>NC_063174.1:5267890-8077890 GCF_023159225.1 Perognathus longimembris pacificus
ATTGAGGATTTTATTTGGTGTGGGTTTTTGCTTTATAGCCAGATAATATTACTAACTGAATAATTATTCATTGGAAAGAACCAAGATATTATGAGGTTTCATTGTTTTCCAACATGTGCATTTTTACAAATGAGTCATGTACCTGGTGCCAGTGGATGCTGAATGTAAATGAAACACACCTTTTCAACTATCTGTGAAATCCTGAAGTCCTCGTTTCATGTTTTCTCATGTGCACTATTGCCAGATATTTGCATCATTTAGGACAGATAAATATGATTCCGTTTATGATTGATGGGGGGGTGTGTAAAGTGTATTGAGAAAATAAAATCAGTGCTCCAGTCATTTAATTTTCTTCCTCACGTTCTAAGAATTGCCTTTGTTCTCTTCAATGCTAATTTATATTACGTTGAGCTCTCAGATATCTCAGAAGTGGTGCTTTATGCCTTTCTTCCTTTGACACTTTGGAAGAAATGTAGATTTGAAAGTATTTCCCACCTCTTCCCTTCCTAATCATATTCAACCCACACTCTCCACCACATCTCCTAAATACGACCAAATATTGACTGACAGCTTGAAAGTGCTAATCGAAATATTCCCGATCATATGTGTTCAATATGTTGGCTTAACAAAAAAAAAATTAGGAGCCCAAATCCTTCATCTAATATCATTGCTCAGTAGACATATAAATTTTTAACCAGAACAAATTCAAGTACAGCTTTCAGACCAGTCAAACCCAGGAGACAAGCAGGAGGTCTGCCCTTCCGCAGCCGTTCTTCTGTCTGCATTAGCCGCTCTTGCTCAGGCTCCATCGACCTGTCAGAGCCATCACAGTGATTGACTGTCCCGGCAGATGTGCTGCTATAACAGGTAACTTGATCATCCAGACCCATCTGTCTCTACGTCCTCTTCAATTCACACTTTGAAAAATATTAGGGCTTGGGAGGGGTTGAATTCTTTGTTGTGATTTTTTTTTTTTAAGTAGGCTATCTGTATTTCACAAAAAGGTTACCCTGCAGGAAGTGAATGGAAATATATAGCATGTGAGCTCTTTAGTGAAACAAGCTGCTTCCAGCGTGTATTGCTATCAACATTTTAAATTGGCCAACAAGATCTGGGAGTTTCTGAAAACCTGATTTCCAAAACACTATCTAAAGCTAAAGACCAATTTTAAAGAACAGCCATGATAATAATAGAATGATGTTTCAAAGATAAGATTCTGTATGAGTGAGACAGATGGACTGTTTGTATGTCGAGAGAGAGAAGGGGAAACATAGGGAATGAGCGCAGTCCTGGGTCTTCTCCTCAGTAGCATGCAGCCTGGCAAGCGTTGTACCATCATTAAGCTGAATTTCTGGTATTTCAGATGAGTCTGGAACAAGAATGGGCAAGAGTAACTCAAGCTTCATGCTGAAATGTAGTTAACTAATTTACCAGTGTCACTGTTTCTGATAATTACTTTTCACCAAAATATTTTGCTGTGCTTGTGTGCAGAAGATTTCATCCTACAAGTCAACACTCTAAGTGTGGAACAGCTCAGGATCTATCAACAGCTTCTATTAAGAGAGGGTATGAGCTCAGGGAGATCAGTGGGCTAACACATCTCTTGCCTCCTCACTCTGAGGAAATGAGGCTGTGTGAGCCTGACATGGTTCAATACCTAAGGGAAGTGACGGAGTCAAACAAGCCAAACAAGGGAATGGGAATGACAACTGAAAAAAAAAAAAGGCATGGGAACTGAATATTTTTAAGTGACAGGAACAAAAAACAAAATACATTAAGGGTGCACATACACATGCTATTGGCAGAACTTGGAAAAAATAAATGAGGTTAGAAGGAGGTATAGATAAAAATAGTCATTTCTTAATAGAATAGCTATGTCCTTGTTTCAAAGGCTAGGAAAAACTCATGCAATTAACATAGGATTTAGACCATCCCACTCAGCAAAATAAATTTTTTTTTAAAAAGCCTCCAAATTTCTCTTTCCTGGTCAGAGGATTTAAACTATATTCTATTCTCAGTTTGTTCCATTTATCTACTAACCAAATCTTATTTGTTTTAAAACCCTTTACGAGGAAGACCTTTTTCCTTCAGAAAAATCTAACTTTAACACTGTATATTAAATTATCAATGTCTAATGTTGTTTTGGTCACATTAGTATACTTCCTAAGGTTCCATTTTGCTCTTGGTATTGCCTGAAAAGAGAATGACAATCAGCTGTTCGGTGTGAGTAAAGCTATGGAAGGCTTTTAAAGAGTTATATATGACGCTTTGGCTGATTACTCTGGCTTAACATTGCAAACTTCTCTTTTGAAATCCTCCATTTCTAATCCAGAATAATAAAAAAAAAGTCACATGCTTGAAATACAGATCTAGTAACATTTATTAGATGTATAGAACCTAATGGAACAGTTAGGGAAATAAAATCGACCATGTCCTGATAGAAGTTATTTAGAAATAAATTCATCATTTTAATAATGAAAGAGTTCGATAGAGGGAACGTGATTGGTATTTTAGTAGTATTTCTCACTGTGTATTTTGGAATAATTTGCTCTAGAGCCCTTTAGATGAAATTGCATTTCCAAGTCCCATAGGCCTGCAACGCATGCATGAAACAGCATCAGATATGTAAGTATTCCTGATATGGAACAAGAGATTCTGTTTTAAACTCTTGAATTTTCATGTGCTTCGCATCCTATAACTCACATCCTTAAAAAACGACTGAAGACTTTTCTTATTTCCAAGTGCTTCCTGCTTTCTAAATTCTGTTGCTTGTTTTCTCCTTGGAGTTCTAAATGTTGCTTTAACATCTTTAGGTGTGATATAGATAGATAGAGAGTGATGTAGTTAGCAAGTCTCAAGCTGCAGTTTTTAAATACATTTGCAAACCTTCTTTAGGAGGAAAACAAGGCACTCTTAGGGGAAAGTTACACTTTATTTTGGAGGCATCTCTAGCAACTTTTCTTTCCAAAGGTGCTGAATTTACTACGACTGTCAACATATGTGATTAATTTTGTATTGTATATGCTTTGTCACGTATGGTTCATCAAAGCTAATGTATCCCGTGAGTAGCTAGGTCTATATAAAAAGAGACTTAGGTCTATTTACCAAATCACATTCAGTTGAGTGTTTAAGAAAGTGTCCTTTCACATAAGGTTTATGCCACGTGATGTGTTGATCATCCTGAATACAGTTTGCCGCTGTGTTCTTCCATGTCACTATAGGGCTTCATTTATATCCACCCTGCACTGGTAAGATTTTTTTTTTCAAATAATTATATCCATAGAAAGAGTTCAGTGTAAATATGGATTTAGCAGTTTATACCAAGAAAAGTGGCTTCCACTTATTTTTAAGTTCAAGTTCTGTATATTCAATTACTGTTAGCAAGCACTCCACCTACTGGCTTATGTGATACCGAGCAAGCATATCAGTAGCAGCAAGTATTTTGCACTCTTTTCATGTGAATGGGACCTCAGCCTCAAGCTCCTCAAGCAGAGCCCATCATGACTCTGACCTGACACTCACCAGGGTGAAGAATGATCGATTCTTGGTAGACGTCAAGAAGAAACAAGAACTTCATTGTGAGGAAAAGTCTCAAAGGTAGCTTGGCGCATGAGGAGTTGATTGCTCACTGAAATAGACTTTCACACCCATAACAAAGAGGGTAGATTACACTCCAAACCTTTAAGAATGTCTTAAAAACTTTCTTCTTGAGTTTCCTTTTAGGAGATATAGCCACTAGGCAGATCAGGGTCTGGCTTAGAACTCGTGAGCATCCTGCTTCGGCCCCTTGAGCACCAGAATTATAGGTACAAACAACCATGCTCTCCTTCAAAATGCTATTCGTGGATATCTATAGTGAACACACTGAGAGACACGAGTGTAGGTACAGAAAGTACATTTGTATAAGAATTATTCTAAAATAAGATATTCAACTTCATAATGAGTTAGAATTATAGACATTGCATGTGGCTATAGGTCTTGCCCACCAACACGCCATTTTTAGAGACCTGATATTGCAGTAGCAATGAAGAACAATCGGAGCTTGAAAAGTTCCTTTAACCATTGCCCTTACTTTCATGAACATGTTAGTTTAGTAGTCTTAGTAATGACTAATTATGTGACAGACAAAGACGGATTTGTATTGGGTATTACACTGAAATCAAGACAAATTGAGCCAGCTCTGTCCTACAATGTCAATAAAAGGTATAAATCATAACCTCCTGCTAAACCCAACCACCACTATTCTTCTTGACATCTCTTTTGAATGACAACTTACTATGTAATTATTGCCACTGTGCCGAAATTATGGTATGTGAGAATGTGGCAATAAACAATATGGCAATTAATGAGAAATAATACCAGACAAATCAAGGCACACAGGCTAGGCAGAGAGGCAAAGTAGCAGAGAGGTTGAAGATAATGTGAGGTAGAAATGCTTTTGCTAATCATCCCTCAGGGTGTTATTGTGAGGAAAGTTTGGGGGGAAAAGTCACAGGGTTTGTCTAACATATCAAAGGTTTCTAGGGGTCAACTTTTTTTTTTCATCATCAATTTTCTATCGTCCCCAGAATTAAGGAAGACCATGCATGCACTTGTGGATTGGAAGGCTTCCTGACTCCTAATACCCCTATAAAGTGTAGCAAAACTCAGACACAATATGCCACTAAGGAATCGAACCACTTCTGGCTTGATGAATTCTCATGCACTGATGCTGGGATAGCTTTCTAACTGCATTAGTTAAGAGTCCAATAAAACTACATCCCAGATGCATGAATTTCTCTTTTGGCTTTGCAAGGGACGTTTTCACAGTTGGGGGGGGGGGGGGCGGGGAAATCAGTTCCATTAAGCATTTACTCTGCAAAACAGAGATTGAGGAATCTTAGCACATGACTACACAACAAAATTTACCTGACCCTTCCAAGCTAAGGAAAACAAGACAGAAGGTCCTCTTGAGAGGCTGTAGCATATATATGTTCAGAGCCTGTGCTGCCCATATGTTCAATAGGACTGTTGAATCTCAAAGTTATAATAATTTGCAACGAGGTGCCAGAACCAATTATTAAATATCATATGATCCAGCAGAGATGAAATAAAAATATACAGGGTCGATTTTACTGGCTTTGACTATTATAAGACATTTAAAGTATTCTGAATTTACAGTTTAATTTGAGGTTTTTATTAACGACATCCTTATGCTAGATTTGTTCCCAGTTAAATCTCATAAGCTAAATGCAGATGGCATCGTTTTCCAAGGACAAAGGGAGTCTTGGCCTTATCCTTTCTTTTTGATTTGTATATCAACTCAGGAAAGGGAGCTATGCTATTATGATATCTCCCACTAATGTAAACCTTTATTCAAAAGCGCAAATGACAGCCAAAAGTACAATTCAAGGGAGAAAAAAGGTAGTGTGTGAGAATATCACAGAATGGTACAATCTTAGCCAAATAGCTGCCTATAGTGTAGCAAAAGGAGACTCTTAGTCTTTATCGTAAGCAGTCATAACTTAACTTACCATGACACCATGCAACACAAATGGGAGGCTGTGTTAAACACCAGTCCTGATCTCAAAGCCAAGGCCCATGTTTATTGTGACTCTGCTTCTCAGTGAAATCAAGAAGATACACACTGGATGAATGGTTTGTTTCCAGCAGAGTAAGGTGGTCAGGAGATGAGATGCCTTCTGCCGCTACTATTTTGAGAGCCCTGGTGAGGGTTTCAGTCCAGACCCCGGAATGAAACCATGATTGTTCTACAGTACTAACATGTTGCTGGATGGATCTCCTTGAGAGCCAAAGTGGAAAGGCAAGCTCTAGCTACAATCTGAATGTAGTGTGTCTGCAGAGTTCTCAGTGTGACCACCAGGAAACTCTCGCTTTCTTCCCTCACACACACAAGGCCTGCAAGCTCAGGGCCATGTTTGTCTATGTCTGTTTACAGCACCTGTCAGTTGATACATGAGAAACAAGAAGAGTCGTGTAAACCGATATCCTCTTTTGCTGAATATTTAATGTAGTCCACTAGAAAGTAAAGCACAAACACACTACTTTTCCAACTCTTGTCTTCCGTGCCCTCTTCCGGTATCCTCTGGAGAGAGGTGGGTTTCGATCTTGGTCAGGGCACATACCCATTTACTTCAGTATCTTCACTTTCTTGTCTCGGCTTCCTTCCTGTCTACTAAAATGAAATTTATTTTATTTTAGCCACCTCTGAGCAGACTTGTGTGTGTATATTTTCAAGGAAATTGGATTTTCTATATGGATTTTTAAATCAGTTTTCAGATCAAGTTCAGAAATATGTAAACTGTTGTGTTGTTGGACTAGGCAGGAGCAGAATGATCACTCAGATGAAGAGTTCTCAATGCTGTAAAGTAATCTTTAAATGAGAAAACTAGTGATCAAGTCAATAAAGAGTCCAATAATGGGAAAACAAGTGCCCTGTCCAACAGCAATTGCAAGACATTTAACCTAAGGAAACTTGCATTATGCATTTTTATTAAATTGAGGCTATCTTCACACTTACTGTGGTTTGAAATATGAACCAGTATTTTCTATCTTTAGTTTCCTTGCTTTGAGATCTCCTAAGTGTGTGTAAGACATAATTCATAATATCATATGGCTGTTTTAAGTTTGTCAGTTACTGTCTCCAAAGTTACAATCTAATTTAAATTGACAAATGCCCATTAAAGTACTGTGTTCTCTCATCAAAGGGTACCTGACCTGAGATGAATGTAACAAGACTCTGGGATTTCTAAAACCCTTGATTCTTTGTCATCTTAACCTTATTTACAACATAACACATCCAATTTTAAAGAGCACTATCATTTAGCACACTATAAAGTATTAGCTTTCAAAGATGTATGCAAATCCTATTTAAAGCTTAAACCTGCTGTTTTCCAATAATCTTCATAATGAGGAAAGAGAATAAGATTAAGGACCTAGCAACCGAAAAATATGCCTACTCAAATCTTTTCTGAAAGGCATATAAAATATTTGTAACATTTAAAGAAGCTTGTACAAGATCTGTAAACAGGAATCTTGAGAGAGAGAAAGAACAGAATTTCTGCAATCTAAAACAGCGAATAAAATGGTAGAAAGGAACTCTATCTGCTTCCCAAAAGGAGGTCTTCACATTCGGAGCAGAATAGTACCAAACAAGCAAAGGAAATAAAAGAATCCAGAATAAAAAATGGTAAAAAAAAAAATGGATCCAAGTAATTGAAGTAATGGCATTGAGAAATCACTAAATTCTAGTGTCAGTGTGTAAACTGCAACATGTTCATTTTCTAATATTTGATGTTGCTATAGTTTAATTGAAGGACCACCCTGAAGGGGACAGCTTCCTTTCAAGCTATCAATTTTATTCCACCTTGAAAACAATCCACCATTGTGGGGAAAATGATGTATAAGGGAGAAAAGGGTTAGGATAAAGCATTAGAGAATACTCTGTAATTTAGCCATTTTGTAGCATAATATTTTATAAATATTGATAACAGGGTAATTATATTCAATATTTATCTGAGACATTGAGTAACTTTTAGATACTTAAAAAATATTCAAATAAATCCTGTCGAAAAACCTGCAACATCATTTTTCTGCCAATTTTCCTTTATGTTTTTATCTGCCAGCCACTCCTGGGGCTTGAACTCAGGGACTAAGCATTTTCCCTGAGCTTTTGCGCTCAAAGCTACTGCTCTTCCCCTTGAGCTACAGCTCCACTTCTGACTTTTTGATAGTGAACTAGAGATAAGACTCTTTTAAACTTCCCTGAGCAGGTGGGCATCAAACCACAAGCCTCAGGTCTCAGTTTTCTGAGAAGCTAAAATTACAGACATGAGCCACGGGGCCTGGCTTGTCATTTTTTTTTAACATTTTATTTAGTTTTGATAGGTTCCAAATTAAAAAAATAAAAACTTATAAAATCAAATACCTGAAGATAGGCAAAACAAATCAGTGCCATTTAACCAGCTCTCACCAACCATTCCTAATGTACTTTCTAATTTTCAAATGTCATGTCGGATGTCCAATGTCATTTGTCATATTTTCAGATTTTCTAATATTGATGGGAGATTTTTATGCGATGCATATACTGTAAAAGTTAATTCAAAGATGGAGCGTTCTGTGCACCTCTTCTTGTTTTTGTGTTTTGAGGTGGCATGTTGCTCTGTTAAACAGCACAGCTATTTCACTCCATTGAGCCATGGGGCTGAAGGCACGTGTCACCAAGCAGAGCTTCCCATTCATCTTCTGAAAACACAGATAAAGATGGCTGAGGTCAGAGGACTGCAGTGCAAAGCCAGTCCAGCCAGAGAAGTCGGTGAGACTTTAGCTCCAAGTACTCAGCAAAATGCAGGAGTAGAGGTGTTGTGTAAAGCATCCACACAGAGCAAAAATGTCAGAGTGAGGACCTGAGCTCAGATCTCAAGATTGTCAAATAAATGAGAACACATACATGCACACACCACACACACACACACACACACACACACTCACCTATAAATAGAAACTTACTAGTCTTCCTCTCTCTGTACCCACTTAAATTACTTTTAAGAACTTAGTATGTTAGCAACTAGAAGGAAAGCTTTCTTTTTTCCTCTTCTCTGCTTTTGGTAGTACTGAGGTTAAATTGAAGGTTCCATTCTAGGCAAGTGCTCTACCACTTGAGCCACACATTGCTAAGAAGGCACTCTGCTACTTAAGCCACACCTTCTTTCTTTTTTCATTCTCTCTCTTCAACCTCTCTCTCTTTCTTGCTCCTATTCTTTTTTCTTTCTGCTTTTCTTCACAGTGCTGGTCCCCTCCCTGAGATGTGAACTCAGTGTGAGCACTGTCCCTGAGCCTTGTTTTACTCAAGGCTAGCACTCTACCATTTGAGCCACAGCTCCATTTCCAGACCTTTTAGTGGTTAATTAGAGATAAGATTCTCATGGACTTTCCTGCTTGGGATGGCTTTGATTTGTGACTCTCAGATCTCAGTGTCCTGAGTAGCTAGGATTAGAGCTGTGAGCCACCTGTGCCTGACTCTATGCTATTTTTATTTGCAATTTCCTGCTGGCTAAAGATGTTGAATATTTCTTCATGTTTTTTAATTTCTTTATTGTTATTGTAAAGGTGATCTACAGAGGGGTTTAAGTTATATAAGTCTGATAAAAACTATATTTCTTTTTGAACAATGACACCCTTTCCATTGTTCTCTCCTAGTTTTTCCCTCTCATCTCCACCTACAAGTTTTATAGTTCATTTTCAACATAGTGTCTAGTGAGTACCACTGCTGAATATGTTTACCTCCTGTCCCTCCATTTCTGTGCCTCCCTTACCCTCCCCCAAACAGATAAATTGACACACAAAAGGAAAAGAAATAAAAAAGCAACAAAGGAAAAAGATTTATTTCCATTCCCTGGTGTTCATTTTGATAATTATTATTTTATATGATCAGATGCACAATGGCTATTGTGCCCTTATGATGGTCTCCTAAGAATGTCCTTTTTAGGTCTCACTCTGGATGAATGCCTAGAGACCTGTGCAATTTATCATTTCCTCTGTATTTTTCCTTTTACTATCTAGTGGGTTTACTGGTATATTTATAGGCACATTCTAGTTGCCACAAATGAGGGAAACCATGCAACCTACGATTCTCTGGGTATGATAAATGTGATTGCATCTTCACTGAAGAGTTCTTGCATGGCAAAGAACATAGCTAACAAGATAAATAGAAAGATTTTCTCCCTTTCTGTGGGTTTTCTATTTGTCTTGCTAATTATGTCCTTTGTCATGCAGAAATTCTCCAGTTTATGCAATCCCATGTATCCAGTCTTTCTTTGGTCTGTTGTGATTCTGAATCTTGACTTAAGAAGTTTCTACCTGTACAGGGAACCCTAGTGTTTCCCCTATACCTTCCTGTATTATTTTCATGGTATCTGGTCTTACATTGAGGTCTTTGATCCATTTGGAATGAAGACCCAAAGAAAAATTTAAAGAGAGGCTTCTCAGAAGAAGAAATAAGAAGGGTCAATAGACACATGAAAAGATGTTCAACATCTCTGGTCATAAAAGAAATGAAAATCAAGACAAGATTGAGATTCCACATCACACCAATTAGAATGGCCATTATCAAGAAAACAAATAATAACAGATGCTGGCTAGGATGTGGCCAAAAGGGAATGCCACTACACTGTTGGTGGAAATGTAAAGTGGATCAACCACTCTGGAAAGCAGTATGGAAGTTCCTCAAAAGATTAAACATAATGCTCCCCTATGACCCAGCAGCCCTGCTCTTGTACATTTGTCCAGTAGACCCACAAGCAAGGCCACACCAAAGCTACAAGCACAACCATGTTCATTGCACGACTCTTCACATTTTTATTAGCCATTCTTTACTTCTTCTGAGAACTCCATTGAATTCATTTTCCTGGTCAGTGATTGGCTTATTTGTTCCTTTGGTGTTTAATATTTTTTTTTTAATTCTTTATGTGTTCTAGGTATTAATTCTTTATCTAATGGATAGCTTGATAGATAATCTCCTGTTGTAAAGACTGTTTTATTTTCCATATTGACAGTTGTTTTCTTTATAATTCAGAAATATTAGTTTGGAGATACTGGGATTTTCATTCAAGGTGCTCTGCTATTTGAGACAGACCCAGTCCTCCATGATTTACTTTATTTGGGGGTTGAATCTATTGTTTTGGCCAGGAGGTTTAATCTTGGAACTTGATCCCTCTACTTATGAATCCTGAATAGCTGAGAGTACAGTAGTACTACCATCTCTGATAGTAATTCTACAGTAGCATTTTATGTAATGCAATCAAGTTGATTAATTATGGAAATTATTTCATGAGCTACTCTCATCTTTTACAGAATTTTGTAGCCGTTTAAACCAGTACTTTAGGGTCTCTCTGTCTGTCTGTCTGTCTCTCTCTCTCTCTGTCTTTCTCTCTCTCTCAATTTAGCACTAGATATTCAAGTCAGGGCCTTAAAAGTATTTAAGTGTGCACTCTATGATTTATTTATACCCTCCAATCTCCTCATGTTTTCTTATGTGACAGAATATGCCTCAAATTCATGATCCTTCTACCTTGGCTTCCTTGATAATTGGGACCATGAGCATGTGCTACCATACCCAGATTTTATGCCCATTTTTTTCAAATGAAGTAGTTGATATATACGAAGGCTAAGTTGTCCTATGTCATGAAAATAGTACCACCACAGAAGTTCTTACACAAATATCTCTAACTGCCAACTCTGTACCTAAAAGTCAACTCTGATTAGTTTCTAAATTTAAGTTGTGAAAGTGACCATTAAATATTAAATTGTCAAAACTAGAAATTTCACATGCTAATTGGAGGCATGTGATTTATTTCCTCACATTACCATCGAAGTCACAATAGTACAACGTTTTCATTTTCAATATAAAATGAATTCATGTCAGTGCAGCATATTATATACAGAAACTTCAAAAGCATTAGATATTACTATTATTGGCAAAGTCTCATGAAATGACATGGACATCAGTTTTGTAGTATATACCGGTGGAAACCAATTCAAGAGGAAGGTAAAATGCAGCAGGGAATAGTAAATATCAGTGATGTTATCCAAAGCATTTTTTTTCACTTTGCCACTCACACTTTCATTTCACACTCAAAGGATTATGGGATGTGATTCTTTCTGGAAAGATTTGTTGTGTACTTAGGAAAATAGAAAGCAACATTTCCTCTTTGCTTCTACCAACACTCTATTCATAGACATGAACTCGAAGCACTGTCTTTCCAGTGAAACATTAGGTAAGTATTACAGAAACAAAGGTTTACCATCTTTGCTTTCTTTCAGCTCAGCATTGGGGTCTTATCAAATTAACCACCATAAATTATCTTATTTTATCTCCCTCTGTGTGTGTCTTTTTACAACTATCAAAAATGTGTTTGGGAAGATATGTGTCCCTGGCTCACGTCAACAATCCTAGCTGCTTTGGAGACTGAAATCCAAAGGATCAAAGCCAGCCTGAGAGGAAAAAATAGGTAAGATTCCTTCCTTAAAAGAAGCTGCAAAAAGCTTAGTATAACTTTTTCCAAGTCCTTCCATTTCCTTACAAATGGAACAATGTCATTCTTTCTGATAGAGGCATAAAATTCCATTGTGTAAATGTACCACATTTTCCTAATCCATTCATCTATGGAGGGGCATCTAGGTTGGTTCCAGCTTCTCGCTATGACAAATTGTGCTGCGATGAACATTGTTGTGCTGGTGGCATTACTGTGATTTTGTTTGTGGTCTTTTGGATAGATACCCAACAGTGGGGCTGCTGGGTCATAGGGGAGTTCTATATTGAGCCTTCTGAGGAATCTCCATACTGCTTGCCAGAGTGGCTGAACCAGTTTACATTCCCACCAACAATGAAGTAGGGTTCCCTTTTGGCCACATCCCCTCCAACAATTGTTATTATTAGTTTTCTTGATATATGACATTCTTGCTGGGGTGAGATGGAATCTCAATGTTGTTTTGATTTGCATTTCCTTTATGGCCAGTGATGTAGAGCATTTTTTCATATGTCTATTGGCCATTCTCATTTCCTCATCAGAGAAGTTTCTTTGTAAGTCTTTAGCCCACTTGATGAGGGGGCTGTTGGTTCTTTGCAGTTTTGTTTTGGAAGAAGGTAATTTTTTTAGTTCTGCATATATTTTAGAGATGAGGCCTTTGTCTGTTGAATGTCCGGTAAAGATTTTCTCCCAGTCTGTGGGCTTTCTGTTTATCTTGAGAGCTATGTCCTTTGCCGTGCAGAAGCTCTGGAGTTTGATGCTAAAATCGAGGTAAGGCTCAAGTGGCAGAACACCAGACTAACAAGCAAGGTGAGGGAGCTTGAGAACCTGAGTTCAAATCTCAGTATCAAGAATGTGCATCTGTTTCTTTCAAATTAAAACGATTGTAAAACAAAAATTAATGAATTGACTAATTAATCAATTTTAAATATTAGATATGAACATTTAAAATGGCCACATTAATCACCTATTGGGACTACAATTGCCAAGATTACAGTCCCAAACCATTATGATTAAAAGAAAATCCCAAATAGATAATATTACTGATAATAATTTCTTCTATCAGTGTCATAAGCTAACAATATTATATTTGAAGAAACTTAAGCCACGTTGCCTATTTTTTTCAGGCATTACTAATTTTCATGTTTTTGCTGCCGTTCCACTTCTTTCAGCCTAAAGATAACAAACAATATATGACTTGGATTATGGGCTGTGTTGGAATACATAAGGGTTTTTAGTGATAGGTGTGAATTAATCCGAAACCAAAATGAGTATCTAGAAGTGGAAATCCAGTGAATTGGCAATATATTTTTTTTAATCTTAATGACCATAGAATGCTATATTAACTCCATAGATAAATTGACAAATTTATTATTTATATGCCATTGAAAATTTGATTTATTTATTTATAAAGGTACTGGCATTTGAACAAAGGGCTTTGCACTTGCTAGGCAGGAGCTCTCCAGCCCTTTTTACTGTAGTTATTTTGATATGAGGGCTCTCTTTGCCCAGGCTGCTTTGGACCACAATCCTCCTATTTATGTTCCCTTTCACACCCTGGATGACAAACAGGAACCACCACACCCAGTTTTTCTTATGTAGATGGAGCCTTTCAAACTTATTTGCTCCAGCTGGCCTGGATGCTGAGATTCTTCCAATGTCTACCTTCTAAGTAGCTAGGGTTATAGATATGAGTTATTGTGGACAGGTGAGAGATAAATTTGTGGATGCTGGTACAAGATTGTCATTTTTTTTTAGATCCTTCTTTATGGGGGTCTAAGGTCACAATGAAGAATTTGCAAAGTATGTTCTTTTCTTTACTAATAGTTGGTCTACTTTTCACATAGTTAAAAGTGAAGTCGTTCAATTATTTCATAGTCATAGATACCTATGTCTTTATTTCTGTCTACAACTCTTTAGGAAACAGAGATAATTTGTCTACTTGTCTCTCCCATCTTGGCAACATCAGATATGTCAACACTAAATCAACTAAAAATAATTTTATAATAGCTGAGGAAGCAAGTACATTAACAAAACATATTTTTATAAAACAAAAACTGGTTTTTCATTAAAATTGAGATGATATATTTACCCATAAATGTTCATTTGATTTAAAAGGTGTATCTCATATCTCTGAAAGTAAGAAAATGTTATCTTTTGAGGAGTTATTGCATGATATGGATATTTTAATTAGCATCACATTAATATAATTGCTCATTCATATGAATTTAAAAGTCAAGTCAATATTTAGGCCTTTTATGAAAGTTTATTTATACATATTTCTTGTGAGAACACAGAAATATTTACATATATGCTGATACCTAGCTTAATACTTGGCACTTAGCTGACACTCAGCATTCATTTGATGAATTAATAAACAAATGTATATTATTATATAATTAAGGATACATATATTTCTTATATTTAAAATAAAATTTTAGATACCCAAGTTTGATATTCAGGAAAACAAACTAAAGTTTTTTTAAAAAACTTTAACAATCTCATATATTGTAAAATAATAATGGCCTATTGAAGCATAAGGAATGAGAGTAGTGATTTCTTAATTGTGATAATTTCTTTATCCAGAAATTGAACATATGTGATATTCTATTTGCTACCACCCCCCATTCCAATTTTTGACTAAAACTTGAGTGAGCTCTTCAATGGATATATTTACTTTAGTCTTACGTTATAGTACATGCAAGGACCACATTTCCTAAAAAGTCAATAAAATATCATTTTCAATATCATTTAATTTACATGATTTGACTACCCTACTCTACAGTTTTGTTTTGTTTTTATTCAATGGATCAAACATTATGTTTTGTTTTTAACAGATGTGACTTTGAGTGCACTGGAGAGTCTATGCATTTGCCTTCAAATTTTAAATGAACATCCCATCTAGTGATTTGCCCAGCCTAAAGCAATCACTTTGTAATGAAAGCAAGAGAAATTACTTAAAGGATCAGTTACATTTAAGATGATGAAATCAATAACAATATTTTCTCTGTGATTCTTTCTCTCTGATAAGCAAAATCTTTGCTTAAAAGCCACATTAAAGTTTCATCACAATCTGTGTGCTGTTAGCAATTGATCATTTCTGGACAGCTGTCTTCTGCTTTGTTTAAGTCTTGTGTTCCTTCTGTTTAAGTTATGTCTTTTAATAGCTGGATTAGGTGCACTGGTTTAAAAATATATTATTAGAATATGATCATTTTTGTCAACTTCTAGATGACTTGATATTTTGTATTCCTTCTGCTTAATGCGAAAATGGTAATGATGATTTCATAGGCAATTAAATTATTGGACCTTTATATTCTTCTTCAGTTATGAAATTGTTTTGTAAATTAGAAGTGAATAGTCAACCATTTGTGCATTTATTTGCAAAATACATAGTTTCGTTTTCTATTGTGAGCTAGACTCCTAATTTACCCTTGCTTGGGGCTTGGAAATTTTTGTCTTCTATATTGAATAATGAAAATGTATATTAAGTGTCTTAATAATTCTTAGAGGTTTTCTTACATATTTTTCAATTATTAAATGCCTACAAGGACAACTTGGTTGTAGAGACTGAAGGTATGTGATGTCCTTGAGTTGTAATGGCCTAGTTGGCCACGGGTGTATCAATACTTCATCATTTATCTAGATTATATAATTTCTCATTGAAGCATCATTGTTATTCCACAGTTCTTCTTTGTGCTTTCATTGGCAAAGATGATTTCATTGGTAAAGATGCTCTTTCAGAGTACTCACCCTTATTACATTTCTGCTCTCTAATCACCTAATGTAAGTACTCAGACTTGGAGTGATAATGTCATATTTATTATGGTAAGGCAGTTGAAAAGAATCAATAGGCTCCTTTCTAAGCTATGTAGCTAAGTTTTCAAAGCATTTAAGTAACAGACACAGTGTTCATATTATACTGCATGGTGGTAAAATATTTTTATTATGTCATTTTAATGGACTCCACTAAATCAATAAGGTTAAGTGCATTTGCCAGAGTTGAGCCCATAAAATGTGTACCTATTCACTGGCATAATTTACACAGCGGTATTTACTTTTATCTTTGCATCAGATGCTAATTAATTAAATACTTCTGCTGAAACTAATAAATAAGTAATAATTAGATAAACACATTGCAAAAACATAATTTGAAAGAAGCATACTGAAGTGTCTTGGGAATATAAGTAGCCATAGAGTATGTCAATTAAGAGAAAAACTGAAATATTCCAAATATGGCCACAATATGTCCAAATACGTCTGCAATATGTCCAAATATAGACATGATATTGCAAACTTTTAAATAGTGCTTGTTTTAACACATATAGAGGATGTAATATGGACCTTTGGGTGCTTATCTGAAATTTTAAAAGTTATTGGTAATGTCAACATGAAGGTATAATTCATCTGAAATTTAATCAAGTCAAAACATGATCTTTAGATAACACAATGTTTTATATGTATAAATTATGGAAGACAGGTAAATTATTCAGTCATAAGCAAATACTTGCTTCCTATAAATAGGACCGCTTTTTATTAATGTGTGGGAATAAGCCTATCTAAAAATGATATTGCAAAGCCACGTGTACATATGTACATTTTTAACATTGAAAATGTATCATAAAGAAACTAAAGAAAGACTCCTATTAGGGGGTAAGCAATTGAAATGAATGAAGTTTCATATCCTTCAACATACAGCTTCCCTGAGTT
This sequence comes from Perognathus longimembris pacificus, assembly GCF_023159225.1. Taxonomy (NCBI): domain Eukaryota; kingdom Metazoa; phylum Chordata; class Mammalia; order Rodentia; family Heteromyidae; genus Perognathus; species Perognathus longimembris. The sequence goes on from NC_063174.1 coordinate 5,284,627, forward strand.
ACTAATGTCAAAGTTGTTTTAAATCTGTATTTTTTCATCAGCATTTTATTTTAGTATTCTATACTCTGGTGTGTTATGTTTAAATGTTCATGAACTAAAACTGCTTTTACAAAATAACCCTAGAAAACTATAAAAAATATCAAATCCTTCCAGGAAATTAATCTGAAATAAAATCATCATACGTGTTTTTTTTTTCCCAGTAATTTTTAAAGCATTTTTCTAAGATCAAATTTTGACACCATTGCTTTTTTTCAGGCTAGGATGTGATTCCTCCTACTATTATTAAACTTTATGGTTTGAAGTCTTTACTTTACCACCTCTAACATGTTAGATTCATTTTTAAAGCAAAGGTGAACATATTAGCATGATATAAAATGTTAAAGTGACAAAGAGTTAAAGTAAGAATTTCAGATGAATACACTAGCAGTTTGCCATTCTGACAGCAAAAGCCAAGCTTGTGCTTTAAAAAATGCAAGTTTGAAAAAATGCAAATGGTGTTACCCAAATATGCAGCCATATGTCCATAATACACACATTTTTGGGAAAAAAAATTGTAAAAATTTCTATCACAGAATTGTACCTCAAAATGGTGGAGTGTTTTTTTTTATATTATGTTACCATGAAGATGGTAAGATAAGAAATCATGTTCCAAAGTCACACACACGCACACACGTGTGTGTGCGTGTGTGTATTCAATAGAAAATTACATTATTTGTAAAGATGCACAGAAATCTGCCTCTGTGTAATATAGATCTGCTACCTCACCTATACAATACAGTTAGTAATAGTCAGGGTTAGTTAGAAAATTTTCTATTCAGGCAAGTAAAATTTAAAACATTGTCTTTTCAAAAAGCAAGTTGGAAGTCCCTGGAAATTCATTGTCTATTATGGAGGGGGGAAAGTACATAATTAGCTTGAGTAGTGTTAAGCTGTGAAATTTGGATAACCTTTCAGCAACTTTGGTCTGTTGATCACAGCACCACTAACAATAGAAGGGTGGAAGCCACATGCAAGTGGTGAAATCTCCAACAGGAAAATATCAATTAATCTTTTTCAACAGAGTTGAAGTATGGGTAATCCTCTCGTTAAATAGTTTGAACCTTTTTCTGAGTAAACAAAGCAGGGATAATGAGGGATGCAGTGTGACTTGTTTACAGGGAGAATCTTCAAGAGGCTTAGGAATAACCTCTCAAGACAGAGGTCTTCTTAGCCACTGGTCATTAATTACCCTCTCTTAAAAGTATTTGTGTAAGCAAAGACTATGTTTTCAGACTTAACCTGAGGATACTATTTAAAGTGCTCATATTTTACTCTTAAGCTAGTATACTAAACAGCATTAAAAATCTAAGTGATACACACCACTCCTCCCCAATATTTCCAATATAGATCTGGATATATGTTTGTTGTGTATAGTTCTTGGTAAAAAGGGGTATTTCTACCCTAAGAAATAATCGGTGTCTAACTGGGAGAGTTAGGGTCTAACTATTGGTTGAACTGTTTGTCGACCCCTTTGGACCTTTCATGTGAAATTCTGAGTTGGAAGGAAGAAGAGAGGCCTGGGATTAACATCTGTTGTGGCATCTGCCAACCAGTTCGCCCTTGATATTTAAGCAATTTGAAAGTAAATACGTTCTTTAGTCAACTTGTCACAACGCAAGTGTCACTTAGAAATCACTTGATGCTTTCAGCTTTTTGTAGGATACAAACACCAGGAGTTATTCAGTACCATTACAATCATTTTTAGTGTACCAAATATGTGTCTACAGTCAATCTCAGGGAAAAATAATTGCCATGGAAAGTGTCATATTATATATTCACAGTATCAATATTTCAATAATTTTATCTGTGACTAATATGTATGCTATATACATATATACATACATATATACATTAATAAAATTAATGTTGGTGGCTACAACGCCTACTATAGCACTGTCATTTCTAAAGCATTGTTTCTGTAACAAGTTAGAATTACCAAACTCAGAAACTTTTTGTAAGGAAATGGTCAGAATTATGAATAAGGGAACAGAGAAATGGAATTCTTCAGCAGTTCTAATCACAGTAAAACATCTTTTTCCTCATTTTGTTTTTCTTTTCTATTTGTTATTTTCTGCCAACTTATTTTCAACTATTGACATGAATGGTACTATTTTGATATACTTTCTGAATTCTGCTCTGTGATTTAAAAGAAGAGAATGGGTATGAGCTCTGAAGAAACAGTTTGGCACAAGAGAAATGTCTTAAAGCATGATCATATATTCCGAAGTTAGATTTCACTACTTAATACAACACAACAGATTATTCAGTTCATCCAATTTACAAATTCATTGATATTATTGAAGATGAAACTTGGACATATTTAGAAGAAAACTGAGAGAAATTTATGGCTTTGCCAATTATGCTCCATGTTTTAGCATATCTTATCTTGGAAATGACTTAATATCAAAATGACATTTAAAATCAAACTGAATTTTAATATTGAGATTTTGTAATTCCATTTAAGCATTCTTTATAATGTATAAAGGTAAAAAGGCTAATTTCTTTTTAGAGAAAACAAATATAGCTAGTAATGTGACAGAGGAAAAGATGCTTAAATGCAGTTTCCAATGTGTGGATTTAGAGATCCGACAAATACACTGGAGATATTAAGACAGGTCAATCATAATGCCATTTATACAGCTTATGTGACTCAATTTCTTTGTACTCCATTGACGGAGATTTCATTTTATCTGATAAAACTTTAGAAAAAACAAATTCAGATGTATGCATTTATGCACAAATCCAGCAAACATCATATGAATAAAAACAGTCCTGCTGTACTCGAGAAAATTAGAATTGCTGTATTATAAAACATAGAGCGAGGATGTTTTGCTCTCACAATAGTGTGGTTAATAGTTAAGAAGGGAATGAATTATTTGTAGTGACACAAAAGCTCATTATGCGTAGGCAACCTTAGTCAAAGTTTACTTTTGTTGTGCTTTGTGTGGCTGATGACATTCCACACCATCTAAATACCAAAAAAAATACCCATACTTATTAAAATCACACACAAAATATCCTTCTACCCTTATGCTTGTTTATTTTTCCAAATTTCTGTTTGTAGAGAAGGTCTATTATTGGAAAATTAATTTAGAAATGCATTTACACCTACACAGTTACCCATTTGATTTCTAGATAGTGTGGAACAGCTCTCTGTTGGTTAAATGAGAGGTGTCTTGGCCAATTAGCTTCTACTCAGGTTATTTGACTTGCATATTTCTGCATCTATTACTAGGAGCTTCTTACTGTGCCACCCAAACTTCATTATTTGGTGAGATTTTTGTTGTAGCAATGATTATATGTAAGAAACTCTCATATAACAAATACAAATGTCCTTTTTAAATTGCAATTGCCTTACTTATTTGTGTTTAAGAACATAGCTGACCTCAAAGATTATCAGTAACTTGGCCTGCTTATAGTATGTATTCTAGAATAAGATATTATTATAAAACAGAGGAAGTACTCAGTGTATTTGTTACATGATAGACAGAAGAAATGAAGAGTTTAAAATGCACATATTTGACTTTCTCAGGTTAAGATGTTTGGTACTTGTTATCAGGGCCTGACAACGGAACGGGGGCAATTTTATCGTCATTCTATTTATATTATCTGTAATGCAAAGCACAGCTTCACAACCCTCAGAAGAATCTTAGTGCTTGCCAAGTACATTTCCCCCTAACACCCTTAAAGACAATATTTTCATTTTATAATCATGCCATGTGACATATTTTTTAAAAAAAATATGCCTATCCTATTTGCTTAAGCTCATTTCTTAGAGTAGAAAAATCTACATTTAAATATAATTTCTTAACAAGTCTGACCTTATTGAAAAAAAAATAATTGAACCATTTACTTGGTTACTGACAATTATGTTTCCTGAAATACATGGAGGGTCAAAGGAGCAGAAAATCATTTGTTGATCTGAATCACATTATGAGATATCATCGCAACATGCATGCACATCTATAGGCTTGAACTCCGCCTAAGCACTTGCTGATCAGAGTGGCCAGAGAGGCAAAGGAAGGTCTCATAGCGCCTACGAGCGAAGAGGCAGAGAGAGGCTGGTCCATTCAGAGAAAGAAGCTCGTTAATTACCCCAAGTATTAAAAGCAGAAAATTAGTGCCTGATTTTTTTTTTTTACAACAATCAATCTAGTAGGCAGCTTTGAACATCCTGAGTTGAGACTTGATAATTACTTTAGCTTCATCATTTAAAGAGAGAATGAAAGGGCTCTGTGATGGGCTGCACTGCAGAGGAGCCCCTCTTGTAAAGGGTCTTTAACTCCTTGCCTTTTTCAAAGTGGGGAAAGAAGAAATGCCCAGTCTCTCAGCTCCTGCTCTCCTCACTTTGAAGGTAGAAGAATGAACCACTGCAAGTAAACGGAACGAGCAAGGAAAGTCACACATGAGTCACTAAGTAGAATAAATCTGTGCTTTCAATAACACATTCCGTGACTCATGGGTACTTTTTTCTCCTCCACAACATATCATGGTAAAGTCACTGCCTTAATCATTCCATAAAGGGAGAATTCCATTTGAGTTCATTTCTAAAAATGAAGTCCTAAGATTTCCCTGAGTGAAAAAAAAAATGATGAATTATATTAACTCAGTTTGCATACATCCCAAACAAGGCGGAAAGGAAACGTGATTTGTAACAAGTCAACGTCACTGAAATTCAAATATATTCACATTTCCTAAACTTGGTTTCCACTCTAATTTGGTAAGAACAAGTATTTTTTTTTCAGTTTCGGATTCCAAAAGTTTTCCAATTTTTTATCTCCTCATGAACGGTCAAGTCCTAGGATCTCACTTAATAATAGTGTTATAATAAGGAAAAGACTAAAGAAAGGCTTTTGCCGGTGTGCGTTGTAGTTATATATAAAATATACATGTGCCCCAAATTGATGCAAGTTTCTCTGTGTCTTTGTTTGGACAGAATGTTTTGAGAGCTTTGTTAAAATGGCAAGAGCACCTACATTTGTAACTGAGTGCCATGTGCCACCCATTGACTTACACTGATTAGAGCTAGAACCAACAAATCCTGGTGTCATGAAATGTTAACTGCTCTTTCTGTTTATGGACATGTAGCTAAATATGTCTCTTACATTTGTATGTACATATATAGGAGAGATTAGCTTAATTGTAAAATGACAGGTAAATTTAAAGAACAAATTAAGAGTAACAAAAAAATTTCTTGAGAGAGTTCAGGAAATTATCAGGGTTTTTGTTCTTTATAGCCAGAGCTTATTAAGGCCAACAGAAGGTGTTGAAGATCAGGAATAATAATAAGGTAAAAAGAGAATTGTCCTTTAAGTTATATAGACTATTTTGTGTGTGAACAAACAAAAAAATTCTAATATTGATGATAACAAACTTACATTAAACAGAAAAGAAATGTCACATCTTACTCTAAATTTAGGTATATAGAAATTGCTGAACAGATATTGTTATAATTGCCTGAATATATACGAGTACTATTTTACATGTAATGGTTACCACTTGACGTCCGTTTTGAGAGGAGGTAGACTTCCCATTTGTCTGTCAATTGGCCATATTGTTTCCTATTGTTTTGGCCTAAGAGGTGATCCAGAGCAAGTCTCCTCTGGCTTAGTTTGTCTGGGAAAATTTCAGCATGGGTTCAAGTACCATTGTGTTTATAGACACTCATTCTGAACTGCTCTTTGCTACTCACAGGAAGTCCAAAGAATGCAACTTGGGAACTCAGTCTCCTCAAAGGAAACTCACGTCTTCAAAGTTCAGAAAGTGCTATCATTTTGACCTTTGTCACCGAGCAGGAAATGAAGAGTAGTGCCATGTGCTTTCCTCCTCTTTCTCTTGCCCATGTTTCTCAGTTCTTGACCTCTCTGTCTTCTTCTATACAAGAGAAATGACCTTATTTTATCTCTCTAATCCTCCAATAAAGGCAGTGAACCCAACTTCTTGGGGTTAATTGTCTGATCCTCTTTGGCCATCTTCCCCCTCAAATCCTTTGTGCTGTTAGAATTTCCATCTGGTTGTTTTGTGGCTTGCCCATTGTTGCCTGCCTATTAGTTGGACTACAGTTGAGAAAAAAAACAAAACACATTCTTTACATACTGATATATGAAATATTGTATTGTTCCAGCCATCTGTTTATGAGCAAAATATCCATTGTTTCAACCTTAACCTTAAAGTATCTGTGTCATCAGTTTTAACAAAGCTCTCAAAAAGATTCTATCTGAGGCTGAGCCAAATGATTCTCTGAAAAATGATCTGTTACTCACCAAGTTGTCATTATACTAAATAAAAATATAATACACACACTCAGAGACATGTCTTAACCCTTTACATTGAAAGGGTTGCTATATATGAATTTAAAGACTAAATATTGTTTAAAGTGCAATAAACCTTACATTTCATATTTATTTATTCATATTATGTATTCATATTATATAGTGATTTATTTATTTTGTTGGCATTTGGAAGTCAGGACCTTGTGTTTACTTGGCTTGTACCCTACAACTTGAGCTATATCTTCAGTGTAAGACATTTTAAAAAATAAAGTTTGATTTTTACTGTAGTTCTATCAATTTCAATCAATATTTCCTTCATTACGGATATTCAAGTATTTCCACTATCACTGAGTTTCCAACCTATTTCTTTCTTTCTTTTTTTTTTTTTTTTTTTTTTGCCAGTCATGGGCCTTGGACTCAGGGCCTGAGCACTGGCTTCTGTTTGCTCAAGGCTAGCACTCTGCCACTTGAGCCACAGTGCCACCTCTGGACGTTTTCTGTATATGTGGTGCTGGGGAATTGAACCCAGGGCTTCATGTATGCTGGGCAAGCACTCTTGCCACTCGGCCATATCCCCAGCCCCCAACCTATTTCTAAGACCTAAAACTACACAGAAGAAATGGGTTCATGTTTTATAGCTGCAATACTAAGTAAACTTGGCAAGTTCCAGGTAATTTAGTTCATATTTTACTCAGTGCAAAATTTTGCTTAATGTGATCTTCATCTATACAGACAGATCTAACATTTACCACATTGGATGCACTTAACTATAACTGAAATCTTCTTTCCAACTAGTGATAGAAGCATAGGAACCATTTTAAAAGTTAGATTGTTCTAGGAGCCCATGGCTCACACCTGAAATCCTAGCTCTTCTGGAGGCGTAGAACTTAGCATCTTGGTTCTAAACCAGCCCAATCAGAAAAGTTCATGAGAGTAATATCCCCAAGTAATGACAAAAAGCCAGAAGTAGAACTATAGCTCTACTTTGTTTCTGAGGAACAAAAAAACACAAACAAAACCTGTACCCTGAGGTCAGTCCCTAGAACTGGCAATAGATAGATAGATAGATAGATAGATAGATAGATAGATAGATAGATAGATAGATAGATAAATACAGATTGTATGTGAAATGTCCAGACAGAAAAATTGCAGAATTTTATGCTAGCCTAGGGGGTTAGTAACACTAACAATAATATGCTATACTAAATGTATTTCTTATATGTGTTTAAGAATTAGAGAATGTATGCTTTCTACAAGAAGGTATGGCTTACAAGTAACCCAATTCTATGGTCTTCAATGGAGAATATTAACATAACGCACCATCTCTATATCTTCCTGTCTCAGAGGTGATCTTATAGAAACAGATATTAGATTTAAAGTTTCAGTCTCCTAAGCCAAAAACAACCACCTTTTTCTTCTGTGGTTTTATGGGAGACTTTGACCTCTTTAGTGAGCTAGAGCAGTGGACAGAGGGGAAGCGAACTCTGAGAAGAGGATATCTTAGGTGACTATGACCAAGGAATTTTGCCATTTGTAGGTCACAGGATTTCTACAATCCAATGATTCAGACAAGTATTTTTGCTACATGGCTTGATATCAGGCTATTACTTGGGGGACTAATTTTTTTTTAATGCCCGTCTTTATCATATAAAGGAAAAATTGATAGTCACATTTTATCTAATATGCAAAATCCTAAAAATTGACAAGAAAGCCTAGTAAAGATATAATAAAGATTTTATGGTTAAAATTACTAGTTATTTGCATAATTCCCACATCTGTATGTTGAAACAATATGTACCCACCTATTTTTTTTTGTTTCAAAAAATAACAGCAAACTAGTCATACAGCTACGATTCATGGATCTAGGGAAAAATACATATGGTAAGTCTACTTATGCTGAATAGATCTTGATTTACTTTTTCTTTATATAAAGATTGAATATAAGACTGCATTTTAGTTCTATGCCAACTTTTGAATAAATGAGTCATAAGAGGCAGAGCTATTGGTTGATAACAGAAAATCTAATAATAGTAATCACAATTTGACATTTCTATTGCACCTTTCACCTTGAGAAAATCCAAGGCAATTAATCTGAAAGTCGTGTCTATACTCTGGGGTTTTGCAAGTCTCAAATGAACCTAGTTATCATCTAAGTTGACTCAAAGTATATTCAGAAAACTCTTGGCCTATCCAACTACGTGGATAGCCCTTTTTACAAAACTCATCTGAGGCCTGCTTAATGTACATGATCCTTTCAATGACAGCCAGATGGTCATAAAAGCTAACGTCAATTTCTATCAAGACACGTGCCACATACTTCCACTAAAATTATACTGTCCTAAGATGCTAAACCATTAAGCAGTAAATCTGTCAGTCAATGAGAATACTAGTATCTTGAAGTTTTAAGGGCATTTTGCTTCTTCAATTTAACTTTCCACTGAGTACACTTTTATACACATATGTGTTTTGCCTAAAGACCCCAGTAGAATAATTTGTAATTGTTGGGAAATTATCTATTGTTAAATACAACTTAATCAATATACTTTTTTAAGCACCTTATTACTCTTCCTCCTCTCCTTCTCCTCCCCCTTCTCCTTCCTCTCCTCTTCCTCCTCCTCCTTCTCTTTCTTCTCTTCACTAAGCAGTCTATGGTGGTATCAAACTTAGGATCCTCTTTCTTGCCCCAGCCTCCTGAGAGCTAAAGTGCTAGTAATACAGCTGTATGCCACCATGCCTGGCTTAGATTTTTATTTTCTCCGTTGGAAACGAAATATGAAACATGGGGTATTATTCTCAAGTCTTACAGCTGAACAACAAAATTGACAAATATTATATAGTACTCTTTTAAAATCGTCTCACAAGCACAACAGATACACAAAGGAGGAAGCAGCCCATTTTTTAGTTGGGTTGAGGAAGACTTCATGGACATAAGATACTTTTATAAAATGTTAGCCACAAAGTAGCAAGTTACAAGATTACATTTGCATTATCTCAAATACATGGAGGAAAATAGGGGGGAAAAAAGTAAAATTTATTAACATGATGCCTCTCTGTGTCAGAATGATGAGAGAGAATTCCCCCCCCCCCCTTGTTGTATATATCAGGAGAGCTTCAAATACACAAGGAAGAAGTCAAATCAGCAACAAAATGTTTGTCATCTAGAATGAAACAGTGAGACTACTAGGGGAAAGAAAATACCTCTTAAAAATTAGTCACCTGTTCTATGTTAATTAGCTAGCTTGAGGGAAGAGAGTTATTTCAAAACAGAAGTGATTAAGAAATACCAAATGTATCTACTTTGGAGATGGGCTTAATCCCTCCTCTACCACAGATAGCATTCACTGTGACACAGCTCCTGAAGTATAGCACTTCAGATACATGAAGCAGTATTTACATTAACATACTCCTTATAAATTGAATTTGAAAGACTTCTCAGAGTTGTCCTGGAAAAAAAAATGCCTCCCACAGCTGGCTCCTCTATTTTTGGCTTCTCCTATCCCTGTTTTCATGGCAGCTGAGAAATATTAATGTGAGAAAAGTATCTTTATTTTAGTCTTTGAAAAATAACTCAACAGAAAACCCTGCAACTTCAGCAGTAGAGGGTGAGAGTTCTAAGATCATATGATAGAAGCACATTATTGGACCAGCCTGAAGGAAAATAATGTGTTTAACTACGTGAGACTTCCCAAAGCGTATGCTGTTTACATATTACGCTTAACAAACATATTTTACTAAAAGTGAATATGTCCCTGAGGAATAATTACATAAAAATAGGTGTGTAATCAATCTCGTGCATAGAAAAGGCACATGGAGAAAGAATTTCTTGTGTGTAACAGAACCAAAGGATTAACAGGTTTATTTGAGGATTGGTGAAACACTGCTTTTTTTATGCTTTTCTTCTGACCTTTCTTATTATCATGCATACATATAAAATTAAAGGTCTCGTGACTTTATTTTTGAAAAAAGGAAAACCTGTGACACTAGATTGTGTCACTTGCCTAAAACATACACCGAAAATTGTAGCTGTCGACGTAAGCCACATTTGAAACAGTCTTGACAAGTTACTTGAGTTTTATTGACCCACATCAGATCATATGGAGAGTCATTTCCAGACATATCGATAAACTCATTGATTCCTCTCATTCTTGTAGTCACTGGACTATGGAGAAAAGGATCAGTAGCCATTTGGCCTTCATTGTGTATTAAACAAACAGCAGATGGCAAGGATTCATTGAGGAAATCCATTCTTTCTTCTTCATCGTCATGTTCACACTGTTGCTTCCCACTGAGCTTTTCTCTCGCTCCGTCACGCTGCCAGAACGACGGGCACAGCACCTTTCATGCCTCACAGCTCTCAAATCTTGTCCCATTAGTTTCATTTTGTTTCCATCATAAATAATCTCCCACTTTCTCATACACTCTTTCATTATCTAATCATGGGCTGGGCCACCACACAAAGGACCGGGTATTAAAGGGGTTCATGAGTACAGTTTGTCCACTTGGTTTCTGGCCAGTGTGCAAACTATTTATTAAACAGATAAATTTATACAGCTTTTTTTTATGCACAAAGAAAAGGAGACTTAAAGAACACAAACATTCTATCCTACTAACAAGTTTTCAGGAGCACCAGATGTATAAAAATGAGACCATTTGAATCTCAAATTGGAAACTTTCATTGCAAGCCCTGTACCATGAGCATGAACTTAATTCAGCCTAATTATTTCAAGAAACACACAAAAGCAAATACCCCATCCTCTAAAAAAAAAAAAAAAAAAACACCACAAAAAACAAATCCATCACTATTTCTCTTCTTGGCCATTCCCTAGACTCATTTGGACATCTGCCAGCCAGCTAGAAGTGTTGAAATGCTGGAAAGCATTAACAAGCCAAGCCACTCCTTTCCAAGGGTGTTATTGGATGAGTAAACTTCCCAGAGTCCAAGAGGGGAGAACTGGACCTTTCTTTCCCCGGGACAATGTTGCCTAGAGATGAAATGAGAAAGCTAGACTTCACGTAAGATTTAGAGCCAGCTCTGCAAACTTTAGGGCAAACAAGAACTGCCGAATCTCTGCAGAGTGGTGCTTCAGCATTCCTAAGAAGTTAAATGTTGAACAAATAATGTCTGGTGAACCTCTAGAATCAGATTTTTCTCTTATTTGGGGAAAAGTTAAGAAGTCTAGCACGTAAAGTGCAGATGTAACGAACATATCAGCACTAAGTTAAGTCATTCCAGTCTATTATTCCCACAGGCAGGCCAATTCTGAGGGGATAATTGGACTGATAATGAGCATTCTGACTGGTCAAGAGGTCCTCCAGAGGCTACAGCCGCCCTTTCCCTTAATTCTGAGCAAAGTATGCCATATTATAAGCTGCAAGTTTTAAAAGAATATCATATTTGGAAGAACAAACAATTTGTATTGATTAAAAATAGGATGCTGAATGCTAAATTTATTCTTACACCAAGGATCAAGGATACATCATGCTATTTGGTTAAGAGCACAATAGACATAATTCAGCTGTTTGGTTTTGTAAAATGTTTCGATTACATGAAAGTATTTTAGCTATTTTTAGAAAGATAGAAGAGGAATAGAAACCCAGTCAGAATCTCACATCACTAATAGGGCCAATTTAATAATCTTGATTTTGAAATACGTTTTTGATGCAAAGTCAGTCATAACATTTATATAAGCAATTACTCTATGATCTACTGTTGTATGTTACAGCAAACTCACATTAAGTCTCATTGGTGCCAAAATATGTAACTAGATATTTTCTGCTAAGATCCTTCTTTGTGCCCTCTTCTACCAATTCTTTTATTTAATCCTTGGCTTCACTTTGTTTTCTGAGGTTATTTTTTTTTATTTTTTTTTACATTTTAGAGATTTTTCCTGACTTCCAAAAGCCAAATGGTCCTTTTGTATACTATGTCCCAACATACTACCGGGTACATAACATGTGCTCAATTACACTTGTAATCCTAGCTATTTATGAGGTGATAAGAGAAGATTGTTTTTTCCTTATCAATATAAATATACTTTGTGTCATCTGCTGGCAAGCTTTTTTCTCCAAGAGAATGATCAATCATCATCTGCATGACTATATAAGAAATAAAAATTAGGGAAACAATCTATAAAGAAACTGCTTAAAGCTCCATTGTTTACATTCAGTATAATTTTCTGTTGGATATGAAGACACATTTCATGGTTTGCAGCATGCTATCTAGTTCAAATACAGCTCCTCAGCTCAGGAAGATTGCAAACCTGAAAAAGTAAATTAAAAATAAGTTACTATAGACTATTTAATTCCACTGAGTTCAAACCACAGAATTAAAAATTAACCAAGTAATACCTACTTGTCTCAAATATCAGCTTTCATTTCCTTTCATTCTTCTCAATTTATTCCCAATATTTACAAACCTCATTTTGTCTCGCATTTGTCCTTTAGTTTACAGCATGAAAATGTCATGATTAAAGCACTACCAATTTTATATTGTCATATAAGTTACAAAATTTATTTGTAAATCTATGTGAATATAATTTATCTGTTTTCTTATCACTATAGTTTATAGTTTTATGTTTTATATCAATGTATGCTTTAACATTCTGAAACAGTGAATACATCCATTGACATTTTTCACTAAGAGACCAAACAACTCAGGGATATATTATCTTTTTAGAAAATTACTAAGCTTCATCTGGGCCTGGTAGTGCACACCTGTTAACCCAAGCCCTCAACACACTATGGCAGAACAATCTCAAGTTCTAAGCTAGCCTGTACCACAGTGTAAAACTCTGTCTCAATTCCCCTTCTGAAAATTAACAAACTTTGATTTCATTTTATTTTATTATTTGAAGAAGTTTTCACTTTGCTGAAAATTGAGTATAAACATATTCCCCAGTCCCACACACGATAACCCACTCTCATAATAATACCCCCTACACCGTACCTAAGAAGCCTATTTTTATAATCAGTGAATTGCCATTGGCAAATTATTATCATCTGACATCCAAAATACATCCAAAATCCATGGTTGTTGCTGGATGATCTATTGGTGTATAATTAAATGTAGCATCATGTAGAAAACTTTCATTACTTGAAACTTTGTGCTCTGATTTTTTTTTTCATCATCCCCCGTTGCTAAACCTTGGTCCTAATTTATACTTTCTCCATAGCATTTTTTACTTTACAGAAACAGATTACTATTAGCCCATCTTACTCACTTAGTTTGGGCCATACATGATAAAAAAAATAAGATAAAAGAAATTTCAAAAGTAAATGTTTTAAATTTCTTCACATATGGTAATCAACAGAGTTGATGAGAAACTTTCTGTCAGCATGCAATTCTGTTAAAATCATTAGATGATCTACTGAATATCTTCTTCTCCTTAATCATGTGAAAATACAGTATAACTCCCAGAAAGAAAATGGTGCCTAAAAATCAAGGTTTCAGAAATCCTCTCAAACCCAAACCACCTGTAACACATTTAAGTGAATAAGTAAAACTTTTAGATGTGTCGGAAGGTTTAGCAGAAGTTGGGTGGTGTTGCGGCATAGTGAATCAAGCGTCCACAGAATAGAACTGAACTCCATGCTTCCGGAACATGTGGTGTCTTTCAATGGTGGGATGGGAGCGTATCTGTGAATACCAATGGTCTATGGTATGGACGATATAACAGCTGTACTCAAACATATTTCCAAAGAAAAGAAGTAGTATACCTATGATTCCAAAAATGGATGAAGGCACATGTAACATGCTGCTTCTTTTACTTGGTAAATTTGTTTACTGCTTGGTTCTTCATGGTTTGAATGCTTACATTTTTAGCACTGCAATCACAGATTAATTTCACCTCCCTTTATGTATAAAACTTTCATTTCTTGCTCAGTAGCTCCTTGGTTACTTTTGAAGCTTCGACATTTTCTATATAAATTTTAGGATCGAGCTTAAATGTCCAAAGATAACTCATTGTGATTTTGATAGTAATTTTCTTGGGTCTATAGATCAAGTTGGATTAAACTGACAAGTTGACAGTCATTGAGCCTTCTTATTCATGAACATAGAATATCTTATTTATTTGCTACTTAGTAATTTTGTTTTGTCTATCTTTTCCTTTTCCCTTTTCCTTTTCTTTTTTCTTTTTTTTTTATTTGTTAGTGTTAGAACTCAAAGCTCTGAACTTCCTAAGCAAGCGCTGTACTGCTCAAGCTCTTCGTTTTACCTCATAGAGATTTTTTATTGCTATTTCACTAGATTTACATTTATGTATTTCATTGTTTTAATGTAAATGTCAGGTTGTTTTAATTCTGTATTTCATTTTTCATTTACATAAGAAACTGACAGTCACTCATCATATAAAATAATATTTATCAAAGTGAACACCAGGAAATAGAAACAAGATATTTTTTTTCCTCATTGTTGTTTTGTTTTCCTTACTTTCTGTCTTGTTTGTTACTCTATCTTTGGGAAGGTAATGCAGAAGCACAGAAATAGAGGGACAAATGGTGGACACAAGAAACAGTGGTATTTAACTAGACATTAGTTTGAAAATGAACTATACACCTGTGGGTGGGGTGAGAGCGAAAAACTGAAAGAGAGCCAGGGAATCAGTGACATTGTCTGAAGAGAAATGTACTCTTTATCTGACTTGTAGAACTGCGATCCCTGTGGACGCCACTTCTACAACAACAACACTTCTTTAGATAATAAAAATGATTGCTAAAAATTTAAAAACAGGCAAGTGGCTGGTTAGCCTCCCTTGCTGAATTTGATTGTTTCTAGGAGTTTCTCTCTTTTGTTTGCCAGTTCTTTCGGATTTTCCAGAGAATCATTCCTGACATTTTTAATCAAGGGCAATTCTTTCTTCTCCCTCTTTACATTCTGCTTATTTCTCTCTCATCGTATTACACCATCTAGCATGCCGCTGCCGTGGTGAAAGGAGTCATGAAAGAAGATTCTACGGCTCTGTTCCAGATCTTAGCAGGAAAGCCTCAAGCTTGAGGTTACAGTAGGGTTCCTTAACAAGCTGTCACCATGTTGAAGAAGACCTCTGCCTAGCTGCTAGTCATGAGTGGGTGTTAAATTTTGTGAGGTGAATGTTCTGCATTTAATAAAGGGATTATATAATTGTTCTGTCGATTACAGATGCAGCGTGTATTAACTGATTTTTCCAAAGTTGGACTATATACACGTAACTGGAACAAATCACACTTGCTCACCATGAACTAGTATTTTGGTGGATTATTGGCTTGTATTCCCAATGCTTTGAAGATGAGGTTTTTATTTCAGGAGGGAAGTTTAGAACTCGGAGTCTCACACGTGCTAGGATGGGGTTCTTCTCCACAGAGTGGCACCTTGAGCTCTGGGTAGCACCGGTGATTTATAAGAAAAAAAAATCACATGCCCAGGCATGGCACTGAACCACAAAGCAAAATGCCACGTGTGAACCATTGCACCCGACTATTAGTCAAGAATGTATATGATTTTCTTAATTAATCAATGTGAATGCCCATGCTCATAGTCATGAAGCAAACCCACAAATAAGGCTGGCTTTCTGTATTTTTTGTGTGATCTTTTTAATAACCAACATGTCTCTAGTGGTGTCTTCTGCTCTAGTCTTTGTATCTTAGACCTCTCTTTTTTCTTCATTTCTCTAGTTGCATACTTGTCTACTTTCTTCATCTTTGCAAAGAACCAGTCTTTGATTCTGTTTGCTTTATTCTTATTTCATGTTTTCCTCATCTTTCTTCTTTTTGAGACACTGTGTCTCTATGTAGCCCAAGTTAGCTTAGCCTGGGCTCCATATCACAAGTATTATGCTTCAACCACATGACCCTGGACACTTCAGAATTCACAGAAAGTAAGGAAGAGGAAGCCATCTTGTGTAGCCAGACTTAGTGATTTTTAACCTAGCTTTTTTTTTCTTCTGTTAACAATGCAAACTAAAAATGCTGTACTTTTTGTAGATATTTATGATAGGAACATAGATAATTGACATCAGTGTTTTGTTCTGTCAAACTTGCTTTTGCTACATTCTGCCCATTTTGATAAATTATAACTTATAAAGTAGTTTAAAGTATTTTGAAACTTCTCTTTTGAAATTTGCTTTTTCACTTTTGCTTAAAACTATTATTTAATCTCGAAGTATTTTGAGATTTTCCAGCTGTCTTTCTGTGACACATATTTTTAGTTTAATTCCAATGTGTTCTAAGAGCAGACCTTTTATGTTTTTTTGTTTGTGTGTTTGTTTTGTGGTCGGTTGTGGGGCTTGAACTCTAGGCCTGGGCACTGTCCCTGAACTCTTCAGCTCAAGGCTAGTGTTCTACCACCTGAGCCACAGTGCCACTTCTGGTTTTCTGCTTGTTAATTAGAGATAAGAGTCTCACTGACTGGCTGGCTTTGAAACTCGATCCTCAGATCTCCGCCTCCTGAGTAGCTAGGATTGCAGGCGTGAGACACTGGCACCCAACTTTTTATGATTTCTTTCATTAAAATTTGTTAGGTCATTTCTGATGTATGGCCTAGGATATGTCTATTATAATAATTCTTCTTCTTTTTTTTTTCATTTTTGTCCAGCATGGAGCTTGAACTCGGGGCTTGTGCTGTGTCCCTGAACTCTTTTTTTGCTCAAGGCTAGTGCTTGACCACTTTGAGCCACAACTCACTTCCTATTTTTTTGAGTGGTTAATTGGAGAAAAGAGCCTCATGGGGACTGTTCTGCTAGGGCTGGCTTGAATCACTACCTTCAGATCTCAACCTTAGCTAGGATTACAGGTGTGAGCCATCAGTGCTTTGCTATTTTGGTGAATATTCTGTGTGATCTTAAAAAGAATAGGCATTGTACTGTTTTTAGATGGAACAGTCCATCTTTGTCAACTATCTTCAGGTTATTAGTGATGCTTCTGAACTTAATATACCTTCATTGATTTTCTGCCCATGTATCTGTCCATTTATAATAGATATTAAAATTTCCAAATAGTGCATTTTCTATTATTTTTGTACTTTTTAGTTTGTTTTTGATTAATCCTGTTTCAAGTCACATACACATTAAGAATTATTATATATCTCCACTCTGTGGTTGCCTTGCCAGTCATTGGGCAAGCTTTTGTCTCTGGACTATGCACCTAATGGGTTTCCATTTACTTTCCCTGTTCTTTGTGGAACAAAGAACCTGGAGAGGTATGTTCACTCTCATTCAGGTTAATTAGGTCTGGACCTAACTCCAGTAGGTAAAAGTATTGGTAAACTTCTTCTGAGAGAAAGATTTGTTAAGACGAAAATGTCCTCTGATATATTCCAGAGTGGTTCCTTTGGCTAGAAGTCTGAAAATGCCCCTTGCCAGGGTGTGCTGAGAAGAGGTGGGAAAGTTCCTGTGTATCACTTACCAACTCCCGGGTCCTCCTGGAGATTGATTGTTTGGTTGGTTGATGCAGGTAGGTACTTGGGCTTGAACTAAGGTCTTGGGCACCGTCCCTTAGCTTTTTCAATCAAGGCTGATGCTCTAGCACTTGAGTCAAAGCTCAACTTCTGACTTTTGGGTGGTTAATTGGAGATAAAAGTCTCAGAGGCTTTCCTGCCTAGGCCAGCTTTGAACCTCAGTCCTTAGATCTCAGCTTCCATCATTGCTAGGATTGCAAGTCACTGGCACTCAACTACAGAGTGTGTGTGTGTGTGTGTGTGTGTGTGTGTGTGTGTGTGTGTGTAGAATTGTCACTCATAGGGCTTGAGCAAAGTTGCTGTCTCTCTGTTGTTTCTTTTCTTTTCCCTTCCTTCCTTCCTTCCTTCCTTCCTTCCTTCCTTCCTTCCTTCCTTCCTTCCTTCCTTCCTTCCTTCCTTCCTTCCTTCCTTCCTTCCTTCCTTCTTTCCTTCCCTCCTTCCCCCCACTTCCCCCCTCTCTCCCCTAGATGTTTTGGTTTGTTTGTGTTGACATGCTTCTATGTATTTAAGTAGGCAATTCCTCCAGCCTTTAGCCACCATTCGCAAGACCCATGCAACCATGGGTTCTCTCTAACTTCTCTTGTCAGAATAATTCAAAGAGGCTTGTGAATGTGAGGTGTACAGGGAATGATCACTATACCATCCTGCAACATTTTTAATCCAGTACCTACTATCTGCCTTTTGGGGGACATCCAGGATTTCTTCTGGTGGTGAACTGTCTCGTCTCCTCAGGTCCTGTAATCACAAGACATCCCTCAAGTTTTAAACACACCTGTTAATTCCCCATCCAACTTCTCTGGTTTTCTTCTTTTAAACTCATTAGCACTTACAGGACATGCACACCAATCACACAATTCATCATTTCGTTGTCACTACATGGAGGTCTTTATCAGGTCAAATATTGTATCTCATTGATTCTCTGTCATACCATGGCCCAGGATAGCGCTTTTCACAGAATAGATTAGCAAGTACCTATGTGTGTGTGTGCGCACGTGCGTACAGTTTCATAGTAAATATTGAAATCTTTCATGTATTGCTCTTTTTGCTCAAATTTTCATTGACAATTTATAGTTCTTTTGTGATTCAATGTGATTTTAAGGTTGCATTCCTTATTCTGTGAAGCTTGTCATTGCTATTTTGGCAGGGGTAGCAATACTTTTCTTTAACTTGACATAATTAGACCATTGAAACTTAAAATGAGTTTGGTTTAATAACAAGCTCCACATTCATGTTTTCTATTTGTTGCTCTTTTTATTTCATTTTTCTCCTTGTAATGTTTCCTCTGGTGTTTATTCAGCATTTTGAATGGGCAAGTTTACTCCCTGTCTCATATTACTAACTTGACTAATTAAAAAATATTGTGGCTATTCTACAGTTTTCCATATATGATTGTAAACCATCTATGTCCACTGTTAAAAAGAATTCATCACAAACTACAGAAACTTTGAACAGGCTAGTCCCCCTTTTTCCATGTAAGAATGCCATATTCATTCATTCCACTTATCTATGAAATAAAATTGTGATATATCATTATGTTCTTACCTTATATAAATTTAAGTTTTGTATTAATTAAAAATAAGAGAACGGGGCTGGGGATATGGCCTAGTGGCAAGAGTGCTTGCCTCGTATACATGAGGCTCTGGGTTCGATTCCTCAGCACCACATATATGGAAAACGGCCAGAAGGGGCGCTGTGGCTCAGGTGGCAGAGTGCTAGCCTTGAGCAAAAAGAAGCCAGGGACAGTGCTCAGGCCCTGAGTCCAAGCCCCAGGACTGGCAAAAAAAAAAAAAAAAAAAAGAGAGAGAGAGAACTACAAAATTTCAATACCTATGTTTTCCTTCTTTGATGATGTTATGTAGATGTTTCTTAAGTATTTTAGTGTCTACCTCTAGAGAGAAATTTTTTAAAGTTTATTGCATGACAACTTGATTCAGTATTAGAGAAAATTTTTGTCTTTGCCTTCACTTTTTAAGAATAATGGAATTGAAGCCAGGCTTCTGGCTCATGACTATAATCCTAGCTACTCACAAGGCTAAGATCTGAGGTCTGTGGTTCAAATTCAGCTACTGCATGAAAACCCGGAGACTCTTATCTATAATTAACAACAAAAAAAAGCTAGAAGTAGAGCTGTGGATCAAGTGTTACAGTGTTAGCCTTGAGCATAACAGCTCAGGGATAGTGCTCAGGTCCTGAGTTACCGCCCTTGGACCACCACAAGAAAAGAAAAGAAAAAGAAAAATGCAAAGAAAAAAAAGAAAAAAGCAAAAGTAATGGCATTGTGTAGAGAATTCTAAGTTGTGTATCATGATGTTTTTTTTTCTTTTTATTAGCTCAATTTACCCTGATTTGCAATCACAGTTTTAGAGAGAGAGATTCATAATTTTCTTAATATTTTAATTTATTGTGCTCTAATTTCTTTCAAAAAATTCTTTGTCTCTGATTTACCAGTGGTTAGGTACACTATATCTAGATTATTTTTTAAGCTGGAGTTCCTAGAGCTCTCTACATTTATGATTTTTTTATATATCATTTATTTTGAAAAACTTCTATTATTCCTTTTGTTCCTTTCTTTGTCTATATATTCTCAATACATGTAAATTATATTTTTATAGTTGCTTAGTACTTATGATCTCTTTTTATTCTTATTATTATTTATGAACTTTTGGTTAAAACTTGTGTTGGCTTATAATTTAAGTTTACTCATTTTTTCTCAGTTGATCAGCCTTTTAAGGTATCTTTCAGTTCTTGTACAGTACTTTTTATTTTTATTAGTTCCTCTGTGTTTTCTTGGAATTACCACTGTCTGCTTATTTCCTTCATCTTTTCTTTTCTTCTGTCCACCTTTCTCACTCGTAGCAGTTAAAGTTTTAGGTATCTTCAGTATCTTTCATTGTTGACTTGCTGTTCCTTGCATGTTAGCATGGGTTGGAAGTTTTTGCTACAAGCCAGGAAATATGTATCATATAGTTAGGACTTGAGATGGAAAGGACAACAGTGTGAAGTTTGTGTCCATGTGGCTAGAAGTAGAATTATGGCTAACATTTTCTGCAGCTGTAAGTACATTTTGCATCTTGTTTATTTCTCCTCTGTTGTATTTGATATCGCTAACAACCCTTCTTTGATAATACATATGTCGTCCCTTTAAGACACCTGACACTGATTGTACGCTGTATCATTTCTAGCATGGTAAGGATAGTGGAAGAAAGCAATCTACACTACTGTAATTATCTCAGTCTTTACTTTTGCTTCTACTGGGGTTTGAACTCAGGGTTTCTTGCTAGCTTGGCGTACTTGCTGGGAATCTATCACTTGAGCCACACTACTAGCACTTCTTATACTAAATGTTTTATAGATAGAGTTTCACGGACTTTTCTAGCTGGGCTGGTTTCGAGCTGCGGTCCACCAAGTCTCTGCTCCTGAACAGCTGGGCATCGAGGCCTGAGGTACCAGCACACTGCAATCTCAGTCTTTAAAGTGAGTCTGTAGATTTGGATTCTTCCTTTTACAGGTTAAAATCAGTAGATTCCCACTACCTCCACCAGCACTTCAACTGAGAGGAAGACCAAAGGATGTTGGCATGGAAGGAATAATACCTTTCAGGTAAATAAGGCTCAGGCATTCTCACCCCTGAAGAGGAATCAAGTATGTAAAGGTACTGTACAAGTACTTTGCAGTGTGCTAGAGCCTCGCCGAGATCTTTTTAGGGGGTATTTGAAGTGAGACTCTAATATAATTTCAGGCAATAAATATACCCCAGTGAAAAGGGGCCTAAAACGCAGCTCCAGGAATTTCTCATTCTGAGTGCCCAATTAGCCCCTAATCATTCATCAAACTCACCACTTAAGTTTTCCTGGCTCAAGTGGTAGAGTGAAAAAGCTAAGCCCAGGCCCTGAAGCAAGCCCCAGTAGCAGAAAAAAAAAATTGATTAATTAATTGAATTAAAAAATCAATTTTCCCCAGATGCAATCATCAACATCCTATTTGCTTTCCAACAAGCTCTGTTCATTTGAAATTAAGTAGCCTCATCTCTATTCTCAAAAGACACACTCAGGGATAGACTTGCCTCTCCTAAGGTTACAGTGGAAAACCATGTGGCAGGGAAAAGAATAGTCCTAGAGTTATTCTCAAGGTTCTGGGAACCTCCACACTCACAAGAATAAAATTGATATCCTCCTCCTCCAAGCTTTTGTTTCACTGCTTTTAAAAGTAGTGAAATATATGCCACAATATGTCTCATTCTAAAGGTTGAAGTTTTTATGCTATGACTGCAATGACATCATTCCACCTCCCACAGAAGGCGTTTGCTTAGAGGATTCAGCAAGAGAAAAATTAACAGGAAACGTCACTTTCACACACAGATGGAAAAAAAAATGTTCACATCTAGTGGATTCTATGACAGCCCCCTTGGTAAGAACATGGATGTCAGTCTAGGGTACCAACGATGTGCAAACATATCTTAGAAGCAGGTGCTAAACTCAGGTCACTGATGGATGATGGGGGATTTGGCAGTACTGAGAACAAAAGAGTTTTCCTAGCTGCATGTCTGAATTAAGAAACAGGAGGGATGAATAAGAGATAGCTCAGGCAGAATAAAACTTTGAGATACCTAGGTGATGATGCACAGAGAAGGTGTCAGTTACTTCTCTTCAACATTCATTTCACAGATCATGAAGAAATCGGACCCTTCAAGTTTATGAAATAAATTTTTTTACTAAAATATCTGAATAATAATTCTGTGTGCTGTGCCGCACACCTGAATACCAGCCCTTGGGAGGCAAAGACATTTGACTTGTGGTTTTTGTTTGTTTGTCTTTTTATAGCTTCCCTCCCCACCCCCAGAGCTGAGGATCGAACTCGGGGCCTTGCACTTGGCAGGCAGGCCACTCTTCCACTGAGCTGAATCCCCAGACCCCGGGAGGCAAAGGTAGAAGGACCATAAGTTTCAGGCAAGCCCAGGCTAAATAACTACTTCTGGACAAGTGTGGTTTATGTCCCTAAAAACGAAACAAAACGAAGTCCAAATTATGTTGTGATTACTGAGATATGAAAAAAAATGTGGCTTTTGCTCTCATTGGGATCTCCCCACCTAACAGGGAATTAATAAGACTGTAAAGAGGTATTTAAGAGATTAATACGTTTCTATGTCACCCTTTACCACTTAAAAATATTTCCTCATCCCGTGCAAGTGATTTATGTCTGTAAGCCTAGCTACACAGGAGGCTGAAAACTGATGATCACAGTTGGAAGCCAATCACGGAAGGAAAGGCACTGACACTCTCGTCTCCAATTAGCCACAAAAACAGCGGAAAGTGGCACAATCAGTGGAAAGTTGTAGAATTCTAGCCTTGAGCAAAAAAGCTTAGGGACAGCACCCGGGCCCCGAGTTCAAGCCCCAGGACTGGTACAGAAGCAAAATAAATAAAAACAAATAGATTGCCTCATGCCACTCTCCTGAGAACAGAGAATAACTTGAATTTGTTCATAAGAACAGTCAAAAGCATGCCTAGCCAAGTCTGTTTCAGGAGAGAATGTTAACACGAGTTTCACACTTTTCTAACACTTCCATCCTCATATCTGAGTTTCCTCAACATCTTTTATTCCAGTATCCTGTATATTATTTTGTCAAATTTCATCTTCATACGATAAGAGAGCTGTAGGATATGAAGCTGGTCACTCATGATAGCCTACATATTACTGTTTAAATTAGTATACTGTAAAGATTAGTTTTTATAAAGTTAGTATATACATTTAAAGTACCCTATAATCGCATGATTCTGTTCATGTTAGGCTGGGCACATTTAAGTAAAATTAAATGAGAGAGATCTTCATATCTAATTTAACATGTGCTCTCTAAAGAATGACATTTTCTGCAAGGTACCAGTGTCTCACTCCTATAGGCCTAGCTACTCAAGAGGCTGAGATCTGAGGGTTGTGGTTTTTTTAATTGATTTATTTATTGTTAAAATGATGTACAAAGGGGTTACTGTTTCATATATAAGGCAGTGAGTATAGTTCTTATCAAACTTGTTACCTCCTTCTTCAGTTTTCCCCCATCTTCCCACCTCTCCACTTCCCTCCCCCCTTTCCTGGGTTGTACCATTGGTTTACAGCATATAGTTTCCTAAGTATTGCTGTAGCATTGGTTTGCCTTTGACCCTTTGTCTCTCCATTTTGATATTCTCTTCCCCTTTCCTAGTCCCAATAAACATATATACAATACCCAGGGTACTAAAATCAGTTAGTGACATCAGGTAAAACTGTGGGGATGAAAGTCAAAAGAAAATGGCACAATTTCACATAGTACATTGAAAATAACATTTATGATGATAAACCACTGGGGCAGGAAAGTCAGTGAGACATTTTTTTTAAGTTTTTATTGTGAAACTGATGTACAGAGAGGTTACAGTTTCATACGTTAGGCATTGGATACATTTCTTGTACTGTTTGTTACCTTGTCCTTCTTATCTCCAATTAACCAGGAAAAAGTCAGAAGTGGAGCTATGGCTCAAAGTGATGGAGTGCTAGCTTTGACCATATAAATTCAGAGATGGCACCCACGTTCAAGCCATATGACAATCAAGTTTAAAACATGTTCTCTGTAATATACAGTGAGATTTGTTTTAGGTAAGGAAAATTAAGTGAATAATTTATTTCTGCTTTTAAAGCTCAGTCAAGCAAGTGGGCACTGATTGGGTCATACTTATAACCTTAGCTACTCAGGAGGCGGAGACCTGAAAGACTGAAAGACTGAAGATAAAAGCCAGCTCAAGGGAGGAAAGCAGACAGAAGGGTATTCTCATAATGCTCATAATGCATATCCTATGAAACTAGGAAAATTGGGCTTGGAATATGGCGTAGTGGCAGGAGCGCTTGCCTTGTATACGAAGCCCTACGTTCAATATTCCAGCACCACATATATAGAAAATGGCCAGAAGTGGCGCTGTGGCTTGAGTGGCAGAGTGCCAGCCTTGAGCAAAAAAAAGAAGCCAGGGACAGTGTTCAGGCCCTGAGTCCAAGGCCCAGGATTGGCAAAAAAAAAAAAAAAAAGAGAGAGAGAGACTAGGAAAGTTGAGGAGGGGGGAGTTGGGTTAGGAGGAATGAAGGAGAGTGATAACCCTTTTGTAAAACTAATCAATGATTGTGTGATTGTGTGTGTGTGTGTGCATGCGTACATTATCTATTTATATCCCAGGAAGGAAAGTTATCTAATCTCCAAAATATCCCCCCAAACCTGTGCTAGCAGCATGGCTCAAGTAATAGAGAATCAGCCAAACAGACAAGCCTAGTGACCGCACCAAAAATAAAGAAAAAGCCAAAAAAATTTGCACTGTGTTGCATTAAAAAATTTGGTTTGAAGATATGATTAATAGGAAACTAATGACAAATCTTGTCATATATGAAAAGCAAGAGGGAAATATTTTTTGTGGGAAAAATGTTTTAAATAAGTCATTTTCATGGATGTTGATAATGAATGGGGAGAAAAAAAAATTTTAATTTTATTTTTAGGAGTCACACCCAGAAAGGTTTAATTGACAGTATAGGGAAATTTTTACTCCAGGACTCTGGTTTCTAACACTGAGTTGCTCAAGGGCTAGATCATGCTATGAACACTCATCTGTAGAATTGAGGGAACAGGATGTTTACACAGAGCATTGCTGTACTTCCAGCAAGATGGGAGGAAGGAAACTGTATCTTATCTAAAGAGTGTATATTTTTTTTCATACCATGTGTCTATATATAAAAGTGAATAAATAACCTGATTTATTCTTTCAGGGATACATTCTAATTATATTAATGGCATTTGGTCCTATAGAAGTTTAGCTGATATATTTAGATGTTAGTAAAGCTAAAACAGAACTCCAGTATTGTATAAAAATGAAAGGATACCACCATTTCCTGTGTTAACTTTTTCAAGTAGTCATACATCAGAAAGTAGAAAGAGAAAGAAAGAAAGAAAAAGAGGGAAAGAGAGAGGAAGGGGGAGAGGGAAGGAGAAAGAGAGAAAGAAAAAAGAAAGAGAGAAAAAAGAAAGAAAGAGAAAGAAAGAAAGAAAGAAAGAAAGAAAGAAAGAAAGAAAGAAAGAAAGAAAGAAAGAAAGAAAGAAAGAAAGAAAGAAAGAAAGGAGGGAGGGGGCTGGGGATATAGTGGCAAGAGTGCCTGCCTCGGATACACGAGGCCCTAGGTTCGATTCCCCAGCACCACATATACAGAAAACGGCCAGAAGCGGCGCTGTGGCTCAAGTGGCAGAGTGCTAGCCTTGAGCGGGAAGAAGCCAGGGTCAGTGCTCAGGCTTTGAGTCCAAGGCCCAGGACTGGCAAAAAAAAAAAAAAAAGGAGGGAGGGAGGGAGGGAGGAAAGGAAGGAAGGAAGGAAGGAAGGAAGGAAAGAAGGAAGGAAGGAAGGTGGAAAGAAGAATTAGGTGAGTGTGATAGCTGGCAACTGTAATCACAGCTACTGGATAGGCATAGATAAAAGGATTGTGGTTGAAGATCAGTCCTGCAAGAAAGGTTTGAAAATGTTATTCAAGTGTTTGCCTATACTGATAAAAAGGAAAAATATAATTAGCACTATCTCAAGAATAAGAGAACATTGGTCAGCTTTGAGGCATGCTAGGGATTAATTCAGTTTGAAACTACATGCAAAGGACAATAGATATCTATCTTAGATTTTCTATTTTGACTGATAATGCAAGATATCTGATAATTGATAGGAAATTCCCTTTACAGTAATATTTCTATTGGTAAAAAATGGTCAATCATGTTATTACAATATCACCTTTTTGCAATCAATTCTATTCCAATCACACACAGTAAGAGACACAAATGAGACCTAAATCTGGCTAAGGTTTTAAAGTTAACTACCATTTTCTTGGAAATATGGAAATAAAGGAAGATTAAATGTTATTGTATTTCATCATTAAAATATAAATTATATATCTTTAGTAAATAAATTTTGAGAAAAAAGAAACTAAACATTTAAAAATACTTCAGAAACAATGAATGAATCTTGGTTAAATCACAAGGACTTTTTACATGAAAATTAAGAAAATGTATTATTTCTTATTTGTCTTTTCCTGTATCAAATCTTCATTTTTCTTTTCTGGAAAATTTCATAACATCAGTCTCATCAACCTGAATTTTAACTGCTAACAGTTATCCATACATGTTTATCACTTCCATTGTCTTAAATATTTTTAAAAATGTTTCCACAAACAACCAATTTGCTCAGATTTTCAAATGTTTTGTTATTTCCTCCTAAACATTTCTAAGTTCATTCACAATTAAACACCCTGAATTTGAAACCAAGATGCACTACACCAAGCATTTCCTCCTCTCTGAATATTTCTCTCTCTCCTTCCTTCCTTCCTTCCTTCCTTCCTTCCTTCCTTCCTTCCTTCCTTCCTTCCTTCCTTCCTTCCTTCCTTCCTTCCTTCCTTCCTTCCTCCCTCCCTCCCTCCCTTCCTTCCTTCCTCCCTCCCTCCCTTCCTTCCTTTTTTCTTTCTTTATTCTTCCTTCTTGCCTTCCTTTCTTCCTTCTTTCCTTCCTCTCCCTTCCTCCCTCCCTCCCTCCCCTCACCCTCCTTCTCTTGCCAAATTTATGTTTTGGTCAAAGGATGGTTCATTTGTTTCCTCGTTACAAGCACATACCCCTCTGCCTCTACCCTTCTTACTCTGTCTCCACAGTGGCCTTTCTCATTCTCCAAACTTGTTCCTCCTCCATGAAGGTTTTGCTAAGACTTTTCAATCTTTTGTGAGCTCTCTCCTCAAGTGATAGAAGCAATGAATTTCCTAGCACTCATTGTGCCACCCATGAAACTACAGGATTAGTGACACCTTAATGCATGGATCCTAATTTCTATGCCCTCAAAAACCACCTACAGTGTCTTGTACATAATTATTTAATGAAATATTTTTCTGAAAGCTGGATTCAAAGTCCGTGCCTCCCTCCCACTTGCTATTCAAGACAATACACTTTTTTTTTAACTGGGTTACTCTCCTTTTTTTTTTTTTTTCATTTCTTTATTGTCCAAATGATGTACAGAGGGGTTACAGTTTCACACTTAAGGCAGTGTATACATTTCTTACCCAACTTGTTAATCTTCCCTCATTTCCCCCCCACCTACTGTTGAGCTATACCTCTACTCTGGCCTTTTTCTGGTTAATTGCACTTTTCTGCTCAGACTGATTTTGAGCCATGATCCTCACAGTTTCAGCCTCCTGAGAAGCTAGGATTATAGGTATGAGCTCTTTTTTTTTTTTTTTTTTTTTTTTGGCCAGTCCTGGGCCTTGGACTCAGGGCCTGAGCACTGTCCCTGGCTTCTTCCCGCTCAAGGCTAGCACTCTGCCACTTGAGCCACAGTGCCGCTTCTGGCCGTTTTCTGTATATGTGGTGCTGGGGAATCGAACCTAGGGCCTCGTGTATCCGAGGCAGGCACTCTTGCCACTAGGCTATATCCCCAGCCCAGGTATGAGCTCTTGGTGAGTGGATTAATAAAGTTGCTTTGATATTGCTATCATAAGTTCCATTATCGGTAGTGGAGGTAGGAATGATGGCCATAATGATGAAAGTTAATTGGCAGCAGTTTTAGGCTTACAAAAATTATTTATTAAGGTGACTTGTGGTAAATTATGGTAAAATTACTATAAAGGCCATTACCTCTAGTCCTTAAAAGACTAACTGAATATTCCAACAATTTTGTGCTCTCAGTCAAGATGATTTAAAGCATACAAATAAATAGACAGAAAGAAAAACAAACAAAATATTATTGTCAAAAGTTTTAATTGGCTTTATACTGCTTAGAGAAAGAATTACAAATGTCTTGCTAAAGAAGTAAAGGTTTACAATCTGCTCCAAAGTCTGGAATCAAATTTTATTCTCATTATTTCTCCATATATTTAAAATTCAAATCTCTTTGGAATCATTCCCTTGTCTCCAGTAAACTTTCTAACTGTAGATCCTCACATTCTCTTAGGTAGTTTCCATCCCATGTCTGCTAGATCAACCACCTGTCCTGCAGGTACATTGCGTGCTATTCATTCTTCACCGTGTTGCTAACTCCCCAACAGGGTTTATCTTGCTTAAAATTCTGTGACTTAGATTTAAAGGACAAATGCCTTCACATGATATTCTTGGTGCTCTGTCATCTTCAACGCCTGTCAGGTGTTAGGGCCTGACTATAGAATGGCCAACTACACTCTCCCTGCTTCTGTGAAGTACGTCAAATGCAGAAAAAAGGAGTAGAAAGCAATAGAAATAAATGTTTGATAACAATAAGAGTTAGAAAGTTGGGCAACTGTGGCTACTGCCTGTGATTCTAGCCACATGGAAACCTGAGATCAGAGCTGGATCGCAGTTCCCTATATAGCCTAGGCTGATAAATCCCTAAGACTCGTGATGCTATAAGGGAATTGGACACAATGACCTGCATCTGCTCAAACCCCAAAATGACTGAAAGCCTAAAGGAGGTGGGTCCGGGCTCAGAAGTACAGGTGGGAAGCAATCCTTGATCTCAAAAATAACCTGCAAACAACAAGACATTGCAGGCATGGTCTTCCAAAGATGAGGCCCCTTAGTTTAAAATCCAGTAAGGCCCCCAAAGGCGAAAGGTGCTGAAAGGAAGAAAGAAATATCACGAGAAGTAATGTAATTTAACTAAAGATCAAAACAGGTCATTTTTGCTGAAATAACATTTTACCTTGATGTAGAGACAAGGTAACTCAAAGGAAAGTTTGACAAGTCCTCTGAAGATAGAAAGAGCAATGTAGTGAGCAATGAGATCATCTGTTTGTGGCCTTGTCTGTTTGATTGAATGTTACTTTGGATAGCTGCATGCAATATGTAAGTTATATTATCCTATTTATTGTACATTGTAAATATTTTTCCCCTATCATATGTTTTTTCATATTTACTCTTTACTTCAGAACTTAAAATTTTAAAGGGTTCCATGCACCTGTCACTTTTCTGTTTCTTGCTATTCCTCACCAAAACACTATTAAAGGCTCAAGTATATATATTTTTATACTTTTACAGATTTTAAGGGTTTTTGCACTTGGTTAATCCATCTTCCAGTTAACAAGAAGCATAAGAGGTGAACTATTGTGATGAAAATAATTCTATTCCAATCCCATTTATTATGTGATCAGAACACTTAGCATTTATTGTGGTTTACTATGATCTAGGTATTCTGCTAAGTGATTTACAACGATTATCTCTGTTTATTTTCACAGTCTCAGCTTAGGCACTGCTACATTCTTAAACTTACCAATAAGGGAGATGAAGAATGACTTAATGATGTACTCAAGGTCACGGAAAACCATTAAGCAGATAAGCTTGTCTTAAAATAAAGGAGTATAACCAAGAGTCCATTCTCCTAAAGATTACATTGCACTGATTTCTATAACCTTTGCTGGCTCATCAGATGGAAAGGGACTTTTTAAATCATATATTAGACAGAGAGAGAGAGAGAGAGAGAGAGAGAGAGAGAGAGAGAATGTATACACACACACCTTGTTTCTGAACTTAAAACTCCACAATTGTGCTCATATATGAAAGAATTTTAAGATAATGAAAGAGATGATTATTTATTCTGCTAAGAGATTTATTTGATCAAATTATATTTGAAATAGAACAGAAGAGGATTTTTACTTTTAATCTCAAAAGTATTTTTAATTGAGGGACAAGGCAACAAACAGTACAAGAAATGTATCCAATGCCCAACGTATGATACTGTAACCTCTCTGTACATCAGTTTGATAATAAAAATTTGAGAAAAAAAAGTATTTTTAATTAAATTAATTCTAATATTTTCCTATTTTTTATGTACTCAAAATGATTATACAATTTTATCTAACAATATTTAATTTCATTTAAAATGATGACTTGTTTTGGACACTGTTATAATAAAAGCATCCCATGTAATATAAGCAAAGGTCATTTTTAATTAGAAAAACATTCTCATAGTTCTTGAAGTCCTCCCTCTGTAAACAAAGACTATTTACTCCCACAGTGGGTTATGAATAAAGCTTTGCTGTATTTTCATAAAATGCATTGTCTTTCCTGTCTCTTCTCTTCATCTTTTCTTTACAAACATTGTTTCTTCTTAGGATGATTGAATTTCCAAAGACCCAACCCCTTCTGTTTTGTTTTGAATAAATTTAATTGGCTTTATTTTCAATTCTAGAATTGTGAAACAATTCATTTCATAAAACAGAATAAAAGTTCCCTATATTTCCTTCTTTAGCAGAACTAAATTCCTTAGAATACCCACTTGATTTTTGAGGGACTCTTTCAAAAGACTTAACTCCCCTTAATAACCTTTTTTATTTTGTTGTTATTTTTTCATGTTTCTTTTTCAATTTTCATTTTATTGTAATGGTGATGTACAGGGGGTTACAGTTACATAAGTATGATAATAATTACATTTCTTTTTGAACAGTATTACTCCCACCCTCATTTTTCTGACACTTTTCCTCTCCTTTGACTCCCCTCTCCAGGATGTAAACATTCATTTCCAAGATAGTGTCTTGTGAGTATTGCTATTGCATTGATTCACCCTTGGTCCTTTGTCTCACCATTTTATTATTCCCCTTCCCTTCCCCAAATCCATATATACAAGACATGGGGTACCAAAATCACAAACAGTGGCAATAGGGGATAAACTAAAGAGGAAAAAAGAAATATCTTCTCAGAGTACTCTAAAAGAAAAATTAAAAACTAAGACAAAAAGAAAATAACAAAACAAAAACCTCTTGTTTCTATATATTGGAGTTCATTTTGATTAGCATCATATTATATGGTCATATATACATAGTTATTGCACTCTTGTGATCCTCAGCTAGAACCATCCTACGCATATACTAATTATTACAAGTGAGGGAACCATGGAGCCTTTGTTTCTTTGGCTATGGTATACCTCACTTAATATGATTTTTTTCCAAGTCTTTCTATTTCCTTACAAATGGGGCAATGTAATTCTTTCGGATGGAAGCATAGAATTCTCTTGTGTATATACACCAAATGTTCTTAATCCATTCCTTTACTGAGCATCTGGGTTGGTTCCATATCTTAGCTATGGTAAATAATTCTGCAGTGAACATGGTTGTGCTGGTAGCTTTAGTGTGAGCTTGTTTGTGGTTATTTGGGTACATGCCCCAAAGTGGGATTGCTGGATCATAGGGGAGCTCTATGTTTAATCTTTTGAGGAACCTTCATACTGCTTTTCAGAGTGGTTGAACCAGTTTACATTCCCACCAACAATGTAGTAGTGTTCCCTTTTGGCCACATCTCTGCCAGTATCTGTTATTATTTGTTTTCTTGATAATGGCCATTCTTGTTGTTTTGATTTACACTTTTTTATGGCCAGAGATGTTCAATGTTTCTTCATGTGTCTATTGGATATTCTTATTTCCTCTTCAGGGAAGTTTCTTTTTAATTCTTTAGCCCACTTATTAATCGGGTGGTTGTTTATTTAAGGATTCATTTTGGAGGTTAATTTTTTTTATCTCTAGGTATATTTACCCTAGACTCTTTCAAAAGACTTCTCTCTATTTAATAGACTATTACATGAAGCTAATAGTCAGTTATAGAGACACTTTGCCAGCTCTAGAGGTACACTTCAAACTAAGACTGAATTAGGCACTTAAAGAAACTGCACTAACTCTTCTGGGCCACTAGGGTACCATTTAAGGCCCGCATGTAAAGGGTTTTTGTTTCTGTGTTGTTGTTTTGTTTTGTTTTGTTTTGTTTGTTTGTTTTTGGGGGGGGGGCCAGTCCTGGGCTTTGGACTCAGGGCCTGAGCACTGTCCCTGGCTTGTTTTTGCTCAAGGCTAGCACTCTGCCACTTGAGCCACTTGAGCCACAGCACCACTTCTGGCCATTTTCTGTATATGTGGTGCTGGGGAATTGAACCTAGGACCCTCCTGTATACGAGGCGAGCACTCTTGCCACTAGGCCATATCCCCAGCCCATGTTGTTGTTTTTTGAAGTCATGTCAGCATGATGTCATGCAGGAAAATAGGTATTTATGAGGTGGCTCCTCAGTAGTGTAAAAAAAGTATAATCGTCCAGAGTGGTACAAGCTAATTCCACAACCAAATGAGATTCCTTGTCTTAACTTATTCTCAGAGAAAATGGGTAATGTTATCAAAAGAAATCAGTTGAAATTCCACCACCTAGCTCAATCAGATTTGACAAGAAATTACTCCTGTTCTATTTTCATTCTCTTCCTGCTTTTAATGCACAAACATAGAGCAGTGGGGGCCTATTAGTTGGTGGTCTGTTTCTACCAAACGATATTCATCTAAGAGAAATTGGGGCTAATTAAAGAAATACAGAGCTAGAAAGTGTCTTTAGAAACCATCTGGTTAAAAATGGAGTTTGCCAGGTAGAGCTGTTCTTAAACTATCTCTCAGAGTGACAAGAAATTATCCTGCTGTTGAAGGACTCCAGATTTTTTTCACTAATAAGGAAAGAAAAAACATTCTAAAATGTGGTGAATTTCCCTTTCATGTACCGTATTCAACATGGTCAGATCATATCATCTAGCTATTCTCCAGTACTAAGTAAAACTATTTCTGTATAACTAGGTAAAAAAAAAAATCTACCTAATCTTTCAAGATCTGTGAAATTGTCAGAATACAGTATTTTTATAACCCTTAGCACAACCTACAGCAGATGTGTGGGAAACCAGCTGTTTATATTGTCATTTTCTGTGACGCCTTAATGAGGTGACTGTTCTAGAAATTGGGAAAAGGAATTATGAAAGAAAATGTTTTACTGCATTAGAATAAAATTGTCCTTTAAAAATACCTAAAATCTCCATTTACATTTCGGTTACGGCCTATTTTTAACTGACTCAGTTCCCAGATATGCATTTCTTTATCAGTTCTGTATAGAACTTTTATCTAACGTAAGGAATGAGATTATACCTTGTGGTGTTATCTTGCTGGATTTAAAGATACTTCACACGGTACTCATCCCCTCATCCGTATTCAAAGCGCCCATAAATCCAAAACAAAAGAATTGGACTGGAAGGAAAAACTCAACTTAGATTAGACAAGGGAGCACAGAGGTAGCCCGAATTGGTGAGGGAAGTCAAACTCACATTGAATTTGGTTTATGTTCATTTTTTTCTGGAACATTTTATTAGGCTTCTATATATAAATACATGGTACTTACTGTTACATTTCCTGTCTTCCTCTGCAAGGAGGAGAGAGTGTCCTTTAAGCTTAAAGCTCCATTCAAAATGCCATGCTAACTATAGAAAGCAGTTTGTTTGCACTTATAAACTTAGCTCCTTATTCGGGCCATTGTGTGTTTTACACATCTCATAACCAAGATCTATATTCTGTGTGCTTGAGGCAGTCTTATGTGGGTTTGTCTCTGAGCCAGATTTATCTTCAGATTTCCCATTATAGCCTGAAAAAAACTGTATTAAGGAAGCTTTCTTTTCAGTTCCTGCCTATGATTGCTAACATATCAAATTTATTCCTTCATAATCCAGATCATTTTCCAGCAGCCATGAGACGGGTATGTAGTAGTTTGTTAGAGAGCTCATAGTAACCCTACACTGACAGACCAAAAAGCCCTTCGACTGTCACTTTATGTCATTAACAATTTTCTAAAGCCATTACAGATGGGATGGACTGATTAGAACTGAGAAGGGAGGATCTTTTTTCCCAGCCAGAAATATCCCCTGAGACCTGCACGCCGTGTGAAGTTTCTAATGATTAATGGAAGAAAAATAAGGCCTCCTGTCCCGCAGTTGCCAAAGTCTTATTTGAAAAAAGAGCTTATTTATATTTGGAGATCTCTCTAGGTAACTAAACATTAGCCGGCTAATGTAAAATAGAGACGGAACAATAGATTGCAGATGATAAGGTGCGCATCAGTTTTAGATCCTGAGGCTGGGTATCCCACTCTTTGTTTTAGTATGGCTATAATAATGTAATGTCAGTGCTGTTCCAAGATGAAAGCGTTTATCTTCTCCTGGCCTTTTCCCCATCCACTTCTGCTGTTTTATTTCTGTAAATGAAAGCTACAGCTGGAATATTGTTTTACCGCAAATCTCACACCAGCACTGTCAGGGTGATGTGACACCAGAGATTCTTATCTGTAGGTTGGGTTGGAATTATTAAACATTCTCACACTGTGCAAAGTGTTGGAGACGAACAGCAGTGCAGTGAGGTGCATCCAACACTTCTGTCTTTTCCACCTGATCCTTGAAATATGACTCCTTTAAAGGGCTAATGTTCACTTGCTATAGCTTGATAGAAAGAAGTGACAGTACTCAAGAAGTAACATGAACTGAAAATTGTGGTAACTTCCCACCCCTCCATTCTAATGCATGCTTTGAAAAGCAATCTTCATGGTAGACCTTCTTTGAAAAGAAAATATTTTACCATGTGTAATGAAGAATAATGAAATGTTTATGAAGAAGTTTGCTTATTGCTTCAATATTGGGAAACATCTACTTGTTATTTTTTCTTTCCTTTGTTCATATAACATTTTAATGGCTCTGATGCCAAAGCAATGCCTTTTATTAAATTGTAGTAAGAATTGAGCCTTCTATTTCTCCTTTATTGAAATTATTATTTAAATTGTGAAAATACATGTGCTCTTAGGTTGTTACAGGTATACATCATAATTATATATGATTTACTGTCATGCTAATGCTGAAGAAGATATGGGATTTTCATGTTTAAAATTAGTCTGTAAATGTTAGTCATTGTGACACTTCCAGAAGACTAGAAAGGATCATTACCTACAGATTCAAGATAAGGAGACCAAGAAAGCAAGATTATGTGATTTGTCTAAGAATTCTCATTTGGCTTTTTCACTCAAGGTTTACTGAATTTCAGCCTGAAGAAGAAAGCTCACTTAAGCTCTCAAAGCCTTAACTTCAAATACACATGAAGGCTTTCAAGCCTCTTAGATGTTCTGTTTCAAAGTTACATTTAAACACTGTAGAGAGGTACTGCCAAAAGTTGCATAGAAAGAATCAGAATAACTGAACGATACTGAAGCAACACAGAATTTCTTTGGGAAAAACTACTTCCTGTGTTCATTTTAGATGTAGTAAGAAGGTTTAGCTTAAGTGCTGTATTAGCAAGTTATGTTTTGTTACAACTCCCAGAATGCAACTGGATATACCAAAGAAGGATAATTGGTCTAGTTCTGGCCATGTGCTAACACATAAATTAGCAGACTATAGCCATTATATACAGCATAACTAAAAATACAGCACCTTCCACAGAAGTTAAATAAGCAGCATAAGAAAAAGTTGTAGGCAAAGGGACCAAGTTTTAAAAGATGAACCACACTGTTACTGATGAAATGTGTGTTCAGGAAGGTGAACAGTAGACAACAAACACGAACTTACATTGTCAGAGAATATAGGTTAAACCAAACAGGGATTTTACTTGAAGGCCGCAGTGTTGTCTTAAATACTA
Organism: Perognathus longimembris pacificus; assembly: GCF_023159225.1. NCBI lineage: Eukaryota > Metazoa > Chordata > Mammalia > Rodentia > Heteromyidae > Perognathus > Perognathus longimembris. The sequence continues at coordinate 5,320,816 of NC_063174.1, forward strand.
CATCAAGGAGGGCATTGGGGTCATAGAAAACCTACACCATTGACATTAAACCTAGTCTCTGTAACTCTGCTTTGGTCTTCTTGTTTTATTTTAATTGTTATGTATTGCTACTTCAACTAAATGCACTTTAGAGCTTTTAGCCACGGGTACAAAGCAATACAGAGGGTATAGCTAGTAGACAAAGCTCACAGGCAGTATAGCTGAAGAGAGGAAGAATGTTTAAGAAAGTGTAGGAAGCAGAGTACAATCTTCTGAGGGGGAATGGAGTCTGTTACATATTGGTACTTTAAAACTGTATTCATGTTTTATTCATTTCCAGGCCCTGGGGGAAAGCACATATTTTCATCTTCTATTACTTCCTTTCCTAAATTAACTGTACCCTTGGGACAACCAAGTCTCAGGGGAAACAAGTAACTTAGTGATATTGATCTTCAGTTATATGGAGATCCATACATCACTAAAAAATACAGTCTGAGTGGTCAACTCTTGTGAATCCCATTAAGTAAATATCCCACCCATACTGACAAAATGATACGTTTATGCTAATTTCTTACAGATTTACACCAGAGAACATTCTGAGATGCTTATGTCATGCACAGTTGTACAATATGATGAGTTTGTAGCAAAAGTTGTTTCTTTGACTTGAGTTAATAGTGACAAACAGTATTTTGAGATTTGAAGTTCAATTTGAAATTTGAAAAGGTAATGGTAGTAGTTACACGGAAATGAAAAGCGTCATATTTTCTTGGCATGATTTCTCCAACAGCATTTGTGCTTGTCTCTCTTAACATTATTACTCTTGAATAATAGAAAATTGCTAGAGCAGATGAACTTCATATGACCCAGTTAGTACATCCAAACATTTAGAGAAATGCTGATGCAGTCATTCCTAAGGATATATTTGCAGGAGATGCACACTCTATCAGGACCTTTTTATTTGTTTTATGTAGTCTTCCATGTATACTTTTTCTTACAATGCCTGGTGCACAATAAGAAAAGGTGATAGAGTGAAATCAGGCTTCCCAATAGAACAGGGGCACCACCTGTGTCACTCTCCAGGACACCTGTGGCCTTGCAGAGTTCCATTTGCTGAACACATTTTACTGAGGACTAAAGACTTTCCGTGCCCTTGATTGTCTGTAATAATCAATGGTGGTGGGTAAGTCTTAGGAGTAGGTATGAATAGTGAGGAAGATACAGAGAATGAGAAGAAACAATGAAATTCTGGGGTAGACTATGGGTAATGAGTCTGTGGGGAAAGATAAATGCATGAAAGAATGTGCGGTGTAATATTGTGGTTAGGAAAATAAACGAAGGGAAAAGGGGACCAAGCGAGACTTAAAGAGCTCACAGGAGAAGGGAATATCATAGAGGGAGGAAAGAAGAACATGAAACATGAAGGGATACTGGAAACATCTGTAGAAGTTTTCATTAGTCATGACTGGTGACAGTTGTAGTGGAGTGGTAGAGAAAGAACACAGAGTTAAAGAGAAACAGGAGGTAGAGAACTTCGGAAAATGAGCACAGACAAGCTTTTTGAATAGCTCTTCTGTTGAAAGCCCAAATATAAGTAGTACTTGTGCACAATTAGTGATAAACTGGAAACTCTATAAGCTTATGAATATATTGATTAAAAGAAGTCATCAATGACATGATTAAGATTCCATACAACGATTCCTGGGAACTCAAGTTTGTCTTAAAAAATAAATTAAAACAGTATCATTTTAAAGTGCCTACCTAAATTCAATCCAAAGAAAACCTGTGGATTTATGTATCTGATATTCTCCTAGCCAACGATTCAGGCAGTCATTTATTGAGATTTTTAAAGTGTTTTTATATTCTTCAAATAGAAGGCAAACTATCTGTAGTTTATCTTCACTTTATATGTATTAAAATAAAATAAGACACTATCAACATGTTGTGATCATGTATGTATGTATGTATGTATGTATGTATGTATGTATGTATGTATGTCACTACCAGGGTTTGAATTCAAGACCTCACATTCATTCAATTTTCTTGATCAAAATTGTGACACTACCACTTAAATTGTGCCTCCAGTTCAGCTTTTGGATGGAGATAGAACTGTGTAGGCTTTTCTTTCCAGACTAATTTCAAATCACAATCCTCTAGATATTAGATTCCCAAGTAGCTAAGACTACACTGGTGTCACGCTGATAATGATTTCTTAACTAGGTTGTGATACACATCATAAACATAAAAGGAAAGAATAGGCCAAAGTTTGTTAATGTTTTCATATGCAACATTGAAAAATCCCCATTGAGACTGTTTTTTTTAAAATACTTTTGTGAAGTAAATCAAGGTCATTCTCAATATACTCATAAAGAGAGACTTGATAAACTTATTCATAATAATGGTCATAAAAATGATGAGAATGTGTGTTACTTCTCTCAGGAGGACTGAATACCTGAGACCTTGAGCCTGGGGATTCATTTCAGAAAATTTTACCCCTTGAACATCTCTATCATATTAGGCCAGGTAAATTTTCAGTGATAATTGGGAGATATTTCCCAGTAACTAATCAGATGGTTTTCATTTTGACATGTAGGACTATAGAGCTTGACTTTCCAAACAAGTTGTATAGCAGCTGACCTTTAACATTGTCAGAGTTCCAGAACTACAATTGTTCTTGTAAACAGATGAGGATATTTCAAGTATAGAATAATATTGATCAGGGGCTGGGAATATAGCCTAGTGGCAAGAGCGCTTGCTTCGTATAGATGAAGCCCCGGGTTCAATTCCTCAGCACCACATACATAGAAAAGGACAGAAGTGGCGCTGTGGCTCAAGTGGCAGAGTGCTAGCCTTGAGCAAAAAGAAGCCAGGGACAGTGCTCAGGCTCTGAGTCCAAGGCCCAGGACTGGCAAAAAAAACAACAACACAAAAACAAAAACAGAATAATATTGATCAAACTGTAATTTCTAATGAACATTTTCAAGGGTATCATTTCTTATAGATAAATGGCAGGTCTGACGAGCATCCACAAGACAGCTCATGAATGTGATTACAACAAAGTAATTTCCCATTGTCAGATATCAACTTCCAGAAGTGTTTCTTGGTTTAATAAAGTTAAGCACCACTTACAGTCAGTGCTTCACTCTGCTTCTTTCTATCATTTAAAACGTTGCTTGTTCTCTGAGAGCAGACATCTGTGTGGGTGTTCATTTGTATTCTTCCACTCTGTAGGTACTTTGATTCTCAAGCTTCTAGCTACAGAATAATTAGAAAAATGCAGCACAGACTCTTAAAAGCCAGTTTTCATCATCATCATCTAATGTATCAAAAGGTTCTATTTTGTCTCTGTGTGTAGGCCTTGGAATAATAAATAAGAAAATAAGAAATAATAATAATAATAAACTAAGAAATAATAAAATAACCCCTCAAAAGCAAGAGACAATTAACCTTAGTCTTGACAAATTACATAAAGAGTTCATGAAATTTATGATCTGTGTAATGTAATTTTCAAATAATTTTAGATTTAGTGATGATTTGGCCAACAATGACAAGATGCATAACTTAAAACTTTTCAAGGAAAAACTTAATACTATGGAAAAGTTTTGTATTCTTTCATCTCAATTAAATCATCTTGACTGATCACCTTTAGGGTCTTTGGAAGTACACAACTAGACTTAGAATTATTCTTTATGTTTTGTTTTGTTTCCATGGATCTAGCTACCAAACCTAGAGATTATCTTCTACTTAAGTTTTTTTCTTTGAATTTTTCCAAGGATAAATTTGTCTTAAAATTATATTCTTACAACAGACAGCCAGTAATCATTTTATATTTAATAGAAACTGTACTAATTTATTTTAAGTTGGGCTCAGAATCATATAAGATATTTATGATTAACTCAAGGAACAGTGACATATATCTATAAAAGTAAATTATTACATAAAACATTACTTACAGAATATCAGTGTAAGACCCACTACACTTGTCATATTTTTATTTATTTAAAATTTGTATTCCAGGTATATATTTCTTTGACATAACTTTTTCTATTGTGAAATGACAGATTATCAAAAATATCAAAGTAAGATTGACTAGAAATGTGGATCCTAGGTGCTTCTGTAAGTTTTGCCTTTTTTGCAAATATTTTCCTCCTTTGTGTATTTGTAAAAGAATTTAACTCATGTTAGTTGTACATAATAACGGGGATCTGTGAAATATTTGGGTGTATGCATTTGGGCTGCTCTAGTCATGTCTAACCACCTTTTTGTCTATCCCTCTTCCTCAAAACCTTACAAGCCCAAGTAATCTCTATTCCAATTTCAGATTCACAAATGAGAGAGACCATGTGATATTTCTCTTTTTTATCTGGTTTATTTCATTTAATGATACCTTCTGTGTGTGTGTGTGTGTGTGTGTGTGTGTGTGTGTGTGTGTGTACATAAGTACAATCAAGTTATCTGCTAACACTGAAGAGATGTATGAGGGTGGAAATCTAGCTCAACGACCAAAATAATGGATAAAAAAAATTAAAGTATATACATATTTGAGATGAGGAGTAAGTACTTGAGTTCATACAATCACTCTCATAACAGGAAATCCTATCTCTTAAATTGACAATGAAATAACTGAATAATTCATATGTAGTTTGAAAACACATTCCAAACTCGAGAATCATAGTAAGAAATAAAATAAATTCCTTTGCTCCAGACTTGAGCTATAGAGAAGTTTTGTAGAGGCTACTGAATGAAGAGGAAGAAAAGTAGTGGGATTTGTGAACATTAAACAAGAGATGAAGTTACTTACTAATAAGAGAAATTTGGAATGACACTTCACTTGATCTCAAAGTGTAAGTATGTTCACTGATTTACCATTGTAGCAAGGAAATATTCCCATTGCTTCTTTTGTTTACTATAGTATTTTATTTTATTTTTTGCCAGTCCTGGGGCTTGGATTCAGGGCCTGAGCACTGTCCCTGACTTCTTTTTGCTCAAGGCTAGCGCTCTACCACTTGAGCCCCAGCACCACTTCCAGCCTTTTCCGCTTATGTGGTGGTGAGGATTGAACCCAGGGCTTCATGCATGCTAGGCAAGCACTCTCCTGCTAAGCCACATTCCCAGCCCTTACTATAGTGATTTTGATAAATTATCAGCAAATGATTTTATAATAAAAAATGGCTGAAAGAAACTAGAGTTGCTTTCGTGAGGGGTAAAAATCATAGAATATTCAACAGAAATTGAGGAAGTGTTCATTATATTTGTCAGGCACATAATATGATTGTGTTAAATATGAATAAATTTATTATCCTATTTGAAGATAGATAATGTGCTACATTATTTGTATTCATTGTGTGGATTTGGATTTCAGATAGGAGAATACGTCCTTTTAAGTTTTATTCTCATTTATGGGAATCTGCGAGGAAGCCCTTAAAAGAGCCTCAAATGTTTAACTGCACATTATTCTGAAAAACAGGGAATCCGCTTGAGGGATGAAAAGGTTCCTCAATGGTATAGCAAGACGCACTTGTCATGGGTTCCAGATCTGAGGGTGTTGGGATTGTATTAAGAGGATAATTATTATTAATATCTGCCTTTCACTTGAAAAGGAGTGAGACTTAGTGGAATGTGCATCTAGAAGATATATTCCCAGAGCCTTCTGGGATTTAAATATAGCTAGACAGGGATCTTTCTCTGTACCCGTAGCTTTATCTGTCCGATAAGTCACCAGCAAAGTAGCTAGCCTCTTACTACATTAGGCAAGCTAGAATTAAACTCAGGGTGGCTTAAACCATAAAATGATAATCATCTCAAAATTACTAGCCACAAGGAAGATAGTCGCACCAAAATATATCAGGATTCAGTTTACCCAACACTAATATGAAAATAAGGATTGTATCAATCTGGATGCTTGTGTAAAGGTTAAATGAGATTAACAGTGGTAGATTGATTAATGCCTTTATTTTGCAAATGATTTCCAATAGACTTAGTTTCAACAAGTAATATTATCTTTAGTTACATACACAGATTGGAAAATTCAACTAGATTTATGCAATGGTTATTTATATGATAGTCATTCTGAAAAATGCATGTTGCGACGAGCACCCTGCTCCCAGATAATTCAACAAGCAAGATTACACAATGTCTGAAATTAATTTGGAGCTAGGTAATGTTTCTTCATGCCTCAAAATAACAACGGGCAGAGGTCATCTTCCAACTGTATTTTCTACAAAGGCATTTCTGCTAAGTCCACTTCTTGGTTATTGCAAAGCTTTTCTTAAGTCCTTACAGCAACTCCATCTGTGCCTCAGTTCAGCACAGCAAATATCTCGGTATTCTCAAAGCACGATTAACACAAAGTGTGTTCTTTTGATCATAGTTTCGGCTAAAGCAACCAAACAATGAGGATCAGGAGAATTGCTGTGTGATCATCAATAATGCAAGAACCCCATTCATAGGATATCATGAACGATTTAAAGTAAAATGAAGTATTAATTTGTTCGAGCCAGTTTGTGACTGGTATTCCAGTTAATAAAAGATGCTTAAAGCAATTTTTGTTATTTGTAGTATTGATTATATTCTAAGAATGATATGCTTTGCCTCAAAACAATGGTTTTAAATGGGAATAACATCGGCCAGTTGATATTATTTCTTATCCAATTTACTGGCAAAAAGTGGTGCAGATGGCAGCCCATATAATAGACTGGCATGGACCAGTCATCTTTGTGAAAATGATGAATGCACCATTGCAGTTCTGTCAGCACCACGTGAGGAGTCTGCCAACGATGATCCCAGCAAGGCCGGCAGCGTTCCCAGGGGTGTGCGCGCGGGTGTCCTATAGTCTGCGCCTAAACACGGAATTCCACCTAAAGGAATTGTCCTCACATTGCAAATTTTGGAGATATTTTTTTTAAATGCTTCCAGTAATTACCACATTTTTCTGTACAGTAAGCAGACCTATTTCCCTGATGTCCATGAAAAATAGCAATGTTATTTATTAAAAACATAAATGAGACCCAACACTTAAAGCTTCTGTTGCTAACACCAAAATAGAATACAACCAAAATTTGATGCAAGTATTTGAATAAACCAATCAGCTTTGTTCTCTCATCTACCATAGATGAGTCTACTACAGACCTGGAGTGAATAGTTGTCTACCAAACATCTAACATTAACCTTTTTGCTATATGAGGTCATTAGTTTTTCAATTTGTGCACCTTTAAACATAACCAGTAATCTAATTTGCCATGTCTCTAAATATCATAGTATACTATATGATATAAAAAATGAATGTGAAATAAGAAATTCACAAATAAGTAGGATACGGTTTGATTATCTATTATGCAATGTACATCATTTAGCTTCTCACTGTTTCAGCCTTGGAATCACATTGAACAGGTTTGCAAGTGAGGAATGGTAAGTGAGTAGGGTCATCACACTCAATGTGCGTATGTGAAATTGGAGCTAAGTGATGGAGGGGATAGGCGGCCTTGGGATGTGGGACAGGAGGGAAAGGGCTACATGGAGATCAAGATGGGTTATATTCATAAGTGAGTTGCATACACCTTCACATTGAAACCTCTTTGAACAGCTATTTAGAGATAACGCTTAAAATGGACACAAAAGGAATACACACAAACACGTTTACACACCGAGTCAAGTGCCACTTAAGGCTGGAAATACATTTGAAGTAATACTCTGTGAAGTGACCAACCAGGATTGAACGTCACAGAGTAAACTTACAGATCTTATCGTCTAAGACCATCTAAGTCATGTGATATACAACCTAGGGCTTCAGTGCCACAAGTGTACTTAACATGTTACATAAAGGAATAATAGGAGTGTACCTAGTCATTTTTAGACATGGTGAAGACATAGCCAAAAGAAGGTACTAGCACTATTTTAGCTCCATTATAATCTCATGGGTCTAGTCTCACATTTGCAGTTCACCCATGTGAATGCACTATTAAACAATCATGGTAACGAGGGAGGGGTTCAAGTGGTAGAACATTCTTCTAGCAAACATAAGGCCCTGAGTTCAATACCTAATATCATATAACCAAACAAATAGAAACAAGCAACAAGATCATAATATGCATATTTATACAAATTTATCCATATGCCGAGGTGCACAATACCCCTTACACTACTACGTATAAAATAAAAACTTATGTTTCTTGTACATCATATTTCCTTCTACCTTTTCATTTTAAAATGTTTTAAGTGGGGCTACAGTCACATAAATCCAGTGATGAGCACATTTCTTTTTGAACAATGTCACCTCTTCCCTCACTTTCTCCCAATTTTTCTCCTCACCTCCCTTCTGCACAAGTTTTATAGTTCATTTTTAACACAGTGTCTAGTGATTATCACTGCTGCATTTGTTCACCCTTTGTCCCTCCTTTACCCTCCCCCAAATAGATAAGCTTACATACAAGGCAAAATGTACACAAACCAAAAACCGTGATGAAGGAGTGAAAAAAAATCCAAAATAACAAAAACCTTTTAATTTGCATTCCTTGGACTTCATTTCAATAAATGTTGTCTTCTATAGCACATGCACATGCTTCCATCAGAAAAAATGCTGTTGCACCACTCATAGAGAAATGGAAAAAAATTGGAAAAATTTGTACTAAGTGATGTAAGCCAGACCCAAAGAAACATAGGTTGCATTGTTTCCCTCATTTGTTGTAACTGCAATGTGCCTATAAATCAACAAGCAAACACACTGGGTGGTAAAAGAAAACAAATACACTTGGGCATAATGAATTATGCAGGACTCTATGCATTCCCAGAAAGACATTCTTAGGAAAGGATCACAAAGGCCCACAATTCTTTACTAAATGTCATTGCTACCAAGTTGCTGTCTCACTCGTTTTCTCCAATGTGTTTATTTATTTAGCAGCTCTGGGGACTTGACAATTTTTTTGCCCAGGCTAGCATCAAGCTACTCACCTCCAGATCTCTGCTTCGTGACTAGTGTGGATTTTAAGCATTTGCCACCTTGCCAGTATGTTACCAAATTTCATCTTGGTTTATGTATTTGTTTGTTTGTTTGATTATTCTCTCTAATCAGTTGTACAAAGGAGATTGTGAAGACAATAAAAGTCCATCAATCCTGACTGTACTTGCGCACCTCATATTCCATCCCACTTTATGTAAATCACGATCTTTCAGGTGAGCCATGAATAGGAATCTTTGGCCTTGTGGATGAAGTCCAAGGCTTTCGGGTAACCCCTTCTTTTCATAACATAGCAACCTGCCCCAACTATGAAAAACATTAACTACATTTAAGTGTCTTCCACTCCATTTTTTTTTCAAATTTTTATTATCAAACTGATGTACAGAGAGGTTACAGTTTCATACCTTAGGCATTGGATACATTTCTTGTACTGTTTGTTACCTTGTCCCTCATACCCCCCTCCCCCCTCCCCCTTTCCCTTCCCCCCCCTTAGGTGTTCAGTTCACTTTCACCAAACAGTTTTGCAAGTATTGCTTTTGTAGTTGTTTCTCTTTTTTTACCCTGTGTCTCTCAATTTTGGTATTCCCTTTCAATTTCCTACTTCTAATACCAGTATACACTGTTTCCAAAATACTCAGATAAGATTACAGAGTTAGTGTAGGTACAACCACTAGAAGGTGATACAAGAACATCATCAATAGTAGAAGCTACAGATACACATGGGATGTTGAAAGTAGTTACAACTGTGATATAACAATCGTTTCCATAACATGGAGTTCATTTCACTTAGCATCATCTTATGTGATCATAAGGGTATAGCTATTGGGTCTTGTGATGCTCTGCTATGACTTGCCTAAACCTGTACTAATTACTCCCAATAAGGGAGACCATAGAGTCCATGTTTCTTTGGGTTTGGCTCACTTCACTTAGTATAATTTTTTCCAAGTCCTTCCATTTCCTTACAAATGGGGCAATGCCATTCTTTCTGATAGAGGCATAAAATTCCATTGTGTATATGTACCACATTTTCCTGATCCATTCGTCTACTGAGGGGCATTTTTCACTCCATTTTTTAAAACTCCTATTTTTATCTGTAAGTAATGCACACAGGGATTACCATTCAACAAAATAATAGGTGACTACAACGAAGCTGGATCAACGTCTCCTTCATCATTCTCCGCATGCTTTCCAGCCCTGCCTTTTCCCTCCATTTTCTTAATTTTGTAGACTATGCCTTGAGTCTTATGACTGAGTGACTCCCTCCTTCTTCCTCTTGTTAATTGTCTACTCCCCTTCCCTTAACCAATTCGTTTTTTAGGCTGTCGTCATGGCCAGTTCCTTTTCACTTGGGATGCCCTTTCTCTATCTCCCTGTCAGTCCCAACTCTGTCAACTCGAAACCATTACTCCAATTTGTTTTTTGGAACGATTACAGAGAAATATATGCTTATTACCTGCTATGATGTTTTCTTCTTCTCCTAATGAAATGAAAGGTTATCAACTGGGATTTTTACATTCCTAGTGTCCAGGGCAATGCTTTGAATGTTAGATAAACTTAAGAAATATCTGTCAAATTTAATTTACTTAAAATTGAAAATGAGAAGATTTTCTACTGTACTTTAGTCAATTTTCTGAGCCTTTTCTTTTTAACTTAATATGAAGTAATGCAAGTGAATATTCAACCAGGATATGCATTCTTTCCCAACCACTCATTTTCCAATACTAGTTACTAACAATTTTGAATTGTTAGAGATTCAATATTTGAAAATTGACTTCTAATTATTTTAATCACATGATATCTTCTAAATTGAGAGAGAACACTGAATAGTAGGGATAGGATCCTATATATGATTTTTTTTTAAATCTGACATTCTCATGGAATTCTTAGTTCCTATGCAGCTTGAATTTTGATCCAACATTTGCTTAATTTTTAGGCATTTTTATGATTTTTGTCAACTGCTTTACCTTGAAATTCAATAACTTCTTAAGAAATTTTGTGTTTTCAAGAATATCATCTGTTTTTAAGTATTCTTCAATTATTTGGCTACGATCATAATAAAACATGGTGATTGTCTTCAGCCTTGGTCACTTAAAGGCAAATACAGTACCTTTCAGTTCAATGTTGTTTGAAAACTACTCCCCCAAAGAAATAGAGAGATTTATATGACCTTGATATGTAATATATGACAACATAAAAGTGGTAGTTGGATAGAACACTATGATTCGAAATTTAGTGTTTTAAGAAGGAGAAGTTGAATGGGTAGGGGAAGGAATTTTAAGAACAAGGAAATATTCTATAAGACACTACAATGAGGGCTACAGAACTAGAAATCAGTTAAATTTCGTAGAATTTACAGGACAATCAAATATACTACAAAATTTAAGAACTCAAAATAAGATGTGAATTTAGTTAGTACTAATGTAGCTCTGATGGCTCATTACTGTGTTAACTAGAACACTAATGTAACATACTAGTTATAAGCTAGTTATAGGTTAAATGTAAATGCTCTGTGACATCTTCACATTTTTTTCTTAATCTCAACTTTTATCTAAAATATAAGTGGATAGATTGTGGATAGGTTGTAGCTAGAACACAAAAGTGTTGTCTTGGAGTATGGAATAATTGGAGGGAGGCATTAACAGTCCAGAGATCAGTGGAAAAGTTTTCCATTCGGACAACAATTTGGTACCTCAGTTTAGCTACACAATCCTGTGCTCCATGAGCACAGCAAACTATAGAAACAGACGAGCCTCAATGCACACCAGTGAGGAACAAAGCGTGGAGCCACTTAGAAATAATCATAGGATTCTCAGTCTAAGATCCCCCAATTGGGACAAATATTTTATTTACATTTTAGTAAACCGAGTTTACTAAATTTATTTCAAAGGATAATATAGATTGCAGCACATCTAACAGTAAGTACAGTGATCTGAAAACAATGAAAGTATCTTACTGGCTTGGACTATGAGATTATGTATGTCTTTGAAAGTAAAGCTTCTAATCATTCATGATATCCATTATTCTAAGATCTCTTCGAGCTCAATCATCTGTAAATCTTCTAATGTATGAGACCTTGAATCCATTTAAAGCCAATTATATAAACACACACACACACATACATTAAATACCACAATAATGTAGCATGCTAGTAATATACTGGTTGGAGAATAAATTGGAACTGTGTAGATTATCTTCCAAATTTTTCTGTAAAACATATTCACACCCACCCACACATACATACACATACATGTGGGGGGGGGGTATGAAAACAGGCTATCAGGAAATAATGTAGGACTTTCAAAAATTCATCTTAGGGACATATCAGAAGGCTACTTTCATCATCTTACTCTTTGGGAAAAGAGCAATATATCTGCTTTATTGGTCGGCTTGAAGCTTAAATATATCTATAATACCTGAAGAATTTTAAGTAATTTTATGATGACTAAAATTTTATGAGTAACAAGGAACTCTTATCCATATAGCCACAAGTGCATTATGTTTACATCTTTGAAAAATATCATATTGCATATGAATTATTTTTACTTAGTTTATACTGTCATTATTGAGTGACATATGCAAGTGTCTTCAATAATTGTCCTCATATCTAAAACATCAGTTCTATAAAAATCAGCTCAGAAAACACTTATCAGATCTGATAATATTTATCAGGTACTTTCAAAATGAGTTATGCTAAAAGAAGAAATTTTGCTTTGTGAGATCCCTTCAACATTTTCACCTTTTTTCTGATCTGCCCTTTCCTTTGTTTTCCTTAATTTTGTGGCATATACAAATAAACTGCTTTGTTAAATGGCAAAAAAGAAATCAATGCATCTAGTAAAAAGGTAAGAAAACGGGGCAAGAGGTAGGCTGAGAGGGGTGGATGAGAATCTTGAAAGGGGTGACACTGATCAAGACACTATATTCATAAGTGACTTGGTTGAATGACAACTCCTTTGTACCAGTAAATATAAATGAACAACCCCTCTGATTTTTAAGTGAGTAAAATAAGCACATCTTTGTATGTGTCAGGACTAGAGCTTGAACTCACACTGCACTCTGACTTGGCTTTTTTGCTCAAGGCAGCAATCTATTGCTGGAGCCACAACTCCACTTCTGGCTTTGTAGCAGTTAATTGGGAAGAAGAGTCTTATGGACTTCTCCACTTGAGCGGGATCCAAACTTCAGTCCTCAGATTTTAGCCTCCTGGGCAGCTAGTATTACAGCTGAAAGCCACTAGCATGCTGGCAAAAATAAGCAATGTTTTTAGTACTCTGTTCACTATGCCCTCAAATATTTCCCACAGGTACACGGAAATAGGTAATAAGTCCCAATCTTTTTTCTCCTGTTGTATTTAGCCTTCCTGATAGAATTCTGCATATGTCTGAGTAGTATACAAAGAATCAGGGATTATAAATCGTGAATTTTGTGAAGGGGACAAAAGAGGTAATGGTTAGATCCCCAGAGCCCTAGTTGCTTAGTGTAGTCCCAACTCCTTTGCACATCGGCTGCGTGAAACTAAAGGAATCAGTAATCTTCTCTTTGCTTTATTTTCTCTGTACAATGTTACATGGTCATAATTCAAAATTATTTACCTCTTGTCATCAGTAAGAGAATCACTGACTAGCACATATTAAGTTAAAGGTTTGTTGAATGAAGGAGTGAGTGAGTGAATGAATGAATCCATCAATCAAGAGTAGTAGAGGGGCTGGGGATATAGCCTAGTGGCAAGAGTGCTTGCCTCCTATACAAGAAGCCCTGGGTTCGATTCCCCAGCACCACATACACAGAAAATGGCCAGAAGTGGCGCTGTGACTCAAGTGGCAGAGTGCTAGCCTTGAGCAAAAAGAAGCCAGGGACAGTGCTCAGGCCCTGAGTCCAAGGCCCAGGACTGGCAAAAAAAAAAAAAAAAAAGAGTAGTAGAAAAAGTCAGAAAGTGTTCAGAGTAAATACACAGGGTAAGAGATATGAATGGGTACCAATAAGAAACCAGCTGGAAAAATTGTCTTAAATGAAGCAGGATCAGTTAGAATGAGAGCACAAACACATTTGCATTGTCTCCCAGTTTGGGCCCCAGCGGAGCTAATATTAAATGTGAACCTTCTTTCTGAAGCTGTACCTGAAATGCTAGTCATGTTTTTTTTCTCAACTTCTTTCCACTCAAGCTGATGCTTTGTCAACTTCACACTTAATATAGGTAGTTCACAGGCTTTCAGTAAATTTAAGGTAATTTATGATTTCATCTTTCTCAAGTAATTTTCAATCAAGTAAAGTTATCCAACAAGACTGGAAGTTGCACATGGAAACATTTTATTTTAAGGTTTCATTAGTATGCATAAATTCACAGCCCCTCCCAATCTCTATCCATTTGTGCAAGTAATTGAAAGAAATGACTCAACATATATGGATACCAGTTTCTAGGTTAGGAAACAGGGCAGGGCATCTTCGGTGTTTTAACTGTGTTATAATTTACTTTCTAATAAGGACTTTGAATCTCCTTTAAAATGAACACAACATCTTGTGGTTAACATGAATAAAACAAGAAGTTGTCATAAGGAAACACATTATATTCGGAGGCAGGGCATCAGTTTTCTAGTCCATTCATTACCTATGAGCAATGCATTTTATTTCATTCACTTGCCTCTACTTGCTTCATGTATTGATCAGTGATAAGAACTACATAACTAGGTAAAGTCAGGCACTTAATTAAATCATGTTCTTCACTTAGCATCTGTTAAGGCCCTGCAATACACACCAATACTTACAGGTACTTGGAGAAGAAAGCTAATACTTTCACGAGTTGCCTGTGCATGCATTTAATTGCACTTGGCCTCCCCGGGCTTCCCTCAAATGTATGGTTTTCATTGCAATAGGCTGTAGAACTCATTTGACATTGATTTAGAAAGACTGTCAAGATTAGAACATCCATTTCTAGAGGCATGTTGTCATCAGAATCAAATAGTCTGTCTCCACTGGGTTCCAGTAATATTAAGAATATTCTTCAAAAACTGTGCTGTCTGCTACAGACAACATGGTTTTGTCTAAACATTTCAATGGTCTACCTTGAATTACCTTAGTAGGAATTGCTATAATCTGCACATTGCTTCTTTTCGCAATACTGACACCTCCAACATCAAAGTCTACTACATCATAAAGCCCAAGTGGCAGGGTTGATCCACTGCACCCACGAGCTTCTGCAGAATCATTTCCTGCTATGAATTGACTTCAGGGTGGCAAGTTGCTAGGCTGTTTCCACTATTGTATCAAGACAACAGTCCCACCTGTGGAATGTGCTGAATTCGGAACCCATAAACCATCTACTATGTGTGCTGCTGTCAATTGCAACTACATACATTCTGCAACCTGGAAAATGGCCAGTGGCCTAGGAGTCACACTAAAATCTGGTTTCTATTCAGGATTGC
This sequence comes from Perognathus longimembris pacificus, assembly GCF_023159225.1. Taxonomy (NCBI): domain Eukaryota; kingdom Metazoa; phylum Chordata; class Mammalia; order Rodentia; family Heteromyidae; genus Perognathus; species Perognathus longimembris. The sequence continues at coordinate 5,336,164 of NC_063174.1, forward strand.
TCTTTCTAAAGGGAATACTGTGACACTCTTGCTATTTAATCAACCCATGGAAGTTAATGAATCCAGCTCTCTGGGAATCTGGATGGATCAGAAGAACCATCAAACTCGTTGCCTCTCAATAGTGCATTACGGAAAGCCTGGGTGATTATAATATCCTCTACTTTTTCTATAGAACACAATCATATGGTAAAGGTTTGTCCTCCCACAATGTATCTGTTACAACATGTCTCAACATCATCTATTGTGTCCTTTTCATTGCCATGCTTCAGGAGAATTTCAGATTTCCTCTTGGTGGGATTGAATTCCCAAGTTGAGGAGAGAGTATGGTATCCAGCTCACTTAGAGAAATGTGGCCTTCTGAAGGAAAAATGCTGCCTACAGGTGGAAATAAGTAAGATGGGGTCAGTGGAAATAGACACGTAATTACTTTTTAGAAACTCAAGGGGATAAATTCTATTCTCTCATTTTATGTTTTCTTGCATGAATTACAATGTGAGCTGAAGATGGACTGGATGCAGTTAGGTGAAGGACAAGAAGAAAGTATTTTCCCCAGAAACTAGGGGGAAATCTATCTAAAAATATGTAGCAGAATTTTTAAGGCAATGTTGAAATTCCATAGAGAATTACATATAGTAAAGATATGCATATTAGTTCTCTATGTGTGATTAATATACTTCATTCTCTTTGGTTTTCTACTTGGCAAAACCTCCACATTTAACATATGCAGAAAATCTGTGAAATAACAAATACAAACAATTAAAAATATAATGAGATTTTTGAAGAGGATATATACATTTTGAGCAATCATGCAAGTAGTACTAAAGTCAATTACATAAAAATTATTTAGTACCTAAAGTTATATGTGGAACATGACTCATTCTCATGATATTTACAAATAAAATAGACTAAAAGGAATGTCTCCCTAAAATAACTTGTAAAAAAGTTACCTTTTAAAATCTCTCAGTTTTAAAAAGCATATGGGCAGGTAGAAAATTTTAAATAAAAAGCATGTTTCTGCTCAGCCTAAATATATCTACAGTAGTGTGTCATGCTTTAGATGAAATTTCTCTGTAGATAAAACCTATAAATGGTGCAACATTTTAAAAATGTTTATTTCTAAAGATCATATGATATAACTAATTAAAATGTCAATTCAGATTCTGACACTTAAAAAAATGTTTTCTTGTTCTATTTCCACACAGAAATGACTGGGACCTCAAGATTATAAAATAGCAGAGAAAACTATGCCAACAAAAATCAAACAAGACACGTTGAACCATACATAGTAAAATATGACATTCCTCAAGTGTATTAAATAACATGGTTGTGCTGATAGCTTTGGTATAGACTTGTTTGCGGTTATTTGGGTAAATGCTTTGGAGTGTGGTTGCTGGATCATAGGGGAGTTCTATGTTTAGCCTTTTGAGAAAGGAAGGATGGAAGGGAGGAAGGAAGGACAAACAGAAAGCAAGCAGTAGCTGGGTACTGGTGGCTCAGGATTATAATCCTAACTACTCAGGAGGCTGAGATCTGAAAATCGCAGTTTGAAGCCAGCCCAGGCAGAAAAGTTCATGAGACTTTTATCTCCAAATAATCATCAGAAAACTGAAAGTAGAGATGTGGCTCAAAGCACTAGCATTTAGTGAAGGAGCTCAGGGACAAGGCCTAGGTTGTGAGTTCTAGCCCCATGACCAACAAGAACAAAAAAAAATAAGCCAATAAGACAAAAAGGAAGAAATTTGGTAATATTAATGTGTTGTAACATCATATAAATATCTAAGAAACAAATATTTAAAAGTCCATAATTGAATATCTAGCATAGATTTACACAGTGTCTTTCCCCTTTTCCAAGTTGTGGTAGACCAGGTAGCCTTGTTCAATATATGGATAGTTTGTCTAGAATTGTGAAAGACCAAGGACTAGACTTGAGCAACAGTGCTTTAAGAATTAATAGAGGCTTTGTCACACCCATTATTATCTTGTAGAATAAATCATTAAAGATGGATATGTATATGTATAAAGATGGATGTATATGTATATGTCTTTGAAAATTTACTTACATAAAACTTCCTTTTTCAATTGCAGATTTTATGAAATATGAATGCAGATCAAGTATATTTTAATGTCTTAGTTGGAAAGGTACTATGAATAAAAATAGACTTAGAATGTTAAGGATGAAAAAAAGAAGTAAACTATCTCATTAATAATGTTTATATTGATTACATGTTAAAGTGTAAATACTTGGCTACATGCCTAAATGATATGTTTGCAAAACAAGGAATTGCATTTGTTTTTACTTTTTGCAATGAAGCTACTAGAACTTCTACAATGATGTCAATTGTATACATTCTATATCTAATGAACAGGCCTGCTTAGACCACTGCTTAGACAGTTGAGTAGGTTTTTGTATAAGTTATACGTAACGTGTCTTGTATTTTTGCCATTACATTGTATGTTAAACCAGGCCAAAGAATTTCACACTAGATATTGATAAAAAAAAATTACATAGGGAAACTGAGTTGTTCCTTCTTGCAGTGAAGCCAAGGAGGAAAACATATTTCTTCAAGTCATGGGGACAAAGTGGTAAATATTTCCTAGCATCCTGGAATATTATCTTAAAGAAATGAAGCTACCATGTCTACCAGGGTGCACTTCTGTGCCCTGCAGCCAAAACATAGACAGAAGCAGGGAGAATAAAATCGTAGTTCATTTAAAGGGCCCTGATAGTAGGAGAAGGAAGTGGAAGATGAGCAACTAGAAACTAAATAAGGGGTTATCGGAGACATTGTCTTATTTATGATAAGATGTAGATAATTAAGTGCTCACATAAAAATACATGGGTAAAATAAAGGGGATGAAAATGCCCTTTCAGAATGCTCTTCTGAAGGACCAGAATGCTCTAGTTTTCTAAGAGGAAAAACGTTATTTCATAGCAGTTTCAAAATCCCTGGGTAGGGCTGGGGATATAGCCTAGTGGCAAGAGTGCCTGCCTCGGATACACGAGGCCCTAGGTTCGATTCCCCAGCACCACATATACAGAAAACGGCCAGAAGCAGCGCTGTGGCTCAAGTGGCAGAGTGCTAGCCTTGAGCGGGAAGAAGCCAGGGACAGTGCTTAGGCCCTGAGTCCAAGGCCCAGGACTGGCCAAAAAAAAAAAAAAATCCCTGGGTAAAATCGAGACCTAATTTAGGCCTTGAACTCTAAAGAGTTCTAAGCTCAATTTCATTTGGTTAACCGTGGAGAAAAACATGCTCAAAATTTAAGAAAAGTTGTTTTCCTGAAAATGTATGTAACTTTGTTGGTACTTACCTAGAACATGAGGGCCCGGGTTTGTGCCCCCAAACCCTCCAAAAAGAAAACCTAAAAGTAATCCAGAAAAGCATGATTTATCTATAATTTATTTTTTCCTCTGCTCACACAAGAAATCACGAAGCACTAGTCCTTGCACTGAGCCAGGAATTTGGACAGGCACCAATTCTTCTGTGTCTCCAGGGAGCTTTTCCTCAAGTGGGAGGAGATGAATGCGAAGCTTAGGGCACTGGGGTCTAAATGCAGTGGAGGAAGCCTGCTCACGATCAGGTCAATTTCCCTTCCCAGTTCCTAGGAGGAGCGACTAGGCCTCACTTCTCTCTCTTGGCATTTGAAGCAACGCGAACCAAAGCAACAGAATGGTCAAAGTGAAGACCAAGCATGGTCAAGAGTGTGTGAGTGGTAGCCTAAGGAACAAGAAGAAATTAAAGATGGTGGAAACATGAGAGACTCAGGAGACACTATGACATTACAAATAAAAACAGCTGCCTCCGTGTCCTATAACATATAGATGCCAGTGTCTCCTGTTGGGAGAACCAGCACTTGTCCAGGTTGTGGCTGTAAGTCACACACCAGTACTTGGCCTTACAACAAATGCTTATTACCTCAGGCTTTATGTGAATTCTCCTTACAAGTCAAACACCCTTCCCCCACTGGGGATGCATCATCTGTCTTCAGTTCTCTCTTAGCTTCCTAACCCTGCCTTTCCCCCAGCCCCCAGACTTTTGCATCTCTTTTATTCCTAAGTATATTCTGGAATTCCATTCACTTCAAATGCCTAGAATTTTAACAAACTCTTCAGTTGACTTCCTTTCTATTCACCTAGTGAATGCAAATCTTGGTACCAAGCATGGGTCCTGAGGAAGACAATTTCACATTTCACGGAAGCAGACTAGTGGAATTGCTTGCTAGTTGTTTTGGACCCAAAGCAGCAAGAAGAAGATTCTGACCTACATAGAACTATCACTATTCACTAGTTAATAATAGTATTCTTAACAGTCAAAGTAGGTAAAAACAGCACCAACTTCTTCATATATATAAGCAAGAAAGTCTAGGTCCAATGAACACAAATAAAAGCTGAACCACGTAAGAGAGAGATGAGCCCTTAGAAAATGATTCTTACTACAAAAAATTAATAGCATTAATATTTCTCCCAGCCATCCCAAAAGCTTCTGGGATGTTTTTCCTGAGTCACTCTGCACCATGGAAGAGAAAATAACCAGAAATTGCAGGTACCACTGAACCTTGTCTCTGAGCAAGCACTAATTGTGGGAGACCAAAGTCATCCTAGCACTGGACCATTCAGAGTCAGGACGCATGGAAGACAGGAGCAAAGCACAATCAGCTCACCGTGGGATGAGGGAATTCCTAAGTGCACCATGGGGTTGAGTTCCCAGTTTTGTAATTTCCCCCATTGGAAGAGACACACTCAGCAGCTGGGAGAACCCCCACCTCGGTTCTCTAAGCTGTGGAATAAAGGCATTATGTAGAATGGAGACCAAATGGAAGCCACTAGAAAAGCTCCTACCTAAGCAAATAGCAATTCTGCATTCCTGGGTGGATTGGAGAGATTAGTGCCATTCTCTATCACGTAGGACTTGAAAGATGCAGAAGTAGTCATCCCCACCATATCCCCATTCAGCTCTGCTCTTTGACCTGGGATGAAGGCAGAAAATGGCAGTGGATTACTATAAGCCCCTCCAGGTGACGAATCCCATTGCAGCTGCTGTGCCAGATGTAGTTTCACTGCTTGAACAAATAAATACATCCCTGGGTATACGAACAAGTGTTCTAATGTTGAGTGTACCACATACTATGCAGCTATTGATCTGGCAAACATGCTTTTATCCACACCTATTCAGAAAAAAAACACTAGAAATGGTTTGTTTACAGCTGCCAAGGACATCCCAAATTTACCTACCTTAGAAGGTAGGAAGCTCTATTACCACAACTCTTCCAGCCTCTCCCTTCCAAAAATATCAGGCATGTCCTTTATAATGATGACTTTAAAATTATTTAGTATAGTAAGTTAGAACTGCAGTAGTATCTGCTACCAGATTCATTGGCAATTTTTGTGTGATTCTGGGTGAAGAAAAATCTAGCAAAATCCAGGGACCTTCTACCTCAGTGATTTCCAGGTGTCTAGTGTTACATGTTAAGAAATCCCACAAGACAAAGGATGAATTATTGCATCTGACCCTACCTAAAAACCACACCAGAGAAGTGTAACTTATAATATACATTTGGTTTCTCAAGGCAAGGTGTTCTTTGTTTGGTATGTTCGTCCATCCTTTTTGTCTACTGAATCAAGAGCAATTAGAGTGGAACCCAAAGCCAGCGCAGGTTCTTGGGGCAGGTGCTGGCTGCGGTGCAAACTGTTCTGCTACTTGACTGCGATACAAAGTGACTCCTTAGAATAACCATGGAGATGAATGGCCATGTGGAAGGTTTCTAATGTTGAGCTGGGTGCAGGTGACTCATGCCTGTAATTGTAGCTACTGAGGAGGCTGAGATCTAAGGATTGGGATTAGAAGTTAGTCCAGGAAGGAAATTCCATGAGATTCTTATCTCCAGTTCTCCACACAAAGCCAGAAGTGGTTATGTTGCTTCCGTTGCAGAATACCAACCATGAGCATAAAAGCTAAGACACAATACCCAAGCCATGAGTTCACGCCTAGTATTCAGAAAAGAAAACATTTTAAAAAAGAAAGAAAAGAGTGATTCCATAAAGCTGTAAGCTAACACGACTGCCTGACTCTTTGGTCTCTGAACCAAAGAAAAAGATGGGAATCACTGTACTGGCTAGGTTAATTGATCCTGACTAACAGAGGATTTTGAGCTAATTCACAATGGAGGTAAGGATGGATAATTTTCAGAATACATGCGTTTCTTTACATATGATGATCTGTGACTACGTGTCAGTGGATAACTAATAATTCAGCACAGTTGGGAGTATTTATGGCTCTGAACCTTTAGGAATTAAGTTCAGGCAATCCTCAAAGTAACCACCACGAGTTTATCTACCTCAAGTACCATTCAAGTGAATTTATGTCTTCTATTAATTGCAATCCATCACTCAACTTCCCAAGTATAGTCTTAGCAAAATCTCTATCATAAGGGCTTACTGTATGTGAGATGGAGAAAGCTTCTGCTCAAATCACTGGCTTTCAATATCATTCATCTTCCTGCTCTACCATTCATGAGAAAGTTCTCTCCCATTGAATCTTCTGTAATATAATGTAGATTAGGCTTGCTCCAACTACCCATTTGTAGCTCACATTGGACATGAAAAGAGCAAAAGATGGACCACAAATTGCCTGCATTCTCCATGAACTGCTTCCCATTTTTACAGCTAGATTCTCCATCATGATCGGAATAAGTCATTCTACTTTGCCTCATATATTAACAGATCTTCCTCAACGTGGCTTTAGCTCCCATATTCCCTTATGCAAACAACAAATTTTCCTTCTTTTGTCTTTCCACTGCAGACATCATACATTTGTTGGATTTTGCAATTACTTGCAAGTCTGTATTATTTCCTTTTAGAGAGAAGTACATTCCCTCCTGAGGTTGTACTGTAATAACACTCTTATTGCTGGTCTGGAAGCAAGGAAATGCAAAGAGATCTTGAAAGGAACGGCATTAATTTGCAAGAAATATGCATTAAGGAAGGGCTCTAAAGTGCCTCCAAATGAGGTTAGGCAATACAGAAGGAGTTGCTCTGTCATCCATGATGGTTCAGAAGCATCTGCCAGGTTAGGATTTTCAGACTAGGCCACCCACATGTTATTCTGGTTACATGCTCCCACTCTATTTCTAGTAAGGTCCTGACTTTAATACAATTTCATGTTTCCACAAGGGAACTCTACTAACAGTACCACAGCCCAGTTTGCATAACTGTCTGCTTTATGGGTGCATAAAATAAGGAATGTCTCAAGCCAGGCATGTTGGCACATGCTGGTAGCCTGGGCAGGAGGAGTTTGAGCTTGAAGCCACAAGATTTACATTACAAGTTCAAGGCCCAGCTGAGTTACATAAGATTCCCTTCTCAAGTCAGAGAAATTGCTTACCCTGCTCAACAGGCCTAGCATCAGAAAACAAACAAATGAACAAAACCAAAAAAGAACCAAAAATGTAATGCCATCATGGATTTCTTTTTCATTCAATACTTCCAGTGGTTTGTTAATCTGAGCTTGTCATTTTATTTCTGCAGGTATCTGAAAACAGTGAATAAAAATCAGCTAAATGCAACCATCTGTGTAATTTTCATGCCCCCCCCCCATCCCGTCCTGACATTGTAGAAACATTACCAGTGGATAAGTAAGTACTTGGCATTCTCCCCAAAGGTGATTAAAACCCATCACCAATTGAACAACACATAATTGTGATGCTTCTGCATCGCAGAATCACCACCTGCATTCTGACCATGTGAAGGTACGTTCTTATTACCAGCTGATGAGTGATGTAGTTTCAGAAGGGTCTGTTTTCTAGGAATCCTACAACATCCTGTGGCTTACTTAGGATGAATTCCTTTTTTAAAAAATGCAGGAACGAGGATTTAAGTGTGAACAATTTACTTTGGGAAGTAATCTTGCAATAGGTGTAGGATCTGAGGAGAATCAAAGTAGGGAAAAGGGAAAATCAATTAAAAATATTTTGCCAAGCAAGTTGATATTTTCAATTCAACTACACTTGATCCTTCCCAGGATTTTATGGAGAATCAAACAGAATGTACCTCTGAGTATATTCACTTAGGTACAGAAAAATAACCAAAGGCATCATTTTGTTATTGGCTAGGATATTTAGCTCTGTGCATTTTCATGGTTACACAGGAAGTCCACAGAGCCCTGAGTCCCTAGAATGGAAAGGAAGAGGTGCTAAATGTCAGGTGCTTCCAGCACTCACCTGCACTAAGCTAATGGTCTTAAGAGTTGATAGAATACATGTATCGGGGGGGGGGGGGTTAAACAGAATTGAGGAACTGTCAATATTATTGAAAATTAAATTGAATAGAAAATTAATATATTGCCAAAGGTTTACATTAGCTCGAGGTACTCTTGTAAATCAGCAGTCATGATAAAGACAAAACTCACACATAATTTGAACACATGTGAAAAGTTCTTTAGCAGAAAGAAAATATAAAGCACACAGGAAATGGACCAACAAAATAAATACTTGATTTCTGTTTTAAATTTTATTGCTGATAGTATTACCGATAACGATGAGTAGTTTTATTACAAAATAGTATTTGTACATCATTGATTGGGTATAAAGTAATACATACTGTGTTTGAATTCTTATTCACCAATTCTCTGTAATGAATTGGTCCATTTCCTGTTTACATTTACAAGATTTTGTAAAATATGACATCTCGAAAACTATATGATTGTGTCCTGTGCTATAATCTCAGTATTTTATTATATTGTTTATTTATTTTAATATTTTTGTTTCTTGAGACAGTATCCCTGTATATATCTCAGGTGCTCAGATTACAGGAGTATACCATAATAGTCAATATTTTATTTTATTGCCCTGATTTTTTTGAAGCTCTACTGTATGTATAAAAAGTTCATCACAGCTTTTGCTCAGACCTGCTCTTCTGCCTCTACTAAAGCACAAGAGGGAAAAACTGCTCAATTTGGTGGTATGTTCCCTCACAAAGCCACATATATGGTGTTAATCCCTTAAACCCAGCAAACTGTTGGTGTATGGAAAGCAATAGTCTCCAAATGTAGAGGGTCATGAAGTGCAAAGATAACAGAAAATGACACAGGAGGCCAGATCACTACTGAAGAATTGCGGAACCGCCTCTTGCAATTCCACTTTTGTAAGGAACTTTTCTTGGCAACGGGTGCAATATTTATAGTAAAGTCTATCACCGTTTATTAATTTTATACATTAGAGTTATTTGCTACACTAGAAATGATATGCTAAAATATGCTGAAGCATTTTGAAATAAAACAAGAAAATTGAACTGACGATTTATTAATTGCATTTCATTGTTCCATAATAGAATATGATAAATCATGAATAAAGCAATGTAAATATATCAATTCATTTAGCATAATTGTGCTAACCATTTATAATGACATCTCCAGAGTATTAAATGAACTGTGCGTTCCCCAAAATTGCAAGCATGTTTTCTTCTCTCACTTCAAAAAACAATAGCTTTCCAGTAATTTATAGACAAGGAAAAGGAAAGAGCAATGAATGGAATGCCCCCCCGATGGTAGCATGAAAGCCAGTCTGTTCATCGGGAGCTTAAAGGTAATATAATTTGAGAAAAATAGGTTTTATGAAGGAAGCTTGGCAGTTAAATTGAATAAAGGCTAGTTTCAGAGTTCCTATCAGAGATAAAGTAGAGACATTATTAAATGTGTTCTAGTGATTTAACCTGCCAAAAAGTGATTGCAAATATGTTTTACATATGTATGTTTGTGTGTGTATAAATATTCCTATACAAATATTTGTTTTCAGTGCAGGGGATCAGTCCCAGTTATATTGGCTTTAGATAACTATTCAGCCTAATTCTACATTCCAAGTCCTGCATGCTGTATTTTTAATGATAGCTTAATGTATTGAAGTCTATAATTATTAAATTAATCTATTTCAATTGATATATCAAAACATAAAAATTGCACATACCTATAAAACATTAGGCAATGTTCCAAAACATTGGCTTATGTGGTATAATGTTTAAATCAGTGTAAGTAGTCCTATTTTCCCAAATATTGGTCACTTTTTTTATGGTGAAAATATCCAAAGTCCTTTCTTATAGCTCTTGGAAATATGCAGTGCATTATCAATGTCATTATTTATATTTACACTGCTGGGCATTAGCATACCAAATCTTCTTGCTACAGTGTAACTATAATTTGGTCAACACAGATCACTCATCCTATATCCCTCCAAATCCTCCCCAGCTTCTGCTAACCATTGTCTTCTCCTATCTTATACAAGATCAGTCTTTTCGAATTGCACACAGGACATTATTAGACACACATTATTTCATTGTTGAAGCCTCACTTTCTTCAACCATTCATCTGTTGATAGTCATTTAGATTAATTGTATTCTTTGCCTATTGCAAATTGTGCTACAACAAACATGTCAATGCAGTTATTTCTTCCACATAGCAAGAGTTTATTTGCTTGAGATTTTGTTCCATGTAGTAGTATTCTAAGAACAGGTTGTAGGTCTCTTCCAATGTTATCACAATGGCTTCGCTAATTACACTTTAATCAAAAGCACCCAAGCATTTTCATTTCTCCATATTCCCACCGGTATAAGTTATTGTCAGTGCTTTTGGAAATAGCCATTCTGGCAGTAAGGCGTCTGATTTACACGTCCCTGGTTTTAGAGATGGGGAGTTCTTTGCTCATGTACCTGTTGGCCATTTGAATGTCTTATTTTTGAGAAATTCCTGTTTAAGTCTACTTCCATCTGGTAGCATACATATACATGAAATGCTATTCATTATTCAGAAAGACAAATTCTTCCGGTTTTCACTTACATGTAGAATCTGAAAAAGTTGATACCATATAAAATGAACAATGAATACTGACACAGGTTCTGAGTTTAGGGCCCAGTAACAACACACACATATGCACACACACATACATACACAAATTTAGATGAAAGCAAAAGAAAATAGTTTTCTATCTTCCGAATAGGGATTGTAAGGAAATTAATTTTTCAAACCCTCAAGGATAGTACTGTTAGCCAACTAACCTTCGTTTATCAAAATCCATCAGCTATTACAATTGATGGATCTACTGGAGCACAATAACATACATTATTACAATGACATATAAAATAGTTTAACTAACTACTGGTCTACATCAACTATGGATTCTTCCAGTTTCCAGCTCTGGCAATCAGTTATTTTAATGGACTCTTTTTACAAATTTGCCTTTTCTAGAATGTTGTACATTTATAATCATACAGTGTGTAGCATTTTCAGAATGACTTCTTTCACATCCTAACACATATTTAAAGGTACTCTGATTTCTGTGATTTGCTATCTCTTTATCTAGTATTACGCGTACTACTCCATCGTCTAGATGTACCACATTTACCTATTGTTATGGGATGAATCAAATCTTCTCTTCCACGAGTTCATAGTACCTTGGAATGTGACTATACTTGGAGATAAGACATTTGAAGAGGTACATCATTTAAAACAGGTCATTAGAGTGGATTCGCCCTAATATGATGTGATTTCGAGAGGACAGGACATCATCACAGCACGCAGAGTGAAGACTGTGTGGAAACACATGCTGGAGCAGCCATCTACGAGTAAAGGAAACAAAGTTTCAGAAGAAGGCAATCCTACCAACACCTAGAGCTAGGCCCTCTAGCCAATAGGCTTTTACAAGTAAATTTCTGCCTTTCTTCCTTATGGCTTTTCTGGTATACTGGCATTTACAGACAAGTCACCAAATAAATGGATATAATTGTACCACATGTAATTTACAACAAGAGACCATACCCTAAAAACAAAAAAAAAAGGTAGGGGAAAATAGAAAGGGATTTCATAAAGGATAAACATGTGACAACAGTCTATACAAAATAGAGTTCATTGTTGTTAATCAGACTAATGGCAATTAAGTCTATGCTTGTACATATGTGTGTGTGTGTGTGTGTGCGCGTGCACGTGCACACTCCAGACCTGGACTTGAACTCAATGCCTTCAATGCCCTTCATTCTTGCTGATGGTCTACCTGTCAATCCATGGCTTCAGTTCAACATCTTGCTGGTGATTTGGAGACTGAGACTCTTGAACTATTTTTCCCAGACTGGTTTTAAATCTTGATCCTTCAAGTTTTAGCCTCCTGAGCAGTTTCAGTAACAGACATGAGCCCTTAAAGCTTATCTTAAAATGAAATAATTTTATACCTAGTTTCTAGAAACACATGAATGTGAGTATTTATAAACAATGTAGATGACACTAATAAACAGAGATTCACACATGACTGGTAGTAGTGTAATGTAGTATGATACTTTGAAAACAATCTTGTATTTCTTTGTAAAGCTGAATATATACAGCTGATAGGATGCAATCACTGAAACTCTTTGGTTCCTGTACTCTCAGAAATTTGTAAAAGATTGTCCACAAGTCTTAATTGAAAGAGTAAACACTGTCAAGAAAATGATTTCCAGGAATGAGAAACAAACTAAACTGATAAACAAAATTATATTCAAAAGGGAAAAATAAATGTTTGAACTGTTATATAGATAATACTGGGAAATAATTTAAATAAATATAGACTTCCAGAGAACCACTGTATAGTATACCATTTTAGAAAAACTCAAGAGGGAATGCAAAAATAAGGTTTATGGACACTAGATGTGTAGTTAAACTACTTTGTACAAACCAATAAGGTTTGCTTTATCGCTTACAGATGAGAGAATGTAGAAGTATACCTGGCTTCTCTTCCCATTCCAGATATTACATTCATTGTGCATTATCACTATGTAGTATAACTAACAAATATGCAATGCAATATTAAATAAAATTCAATTTAGATTTCATAGATACATACATATACAGTGCTTTCCTGCACATACACTATCACAGTCCAGGTTGCCCAGGGAAAATAGATATTTTATTAGAAAAATAACTAGAGGACCAACAAAAACAACAAAAAATGTTATGGTTTCTTTATTTTTGTTGTTGATCCTCTTGTGTCCCCTTCCTGCAGTTGTCCCGGTGCTATCACTGTATCTCATCTGAGTACCCTGGATACTGCATATACTGGTATTAAAACTAGGGAAGTGAAAGGGAATATCAAAATCGAGAGACAAAAGATAAAAAGACAAATGACTCCAAAAGCAATACTTGCAAAACCATTTGGTGTAAACCAACTGAACAACTCAAGGAGGGAGAGGGAAAAGGGGAGGGAGAGGGGGGAAATGAGGGAGGAGGTAACAAATTGTGCAAGAAATGTACCCACTGCCTTATGTATGAAACTGTAACCCCTTTGTACATCACTTTGACAATAAATAAGTAATTATTCAGAAAAAAATAAAAAAAAACTAGATAGAAAAGGCTATATTGTGCTCTAGTAGAAGAGCATTTGCCCAGCAAATGCAAGGCCCTAATTTCAAACTCCAATACTAATAATTATCTGTATGGATGGAAAGTAGATAGATAGATAGATAGATAGATGTATATTTGTCTATTGATGTGCACAAAATTGTGCATAGTGATGTAATATGTTAAAATAAATCATTAGTAAATATATTATTGAATGTGCTATCTAACCCATTTATTTCTTAAACAAGAGTAGTGAAAATAGAGTGTTATCTACCAACTTACTTTTAGAAGAAAAACAATAGATCCAGAAAAATCTAAGAAACTCATAAAATAAGTTTAAACTGAAGCAAAACCGGGGCCTTAGATTTTCTTCCAATGTCCTTCTACTACCTCTGACCACAGAGCACCTTCTAAGTGTTGTTGCAAGATCATTACTTGGAAATGGGACATTCTTCAACTCATAAATGGTTGTGTATTTTAACCTGGTAAACAAGTCCTAAGAATGAATCAGTCTTTTGAGTTATGTTCTTTTATTTTTATCACCTCTCCCCAAGGAGAAACACTTGTCAAAAAACAAATGAACTTCATTGTTGCTCCATTAATATCTTTCCTGAATAAATAAAGTCTCTTCTAAAGCAATGTGACATTTATATTAATGTAGCAGTTTGGGTACAATTTTGAAGTGCCAAGGGAACAGATACAAGTAAATATTGGATTTTCTGTGATTTCAACCATGGTTGTGAAAGCCTCATTTCCTAAGGGAGGAAAGACGAAGGGAAAGGAGTCTGGGAGGCAGCACAGAATTTGATGAGGAACGCAGGAAGGAGAGGTTATTTTTACCTGTGATAAGTGTACTTAGTTTTTGTAGACATGTTCCAACAAATCTATGGATAAAGGAATAAAATGTTGAAAATTTGTTTAGAAATAATTATGTACAGAGAAGTAGAGAATGCTCTGTTTTTGATGACTCATTGTGACTTGTTTTATAAGCACATAAAAATAGTTTTGTGTGAAGCTTTTGTCTCCATTTGAAAGAAATAAATGCTCTACGTCTATACAATTATGTTTAAGCAGGCAGGTGCTAGTGGCTCATGCCTGTCATCCTAGTTAATCAGGAGGCTGAGAGATTGAAAGCCAGCCCAGGAAGGCACAACAATGAGACTCTTATTTAACCACCCAAAAGTGGAAAGTGGAACTGTAACTTACCTAGTAGAGCTTCAGTCTAGAGCAAAACAGAAAAGCTAAGAGAAGATGCCTAGGCCCTGAGTTCAAGCCCAAGTACTGGCACACACAAAAACGTATGCCTGTACAAGACTGCAATTTGATGTTAATAAAGGTACTAAAGATAGAAAGCTATAATAATAGTAAAGAAAGCTAGATACAAAACAATAACAGTCTTAAAAATAAAACTACTAACAGGAGTCTTGAGATTATTTTGGTATGCTTATACATTAAGTACTTTTTGAAAGCTTAATTTTGTTTTGGATTATGTTCATCTTTCCACGTAGCTTGTAAAACATCCTATTTGTGCTTAAAACAAATATATCCCCTTGTCACAAGCAACTCTGGTTCTCTAAAGTGGCTTTAATTTTCAAAGTTAATTGAGCTTCAAAGCAAAGTCATGCACGCAATTCTAATTCAAAGCGAAGGATCTGCCTGGTGATGTCTCCTTGGAGACAAAGCTTCAGGGAGTTTTGTCAATCAAATCAAAGTCATCATGTTCCCTTCTAATTTATTATAGTTATTTATATGTTTACTTATGTCTGCAAGGGGGATTTGATTATGTATTATTTACTGTTGTGATTCACTTGTAATGCACCAATCACCATATCCAGACCAATTTAGGAATGATGCCTGCAAATTTCCAGATAAGAAATATTAAGCAATTTATGAGATAAACTAATGACACCATAAAAAGCAGGGAATTTTTCTCCATGAAATTGCTTCCCCATCCTCTCTCAAAAATTCTAGCTATTCTTCAAAATCTCGTTTTACATTCTTCCCCATAAGCCCTTTAATGATTTTACTGCTACTGAGGATTTTCTGTTTTGATTTTTAAAAAAAGAAAAGAACTATATCCCATACATCGTACCCTCATCCTTAAGTAACTCTTCAATTTAGTATCCAATAACATAAAAGCATTCCTACAGCCAAAAGACGATCCATTCAACTGCTGATTTTCCCTAACAACTTTCTGTGAAAATACTTTATGTACATGCAGATGTCAAAATAGTTATTGGTTGACTATTTGAATGGCCATTACAAGTTGTAATATTGACCCACAATCTTAAGTGTTTCCCTTAGTTATATTTTTGGCATTCAGTTTTGAAGTTATCTCCCATGGCAAGGGTGATAGCCATTGTGAGGGCCCTGGAGCTATTCATGTGACAGGCACTGGTCAAGGGAATGCTAGCAGAGGCATTATCCACAAGGGTTTATAGTTCTTATTTATAGGCTTATTCTATCATATTTCTGCAAACTCCATAAAATGGATTTTGCCAGGTTAGCCTGGGAGAATAATAAGAAGCATTTGCACCAAGGCTGAGATGCCCCAGTAATAATGCCTGAGGTTATTGCAGACTAACCAATAGCCAGCCACACCATAGACCTGTAAGCAAACCCAGTCAAGATCAGTGTAGCAATCCAAGTGACCACAAGGTATGAAAGCAATAAATCCATTCTTTATGCTACCAAGTTTCTGTGATTATTTATTACACAGTACTCTCATGGTGATAAATATTGATCTTAACACAAGCAAGACACAATAAGAGGGAAAAGTTGTTTAAGCTTACTAAAGATCTGCATTAATTAAAGTAGAAAGGGGGAGAATATTTGAAGTGAGAACCTGTTAATGCATTCATTTAAAAATTGTCAATCTATAACAATGTGACAGGATTTGCAATTGGCACTAAAGAAATAAGAATCATGACATGGTTACTACTCATAAGCAAACCAGTAAACCAACAATAAGATTAAAGGGTGATGGTTTCCATTGGCAAACTTACATTTCTGTGGGAATGGCACCATATTCAAATTTAATAACATCTATTTCTGGCTGTATAGTCACTCTTTGGAAAATCACAAAGCCATTCTTTTTCCGTGTGTGTGCGCGCGCGCGCGCGTGAGTGCGTGTGTGTGTGTCTACAGATAGAATTTCATCATGTAACCCAGGTGGACAGAGAACTCCCTGTAAAATGGAAGGTGCCCTAAAACTAAGGCTGCTCCTGATCAACTTCCCAAGTAGTTGATGACAGTAGTGCGCCATCATATCCCATTCTGTCATACCTTCCTTGTGGAAAATAATTGCAGAAAAATGGATTCTCAAAGAGAAAGAGTAGGAATCAAAGCACCAAAGATTTATAGCAAGCCAAACGTATAAATATTCTGAAAGTGAATAGGAAAATAAGATAGTATAGGAAAGAAATCTTGGAAGGAAAACTTGTAGGGATTTTACTGTTCTAGATGACACCAACTCCAAAGTGCCATCGGGGGATTGGTTGTTGCAGCCTAGAAAGTACTGAGAGAAGTACTGGAGAAGGGGGTTGAGTCGGTTGCCAGAATCCTTTCTTGGTGATCCTGTGCATCAGAAAGGCTGTTGGACTTCTGCCTGCCTCTTTGTACAACTGCCTATTTGCCTGTCACAGTTCTATGCCTTTTTTCCCAGGGACCTGCTCAAACCCCAATCCCTCCCCCAAATCATTGCCTATGAGTCACATCAAACTAATTCTTCCAAACTCCCATTTTACAACATCTTATTCTCATTTTGACCTCTGGAATGTAACAGACTGAATTGTATCTGTAGTTTTACAAATACTTTTCCTCATCTCACTGTCTCAAGTGGTAGCCACTAAATTGAAATCTTTACTTTTTATTTATCTATTTTTATTAGCATTGTACAAAAGGATTTCAGTGCAGCATATCAGTTGTGAGTACAATACATCGTGATCAGTGTCTTCCTGTCCGTCATTCTCCCACAAACCGCACCTCTCCCTTCAACTTTCCTGGTTCCATCTGCCCATATGTACATTGAGCCTTAGGATTGCTTTCCGCACCCTTCATCTGTCTCCTTTCCTTTAACCTCCCATCTCACTCCAACAGGTTTGAACTTCCTGGTATTCATTTCATTAGCTGTTCAAAGGAGTTACCACTGAAATCTTTGCATATGCCATACTTTAGTTAATACATCTATGTGTATGTGCATGGGACCTTGTACATGTTATCATGTACATTTGTATTTTATTTATTTGTTTGTTTATTTGTTTTGTCTGTCCTGGGGCTCAAACTCTGCACTTCAGTTCTGTCTCTGAGCTGCTTTGTGCTCAAAGTTAGAGCTCTACCATTTCAGCCACAGCTCCACTTCTGGGTTTTTCTGTGATTAATTGGAGATAAGAGTCTCACAGACTTTTCTGCCTGTGCTGGCTTTGAACTGTGATCCTCAGCTCTCAGCCTCCTGAGGAGCTAGGATTACAAATGTGAGCCACTGGCACCCAGCTATTTATATTTTAAATCTAGCTTCTGCATAGGAGAAAAAAAACATGCCTTTACTCTCTCTGGGTGTGGCTTACTTCACTTAAGGTGATTTTTTTTTCTTGATCCATTCATTTCCTTGCAAATGGCATAATATTATCCTTTCTAATTAGGCTGAGTAAAATATAAACTTATACATTGCCACATCTTCTTTATCTACTTATCCATTGTAGGACATTTGGGCTATTTCTATAGCTTGACTATGGTGAGTAGTGCAGCAATGGACATGAGTGTATGAGTGTCTTTACTGGATATTAACGTGCAGTCTTTTGGATAAATGCCCAAGAGTAGTATTATTGGATCACAGGGGTGTTCTATAGATTTTAAAGGCTCCACCTGTTCACATTCTCAACAATAGTGTAAGAGAGTTCCGTTTCCTCCACAAGTTCAATAGAATAATCTCCACAGCATATGTAACCCCATCATGCAAGCTGTTCATCTTCATGTGTACTAAGTGATGTGCTGTAGACTCCAAGGGAACACAGAGAAGGGCACAATTAATTCTTATCCAAGAAAGTAGGGAGAATGTCACATAAAACATTCAAATGAAAGAGACTTCTAAGATGTAAGTTCTCACAATCACACAATTACAAGTACAAAGCAGGGGCAATCATGTCTCATAGAAATTTGAAAGTATTCATAAGTAGTATAGCTTTGTCATTCTTTAGTGCATTCAGCTCATGTATTTATTGATCCTTCGATTCCAAGAACTATGCTATGGAACCTGTATAAAATAATATAAATTGTTGTCCTCAAGGAAAACTTCAATTAAGGTACAAGAGATAGTGAATGTTGAATTTGTGGCCTTGCACTTGCTAAGCAGGCACTCTTAACAACTTGAGCTACATTTCAAGCCCAAGGAAACATACATTTAATAAGGGAAAACAGTAAAAAGTGACAGAAAAAAATCATTGCACAACGTAGAAATGTTGTAGCAGACCCATGAACAAAGCCTTGGGTGAGAACCAGGTCATTATATGAGGCACATGAGGTCACTAAAGTGTGATATCTCACTGAATATATCAAGGTGAAAAACAGAAATTTGCCTTCTAGAAAAAAATTGAAAGGACAATGCATGTAATGATTTTAAGAACTATATTATTGAGGGCCCTTTTCCCAATATAAGGATCGAGAGATGACATTTTGTAAACAAAATAGCTCAATAAATGTTTGTAAACTGAAAGAGATATGATCAAATTAGTTTGGAGGAGAAAATACTAATGATTATGTGGAAACAGAGCTACCAAACCAGAAAAGAGATCGGCTATTTATGCAAAAGTTTAAAGAAAGACATTCAAGAAATTTGACATGGAAACAAATTACTTGAGTCCCCCATCCCAAGAAATGATCAAACATTTTGCATTCATTTAGTAAGTAATTAAAGGTATCAAAGAGAGAAAAATAATTTGATTTTTCCTAATAGACATTTCTGGGAGCTATTTCTTATGACCCTGCAAATGTTAGGTGAGAAAGGCCCAGAAAGAAAAGGGCTAAGAAATCTGTTGGAAGCTTTTTACAAAAGTCTAGGCAAGAACTATTAACAACTCAGACTTAAGGAGAAATGGAAAGAAATCACAGGAAAAGAAGTAGAACTGACACATTGAAAGCAAGGGAAAATGGCTCACTCATTTACTTGCTCCTTCATTTATTTGACAATGTTTTTTTTTTCAAATAGGCACCAAGCACTTGACTTGGCACCGAGAATTCAGGAGTGAACTAAATATATATTCATGCCCAGAGCATATGGCTTGTGTAAAGAGAAATAACTTAGGAAAATAAACTCTGAAGTGGGTGAATATAGAATTTATGCATATAATTACATTATATTAAATTTTGGAAATGTCATAATGAGCTTCTTACTCTGTACAATTAATATATGCTAATAAAAAGATTGCCATAAAATATTCTAAGAGATGCTAGATGTTATTTTATCACTGAATTTAAGAGTACAATGTCAATACATAGCCAATGTACTCAATGTGGTCAGGGGTTAGGAGATGAGGAAATTCAGGCTAACATTTGAATAAGTGGTGATCAGCCAGGACAAGTCACCATGGAGAAGATATTTTTGACAGGAGGAATTTAGAACTTATGTTACGATTTACTATAGTGAATGGCATGATTTGAAACCTGAGCATAGGTAAGAAAATAAAGAATACAAACGAAGACCATTTGTATGAGAAGTTAGGCTGTGGAAAGAGAGTATTTCTAAGAGATCCATGGATTCTTGTTGATTTATCATTTCTCAGCATCTTCTTCTTTCTAGGACTACTGGGATCATAGAGTAAGGGTATATTTGATCTGTTAAGCAAATACCAAACTCTTTTTCCAAATGGTTGCATCATTCAGCCCCTCCACCAGCAATTTATAATCACACTATTCTGCATCCTTTTTAGTAATGAATGTTTTCAGTCTTTTAATGTATAGTTCTTTGATGATTAATATTTTTAGCAATAAGTCATAAACTTATTTACGTGTTTATGTGAAGCATCTGTTTAAGAGCTTTTAAATTTTAAGAGAGGCAGGATTAGGATATTTAGATACAGAAAGCTGAGGATCAGCTGTAAGAGAGAAGTTGAAACTAAGGCAAAAAATAAATTCTTAGTGAGAAATAGTGTAACTAAAGTTACAGTGATGTAGATGATTTTCTAATCCTATTGGGGATGCAGAAGCTTTCTTCTTTTTTTTTTTTTTTGCTTTTAAAGAATTTTAATTGTGTTTGACTTTTAGAATATTCTTTATAAAACACAAAAGAAACAGAAAGTAGGTAAAGAAATTATCATAAGCCATATTCCCCAAATTAGCCATAATTAAATAAATAATAGGTAATTCCCAAAATATTGCTTTCTGGTTTTTTTTCTGCAGAAAAAATTTTTTCTGGCAGAAAAAATTTAATTCTGAAGACCACATATATTATTAATCATGCTTATTTAATTTCTCTATATCTATAAATATTTCTCAAATTATAAATATTAATTGAGAGTATATCTTTGTTTCAGAAATGTTGTGAGCTTTTATATTTTTGCTGTGATTTAGCTTGTACAAGATTTTATATTTTTCCAGAGGATATGGTTTCCCTGTGTCTAATAGAAGCCATTGTGATCACAATGATTCAAATTAATTTGTACATTAAATGAATGGAAGATAAGTGAGATTAGCTATATTAGATAATAAAAATAAAAGGACTTGATTTTTCTATATTAAAATTGCTTTTCAAAAATAGGGTCAATATATGAATATGTGTATAATTGATATCTCTAAGATAAGTGTGATAGCCTTGCAATTTTACTTTTTACTAAAAGTTGGCAGAAGAGTTACCTACACTGAAAAAGTAACAGAATTAAAATGTTGATATTTGGTTTTAATAATGACATGTTTTGCCATTTCACACTTAGCTCTTTGCTAATAAATACTTCTCATTAATACTTTATGGGGAATCTTATGATAGAAGGTTTGGAATGTTTAAATTGGATGCAAGGTTTTAATATCATGATGATTTTACATAATTCGATCCAGAGATGTTGGGAGTAAGCAAGGCAAAGAGAAACGTAAATTTCTGTGAGCATTTCCTCTCCTTGACCTCCAAGTTTTCCTTAGTACCTCCCCTGATTCCCATCCTCTAACCAATGCTCCAGTGTTAGCAATAGCGTCATTTTCAGCTCTACTCAGTGGCCCATAGACAAGTGAAGTTCCATAAGGACAAAGTTCGGCTGCTTCCCCATTCCTCCCTTCTGTTGCAAAGACTATTCCCCACATCAAATGAATAAAGAAGAGAATGATAGTCTGTATTTTAGGATTGTTCAAGGTTTTTCTGTTTCTGACAGTTTGGCTTTCTTTTGTCATTTTCTCACTTAAATGTTGTAAACTCTGAAAGTGCTAAGCTAAGAATCTTTATGTAGTGTTACACATGCCGTAAGACAATATTATTTTACCATGTCAAAGTTGTTTGCACCATTTGGAGCACATCTATCACCAAAACTCAATTAAATGGAGTCTTTCTATCTTCAACTAAAACAAACTGTTTAGTTAGCTTGGCTCAGTGTTTACTTCATAAGAGGTAGGAGACCCAAATAGCACAGGAACATAGGTGTCTGGGGATATACTAGGGGTCAAAAAATTTAACCCAAAGACAGAGGCCTTCCTTTGGTGTTAAAACAAAACACTTCTTTGGGACTTACTAAATGGCTGCATTATAATGGTATTCATACGTCACTCCTGTCCTAACAATTCCTCTATTCAGACTGAAAAGGGATATATTCTCTTTGTTGCAAAGTATTAAATTTGTCCCTTGAGATTAGTGTGTAGGCAATTTTAAGAGATGGAACAGGATTAGATAAGATTTCTTTACTGAGAAAAGGATCTGAGACAGTGCAGGAGAAAACCTTCTTGTATTACTTGTGTTGAGAAAAAAATCCTTTGTTTTAACACTTCAAATCACAAGTCCAATTTATGACATTATTGGTTGACAAAATGTTTCTTTGTGGGGATTTGTAAAAGGTATGCAAGTTACAAATAAGGAAAAGAATGGCATTCAGTTTAGTTGTATTTGAAATTTTATATCTTATTGAAATCCCTCTATGGTATTTGTAATGGAAATGTTTTAAGAAGTACTATAAAAAGATAGTAGTAATTGTAGTTATCTACTTAAATATTCAAAACATTTTTTCTACCTTTCCTGAAGTTTTTGTAAGGGATGAAAATTATATATCTACTGAACACAGCCCACATTCCTTTAAGTTTGAAAGTTTTGAAATTCAGCTCTGGGCAGTTCTGGAAAATATGTTAGGGTTCATTTGAGTTGTTTGTATATGCTTACAATCTCTAATGCTGTGCGTCATAGGAAAGCATGATAAACATCATTACTGTGCAAATAAGACAGCAAGGTAAGTTGTTGTAGAAAAAAATAGCTTTTAATAATACATAACTAAAAAGTTACAGCTCTTTCCTAACTACCTGGAAAGCTTCTAGAAGATTGTGTGATATAGTATTTGCATTTGGAACTTTATTTTATTGTTTTTGTGTTATAGTTTTATTTTGTAGGGCAGAAATTGGGTAATGCTTTCCAGGATATACCAGTTTCTTCTCTTTTGACCTTTACATCCTTCCCCAACTCATGCTGTTACTAAAAGTTACTAATGATAAGCAAAAAAAAAACAAAAAACAAAAAACAAAAAACCAAAAAACCAACACGTGTGTGTGAAAAGCAAAGGAATGATTTTCAATGGAACATCCAATTTTTGTTATCCAAGTGCAAATTAAAATCTTAATGTTGAACAGTATGCCTTTGCCATGTGTACAGATTTTGAGGCTTAACAGGAAACCAAGAACAAAAAAAGAATCCCTTTTCGTCTTGATGACACCTTGTCATGTGGAAACCAGGAATCCTTCTGTGTACACTTTGATTTTCCATATGACTGCCAGGTTATCAATCTTCCGATGGCACCGTTCTGCTTGTGTCAACCATGGCTCACAAACTGTCTCTGGTTTCCCTCTGTCTCCAGAACACTGTCCAGATTCCTTGACTTGATGCTTGAAGTGGTTCCCCATTCTTCTCTAAACTTCTCACCACCTCTTTGCTGAGCTCATTGTGCACTGATCTCATTAACAACCACTACCTAGACTCCCTCTAGACCGTGTTCTTAGCATATCCTCGTGTGTGTCACTGAGCTTTGGGACTGTGATTGCAATACTCATCCTTCCCTCACCCCTTGCCCAACCATTATGTATTTGTCTATCTCCTCTTTCAACTCCTGGGACCTCAGAGCAGTAAATGCTTGCTGGCTGACTTCTGATATATACCTATGCATTGATCTACAATAGAAAGACATCTGATCGCATTCTTTGGATGCAATGCTCCTGGCTTGTCTGGACAATTCTGTCCCTTAATTTGTTTGTTTGTTTGTTTTTGGCCAGTCCTGGGCCTTGGACTCAGGGCCTGAGCACTGTCCCTGGCTTCTTCCCGCTCAAGGCTAGCACTCTGCCACTTGAGCCACAGCGCCACCTCTGGCCTTTTCTGTATATGTGGTGCTGGGGAATCGAACCCTGGGCTTCATGTATAGGAGACAAGCACTCTTGCCACTAGGCCATCTTCCCAGCCCCTGTTGTTTAATTTGGTAAGCCAATAAAATTACTGAATTTCAGGGTTCAGCTTCTTTGTTGGTGCTGGGATGTTTTAATATTTCTCCTGTAATCCTTCTAGTTCAAGAGATAAATTAAAGAATTACTATTTTACACATATCACTGATATGTAAGAAAACATTGTAAAGAGTACTGGTTATGCATAAACAAACCACTGGGTTGTTTTTCAACTTTTTCACTCTGATGTTCGAAATCATGGAATCATGTTTTGTGAGACAGGAACTAATTTCTGTTCAATTCTTACATTTTAATGAATATCTGTCATTTTTGTAGACACCTTTACATTGTACCCTGAAATAAAATTTTAAATATTCTATGTTTATTCTATATTACATCATATTTCTGTAAAAAATGACTATCTACAAATAATTTAAAATCTTAGGGGGAAAACATAATGAATGAGAATTAGACGGCACAGACACAAGAAAGGAAAGAGGTAAACAACTTAATAAAATTGGCAAATATTAATGATTTGCCCTACTTTCATGCTCACAGCGCAGCAGTCCTTAGGATGGGAGAACCTGAGCCCGAGGCTCGAGGTGGGATTTGATGTCAGTTTTGACGATGATGCCATTGTGGTTTTCTCTGTGTTTGCTTAAGGACGGGAGGAACATGGAAGAACACGGAAGCCATGGACCGGAAATTCTCCCTCTGTGCCACTTAGGCTCACAGCTCTGATCCAAGGCATGCAAAGACCGAAAGAGAAGGATGATGAGCCAGGACTGACCTGAGACATAAGCAGAAGATTCTGTCTGCAAAATGGGGGGTGGAGGGGGCGGTGGCAGCATGATTCGAGTGGAAGAGCTCATACTTTGTAAGCATAAAACTGAGTTCAAAGCCCAGTACCGCCCAAACAACTTCCCTTTGATAACTGCTGAACCCAGTTGCCTATTGGAAAAGGCAGCTATGCTAGAGAAGTGTGAAAAGAAAAATCAGTTTAGCACTTCAGCCTTTGATAAACAAATTATGCAATGACTTCTACTTCAGCACTGAGGATGAGCTATAAGGAAGTAACCTAATGAAGGAAATTTACACACATAACTTGAACCCTTCCATCCGTACAACCCAAGGTCATAGACTGTATTCCAGCTAAGCCAACTTTGCCTCTAATTTCCTTCGTTTGGCTACATCTGATGGATCTAGATGGAGGATCAGAATTTCTATAACATTTTTATTTCTATCTCATTTTTGTATAGTTCAGCATGGCTTTGTTTTACAGAAACATTCTTGATTAGGTCAATGGAAGTTTCTACAGTCGTTCGGTGGAAATTCTTGTACCCCATATCAAAATAAGTGAACTTAATTGACTTAGGAATGCAGCCATGGATTGGAAAACAATATATTGAGAATATCCTACCACACTGAGTTAACATGCAAAGTGAAAGTTCAGATATGGCCACTGATATCTCTGAATGTCATTCACAGTAATTTAAGTAATGGGAAGCATTGATTTTTACCTCAGAAAGACACTGTTTACTGCGTTTCTCCAATGTCCCACCATACTCTTGAGAAGCACAAACTCACGCCATGACTACAGTAACAGGTTTCCCTATCTTCACCAGTACCTCAGTCAGTAGAGGCTCGAGAAAATCAGGGATCTACCTGAATTCACAGTAAATGTTTGGAATGAGATTTTGATGCAGATTTCTTTTATTTAAAGCCCAAGTTTTGCATTGTTATACTTTCTGTTCCAAATTACTACTCATGATACTGTGCTTAAAAACAGTAGCTGAAGCTGAGCTGTGGTGATCCCACCTTCAATCCAAGCTACTCGAGAGACGGAGATCTGAGGATGGGGGGTTCAAACCCACCTCAGGCAGGAAAGTCCATGAGACGTTTATTTTCAATTAACCACCCAAAAACCTGGAAATGGCACTTTAGCTCAAAATGGTAGAGCACTAGCCAAAAAGCTCAGACAGTACAAAAAGTTCAAATGCAGGGCTGGCACATTATATTTACATATGGTGTGTGAATAACTACATATACATATGTATATATAATGGGTGTATATACATTCACACATAAATACATATATGCAATATATGTGTATTATACATATATGATATATTGAAATTTTCTGTACATTATCAGATATTATATTTGATATATTTTTCAATCTTTAAAAATGCTTTGAATAGGGATACTATTATGTGTATTTTCTTGTGAGGATAATAAAACATAGAAGAGTTGCATAGCGCCTGTAATCCTAGCTACTCAGGAGGCTGAGATGTGAGGATCAAGATTCAAAGAGCCTGGGAAGGAAAGTCCAAGAGACTCTTATCTTATATTAACCACCTGACAACCGGAAGTGGCTCAAGTGGCAGAGCACTAGCCTCCAGCTGAAGAGCTCAGGGACAGTGCCAAGGCCCAGAGTTCAAGCCCTTTGCCAGACCAGAAAAAGAAAAAGAAAAAAACACAGACAAACAAACAAGCAAAGAAAAGCTGTACTACTATGTCACTTACCTGTAATGCCTGCTTAGGAAGAGCTACGGCAAGTTCTCCACCTGGAGAGCCTGACTTCATCCACCACTCCTCAGTGCTTCTCCTAATACCCTTTTCTCCAGGAGTGCCTAGCTGTTCTCTGTCCACAGTTTCAGGGCAGGGAAAGCAATGTGCTCTACTCGAGCACAAGACTTCAGTGCCCACTGTGGAGGCTTTCCATCACTCCCATTTTCTGACATTGCAGATGTGGCTCTATTTTAAACATGCACTACGGAAGTGGTAAGCTCAAACAATGAAGAGCGGGCTTTCAACTTCTACCTGAAGATTCTGTGACAACCCTGCAGACATCATCTTTTTATAGGAATGGGTTCCATAGTCAGAAACCAGATTATTTGGCAAATGGTGGAGGGAGGCTGCGTCCCCTGCTCCCAGGGCAAACCTCTCCTGCAGGGGACCGGAGAGCACCGTCTCTTCTTGAATTTGAGATTCTTTGGCAACATCAGTTCTTAACTTTTACCAATATATGTAAGAAAGCAAAGCTGCTTTCAATAACAAAGGAAAAGTAAGTTTGATGAGTTATTAACAATCTATTGATTGAGGAAAACATATATTATCATGCTGTCATAGCCTGCTAACAAGTAATATGTTGGGAAAACCTTACTTATATTTATATACATACTTATATACACTATTACTTAGAAGAGAAGAAAAGCATTCAATAATATTTTTAAAATATTGAATGAGTTCACTTTTATGTCTGTAAATAAGATTTTTCCATGGCAACATAAAATAATGTGCATCTAATCATATAGAAATTTTTATTATGGAATAGAAAATTTCAGTACTATTCAGTACTATTGCCTAATCTTTTGTGTAATATGAAATATTTATACACAAAGCCCAAAATATTAAGATGTTGAAAGTTGCCTTTGGACCAAAGAGGACTTGCTAACAGCCTCCAAATTACCGATATTGAAATATCACTACATTTTGCACATTTCAAATAAATAGTATGTAAAATTATCATTTAAAGATATGATAAATGTTCAGGAAACTGTAAAACAAACATCTCTCGGTGTTTTTCACAAAAAAAGAAAACACGAGGTTGGCACCAATGTAATCCTCGATACTCAGAAGGCTGAGATCTGAGGATTGCACTTTGAAGTCAGCAAGGCAGGAAAGCCCATGAGACTCTTATTTCCAATTTACCAACAAAACGCTGGGAGTGGCGAAGTAGTTAAAGTGTAGAATGCCAGGCCTGAGTGGAAAAGCTCAGGAAGAGTGGCCAGGCCAGGCCCTAAATTTCAACACAGAGGTAGAGGCTAGGAGTGGAGAACTAGATCATAGATTCATTTAAAAATAAAAAATAGTTTCTAAACATGCCTTTTAGCCTGAACCTAGATCAAATTACTATACTTAAACAAGACCACATGCTTAGAAGTTTCCAGAGTTCAGTTTTATAATTCAGAGTCATCTATTTTTTCACACACTAGTACAGTTTGCAGGAGTAATTTTCCACTGAAGCATAAGTTATGAAGTTCTCTGAACTAACATTCAGTCAGTAAACATTTATTATAATGGAGAATTGAACAGAAGCATAATGAGAAAAAAATGGAAGTTTGTCTTGGTAACTTGTACTAATGTTCTTAACCCAGATGCCCCTCTGGTCTCATCTGTACCCAATTGCAGGGATAGTTTCTTTCATTCTACAAACAAATTAAGATGATACTAATGCTACTTGGAAATTATGTTTTACATTTTAGTCAATTTATTCTAGATTTACTGTACTTGGAGATAACCTCAAACTCTCAATGGTCTCCAAAAACAAAGATTTATTTCTTCATTCCTCCTTAAATTATTTGAAGGTCACTGTGACCAGTCCGTATGATTTCTCTTTCCAGTGTTCAATTTTTCAAAATATCAATATTGTAACCAATGAGTTCTATCTGAAGTGAAATTACTGATAATTGAAAACTCATTCCGATATCCATAGACGAAGAGGTGCCATTACGTATTCAGTTGAAAGGAAAAAAGAAAAGAAAGAGCACTAGGAGAGGCAAACAATCGTCCTTCATGCTTTTGCTTCAAAGTGATAAACACACACACACACACACACACACACACGCGTGCACACTTCAGCTTTCAGAACTTTGGATGAGAAAGTGATGTGAGCAAGCCTGGTGTCAGTGATTTACACTTTGGTTCTGATGCAGAGATAGACCAGAAACAATGAAAATAACACTATCTCTCACCAAGACAAATGATAGTAATACTTTTATGCATTTTCCTATTGGCAGATGAAATTAAAAAAAAAAAAACACTGACCAGGCATTTGTAGCTTTCGTTTCCGAGTATACTGTGCATTTGTTTGTAAGAAACCTGATACAATATTCCAGCCTTGTTTTGTCAAAAGGAAAAATAAGAAATCTTCACCTTCTGTCCCAGCCCAACTGGCTTGACAAAACTGGCCCAGGACTACACAATGACCAGAAGAATTTCTTTTTAATCTTGAGGGAAAAACTCTGGAGCATTCTCACATTCTCAGAAATCACCATGAACATTTGTGAAGACTTACAACCACTCCTGGACAGGAAAGAGCTCTTCATAAGTTTGATAGTGCTATCTAGCTTTTCAAAGCCAAAAAAATCATGTATAGATATAGCTTCTATCTCAATAAACTTAAGGAAATATGCACAAAATGCTCACCCTTATTTCTTAAGGCTTTCCAACCTTGAATTGTAGTGTTCCCTTTATGAAGTCAAAATATTCACAAAAAGTCAGGTGGTTTTCTTCAAAGTGTTACAAAGCTTCCTTTTTTTTTTTTTTCTCATTATGCTCCTGTTCATTTCTCCACTGTAATTAATGTTTACAGACTAAATGTTAGTTCAGAGAGCTTCATAACTGATACTTCACTGGAAAACTATTCCAGCAAATTATAGTAGTGTATAAAAAATAGATGACTCTAAATTATAAAACTAAACTCTGGGAAACTTTTAAGCATGTGGTCTTGGTTTAACTACAGTAATTTGATCTAGGTTCAGGCTAAAAGGCATCGTTGGAAACTGTTTTTTATAAGGAATAAAAATTATTTGTAATTATCATATCAATCATTTATATAGATGATGTCAGAGTATTTAGAAGAGCTTGAGAACAGTTTCTTTTCTCAAATATATTTATTTTACAGTTTTATTTACATTGACTAGCCTGGCAGAAGCCTTTCATCACAGATCTGTGAGAGACATTAGTTTTCATGTAACTGAAAGAATACAGGCTAAGCTGTTATTTTGCATTACACAGACAAAAGGAAGATTATTCAATTGCTTTTCGAAGTCTTGACTTTAATGAAAAAAAATCCTCTCTTTTCCTTTGTAAAATACTTACAATGTATGTACATATCTATATCTATATTAGGTATGGATGTATCTTATATATCTACGTATTCTAAATATAAAAAGATATACAGATAATATTATAAATAGTTGTGCATAGTTATATATGTGTAGTTGTGAATATATGTAAATCTATGTATGTATAAATATGGATATAAAGATATGGATATAAATAGATATACAGAGTTTAATGGTAAAACATTAGACTCCTCACTTTTGCTTTCCTAGAATGATATACATTATATAAATATGTTGTACAATATATAAATGGGTTATCCAAGAGACAAGAAAAATAGAGGAATCATAATTATCTAAAATCCATTTATCTTGGGTCAATAATGGTAGGCCAAACTGCCCAACTGGACCTCATGACCAATGCAGCAGAGAATGTCACTCTCCAGAAGCTGATTGCGACTTTGACTATGAAAAGTCACTCAGTGTTAGAATTTATATTAAAAAAAATCAAAATTGATGGTGCCATCAGAGACTGCTAACTTTTCCTTTACAGAATGGAGACACAGGTAATGGCAGGGCAGAAATTCCTCCTATTGGACCCTCTGCATCTTCAGCTCATGATAAACTCATGAGATCTGTCTCTACACGCTAATGCTATAAGAATATGTTGCCCTATCACTCTGTAACATTTCTAAAATAGACAAAAACAAATAGAATGTTTTTTTAACAATTCTGAATGTCAAGCTTCTACATATTAGCAGAAAATTTTGTGGATAAACCACAATTTTGAATCAGTGGACAAAAAGAACTATGTAACTCGGGTTGTGAATAACTGAAGTAATATTTAAGGCATTCAGGTTAGCTCTGAGCTCTGTTTTAGCTTCTATTTGGGTTGCAAAAGTATGTCAGTTACAAGTTTACTAAACTCATCTGTGTTTGCTAACTTGGTTCAGTGTATGATGTCACATAGAATGATCACTTAGAATTGAAATATGCTTAACTACACTTGAAGTTTTAAAACAGCAGTGTTTTTTAGGCAAGGTGAACACATGATGACAGTCATTCCGTAGTTGTAAATCTCTTAAGTTAATAGTTTTATGTTACAAACAGTATCAAGTACAAGCCAAACTTTTTATAAATTTTTTGCATTAAACATGATCTGGGTGACTGTATAATTTCAGCATATGACATCCCATCTTAACAATTATTTTTCATAGGCAGTTATTTATAGTTCGAAGCATTTTAATTTCTTGAATTAAAGGACGCAATGTAGGTAAAGATATTCCTATATTTTCCAGTTCTCTTTGGATTGGTAAGGGACAGTAAAGGCCCATCTGTTTTGTAGCAAAGAAAGCCTCAAACCATCTGTGTAGAACCACATGCCAGCTAAAACACAGAGATATGCACAGTTTTTTTGTTATGAAAAATTTTGCAGTATTTTTTCTGTATTAGTGTGAATAAATTAGCAACAACTAAATTAAAGAAATCTTTAGAGAATAGATTAACTTTCTAGTGCCTACAGTAAATTATATCCATTTAGAATTTGTGAAACTTACACCCTGTCCCCATAAGAAATTCTTCCTTACTGTTCCGAACTTGAAACTGAAAATTCATCAGCATCTGTAATGTAATAGCTGCATTGTTGGAGTCGTAAGTTTGTTTTTCATAAAATTGCCTTTGACTGAGCAATTCTTTAACTCTCAAACAGTTAAATAATTGTGGGGGGAGGGGCTGTTTGGTTGTAAATAGTAGCACACTAAGGTAAATACTTATCAATCATATATTATTTCTATAACATATACTGCATGGGAATCTATTATAGCATTTGAAAAAGTGTGTCTTCCAATTCCCATGGAAGTAATTGACAAACTACTTCATAGATTCTACTAGAACAATTGACTATATATACATATTCATGTATCCATCCATTTATATGCATACATACATTTAAAGAAGTCAATAAGAACACTGAGTACTATATTAAATGTTCATTGTACTTTATAAGCCTGTTGGAATAAACAATTATATTGGTATAATTTTAATTCTCCTAGATTTAAAATGTTTCCTATAATGCTACTTATTTGGCTCTTGCCTAACCAAAGTTTGCTAACTGAGCTATTTTTCTCAAAATCAGAAAAAAACAAAAAACACTACAGAGCAGTAATCAAGTAGAGCATCACAAAAATCTTTTTATCTGAAGTCTGTGATCTTCATTCTGCTTGCTTCATCCTGGGATGGCTGTGTGATGAGCTGGAAAATCACAAATAACAGAGATATGTAAACACATATCAGCTCCTTCATGCACAGTAAGTATTGTAGAACTAGGTTCACCCTTTGAAGGAGATCTGTTCTTATTTCATTTTACACTGGTGTTGAAAATGCTTATTATCTGTTTGAAAAACATTAAAAGCTTTAAATTCAAGCAGCTCATTTTTCATTTTGTTAATTGCATAACATACTAATGTTGCACTAGGTTGTTTTTTTTTCAGTGGTATAATGATGCAACAATATTTACATACCAACTCTGGTTTTCCTTTAATGGTTTCTATAACAAGATCATAATTTCCTTTAGCATAATCACTGGCAGATTTATTTGGCGTCCCATCTTCGCTCTGCTCTGGCTTTGGGGCCCTGGGAGCACGCACAGACTACTTTCTCTCTATTTTTTACCATGGAGTATTCTCAAGTGTCGTTGCTGTGGGTCTGCGTTATAGTCAGACCAAACATCCTCGCTACAAAAGCTTTAAGGAGACAGCATTAGGTGAAGTCAACTGATTCCCTTAAATTGTGCCCCCCTCCCGACTTTTAACAAATGGATATATCCATCACGATTTTACTCTAGTAGAGATCCGGATATGTTGTTTCACTGGATTTGTAGGAACAAAGATGCAAAAAGAGAATAGTATGGTGTTAAAATTGTCTATAATGTGCACCCAATCTAAATGCTGGCTAGAGCCACGCGTCTGTCTATCGTTCTCTTTGAGAAGCCCTGGTGATCTGCCCTCCTCTAATGACACTGAAATACGTCTTTAATCTTGCTGTGGAACACACCAAGCCCAAGCATCCACGCTCAATTATTTTCTTTTCCCACGTAGAACAGTAATGAGGTGCGAGGATTGTCTGGCTACTTCGCTCAACATGCCTTGGGAGCAGATGAAAACATCGTAATATGACATTCCAAATTTAGCCCATTTGTCCTGCATAGAGAAACAAAACTGAAAAACAAAAAAACAATTGCAAGCTGTCTCCTGACTTGAACTAATTTCAGAGAAAAATACCATTAATCGGAGCACTACAGATGGGTCTGACTTATTCTTTGGATGACACGTAGGAGATAGCTTTACAAACCTCTCATTCTGTTTCAGAGATAGATTGCTAAATGTCTAGATTCTCTTCAGTCAAGTAGCTAGTGACCCGTTTTAAAGCATAATAACGGCAGAGTTTTGAAAGGCAAAACTCTTCATACACAATGAAGCTGGGATAAGCTGTGATTTTCTGCTTGGTTGGAACACAGTCTTTGAGTTATAAAGTTAATCAATCTGAACTAAAATGTAAAAGGATATGCATAAGAGATAGCATCAAAATGGACTGGTGTCTCCGAGAAACCCACCTTTCCACGTTCTCAGAGTGAATATTGAGGCTGCTTTCAATCCCATTCAGAAATCTCTAATGGCTACTTTAACTGTGATTAACTCACTTTTCTGTGACACTTTCCAAAGAAGAATGAAAAACAATACAAAACATGAGGCATTGTCTCTTTTCCTTCACAAGCTTACTATTTTACCTTCAAGAGCAAAAATGAGAAACACATAATGCAAAAAAAAAAATTGTATCCATATTCTCAGGGCCTGAGTACAGTCAGGAAGACATACTCCATTGAGATATGTTCCTAAACCAGTTTCCTTCATAACTATTTTGGGGTACGCTCTATTTTTCCTCTGGAACAGAACACTGATACCCCTGTGTGTGGGGGTCCCGTGTACATCGCATTACAAGAGCTTTGCATCACACTCATGACAGGTTTTGATCCACTGTACATTTGCCCTCATGGACTGCGTAAACCTATTTGCATTTCTCTCCTATGGCATCATCTTGAAAGAAACTCTAAGTATATTAAAATCTGGCATAATTACTCATGGCAAGCAGTAGATGACACCTACTTAATATTTTATTAAAATATTATTGCAATAATTTAAACACAATGTAAAGTTAATTTCCTTTAACCCAGGAAGCAAATAAAATAGCTGACATTGTAGCATGTCTCAATTTAAGATCTATAATTTAAATGCTATGCAAATAGTTTTCTCTCTTAAATGAAACTATTCTCCAAATTCTTTGGACCAAAGCTCAATTTTCCTCTACTCTATGCGGAGGCCATTTGGGTTTGAGGAATTTTGTAGTGGTTTTTTTTTTTTCTGCATTTAATCTGCTCAGAAAGTGTCAAACTTAACTGCTCCACTACCTGCACAGTCAAGACTTGCTTCTATTTGATAATGTATGTCTGCTTATTAAAGTCTTCAAGACATCCTAGACTTAGACAAACAGTGTCCAAATGTACCATATTTAGCTTCTATCTCAAAATCTCCCGAGCTGTCAATTTAGGTGTTAAAGAGACCATTTGTAAAGCTTGGCTGGGAATTGCCATTATTGACTGGAATGTGTGTTTATCATTACATTCAATGATGAAAGTGGAACATGTAGCATATGAATAAATGTCAGCAGATGTTTCTTTTAAATGGCCTGATTTCAACCTCCTGTTGTTTGTCTTGAATACAAATATTAAAAAAGGGAAAAAAGGCAGAATTTTTTATGACATAAGTGCAAGGGTAGTTAGATTTTTTGAAAAACAACAAAAATAATGGCTAAAATATCAGCCTGAGGGAGGAAAGTAGAATTAAGAGTTAGTTGGCTGAGCTTGGCTACTCTTATGGGTTTCTAAATAGCTCTAGCAAAAGGAAGGGTTTTTTTCCCCCCTCAATATGTGGTTATAGCAAAATTAAATATCATGGATTTCTGTGTTTAACAGTTGTTATTAAAGATTTTTTTAAGGCATCAAGTTTGGTTACTGCATAAAGGACATTTAATTTGGGCATGAGTTTTAAAAAATCTTTCTCTCTTATTTGGAGACATTCACTAGCAAATGGACACAGTTTATTTCTGAACTCTTACTTTGAAAGGTAGATGTTAAACACAGAAATCGCATTTAACATTCTACAGCAAGAAAAATGCAACTGAAATTCAGTAGTATATAAATGAAATAGATATTTAAAATGGAAAGACAGACTCATCCTTTGTTCACTTCTACTGTATTTTTTTGTGAGTGCAATATATTTAGATAATTTCTGTGGTGCTTCAGGGGTCTGTAAATATTTGGGTGTCATTTAAAGAGGTGTAAAAAAAAAGAAGAGTGGAGTCAAATTCTGGGTGGGCTACAAGAGCAGAGAAAGTAACTTTAAAAATCAGGCACTCATATTAACATACATTTTCAACATGATTGGTCTAAATACTGCAGAGGAAATTTTCAAATATAATATATCTTATAATAAAATTGCTCAGCATTTGTCACCATATCCACTTTATTTAAATGATAATAATTTGTACTTCAGATTGTAAGGAGCACTACAGTCTAATGCTCACGTCTTTCAAAAGCAGGACTTTCAAAGACACTGAAGTTCTGATCCCATCCTGTTCCGAACCTCCACACAGTCAAGAGCCTGAGGTTCGCATTTCATTCTTGGCTTCCCTCCTGGCAAAAGGATTGTCTGTAACCACTTCTTAGTTGTGGGCACAGATATCGCATACACAATTAGTTATTTTCTCTTAATTTTTAGCATGTAAATGTCTAATTGCTTGTGTAATTAAAGGAAGCACAAATTTTTTTCTGCCTGTAAAGCAGAAAGCTAGGGATGAATGTAAATTAAAACCATGAGTGCAATTTTCTGACATGTATATCAACAAATTATATATGTGTTTCCTATATGTGATATTTCTGTATTATTAATCAAAAAAAACTATCCTTGAAATGGGACATGATCTCGCATAATGTATAATTTGCCCTAAAATAGAGAACAGTTGGCAGTCATGCTAGCCAAAATGTCAACTTTAATATTTAACCCTCAAGACTTAAATGCTATGTGTATTGAGACTTTCTGGTGGGAAAGGCAATATTTATTTTCATAAACCTTACAAAATTCAACATTGAACCTAAATCTCCTGTCCCATTAATTGACACCTACATAGTATTTAGCCTTACAAGTGAAAAATCGCAACAACTACACTTACCTGTCTTTCTGTCACTGGAAGAAGACAAGCCCCAGCCACTACCCCACCTCCTCCCGACATGGTCAATACCAGCTCCCACTTTCAGCCTCAGTTGCACGTTACACATCCCTGCAGTTCACCGCTTCACAGAGCCTCTCTCAACGACAAATACCATTGTCATCCTTTCTAAAGAAATGCTAATTTTCTACCTGGTTAGAGTCATCTCCCCTCACATTCCTGTCAAAAACTTTTTTTTTTCATTTCTACCTAGTAGTCCTTTGCTTCTTCCTCGTCTGAATACATGCATATCCTCTACATAAACAACCCAGAAGCACCTAGTCCAGCACCTATCTGTAGCTACAGGAATACTCCATAGATGAAATATAAACAGCTTAGTTAACTCTGCCCGGCTTAACTATGTTTAACTCTGGATGGAAATTATGCTTTAAGGCTCTATTGTAATGAAACGGTATTATCAACTAGCCGAGCAGTTCTTTGAATGAGTAGAATGTGAGAGGACCTGAGATACACTGACATTTAGTTACAGCTCATTTGTCATGTTAGGAAATGAGATGTCAAAATGGGCACCAGGTTGTGTCATGTATGGTAGAGGAAGCTCAAGGTTTCTTCCACACTACCCAGCATAAATCCCTCCCTCCCCCCCCCCCGCCCCCCCCCCACACACTGGCTTTTCACTGTGGTATGGGACAAGAAGAAACGCAGGTAATCTTTCTAAACCTATTCGTCATGCCAACATCACCAAGGCTAGCCAACAAGACTGGGATGAGGCAGCAGACATTTCTACACATTGCAAAATAATGGAAGATATAGAATAGAGGCTCATTAAAAATCTACATTGATTTAATTAATATTGGCCAATAAAATTACATTTAATCCATAAAGAAAAACAATCATTGCTAAATGTGAGAAATAGCAATAACAGCCTCATGACCATACATGTTCTATTTCAAAGTTTAGTCAGAGATAAGAGTGGTCTATTATAAATCTTGTCCGTGCTCACTGCATTGTTTCCAACCTTGGAAAGTGATTATCTTCACTCTGTGACTCTACATAAGCCAGAAAGACCAGAACATGGCACCTTCTTTAGAAAAATTGGATCCAAAGAAAAGTTGAAGATGTGATATCAAAGATTCTTCTAATATTAAGAAGAATGGGTAGTTGAGACTTAGTAAAGGATTGCCAAATTAGCCTTCTTTAAAACTCCAAGTAGTCAGCGTCTTCCAGAATAAATTTAGGAATTAATACTTTGTGGTAATCTGCAATAAATTTCATACTCCAGAAATTCTTAGAGACTGTATTAAATCCATTGTATGTTTCTGTATGATTTGGGAATGTGGAGAGCTGGGAAGAGTACATACAGAGCAATTTTCAAGTGTGGTTGACCAGGTTTCCTTAGCACGTTTTGTAGTACTAAGATCTGAGAGCAATCTTTGCATGCTGTCTAGTTAAATACTATGGGTGACTAACAAAAAATTAAATTTCCCTACTAGAACATCCTATTTAAATACAAGAAAGGGCCAAGTAAATGCACTGCCATGTTGGCAAGCGCTCTTCCCTTTCCCATAATAATCTCAGTGGTCTACAGGTCCTCGTACTTATGTTTTATCTTCATCCTTGTCCTTGATATGCAGGTAAGAATAGTTTCAAATTGTTAAGGATTCTGATTTTAATTAGCAAGAACTATGAGAAGGTTGAGAGTAGAGCTATTCAAAGACTATGACTATCAGGAAACAGTACTCCAAGAGCAGTTCATCCTCTACCCAGCATAGCTGAACAACACTAAACACTCATTAGCTCCCAATGTTCTTCTTGCGTAGAGCTGTTCTTCTGTGCAGGTAGGGTTTGGGGGAAGAGAACAGGTGGAATATAGGCCAATATGTACAAGGCAACTGGGCTAAGCATGTGCACAAAGATTTACTTCAAGGGCCTTGTGAAGAAAAGGATTGCAACTAATAGTTTCATCTTGCATGAGGGTTATAATTATGAAAATGTGAATCTCATAGTTATGAAATTTAAAGGTAGCGAGAACCCTTTTATCCTCCTGTAAGTGATCATTGATATTGAAGGTAGAGATGAACAGAGATACAATATTTTTAACCAAATAAAGGACTCGTTTCTGAAACTTTCCAGGTGGTCTTAAGACCTAACATTGGTAAACTGGGGTTCTGAAGATCAGCCCTAGATTAGGAAGCATCCTACTGTCTCCACAGATGACTTTAAACCAAGCTTTTAAAGGGACACGTAATTTAACGCACTCCCTTCTTTTTTGAGGTTGATTTCTTTGCTTTGGATCTAAACAATCAGTTAAGAAATTAGGATTTTTCTGGAGGAAATATATTCCAGAGGATACTTATCTCTCCAAACAACTCAACTTTTTGGTATTTGAACATTCTTACAAACAACATAATATGATACATATATATATATACACACATACATATATATATACTAACTTATATACTTATATATACATATATATATATATAATTTTTCTGAGTTGTTTACTGGAGACAGGGTCTCACAGACTTTTCTGCCCAGGCTGGCCTTGAACCATGATCCTAAGATCTCATCCTCCTGAGTAGCTGTTTACAAGCACAAGCCGCCTGCTCCAGGCTAGTTTTCTGTATTGTTTCTTGGGTTTACCAAAGCCCTCATAAGTAATAATGTTTTTGCTTAAATAGCTTCCAAATGGATTAATCATTAAAAGGAAAGATGCTTTAATCAAATATACAATATTTATGAGAAAAAATTAAATTCTCACTACATTATTTAAATATAAATCTTTACTATTAAGAGGACTGTGACATATACTTAAGTTTTTCCTCTATTAAAATGGCTATAGGGATGGGACTACAGCTTAGTGGTAAGGCAGTTGCCTATAAAATATGAGACACTGGGTTTAATCCCTAACAATGCAAAGAAATCATTAATAAATAATAAATAAAGTGGCTATCAAACTTCACCTAATAATAGCAAACCCTGAAAAATAAAATTCATCAGTCATATTATTATTCTTCCAATAGTTACTATCTGACTCACTATCTTTATATACTAACATTGTCATGACTAAAACACTTCTATCAAATATAAGAACAGGATGATACAACATAGGATGAGCCAGATATGATCGGATAACTTTTAATCTATGCAATTGTGAATCTCATATTAATGAGAACTTCCACGTCAGAAATTAGTAACAGGAGGTATCTTACAGATGGATGGTGATAAAAAATTCCAACTTAAAATGAAATTAGCAGCAATGCAAATTAGTGCAAAGTGTAACTTTTGTTCATAAAAAAAGAAGGTCAAATTGCACAGATTTAGAATTAAGTGTGTTAATTCTAGGCATTGTCAGCAGCTAGTCTCTTGGAGAATCTCAATCATCATCTTCTTGAGAGTTATATTAGAATTGTATTAGACATGGCACATATGAATTGGTGCTTTTTCACGTATTTCTACCTATATACTTACATTCTCTTTCAGTTGTTTCTTATAAGAAACTACTTTTGAAAAGCTTATTTGTGAGGAAAAAAACTGTAAAATAAAGTTCAGTGCCTAACAAGCTGAAATATTCTGTGTGAATACCAACCCTGGACAGAGATTTTTTTACTCAGGAAATGCAAGGAATGAGCGATATGAAGCATTTGGGACCAAATGAAAAGAATATTTCCACTCAAACATTTCCAGCTTACAAAAATGTGGTAAGGAAACTGGAATTTTCAAAACTGGAATTAAAAATAAAAGACAGAAAACATTTTGGCTGATAAGATGCTCCTGAATAAAATATTATCTGAAACAAATGTTTAAGTCAGAAAACACCTGCCAATGTAGATGTGCCCTTCAATAAATATGGTGTCTCTATCCTCACTTAACATGTTTCTAGCAATAAATTGTTGGCATTCAATTTAAACATAAGTGCAGTATAAAAGAGGCATATAGCTGTATTTTATGGGCACAGAGTCATCACAGCTAGACCAGGGATTTTTTTCAATGTGTTACGGTTACAACATTTTATATTAACACCAATAAGAGCCCATAGTTAGATATTAGAGAATTCAAGACTATGGATGAAAGAAAAATAATAGCCGCAGTCATGCCAATGTGCTGCTGGGTAAATATGTGTAAAATGAATAATCTATGTATAAAATGTAAGATATTATTACTAGAGCAGTATAGTTTGAGGATAAAGATTATAAAATGATATGATTTTCATTTTCTTTTGTATGCTTTGTGTTTTGGGTTATGCAAAACATATTAAAGTTATTTTGTATGCATATAGCATTGTATACACTCTGTTTTCTAGTAAACTCTCGATTACGACTTAGACAAATCAATATTTGTGGAATGGATGTGAAGAAATAATCTATAGACCTGAATAAAAATTTGTACATTTATTTATTTATTTTCATGACTTTACAAGTAATATATCTCCTGAAGACTTGAGTATAAATAACCTACAATTTCCAATAAAATCATCTAGACCATCCAATAAAATCATGCAATCCATACTTACAAACCCTGAAACCTGGTAGAGACTCATCAACCTTAGTTTGAAGGAAACTATAAAAATCTGGAAACTGAGAAATTGTAATTGTCAAAATAAAGAAAACCAGATGCTAGCTTGGTTGAAAGAAAACATTCAAAGCACAAGAATATCTTAATTATGATGGCAGTTGTTCTGCCATGCATCCCCATTATTGGACTTGGTTTAAGAGGAAAATTATCATCAGAATCTATTTAAATCTTTATATTTACAACCAGAAAGGTGTTATTTAAAGATATATAAATATACATATTTAAAGATACATATTCAATAAAAAGAAAATATATATATATAGCATTTCTTTTTAGTATGTGTTTCTACCCTACCATTAGATTACTTTATTCAAAATTTAATGAGATACTTTGAATGAAAGGTCTTAATATATTCTACTTGCAATGTGTGTCTATGAAAACTCAGTTTATCAGATCAATGATTTTATAATACAGAGCTAGAAATGAGTTATAGGACAGGTAAAATTAGATGGAACAATAGAAATTAGTGAAAGTATGAAGTCAAACCTTGCTCAGAAGGCAGTTACTAAGACATAGTGTAAAAGGCCAACTATGATTTTTGATCAAGATCCTAAAACTGGTCATTGATTCCAATAGTGATTATGTAATGTCCCAGAGAAAACAGGTGTTGAACACAGTGGGGGAGGCTGGGTCTCAGGAATATTCTGTGTAACCTACTTTACCTTGCCTGACTCTTGAGTAAGGGATTCAGTATTCATGATGCTTATATCAGATCTTGGTGCAATTGGAAGCTATAGTTCTAAAGGCTCATTACAACTCAGTCCATTGCCAAATAAATTGCCTTAATTCATTCAAGATAATCTGTTTCTTGGAGTTCTTTTTTAAGGCACTCATGAAGCTACACTACAGGAAACCTGTGGGATTTCTCCCCTTCTGGTTTGTTATCAACTTATAACCACAAAGAGAAGTTCTGACTTATTAGTGTCTCAAAACAGAACTATGCTGGGGCTGGGGATATGGCCTAGTGGCAAGAGTGCTTGCCTCATATACATGAGGCCCTGGGTTCGATTCCCCAGCCCCACATATACACAAAATGGCCAGAAGGGGCACTGTGGCTCAAGTGACAGAGTGCTAGCCTAGAACAAGAAGCCAGGGACAGTGCTCAGACTCTGAGTATTTGCCAGGGAAAATAAAGAGTTATTACTACTCTGCATGTTATGCACAGTTACTATAGAGAGAAAAATAACTATTCTATATAAAACTTTACAATAGAAGTCTATATATTATCTCTTTCTTCTATATATAGCTAACTTCTATAACTATTCTATGTGTAGTTTTCTATGCAGAGAAAATATGTATATAATATTCTCCCTCTATATAGAATATTATGATAGTTCTATATAGAAAGAATTATTCCTACTATATATGTCTTTGAGTAGCCTACAGTAGACCAAAACTGTAGCTCAGAAAAATTAGGAAAAAATGGATATCAGGCAAAGATAGATTTGGAAGCATTGGAAACCAAATGAGACACACAGAATACAAGGGGCAAGCTTGTGACGAAAATTC
Organism: Perognathus longimembris pacificus; assembly: GCF_023159225.1. NCBI lineage: Eukaryota > Metazoa > Chordata > Mammalia > Rodentia > Heteromyidae > Perognathus > Perognathus longimembris. Next base: position 5,378,327 of record NC_063174.1, read on the forward strand.
AGTTTTCCAATTTCTCCCATTATGTTCTAGCCAGGCCCAGCCCTGCTTAACTTTTGAAATCAAAGGACATCAGGTGATTTGGTGTAGAATGGCTGTAGACAAGTAAGCCTAGTTTCCAATACTTCCTTCTTTCTGAGGGCATAATCCAATTCATGGCTTAACACAAGAAGATGAGAAGGTGAAAGATGACCAGCTGCTAACAGACAGAGAACTTATAGGAAATCTTAAGGAATTCCTAAAAGGGAAATGATTTGTGTTACCAAGTCACAGAAAAACTTGAGGGGCTGGAATCTCAAGAAAAGGGAAAATTTTGAATTAATAGTGTTCATTTTTCCAAGAAAATTATTAGTCAAGAAGCACAGAATAATAGATGAACCTAGTCAGAAAGAAGACATAAGGCAAGATAGAATATGGTATTCTCATGGTCATGGGAAAATCTTAGGAGACTGGAAATCTATAATCTCAGAGTATGGTAAGCAAATATAAGGACAAGTTTACAAAGACAGAACATCAGTCTCTAGCTCACCATTATGCTAATGTGTTCCTTCTCAGAGAATAGTTCTTACAATTTCTTACAAGCAAGTACAATATCCAGAATTCAGTAAAAATGTTTATTTATTGGGAAAGAGCATCACAATAAAAACCAAACTGTAGAAAAATACTCATAGATGGTACAAAGATTGGACTACTACCACATAAAATTTGAGAAGAATTGATCAATATGGAAAAAAATTAAGTCAAAATATTTTGTCATACAACTGAAACCTATAAGTATAATAAATCAAAATCAACATATTTAAGCATATACAAAGGTTTAAACTTAGATTTTAGTCAACTTAACAGTAGTTTGGGAAATGCTAAATAATAAACTACAAAGCTGGAAGATAGACCTGTATAAAATTTCCAGACCAAACTAGGAAAATACAATGGGAACTTAGAAAAAGTCATGGCTTCTCTTGCTTTTTTGTTCATTAAAGGTCAAAGATATATGCAATTTGAATCCTGTAATTTTAGAAAAGCACATGGAGAAGCTAGCAAATACAATGTTGAGGAGACTATTACCAAGAATGTGTCAGTGCTGAAAAAAGACTACAAAAGTATCCACAATGTTGTAGGCAACTAAATCAGGATATATACAAAAGAAAACACACAAAGAAAACCATAAAAGATTCCCCAGCTTAAATCTGGCAAAATGAATAGACAATGAGAAAAATCTTAAGACCACACAGAAGTAGGAAAAAAGTCAGTACTTTCAAAGAAGGAATGAAACAACAGTAAAATAGAAAGCAATTGGATATCTTTGGACTGCAAAGAGGAAAGAAGAAACAAATGGACTACTCAACTGGAATTTTGTCCCCAAATCAAGTATTCCCTAAAAGATGGAAAATACAATAATAATAATAGTAATAATAATAATAGAACAACTAAGATTGGACATTAATAGACCTGCGTGCTTAAAACAGTGAAGATTTAAGAAGATGAAAATGAACCCAGAAGCAAAGAGAAACAATTCCAAAAAGGGAGATGTACACTGATGAATGTAAATCTGTACACTTAAACAGGTATGAAACCGACAAAGGGGAAAGTGTATATTGTGAGGGTTTTGTTGTTGTTTTGAGGGTATCTTTGTTTGTTTGTTGTTTTTGTCAGCCTTGGGACTTGAACTCTGGGTCTGGCCACTGTCTCTGAGCTTTTTGCTCAAAACTAAAGCTCTACCACTTTGAGCCACAGCACCACTTCTGCTTTTTGAGTGGTTTGTTGGAGATAAGAGTCTCATATTCTTTTCTGTCCACCTGGGTTTGAATCTCAGTCCTCAGATCTCGGCCTTCTGAGTAAATAGGATTACAGGCCTGAACTACTGGTGCCAGGCTTTATGTTGTTTTAAAAATATAGTTATATTAAAACATATGACACAATAATACAGAGAGAAAAATAAGCATAAGTGGAGATAGTGTCCTATGGAGCATGAATTTTCTGGAAAGTAGGAAAAATATAAATTGAAAATAAATCTAATAAAATAAAGCAGTGAATCACAATCTCTAGGGTAACCAGTAAAAATAGATATAATGAAGCATAATAGTAAAACCATTCAAGGGTATAAAAGGTGGATTAAAAAATATTTATTAATACTAGATAAGAAAATAAAGAAAATGGCAATGCTCTAATGGTTTATTAAAATCCTAAAATACTTGAATTAATGGGAAATAATTCAAAAGACTGTAAACATAACCTCAAATATATCAGCAATTTATTAAGCACAGATTGATCAAATAAAGGGCTTTTAAAACAGAGATGCAGGGGCTGGGAATATGGCCTAGTGGCAAGAGTGCTTGCCTCCTACACATGAAGCTCTTGGAAAACGGCCAGAAGGGGCGCTGTGGCTCAGGTGGCAGAGTGCTAGCCTTGAGTGGGAAGAAGCCAGGGACAGTGTTCAGGCCCTGAGTCCAAGGCCCAGGACTGGCCAAAGAAAACAAAAACAGAGATGTAAAATTTTTATTTAAAAAGTGTAGAGAACTGGAGATACTGTTTAGTGGTAAAGCACTTATCTATCATGAGTTAGGGCTTTGAGTTCAATCCTTTGCACTAAAATTATAAAATTTAAAACACCATCTCAATCTAATGCTGTTAATATACACAGACAAACAAGTGCATACTCATCTAAATATCAGAACTTGAAAGAAAATGATGGGAAAACATGTATATAGCAAATGGCAGTTAAAAAAAAGTTATGGAGTTATACTTAAACAAGGCAGACTTGCAAATAATTGTATTAGAAGGTACAATAAAATTTTGTTTTTTTTGTCTTTGGTGGGGCTTAAACTCAGGGCCTGAGTGTTGTTCCTGAGCCTCTTTGCTCAAGGCTAGTGCTCTACCACTTAAGCTACAGCACCACTTCTGGTTTTTGAATGGTTGATTGGAAATAGAGTCTCATGGGGACTTTTCTGCCTGGGGTTGGCTTAGAACCATGATCCTCAGATCTCAACCTCATAAGTAGCTAAGATAACATTTTTTAATGATAAAATGGCTAGGACAACTGGACAATATAGTGATTTAAAAATGTATATTTAATTTTTGCCACATGAAGCAAAAGAAAATAGAAATGTACAAATCAGCATACTGGAAGAGATTTATTAATCCAAGTAGACAAGGTATCAGCAAACATGTATTATTTTAGCAAGGAAGTAACTGGCCATGTCCCAACTAATTTATTAAAAATGATATTTTCAAAGGTAAGAGCAAATGTACCCTTTCAAGTGCTCATGGAATGCTTACCTAAGTGGATTGTCTTAGTGGATGGTGGCAATGCCCAACACAATTCAGAAGATTAAAATCGCAAAGGATTATTCAACTTCACTTTTACATTAAAAACCATTTTTCAAGGGAGGTAGAAAATCTACAGTGTCTGCCAATGCGCCTCAAGAAATAGATAATATTTTTTAAATCTATTGATAGGTGTCAAGATGAAAGTTGCAGCAGTTAGTATACATGGTGACCAAACATGACTCCATGATGACATGGGCTCTCCACACTCAAGGCCTGGCAAAAGCAAGAGATGCTCATTACTACCTCTTCTAGCCAGCATGGAAGCTGTGCTTGAGCAAAACAGACAGACCCATTGATGGACTCAGAGCAAGATGGACTATGGGAAGGCGATGCAAACTTTACAAGGTAAGGCCCTAGGGATGTACCCTGGAATGGTGTCTTTTGTTGGCCCCTTTCTCTCAGGATTTTTTGTGTCTTGGCTGCCAGGAGGTAAAGAGCTCTCTCCTTTCCTGCCTTCCCATCATTATGCTCTGTCTAAACACAGGTCTAGAAACAACAGAGCCAAGTAATCATGGAATGAAACCTCTGAAAGCAACAACCAAATTCAACTTTTCCTTTACTCAGTTCATTTTTCACTGATACTTTGTCACAGTGACAGAGATCCAGTATAACCACTTAAAAAAAAAACCCTAGAAAATGAAACTTTAAAAACATGCATTCATATTGCAATGGCATCCCCCCAAAACATCAAACAGCAAGAGAGCAGAAAAACGATGCCTCCCAAAATATATACAAGACCCCTGCAAGTAAAACTATACAACTTTACTGAAGTTAAAGATGGTATAGAAAGCAAACAATAGCATTTTCTATGTTTATAAACAGAATAAAATGTTTTAAAGATAACATTTCTTCCCAAAATGATATATAGATTCAAACAAGATTCAGGCAGATATTTAAAAATATGTAAATCAGCAAGATAATTTTAAAATCCGTATGTAAATGCAAAGGGACAAAAATAAACAAGATCATCTTAAATAAGAACAAAATCAAAAGATAGGCATCACCAGAAATCAAGACTAGATACAAAGTATAGTAATTAACACAGTATGTTCTGCAAAGAGCCTCAAAAGAGAGCCCAAAGATAAATCTACATAAACCTACTGTCACTTCAGTTATGATGAAAGGGCACTTGCACTGCATATTGAAAGAGCTTGTCTTCGTGGCAAAGGGTGTAGAGACAATTACACATCGAGGATCACTAAATTGACCCCTAAATATTAACCCAGAGTCCTCATAGAATTAGAGCTCCCCAAAATACATATTGTCATTGCCTTAGAGTAGGTAAAGACTTATTTACTAGAATAACAAGTGTACTATCCATAGAGAAATACTTCATTTGAATTTTTTTTAAATTTTATTTGCCCAAAGAACCTATTAAGAGAGTCAAAATATCAAGCTGCAAAAGATACTCATAACACATATGTTCCCTGGATACATATCCAAATATAATACTACCATAAGAAAAAGACAAATGCACAGAAAACCAAGAATGATATCTAAAGCATAAACTTCACAAGAGACAATATTTAGCTGCCAGATGCCAGATGCCAAATTTTATTAGTTGCTAGACACAAACTAGCCAAATTTTATTAATTGCAAGTGGACTGCTAATTAAATTAAAATCAGATATCACCACTTACCAAACAAAATTACCCGAAGATTAACAAAAGCAAACCTTGGGAAGGATATGAAGCAATATCTGACATTCTGAAGGAATTAAATCTTGCAATGACTTTGGAAAATAAATCCTATGTAACACCTGAACATATATATAATTGACTTTCCCACACACTTGAACCTTTAGGTACATGTATGTTCTCACAAATTCAGACACATCCAAAATCAATAAAAGTCAAAATGGAAGCAAATCATCTTTCCACGGCAGGGATTATGAACTTTAGTACATTTATGTGATAAAATTATCTACATAAATGACAACAAAAGACAATGAAAATAGTGGGAATTTCTTATACATTTAAAGGATTCTACTCCATTTCAATGAGATATGATCACTTTGTTAAAATAGTCAATATAACATGTGCACCTTTATCTGTGCATTTTAAACATTTATTTACTTTAATGAAGCACTTACTAACACAACTTTTAAAAATCACATGGCTAAAGAAAATGTGGTTCCTAAGGAAAAGTTTAGTTCCATCCCCCTTGCTCTCTTCCCTTCCATTGACTTGCTGTAGTAATGAGGAAAGTGTTCTACAGCCTGGATTTAGTAGCTGGCATCCTGGAGATTTTGATCATCTGTATAACTCATGGTAACCAACCATGAAGGATGCCAATTTATAAGTCTCTCCACAGTAACATCTTCTAATATAACGCCACTATACACCACAGAAGAATGCTCTGTCTCCATTTCCCCTACAACCTCACAAATCATGGTACTCAGAAATAATCGTCTTCAAGTGATCTTGCCTAGCGCTAATGAACTGAACAGAAGATATTATCCATTTCATAAGCAAGAGAAAGTGAATGACAACCTAACCGCCAAAATCCCATTTGAATCCGTGCCCTTACCAGCCCAGACATACAATGTCTGACTTCCCCTAATCTAGCAAACACAGTGTCCGCTGGTGATTCTTGCAGAGGCCCTCAGTGTTTCTTCAGTGATGAATGCCATCAAATACTTTTCCAGACACCAAAGGCTTTGGACAGCTGGCAACCATTCTCTCCAGAACTGGTTTGTAAGGCTTCTTCAATTCTTCACATTACATCCAACAGAGGAATGGAACACCGTGCTAATCAGCATCCACCATCTTGCACCGTTTACTCTCCCCAGAAAGTGAACAGAATTCTTACTACTCCATCAGTAAGAAAGAGAGGCAGACTAGCTCTTGTTCTTCAAAGAACAGATTAGTTTACATCCCGATTGAGATGCCATGAAGTATATGTGAAACTAATAACAGTTAGTCCAAAGACCTCCTGGATATTCTGAGGATGATAATGGCATCTCCCTCAAAACCAAAGATATGAGGCATTTCTGAAATGATTAAATGGAACCAAATTTCTTCCATTCATGAGACTCCTGTTAGTTTCGTCTACTGGTCATTGTTCGGGTGACTCTCAGAACCAACTTTCTCTCGGTATGGTCAGGTCTGGTGTCTCTGGATTTTTTTTTTTTTTTTTTTTTTTTTTACAAATATGTGTATAATACCTTGACCTCAAGGAGAAGTTCTCATCTCTTCTCACAGCTTTTTGGCCACTCTGTTAATAAAACCGTGTCTTCTTTCCCAATTGTATGTACCTGAGCCTGAATAGAAATGTATTCTAATTCAGTGGGATAGCTTTTGTGAAACTCGGGCTCAAGTTCTAATCGAATTCATTTCCAATTTGAACTTCAGTATGTTTTCCTAGGCACTTTCTAAACGTTTAGGATATCAGCCTGGAACATCATTTGTGAGAAAGGAATTACAAATTAGATCATGGAAGCTCAGAGTCCGAGAATGTCCATCATGCCGTCTTCTCGGGTTCATATCTGTATTTCCCTGCTGTACATTTAGCCATATCCTCCCCATGATCTTACTCACTACTCAGGTTATGATATTATTTTTTTTAAAGTTATCTTCCGGTAAATTTTCAGAATTGAGTTGGAAGTTCACAGCTGAAGATCATAATACATTTATTTCTCATATTACCTAATTTTTTTTTTACCTTTAGTGGTTAACACTGTTTCCATTATGTAGTTTTCTTCCACTAATTGAAGGAATTTTCATTTACATATACACTCCTACATTTCTAATTTATAATTTGTTGATTGTGAGGAAATATTCAAAGAGATTAAATTTCATTATTTAACTGTTTAAATACATTTGGACTCCGCATAGGCTTATTATCTTAGATGAAGAACAAAATGCTATGTGTTAACAACAATTTGAATAAAACTTGTGTCATTCTACTTTTACTTATGAGAGTTCAGTGTTGGAGAAATAATTAGAAATTCAAGATTTTCTATTATCAATGAAGATGAAGCCCCAAATTAGTGAGTAAACTCCAATTTTGATTTCTTATGCTTTCCATTTTTAATCTAGAAAAATCTGTTGCTACAAATAGCATTCATGAAAAAAAAATAGCATGATGGTCTTTCATCCCAAAACTTGTTTAAAGTATGACACTATAAAATAAATGTTTCTATATACCTCAACAAATTTTTGAAGAAATTGTATTAACAATCTGAATGAATTATTCCTTAGAATTTTGCTCTTGAAATAAAAAATGTCCACTGAAGAATATATCAGTCTTTCAAGGTTAATGTAAAGTACCAGGGGTAAATTGTTTACTGGTCTTTGCTTTCACTCACCTAGATATTGCATTTCTCTTCAAGCTATCAACCTTGAACATTAATTATATTTTAAAGATATGAAGGAATAATGTTCAAAATTATAAGACACATAAATTATGAGTATCTAAAATTGACTAGAACAGAAATCAAAGGAGTTGCTTTTAGAAAGAGCAAAGAGGACAAGTGAACAATTTTAAAATGGAATGAATGGAATTTAAAAATGCAAATGAGTGAATCATATTTTTTACAGAAGCCAGCTGTCCACTTGCTTCTATGTTACAAATCAGTATAAAGGCTTATTTATAAGGGAAGGTTTACACAATAAAAACAAAATGATGTATTTAGAAAAACAGTCTATTGATCCATCTGGTTCAATGTCTATATAAGAAAAGAGGAAAAAATATGGCATTTCAGCTATGCCTACATCAATTGTTTAGATCAAAGTTGCTTATTTTTCTTTGAAGTAGAGAATATGATGTAAGACTGTATGCAAAATTTCTTTGTATTTCATTAAAAAAAACCTCTCTAAACACAAAGCATAGGTTTCCTTAGGTCATAGTTCTGCACCTTTAAGAATCTTTAATCCACTCCCTCAAACACTTACATCATGAAATTGTATTGTTTGTAGCATCTTCCACATACACAGTAGCTGAAGATACAAGTAAGATGTTTTAATCAGTCAAATATAATGTAATATAACCTGATCCGAAGTTAAAGCGTTGAGAAATGGGAAAAGGAACAGCAACAATGGTACTCAATTCAGATTCATGTTGAAATCATAGCCATTTATTCTCAGAAATGATAAAACAAAATGTGACATGACACAAAGAAATACATAACTGTATATATATACACACAGTATATAAATTTTACGATATATAATATATTATATATATATATATACATATCTTGAAGTATGCTTCCATTCATTTTGCTAAGGGTTTGAGTACTTGCCTTAAAGTAATTAGTTACCTATATTGAACCTAGTACACCAAGACAATAAGCTCAAAATTGAGAGAATTACTATCAAATATGCTAGAGTCGTTTTGAGTCATTGCATGACTGAATTAACATTATCATACCACTTGGAAATCTATTTAATGGGCAGGGCATAGAACAGAAAAATATTCTTCCCTGAGGTGCTTAAAATCATTCAAAGTTGAGCAAAGTATTACAGATCCTATTTCTTTCTTTTTTATTTTAATATTCTCTTCGAAATTCCTACTTTGAATACCTAATGTATTATCATTACCACAAATTTGCCTCTCTATTTTTCAAAAAGATATACACAGTTGAGAGAATTATCAATTACAGAGGAAATGTGGGTTGAAGACAGCCAACACATATAAGTAAGTCTCTCTCACACCCTCACATATATATAATACACCAGGGACTGTTATCTGATCAAAACCAAGTATATTTTCCAGCTCATTTCACTGGATTTAGTTCAACCTTTTGCTTTATATAAATAGAACTTGTCTAACTAAATAAAATTTTAAAACAAGGAGGCTAGAAATCACTGCTTGCCTAATGTAGTATTTCTAAGATTCTCTTTTGTTTTCCACTTGATATATTAAACCAATACCTTTTGCCATCTGTATTTACCAAGTTCATCAGAACTAGGGAAATATAATGAAGTTAATCCATGGGCAACCTGGGTAGAATTTTTTTCTAAACTTCCAGTGTAGTTATAGAAGATAAAAATAAACCCACTTCTCGCTTAATTCTTTTACAATAGCCAGGGAAGTCAATTTATGAAAGGTAATAGGCACTTAGCAAATGTTCCTCAGAATGTGGTGGTAATAGGTACTCATATTGCTTACAAGAAAGGTGCTAAACCTTTACTGGTTCTTATTGGTAAGGACATAACCTTCTTTAGTCAGAAAGTGAATACCAGAATTTGATCATATCCTATTTTCTGTATCCACCAAGAAATATCACATGAATCGGGTTTATTATACGATTCATAAATAGGGAATGTTCCACCCCCAGGCCATATAAATCCTATATAATCATTTGGGATGTGATGGGGCAAACACACTTCTCACGTGCTTTTTGTTGCCTGCCCTCAACTGTCTGCCTATAATGATCATTTTTATGGCTAGTGAATGATGTTATAAATATCTAATTGCCCTGCTCACCCCCCCAAAAAATGGCTCCTCACACCTGAATGACCAGCTTGACCTGTGAGCTTCTTCACAGTGCATCTCCTCACAGTCATCCCAGGCTTATTGAGCCACTACCTTTAACTGACATTGAGGGAGCTCATACCCAGACTGAACTTGGAAGGTGTGGGCTACATCAGCGATTTTTCAAAGCTTAAATGACGGTATCACTTGGGAGTTAGTAAAATCTGAAAGTTTTTATGTCCCATCCAGCCCCTCTGCATAGTAGCAAGTTCTTCAAAAAGTCTTTCCACACCGTAAGACTTGGAGAACCTATCCAGATCATTGAATTCTGCTTTTATTTCGAGAATTTTTCTGTGTACCAAGCCCTCTGATTACGTTTCTTGTTCACACCCACAAGAGAGAAAAAAATCCTTCCAACACATTGTATAACAGAAAAGAATATGCTTATGTATTTAGCTGCTTTTTTTAAAGATCTAGAATTCCCTCAAACATGCAAAATTATTTGAGTATAGGCTTCCCTACATGGAGTTATGAATATTCCAATACCTCTTCTGTTATATCATACAATTTTCTCATAATCTCATAAACTTATATTCCCTTAACTGTCATACAGTATACTCACACAACCCACTATAAAGCAAGGTCATTGAGTGAGTGGAAAGTAGGTATGACACTAGCTACATGTTTATATCTAGTACTTTCTGTTTTCCCCTGCCCCACTATGCAAATGTTTTTTTTTAAGTCAGAAAGAAACCTGCTATCAAAACAATTGATGGATGCAAACGTTCAAGTACATATTTTTAAACAAAAAAGAATATTTTAAAGGACTTCCCAAATAATACAAATTAATTCTGATCCTTAGTGAATAAGTCTTTAGACTATTGTCAAGAAGTTGAAATTCTTCTATCTTTAGGGTCAATTTAGTTCAGCGGTCAGTTTCTCTCTGAGACTATTCAGTTGCTCCAATGTAAAGTTAAGACTAACTCCTCTACTACTCATGAAATTGTTACCACGTATTAATCATAGCTTTATGCTGTTAATTTTTCACTTCCTTCTTCAAAAACCAGATAATCAGTACTTGAAAGGCCTAGAACTTTATGTGAATAATTATAAATTAACAAATATGTATAGGAAATTTTTATAGCAAATAATACACTATTTTGGAAAAATAAAGGGTCAAACAATGGCAAATTCAGCTGTCAGAAAGAATTCTGCGTTACATCTTTCATCAATACTGTCAAGATCTGGTTGCATTGGACCAAAATGGGTAATTTTAACAACCATAGTTGTAACATAGAATCATGTAACAGTAGCATTTCAATGAACATGGTATATAATCAAATGTACCCAATTTTTGTCCTTGCTTATGGAGAAATATTAAGTTATTAAAATTGAATGCACAAATTTGTATAGTATGTTCTTGAAGCCCTAGAGAAACATCTTACCTTTTCAACTACCCAACACTGCTACTTGAAAGATCATGCAAGAATCTACCAATTAGGCTTTTCTCACTTAAATAATTACGAAAATTATGCTGTGTTTCAGCTGAGCCATTGATTTTGTTTACATATTCTCAATCTTTAAAAAATATTGTCATTCTGCTCCATTCCTTTTAAGATCAAGATTCTCTTTTAGGATACTTGTGAAATTTGTCAAGACCCACCTCCCATTTTTATAATTATATTGACTCTCCTCCCCTTAACATGAAGGGGTTTGTGCAAACACACCCTCAAGGAAAACATACAACTTCACATTGTGCGGGAGATCTCCTTTCCAGGCTTTGGCTCTGGCAGCCATGTGTAATATTGGATGACCATTTGCTCCACACTACTCTGTATACTATACAGTGGCTTCCTTTCCTTGAATGTGTCAAAAAAGAGTTCAGGCTTCAAACCTTTCAAGTAAGACATCAGAAACTTTCTATGTGAAAAATGCCAAGGTTCTTGGGAGCAAGAGAATGACCATTACCAATACCATCACATTAATTAACTATTTTCTCCCTCTACTCTCTTGTTGTCCAAACATATGTGAGAAGTTCCCTAAGACCATTTGAGTGTCATGTTTGAAGAAATATAGATGAGCAAGGATATAGAAAAGGAATGTGGTCATAGTAATGGAAAAAATGCATAATTTATCCTCATAAAATACCACTTGTCATTATTTTGGCTGTACACCTATTGGTTTAGTTTCTTCTGACTTAGACCTTCTTAGAACATAGTACTCAATTGTCCAGGGGACAAAATCAGCTGAGAAGATAGTGTTCCTGGAGCTAGGGAAGTGTTTCAGGGGAAGTATATTTGAAATGTTATTATGTTTAGTTTCATTCTAGATTAATCTTTTAATTTTCTAAAATATTATATGAAGTGGTATGGATACTTAATTCAAAATATTTGAATTTCAAATTATATATATGAAAAATGTACACACACACACACACACACACACACACACATATATATAGTTTTGTTCTCTTTGCTTTGTTACCTGGTTATATTTTTTAGCTAAGAGATAATAGTATCTATCTCTGTGCTTCTCTATCTCTGTTTCTCTCTCCTTTCTCCCATGTCTGTCTTTGATCTGTGTGTTTGTGTATGTGTGTGTTTAAATTCTCATTCTGAAACTAAAGCACTAAGTTATTTTGAGATTTTGGAGGTCAGTATTAATTACTTCTCTATATACTTTGCAACTACATATGTTACAAAATGACTGTGCAGATGTGTAAAAATCATAAAAATTTCTTAACTATTTGGGAAGTAACATGGATAAAATGAGCACTGAAAGTTACCTTAAATTACAGTGCTAGAAAATCTTGCTTTATAGAAAATTCCTAAGGAAAAAAAGTCTGAAATTAAATGATTTAAATTTTAAGTCAAAATATCAAATTCTTTCATCTCAGGGAAAATATGATTGTTCAAATAAGATATCCAGAATATCTGACCATGTATATCTTTATTTCTACAAAATGTACTAGTGGTTATTCATATCCTCACCCAAAATGAAATTATAGAAAATACAAATTTTTGTAACATTGCAGGTAACTATGCCACTGTAATATCTGACATTTCTGTCTTTTCCTTCTTCCTTTTACTTTCTTCTGTTTTGTTTTTTCCTTTAAATACTGATGCAATTTATTCTTACTGGCACAGAAATAATATTAGCATTGCTTATGTTCAATTAGAGGGAAAAACTGAAAAAAAATCTTAATAATTAACTATATTTTCTAAATTCAACACAGGCTTAATATGTGAACAAAATCTTTTAATGTAAATTTGGTTAAGAATCTGCCACCAAATAAAAAACAATGAGTGTTCTTCAGTATAGTCTTAAGAACAAGGTGTGAGTTATTAAATTAAACATACAGAATTGCAATGTTTTAAATATAACCTACAATTTTTATAATAGTGTTATAGTCTATATTAGTGATAACCTATGCTTTCCATTATTTTATCAATCAATTCCTCCAGGAATATCAGGTTTCTAGAGTTCTCACATAGTCAAAACCCTTCAAATGAAATTTATAATCAGGGATTCAGTCCAGAAATATATCTGAATTTGAGTCAAATAAAATGTCTCATCTCCTAACTGTTACCACACCACTGCATTCATCCTCATGAATTATGTCTGTTCTTAAAAATAAATATCAATATGCTTTTATACTTGAAAAAGTACTGAAATTGCTTTCTGAAATCAGTGGTAGGATTGATGACACAATTACTCTAATTTCCAAAAACCCAAGCATTGGTCAATATGGAGCTATGTCTCTTTCTGATGGTATAGTCAGAGAGCAATGGTGTCAAGGCTGCTACAAGTACACTTACCTAAACTAGGCCCATGGACAGAAGCACTCATTACCCATAAAATGAGAGTGATTCTACTGCTGAGTAATGGATTTGCATAAACATTTGTTGTATACTGTACTACATCCATGCACTAACAAGCAGAGTCACGTAGATCTGTGTTCTTCACCCTCCAAAGGCCAAATCACAAAACAAATCACAGAAAAAGAGAGTCAGAAAACATAGACAACCTATCTTCACCATGCAAGCTTATTACATGGTTGTACATTTTTAGCATTATATATATATATATACATATATATATATTGACAGCACTAAAGACTTTTCATTTGAGATCAAGGAATTCTAAAGACTTATAATGAAAATAAAAACTAAAAGCTACTGTTAGTGCGCACTTCAAAGTTCATGAGGTTGTAAATTGCATGCACATACATTCAATAGATTTCAAAAATAACATTAGTTTGCTGCAGTTATTATTTCCATCAGAACAGATGAGTGCCCCTTTATTTATTTTTCTGTGTATAACATAGAGCTTTTGATAAACTCCTTCCTATTGTATTCATATTACTAAGGATTCCATTGCTGTATTTACATATGTACAACAGAAGGTGTATGGAAAAGCCAGCAATCAAGAGCTTCAATTTGGTTTCTTACGAATCTTCCAGGATTCTTATTATCCTGCGATTGTGTTCAGAGCTTGAAATTTAAAATGGAAAAAAAAGAAACCTCATACTAGCAATCACCATTTTTCCTGTAATCAAGTCCATACTTCTTTTCATATTCTTTTGCTGGGTTGCTTTACTCTGTTTATTGTTGTTGCTAAACAAGGTGAGAGTTTAGATGACATTTTTCAATGATGACTTCTTTTGCAATAACAAAATCTTAAATGCAGGCTCTCTTTTCCTCCTGCTATGTGCTATCAAATTCTTCTTTGTATGGAGGCAAAAACTAAAATGAGTAAATTGCCCTTAGTAGGTAGAACTCTTTTCCTGACACTAGGAAGTAAATTGTCAAAGAGTTACACAGGGTTTTAGCTGCATGATTCCCATTGACTTTAATGGGAGTTGTAAGGAAAACACCCCATGCCAAGCTTAGAAGAGTAAGGGTTAGTTTGGCTCCACTGTATTCTGTACCCTCTAGACTTGAATGCTCTTTCCTCACACATGTCTCTGTTATTCCCTTTCTTTGTAAACTCTCCTATAAAAGATATAAACCTTAGGTCTTGTCAACGAATTGTCCCTATAAAAAGTCAATACACAAATTCTACAGTGCTACAATTAAATATTTCATCCTCCAGTTTCCCATTCCCAAACCATTTACAACGCCTAGCATATGTGGATAGATAAGGGAAGTTTTATGGTTTTTGTTTTTAGGGAATAATATTATTATAATACTAGCTACATATTTTTTACACACATGCACTACATGTCCAGTCCTGTCAAAAATCATGTGCAATCTATTTCTTAAATTTGTTTTCAATATTATCACCTTCCCTCATTATTATTTAACTCATATGTATTTTTAGTGTTTCCTGAAAGTGTCCACAGAGTACAAATACATAGGCTTTTTGGAACACTACACCAAGCATTACAAGACAGTTATAGCCGCTTAAGCAGCAGTTAGCGAAAGTGTTTTATAGGACAATGAGTGAACAACATAATAGGCACCATGATGTTAGTTCCTGGCAGAATAGGTACACGATTCCATCATGTCTGGCGAATGAAGGACATTCTTGTCTGTGTGATGGAGACAGCAATACCACAATTGCCTGATGTCACTCTTACATAATACATTGTAACACACACACACACACACACACACACACACACACACCCTATGGGATTGTACTAATTCTCTAGCAAGTTTTGATTGTGGAGAGAGCCAAACTAGGCTAGCTTTGAGCTAGATTTTTATGAGTGTTTGGTTCTGTATAGAATGCACAAAAGGCCCAATCTTTGTGCCTACCACTTTTTTCATTACGGTGGCATTAATTACTAAGTAAAATGCCAAGTAATTGGCAAGGGAACACTACTTGCTTATTTCTCAGATACCTTTATCCTATGCTCCTGGCTTCTCTCCTTTACTGCACTTTTACAATGGATTAGCAGGGTAGCAATGTAAAGAGCAAGGCTCTGTCCTTTGCACATTTATTACTCAACTTACCTTGAGCTCTTTGTCTTTTTTTTTATTATTATTATTATTTTCTCAAATCGTACCAGTAAGAAAAGATTTGGACTCGGCCCACATATTATAATCCACACATCATATACACGTACTAGAAGCCTAAAATAAATCCAAGACTACACTGGGCTACAAGCAAAAGAGTTTGCTACCAAAAATCTTCCCCGATCACTCTTGTATCGAAGGAATCCTTCTTTTCTTTCTTTTCCGGAAGCACTGAGGGAGCAGGACCTAACACATCGGAGGTTAGCAAGCACACAGCCTAAAACCTCCTCAGCCCTCGGGTACCCCCAGACTCGAGCAAGGACGCGCGCAAGGACGCATGCAAGGACGCATGGGTCCTGGGTGTGTTGCCTCCTTTTCCTCCAGCTATTTATTATCCATCGCTACCGTCCTATGGCTGTGTGGACGGTGACAAAAAGATGTGTTTTTTTTTTTTTTTTTCACACAAGAACCCGTTGGGCCACCCGAATGAGCCCCGTGGTGCCCATCTTGCCGGGTGCCGCAGAGCGCGCCTCGTGCTTCCCCGGGCGCAGTTGGCTGCCCAAGCACCCCGGTGCCAAGTTGCAGCGGATATTCTGGTCGCTGTGACAACTTGCTTGCTGGGGGGGGGGGGGGGGGTGTGGGGGGGGGGTGGAGGGCGTGCAGAGTGGGGTTCTGGCAGCAGCGGAGTTGTCTATGTGTCTGTCACTTGGTGAGGCTGCTCGGTGCTAGGTGATGCCACCCACCTCCCCCCCCCCCACCCACCACCACCCTCCCTCCCGAACTCCCTTCCTTCCCTTTTCCTCCAAGGCAGTGCTCAGACTTACCTGGGCTGCTCCACCAGTGGGGGGGGCTTTGACCTTCACTTGACCATGAGCCTCAGGAATCGCTTCCCAAGGTCTCTCCCCTGCAGGTATGGGGAGGGTGAGGGAAGGAGTTTGTCATTATTATTATTATTTTTTTTCACAGCGCCATACTTGTTTTCCATACAAACCTCCAGGCTGCCATTCCAGCCACCCACATTGTGGTTGGCAGCACACTGGAGGCAGAGGGAGCTTTAATGAATCCAGACAAAACTGCACAGCATTTCTGACACACGGCGAAGGCATGCATTTTAATGATATTGTGGGGTAATTTATTTCCAGACTGGAAAATATTAATGGTCAATGTTATCTGATAATTATTTTTTTTCAGCGAAGAGATTAGGCCGCATTTTATCTGATGCTTATTTTTAAGTGAATGGCATTTCGGTTGTAAATTCTTCAGATAAAATATTGCTTTCCCGGGGAAAATCTGCTTTAAAAACACACACACACACACAAAAAGAAAAAAAAAAAAACGTAAATGAGTAGACAATACACAGGGAACAAATTAGCTTGTAAACACAGTGCAGGCAATCCGTAGCTGTCTGTTGACTACCTATGAAGGTATGTAATTTCATGCCTCCAGATAATTTGTGGGTAAATCTAGCCAGCTGACATTTTGAGATAAATAATAAATAATACTCCTATTTCATTACTGAGTTGATAATTAAAAGCAATGCAAAGGCATTTTCAGAACTGTATCTACAAGATAGGGTATTTTTAAATCTCTTTGTAAAGCTGAAATAGATACTAGAATGAATATGAAAGATACAGGAGGCTTTTTTCAGTATATAAAGACAGTATATTTTCCTCATGAGACATATTGTACAGTTCTGGTGTGTTACTCTTATTACTCTAGGATATATAAAAGAGATGAATTTTTCACAAGATAACACACAACAGAATAATGTGAGGAGGAAGTGAACCGGCTTTTAATCTTGTGTAAAAAAAAATGTTTGTTTTTACTCCTGTCATATATAAATTACTGATTGCCTTCATCGTTTGAAACTATATCCCTAAATTAAGTCAACTGTAAGGCACCCCTAAATATTTTAATATAATGATAGAAGATTTGTTTACAAAGAAATATGTTTAAGTTTTCATATACGAATTGGTGATGGAACTTGGAGGGAGACTAAAAGACATTTGAGCAGTTCAATTTTCAGGGCCTGGAGGTGAAATTTTCAGACCAAGGTGCTGTTTGTTTTGGCCCTGAGTACTACAAGCTCTCTGAGATGCATAGATATTCTCAAAAAAAACATTTATCAAATAATCTTTCCTAACAGTTCTGCATTTTACTTCGTTCTGTAACACCCAACAGTACACATTTTCTAACTTTCATTACTTACTAACGTGCAGTAGGAGACTATTGATCCTCAGATTGCTAGGGTTTGCTCAGAAGGCTGCTTGTTGGTTCTGCAGTGTTGTCACTGAAGTGGTTAAAGCTTTATTTGTTTGTTTTGTCCAGAATGGCTCTTAATGGATTAAGCTTTAGGCTTTCACCAAAGCAGTAAGTGATTGTTAAAGTAGGAAGAAATAAACTAACCACAGGATGTGTGTGTGTGTGTGTGTGTGTGGATGTGTGTGTGTGTGTGACAGAGAGAGAGAACATATGTGTGTGTTCATGCACTGCAGAGGTAAAGCAAATTATGATCTTTAAGGCCCAAAAATGTGTTAAGTAAAATACTTCATATATATATGTATATATATATATATATATATCTTTCACAAGCAAATTGCCACAAATTATGTTAACCAATACCTACAAAGGATTAACTCTATTTAATCAAGAACAAGTGAATTAAACTATATAATGACCCACAACTACTGAAATGGATAATATTAATTATAGTTACAGGATCACATTTTACTGTGAATTTAATACGCCATTGTGTTTTGATCTTAGAACTGCTTTTCGTAATTTTACCAATAACATTCAGAATGAAGATTCCAAGTTGTAAAAACCTTTGAAGGTATCCCTGGGACCCAAGGAATATATGTGCACTTGCCCTCCTATCATTATGCTGTGGTTCTGGACTCATATAATTAGCTTTTGGCTTAAGTATGATATTAAGTAGAGGGTTAATGAGTTGACGGGTAAAGAAACACCCCTATCTGGAGAAACAGATGGAAATGCATTAATTTATGTGACTATTTAAGACAGTGCCAGCTTCTCTATACGAGAAGACCTAATTCATGGTCTAATACCAGTGCATAGTACCTCCAAGAGCTATACAAATAAACAAGCGGTATCTAATTATAAATTCCCTTAATGGGCACGATGATGCACCCCTTCCACTTCTCCAGGAATGGTGGACAGGACAATTCTTGAGCTCTCCTAGCCACCGGTAAGGGAAAGGGACTACCTTTGGTAGAACATGTTATACTTCTTTGTGTGTGTGCACATCCAAGGGCTTGAATGCAAGGCCTGGACACTGTCCCTAAGGTTTTTTGTTTTGATTTGTTTTGTTTTGTTTTTGCTCAAGGCTAGCCTTCTACTACTGACAGGTGCATTTATGGCTTCTTTGGTGGTTAATTGTAGATAAATCTCATGCTTTCCTTTCCAGGCTGGATTTGAACCACACTCCTCAGATCTCAGCTTTCTAAGGAGCTAGGCTAATGGGTGTGGGCCACTGGGGCCTGGCTTGATAGACACATTTCCCCCCCCCCCCACCACCATGGGCAAATTATAAAGTCTAGAAGAAATAAACTAGAATTTCAAAAAAAATAGACTGTGCTTTAGCTTCAAATAATCCAAGGGTTATTAATCAAGTTCACATGGATGGTAATCATTTTAGAAAACTTTTCAAGATGGCTGCTTCAGAAACATACAAGCATAGCATCTCAGCCTAAATGTCATACATGGAAGATAGCCCTTTGGAAGTAAATCGTGTTTGAACTCAGTTATGTTAAAAATGGGAATCTAAAACTCTTTGTTATACCTCTAGATTCTTTGGGCCATGAATGCTGCATTTTCTAGCTGTACATGTAGGTGTAAATGAGCAGTTTGTTTTATCCCTTAGGACATTAACTCAATGCACTACACTCCATGTGCCAAAAGTTCTGTTCTTTCTCATTTATATATTGCACACAAAAGATCAAAAACCTTGAAGAAACTTTCTAATTTCCATCTCAGACTTGTAATAAATGCAATAAACTGAATTGAAAGAGGGGCTATATTAAAGGGAATGCATAAGCCTCAAATGAGGGTGCATTTAGCATAGAGAGAGAGAGAGAGAGTGATCCATTCCACTAAATGCCTGTGCAGTCAGTGTAATTTTCAAAATTCCATTCAAAGTGCTGAGATTCTGATAACAGACCTAACTGCCACTATAACTCCAGAGCCTAGCATGAAGGGAAGGGTTTTCAATAAGCGCATTAAAAAAGAAGGCAAATTTTTCCCCTTGCAAGTAATATTCTACAATTAAGGTGGAGAAAGTGTTATAAAACCAAGATGAATACCCTTAGTGAATGACTAATTTGCTAATTGTGCAACACTGAAAAAGGCCAAATGTAGTTAATATTTATATAAGAAAAGATGATGCAGTTATACAAAGTAAGGTCGTTGTGTCCTAATCCTTTCCTGAGGCATTGTACCAAAATATAGAGGATGGGGGGTAGTAACGCAGGAGAGCACTCCCTGTTCCCTTCTTTTCCTTTTTAAGACCTGGAAGTCCTTTAATTGACTTATTGCACTTTTGTTCTAAACACCTTGTCCAAAGCAAAACAAACAAGCTGGGTAGAGAAAAAAAAAATCTCAAGGTCTCTTTTTGCCTTTGCCTATTTTTCTGGTTGTATTTTCCAATCCAACTTCATTTCACTTTCTCTGTTATTGTTTCATCTTTTCCCATTCACACTCTCCCAGTCCATATCCACTGGCACTAATGCCCTTTAAGTCTTCTCTTCTTTTGTCACTCCTTTGTCCTACAGAGAGGAGAAGGAGGAGCCCTAGGGAAGGACATGGCCTAAGATGTTTCCTAATCTTCTTCCCTGTTGACACCCCCACCTGCAAAAGAGGAGGAAACGCTCCAGAGTTGGAATCAAAAGCTTTGGCCTTCCCTATAGACTGGGGTGCATGAGGCGGAAATCGCATTTGTTAACCATGCTGGACCATTAAAAAGATTACACAAGACAAGAGTAGCTTTAGAAACAGAGGCTACCAGGTTAAAGACATGGGAATTCATCAAATTAGATGAACTTTCCTGACCTCTTCTACCTCCAGACATCCAAAGACCAAGTTTATCTTTAGAAAAAGAAAAAGGAAAATCATTTTAAAGAATTGGATTATGAAGAGGTGTTCAGAATTTCATGGAAATGAAGAAGCACTTGGCTCTCTGGGAGCACTCCATCTGAAAGTACAATCGTGTTTGCATTTTGGAAAAAAGTACAAAAACCCTCCAGTGCTGATTACCAAAGAACTGATTCCAAAAGTGTTTAGGTTTTAGATAACTATGTTGAAAAGAAGAAATGTTAGTTTAAATCATTGAAAAAAAATAACATTCTTTAGGTTCTTATTAGATCCTTACACAGAGTAATAAGAAATACAAAACTAGATATTAAGAATAAAAGAATTCATATTATAAACTGGAGCATAAGCCAAATCTCATATACTGACTTATATCCAAACAGCTCTTACTAGGATAACTTGAGTAAAATATAAAGGTATGGTGGATTTTTAAGCAGAGCATAGTAGTGCAAGCCTACAATGCATCATTCAGAACACTGAGGAAGGAGAACTGTGAATTTTAGCCAACCTTGGAAATACAGTAAAATTTTGCTTCAGAAAAAAAGAAAACTTGATACATTGGCTTGTGGATAATAAAAGTAAAAAATGATCTGCATATATAAATAGGCTGTAGCAGCTTGAAAAGTATCTTTTGCAATAAGGACTTTTTCACTAATCTACTAGGAAACAGGGAAAGAAATCTAAGTAAAGATATTTACTTGATACTTCTATATTAATATTCTACATTTTTATTGAAAAAGAAGACCTTTATCCAAGAGGTGGTGGGGACTTTCCTGTTTATATCTATATGTACTCGGAATTTATTTATTTATTTATTTATTTATTTACATACTTACATATTTTTGGCGCCGATTTGGGAACTTGAACTCAGAACCTGAGCACTGTCAATGAGCTTTTATGCTTAAAGCTCCCACTCTACTACTTGAGTTACTTCCAAGTTTTACCCTGGTGGTTAAGATGAATCTTAGTGACTTTCCCGCCTCGGGTGGCTTCGAACCATAACATTCAGTTATCCTACTGAGTAGCTGGTCTTAGAGGCATGAGCCACTGGTGCCTGAGAATTCAGAATATTTGAAAAAGCTAGAAATATGCCAGAATTTCCAAATATCAGTATTAGCAGTGCCTATTTACAGTGGTTCGTGTATGCATTTGAGCCAAAGGAATAAAGATGTTCTAATGGTAAAACAGAGTATGTATGATAATAATCCACTAGGTAGATTAGAGGTAGGTAAAAAAAGAAGAGGGCGGGGGAATAGATTGAAGACAGACAGAGAGACAGAAGAACAGACAGGCTACAGAGAGGCCTTCTGTGCTTTAGATGAAGATACTGATATTCAGACAGAATTTCCAAAGGAGTCAAGGATATCACTTTGGGCATAGAGTTATTTTTGGTATTTAGGTGAGTGTCTCCTTAATTCTTCTTAAATAAACTGCCGACAGGAATTGTTATTTATTTTAATAGAAATCATATTTCTTCATAGTTGGACTGAAATACCATCTTCTAGCATGAATGGATAACCAAAACTACCTCATTTTCCTTGAGAGAGAAATAGTCAATGAGTGTAAGAATATCACTGTCCCAAGCAACTCCAAACCCAGACTCAGAATTGCTTCTGAAGGAATTTTCCATTTAATTTCTACTTTTTTTTTTTCTTCTTTTAGTTCTGCGACTTGACCTCAAGACCTGAGCACTGTTCCTGATTGTTTTTGGTCAAGTCTACTCTACTACAACTTCTACCCACAGCCCCACTTCGGGATTTCTGATGGTTACTTGGAGATCAGTGTCTCATAGGTTTTCCTCCTCAGACTGGCTTGCAATCATGACCCTGAGATCTCAACCCCTGAGTAGCTAAGATGATAGGTGTGAGCACAAGCTCCCTTCTACTTCTAAAGGACATCAGTATTTCTTTATCTCTTCCTGTGGTGCTTGGAAGTATTGCTTAGCCTTACAAGTGCTCAGTAACATGGCTCACTATTCCTAAACAAGAAGCTTTGGTTCGCTACCAAATTCATTAAGTTTTCCTCAAAAAGTTGACATTTCTTACCTTCATTTTGACCCCAAGGTGCTCAGATATACAACACACACACACACACACACACACACACAGCAAATTCAAATTCAAAAATAAACACTGACCCCTATTCTGTCCATCTATCCTATATGTTCCTTGCCCCCTCACCCAAATCTTGCTCCCTGCCTTGTTTTTCATAGATGTCACTTGAGTGTTTCTTCTTTGGTAGACTATTTTACACCCACAAAAAGTCAAGTGGGGTGGGAATCAAGTTAAAGAATAGCAGGCTCCTCAAAGCACCTACTATATGTCAGCTACCTGACATAATCAGTATGAAGAATTATAGATTGCCGAGGGGAGTGGTGATATATAGATATGTGTGTGTGTGTTATATACATGCATTGTATGTAAATTGCCTGAATCCATTTAAAATGAAAACATCTCCAATAATGGGATGTTTGGCACTTTGTACTCTGTGCTTTTGATAATGTACTTACAAAAGAATGCCCAGAATATAACTGAAACTTAAATATTACTTGAATGAATGGCTATCAGTACATTTCAAAGACAAAAATAAATCCTCTGCCTCTTCTAATGTATTTAGAAAGACATCAACAAATGGCCATGGGAAGGGAGATTGCTCATGGTACTTGG
This sequence comes from Perognathus longimembris pacificus, assembly GCF_023159225.1. Classification (NCBI taxonomy): domain Eukaryota; kingdom Metazoa; phylum Chordata; class Mammalia; order Rodentia; family Heteromyidae; genus Perognathus; species Perognathus longimembris. The sequence continues at coordinate 5,401,806 of NC_063174.1, forward strand.
GATAACCGAACCATGGAGAAGTTTATTTATTCTAGTAGAGAAGTTTTGTGCAGAACCCCTGGGGGAAAACTTTTGTTGTGATGACTTGTAGGCTGGCAGGCATTGCCTCTGCTCCAGGATCGCAAAGCAAACCCATGTCCTCTCTTCATGTCCCTGCCATTTAACTATCCAGTTGTTAACACGTTTTAAAATCTGACAGGTTATTTCACTTCCAAAATGATACTAAGAGTCACACATGTCAGAACTGCACTTGATAAGTTGTGTGCGTTTCAAATGTGGGATGTGAGCACTGACTCCTCACTCTAAATCCTGCAGAGTGTATCAATAATTATGCCAAATACATCCAACCCTTGATTGAGGTGTTTTCAGTTTGATATGGGTGTGAAAATGAGAACATTATTCAGATCACTGCTTGGTATATTGAATGGGGTGGGGGAAATGGTCCACTCATTCATTACAGATTCATCTCTAACATGAAAATTAGGGGAAGGTGTTTTACATGCCACACACACTTTCTTTGTGGTTGTAGAGGTGACTTTGCTACCTGACATTCTGCCCCTCCTCTTTATTCCTGACTGTATCTATCATTTGTGAAAATTCTAAGAGCAATACAGATTCATATAATTCCCACGTGGAGCTTCACAAAGAACTTTCTGTGACTCCAACTTCTAACCTTTCAAATAATGGTGCTTCCTCAGAAAGTATCACACACACACACACACACACACACACACACACACACACACACACAGCTACCTCTTCCTTAGGCCTCCCCTGCATTAAATATATGCCCCTGCTGATTCAGAGACAATTCAGTGATGGAAGATCTTCACTAGAACTTCCAGTATTTTTTTTGTGATAACAATTTGGGATGTGTGTGTAAGATCAGACTGACATACTCAAGGAAGAGAATAAGAGCATTATGGTTTTATATTGAATCTGATCCCATGAGGGGCAGAGATATTAATCCATATGGCACAATGTATGTTTTAACCAAATCAATGTGAACATCCAGTATACATTCAGTAAAAATGGGAAGAATAATTTCAAGTAAGTAATGTAACAGCATAGGAATATAGAACATCGCTCCATATATTTTTTGAGAAAGTACATACTGTTTATTTGAGTTTATATAAAAAGGAAATATCTCAAGCTATATGTGCTGTTGAGTGAAAATAATTTTTAAGATGGAAACAACTTTAAAATTAAAAATAATTAAGATACAATGAAAGAAATACCTACAGAAAGGGAACATAACACCTAGTAACAAACTTAACAAGAAATATTTCAACATATAGGAGAGCTTTAAAACATTGCCCAAAGACATAAAAGAATACTTGATGCTTAGTGCTTGGGGAGTTCAAGGTAATTTAACCATAATTTTATTTTTGATCTCATAAATTAGATTAAAAATTAGGTTGCATAGATAAATTGTAAGAATATACATTTTTTCAGAAGCTAATTTTTGAAATAGCAATCATCATTCTCAAAGACAAGGATTCCTTTCTATTTGTAGAAATTCTTTTCCTGCCAAGGTCTCTAAGCTGGGGGTGACAATGGCCTGAGGTTAATACCCAGTCATCTTTTAATTTTGATCATTGAGCTTTTGACCCAAAGAAGTATTGAGAGATCCCAAGGGCCAGACTCAAAGGAGAAAACACTTATCTCTGGACGTAAAATGAATTGCCAGTTCCCAAGGATATAGTTACAGTCAGATATATGAAGACAAGCAGTAAAAATATTGTAAAGGAGAGAGAGAGAGAGAGAGAAATAGAGGAAGGTAGGAGGACAGAAAGAAAAAGAGAGGAGAGAGGGAGAGGGAGAGAAAGAGAAAGAGAGAGAGAGAGACCTTTTAAGGGAAGATTTGGCATAAGTATTTGGGATGTACTTTTTACATTTTATTTTACAACCAACGTTCTGCTTTAAAAACTGTAGATGAAAGAGTTAGGCTTGTGACTTAATGAATCGCTGTGAATTCTGATTACATACATTACCCCAACCCTCTGGGGCTGGGGTGGGTGGGTGGGGGGGAACAATTATAGTTCATTATATGCATCTCAAGTTGTTTATTGCTTTCGGTGCCCAAGGATAGTTTAAGGACTTGTTTCTGCCAAGAGCTTATCCACCCCCCACCACCACCAAATAATTTCACAACAGAGCAAAAACACATGGACTTTATATAAAGTAAAAATAGAAGTGATATAAGGGTTGTATTTTTATAGCTGTATTTGAGTACATTTCAAATGAATGTTTGTTAAACAGGGGGAAAAATCAGACTGGCATTGTCGTGATTCTAAGCGAATTAGGTGAGGCAGGAACAGGAAGAATCTGGGTAGCTCGCATTTAATTAGCACTTACTGGTACAAAATAAATTAGACAGATTTGTCTTGTTTTATGAGCAAGATCCTGTTTTTCTATTGCATTTTCTTTGTGCTTTTGGTAAGGACGGATCTGGCGCTTTGGATACTAAATAGGCAACTAATTCAATTGGTGCTTTCTGCAAGGTCTGCTTGTAAACCGGGCGAGACTCACTGGGCTTTTGTGCACTGGCCGTCCTGCATGCGTCTGGACTCCCCTGGCCAGAACCATTTTTTTTTTTCCTTTTTTTCTTTTTCTTTCTTTTTTTTTTTTTTTGTCTCTGATAGTTAATAAGCTTTGAGCCTAGTAGTCAAATGTGGTGGGAACGGGGACAAGACGAGAGGGTCCTTAGTGAAGGTGTTTGTTGTTAAATAGAACAATTCAGCTGTCTCTTTAGAAAACTTGACAAAAGGAAATGCTCCCTGCTGAAAATTTTCTTAGCCTGTTGCACAAAAGATGAAGTTTGTTTAAGAAATTGCTGCTAAAGAAAGCGTCAACCCATTAAGGTAATTATATGGAACCTGTGCCGTATAACAGCTTAATTGATGTTAATGTTTGTCTAATTGGTGATTGGGAGAGTGCAAAGGACTAAAGGTCTCCTGAGCACTTTCAGTCACGGCTCTGAAAGGGGCTCTTCTGGTTTTCACAGTTCTAACAATGGCAGTGCGTCTTTCTCGGATTACGCCTTGTGCTCAGCCCCTTGCAGCATTCTGCTCCAATCCTTAAAGCGTAAAATAAGGGTGAAGAGCCATTGTCTAATGCAGCCTTTTTCAAAGAGTGTTTCTGACAGGGATTGTTCTAGGAATCAGGCAGGAGAGAAGGGAGTGTGAGAGGTGAAAGCCACTATCACCCACTTGTGTCACCTCCCCAATGAGCAGCAAGAGCCCCCTAATTGCTGCATCTGGTTGTGGTTTTGCCCCCCCCCCCTCCTTCCCTCCAAGTCTCCATTCTCTTAAACAAGATCCTTACACTGACGCCACATGCTCCTGTGGAATCTATCAAACAAAACAAAACAACAACAATGCAACGAAAAAAAAAAATCCAAAGCTTTGTGACATTTACAAAAAAAAAAAATCATATAAAAAGAACCATGGGAAAAACATATACAGCAATTAATACATGCATGAAAATCGCTAAGCTGTTACCTATCCTAAGCTTTCGCATACTGACTGGACACATTTACAAATATCATTAAGTGACGCATGCATGGACCTAAATTCATAGCTGTGTCTTTTCTGTGCAAAACTATGACATGATTATTACATGGCCATTTACACGTGCAAGCACAATATATAGATGGGGAAGCCTTGCATTTGCTTTTCGTGTGAGAAAGCCATCTCAATGTGTCATCTAGCATTATGGTTTTGTTTTTTGTTTTTTTTTTAAGTCATAGTAAATATAATGGATCCAGGTTAGAAAACTCCACTGCTTAAATATTTTGCATCTCTAAATTATCTGACTGAAGAGCCAAAACTGGTCTTTAAAAAACAATTTTCAGCTCACACACACACATACGCACACACACACACACACACAAATGCATTTAACATCCACCATCTCCACATACTTGTAGTTTTCAGGCTTTCCCATTTTTTTTAATGTTTTACATTCCTATATATTTAACAGATGGATATTTTCTTGTTTGTTCTCTAAGATTTCTTTCCACCTAGAAAGTGTATTCGTGGGCTGTCCTAATGAGGAAATGACGAGTTTTTATCAACCTTATTAAACATACACCCAGAAGATATCCATTTTAATAAGGGGCCAATTACTAAGTGTGTCTTCAGTTAGAAAGAACTTAGCTTTTACCTTGTTCTTTGGCTCTCCACGTCTCTAATTAATTGAATCTTGAAATCGTTGGACTTTCAGCTTAAGAGAAGACTGAAGAAGGGAACTTAATAACACTGCCTATTCCTTTATGTCTAGAACAGGCTTAAAAAAAAAACACCTGTAATGCTAAAAGACTCGGGCTTTTGTCTGTTTCTAATATTACTTTTCTGCCTAATTGCCACCACTGCCACGTACATTAGGCCCTTTTTCAGCAGGGTTAAAACAGGGCCAGTGATGAATGGAAAACTGATTGTACTGCTGTCAAACTTGAATGTGAGGCTTGTTCCAGAGATAGAAGTATGAGGAAAAGGACAGAGAATTGCACTTCATTAAAGCTCTACCAAGCTGATTGGAGTGGAGGAGGTAATTGAGATTTAAAGTGGCTTTCCCATCACACTGTCCCTTTTTCAACTTAACAACTGTCATTCAAGCCACATAGGGCAACAATTGGCCAGATTTCCCAGCTCTTCTGAGTAATAAAACAGACACTCACCTTCTGGCTATTCGTTTTACTTACTTTGTTCTAATTTCCAATTCATGTGTCATTAGTGAACGAAGATTGACAAGAAATAGCTTTGACCTCACAGATTTGACCTTCAACCCCAAAGACCCAACTCTAGTCTGAACATAGGTTGGAATATGCTAAGAAACACCTTTCCTTTGCACACGAATGAATGGCAGTTTTTTCATTATTGTACCACCCCCTGCTTGCCACTACATTTAGACTATGAGACATGTCAACTGCCTGTCACAATTACAATAGACACAGCAAACCAGAATTTTCCCCAAATCCAAGGGGAACTTCCTGAACAAAGAGTAAATTTTATTGCACAGATTTTGGAGACCTCCAATTTGTAGAGCCATAATGAATGCATCCCACAGACAAATAGGTAGTTGTTAATTATCCCAGCAATTTCTTTTTTTAATGTGCTAACAACACAGCACGCTCAGCCTTCGTATCCTACCCTGTTACCTGGTGATCGCACCACATTTGAAAAGATGGTTGTCTGGGAGGAAGGCATTACTGCAGCTAGTATATGTGACAACGCGTTGCGTGATTGTAATCCCTTATTTTCATGATTTAGCTTTAAAAAAGAAAGTGTGATATTTTGGAAACAGATGGGTTTGGCTACACCTTTACTGAGCCCATTGAAGTAGTCTACCTATATAGAATCACATCAAGATAAACATAATCTTGATATTTTCCTTGACTGATTATTCCCAAAGTTTATATAGGCCAATTTTATATCATCAGCATATGTTTTGCATGGAACAAAAAAAAAAAATCACTGAAGGGCAAGACCTATGACCTGAGTAAAACCTTAAATGAATTTCAGAGTAATACAAATCTTGTTTATACTTCTGGATAGAAATCAGTTCCTGGAAGTCTGTGGTGGCTAGGAAATTATTATTTCTTCTTGCTAAATTGCACATACTTGGGAGCTTCTAGTGTTGTGCCCTCTAAAACCACCCAAAATGGCAAAACAAACCATGGTCTTGTGTCAAGTGTTTAAAAATTGGAATTCATTCTTTTCATGACAAAATAGGTTGAAAACACCACAATGTGACCTATTTGATTTCATTTTAATGATTGGTGTTGTCATTTTCAGGTACCAGCAATCTTCATTCTTCTGCAGATTTTAAAAACCCATGGCTGTCTTACTGTATTGATTTTACTTTAATGGACAACATAGTCAGTTGGTTTTCCCTTGCAATATTCTTCTACTATATGGTAGATTTGCATAAGTCATTGTGCGACACTGTGTTTTCTGAATTTCTCACTTGTGTTACTGGAAAAGAAGTATGCAATATATTTTTCTCAAATGAAGAGACATTAACTTTCATAAGAAGTCACAATTGTTACCACACCATTCCTGAGCACTCTCAAAGCCACTACCTTCGGAACATTGAAATCAAACTAAGAGCTGATTTCTTTGGAAGAATGTGATTAGCATACAAATACAAAAGGATCATTTCAGAATAGGACATGCTTCCAGAGTATGACATAATAAAGTTTACTAATAATTATAAAAATTCCGGGACACTATTATGAGTAGATTGTTCTTTATGAGATCTGTGTCACAGTTATGTGTGAAAAATGCTTGCAGGGTAATGACAATGATGTATTTGCCATTGCTTTGGGGCGGGGCCTGTCCCCAAAGCAGTGTGAAGAGAGCTTGCTGAATCTGAAATTTGCCTCTCTTGTGGAAAGATTTTCCTGGCTTGATAGGTCAGAGAATGTCCAAATTTACATTTTTTTTTTTTTACTCCACACCACATTACTGGTCATCAAAAGCAATAAATCTTGGACTGTTGAGAGTTTCTGCAGTGGTCTTTTATCCTACACCTGGGACAATTACCCTGTGTTAGGGAGGCTAACAAGAGTCAGGCCACAGGTCAAAAGGTCAGGGCATTGTCAAAAGGAAGTTATTCTTCAGTCCACTAAATCTCTTATCATTTTCATCTAATGTGATATCCACTTGTCAGTCAGAAAATGTAGGCCATTGTCCTTCTCTAAGTGCTTCACTTTCTGCCTCAAAGGAAAATCATTTGATTACTCTTCTTACAATTATTAAGGTACCGCTTTAAAATCTTATTTTCAAAATGTACATACATAGTGGATTTATAGACACAATAAAGAGCTAAGGTTTTTATACAAAAATTAAAACAAGAATTGAAAACAAATTTTAGGTTAATATAGTGTTTGTTTGATTGACTTAGTCAAATATAATGCTGAATGGAATTTTTTAAGAAAGAGTTAACTAAATGAACAGTAGAGAAATAATGAATTGCAAATCAGCTCTCTACTTTTATGTGTGCCTAAGCAAGTGTGTATCTACATGATCACAGGCTCTCCTGGAGATTGTAGAGTAGCACAACATCCTGTCAATAAGTATATTTCTAAGAAAGAATAAGTATTTTCTGAGCAGTACTTCCATAATGGACCTCAGTAGAGTTAAGTGTTCAGAGTTGGGTCTGCTAATGCTGTATCTGGATAGAATAAAGTGCACCTAGAACATGGTACAGCAAAAGGCTAGGTCATTCCAGTGTACACTTCATATAAATTGCATTCCCCTTCTCAGGAAATTCAATGCACAAGTAAATTCTTGCCTCAACGAATCCAATATTACACAGCTCTGAAAGACCAAGTCAAAAATGATTAGGTTGATCACCTGGACTTTCCTCATTGCAAAGACACCAAATCACAAAAATGTTTCATGTTATTCTTTGTCCCAAATGTAAAATAATTCTCAGGCATTTTCATGCTCCCTTTTCCTTCTAGTAACGCATAAGAATATCACAGTTAGATGACAAATTTTCAGATATCATTCAGGAAACCATAGATTTTATCCATAAGCCACTATCAGACTATTGGGTAGCACAGATTTCAGTTTCCCCAGCTGTCCAGTGAGAATTAAAGGTCATTATTTTCAGCTCTGTGGATATTTCATTGTTTAATGGTATCTTTTTCGATGGGCAGAGATAACAAACTTTTCCTCCATGCTCCTTGAGACACTTTTATGTTAGTTTCTAATAAAAACATATATTCCACCTACATACCCTTGATCTTTCTGAAGACAGGGACAGTGTCTACATTTTTTAAGCCAAGTACTTATCAGAGTGTCTGGTGAATTAATGAACAAAGGAATGATTTGCAGGCTAACTATACATCCTACTTTATGTTATTTTTTTCCTCCCATGTTTAATTATTAATAGACTCCATTCACTTTCAAAAGCACCCTGGTTAGGATGACAAATTATATGATATTCATCATTTCCTCAATGGAAGTAGAAACTACTTACATTATCAATTTACTTGAGATCAATTAATGTCACTCAGACTCCTCTTTTCTTTACAAAATAACTCCAATTCTTTAACTTTTTAATCTTCTGCTTTAAAGTTTGGAGATTATTTTAGTGCACAACTGAAGCATAGATTTGGGCTTCTACGTGTGCTGTCTGTCATTCACCATTTAATCACGAAGTTTGAAAGACAACGAAAGTTCCTTATAAGGTTAAAGGATTCAACAAACTACAGTCCTACACTTGGAGGAGATTCCAGGTCGCATGTAATGGTCTTATATTTTGGTATCGTTTAAGTAACCACCCTTTGTCTCATTTTTTTTCAGGATCATACATAAATGTATCGTTAAAGGTTTTTTGAAAAAAACTTAATTGTCTACCAACAAGCACCAACAATTAATATTCATCGATAGACTTATGAACAAACTAATTTTGTAAGTTTAAGCACACCGTTGAGATGGTGAAATTGGGTTATGCCTCACCTTGATGATAATAATCTGTGAGAAATTAACCATACAAACCAAACACTGGTAATTCACATCTGTGATCCTAGCTACACAGAAGGCTAACATCTATGGACTGTGGTTTGAAGCCAGCGCCAGAAGGAAAGCCCAGGAGACTCCTATCTCCAATTATTTGACGAAAATGCTGGAAGTGGTGGTGTGGCTCAAGTAACAGAATATTAGCCTTGAGCAAAAACAGCTCAAGGACAGTGCCCAGGCCCTGAGTTCAAGCCCCAGGACCAATAATAATAAATAAATAAATCACATGGTTCAAAAGTTGGGGTACTTAGTCCTTGAGTCTCTTGTGCTAGATACAAAAAATATGACCAGCATGAAAATGGTTTTCTACACATCTATTCCCAAACCCAAATATCTCATTGCTTATATTTCCCAGAAATCTGTTTTTGAAGCAATGTTTTCACTTGCGCAAGCTTCCTTTATGCTGGTATATAAAAGGCTCTGGCAAACATCCTTAATATTAAAAAATAGAACACATTTATTTTTTAAAATATTTTTGGATGATGAAAATAATGCTTGACATCTTCTGTAACCATTGAAATCTGAATGTTTACTGTAGAGGCCCTTTAATAAGCGATTACTATTGTAAGTCTCAAGGAATTCAAAGGGACTCGGCTTTTTGTTCTTGGGGTGATATGGAAGCAAATATTTTCTAATGCTAACCAGAATAAGTGAGCTGATTCTGATACTAGTAAAGCCTGTTTCTGTTTTATTTTACTTCTTTGCTTCTTTTTCATTTCATAGCTGAATAAAACAAAGGAATGAGGATGGTGTCTTACAGGTAAACTGAAATGATCAGTGGTAATTACTTCCCACCAACGCACAGCATTGCTCTTAAATGTATCACTGGTAAAGTTTAAAGGGAAAAATAAACCCTGTGCCAGTGGCTCATGATTATAATCTCATCTACTCAGGCTGAGATATGAGAATCACAGTTCTTAGCCTGCCAGAGAAGGAAAGTCTAGGAGACTCTTATCTCTATTAAACTACCAAAAAAGTTGGAAATGCAGCTATGGCTCAAGTGGTAGAATACTAGCCTTTAGCAAAAGATGTTCAGGGACAATGCCTTGGCCCTGAGTTCAAGTCCCAGGATCGACACCAAATAAATAAATAAACAAGCAAACAAATAAGGAAACATAAGAGTGGTCTTCCAAGTGTTCAATAATTTCCAAATCTTTAATTACGCTTTCAACCTTGCTTCAGCTCAAAACTATAATAGTTTATAGAAAGTAAAAGGAAGGAAGCAAATAGTTTTAACTTCTTATATTTCTCTTAAAATACTGTAAATTCCTTTAAAATCCACCCAAAATAGCTTTAAGTAAATACATGGTGATCGGCTTTAAAATCAATCTAGCCGATCATGACAGTCACAAAAGTACAAGCATGATGTGCTTGACGTGAATATTCTTTAAAGAATCAAATTAAAAATGTTCAAAGGGAGCAAAGAAATGTCTAAAATGGAATCTTGTGTCATCTTTCTTATTAATTTGAATATTATGAGTTTGTTGAGGAGGAGGAGACTGGTACCTTTCACTATGAAGATTCATAGTTGTGGGAAGTTTTCCACTTTATATTGATTCATTCTACATTGTTTTAACAAAATTATTTACTGTGAGATAATACCGTATGCATACACAAATGCAAGGAATAATACAGAGAACTCCCATATACCTTTCCCGCAGTTTTTCCGAACTGGTAGCATAGTGCCAAATTGCAGTAGAGTATCACAACCAGGAGATTCATACTAACACTTGCAACTGAACAATTTTGTCACAAGGATCTCTCCTACCACCAGTCATGACCACACCTTTTGCAGCTTCCTCCTTCCTGTCCCTATCCTTTTTTCTGCATTTTAATGTTTTTGAGAAGAATTTTATTGTCAGGCTGATGTGCAGAGGGGTTACAGTTACACACGTAAGGCAGTGATTGCATTTCTTGTCAAACTTGTTACCTCCTCCCTTATCTTTCTCCCTCCTCCCCAATTCCCCCACCCCAAGTCATACCGTTAATTTTCAACATATTGTTTTGTGAGTATCACTGTAGCATTGGTTCGCCCTTTGTCCTTTGTCTCACCATTTTGATGTTCCCCTTTCCTTCCCTAATTCAGATAAACGTATATATATATATATATATATATATATATATATATATATATATATATATATTACCCAGGGTACCAAAATCAAATACAGTGACAACAGGGGCTAACCATAGGGAATAAAAGCGAAAGGAAAAAGGAAATGTTTTTATATAGTATGTTAAAAATAAAAACAATGATAAACCACTTGTTTCCATATCTTGGTGTTCATTTCACTTAGCATCATCTTCTGGGATCATATGTACATAGGTATTGAGCTAGTGAAAAAAATCATACTAAGTGAAGTGAGCCAGACCCAACCATAGAGTCTATGGTTTCCCTCATTGGGAATAATTAGCATATGTCTAGGATAGTCCTAGCAGAGGATCACAATAAGCCTATACATGTTAACCATTAATTCTTCCTTATTTCTTAATCCTTCAATTATAATGCTACACCATGAAATGCTAAACTATGTGGCTTTTCTGGATTTCTTTTTCATCCAACATAACTTCCTGAGGATGCATCCAAGTTGCATCATGCTATTAAAAATTCCTTCCTTTCTATTGCTGGCGTGGAAGTGCCACAGTGTGTTTAACCAATCATTCAGTGAAAGATGTCGGAGGTGTTTCCTCTTTATGAAGCTTACACATAGTGTGTTGTACCCCATTTATGCAAATGATTTTGTAGGAGCACAGGTCTTCGTTTCTCTGAGATAAATGCCCAGGAATACCATGGGTAGATAATGTAGGAATTGTATGATTAGTTCTAATACTGCCAAACTTTCCTTTTATGTTCTTACCAGAAAAATAGGAGTAATACATTTTCTCTATATTCTTGCTCACATTTGATCTCATCATTCTTTCATATTCTAATTATTCATATAGAGGTATAGTAACAATTTGAGTTTTTGTGTATTTGTGTGTTAATGGTACTGGGGTTGGAAATCAAAGCTTCTTACTTGCTTGGTGAGTCCTTTACCATTTGAGATATGCCCTTTGGTCCTTTAGCTTTTAATTTAAGGATAGTGTCTCATACTTCCTTTGTGTAGGTTGGTCTCACACCAAGACTGCCCTATTTCTGTCTCTTACATAGATGGGGTAACAGGTATATACCACCTCCCCAGCCTATAACTTGAGTGTTTAATTAATTAAATGTATTCCTTCATACACTTTTTTATAAAAAAAAAAGTTTGTATACACACCCAACTCTCCCCACAAACATCTTGACCTAGATTTAGACATTTGTTGTAATCAGCGATACCTCATAATCACACACAAAGTCTATGGATTACATTTTGGATCACTTTTGTTGTACAATCCACAAGTATAATGACATGGTAGTATCACACGGAACAATTTTCACTTGCCTAATAATCTTTTGTGCTGTATTTGTTTGTTCTCTTCTCTCAACAAGCTCTAACAACTATGCATCAATTCCATTGTCTGTATAATTTTTCATTTTTCCAGAAGGTTATGTAACTGAAATCCTATATAAACTTTCAGGTTGTATTTTTTTTCACCTAAATACATTTAGGTTTCTTAAGTTTTCACTTAATATGCATTGAAGTTTCTTCCACAGATGATCGCTCATTTTTGGGTACTAAGCAATTTCTTAGTGTACATGCGAACCACAATTTATTTATCAAGTCACCGACTGAACATCTTGATCGCTCTGCAATGTGGACAATTATGAGGAAAACTGCTACAAACATTTCTGTGAAAGTTTTGGGGAAGGCAGAAGTTGTAGTTCATTTGGGTAAATACTAAGGAAAACGGTGGCTGTTTCTAACTAATTTCGTTTAGAAATTGCCAGTCTTACAAAATGGATGCATATTGCCTTCTCACTAGTAGTGAATGAGGGTTTTCTTTCCTACATCTTCATTAGCTTTTGCTATTGTCAGTGTTTTAGATTTTTAGATATCATAATACATCTCTCATTGTTTGAATTTGTAATTCTCTATCACATATGCTTCCTTGCTGTTTGTAAATCTTTGGTGAATGTTTACTAAGGTCTTTGCCTATTTTAAAATCAGGTATTCTGTTTATTATTGCTGAATTCTTTATATATTTTAAACAACAGTTCTTTTCAGCTTCCTATTTGCTAATAATTCATTGTAAAGCAGTAGCTATTTTAATATCTTTTGGCATTGTCATTTTTGATGGTAATTTTCTAATAGTAACTGACTTTGAACTGATGTCTGTCTGTATTCACTGTACATATGCTTGCCTCTTGAAACATGTCTCTGTGTATCTGACCATTTTTGTGCTTTAATTTGGTTTTTGTTTTGTTTTACTTACTGTTGAGATTTAAGAGTGCTTTGTATATTCTACCTACATGGTAAGAGAATGTTGAAAGCGTTTTATCACCATCACCAATCCTGTTTTTCAGCTTTGGAATGATTTTCCGGCAGGCAGGAGGGAGGGGTGGGAATGGAAGCCGGGACCTCGTGCATGCCAAGCAAGTGTTCCTCTACCGAGCTGCACGCGGCACCCCTTCTCCTCCTCCTTTCTTATTTATTTTTTATTATCCTCAAGCAGTTATACAAAGGCGTTCCATTGATTCCATGGGATACACTACATGGTGATCAACATCAACCTTTCTGATATTCTCACCCATGCCTCTCTTACTCCCGCTTGCTTCCCTCACTCATCTTAATTTTGCAGCATACAGTAGGTTCTTGTCTGCAATTTCCTGCCCTCTAGTCATTGCCGCCCCCCTCCCCCTTGGCCCCACTCTACTCCTAGTGTTTCCTTTTCCTGAGTTTTTCCTTTGCCTTCCTAAGGAACTGCACTGCGTAGCATCTCCCTTGCGTCTTACCATATTTCAGGGAACACATTCGTACGGACTCGCAAACCATCCAACCAATTCATTGGTAAGTCTGTCAGTTGAACCTGGCTTCCACACATAAGGGAAAGCATGCATCTTTTGCCTCTTTGTGCCTGGCTTATTTCACTTAGCATAGTTCTTTCCACGGCTTCCCATTTCTTTACAAATGATCCAATATCCTTCTTTCTAATGGATGAGTAAAATTCTGTTTTGTACATATGCATCACATTCCCTTGATCCATTCATCTTAACAGGGTCTATAATGAGACCTGGAAATTTCTCCTTCTGATGAGGTGCCATTTATCATTTTTTGCTTTGCTCATTTTGTTTTGGATGCCAAGCCTAAGAAGTTGCTAGAAAACCCTAAATCCTGAAGATTTTATTATTTCATTTTATAGATGCGTAGTATATATTTAAATCCATGACTCATTTCTTGTGTCTTTTTTATAGTACATGGAATCTAAGTCAAGGCTTATCTTCCACTAATGAATGTTAGATTGCTGTGGTGCTAGATATTAGAGACTGTATTTCCTCCAATGAGTTACTATTGCATTCTTTCCAAACGTCATTTGGTTTTCTTTGTGTGTGTTTTTGTAGGGATCATTTCTGGCTTCTTTGGTTCCTCTAGTCCATGTGTCCTCCCCTCCATCAATACCAAACAGTCCTTTATCATGGTGACCACAGCAAAGCCTTGAAAGGAGCGACACTGATTCCTATGACTCCATTTCTTTCAATATTGTTTCAGCTACTATGATTCTTTTACTTTACATATAAAGTTCAAAATGGTTTCACTTGTATTAGTAAATCTTAGCCAGGCACCAGTACCCCAAGCCTGTCATCCTCGTTACTCGGGAGGCTGAGATCTAAGAATCGTGGTTCAAAGCCAGCCTGGGCAGGAAAGTTCTTAAGACGCTTATCTCCAATTAACCACCAGAAAACCAAGTGGCGCTGTGGCTCAAAGTGGTAGAGCACCAGCCTTGAGCAAAAAAAAAAAAGAAAAGCTTAGGGACAAAGCATAGGCCCTGATTTCAAGACCCAAGACCAACAAAGAAGGAAAAAAGAACAAAGGAAAGGAATATGGAGAAAGAATGGTAGAAATTGAATTAAGGCTAATTTCCGTTTGAGGGAAATGGACATCTTTATTATTTTGAGTTCTCCAAATCACAGCCACAGTACGGTTGCCCATTTATCTCCCTTGATTTCTCCTGTCAGTTTCCTGTAAATGTTTCATCCGATTTGCACTTAATTGTTTCACTTTTCTGAGTGGTTATAAATTGTGTTATATTTTTAATTTTGTTGCTCCCATATTCATTAGCGATATTGAGAAATAGAATTGATGTTTTGTGCTTAATCTTGTGCTCTACTAGCATGCTGAATTTAATTATCAGATACAAGAGGTTTCCTTGGGAGTTTCTATGGCCCATCTATCTGCAAATACCGACAGTCTTATTTATCCTTCCTTTTTAAAAAAATCTCAGCAGGCCTCCTGCTTTATTTGCTTGCCTTATTACAATGTTAGGACTTCTACTGTTATGTTACATGGTAGTGTTAAGAGTAGCTATCTTTAACTTACCTCCAAAATTTTGATGGGGACGCCGGCTTTGGTGTATAAGCATTGCACTTTGTAGATGCTATCTATACAGAGGGAAGCTGCTCTCTACTCCTAGGTTTCTGAGACTTTTTGCTGATTATTTGGTTCTCAAGAGCCTTTTTATTTTCATTTGGTACCAGTCCTGGAGCTTGAACTCAGGGCCTGGGTGCCACCCTTTCACTTTTTATGCTCAAAACTAGTACTCTACCACTTGAGCCACACCTTCACTCCTTGTTTGTGGCTAACTGGAGGTAAAGGTCTCCTGGACTTTGCTGCCTAGGCGGTCATCAAACCGGGATCATCAGATCTCAGCACCTCCTGTGGCTAGGATGACAGGCCCGAGCCACACATGCCGGGCTCCATGAGTCCTTCTGATCATGTGGCTTTTCTTCTTTAGCCTTCCTGCATTTGGTGGATTGCATGGACTGACTTGAAAGAGTCGACCAGGAAGGAGACCCTTACCACGGTTCCTCATGAAAGCAAGGAGGTGAAGTTGAGTTTCTGCAAGTGGGGATTACAGGTTCAGGTGTGGGGAATGGATGAGGATTCGGGAGTGGACAAGGGGAGCCTTCCTGTTGGAAAGTGGAGAGGATGAAAGTACGAGCTCCTCACTCAGCCTTCGCCTTCCATCCTAGGAAGGAAGTTGAGAGCTGAATTCTAGTCAGAAAAGAATGGAATTCTACACTCAGCTGGTTTCAGCAGGTCTGTGGTTGCCATGTTCCCTGCTACTTTTGGTCAAACTGAAGCAGGTAATGTCTATAGTTTGGCTGCCCCTTTCCTAAGGGAGAGAAGGCTTTATTGCAGTGATTATTTTATCTTTCTTCCCTGAACCATTGGCCACCAGGGTGACTTCTTCAGTTTTAAGTCTACGATACAGAAAGCAAAAGAGAAGAGAGGGAGACCCTCTCCAAGTCTGTGGTTTCACAAATGAGCCTTTTCCTCTCTCCAGGTTTCAAAGCTTTCTGGTGTTAGTTTTATACATAACTGCTAGTGTTTTCAGTTTTACTGAAGGAAGATGTCTATCTACTGGATCTTCCCAAAAGTAGAAGTCAATGTGGATTATTTAATAATGTAATAATTTTTATAATATGATTCCATACATCACATAGGTGATGGCCCACTCAGTCTATAATAGAATACTTCTGCAATAGAAAATCTAGACCTTTTTTTTTTTTTTTTTTTTTTTTTTTTGGCCAGTCCTGGGCCTTGGACTCAGGGCCTGAGCACTGTCCCTGGCTTCTTCCCGCTCAAGGCTAGCACTCTGCCTCTTGAGCCACAGCGCCGCTTCTGGCCGTTTTTCTGTATATGTGGTGGTGCTGGGGAATCGAACCTAGGGCCTCATGTATCCGAGGCAGGCACTCTTGCCACTAGGCTATATCCCCAGCCCCCAAGACCTTTTGAGGAACCTCCATACTGCTTTCCACAGTGGTTGAACCAGTCTGCATTCCCACCAACAGTATAGTAGCATTCCCTTTTGTCCACATCCCAGCCAGTGTCTACTAGTATTGGTTTTCTTGATAATGGCCATTCTACTGGAGTGAGGTGGAATCTCAATGTGATTACGATTTGTATTTCTTTCATGCCCAGAGATGTTGAACCTTTCTTTATGTGTCTATTGGTTATCCTTATTGTCTCTCCAGAGAAGTCCCCTTTTAATTCTTTAGCCCACTTGTTAATAGAGTGGTTGTTTCTTTGGGAATTTTTTATTGGGGCATTTAATTTGTCGCACTTTAGGTATATTTTTGATGTGAGGCCCTTGTCTGTTGTGTAGGTAGAGAAGATCTTCCCTGGATCTGTGGGCTTTCTGTTTACCTTGCTATGTCCTTTGCCATGCAGAAGCTCTGCAGTTTGATGCAATCCCATTTATCTAGCCTGTATTTCGTTTGTTTGTTTGATTTGATTTGTGTTTCTAGCTCTTCATTTAGGAAGTTTCAACCTGTGCTAATGAGTCCAAGTGTGTCCCTTATCCCTTCCTGTATTATTCTCAGGGTATCTGTTCTTACCTCACGGTCTTTGACCCATTTGGAATTGATTCTGGTCCTGGGTGATATACAAGGATCTAACTTCAGTTTTCTACACGTATAGCAATTCCTCCCTATAATCCAGCAATCCCACTCTCAGGCATTTACCACAAACAAGGCCATACTAAAGCTACCAGAATAACCATGTTCATTACAGCATTATTTACCAAAGCTAAGATGGGTAACCAACCAAGATACCACTCAGTAGATTATTCAATCGAGAATACGTGGTATATATACAATGGAATTCTATGCTTCTATCAGAAAGAATGACATCACCCCATTCATAAGGAAATGGAAAGATGTGGGAAAAAATCATATTAAGTGAAGTAAGCCAGACCCACAGAAACAGACTCCATGATTTCCCTCACTTGTAATAATTAGTATATGTCTAGGATACTCCTGGCAGAGGATCACAATAGCTGAATAGCTATGTACATATGACCATATAAAATGATACTAATCAAAATGAACTCCAAAATATGCAAAGAAGAAGATTTTTTTTTGTTTTTTAGTGTACTGTATGAAATTATTTCTTTTTTTCCTTCATTTTCTTCCCTCTGGTTTATCCCCTGTTGTCATTGTTTTTGAATTTTGGTTTACCCTGTGTCTTGTATATATGTTTATCTGATTCGGAGAAGGGAAAGGGAATAATAAACTGGTGAGACAAAGAACAAGGGGCAAACCAATGCAACAGCAATATTCACACACACTATGTTGGAAATGAACTTTCCAACTTAGTGGGGGGTGGAGAGTCAGGGGGGAAGGAAAGTGGGAGAAGACTAAGGAGGAGGTAACAATGTTTGACAAGAAATGTACTCATTGCCTTACTTATGTAACTGACACCCCTACATATATCACCCTTACAATGAAATGAAATGAAATGAAAAACTCAATCTGGAAATCTTTCCTTCTGAAAGTGAGAAAAGCATCAATACACACTTCCAGATCTGAATCACCTAAAGGCAATTTCACTTAAAAAGCAATTTCTTAAATTCCTAGAGTATAGAGGGAAAAGTAAAAGTTCTAACAAGATGAAAAAAAAAATCTGCCTGCCCATTTCTTTGTATTCTCTCTTTCTCTCTAGTGCGCGCTCTCTCTCTCTATTTACACACACACACACACACACACGCACACACATATATATTCCTTACTAAATGAATAAGATTTTATTTAAAAATACTGCTGGGTGCCTGTGGTTCATGCCTGTAATTCCAGCTACTCAGGAATCTGAGATCTGAGGATCTCAGTTTGAAGTCAATCTGGCAAAGAAAGTTCATGAAACTCTATCTACAATTAGCCCCCCCCCACCCCTTGCAGGTAAGTACAAAGCTGGAAGTTGGCTCCAGTGTTAGAGTGCCAGCCTTGAGCCAATAACAAAACGCAGAGACAACACCCATGCTCTGAGTTCAGGACTCAAAACTGGCGAAAATGAAAACCTACAATTTGTATAAGTACTATCGAGAACTATTAACGCTGCCTGAAATGGTATTTCCATGTTCTTTATGCAATTCATGGAGTTTGGTTGAATACCCATAGTAATATCTATGTATAGAGATGATATATAGTACATGATATATATTACATACATGTAATCTCTCTCTATAGATATATGACACATATATCACGTATGTCCTATGTATAATTTGCATGTGTTGTATATATGTCACATAGTTATGACATATCCATATATATCAAATATATGAAAAAGTATTTGTCACTTACCTGAATATTATTTACTGTTACTAAGTACTCTGTATTCTTTATATTTTAAGAATTCAGAATTTTATAACTTAACAAGTACAGGAGATATAGATATATATACATATATATGTAACATGATGTTTAGAAGGCTTCAAATTAAATGTGTCCTTCTTTAAAATTGAAAATTAACATAAAAACAAGGAGTTATGGTCCCAGCTATTTCTCTTGTTGTGACATCAGACATGCGTCAAATGAAATTATTCGGCCAGCTTCTGAAGCCCTTTACTTTCCAATTTCTCTTTTTGATCCCAACATAACCATCACTTGCCGTTTTCTCTACAGATCCCACCGCTACTTATAAAAACTTGGCATAACTTGAGCTTCTATTTACCACATGGATGATTTCCTGATTCCTAGTTGGATTTCTCATTTCCCTCCTTAAGGTTCTTTATCATTTTTGCATTGATTCATCAATGCTGGATCCTTATTGGGTTTCCCTAGCACATCATTAAAAAGCTCCTTGAAAACAAAATCTGTGGTCTGTTCGTCGAACTCTGTGCTCCCTGCTATATTTTTTTCATACTATCTTGGCCTTTGTAAACTTTTAACAATGAATAATAGTATGAAGGAAAGTCCAGAGTTCCAGGCTTTCTAATTCATGATAGCCTGGAATGATAACTGTTTTCACATTCATATGTGGTCAGGATGGTCATTCTCCATAATATGCTAAATGGACCACTGGGAACATGACTTCAGTGATTAGGGCCAACAGCTTTTATTAATGAATAATCAGAATGACCAATTAGAAAAAATTAGACAGGATGTCATTTGATAATTTTAAGTGCCTAATTCTAGCTGAGTGCTTATGAAATGATAAAATTCACAGAAAGAACTAGGACTGAAAGCAGTGAACATCCTGTATGACTTTTTAAAGTAAAAAAGAAATAATTGTAACTTACTTTCTTGGTTTCCTTTTTTCTAGTTTCGTTGAAACCAGCTTAACTGTGAAATAAAGTCTCAATTTGAAAGAAACTTTAAAGGTTTTTATCTTCCCTACAGAAAAGGAAGGAAATGTATTTCTTTAAAATGAAAACTTAGTTGTGGAAGAAAACAAGAAAAATTGCAAAAGGCAGGGAAATGACAGAATCTACAATTTGGGGTGTTCGTGATTTCTCACTATCCCAAGTCAATAACCTTGAAATTAGATGACAGTAAGATGTGCTTTCTGTGACAAGTACTTCTGTTCTTATTCGATTTCTAGTAGGAATTTAGATATGGTAGGGTCCAAAAATGCCTCAAAATGCTGTCTCTTCTTTTATTTCCAAGGTTATAAAGATATTTTATAACCATTCCTGAAATAATGCACTGTTTAAATGGTAGCTGAATCTGTACACCCTGAGAAAGTCCCTGCTCATTACATCTTTTTTAAGACAAAAATGTTTAACCGCATTGACAAAGAAAAAAAAAAAGATCACTATTAGGCTGGTAGGGAAAGCCAATCTCTATAATTCAGAGGAATCTTCTCATTTTTCAAAGAAACCATTCTCATAGGCCCTCAAAATACCCACTGCACCCTGGCCTCTTACCTGCCCTATCCTTTCTCCAAAGTTCATTTCAACTCCCACATTCTTCAGAAAGCCTTTTCTCACCTTTCCAGTCCTTGGTGATGACCCCCTAACCCGAACACCTGCTAGATGATATTTGTCACTTAGCATGTGGTACCTGGTAGATTTAATTACTTTTTATGTTGGTCTGGTTTTTCTAATCATAACATGAGGCTCCTAAAGTCAGGGACTCGGTAGAGTTCTGAAAGCATAAGGGAACTCTGTCAATACATGGCTAGATGAATGTGGTTTTGATAGAGTAGATTATGCCTCAAGTTCATGGAGATTTTGCTTGGTTCCTTTCTCTGCTACAAGAAAAACCAAGATATAAGCAATCTTAAATAAATGCACACATACATAATGAATAAACATATTACATTCTTAAGAAATTATTTATTGATTTATTTTTTATTTACTTTTGCTTGTCCTGGAGCTTGAACCTGGGCTTCGGTGCTGCCCCTGAGCTTTTTGCTCAAGATTAGCAATCTACCACTTGAACCCCAGGACCACTTCTGACTTTATTTTCATAATAGTTAATGGGAAATAAGAGTTTCATGGATTTTCCTGCCTGGGCTGGCTTTGAACCACAATCCTCAGATCTCAAATTCCTGAGTATCTAAGACTAGAGACATGAGCCACTGGAGTCGGGCAGAATTGCTTTTTCTTAAGAAATATTTATTCCTAAGAATCAAGAATTCTTTAATCTTAAATAAATGCTTTTTTTCAAATTTTGTAGATATTTATAAATTCTACATGTAAACATGACAAGCCAGACTTAAACACCAATAACATAACCTGCCACTTATTTAAATATTCTTCTTCCTCATATAAATGGCCATTGTATAATACAAGCTTCCCTACTGACAATGAGCAATGCACACTTTCACCTATAACGTCTAAGAAATCCAAGTATGAAGAAGCCTTTTGAATCTACTACTCAACCCATCTTTTCCTAAATTTATTGGCTCAAGTAACTTTTTGTACAATAGCTTAAAATTATAGTTATTAGGATCACACTTGGAGAAACAAATTTAAATGTCCCTTTTGAACAGTATCTAAATGGCTGGTACCTACCAGTGGTAGAGTGCTTGCCTCATGTACATGAAGCCCTGAGTTCGATTCCTCTGCACCACATATATAGAAAAACCCAGAAGGGGCACTGTGGCTCAAATGGTAGAGTGCTAGCCTTAAGCAAAAAGAAGCCAGGGACAGTGCTCAGGCCCTGAGCTCACCCCAGGACTGGCAAAAAAAAAAAAAAAAAAAAAAAAAAAACAAGCAAAAGAAAAGTATCTAACATATTTATCTTCACCAGAAATGGGTGATAGACAGGAAGCTACCCAACTCAAAGGGTGATGCATTATTTATCATTATTCTATACTTTCTAGAAGACCGTGACCTACAAAGTGAATCCCATAACTACTTATTAAAGAACTAAAAGTTGGTACACTGCTATTTTCATGACTGTGTGATACTTTCACATGTAGAAATTATAAACTACATATATTTAATAATGATGTCATGAACGAGATGATTTTAGTCTGAAGACCCATTACAAGTTAAAACAAAAAGGATGTTTCTAGGTTCATACAAGTTGGAAAAGTTGTCAGCCACGTTTTTACAATAAACTACGCTCATGCCTTTGAATGTACTTTGCCACCATCTAATATTTTAGGAAAATGAAAATATTCATGTTATATTCGAATTTCGACATTTTTTTGCCAAGCCACATGCAATTATTACATATGTATTACTTAAAAATACATTTTGTTGTTTCTGTTGCTGTTAGTGTCTACCTACCATGTGACACTCGGGAGCTGAGCACAATGATGTGAAGGTCCAGGGCCCTCGCCCACCGTGATGGTCCAGGGCCCTCGCCCACCGTAGACCCGGAAGCTTCTGCTCCTGATTGTTTGGGCACACTCTGTAGTGATGAAAGAAGCCAATGAAAGAATATAGTCAGCACTAGAACGCTAAAGAGAGAAGACACAAAAGAAACAGCATATATTTGCTTCAATACACCTGTGGCAAACCTTTTGGACTTCTATAATTTATGTTAATAATACATCTTTCAGCTTTAGGCCTGTTTGAGTGCTTTCTGTCACTGACAAGCATTGATTAGATTTTATAGACACACTGGTCCTCATAGTAGTAGTCTATAAATAACAGAACCTACAATATAAACACAAAAATGACACCAATGTCCCAGGTTGTGGTGTTGCCACCACAGTACTGTACTAGGCAATAGTTGTTTAAATGTTGCTCAGTTCAGACCTTTGTTCACTGAGGCTCTTGAATGCTTTTATTTTTGCACCAGTACTAACAACTCAGGGCCTCTTTTTCCATTCAAGAATTGTACCTTACCACTTGAGTCATACCTCCACTTCTGGCTTTTTGATGATTCACTGGAGATGATTTTTTATGATTCCACTGACTCTTCTGCCCTAGCCATCTTCAAACTGTAGCTAGGATTATAGGGGTGAGCCACCAGTACCCAGCTAGACTCCCCAAATATTGACGAGAGAAAATGCATGGTTTTAAAATAGATGGTACACGGGTCAGGGTCTCAGAAAAGAACAAGTATCACTTTTACAAAGGTAGGAACGGAACCAGTGGAACTGGTAGCCTGTGAATCAGGTGGTGTCGGCAGCGATGGAAAGAGGCATCCTGGGCCTGCAGGAGGAGGGAAAGAAACGGCTTTACTGTAGGGTGGGGGAAATGAACGCGATGCAAGAACACTGTCATCCTCTGCCGCTATCCAGCTCCAGTCTCTAAAAGGCCATACCACACCTGCTGCATTTGAACACAACAAGGTCTACCAAGCAAACAAGGCCCCCGGCATGCAAATAGTCCTCTTGGAGAGATTTTAGATGCTATTAAACTAAGATTCCCACGTGATAAATTGTTGCTATTGTGTTTGTTTCAAGCCAGTCTCTCTAATAAGGGTGTCCCACATGATTATCAGAGACATGCTTGTCACAACTCTGCTGGGAGATAAGGCAAAAAACAAACAGCATCAAATGTTGAGTCTCATTGACTGAAGCCAAATTGAAAACAAAATTACTTCCCAGGTACTTTAGAGTAGAAGTTAAAGAAATGCTGCATTATTTCCAGAAGCCAGAGGGGTAGAAAACCCAGAGAAAAAACATCCCTGTAGCAACCAGGACAGGCTGGTGCCTCTTATGGAATGTAACTCTGCCTTCTTCTAAGCCACCGCTCCCCAGGTTCTGAGAGGCAACCAATGAGCAATGTCACCCCTGGGAAGGAAGGAGAGGAAGACACCAAGCTATCTGGGCAGGAAGTATAATGAAGGGATGTTTTACAAAGGGGAGGGCGGGAGCAGTAGGAGCAGCTGCCCATTCCAAACTCAATTTCCAGTAAAGAGTATCAGAACATAAAAAGGCGTATTTGGTAGAAAGAAAGAGGCAGTGAATATCTAAAGGTTATGTAAAAAATATTGGACAAATAGAAATAAGTAGTAGGACAGAGTTTCAGATTACTGTAGACAGATCCCTATGTCAGTAAAATATAATAAAGGAAATATCACAAATAATAATAGAAGAAACGTAATAATTGAAGAAATACAATGAAACATAGTATAATGTACACTCCTGTATAGATAGTCTAATTTAAACTGTAGTCTATAGTATGTTTAGTATAATATAGTATATATAATATACTATAATTTATATTATAGTATAGTATTTGTACTATAGTACAGCTAGTATAATTGTAGTGAAATATAATAAAAATTAAAGTGATTTTGGCCAGGTATAGTGGTCCACACCTGTAGTCCCAGATACTTAGGAGAGGGAGGTCAGGTGGACCTAGGTTAGAGGCCAACCCAGGCCAAAACAAGGGAAAACTTCCATCCCAGTCCGGTCACCAGGCATAGCAGAACACAGCTGTGATCCGAGGCATACGTAAGAGGACCATAATGCAGGCTTGCCTTGGACAAAAATAGGAGACCTTATCTGAAATGTGAACAAAGCATAAAGGACCAGTCATAGTTCCTGTCTAGGGTCCCTGCCTAGCAAGCACTTCAAAGTAACCCGATGTCAATTGTCCTTCTAACAAATGCGTTTGTATATCCAATAGTTAGGTTATTGTTATTGATGGTTGTCTAAAAGCTTAGATTGTAAAATGGGGTTCTAGAAGCTCAAAGATTTAAGTACAGATGTTTCTAGCATGAAGAGAACCTGGGAAGCATTGTAGCATTTTTAAATGCGTTGTGAACACATAAGCCTAATAAAATGAGTACATGTAAGGCTGCCTGGGTAGAAAATGTAAAGTCATAAATTTACATCAACAAGGGATTGCTTAAGAAGATTGTCTTAACTTTCTTACTAGGTATGTTGCATAGGAAGGAGAAACTTTCCCCGGCTTCGTTTTTCTTGTCAGGAATGCTTGTATAGACATACTGGGATTTCCCAGGTTAAATGAGCTAATACACAAGGCCAGGGCCTCGCACAGTTGTCAGTCAGTTGATTCCGACTATATTCAGGTGATCTTCCCAATGTAACAGCTATTATCTCTCTATTACCTGCTCAGGAAAACAATGTCTTGTGGATACTAAGGGGGAAAAAATCATTTTGTTTCATTATTATGACATAAATTCCTATTCCTCAGTGTTGACATCCACACCTAGAGTTCCGAGATTCCATTACTAAACCAAAGATGAAACTCCATGGGGAAATGTGGCTGAGCAGAATGTGACATTTCCCAAATTCTCCTCTGCCTCAAACTATTTTCCTTTCAAACTCGTGCGAGGCACAGAACATCAACTCCACGCAACAGATAATGCTCTTTAAGTGAAAGTCAAAACATGTTTTCTGCATGATCCCTGCCTTGCAGAAGCCATGACTCCATTCAAGTCTGGTGCAAATTCTACGTGCTTGTGTTGAGGTTTGCCACACGAGGCCACCAGTGACTCTTTACCTCAGCCTCCTCCTCTCTACCACGCGTCCCACGAAAGCTGCTTTAAATCCTTAGTTTTGTAGTGCTTATTGTTATTAACGAATATTTTTATTATGTAAGTAGTTGTACAAAGGATTTGTCATCCATCAAAAGTTTATGAGTACAGGACATCTTGATCAATGTAATGACACTGAGCACCGTTTTCACCCACCCCTTCCAGCCCAGCCCTCCCCTCACTGTCAGTAATTTTATTTAAACGTATCACTATTTCCAGCATTTCCACGGAGTACATTTTCAATATTTATAAAAGATTGACATGTCTAGTTTACTAGTTGTATTTGAAAATATAATCTACATTCTGACGTTAAAAGTATCAAACATGCTAGGTTAGCCTCGGAGACCTAGGGAGAAAAGACTTCTTCAACAGTTTCACAAGAAAGAAAAAAGAAATTTCTTACAGATTTTTTTTATATGCACGAGACCACGGGTTAATACAAAGTGCACCTAATTTTAAATCAAGTGACTTAGAGGCTCATCTCTCCCGTAGCTGCCGCCTGACCAGCCCACGTCTCTCAAAATCAACTCCATCCATTTTGTAAGTTTCATTTTTTTTCCTGTAGCTGAGATTACAATCTATCATTTAGGAGGAATATGACACCTAGATAAAAAGCAAGTTGACAAAAAAAAAAAAAAAGGAATCGAAACCTGTGCCGATGGGGGAGGAAAAGTAGAAATAGGCTGCATCTCTGTTATTTAAAATGACATCGTTGGAGCTGAGAAGACAGGAGCTGGGGAAAAAAATCTTCTTTCGGTCATTTTTATCAAGTGACTTGTAGTTAAGGGAATGTGGAAATATGTCAAATAATCATCATATTCTCTCAGTTCATTGTTCTACAGTCCTTATTCTGCACATTAAATGAGAATCTCGTGCTTTAGTTGGAAATCAATTTCATTCTTACCCTAAAGATAATATGCAAGCAATTTTTTCCTGTGTGAAATATTTCCAGTCATTCTTTGTATGGCGCTCAAGTAGTCATAATTATGTGCATTTAGCACATGGAGTCTCTTTGGCTTTCTATGGGGCGTACGTACTGAGAGGCGTGCTTATACCACTGGTGACAAGTTGTTTCCAAGGCAGTTCCTACCACTGAATGCTTAGGGGTCTCCATCTTTTGTAACTGTGGGGTGAAAGGAGAAAAGGGGGCCGACATTACGGGACATGAGCGTGCTCCTCAACTCTGTCGCCAGCACCATCAATGCCTCACCCTCTCTGGGTGGCTTTCTCATATGTAAAATAAAAGAACTTGGACCAGCTCTTCTGAAATGTACCCTTTTCGTTCTTCTATTAGTTTACCTTTGAAGGATTGCATTAAAAAGGTGCTGTTTTCTGTGCTATCTTAGTCTATATATCGTGGAAATAAAAACCAGCTCTATACGTCAATGGTGGTTCCAAATATGCTGAGATTTAAAAAAAAGACAGAACAACAGCAAAAACAACAGAGGGCCAAATACCTGTGTCTCAGGCCTTTAATCCTAGCTGACCTGAGGATCAGGTTCAAAGCCAGCCTAGGATGGAAAGTCTATGACATTTTTATCTCCAATGAACCACCATCCTTTCTGGCCACCCTTGAGCCTAAAAGCTATGGTATAGTGCCTAAGTTCAGAGTTCAAGCCCCAGTACCAACATACACACACAAAGTAAATCTTATTACACCAGTTGTGGTTTTTTCCTCCTGCTCCCAAGGAGAAATACTTCAGAACAGACCAACACATGTACTTTCCCAAGTTGCTGGGGACAAGGGGACATCTTTTCCAGCATTCTGTCCAAGTACTTCCCTGAGGGTTTAGTGACGGGATCGTTGACCTTCTCTGGGAATCCTAGGTACACAATGCAGTCTACAACAGTTGGAGGAGTTCTTTAGAACTACAGGAATAAAAACTAATCCATTCAGGAAACTAAATACATTCTAGAAAAAAAATACATTTATAATTGTTGTAATTAATTATAGAAATATATGTTAACTGTTAAATAGATATGTGCACAGAATTAATATAGCCTACTGTATATATAATTATAAATCTATGTATAGCATATGTTTGTGCTAAATTTACTAGTTATATATACATAAATAATTAAAATAGACACATATATATTTTTAAAGTTTCTGCCCTAATCTATAAATAATTGAGAACATTTAAGCACACAGATACAAAATATAGTCATGTTTATTACAAAATGTAATTGTTAGATCAATCAAAAATACAAAGCAGATTATAAAGCTCGGATGAAAGCCTAAAAAGCCGGGTAGTGGAGGCTCACACCTATAATCCTAGGTACTCAGGAGGCTGAGACCAGAAGAATGCCGGAGCAGACATGTCTGACAGACCTGTTTATCAACATAGCACGAAATCAAGCTGGAGTTTTGGCCCAGAGGTAGAGTGCCAGTTGTGCAAGCTAGTCAGGCAAACTCAGGAAGTGTGTAGCCCTGAATTCAAACCCGGGGAGCATCCTCAAAAAAGCCGAAGGACAAGCTACCAGTGCTTGCTACAACAGGTAAGAAAAGCCACACACACACACACACACACACACACACACACACGACTCATCCACACATTACACATTTTGGTAAGGAAATTCTATGCTAAGTCACAGGCTTTTCACTCCCATGGTTGTTTTCAGGCCGGGCCTCCATGGTACGCAGGCTGCTGCTAGGTTTCAAGAGATCTTTTACTACAGTAGATCTAGGTGACTGAGGTGTTCTTTGTCTTTTTGAAAAACATTTACTGTCAAGGTGAAGTACAGAGGGGTTACAGGCACATATGTTAGCTAGTGAGTACATTTCTCATCTAACGTGTTACCTCCCCCCTCATTTTGCTCCCACCTCCCCTCCTCAATGGCTCTAGTTGTACAGCTGGTTTACAACATAATGTCTTTTAAGGATTGTTGTTGCATTGGTTCGCCTTTTACCTTTGGTCTCACCATTTTAATGTTCCCCTTCCCTTCCCTAGTTCAGACAGACATATATAAATACCCAGAGGTTTTGTTTTTTTGTTTTGTTTTGTTTTTGTTTTGGTCAGGTGTGGGGCTTGAACTCTGGGCCTGGGTACTGTCCCTGAGCCGTTCAGCTCAAAGCTACTGCTCTACCGCGTTGAGCCACTTCTACCCAGAGGTGTATTTTTTTTTTTAATCTCCACCGGAACACCCATCTCTCTACTTGTACTCCTCTATCTACTCCCCAAGTACTAGTCTACAGTATTGAAAGAGATGATATCAAATTCACATCTTGGTGAACATCACTGGTCTACTCTTGTTATCCACATAGACGTCTCTAGCTCTGGATCCCGCTCTTCCCCTTTGCCAGCCAGCCATTCAGTCTTTAGTAGGTAAAGCACGCCACGTGAGCCAAATGGGTCTTATTGGTCACGCTCTGTCGATGACATGGTTGCTTATTTTAGTGGCTGTCCCATTAGTGACTTTGACTAGGTTCCCAGTGGCTATAAACTGTTGATGGCCAGTTATGGTACTAGTTAATAAGGCCACAAACTAATTTCTAAGAACACTGTGCTTGTAAAGACTGGTTCTGTTCTAATCCATGGATCTTTATGAATCTTCAAACCTTCCTTTCATTCAGAGGCAAGTTCTTTTGTTGACACCCTTATGGGTTGAAACAGGAAGATAAAGCTTCTGAGAAAGACTTGTTAAGCAGTCTGTTGCCCTGCAAATTAAGGTCTTCTTTCTTTCCTTTTTCTCTTTAAAATGTCTTGGTGCCTTCCAGGCTCATTAACAAAGATCAGAACTTCTGTGAACAACTGTAGCATACGTACTCTGTCTTGGATTGAGGCTGCGATGATGTCTTGCATAGATGGAACAACCTTCAGTGGTACTCGGTGCTCCACAATTCTCTTATCTAATGCTGTCCAATTCTCTAACCTGAATTATCTGTTCTCTTCAGCTGATGGTTTCAAAGTCTATTCAGTTAACAAGAAAACAGCGAGGCCATTTAAAATGGAGACAAAACCCTTAAAGGATAGTTTCATTATTGAAAATAAAGTAGCTGTCTAACCAGGTTAAGTTCTAATAACCTCAAGAACCTAATAAATTTAACCAGGTTACGTTTGATTAATACATTGGAAGGTGCTGCCATTTAAAAGAAAAGGAGGAATAATAAAAGCAAAGGAGTTTAAGTTATGATTATGCACACCTATTCACATTAATTGGCTTGGCTATTTTCTTGTAGGTAAGACTATAATTTTACCTAGTACAAATAGAAGTAACTTAGTTTCTTACCTCTTAGTCCTTGTAAACACTTAGATGGAATCAATTTCTATAAAATCAGCCAGCCATTGTTTTTGGAACAAGGAACATGGTTCAAACCCAGGCTAAGCTCTGGGATTATTAAACTTTGCAATACATTATCTGTATTCACAGAACCCTAGTCATTCTGAGGAAATACATCTTACTAGACAATTCCAGAATGCTATTATACTAACATAGAGCAAGCTTCTGGATAGATATAGATTATGTAAACACATACAGATACAAATATAGGTGAGGTGAATATATTGAGAGACACTAGAAAAAGAGATAAAGATAGAGATCGATATACTCATATGGGAAGAGCATTGGAACACTCTCTAAGACAGGATCAGCTTTCCATAATGTCCCTAGGAATGGTCCATAGACCTCAATATGTATATGGAAAGATAATGCAAAATGCTGTTCTTGTATATGGTGATCAAAATGCAGATCTTTGAACTGAATCTTTCCACGAATTGAGCTATTTTTTAAGCAGACTGATATTTTGACACTGCATTTCTAATGAAATAATGGCAGAACCTCTAAAGGCATGTCTATGTATCTATATAAAGGCATATATATGTTTGCATATATGTATATATGTATGGGGGTGCTAGAGATAGTTTGCTCTAAAGTTGTGAGGAGTCTTGTTCCTAATTCTGTAGAAAGTTAGTAGTATTGCATTTGTAGCCGTAACACAGTTGCAGAATTCCAAAAGGACTATTTTGTTCCATTTATTACAGTAAAAAAAGAAATCCTTGCTGAATACAAAACATTGCTGTTTTGATTATGTGAACTGATTGTGTGCAATTTTGCCACTTCTTTTTATGTCATCATGTCCATTGAATCCCTTTTAAAGGAAAATCATTTTCTAGACTAAAATGTTATCGTAAGAGCAGCTCTACTTTTGCTGACATGATTTTGATTAGGAAATTTAGATCTTCACGCTATATGAATACATTAGAAGAGGATTACTCTGATCGAGACTCCACAAGAGAGCTAAAATATACCACAAATAAATAATCAAGCATCTTGTATGAATTTAAAAATAAATCATGTATCATAAAAGTAAAAAAAAATGGCCAGTTTAGTCTCAGAAAGAACACAGATAGCATTGCTAATTTGTAGCACAGTGAATCAAGTAACATGGGTTTTTAATTAGATGGCAGAAACAGTAAGGTGACAGGACTGAGAACAGGTAAATCATCCAGGAATAGCGATGTACTGAGCACACAGCCAGCTGGTGCCGTGCTACCTCGGTGTCAGAGATCGGCGCTGTATCCTGAATCAGGGACTGTTCAGACAGTCTGTTGCACAGCTGTTCTTACTCGGAAACAAACAGCCAGGTCTGTTCGTGGTATCACGCTGCAGGTACTGTAATGATGGTAAAGTTTCTAGGAAGGATTAGGTGTCTCAAGGAGATGGGAAATTAAAAAAAAAACTTTATTAGAAAGACCAAAAAGATGTACTATAAAAAAAATGTCTCCTCACTCCTTAATCTACTGCATTATGTTATCGATTGAGTTATTGAGTCAGAACTATAATTATGCCATCAGATTTAGAGTTCTTAAGAATTTGAATTAGAGAGAATCAGCAGAAAAGTTGGTGGCATTTTTGATGCTGAATTTGGTCACAAGTAAATCCTGGAATTGTTAGAGTTTTTATTTTTGTTGTTTTTTTTTTAAATTGAGTTATAGCAACATGGATAAATACATTGATAAACAATTGATAGAGAAAGAAAGACTTTACAATACCACCCATTTATTTCCCAAGTGCCAACCTCAGCAATAATTAACAAGAAATCACTAAATAACTGAAGTACAAACTGGCAGGTTTAGAGAGTCCAGAAACAGAAATGAGATATGATCATCAATCAAGAGAACATGTGTTTTCCCTAAATGGGAGAAAATGACTTGGAGTGGCACTCGGAGCCAGCCGTCAGGACGGTGCCACTGGAGAAGGAAGCAAGGGCTCCAGTGGAGCTCTGGATGGGCTCCAGGGACAGAAGGCATAGTGGACTCCAGGTCTGCATCCACCTGCACGGAAGGTGCGGCCCAGGCAGCCGCAGAGCCCCGCCCCTGAAGCAGGTCTTCTTGGTGGTTTGGGACTTACTCTCCTTCTTTGTTTGTGTGGAGAGAAGGGAGTTGTTTGTGTGGCTTCATTTATTTGGTTTTCTTCAACTTGGCAGTTATTGGCACTTTGGTTTCACTCACTTTGTTTTACAAAATCTATTTTGATGGTATGTGTAGTGAAGAAAAGCACCAACTTGAACATACAAGGTTGAAAGTTGACTATCTGTGACTAGTTCCTTTTAGCCACTTTGTTGTTTTGAGTCAAGGTCTCACTATGTAGTTCAGGCTGGACTTGCTGGGATTACAGGTGTATGCCACCATGCCCAGTCTATTTATTTGTAAAACCTGTTTGTAAAAATCAGACAACCCCCTATTCCAAAAAAAAAAATCCACTACTTTATCAATGTCTAGTTTGTTGAATTGACAGAAGTTTAAAATAATGCATGTTCTTAATATGTGGCCCAAAGGCAGTAAAGGGCAACAACCTAGGAGTGAGATTGAATAACATAGTCACATGTAATATAGTGCAAGTCTATCTTCATTGACATATGAGTTTCAATCCTTAACTTTTTCATCCCTACCTAGTGTTGGTTTTCTATATCATATATGTCACACATAGTCTCAAAATTTATGATGTGTAAGACACTGAGAAGATCCTGAAGAAACAAAAATAGAAAGGCCATTTTGCTTGCTCCCAAAGAACTGAAATTATTAAGTGGTCAGACAATCGTATAAATAAAATCTAAAGTGCTAAGCACTGCAATGAGTGGATGATTACCATTGCTTTAATAATAAATAGAACCATTACGGAAGAATGAGTGATAATTATATTACGGGAGAAAGAATACTCCGTGAGGACAAAAGAGGAAGAAATGATATTTCACGTGAACCTTGAGGAATGCACGGTAATTTACCCTAAAGATAAAGAAGGAACCACAGAGACAATAGCAAGCACAGAAGTAAAAAGATAAATTTTAATTTGCATGCCTTTGTGGGGAAAAGGGCAGATGCTCTTCCATTCCCATGATCCCCTGCTCTGTTTTGCCAGATGCCTGAAAGCACATAAATGTATGACTCCCAGAATAAAATAAGCAAAGTGATGGCCCTGGACAGATGGAGAGTGCTTAGGAGACTGCAACAATTGATATTAATAATAATTGCTAACATTTATAAATACTTCCTATGTGTCACTTCTTCAAGGACTTGCGTTACTTTTTCCATAGCTATGACAAAATACTTGAATTTAAAAAAAAAAAATCCTTAAAAGAAGAACAACTTGTTCGGGCTCATGGTTTCGGTGGTGTCCGCCCATGTGTCTATTCAGTCTATTCACTCTGTGCTTCTGCGTCTATGGTACGGCAAAGCATTAGGATCAAAGAATACGGTAGCAGCCAGAAAGCAGAGAGAGTGAGAGGGGAAGGCTTGTAGTTACGATGTGGGAGGCCCACCCGGAGTGGCCTACTGTACATCCTCCTGTTCGACCTCACCACCTAGTTTCCACTCCCACCCAATAACGCCATGGGATTATGACTCCGTCAGTGAATTACTACCCACTCATGGGGTTAGCATAGTCAGGCTCTGATAACTTCCCCCAAACCCATCAGCTATAAACCAAGCCTTTAACCTCTGAGCTTTTGTTTGACATTTCAGATCCAAACCAGAGCAGCACTGGATGTAGAAGTATTAAGGCAATTAACCTTTATGAAGACCCCGTGAAAAGGAAGGATTATTATCATCATTTTAGAAGAGAAGCCCGAGAGAGAGAAATACTTGGTATCTCATATGAAGCCATGCGAAGGATTGGTGGGATGGTCAAGATTTGAGCAAGTGCAGAGCCCAAACGCTAAGGCCCAGAATACACTGAGGAAAAAAATGGAGCTAAGGTCACTTGGAGGAATTTGTACTTCATGCTGAGGTAATAGGGAAACAAGGAATAGGGAAACAATATATATATATATATATATATAATATATATATTGGCCAGTCCTGGGCCTTGAACTCAGGGCCTGAGCACTGTCCCTGGCTTCTTTTTGCTCACGGCTAGCACTCTGCCACTTGAGCCACAGCGCCACTTCTGGCCATTTTCTGTATATGTGGTGCTGAGGAATCTGACCCAGGGCTTCATGTATACGAGGCAAGCTCTCTTGCCACTAGGCCATATCCCCAGCCCCCAAGGAGGATATTTAAATGGCTGTTTGGCTTTGTGTTTAGGAGGCCACAGTGGAGCCTGAAAGGAGACGAAGGAGAGAATCTAGTCAGGGGAGAATAATAGGGAAACAACGTTGTTAATTTAGACAGAAAGAACTGAGAGAATGAACCAGAACACAGTTGTTGAGATTTGAAGACCTTTTCAGAGACTGAACCCACAGGTTGTCAAGCATTCCTCCCGAGGCACCTGCTGCTGGGTTATTTCTGATTCCTGTCCCTTCAGGCGTTTACCTGTCTCCCTGTGTCCCATTGCCCAACTCTTCTCTCCCCAGACACTTTGTCCCTCTCACGACGGCCGTCAATAAACCAGCCGCATGTGAACACAGAGTGAACCCCCAAATACTAATGATCAATTGAGAGGTAAGGGTAAGGTAGAAACATTCTGAGCAGACACGTAGATTGAAAGAACCATCGTTTACATAAATGTATCTGTATTACACTGGTCTGTATATGTGTAATTTAAAAAAAACTAAATTTTTAGATAAGGAGAGTTCCTACAGTCCAAAATAAATTTTGTTCATTTAGCCTCTTTTTTTCTTTTTGGTAGCTTTCACATGCAACACTCATAAAAATATTTTTATCTACGTTATAAATGATAAGAGCAAAATAGACATCCATAGCCATTAGCTAGGTAGTTCCCTGGTGTTAAAAACAATTATTTATCCACTACTACTTATTAATTCTTTGGACTAGTGCCAACTTTGATAAACTCAATCCTTTCTATCCTCTGACTGGGACTCTGCAGGCCAGATCTGCCACTGGTTCACCAGTAGCGAGGGTGAGGAACGTCTGGCCCCTGGGTACCAGACCGCCTACAGAACAATTCAGCACATGCGAGGTCAGGTATGCTTCTGAGAAGCTTCTCATGGCTGCCACAGCAATCTGCCTGTGGGCATCATTTTATATCGCCCAAGAGTGAGGTTGTAAACATCCATATGGCCCTTGGGAGGAAAAAAAAAAAAAGAGTTCTCTACTCCTGGATGAATGTATGAGAAAACAATTCTTAAAGGCACTGACTGGTGAGAAAGGCATGAGACAGGGTTAGAGAGACTGTGTGTGTGTGTGTGTGTGTGTGTGTGTGTGTGTGTGTGTGCGCAAAAGGGAGGATTGCTGAGGAATGGCAGAGTCCACCACAACTGCCACAAAATGCTAAGAACTGGACAGTGTGATATACAAAAACAATTTCCAGATATTCTGTTAACAGTAATGTTCTCAGGCATCTGAGCCAGGCTGCTGGAGGAGGGACTGGAAGGTCACCACAAGGGATTCCATCCTCGTCAGAAGTCATCTGTCTCCATCAAAATTGCCTTCCCTGGGAGTTCAAAGGGACTTTCCAATCCCACTGCTTTTCAATAAAAAAAGGGGGGTCTAAGTTTTAACATTGTGTCTATCTACCCCCAAAATATGGACATTGGGCCAAGATTTATAGCAAAAGGGTTGCATTTCAATGTCGGTGAATCAAGATTTTTAGAAACTGTTTAATTCCTCCTCGCAATCAGGATCCTCTGGTGTGCATTAGCGTAGGTAGAAACGTCTTCCCACTGTGTGTGTGTGTGTGTGTGTGTGTGTGTGTGTGTGTTTCCTGGAGCTTGAACTTGGGGTCTAAACAAGGTCTCTGGGTTTTTGTGCTTAATGCTAGTGCTCTACCCCCTGAGCCATGGCTTCACTTCTCAGTTTATGGTAATTGGAACTACAAGCCTCACACACTTTCCCGCCCTGGATTCAAACCATGATCTTCAGATCTCAGCCTACCAAGTAGCTATGTTTATCTTTTTTATTTCAATTACTATCTTTACATAGTTGTACAAAAGAGTTGCCATTTAGCAAAGCAGTTTAGGAATACAATGCATATTGATAAATGTCAAAAGAGTTGCCATTTAGCCAAGCAGTTTAGGAATACAATACATATTGATAAATGTCAGCCCTCAATCAATACCATCCCACTCTTGTTTATAATAGGACTCTCATAATCTTGGTCACTGAAGCAAAATGTAAGGAAAAATTAGATTTCATTTACTAAATTATAAATGTTGTTAGCCTCAAGCAAAGATATTGTTGATAGCTCCTCACCATGTACCCTCATGCTTAAGAATGAATAATTTTGAACTAGGAGATACAGCTCTTAGTAAAAAAAAAAAAAAAAAAAAAAAAAAGTACACACACACACACATCTTCACGCAAACTGTCCTAGGGCCGGTTTTCTCTCATAGTTGGAGAAAAGGAAGTGTGAAGTGAGAAGGACTTTCTGATTCCATTAGCAACGTTTGGCTTTCTGGAGATTCTAATCAAGCTAGGAATACTATTCAACCTAGAACTTCATTCACACATGAAGCGATTGGCAGACATTTGAGGAAAACCCACCAGCAGCAAGATAAAACCTAAGGTTACCACTGAAAAAAATCTAAACCCTGCTCCCAAAACACACTGATAACACAGGCAACAACTCAGAACTTTAAAATAAGTGAAATGTTTCCAAGAGAGAGACTGAAGAAACATATCTATGCTTGTATACGATAGATTCATTTCCAAAACATTATAAACTTAATTCTGGGAGTAATAGACAAAAGATAATAAAATATAAAAAAAAAACCTTAAAAAGAAAGCAGGCATTAAATATAAAATAGTTGCTATATTTATCTTTTTCTTTTTTTTTTTTTTGCCATTCCTGGGCCTTGGACTCAGGGCCTGAGCACTGTCCCTGGTTTCTCTTTGCTCAAGGCCAGCACTCTGCCACTTGAGCCACAGCGCCACCTCTGGCCGTTTTCTATACATGTGGTGCTAGGGAATCGAACCCAAGGCTTCATGTATATAAGGCAAACGCGCTTGCTACAAGGCCATATTCCCAGCCCTAGTTGCTATATTTACATAAATTATTAAACTTAATAAAAGAAACCTTCCAAACTCACACTATGTAATTCTATGACCTCACTTCCTCAACCCCATATCAAAATGAAGTAAAGTTCATTTTCTCTGTCTTCACTGTCTCTAGTATGTCATCTTTGTTTTAAATCTAATGTGCAGACGTAAAACATGTAATGTAGTATGAATTCCAAATTTTTGAATAATTCTAAAGTTTCTAAACAAATTCAAATGTCAGGTGAGGTCTCTAAAAGTAGGAAGTCTGGATTCCATATAAAATTTAAATTTCTTAATAGATAAACAATAACATGCTAAATTGAGGCTTACCTATATATTTACAAACAATAGTGATTGAAGCAATACTTTAGAATTTAGATAGTAGTTTTCATTAACAATATTTAAGAAATGCCGGCCCAAAACAGGAATACACAAATGGTTGGTTTGGGTAAGTTTTGTGCCCTTTTAATTTTAATTTTTGGCCAGTCCTGGGGCTTGGACTCAGGGCCTGAGCACTGTCCCTGGCTTCTCTTTGCTCAAGGCTAGCACTCTGCCACTTGAGCCACAGCGCCACTTCTGGCTGTTTTCTGTATACGTGGTGCTGGGGAATTGAACCCAGGGCTTCATGTATATGAGACAAGCACTCTTGCCACTAGGCCATATCCCCAGCCCAGTTTTGTGCCCTTTTAAAGTTTTCTATTCCTTAATATATTTGAAGTTTACTGCTTCAGTAGTCATAAACTTGAGACAAAACTTTCCCTTAACTTTCCAACATTTATATATCTTGGCTTATTATGTACATATTCTGTATATATGTGTGTATGTGTGTATGTATTGTGCACATATAATATATAGTTTCCTCTTTTCAGTGCTAAAATATCTAAATGATTTCCAATATATGCATGTACAATATACACATATATAAACTTCCAAATAGCACATTTTAATGTGTTAATACACATATAAATTATACATAGATAAGCTGCTTTTCCCCACTCTCTGATTTCTTTCATGATATCAATTTGTTTTCATTTTAAAATTTGTGTTATTATTTTCCTTGGTGCTTCGTGAGATTCCTCAACCTGTGGTCTAGTGTTTGTCCTTGATTTGGGGAAATTCTCAATTAATATTACCAGCTTACCTATGGAAGAGCCAGAAAAAAAATTTACAATACATTTTCCTTCAAAACCATGGATGCAAGAGGAAAGTGGAATGAAATACATCAAGTTGACAATAAAATTAAATTTTAAAAAGAAATACGTAAACTATTGGAAGATAATCTTACCAACCTAGACATTTTTTATCTAGGAAAATGATTCTTCAAAGGTAAAGGGAAAAGAAAAGCTTTATCAGGTGAAATAAATGAATACTATATAAATTAGATGGAAATCATCATGTGAGATGTCTAGTCAATTGAACTCATTTACTTGGATTTGTCTTGAAATTTCAGAATATTCTAGACTGCTTCAGATATGGCATCTAGAACTTATGCTGAGCTACTTGTAATTAAATGTAGGCATTCGATTTAAAACAAAAATAACATAATAGAGATTGTGTAGGTGAAGCAAGTGAACTGAGCTTACTTTACTTCAATTCTGTCACCATAAGAAATGCAAAGAATAAAACAGCCTTGAATACTTTGCTTTCTTTCAACTAGAAACTTGTTCTTAACGATGATTAATCATTTGATGTTTATAGAAATAAAACTTTTTCTATTTCAGTAAGTTGTAGTAGAAATGGATAATGGCTGATTGACATTGTATCAGATATTTATAAGTTGAAATACTAGATCTCATGGATGTGTCTATACTATAATACCGGAATCTTTCAAAAGATAGCATATGTATAAATCATTAACAAGTTTACCATATGTTTACAACCTTTTCTGTTTACCTGTTGCTAGTTATTCTTTTTTTTGGGGGGGGGGAATTCTGGGGCTTGAACTCTCGGCTTGGGCTCTGTCCCTGGGTGCATTTTGCTCAAAGCTAGTGCTCTACCAGCTTGAGCCACAGCGCCCCTTCCAGTTTTCTGATGGTTAACTGGAGATAAAAGTCTCACAGAAGTTCCAGCCTGGGCTGGCTTTGAGCCACGATTCTCAGATCTCAGCCTCCTGAGTAGCTGGGATTACAAGGGTGAACCAACAGCACCCACCTTACCTCTTGATGTGTGTGAAGAAAAAATAGAAATTAAAACTAAGAAACTAAAAAAAAAAATCTACTACGAGTCAAGATAAATTAATAAACCTGACTGTGCTCTCCATGAAACATTATTATGTGAAGATTAGCTCTTTCAAAGTCATTGAAAAATTTGCTGAAGTTACCACTGAAAATGGAAATTATGAAGTTCTCAGTACTGAGACAAGACTAGCTATAGAAATAAATTCCCTCTGATCAAAAAAATACATCAATTGGACTAAAATATAATCTATAATTTCCTCTTTTTAGTGCGAAAATACTTATATTATTTCCAACATTAATTTTGTTGACATACTCACAAATTCAAAGGTCAAAGGAAAAAATTTAATCTGCCTAACATTTTTTAGCCATTGTTATTATATCTTTCCTTTTAAGATTATTACCAAAAGTAATTTGGTCATGTAAACAATGAGGTGTTCAAAAATGGTACACTTTGTATATCAAATGCTTCTGTGCATATCTATGAAAATACAAATACAACAAATATGAAATTGTCAACAGGAAAAAATTCTCTTGCACATTGAGTGAGAGCAAATTACAATGTGTACTCTGACAAAGATGAATATTAGGGGCTTGAAACATGTCCTGTCTATGTTGTAAGTGAAAGAAGGAGAAGAAAACAAATAGAGAGGGTGAAGAAGAACAAATATGGTCAAAATACTTCATATATATGTGTGTAAAAACTGAACAATGCAGCTTGCTGAGACTAAGGAAGACAGGATAAAAGAGAGACTAATGAAGGGGGTAAGTCTCATCAAAGTATACATAAATAGACACGTAAAAAATGAAACCCCCCAGTATAATGAATTGGTCATAATAAAACAAGATACAATAGATTTTAAAAGGCAGATTTCACAAGTAATGTGTTTTACCTTTAAAATTGTATTTCCTCTCTTACCTCTTCCTATTTTGATTACTACTGAAGGCCTCCAGTTCTCCTTGATATACGACTCTGCCATCCCTGGCACAAGCGGACCACACTTGATTACTCCCACCACCTTCCCACCTTATGATAACTAACGAAGCTCTTTGGGTGTACGATGTAGGAAAATTGCTCTCTGGTTTCATGTCTTTATTCCAAAATTCACTCGTAAAGAAGAATTCTAAATTTTAAGACTTATCTTCTGTCTTCAAATGCCACAATGTTCCCTCGTTCTTATTTCTCAGCTCAGTGTTTACCATGCCTCCTCCTTCCCTAGATTTTCCTCATTTGGCTCTGGTTGTGAATAAGAGGTTCCACTCTCTACATGCTATCTGTTAGCCACGTGTACAACTGATGCTGTATAATAAAGACAGGAGACCTAGCAGCCCCCACCTGCCCTGCCATTTTCTCTCTCCAAGCTAGTAACAAAGGAGGCGTCCTGGCTAATATAATATTTAGACTAGCAGTGAAGTAAAAAGATCTTTCTCCCTTCTGTACTCTGAGTAAATAAATGAACCTGACCAAAACGAGGAAATGTGGTGTCACATGATTTATTTGGGCCAGAGCTGACACTAGAAAGACAAAGGCTTCTTATCTGCTTACAGAAACTGAAGCAGGGGTCAACAGCCACATCCTCTGATCTCTCTCTGCCCTCCTGGAGACTTGAACCCTGTCTTCAATAAGAGTGCCAACATAAACTAATGTGTCATGTGGACTAAAACGTGGTGAAAATAGAAGCCAGACTACAGAGAGGAACACAGAGTTCTCTAAGAGTAAAAGCATCATAAATGAGGTGCCAGTCTTGCTTCGCCAAGAAAATGCAGCATCCCCTTCCCAGGAGATAGAGTCAGGTACAAAACACTAATACAGCAAAACTGAAAGCTCGCTGTTACTTACGACCTGGCCTCCTGGCACACAACCTCCACCCACAGACACTAATCAGATGATGTTTTCCTGCTAGATGGTGAAGACTTTCCTAACAACAACTGGTAAGTGGAAGCAGCTGGAGACTGCCTCCAGGGCCCCCGGGGACAAATGGAGCAGAAAGGAGCTGGACAGGACCGTCACTGCTATGCCAAAGTGTAGGAAACTTGGAAACAAGCCAGGGAGTAAATAATAAATAAGAAAGATACAGCTGGTGCCCAGAGAAACAGAGGCAAAAGCTGAGGCGCACTTCTGAGGCCTCTTACCTTGGGAAGGGCCTTCAAAGGTCCTGCAAGCAAGAGAGATGTGTTCTGCCTGGTGGGTGAAAGGCTTTACCCACTGTGCCTACAACAGACTGAACTGTCCACCTCGGTCCCTTAGCTCTGGGTGTGGGGTAGTGGCAAATAAGAATCACTAAGAACAAAACTGGGAACACATGGGAAATTCATTCCCACCCCCCCCCCATTCATTTTTTTATGGAAATCAACTAATCATCACATAGTATGGAAATTCAATATAGACAAATGGGATCTTTTTAAGGCCAAGATGAAACATTTCAAAGCAGAGAGGAAAGAGAAATTCAAAGTAGAAGCCAGGTAAATCCAACAATTAGAGGTGTCTCTACACCAAAAGTCACACTAAAACTTCAAGTGACGTTTGAATGAAATCTATTCACACTTCAGCATATGTTGATAAATTCAAACTGACGGGTAGACAAGGAGAGAACAATATGAAGGGTTAATTCTGGAGAAAATAGTGGAATGGCTCCTCTGTGCACACGGTGCAGAGCTTCCCCCGATACAGGTAGCTCAGTCCACACACATTTAAATCCTTCCTAGGAGAACCTGCATAGATCCTATGTCGTTCTTTCCATCTACTTTAAGACATCTCTAAATTACTGAGAATACTGACCACAATGTAAATACTAAGTAAATTGTCATTAATCTGTATTGTTTAAAGAATGATGACAAGGAAAAAAAATCTGTGTGTGGTTGGCACACATGCAATATTTTTTCAAGTATTTTCACCCCCAGTTAGTTGAATTTACAAAGACGAATGGAATCCAGGAGCAAGGAATGTGACTGCTATTGAAGAAGCTGACCGCAAGAAGAGCCAACAGAAAGGGAGACATTTAAGAGTCAAAGAGCAGAAGGAACACAGTCGTCTAAGAAAGATGAAGACATTTGGTGTGAGCCTTTCAGAGATTTTTAACAACTTAAAACTATGGAGCCTGGATTTTCTAGGAGTTATGACAGGTCATGTTGATGTTGTAATTGACTTTCTACTAAAGGTTGTGAATGATATTGGTTAGAGTAAAAGCTGGGCTCTACATATAAAATGTGTAGAAGTAAATCAACAAAATGGTTACAGGGGAAGTATTTGAAGTTCCATTATTTTGTATACAAACCTTTCCTCCACAGGATAAGTATTGCTTCGTCTTCCTTTTTTTTTTTTTTTAAAGATATCTATTAGATAAATCCTATGTGCATTGAAATAAAGTAGACATAGGTATTAGTGAAGGAATTAGTTCCCTTTGAATAAATTACTTGTCTCTTCTAAAAGAAAATAAAAGACATAGAGATATAGGTATAGAAATTCCTAACTCGAGAATTTAAACCATTTTATTTTTTTTTGGTTCATTAGTGTTACTCTTCTGTCAGCTTTCAGTATCTTTACACCTTCTCTGGTGCTCAGTTCTATTCATGTATTCTCTATTGTTCTCTATGTTTCAACTACTGGCAAAAATCACAAAACACAAGACAA
Source organism: Perognathus longimembris pacificus (assembly GCF_023159225.1). Lineage (NCBI taxonomy): Eukaryota > Metazoa > Chordata > Mammalia > Rodentia > Heteromyidae > Perognathus > Perognathus longimembris. The sequence continues at coordinate 5,444,297 of NC_063174.1, forward strand.
AGGAAGTCATAATATCCTATCAGTTCAAATAGAAGGACCATGCATCTCCGAAGGATTCAAGTCTGCTTTTGCACGATGATTCTGGAACGCAAAAACATGATGAACACTTCAAGACTATTCCTCACCTACTGCCTTCCCATAAAAACACTGTTTGAATTAAACATCGAATTAAACGTCTTGTCAACATGTTACGACGGAGATCAGTCAGGCACTCACGCATGTGCACACTCACACACAAGCATACACACACACGCACACACACCTGCCTGAGCTCTATATTATCTATAAAGTAAACTTACCGATTGTATTTTTTTGTGTCATACTTTTCACAGCGCACTAATGGAGACCTTAGGATCTGTTTTTGTCAGATTGTGTCTCCTAAAATTGAAAGGAACAAGCTTTGAGTGCTCTGTGAACCCTTTCAAACTTCTGATGAGTAGTCTAATCTATGCCAGAGACTTTTTCCCATACTTTGTCGCACAAATAGGAACAAGGGTGAGGGTTTGCTATTGTTCCAAAGACCTTATTGTTATAAAACACTTTCCTCATTTTCATATGACTGCACGAATTTCTTTTCATAATTTAGATTATGTGTCTTCTGGTTTGGGACCATAAAATGTTTAGGGACATACCAATATCAATCTTACCAATATCTCTCCTTTTTTTCCTAAAATAAATTATAAAGTTTAAACCACAAAGTTTCAATGACCTATGAAGTGTCACACAGCCAACTCATAGGTAAAGGGAATCTGGCCATTCACATTTCTCCTCCAGATGGTTTGATTTATCATTGTATAGCCAATTATAAACACCGGGGATTTCAGTTTAAGAAGAGCGTGACCTTCTACTTCTATTGACCCTCTCTAGTTCTAGTACAAAATATTTATTGGCTTTGGGGATGATTTGCTTATTGGTTCTTATCAGGCTTGTGCTAGAGTTGGTACAGTTTAAAACTTAGCAGTAACTTCTATGTGAGCCTGGATTGACAGAGTCAGACCCTAAGCTTTCTAAATGTGTCAGAATAAATGAGAAAATGAGGGGCTCCAGGCATAAGGTGTGTACCCGGCTGTGTTGTTGACAGTTTCATGGCCAGATCATCATGTTCCAGTTTGCAAATTGAGTGTCTCAGTGCACTGTGAGATGGCAGGAAAATGTGATTCTGTGCTCTGCTGTCCATCTGGAAGTTTCATTTCATTGAAAAATAAAATAAAAAGAACAACTATGTTCCAAGGAAATAATTCATTTATAGTATTGTGATCTTCTCCATAGAGGAACACCTGAAAAGCCATGACTCAGGAAAGAGGACAAAACAGCCATCATTCGATTCTTATGGCTAGCCATGTGGTACATAGACACAATGGAATCCGATGCCTCTATCAGAAAGAATGACATTGCCCTGTTCATAAGGAAATGGAAGGGCTTGGAAAAAATCATACTAAGGGAAGTGAGCCAGACCCAAAGAAACATGGAATCGATGGTCTCCCTCATAGGGAATAATTAGCACAGGTTTACGCTAGTCACAGCAGAGGATCACAAGAGCCCAATAGCTATGCCCTTATGAACACATAAGATGATGCTAAGTGAAATGAACTCCATGCTACGGAAACGAGTGATATATCACTGTTGTAATTACTTTCAACATGCCATGTGAAACCGTAGCTTCTATTGTTGATGATCCTCTTGTATCCCCTTCCTGTGGTTGTACCCGCACTATCACTGTATCTCATCTGAGTATATTGGAAACTGTATATACTGGTATTAGAACTAGGGAAGTGAAAGAGAATACCAAAATCGAGAGACACGAGATAAAAAAAACGAATGACTACAAAAGCAATACTTGCAAAACTGTTTGGTGTAAATCAACTGAACAACTCAAAGGGGGGAGAGGGAACGGGGGAGGGGGGAGGGGGGAATGAGGGAGGAGGTAACAAACAGTACAAGAAATGTACCCAAGGCCTAACGTATGAAGCTGTAACCTCTCTGTACATCACTTTGACAATAAATAAGAAAAAAAAAAGGATATTGATTATAACAAATGTAGGTGGGTAACAATTTAGAAAAACTATAGAAAATAATACTATTTTTTGGTAAAAATTAGCATAAATAGTTGAATAAGGATGATCCTTTTTAAAAGATTTTTATTGGCACTCAATTAATTGTAGAAGAGGGTTTTGTTTGTTGTTTGTTGTTTGTTGTTGTTGTTTGTTGCCAGTCATGGTGCTTGAATTCCAGACTTGTCCCTAAGGAAGGCTCTGTCCTTGAGCTCTTTTAGACAGGCTAGCCCTCTACTACTTTGAGCCACAGCTCCAGTTCTGGTGTTCTAGTGGTTAGCAGGAGATCAGAGTCCCTCGGACTTTCCTGCCAGGGCTGGCTTCGTACATCGATCCTCAGCTCTCAGTCTCTGAATATCTAGTAATACAGGAATGAGCCAGGAGCACACAGCAGGATGAAGATTTTATTGTGACATTTCCATACGTGCATATAAAGTACCTCACCCATCTTGTGCTTCCTAATTATAAAAGTGAAGAGAAGGAAAACTGAATCCTTTGTAGCTACTGAAAACTTTGTAGATAATTAATATAAGGAGATGAAAAGTATTTCATAGATACTGCATAACAGTGATGGTAAGGGCAGTCTTTGGTTTTAACCATGCTTTTTCTAAGCAGATGCTAAAACAGGCAACAATCTCTGTTCTCAGGCAGGGCAACCTTCAAGTTAGTAGAGGCAATAAATAGAAAAGAAAAAAGCCCTTGAATTATGTTTCTCTTCTTTTTGCTGTTTTGGTTATTCTTCAAATGTCAAGTTTCCACTTGTAAACTCAAAGAGTTTGAAACAAACACAGAGTGAAAAGCCTAAATTATTTTTGCTTGGTTTATTTTCCTGTCAGAAATTTACCTAGAAATCGTCTATAGCATGCTGGTTCCTTCTCCCTAACTATAAGTAACCATGTAGATGCATTAAATATTTTCCATATGAATGGAACAATTTTATCATTGGTAAAACAAACAAGTACTGTTCCTCACCAAGTACATCCATGGGTACTGAAAGTATACACATTAAGAACTCTTGTGGGGTTAGGGCAAATAATTGAAATCATAATCAATCTTTGTTTCTTGCAGACATCAATATTTCTGTCCTCTAATCCCCAAATAATCTTAATACCAATTTCAAATAACACATACATAGTATTCAATCCTTAAGACAATGTTTTTTTCTATTTTATAGATGAATAACCATACCAATCCATATTAAATATTTTCTAACTCTGCACAGGATGTTAAATAGCACATGCAGAAATATACTCTTAATTCATCTTATTCTGAGGCCTTCTTTTCTTCTGTTCAGCCACTTCCTCAGCCTTTCTGTTCTACCACACCCTACTATCTCCAGGCATTTAAGTGCCTCTTTCTATGTGCTCAAAATTCCAAGTAATGTATAGAGAGTATTTTGGGGTAGAGAGCTTTTACAAGACTGGCCCCAAAAGCATGGAATTGAGGCCCCCGGAACAACTTGCCTCTTTGTGAAATGATGTGGCCTCTTGTGTAGGAGTACGCTTACTCCTAAGAAATGAGATGCATGCAAATCATTTCCATGTTGTAGGCAGGCTTCTGAGCAATATGTAAATAAGCAAGAGAAAAAAATATCCACATTAATAAACAGCCTTTTGGATAGAAGAAGCCCATCTGCAACATTAGGTAAAGAGTTTGTATACTGTGTAGTCAGACGGGATGTCCATATTGCATTCCTCAGTGTCTGGAAGGAGAAACAGAATGACGGTTCAGGTAGGGCGGTGCCATATGGCTGAATCCATGAAAATATCACAGAGTTATTTTTTTTCAGCAACTGTGATCAGTCCATGTAAGCAAGGATCAAGTCTCTGCAAATAGAATTATGACACTCCCAAGTTTCATCCTGTTTCCGAGGTCTCTTTCTCACACATCCTGCTGAGATTAACCTATAATATTTCTTTGCACGTGGACTGAGTTCTCCCAAAATAGGGGACGACGACCAAAAGGAAATTGAAAGTAGAAGAGACACAAGCAACTGAAATGGCCTAAAGTGAGAATCACAGATTGACAATACAACATGTGCCAGTGAGCCCATCGCTGACATTATCAAGTGAGATGACTCAGAGAAAAAAGACGGAAAAGAAAAAAAAAATCCCCCAAAGGAACTATTAAATCATGCCAAACAGAAAATGATTGATTAAAGGCCACACAGAAATGCAAAGCTCACTGGAGTCGGAGGTCTTCAACTATGCTCTAGACTGAGAGAACAAAAACTTGAAAGAACACCTAAGTCTCTTTTTTGCACACCACTGTGCTGGAGGTAAGGAGTGATAATAGGAAAATAACAGTTCTGCTCTTGTATACCTCTTAATTGCTCTCATTATTTTTATTACTTTGCTAACTTAATATTTTTGGTTCAGTGTGTTGGGAAAACGAAAATATAGCTACTCATGAGGCTGAGAGCTGAAGATCTCGGTTCAAAGCCTGGACAGGAATGTCCATGAGACGTTCATCTTAAATTAACTAACAACCACAAAAAAGAAGCCAAAAATAAATAAAGTTTGACAAATTTAGTTGTCATTTTTTCAAGGCTTCAGCACACCATACCTTCTCATAATTCTCAGACTGCCGATCAAATAGACTCTTACCTTTGCTGCCGTTAGCATCTGCTTTGAGAAAGATGATGTTCAAAAACTTTAATTATATTTTCTCCAGTTATATCACACAACACAAGGCACATTGCTTTGTCTCACAAGTAATCATTACCTTTTACTCAAAACATTTAGCATATGTATACCGAACACCAACACACGATCCTGAATTGAATCCTCAAATATATTTTAATCAGTATTTCATTGGGAAGGTGGAACCAAGTCACCTCTTGGCAACTAGGCTGAAGAGAAGGAAGGGAGCAGCCTAAACTCCAGAGAGCTCAGCCAGCGACAACAAAAACAGTTATCTACTGTGTTTCTCTTCTGAAGAGCCAATTGAACATTGCTCTCCGTCTGCTCGGCTTCGTACTGTCACTTCCTCAGTGCTCGGCTCTTCCTTCCCAGTCAGCTGCCAAAAGATCCCTGTGCACTTCTGCCTGTGTTCCTTAGAAATCTAGATTTCCCCTGAGCCTTCCATGAGTCCTGAAGACCTGCAGTGGGCTAAGTGTGCTGCAGAGATTGATTACCAGTCCTACTTCTTGGTTTTCATTTTCAGTCCTCTACCTTCTTCCTTTAGATCAAATCTGCTCTCCCCCGAAGAAGGCCGTGCCCTGGACTCTTGCTGCTCTCACTCATCTTATCTCCAGTCCATGGAGCTCCTAACATTTCTTCTCTTACGGTTTTAGACATCTAAGAACCTGGGGATGTGTCCTCCATTGAACTCAACGTTCAGCTTTCATTCTTCCCTAATGAGGAAGCCTAACTTTATCCACGCCGTACGCATCTGGAGCTCATTCATGACAATAGCCACGGGAGACTACTGGCATCCCTGGTATACGTCACTGTGTCACTGTGACCCCCCGACCAGGTGATCCCTCTTTTCTCCTCTGTTAGCAGCAATAGGAAGTACACCCCATCAGAAAGAGAAGAAAGCAAGGGAGCCAGGTTCTCTAAGAGCACCATTTTCAACACCTGAGACAGCCCAACCCATAAGTGTGGGACTCAGTGTCATCGTTCTCAGACCATGATTTTGTATATGAGCCAGTCCTGGGGCTTGAACTCAAAACCAGTGTGCTCTTCCTTTGTTTTTCACTCAGACGTGGTACTCTACCACTTGAGCCACACCTTCACTTCCATTTTTTTCTATGTAATTGGAGAAAAGAGTCCCACAAACTTTCCTGCTCAGGCTGGCTTGGAGACATAGCACCAGATCTCAGCCTCCTGCGTAGCTGGGATCGCAGGCGTGAGCCACGGGCACCCAGCTCACACCGTCCTTCATCACATTCTTCTTTTTCTCTTTTTAATTCAAGTCCTGGACTTGAACTCAGAGCCTGGCTGCGGTGCTGCCTCAGCTTTTTTGCTCAGGGCTAACACTCTACTAATTGAGCCACGACTACACTTTTGTCTTTTTCTTTTTTTGCAATTGGAAATGAGAGTCTCACGGACTTCCCTACCCAGTCTGTCTTGAAACTGCCATCCTCAGATCTTAGCCTCCTGAATAGCTAGAATTATAGGAATGTGCACCTGGAACCCAACTCATGATCACGTTCTTAACCAACGGTATTTCTCCAGTTTCTATCTAGGATATTTTTCTCCTTTTCATTTTTAGTACTCTACTTGAGTCATCTCTTCATGGCAAGTATTAGGTAGATATCTTCAGAAATAGACCCTGAGATAAGAATTTGTGCTCAAGTGACTCACAGCAGAAGCACTCCCAGGCAATCTATTCAGGGAGTGAGAAAGCCGGACAAAGAACAGGAAGAAACCAAGCCAAAATGTAATAGTTGCCCCAAAGGTTGGCAAAAAAAAAAAAAAGCAGGATCTCACATTTATGCACTCGCCACTGACTAATGTCTACTCCAAGGGACCAGAATTACCAGGCATTGACTTGCTCTCCTCCTGTTCCAGACACAAGAAGGGGAAGACAGGTCAAATACAGAAAGTATAAAGGCAATCCCAGGATATCTATGAGGGGAAAAAAAAAAGAAAGGAAACACCCATGTCCACAATAATACTCACAGCTTCAACTGACCTGAAAATCTCAGACCTCTATTATTACAGCAAACCTTGTCCCTGAGTTCAGATACCTAACGGTCTTGAGACCACTTACTTATCAATAAAATTCTCCGAACCTCCAAAACTATGCTCACATTCCTAGTCTTACTGCTTTTCTTTACAAATGTCCCCTTCACAATACCATGAGCCAACCCAGAAAACTCCAGTCACCTTACCAGACACCCTCAGCTACAATTCACTAGATATATCCCACAATTACTCGATATGTATCTAATCTAGCCTTGCTCTCCTTTCTTAGATCTAGGTGAACATCTCTTCACCATCTACTTACTAGACTCATTTACTAAGTTCTGAGGATAAATTATGCTCAAGTTTGCATTTGAGTCATTTTTCTTCTGTTTAAAATCTTTCAATAGCTCCTCAGAGTGCATATGAAAACTCCAAGGAGTTGAATCCACATGGTAGCTCAAGCTTGTAATCCTATGTAATTCAAAGGCTGAGACCTAGAATATTGAAGTTCGAAGCCAACGTAGGCTATAAACGTTTATAAAACTCCATCCCCGTACTAGCAAAAAAAAAATGTATTTCACATTCTAATTGCATTCATTGAATTCCTATCAGCATTTGAGCATCCTTTTCTGCCCTTTGCTTCCTACACTGAAAACATAGTTAACTATTTGCAGTTTCCAGCTTCCCAATGTTGTCTGGCTGTCTTAAAATTGAGACAATCAATGAGTTCTTGCTTCCTACATTAGCTCTTCTGCTAGTATTCCTTGACATTCCCTGGTTGTATTCCTGGTTTTGAATCCCTAGAACCTGTATCCCCTTGGAAATAGAGCCTGTATCCTCTTGGTAGTACTTATTTATGTCTATATTAATAGATACCTACATTCGAAAAAACAACTCACTGTGATGAGCTCTTCTTTTCCTCCTCTCCCTTTCCTCCTCTTCCTTTCCTCTTCTTTCTTCTCTCTCTCTTCCTCTCTCTTCCTCTCTCTCTCTCTCTCTCTCTCTCTCTCTCTCTTCTTTTTTTCTGGATGATTATGGAGCTCGAACTCAGGACCTGAGCTCCGTCCCTGATCTCTTTTACTCACAGCTAAAGTTCTACCACTTTGACCCACAGCACCACTTCTGATTTTCTGGTGATTAATCTGAGATAAGAGTCTCACAGGCTTTGCTGCCCAGGCTGGGTTTGAATGGCAATATGTCAGCCTCCTGAGTAGCTGGGATTACAGGAATGAGCCACCTGTGCCCAGCTGCTTCTTCATTCTCTTCTTCTCCTTCCCTGTTCTGGGGCTTGAACTGGGGGCCTGTCTGCTGTCCCTGAGCTGCTTCTGCCCAAAGCTAGCATTCCACCACTTGAGGTACAACACTCTACTTCCTTTTTTTTTTTTTTTTTTTGGTAGTTAATGGGAGATAAGAATTTAAAGGACTTTCCTGCCCCAACCTCAATCCTCAGATCTCAAGTCTCTGGAGTGGCTAGGCTTGTGAACCATTGGCACTCTGCTGATAATCTCTCTAACTCATTATTTTGTCCATTGTTTGGCACTGTTCTGCATGCTCAAGCAATTTCTAGCTGCAGTGACACACCCATGGAGAAGATCCGTCTTCAGCTAGCACTTACGTAGGGAGTATTTCAAATCCGAGATGAGCAAAGTATATTGAATGGAATTCTGGAGTACACACTAGGTGTTGTCAGTTTCAAAGAAAGAACTCTAACCTAACCTATACAATACAGGAACTTTTGATGTAGAAAATGATTTGTGAGCAAAATTTCAAAAGAATATAAAGGTGACTGACAAAATATGATTTCTCCAGATGTTGCATTTCTAGATTAAATTCAGTAATACTACCAACTAACTGTGTTTTGTCCTTAAATATCAACAAAAGGAAAACAAAAATCAACCAGTAAACTTGGCAAAGGGCAGTAAAAGAGCAGGCTACCATGTCGAGGGTAGAGGTAATTTTATTTGTTTCTGTGTCTCAGTGACATTAAACACACTAAGAATGTTTAATATATTTAGAAAAGTTTTATTAATACAAACATTATCTATCTGTCTCCCATAGTAGAATTGACAGGGGTTACAGAGATAAGAGACAAACTTTATATAACTGATGTTAAATTGTCTTTTTAAAGGTAACACCAGAGTCCAGAATGTTGCAAGGTTTCTTTTTAAATAAAAACATTGTTGCAATAGGGTAAATTATTATTATTATATATGGAAGCTAATCATTTCAGAGTAAACAACAGATGTTTGCACCCTTATTACTGTTTGGTTCTGACATCGGTATTAAATGATAATATGAAAACATGTCACAGACGTGAGTGATGAATTCAAATGTCAGGAATAGTGGAAGAGAAATGTTTAAAATAGAAATTTTAAGGGTCTTGGATGAGAAGTAAAACTATGAGCACCTTCTTCTGGCAACATAAAATATTACTTTTCCAAAAAATAATAAAAATTGGGGAAATTCCAATTTTTTTCTTTAAAAAATGTTATTGAAATATAGGTAATTAAATTGTTTATTTACTCAATCAAGCAATGGCACCTAATGAAATATGCAGCTGTAAAAAAATAGTAAACTTTTTAGACACTATGAATGTAGAGTGAAGAATAGATGGGTTGGTAAGTGTACAGTTTACCCTATTTTCTGGATACTTTTTTTATTTGTTTTTGGAAACTTAAGTTTATTTAGTGTTAATTGCTTTATCTCAACATAAAGTTGCAAATGCTATTGTGAATTTGAGTTATTACTGACAGGTAATATTTTCAAAGGCTGATCTGCTCATGTAAAACATGAGTTCATTTTCAGCCAGCAAAGTTTATGAACAATACTTTTATATGTGTATTCAAACACTATTTGGTACATTTTCATCAACTAAGTAGTGTATGTATTGTCCTTTGTCATCTATTAAAAAGCACTCAAAATTGATTAAATGGAACACCCGAGCTTCACCTCTCCAGTACAAATTCTGTCTTCCTCCAATGAATCATGAGCTCTGTGACAGAGGCATTGAATGATGTGTCTTTCATGCCTCCATTCAGGCTTGGTGTTCAGGACCCACCAAATGAACGAGTAATGATAACACACCAATAACAGCATTCAGCCTTTAAGGTTTTCCTTATACTATTATAAGCACAACTACAGCTGTGAAACTTTTAAGACATAGGCAATGAACTGTCATTTATAAAGATTACGTCTGTCTACAATCACATTTGGCAATCATAGAAGTCCTGTTGGATGCAAGAAAATAAACTAAGTACTCTTTCATATTTATTTTTCACATGAAAAATAGGTTATAGGCTCCTGCAGAACCACAGCGGAAAGGCAGTTGGTGGCTGGATCCATCCTCTCCTTCATTGATTGTTAAGCCAGAGTTCTTCAAAGTGACCGTATCGAGTCAAAATTGTGGATTTCCAAAGATAACAGGAAAGATGAAGTGACTTAACTTGTCAGTCTAAAGCAATTGCTGCTTCTAGACGGATGGAAAGTCGTGGCTTTCCCCTAGACGAATGAACTCAAGACCTAAGGCAGAGCCTCTCCTACACCTGCAAACTAATTTAACTTTCTTCATGGATTTTTGGACTGTGCTCAATCTGAAAATATATATCTGTTAGCCTTATACAAAAAGAAAAACATGACTGAATCTTTTCAACAAAGTGTCTAACACAGTTGTTAGTAATGTCAACTCAAGAAAAGTAGTACAAGGTTGAGTCCCAAGGCTAATACTCTTGGGCAGGTTACATACCAGATTGTGTCTCTATATTACTCATGAGTGGGTGACAATATAATAACTCCTATATTTAAAAATTGCGGAAGTATCAGTAATCAACACACAAGAGCTAACTCCTCAAATTCTCTATAATAAAATAGTTTAGGCAAGTGAACATACACAGGCACAAGCACATACAAAGAGGAGAATGGAAGCAGGCACCAAACTAATGATAAACTTGTATAAGGCACAAGGGCAAAAATAAGCACACAGAACAATTGAGATTTATCACTTAGTACCATAACTGAAAGATAAACAGTTATTGGGATGTGTGCACTCCATCTCTTCTTGTTGACTTAGAGGAAAGGAAATGACCCTCTATTCCCTAGGACAAATATCTAAAGGAATCAATACAATCTTCACTCCTCAGGACCTAAAGACAAGGCAGAGATTCCTGGGAAATTGTGTTTAGAAATGAGCTCAGCATCTTTCTCCTTAGGTCTGTCAGTGGGGGAGGGTGTTTAGTTAGAGGAAGCAACCCTGCTAGCGAAGTTTGCAGGTATGGCACCCAGTCTGTGGCTGGCTGAGAGGTTGATTCAGGAGCAACCTTTACATCAGTTCACCTGTTATGTGCTATTTTCCACCCTTTACAGTAAAAGGCTGACATTTTGAGTTTCATTTTGCAGCATCTAATATCCATTGTTCAATCCTGAACAAAAGAGAGAAAACAAAGATCTTAGTAGCCTCCTCTAAACCCAAAGCATGTCTAGTGTGGATGAGTCAGAAAAGATTCAACATAATTTCTAAGGACAGGAAACAATTGCTAGCGTATTTGGGACATGTCAAATAAACCCTGCTTTTACTATTGAATGACTCACTAGATGAGTTGTGTATGCTTTTTAAGGGAAGCATTCCAACTGTCTCTGCTTAAGTAACTTTGTTATGGAGGATGTAGGAGCTGTAAAAAGAATGTGAAAATTAAAGTTTGAATTCTTGGTAGTGAAGTTGACATGTTGCACACACATACACACACACACACTCATTGCTGATAGGGTTGTGATCTTCTGACTCAATTTTGAAATGGTCTCTTTATATACTTGAAACGTGGAATCTAAATGAGTTCTGCATATCCTAGTCAAAATGCAATTGTTTTCCTAAGACTATGCATTGTCTCTATCAAATCTCTTCTTTGGCCCAAGGCTGGTGGCTTTATGACTTGAGCCACATCTGCCTTCTGGCTGCCTAATTAAAAACATAACTCCCACACATTCTTGCCCAGGCAGACTTCAAACTATGATTCTCAGATCTTAGCCTCTTGAGTAGCTAGGGTTACAGGCGTGAGCCACCAGAGCCCAGCTCTATTAAATTTCTTGACTTGTCTTTTGATAGAAGATACCTTTCTTTTGTACTTGCTCTTTTCATTATATTTAAAGATAATGTATGGTGCTTAAATATTTCCACTGAACTTCACCCATTTTAACTGTTTAAATAAGATAACAAGTAGATGAATTTAAATTTAAGCTGAAAATGACCCTCCTCTATATGTTTGTTTGCTTTTCCTGTCAGATGCCATATACCACCCATGCCAAATATAGTTCACAAACTTCAAGATTTACAGTATCGGTGGAAGAACAATACTTATTCACTGCAAATTTATTTGTACCTTTGTCAGTACAAAATGAAGTATAATATTCTTGGCATTTTCTGCATTGAAATGTGAGGTGAATCTGACATTTAGAATGCCACTTCTCTCTGCACAACCCCCATCAGACACTCTTTTCTGATTGATAGTTTCTACAAAGTGCACCAGTATTGAAGGACAAACCCTAAAATGGAAGTCTATTTCCTGATTTTATGGTCAGAATTAAGATTATATTGTGAGAATAAGTGCCTTGAAGCCTGCAAGTTGAAGATGTATGCATTGACAAATAGCCTACACATCTCTATTGTCAAAAACATAATGGTTTCTCCTACTAGCAACCCAGATATTTTGCCAGCGGTTTAGCTTTTTATTAATAGGAATCTGGTTGATATCACTACTTCAACAACTACGCTCGCACTTCTTCACTGTTGAACTTCCTCTCCGAGGCTGACACATTTAACTTTTAATTTCCTTCTAGTCAAATTCTACAAGACCCTCTCATCTGTAAAGAGAAGCTGTAAATACAGCAACTTTGTTTAGAAGTACATTTTAGCAAGCTTAATGCTATTGAAATCTCATCAGTGAGCAGAAGACAACTCACACTTCATTTTTTTAGAGATTGCTCACATTGTTTCCCTTAATGCAATGACTAGAGCTTGGGATGTTTAAATGGTCCTTCAGGTTGCAGACTCGTTCTAAACTTCCTCGTGATTATACACATGCTATTCTATAGTGCGTACTAATCTCTTCTGCCTTGGATGTTTTAACAAAATGGCTGAAATTTTCAGCCATTATGGATGAGTTATTCAGCAAATCTGTAAAAGCAATTCCACTTGACAAGCCTATAGTACTACTTTAAGTGATTGAATCTCTTTGATTTCACAATGGCAAGTCCTTATTATTCTTGCAGGAATTTTACAAGTTCTAAGAATATTTCCAAAATGCCACTAGCCACATTGCCAAAGAGAGACAGGCAATTCAGTGAGAACTATACTAATTTGATTTAGCGAATCCAGTTAAAGCAAGGTTTTCTTTCAGAAGGAAAAAAAAAATCCCTATCCCCATTTATAGTACTTTATATTCAAATGCATTGATCTTTTATTAGAGTGAATGTCTTAAAGTTCTATTCCATAACATGGCTTTCTTCTCTTCCTCAAATTTAGTTTCTAGTAAATGAATGGAAGCCACAAAATTGGTGAGGTCATAAAACTTACTTATTTGAAACACTGAATTGTATACATCCCTTAAAAACAGAATGATGTTTTTTGCCCTGAGGGTATTAGTCATGGTCCATAGTTCGTGGGAAAAACTAAGGAAGTCTCAAAACTGTGTTCCTATTATTTCTATTTCTCTAAGACTTTGTTTGAATTCCAAAGTGTATTTTCTATTATCCCATTGTACATCACATAGGAGGGTACCAACCATCCGCCTCTGGGAGAAACACCTGCAGTTACATTCAAAGGCATGACTTTTCCAAGCAGTATGTGAGCCGGCTGCATTGTCCGCAAGGGATAAAGGCCTAGGTTCTTTACCTGACTGGCAGAAGCATTCCAGCACCACGAAAGGACTCTAAACATTGTTTTGTAAGTAATGAGTCCTGCTGGTTTCATCCTGCAAGACATTGAAATCCCACAGGGAAAATGTGGTTAGAAATAAAACAGAGGGCTGGGGCCTTTAATGAGTTTCCTATCCACAGATGCCATCAAGCTTTTATCCCATTCATTTTATTTCTACAGCTTCAACAAAGATTCCCAGAGTTGTGGGCCATACTCTTCGCACTGAAGTGCATAGAACTTGGCAGAAATCTGCACTTCAGAGATAATAACATATCATTCCAGGAAATAAAGGGAAAGGCATAATCAAAAAAAAAAAGAAGTTAAATATGGAAACCTGTTTTGACAACAAATGAATACAGATGAAGCCAGACAGGAAAGGTGTTATGTATGCATGTTTTTTTTGCATGTTTCACATAAATTATGATAGTGTATGAATACATCAATTTTTTTCCTTCTTATTCACATTCTTTTAAGTCGGATAGCTTATTTATATTTTTCTCCATCTTATATCAAATAAAGCATCAAAGACAATGAGACAGAACAATTCTTTCCAAAATCTACATATACATATATGCATGTATATATGCTCCCTTTCCAATTGCATTTCATTAATTATTCATTAGGGATTCCTCAAAACTGCTTATTTGAATGTCCAACAAAGTAAAATTATACTTTTTGAACTTGAAAATAAGAAGACAGAGGAGGAAAAGTGGTTGTCACTTAGCAGACAGATGATGGGAATTAGACATTGGAAACTTAGATAGTAGAAGCTTAGAGAGATGATAGAAAGTACCAGTGGAAACAGCTATGCCACCCTTATACTTTGTCAGTGATGACATTTGCAATTTATAAAAAAAAGTTTCTCTACATTTCTCACAGTTAAAAACTACAGAGCTCATTAACTTTCTAATTAAATGACAAATAAGGGAATTGTCCTAGATTTTTAATTGTTAAAATCAAATAAAACTTGGATATTTTCCATCTTATCAGACTAATACTGATTTTATCTTTCACTTATCAATATTTTATTCATATTCAAACTAGAAAATTGAATATGAGTTTTATAAGAGAACTAGCCAAGAATTGTAGAAACCTTTACCATGAAAATGTATCCTCCTACTGATATTTTTACTTTAAAAAATACTTCATTTGCACAATATTAACTTGGTATTAACCTGTGACTAAATTTTCCAAATTGATTTCTGGTAGCCAAAAAGTTTCTTCATGTTTTTATTCTACAATCTTATCTAGGAAGTCATTCCGTGACTAAATAATAAACCTGGAAAAGAACTGTCTTAATGATTGTTAATTAAAATTATGCTGAAGTCAGATATGAGATATTCTGGAAATATGTTTACTATTTTTAAACTTCTTTTCCAATGCAACTGAGGGAGGTAAAAATCTAGACCTTCTAGAAACTTGGAGAGAGAGGTGAGTCCTCAGAAGTAAAGCCTGTAGTAAAGTGTAATAATTAAAAAAGAAAAAAATCAGAAATATTGAAGAAATTCACATTTCCAAACCCAAACCATGTGATTCAGATTTTCTAAACAATAACCAGATATTTTTGTTTGTCTGACTGTTGTTAACAAAAAGGTCAGTATGATAGAAAACCCTTATTTGCTCTTTTTCATAAACCCCTAAATTTATTGCTCTCCTCCCCTATCTTATTTCCTTAAGTTCTTCTTTTTCTCCATTCTGGGAATCACAGAACAACTTGCATTTTAGAATACCTACTATGTGCTTGCTAGTCACTGTAACAGACGCATCCGGTTAGACAATTTCCTGCACAATAGATTGCTATTCCCAATTTATAGATAAAACTTAGAAAGTTTATGCTAAGGACATTTCATAGGCTGCATTCCTTTAAAGAAGTTGACATGGGATTTGAATCAAATCGTTTCCACAACAAAACCATTGCTCTTCATGCAAACCATGTTGCATGACATAGTTCTCCTTTCTCCGTTTATCTTGTGTGTTATTTCTACTTCTGTAAACTCAAAAAGACCATTTTTGTTACATGAGTCAGTCAATTAGTTAAAATGACTGGATGGGTAAATACATGAGGTTTAATCTTTAAAGAATGATGGAGTGGCTCAAACTAGAAGACTAACTAGACTTCAAGTGAATTTTCAGAATTAGACAGTTCAAATAATTTAAAATTAATTGAAATAGGTCTAACATACTACTTGCAACAGCTGTAATACCGGAAATCAGCATGGATCTCAAACCTGAAGACTACAGAGGACTCTAAAATAGGAATATTATAAGCCCACCAACAATGAATGTGCTAAATAGAGTAGATATAGGCAAAGAAAATTCGAGTATGCTACCCAAATTAAAAACTAATCACTCGTATGAGAAAAGGGATAATATAGGTACATTTAATGCTAAGAAGCAGGATTGTGAACACTTGCATTTACACTCCTCGTTTGGTTCAATATTTGTCTTTTACTGAAATCATCCATGGCTTCTCCACCTTTAGACACTTTTGTTATTGTTTTTAAGTATCTCACTAGTTTGATGTTATAAAAGGTTCACCCTTCATTGTTCTGTTGGCTTTCACAATGGTTGGAACTCATTTAGTATTTATCTACTGCTTTGGATTTCTAGGCATTTCAAATTATTATCTTCGAAAACACAGTTATTTACTCTTTTTATCTCTGTATTATTTTAGTCTATGTCTAAGTATTGTTTTTACCTTACTATAATGTTACATTGAAATATCTGAGTATAATTTCACATTGGAATATGTTGATTGAGAGGACTAAAAATTATGCACTTTCTGATGGTGGCAGTTCAAATAATTTAAAATTAACTGAATTACTAGTTCAATTAGTTAACTATTAAGGAACAATTTATGCTGTCTTGTAGTTGTATGTGTGTTTTCCTGAGTAGAAAGACTTATAGGAATTGTGATTTTTATCACATAATGCTTTAAACTAATTTAAACCAATTCACAAGTTCCAAAAACTGATATATGGGAAAAGTTAATTATTCCCCAGTGGAAATTAACGAAGGTGCAATAGTATCCCACACAGATTATTTGAGAGAAATGTAGCATTCAATCTTGTCTTTTAGTTACTATTCAAGTACACAGTACTTAATTTGTTAATCAAGGACTTCTTGATTAACAAATATTAAAATGGGATTTTGTATTCAGAGACCTAAATGTAGGAAAAATTGGAGCTGACTTTAACATATATACAAGTTTAATATGCAGGGGAGTATTATATATATTGTTATATGTATATATATAGCTATATATGTGTATATATATTTGTATCTCAGAGAAAAACTGTGCTCCATGTTTTAATTATTACAGGAATTGGAGTATTTGGCAAACAGTTAACATTAAGCTTGTGCACTAATTTTTTCAATTTCATATTAACCTTAATTTAATTTTTAAAAATCAATTAGTTAAAATGAAATCACCAGATGGGAGATGCTGTTTTGTTTTGTTTTCATAGCTGCATTTTGAAATGCAGAGCATACTGGAAAATATATAGGGAATCTAAAAGTAATGGAGAAGGAATAGGAGCCTACTATGTGGTAGGCATTCCCTATTTCTTATAAAAGCAGCATCATTTTAAATTACAAATAGATCAAAAGTGTCAAATATTAAAGGAAACATCTCTTAACGGTTCCTCTATATAATAATAGAAAAGGACAGGAGCAAATTTCTGTGTATAATATATTGCTGCCATCTCTTTTGTGAACACAAAATAACCAATAATTTCATAGGTAAATAATCAATTTTAATGCCAATATTATCTGGTAACAGGAAGAAATTTAAGTGTTAACTATATTTGGCATATACCATAGGATAGATACAAAATAGCACGTGCTTTCTATTTATGTTGGTTACTAATCTTGATATTCAAGGGAAGAGTGTATAAAGTTAACAAGCAATTATTATTTGGCAAATTAGTACTCAACAACCCCAAGTAAATAGGAAGTTTGAAACCTATCTGTTATACAGCTACTTTAATTTGCATAGCTCACTGGTGTGTTTGCTTTGCAAATACTTTGCAATGAATCATCATTTGTACTATACAGTCCAAAGAAAAGCAATCAAAATTCACAGCAAGACAATGAAATTAATTATAACTGTTGAATTCTGTGGTGGTAATTCCTCCTCATGCAGGAAGATTAATTGCATTGCACTTTCCTTGCACTCCACTAAATGATCTGATGAATGTATAATCATTTACAGATTTCTCAAATGCTGAAAATTGATTACCTTTGATTAGCTCTGATCTGCACAAAGAGCTCTGACAGAGTATCAGTGAAACATTACAACATTACAGACAAAGTAACAAATGATTTAATTACCAGTGTGCTTATTAATGTTAGATTCCCTGCAGTGATCCTGGCAAATCAGGGGCTTGTAATAGACCTGTGGGTTTCACTGAATTCCATTAGGGTTTAAATAATATTTCTCACTATTTCTCAAATCCTTCTTTTCATGGCTCCTTAATAACTCTAATTAATTTTAATTTGCACCAAAAAAAATCCACAGCATCTTTAGAAACTTTTAATTAGCTATAAAATAAAACTCTTCTCCTCCCAAGAAGACATGTATGATCAGCTTTGAAGTAGCCTCACGAATAAGTTTTCATTAGCTCTCTGTACTATTATTAAGTGAAAATCTACAACAAATGTTAAAACGTACATGTGGTCCAACTCTCTTGTTCTAGCGGCAAACAAAATGAGATTTATTTAACACGAACCAAGTTCAAGAACAGTATGATAAAATGTTTAGATTGTAACGTGGTAAGTACCATCATAATATTCTTTTTTAAAAAAAATGGTGGGAATATCGTACAGGAACCCACAGATTAAAGAGCCTGTGTAGGTCGAAAGCAGATTTGAAAATGCAAGCGCCAATGAACACTGGCCCAGTTACACAGAGTGTGATGAATAAGGTTGGCCAAAACGAGGGAAGCCCCTCTCCACTCGTAGGCAGGCTCCCTCCGCTCACTTGCTTTCGGGGCTTTCCCCAATTTGACATCATTATATACGCCATTACATTACTGTGAAGCCATGACAATAAAAACCCAGATGATCAGAGGAGTCACACAGAGCAGCTGAAATTAAAATATGTGTCTGCAAGTGTTTCCAGGCAAAGAAAAATTAGGGGGTAGGCAATTCAAAGGTTGTTTAGCACAGAAATGCTGATATGCAGACAACTTTATAATAATATTTTTTCACAGTGGCTTTGTCCTTCTGCAGAGACTAGGCAGCGTGTGCTGCAGGTGTTTCTGGGTGGCATTTCAAAGCCACGCGCTGTAAACAGAAGACAGGGGGCTATGCAAGCCCCCAGTACTGATGAATACATTTATGATCTTCCGGGCTGTCAGCAGCTGAAAAGCTGTCCATCATACTGAAATAGCCCAGAGTCAAAAGTCTCTTTCTGTGAAGAAATATTGAAGTCAGATTGTTGATGTCAAAAGTCAAAGGAGAGTTCAGCTATCTGTTTTATGAATCTGACGGAGACACATTGTGCCTGTGCACAAACTGATAGCGAGCAGAGCTCATTTTAGCAAATGTGTGATTTAGAAGTCAAAAAAACATTCATACAAGCAAACTCGTAGCGCGTAGAGGCTGTGGCATGCATACATAGTTTTTATATCTTCATGACACCGTTTGGTAGTGTTTATCATCTGAAATCCAAGCCATATCAACTTTCTCACTACGATATTTAAGATCTGTGTACTTAAGAAAAAATAAATTCACACAATAAGAGAAGCCCTTGATTGCCTCAATAGCAGAGTGATTGGCCTTGTTGGGTTTAGTTTGGCTGTTATAGTCTTCCTCAAATTAAACCACAAATAAACAGTGAATTCACTTTATTCTCAATACAAAAATAGACACTACATGGGGTCAAAATGAGACGAAAAATAGCCACAAAATTGCAGACATTATCTGAAACTCCTATTGGAAACACATACCCGATCACCCTTTTGGAACCTCTCCTATAATAGTACTTACAATGTCTGAGTAGGTATTTTGTGAATAATATCACATGCCAAATTGCCAAATGTTACTACATCTTGGAGAACAGAAATAAAATTGGGGAAGAAAGGAGCAAACTCACCATCCTCAGGATGCTCTTTTTTTTTTTTTTCTTTTTCTTTCTTTTTTTTCCTGCCTGTTTCCGTTTAAAGTCACCTGATTTCGGGAGATAGCCATCTTCTTCCCTTTTGCCTGGGATATGTTTTAATTAATTCACAAAGTAAATTGGTTTGGATAATAATGTCTGTCCAAGTCTATTTAATAGAATTTTTAAACTAACTTCAACATAGAATGCATGGCTTGGAAATGATCATTTTATCTGAGCAAATCTTAGGGATCAAAGTATACATTTTGAGTGTATTTTCTTTAAGCAAAGGTTTTGCACCAACTAAGGTAGCATATGCTCAGAATGCAATTAGGCTTGCCAGCCTTCCTGCAAATTTGTGGTGTTTAACAAAAAAAAAGAAAAAGAAAAAGCACATTTTTTTTTAATTCAAGTCAGGAAGACTCTTTTCTTTTTGCTGATTTTACCTTCTTTTTTCGAGCACAACCCTCAGGGCACATGATGTCATGGTCATCATTTACACAAGGGTACCAGAAAGCCTTTAATGAACTGCAAACTTTGTTCAATAAAAATGACTGTGCCCCAGCTCTTTCTTCCTCCCAAAGAGGGGAAAACACACAAATATCATGCAGAAAGCTCTAGGGATACTAAAGGCCTCTGTAGGTTAAGAACATTAATTATATTTCAAAGCAAGGAAAAAGAAGCAACACACACACACACTCACACACACACTCACACATATACATACACACTAAAATAGCAAAAGATTATTTTGGCCCTAACTTGGTTAATGACACGAGATGGAGAGAAGCGCTCTATGTCTTGAAGGGTCACAGGTTTAAGTCCAAACTCAACCTCAAGTTAATGGGCTAGTATACGGGACTACAAAACTTGAAGAGGGATAGCTTTACTCCTGATGTGCTGGGATCTTTACAACCCCTCGCTTTTTTGTCAGGAGGTTCTTCTCATAAGGAAATATCCGCATCTGTCTTTCTTGAAAATAAACAAATAGAAAACAAATGTGACTGTGATAAATCTTGTCAGATAGTAAAAGTGTGGGGGGGGGGGCAAATCAAAGGTGGGAATTCATTCTTTCCAGATGCAAGCAAGAAAGCTGTTAACTCCTGGTTTTGACTAATTTATCAAACAAATATCTTATGCCCTCAGGCATTTAAGTAAATCCTAATACATCAGACTAATTTTAATATTTTTGAAACATATACTGGCAAACTCTGTAGTTCAGTCACTATGCTTACTTTAGTTTTGTGTGAATGGAAATTTCTGTGGACTATTAGGCAGAATTATATCTTTTACAAGTCCTCCCTGCCAGGTAGAAGGAACAAAGTGTTTGGAATCTGGTTGTGCGTCTGTCAGGAGAGGGAAAAAAATTCACAGAAGGGAAAAAAAAAAGCCACCATATGGAATTCTCCGGACAGTGGCCCCCTTGTGCACCCAAATTATACCAGGGCTCACATAATAAGATGCTGAAGAGACTGTGCTTTCTGCCTTCCAGGCAGAGCTCCATAGCCAGCAATTAGTCTATAGAGTCAGAGGCCAAAAAAACCTTATTGTCTTACTAGCTGTATAATTATCTGTTATGATGAACTGTGGTTCTAAGGACTATTGTCTTTAAGCTTGGATCTGTGTGTGGACTAGTTGTCTGGCTGAGACCCAAGAATGGACTTTCCTTTAGTATCTCTGCCTGAGTGATTTTTCTGGTCTCTTCCTGACTGGGTAAAACAGAGACTGTTTCTGCATGATTTCTTGGGTTGATGAGAAGCAATTATGCCTTAAATGAAGTCATTCATGTCTGCCATTTTGTTTGCATATTTTCCAGTGTTCACCTGTTATTAAACCTGTCTTTAAACTGTAAGCTAGTTTCAAGTAGACTTTTGTGTGCAACACAGTTCGGTAATCAGAGGAAAACAAAATAGATAAAATGTTTTCTGCACAAATCACTCAAGCAGGAAATCTAATAAAGTGATTAAAATCTAAAATAGCATTTAAGAATTTCCTGGGATTTTTTATTTCTTTGAACCCAACCTCCCCCCCTCCGCCCCCTACACACACACATTTCCTAAATGACTATGACTGTCCTTGTGGTCTTAGTGTGAAATAGCAACTTTGTTATCTGCTGGGGAGACAGGAGGTATTAATAAAAATCTAATTGTCAAAATAGTTATTGCTGCTCTTGGTAAGGTGAAAGTGATGCACTGTCAAAGACAATAAAAAGGATACTGGGGAAAATGTGAGAAACATTACGTTATAAATGTTACCAACATTAGAAAATATGAATCCCATACTTAAAGATCATATCGTGTAACAGACATGATAGTCCGTTAAAAGTATATTCTGATGAACTTAGGACCACTAAAACAAATTTTAAATAGCACCTTGAAAATCAGAAACATTCCATTTCATAAAACATCTCAAAAGTAATATCTATGTTTGCTATAGCTAACAATATCTAGTAATGTTATGTCATTAGTGTTTTTGATATGGCATTAGATGAACTATTATTTAGAACAAAATATAACCATGTTATCTAAACTCATGTATGCTTCCTTATATACAGCTTTACTGATTAACTGTTTTGTATTTTTCATTGGGGGAGGGGAGAAATTTTCCCATTAGTGAGTTATTTCAGTTGTAAGTATATTTTGTAAATAGTTTTTAAAAATACACAATCCAAACATTTCTAGGTGAACCACATAATATGTTGAATATTCCCCTAACTGTAAGTATATAATGGCATAACAGAATCCATAATTACCTACATTATTTCACATTATTCTCATTGGGGGAAAAATGTTTTTTTTTTTAAGTCTGTAAACTTAGCAAGGAATTTAATTTTGCAACCATTTGGTCCAGCTTCTTAAAAGGTCCAACTAACCATGTGTGTTTAATTTTTGAGCCCAAGGAAATAAGAGAAGGGTGGCTGATGGTTTAAAAGTCCTTAATTTATCACAGTGAACAGAAAGCACCACTCTTCAGGACGTTTGTACTAAGGTGACCTCTGCTATTTAAAAAAAAAAAAAAAAAGAAAAGAGGAGGAGTGTTTGCAAAAAGCAGCCTCCTCTCCTAACACATTCAGCCACCTTAACTTACCAGGATAAAGGTGGCTATTTCCATGCTTCAAGTGTTTACCAAATTCATCATGGCTTTGAGAATAGACATACTATCTGTGCTTCTTGCCCTTGTAGGTGGGAAATTTCCTTGCATTTTGTGTCCCGGTTCTGACTGCCTGGAATCCCTGCCACCGCGTTTTCTTCTCCCTGAAGGGTTTTATCTGTTCCTGGTAGGGCAAAGTCATGACCCAGAAAAAAATTGATTCATGAATTCTCAGGGTGCAAGTAAAGGAGAGAGGAAATACGCCGGCTGAGCTCCGACTAGTGACAAGTTAAAACCTGTAATTAGTCTGAATTCAAGCTGCAAAAGGAATCCGAATTAAAAATTCATTAATTCAAACTGATATATTAACTGGAACAAACTAGATCCCTTATTATGAAGAATCATTTTCACAAGCTGTTCTGTGAACGACTGGAACCTGCATTTGACTCCTTTTTAAATTATGTAAAGCGGTGGTAGTAAGACCCGCCACACTAAGTGGCCTTTTGCCTTGCTCTACCTTGAGAAATCCCTTTGATTGGATTTGTATGGTGGGACTGCCTTCGTCCTGGGTTTTATTTCCACTTCAGGCCTACATTTCTTGTTTGTAAATCCCCATTGTCCTGAGGGGGCCGTGCCCTTTTGCTATGCCCTCTCAGTGTTTCCAGGCCCCCAAGACCCTGGAGCCACCTCCCTGACATTTCTATGAACCAGGCTGCTGAAATGTTATACAGTAATTAATGTTGATCCTAGTACACTCTCAGCCTCCAGTACAAATTAGGATAGAAAAGGTTATCATAATATTTTCCTCATCTATTTGGTGGATCTAAATTGCTCCCGGTGGGGGACAAAGAGGAAAGGTGTTGGGAGGTGGGACTTAAGAAAGAAGGCCCACCAGAAATAATGATTCGATTCAAAAATCACAGACATTTCAAAGTTTTCTTCTGAAAAAATAATGCATTATTGGGTGTGGACACATCCATGCTTAGGCTGGAACTCCCTGAGGACCAAGGAACATGACATCAGAGCAGGTCATAGCTCCCTGGGGATGGCTGGGTTTCAGGACTCAAGACTAACACTCAGTTATCCTTGTGCAGAAGCAAGATCCAGTTGTCTCTGTGTAGAATGCAAATCCAGGTACAAGCAGCAGCTGGACTCCCTCCAACTGTCAGTCGTGTCTGAAAAACGCCAAGAGACTAAATAATTTAGATTACACGATAGGGACCTATGTAATTGTTTAAATGAGTAATGCAGTCGCCAACTGAAAGAGGTCAACCATCTGTAGAGGAAACACAGAATTGGTTTCATTTCCAAACAAACTTTTGGAGAGCAAATTGTTTTTTTTCTTTGAGACCTAGGGGAAAGTCTGAAGACAGATTAATGGTTTCTCCTGCTGAATAAAGGATAAGGCTTGTGTCATTTGTAGAACTCAACATCAATAGAGAAGCCACAGGGCAGCTGGTCCCAACTGCCACAATCAATGAATGGCAAGGAGCACTATTTGGGGCAGGTTAACAGGTAGGTAGTCCCAGGGGTTCCGTGTGGCTTCATCAGATCCTGTGCCAGCACATGTATACAAAGGGGGAAAAACTTTGGATGACTAAATCTTCAAGTTAAAACAACTGCCTTGTGACAGTAGTTTGTTTTGAAGGGAGTTCCATCTAACTCTTTATTTCTAAAGTATAAAGTGGCTATAAATCAGGTTTTTGAGGTACATACATTACTGTAGCTAGTTTATTTTTGAAAAGCTTCCTGTTTTAACAGGATTAACACACACTGATCAAACTCTTAGCTTTTAGGCGGCTCATGTTGAATTAAAGACTGTAATAATTAAATGCTCCTGCCAGCTTATTCTCAAGCCATTAGCATCCAACAAGTTACATGCCAGGCAAGGGGGCTTAATTATTGGATTTCTTCTGTGAGTCTCTGTTCCTCTGCCATTGAACTTTAACAGGATTCTTCAACCTCTTTTTGGTGAAACCAATTTTTGAAGAAGAGAATGACAGAGAGGAAAGAGATTAATTTCACGTGTCCACGAGCTATGTACGATACCATGAGTTTTTTTTTTAAAACATGAAAACATATTGTGGCCATCAATCACTACTTCCTCTATAATCCCATCTACACATGCACACATACACACCTATACACACACCTGTGCCTGCACAAGCAAGCCAGTCTGCAGAACTTGTGCCCATGTCACCACATGCACATACTCTGCTCACACGACCACACCTACTCTACACACTAATTTGTACCCATGAAACCATACACACACACACACACACACACACACACACACACACATTCATGCACATTTCATAATTGTGGAGGCCACTCGCAGAAAAGTTTTCAGTGAATTTGGTCTTTAAAAACTTTGGACACTTCCTTCACCCATCTAATAAGAATGTAATAAGAAATAACAAGAAGGTATTTTTGTTGCATGTATAAAATGTTAAGTTCATATCTGTGATTTCAACAATACCCATACAGGGTCTAATTGATATTAGATTAGTTTAGAGAATACCCACAGATTGTTCGAGAACATTACTTTTGGTTGTTGCTAGTAGCTAACAAGCGGTAACTGGAAATCTCTTCATTTTCAGAATAGATTTTCTGGGAGCCTACTTAGGATTTGGCTCTGTGAATTATATAGAAATAAGTAGAATACAAATACTGTTCATAATTAGCTTGCAATGTAATACACCTTTAAAATCCCTGACTTAAAAGTGAATTGTGTCTAGAATAGACAGAGTATTAGAAGTCTTCATGCAGACTCTCTGGTTCTGATTCTCACGGGTCAACACAGGTTCTTGTTAGCTAGTTTCTCTTCCTCTCTGTCTCTCTTTCTCTAACACATCCCTCCCATAGTCCTGGTTAAAGATAAAGAGAAGAAGAAACAGGACATTATTTATAATTGTTGATTACTGCATACTACTGATATTGCTGGTTTCTACCTCACACATTCCCCAAAATAAGAATAACGAGGGCTCATAGACAACCATGACCTAGTTCATGGGTCAATTTCAATTTGAAACCAGTGCAATGGATGTTTCTGTTTCATTGTGGAAATACTGGGGAAAACGGAAAGCTTAATAGTGGATAGAGCAAAACAAAGTGCTATTATTTCATTAGCTATTCCAACATTATATATCAGTTACATAAACAAGATCTCAGTATTGTGTTTTATTTATTTGGGATCCAAATATTTCTGTATTATCTAACATAACCTTTGTCAGAGATACTGGAAATTAAAAAGATAATAAAATAAAAACATCAAGACTCAATTTCTCAAATTTTGTACTGTATTCCTAGACTGTTTCTAGTATCATAGTTTCTTATTCTCTCACTCTTCATCCTTCTTTTTTTCTTTTTGTCAGTCATGAGGCTTGAACCCTGGCCTGGGCACTGTCCCTGAGCTCTTCAGCTCAAGGCTAGCGCTCTACTACTTGAGCCATATCACCACTTCTGGTTTTCTGGTGGTTAATTGGAGATCAGAGTCTCACAGACTTTCCTGCCAGGGCTGGCTTTGAACCAACCATGATCCTCAGATCTCAGCCTTCCGAAAAGCTAGGATTACAATAGTGAGCCACCAACACCTGGCTTTTTTTTTTGAATGAGCATCTTACGTCATGTTAGACACTGACCTAAGTATCTGAGATGTACTGTGAACAAAATAAAGCATTTCTCTCATAGATATTATATACTAGTTACAAATTATGAAAAGTATTAAACTTTCTTTGAGGAAAAATAGAAAGTTTCATGATCAAGGCCAGCTCTATGCAGTGGGTAGCCATTAGATCCATGTGTGTTGAAGTTTCTCAGTAAAATGTGATCAAAATTTTTTCAAAAATTACTATAGCTTCTCTACGGAATAGAACCAACATGAGTTAAGCCAATAATCTTGAAATAACTGTTAATAGTGCCCTTGTTCCCTCTCAAAAGGGCCTCAGTTTCCAAGAAAAATATATGGTTACCCCAGAGTATAGAATAATCTAGTAAGATATGTTAACTGTTAAAATCATAAGGCATAAAACAAACCAGTGTAACCATTTTAAGTGTATAGTCTTGTAGAATTCATTGTTCACATTTTACACGCAAACAAGGTTACCATTTGTTTTCAGAATTGTTTCTTTTCTAACAAAAACAAATCAAAGAACTGCAACTTATCAGATAAACAATGGTTCCTTCTTCCATCATCTTCTTGCTACCCAGCTGCTTCTACTCTACTATCTGTCAATGAATTGGACTGCATTAGGTGCTCCATATTGGTGGATTTTTTCAATGTTTGTGCTTTGGGACTGACATGTTCCACTTAGCTTTATACCTTCAGTGTTCATTTATTTTGGTGAATGCATCATGATTGTCTTCCCTTTTAAGACATTGTATGAATGATTTAAATATATAATTAATAAATACAGTACATATATACAAATATAATATTATACACCCATCAATCCACTGGTATTATGATATATGTTTGTCCATTCATCTGATCAAGAGCATATTGGCGTATGGTTTGCTTCCAACTTTTGACTATTGTGCATAATGCTGTTATGAATAGGAATAGGAATATACCCTCGAGGTCCTGCTTTTGGTTACTCCAGGTATATGCTCAGAAACAAAATGATTGGATCACATATTATAATTTTAACTTTTTGAGGAACTGTCATACTACCTGTCACACCTGCTACCCTGTTTTACATTTTTGTCTTGTAGCACACAAGTTTCAGTTACCCTACAATGTCACCAACACTTGTTATTTTCTGTTTGCTTGCTTCTGGGTGTTTGTGTGAAGCCATTATAATGTATATAAAGTGGAATCTTACATTTATAAACTAGAGTTTGCCTATCCAAATTCAACATGCTGTACCTACCTGGATGTGAATTTTTGCAAGTGTTGGATTAAACCTACTTTGATATTAAAACAAATAGATTTAGTTTGAAAGTTAATCTATTTTCATGAGAATTTCCCACATAAATTTGCAAGACTAAAGCAGCAGCACAGTCAGTGTTAATGCCCTGCCCTGCTTTCTCCTCAGAACACCTGTTCAGTCCTCTCCTTTTTCATTTTTTATGACATTTGGAAAAAAGACCCATGAAGTAGCAAAAAATCTCTTCCCACTGGTGTTTTCATCATTCAAAATCAACTAATATCACATTCTGTGCTTGACAAAATGTCCGCCATACCTGGCATTGCTTCCAAATATTTGACTCCGTGTAGTGGGGGTAGAGAATGGCTGTCATACTGAAAACAACATAAATCTAATCTCATCACTACACTCTCACGAATTCTTCCAATCAAATAGCTCCCTTATGCTTTCCTCAAAGGAATAATGTGTTCTAGTTTATCTTTGGATTGAAGTAAAGCATTGCAACAAGTTTAGTGAATAGTCTCTAAAACAAGCTGCTAGATTTGACTTTACTGGCCACAGGCTGCCTCTTTATACTCTCTCTCTCTCTCTGTTTAGATTCCACTATCTCTAAGATACCAATGCAGGCTGTAGGACACTTGCCTCTCATATACAAATCGCTGAAAAAAAAATTATATCAATTCATAAAATGTAGTTGGAAAACAATTCAAAAATAGTTTCCCATGATGATCAAGAAAATGTGGTATATGTGTGTGTATATATATATATATATAATCTCACATTTTCATATATCTGTTATGTATATACATATATATGTATGTGTGTGCTCATATATATGGTTTATACATGTATATATACATACACATATATATACATATCTATAAATATGTATCTGATTTTCATGTATATTGTATATGATACTAAACGGGCATTCGCAGAGAAATGGATGGACATGGAAAAACTTCTGAAACAAGGGACACATATTTTCTCTCATGTTAGATTTAAATGATAAATACATATGCAAACATATACAGGGTCATACACATATATTAACTGCAGTATGGTATATACTCAGGGAAGGATTCCAATGGTGTAACTCCTCTGAAAAATTAACTTACAGTTAAATAAAATCAATGCTAGCAAGCTGGAGCTGAAGCTGGAGCTTTCCCCTTGACCTCTCCCCCTCCATGTTGTCAGGGAGTGGGGAGGTCAAGGGGAAAGGACGAAAGACAAATGGAGAGAGGAAGAATGATTGAATGAACTCCTAATGTTTAATGTACTTATATGGAAATTGAACCAGATAAATTGAGGAGATGGGTGGGATTGGAAGAGATAGGAGAGAATGGTGGAAAGCATGATATTCATTGAGATATTGTACTCACAAATTAATGTGTTTATTTGAAAGCCCCTTTGTACAACCACTTAAAGGTAATAAACAAGAAAAATAAATCATAAATCTATAAATATAGATGTAAACAAAATATACTCCTGACTATTATTAATGGTTACATTATTATTTTCACTCATGAATCAATATGTAATTTTAAGAAGGAAGTTAAGTTCACAAAGAAAAATTTATGGGTTCATCACTCAAAAGCTCTGACTCAACTAGGAGCACAGATTGAAAATTCATTTTAATCAGTTTGCTTTAGCACTACTACTAGAAATCATCCAGATTCAGAAAGCATTTTATCATGTTCATCAACTCTACAACAAATTACCTCCACATAAATTTCTGTATGAAACAAACTGTTATCTTTCACCTATTTGTTATATTTCACCTAAAATCACATTGATGTATAATGATATTGATGTATATCTCATACATCAACCAAAAGGTGAATAAATGGATATTACACCACACCATCCTCACACTAGACAAAGGCATTTCAACCTCAAACTTACCTTATGTTGTGTCCTTATTGTACCAGGAGAGCTGCTCACATTTGGCAAATAATGAAATAGCTCCTGACTAACCAACTCATTGCTATAAAAAGATAATCTATATAATATAATACAAGAGAATCTATATAATAGTAAGTCATTAAGATGACTAAATTTGAATTTAGCTTGGAGTTAATGCACAAGTCCGGTTTTAGATAAAAATGCTATTGTTTGTGTCACTTAATTGAGTATATAATCACAGTGACCCTGAAGACAACTTTGTTGGCAATAATTGAACTAGCATAAAGTAGTTACAAAAAATCATATCCAAATTTGAAGATGAAAGTGAAGAAGTTTTGCTGGATTTGGTGAGATATACCTCAGCACTGGAGAGGCTAAGGCAGAAAATCCCAAATTTCAAGACAGACCCACTGTCCCCCCCCCGCCCCCGCCAAAAGAAATAACTAGAACTAGGCTCAGTGATACTCACTAGACACTGTGTTGGAAATGAACTTGCATGGGAGGAGAGTCCAGGGAACGGGGGTGAGGAGAAGAAAATGAAGGAAGGATTGACACTGTTCAAAAAGAAATGTTCTCATCGCCTTACTTATGGAACTGTAACTCCTCTGTACATCACCTTCACAATAAAAAGAGGATGGCACAGTAATCTCCCTACTATAATTCCATCTGCTTCTGAGGCAGAGATAAAAAGATCACAGTTTGAGGCCAGACCATGCCAAAATGAAGACACTGTCTGAAAATAACTCAAGTAAAACGATGTGGACGCATGACTTCAGGTCAAGAGCTTGCCAAGCAAGCATGAGACCCTGAGTTCAAATCTCAGTACTGTCAAAATAATTCATTCTACTAATTCAAAGATAATATATACTAATTAAACTGAAACTCATTCCCCAAAATATTAAAATGTCAATTTCCAATGAGATCACAGAGATTGACATACTGCAAAAGAAGTATACACCTAGACCTGAAGGCATCTACGAGTAAAAGAATTGTGTTTTATTAATGACAAATTGCCAAAAAATGTTTATATGTAAATGTTTTTGTCAATGCTAAACTGCAAATGTTGGTGATCGTTTTTGAGTGAGGAAGCTCATTCATTAATTCATTCATTTAACTTGAGATATAATTCATAAGCCATAAATTCACTCTACAAAGCTCTTTGCCTTTAGGAAATCCAAGTACATGTACAAATTTTAGAAAATGACATTATGATTTAATTTTATACATTTTTATCATCCTGAAAGAAATTCTTTATCCATTAGCAATCACTTTCCATTCCTTTTTCCTCTAACACTTGATAATCATGAGTACAGTTTCCATATTTCGGGCATTCCTTATAAATGATATCTACCATATACAGACATTTATGTCCTTCATTTAGCATTATTTTTTCATCATTTACACACATTATAAAATATAAGAATTTATCATTCCTTTTCGAATGCGAACAACATTCTGTTGTAATATAGTTCAGGTCCTGCTTTTCATTTTCTGAAAAATAACACTTTCAAAATGATAAAGATCTTACTAAATCTATAGAAAAATGTAAATACTATCACCATCCTAACAATGTTGTTTGCAATCTATGAACACTGGATGCTCTTACATTGATTAGACCTTTAATTTCTTTATTAACAAGGTTTTAAGGGTTTTTTTCTATGTCTTCTTCTTCTTTTCCTGCATTTATTCTGAAGTATTTTATTTCTTTGCTCATGTTACCAATATAATTATCTTCTTAAGTTTATTTTGGAATGTTAATTGAGACTGTATATATGCACAATTTATTTTTATATATTATTCTTGTATCCTGCAACCTTACTGAGCTCAGTAATTTTTGTGTGAATTCTTCAGGGTTTTCTGCGTTTTGTCCTCTGTGAATAGAGATAGTTTTAATTCATGCTTTTCAGTCTTCATGGCTTTTATGAATTTTCCTTGTGTAATTTCCCTGGCTAGAACCTTAAAGGAAAAACTGAATAGCATTGATTAGAGTGGAACCCAATCTTATACCTAATCTCAGGGCATTCAGAATGGCAACATTAAGTATGCTGATAGTCTTTTCACTGATACACTCTTCTCATAAGTGCTTTTCATAAATAAAGAAATTTTCTTTATTCCTAGCTTAAGTGTTGTATCATGGAAGGATATTGGATCTCGTCATTTTTTTTCTCTATCTACTGAACTAATTGTGATGGTTTTGTCTTTTCTTTCTTTTAATTTAGAAGGAGCATTACATTGATTGACTTTTCATGTTGAGCCAACCTTGTATTCCTGGGATAAATTCCACTTGGTCATAGTGCAGCACCTTTTCATGTGCTGCTACATTTGATGTGCCTGTCTGGGTTTGTGTCCAAATAATGCTAGCACCATGAGATGAATTAGAAATTGTTTCTGTCTCTTCTATTTTTGGAAAACTTAGTAAAAGATTGGTGTTAATTAGCCTCCAAATATTTGTCAAATTCACACTGAATCAATCTGGGTCTGCATTTAAAAAAATAAGTTATTGGGTTGTTTGTTTGTTTTTGAGTCACTAACTCAAATACTTGCTCTTTTGACTATTGAGCTATTTATTTTCTATCTTCCTTTTAACTGTATATGATTTTCTAAAAGTTTACCCATTTAATGTAGGTTAAGCTAATCCATTGACAGGAAATTTTTCATAGTGTTTCTTTGTAATCCTTTTCATCTCTGTAATCTCAGAAGTACCATAGCTTCATTCATTTCTGATTTTAATAATATGAGCCCTATGTCTTCTTTTAAACTTTTATATTAAATATTTGTGCATTTACTCATCTTTTTGGTTCTTGCTCAAGGCTAGTGCTCAACCACTTGAGCCACAGCTTCACTTCCTCATCTTTCTAAGAAGAACAAAGTTTGTAATATTATTTTTAATTGTTATAATCTAATTTGATAATTTTACTCTAATATTTATTTTATTCTGCTTGCTTATTTATATTTTATTATTCTAGATTTTTAATGTTCACATTGGGTAATAGATTGTAAGGCATTGTTTACTTTTAATACAGAAATGTGGAGGTAAGAATTTCCTACAAGTCATCACTTCAGCAATATCTCACAAGGTTTGATATATTATATTTTAGTTTACTTAAGCTCAAAGTAATTTTATCATTTCCTTTGTGGTTATACCATGGATTCACTGAATAGTTAGATGTTTTCTATTTAATTTCAAAATAAATGTGAATTACTCAGATTCCTTTATGATTTTAAATGTCTTCTCCTTTGAATCATAGATGATAATGGTTTCAGTGTTTTGAGATTTATTAAAAATTAGCCTAAAATATCTCCTACAAAAGGTTTCATATGGCTGGGAATATGGCCTAGTGGCAAGAGTGCTTGCCTCATATACATGAAGCCCTGGCTTCAATTCCCAATCACCACATAGATAGAAAACAGCCAGAATTGGAGCTGTGGCTCAAGTGGCAGAGTGCTAGCCTTGATCAAAAAGAAGCCAGGGACAGTGCTCAGGCCCTGAGTCCAAGGCCCAGGACTGGCAAAAAACAAAAAAAGCAAAAGAAAAGATTTCATATACACTCATGAGAAGTCTGCATTTGGCCATTGTTGGTAGAATATTGTACAGAGGTCTCTTAGATCCATTTAGTTCATAGTATTCAAATATCCTATAATGTTTTTGAGACTATTATTTACTGTATCCATTATTAAAATTGGTTGAATGTAGTCTACAGATAGCATTTTGGATGAGTTTACTTGTCTCTTCAACTCCATTCCTATTGTTTCATATACTTTGCACCTCTGTCATAATCATATATATATATATATACATATACATGGATAGTTTCTATACCTTCTTAAGGAACTGATATACTTCTTATTTTGTTAAAAAAAAAGTTAGTATCAAAGTCTGTTCTGCTGATATTAACAGTTATTCTAATTTTCTTTTGGGCAAGGTTTGTTGGTATAGCTTTAAATATTATTTATGTATGGATATCTAAAATGTGTCAGAGATAGATAATCTACAGTTTGTGTTTTTAAACCATCTACCAACATCTGCCTTACAATTGAAACATTTCATTTATTTAAATTTAATATGAATAATTAAAACCTATTATTACATATAGTATTTTAACATTTATCTTTTATATATCTTTTATATGCTTCATGCACTTTTTATTACATTATTATCTCCTTTTCTGTCAAATAGGTATTTCCTGTGTATCATTTTAACTCACTGTCTTTCCTTACTTCAGGTTTTTTGTTATTTTCCTTGAATTTACAATTAACATGCTAACTTGTAATAATCTAGTCCATATGAATACCAAGTTAATTTCAATTGTACACAAAATCTTTTCTCCCCATGGCTCCATTTACATCTCACTCCTTTGTAGGATTACTTTCATACAAACCATCTAAAATTTTTGTTATGACATAGATTTTTAATTATTTATTTAGTTTTCTTTATTTACATAAAAATATTTAAATGAACCATAAATAACAATGCATTGACACTCAGAAGACTGAGATATGAGGATTGTGGTTTGAAGCCAGCCCGTGCAGGAAAGTCTATGAAACACTTGTCTTCAATTAACCACAAACAAAACAATCAAACAAACAAAAAAACAGAAGTGGTTCGGATGGTAAGAGTAGCCTTGAGCACAAAAGATCAGGGATAGCATCTAGGCTCTGAGTTGAAGCCCTAGAATTTTGTCTCTCTCATACACACACACACACACACACACACACACACACACACACACACACACACTTGGATATTTTCATTTATGTTTATTTTTTTGGTTACCTTTATTAGTACCTGTGGAGTCAAGTTACTACCTAATTTCCTTTTAGTTCATCATGAAGTTCTCAGTAGTATTTCTTGGAAAGTAGATTTGATAAATACAGACCTCTTGGATGTCTTACTCTTTTCGCACCTTGAATAAGTTATCTTGCTCCTCTAAGTTTCCGTTGAGAAATTTCCTGGTACAGGAGATAACTTTAACAAGAAGCAATAGAGTAGAACAGGTTGCTTCATACATTCAAGATCATTCTACTTGATGGATTCAAGATTCATTATTTGGTTTGGGTCTTTGCTGGTATATTAGATTGTATCTTGATGTGGAGGTCTTTGAGTTATTGCATTTGAAATTCATTAAACTTCCTGGGTATGTTAGTCATTATTTTTCTTAAAATTTATGACTTTTGGCCATGATGCTTTTAAAATATTTTTTGTCCTTTCTGTTTCTTAATCTGGCATTCCTATTATGGGTACAATGGTGTGCTTAGTTATGTCCTTTATACCTCTGAAATTCCATTTTTTTATTCTTTTCTCCAAGTCCTTAGGTTAAATAATTTTAATTCATTTACCTTCACATTCTTACCATCTTATTTCTTTTAACTCAAAGCTTCTACTGAATCCTTTGGTGAATTTTTTTTCATTTCAACTTCTACACATTTCACTTTCAGATTTACTAATCATACTTTTAAATAATTTCCATTTTATTATTGGTATTCTCTAGATAGTCAAATGCCAGTGTTACGGTTTTCTTTAGCATTTCTTAATTTCTGTCCACATATTTTCAATTGCTGAGCTGAGTCCCTGTATAGTAAGTTTAATGTCTCTGAGGAAAGTTTCCATTGACTGCTTTTATTTCTATATATGGGTCCTACTCTTTGTTTTCCTCAGCTGACATGATTATGCTGTCAAAACTTAAACATTTACAATAATATAATGTGGTAACTTAGGGAATTATCACAGTTGGTTGTTGCTGCTGCTTTTGCTTGCTTTTCCACTGAATCCCTATCCTTTTGTAGTTTGTATTATATAGCATGTATTCTCTGAAGTCAGAAATTTATTATCTTAGTGGCTAGCATAAGACTGGCATAGTCCCTTAAATTCTTCAAAATATGTCTTCTGGCCTTTGTTGAAATCATTTTGGGTATATTTTATGCATCCCTTAAATGACTGAGCATTTTACAACCCTATGTTAGCCTTTCCTTCCTGTGTTCACAGAAATTTAGAGTCAAGCAGAAATGAAAGCTGAAGCCTTCTCAGGTCTTTCCTATACATGTGCACAACCTTCCATGATCTTCTAGGTTCCGGGGAATACTCAAGAACTTTGAAAGTTTTCAGTGCGCACAGCTCATTTTGGGGGAAGGAGTTGTAAGAGGTTAGCTCCTATTGTGTTTCAACCATTATCATTGCCTCTGACAGAGAGAGAGAGAGAGAGAGAGAGAGAGAGAGAGAGAGAGAGAGAAAGAGAGAGAGAAAGAGATGTTAAATGGTTGCAACTGAGAGGTTTACTTCTGAAAGAAAGAAAAAGATATTTGTGGAGATTGATCTCTAAGTTACATCCCTAAAGTCAAACCCTGAGAGTGAGTTTCTAGAGAACTGCTAAACAAGTCAAATGATGGTTTTCTGAGAATAGGGCTTTGGGAAGTCTCCAGGCCCTTGTGACTCTTCAAGTGGCTCTGAGATGCAGCTTGGAAGATGCTAGAGTGCTAGAAAGCAGAGATTGAACGCGTTAAATGGGAGATAATGAGTTAAAATTCACAACGCTTGCTCTTCTTACTAAGATTCAGCTGTTTCTTGAGTAGTTGTATATCTTTGGATATGTCCACAGATAAGAAGTTTTTGTTTTTTTTTGTTTTTTTTTCAGGATAATGAACATTGATTTAAAATTTTTTTTTCAAATTTTTATTATCAAACTGATGTACAGAGAGGTTACAGTTTCATATGTTAGGCATTGAATACATTTCTTGTACTGTTTGGGACAAGGTAACAAACAGATAAGAAGTTTTGCCAACACGTTTTGTCTTTTATGGAATTACATACCCCGTGTTTCCTGCTGACACTCAGCCAAAGCCATTGGTCAGAAAACATCAAGCTATCTTTCCCTTTTAAAAAGATTTTAAAAGATAATTTAGAACACACACACACATTTTTAATTCTTCTCAATAAAAAGAAATCAAGAAATCGTTTTTGAAATCCTAGATTCTTTGAATTCTTGTTCAAAGTTCTGTAGGTCCAAACCCATGGCCTGCGGCCCACACCTTAATCCCTGCTGCTTAATAGGCTAAAATGGGAGAAATTGGGATTTGAATCCAGCCTGGGCAGGAAAGTCCGTGAGACGCTTATCTCCAGTTACCCATCAAGAAAGCCAAAAATAGAGATGGGGTTCAAATAATAGAGTGCTAGCTTTAGCAAAAAGCCTCAGGGTCAACACCCAGGCCCTGTGTTCAAGTCCCAAGACAGGCATAATGATTATTATTATTATTAACTTGTGGCAGTGAGATACAGGACTGTATGCATAACGATGAATGCATCTGACTGAAGATAATATCTATTGCCAAGTGTGTTTGGAAATTACATTATGCTATACCTCACTTTTCAAACTCATAATAAGAATTCACTTTAAATACCGTTAGAGGTTTTGCAACCAAGGTTACTTACTTTAAATTACTTAATTATTGTGTTGTTGATTTCTCTGAGTGTCTCATATATTTAGAATATCAACCTCTTCTCAGAAGCGTAATTTGCAAATCATTTGTCCACTCTATAGATTTCCTATTTATTAGGCAGATTACTTTGCCAGCCTGAAATGTTTTAGCTTTATGTGATTCTACTTGTCAATTATTTTTTTGGGGGGGGGGTGAGTGTGGGGCTTGAACTCAGGACCTTGGCTCTGTCCCTGAGCTTTTTCATCCAAGGCAAGCACCCTACGACTTAGAGCCACAGTTCCACTTCAGGTTTGCTGGGGTTAATTGGAGATAAGAGTCTCCCAGACTTTCCTGTTCAGGTTGGCTTTGAAAGGCAATCCTCACATCTCAGCTTCCTGAGAAGCAAGGATTACAGGCAGGAGCTACCAACACCCATTTTTGTTTTGTTTTGCTGCCTATGTTTGTAACATTTTATCCAGGAAATCATTGCACAACATGATGGATATTTTCCCTATGCTTTTATCTAGTAGTTTTAAAGTTTTGAGATTTATAGATTAATCTGTAATCTGTTTCGGGGTTGATTTTTATAGGTGATAAAAGATGAGTGATCTGGTTTAGTTCTTCTGAATGTGACTATCCAATTTTGTGCAAGTTGCCATCCTTTACCCTTCCTAACATCTTTGCACCCTGGCTGAAAATCAGTTGTCTCTGAATGTGTGAATCTATTTCTGGGATCCATTTTTCTGTGATTAAACTATGTAGCTTTTTATGTCACATCAGTGCCATGCTGTTCTAGTTAATATAACTCTGTGATACGTTATAAAGCTAGACAGTCTGATATCTAGTTTCTTGATGTGTGTACTTTTATTTGAGATCTTTCTTCTTATCTAATATAGGAATTCATTATTAAAATATTCCTCTGAATACTTCTCATATTCCAAAGGTTATGTCATGGTTGTTTTGATTTTCAATTTTCTTAATAGTTTTTAAAATACTCTAATATTTTTATGGGTTCGTTCCAGTAGGGAACACCACGTGGTGTCAAATTTCCATGTAATTGAAAAGTATACAAAGCTCTTCTGGTTACTTACTTCCTATTTTATATTTCTGTGGTTGTGAAGGACATTCAATGTGATTTTCTCACTCTCAATATAACATTGTCTCTATAGCCTCTAACCCTCCTATTCTGAGACCTTCAAACATACCAGCTTTTCTCCTTAGAGAACCAGACTGTTGTAACAGCAACTTGAAGATTTCTAAAGTCAAGTCAAGCAAAGCCAATATTGTCATTGTCATTATTAAACTTTCCAACTCATTACCTTGACTTCTTTACATTCCCTAGGCCTGGATTAGCTACTAAGTAGCAATTTCGTCCTTAATTTAGCAGCTGACATGGGAATTACTCAACACTAAATATTTCAGTGATCATATTCTTGTTTCTTCATGGCTGAGGTAGGTGGTCTCCTCTTCAAGTTGCAGGATGACATTTTCACGTGCTTCGATGTGACCTTGTAGGAATGTGAGTAGCTCACAGATCTCCTAAAGGAAAGTTGAGCCATGAAGTTTGGGTTCCTCTGGACGACAGGGTGCTCCCCTCCACAGAGAATGCAGGCTGACTTCCTTTCAGCCACCCTAGCTAGCGTGGGAAGCCGAGAGGATCTCATCTGAGACAATAAGAGCACTCAACTCCATGGCATTGATTAAATGTGGGGTTTTATGTATTTCCAACGTAAACCCTCCACTGTATGGTTAATTACGCACTGCAGTTTTGCAGCAGCAAGCCCAGAGAATCTTGGTGATTTGTCTCTCTAGCTGTGATGGATACTGCCACAACCAAACCTCTACCCCCTAAGCGTATTTATTCCTCACACAAAACAGAGGCAAATGACTACAAGTAGTTACAGGGTAAGCTGGCAGCTTGCACTTTTCCTCCAGGAGATTCAGGCCAGTGAGGGAATCTGGTCCCCGTCATGGTGAGATGAGAAGGACTCGACTGCTTGAACTAGGCTGGAAACCCTGGAAGGAATGGATGAGCACGAGTTACGGCGTCTTGGGACAGCCAGCCCAGAAGAACGGTCCTCTCTTACATCTCCGCAGCATCCTTGCTGGCGTCTTCCACGTGCGGCATTGCAGGTGGTGCAGCGGCTGCCTGCAGTGGACACCGATTTTACCGTCTGTCCCTTCATTGTTCCGATGTGGCTCCTGTTGTGCTGGTTTGCTTTCTCCTTTCTGGAACTACTTGGAGCTGGACCTTCAAGAGAAGGTTGCTTCCTAACACGACCTTTATATAACACCAATGGAAACTTCCATGTGAACAGATACACTGAATTGCTACATCAGGACACCACAAATATGAAAAGGCAATAAAACGTTATTCCTCGGAACGTGTATAAGTCTTTAATAGCTGAATCCAAAGAAAGCGGAATGATTAAAAAGCCCAAAATTTCGCATGTCTGTTTTGAAAAATGATAAGTGATTCAAAATAAGATTCAAATAAACACATAAAGTAAGAAGTACATTCAAGAGTGAGGGGAGGAACTGAACAACTTGAACAATAAGCTCAGAAAACAGAAATTCTAAAGACAGCCAAGAACAAACCTTGGAAATGGAAAGTCCAATACATCAAATAATAAATCAGTTTAAAGTATCAACAATTTGAAAAGGCAGGTAGAAGAAAGAACATGTAAGACTGAAAAGAAAGTTGAGGAATTATTGCATTTAGATAGCAGTCTTAAATAAGTGTTGATGAACACAACATTAGTAGCACTGAGACACAATTAAGAAACTAAAACTCTGATATTGTGAAGTTGAGAAACAGACTGTGGGCATAGAAAATCTCTCCAATACATTTACCTTTCTAGGGAAATATACAGAAATCCAAGTACAGCAGGAAAATAATATGTTCACATCACATTATAGTTAAAATACCTGGAGTAATAACACGAAAGAATATTAAGAACTGAAAGACAGAGTGGCAAATTACTTAAAATTTTAAATCCATCAGAATAGCAAACTTCTCAGCTAGCCTTCTAGAGACCAAGAATGCTTTAATTGATGTATTTTAAGTCCTGAAACAAAATATCTGCCCATTAAGATTACTAAAGATTACTGCATGGAGAAAAGTTGCACTTTTAAATAAAATAAGAATTACAACCTTTTATGCTGTGGACAAACAAGAAATTCATTCTACTAAGCTATTATTACAGAAGATACTTAAAGGAGTATTAGACAGAGAGACTACATATATTACATATTTGCATGTGTGTGTATATATAGTGTATGTTTGTATATATATATAGAGAGAGAGAGAGATGTAGGGGAGGGAGAAGGAGACAAAGAGAAAGACAGAGAGAGAGGCAGAGAGAAGCACAAGAGCCTGAAAAGGAATAAATCTCATTTGAAGAGGTAAACAAATACGAATGATGATAAGATAAAAACACTATAACTTAGTCACCCTCTACTGTGATAATTTATATTCTAATCAACTGAAAAATCTAGAACAAATCTATAACAAGTAATATAATTAATATAGTCATAGTTCCCCAACAAGGCAAGTCACAGAACTTTCTAGATTCATTGTTGAATTCTATCAGATATTTAAAGAAAAACTAACACAAATGCTTCTCACCTGTTCCATAAAATAGCACTGGAAAGATGCCACCCAACATAGTTCATACACCCAGTATTGTCCTGAAATTCATATGAAAGCATAGAACTCTTAAAGACATAAGCATGGCTAATGTCTTTCTGGATAGAACTCCAGTTGCTCCAATAATTGACAAGGGGAATAGCATCAAATTAAAATTTTCTGCACAGCAAAGGAAACATTTACCAGAACCAAAAGACAACCTATAGAAAGGAGGAAACATTTGCCACCTATTGACTGGATAAGGGAATATGTAAAGAACTCAAAATTTTAAATAACAAAGCAATTAACAATAGATATTAAACAAACCATTCCCCAAAGTAGTACACATTGGCAAAAAAAATCCATAAAGAAATATTCATTATCTTTTGCAGAAAAAGAAATATAAATGAAAATGTTTCTGAACGTCCATCTCACCCTAGTCAAAATGGCTGTCATCATGCATACAATCAACAACAGATGCTGGAGAGAAGGTGGGGAGCAAGGGGAATCCTCATGCACTGTGTATGGGAATGAAAATTAGTTAGCCACTTCAGAGATGAGCATGGAACGAATTCAGAGCGAAAACCAGAACTACTTGAGCACAAACCATTCCTTAACATGCATGCAAAGGGATGTAAATCCACATACAATAGAAACACCTTCACATCCATACTTTCATGGCTGAATTTATGACAGACATGGACACAGCCTCAGAGCCCATCACCGGAGGAAGTAAAAACGAAAATGTGATATGCAACAAAATGAAGAATTATTTCATCATGAGAATGCTGGAAAATGGGTAGAAATGGAAATCATCAGGTTAAGTGAAATCATCACGACTGAGAAAGATTGAACTATA
Organism: Perognathus longimembris pacificus; assembly: GCF_023159225.1. NCBI lineage: Eukaryota > Metazoa > Chordata > Mammalia > Rodentia > Heteromyidae > Perognathus > Perognathus longimembris. Next base: position 5,485,749 of record NC_063174.1, read on the forward strand.
CGTGCATGAAAATGGCATGTCACCTGAGGAGTTTAGTTGATGTGGTGGATAGAGTGGAAAGAAAGAGGAAAGAAGGAAGGGAGGGAGGGAGGGAGGGAGAAAGGAAGATGGGGGATTTTTTTTAATTGCTTCAATTCTTTCCTTTCTGTTGTTATTGTTGTTCATTTGTGTGGTACTGAGGATTAGAACCCAGGGCTTCATGTGTGCTGGGCAAGCACTCTACCACTAAGCCACATTCCCACCCTTTTTTGTCAGTCCTGGCCCTTGAACTCAAGACTGGGTGCTGTCCCTGAACTTTTGTGATCAGGCTAGTGCTCTACTGCTTGAGCAGGAGCTCCAGCTGTTTGGGTGGTTAATGTGAGAAAAGACTAATGGATTTCCCCACCCAGGATGCTTGTAATCCACAACCTTAAACACTGCAGCCTCCTGCAGAGCTCGGACTGGAGGTATGAGCCCCAGGTGCCCAGCAAAATGGGGGAAATTTCTGCAGGTTAGAATTCTCATGAGCAGATGGTGATGGGACAGGGGAAAGGCAGTGATAATGAATGAAATACTTCAAATACACATATGAAAATAGAATGATGAAATCTGTCAAAAAATTGTTTAGAATCGTGTGGGGAGGGGGGCTATGAAATAGATTATGGGGTATGTTAATTTGGTCATAGAACACATGTGTGTGTGTGTGTGTGTGTGTGTGTAAATAGCACAGTAAGTAAAGCTAAAGTGCCCCTAAAGATAAGTAAAATCATGTGAAGTGATCATTTTTCTGTATCGTACTGGGGATTGAACGCAGGCCCTCGTGTATTTAGATAAGCACTCTGCCATGTGAGGTACTGTACCCCGAGCCTGTTTGTATTGAAGGCAAGCTCTAACTGGGGAGACGGGGCTTGTCTCAAAGTTGTGATCCTTCTACCTCAATCTCCATGACAGCTGGGATTCCAAGCATGTGCTATGACGTGGGACTCACAAAAGTGTTCATCAAATTAATATTAGCAATTTCACAACACGTCTACACATCACAATATCATGTTATGTATTTTATTTTATTTTTTGCCTCATCTTATATAATCACATGTACATAGCTGTTGCGCTATTGTGTAATTGTTGGGTTTTAGAGACATAATGTAAAGTCGCTGACCAAAACATGTTATGTATTTTAAATACACCATATACAATATTTGTCAGTTGTTTAAAATACATATTTAAAATATATGTTTAAAATATATCAATTGTTTAAAATATATATTACATATATTTACTGGAACAAGAAAAGTTCTGATATGATATTAAACCTGTAAAATGATTTTATTTTCACCTAGTTAAAGACTATAAATTATTTTTACCTTTAACACACTTATATCAATATGGAATCCATTATTTTGCTTAACTAAACATAAAAATGAGAGAAAGAGACAGAACATAAGAAGATTAAAATGCACACTAATGACAAAGTGTTCCTTCTAGTATTTTATTTCATATAGAGGAGTGTAAAGCTCGAACCTTCAAAATGTACAGCATTGTACGGAAACCTCAGTAAGATGCTATCACATTTATCCTGGAGTTTCAGTCATTATTGCAATACTTTTAGAATTTTAGGCTGTACATTGTACTTTGAAAGCAGATGTTCCTATATTACTTTTTTTTTTGGCCAGTCCTGAACACTGTCCCTGGCTTCTTCCCGCCACTTGAGCCACAGCGCCGCTTCTGGCCGTTTTCTGTATATGTGGTGCTGGGGAATCGAACCTAGGGCCTCGTGTATCCGAGGCAGGCACTCTTGCCACTAGGCTATATCCCCAGCCCCCTATATTACTTCTAAAAGTAGAAGATAAATATTTCTTTGCAACCCCATTATTGTGGAAAATGCAAACTTATTACTTGATGTGAAATTAATGATATGTCAATATAATGCCTACTTGTTAACTAAAGATTTCAAAAGACTAGAAGATTGTCAGATAAAAAAAAGGAAATTAAGGGGTTGCTTTCAAAAGAATTTCAAATTAACTTTCTTGGGCGTGGCCACGTGGCTACTTTATATGTTCTTGATACATTGTATATTGTATATATGTCTACCTGACCTAGAGAAGGGATAGAAAAACAGGGCATAAGATATCACAAGAAATGTACACACTGCCCTACTATGTAACTGTACCCTTTCTGCACAACACCTTGTCAAAAAAATTTGTGTTCAATTAATAAATAAATTAAATTAATAAAAAATAAAATAAAATAAAATAAAGAATTTCAAATTAACAACAAACTTTTCCTTTCAACTCCTTCAAATAACTGGGTTGAGCTAGAAAAGAAATATCAAACACAAATGCAACTTTATTTTCCATATTACTACTAAAGATTAAAAACTAGGGGCTGGGGATATAGCCTAGTGGCAAGAGTGCCTGCCTCGGATACAGGAGGCTCTAGGTTCGATTCCCCAGCACCACATATACAGAAAACGGCCAGAAGTGGCGCTGTGGCTCAAGTGGCAGAGTGCTAGCCTTGAGCGGGAAGAAGCCAGGGACAGTGCTCAGGCCCTGAGTCCAAGGCCCAGGACTGGCAAAAAAAAACAAACAAAAAAAAAACTAGATGACAGTAAGTTCTAAAAAGAAGTATGCTAATTTATCTGGATATATTGTGAAATGGACAAGCTTGATTAGTAAACTGATTAGTTTGTTCCTTTAAATGTTTTAGCACTTCCTCACAAATATGTTAGAGACAATAAGCTAGAAATAATTGAAAAGACTGACAATCTAAATGTTAATTAAGGATCTTTCATTTAGTTATAGGCAGACAGACAACAGTGAGAAATTAAAGTAAAAATGCTAGAATTTAAGATGCCTTTTAAAATATACCATAGTAATTGTATTAATGTGAATATATACTTCTAAGAGAGTGTCACAGCTGTGTTTTACAAAATAGCAAAGGCTATTTAAAATACATACCTGTCAAATTGCAAGACAAATGTAAATATTGCAGCACATTTTGAATAGTGTCAACAACAAATAAATAAAAATTATGTATATTGTAGCTTTATTCTAGAGTACTTGAGTGGTAAAATATACATGCATTTTATTATTTCCACAGGGCAAAAAATGTGAAAGACAAAGAATATGTGTAAACACACATACATTCAGTATACATAATTATATATGTGTGAATATATAATATGTATAATAAATGACATAAATCCTATGACAATCTTTAAAAAATAATTGTATAATTAGGTAAACAGCAACAGCCTGTGGTCATTTCTGATGTTGCAGTTTCCTTACATAACGATGTTGTTAAAATATTAGTACAATATTTACTTCAGACATTTGCTTTAAGTACCACCATATTGATGTACTCACAATAAGTATTGCTTTAATAATATCCTAATAGCAGTGAAAGAAGCTTTCTCCACACTCTCCTCCTAACAAAACACCAGCTTTTAGGAAACAAGTCAGAACTGAGAAATCGAATTTTCTAACCAGATAATGGACTACTGTGGCGGTTGATTGGTACATTCCAGGGGAAGTCTTAATACATTTCTGAATCATGCTAACATTGGCATACAAGTTTGATCAAGTTTATGCACTGACTAATTCAAGGCTTCTTAGTACATAGTTCAAACTGCGTTCTCCGAGCTGTGAAAGGACTAGGCAAAGAGTCAGATGCCAGGATCACATGGCTGTATCCCAGTGCAGCCAGGCTCAGACACAAGACCTTTCCTCCCAAACGGCCTCATGCACCTGTCTTCTCTACTGTGCTCAGGTGCCTAACGCGGGCTGCTCATGGGACCAGTGTGCAAATCGAAAGTGTACAAAAAGGCCAGGGGCTGAGCTAGGGGTTTGGCTGATCTGCACAGTATCTACTTAGCAAGTCTGAAGTCCCTGAGGTTAAACTTCAATATTGCAGAAAAGAAAAAGAAAGCACCATGCAAGTGACTGAGAGGACACGTTTCAAACCTCCTCCAAGTGTGGCGTGGATTAGGATGCAGCGAGGGGTAAGAATGTACGGTGAAGACTATGTCAGGCCACGCGAGACATGAGGCTGGGTTCACCAAAAGTGGCCACAGCAAAGGTGGTGAAAGTTGGAAAACTTGGAATTGTCCATTGGCCTAAAATATAGAGAGAGGGAATGAGAGACAAATGCTTTATTTTTCACTTGAGCATCTATATCATCAAGTGAGGAAAAGTGAAAAACTAACAAATGAGAGCTATCAAAAGGTGTACTCACACTTGGTAAATTGGAGATATCTTTTAGCAGCAGCAGTGGAGCTGTAAGAGGTGTTGGGTGACTGAGGTCTGGAGTACACAGGGGACAATACAGTAGGAAACTGTCCTTGGAAAGTCATTCATGTAGGCTTCATCTCCAGCGTCGTTCATCTATTCATTCAGTAAATATTTCTGGAATACCAAATCTCCATTGCAACCATCTTAGGTATACAAAAGTGAAAATATGCAAACTAGATAGGTTTTAGATTGTTAAAAAACACTCTTTCATAGGGCTCACATTCTATGAAATCCCCACTGGAGAGAAAGACAATGATAAAGGCAGGATGAGCAAAACCATCTCTGAGACATTAATTGGATTATAGGTTCACAAAGAGCCCAGGAGAACTAAGTGAAAAAAGCAAGAAGGAAGGAAGGAAGGAAGGAAGGAAGGAAGGAAGGAAGGAAGGAAGAAAGAAAGAAAGAAAGAAAGAAAGAAAGAAAGAAAGAAAGAAAGAAAGAAAGAAAGAAAGAAAGAAAGAAAGAAAGAAAGAAAGAAAGAAAGAAAGGAAGGAAGGAAGGAAGGAAGGAAGAAAGAAAGAGAGGGGAGAGGGAGAGAGGGAGGAGAGAGAGATAGAGAAAAGAAAAGTAAAGAAAAAAGAAAAGAAAAGAAAAGAAAGAGATAAACCATCAAAGCATGTTGCCTTTCCTTGAGGTGGAAACAAAAAGTTAACTCCACTTCTAAAATCCATTTTCAAGCATGTGCTCAATTCGAGACTAGTGGTCAAGGGGGGTAGAGAAAATTTGGATATATTAAATTTTATTTTATTTTCATTATCAAATGCTTTGTGTCTCTAACATATAATGAGATGGATTGTATTGCATTCAGGTAAGGTGAAGAAAGATGCAGCAGTTATGGCCACAAGTTTTGAAAAGTATCATTATTAAGGCCAGTGGCCAGAGAGGCCACTATAGACTAAACAAGTAAAGCTCTTGGCAGCGTGAAAGACATGTAGTAATCACTTGGTAAATTCTACACAAACTTGCAAAGCGAGTGTTAATATGAATCTTGAAGTAAATAATATAATTTACCAACTTTGTCTCTGCTAGAAAACTTAAAATGCATTCTGATACATAAAGTAGAAAAACAATAAAATATACAAATGGTTAATTCAACAATACAGGAAAGGATTCTATGTGTTGACTTTGTATTCTAATACTTTGCCAAAAGTTTATAAAATATTGGAAAGATATTTTATGATATCTTCAGATTCTCTTACTATAAGATGTTATCATTTGCAAACAGAAATGATTTCTTTCCTATTCATTTTCCTTAACTTCTGTCTCTTGCCTTATTGCTCTAAAATTCAATTAAAATATTACAATAAAGTTGAAAGAATGGACACCCTTGTCTAATTCCTGACTTTAAGAGAAGTGGATTCAATTTTTCTCCACTTAGTATAATGTTGGGCATAAATTAATCTTGACATTGACCTATAATTTTCTATTTTAATTGTGTGTATATCTGGTTTATGTTCCAAAGTAACATTGTTTTCATAGAACGAGTTTGATATCATTCTTTTCCTTTTCACTGTATGAAATAGTTTGAGAAACACCGGTGTTAATTCTTCTTTAAGTGTCTGGTAGATTTCAACAGAAAACTCACCTACTCCTAATACTTGCATTGTTGGGAGATTATTACTATATCAATTTCACTGCTGGTTATGTATGTTTCAGTAGCATATGTCTTCCTCATTCAACTTTGGTTGATCACATGGATGTAGAAATGTACCCATTTCTTCTAAGATATGAAGTCTATTGGAATGTTTCAGAAATGTTATCTAATGATGTGAATTTCATTGGTATTTGTTGTGATATTCCATTCTCACTTTGGGTTGATTTTTCCCCCCAAGGTCTTTTAGTTAGTTTGGCTAAGAGTCTGTCAATGTCATATATGTTTTCATAAGTTTCAAAACTTGTTTCACTAGCATTTGCCTTGCTCTTTTAGGGTCCATTTCATTCATTTCTTTCCTAATATTTATTATTCCTTTCATTACACTACTTTTGTTCTTAGCTGGTTCTTATTTTTCAAAGACCTTGAGGTGCAACATTAGGTCATTTACTTGGGATGTCTTGAATTTCTTAATGAAGGCACTACTAGTTATACATTTTCTTCTTAGTCCTGCCTTTGTTGGTAAGATTTTGGCAAGGTGGTGTTTTTATTTTTCTTTCTCTCTTCATTTTGTTGATCATAGAAAGTTTTTCTTATTTTCTTTACTTCAATAATCCTGTGTCATTCAAACATAGCCTGTGTGTGTGTTTGAATGTTTTCTGTCGTTTGCCTTGTCTACTTTAATCCATTGTAGTCTAATAGCATCCAGGGAGTTATCTCAATTTTGGATACATTAATGCTTTCTTTTTTTTTTTGCCAGTCCTGGGCCTTGAACTCAGGGCCTGAGCACTGTCCCTGGCTTCTTTTTGCTCAAGGCTAGCACTCTACCACCTGAGCCACAGCGCCACTTCTGGCCATTTTCTATATATGTGGTGCTGGGGAATTGAACCCAGAGCTTCATGTATATGAGGCAAGCACTCTTGCCACTAGGCCATATTCCCAGCCTTCATTAATGCTTTCTTTGTGTCCTAACTACAATCAATTTAAGAGAAAGTTTACAGCTATTAGGTGGAATATTCGGAGAGGTCTCTTGAGTCTACTTAATACAGTCCATTTGATATCATGTCATTTAATCCTGAGATTTTTTTCTTGGTGTTTTATGTCTAGAGCATATCTATTGATCAATTTGGGGCATTGGTATCACTCACTGTTGTTTGGCACTGGTGGCGTGGCTGATGCCTGTAATCTTAGCTACTCAGGAGGCTGAGATCTTAATATTATGGTTTGAAGTCAGCAGAGGCAGGAGAGCCTGCCAGATTCTTATTTCCAATTAACTAACCAAGAGAATGAAGGTGAAAGTGTTGTGGCTAGCTGTAGAGTGCTAGCCTTGAGTACAAAAGCTCAGGGACAGTGCCCAGGCTCTGAGTTCAGACCCCAGGACCAACACACACACACACACACACACACACACACACACACACACACACACACACACACGAACAATAAAAACTATTGAATTGAAGTCTATCTGTGTTTTTATGACTAGTAATGTTTTTTGTTTAAAATTGGGTACCCTAGCATTTATCTGTGTTGTACTTACAAGTGAACTTGTTGAAACTCCGTTGTACAACCACTTAAAATAATAAAAATGCGCTTTTTAAAAATTGGATGTTAACAGAATTCAGAGGAGATATATCGTGGGTCTTACGTTTTCCATTTACATTTTCTTTCTTTATCCGAATGCTAGAATACACCTATCTTCTCTTCAAGCCCTCATATTCTGTCCTCAATCTTGTCTACTGGAAAGCTTTTAACTAAATAATTTTATTTTACTTATTTAACTTTTCATTTACAGAATTTTTTATAGTTTTTAAAATATTGACATCTCTAATTAAATCTTTCAAACGCTGATTTTTCTTGCTTATTTTTTATTCAGTTGTTTTTTTTTTTTGTAGTCTCCTTAGAATTTATTTTGGCATTTATTAATGCTCTTTACATTTCATTGATGATTGTTAGGATCCTTCTTTTGAGTTCCTCCTCTGGAAATGTTTCCACTTCGCTACCATTTAGTATTTATTTGCTGTGGTTTCTCTTGGGCTGGCTTGCTCTTGTGTTGGTGTGTATGTTTCTCATGTTTCTGTGTTGGACTTCGTGTCCCTGAGGCTGAAGTCCTAGCTCTGAAGTTTCCATCGCCTTTGACGAATCCTCCTAAGAAACACCCCAGGCCTCAGGGGGACCCCAGGATGTATCTGAGAACAGGAGCAGCCGAGCCCTTGGGGCATCCACCCGGCTCTGCGCTTGACAAGCCTGGGCGTTTCTCCTGCGAATCGGCGCTGTCAGACCCCACCCCACCAGACGGTTAGTGGTCCTGGGGTGCGGGTCGAGGGCCTGTGGAACTCTCACGTGGACCATGTGGCCTACACACTGGCAGGTTGTCCCAAGGCTTGATTGTCCCCTGTTTTCTAAGTCCCCATAGCCCCTCAGGCTCCAAGGTCACCCTACTAAGATGGCATCTTGCTATAGCTTTCTGAGATCAGAGGAACTGACAAAATGTCTCTTCTCCCCCAAGCTTGCCTTCCACATCAGATCCGTCACTGTGTCACCACACCCTAAACTGGATGGAAGCGCAGGAGAACTGGGGGGGGGGGGGGCACCCCACACCAGGATGGCCAGTCTGTCTCCAAGGCATACTGGTGGCTTACTAGGTGATTGTTTTCCCTTTCATGCATTTTTATTGTTGTTGTAAAGGTGATACACAGAGGGATTATGGGTATATCGATCAGATAAAGAATACATTGCTCTTTCCCAGTTTTTCCTTCCCATCCCCACCCACACGTTGTATATAGTTCATTTTCCACATGGTGTCCAGGGAGCACCAGGCTGCATTTGTTCACCCTTAGTCCCTCCAATCCTGTGGCCACCTTGCCCTCCCAAAGACAGATAAATGAACAAATAAGATAAAACCGAAAGAAAATGAAAACAGCAATGAAGAAGAAGCTCTTGTTATACAGTTAATTTCCAACACATTGTCTGAGGGGGAGGACTGGGAGGGAGGGAAGGTGGGAGAAAAACCAAGGAGAGGGTAACAAGTATAACAAGAAACGTACTCACTGCCTTCCATATGTAACTGTAACCCCTCTGTATATCGCCTCGACAATAAAATTAAATCAAAACAAGAAAAAGCCCTTGTTTCCACTTCCTGGTGTTCAAACTGCTTTCCCTTTTCCTCCTCGTCGGGAGCCCGTGATGAGGTTTAGGACTGTTTTCTGCTTTGGTTTCTTTCTCTGAGTTTTCAGATCTCCTCTCCCCTCTTTCACGATTCCTTATGTAGAGGCCTTTAAAGATGTTTGATTTTTGCTGTCCTTTTGTTTAATCTTATTGTAGTATATTTAATTGGACATGAAGTACTCTATGATAGCATGAAATTCTGAAATGGAAAGAAACTGCTAGCGATATAGATAATCTCAGAAGTGTTTGATGTGACGCTGTTGATAGAGCATCGATGCAATAGCTAGCTTTTCAGGCTTTCCATGCCCTTTGCTGACTGTTCTAAGGTTCTATACTTCATGCTGACTTCAAAGCCTCCCACGTTCCTTGAAGACGCAGCAGCAGCTATTCCTCTGCTTGCTGCCCTGAGCATCTACAAGCACAAACACCCAAGGCCCGTCTCTGGTCTGGTCTTGCTTGTTTTTCCTGAAAGAGTTGTAGATGCGTGATAGCGTTCTAAAAATTAGCTAATGACCTGGAGCCTGTGTTTCTCCCGGGCCCTTTGCATCATCTTCATCAGCTCTGTTGTCACGCAGTGCAGCTGCAATCTGGGCTAGCTACTGGAGGCTCAGCAAGTCCCAGTTGGTTTGGATAAGAGTTAATGGCCCTGAGTAGTCCCTAAAATTGAATGCTAAGTGAAAAGAAACCTATAAACATCCTAGTCCTTGAGGGGTCCCAAAACCGTCCAGGGTTTTGACTTGCAGTGGTTTGGGCATGGTGATAGCTGCTTCCAAGCCTGTCTAACTGGAGTATTTGGTCTTCTTGTCTCCAGATAAAGATCTCATTTCACAATGCTGGGATTCTATCATTTTTTTTTCTCCAATCCAATATTTTTTAGTGCTTTGAGTGTACCTTAGGCCTTCAGGCACGCTGGGAAAGTGCTCCTACCACTAAACTGAACCTCCAGCCTCAAAATGGATTGTTTTTGTGTCTACCACATAATATAACATTGCAGCTCACCAGTTCTGAAATGCCTTTATTATTTCATTTGAAGTCCAAAGCAACCTTATCCCTTATTAAAGTTTTGAGAACTTCAAATTTAATGGACAAGTATAATTCTTTTCTACGGGGTGAGGATTTTTTTTTTCCCGTGAGATTTTTCCCAACCTCTATGAATGTAGGTGACACGTGTGGCAAAAGGAGCCCCAGAAGTTTCTAGAGTCTGAACAGGCAGAGTGATATGCCATCTACCTCTGACCTTTCGGAGCTGCCGTTGCAGTAGCTGCCTGTTACATATGGCCCAGCACAGGCTTTCTGCACCAGCATCTTCGTGAGGGGTGTGAAAAAGACTCAGCACTGAGTCCAGAAGAGTGGGATGTTCGAATCCTCCTGGAGACAAAAGAAAGAATTGGTTCCAGTGCCTTTTTCAATCCTAACAGCTTTCAGATGACACATTGAGAGTCATTTATACAGACTTGAATATACCCCAGAGGATTCCTTGCCAAGCTTTCCCACAGTCGACACCAGCCAATGCAGATCATTTTATTTTAAAAGGTTACATGTTATATAAAACCCACACAACGCGCTGTCTTAGATTTTTCTCCGCTGCTATTGGACTTCTGAGGGTTTTCCTCTGTGCCTTCTGTATTTAACTATGGAGTGACTGATTTATTGTCACTCATAAAGCAATGCTCGTTTTAGTAAGTTACCATCCAGAAGGCTGAGTCATTGCAAGCCTTACGCAGTTCATCGATAAAATCCACTAGTAGCCATTGCCCCATCCAGTGAAGAACATAGCAATAAGTTCAAAAGATAACATTATTGGGGATATAGTTTACTTTAGCCAGTAATCAAACTAATGAAGCTTAGGATTCGAATTGTTGCCTTCCTATTGGCAGAAAATTCTTGGGGGTCCTGTTTCAATGTCTCCTGTGCGTGAGTTGTTAATTTAACCCTTCCTTCCAGTGGATGAGTCACATGAATGCTTTTCTAATGATTCGACTCAGGAACTGGTGTACTTGATACATTTTCAAAGGTGCGGACTCTTTCCATGCAGAATGTTTAGCACCAAAAGGTTCAATAAACCTCTACCCTGGTGGAGAAGACTGCAGAGACATTGCTAGCTGGGACTAGATGTCGTGTCCTACCCCCATAAAACCATTTATCACTCTTTTTGTGGAAAGGTTTTGTAATAAATTGAAAAGCAATTATTTATCACTACACTGAATTACTCATCACTAGAATTATTTTAATATAAAGATCTTACATTCTGTCATATTTAAATGAAAAGCTTTACTTTTTTCTGTTCTATCCTTACAACTACACAGCCATTGAATAGTTGTAAATGTGATTCACATAGATAGTATTTTAGAGATGAAGACTATTTTCGTATTATACCACAGATCTGGCCTGTCTCATAAGTCAAATTTTTGAGAATTTAGCTACATGGAGACAAATGGCTCAACTAGTGAATATTTTGGTCATTCATTGGAAGCTTCTTTTACTTTCTCTGACTTGAAACACCACTTTTTATTCTTCTTGGGTTATGCCTATATGATTTTCATTAATATAAATTCTTCAGTTCCAGGAAGTGGTGCTGTGGCTCAACTGGTAGAGCACTTGCCTAGAGTTGAAAGACCTCAGGGACAGCACCCAAACCCAAAGTTCAAGGCCCACGACCGACAGAAAAAAATCTGTCATAAACTCTTCAGCTCCAATAATTTCAATTGCTCTTACTCCATTTCAGGTTGCTGCTTGACCTGAAATCCTAAACGTTGTAGATGCAAACAGAATAAAACTGCATATACATTTAAAAACTCATTAAAATGAATGGTATATGCATATATTCACAATTTCATTTATTAAATAAGGATATAATTTATATTTTGGAGAACATAATTTAAATTTCACAGCAGTATAAGTCAAATTTTAATTACAAATTTGAGTTCTAAGATCACATACGTATATGTGTTGTGCATATTTTCCCTAGCTCCTTTAAGCACACTTAGCAAAATATGTATACATATTCAATTTTTAGATTTCATGTTTAAGCCTGAGACTAAGTGCAGTGAGCAATTTTTTCAAATCAGTTTTTATCTTATTTATTTGCTGGAAATGAAAACAACATGAAATTATACTTTAATAGTGGATTGCCAATGCAATTATAAGTTATTTTCCCCAACCATCTCTATTTTTGGTTGATGATTAGTGCCCCGTGGGATCTAGAGGCTTCTCTGATCGAGAGCTGTTTGTTTTCTGCGCGCTGTGCAATTACATATTACACATACACCAGCGACGAGTAGCCTCATGTGTTGGGATAAATATGTGATTATAAGTTCAAATGCTTAGATACTTTTTCGATGTTTATTTGAGCTGAGCACAACATAGTGGTTTGAGTTCACAGGGGGCTTCCAGAAACCTTTTGGGGGGAGAATTTCAGCTCACAGGGGTGTGTGAGCAGATGGCATATGCGAGCTCTCGCACTTGTCTGTGGTGGGAGGGATGGCATTCTCAGGGTAATAAAATAAGAGAGGGAGGTGGCATGAGAAGTCTGTTCCAGAGTCCCCGCCTGGGCTTTCCCTACCAGGCAGAGGCACTGAGTCTAAGTGTGAGGGAGGATACGGAATCAGAACACCGCCGAGTGCTTCTCTCCACACCCCCCACACTTGGCCGCCCCCAGTCCCCCTCTGAAGACCTTGGAAGCAAGTGCAAACGTCCCACCGTTTCCACATGAGGTGGTATGGTCGCAGGCATCGTCTAGGATTATACTCGGAAGTACTCCAACCCTGAACACCCTCGTGGAATGGAAATGGAGGGGTTTCTACAATAGCTGCAGCGACCAGTCATGAGTCCCCCCCACCCCCACCCCGTGCACAGAACTCGGGTTGGAGTGTCTGGAAGAAGGCCCCTCCACTTTCCAGACAGCTCCATTCTTCTTGTACCTAAAGCAGGAAGAATTGTTTGGCTCAACTTCAAAAAGGTTCAAAGAAGTGGCCAGGAAAACAAATAAAAAATAAACTGCGCGAACCAAGGCTGGAGGGGTGGCCCAGATGGTACAGCGCCAAAGCAGCAAGAGCAAGTGCCTGCATTCAACCTCAGTGCCGCCAAAAGAATAAAAAATGAAAACGAAGAAGAGGAAGAGGAGCCTGGTCCTCACTCAGCACAACATATGTCTGAGCCCAGGTCCTGACAGAGGCGGGAACTAGGGCCCTTTCCTGAGAGAGGGAATGGGGAAAGAAATAAGACATCGTTGTTCTTTTATCTCCACCAAGCTCTCGTGCTTTATGGTAATGAGAGATGTCTAATCAGACACCAAACATTCCCTCTTGGAAGTGATAAGACTAAAATAGACGTTTGCAGGACAGAGATGCCCTCTCCATGTGCCCTTAGGTAGCTCTGTGATTTGACTTTTGCAACCACACAAATGGAGCCAAGTGCACTCTTTGCATCCTGGTAGAACTAGAAAGAAACTTGGTTTGAAGAACAAGAAAAATTGACTAGATGCTCAACCCACTTCCAAAGAATGGCTTTAAATCTTTACGGATGTGAATCTGCAGAGCCCAGATGATTACAAGAAATAGCAAAGCTCATTAAATCACCTGCCTAACAGGCCCAAGATCTTCAGTCCAAATCCCAGTACTACCAAAAAGAAAAGAAAAAAAAGACCAAAGGTTCGATCTGAAAAAAAAAAAAATTAAAAAGCAGATGTTATAGAGGCATACTTAAAATCCCAGAGCCTGGTGTGTGTCAATGGAAAAAAAAATAAGAAATAAGCTTAAAAATCATTTATCCAAAAATCAGGAAGAGGCCTAAAACAAAATATGCAAAATATTCAAGGTGGATAATTTGAAGAGAGCTTAAAAAGGAACTATTGGTCAAGAATGGGAGGTTGAGAAACTGAGTACTAGCTATAGTAGGACATTATTAGCTCCTCCGAATGGATAAAGTCTGGGAATTGTTACTAGAACCTAGGGGCTCTAAAGGATCAAGTGACCAGGAGCTGGGACCTTCATTCGGAACCTATCAGGAAGACACGTGCCTTTAGACAGGGCCTTCCTCTCTGCCCCTCCCTGATATGTCCTGCGGAGCTTCCTTTCGCCTGCTGGCATCCCTGCAAGTCGGTCATCAGAAGCAGGCAGGACACAGAATGCTAGAAAGTGGGTTTGGGAAAAGCATACGTTGTCATAAAGGGGAAAAAAGTCATCAGATGGAGAACATGAAGGAGACAGTCTCTAAAGTAAAAAATGTCAGAGATGCATAGCCAGGAGAGCTTGTGCATTAATCAGTGAATCATCAAATATTCAACTCCACACCCATTCTTATGCATTTATTCTTATTTACTCTATAATATCGTACTATTATGTAATTATTCTTTTTATTTGTGGCAGTACTGAGGCTCAAACTCAAGACTTCGTGGTTTTGCTCGGCTTGTTTAATCTGCTGGCACTCTACTACTTTAGCCATGCTTCTAGACCAGCTTTTTGCTGGTGAATTAGAAATAGAGTCTCAAGGGCTGTTCTGTCTGTCTGGGCAGGCTTTGAACCATGTGTTATTCTCAGCCTCCTGGGAAGCTAGGATTATATAGGTAAGAGCCATCAGCACTCAGGTTTAATTATTCTTATGTAAGAATAACTTGATTTTATTGTTTCTGTGGGTGACAGGGCTTAAAACTTGACATGATTTTGCACAGAAAAGAATGTAATTACAAAACTAGAAATATAGCTAAGAGACCAGAACAAGATCTCACCAGCAGTACATCCAACAAAGTCCTAATATTCAAAAGATACAAGATCAAGAAATTAACCCCCCCAAAGAAAACTAATAAAGCAATCAATATATGTATAAGGAGCTCAAGAGAGAGTTCTGAAGAAGAAAAATTAAGAATAAGCACATATAAACAAATAAACACATAAAGAAATGCTCAACATCTCTGGCCGTACAGGAAATGCAAAGCAAAGCAGCACTGAGATTTTCTCCCCCCAGTCAGGTTAGCCAACATCAAGTACTGAAGCAATAACAAGTGCTGGTGGGATGTGGTAAAAAGGAGACCTTTTACACTGATGGTGGGAATTCACACCAGTGCAAGCACTCTGGATGGTGGTTTGAGGATTTCTCAAAAATCTAAACATAAAACTGCCCTATGACCCAGCCATACCACTCTTGAGCATCTACCCAGAACATTACAAGTCAGGATATGGTAAAGACACTTGTACATCCGTGTTCTTTGCTGCACTGTTTCGCCGTGGCCAAGTTGTGAAAACAGCCCAGATGCCCTACAGTAAATGAGTGGATCAAAATTCGTGGTACATATACCCAGTGGAATTTACTCATCCATTAGACTCCCTGGTACAGCTCCTTAATAATAAAAACCGGAATTTTTGACGTGACCACAAGGTTAGGATAACTGATCAATGTATCCAGAAAACAACTGAAAAGATTGTTGTGCTTAATTGAGAAGTAAAATTGTTTTCTGAAGATACAGAAGGAAAAAAAATACAAGTAAGCCACTAAGAAATAAAATAAGCCTCGGTAATTTTCACAAAACAGAACATTTACAGAATATTCTCCTGCTACAATTCAACAATAACTGGAGCTTACTAAGCACTAATTTTATATTCTATTTCAATTCACACAGTGCTATAAAAGAAATGTTATTATCTTCATTTCAGTTTTAAATTATAAAACTAACGGAAAATATACTGAATTTTGAATTACTATGAAGAGAGTAAGAAAATAAGATATCAGATATATATATATATATATGTATGTATGCTCAGAGCAGAATGAAATGCCAAAGATAAAGACGAAAAGATAGTACCAGAAGATTATATATAAAACATGCCTACAGAGCATGTATATGCATACATATTTTTCTAGAAAGATGAAACAGAAATATAAATGAAAATGAAATTTCTGGAAATGAAAAATACAATTTTAAATTGAAAAAGCCAACGGAAACAAGCTAACTGTTAAGAATCATGACTTAACAGATCTTGTGAAAATTAAGTATTTCCAAAGGTCATTAACCTTCTTAATCATAAGACTAAAGCTATAAACATCTATTTATAATCACAGAGGTGTCTAACATTTAAAGAGTATGATATCACTAAGTAACAACTTCAAAGCTCCCTGCTATCCTTCGCCAGGCATTAGGAATGATGGAGACTTTCTCAAAGACCCATGAAGATCACTTGCACACGTTTCTCAAGGGCTACAAACATGATCACTCCAGATTTATTAAAATCCTGGTCTGTATTTTTATTATTGGTCATCTTTCCAATGCAATTGATACTGCTAGTGGTTATTTGCATATATCGTTATAATTTATCTACGGAATAAATAATGGAATGATGCTTCTGTGCCTGTTGCCATGCAGAACAAAGGCATATGTTTGTCTATTCGCACGTCCGTGTGTATGCGCACACCCGTGTGTATGCACCTTCTCAAGCAAGCCCACGTGTGTGTAAATAAACAGAATGAACCTGAAAGAATACCAACATGCAGTAAAAGTGGTTACCTGCAGAAGGTTGTCAAAACTTCATGACTCAAACTGTTGAACTCGAGAATATTCACATCCTCATCAAAGACAATAGTCACAGACGCTCCTGCTCAGCAATCAACCAACATAATTACACTCAAGTGAAATGCACAAAGCACCTGCACTGAAGTCAGGGGAACATTGTCTGAGGCATTCTCCCTGCATAGATCAATTAACTGGAAAATATCTTTTGAAAGATCGCTGTTTGCCCCAGCTGTGCCGCATAGCTAAATTCACGGCAGTAGCTCCCGTGATAACTAAATGTCTCTTTAATTTTTGTGAAACTTTGGTTGCAGCATTTGCAGTGTCCATGCATTTGTGGTTCAATCAACAGTAACAATTGTTCCTGATTCCCTGTGGTTCCTTAAGACATACCACTGAGATGAGAGACTTGTTATTTCTGAGTACCTGCAGTTCACAGAGCTACCTAGAAAGTGATATGTGTAAACAACCCCAACTTCTCCACTTGGATTCCATTCATGCAAACAGCATTTCTGCCTGCTACTTGGTCTTTTAAGATTTTGATTTGTACATTTTATGGTTGATGAATTATTAGTGTTACATTCAATTCACATTGACTCTCACTCATTGTTCTACAAAGCCCTTTAAGATAGTGATCCAATTTTGTCCCATGATGATAGCATCTCCCTCTTTATGTCCGGCATAAGAGAGATTGAATATAAATATTTTACGGCTGAATGAACTGATGTGAGGATGGATGGGTGGATGAGGTGCTATATAGTCCGAATTGACAGCTTTGTTTCATCAGAAAAGTACTTAGTATATAGGATTTCTGCAGAAGTAGATAGCATATGACCTTTGCTTACTTTTAGTCATTGTCTTAATTTTACTGCATTGATATACTATGCTGACACCATGATTTTTAAACCTCCTACTGAAAATGTTCAATTCAAGTAATTAATAAGCTACCCTGCTCATGGAAAATTACATTGTGTTTCTATCTTTCTTGGTCAGCTATTCTCATTGCTTCTTTAAGTTCCCTTTTTTATTTTTTATTTTTTTGCCAGTGCTGGGGCTTGAGCTCAGGGCCTGAGCACTGTCCCTTGGCTTCTTTTTGCTCAAGGCTAGCACTCTGCCACTTGAGCCACAGCGCCACTTCTGGCTTTTTCTATATATATATGGTGATGAGGAATCGAACCCAGCGCTCCATGTATACCAGGAAAGCACTTTACCACTAGGCCATATTCCCAGCCCAAGTTCCCTTTTATTCTACAAAAGATGTTCTAATTTTTCTAACAAGTGCCAACCACATACTACCAGGAATTCATTTTTTTTACAGTGTTCTGAAATGTCTTTTTAGAAAAGCACTCTAAGCCAGGCATGATGGCTCACGCCTCTAATCTCAGCTTCTCAGAAGGGAGAAGAAGGAAAATCAAGAGTTCTAGCCTACCCCAGGCAAAGTTAACAATGCCCAACTCAAAAGGAAGGGAGGGAGGGAGGGAGGGAGGGAGGGAGGGAGGGAGGGAGGGAGGGAGGGAGGGAGGGAAGGAGGGAGGGAGGGAGGGATAAAGCAAACAGATAGGCTGGAGGGATACTTTAGTAAAACATTGGCCTAACAAACACAAGACCCTAGGTTCTTTCCCCAATACTGAAAAAAACAACAAAAACATAATTATGTTAACGAACATTTCTATTAACACCTGGAGCCTGCCATGGTATGTCTGTATTTGCCCAAATTGAATCAATTCAAGATCATCTATCTATAAACAAATTTATTACGTCCTCAAAAAAAATGAGGGAAGAGGTAACAAGTTGGAATAAGGAATGTACTCACTGCCTTACAGATGAAACTATAACCCCTCTGTACACCACTTGGACAATAAATAAATAAATTAATTAATTTAAAAAATATCCTCAAAATTGTGTCATTCTCTAGAATCCTTTAAAAGAAACTTGAAATTTATTTTACTTCAGTTTTATATCAACAGCCCAAATTGATAGAGATTAATATAGCTTGAGTATCAGTGACTACTGTCTTTCATTGGAATATCAAAACCACTTTCGTAAACAGACCATCTTGACTGAGCAACCAAACCATATGCATCCTATAATATGTCCTCTATGTGTTCATTCTTTGAAAAGGAGAGATCACAGAAGAGTTGTTATATTAACTTTTTCACATCAAAAATCCATTCTGGCTGCTTTCCTATATTCTTTTGGTCAAATTGTTCTAATTTGACACATTAAAAATCTGTAAAAGAAGAACAAGATGAAATTTTGAATTTAAACCCAGATCTGTGAAATTAGGCTTACTTTCTACTGAGTCCACTGGGCACCTGTTACATTTTGCCATTGGAATGGGATAAGCATTGTAACTAAATGGATTATGCTGCATTTCACTAGAAACAAATTACCCAATACTACCATTTATGAGTTAAGATTTCCTGTAAGAAAATAGTGCAGGAAAAAAAAGAGGGATTATTTCCTATCTTTGAAGGGTGTTTTGTCACACTGTGCAATTGCATGCAATTTAACACCTAAACTGCTTAAAGTGCAAATGATATCAACCAGTCCACCCTAAGGGCCTGGTAATAGTCTTGCCGTTTGTGCTGCTGGAGCTGGTTTTGTCAGCACTTCCATTACAAGCCTGGTCTTTCAGGAAGTTTTCTCCACTCAACCATGAAAATTTGCTGTGGTTTACAACTTGGCATAGAAGGTTTTAGCTTAACAGCACTTACTTTTCTTCCAGCTATTTTGTTCCCTAAAGAAGTCAGCTGGCTATCTCCCTGGCTTGTAGGAAAAGAAGAGAACAAAGAAATACAAGCTCTAAATGGAAAATAAGTTTAAGTTAATAGCTAATTCATCAAGAATTTTTAATTCCCTGGGTCCTCAGATAGATCTGAACAACCAGACATCACCATAGCTGTCTATTATAGTATCTGAAGGAGTATAATTTCTTTCCAAAGTCATTTGAGCTGGGCCAGTTTCCTTCAGTTCATAGCTACAAGCACAGATAGTTCTTGACATACAATGGCACAATTTGTGATCATTAGGATGGTGTGAAAGAGATAGGTATTAAATAATAACCATGTTTCCAATTTGGAAATTTGATTGTTTACCAGCCTGGTGATACGTGCTAAGAACTTTCCCTGGAGGCTGAGCCATAGGAAAGATCACTCCTAGGCATTAACAAGTGATGCTCTACCACACGGTGCATTAGCAACAATTTCAAATAATTCGATTTATGTTCTCACATCCCACTCTGTCTACAAATTACCCATCCACTCTGGTGATAGAACAGGGAAGATAATTACTCTTGAATGAAAGTCAAGATAATTCCCCATCACGAAGATCCTAGCTAGGAACTGGACACCATACCCACATTAGAACTTTTGGCGACAATATTTTACCATAATGCTAAGTATCAGCATTGACCTGGGCACTGGTGGTTCACATCTGCAATTCTAGTTACTCAGGAGCTAAGATCTGAGGATCCTGGTTCAAAGCCAGATAGGACAGAAAAGTCTATGAGACTCATATCTCCAATTAACCAGAATAAAAAGCCAGAAGACATGTTGTGGCACAAATAATTAGAGTGCTTTAGTGAGCTAAGCAAGATCATGAGACCCTACCTTTAAGCCCCAGTACCAAGAGAGAGACAGAGACAGAGAGGAAAAGAGACATGTTCTAGAGATCAATGCTGGCACTCACACACAATTATTATTTCAAGATAGTATTTGAGGCATTCATGCAAAATTGATTTGAGATGGAAACATTTCAGGGGTCTAATAAAACCTTAGAGAATTCAGAATATGGGTTTCTGGTTTATTACCGCCATGACTATAAAGTCTGCTTAACTTCAGCACTGCATTCTGAATTATTTTAGTCCACAAGCAGCAGACTATTACAGACCAAACAAAATCCATTCAAGAGACTTCCAATGTCAGGAGAGAGAGCACTGTGATGTCCATCCATGAGGTGATACACAAAGCCCAAAGAAGCAACCAACCATATGCCAGCACTCCAAGAATTTGGAAAAATGTTCAAAAATATAATTGTATTCAAAAGTTTGAGCAACGTGTAGCTGTTAGAAGATCCCGCACAAGGGAAGAAGCTAGAGCAGGACATTGACGAAGACAGGAGTCAGGAGTTTGCTGGCTTGAGGATGAAGAACTTTGCAGTGAAGAGCTGGATAAGCTAGAGGAACAAAAGGAAAATAAAGAAGCTGAAGCAAGGAATAAAGAAATAATACCCAAGGCACCAAGAAAGTTCACAGCAAAGAATCTACAACAATGTTGGCTGTCTTGGGTGATATGTACCTATCAGAAAAAACAGATTGCCTAAGATATCTATATGATATGAGAGAGAGCTGTAGGATGTTCTTGCTTGCTACAATATATAACAAAGAGGCAAAAACAAACTCTACAGACAGAATATCTTCCTGAAGAATATTGCCCATAGCCACCAACAACCAAGATGCACCAGTGCCTTCTTCTGGCCATTCTCCCAGCTCCTTAGAAAAGAAAGTCGATGCGCTTGCCAGCCTGTCATTTGACTTCAATACTTCCAACTTCCTTCAGACATTGTACGCTACCCTACCTATGCTAATTGTATACCAATGGGCATTCAAGTTTTTCACTTTCATTATCATATCCAATCAAGTGTGTGAGATATACGTGCTATTATCAAGTAAGCTTTATGTCCAATGACTGCCTAATCATAGGCTCCTAATGTTAAGTGTCCTGAGCCTGTTTCAGGCAAGCTATACTAAATGTAATGTTTGACTTAAAATTTCAACTTATAACAAAGAGGGACGCATGTGTACAATGGAGAAATAAGAAAATGTTTGAAAAACAGACACATACATGAAAAAAGATACTTAGATCTGTAACCTGGCCTCCAACCACTGACATCTGAATATATTATTAAACTTCTTCAATTTTCTCGACTTTGCTCATTCCTTTTATGCGAGACTACTTTCCACGGTGTCTTTTAGGAGGAATTCTCACAAGCAATAGTTTTTCTTGAAAGACTTGGAAAAAAGTTATGTCACATGAAGTAACTCAGGCCCAGAGAGACAAAATATCCATGTTTTCTCTTATATATGGAAGCTAGATTTAAATTAAAAACTCATAAGTAAATATGTTGGGTGGTATGCAAGCCTATACAAATGTGTTAACTGAAAGACAGCAGAAATAAAACATCAGGAAGCTGATGCTTGAAAGGAGTGGATGAGGTCAAGGAGAAAGAATACGAAGAGAATGGAAGAATGCAGATACAAAGCCAACACATTGCCTCTAAAATGCAGAGATGTTAGGGAAGGGGTGGGTAGGAGGAGGTTGAGGGATGATGTTGAAAGAGCTGACGTTGACGGAGATAAATCGCATTCATAAACTGTTTTGTTAAATGGCAACTCTTTTGTACAACTATTTAAGTTGGTAATATCAAAACCTTTCTAAATGTGAAAAATATGAAGTGGATCCTTTTTGGCTTTCCTCACACATAAACCATAACTGCATATGCCACAGCCCTGGCTCTGTGGAGGAGGGACCTCATTTCTTCGACTATTCTCTTACCTGCCTATATTTCAAAGCCTCTTTTCTACTTTTTCTTGTACACTTAAAAAAGTAAACCCCACCTTAGAAAGCATGTTCTGATAATACATGCGTGATGATCCATTTCTGTAACCGCAGCAACATAGGAGGCAGAGAGCAGGAGACACCTGGTTTGAAGCCAGACCAGGCGAAAAGCTAGCAAGACTCCATCCCAACAAACAAGGTGGATGTGCGGCATCTAACTGTAATTTCAACTACTTGAGAAAAGTGGAGAGGAAGCTTGCCAGCCTAGCAAAATCCACGAGATGCATTGAAACTTAACCAAGTCAAAAGAGCTATGGTCATAGCTCAAACGGTAGAGCACTGGAAAGCAGAAACCCTGTGTCTGACCTTCAGTGCCAAACCAACAATACTTTTGACCTTTTTGTGCGTGATAGAACTAGGATTGGAACTCAGGGACTTGAACGTGTTGGGCTCATGCTCTACCACCTGATCCAGGCCTCCGTCTTTGCTTTTTGCTGGTTATTTTTAGGATATCATTACCTCCTAGGTACCTGAGTGAGATGGGCTCCGCCTACTTTAGGCTTCTATGGATTGCTGTAATCGCAGGTGGGCACCCACTTCCCTCTGAGAAGATGGAGTCCAGACTTTTCCCCCTGTAGTAGCCCCTCCAGTCCTTCCATATTCCATGTAGCTTGCAATGGCAGGGGCATCGCTGATTTGGGCGAGAGAGGGGTCCTCTGAATGTTTCTGCAATTCTCTTAGAATTCAATTGTCTAGATCTCAGCCCCTCGTGGGTCTAGGAGTACAAGCCTGACAGACGGATGTCACACTCTATTTTTTTAGTCCCTATTTGAACTGCTGCATTATATACAAGCATATCTGAAATTCTGATTTATATACATGATGAAGTAGGTATATAGATTGATTTTCTTCCAAATGGTGCTGATTCTTCCAAAACCAGTCATTTGTGAACCTATCCTTATCGATCTGAAATTCTATTTACCTATATACTTATGCCAATGTGTTATTCTTCAGTGAACATTGGGAGTGACACAGAAATGAGTAGATGTGAATAAAGAAAAGGAATACATCAGCAAATCTCTATATGAAATAATCCTTACAAACTTTACAACTGACTATTTCATAAGTTTGGATGTCAGTGTGCTAGAATACTTGCTTGGATTTTATTTTTCTGGCTGCTATTCACCAGTATAGACAAAAGATATTAAGTTTCATGTGTTCTTTATTTCCTTCAAGGTTCATCAAACTAACATTTATAAAGTCCATTGCAAATAAATTTGTTGTCTTTCATACCAACTGAAAAAGCAGCACATTTTATTATTCTCTAGTAATAATCCCATCCTAAAATGTTTGATCTTACTGAATTACCTAGAACCTTCGGGAACGTGCTTTTGGTTGTGTACCATCGTGGACAACTGTATGGGGATTTGGGCATTAGTTATCACCAGATAACAGCAACTGCTAACACTTGGGGTTTCCTCGCTGCGTGCCAGGCATAATTAAGCATTTTGAATTTATGAGCTCATTGAGGGATGTAGGATCATTATCCTCAGCTTTGAAGCAAGGAAGCTGGCCACACAGAGGTCACAGCTCTGAGTGCCGGGGTCAAGACTCGGTCAGCAGTCAGTTCAAGAACAGGAGAGCCAGTGCTAATGCAATCTCGTCCACACTCATCTGGCTCTGAAATGTAGCATGCGCTAAGCTCCTGGGTAAACAGCACTTATCACTATGTATTAAACTGCTTAAAAATTCTTAACAAATTAACAAAGGGGTTGCAATTCCGTAAGTTATGAGTACAATGCTTCTCCGACAATGTCACTCTTTCCTCCATTCTTCAGTTTCTCCCTCCCGTCCCTACCCGCAAGTACACTCTCCTTTTGTCAGTTTGTTACAGCGTACAGTCATTGAGTCGGGCATATATTATCATACCCAGTTGTGTTTTAGATCTAGCTTCCACATATGAGAGAAAACATATGACATTTGTCTTTCTGAGCCTGGCTTACCTCACTTAATGTGATTTGTTCTAGGTCTATCCATTGCCCTGCACATGTATTCAACTTATAACACACTGCATAGTATTGTTTTATAAGCTACATTGGTACATCTATATAAATAAAATATATTATACTATATAGTTTGATAAGAAAAGTAGATGTTCAAGATTCTACCAGTGGGCTGGGGATATGGCCTAGTGGCAAGAGTGCCTGCCTCGTATACATGAGGCCCTGGGTTCGATTCCCCAGCACTACATATACAAAAAATGGCCAGAAGTGGCGCTGTGGCTCAAGTGGCAGAGTGCTAGCCTTGAGCAAAAAGAAGCCAGGGACAGTGCTCAGGCCCTGAGTCCAAGAACCAGGACTGGCAAAAAAAAAAAAAAAAAAAGATTCTACTAGTGCCAGGCAGCACTGGCTCCCGCCTGTAATTCTAGTGACTCAGGAGGCTGAAATCAGAGTACTGAGGCTCAAAGCCAGCCAGGGTAGGAAAGCCTGTAGAAGCTTTTATCTCTAGTTAATCACAGAAAAAGCCAGACATAGTGCTCTGGCCAACTGGTAGAGCACTAGCCTTGAGCAAAATGAGCTCAGGGACTGTGCCAAAGCCTTGAGTTCAAGTTCCAGGATAAGCACAAAAATGAATAAATAACTATTCTATCTTGAATGATATTTTGCTTCCTCCTAAAATGAATGATGATGTTCTTTATTTTGATTGGTGCTCAAAAATAAATGCAACAATCTAGGAAGTACTGGTTCCTTAGAGAAGGTACATGTAAAGTTATTTTTAAGTAGAGCTTGCCTTAGTAGTATATCTCTGATAAGTTTTAAATTTCTCCATCAGTTATTATTCTGTTCCAATGCACTGATGTGTTTAAAAATCTTGGCATATAAGCCAATGGACTCATACCTGTAATCCTAGATACTCAGGAGGCTGAGACCCTAGGATCTAGGTTTGAAACCAATCCTGGCAGACAAATAGGAGAGACTTCTTCAATGGAGTCCATGTTTTGTGTGTGCAGTCCTTACCTCTACTGTTGCATTCCTATACACAGGAGGTTTAGAGGGGGAAGGACAGCCACCTTCCCCTGCTATATTTTTAGCCTGTTGCCACTCGCCCAATAGTTACTTAAGTCATGCATAAATGAAGGAAGGTTCCTAGGTATCTGCATAGAGCTGCCATATTTCAAAGTTCCTCAAATGCATGTATCCTTTCTAATAACACAATGCTTGTAAAGTTAACAACTGGAAGCCTGCCAGCCTAAAGACAGTTACCTGTATCACACCACCTCTTAGTTCATGATGGAAGTAACAATTCATTATTTAAAATGCAAGCATGAGAGTAGATCTGGATTTTATGCAGGGGCACATTCAGTTTGCAAATTGTACTGATGTGTGCATTATTGTGTTTAAGAAAAATACTACTATATTTTTTTATCAAAGATGGGAGAATAATTGAGATAGGTTGTAAAAAAATCATTTACTAAAATATAGTACTATAAACCTAAATTATTTTGCTTTAGGTGCTAAAAAAAAAAACCCCAGTTAACAAAACCATCCTAATTCCTGTGAGTCTTTAAGGAACGTTTGGTGTAGCAGAAATCAGATGAAAGAGACCACTGGAAAAAGTAGTGTAGATACTACTTCAATAACAGATGCAGAAGGCCCCTCTCTGTATTTTCTACCTTCAAGGTTTCATGAGTAG
Organism: Perognathus longimembris pacificus; assembly: GCF_023159225.1. Classification (NCBI taxonomy): domain Eukaryota; kingdom Metazoa; phylum Chordata; class Mammalia; order Rodentia; family Heteromyidae; genus Perognathus; species Perognathus longimembris. The sequence goes on from NC_063174.1 coordinate 5,511,525, forward strand.
TAAAATTATCCACAGGTGGCCTGGAATTCATGATCTTGCCTTTGCCCCAAAGTTGCTGCAACTCTTGACATGTACATCACACCTGGGCAAATGGTGACAGTTACATCAAAACCTCTGCATAGTAACTGCATTGATTGCTTTGTTTTTGTAATGGGAAAGAGGACCTTTGTACATTACTGCAAAATTTCCTATTTAAGAAGCTTATGACAGTATACAATATAAGAACTTGGTTTATTGATAATTTTGCTCAAATTAGAAATATTGCTTGATGTATTACCTAAAAATAAATTAATCTCAATGATTGGGAATTTACATTCATCTCTTTTTCTAACCTATTCCTTTTCCACCATTTATCCATTGATCCAGATCAATCTTTTTTTTTTTAATTTTTTACTCAGTCCAGGATTTTCTTTTGTTATGTGACAGGTGTTTGTCAGGGCTCTGGAAAAATGAGTTCAAGTTCCATAGGACAACTCATGGAGTAAAGAGATGGACTTACTGCTTGTGTTCTCTTGGGATTTCCTTTAACTGACCTTTATTGGGGGGAAGGGGTTCAGGGTACTTAGATATGATCTTTCTGATAACACGGATATACAATCCAAAAGAAAAAATATTTTGCATCTAACATTCTTAGTTCTATGCTAAATACCCATCAATTGAGTTTCCTTTGCATATTCCTTTATCAAAATCTCCTAAGAAGGCTTGAGAGGGTCAGGTCCTAGTCTTAGAAGAAACCAGCCCCTGAGTTAGGACCCATTGTGATTCCACAGGGAATGAGGACCTGAGGCAGGCCAAGCCCTCATGCATCTATTTGCATCCTTCCCTGAACTAAATAATTCTGTGACCCTGGGATGAAATGACTGTTAGCTGAAGTCAAAAGCCTGGCCGATTTCCATACAAGTAAACTGGTATCTCTCCATCTTGAACTGGAAAAACATTGTAACGAGCCTTGATTAACTTGGAAGATATGCTCAAGTAATTGATTACTAACAGCAATCAAATTTACCAAAACGTTACTATGTAAAATTGAGACGATTTGGAGTTACCTCTATCCATGATTTCCTAGAGCTGGAATGAGAAAGATAAAATTAAAGTAAGGGCATGCAGCATATCAAACATGGGTTCTGCATATAAACTCCATCGATTTTATTTGTTAAAGAAAAATTTGTTGAGGAACACTGTGACAAATGCTTAGTCCGATCAACAAATACCCATTGATATGAGAACTTGAATTGGATAAATATAAAGGAAATATTCATGATCTATGTGAAGGAGAATCCTACAATAAGAAAAGTGTTTTGATAATCTTAATTATATACAGAATGAAGTCTTAGAAAGAGGCCCAAGGTCCTCCTTGCCATTAATTACATTTCTCAATTTTATCAAGCAAGCATTTTTCACATTGCCTATCCTTGATTTGTCATAGTGATTCTCATACAGCTACACCTTAATGCCACTTAAGAGAACCTTTCCCATATGTCCGTTGCAGGGATGGTGTCTGAAGATCTGGTTTCATTTGGTTTTCCCATTACTCCCGTGGCCATCACTTTAGCAAGACTCTAAGACCCAGTTCCAGAATGTGTGAATCAGTAATCTGGGGTTAAATGTACTTAATCTGCTGGTTTCATCTGTCAGTATTACTGAAACGGATGGTGTGGGATGACATTTTGAGAACAACATTAACCATTGTCACAAATAGTATCAAATGATCATGACAACTTAGAAAATTACTAGCTTCCCACCAGACGAGTTTCATGGAGATTTTGATTCAGACTATTTGGCATAAATTGGGGAAATTTTATTTTGACATATATCTTCAAATATTCTTTTAAAGGCAAACACGGAGGTCTTTACCATTAAGAGACCTCTGGCAGATAATATTTCTTGGAACAGAGCAATCTTCTAGCACTCATATCATTTTAGTGTTTATAAATACAAATCAAATTCAAACTTCTTACCATTGTAATCAATTACAATAATATTACACTAAAATTATAAATGAAACAAACACTATGAAACTAATAAGATATAAATTAGTAATATACATATAATAAATATTACACTTGGGAAACATTTAGTTGTAATTGCTGATAAAATCACACAGTATAGTACAGGCTTCTAGACCTAAGTTGTCTCTAGTTTGATATCAATAATATTTATACCTAGCTGTAGAAAATAGATGAATAGTATCAAGTCTTTGAATTTTAGTACATGGAAATCAAACTTTATGGTTAACCCAAAGACCAAGGGGAAAATGTGCCAATATCAATGTGCTAATATCAAGTTATCCCTTCAAGTATTTGGATTATATCAGATTATTTAGTCAGGCTAAGCTATGTAATGCAGTAGCAATAATTTAACATGTAACTATTAGTGGCCAAAGAAAATAAATGTTAACATTTTGAACCTATCAAAACTAGTCTACTAATATTCTAGCTCATGGTCACTCAGTAACACAACAAAGGCCTTGTGCTATTGAGATACTACTTCTCAGAATCAAGTTTGCAGAAGCACCACAGTAGAAGAGCGCTTGTTGCTTCTAACTGCCTGGCCTGAAAGTGCTATCCATCACTCCCACCATATCCAACTGGACAGAAGTGATCAGCAACCAAACTGCTTCTCAAAGTACATTCTAAAAAATGCAGCTACTGGGCAGGCAAAGGGACATGCATCATGGTTCAAGGCTAGCCTAGGCTTTTAGCACAAACTTTACTATTGGGTGTTATCAATAAGGATGAAGGATTCTCGGATTGTCTTACATCACACCTGTCCCTGCACTGGTAACTTTTTTGTTCCTACCAGTTGAATATATAGATGGCATCACCTTCACTCTCCTGATGTTTTGTTTACAGGGCATAAAAACTACAGCAGTTTGGAAACTCCAGGTGATGGAATGACGTTGTCTTTTTTGCTTTTGAAGGTTTGACATCCATTAGCCCTACAAGAAAGTCATTAATTTAATTAATAATCATTGGCAATGCTCCTTGCCCTGACACCTCTAAATGTACCCTCAGTTAAAGAATGCTTTCATTTTTGTTTATTTATCTCTATTAAATAAGCACCTACTGTGTGCTAAGACTACACTGCATAGAGAAATGAGTCAGGAACCTCACTATTACGGGGCTCAAGAGATCCTGTGTAAAAGAACGTTAACATTTATTTCAGTTTATGTTTTCTTCTTAATTGTCCATCAAACCTCTCTCTTTCTAGCAATTTACTTTACCTATTTCCTAATAACTAAGCTTTTCATTATTGTATTAAGGCATTTGTGCTGGTATTGTCTAAGTGGCACCTGTTTTCAAAATACTTAGGAATATTAATTAGCTTGGTTTTCAACACAAAAGATAAAATTATGTTTTAGTAGCACAATTACCTTTTATCAGTTGTAGCAATGAGATGTATTTTACATATTAGCTTTGTGATAGTATATAAACAAATGGAAGAAGAAATATATGAGGTTATTGTCCACCAGCGCTATTTTTTAAGATTTCAATATTTTGGAGGAATGAGTTCCTGATATCTGAAATGTATAAAATTAATACCATTTTTCACTTGACAGAAACTCATGAATAACTCAGTTTCCTAAAGCAGAATCAATATAAAATAAAAAAAATTTAAATACTTTCTTTTTTCTTCCTTTCAATTTTTATTAATTACTTATTCTTGGTTTGCCTGTAAAAGCTAGCAATGTTCTTCAGTGTTTTCAACTATAGAATAAAAGTAGTGAGCTAATCCATAAACGCCCCCTCGTGACAGTCTCCAAAACTGCACGTCTTCACATCTACTTTGCTCTCCTCCTTTCATTTCCAATGTTATATAACTACACTATAACTGTTTTGATAATTATCAGCTTTAGATTTTTATCTGATAAAATACACTTATTCCTTTTTAATACGCTATGTACAATATCTTTTAAAAAATTAGTCAGAAACGCATACGGCAATTGTCTTTGCTGTCCAGGTAGCAATTGGAAAACTAATAAGAATTTGGCTTTAGCTTTCACTTTATCCTACTATTGGTACAAGGCTAGGGAATTTGGGGTGCAGGGGGGAGGAAATCCCTTTTTCAACCTCTTCTTGAGAACTTTCTTTTCTAAGAAAGGTAGTTGTAGCTCTATAACTGCTTTTCTTAGTATTAAAAGAAAATAAATATATTGCGTTAGCTCTAGCCATACCTTTATAAAATTTTACTTTTTTCTTCCATAATTTAGTTTTCTGAAATATTCTATAGCTATGTCTGGAGTCTCTAGAAGCAATTTGTATGGTTTCCACTTTAAAATGAAGAATTATTAAAGTAGTTAAATGCCATGCACAGAATTAAAAGCAACGAGCACTCCTCTGCATGGCTGAGGCCTAGAAAGAAAAGCCTTTGCATCATTCTGTTATGCTATGAAACTGGAATAAAGCTATGTGTTCCAGGCCTACAGAAAAGTTTTAGCGAAGTATATAAAGACGTACACACAGGCAACCAACCTTTTCCGGAGGGTTTTCAGAATTCTTTTGGCTGCAACTCGAAAAAATACATGCTCGAAAGAGATCATGATTTCTTCAAAGAAGATGGTTTTCACATAGATCTTTTAACTTAGCCACTCCTATATTTGGACAAGTTTCTTAATTTTTTTAAAAATTGTTTTTCTCTGAAAATAATAATAATGATAATAGCCTGCTTCCTACAGGACTGGGAAAAGGCAGGCCGACGGGCTTCAGAGCCCCTGAGATCACTGAGTGGTTGGCAGGACAGACACAGAGGCTTCTCGTGTGTAACTCGCAAAGAACGCCCTTCATTTCCAATTGGCCCTTACAAGGAAAAAGCAAGTTTGACAAGATTTATCTATCTCTTCTTCTTAACAGAGACTTAGAGTGGTAGCTATTACTATTAGAAAATAGTGTCCATTTTGATATGGACTAAAAACATAAGCTAAATTTTTATGGCTACAATGGCTATGTACTCATGGTATGAATTCATTACTTCATCTTTGATCATATTTTAAAATAGGATAATTATGTTATGCTTACTGCTTATAGGAGATGAGAATAAGAAGATTAAGTAGTTTTCTCGTGTGTGTGTGTGCGTGTGTTCAAGCCCCAGTCAGACTGGGGCTTGAACTCAGGGCCTGAGCACTGTCCCTGGCTTCTTTTTGCTCAAGGCTAGTACTCTGCCACTTGAGCCACAGCGCCACTTCTGGCTTTTTCTATATATGTGGTGCTGGGGAATCGAACCCAGGGCTTCATGTATGTGAGGCAAGCACTCTACCACTAGGCCATATTCCCAGCCCCTAAATAATGTTAACCCAGTGCTTTTATCTACTGATATATCTGAATTAAATGTGTTTTTTTATAATAAATTTACTAATTAGTAACAGACTCGCCATTTTTTTTCTAACTTGGGGCTGGGGGGAGGGTCATTTGATCCTCTAGAATGAAGATATTGGTGATCTGTGTGATTGGGACATCCTGGACGGAGGAAGGGCTAAGGAGAAGGCGGGAAAGGAGAACCTGAATATTCTGCCATTTTGAAATGTATTGTGGAAAGCTGTGGAGGGACTGTGATTCTTGCCCCCAGATTCCCCCCACAATAATCTTGTCAGTTAACTTTACAACCATTTGCTTGAATTTATGACAATTCATAAAATTGTTTATATGAATTTAATAGTCATCTCTATGAATTTCAAATTTTAGTTGAGAATGATACAAGAGAGGATGATGAGTTAGAAAGTCTACTACCATTCTGATGGATTGTACTCCCTAACCATATCTTCAGTCTTTCTACCCCTCTCTACCTTTACCAAAATCACCTGATTTAAAGATATCAACATCATTTTTCTTTCCATGCTGAGGTCAAGCCCAGAGCATGCTAATTCTGTTCCACTGAGCTATATCCCCAAAGCTAAGATACCATTATCTTCCATCTATCAATAAAACAAAATGATGGCTCCTAAATTCAGTCTATTCCTCCCAACCACCGCTTTCTCCCAATACTACCAAACATACAGAATGAATTCTCTGTAGAAACCAGTCAAGGTAATGTTTTGACAACACAAATTTAATGAAATAACATGCTGGACTCTGGAATGATTTCCTGTCACTCACAGGATAAAGTGCCTGAACCCAACTGCTCAAATACTTGACCTTCTTACTTGACCTTCCACGTGTACTTCTCCATTTTGTGTCTAGTTCCCTCAAACACTCCTTTCTTTTTGTATTTTTTTCTTTCTACTCCTTTTTACATAAATAGTGTCTCCTCATCTGATGTCAGCTCAGTAACTTTCACAGAATAGCCTTGCTGTGCTACTTTCATGACAAGTATAGTATGTGCATCATAAATTTACTTCTAGTTTCTTTCCTCCACCAAATTGATTATGGTTTCTATTGTGTGTGTGTGTGTGTGTGAGAGAGAGAGAGAGAGAGAGAGAGAGAGAGAGAGAACTAGTGCTAGAACTTAGGGGCCTTGAGCACTCACTTGGTTTGTAGTAGATCTCAAGGCTCTACTATTTGAGCCACACCTCAACTTCTGGCTTTTTGTTGATTAATTAATAGAGATAAGAGGTTCATAGACTTTTTCTATTCAGGCCGTCTTTGACCATGATACATAGATCTCAGCCTCCTGAGGAGCTACAAGCCAGTGAATGGCTTCTTTTGAATGTTTGATTGAATGATGTGTTGATAAGTACAGGCTATTAGCTTCATGCAACTCTTATATTGCTGAAGACTGTGTCTAGCTGCTGTCTACTATAATGCCAGGATGTATAACTATATTTGTCACTTAACTGGTACAGGAAAATTATTTTTGAATGAGTGAATTGCTAATTTTTCTCTCCGCTTGAGGAATTTATCTTGTGTTTAGTCTTTCTTCAAGAACAACAAATCCTGCACAATGTTTTGTTGTTTTTTTTTTCCAGTTCCAAACTAATCTCATAATCTTGCCCAGCAACTGCACCGTCTTAATTCATCGATGCCACCTATTGGTTCCTCTTTCCCCCAGGTCTTCAGTTCCATCTTCTCCCCATTGAACAAGCTTAGACACAGAAGGTCCACTGCTCCACCCAATGCCTTCAACACATAATTAAGTTTAACTCTGTCCAGCCTCCTCTCATACGCATGCACATACCCTTCTGAAACTTTCCACTTTCTCCTCATTCCAAATTTTGTTCAATGATTCAGAAAATTGTCTTTTCATTCTCCTTCTTGATCTCTTTCCTTCTCTTTGTCTTTCTCAGCTTCTCTTCCTTCTTCCTTTTCACTAGCACATTATTTTTAGAGAAAAATATACTACTTTGAAGTTCTACAAGTTTCCAGAGTTTAGACGAGAATTGGTCATGAACGCCCTTTCTGAAACATCTCGGCCTTACCAAACCAAGATGATGGGTATTTATCCCAAAGTCTTTCTAGTCAAACCTACAGTTCTAGTGGTGTTGGTGCTGGAATCTACACCTGCATTAAAAATAATCTTTTGTGGCTCTCTTCAGTAAATTACAAAATATCAATGATGTACTCTGAATTAAATAATGTTTGACAATTATACATCTCTGGTATTAAATTCAATGAAAGAGTTCATTGAGATTATAATGGCAAGAAAAAAAAACAAGACAAAATGAAAGGGAAAATAAGATTGTTTTATTATTTTCAAAGTAGAATTACTACTTACTAATCCAGATCATGCTGTTCTTAACCTTTCAGCTCATGATATAAAAGAAAATGTGTTAACATATGTTTAGTATTAAATATATTGTATGTATACATACATAATTTTAAGAATTGCCAAGTGCCAAAATTAATTTTCTTAAAGTTATCTCATATGAATATTATTTCTTGACTATCTTTGTGTGAAACATCATGCCATTCTATATTTCCTTTCTTTTTCTTTTTTGCCAGTCCTGGGGCTTGAACTCAGGGCCTGAGCACTATCCCTGGCTTCTTTTTGCTCAAGGCTAGCACTCTACCACTTGAGCCACACACAGCGCCCCTTCTGGCTCTTTCTATATATATATGTGGTGCTGAGGAATCAATCCCAGGGCTTCATGTATGCGAGGCAAGCACTCTACCACTAGACCATATTCCCAGCCCATCATTCTATATTTCTAGAAATCTTTAAACTATACTCATTTGTATATTACTTACAATCCCAGCTTGACAGTTCAGTGAAAGAACTATGGTCACAATAGTACAATTTTTGGAAGTTCTAATTTCTAAGATCTATTTTTAATAGGTCCAATATTTAGAACACAAAAACACGTAAAAATAGGAATTACATCTTATCTACATTTACTCTATGACGTTAATTACTTAATTACTGCTATAAATTTCAGAAATACTTTAACACAATTAAAGGATTGCTTCCTTTAAAGAAACACAAATTCACCTATGATTGACTTGTAATCATCAAACATTTCATGAACAATAATTTGTCTTGCACACTATGTGCAATATATGAATGTAGAAACCAAAATCTCATCCTCTTGAAGTATAAGAAAGCCTCACAAGGTCTGGGGATATGGCCTAGTGGCAAGAGAGCTTGCCTCATATACATGAAGCCCTGGGTTCAATTCCCCAGCACCACATATACAGAAAACGGCCAGAAGTGGCTCTGTGGCTCAGGTGACAGAGTGCTAGCCTTGAGCAAAAGGAAGCCAGGGACAGTGCTCAGGCCCTGGGTCCAAGGCCCAGGACTGGCCAAAAAAAAAAAAAAAAAAGAAAACCTCACAAGAAAACTGGACATTTATTTTCAACAGAGAAATGAAGGGGGAAAACTTATGCTGTTTTTGTCACGTTTACAAACATTAACCTTGCACAAGTCAGAGAACTCATTTTTCAATATTTTATGAAATTGTTCAGTAATTACTCTGGCACTTTTCATACACTAAATCTAAAGACATTATTTATTGCTTAAAGTAGCACTGTTACGATTTTTCAAAAAAAATATTGCTGGGAGTTAGTGACTCACGTTTGTAATCCTAGCTAATCTGGAGGCTGAGACCTGAGAATCCTGATTCAAAGCCAGCCCTTGAAGGAAAGTCTTTGCGATTCTCATCTCTAGTTAAACACGCCAAATGCCTAACGTAGATCTGTAGCTCAAGTAGAGTGCTATCCTTGAGGAAAAGAGCTCAGGGACAGTGCTCAGACTCTGAGTGAAAGTTTCTGGATTGGGGCACACACACACACAAAATTAGCGTGAGTTATAAACAAAAGTTTGAATAATAAACAATAAACAATCTACACAATACTCAACCAGAGTAGGTCTATGGAAAATTACTAACTAAAAGAACATTACTATTGTGGTAAACATCCTATACATTTTATGCATACTAAAGACTGAAAACTGTAGTTCACATACAGGTGTAATAGTATATAGTCGTTTTTAAATAAAATTTTGATTTGGTTTTATAAGAATATGGAGCATTTTTGTTGTTGTTGTTGTTGTTGTTGTTGTTGTTTTGCCAGTCCTGGGGCTTGAACTCAGGGCCTGAGCACTGTCCCTGGCTTCTTTTTGCTCAAGGCTAGCACTCTGCCACTTGAGCCACAGAGCCACTTCTGGCCATTTTCTATACGAGGCAAGCACTCTACCACTAGACCATATTCCCAGCCCCGAATATTGAGCATTTTATGGAAATAGAATTCTTTGTAGAAATACTTTATGTATATGACTAATGATTATTATTCTACAGAAGAATTCAAATTTGACAAATGTGATTTTGTAATATAGTATTTCTTTCCACAAGAGTCTTTTTAGTCCTAAGATAAGCTGAATATGCCACAGAGAAACCTATTGAACTGGTTATAAGATTCCATACGCAAAACACCCAGCCATAGCCACCCTTTAGGGGTTCTTACCTAAAATTCTGAGCTACTGAGGAAGCTGAGCTCTGAGGATAGTGATTTGACAGATTCCACTTCCAACTAACAAGGGGGAGAAGAGCTGGTTCGAGTGGTAAAGCACCAACTCTGAAAGAAAAGAAAAAAATGCCGGGCAAGAGAGCAAGTCCTCGAGTTTCAGTCCTGACACATACACACACAAGCACACAAATTCTAGTCTTCACATATACTTTAACTTCAGAGGAAGACTTGGGGTTTGAACTTGGAGCCTTGCATTTATTACCAGGCAGGTGCTCTACCCTTCATCCATGCTCCCAAATCGTTCACACATGATTAATGATTCCATATTACCTACTACCGTTCTCAAAAGCTTGAATTCTCATCTATACAAAAGGCAAAAAAAAAAGATTACATAAACTAAAAGAAAATCATGGTGACTTTTTCAACATTTGCAAGATCACCTTGGAGAGGTGATGTCTGTTTTAAAATTGACTTAAATCCATGAGGTAACTATCCTGGGGTTCAAGATTTCTAAATAAAGAATATTTATATACTAATTATACACATAGAAGTATAAGTCTTATGTGTTGTAATGTGGTCTTCTGTATCCTATGGTTTAAGATTAGAAAACAGGGTTTCAGGACTACACCGTTTAGAACACCATGATGACTAGAATAGTTAGAAATCAGTGACTCAACCATTAGAGCCAATACCAGCCAAGGTATTGAAATCACCAGAGTCCATCAGCCGAGGAATGGATAAAGAAAATCAAGTTTATATACGCATAGCAAAACAGTATTCAACCTTCAAAGTGGAGGAAATTCTGTCATTTGCAGCAAGAAGGATGAACCTAACTGGATGGTAGAAAAAGAAATAAGCCAGGCACAGAAATCCCACACAATGTCTATTTGTGAAGAGGCCGAGGAAGCAAACTCAGAAACACTGAAGCCCGTGCTGGCTTCCAGGGCCATGGGAAGTGAGTTGTAGGGTGAAGACCTTGATTAAACTACACAACGTTCAGGTAGGACATTAGTTCACTCTTACTAAATGCTGTGGCAGCTGTAGTTAATATCAATGTATTGCATGCTTGAACATTGCTGAGAGATAGATTCTAAGTGTTCTCACTCCCAAAGTATAATAAACATGTGGGATAGTACACATTTAATCGGCTCAACTAAACCATTCCATTATGTAGGCAGATTTCCAAGCATCATTTCTGTACAACAATAAATATCCACAATACTAATTTGAGAATTTTAATAAGAGTTTAAGTTAATAAGCAGTAATTGTGAATTCATTGATATGAAAAGTCAAGTAATATTGCATATACTTTCTGGGTATATTTATTTAATATCTTCTAGTTAATTAATAGGTACTATTTAGATCAGGTAAACTAAATAAGAAAAACCTTCTATGGGGATTTGGATTTTCAATGAAAACAAGGATTGAGTCATGTCACTCACTTTTAGACTTGCGTGGTTTCTGCCAGGTGCTGAGGCTGAGATCTGAGGATCTTGGTTCCAAGGCAGCCAGAGCAGGAAAGTCCATGAGACTATTATCTCCAATGAACTTTCTCCAAAAGACAGGAAGCCAAGAGTGGCTCAAGTGGTAGAGCGTTAACCTTGGACAGAAGGCTCAGGCACAGCAGCTAGGCCTTGGGTTCAAGTCCCAGTACTGACACACACAACCTTACATGTTGTCTGCCTCTGTTCTCATATTAGACCATTTGTTTCTTTATTTTTACTATTTAAATTTTTTGTGCCATCTTACTGATTTTATGTTAAATTAAAAATAATACATCATATCTCCAGTAAAAAGTACTTTGAGAATTTAAATGTCAAAATTAATGAAAATTCATATCTTAACATATAATTTTATTATAGTTTTGATAAAATGAATTTCTATGATAAAATATATAATGTGTGAAATTCTTCACATGTTGAGGTATACGACTATTTCCTGTACTCTGAGTTTCTTATTCATGGTAATGACCACTCCTTAAACAAAAGTAAACCTAACTATTGAAGAGTCATAGATGTGAAGATAAAATTACTTAGTCCACCTAGTGTTGGTATTTTAACTGTTTAAATCTTAAAATTCCAAAGGATTTGAGAGGTTACTTTATTGTCTGCCATTCTCTACCACTTAGCTAATTCACGATGAATTAAACCAGACTGAAACTTCACCCCATTAATGTTTAATTCCAAAAGCTAAGCCTGATTAGCTACTGTTAAATTTTAAACACTTACGTTCAACACTCATTCAAAATGTCCCACTGGTAAGATTATTTTATACTATTCACTTAGGACATATGTAATGAAAGGGAAGGAATGAGTGTAGGTATGTCTAGGTACCTAATATTCATGCATTTATCCAACAAACATATATAAACATATTATTTGATAGTTATCATTTTAAACTCCTGAGCGTCGTATTTTTTAGATATCTACTGTGAACATTTTTGGAGTTCTTAAAATAAATGCACTTAAAGGAGCTACTTTGACTTGTTAGGTATAGGTCTTCCTTCATATGTCTCTTGTAAATGGTGGCAGCATAAGCATTTATAATTTAAATCTGTTTTATATACTATTGTGGGTAAGAAGTTCTGAAGCGACATAGTAATTTGATTTTGCCGGAGCTGACGTCGTCAGTCTCCTATATGCATGAGCATACGTGTGTGTGAGATGTGGCTGGTCTTGAACACACGTGATGGTCTCATGACCATCATTCAAACGAACGTTACCGGAAGAGGAATTGTAGTTAATACATTAAAGGATATGTCAGATGTATATAAAAAATTATCTTCTGTTTCTGAATTTGCATTCTCTTTTTGCCTGGCCAGTCAAGTACACCAAATAATTTTCGTTTAGTAATGAATGTAGTTTTTGGAAACCACCATGGAAAATAAGAAAATTTACTAGGGAAAGAGGAAATAAAATATAGACCATTTAATATATCAGAAGATGATAGTGACATATTAAGTGGAAGAACATCTATACATATGTATAATGCACACATGGATATGAACACATAGGTTCATAGATTTCTCCTTTTTGAACCTTATTTTTACTAGTGATTCTTGACACAAAAAGAAAGGGATTCATTCTGGAAACTTTACCTGTATTATATGCTATTGGAAGAGAGATAAGAAATGATAAACCTGTTAAGATAAAAAGGATTTACTATTTGAGGTTTTATGTATCCCAGGATAATTTTTTGTTTAGCTGAAGTCACAACAATCTGTACCATATTATTTATAGTAAGCCTAATCAATGAATTTCATTATAATGCTACCTATAATTTAGTGTACTTAAAACATAAATGTGGTCATTGAACTGCTGACAAACCACTTTTATTGATAGAAATAGCTGGAGTTGAAAGAAGGATCTTGAAAAGTTTATCGCTTTAGTTTTTCATCCACTACAAACTAATAAGCAAAAACATATGAATTAGAGAAAATACTTCATTAAGTTACTTTTATTGGGTGAGTCAATGTGATATGATTACATTTCAGAGACATTTAATTCCCTATCATGTAAAATCACATTGATGTTTGGTTATATTTTCTCTTCTGGTGATGTAGCCTTTCAGGGTATTTTACTCCTGTGAAAGCAAAGATAATATGAAGTTAAAAACTAAAGTCATTTTCATCAAAGCTAATCATAAATTTTATTCTCTTAAGTGTTTCCCAGAGTAATCACATTGCAGGTCTATAAAGGAGACTCTTCAAAGTACTCTTGGGTCTTGGGTTCTAATTAGAAAGAATCCCATCAAACTTGGGAGCTTTCCCGTGCTGACAGTTGGAGAGAAATAAACAACAAAACCACCCACATTTAGTTCATGAGGCTTTGCAGGAGTCCATTGAGCACTGATATTTTAGGAAGGTATTTCTTCGTGTTGAAAGTATAATTGGCCATTCATTACTTAGTGGCCAGCTCCTCAGTGGTTTGCACCCGTTTGCATAACTCATGTCAATGCATAAATGCTCCTTTTGAAATGATAGAAAACTTGAATCACTGCATACACTAGCAGATGAGACTTGCTCGCTATCTTGCTCACAGGTTCCTTTTTATTGGTTAGAAAAGGTAGGTGAACATCACAGATGCAAAATGTTTGCCGTGAAGAATGTGTGTTTACAGGTGTGGAATACCCTAAGGATGGGTAGAGATGCTAGCGAGCTGCAGGTGCACTCTGCGGTAAACAGGAACTTGTCTTTCCTCTAATCACTTCTCTCCCTTGTCTTGCTGTTGGATTATCTCAATTCACATTTAAGTATCTCTTGTGCACAGCATATACAGTGGACTATCTTTATTTAGATATACATATGACTGGAACGTCTGGGAATAAAAGCCCCACACGCATTCACATGAGAAATGGAGTGGTTTAATTTAAATATTCTAGGGGTGCTAGAATACTAATAAACATCTGGAAGAACAGAGAAAACTAGATAAATGTTTAGCCTTGTTATGAGTAACACACTAGCATACGATTAGGTTTATAATGGTTGTAATTTAACAAAACTGTTGTATGAAATATTTTGTTTAGCATTCATTAAAAACTGTTAATGCACTTGTGGTTTTTCATGGGCTAAATTTTTTTTCAGCAGGAGCGCATTATTAGTATAATACAAATATGCTAAAAAGCAAACAGTTTGGTGCTAAAATGTTTTAAGCAGGATTGGGAAAAGAAATTTTACACCAATCTTTATTTTTTCCCCATTTTTTTTACAGGGAAAAATTTTTACCACAAATTCCATATTTTAATGATATTATACCAACTCTATTTTTTAAACTCATTTTGTCACTGTTTTGTAACAGAAACACTGTAAATATTATAGATGTGGTAAACTATTATACTTGTTTTCTTATAAATGAAATGATCTGTGCCAACACTGACAAAATGAATTAATGTGTTACTAAGGCAACAGCCACATTACATGCTTTCCCTTTCGCAGTAGGCAGCAGAGCATATGGTTTTCCCTTAATGGAACGCTAGCTCCTCATTAACATACCAGTAGCAGTGTCAGAACTTACAAGCCAGCCTAACGGGGAGATGGAAAACTTATAAATTAGACCCTTCGGTACTATTGAGAGGGAAATGACTGATGTTCGAAGGTACAATATTTAGCTAATACTCTGCCCTTTTCTGCACCTTCTTTCTAAAAAAAACACACACACACACAGAACTTTTTTCTTATAATAAATAGAAATAGAAATATTGAAGAGCAAGTAATTTTTACCATGCTTGAAAGAGTGATTGACACCGTGATTTTGGTGCCTCTTCTTTATGGTAATATGTCCTGCCTTTTGTCATTTCCTGTACATTTTAAACAACTATTTTTATCACCCTCTTCCAATTCAATGAAGCATTGAGTTATAAAGCTGATTTTCATCTCTTCCTAAATGAGAAAATCAGGTAAACAAACAAAGCAAAGCAAATCGAAAATGACTGTCCCAGGAATAGATGGGAAGCCACGAAAGGGTCATGATTGATAATGGAAGGAAATGGATGATTTTGATTTAGTTAGTTTATGTGACCTGGTATGGTTTAAACTTTGTTTACGTGTCTCAACATAATTGTGGTGATTTGAAAAAAATCACCCATTTTCCTGAAGCTTTCACTCATTTTCCTCTTTATTTCATGATCCCTCTCATGGGGAGTTCAGTTGCTAGGTAGAGGTAGATCAATGTCAAGTCTGAGGAGACACCTTAAAATCTAATCCTATCCATTTGTTCTGGACGTTGTTGTACTTACTCATAGATGATCATGACTCACTGTACAAGCTCACCTTCCAGGAATTCCATACACGGAAGTACGTTTTATCAGTACTGTTTTTAGTCTTCATCACATTTACCTAGAGCGATGACTGAGTATTCAAAAAGTGAAAGTTGTACAGAAGTAATCTGTGCCTCGTGGTGGCTGGAAAGAGACTTCCAGAGAGAAAGCAGATGTATTAAGCTTGTGCTAGTCAAAAATCAGAGAAAAGAAAACAAAGTGGACTGATGGTTCAATCCAAAGACTTGAATGTCTATATTTGTTCAGTTCACTGGTAAGAACATTTCACTCCTAAGAGTGAAACCAATTGCCAGGCTCGTCCTCTAGTGATGTCGATAGATGTGTCACAGAAAGATACTCCTAAAAAATACATCAGGGATATATTAATAACACAAACAGCATTTGATCTTTTTTCTTTTTTAGGTCCGAGACCGAGACAGACTCCAACTCAGTACCTGATGATTGTGCTCTCTAGCTATACTCTACCAATGGAATCATGTCTCCAACACTATCACCTATTTTTTTTAACCATAAAGATATAAACAATTCAATCATTCTTATCCTAAGTAATCTATTGATTTATAAAGATTTTTTTTAAATGTACTTGGAGGAAGTTCAATATTTTAGTAAATTTTGATAGTTATCCAATATTAGCATATTTCTGACTTAGCTACATTTTCTATGAATATCTGAAGACATACAGAAATCAATAATGTATAAAAAGTAAATTTTGCCACCTCATGTCCTAGAAAGTGAATGCCAGAATATAATTTTTTTCTTTTGCCAAGGGAAAGATATTAATTACCAATACTAATTACTATTACTAGTTTCCCCCCCCAAATTTCTCCTCTTTCCCATGACAATACATTTATTTCATACTCATTTTTCTTCTTCCCTTTGTTTCAAAATTTGCTTTCACTTCCAACACATGTCATTCATTTTTGAAACTAACTTAAGAACTAGTATTGACTCAGGATTAATGCAAACTGTTCATTTAAATGTGTTTGAACCGCTTTCCAAACAGCAAACAAGCAGATAACTATGGCCTATGGTAGCAATTTTAAAGTGTCCATGGATCTAGATTTGGTAAGTCTTTTTTTCCTTCTCTTTTTATTAAATTTTAACCAGTTTCCAAGACACTCACAAGGAATAACGGACAGCTTCGCATAGCCCTTCCCAAACCATCACAATGGTGCATAAATAGAGCTACTTAGGGTGTTTCTCAACATCTCTACATACAGGTGCTTAAAGAAGCACCCATTCATGTCTAGCAAGAAAACTTAATGCATGGCTCTCATCCAGATGAAGACTGTATCATCGCAAAGTGTCATTGATCTGGTCACTAGCTCTGGGCGGCTGCCAGGGTTTCCGCTTTAGCTTCATGGTGTTGTCTGTGAAGGATGCCAATTAAGATCACAAGATAGTGGCTGGTAATAATAAACTTCTAATGATGTTCCTGAGTAAAAGGAGGTAATTAAAATGTGCATATGGATGACCCTAGCTTCTGCTGGCTCAATGTAGCTATTACTATACTGACAATGTCCATGTTTTGTTTAAAAGAAGGAGATCGTGTTGTCTAACAACCATACAATAAGCAGTGGAATCCTATAGGAAGGCTTGCCTTGGAAGTACTCATGGCATTCAATTCTGTTTCATTTCTGTTGACTACTGTCCCTGGATCGGGCACTATTTTGTTGTTCTCCATGTAGGCATGCTATCATCCCAACCCCAACCCCAGTAGGTGCTTTTTGGTGATGGGTGTATTTCACGGTGACTGTCTTATCTTCTCCAGGTGCTTCTTGAAATTAAATACTATGTTTTGAAAAGAAGGCCAATTAATTAGTGAGCAATGGAAAGCAGTCCTCGTATCACTCGATCTGGTCTTAGAAGTAAGTGCTTCACACTTGTCCCCAGTCCTTAACCCTGCAGCCCACAGCTTTCCTGTACACCTGCTCCGCTCCACTCATCAATTTTCTGTGAGCCAGTTAAGTTCCTTTCAGCCTGTCCACTGAGAGGTGGTGATAGCTCTCTGAGAACAAGAAGAAAGAGGCAGAGAAACCAAACGCCGCTCCAGGCCGTTATCTGGATGGCACTGTTTGTTTTCCCATTGATGTCTGTAAATGAAACAAAGAGGATTTAATCATGTTAAACAAAAGCCTGTTGGTACCCAGAGGAAACTCATTTAACTCTCCTCCACTTCTTAGAGTTTCGGGTTTCTTACCTTCCTCCTTTGCCGATCCACCAGGCTGAGTTTCTTACCTGGGGCTTAAAATTGTGAGGTGTGAAACTCTTCTTTTGTTTTGACAGGTGCTCTTTGCTAAACATCAGCCCAGCCTTGATGGTGATAATACACAGAAAGAGGGGGAAAAAACTTCAGAGAAGCTAATGACTGCAGTTAGCTTCCCTCCTTGGAGTTCTTTAGTTGAAAGTGGGAAAACAAATTGGGCTGTTGGGAAGAAAGCAGCAGGAAGACAGCAGTGAGGCAGTGAAGACCTAGAAACCATTCTCATCTTGAAATTCCCCTGAAGGAAAGAAAGGAGAAGCACACAGCCCGCCTGAGACACCGCCTTAGCCATGGAGGAGGTAAACCTTAACAACCAGAAGGGCCAGAACTTTGCAGTGTTATCTGGTGGAAGGAAACACTCAAACGTGGCCCCAAAGCACCAACAACTTGACATTTGACCATGGAGTATGCAGACAGGAGTCCCACCTGAATTGTTCAGAGGGTGGGAGAGGCTGGACTTACAGGATTTCTGTCATTCCCTCACAAGACAATGTTGAGACGGAGACAGAAGGTTCTTCTTCAGTGGCTTGAACCAGCACTGTGGGTGCCATTTCTGTAGTCACTGACATGGCCTTCCGGAGCTCTCTGCCTAAGTAGATATTCGTGATCTTATGTTTTGATCAAGCACTTTGGGACAAGGACCACTGAGCCATCTCCTTATCTTTATGAAAATATCAGAAGTTCTTCTCCATCTTTGCCTAGACAATAGTAGTCTATGGTTTTTGCTCAGAAAAGGTTTAGTGCAGATCCAAGGTTTTTGATGCTGATTTCTGGTAGCTCACATCTGTAATCTTAGCTATTCACAAAGTTGAGATCTGAGTATCATGGTTCAAAGCCAGCCCGGGGAAGGAAAATCCATGAAACCCTTACCTCCAATTTTAGCACCAAAACAGTCAAAAATAGAGCTGTAGTTCAAGTGGTAGAGCACTAGCCTTGAGAAAAAAGCTCAGGAACAGCACCCAGACCCTGAGTCCAAGCCCCAGGACTGACACACACACACACACACACACACACACACACACACACACACACGCACGCACATACACCCTGCTAATCATTATTATTTGCAACCTGGACCATTTTCATGTATCAGGTGATTGATTCAATGATCTTTACCTTCTTTGTGATGTGTTTCATCTTTCAAGTCTGGCCACTTGGTTTTTTAAAGCTTTGGTGGAAAGGAGTGTGTCTTCCTTCTTACGAAAGAGCAGTGTCTCTTGCAGCCATGTTGTCCTATTTATGAGAGAATCGCTAATGTCTTCTCCAATCCCCTAAGATAGTTAATTAAGCTGCTTAGTCTTACTCTTTCTTCAATCAAGGTCTTAAAGAAAATGGAATTGTACATTTAATTGTAGTTTTTTTTCATTAGGCCTAGAGGTATAAAACCTAGAAGACAGAGGAAAATGAGGAGACTATAGTTCTTCCATATGCCTACTACTAGTCTTTACACCTTGGCCATCATCTGTTGGAAACCAGGAAAGCAGGTGATGTTAATACTATACCCCTCTCCCAACCCCTCTGTCAATGTGGCCTTTGCTGTTGCCTCCTACCTGGGCCCTCCCCAGCTCAGATAGGATGGAAATATATCCTGGGTAAGGGCGTGGGGTGTGTGTGTGTGTGTGTGTGTGTGTGTGTGTGTGTGTGTGTGTGTGTGATCAAATCCAAGCTTGATCTTATTACATACAGTTGCTTGCAAATTATAAACTGATTTCTTGAGAGAAGATAAAAGATGATTTATACAGAGACTGAAACAGATGAGAAAGCTTAGGCAAAAAATACTAATAACTTCAGCTTTCTCTTTTCAGAGCAAATTGCAAACTGGTTGCTTTCTTAAATCAAATGCCTGGAATCAAGCAAAAGGATAAGAAAAGGAAGAAGAAAGGAAAAATAGTATACCCGACTCCCTTCCAATCAGGAATATACTCACCTCTGTGGGGCTATTCATTCATGATCATGACATGACATGCTGTATTTGCTTTAAAAATAAGAGTTAACACAAGATAGCAGCGGGGAGGGGTACCTTCAAATACCAATTACCTCACTGGAACAACTCAAAACAAATAGATAGGTCTGACATTGAAGTGGGAATTATAGCAAAAAGCTTCAATGAAAAGTAAATGTTTAATTT
The DNA here is from genome assembly GCF_023159225.1 of Perognathus longimembris pacificus. Taxonomy (NCBI): domain Eukaryota; kingdom Metazoa; phylum Chordata; class Mammalia; order Rodentia; family Heteromyidae; genus Perognathus; species Perognathus longimembris. Next base: position 5,531,521 of record NC_063174.1, read on the forward strand.
TTTCAATTCAACTGTTAAAAAAAATCCCAACATATCTATCATATCTGACACCTAGAGCATTCAATTCAAAATAATATTTATTTCTCAAAAGTCTTTTCCTTGGGTTGGGAAATATGTGAATCAGTCTGTCTTCTCCTCGATGTAGTCGTGTTAATTTTTATGAATTGGGATTTTCCTGCAGATTTCTAGAGCTTTGTTCCCGTTGTGATTCAAGCTAGTTGAGAATACAGACATTTTTTTTTCTCTCCAATAAGGAATACCTGGCTTGAGCAGAACAAGCCTTGTATTTGCTGCTTCTCTTTTCTAGCCCCCACGTCCCTAGACAGGGGCTTGCCTGCCTTGCCTTTAGTGGGCAGTGACCACCAAAGTATTTTACTAGGGCGCCATCTGCTGGTGCCAGGCAACCAATGACTTGAAAATTAGACTCAAGTTGCTTGACTTTACATGATAACTTTTATCGTTTCTCGTCCTGAATTATAGTATACACAATTTTCAAATGATCGTCTCAGGGCTGATGCCAAAACACTCCAATAAAGTAATATAAAATATAGCTTTCTTCTTACATTAGAAAAAAATAGAGGTAGGAGACCTTGCTTTGGCTTATTGCCTGCTCCTTGAATTGGCTTCATTTTTTAGTTTCCATGGCTTCCCTGACTTAAAAAATAAAGTTTGCTCAATTCTCCTCCCAGAAGAGCTTTGCTCGAGGTGACATCAATTCCAAAGTGTAAAGTCTTCCTTTACCTGGTTGCTAAGCTTGTTCTGTATACTTAGTCTGTGCTGGGTAGACAATTGTTGCCTCTCCCTTCAGCAAGCTTTTGAGGACCATCTTTATGACTCAAGTGTCTTCCCAGCCTACCTTCTCTCAGATGTGAGGCAAAGTAGCTACTCCATCGCTTCCTTCCTTTCTCACTAGCTACACAGACCTGTGCAAGTTTCCCCAGGCTTCTTCCTGATCTATTAATTGTAGACCTAGATCTCACTTATACTCTCCTCAAAGAACCATAAAGTTAAACAGAATAAATGCACATAGCATCATCAACACAATGATCGTTCGCTACTTGGTCCTATTTGTCTGTTGGCTTGGCCTACTTGGTGTTACTATGACAAGTTCTTGAAACCGACGGGCTTAGGTTTATTCCACTCATCACTCCGTATATTCACGGGCATGAAGCAGCTCTGCCAAGTGCCCTCTAGGGTACACGCGACCTGTCAAAAATACCTGTGTGAGGGCTGGGGATATGGCCTAGTGGCAAGAGTGCCTGCCTCGGATACACGAGGCCCTAGGTTCGATTCTCCAGCACCACATATACAGAAAACGGCCAGAAGCGGCGCTGTGGCTCAAGTGGTAGAGTGCTAGCCTTGAGCGGGAAGAAGCCAGGGACAGTGCTCAGGCCCTGAGTCCAAGGGCCAGGACTGGCAAAAAAAAAAATAAAAAAATACCTGTGTGAGGAAGAGAATACATGACAGCTAACAGGGTTCCATAATTCCCTCTGTGGCACATTCCAAGCTGACATTCAGTGTCTCCCCACTACAGCTCTGGCTTCTTAACACTCTTAACACTCACGCTGCAGTCCTGGGGAGACATGAGCCCTGGCAGGCGGAAGGGTGGGGGCCCGAGGGGGCACCCTCAAACCATGTTCAAACCACAGCCGCTGCTCATCAAGTATGCCAAAGGAGGTTCCATTAACATCAACCACAGAATCAAAGCCTTACGCTAGTAACCGCAGAGGTGCTTAACTTCCAATTTGAAGATAATAAGTGTGTATGTAAAGTTTGTATTTGGGAGGTGAGGGACAGAATACGTATTCTACTTACTTCTCTCCTCCACAGTCCTATGAGGGCTTGACTGGCTTAACACATCCTGTTGAAGCTTTGCTTAGTCTGATATCCTACCTCTCCATCTTTCTGTTTCTATATTCTCTTTTTTTTTTTTTTTTTTTTTTTTTGCAAAAGCTACCTTCTAGGGTTCTAGGCATGATAGGCTCACTTCTCAGATTTTGCGCATGCCCTCTTCTCGCTTATTCTCCCAGCCCAGTGTATCACCAAGGGACAATTTCCTGGGTCGGGTGGCCTTTGCTGGGATCTCACAACTCTCACGACTCCAAGTGCTCAGCCCTCCACCTTGCATTCCCAGGGGGTCTGGAGCATTGGGGTCCAGCTAACACAACCCTCACAACCCCAGTTTAGAAGATCAGCACAGACACTGATCCCCAGTTGGAACCAGATTCATACTACAAAATAAGGGACTCTACATGTGGACAGGTGTATTGGGACAGAGTTAAAAGAGACAACGGGAACTCTATCCTGTCAGCAAGGCTAAATCATGTCTTTAAGTAGTGAGCATCTTTTCTACGGTTAGTTCTTTTAGGGCATTACACTGTTCTTGTTCATTAACAGTGTGTGTGTTTGCACGTGTGTGTGTGCATGTGTTTGTGTGTGAGTACTGGGCTTTGAACTCAAGGGCTGGCTCTGTCCCATAGTGATTTTTTCGCCCAGAGTTGATGCTTTGTCATTGGAGCGATTCCTCCGCTCCTGGCTTTTTAGCATTGTAGTGGTTAACTGGAGATAAGGATCTCACAGACTTTTTCTGCCTTCCTGGTTTCAAACTGTGATCCTTAGATCTAGCCACCAGAGTAGCTAGGATTATAGGATTACAGGCACTAACACTTTTCTATTTATGTATTAAGTTGAAAAAATATGGATGGTTGTATTTAGGCGGAAGTTACCTTTAATTTCTATAATTGGCATATCTTAAGCATGTCTTTATGTTTTTAAACTAAATTATAATATTCATAAAATGTATAAATACATATGCTATATAAATATGCCATAAGTATATATATTAATATTATAAATATATATGAAACAATTCATTCATTTACTATGTGTAGAGTCCTATGTGGGCCTAGTCTTCTTGTACGCTCTCAACAAAGCAAATTCTTGGCCTTTCTGAGTTTTTTTAATTAGCTAGAGAGAGAGATGATAGATAGATAGATAGATAGATAGATAGATAGATAGATAGATGTAGAAATATATAGTTTATTTGCTTGCTTGTTTGTTTGTTTAATCTGGCTAAAGCTCAGAAGACAAACCAAAGAAATACAGTGCAGGACTCCAGAGATCTACGCAAGGAAGGAGTTACCATCCTCACTTCCAAAGCCAGAGGGAAGCAAGGGGTAGGAGAGTATATGTCAAGGCTGTGCGATGGGAAGACTCAGACCTTCCTGGATGACATTCAGCCTGCATGAAGTGTCCCTTTAGGTGACAAAACCTAGGAAATAATGAACTCTCACTCCTACCCCCTTCCTCTTTCTTCTGTTCTTTTTTATTCCAGTGGGCAGGACACAAGGTACTGCAGTTTCCCCCAGCTTAGCCTCTGGAAGCAGAGTCTAGAGGTGAGGAGTGTTTATCCCTGTAGGACCAATGGAAAATAGCCAACACTGACCCTGATCAAGAACTTTTAATTATTGTTATTTTTCAGACTCTTTGGTGCTTTTCTAAATGCTTGGTGTTCCTTCAAATAATTGGCAGCTTTTGTGCTGCCCAGTAGGTGTCACCGGTTGGAAATTAAGGCTTATCTTAATAAAGCCAAGCCTTTCCAACCAGTATCAATGTTCTGCATTCATGGAGGCTTTTTTTTTAATATCAAAAGGAGAAGTTCAGTGTTCTCAATGTGAATAAATAAACTTATTCTAGATGGTACTTTTGAGGCTCATGTTAGGAGTTTTTAAATGGGGTGGGAGGATTTGCAATTCTGCCATGGTGGAGAAAGCAGTGATAATTCTGGTCATGTCCACCATTTCTGAGCCTCTGGAAATGCTACAGGTGCCACCATGGCTACTGGCTTCTGTTCTGCAATGGAACAATCAGGTGAAAAGAGGGGAAAAATGGTTTCCAGGTTCCATGGTACCTCTGAGGAGAAGTTTTTTTTTTCTCACTGTGGAGATTCAATCTAAATATACTCAAGATCTAAACACACACACACACACACACACACACACACACACACACACACACACAAGAACATTGCCTTAGCCTTTGCTTCCTCATTTCTTGTTTTGGTAGCATTTTCTTGGAAAATCTTGCTAGAATTTTCCTTGATGAGTCTTCTATGCTTAAGTTTTAAACTTTCGTAGAAAAGCTAAATTCAGTCATATGTAACTTATTTTCAGAACAACGTAGTTACCTCTTTCTCACACCTCTGTGCTTCCTTGGCACCACGTTAAATACAAATGCATTTTATAGTACAGGACTTAAAAACCAACCATACACTCCATATTGCCTCCATATTGTGAGTATGCCAAAATGTATGAGTTCCTTCTTGCTGGGATTTAAAATGCAAAAATATTGGGAGCAACAAGGATATCTTATAGGTTGGTCACCGTAACATTTTCATAGTATGAGCTTGACCATTTTAAAAACTGAACTCTCAGCGTACTCTCTGAAATGTGATGATGACTCTTTACACAATTAATAAGAATGTAAAGGAAAGAGGGGGAAGAATGTAATTATATTCAATAATATCCTGTGAACTCAGGAAAACTGAGGGGAGAGGTTGGGTTGGAAGGGATGGGGGAGAATGATAAAAGGAATGACATCTATCAAGATGCATAGTATTTATAAACTGACTTGTTGAATGATAACTCCTTTGCACAACTATTAAAGAGAACAAAAATATAATTAAAGAAACAATTAAACAGCCAGGAGCTGTGGCTTACATCCATAGAGCTCAGTTCAAAGCCAGCCAGGGCAGGAAAGTCCATGAGATGCCTACCAACAACTAACCACCAGAAAACCCTTAGTGGCTCTGTGGCTCAAAGTGGTGGAGCGCCAGCCTTGAGTAAAGAGCTCAGGGACAGCCCCCAGGCCCTGAGTTCAAGCCCATGACCCATGAAAAATGTAATAATAAAGAGTTAAAAAGAACTTAAAGGAGTTCCCCAAACAAATTGATGTCGTAATTGAGAGTCTCTGGCACGCACACACTAGCTGGTAGGTAACCAAGACTCACACGAATTCCAGAAGCCCTGATTCTCATCCTGGCAAGTCTGTCTTACATGACTTTCTGTGATCCTCAGCTCTCTCTTTCCTACAGTGAGGTTTTCGGACCCTTTCATAGTTATACTTCTGTGAAGGCTGCAGGCCATTACCTCTGAGACTTTTGATACACTGTGTCTCTGGTTATATTTACTTATTTTTATCTCTTAGGTCAGCATTGACTTGATGACTGGAAGTAATTTTTTTTCAAAACTATTTAAGTATAGCCAACTCTTGAGAAGTATTTCAAAATATATTGCAACTCTTCAGCAATGTTGCACTTTCAGCTGCTAATAATGTACAAAGATGTAGGCCAGGGACTATTTTGAATGTATAAAAATATGTGGCCACGGTTCTGATTATATCTTTTTTTTAAATTTTGATTTTATTTTATTTTTATTTATTTATTGCCAGTCCTGGGGCTTGGACTCAGGGCCTGAGCACTGTCCCTGGCTTCTTTTTGCTCAAGGCTAGCACTCTGCCACTTGAGCCACAGCGCCACTTCTGGCCGTTTTCTGTATATGTGGTGCTGGGGAATTGAACCCAGGGCTTCATGTATAGGAGGCAAGCACTCTTGCCACTAGGCTATATCCCCAGCCCTGATTATATCTTTTGACTATATCTCTAGAAGGAGAGTTGAAGATGTTTATGTCAATTGAGTCAAAGAACAAGTTCATATTTTATAGTTTGGTTAAAATTGAACCAAAAAGTCAGGCACTTAGTCCATCTTTAAAAAATACCCTTCTTGGGGCTGGGGATATAGCCTAGTGGCAAGAGTGCCTGCCTCGGATACACGAGGCCCTAGGTTCAATTCCCCAGCACCACATATACAGAAAACGGCCAGAAGCGGCGCTGTGGCTCAAGTGGCAGAGTGCTAGCCTTGAGCGGGAAGAAGCCAGGGACAGTGCTCAGGCCCTGAGTCCAAGGCCCAGGACTGGCCAAAAAAAAAAAAAAAAAGTACCCTTCTTAACAGTGACCTTATACAATAGAATTTGGTCTCTTCACAAACAAAATAGAATCCATGTCAGATAATCAGAGTTTTTACTACACACGATGAATGAATAAGAAATCTAACACTATGGAAAGGCATGAAATACTGACATCAGACTTACCACCACACCATATTAGTAACTTCCAGGGTGTGCTAGAATCTAGATCTCTGCTTCATGACCCAATGCTCTCCAAGTTGCAAATTCTACCTTGTTATCTCTCCTTCTTAAGTCATTAGAAATCATGATCTCCCCATACTATGTATTTTCTTTTAAAAAGGACCACCAAAAGGAAAAAAAATAACCTCTTTGATATCATCTGGGTTGTATCAAATCACACCAGCGGGAAGCCAACTCATGCTGCGTGAAGGGGTGATTCACTTCCTCTGTAAACTTGTTTGTACGGAAAGACTGAGAGGCCAAATGCCTCAGAGGTCTTCATACATGGCGGGGCGGGGGGAGTGAAAGATGACAAAGCCACTCAGCCTTGTACAAGAAAAAGCATGGTGGCTGCAATATCAGAGATCATTGGAATGAAGAATATGGAACTACAAGGAAAGCTGGTCACCAGCTGGAGCAGCTATGTGTGCATTTGCCTTGGTCTTTCCCAATACTCTCCTTTTCTCCCATTCAACCTCCTTTCTCTCTCACTCCCCGTCACTTGCCTACGTTTCTCCGTAATCCTAGTTCCTAGAGTTAAAAGGAATCATGTTATCGTTCACTGGATTCAGAAAGGGCTTATTCCTGGCCTTCTAACATATATTTCACAATCTAATATGATTGTAGCAGGACGTGATTTTTGCCCTGCCCTCAGAATCCTCATCTTCCAAGAAAAGAGTTTGCAATAATCCCAGGACTTGCTTGCCACCTTACCAGCAGCCCTCTGACTTGAAAGGTTAGGTTTCCAGTGCAGCCTCTGAGCTCATCCTGTCTACAATCAGATCTCCGATACTTTCAAGTTAATTCTACTGAGGCAAGAGCCTTGAGCCGGAAATTTTTAAATTAATTTTAAATTAATTGTTTATTGTTATAGAGGTGATGTACAGGGGGTTACAGTTACATGTGTCACTTCCCTTTGGGTGTCTGCATGATTTTAGGGTAAGTAGTGTGTGTCTGATGAATTTGTGTGCTCAGGCACTTGGTATATAGTTACTTAGAATTGTTACATCCTCCTATAGGAGAGATCCCTTTATCGGTTTGTAATGTCCTTCTGTATCTCCTTTCACTAATTTTAATTTGACATCTATTTTATCTGACATTAGGATTGCAATTCCAGCCTGCTTATGTGGGCCATTTCTTGATAGATTTCATTCCAGCCTTTCACTTTCCGAATACATTTGTTTTTGTGAGCAAAGTGTGTCTCTTGAAGACAGTTGATAGATGGATGTTGCTTTTTGATCCAACTAGTCAATCTGTGTCATTTAATTGGAGAGTTAAGTCCATTCATATTGAGAGATAGGGTGGAGAGGCATTTAGTGTTACTTAATATGATCACAGGCACATGAACCTTCGGATTTTCCCCCATAAGTATCCTCCTTTAGTCAACTTGTGCATGTGAATGCCTAGAGTCCTCTATAATTTATCATGCCCTGGTGTATTTTACATCCAACTTCTGCATTTGAAAGAAAACAAATATCATTTCTCTCTCTGAGCTGGCTCACCTCACTTAACATACTTTGTTCTAGGTCCATCCATTTCGCTGCAAATGACATAATATCATACTTTATAATGGGTGAGTTAAATTCCATTGGGTATGTAACAGGCTCATGAGTTGTTCCAGACCTACCTGAGTTACATAATGAGGCCTTGTCTCAAAATAATAACAACTTTAAATTAACAATGTATATAATCAACAAAGAATGTAATCAACTTTTCAACGTTTTTGAACATCAATTGTGTTCCAAATAAATAATCCTGTCCCCTTAAGTGTTGAAAGATAGGTAATTGTAAATATTTTCAGGCTAGCTGATCAGCTCTCTCAGGCTCCTATTTCTAGCCAAACAAAAAAAAAACTGTTCATGGTGGGATATAATTTTTAAGGTAATAAAATTAGAAGTAAAATCCCAAGAATCCTGGAGGGTAGTGCTGTACCAATAAGATTTGTTGGAGAAAATAAATGAATCTAAAACCCACTTTCTACTCTTTGAACAAATATCATCTCTCTCATCTCTTAACTTTCTCACTTCTTACCCTGACCCTTCCGCTCCATCTGAGTCTGCGCAGCAATGAGACCAGCACTGGGGATAACAAGAAAAAGGTGCTGTGGTCCTAGAGACAAGTAGAAGGAGAGAGAATGATGCAATGTTAGCATTGCAGTGTTGCAGACAATAGAACTGCCTATGGTAAAGAAGACACTAAGGTGCAGCAGTCTCCAGCTCCCTTGGTAAGGATGCATGTTTCAATAGGACTCAGCAAGAGCAAGACTTAGAGATAAGTAATAGCATGCAGGAACAATTATGGAAGTAGGCAAATTTGTTCACACCCCTGTATACATCTTAGGAAGAACTGAAGGAATTCTGTGATCCAATTTGCTTTCTAGAAGCCACATGGGAGACATGTTATAGCTAAAAGTTAGGTCTGGAAGCCCAGGATGCTGAACAGCAAGTCAATTGAAGACAATACGCTGATGATGGTGACAGATGGAATGGAATATCCCTGATAACTGAATGAAAGCACAGAATTCTGGGTAAGTTGAGCAGGTGAATCTGTGAGTCCTGGCCCAGCACAGCTGGCAAGGTAAGAGGGTTTCTTTGTCTATGTTTCTCTACCCCTTCTATAGCATTTCAGAATCTCAAGGGATCACTCTGCGACTCTATCTCATTCTCAGTTTAGCTGACTTTCCCCATCGCTGTCTCTTTTTGTTCTCTGCCTCCTCTACGAACGGTTTGGTGTGGAACTCTATGGCTCAGTTTTCTAATATTCAATCTCTTGCTTCCCATAGGCTGGACAAGCTGGGAGGGGATAGTGTCTGGAAAATCTGCACATTCACAATGAGGGTTGGTGTTACTGACTCGTAGTTGTTTATGTCAACCAAACCTCACAAAGCCTTGGTTTTAGTATCTATAAATTGGGTCTTTCATTTGATAATTTCCAAAGACCTCATAGATGTGAAAACATAAAAGTTCTACTAATTGTCACGTGCCTCGAATAAGGGCCAGAATATTATTGGCAAATTGTGGGAAAGAGAAAAGCTAAAAGCAAAGGGCCTAAATTTCTACTCTTGCTCTCCCACCTTCTATTTTACAGCATCGTACCTCCGTTTTCCCTTGCCTAATGAAATGGACCACTGTGTTGCCATGTATTGTTAACATGTGAAGTGGAGTCTAGCACGCAGTAGTCTTATCAGCAATGGGGGGTGGTGGTGGTGGTGGTGGTGGTGGTGGTTTATCCTATTACTATTTGGAATTCAATTGAAAGATGGATTTTTCATGCAAATTCTATATTTTTAAAGAGTAGAAACAGTGTGCCCTATTGAGTCTGTCACTTAAGCCAGATAATTTTCCAAAAAAGTTTTTTTTTTATTTTTCTTATCCATTCACTCACGGTCTTCACTCTCCGGAAGGGATTATCATGTCCCGCCTCCCACTGCTCTCTGGATTCATGCGTTATATACAATAGCACAGCCTCGTGTGCACTCAAACTCAGAAAAGGCGATCGTCGTTAGGCCATAGGACTTCAGATTTAGGGTTTCCAAATAGATACCTATTCCTATAGCATGTTTAAAAGGCAACAAAGTTTTCTGGCATGTTCAAAAGTAAAGTGTTTGCTTCGTATTGCCTTTAATAGCTACCTGGCTTGAAGTGAGGCCCGAAAGAAAAGTGAACTTGCCTGGATGCAACTGGTTCTGTTTTGCCCAGGATTACAGGGTTTCGTGAACGCTGTGACATGATGTACACGTTATTCGGAAACAATGGGAAATCACATGGTTTGCTTTGTCATGTACCATTATTGATGGCCTTCCCGGTGCCATCTACGACTTCTGGCAAGTTCTGTCGAGGACGGGCTCTCACTGCCTCAATCAGGACACAGTAGTTCATGGTTCTGGGTAAACTTGCACCAAAAGTAATGTTACCAATTATCACTGGCTTATCAAAATGATGTGGCTTTGAAGGAAATTAGTAACTTATTCCTCCACTAGTTTCAAGTTTGCTTGCTCCGTTTTTCTTTGTCAGTAGAGTCGAAATGAGTAGCACCTTCAAAGGATCAGGAAACACCATTTATTAGATACTCAGGCAGTCATTTCAATTCACGTAGCTATTGATAACTTGATCAGGAGTTCTATCTTTCTTTGTGTGCACTTTTACTCATTTTCCAGAAACATTTTCCATCATCTGCTGGCAGGAGAGGTCCTTGGTGCTTTATCACATTGCGATGTGTTCCAAAAGGTCGTGTGATTATGTCTTGCCAATTAAACACAGAATACATCATATGCCACTTCCTTTCTTGTTTTAGGCAGCAAAGAGTGGGTATGCTTTTCACTGATGTTTTCTGCTATTTGTGCTTCTGGAAAAAAAAAGACAGATTTCTAGGTCTCCATTGGAGAAGACCTTCAACAGAACTGTGCTCTACTGGGATCTGAGCAGACGAAAGCATTTTCTCTGTTAAGCCACTGAGTAGACTTTGAGGTTCACCTGCTACTAAGGGATAGCATAGGCTAGCCTAACCATATATTTATACAGTTCTTAATATTCTCCACCTAATGTTCGTAAGTCACTGAAGACAAGTTACCATCATTTGTACATTGCATTTGAAGAAACTGAGACTTGGAGAGACTAAATAGCTGCCTGGATAGAAGGGGTGTAACTGGGATTTAAATCTAGCCTTAGGTTGAACCACTGTATGTCTTTTTAAAATTATACTATTCCTGTATTATAATAGAACTTACATGTCACTTGAGGTTTTCCATTAAATCTCAGTATGTGAACAAAACTGATCTCCCTTTTTTATCTTTATGATTTCTTCTACATCACTGCTTTGATGGGTCTTGTGGCACAAGTAAAGTCTCTTGTTTCTGGGAGGAAATCCTGATGCTGAGTTGAAGTTTGGCAAGGTACGAAGGCTTGTTTCCAAGGTATGTCCTTTAAATTAAAGCCTCTCTCTTTGTTCCAGTGAAAGGTTGGGAGTAGCTGGAAATATACTCTTACACCTTAGCTGTTTGATTTCTCTGAGAGGACTCATGTTTTCACAGAAGAACCGAAATAATTCTGGAGAGCTTTCATGTAGAACAGGCACATTGAACCTAATATGTGCTACAATGGTGGCGTCCACAGGAGCTGCACTTCTAGTAACAGAGTAGAAAGGCAATATTGTCTCCCTGCATTTCTTTATGACCAACACTGTGTGTTTTCATGAGTTTTGTTCATATCTTCTCACTACTGCTGTAGCTCCGAGGCAAATTCTGTCAAGTAAATAACACAAGTAATAATACAAACTTTCAGTCTTGTCCCCAAAACTTATTTGATTCTTTAGACTGAACTAGAAAATAGAAACACTAGGGGTTAGCTTGTGTTTACACATGGTTGAGTTTTGGTTTTGTAGAAAATTCTCTTATTTGTTCACAAATAAGCTCTATGCATATAAAGTTACCAGATTTGTTTTCTGTTTAAGTTGTATAATGAAATTCTAAGGTGATCTCATTTTTAATTAACATTGTTTTGGTGTTAAAATAACTACTGTAGAAATATATGAGAAAACGTTTTTTTTTAAGTCTGGCAAAAGTTATCAAGCTCACCTATCAGCCTATAAAAAATTCACCAAATAGACGTTCATCTTCGGCAGAGCCATCTTTTGCTAATACTGTTCAAGTTTATTTGAATATGTTTTTGCTGGCGTTATTGTTAATTAACTAGGTAACAATGTAAGGCCAATGAACAGGAAACTCTCCATGCGTTACACAGATGGAGTCATGTGAATATCCACAGTGACCACAAGGTGGCAAAGTATACAAATCTACATCATTCCCATGGAATCTTCCTGAAGAAAACCTTGTCTTCCAGCATGGGGGAGGGGGTAGGGTAGGGGCTATTTTTAAGATGCTATGCTGGCTAAAGAATAGCGAAATTATACTTATTTCTTAAAATCTGGTAATTGCTCTAAACACTTCGTGTTTTGAGAAGAGTATATACATATACATATATATCTATATATATCATGTTACTATTCTAATTTATTATACACTTTTTCTGTTCAGGCACAAACTTGAATTTCTTACATTCCCAAATGTATATTTTAAAGGCAAAATGGTTGAGTCCCTCTCTCGCAGCATTTCAAATCCATTTCATATGCATACATGAGTCATTTGGAAAGTGGGCGTTGCTGCAGCACAGATTCAGAACCGCTGTGTGATTATATGATTAGTGTTAGTTATCACAAAATTACAGTTATTTATATTTCAAATTTTGGGGGTCTAGAGAAAGTAGATTATAAGATTTCTCCTAAATATCGCTGTTCCCCTAACTCTATACTGTCACTTCTCTTGCCCCAATCGCACACTTAGTGACGAACCAGTTTTCTCTGAAGTTGATCTGAAACCCTAAGGCCCTGAGTTCTAGACTAAAAAGTCAAAATACACATCCAGATGTGTACCGTACACAACTTACAGTGAAGCTATTGAAAGCTATAGTCATTATCCTCCTTCCAAAATACCACTTTGTTCATCTTCCTGTCCCCAAAATATAATGGACCATGACATCTAAGTCTAAACTCTAGGACTGGGTAACATCAATACTTTCATTCTTCTGCACCCCATGACTCGCATCTGCCCACTCTCTTGTTCTCATCTTCTGCCACTCCTCCATGACCTTTCTCCACATGTTGACTCATTCACTCTTCTCTTCCTTGCTCCATGCTGCCTTTTTCTATCTGGTTTATAATTCCTGGCTTGTAAGTTGGCCTTCTTGAAGCCTTTCACATGAAATATTAAATACCTTCTGAATTTCATATTCCTACTTCAGTCACATCCTCTACTGCAAGGGATAATCACAAAAACAAAAATTTTCTTAACGTTTCTATAAATATCTATATTTTATGATAGAAAAAAATTAAGAACATTTCAACTCAAAAGATGTTGCGTAACGATGCATGCATTTTTCCAATATTGTGGCTTGGGAAATGTTTTGATAGACTATTAAATAAAAAGCAATGCTAGACTAAAATTGGGAAATAGAATCTTCTTCATCCTTACCAAGAAGAAAGCTAACTTGAGCCTTCACATGTAGACCTAGCTTAATACTATGGTTGCACTTGTCACAGTCTATTATAATGATTCTCTCATGTCAGTCTATTCATTTGTATTTCTCCTAACATAGTCAGTGGACCATTTTATCAGAATCACATACTGTTATTATAGATTATATTCAAATTCATAACATGTAGAATCTAGTCAGACCAATAAAGTTGAGGCCAGAAATTTTGCTAGGGAAGTCATTGACATTTATGAAGTACAGCTGCTTTGCCTGTTATTAGGGTTACATCATTAGCTACATAAAGGGGTTAGCACACTGAATGGTACATTACAACTGTTCCTTCTCTTACCCTCCCCCCCACTCACCTGACCTCTCACCTCTTTTTCCTTCATTGTAATTTCCTTCCTTGCTCCTGTATAACATTATCAATTTCTGTTGGGTCTAACTAAATTTATAAGGCCAGAGAAATGAAGAAGCCATGAAAGCAAAGCAGAGTAGAAGGTCCAGCACAAGTCCATCTGTGAACGTCTTAAAGCACATGCATGCTGTGTTTCAGTAGGCAGATGAAGCCAGAATGAAGAGAAGGAGAAGGTCTTATGCTAGCGGCCAGGGACACTGAGGTGAAGCACAGGTATCACAGGAGGTGAAACTATGCCCGCAAGCTTCACATGCACAGCCCCGGAGGACTTCCAAAGGCTCCTGCGTAACAAGGGAGACGTAGCAGGGTGTTTCTCCTGTATAAAATAGAAGTGATCATTGCAAAGCCGTTACCACTACTACAGAAATGAATACGTACATGCAAATTGCTGATAGTATCTTGCACGTACCAAGTCCTAAAATAATAATAGGTTAACACTATTGCTGGATGGTGGTCCAGTGGAAGTCTCTGTGATTTAGGGGGTGATTGCTAAGCATGGCTACTCCATGTGGGCGCTCACCTGAGCTTATATCCCTTTACTAATTCCAAACATGAAGGCTGACTCGGGAAAAGGATGAGGCAGACTACTAAACCAATCAAAACCATTCACTCTCGATCTAAGTAAGCAGACTCTGGAAAATGATGAGGCAAACCATTAAGCCAAATCAAAGTCATTCTCTTTTGATCTAAGTAGTGAATTTGTTTGCAATTCTCTACACCAAAGTTTTTATAGTTTAGTAACTCAACTTAAAGCACAATGATCTCCACAGAGAAAGGTCTTAAAAATACCATCTTCAAGCTGAATGTTCCAGATAAAAGCCAGATTTAATGTTTCAGCTTTTGTTCTTGAAATAGAAACTATGATACACTTTTTCCAAATGAATATTAATGAATATAATTACAGGCACATTATGATAGTCTACTGATTTGCTTTGAGAGTGGCTGACAATTCTTTAGACCCAAACTTAACTTAGACATGTAGCTATGAAAGATTTCAGGCTTTCTTATGTGAATTGTCTTCTGACACGGAAAGTAAGTTATTCTTGCTTGATTGGCCAACCAGAAATTACCGCTATCAAGGCATATTTTAGGCCAAGATTAAGACTTTAGGGTCCTCTTATTTTTTCTTAAACTAATTGAATTATAGGTTTTCTCTAGAACATGAAAAAATAGTAAGCAATGATAAAAACTAATCCTCCACATATATTTATGTTTTAATTCATCAACTACAGAATTTCTCATTCAATTTTTAAGTGTCTGCTATATTTTTATCATTATAAACCAACTAGTTTGTGATTGTTGAAAAAGGGATTAACTCAAATTGACCGTACCAGTGATCTTATTTGCAAAATATATGTACTAATATAAAGAATATAAACAATGTAACAGAGAAAATGGGTTCAAATTTCTAAGATTCTCATTTCATTGATTCTACAAATAATATAATAATTAACCTTGTTAAAATTATTTTATGCACTAAAATACAATCACATTTTCACATATTTTTGTTTCATACCTACTTAATCCAACAAATAGATGAAATTTCCCTAGAAAAGGTTATTTTACCAATTCATTTCATTATCCGTTTTCTGAGCAGAAATGGGTTGATCTGTGGTTCAATAAAGATGTGTCAAAATCCTGGTCCCTTGAATATGTAGGGAAAAAAAATGATGTTCTTTGCATATGTAATTAAGTATCTCAGTATGAAATGTCTTCAGCTTACAGCTTCTTTTCAGAATTCTGCCCTCTAGAACTGTGATAGAATCCATCTAGCTCGTCATAAGCCATCAAATTGGTGATTAGAATTGGATCAAATTGGAATTAATCATATCAACTATTTATCAAGATGAATGCCAGGACATGGACACACTTTTTTTTTCCTTTTCTTTTTGTAGGTTTGTCCACTTACCTGTTTGGGGGAGGGGACTTGGGAGCACAGAAATGGTTGATGGGAACAAGTGCAGCAGTAGCACTCACTGGACGCCGTGCTGAAAAGGAATGATCTCATTGGTAGGTGACAACAGGAGAGAAATCTGGGAGAGAGCAAGGAAAGGGATGACATTGCCCGAAAAGAACATTTTCCCTGCTAGAACCCTTGGTTTTGAACATTGAGGCAGTCCATTAACAGATTCCTGGTCCTTATCTGATAGAAATCCGCTCTTTCTCCTCCCAGAGAACTTTGGTTACCACGAGACAAGGCAAGGAGGGACAGCAGGATGAAACGAGGGAGAAAGAGATTTGAAACACGGTATTTCTCTGCCTGAAAAACAGTAACAGATTGCGGTGTGGCTGACTCTGAGGGATAAGGAAATGGCAGGTTCACAAAGTAGGTCTGTTTTTAGGTTTTTAAGGAACTTCCATATCAATCAATGCCTATAGTACCTACCTAATTTATGTTCAGACCACAGTGTGTAAACATTACTGTTTCTCCTGCATCTGTTGTTGTTTGTTACCTTGATGGTGGCCATTCTGAATGAGATGAGATTAAAATCTTAGGGTAATTTTGATTTCCATTCCCTTTATGGCTATGGATGTTGGATATTTCTTCCTGTATCCACTATCCATTTCTCTCTTTTTTTTTCATGACTGTTCAATTTGTTTGCATCTTTGTTTATTTTTTTTTTGCTGTTCAGTTTTTTTGAGCCCTTTGTATATTCTGAATATTAATCCCTTATTTGTTGGATAGCTGAAGATTTTTTTCCTATTGTGTAGGTTGCTCTCTCAATTATGGTCATGTTTCTTTTGATGTGCTGAAACTTTAATCAGATGTAGTCCATTTGTTCATCCTTGCTCTTATTTGCTGTGCAATTGGAGTTCTATTCAGTTAACAACTGTCTGTGCCTATGTCAGTTTTCCGACATTGCAGTTGGTGTAATCTAGCTGCAGACTAAACATGACTTCTCCCAAAAATTAGGATAAAATCATTAGAACTTGAATCTAAAGCAATTACAATTCAATTTCTCATATATATATAATACCATGTATATTAAAGCAGTATAAAAAAGTGAAAAATAGAGACCTAAGCTCATGTGTAGGGACAAATATGACTCAAACTCTAACAAGACCAGTTTCTAGTCCACCAACAACTTACTTAATTTTTTAAAATTTAAGATCTTGGGGGTCTGGAAATGTAGTTTAGTGGTAGAGTGCTTGCCTAGCATGGAAGAAGCCCTGGGTTGGTTCCTCAGCTCCACGTAAACAGAAAAAGCCAGAAGTGGCACTTTGGCTCAAGTGGTAGAGTGCTAGCCTTGAGCAAAAGGAAGCCAGGGACAGTGCTCAGGCCCTGAGTTCAAGCCCCAGGACTGGCAAAAAAAAAATTAAGATCTCTTTGTTGGAAATGTATGAAAAATGTATCACTTGATCTTAAGGGCGTTATGACAGTGTTAAATAAAATGCTTGAATTTTTTAATATTGCAGTTACTTAAATATTGCATTCTGTTATTGTTTGAACATTTGCTTCAGTCACTAGACGAAAGCATATTTTCAAGGTTGATGTGGTGACAGATTCCAAAAATCAAAACCCAGGGCTGGGGATATGGCCTAGTGGCAAGAGTGCGTGCCTCATATACATGAGGCCCTGGGTTTGATTCCCCAGCACCACATATACAGAAAATGGCCAGAAGTGGCGCTGTGGCTCAAGTGGCAGAGTGCTAGCCTTGAACGGGAAGAAGCCAGGGACAGTGCTCAGGCCCTGAGTCCAAGGCCCAGGACTGGCCAAAAAAATAAAATAAAATAAAATAAATAAAAACCTTTGAGTCTGATTTCCATCATGTTGAAATAAACACATTCCACCCTGTCTTTCCTCCCAAATGAAACTGAGAGTCTACACATGGCACTGTGGTCTAAGGGCCATAGAAAGTAAATGTAGGAGGCAGATTAGAAAAAGAAGCCATAAATTATATTAACACCAAATCAGCAATGCATTTTCTATAATTTCTTTGTAAACTGGTGTCTCTTGGCTTTGGACTGAAAGAAAAGCTAAAATCTAGGACTATGCAGAAGTCCCCAAGAGAAATTCTCTATTTCCTGACTAATGAGTAGTATAATACTCGGGTTGTCACCACTGTGTCAAAAATGCCTGAGACAATCATTCTGAAAAGAGGAAAGGTTTGATCTGGTTTGGTCATTTTTCTTGGCTCTGCTGCTGTGGGCCTGTGATAGTAGTGCACTGTGACAGAAACTGGTAGGAAAAGAAAACGTTACTTGCTGATAGCTGATTGGGAATCAAAGAAACAGTAAGAGATATAAACTGGTGCCCTATTTCCCTACCAAAAGCTCCTATCAAAGGCATGCTTTCCTCCCGTTATACCACACTTCTAGCTTTCAGCCATCTCCCAATGAAGCAATAAGCTAAAGACCAACTGCTTAACAATGGGGCATAGTTCAGGCTGTATGTATGACACAAAAACTGGGCTTGGGACAAAACTAGTCCTGTGTTACCTTCTAGAGCAAAATTGATGACAGCATACCCATAGGAGACTCATTAAAATGCTAGGCTAGTAAAATATGCACTGCTAAATAGTGACTATAGACTCAGAGTATATACAGGCACAAATCAAGGTTGCAAAGATGGGACAAATCATTTATTGTCCATTGTTCATATGTCACAAATCAACATGCATCATACACTTCTAGGAATCCATGGTATCACCTAGAAGTCAAAATAAGCTGATAAAACATGAATCCATATGGGGAAATTTCTAGAAGGAGAAGTGAAAACAGTTATTTTAAAAAGGAACCTTGGAAAGCCTAAAAACCATAAAGAAATAATCCAATACTATAGCAAAGGAATTTAAAAGAGAAATATGGAAATGATTTCTAAAAGTCAGAAAGAAATTTTTATAAGAAAAATAAATTCAGAGAAATGTTCCATGTGATAGCAGTATAGATAAGGCAGAATAAATAAATGAACTTGAAAACAGGCTATTTGATAGTCAACAGGCACATGAAGAAAGTTTCAACATCTCTGGCTATAAAAGAAATGCAAATCAAAGCAACACAGATTCCCCCTTACCTCACTTAGAATGGCCATTATTAAGAAAACAAATAATAGTAGATGCTGGGGGGATGCGGCATGAACACTACTACACTGTTGACAGAAATATAAACTTGTTCAACCATTCTGGAAAGCAGTGATCTGGCAATCCCACTCCTGGGCATTTACTCAAATGACCATAACAAGTAAGGCCACACTAAAGCTACCAGCACAACCATGTTCAGTGCAGCATTATTTACCATAGCTAAAATATAGAACCAACCCAGATGCCCCTCAGTAGACGAATGGATCAAGAAGGTGTGGTACAAATACACAATGGAATTCTTTGTTTCCATCAGAAAGAATGACATCTCCTCATTCATAAGGAAATGGAAAGACTTGGAAAAATCATATTGAGTGAAGTGAACCAGACCCAAAGCAACATAGGCTCCATGGTGTCCCTCAGTTGCACTAATTTGTATATGTCTAGGAGAGTCGTAGCAGAGGATCACAGTAGCTCAACAGCTGTGTACATATGACCAATAAGATGATGCTATTGAAAATGAACTCCATGGTATGGAAACAAGAGGGTTTTTGTTGTTGGTGGTGGTGTTTTTAATGAAGTTCTTTCTTTTTTTTTCTTTTCCTTTCATATATCTCTGTAGTCGACATTTTTGACTCTGGTACGATGTATCTTGTATGTATGTTTATCTGATTTGGGGAAGGAAAGACAAAAAACAAATTGGTGAGACAAGAGTCAAATGGTGAACCAATGCAACAGTGATACTCACAAGACAATATGTTGGAAATGAACTTTACAACCTGGAGGAGAGGGGAGTCGGTGGGAGGTGAGGAAACTGGGAGAAAACGAGGGAAGGGTAACAATCTTTGATAGGAACTGTACTCACTACCTTACATATGTAACTGTAATCCCTCTGCACATCACCTTTGCAACAAAATAAATTTAAATATAAAAAACAGGATATTTGAGAATATACAATTGGAGGAGAAAAATAAAAATTAAATATAAATGAAGAAAACTTACAATAATTTTGAAGAAGTATTAAGAGTTTTTTAAGTTATCAGCACTCAAGAGATTTGAAAATGCCAATGGCTCCGAGAGGTTAGTGTGAGATAATAGTAAACCTACTACCATATCTTCAATTTTAGGGAATTCAAATTCCCAGGTAAAGCAATGGCATGGGTCACCAGTCAAAAGTTCACTCCAAGGCATAATGAAGCTGTCAAAGCTGACAGATGAGGAGGTCCTCAAGACAACAAGAGAAAAATCATAAACACACAAACATGTTCCAGCCTGACTAACAATGGATTTTTTTTTAAAGGAACAATACAATTCATGAGATTTTTCACAGTCCAGAAGGAGCCCTTGTGATCCTCTCCTAAAAACTTCCTTCTTTCGTCTTGCTATGTGATTAGAGTCCTGTTAAGTCAATCGTGTCTAAGTGTGATATTTTGCCTTTTGGTATCCATTGACTATAAATGAGGGAAACCAGGCAGCCTATGTTTTTGTTTTTGTTTTTTTTTTTGAGTCTGGCTTACTTCCCTTAATATAGTTGTCCCTGTTTGTACTTCCTTATGAATGAGGCAATGTCATTCTATCTGATAGGAGCAGAACTCCATTGTGTATATAAACCATATCTTCTTGATCCATTCTTCTATTGAGGAGAATATGGGTTGGTTCTATGTCTTAGCAATGTTAAATAATGCTGCAATGAACATGGTTGTGCTGGTAGCTTCAGTATTACTTTGTTTGTATTGTATTTGTTGTTCAGTATTACTTTGGTTAAATGTCCAGGAGTGGGATTGCTTGTTCATATGGGAGCTCTATGTTTAGTCTTTTGAGGAAGCTCCATATTGCTTTCCAAAGTGGTTGAACAATTTTACATTCCCACCAACAGCATAATAGCGTTCCCTTTGGCCACATCTCTGCCATCATTGGTTATTGTTAGTTTTCTTGATAATGGCCATACTAAGTGGGGTGAGGTGGAATCCTAGTTTTGTTTTATGTGGCCTTTCTTTTGTGGCCTCCATCACTTCCTCCTTTGCTTCCTCCTCCTCCTCCTCACCTCCCCCTTCTCCCCTCCTCCTCCCCTCCTCCTCCCCTTCTCTTCCTCCTCCTTCCTCCTCCGGCTTCTCTTCTAACTCCTCTTCTTCCTCCATATCCTTTGCCATATCTTCTTGCTCCTCCTCCTGCTTCATTTTCTCTATATTCTGAGATTGGGTCTTACAATGTAGACTATGCTTGCCTAAGTCTATGAGGGTATGTGAGGGACTTCAAAAACTGAATACAAAAAAGTAAAACTGATTATAAATAAGCTATAGACATAAGTAGATATTTCTTTAAATACCTACACATACTACAGGGATGAAAATATCATAAAAAATTCAATCATAAAAAAATGAATGAAATCCTTAGTATAACATGATGGAACTGGAGGTCATGATGTTAAATGAAAGAATCAAGTACAGTAAGATAATTATTCCATTATAATACTCCTATGTGGAATCAAGAAGTTGATCTTACAGAGTAGAATGGTGGTTACAAGTGGCTAGGGAAAGAGGTGATGGAAGCAGATTGGAAATAATAATAAATGGGTACAAAGTTATATTAGCTATGTCCAAGAAGTTATACAGTGCTACTGAATATTAAGGTGACTGTAGATGATACTATATTCCACAAGCTGGCCAGAAAAATTTGACATATTTTCACCTTAAATAATGATAAAGGAGTCAGGTGCCAATGGTAAATCAGTAAGATTTAGTTTCATATAAAATGTACAATGGCACTGTACTCTAAACAATGCAAGATGGCAATGATGGAGAGTAGGTCAGCACTTGCAAAGAGAGTGTGAGCACCAAAGAACAGCATATTTTTGGAGGCACACATGGTGCTGTGCTCCAAACATGGAGGTAGCTATAATAATCTAGTCTCTTACAACCTGTAGAAGTGTACTACCAAAAGTCGCTCTATGTGATTGTAAAACTAATAATAGATTGATATGAATAGTTCATGTATTTGCACTTCAAGGTGCACCAAAAGAAACAAACTGTAGCCATATTGGTCATCAATTTCCTTAACCAAGGGAGTGAAGAAATTATTTTCCTAGCAATACTCATAGGATTAACGAGATAATGTTTGTGAAATGTTTTGAGCTCCTTAAAAGGAAGTTGCTCTGCAAATGCAGTGTTGTTATCATTAGCCAGGCACTTTTTTCTTTTGCTTCTATGATGAAGTTTATGATCATCTTCATTTTAATGAATTGTAACAATAAAATGTGGTAGCCAAGATATAAAATGAAACCATGTGCTAATGAGGCTA
The DNA here is from genome assembly GCF_023159225.1 of Perognathus longimembris pacificus. Classification (NCBI taxonomy): domain Eukaryota; kingdom Metazoa; phylum Chordata; class Mammalia; order Rodentia; family Heteromyidae; genus Perognathus; species Perognathus longimembris. The sequence goes on from NC_063174.1 coordinate 5,553,461, forward strand.
AAATTTGTAATTAGAATTTGAAACATCAGTCTGTCTAAAGATAATTAGCTCTAATGATTATTTCTCTCTGTACACATCTACAGTGTTTATGGAGTTCGAGGAGCTTCTTCTGCAGTTTTCCTGCAGAGTGCACTTCGAGGCTGCATCTCCTCTGAGGCGTTCTTCGTCTATCTGTGTGTCTGAATGGAGGGCATATGAAGTTAATACTCATAACACTAGAGTGCTTTCCAAAGAGACACTGAAAGTGAGGTCAGTCTAACTTGCACTCTGCTTGTGTTACTTTTTTAAAAGTCACCTGTAGCTAGGGGTGGGTGCTGATGCCTGCAATCCTAGCTACTCAGGAGGCTGATACCCAGAGAATCAAAGTTCAGAGCTAATCCAGGTAGACAAGCCTAAGAGACTCCAGCCCCCAAATTATCAGCAACACGTGGTAGAACACCTGTCTAGCAAGAAAACTAAACAAGCAGAGGCCCTGAGTTAAAATCCTGGTGTCAGCAAAATGCATGCATATATACATATGAGGGAAAAGTTAGTTAAATCATTGTATGTGTATGAGTAGAGCATAAAGAGAATATTTAAATTCTTGAACTCTGGGCAAAACTTTGATAATACTTTTTGTTCTTATATTAAATGTAAAATAGTGTTTAGACATTTCTGGACATTGAAAGGTTTAATAATCAAGCTTTACTGAATCTAAACAATGCTAGTTCCTGTATCTAACTCCTTATGAATTCTCTACCTCACAAAATTCTCCTTTCTTTTTGTCAGGTTTATTCTTTCTCTTGTATCTTCATTTGAGTGGTATCTCCTTTACCTCTTTCTCCTCTTCGACCTCAGTTTGGAGTTGGTGAAAATTGCTACAAAGCATCTACCTTTTTGGAGATTTTGCATGTAGCTATAGGAACACTACAATTGGGAAATTTCTTTAATCATTTCTGCCTTTGTGAAAGCTGTTGGAAGCTAATGGTTAAGTAATACTATACAGTTATCTAGTACAGATTAAAAGCTAGGGGGAGAAAATAAAAATAACTTACTTGAAATTCTTTATGAACCAAGAATAGTATTCAAAACGTAAGCGAAAGTCAGTCCCAGAACACAGTAAAGACCTGAGAGTTAGAAGCATACTCAGCAAACAGCATGAACTATAAAGACACTTCCATTCACACACACACACACACACACACACACACACACACACAATCTGACTTCAATATTATACCAAAAAGAAATGTATAAAACTTTTCATATTTCTCAGAAGAGTAGCTGGCTGGTAGTCTAGAATCACTTTGAAAATAGCATTGACTCTCAAAATACCTGAACACACCCATTACAAAGGAGGTCCACATAAAGGCCTGACAATTTCACTCTCAAAATGGCTTTTGTCTCAAGATTTAGAACTGAGAAAGCTGATAATGTGACTTAGGAATTCCATATCTGCGTACCAACTGAATAGAATTAAGAGTGCTATGTTCAAGAGCATTTCACTCCTATATTCATTTCAGGATTATCAAACACAATTAAGACAGACAACCAGTCTGAATACTCATCAATAAATGACTGGATAAAGAAGCATAGTATATGTACAAACTAGGATATTACTGCATATTACTAGAACATAGCCACATTAATATTGAAAATACTTCTACATACATATGAATATATGTATACACACACATATATATACACACACAATAGGATACTGTATATAGCAAATGTATTACCACATTACTAAGAACTAATACCATTACATAATACTGCTTTCTCTAAAAAGGAAAAATGTCTGCCATTCATAACAAAAATAAATAGGCCTGGAAAACATTAAGAAAAATAAGCCAGGCACAGAAAGACACAAGTAAAAGTTAATTTTGTAGAAACAGATTGTTACCAATGGCTGGGATAGATAGGTAAAAGGATGGAAAAAGAAAAGACAGGACACAGGATTTCATTTAGATTCTAGAAAGAAGGTATAATGATCTATTGTGTTGCATGGTGGTTACAGTTAATAACAATATATAGAATAGCCCCAAATTTCTAAAAAGCATAGCTTTTAGTGCTCTTGACAGGTATAAAAAATTGTATGTTGTTGAAATGATGACTATGTTAATTATCTCAGTTCACACAACAAAGCTTAGAGTTGGAATGGATCTATATTAATCAAGCTTAAAGTTCATGTCTTTTCTAGTACTCCATAAAAAAGGAGGTAGGATATAATATATACATAAAAATATCACAATGTCTCCCATAAATATTCATAATTATTGGTTATTAATTTAAATAAATGAATTTATTAAAATGTGTTGACAAAAATATGCATATTGTACACATAACTGATATTCAAGGTAAGCCATGGCTTTTATAGAATCTATAAAGTAGAATCCATGTAAGTCAACCTATCTAGGTTTTGTGTTCACATAGAAATAACAAGTGAACTTCAAGAATTTAAAGTTATTTCCAGGATGTGATATTCATATGTGTAGTCTAGAAATCTATAACACTCCTGGAATCTTTTTTCATATGATATGTGTCATGCTTTGGATAAGCATACACATTGTATTCATAAAATGCTTTGTTAAATAGCAATGTCTTTGTACACTACATAAAGATAATTTTAAAAACAGGATGACAAAAGCAACCCAAAAGGAAATATCTGTTGAACACCTAAATATCTTCTATTGGAGGATTAATTGATGCTCAAAGCCAACTCTTGTGTAAGAGTTTTTCATTACTCAATCTTGTCTGTTACAATATCCACAGAGAAATGTGAGCTGTTCAAATGGGCCACAGATTTAAGGGTGCTCAGAACTCAAGTTTTTGTCTGTCTCCACTTCTGGGTTTTTAGTGCTTACTCTTTAGTGAGAAAATGCATCCATTTTGAGTTTGAGGACACTCGAGGAGCTTGATTCAGACAAGAGATTCACTGATGATAAAAGTCAGCTTATTACAGTGGGAGGGGAGTGACGGAAGAGCTAACACTTGAATTAAAACCTCTTTGTGGGGCTGGGAATATGGCCTAGTGGTAGAGTGCTTGCCTTGCATACATGAAGCCATGGGTTCGATTCCCCAGCACCACATATATAGGAAAAGCCAGAAGAGGTGGCATTGCCCAAGTGGCAGAGTGCTGGCCTTGAGCAAAAAGAAGCCAGGGACAGTGCTCAGGCCCTGAGTCCCACGCCCCAGAACTGGCAAAAACAAAATCAAACAAAACAACCTCTTTGTATAATTATTTAAAGACAATAAAAAATGAGTTTATTATTTTATGAGATACAATCAAAGTAGGTAGGAAAACAAGACAGAAATGTTTGCTAGAAGAATAAGCAAAGTCTGAGTTGATTCATGATTTTATTGATTTGAGGAAGGTGAGAAAGATAAGCTTATTATCAATAAAAGTGTCATTTATTATTGAGTACAAAACAGAAACAACTTTAAGTAGTGGTTATAATGGAAGCATCTGCCTTTACAGATATAAGGAAGAACCAGAAGAGTAAGTCAGAGGGTTACTCAAATTATACAGCAATAGCCACAACCAGCCCCATTTCTTTCTCCCGTCCTCTCGAAATGAACCTCCCGAAGAGAACCACCTCATCCAGAAGGACCATGGAGCAGAATGCTGAAGAAATCCATGTGGTCATTTTCCCTGGTGCCAATTTTTGACTCTGAAAAATAATTGGAGGGTCTGGTAGATTTTCTGCAAGCAGTGTGCTGCTGTTAGTTGAGATTAGTTCTTAGGGCCCAAAGGTTTCTAGGACCCAAACACCCACTCATATCTTACAATAGAGGTAGAAAAATATTTTAACCTCTTGGATACAGAAAGTCATATTGTTCAGACATTCAGAGATTATAAAATAAAGAAGTAGATTAAGTGTAATTTTTAAATTATATGTGTTTATGTTCACAAAGAGAGTTAATGTGTAACTCCTTGGTGTTTTAGTAACTCATCATAAGAAAAACTGAAGAAAGGGGGAAAAAACTAAGATAACTCAGAAATTTGTCTTAATCCCTATATCTTTATTTAAAGCATAAGCTTAATTAGTTAATTAAATTTGATAGCCTGGGTTTTCAACTAAGGGCCTCATATTCACAACGTAAGCAAGCACCCTACTATTAAGCCAGACTACTAGTCTTTTGTACTTTTAGTTTATTTTTTAGGCACAATATCATGATTTTTTTTCTAAGGCCACCCTTGAATTGTGATTTGTCTACTACTCCCAAACAGCTAGGAATACAAGCATGTACCAAACTCTCAGCCAAATATGGATATTCTTCAAGTGGGGTTAATATGTCTGGGGACATTCAGACTAGTGCCATAAGGAGCTCAGTAAACCTTTCCCGAAAGATCAATAGCGTACCTGGAAACTTTGTCCACAACAAATGTTTCAAGATATCAGAAATTTGCCAGTGGCATACAGCAAGTGTAGAAGCATAAATCCAAGGAAGACTACTACCACTTGGTAAGAAAATCTCTGGAAATTTGTTGCTTTTCAGCTTGCTCTCCTCCTCCTCCTTTTTCTCCATGAAAAGGTAGTTCCATGTGTGAGGTGGGTAAAGCCCCTCATGGATGGAGGGGCTGCTAAGAGCAGTTGGTAGCAAGCATTCAGCTCTCCTCCAGCTTCAGTACTCATTGGAGAAACAGACTGGGAGAAGAATGAGAAAGTACATAGGTAGAAAATGTTGCCACATGTACCTGGTAGCTAAACAGCAACAAGTATGTACAATGCTGCTTCAAAAGATTTTGGAGAAGGCTTCAGAAATCCAGCATTCCCTGGCGAAATGCAAGCTTTCACATAGCCTGAAAGTAAAAGCACTCCAGCTGTTGGGCCTTGTGATGCTCTACTATGGCTTGCCTAAACCTGTACTAATTATTCCCAATAAGGGAGGCCATAGAGTCCATGTTTCTTTGGGTCTGGCTCACTTCACTTAGTATAACTTTTTCCAAGTCCTTCCATTTCCTTACAAATGGAACAATGTCATTCTTTCTGATAGAGGCATAAAATTCCATTGTGTAAATGTACCACATTTTCCTGGTCCATTCATCTATGGAGGGGCATCTGGGTTGGTTCCAGCTTCTCGCTATGACCAATTGTGCTGCGATGAACATTGTTGTGCTGGTGGCATTACTGTGATTTTGTTTGTGGGCTTTTGGATAGATACCCAACAGTGGGGCTGCTGGGTCATAGGGGAGTTCTATATTGAGCCTTCTGAGGAATCTCCATACTGCTTGCCAGAGTGGCTGAACCAGTTTACATTCCCACCAACAATGAAGTAGGGTTCCCTTTTGGCCACATCCCCTCCAACGATGCTAATTGAAATGAACTCCATGTTATGGAAACAAGTGATATATCACAGTTGTAACTACTTTCAACGTCCTATGTGTATGTGTAGTTTCTATTATTGATAATGTTTTGTATCACCTTCCTATGTTTGTACCTACACTATCTCTGTAATCTTATCTGAGTATATTGGAAACCGTGTTTACTGGTAGTGGAAGTAGGAAATTCAAAGGGAATACCAAATTCGAGAGACACAGGGTAAAAAAAGAGAAATAACTACAAAAGCAATACTTGCAAAACTCTTTGGTGTAAGTGAACTGAACAACTGGGGGGGGGAGGGAAAGGGGGGGAGGGAGGGGGGCATGAGGGACAAGGCAACAAACAGTACAAGAAATGTATCCAATGCCCAACGTATGATATTGTAACCTCTCTGTACGTCAGTTTGATAATAAAAATTTGAGAGAAAAAAAAAAGCACTCCAGCTGAACTGGTCAACTGCTTGATCAGAAGCCACCTCCAATACTTCAGCAAAGGCCCAAAGCCTTATTGGCTCACGGTGCTTAAACACAACGTCTAAACTATCATTGGCTCATCACTAAGTTATGTCATCCACAGGTGACCTCTCAGAAGGCAGGCTTAAAAAAAAAGACAAAACAAATGAAATCAACAAATCTAACTAGAAACACTGGCAGCTGCATAACTGTAGCAAGTAGGGGAGACAAATACTGAATAATTATTCCTAGAAAGTAACTAGATAAACATTCAGCAATAGCAATCACCTCTGACAAGAGGAAGTAACACAAAATTGTTATGTTAGTTAAAATATCCACTTTCAATAAAAAGACGAGACAAAATAGCATATACACAAGTGGAAAACACTCAGAAATTGTCTTGAGTTAGTTAAATAGTTCAAGAGATGGACTTAGTAACTTCTAAACAGCTATTATAAATGTGTTCAAGAATCATAGGCACTCCCATTTTTTAAAAAGTGAAGTGTTACAGCAGTGGCTTATCCAATATAGATATTTTTACTAAATACTATAATAAACTCTCCCCAAAAATTGAAATGAAAAATTAACCAGGTTTGAACACTAAATTTCTTATGACAAAAGACAGTGCCCATAAACCTAATGATAGATCAGTGTGTGTGTGTGTGTGTGTGTGTGTGTGTGTGTGTGTGTGTGTGTGTGTGTGTGTAGATATATAATCTTGAGAATGGAAAAAGATTGAAGAAAGAATAGACTCAGAAAAACTGGTATTCACCAAAAGCATGCCAAATTACATATAGAGGAGTCCCAGACAGAGAAGACAGAGAGGGAAGGGAAGGTATTAGAAGACATACTGGGCTGCATATTTTTAAACTGGATAGAAAGTGTTTCTCCATACATCCAGGAGGCTCAGCAAACTCAAGCAGACAATGCTGGAAACATCACATAACATAGTCAGACTATCAAAGACAAAGGGAAAGCAGGAAGAAAAAACTGATGCATCCCTTACAAGAACATCAGAAAAAAAATTAAGGGTTATGTTTTTTCATCAAAGACAATAGATGCCAAAAGGCAGTAAGATTCTATATTCAAAAATAATAAGAAAAAATTCTATGCAAGAAATTTATATTCAGAAAAACAAACCTTCAAACAGGAAGGTGAAATAAAGACATTCCTAGATGTGAAAAGACAGAGAGGGTCTGCTATTCAAAGATCTTCCTTGATGAAGAAATACTAAAGAGAATGATTCAGGCATAGGTAGTTCCTTGAGTTCACACGAGGAACTAAAGAGCAAGGGAAAAGGTACATCAATATAAAGGGCCAAGTACGTTTCTACTTTTGTGTCCTAACTGACTTAAGGGATGATTGCACATATTAATATTTTCAAAACAGTACTGTTGAGTTTATATAAAGCTATAGTATGTAAGGAAATTATATCACAAGGAGAATGAAGGGAAGGATACTTGAGAGGAGCGAGATTTTGTTTTAAATCTTACTGTAATTAAGTAGACAGTGATGTGTGAAGATGTGATTAATCCTGAAAGAAAAAAAAAGCTAAAACAAGTAGCAAAAATTCAATAGCGGAATTAAAACGTTACATTTAAAATATGTATCTAGTACAATTTGGCAGTTAAAGAGCAGAGGAGCAAAAACCACCAGACATGGGCCTATTGCATAGTACAGTAGTGTAAGGAGTTCAGACTAAGGAGGATCAGTGAAGGATGTTCGAGGCAACTGGAAAGCCTCAGTTTCTTGCATGTGGAAAACAAAAGTTTTGAAAAAGTGTATTGTTACTGCAGATGGGTTACAGTTATATAAGTAAGATAAAGCGTGTATTTCTTTGGAACAATGATGCCCCTTCCATTGCTCTCTCCCAGTTTCCTCCTCATCCCCAACCACAATTTTTTTTAAATTGATTTCAATTTATAGTTTGGGAAGTATTGAAAGGACACATCCACAAATTTTATAGTTCATTTGCTACATAGTTTCTAGTGAGTATCACTGCTGCAATTGTCCATTTTTGTCCCACCATTTCACTTAACCTCCTAAAGACAGATAAATCAACAAAGAACAAAAGGTAGTGGAAAAAAAACAGCACCCAAGCCAAAAAAACAACAACAACCCCAAACCCACTTGTTTCCATTTCCCTGAGTTCAGTTTGATAAATATTACTTTATATGGTCCCAACATATATTTTTTCTTTTACCATCCAGTGTGTTTATCTTGTAGATTTGTAAGCACATTCTAGTTGCTACAAATGAGGGAAACCATTGAACCTATGTTTCTTTGGGTCTAGCTTACTTCGCTTAATATAAAATATGCTTATAGCTCAAAGAATTATCCCGCCCCCCCAAAAAACTCTGAAAGAAACAACAATCCAATTAATAAAAGGGTTAAAGAGTTAAAGAGAGGGGCTGGGAAGACAGCCTAGCGGTAAAGTGCTCGTCTCGTATACATGAAGGCCTGGGTTTGATTCCTCAGCACCACATATACAGAAAATGGCTAGAAGTGGCGCTGTGGCTCAAGTAGCAGAGTGCTGACCTTGAGCAAAAAGAAGCCAGGGACAGTGCTCAGGCCCTGAGTCCAAGCCCCAGGACTGGCAACAAAAACAAAACAAAACAAAACAGAAAAACGGAGTTAAAGAGAGACTTCTCAGAGGAAATTAGAATGGTCACTAGACACATGAAGAAATCTGGCCATAAAAGAAATGCAAATAACATTGAGACTTCACCCTGGTTAAAATGGTCACTATCTAGAAAACTAACAATAACAAATGTGCTGGCCGGGATGTGGCCAAAAGGGAATACCACTGCACTGTTTCTGGGAGTGTAAACTTGTTCAACCACTCTGGAAAGCAGTATGGAGGTTCTTCAAAAGTCTAAACATAGAAGTTTGCTTTAATCTGGAGCAATTCTACCCCTTGGCATTTATTTGTTAAAACACAAATAAGGTCACACTAAAGCTCCCAGCACAACCATATTCACTGCAGCAAAGGCAAGATATAGGATAAACCCAGAGGCCACTTAGTGGATAAATTGATCAAGAAAATGTGATATATATATGTGATATATATGTATATATATGTATATATATATACATATACAATGGAATTCTATGCATCTATCTGAAAAAATGATCTTGCACTATTGGTAAGGAAATGGTAACACTTGGAAAAAATGTATTAAGAGAAGTAGCTGGATTTTCTTCATAGTGAAACTATGTTTTCTGCTGAAGTAGTATTTAATGACAAGATAGGTCTCAACAAAGAGTCTGCAGAATGTGATTACTACATAGAGGAAGCAAAATTAATGACTGCATAAGACATGAAGAGGGAAGAGGACAACTGATTTTTCTAATATAAATAGATGTAATTCAACATATTGGACACAATGACTGTTTCCCAAAATATCTCCATCAAGGTAAATATTCTCTAAAATCAAGTGTCATTTCTTCCTTAGAGATAAGGGGCATAATAAAAATACTTATTAAATGAACATAATAAAAATGCTTCCTCCAAAGAAGAAAATAGGCCTGGAAATAATTCTCTGAGTACTGTCCTCCCCAGCAGGCCAAAAATAAGATACAGTAGCAATTTTCAGAATACACAGAGAGCAGCAATTTTGATGATATCATGAGTGGGCCCATAATGTTATTGCTTAAAAAAATATAACCTCTCTGACCAATGATGGCCTTGTTGACTGACAGATAGCACACCTTTTCTGAACTGGGCTTCGATTCACTCTCTTACTTTTGTCCAAATGATAGAAAATACTTTAAAAATAAAAAAGCTTGGTATGTTTAGTGTATTACACACCTAGATGCTGACCTGTCTATGTTGATTTCATAACATTATCACTTATATGAAAATCTGGACAATTTAATTCAAGATATTTAGCATAAAAAGCTAGTGTTGATTTACTGAAGTTGTGGTCTTTGCAGTACCTGTGATACTCTGGGTGGAATAGAAGTCACATGACTTTGGGGGATTGCAATTTGCAGGCCCTGGGAGTTACTTTTGCTTTCTGTGCCTGGTGACACTACAGGACAGGTTGTGCCAGTGTCAATGCAGCCCAGGAAGCCGTATGACAGAGCTGCTCTGAGTAGAGCCAGAGAATCCTTCCTACTTAGTATAAACTTCTAACAAGGTTGTTAAAGTGTCCCTCAAAAGACTGGGACATTTATCTTTATATAATATTTCTTTTTTTTTTTTTTTTGCCAGTCCTGGGCCTTGGACTCAGGGCCTGAGCACTGTCCCTGGCTTCTTCCCGCTCAAGGCTAGCACTCTGCCACTTGAGCCACAGCGCCGCTTCTAGCCGTTTTCTGTATATGTGGTGCTGGGGAATCGAACCTAGGGCCTCGTGTATCCGAGGCAGGCACTCTTGCCACTAGGCTATATCCCCAGCCCTATATAATATTTCTTTCTGGTACCCACTAAATGTTTGGCATTATTTCTTCTCTTAGATTTCCCAACATCACTCTATCTGATCCTGTCTGGGAACATTTCTGATCATTTTTCCTCTTCTAACATCACTTCACATGCAAGTGTCTAGTATTTGTGACCTGAATTCCAGCTAGATTCATCACCTCCTGGGGATGTCTTCTCACAACTTCCAAGTCTGCATCGTTACCCTCAGATTTCTCCTAATTCCATTCATATCTAACTCCCTTCCAGACATCTTCAACTTGATGCCCTATAGGAATTTCTTCTCCAAATATTTAAATGCAAATTCATCTTTTGGAAATGTGATTTTTACTTCCATTTTAGTCATAAAACCAAGGCCTATGTTAAACAATGTTGCAATGAACATGGCTGTGCTGGTGAATTCAATGCAGCCTGGTTTGTGGTCATTTGGAAAAATGCCCATGGGTGGAGTTGCTGGGTCACAGGGAAGCTCTATGTTTAGTCTTTTTTTAAAAAAAGGTTTGTTTTTTTTTTTTTTACTGTTATTATCAAGGTAATGTATAGAGGGATTACAGTTACATGTCAGGTAATGAGTACATTTCTTTGTCACCCCACCCTTTTTCTTCCTCTTTTTATGGTTGTGCGGCTTGAACTCTGGGCCTGAGCATTGTCTCTGAACTCTTTAACTCAAGGCTAGTGCTCTACCACTTGAGCCAGAGCACTACTTTCATATGTTTAGTCTTTTGAGGCACTTCTACTGTTTTCTAGAGTGGTTGAACAAGCTTACATTCCCACCAACAGTGGGGTAGTGGCCCCTTTTAGCCACATCCCTGCCAGTATGTTGTTAGTTTTCTGGTCATCAGCTAAGATATGGAATCAAGCCAGATGCCTCATGGACGAATGGATCAAGAATGTGGCATATAGACACAGTGGATTTCTATGGTTCCATCAGAATGCCATTGCCCCATATGGAAGGAAGAGGAAAGACTGGAAACAATTGTATTAAGTGAACTAAGCCGGACCCAAAGAAACATAGGCTGCATGATTCCTCTCATCTGTAATAATTAGAATATGTTTGTAAATCTACAAATAAATCTAATAGAAAGTAAAAGATAAATGATTATACTTGGACATGATTAATTAAACAGTACTCTAAACATCCACACAGTAGGAACAAAAAAGGATATTCTTAGAAAAGGAACACAAGGGCTCAATAACTATGTCTATATGATCCTAAAAAATGATGCTTATCAAAACGAACTCTGAGATTTGGGAACAAGAAGTCTTTTATTGTACTGACTACGGTTCTTCTCCCCCGTCTGTTTTTTATTTCTGTACCCTTTGTCTTGTATAAAAGCTCATCTGATTTGTTATGTGAATAATTAACTTCTGGGTGATTTAAAATTTTATAGTAACTTGTATTAGGTAATTTGCCCAATCACCAAGGACATTAGGATTTTAAAAAATAACGTATGTGTTGTATTGTCATAGTATCTTATCCTATAATCATTTCAGAATCTCATTACAAATAAGAAGCTATTAATTGTATCTCATAATGCAGTCGATAAGAGGAAGAGATATAAATTTAGAGTAAATCATTACAAGTTATGTGTGCTTTAGTAGGGATCTGATTTATGGGTTTTCACTCCATTTATGCTTCCTGAAATTGCTTAGTCTCGTATCATACAAAACTGTAACCCAATAATAGAGTAACGATTATTGGTTGATATACTCTGTTCAGTTGATTAGGTGACACAGGTATGCATAGTCACTTGGATACAAGTGTGTGTGCGTACATGCGCACACACTCAATTTTACCCCAGATTAAACGTAGACTGAGGAACTTCCATGTTCAGACTTACTTCTTTCAAATTCAAAAATAATACAGACACTGACAAAAACAACCATTCCTTCCCCATTCCTTGAACTACTTTAAAATACTCTAGTTTGTTTTTTTTTGGCCAGTCCTGGGCCTTGGACTCAGGGCCTGAGCACTGTCCCTGGCTTCTTCCCGCTCAAGGCTAGCACTCTGCCACTTGAGCCACAGCGCCGCTTCTGGCCGTTTTCTGTATATGTGGTCCTGGGGAATCGAACCTAGGGCCTCGGGTATCCGCGGCAGGCACTCTTGCCACTAGGCTATATCCCCAGCCCTAAAATACTCTAGTTTTAACACAAGAATAATTTTGAGGTTTCTCTGAACAAATACTATTCTCCTAAAATCAATTATATTTTTGTGTTTTTAATATACTCTCGTCTTGCTAGGAAGGAAAATGCCCATGCTCTTTTTCCCATATGTTTAAATCTGTTAGGTCAACTCTTAACTATCTCTTCTTCAAGATGTAGAAACTCATTCAAGTTGACTCTTCTGGATTATTTTTTGGTCTTTATATGTTTTGTAGTTAGAACAACCTAGCTGAGCTCATACAAAAAGAAAGTACCACTAGTGTTTTAAAAATCTCTGTCTTATGTTGGCTAAATCATGAAGATAAATTGCAAAGGCAAAGGGCAATATTTCCATTTACATCTCCAAGTTCCTCTTTGGCTTTGGTCATTTTCCCTTTGAAGGTCTTCATTTTGTTAGAAGCTAGATGTCATGAATATCAGAAAGTGTCCATTACGGGTTATTTGTGAGTGTGTGTGTGTGTGTGTGTGTGTGTGTGTGTGTGTGTGTGTGAACTCGAGCTTGAACTCAAGGCTTTGGGTGCTGATCTTTAGCTTTTACACTCAAGGCTGGTATTCTACCACTTGAGCTACATATCAGGCCTTTTGGTGATTCACTGGACAAAGTCTCACAGCCTTTCCCATTCTTCAAATCATGATCCTCAGCTATCAGCCTCCTGAGTAGCTAGGATTACAGTTATGAGCCACCCGTGCCTGGCTCCACTGTACTTTGAAGCTGCTTTTACTACACCTTGTAGATCATGCTAAATTCTAGGTAGCATGGCTTTTCTCTGGTTACTTCTGTACTGAATTGTCCAGAACGCAACAGTATGAGTGACAAACAAGAAATAATTCAGAGAGTCACATATTTTGACAAGAATATTTATTTATTATTGAAAAATACACAAAAGGCCAAAGGTTGCTTAGCTGCTGCTTTCCCACATACAGATGGGTATTTTAGGAAAGGAACATACTGTTTGTATATAGCAGTTTACATTTCTAAGGCATTTAGGCTTAAGAGCAGTAGGCTCTGAGTGCCTAGGTGTGCTGACTTGAGTTAGGATATATTGAGGCACACCAGGCAGACAAATGACTTGAACCCATACAGTAATTCTTCTGGGCGATCTTGTTTATATCCTTTCACTTGCCCCTTTCGTTTTCCCCATGTGTTTCAAACTGTTCATAGAACACTGGTAATGATGGACTCTTCAAGAGTTTGCTTACATCAACATGAATAGGACACACCACACAGAGCAACTGCATGGACAGGTTCTGTCTCTGCCCCAAGGAGGCTCCAGTAAGAAAAACACTGATTTGCAAAAGGCACAGTGGAGACAGGTTTAATGCATTAAATATAACATGAATCATTCACAATAACAAGTTTAGTGTTTCAGGGAACTTTTGTTAATACAACACAGTTGGTCACACAAAATACAAATGCTTATGTTGATTTGTCTTGGCAACTCAGATGCATCAACAGTGCTAACAGTTTAACAGCTTTGTTCTCATCTGACAGAAAATAATGGCAGTTCTGCAAGGCAAATGTTAAACCTGACCGTATGTATTTATTAATTCCACAGTGTTGTGACAGATTCGAGGGGCTGGAACTCAGAGGATGCTGACTCGCTGGCTGAGGGCTTTCATCTCTCCTCCTTCAGTCTCCGGACTGTCACTGTGGCTCGCACTTGGATCAATCAGGTGTGCCGGGTACTGCAGCCCCTGTTCTCCTGCGTACTGCTCCCACCTTGAGTCATCACTCTCGTGGGTGATGTAGCGTTCCCCCATTTTGCATTCCAGCTCTCGTAAATCTAACCAGGTCTGATAGTCCTGCAGAAGCAAGTCCGAAATATTACCCACAGAGATCGATCACTACAGCTCAATACATTGATTCCTCGGCAGCCGGTTCCCACCGTTGTGACTTAGCTTTGCACTTCCACTCTAACTCTGTGGTATCATCTGTCACATGCTCTCGAGCGACAGCATCAGCACTGAGGCCATCCTTAGCTTTAAGGCCCTAGAGCTGCAAATGTGGCGAATCAATGCTTGTAGTCAAGCAGTCAGGATCTTGATGTTCCTTTGAAGTTCATGTCTACTAAAATATTCTTTCAGGATTTCAGGGTATCGTTTTCCTAAACTTTTCAGGTCAACATGAACAATAGCAAATATTTAAGAGAAGACAAAGACACTTTGTATTTGCATCTATTTGTATCCACACAGAATAACCCTTAGGATTTAAAAATAAGTGAGTTCTAAATAAGTATAGTCCATGACCAGATGAGCATCTATTGGGACACTTATCAGGATTATAATGCAGATGCTTCTGGAATCTGGCCTTCTGAGTTCTGTTACCACCCTTGGTATTAAAAACAAAAACCTCTGTGCGTGTGCAGTGTCCCACAGGTGTCCCAGTCAAATTTCCTGTTCGAACAAGAGAGGTTTAGAAATTTAACACTGTTAGTAAATCCTAGGAGACTGCATGTGTTTTGGAAAATAAGTTAATACTATGATGAATACACTTTTCAAATATGACAGAAGATTCCTACAATGAAATACTCTACGTAGTTGGAAACCCATCCATCAGAGAAAAACTTCGTCTTACCTGTAGCCAAGGGTGGCTCAAGGTCTTATCCACACTGTAGCGCTTTCTCATTTTTACTTGCAGCAAATTATTGATTAGGTCAATGGCTGAAAAGATTAATTATTGGTAAAAATAAATAAATGACAAATACAGAACAAATGCAGAATTCATTAACAGTTTATATTGCATCTTCTATTCTATAGTTAGATGGAGAGACTGGTAACGGCCAGAGTTCAGAAAATGACTCCTCAAGAATTCTAAAGCCTCAGCCCTCATTTTTGGGTATTATAAAAATAAAGGTAGAACTAATTAAGTATTATTGGTACTAGAATCGATGTGAGTATGATGTGAATTTCAATTGGCCTGATCTTCAATCTGAAATTCATTAATTATACATCATTTAAATATGCCTTATGCCAGTGTCAAGTTAACACTAATATTCAAGAGAAGACACTGATCATTTTTATTGCACAATGTTTTTGATTTTAATATGCACAATTGCTCTCATAGTTTTGAATTAAATGACAATGCTTGGATATGGTACGTGGGAAATACAGTATAACATGGATCATATCTTAGGATAAAACTGCTGCCTAAAAAAATCAATAGTCCAAATGCAAAGCATTTCCCTCTCTTGGCTTTTAAGAACAACCAATTACTTGGAATTATATCAGCTCTCACTGACTTTAAAAAAAAAATAGTTATCTTATCTGTAAAACATCCCACTTACCCATAGAACTGTGGGATAGAGATCTTAGCCTCCTGTAGAAAGTATTCCTTCAGCATACACCTTTAATTGTTTATTATGAAATCACTTTCTTTATTCATACATAATTTTGATATTTATTGCTTTTATTTTCTCATTTTGTTCTCCAAAAGAACTAAGTGAAATGTATCAACCTGGTGAAATCACCTGCATTTCAGAGATTTAATTCTCACCATGATTTAATTCTCACTTGGCCATCAGATCTGAGGACTGAATTTTATGATCAAAAACCTTAGACAAATAGGCAGCTGATTTTTTGGGGGGGAGGGGGAATTGCCAGTACTATGGCTTATATGCAGGCCCTGGCATTGTCTCTTAGCTTTTTTGTTCAAGGCTGGCACTCCAACACTGGAACCACAGCTCCACTTCTGGCTTTTAGGTGGTTAACTGGAGATAAGAGTTCCATGAGCTTTCTTACTGAGCTTGAGCTGGTTTAGAAATGCAATTCTAAGATCTCAGCTTACTGAGTAGCTAAGATTACAGGCATGAACTACTGGTGCTCGGCCCAATTTTCTTTTTTTAGTGAGAATTAACTACTTCACTTTCACAACCACGGAGAACTTTGGCAGGCAGCGCCGACTCCTCCATTGTTTGGTTAGCCTCAACCTACATGGACCTTAAAATACAAACTACCATCTGAACCACATGCACAAAGACTGTCACACTGATCCAGAATGAATCGGAAACCTCCCTGCTATCAAGCCTGAGGAGTGACTTCTACTGTCTTCTGGCAATCTAGAATAACACTGCCTTGGTACTAATACACTAGTGTTTGTCTCATACTAATATACCAATACCCATGTACTGAAGAGCTGCAGGCTGAAACGTGAGAGCAGTCTGTGGTTGAGGAAATCAGCGCCGCAGCACACCTTTCCATGTCGTGTGTGCCTCCACAGTCTTTCAGCTAGGACTCCTGAGAAACCACAATACTTAGTACGATTTCAGATTCCAAGCATGTGTTCTCAGAGAGCTTTTGAAAGTCTCGTTCTCTCTGTAAGCTGGGTATTGGGCATAGGCTTTAAAACAGCTATTCACATGATTTACTCACTGGTGAGTAAAGTGCACCTTGCACTCCGTGCTGCTGTGAGGTCACAGCAAAAATGGGGTCTGAGGGGCGAGGTGGGCGCGTGCAGGCGACTGTAGGCACGGTGCAGCATTACGCTGCCTCCGACACGGCGGGGAATAAACACACGGTATTAATTCACTGGCTCTGCTTTGAATTCTGTAATTAGGCAGGTAGGGGTACAGCAGCTCCACAAAAGGTTTGGTTTGTACCCAAATGGGTACCAGCAGTGAACCACACTGCCTAATAGGGAGGGGAATACTGCCAGAGGAGAAGGGAGAGGTGGCTGGAGGGGAACGGGCCCTGGAAAGAGGGAAAATGGGTTCTTCTGAATGAAACACAAATCCCGACTGTGCTACGGCATCCATGAGAACAGAATGAGCACAGCAAAGCAACGTGGCGCCGCCAAGGGGAAGTGCTTTAGGATATCAGAGGAGAGGAGAGGCGATGTGTGTACGCGTAAATACACGTGTGCAGAAATACGTTCTGTGGCTCTCACAAGCACAAATCAGAAATCATTTACTCCGAAATGTTAGAACCTGTAGTTGGATATTGGGACCTTAGGATTACTGAGAAAATAGGTCCATCATTATTTAAGAGTATGCCCCTACTTCCCTACTTGTCATTATTTGGGGAACTCTCAAAGCGCCCTCTTATTGATCAAGTCTCAAACTATCCAGGATGAAATGAATGCACCATCCAAAGGCCTTGATTGAATCTATTTACTCAAAAAGAGATTGTAATGTCTTCCATCCCTTCCCTTTCTTTCCCTGGCCCTTCACCTCCTTTTCACTTTCTTTCTTTTCTTCCTCTCTTTCCTTTCCTTTCCTTTCCTTTCCTTTCCTTTCCTTTCCTTTCCTTTCCTTTCCTTTCCTTTCCTTCCCTCCCACCCTCCCTTCCTTTCAGATCTCTCCTTCCTTTGCTGTTATCAAGTTCTCTTTACCAGCCATGTCTAAACTGCTACAATACCCATATATTAAAGAGTTCCTTTCTCACATGTATAAGCCACTCACTTATCATTCACTAAATCTTACCTGAGTAATTACTGTTGGTAATTGATTAAGGGAATCAAAGGTTTATCATTATGAAGCCCTAACCCCAAAGAGCAGCCAATCTAATTACAAGGGCAAAAGAGGATGGCTCTTGCCTTCCCTGCTCCCAAAGATCATATGAATATGTAGTAATTCTTCACTTTTAATTAATATTCTACTTAAAAATGTTCTCTTACAGTTTACCTTCACTAGTCCTATTGTGTTGCAGACGTAAAGGAGAACTGACCTTTCGATGTGAGTCTCAAAGCCTCTGGGTTCAGTGATTTCCCTTACTTTCGCTTACCTTTTACTCAGTCACCCTTTGCAGTTTTGTATTAAGGCTTACTACTGTTTCTTCAATCCTTGTTAAAGTTCCATAATCATTAGTTACCAGAATTTTGCTCATTATTAACTGAGTTTAACACACACACACACATACACACACACACACAACATTGCCTAGGACTGAAGGTTTTTCACTTGTATAAGAGCTATTTTACTTATTTTACTTATTTCTTGTAACAGCTCTATGAGACCAGTTACTATTTTCTATTTTGTAGAAAAGGAAAAGGCTCACAAAGCTATGGAGCTTGGTTAAAGCCAGACTGCTCCCAGGCAATGGAGCTGAGGTTGAAACCCAGAGGTTCCTGGGTTTAAAAGTTGTTTTCATAAAACATGGCAGATAGAAGTTACATTATAACATTAATTTTATAATAAGAATAATCTCAATGTTTAATTTTTTTAGTCATGAACATTAAATTCCTCTTACATTGTACCACACCTCTCTGTACTAGAATGCAGAGATCTGTGTGTGTGTGTGTGTGTGTGTGTGTGTGTAAGCGCACTCTACATTTCAGCAGACAGTTCTGAATAAGATATGATCCCCTTGTAAAAGAGAAGGAATGCCTCTATCTTTCTACCCACATTGACTAACTTCACTTGCTATATATTAATCAATTTATTATAAACAGCTTCTCCCAGCTTTATTAAATGTCATGTCCCTAATGGCCAGGTTTGCTAGTTATTCTTCAAGCAAGGCTTAGAGACAAGTAATATTTCCTCTCAGTCTTACCGGTAAGGTATGGTTTTGGAAGTGTGAAGTGGAGGAAGAGAAGAGAATGGGAGAGACAGGGACAAAATTGGGCTGGCCCTTGAGTTCCTTTCAGAAATAAAGCAAAGGAGAAAAGGAGCATGGCTTGGCTGAGAGATTCCAGAAGGAAAGAAGAAGGCCGATCAGAACGGTCAGGTGGAACGATGTCATGCGTGCTGCGCAGAAGAATGGCAGGTGTGGAGAGGCAGCTGGCCATGGGGGGGGGGGGCGGTGGTTCTGCAGCCCATGAGCCATCTGCAACCCATGAGAAAAGGACACTTGGAGAAATAGAGAATGCCTGAAAACTCTGGAGTATCTTCCACCTCCTTCCATAGAAGATGATAGCCAAACACACAGCTGTCACCGGTGATGTGGGCTGTAATACAAGATGGGCCTTGGAAGAGCTGGCTGGGGACTGGGTGGATGCAGGGCAGGGAATAAAGGGGTTCTAATCGCTCGGCACACTCTTTGTGTTCCACCTCCTCCTCTCCAATTCTCTCCCTTGACGGTCTGTCTCCCCATCAGGAGAACAAGACAATGGACAGGGTCTCTTCTTTGCAGTACATACGATACCAGTGTTTTCCAAGAGTGTCCTGGTCGTCTTTTGACAGGACCCAGTCTTTCTGGTATTCTGTACATTCTGTTCTTTTATCCATCTTTAAGTTCTACCCTCTATTTCCAATGTAATAAACTCTGTCTTAAACATAAACTCCCCTAATCACACTAGAACGATATGGGAAGACTGCTCACTTCTTAATGGAAGATAAGAAAGTACTGATATGATGTCATTTCAGTTTTGAAATCTTCTCATCACCAAATCCTTCAGTGCTTTCTAAAATGTCCCTAGCTATGGATTCACAATTTTCTAGACATTGAAAAATGAAAAATCTACGGTTCGAAGCCTAATATTTCTTTTATGTGTTACAACATATTTTTGGCTAACAACTTCCAATGGAGAAATTTTTCTCTTTACTTCATCAGTTAAGAGATTAAAATGTCAAGAAAGCAAAGAGGAAATTCGATGGAATATTCCCTTTGAGCAGAATGCGAGCTTTGCCAAATGTTAGGAGAACTGAAAGTCGATGCAGCCAAACACATACAGCTCCTTGATGAGACAAAACTACATGGTTTGTGTAGACACTTTAGGCTTACTGTTATAATAACAGAACATTTCCCATTAAAGTGCAATCATATAGATTGTATTTACCCTACAGAATTAGCTCTGAAACTGTTCAAACCATACTACATTCATTCTTAGTGTCTTGCAAATACCAAGTGTATGGATTAAACTGTGTCTCTGTGTGTAACCAGGTAACTTGGCCATTGCTAAAGTGAAGGCTATTCAAAGATTAAAGGAAATCCTACAGAATGCAATTGATTTGGGTTTCTCAGTTGCCATTTCTGTTACACTGTATTATATCTTCTTCTAATTATTTCAGTAATCCCTGTCTCACCCTTCTTGTACCATGAGATTTTTAGCTCCTTCGGTATCACATATATTAGATATATCATTATATATCCAGTTTATCATTTGTGGTAAATTGCATAAATCTTGAATAAAAGACACATCTAAGCTTCATTTAGAAAATTATTTGATAAATACCACTTGGTAGCTTCAATGCATTCATGAGAAATGTAAACGGCCTTTTTCTCAGCTTTAAGTTTTAACACCCCTGTGTGGACATATGGTTTGTATACTTTGGCTATAAATATTCCTGGATGGTAGGACGCCACAACTCTGCAGAATGCCACAGACCATAGGATCAGGAGCGATTTCTCTAAGGTAGAATGATGCTGCTAACACTCACCAAGCAGACCGTTCACAGTATTTCTTTTACAGAAGGAAAATGACTCACGACCCCTCAGAGCTGATCTCCTTTTGTCTAAACATAGTACCTTTTATTTTTCCATCCCATCTGTTCTCTACCCTCCAATGAGTCAGGTTCACCTTTTCAAACCGGAATCTCCATCCGAGGGGACCGCTTCCCGCGGGAGCCGTCACCCTTCCTCCACCCCCAGAGCCCGAGCCTTCACGCCAGGCTTTTCAATTCTGCTTTCCCTCTCCTCTTCCGTGCAGCACTTGGTCCATCTCTCGCCTTGCTTTGCTTCATGCTGATGGTAAAGTTGTGTGTTTATTTTAAAAATCGTTTTGCAACCCTTCACATTCCAGCTCTCAACCCAGCATGCGGTTGCCCAGCAACCCTGACTGGGCCGCTCCTCTCCGGGGCTGAAGCCAGAGGCTGCCAGCAGCAAACAAGGCCGCTGGAAATCATCATCTCACTTGCTCCCCAGTCAATTACTGGAATCCAATGAAGCGCAGGGCCTTCACAGACTCGAGGCGCTGTCTCCTTCTTTCAGCTCTTTGGCTTGGTACAAACTACTCTGTCAATAGTTACTCTGTTCCTTCACATCCAATTTCATTTCCTCCTGATGGCTGGCAATGCAATTTGAGAAATCATGAATTGTTTCAACACAAACAAACAGAACTTAGCAACCTGATGTCCAAACAATTTAAAATTTGGGTAGAAATAAAACGATATTTGTTTATTCTTATGTTGCTCAGGATGGGTAAATTTTTTCCCATCGATGCTTTACATAAAAAGCCTTTGTTTCGTTTTTCAATACTAGTACTAGTCCTGTTGTGTTTTTTTTTTTTTTTTGGGGGGGGGGTTAGTTGTGAGGTTTGAACTCATGGCCTGGGCTCTGTCCCTGAGCATTTTTGCTCAAAGTTAATCCTCTACCACTTTGAGCCACAGCACCAGCACCACCTCTGGTTTTCTGGTGGTTGACTGGAGAGAAGAGTCTAATGGACTTTCCTGCCCGGAGGGCTGGTTTCGAGCTATGATCCTCCTGAGTAAGCTAGGATTACAGGCATGAGGCATCAGTGCTGTTGTTTAATATGCATAGAGGTTATGTCTAACAATGGTTTTAAAATGTTGAAAAAATCAATTTACCCATTAATAGTAATATCAGTATTAGTGTTTCATACTAGTATTAGCATGTAAAACAAAATCAAAGATCAACTGAAAATCTTTAGGGTCCTGGGAGTATTTTCGGTTATTCCTGGAGTGTCTTAGGAATTTCTAATTTGTATCTGACCATGCTAAGCACCTTTTAGACTCTCACCTATGTACAAAATAACAGTTTCAGAGGTAAATTGAAATTCTGGCTTCACTAGGTCTGGGCAGTGCCAATATTGCTGGTCTCTACACCTGATTTTGAGTATTAAGGGCTTGTATATAAAAGATCCTTGAAAGAGATTCAAGATTGGTCAAGACTCCCTGAATAGAAAGACCTACGTACACGGCAGGGAAGAAGATAACTGTTCTCAGGCTCATCTTGTTGAGCATTTTAAAAGAATGATGATTCAGAGTTTCCAGATAACGTCTGCGTAATGATGTCAGAAAGAGCAAAGCAGCGTGGATTACCTGTTTAATATCCACAATCACAGGTGGGAGAAATGGGCCCTCCTGGCAAGGTAACATTTAACAGACCTAAGAAACTAAGTCTTCCACGGACATCCCTGTCTCAGACTCCCAAGCCTCCCATCAATAAAAAGGTCTAACTGAAAAATAGGAAAATATGGCTTATCAACATGTATAAAAAAAGAATTTCCTCTGGCGTACTCCCTGTGGCCACTGTATATGATTTTGGTACACTATTGTATATATGCTTCTCTGAACTAGGGAAGGGAAAGAAAAATGAGGGAGAATTTAACAAATAAGACAAGAAATGTACTAACTTCCTTATTATGTCACTGTAGCCCCGCTGTACATCACCTTGTCAATGAAATTTAATTTTTTTTTTTAAAAAAGAAACTTTTCAAGGTCAGAGTAAACTCAATAGGACTTATTGTCTCCAAGTAAAATGCTATACCATGCTAACAGAAATGGTTTTGTTTTTGTTTTTTGTTTTTTAACAATGAAGGAGGTGGTATTTTCCTAATACTCTCTTGGCTGTTCTGCTGAACCCTGAGTAGAATCTGTTCTGAGGTTTGACTTACAAAGAACACAGGCAAAGATGATGTTTGGATCAGAGCAAAAGGAAAGGTCAGGGAAAACGAACTCCTAGGGAAGGAGAAGCCTGGGACTTGACTGCTGCTTTCAAACCTCTACTAGAAAAGGGATTGTCGTGTTCTAGCAAAGAACCATGTTTGCTCATTTGGTGATCCTCTCAAAATTGTGTATTTTCTATCATGAATAATTTAAGAATATTCTGGATAATTGTCCAGTAGAGTGATACTGTGAATAATTATGGGTTAAATATGATTCACAATATTTTTCAAATCTTGTGTTTTGAAATATTCGCTTTTGTCTTTGTGGAAAAAGCAAACCTATCAAATTTAACTTTTGTTCTTTAGTCATATATTCTGAATGTACATCAACCAGAAGTTGATTACTCTATTACTCTATATTTAATAGTCATATTTGTACAGTGTCAAATTCTTGTTTAAACATCGGACCAGTTCCTCTCTACAAATGATCATTTATCCAAGAATACCATGAATTATACTTTACTCATCAAAGTAAATGAATCATTTCTTAGGGGAACACATGTTTATAGAGTACCTCACTAGATAATGAAATATTTATACACATACAGCTCACCGAACTGGTAGACATTTTATATATCATTGTATATCTTTGGCTCGTATTTATTATTACTTCAAATAAAACAAAGATTTATTCAAGAAATCAAATAGAATTAATTCCAGAATTTTAAGTTATGATTGTTTTAAGAGGTTAAGCCCCTATGGAGGCTCTGATAGGCATGATTTGCTTTATCAATTGTGATTACATTTCCTGGCACCCAGTCAGCAGTTTGAAGCGGTTTGCTGGCTGGACTCCACGCCTCTCCTGCGTGCTGTTATGTCTGACAGTGGTGTTAATATGTTGACAAATCAACCTATTCATTAATATTCAGCAGGCTTGCTGGATCTGCAAGCTTCATAAACTGTTACAAACACAGTTTAATGATTAAAATGACAATTGTCTTTCTTTTGTTCCTCATACCATTGGATTTCTGGGTCTCATCTAGCCAAGGCTTATTTTCAATGGGGTTATTTTTTTTGTTTTGAACGATATGTAGTGAAAGAGGGACCTACAGCTGGTTGCTTTTCATGGCAAAGTGCTACTTCCAACTTAAGTGTTTAGCATTCTGGAACACAGTTGGATTTTTGAAAACGTACCATGTGGTAATGGTGCTAGGCTTTTATTTAGCTTTTCTTTGTGTTTGTGCTGGCTGTATTTTTCAATCTCCAATTCCTGGGAGGGAAAAACATACTTGTGACCAATTTTACTTGAACTTGCCAAGGAGAATGGCCAAAAAAAAAAAAATATGCTTTTCAACTAAAATTTAGATGCTTTGATAAACTTAGTGGTAGAGTATAGCCATTCTATGCCTTGGTATTCTACATATTCTGTTCTGTACAGCTGAAGATTGGGATCAACTGGGAGAATAATTTACAGCTGTGCTTATTAGGGAAAAGAGGCAGAAATACTTTCGTGAACACTGCTGGAGTCCACGTGTGGGGGAAACCTATGCTCCTGGTACAGCATCACGATTTGCCCATCAGTTCTGCACTAACAGCACACTTTGGACTGATGTAGGGGCATGTGGGCCTTTGCTCTTTCTATCTTAGCTATCGGGCTTCCTGCCCGATCTTAATTCCTGAGAATACCAGAGAGCCACGTGACCCCGAGGCTGAGCCGTAAGGACGCAGCAGGTGCCTGAGGACTAGGTGCTTCTGCGGACTTCACCTGTGAACACAGAAAATGATCTTCTGTCCGCAGGGGGCGGGGGGCTCCTTGTGAGGCAATTTCCAAGGCTGCCTCTGTGTTGATTACTGCCTGCTTGCTTCCTTAATGGTATATCAAGGAATATCAAAACTCAGAAGGGAAACGGAAGGTATTTCTCTGGTGCTCTTCGTGGCCCATTACTAACCCCCCTTAAATCCACTGTACCATCTCTAACTGAACACATCAATGCAACGATGGAAATGTACTTTTACTCCAACGAGTTCATTCCTATCCAGCCCAGCAAGGCCTGTCCTTGTTCTCTTAATGAAGTATCTTGCACTGAGGTAACTTTCGTCTCCTTTAGGAAAAGCACATGACGCGGTCACCTGTGTCACTGCCCTACGGAAAGAACAAACTCTGGGGAAACAAAAGCCGGATCAGCAAGTAGCATGTACCAAGGAGTCACTTAAGACCTATGCTATGATCCTGAGAAGATGAAGAACTGGAGGCAAAGGGAATTCATGGACAGACTCAGAGCCTTCGGATAGCATGTTCCTTATCATGCAGCAGCGAGTGGTGTTTGAGAGAAAGGAATGGAATCCTACAGGTCTTCAGCGAATAACATTTCTAAATACATACTATCCATATTGTAAACAATATTTGTTCATGTGTTTAGAAATTTAGGCAACACTGGTTCTGTAGCACAGATATTTTATCGAAACCACTTTTAAAAACTATAAAATCCCTTCCACTGGAGAGTATTTCTGTGTTCTCTACATTACTGTTCTCCATTTAATTTACATACATCACTTCAATTACTGTACTGGCCACCTTTGGAACTGACAGCAGTGACCAGCATGCGGTGTAGAAGATGTACAGATAAAGTAAATATTACTAATAGAGGCACCATTCATTACTAATTCTTAACTTTCTATTCTCTAGGCTTTCTTGCATTTGATGGCTGATGTTCTACCATTTGGGCTCTTCTTTTTGCTGCTTAATTGAGAATGGAATCTCATGGATTTTTCTGCCCAGGCTGTCCTCCAACGATGACACTCCAGATCTCGGCCTTCTGAGCAACTAGGAATACAAGTGTAAGCCACCCACACGTGACTTGCTCACGCTTAGCTTTTGGTTAAGGCCTATCTTAAATGATCTACTCTGTCTATTACAGCATCCATTCACAGGCAGGATGCCCTGTGAACTCCGGAAGTCAGGGCACTGGGCACTGTACACAGCTCACTTTCATTCTTCTTGGTCCTCTTTATTCCCAGAGGTCCCATTATGTACATTTTTTTGTATTATTACAATTAAGCCAGACATACTTAGTTTAAAGCTTTCCGAAAATGTAAAATCAGGAAGGACTATGAGGAACAATGTACATAAAATGAGCACTATTGGTGTATTTTAGAAAGTAACCATGTCCCTTCTAGTCTGTTCCTAGAACCTCAAGGCATTTCACCTCTTTCCACTCAAAGGAGAACTTAGTGAGGGCTTTATCTTGCACCTAGGTTTGTCTTCAATCACTTTCTCCTTGCCAAGTGAAATGTGTACTTTCTGCTCAGACACAAATGGCTTCTGAATTTTGCTTTCCCTTGAATGCTACATCTCTTCCTTTTCGTTCCATCTAGTTAAATCTACAGCAACTCTCCCTCCTCTGAACTTGCAGATTCTGATTTTATACTTGTTGACAATTCAAGGAAATAAGTGATTATTTTTCCAAATTTATATAGTCCATCTCCCCAGATAGATTTTACATTTCTAAGTCACATGATATGTTCTGTCTCCTATTTTCACTATTAGCTGTGATAGACATAAATTGTGATTTCTCAGCAACTATTTTCTTGAGCTACAAACTGGATTCATAGGTAATCCAGATTGGTGGTCTTACAAACAGTGATAACTTATTTTATTGAATTTCGGTATTAGAGGTGTATCTAGCATAAAGGTTGTAAACTCCTAACAAGAGCTAGCAGCCACATGGTTATTCAGAACTGCTCTTTCTTCTACCTTCTGGAAAAGAAAGAATAATTACACTTCACTTTCATCTTCATTGAGTTATCCTAAATACATAGCTGCTCCTTTGGCACACACGATAGCTCTTTTGTAGGCCACAGATTTCCATTAAGATACATCCACCTGGCTAAGAGTTACAACTAATTAGAGGGTGTTAGAGGTTGTTGCTAATGGTAACTTAAAGCTCTGATAATGGATAGTGCTTGCCATTTACTACTAACAAGATCTAAGAACTTAATCTACTTTGGGCAGTTTATGCATTTTCCCATTTCTATTCTAGCACATGTGATAATAGGCATCAATCAGAGAGCTTTATATAGGAAAGCATTAGTCTTTTAGGAGGCGGGAATCTAAATAGTCTCAGTGAACTCAGAGCCAGACATTGCCTAGACACTGTTTAGCAAGGAAACGGGGCTTCCAGTGAGCAGACGTAGGCTCAGTTTGGCTGAGTTCTGGTCAGCCCATGATGAGCTTTGTGATTCTCACCTGGGGTGTCGCTTCTTTTGCCCCACTTTTCTTCATCGAAAGGGAAGTACAATACAAGAACCAACCTTAGGATACTGGTGTTGAGAATTAAAGAAACTCCAAAGTACTTTACTGAGGATTTGGGGGGGGGGGGGAGAATTCAAGGTTTGTTTGTTCAATCTTAGCCCTGACCAGCCTCTGCCATTTATTTTAAAACATTGCTTATCTTTTAAGAATGATATTATACTATTCATAAGGGAATGAAAGACTTGGAAAAACCCAAAGGAATGTAGGTTTTATGTTTTTCCTCATTTGTGATAACTAGATTGTGCCTATAAATCCACAAGTAAACATATTGGATGGATACACAGACACACAGACACACACACACTCACTGAGACATGATAAATTATACAGCTATCTAGGTAATCACACAGAGTGAGACGGAAGGAGGACGTTCCTAGGAGATGATGACAAAGGCACAATAGCTAGGTGCATCTGACCATATAAGGTAATATTTATCAAAATGAACTCCAGGAAGTGGAAACAAGAGGGCTTTTTTTGTTGTTGTTGCTGTTTTTGTTTTAATTTCTTTTTGTCTTGTTTGTCCAGGTTAAGGGGGAGACCCAGAAATGATGGGAGAAAGGTTGGACAAATGCATCAGTGATATTCTAGACCCTATGTTTAAAGAAACTATACAACTTGTGTGTGTGGATGGGAGAGAAAAACAGGGAGAGAGCAAGGGAAGGGATGACACTGCTCAAAAAGACATTATCTGACTTATGTAACCAGAATCCCTCTGTTCATTTTAAGATAACAATAAATAAAATTTAAGAGAAAAGGAAGTAACATGAGAAAAGAATATAGTTTTCAGTAATACAACTGCCAAAGTGACATGGTCATCTAAGTACATATGGAAATTATACACAAACATGTTCTAGTATTGAGCAATTTGATTCAACCCCTAAATTCCACGGAAATTGCCAAATAAAATATTATATAGGCTTTGGTACACGAATGTGTATACTGTAACAAAATCTTAACATCACTATGTTTTTGTGTTGGTAGTACTGTAAAAGTGCTTAATAAAAAAAATTGAGTGTGATGGGCACTACTGTTATCTCAACCATACTCATGTGAGACAGAGGTACGAAGATTACATTCAGAGGCCAACAAAAACAAAATCAGAATGAAGTTTCTGGAAAACATACAAAGAACAAAAGGACTGGTGTGTGTCTTTAGGGTTGAAGCAATTGCTTAGAAAGTAGGAGGACCTAAGTTCAATCCTTAGTATTACCCCTCCAAAAGGGGAAGGGGATTCATATGAAACCTACATGGTCCTAAAGATTCATTCTATGTACACATCTATATGTTCCAGGGAACTATACCAAAATATGAATAATTTTCTTCTACCTTTTAATCTAAGTTACCTGAATTCTTTGTCTTTATAAGTACACACCCATCACATCCAAAGACTTTTCTTAAATTTATTTTACTTCCCAATTCACTACAATGACTTGTTTCCGAACCAGTGGGCAATCTGAGCACGTAGAGTTTGATAACTGACAGTGAAATGAGACACATAATGGATAATGAGAACACTGGAGTTGGAAGAGGAGACATTACCTTCGTGAGAGATCTCCTTCCAGGGGTTTGGTGGATACATGAAAGCTGCATTCTGGATCTGGTCGTGAATGTCTTCATCTTCGTTAAATGGGAATGTGCCGCTCAGGCTCACGTAGATGATGACCCCGACAGACCACATGTCCAGGGAGCGGTTATAGCCCTTGTTCCTGAGGACTTCAGGTGCCAGGTAAGCTGGGGTACCCA
The DNA here is from genome assembly GCF_023159225.1 of Perognathus longimembris pacificus. Classification (NCBI taxonomy): domain Eukaryota; kingdom Metazoa; phylum Chordata; class Mammalia; order Rodentia; family Heteromyidae; genus Perognathus; species Perognathus longimembris. The sequence goes on from NC_063174.1 coordinate 5,582,355, forward strand.
CCACAGACCTCCGGAAAGATTTCTCCCCAATGATCCGAGCAAAACCAAAATCACAAAGCTTCACCTGTTGATAAGAAGAGTTAGTTGAAAGAATGAACACAAAATTGTGTGTGTGTGTGTGTGTGTGTGTGTGAAGTTACTCAGGTCTGCTGGCTATATATATGCATATTACATATATACATCTGCATTTACATATCCAAATGGGTGGGTATAATCCATAACGTATATTTTATATATTTTATATGTAGTATACATTAGATATAGTTTCTTACCTAGACTATATATAACAGACTCTACAATATAGAATATATAACGTAGACTATATAAATACATATGCATATATATACGAAGTCTGACAACTATATTTCTTGCATGTGTTTCTCGTGGTAGAAGAAATGCTATTTTCCACCTGATGTATTAGAAATCTGGTTTATGTGATGATGCAAATACTACATTTTCATTCATAAAATATTCACCTACATGCTTTCTCTTCCACTCCCTGAAAACTAAGAGACAAATGTGGAAATGAGTGGGTAATACTGCTCACAGGTAGGAGACCATTGTGTAAATCAGGGGAATAATGAACTTAACTCAAGGGATTGTTATAAGCAAATGGTGAGACTAGAGAGCTTTGTCATGGCATCAAAAGAACCCTCAACAGCAGCCCCATGCTGGCAGGTGGGCAAGGCATGCAGGAATCAGGATAGAAATGCACGACAGCTGCCAGGCTGTGTCACTCCACATTCACGATTTCCCTGGGGAAGGGAGCAGTTGTTTTCTACTCTGTGGGTTGAGGACAAGAGAAGAGAATGATAAAAGGGGTTATAGGGATTAAGATGGTCGGTACTCACAGACCGACATGTAGAACCACACAGAAGCCCCCTGGCACAATTTCTTAAGGATAATTAAAAAGAAGAAAGAAGTTTTGGTCTTCATCGACCACTTGAGTCACCCTCTTACCCTGTTTTACTACAACTGTTTTATGACAGCGTCTTGCATTTTTGTCCTGGCTCTGCTGGACCTCGAGCCTTCTAGTTCTACCTTCCCGGTAGCTGGGATTACAGGTGTGAGCCAGGGCACTCAGCCTGAATTCTCATCTTCTAATTTTCAAGTGCCAGCTGCGTGCCGGAGACACGAAAGGGCCTCTGTCTTAAGGCCAATGCTTTCAACCCTGGATAAGGGAGGCCCTGTCTGGAGAAGCCAGAATGCATTATGGGAAAGCACAGGTATGTCTTATCAACGCAGATGAACTGAGAAGCCCATGATAAAGACACAGTATCAAAGGCATAAGAAGGTAACACATGGATGCCAATGCTCTGGGAAATTTTAAAGCAAATAAATGTTTTGAGGGAGAAAGGAAGAAAAGAAGGTAAGGAGATGCTTCCGAAGAGCCAGCAGTACTGAGAAAAGCTTTTCTACTTGCCTGAGGGAAAGGATCCGCCGACGCCAGCAACACATTTTCTGGCTTGAGGTCACAGTGAACGATATTTTTAAAATGAAGATGCCGCAAAGCCACGAGTATCTATGAAGAAGCCAATCACCAAAATGATTTCATTTCAGCTTCTCTGTTCCAGTGTTTTCCTTTTCTTTTCCTCATAATGGGGGTAGGGGAGCAGGTTGAAGTCAGGGTCTCAAGCTTGCAAGGCAAGCTAGCGTCACCTGTCCCCACAAAGCGCAAGATGCTATCTAATAGGACACAAATTGAAAATCCAAGCAAATCCAAGCTCTTTACGTTCAAGAAAGATACTCATACGGGCCGGATTAACAGCACAGCCCGTTATGGAATCCACAAAGCACCTAACACAGGTAGATAAAGGAATCCAGCATGGAACAGGGCTACATATCCTTGTGTATTTTCGTTGAGCCAGCAGTAAACCAGTGTACCTTTAAAATTTCAAGAGTGGGTTCTTCCTGCCTATTGCTAATTTGGTATTCTGACTAGCCGGGAGAGGAGTCAGGTAGGACAAGGCACCTCTGCAGCTTCAGCTAAGTGTAGCTCGGATGGGGAAGAGACGAACCAACAAGGCTAGGAAGCTGTAGTTAGACAGTGACAACATTTGCTATTAAATATTATTTTTTTCCTCTCTCTAATTGATTTCTTACCTGAGTAATTAAAAACTTCGTTATGTGCTCTGGCAACCTGCCCTTTTCGCTCGACAAGATCATCTCTAGCATGTCTCCATGGAGTTTCTCCATAACAACAAACACTCTCTCGGGCGTCTCAAACATACACTCCAAATTGACAACACCAGGGTGATGAAGGTTCTATTAAAGATAAATAAAGCACTTCAAGAAAATGAAGGTTTTCCTTAAAAAAAGAAGTTCTGTTTGGCAAGCTCACTGATTATACAAAACCGTTAAAAGTTGAAAGCTAGGGAGAAAACCCACACCTAAGATTTTTAACACCTCTAAATTCCACATGTGCTGCTTTATAGTTTTTGAAAGTCTAATGTCTCCAAAAAAATACATCTTTACTTTCTATGCACAGTGAAATTATTTCTATGCTAAACATCCAAATTCTAGCACAATGAATTGCTAATTAGGTTTTAATTAGAATATCATACTGCAAAATGTGAAGTTTCTTAAGATCATCTCCAATATTAAGCATCCTGTCCCTAAAACGAAGGCCATCTTTAGGGGATTGGTAAAAAGGTAATGAAGGAAAGATGAAATTCATACATAAAAGTGAAAATGAGTACACTGAAGAAACATCTTATTTAAAACCTCTTGGAATTTCTCCACTCCTGGAACATGTAGTAGTTTGTCACAGAAGCTCTGAAATAACAATTACTAAGGATACATAAAAATGTTCCTGAGCCCTTGGTTTGTTCAGCACACCCTACTACATAGTAGTCTTGCTCTCCAGCATTCAATAAATATTTGCACAATAGAGCAATGGCTGGCTAATGCTGGCAGTTTGATAGGCTGTCACATACATCAAGTAAAAATTATTCTTATATGATTCCTTCTAACAAAGAATCACCCTCTCTCTTCCAAAAACAAAATTCTAGGACTTCCTTAAATAGTCTAATAGCTGACTGGAGGGAAAAAAGCAGTATCTTTATTTTAGGAAGACATATCATTGAGTGACAAATTGTATTTAAATGGACCATTCACAAGCTATTGAATACCTGACATTGCTGGCTGTTGAGTAAAGTCATGGATAGAAGCTGGTAAAAGCAAAGAGGTTACGGGTAGCCTTACAGTGGAGTTGTCTTCTGTTAGTAGAGAATGCCTGACATCCACCCACCCTTTAGAGCCAGCCCACCACAGGCAGTAGCTCCCATGGGGATAAGGACTCTTGGAGCTTCCTTTTGTTACTTTGGCTATTTTGATCCTTGCTTTAGAATCTTACCAGTCTTTCTGATTCGGCTATCTTGGAGTCTGATCATACAACAAAATAACCTTTCTCCATACCAGTGCTACAGTCATAGTTAACTAGTCAAATCCAACTCCATCAGACAGATTAAGACTAGAGTTGTTCCCATGAAGAGCTGAGCTAACATAGCTCACACTATTACTACTTACACTTTGACTAGCTAGCAAGTTGTCTTTGAGCAGCATGGAAGTAGCAGATCTTTAAGTGGAAGGGTAATTATTTAACTCTCTGGATTATGGAATTATACTGGTACTTTCTCTCCATTTCCCCTTCCATGATCTCTTAGCCTTTTTTCCCTGCACATATCCCCTGTGGGACAGAAGAACCACAATGACTGTCTGTCAAGCCTCATGAGCCTCCAGCTGTATTCCTGTAGTACCTGAGTCCTCAGAGATACTACAATTTTTTATTTCTTTTCTCATTTCCATCTTCTACACTATGACTCAAGTGTTCCTACACAGAGGTTAAGAGTTTAATATACATCCTCTAACTGGAGTGTTCCCAGAACACATTAGGCCAGGAGTATGGGACAGATAAATGAACTTGCTCAGTGTTTTGTGGCATATATCTATTACATGCTCTGGAGAATACAGTATCTGTAATAGCATATTTATGATGCTATTTTCTTTTCCCTAAGATTTTAAGTCTGGCTAGGCAAACAGATTTTAAAAGGAACAAGATCACAAGAGCCCAATAGCTATACCCTTATGATGACATAAGATGATGCTAAGTGAAATGAACTCCATGTTATGGAAATGATTGTTATATCACAGTTGTAACTACTTTCAACGTCCCATGTGTATCTGTAGCTTCTACTATTGATGATGTTCTTGTATCACCTTCCTGTGATTGTATCTACACTATCTCTGTAATCTTATCTGAGTATATTGGAAACCGTGTATACTGGTATTAGAACTAGGAAATTGAAAGGGAATGCCAAAATTGAGAGACACAGGGTAAAAAAAGAGAAACAACTACAAAAGCAATACTTGCAAAACTGTTTGGTGTAAGTGAACTGAACACCTCAGGGGGGGAAAGGGTAAGGAGGAGGGGGGAGGGGGGCATGAGGGACAAGGTAACAAACAGTACAAGAAATGTATCCAATGTCTAACGTATGAAACTGTAACCTCTCTGTACATCAGTTTGATAATAAAAACTTAAAAAAAAAAAAGGAACAAGACAGGACAATCAAACAAAGACGAAGGTTGGGGCTGGGGATATGGCCTAGTGGCAAGAGTGCCTGCCTCGGATACACGAGGCCCTAGGTTCGATTCCCCAGCACCACATATACAGAAAACGGCCAGAAGCAGCGCTGTGGCTCAAAGTGGCAGAGTGCTAGCCTTGAGCGGGAAGAAGCCAGGGACAGTGCTCAGGCCCTGAGTCCAAGGCCCAGGACTGGCAAAAAAAAAAAAAAAAAGACGAAGGTGTGGGGACCAGTGGGAAGAAGGAAGTCAAATGCAGACATTGAGGGAGATGAATATGTATGTATTTATATACACCTATGCAAATCTAAAGTGACAAAAGAATAACAGCATATTCAAGAAAACACCTGAATGAAAGCCATGTTTACAGAATAGGCAAAGAAAAGCTAAACACCTATCCATTATACTTGGGCTCTGCTCTTTTATGTCTTCTTGCTTTACACGTCTCCTTTCTCCATAAAGTACTATGAGTAGATGCTCAGAACTCTATAAGTGAAATGCACTTGCTTTTCTATATAGTTTTATATAATAAATCAATATTAAAGTTCACTGTATACAGCTAAGGCAAAGCCAGCAGTGATACTTTCCCATAACTGGATTTTCTTTTTTTTTAATTGACCCAAATCACCAAACTTTTAATATATAATACAAACAAAAGAACATAAACAAAGTATAAAGAATAATGCCCTATTTATCCAAACTCCTTACTTTATACTCATGTGAAGTTATTTATTTAGCCTAGAGAATGTACTATTTGAAGACTGGATAGGAAAAAGATCAAGTGCTTATCACTATATCTTTAAGTATAATTTACGTTAATCATTTTTATACATTAAGAACAACTTCAAGATAAACTTCAATCATGGTGGCCCATGTGACTCTACTAGTTTTAATTATTCATAGAAAATATGAAAGTAGGCTGGGAATATGGCCTAGTGGCAAGACTGCTTGCCTCGTATATATGAAGCCCTGGGTTCGATTCCCAAGCACCACATATATAGAAAATGGGCAGAGTGGCGCTGTGGCTCAAGTGGCAGAGTGGTAGCCTTGAGCAAAAAGAAGCCAGGGACAGTGCTCAGGCCCTGAGTCCAAGCCCTAGGACTGGCAAAAAAAAAAGAAAATAAGAAAGTATATTCTAAAACTTTTCATTCCTAATGTCCAGAGTGAGTGAATTTTAAAAAATGGCACAAAGATGACAACAACAGGGAAAACATGGTTGTGTGTAAAAAGAATTTTTGCTATCTTCCCAGTCTTACCTCAGGGATTTAGATAATTTTGGAGCACAGCAAACTTCTACAGGACTCTTTAACCATCTGTTTGTTGCATTAAAGTAACTTGATTTTCAGGAAATGAAACATTTGGTCAAGGACAGGAAAGACTAGCAGGCATTCACACATAACAGATTGATGACATATCCATGGGTGAATAAAAGTTGTTTCAAAGTCTGAGAGGAAATATTTTCCAAAGATTAAGAGGAAAATGTTCCTGACCCAAAATGCCTAGAAAATTTACACGTGATGAAAAGACACTAGTTATTAGAAGCATTGGCTTTTGTAAAGTGGTAATAGTTCACTAAAGAAAAATTATGTGTTTACATTTTATTTTATGTTTAGATTCATGTTTCATAACATTCTTTCCTGCTTGGTGATACTGGGGCTTGAACTCAGGACCTTGCATGTGCTAGGCAGGTCCTCTACCACTTGAGCTAACTCTCTAGACCTTTTTATTTTAGATCTTTTTCAAATGAGGTCTTATATTGTTGCCAGGGAATGGCCTAAAAATGTGTTCCTCTTATATACACCTTCCACGTAGCTGGGATCACAGACACACACCTCTACAGTTGACATGTTTGTTGAGATACTCATACTAGCAGAGTTGTCCTCAAGCTACAGTCCTCTTTGCCTCTAGAAGAGCAGAGGTAACAGGTAGAGCTACTAGGCATGAATACTTGCCAAGTGCTTCTAGTGTTACTTTACTGTAAGCATGGAGTTGATGCATACATTGAGCTCTATTTAAATTTGCTGTATTCTCCCCTTGTATTTTCATCTTATACTTGTAGTACTATTATTCCATGCAATCATAGGTGAGGTGAATAGAAGAGAATGTCAGTCAATGTATATTTCAGTGGGATGTTAGGAGCCATGCAATTTTAATATGAGGACTTCTACTATTTTCTAAGGACTCAGTGACTTTGCCTTAGACCAAGATGGGGAAAATTAAACTTAAAAGAATCTAAATTCCCATCAGCAAGCAGAGCCAATGGAAGAAATCCCATTGCTCAGAGCATGAGTCCTGAGCGTTTATTCTCAAAGATACAGCACTGAAGCAATAGCTTTGCTGACTGCTATTTCAGCCAATTCTCCAGAGCTGAGAAAAAAAAAAAAAAGCACACCATTTTTTATTCATTTTCTGATTACAATTTCTTACAGTTTCTGCTTCACTTAATGGTCCTAAAAATCATAATCCCCTTAATGCTAAATGAAAGGGGAGCAGCTTGCAATGCCTGAAAGATGCTAAAAAAGGCACCTCGCCGAGAACAAATGATTATAGAAATGTTCGTTAAAATTAATATCTGAATTGATAGGCTAAGCTCTCCTACATTCCAAAATCTTGAATCCAGTGTATCCACGAGGAACACTCCCAACGATGAGTAAGTGTCTCTCCACCCAAACTTATCTTTGGGACATTTCCTCTCCTGGTGAATGATGAATCATCAGGTGAGAGAAGTTGAGACTCATTCTAAACAAGCTCTTCTTTCTCACTTCCTACTGCTACCTGCCCTCTGAACTTAAGGAAGCCTACCTCCTCATCTGTTCACTCTCATCCTTTAGCTGCCTCCTTTTGAGATTTTTTTTTTTTGCGGGGGGCTGAGGGGGGGGATGGTATTGGGGCCTTGTCTAGCAATTGTAGGTTCTGGATTCAAACTTCAATTCCACCAAAAAGGAAAAGGAAGACACAAACAAACAAACAAACAAACAAAACCAGCATTTCATTCTGAAACTCAGGATTCTCATGACAGATCTACGGATGACAGGGAGAATTTTGATAATTTATCATCATATGGATTTGAGAATCAGAGATGCCGCCCTATGAATAGAAAAACGATTGTCCCTAGTGTCAGGACTATGTCAATGTCTTTTTAATTTTATTCCAGGTCCAATGCTTAAATATTTACCAGGATCGGCCACTGTTTTGGCAAGCTTTCCCCATCTTTATAGGAAGAAACTTATGGTTTTCTACCTATTGAGATGATTTGCACTGGTTTATGAAGTCAATAAGGATCAACCTCAAAGGCACCAGGAAAGTTATGAGCAAAGGCAGCAACAGCTAAGGGACATGGTTGGAAACTGGTCATCCTCACTAACATGATGACAAAAGGCTTTTTCTGTCACTACTTACCTGAGGAAGAAGAATTGCAAATGGGCTGCTTAGATGATAAAGATCACTAAGCCCTCTTCCCTTTAGTTAGAAAAAGCCTTCCAACTCCTTTCCTTTCTTTGGGTGTTTGACTTAGCCCCCACAACAGGCATGACTGTAAAGAAAGCCATAACACCAGAAGCTAGTAATTGGGGATAGTATGCCTGGGTTTGAATTTCAGTCCTGTTTTCTTCCAGGCTCTTGACTTCCATGAGTGAAGCTCTCGGAGGTGCTTCCATTTCTTCATATATAAAATGGTATAACAATGTACCTAATCATCAAGGCTTATTGTTTATTGCATACAAAATAGTTGGAATTGTGCATGATACACAGTGAAGGTTTACGGAATTATAAAAGATCTGAGTCAAATTTCCCTGTTAAGTTTGTCAATAAAGTTTTAAGTAAACATAGTCTTGTCTTTTTCCCTTCAGAAGGTAAATCAGGTTAGGCACATGCTATCGCAAAATTAAACCTTGATCAGCCTGGCTCATTCCGCTTGCTGCTTGTGTACATTAAAAACAACACAAAAGCTATCTTCCACGCTGCAGGTCAGAAATCTAGCAAGTTCAGTTGTTTTCTCCACTGACATTGTTGAACACAAGTTAATGGCAAGCTTGTGTAGAGCCGCAGAGGGAGAATTTGGTTTCAAGCTCATTGGGCTGTTGTCAGACTCCAGTTACTGGGGCCGCAGAGGTGAGCTCCCGATTTCCTTGTTGGCGGTGATCCAAACTAAGCTCCAAGGAACCATCCTGAATTCCTTATTTTCTTGCTACTCCATCTTACGTGCAAGTGCGCATTCTTATCATGTTTATGAAGTTCCCTTTGCAATCAAAATCAAAATCACTGGCTCAGGGAGTGCATATCTTTGGAAGACCATTCTATCTACTACATCATATAAATCGTAATACACTACTTTCCCAGTCTATCTCATTCCTCAATCCCAGAGCAGAAATGCAAACCTCTGTTTTGAAAACTGAGGACAAGAGACCACAAGCATATGTAAAAAATTATTAATCACCTACTTATTTACAAATCCACATATTTAAGCATATTGAAAAGTGGATTGGATAACAAAAAGTCCACTCAACACCAACCAACTTCATAATTAATACTTAATACGTCTACTTTTTCATGCTCTGATGTTTATTTTGACATATCTCCAGATGGAAGAAAGTATCTATTCCTGAAGGCTGGAGTGGTCTTCAGTTATAGCTTCCATTGATTGTCCTAGAGTAACACTACTCAGGTTTTCTTGTATAGTTTCACAGCACACTATAAGTAGGCCAAATCACTGGAGTAATAAGTGGAGTTTTATAAGATCCTGGTGCCAGTAATGTGCCTCACTTTGACATTAGCTTAAGATAAACTAGGCATATTCTGCCTTTTGCCATAACCATATATACATGTTCTTCCTTAAGATCCAAATTGTGAGGCTCTACTTGGTCTTGCTACCATCCAAGACTACTTTTCTCTCAATATCCCTTTCTAAAGTACTCTAGATCAGTCTAGATTAGTCTGCTGTTTGCTTATATCTTGAGGAAAAGCAACTCGGAGTTGTTCTCATATGTTGGGACTCGGTTGTTCCTTAACAGCTGGGGAACTAGCCAGGGGGGCTGAGGAAATGGGGAAAAGAAAATAACTATATGATACCTTGGTATCCACAGGCAGATGGTTCCATGGAGAATACCACCGAGTGAGAGAAGACTGATTTCTCACGGTGCAGAGATTTCAGTAGTATACTACAGCTGCTTGATTTATTTATTTTTTTCATAAATACCACCCACATCAACTAGTGACACCACCCTTCAAGAAATCTAAAAATTTCACTTTATAGCTCAAGTTAATCATGTTGTATTTCTTAGGGTTTTTTTGTTTGTTTGTTTGTTTGTTTTTTCGGTTTGTTTTCCATTCTGGCTCAGGAGAATTACCATAACTTTCACTTTGCATTTTGAGTAGTATTTACTTTTGGGCAGTACATTTTCACAAGGAAAAACTCAGAAGATCATAAAAAAGAATTTAAGACCAACTGATGATATTGTAGGCCCAAGGTCTTCACTGTGGAAAATAAAAATACTTGTTTCATACATTTCTTTTGATTTAAAATGTATCATTATATTTGACCATGATTTGAGTAAACCAGGTGTAATAAATCTATAAACAAGGCAGAACTATTGACAAGAAGGAAATCTTGAAACTGCCATGTAATTTCATGGGAGGTAGAGAGGCCTATTGGTAAAGGCTTGCAGCTTGCCATATGAGCTTAGAGAATCCCCCCCCCCCCCCCCGCCCAAATTCACTGGGTTTGGAGAAATAGTTTGCTGAATGCTGCTTATCCCACTGAAGTATATTGTAGGGTATATAGTACAGTAAGAATACTGAGTAGCTAGGATTTCCGGCATGAGCCTCTGGTGTTCAGATCTTGTCATTAAATTAATGCTCAAAGTATTCCTGGGAAGTAACATTATTTTGAATGATTCTCAAGTCATGGTTAAGAAAATCATGATTGAGACTCACTAGAAAATGCAAAATTTTTGACTTGGAGAATGAGAAGGTTTTGGGTTGGAACCTGGCCGTATGTTTTCACTATGATTAACTTCTGATCTACCATGTATCTATTTGAAAATTTGATAATAACTGTTTTTATCTAAACCCTCTTTGTTTTGACAAGCATTTTACTTAACATATGGGCTGGGCTTTATCTCTTGGAATAAGCAAAAGACAAGATGACCTTAGAAATCTTAGGGTTCCTTTGTGAATTCTTAGGAATGCAAAATATTTGCTGAGTAAAGAATAATTTCATGAAAATTCTTCATGCAATGAAACAAAGGAATATGGGAAGAAATACCGTAATCATATTAGATGAAACAAATCCAAACTAAATTTTCAGTATATAGTAAAACTAGAAAATACCTACATTTTGCAAATTTGTCGCTAGAAAAAAAGTTGATTTCTTCTATGGTTTTCTACCATGATTATTATCTCTTCTCCAATCATTCTTGATAGTTTAGAAATTCTAAATTTAGTTTTGCTCCATGAAGAAAACAACCATTTTTTGGAACCAAAAGGTAAGGAATATATACATACACATACACTTTTTTTTGTCAGTCTTGGGACTGAACTCAGGGCCTGAACACTGTCCCTGGTTTCTTTTTGCTCAAGGCTAGCACTCTACCACTTGAGCCACAGCGCCACTTCTGGCTTTTTCTGTTTATGTGGTGCTGAGGAATTGAACCCAGGACTTCATGCATACTAGGCAAGCACTCTACCACTAGGCCACATTCCCAGCCTGCAAGGAATATTTTATTGGTGTGCACCATGGATCTGTAGTGCATGCTTTCTTTATTTGTTGCAAACATCCAACTAATTGCATAGCTGTTTGAGTGCAAAGCCCTATGGGTCCTTGTCAATGCTCTATGGACTGAACCTACAACAGTGCTTGCTCATGACATGTATTCAATTAATACCTGTTTCATTATGTGACAGTCACAAAGACAATGTCTTTTACAACAGGAAACATATCCCTTGTCCTCATATCTTCAAGGGGAAGATTCTGGCTTTCAATTACTTCTCTATAAAAACCCAGATCACAAAAACTTTCCACCGCTCTGTAGTAATCCTGAGTCGCTGTTTGTTGTTGTTGTTTTGTTTTTTTGGCCAGTCCTGGGGCTAGGACTCAGGGCCTGAGCACTGTCCCTGGTTTCTCTTTGCTCAAGGCTAGCACTCTACCACTTGAGCCACAGCACCACTTCTGGCCGTTTTCTGTATATGTGGTGCTGAGGAATCAAACACAGGCAAGCACTCTTGCCACTAGGCCATATCCTCAGCCCCTGGGTCGTTGTTTGGATCTAAAACCTCAGATGAGGAGACAGGACCACCTTAGGCTCAGGAATCATTCATTAATTTGTCTATCTCATTGCAAAATCAGAAGCTGATACAACACTGACAGACTCAGGAGAACTAGTAAAAGGCCACCGAGAATGGCACTCAAGATCTATTCAGCTTTCCACAACTGCAATCAAGTGCAGAATGACAAAGCCATGCCAATTATGAAATTCCTCTCAGGCTCCGTTTCTAATGCTCATGCTAACTCTGATGTCCGTTCCTTCTCTGCAGAAGGAACTGCCTTGGGAGACCACATTGGATTGGACAGCAGACCAGCTTGATAAACTTTCATATGTTATTTGCAGCTCTGTATTCCAAGTTAAAAACAGTTTTTAAAAATCTGGTTTTGTAGTAGTTCCATAAATTTTAATCTTTTTAAAATTTAATGTAAAGTTTCTATAGAGAGGGGTTACAGTTACTTAAGTCAGGTAATGAGTACATTTCTTTCTGAACAGTGTTACCTTACCCCCTCCTCATCTTCTCCCACCTCTTCCCCTTCCAGCCCCCTTCCAGCCCAGGCTATAAAGTTCATTTCCAATACTGTGTCTAGTGAGGATTACTGTTGGATTGGTTCACCCTTTGCCCCCATTTCTGTGATTCCCCTTCCCTTCCTGAAACCAGATAAACATATATAAGACAAAGGATAAAGAAATAAAAAACAATCACAAAAGGGAATAAACCAAAGGGAAAAAGAAAGAAGAAATAACTGCCTATAATACAATAAAAAAAACCTCTTGTTTCAATTTCTTGGAGTTCATTTTGGTAAGCATCATTTTATATGGTCATATGCACATAGCTATTGAGCCACTGTGATCCTCACCTAACAATCTCCTTTGTCCTCACTATGTGAATGCTTAGAGCGCTGTTTATAAATCGTCCTCTTAAGTGATTGCATCCTTTCCCCCAAATAGTTCTACAAGAATTCTGTGTGTTGTTTTTGTGGTTCAAAGGTATAAAACTCCTTTGTAAAACCACTTAAAGATAATAACAGTAAAAAAGAAACACCATTTTGAAAAATTATATATCTTAGGAAATCTTATTTTCCTAGTACAAAAATTAATTTTGTTGTTGGTGAGAATCTTCAGAGTAGAAATCACCCCTCTTCATCATCTTTTCTCTTCCATTCTCCCTCCCACCCTCCTTCCTTTTCTCTCTTCTTTCCTTCCTTCCTGGTAACATTCCATTATATAGCCCAGGAATGCCTCAATCTACCAATCCTTCTTCCTCAGCTTCCTGAATGCTGGGATGACAGGTCTGTACCATTATGTGCTTATGAAATCCTATCTTTTAAACTTATTTATTAAATTCAATAAATGTTAATTATATAAAGCAATGCATGAAGAAATGCAGTATGTTAGCAATATTTCAACAAATGTGAAAATGAAAGTTGTCTTGCATATATAGAAAATTGGAGTAGTTTATATAAAAATTGCCATTGCCTAATGGTCTAAATTATTACTCTGGATAACTATAATAACCAAATTTAGGACGCAATGTCTCACATTCCCTTTGGTCTGTGAAAAAAGTTTCAATGAGTATACACCTTGTATCTACCACATAATAGCTTCTATTAACAAACTGTGTTGGGAGAAAAGGGATGTTCATTAGAAGAGACTGCTATTAATGAGCAGAGGTAAGTGATATGTTCACATGGACATCTAAAAGAGAGAGAGACAAAGAGGTGATTAATGATATCAAGATGATCTGATTCTCACACATCTCTTCCTCACGGACCTGACACCTTGACAGTTATAATATCCAATTCATATAATTATCACAGCATAAAAGAGGAGTATTTGTAAAGGCATTACATTACATGTAAGACATATGAGCATGTCTATTAGGAACAAATGACCAGTTAATGAATATCTAGAATCTATTCCCTAAGGAAAATGTGTTGTCTTCACTCAGGAAAGGCACTGCTCAGGCAGTATTTGATAATGCTCTGCCTTCCCCATTATTTTGAACTGTCAAATATTTACACTGTGGATATTTGGGTAATGTTTCCTTGTTTCATGGAGATGAAGGTAATTTGACATGCCTTGAAAGAGAATCAAAGAATTTACCTGAAGAATTGCAACCTCATTACGAAGCTGGCTTTCTTGTTTTGTTGGAAATCTCAATTTGTCAATGATTTTAATAGCTACATCTCTTCCTGTTTTACGATGTTTTCCTTTAAAATTGAAACAAAAATCAGCATGTGTTTGATATCATCTGCATGAAAGATGATCAAAATTTACAAAAACAGACACAGAATTAATAAAAAAATTTCATTAAATAAGTTGATCTGTTTGAAGAATATTGTTTGCTATCCACAAGGATTTCATGTTTTGTTTCATTATGCTAAATAAGATATGTATGTTAAAGTCAGTCAGAATGTAAGCCGCATACAAATGGGAATATGAAGATATGTATATTTTCAAATCGGATATTGACTGGCTTAATATAGAAAATATTCTTATCTCCAGCTAGATCTTAGCATCCTGAGTAGATAAGAAAATAATCATGAGCCACCTGGGTAAAGTACTGCTTTCCAACACATAGATACCTAAAAAATTAAGCTAATAAACATTCTTAGTGAAATACCTACCTCCATACACAATTCCAAACTGTCCAGATCCCAGTACTTCATCAGGAAAAATTTGATAAACCGTGCTGATGTCCTAAAGAAGAGATGGGAAAAAAAGCATTAATGCTAACAAATTATTTCAAAAATGTATTCTAAATAATATTAAATATTTCCAAACATTCAATTGCACATGGAAAGCAAAATATATGATTATTACATAATAATCAATTCCCATTAATATAACTTGGTGTTTTAAAAACTGCTTTGGTCCTAAGTGCTTGAGTTGCTCTGACATGCCATCAAATATATTTAAATGGAGTGGAAGGATATCTAAAACTATACAAAGTCATTTATGAGGGAATTGCCTACAAGGACGGCTATGTTAGTTATAGAGAATATGTATAGATCCCAATCGTATGTCTTTGTCCCCATCACATCCTGCTGAGTCTGACCCCAACACAGAGAAGGCTGAACCTAGTCAGTGACCCCTGGACATGACAGGAACAGACAGCTAATTAGGAGAGTCCCATCTGTGAAGTAACAGCCAGATGAATTCTTATTTCTTCTCACGGTGACAAGCTCCCAAAGCCTATTCTTTTTCTCTCCGAAATTATGAGGACTGAATCAATCAGGGTTTGAATCCAAGTTTGGTGGTGTGTGACGTGAGGAACATACTCACGGAAAGGTAGCACAGTCCGTTTGACGCTACGCTACTACAACACATCTCACCACACATATTTTCTGACTCTCCTCCACTTTTACTCTTGGTGCTTTCCAAAAAACAGTGCTTTTGGAATTACAGTGTTCCCTCTGTAAGTCCTACCTACACTGATCCCTGTCCTAGGTCCTTAGAAAACAATTAAACTTGTCTCCATTTTGTGAGCCCCATGGAATGGTCACAGAGTATATCAAAAACTACACGGAGACAAGAAAATATTATTTGTATACCATTATTCTGAATCCATGTGACTCTACGCATGTATTTTTAGTTGGCTTATATTAAATTGGACATACTAACGAGTTACTTCACAACATTAATTCATAAAATATACTTCAATAATACTCATCTCCTCTCTTACTCTTTTTTTATCCCCCTCCTCCAATGGCCTTTCTAATAACCTAAGTTTCCAAAGTTCTGTCTGACTAAGCAACAGCAGGAACCTGAAGTGGGTAGACACCAACTTTGAGACTGACAGCTCAAGTTGATTTAAACAGAGCTCTAGTTGATCTGTAGCTTTCTGTTTATGTTAAACGTAGTAAAGCATGTAAAGGTGTAGGAGGGAGCAGCGTTTCCTGTACTTTAGTCTTTAAGAAATAAACTCGGAGCAGTACACTGGTTTATAAATCTTGTTTGGTCCACAGGAACTAAGGGCCAAACAGCTAAACCTCTGGCTTGCAAAATGAAATAAGAAGTGAGAAAGGATTTCATTTGGCTACTGGCTACAGTATGCATGTGTGTGTGTGTATAAATATATATGTATATAAATGTGTGTGCCTATGTATATATACATATATACACATATATGTATATACACACATATACGTATATATACATATACACACACACCATTTAACAAATCATTTCGTAAGTACAATGCATCTTGATCAGTATTACCCTTTCATTATCTTCCATCCCACCTCATAGCTTTATAGGATATGCATTAAATATTTTGACCACATTCTTCCCCCGTTCTTTGCTTCATCTACCCCCCTTTGGCTTCCCCCACACATCTTTCAAGTGCCAGTTTCCTAGTATTCATTATTTTGTGATGCTTTTATTTTCTAATAACCACATTACTAAAATTTATATTATTAGATATACACTCACCACATTTTCTTGAATCTGGCTATTGGATACGGAAATGCTGATGGAAATATCTTCTGGAAATACATGTTAAAAAGACACACACACAGGCACAGATACATACACATCAGTTACAGAGGTAACAGCATGACAAGTAAACACATTCATCAATCTTCCTAAAGTACTAGGTTTAAATAAATCATAGCAATCGCATTCTTCTAGGAAAATGCCTATTAAGGCCTTTCCTTTTAAAATTACAAATCCATTCTGTAGTTGGTTTAAAAAAATAACATTTTATCAGTGTAGATCTTGGAGGGAAAATGACTTGGGCTTAAATATGCATGGCAGTTGATCATTCTAGAGACTAAATTCCTCACCTGCAAAATGGGACAGTCATCAACTTATAGGAGTTACTAGAGGCATTCAAATAGAGAACTCAAGTAAGTGCTCAGCACCAAAGAGACACATGTGTTTGATTAATATGTTGGCTATAGAAAATAATTATGAAAAAGGAATATTATCCTATAATATAAAATCATATTTTTGTATAAAGAGTCTTCTGAACTTTCTTTATAGAAACTAGAACCTACTGCATTTTGAAAAAAATCTTTCTCATTATTATTATTTATTATTATGATGATGCCAGGTCAAGTTCAACTGACTAGATAACTTCTTTTATGACCAAGAGCTTCACAGCTCTGCGGTTGCTTAATAGACCAAAACATACATGACTTTATGAAAAATTTAAAGTAATAACACAGATAAGAAGATAATTTAATATATCTTAGTATATGGTACCGCTTGTATTGAGAGCTCCTTTGTTCTCCGACAAACTAAACCCATGACGAGGAGTGTTTCTTTCACTCTGTGCTTGGGGAAGGCGGGCGGAGCGCGGGCTTCAGAGCCCGGGGAGGCAGGATGGTCGGCAGGTGGCGGGGAAAACGGGGAGACTCACTGTGCGAGTTGGATCCTGCCCCCACGGATGAGCCTTTGGGGATGACTGGCATGAGGGCGTGCTGGATGGCCATCTCCCACACCTTGGCCACATCCGCACCTATGCCGCTGGTGAAGACGCTGTTATTGGGTGGGGGGCTGGAAGGGTTGACCACATTTTCTCCCACGTAATATACTACGTGTGCTGTGGTGATTTCAAAGCAATGAGGATTGGCACCGCTGAGAATTAATCCTGGAGAGTTTGCTGGTTCCAGAGATAAAATTTCTGACAAAGGAATTTCCTGCCGAAGGAAGAGGGTGCTACATGTAGTTATTGAAAGAAAGTAACATTTTATGTGAAATCCATACGAGGAACATGGGGGAAATGTCAATACAAATATTCGTCATTAATAGAAAATACTTTTCTAGAGAAGACATATGAAGAAACAAAACTTTAAAGTACTTATATAATTTGACACTTTATATTAATCTTTTCTACAAAATAAAAATGAGTTATTTTAAAATAATATTCATGTTGCGGTAATAAGAATGACTAAGAATAATGGATCTGAATCTTCCTCAAAACCAAAGCCTTGGAATATTGATCACAATTTTTAAAACTGTGAGATAAATTGTAACATTTTCAAAATGCGCTTGGGTTATGTATTTTGAACTTTTATGTACTTTGAGATTTTAACTGTTCTTTAGAGTTTTTCAATGAAACACGGTTTGATTCGAAGTATGTCAATGCAATATAATAATATAGTCAAGCCAATAGTTTTAGGGAGGAAAGCCCAGCAATTAGTTTTAAAACTAGTTGCTTGGATAGTCAGTTAAGTATTTAAAAGACGCATTGCCACCATGTCCTAGGAAGCTTGAAGTGACTAACAAACTACTAACCTGCATTGGCTGAATGGGGTGACAAACACCTGCTAACTCAGCTACTCTGGAGGGAGAGATGGGAAGCGTTAGGGTTTGAGGCTAGTGGTAGCAGAAAATTACTGAGATCTCATTTCAACAAAACAAGACAGTGGTGGTGGCCCAGGCTTGGGATCTCAGGAGGCTGTAGGTGCTGGGCAAAAGCACAGAATATTATTTGTAAAACAACTAAACCTTAAGGGGTTGCGTAAGTGGTAGAGCCCTTGTCTAGACCCCGTGTTCATACATCTATACTAAAATAATACAACTCGTGAAACAAAAATTTTAATTTAATAACTAACGGAAATTCTTTTTCCTCCCTCTGTCATCTATGCCTGAGTTGTCCAATATCTCTGCATTCATAAAGAAGAAATTATCAAATGTTTTTCCTTATGCCTCTTGGAGCTGTTTTATTTGGGAATATATTGTGACACATCTGTATAATTTACTGTGAAGGGACAGAAAGAAAATTTCAGCCAAGCATTTCTCTAGAGAAAATTGTTCCCTGTAAATATCAGCAAGCATGTATTAGCAGGAGTGGATTTCAGGAATTTTCTTTTAGCTCATCTACTGTGATCACTAATGTCTCAATCAAAGCATAACTCTGCTAAAATACTCAGTTTTAACCTCCTTTCCTTTCCCTACATATACCAGCCCATAGGTCCAGAAATTCTCTCTAGGTGAATCAAGAAGTTAAATTGTGGTTCCTAAGAAATCTGTAAACTACAGAGGGGAAAAAAAAGCTATGTCTTAGAGGAAGGACTGAATCATCACATCTGTGGCTACACTTCATATTATTCTGCAGTCTCATGAGAAAACCAAGATGGAAGACAGAGCCCCATACCTTGTAGTACCTGCTGCCCGTGTCATTTTGGAAGAGCGTAATGCATTTGCTGTCCAGCCGCCAATAGTGCCGTTTCCGCTGCAAGAGAAGTTAGACTCTGGATCATTAAGAAACTTAAAAACGATGAGATTCATAAACTATGTACACTTTCTGAGTGGGGATACTGGGGTTGATAGTGCGAAGGACATGGGCTTTGGGCCAGGCACATTGAGGTACAGTTCGAGTCTAGAAGCTGACTACTGACCAAATGCTCTGCATTTGCAACAGAGGGTGAGGGGCAATAAAGGATATGCTGTATTAGTATCTCATGAAGTACTGGGCACCTAGGGAGTCACCAAGTAAATGGCAAGTGCATTTGAAAACTTACTTGACTGCTTAAAGAGTGAAACATGGATTTGTAGTCCGTCATAAAGCAAGGCTTACTTGGAAGAATGATGTCTATCCATGGTCATCATTTGAAAACTTAAGAAATGTCCTGCTTATCCAGCTATGCAGTGTGGTTCCCATTAGTGATGGAAACATTTTGAAGGTCACTAGAGACCTGGAAGGCAGGCTTGACTCCGTGGGCACAAATGAACCACGTCATGGGAATGCATTGGACAATTCTATCTTCTCTTAAGTTTACTTCAGAGCTAGCAGATAGGCCTTGTTGTTGTGCTTGTTGTTCATTCCAGACAAATCCTTCATGATTTCAGTGTGTGTGTGTGTGTGTGTGTGTGTGTGTGTGTGTGTGTGTGTGTTCTGTGAGCTACCATCTTTAACCTATAACCAGATTCAAACCAGTCATATGTGTTAAGTATACATTAAGTATTATACAACATGACCAAGACAAATTAGGCAGTCAGTGTTCCATTGATCACTACAGTAATTCATGTATGTCTTCTTCCAGAAAGAAGATTGAGAGTATAGATAGACTACGGGTGTCTATTTATCTAAAGAAATTCTAGGACTCCCTTTATAAGAAGAAAGGTGACTGAAAAAATCAGCCTAACACCACTCATCAATTAGTTTAAGTTTGAAATTATTGATTCACTGTTGTATACACCAACTCATCCATGATCACAGGGAAAATCTACAGAAGCTGACAGACTCAAATAAATAAATCATAGTATTTCCACATTCTTGAATGGGTAAGTTTTAAAATGAACATTTAGCTGAGGATTTCAGAAGTATATAATAGTCATATTTTTTCTATCTCTCCCTCTAAATCACAGAGGAGTGTATGATCGTGTGTGTGTGTGCACGCATGTGTGGGCATGCGGCATTTGTAGCTTGCATGTCTGCTATAAAGTGACAGGTAGATATTGGAGTTATTTGGAATCAGTTCATGCAATCAAAGTAAATGGTTGTGTTGTGCTAGAATCGCTTTCCACATTCTTTTCTAACTTGGTTGGACGTTCAGGTATATCTAACACTCAGGCAGTGAAGGGGTCCCCACTGAGTCTACTCTGCAGCTATATCAAGTTTTCTATCCAGTAAGTCACATCAACTCAATGTCTTTATATGACATCAGTAATTCTTGTAATTATAGCAGGACAGTTCCAGGTGCCTGTGGGTCACATCTGTAATTCTAGCTAATTACGTGGCTGAGATCTGAGGACCGAGGTTTGAAGCCAGTCCAGGCAGGAAAGTTTGTGAGACTGACCTACAATTAACCATCAAACAGCCGAAAATGGAGCTATGACTCAAATGGTAGTGTGCTAACCTTGAGCAATCGCTCAGAGTGCTCATGCTCTGAGTTCAAGTCCCAGTACCAGCACACACACATACACACACAAATACACACACACACACACACACACACACACACACGCCAAAAGGAAAAGGCTGGCTATAAATCTTACCAGTGTGTCCTTGCTCGTGTAGTGGACCATCCATCCTTCCTTCATGACTGTGCTGCTTTTCCTTTTCGTGTGTTTGACAGACTGTACGACCCTCATAAGAGGGATGTTGTTGCTTGTTGATGGACTTGAAAGGACAAAATATTTTAGGAGAAAAGTATTTATAGATACAGATCTCTTTCATGAAGAGAACTTCATTTTAATTATTCGAAGGCAAAAATAAAACATTTCACATCCCATTTTCATACTGTCAAGTTCCATGCCAGAACCTGGATTATTTTGAAGAGTGGCAAGTACTCCATATACATTCTAACTCTCAAGGCAGTGAAACGTACTAAACACCGGAGCTTGCGGGTTGAGTCTCTGGTGCCGGCTCAGTCTTGAGGTAAACAAAGGGAGTCAATGGTCAGTGTTCTGAGACTGTCAGAGCAAAGTTTACTGGATTATTCCTGACACATTAGGGCCAATTTCACACAGTTTTAGATTCTGTTTTTCAACATAAATTTTAGTCTCTGGATAGCTTCATTAAAAATTAGGCTAGGCTCATGGCTGTAATCCTACCTAATCAACAGACTGAGATTTTAGGATTACAACTCAACGTCAGCCCAGTCATAAAATTCTTATCTCCAATTCATTACCAAAAAGCTAGAAATAGAAGGGTAGCTAAAGTGGTAGATGCCAGCCTTAAGTGTAAGTGAAAAAAACTAAGAAACAGCACCCAGGCCCTGAGTGCTTGCAAGCCCTAGTCCCGATTTGTGCGCGTGTGTGCGTGTACACACACATATACATATACACACACAATTAGAATCTACCTTTTAAATTTCCTCTTGCATAACCATCACACATACCATTATGCTAATCTTTCTCTTCTTCCTTTGACCCTCAGGATGGCTCTGTCTCTTTCTCCTAATTTTCATCCTTTCTTTGGTGCATTTCCTTCAAATCTTTATGTAATAAAGAACTCTATGTTGTTTACAGGAGTGTTGGGTCATAAGACATAGCTTTTAACATGTCAAAATGTTCAGTGAACCATCAAATGGAGAAATGATAAATCATTACAATTGTCACACAATTTCAGTTTATCCATCAATCTGATACAAAATCGACAAAACGGGTTTCAATATGGCTTGTAATATAGAGACGGAGAAGTGCTATCTTTTTGGAGAGCCAGGGAGTAAATATTTTGGGATTCAGAGACTTCCTGATTTTATGCACTATTTTAGAAGAAAAGCAGCCCTAGACATTAGGAAGAGTCATGGCTATACATTAGTAACATTTAATAATAAAGCAAGCATCTGTCCAATTCTACTTGGAGGACTACCGTATAGACTTCTGATATAAAAAGTGAAGCTCACTCATTGTTTAAAAACAGTATAGATAACTAGACAACAGATCCCGAAATGACACATATATGAAAAGCAAATTCAGGAATAATAAGGAATAAAGCTCAATGTTGGGGGCTCCCACCTGTAATCTTAGCTACGTATGAGGCTGAGATCGGAGAATTATATCTCAAAGCCAGTACAGGCAGGAAAGTCATTGAGACTTTAATTTCCAATTAGCCAGCAAAAAGCCACAACTGAAGTTGTGACTCAAGTGGTAATGTGCCAAGTTTGTGTGAAAAAGCCAAGGGAGAGTACTTGGCTCTGAGTTTATTCCTCAGTACTGGCAAACACACACACACACACACACACACAGAAGGTATGTTATCAGACAGAATCTACTGAGGCCCATTCCTACCTTCCCTACCTTACCATACAAGGAACCCTGAATTAATAAATAAAAGTAGAATTTTTACACCTAAAGCCCTAGCTACCGAGGCTGCCATCTGAGGATCACAGTTCTAAGCCAGACCAAGCAGAAAAGTCTGCGAGATTTTTGTTGTTGTTGTTGTTGTTTTTTCTCAATTATTTACTCTTAATTTTTGTGTGTGTTGGTTTTTCTTTTAATTTAATTTTATTGTCAAAGTGATGTAGAGAGGGGTTACAGTTACATACCTAAAGTAGTGGGTACATTTCTTGTCCAACCTATTACCCCCTCTCTCATTTTTCTCCCATTTACCTTTCCCCTGATAACTATCCCACCCCCCCCCCCAAGTTGTACATGTAGAGTTCATTTCCAACATGTTGTGAGCATCGCTGTTGCACTGGTTCACACTTCGTCTCTCCAGTTTGTTGTTCCCCTTCCCCAATTCAGGTAAATGGACATACAATACTCAGGGTACCAAAATCAAATACAATGATAACAGGGACTAAATACCAAAGGGGAGAGAAATGAAAGAAAAAAGAAATAACTTCACACAGTACATAAAAACCAACAGCAGTGAAGAAAAAGCTCTTGTTTCCATATCCTGGAGTTCATTTTGCTTAGCATCACCTTATATGATCATATGTACCTAGCTACTGAGCTCCTGTGATCCTCTGGTACCAATGAGGGAAACCATGGAATCTGTTTCTTTGGGTCTGGCTCACGTCACTTAATATGACTCTTATTTCCAATTAATCACACAAAAAATCCAGGAAATAGAGCTATGGCTCCTGAGACAGAGGGCTAGCCTTGAGCAAAAGGAGCTTAGGGACAGCGTCCAGGTCCAGAGTTCAAGGCCCAGGATCAGAAAATAAAAGAAGAGCAGTCTTCAAGGAATGAAATAATGCTAGATAGGGATGCAAACCACACTTCTCTCAGGAAGCCAGAACTACCTGCAAGGGCTCCCATCGAAGGTGTGAAGATAAACTTCATTGCTAATGAGATAGGACATATCCATTAAATGTCTTTGTAATGGATTCAGAGACCAAAGAGCTTTGAAGAAGAAACGTGTTTCCCCGCTGGGCTGAGAGTGGGGTTGCTGCTCTCACCTTATGGTTCTGGTGGAGTCTTCCTGGTCGGGGTCTGCGTCTTGCATTTCCCCACCGTCGCTCTGGCTCTCCGCCAGGGCCATCTCTGCATCCTGGGCCATGGCCTCTTCCATGTCGTCCATGAGCCCGCTGTTCCGCTCACTGTCATTGTCATCACTCCCTTCTTCCATGACCACGTCAGACTCTGCTCCTGGGCTGAGCAAATCTAGAAAAGGGTTTTGACTCATAAAGATGAGCCTGAAATCCAGGTGCCACAGCTTAGGAGAAAGACAATCTTAAAACAAATGAATGGGAAGCCCTATAAGAAGATAACAGCACTCATGTGAAGAAACTATTTTTCCCTTTTTGCTTTCCTATTTCATTTTAATTTGTAAGTATATGAATGTATGAGAAGCTGAGCATGTAATTTTATGGACAGATGTTTATTTTCCAAGTTCCTAAGTTAAAAAACAACATGAAGAGTCAGAAATAACTTTGAGGAGAAGACAGAAGTGAATTCAAAAGCACAGTGCAGGGAGGCAAAGTAATGGGAGGCATAAGAAGGCAGGAAATGAGTCTATTTCATTGCAGGGGGTGGGGGGAGTAACACAGGGAGGAAGAGGGAGGGGGAGGGAAGTGTTCACAAGAAGAAAATTTGAGGTCAATAATTTTCACAATTGCAGTAACTTCTTAAATCATAGATTTCATTGTATTAAAGTTGTCATATAAGCTGCAGCTCTTAAATACCTGATATTTTGTATTGCACACCATGATTATGCAGTAGATGGTAATGCAAAAACTTTAATTACTTAACTCATGCAAATTACTCATTTTAAAAACCAGAAAAACAGATCAATCAGAGACCCCAGCCTGCCAAGCCTGGAAAAATTGCCATTTTTACCAGATTTCTCTGACTATAGGGGAACATGCAATTTTAACATAATCAACGTGTAAAACTTTGCAATAAAGTTACCAAGTATACACTGACATTCTTGGGGCAGAACAAACTAAGTATTTCATGTTACATGAAGAGTTGGTGAGATTTTCAGTTGTGACAAATAATTCACGAAACTCCATTTCAGAAATCAGTAGGTATGAGAATGTTTTCCTGAAAAACTCTCTTCCTTCTTGTTCTTCTAGTTACATATTTGTTCTACAACAAACATAATCTCTTTTCTTTCTTCGTAACAAAGATACTCATCTTACGTCCTCTGGTGTTCTCTAGAAATTATTTCTGACCAGAGGAATTGGCAAACTATTATGTTAAATCCATGCAAAGAATCCTCTAAAAATCAAAGTCAAGTGTTGTAGTGGCTATTAATCAGGGTGCTACCTGGCCAAACAAAACAAAACAAAAACCAAACCAAAAAAAAGGAGCTGCTGTTTTAGGAGATAACCCCTTTTTAAAAAGTCCTTCAAAGCTAATTTATATAGACTTTTAAACAATATTTCTAAATATAGAACACACACATACTCTCTCTCTATGCATATATATATAAATTTACATATATATATAAATTAGTTGCCTTGCAGGTCCTCTTTCAAAGTAAGATACAGGTTCTCAAGGTGAAGGGTGTGACTCTTCCCTTCCTCAGTAGATACCAAAGAGAGTTAGCTAGTCAGAGTTAGTTTCTGACCGCTGGCTTGGAACAAGGACAGAAGAGTACAGGATGAGAGCTACAATTTTTAGACTTTCCAGAGAGTTCCACATTTATGAGTAAGCTGGGATGAAAGTATAAAGAAAGAAAGTCAGGAGCAAAAATGTTCATTTTCAGCATTAACTATTCACCCTGCAAGGGTCAAGAAGGACTCCGTGTCTTATTAACATTCAATGAGGTGGAGTGTAGGTTTTTCAACAGTAACTTAGGACCAATATTGGGCCATATTGATTTTTGGCTCCATTGAAACTTCTTAGCAGTAAAATAAAACATCCCATTGGATCCCAATCATGTTTGTAACGCACAAGCAACACACACACACTCACAACTGGCCGTCTGTTCCTTACCTCCGTTGATGGTCACTTCACACACACACACACACTCACAACTGGCCGTCTGTTCCTTACCTCCGTTGATGGTCACTTTACACACACACACACACACACTCACAACTGGCCGTCTGTTCCTTACCTCCGTTGATGGTAACTTCACACACATACACACACACACACACTCACAACTGGCCGTCTGTTCCTTACCTCCATTGATGGTCACTTCACACACACACACACACACACTCACAACTGGCCGTCTGTTCCTTACCTCCATTGATGGTCACTTCACACACACACACACACACACTCACAACTGGCCATCTGTTCCTTACCTCCGTTGATGGTCACTTCACACACACACACACACACACTCACAACTGGCCGTCTGTTCCTTACCTCCATTGATGGTCACTTCACCCAGGCAGTTGTTCGGGACTTTGGGAGCGCAACGCTTATGGCAGTTGAATCTGCAGTCTACTCAGGACATTTTTAAGGCAAGACACACACACACACATACACAAAAAAAAAACAGAAACAAGAAATTCATCAGAAGGAGAAACCAATCTAGCAAGGTCAGATGGGTTGGACTAACCTAAGGACTGGTGCTGGGGGGAGGGCGGGGGGACGAGTGCACGGTGGCCAGCTGCCCTCACCTTTGCACTGCAAGCCCTGTCTGAACAGGCCCTTGAGCAGCTTCTTGCAGTACTGGCACACGGTCGGCCGCGTGTATGAGTGGATGACAAACGTGTGCGGCACCTTCACCTTGGACATCAGCATTTTGTCCAGCTGAATGGGCCGTCCGATGTACGACTGCGAATTGGACCTTTTCTCTCGACCAATGAAGGACTCTGATGGTGACTTCTGCTGCACATTTGAAAAAAATGGATAAAAGGAAGGACAGCAATGTAAGACCAAGACGCGACTTCAATATTTTAAAATCTCATTTGGTTATTCTATCGTTAAATTTTGTTACACTGGGACTTGAACTCTGGGACTATGAGCTACACTGAGAACCTTTGTTTCTCTAGTTAGTTTTTAAATAGGACCTTGCATTTTTGTCCTAGCCAGCTGGAACCGCAATATCCCAATTATACTTTGTGTGTAGCTAAGATGCGGGAGTCCACACACCATCATTTCATTCCCACCATTTCATTCCTTGACATGGGGCCTTGACAAGTTTTGTTGCAGTCTAGTTTTGAACTGCAAACCTTTACACTCCTGACTGACCTACCACATCACCTTTCTTAAAAAATCTATAATATGAAAAAAAAAAGTCTGAGATTTGGTTTCTGTTGTGATAATTTATTTTCTCCTCTACTATTTAATATTTCAGTCACTTTGCATTGGCTAAAAGAAAGGGCTAGATATCAGAACATTTTAACCTGATTCTTAGGTCTTTTAAGAAATGGTTTACTTTAAAATATTAATTTTAACAGAAAAATGTAACATTGAGAACCAAAGATTGGTAATACCACGGCATATGTTACCTCATTGAGGTTTTGTAGAATTCTTTATGTACATACTTAGAAATTATAACCAGTTCAGAAAGACAGAAAATGTAAAATAAATTCCCATATGCCTTATCTGCTATTTATTCTTCAACCATAATGAAATTAAATGGAACAATTTATCTTACCATTTTTATAACCTAAACACATACAAATAATGGACATGCAAAGCACATAAATACTGGTACTTTATAGTGACATCTCTGTGTACTCTTCTTGTCTGTCATTCTGGGAATACTTAAAAAAACTTGGTGTGTAGGCATTTGAAACTAAAATTAATCAAAACAAACTGTTACTTCAATTTTTCTGGACAATTTCCTGGTATCTGTTGTTATCATAGAAACACACAGCAAATATGAGAATGAGTGCCTTTGGGAGTAACCACCAGAATAAAGAGATAAGAGTTAACTGAGTCAAACCTTAATACCTACAATAGTCATATCTATCAATATACCTATCTAAATGTATGTCCATCTAAGTTACTACTCTTTCTTTTTAAATATTAATATCTGAATTTACACATTTATAAAATTATTGTGAATATCATTTATTATTCGACAGTGAAACTGTTAAGTACCTTAAAAGATGTCTTGTTAACTGCAGGTGACATGCTGAAGTTCATAAAACAGATTGCTGCTACCATGCACTCATAAATATTGGAGCCAATATGTCGACCTGCATTTGTTTGCCTCAAGATCCCTGAATATCACCTTACCCAGTTAATTTCTAACTTGGAGTAATTATTGACACAACAAAAAATAAATGCTAGTTACATACAATTTTCATCCATTTCCATTCCTGCCTAACTAAACAGTAAAACTACTTACTACCAATTGGGAAGGTGATGGAATGATTCACGGTCTGCAATAAAAACAGGTTTGAGATGAGGCTCTCCATACTGTGCAATTATGTCTGAACTTAGGTTTACAACTCAAGTTCCATAGAGGAAAACTATAAAGCATCATTGTTCTGCAAAGCTGAGTTCTTTTTTTTTTTTCAGTTTTTAAATTAAATTTTATTGATAAGGTGATGTACAGAGAGGGTATAGTTACATAATAAGGTAGTGAAGACATTTCTTGTCATATTTGTTACACCCTCCTTCATTTTTCTTTCCCTTCCCTAGTTCAGATAAGCATATATACAATATCTAGTGTACCAGAATCATATACAGTGACCACATGGGGTACGTCAAAGGAAATTCCCCTAGTACATTAAACATAATGATAACAGTAAAATCCTTCTGTTTCCATCTCTTGGAGTTCATTTTGCTTAGCCTCATCTTATATAACCATATGTATGTAGCTGTTGAGCTATTGTGCTCCTGGCAGGTCTATCCCTATCCTAGACCTTTTTTTGTTTATTTAGTAATTGGTTTTAGAGACATGTTGTAAAGTCGCTGACCAAAATATGTAGAAATACCATTTGAAAAGAAGTTTGAAAAGAAGCTGAGTTCTTGTAAGGCCAAGGAGCTTATAAACTTGGACAATAGTTTGTCAAACAAGAATCGTAAGTCTATTGAACAAATATCCTCAATGGACTTCAAGAACAGTTAAATCCACCTCATTTGGTCTTGGTTCCAGTGTCCTTTAGAAAGCGAGCCAATTTTAAGAAAGGTGGCCTAAAGGAAAGTAGTGTTTTTGCATAATTGGAATGTTTCTAGAACTTACGTCATACTTAGAAAACTCACAATGTTCTCAGATTTGGAAAATCCTACAGAAGTGTGAGCAAATCATTCTTCATTTATTTTCTTCCATTTCACATCCTTAAGACTGAACTGTGCTAACAGGGCCAGCTTGACACAGGACAATTTACTACCCTAGAGACAGAAGAAGGAAACTGACAAAGAGAATTTTCTTCCTTTAATCCAGCATGGTACTATTCCCATAAACTGTGAGATTTCTGAGAAGTCATGGCATTTATTACCTTAATAGCAGAATTACATAAGCAATTTTTAATAAAATCTAAGTTTCAGGGAGAGAGACTCACTATAATTCTGTGGCAAAAGAATGCGCTGGACATAACTCAGGAAGTGAGGACATTAACACAGCCACAAAAGAGAAATAATTCGCAGATGACATACTGTTAGAAATTGGCTTTAACTGCATTAATAAAGCATGCCCTCCTGACATGTATGACATTTAAAAAACTTAAAGCCAGTGGTCCAACCAATGAAATACCTATCATATTTTCTTACAGTTCAAACTATAGTCATTTTCAATATGGCTTATGTTTTAAACAATAAAGCAAAACATTTAAATTTGGGGACAGATTATGGTCACAAAGTAATTACTCAGGGAGGGTTTGATTTGCTTAGAAAAGCCATCTGATGTTTGTCTTCAGTATTATATTCTATGTTTCTGGAAGTGCATATATATATATTTCCATGAGGTTTCCCTTAATACTGAGACTCAGAAGCCATGTTAGAGAAGAAAAAGTATGGCAGTATCTGAAGACTTTCTAAGTCCTTACGGTATACTTACTCATCTTCCATCAGAATATAAAACAAGAACACTATCGACAAATAACAAATTTCACAAAAGAAAACAATAGATTTCTCACATCAGTAATCCTAGTTATTCAGGAGGCTGAGATCTGAGGACTGCAGTTCAAAGTCAGCCATGGCAGGAAGCCCATGACATTCTTATAATTAACTATAATTAACTATCAAATAAAGCTGGAAGTGGAGTTGTGGCTTAGGTGCTAGAGTGCTACCAAGCTTGAACAATAAAACTCAAAGACAGTACTCAGTCCCCCAGCTCAAACCCCAGAAACATCACTAAACAACAATGAATTCCATATCTGATAGCCTTTGGCATAAGGCACATTAAAAAATATACATTATATTCATATTTATATAGTATATTATAAATATGTAACAATCAGCATTTTTCAGTCCTGTCAATAATTCTCCTAAAATATTCCTAATGATGTGAACTAAAGCATTAAGGTGGGTGTGATTGGGGTAGACCTACAATTCCGGTATTCAGAAGGTAAAGTCAGAAGGCTAATAAGTTGGAGGTCAAGCTGAATTATGTAGAAAAACCCTGTTTCAAGAGAAGTAGAAGCTAAATGTTTAGAGAATCAGTAACTATTTCAAACAAAGATATATAGTGAAAAATATACACTACAAGCCAGGTGCCAGTAGCTCATGCCTGTAATCCTAGCTACTCAGGAGGCTGAACTCTGAGGATCATGGTTCAAAGCCAGCCCAGACAGGAAAGTCCATGAGACAATTACCTCCAATTAACCACCTGAAAACTGGAAGTGGTACTGTGGATCAAGTGGTAGAACACTAACACTGAACTGAATGGCTCAGGGACAGTGCCCAGGCCCAGAGTTCAAGCCCCCAAGACCAACCAAACACACACACAAACACACACACACACACACACACACACACACACACACACACATGCGCACCACAAAGTATAATTACAGTAAGCAAAATTTCAGAAAAAAATTAAAGGAAGAAGATGCTGAAAATAACATGTACATCTTTGGATTTAAGTTTGAGATATTTTCAACATTAATGTGCCAAAGCATAATGTTGACAGAAATAACCCTAATTTTTGCCTACAATGTACTATGATGCTAAGTAAATCCAGCTGTTCTTTAATTCTGCATCACCTTCACTCTTTGTTCACTTGGGAGTTTAACTGTGATATGCATCTCAATAATCCAGACTTGAAAATAATGAGTTAATTTGGAGACAGGGTCTTGCCCTGCACTGCTCCCTGGCCTCACATTTGCTAGGCAGCCCAGGCTGACAGCAAACATGAGATTGTTCTGGCTCTACCTCCGCTGCTAGAGTTAGAGGCAAGCACCTCCATGCCTGGTCACTAGTTCTGACTAACAGCTTTCCTGAGTGTTCACTCTAGTAAAGGTAAACTTCCTTTCTTCAATACTAGTGAGGACTTGACTATGTGTATGAAGTTAGTCAGAAGACATTGATATCAATTCCTATCATTATTTGAGTTTTTATTTGCCCTTCTGAATTCAGGAAACCTGCATAATCTGAAGAGCTTTTTTTTTATCGTTAAGAAAAGGAGGAAGAGGGAAGTTGAAATGTTTTGGAAAGAAAGGAGATACATTTTGTTTTGCTTTGCTTCATTATCTACCTTCAGAGCAGCAAAAACTGGATCAAGGAGGCTGGGAATATGGCCTAGTGGCAAGAGTGCTTGCCTCATATACATGAAGCCCTGGGTTCAATTCCCCAGCACCACATATATAGAAAACGACCAGAAGTGGCGCTGTGGTTCAAGTGGCAGAGTGCCAGCCTTGAGCAAAAAAAAAAGCCAGGGATGTTGCTCAGGCCCTGAGTTCAAGGCCCAGGACTAGACAAAAAGACAAACAAACAAACAAAAAACTGGATCAAAACACAAAGAACAGGCCTAAAATCACCTCTTCCATAACTAGCGGACAAACCTGGAGGTGAGTGCACTTCTGGATCTCAGCCATGAATCGTACACACATTCCAGTTCTTTAGTGGGAGAGTTAGGATTACATTACAGGCGAAGGACTTAGGTGGGAAGTAACATGGTTGTGCAATATGACTCTGGGATTGATTCATATAAATATTCCATGCTGAGAATTATGAAGACATACAAAGGACTTTTTGGTGTTTTCAGTGTAAGATATCTTGCCTCACAGACAGGAGAAGAGATAAACAGAAAATGATGAAAACTGAATTTTAAAGGAAAGAACAAAGACTAAGAAGAATAATGATTACAGAGATACATTTTAAGTACAATTTTGTGAAGTGTCTTTAACATTCTTACAGTAATAGTGTCTCATTTGCAATTACTGCCAAAGTTAGAAGTCTATCCACTGAACCCCTACTTTCAAAGACAATGTAGCCTCCTTTTCCAAAGATGGGATTTGCTTTAAACTTGGTATGCTAAGATAATGACTCAGAAAGTCTGGCACCTTCCCAGAAAATGATGGCTTAGATTATATTATGGAAACTCCAAGAGCCAACTTGTCTTTAAACATTTAGCTGTACTCAAAACAATTTCCCAACAAAGTATATTCAAAGTATATTGGAGTCACAAATGAACTCTTCATTAGGTAAGCTACAAAACTGATTGGAACAGTAGCATTCACCTGTAGTGTAAATAATATTTCCTGAGAAGAAAAAAGTCACTTTACGGAGTAACATGAGTTGAAGTAAAGTTTCTACAGTATTCAAAATATATCGGTTTGCTAACTAAAATTATATTTACAGAACAACTTTGAGTTTGGATTCTGGACACAAACTCATTGGACTTAAAGAGACATGGGGAGAAAAAGGAGAATGCCAGATGTGCACATCTGTTTATGGGCCTACCCCAATTGTTAACACTCATCTCCTAAGGGCAGTTTCCTAATCATGTTTGTCTTCCACGAAAGAAAACATGTGTCTGGTATGGGATACACAAGAGCACTTTTTAACCTGCAGAGAATGCATGCTTTCAAGATGTAAATGCAGGAGGATAATGGGCAAGACATTTCAACGGAGATGTTCAAAATGCACACTTTAATATCTTTTTATTTGTTACATGAACCATAATCTTGACATCACCATTCAATACGATTGCAACACGAAGACAGGAAAACAGACTGGGGAGTGTTCTCTACTGTGCTGAACTCTTCTGCTCTAAAAAAGGAAAGGAGTAGTAAGCTTAAATTCTTACAGGCCATTAATATTAAAAAAAAAAAAAGTGGCCCTCAATGTCAGAGATGCAAAAGGAAATGGTGGAGACTGTGTGAAATTGGTGACAATGGGCTCCGTGCAAAAAGGGGGGGCCACTGATCAAATATTGTTCATAGTTGCCATGTAAATGTGTAAGAGTGGTGATAGCAGACCTTCTGATTTTTCAAAACAAGTGAGAAATACAGGTGTGTGATGAAATAAATCTATTTTCATGGGGACTACACAAACACACAAACACACACACACACACACACACACACACACACTTGAATCACTGTGCCAGTCAACTCATCTGGGAAGTAAATTCTGGTCCATAGCAGGTCTGAGACCATTGAACTAGATGAAGATAGAAAACTCTGTGACCTTTATATGCAGCAAACTATTTGCATAGTACTCGATATGTATTGATGCATTTTTAAATTCATAGCAACTAACGGGTGAAATCACTCATCCAAAATCACAGAACACAACTAAAACAGGTAGCTTAAGCATTGTGCTCCAGGCAATCGTGCTTTCTCTGTCTTCTTTCCCTCTCTCTGAAGTCACTAGGAAAGTAGAGAAGCCAATACAAATAAAGAAATGTTCTCTATGTGAAAATATCATGAGCCCCTTCCTTGGAAGTACAGAAAAGAGTTTCACTCATTTTCCTGGGAAGAGTACAGCATTCGAGACATGGCTGTTTCTAGAACACTAAATCAAGGTGAATAAATTGTTTTTATTGGTTAAAAAAGTAAACATCCTTAGTTGCCTGTGTACACAACTAATTTGGTATTTTTAGGTTTAAAAGACTGAACCAAATACTGGCCTTTTATTCCTGATGGTTATTGTTTTGTGCCAGTCTGGGGGCTTGAACTCAGAGCCTGGGCACTGTCTCTGATCTTCTTTCTTTTTAATTTAATTTTATTATCAAAGTGAGGTAAAGAGGGGTTACAGTTACATATGTAAGGTAGGGAGTACATTTCTTGTCAAATTTGTTACGTCCTACTTCATTTTTTCTCTTACCTTCCTTCCTCCCCAATTCCCCCACCCCAGTTGTACAGTTCATTTCCAACATACTGTCTTGTCAGTATCCTTAGACCCCAGCCTCCTGAGTAGCAAGGATTGCAGGTGTGAGCCAGCAGAGCTAGGTGCTTATTCCTGAAGTTTTAAGACCTATTATTTTTAAAGGAATTGGACATAATAGCACAGGTTCCCCCTATTGAAACAAGATGGGCCTATCTAATTTAATAAGGGCTTCCTAAGAAAAATCCTCCCTAAGGTCTAGTTAGGTAATACAGCATACATGAGCACCAATAAATAACAACACTCTCTGAACCTCAGAAGTTTACTACCCATTGGAATTCTGGATATAGCACAACTGTTACAATGTTTACATCAGTTCTTTCTGTCCTTACTGTTGACAGCAGTTCCTCATTAATCATTTCAATTTCATGCCATCTCCAAGAGGCTCCTGATTACCTAACTTCTTGCTCATAGCTCCGCTACTATTGGCACTGTCCTATTGTCCTGTCTCCTGCAAAGCCTTCACTAGCAGTCGGCATCTTATCTACCTGCTTACCCATTTTTTTTTTTTTTTTTTGCTAGTCCTGGTGCTTGGACTCAGGGCCTGAGCACTGTCCCTGGCTTCTTCTTGCTGAAGGCTAGCGCTCTGCCACTTGAGCCACAGCGCCACTTCTGGCCATTTTCTGTATATGTGGTGCTGGGGAATCGAACCCAGGGCCTCATGTATACGAGGCAAGCACTCTTGCCACTAGGCCATATCCCTAGCCCTGCTTACCCATTTTTAATTGTCTTTTTCCAGTAGAATATAAGCCTCATGAGCAGTTGCATCACCAACTTCTAGAATGCTGTCTGACACAAGACAAGCGCCTATTCAGGAAAAGTTCAGAGAAAAGACAGACCACGCTGATGGCAGAGACGAGGGTCATATGAGAAAGGCTTGTACCAAAAAAAGAGGCAGTTGGTGAACCTCAGAGCTGGTCTAACCATGTGATGTCTTGCTTTACTATTAGCAAGTCAAACTCTGTTGAGCACAAATGAATTACTTCAGTGTTTAGACTACACAAACGTTTCCTGTATACACTTAGCAACCCAGTTATCCCACTTGGGAAGGATGACCTAACCCCAACTGGAGTTTCTGCTAGGAAACAAAACTATAGGTACTCATGCTGAAGCTGACTAGTTTTTAGTGTAAAAAAGAAATCATCTCTTCAAAAACATTTACACCAGCATACCACCCCCCATATGGAGAGTCAGGGATTTGGGGGCACAGAGTAGTCCTTGGGCAACAAATATGAAGACCCTGAGGAATGTCATTCACATGGGGCACGTGTATTTCTGTGCCATGTAATTTGGTGAGCAGAAAGCAGGCTTTTTGGTGAGGTTCAAATTATTCAGTCCTAGTTTGATTCCATATCCCTTGAACTACATGACAAATGTGTCACAGAAATGGGATTGGTCCCTCAGTTGGAAACCTTAAATATATAGCATAAATAAAAGCTAATCAACACCTTTTCATAACAGTTAAAAGGGTTGCTACAAGGCAGGACAAAAAGGGTGCCCCCTGCTTAGTGGTGATGGATGCTATGTTTTACACTGGAGAATCCATTTCTTAATGTTTGCAGCAATTTGTGAAAGCTTTCAAAGTAATAACATATATAAACTCTTTTTTAAAAAATACAAGCTGAACTAGGTTTGCTGAGTGCTAAAGTACTCCTGGAAGTTACATTAACTTTTATACTGCCTCACCCTTATTGAGTAAACAGAAGGGAATGGTAAAGGAGCCATACTATTTTCTTAAGTGATCTACCCTTGCTGAAGCACCAGAACAACTGAAGAATCGCCACAAATGAGGTGCACTGTTCTTTCATGTCCTGCAAATATGGGTTCGTGAGGGGAGGGTAAGTACACTGTAAGGAGGACTGTCAATTAGAAAATATGAAGACGGGGAACAGGGAATGTGGCCTAGTGGTCGAGTGCCTGCCTAGCATGCATGAAGCCATGGGTTGGATTCCTCAGTGCCATATAATCAGAAAAAGCCAGAAGTCTTGTTGTGACTCAAGTGGTAGAGTATTAGCCTTGAGTACAGAGTTCAAGCTCCAGAATGGGCCCCCAAAATATAAAGGCAATACAAACTTAATTCCATGCCTACTAAATCAAAAAAGCAAAAAAAAATTCCTTGTCCACTGAGAATTTAAAAACATACACAACTTTGCCTTGTCTATCATTTTTGCTTTGAGACTAAATGTCAGTGAATCTCTGTATTGAAAGTAACCTGTAGGATGACCCTATTTTGGGAAACTCAAAGATAGTCATTGTAGGAATATACATTTGCACTTGCCTGAGTAAAAGACATGGCTTGAGTTTGTGAGCCAACTGGAAAGATAAATAAAATAATCTAAGAAGGGGTTGGCCCATTGATTACTAACCTGAAAATACCAAAGGGACACTATCACGGTATAAAGACAGTCCACGCTTCAAATATTGCATTCTCTTCCTTTACTCATAAGGATATTGTATAGCATATGCTATACAATATCAGCTTCTAATAGTCAATAATACATGTGCAAATGTGCATCTGTGTGTGTGTGTGTGCTCCTAAGACAATGTGACCCAAGACTACTATTTAATGTAACTCAATTAAAAACAAGAGAAAAAAAAAAGGAGAAATGGGACTTTTTTCTTTACATCTATCCCCTCTCTCCCCCCAAAAGTTATGAATATTAAAAATACAGGAAAGCATCAACTCAATGAAACTGTGTTATTCCATGATATTTTCAGTGCCTAGCTACAGAAAAATAGCTATCACCACAATCTGTGCTATTTAGAGAAAGTGACACACATGTTTATAACTTCTGGACATGGGCTTATCTTGTATTTCTTAAAAGAACATACTTATCTTAAAAGAAAAACATTTTCATTTTCATAAAGGAAAAGGTGAAATTAACTTGATCAAATTGAATCTCATGTAAAAAACTATGTCTAATAGGTAATGTAAAATAATACGACTAAATATTTCTTTAAAAACAAATATTTCAGAAGGCAAATTGTTTCTAGTTTCAAGAGGTTAAATTTGTAAGAACTAATTTCAGCCCTGCATTCTGTTCCTTGTATAATTTCTTTTTTTAAAGCAATCTTTCTCCCCTTTCTCCCTCCTGATATACATATACATGAAATTGGTACAAGTACTCAAAGAGAATACAAGAAATATGTATTTCATAGGTCTTAGGAACTCAGTATACGTACGTCATGAGCAATTAAAGAAGTAAAAGTTTGGGCTGGGGATATGGCCTAGTGGAAAGGGCTTGCCTCACATACACGAAGCCCTGGGTTCGATTCCTCAGCACCACATACATAGAAAAAGCCAGAAAGAGC
The DNA here is from genome assembly GCF_023159225.1 of Perognathus longimembris pacificus. Lineage (NCBI taxonomy): Eukaryota > Metazoa > Chordata > Mammalia > Rodentia > Heteromyidae > Perognathus > Perognathus longimembris. The sequence goes on from NC_063174.1 coordinate 5,619,545, forward strand.
ACTGTAGCTCAAGTGGTACAATGCTGGCTAGCCTTGAGCAAAAAGAAGCTAAGGACAGTGCTTAGGCCCTAGGTCCAAGTCCCAGGACTGGCAAAAAAAAAAACAAAAAACAAAAAACAAATAAAGTTTGGTTGGGCCTGACACAGATGATAAAAAGAAAATGTTGGTTATTGGTGACATTGGAGGAGTGCCCAGTTTGTGTATGGAACAGCATTATGGATTCTGTGGCACTGTGCCTAGGGTATGATCAGGCCTTTTAGAGTCTTAGTGTAAGACCCTGTGTTCCTAGAACCCATGTCAAGTACGGACAAGTGAAGTTTGGTACTCCCATCCCCAAGTGGGAGTATGCAATAGTAGTGTGATATTCATATTTCAAATCTGCAAGGTTTTTGCTGGAGCTATAAATGAATAATGCACCCGTCCATGAAACCCAACGGATCCCATCACGTGATGGTACGCAAGAGGAAACTTCATCAATTTCGCTGACGGGTCCTCCCCCATGAGCCCAGTTCTGATGGCGGCCAAGTTGGGGAGAACAAATTCTTGGACAGCTTTTATCGCTCAAAGTGCACAATATACAGGCTTCGCTTTAGAGAACTAGTGTATACAATCATCAGAAGAAATCCTGTGATATCTGGAAAATGGACAGCACATATTTAAATGGACAAATCACCATGATTCTTGGAACTGTAGAATACATGAGTAAACAAGGCTTGATAGACTACCGCCTCACTGGAAAATAATCATTTAGGCTGAAAACGACATCATGGTTTCATCAGGATAAAGACACAGTTTTTTTTCCCTCATTATTTATTTGAAAAGAATCTACTTTATTATTGTAAGATACTAGATTTAATATTAGGTTTATAGTAATGCAATACTGGTATTTTCTTGTCTCCTTTTAAGAAATAAGTGAAAATGGTAAAGGAATGAGTCATTTCTGGGAAGGACTTTCTAGTAAAATATGTAGCCAAGGCCTTCTTGCATTAAGCTTTCATGAAAATAATAACAGCTCATGGGAAATTGCTGTTCAGAAACTATACCCTCACATAAAACATGAAACTGAGTATTGTCTACATTTTGCCCCCCACAATGAGGCTCAAAATTGAATACATAAAATGGTCAGACACAGGAAAACTTTTTAGAATTAACAATTTATTTCCTAACTATTTCAGGAAATCAACCTGAATATTAACAATAATCAACGACATATTGGAAACATGTGTGGGAACGTAATAATAAAATTCCCCTCTGTATAACTAATTTAAGTTAATGAACTTTTTCAAAAAATAAACATACAGTCTTCCATTATATCTCTTGGCCTAAAGGTCACCTAGAATCTTAAATTCTGCTGTTTTCTACCCTGACGTTATCTTTTTTACTTCAGAAAATATTCTCTTTAGGCTTTAACAAGAATGTTTTGTATGTCCACATTAATTCATTTTCAACAGTCTTTATATCATTAGAAAATGAGTGGAAACATGTCTTCTCTATGCTAAGAAATAAGGTTCCTGTAATGCATATGCAGATAAAAAAAAGTTCTAATTATACTTCATATGTAAAGACAACCATCCTTGGTTCTTTCTTCCTTAGTTTCTCCTCCTTCTCTCCCTTCCCTCGCTCCCTCCCTCCCTCCCTTCTTTCCTTCCTCTTTCTCTTCTGTGCCAATACTGAGGTATGAATTAGATCTACTCTTGATCATCTTTTTCCTTTTTGCTGATGCTCTACCATATGATTGATATGTCTAGTTCTTGTTTTATGCTCGTCAATTGGAGATGAGTCTCTCATATTTATCAGTCTAGGCTGACTTTGAATAGCAATCCTGAGATCTCTGTCTCCTAAGTAACTAGGCATGTGCCTATAGTAAATTTCTTTTTACCTATCAAATAAGCAGGGGAAAATCCCAAACAAACAAAACAAAACAATTTTTTAAATTTCTGAAAAACCTATTCTGGGGAAGAGTATGAGGAAATGGAAATATTCATACACTATTGTTAGTGGAGTTATAAACTAATTTTTTACCATTCTTTGAAGAACTATTTGTCATAAAGTGGTAGATAACCTATGTAACTTCTAAGAAGATGAACTAATTACTCACCCTAATTCATATGGAATTGATACTAATTCTTTAAAAACATGTAGAAAAAGGTATAAGGATGTCTATTTTAGTAATGTTTAATATTTTTAAATGGAAAGAACATAATCAATAGAAGTTAATAAATTACTATATATCATTGTGATGTAATACTGGATAGCTTAAGACATGTTATATTTATTAGTAGACAGACTGTCTATCCAAGCTCCACATCAGATCATTCGTTTATTTTTGCATACATTATGTACTTTCAGGGTACAACCATGAATGGGGCAACTGGCTAGCATATACTAAACATGGGTAAGTGACCACCCTTGTATAATTCTTCTGTTTTCATAGCTACTTCAAGAGTACAAGTGAATCAAGTTTCATGCCTCCTTTTCTTTGAAGACATTTGTGAAGAAAAAAAGCTGTTATCTTTTTGAAAAACTAGATACATGGTCCAGGAAAACAAGGTCATGCGGAGAATACTTCCAGCAGGGTCTGTCCTGCCCAGGCCTGTCTGCCCTAATCTGTACAGCTTCCACAGCCAATCGGCCTCCCCTCGGTCCCCTGTAGTTCACTTCCCAAGGCAGGGGAGCGGCAAATACAAAGAGGTTCCTGACTCTTTCACATGATGTGCAAGGGATTATTTGTAGGGAAAATACTTTATCACATTAAAAATAATCCATGGAAGGCATTTTAAACAAATGAATTTACAAAGCTATAAAAAATTACATCTACCAAGTATTTACATGAAATTTTTTCTTAGTAGGGCATTTGTTTGTTGGTTAGGTTTAAAAAATATTCTCCACTATTTGTATTATTTTATTTATTCAATTTTCATTATCCTTAGCCGTACAGAATGGTTTTGATGCAACATGTCAGTTTAGAGTACAATGCACTTCATCAGTGTCACCCTCTTCATCATTCCCTCTCATCTCTTCCGACTATGATGACAAGGATACTTTTCCAGAATAGGAGTTTCTATCTCCTGAATCAGAGAGCTTACATTCTCAACATTAATGAATCAAGAACAGGCACTAGTAGTGTTGTCCTCAGCTTTCCCTGTTACTTTCCGTAACAAGCTATTTTAAAGAATGGACACAAATAATGGCATTTGCAGTTTATATTCTCTGGAAGGAAGGAAGGAGTATATAAACTCTCAATTGGCAGAGGTCCAGGAAAAAAAACAAACAAACAACAAACCTAAATGTTAACAAGTCAGTTGGTCAAAACAAGCCATCATTAGAACAAAAACGCATGCCTTGCTTTTACTACTTGACCTGAATGTTCCTGCTCCTTATTCACACTAACAGATGATAAAGGGCCAATCAGGGACAGTGGACCGAGCTCCGTGGTGGGCTGTGTGCAAGGTCGTGGAATCTGTCCTTGAAAACCACAAACATGGAAGCCAGCTTTGGAAGGGGGATTAATTAAAAGCTTTTCCAACAAAACATGTGAATGTCCATAAGTTCTGCTTGAGTTGAGAATTTGATATCTCCAGTTGCTTGCTACCTTTTAAAAATAATTAATAGCCAACACAGGAATCAGCCCAAATGTCCCTCAATGACACACTCACATTCTCTCTCTCACACACACTCATCCAGTAGAAAGCATAATACTTGAACATTAAAGTACTGGAAAAACCTGGAAAATGTATTTTAGGTGAAATAATTCAGGCCCTGAGAGACAGAGGATCCATGTTTTCCCTTACATGTGGCAACTTGTAAGTAAACTTTTAAGTACATACACTGGGTGGCATCCAAGTATACACAAATGAAGTAACTGAAATATGGTAGGTTCAAAGTAAAAACAAAATAGAGCAGTTCCGCATAAAAGCAAAATCAAAGCCCAACCAAATAAACAATTGAATAAGTGGGGGAAAGTGCAGTCAAGAAATCAGTGTATAACCTAAAATTAAGAAGAGTAAAAGAAAGTTGGGTAGGGAAGGGTGGCAGGGAATGTTGAAAAGGATGACATCGATCAAGGTGCATGAACTTCTTCTTAAAATGGCAACTCCTTTGTAGAACTACTTAAAGACAATAAAAATAGATTCTAACTAACATATAAGGATTAAAAGATCCTTTCTTTCAAGAGACACTATAGGAAGTATGACAAGTAGTTTCATGTAGTTCTTGTTTTGCTCCCTATTGTGCCAAATACAACCATTGTGACATTAGGACACAGACTCAATGTGCAAGTTTCATGTTGGTGCAGTGTTTCCAAATAAAGTGAGAACTGACTGAATTCTGTTTTATACTCAAGTTGTCTGTTCACGCTCATAGGAAAGGCATTGAAGTTATGGGATCCAGGGGCTGGGGATATGGCCTAGTGGCAAGAGTGCTTGCCTCATATACATGAGGCCCTAGGTTCGATTCCCCAGCACCACATATTCAGAAAATGGCCAGAAGTGGCACTGTGGCTCAAGTGGCAGAGTGCTAGCCTTGAGCAAAAAGAAGCCAGGGACAGTGCTCAGGCCCTGAGTCCAAGCCCCAGGACTGGCCAAAAAACAAAAAAAAAAAAAAAAGAAAAAAAAAGTTATGGGATCCAGTCAACAGACTAAAATTTAACCTATAAACTGAATTCTAGTACTTTCATGATTGGGCTGATTTTTCACATGAGTTCTGTTAATTAAAAACTATACCATGACAACAAAATAGACAGAAATGTGTGGGTTTTCTGCAGCACATTGGGTTGAGTTCTGATCCAGACTCTGGCCCAGTGATTTCCTCAAGGCCCATGCAAACATCAATTTGATATCCTAGTTTGGGTTTGAAGAAAAGAGCGGATCTATATGTCTTGCTGCAGGGAGATTAGTACCTACCTCAAAGCCGGGACTCACAGGAGACTTTCACATGAAGTTGTAAGAGCAAAGAGCAGGCAAAGATGCAGAATAAAGGGAGAAAAATACAGGAAAAAAAGTGTTATTAGAGAAAAGCAATGCATATGAATCAGTCATGTTTACCAGTGTGTTTTCAAGATGAAGCAAAATGTTACACTAATCAGGTTTTACAAACACATAGACAAGGTAAGAAGAAAACTACTTTTAAAATCTAAATAGAACTATAGGCACTGAGTCATAACTATAAAAACATACTTTGTTGTTGTGACCTAGTAGGGGGGGAAATGAAGAAAAAAACGAAATCAACCTTATTGAAAATTATAGTCAACGTGAAGCATTTTTGACATTTATTTGTAAGATTTTCTTCACAGTAATTCTCCCTCTCTATGGAAAAGAAAAATATCACACATCATCAAATATTGTAGAGTAGTTATTTGCCTACATCTAGAATAGGCTGAAGTGATCCAGTTATCAGCCAGTAGTATACATGTTTTCTTTGCTCACTTGAGTCCTTGTTTCCTGTTTTATTCAATGTTCAATGAAAGTTGAAATGAAAGGGAAAACTTTGCTCTGGGATTACATTTTTAAGAGGAAGTGACTCAACCAAACAAAAAACAGCTTGACTTAGCAGACAACAATGATCTGTAAATTTATACTAAGTATATTCTTTATTCTTTTAGTTTTCATGTTTTATTGACATCTCTAGCTAAAACTATAAACCAAGTCATATACCAAACTACATACCATTTTTTTAAAAATCCATGGTTATGTTTAAACTAGTGATTTTATTATATTCTCAAATAAACCTCTCTGCACTGAGAAAAAAATGTATTGTTTTCTGAATCTCTGCATCCCGATTTTGAATCTATTGCTAATTCTTTTTGTACAGACTGGGAGAGGTAAACATTTAGAGGAGGTTTGGTCCAGATTGTTATTCAAAACTACTTATAAAATTGCTGGATCACATGAAGGTTATGAGGAACTCAGGAGTAGTAACTACTCTCTAGAACACAGATCCAGACATGATTGTAGGGAAAAAAAAATTGTAATGCTGTCTGCACGTTCTCTCATAGAACAGAAGTCAATCAAGTTTGTCAATTTCCCAAACAAGCTATTACTCTTTACTACTCATGTCTGGTAGCTGAAGGTTTTAATTTTCCTACAGTAACTAGTCCAAAAAAAAAAAACCCAAACCATTTTCCTCTGGTCCTCATCAGAAATCCTCCTCCTCTGCTAAGTGCTCTTCTGATTTTGATACTGGAAGATAGACTTTGCCACGTGCATTCTTCTAATGGATGCCTCTACGTTACCATTTACAAATGTGCGTTCTTTTCTCCACACGATATTCATGGGGAAAAAAGATATTCATGTGTTTTATAACGAAAAGGGAGCTCCATTATTTAGCTCAGTTTAGCAACACTACTTTCAATTATGACAAGAACTGTGATGCCCACTACATCAATGGGCCAATTCTTTTCTCCAATCTTACCTGATCAAGATTTGTTTGTTGGCAGAAATTTATGAAGCAAGTATGCTTCAGAAAAATATTGAAAATACAGATACATCAGTCTTTTTATCTTGTTATAAAGTAATAGTCTCCAGAAATGTTGTCTGTAAGAGAAAGAAAGCCACCTATCCCATGGATTGGTAGTGGTAATAGTATAACTGTTTTCTGTGGTGAAACCAACATTAGAAAACAATATTTATCATGTAGATAACTGCTATGTGTGCCTTAAATTAGCAACCAAAGGATTTCCTCCCCTCTCCCTCTCCTCCCCTCCCCTCCCCTTCTCTGGGTGTGTGTGTGTGCGTGTGTGTGTGTGTGTGTGTGTGTGTGTGTACCAGTCCTGGGGCTTGAACTTAGGGACAGGGGTGTTGTATCGGAGCTTCTTTTGCTCATCGCTAGCACTTTACCACTTGAGCCACAGCTCCACTTCTGGCGCGCACGCGCGCGCGCGTGTGTGTGTGTGTGTGTGTGTGTGTGTGTGTGTGTGTGATTAAAGAGTCTCAGGGAAGTTTCTGTCCAGGCTGGCTTTGAACCATGATCTTCAGATCTCAGCCTCCTGAGTAGCTAGGATTATAGGCATGAGCCATTGGCATTTGGCAGTATGTTTTTGATAAAATAAATTCTTACCTCTAATGATGCTCAATAAATTGATCTTTTTTTCTTTATCCTGATGATTTACATCTGGTTAAGAAAGACTTTTCCTATCTTACAATTTTATATTTATTTTTCTTCTATTTCTTAGAAATTTCCCATCTACCTAGAATTGATTTTGTGTATTACAAAAAGTAGAGTCAAGATGTATATTTTCCACAGAGATACTTACTTGGTCCTAGACGTATTTGTTGAAAGATATCCTTTTTCTAAACACTTTTATCCCAGTCATAAATCAGTTGCTCTATATAAGCAGTTTCTGGACACTATTTTATTTCATGAGATTATTTTTTTCTGTCTTTGTCTAATACCACATTGCTTTAACACTTCATATGTAAACTCGGGATAATATTATACTGCCCTAACTGTGCTTTGGTTGGCAACTTTCCAGTTTTGCTCTGTATCAGGCAATTTCAGTCTTAACACATTTGGCATTTGGAGCTGGATACTGTGTTGTGGGCAGCTACGTTGCACATTGAACTCTCCGTGATTGGTACTTCCCATCCTCATTTCTGCTGGCAAATTGACTTCTGTTTGGTTCTATCATATTTCATTAAGATCTTAAAACCATCCTCCAGGGAAGAACTGATCTGAAATAAGCTTCTTTATATCTAAGGACACATGTTTTAGGAGATTGTGACTTTGTTTTTTCTTCTTTGGTACTGGGGATTAAACCCAGGATGTTGTACTTTCTATTTCTAGGCAAGCACTTTGCAACTGAGCTATACTCCAGCCAGTGAAGTATATCGATAGTCTCATGCCATTTGGTTTTTATTGGCTTTGACTCTTTCCAAATATTATAGAAATACATATAAATAAAATGGGAAGATAAGTAAGGATGGGGAAATGATACTATTTTTTAACCTTGGCTTTTTTCTTCCATAGTTGTCCTGAAATTCATAAACTTGATATAATTTTGATTAAGCAACTTAGATGTAAAGATATAGTATATTAGTATGTGCTACTGAAGGATCTACTGAGTTTTTCCTTCTGTTTCTTCCTGTATTGGTGACAGTTTATGAAAGAAATACAGTCCTGTAGGTCTGTTGTATAATACCTAACCAAATTTGGGATTTTTTTAAAGGATGAACTGCTTTATGGTTAGTAAAATGTATGCTTTACTGCCAAAGCTGATGACAGATGAAACTGATGGTAGATAAAGCTTGTATAAGATCAATCTATTAATTTTTTCTATGTTAGCAGCATTTATGAGCTCAATTACTTTTCCAAAATGGAATTAATAAATAGAATAATTCCACCTTAATCTATATGTAAAATAGATACTATTTTAGTCAAATAGGCAATTGCATAAGAAAAATTCATATACTTATCACAGAATTTCAATATGATTATTCTGAAGGCATAATGTTAAGACTCAATATATCAACTACCACAAACATCAATTCCAAGAGCATTTCCACTTGAAGAGTACCTAAGAACATTTGAAGCAGGGCTATGCAAGTTTAAAACCATTAAGTGTGTGTGTGTGTGTGTGTGTGTGTGTGTGTGTGTGTGTGTCTCCTGGGGTTTGACCTCGGGGTCTACACATTCCCTGAATTTTTTTGCTCAAGACTCATTACTGCTTGAGACACAGCTCCATTTCTGGCTTTTTATTGGTTAATTAGACATACGAGTCTCATAAACTTTCTTGCCCAGGCTGGCTTTAAATCATGATCCTCACCCTCCTGAGAAGTCAGGATTACAGACATAAGCCACCATGCCAAACTCTGACACCAGTATTTTTCAAAGAATCTCATGTCTCAGTATTTTCTTATACCATGAATACTGGATCACAATTTTCTCACAATGATTGAGACAAAAGGTTAAAAACTCACATTCTAACATATATTTTAATCACCCTACTAGCAAAACTCCATCCATCAACGAAAGAGTAATTAATTTCAATATTTTATATAAAACATGCAATCAAGTAATTCAAATAGTTATTTCTTTCATCAAATTAAGCAATTAATTAATTTAAAAGCATAAAAGTATTAATTACATAACCCAAAGTGCATTTATATATAAATTATATTTATATACATATGTATTTGATTAAGTTAATTTATATTTCTAAAACATAAAAATATGCATAAGCATGTCATGTTCAGAACTATATATTTACATACTAAATGTGTATGTGGGGCTGGGGATATAGCCTAGTGGCAAGAGTGCCTGCCTCGGATACACGAGGCCCTAGGTTCGATTCCCCAGCACCACATATACAGAAAACGGCCAGAAGCGGCGCTGTGGCTCAAGTGGCGGAGTGCTAGCCTTGAGCGGGAAGAAGCCAGGGACAGTGCTCAGGCCCTGAGTCCAAGGCCCAGGACTGGCCAAAAAAAAAAAAAAAATCGCTAAATGTGTATGTGTAATATGTGTATGTTTGCATATATATCCATATTGGCACATGTATTACTAAGGTATAATAGCAAGGTATTTGACATCACAAGATCCTAATCTATTCAAACAAATGAACAGCTTAATAAGCTTTAGATATAAAATATTTAATATCTTTTTTTAGTAAAACAAAACATAACTTATAATTTTTACTTTAAGATATTTTTCATGTATATGTTAGAAAAAAATATGTCTCTCAATGGCTATACTTAAAAGGAAGAGTAACTGCTATAACTTGGAAATGTTTTACTGGAAATGACTAGCCATGTTTTCACAATAGACTCACTAAAAAAAGTATTGAGAGACCTGGTACTAGAAAAACAAAACCAAAACCAAAAAAAGCCCAAACCTTTTCAGTGTTCTCCCAGCCTGACTGGAGGGAACCACGGTGGGCTTCCTACATGAACTTACCAAGAAACAAACCAAGTCCCATTCAAACAAGAGTATGTAGTTTTTCTATACATAAAAATCAGCAGACATTTGTTATATGCCTAGCTATTCTGTATTTAAGTTAAACAAAGATCACAATGAAATATTTTCCAAACAATCATGCAATTAATACAATTTCTTATAGGCAAATGAATTGCTCCACCCTACTTCAAGAGGGAATTATTTAATCTAAGCATTTTAGTAATGAATCTCTGTATCCCACTGATTGTGTGTGTGTATGTGTGTGTATGCACACATGTGCATACACGTACCAATACTGAGGCTTGAATTCAGGGACTACTCTCTGACCCTGAGCTTTTTTGTACTGCTTGAGCTGGAGATTCACTTCTGTGTGTGTGTGTGTGTGTGTGTGAGATTAATTGGAGATGAGTCTTGGTGATCATTTAAACTACATCCATAAAATACTTTAGAGCTAATGGAAACGTTAAATATATTTTTTCCTCATGAAGTATGTCCGTTTAGGATGATAAACTTGGCAGGTATACCCCAATACCACACAATAAATGACTACCATAATTTTTTAACAATGAATTTCAAATTTTATCCCCCAAAAAAGTACACATGAGCTGCAATCGACCGGAGTAATCTGCCAAGGAACAGCATCTCACATCTTTGCTTCCCCAAACGGTGATAAACTGTGATGCTCTGCCACAGTAACACATTAGCTGTGCGGCTCTGGCCCCAGGACCAGGATGGTCATCCCACACACTTGCTAACTTCACTAAAGCAAACTCAAAGCTGTTGCACGCTTGCCGCAGCACTGACCAGTTCACAGCAGATGCCCACAAGGAACAGGATCCTGACCACACCGGCTGTGGCCTCCCTCCCAAGTCACTCTCTCTCAGACTGACACTGCTATCACATCCCACAGATTTCTCAAGCACACACGCAATGGATAAACAGGAGGCCATACCAGCAGGGGCTCGTCGGGGGCACTGGTAGCCAGCTCAGCAGATGATGTGCGGGTGGTGCTGAGCCCAGTGAGTGAAACGTTTGAGAGCCTCCTCCGCCTCACACCACTGCAATTGTTAGGGATTTTAAATGCACATCTCTTATGGTAATTTAGACCGCATCCTGGAAAGCAAAAATAAAAATAGCTTTTATTTAGCAATAAATTAAAAGCTATTCGGCTAATAGTTCTAAGTGAGGAATTAAAAGAGTCCTGCTTCCGTTTTGCTCTTTTGGAGGCTGTTTGGAAAAGCAGATTTTCTTTTGTGTTTTGTCTTGTGTTTCTTTCGCGTTTTTATTTTCTTTTGTGTTTATATTCTGATTTTTGTTGGACAAGCTCAGCAACTATATTATCATTAAAAAATGGTTCTGACATAGAATGAAGTTGGGCTTTGAAATACCTAGAAATAAAATTCAAAGATTAAACCATGTGCGCAAGTTCAATGGAGGTTGAATTAATTACAGTCACCACAACTCTGGAACTGAATCTGGGCTCCACAGTTTATGTGTACACAGACCCCAAACAACTTATTTCACCTCAGTTCCCCTTCTGTGAGCTGAAGACTAAAATATCTACTTTGGGGCTGGGGAGTAGCACTGATTTGCCAAGTATAAGGCCCTGAGTTCAATCCTAGCACCCCAAAAAGTAACTACTTGCTAGAATCATTAAGAACATATGTAAAATACCTTACATGGTGCTTTCTTCATGGCAAGAACTCGGTATTTCCTTAAAGGAAATAGCAGTTTCTTTTCAATATGTCTGTAATTCACATTCCCAGGCTAGAATTTTGATACCTGTTACACAATAGACCAGGCCCGTGTTACAACCCAGACATCCAGGGACTTGGAGGTTCCTACAGCCATGGGCTCTGGGGGCCTGGCTGTGTAGCTGCCCACGGCCGACCCGGGTATCCCTCACATGTGTAAGAGTTGCAGCCTGAGGAAGGCTTCCACTGAGATTTCAAAAGAAGGCTTAAAAGGCCAGACCAGTGTGTCGTAGACATCCAAGTCTCCGAAGGCAGTCCTCGCGGACACACCAGGAAGGTGGAGATGGCAGGTACATGGAATATCCCTTCAGAAAAGCTGGACGGAGCACAGAGCTAAGATTGGGCACGCTTTGTGGAGCACGCATCAGGACACACATTACTCAAGAGTCACACTGTATTGCCTTCGTGTGGCTACCACAACCCCCATATAGTGCAGGGGAGAAATACTGACACATGAGACAGGGGAAAAGATGTGAGGAACGAGGACCCTAAGACCCGGCCAAGAAAGTGAAATGGGAAATTTGAAAGTAGACAAAATACTTCAATACAAATTCATACAGTCCCCTAAAAACTGCCCGGATGACGTTTCTTCGGAGGGACTGAAGACACGGCCAGAAGGGTGGGACCTAAGCTTTGGACTGTACCCAGCTCGCAGGGGAGGACACTCACCTTCGCATTTCAGGCCCTGGCGCACCAGCCCCCAAAGCATCTCTCCACAGTGATCACAGAAGGCCGGGGCACGGTAAGAATGGACAAAGAGGGCATGCGGACGGATCTGGAAGTCCTCAAAGGTGGCAGAAGCTGTAGAAAGAGGAATGTTCAAAAAGAGATGGCATGGATTTGCTGTTCTGCAGCCAGGAAGAAGACAAGATAATTAGTCTGTAATATGTCTGTACCTCCTGGTACACTTTGGGAAGAGAAGAGACAACATGACATGGTCTTTCAGTCATGAAGCTGTGTTCTTCCCACCCCAGTGGGAAGACTGAAAAGCATGAATAAAAGGATGATGCAATCTAGTTCACAAATGAACTTGGTAGGGGTTGAAAATATTTTACTTTTTTCTTTCCTAAGTAGACAAGCAAGGTCTTCAAAAGCATTAATAAAATAAAAACGTGGTGAATTAAATTTAGACAGATCTAAAAGTAACATATCTGAGCATAATCACGAAGAGACACAGTAAAGGGGCAAGATAAAATTGGAAGAACTAAGAAATCTTAGCGGCATGTTTTAGGGGAGATGAAGGTCTTGGGTAATAAAACCAAACACTAATGCCATGACTTATCAATACCATTTTATCTTCTTCAACTCCCCAAACAGAGGATTTAATATACACACTGCCAAACTGAGAAATATACTTCTATGAAGTTTATTCACCCTAGAGGCACACTTTACTTCTAATTACTGCTGATTTTCTGAGCTACTCACTCTGACAGATTATGGAACTATACTGTCCCAGAATTAGTTTTCCAAATGGCATTTCTATTATATCATAAAGAAATGGTCTTTACTTTTGCTGTGATTGACCAAATCAAGAAATAGAAAGGTATACAAAAAGAACTGAAAGATACCCCTCTAGCAGGATCCTAGTTCCAGCAGACAAGTCTGAGAAGATCATATATCCAGTTAGCTTAGCGAACAGCTGGAACTGGAGGTGTGGTTCAAGTGGTAGAGCACCCAGCCTTGGACAAAAAAAGCCAAGTGAGAAGGTGAGACTCTGACTTCAAGCCCTACTTCAGGCACTAAACAAAAGAAAACAGCCCAAATCCCCCAAACCAGAAAAAAGCAAAAAGCAAACCATAGCTCTTGTCTCCAAGGGCACACTCTCCCAGCTCTAGGCACAAGGGAGCCTGGGGCAAAGACTTGCATTAGAGCAGGGGGTACTTATGCTGTTAGTCTTAGGAACAGGAAAGAAGCTTTGCATAATTCAAAAGATATCCAGTGTCATCACTGTATTCAACTACCTACACAGGGGCTAGGAATATGGCCTAGTAGCAAGAGTGCTTGCCTCAGATACCTACACAAAGAAGGGTTGGCTAAACTGGGCCTTGTCCAATCCCTTAAAGTTTAAACACTCATGTCACAACAGAGCTTTAAAGACTTCATCAGATTTAATCCCAGAGAATTTGAGGGGAAAAGCCTTTGTTGTCCTTTCTCTTCCTCCTTGATTGAAATAAACTTGGAAAAGGACCTATTTGATTTTACACTTTTAGATTAAAAGATCATGGACAGGGGCTGGGGATATAGCCTAGTGGCAAGAGTGCCTGCCTCGGATACACGAGGCCCTAGGTTCGATTCCCCAGCACCACATATACAGAAAACGGCCAGAAGCGGCGCTGTGGCTTAAGTGGCAGAGTGCTAGCCTTGAGCGGGAAGAAGCCAGGGACAGTGCTCAGGCCCTGAGTCCAAGGCCCAGGACTGGCCAAAAAAAAAAAAAAAAAAAAAAAAAAAAAAAAGATCATGGACAATGCTTTTGAACAAATAAAAAAAAAAACCAAACAACAACCAAAAAGGTGTGAACTATGTACCAATCATGTTCTTTGGTGATTTGGTCAAAATGTGTCTAATGTGTAGAATACTAAATTCTTTGAAAAATCAGTTTGCCAAATACAGGAACAAAATTTGCTCTTAAAATATTAGAGAGAATGGCTATTCCATGCCTTTTCACCCTTAGCTTCTCCTGTCATCCTCAAAGTCTTTACCGGGGCCCACACTATGACAATACTGTGACAGTAATTAGTTGAATAATTATTGTAGTTTTCAAAATAAGGGAGACTAAAATTTGACAATACAAATACTGCTGCAATCAAACATTTTTGAATTAATCAAGAATATAAATAATTAAACTACAGATTTTTAATGACACCTCCCCCTCTAATTTATGTCACGTAAATTTGTTTTTACTTCAGCTTTGGAAAGGGATTAACATTCCAAAGCAGTCAGCATCCTTGACTTCTGTTTAAATGCCATATTTCTAAAGTTCAATTTTAATATTCTCCTGTTAATTTTAGAATAATTAAATACATTTTTAAAAGAAATCTACCAAGAGTGGTAAGGTTTTACATGCATTTGAAATCAAAACACCACATCCATTCATTATGAATTTACCTACTCCGCACCCTGGGGGCCTCGGCATTGGCTGAGTACATGCATGCCGTCTCGCCTAATCACAAAATTGCACTTCAGAGATAATCGCTCTGCACAGGAAAACAAAGTGAATGCTGTAATTCCATTTCATTTAAGTTCTGAAATCAAAACGGACAGACAAGAATAGGAATATTAAAGTGTCTAGGGACTCCAAGTAGGAAACCATTTGCTATCTGTCAGTCTGTCATCATCAATCAGATGACCTAAATTAAAACCATATGACAGGGCAACAAACTAAACACAATGGGCCCCTTACACTGGTATTTGTGTCTCTTTGATTTGCTCTATTCACAGTCTATTGTTATATTCCAGTGTGCAGGAGAGGAGAAAATGACATGCTTCCTTAGTCACTGAGCAGCTGAAACAGGTAATTGAACCAAAAACACTAATATAATCAGTAGTTCTTTTAATGTCATTACAAATTGTGGCACAAAATGGAGTAAACTGGTTAGCAGTATAGAAGAAATGAGCCTTCTGAAGCAAAATAAATAATCTCTGGAGGTCAAAATTATTTGCATAATAAAATAATGTCAGATCTTCCAACATTTTCAGTATTCTTTTAAACTGGAAATTGTTGGCAATTTGGGAAGAACATTAACGCTGTCTGGTTATGCAAGTTGAAGGAGTCTGTAATGTAAGTATTCAAATCTCATTCAGTTTTCCATAAGTAAACTAGGAAGACGATATCATATGACTATCATCTCATTTTACAGGTTACAAAATGGAGTCTCAGAAATTAAGATACTACTTGTGGTAACATACACATTCTGGACTCAGCTAGTCTTGCCATCAGAATCATATAAACTAACAGCTGCTGTGACTCAATTTATCAGATTTCTTTGGCCAGTATCCCACAAATTATAGTGAGGCACAGTAACTTGTGACAGTATTAGTAGCTACTCTGAAGGCTGAGATTAAAAGTGATGCAACTGTAAGCCAGCTCAAGCAAAAAGATTATGAGAGCCTATCTCAACCAAACAAAACACCTGTCATTTCATATATGTGGGAAGAACACATAGTAGTATTGTGATACAGGCTGGCCAAGGCAAAAAGCAAGGCCTCATTTAAGAAATTACCAGAGGAAAGAAAAGGGCTGATGGCATGGCTCAAGTAGTAGTGACCTAGCAAGTACAAGGTCTTCAGATCAAACCGCATTGTTTCTAAATATAACACATTACCTGTTGTCACATGTACTCTTACTTCAGAGTACTCTTACTTCTTACTTACTCTTACATTAAAATGGTTAGGAAAGGAAAATGTCTATGAAATAAAGCATAAGATAATATTTTAGTTCATTATTGATAGCATGGCCCTATTTTGAAGTCTACCTCTTGAAACAAATTGGAATTAAGAACAATGACTGGGTTCTGAACTATGGTAACCCACAGATTAAAACTAGCCGCATCTGTGAGTCTGGAGAAGCACTTACCACCACACTGAACAAACAAGTCTATCTCAAAGCAAAACATTTCCAAGCTTTCCATAGCGTGAAGATTTGCCAGACAATTTGTTCTTCTTCCTTATCAGCTAGACTACTGAAAGTATCTTTTTCCTACCAGTCAGCCCTCCCGACTCCTAGTATCATCTCTTGATGCAAATACTCTCACAGGCTTTTCCCTCCACCAGCCATCCAAATACACAGAACACTTACACATACATCACTTTCTGCTGCTTGACAGACTGGGCGGCGGAAATCACTTGCTATCTCTTGCAATTGTGAATATCACAAAGTAGCAGAATCTTCTTTATGTTGACCTAATATTCCTCTGTAATATCTAGTCAGTGATCCTGGGTCCAAACTGAACCTTTAGAACTGATATTTTCATGTTTTTCCCTCGTCAACTCATATGAGCCAAAGAATCCTAATAACTTGAAGGATATAGTGAGTTTGTATAATGTTCTACTAATGTATCTTAAAACCTACTAGGTAATATAATGCATATTAGAAGTAGAATGGCTAAGGAGCAGTATCTTGTTGAGAGTTAATAGTCCAAAGAGAAATAATAGGCCCCTAAAATATCATAACATAGAGTACAGGAATGGAAGCCAAGAAGGAAGGGCGGCTGATGGTGCCTGGGTCTTGAGAGCAAACGGGGCTGTACACAGGACCCTGAAAGATCAACAGCATTTCAAAAAGCACAACGTGGGATCAGGGAGAGACAGCATTGTGATGCAGTGCAACTTTCTTTCATGATAAGCAATTTGTTATATCATCTACTTTTTAATTTTTCTTCTCGACACGTCACCTTTGGTGTACTGTCTGGGAAGTCAGAAAGGAGAAGAAAATTGTCCTGGAGGGAGTTCACAGTCCCACAAGATGAGGCGCAGGTACGACAGTTCTGGAAAGATTAAGCCCGGGTCTCTTTCTGTCCCCTCCCTGCCTCCCAGTGCACCAAAGTGTCTCCAAGACATTTGTGTAACAAGGTCACTCATCCTCCCGTAACCACTGCTAGAATTAATTTTACAATTTTCTTATATCTGGAACCATTGATGGAAAGACCCCATAAGTGTCCAACAACAATATCAGTGAATGAATTCTTGTTGAGGTAACTTGTACTAGCACCTTTCAGATGGCCGAGGAAACAAAGAAGGAAATCTCTATTTTTGCCTTAGCATCTGATCAGGAAAACATTAGTGAGGGGAAGACTGTGATGTGGCTATGGAGACTATCATGTCAGCAAAGGGAACCATTGTACATAACATGAATTTAGAGAGGCTTGTTAGCAACGCCTGAAAAATTAAAAGCATATGACCATAGACTTTAAAAAACAACTACAAAACAAACAGAGAAATGGCTCCAAGCAGAATAAGAAAGTCTCAAAAGTCAGCTTGGAACAGAATGGTTAACACAAAGATGAGAGGTTGCCCTAATAAGGAGGCAAATGGGTGGTAACTAAATGAAAATGATGTGACTACATAGGGAACAGGCAGGCTTCTCTTCAGAGAGGGAGCAAGAACCTGTCAGTGACCAGGGGCCACACAAAATCCAGTTAAACTCATAAAAGTGACTTTGGCAGGAGCCCTCCCCAAGAGGACTTGGAAAAGAAGAAGGCTCACATGTAGAAAAGGCCTTCCAGCTGTCTTTTATGTAGAAAGAAAGACACAGATAGAGGCCAGGCCCACAGAATATAATAGTTTACTGCTCACAGAGGGACAAATGAGCTGAACTTTTGAATTGTAATTCGTTTTTCTCTTTTCTAGAAAAGGGACCATGTTTTTGTTTTTTTAAAGGAAGTAAAAAAAATAAGCTCAAGAACAAAATAAAGTCTAAAAGAACAAATTATCTAAGATGTAAAGACTTGAAATGATTTTCAATAGACCCATATAAAATACAAATGAGAGTTCAACAACTTGACTTCAATCATAAAAGGAACCATCTACTTCACATTTTTGTTCGATTTATCAAATTTATTACAAAGTCCTCGTGGAAGAATTAAAAAGTATTCTAATAAGAATGTGAGTTGAAACAGAAGGTAGTAAAGATATTTAGCCCTACTTAATATAAAAATATTCTGTAAAAAGTTCAAATTTCAACAATGTGGTGTTTGAATGAGACAAGGGAGAGAGTAATAGACAGAATTGGTAATACAGCAATCTATGCTGTGTATAAGTTTAAAATATGACAAGCGGTGTAACAGACTGATGAGGAAGCATCATTTAAAAGTACTTAGTATCAGTTGATCACATTACTACTTTAATCATTAACTTATTGTAACAATTATTAATTTGGGGAAAAATGAATGAGAGCCTTAAGTAATTACCAGATGAATTAAAAAGTCAAAGAAAAAATGCAAAACTATAGGAAACACAGAAGAGAACACAGTGAACCTTGGCAAGCTTCTAGAGAAAGAACAGAGGCGGTAACCTGCCGTGTAGAATCGCCGGGAGACATGATCTCGGAGTGGAGAGTCCTGGTTGACTTGCTGGAGAGCCATGCAATAGTGTCTTTTATTCGGCCCAGT
The DNA here is from genome assembly GCF_023159225.1 of Perognathus longimembris pacificus. NCBI lineage: Eukaryota > Metazoa > Chordata > Mammalia > Rodentia > Heteromyidae > Perognathus > Perognathus longimembris. The sequence goes on from NC_063174.1 coordinate 5,638,290, forward strand.
TACAGTAGGCTTATGTATAATAATTATATATTTGAGGTCACAGAAAGCTAATTATGTTTAGTGCTTTCAGGTGTATAGAACATAATTACTAACATTTGTGGAGTGATTTCTATGCACTGTTAGGCACCAGGCATACAGGTGACAAGGCTAGTGTCTTCTTAAAAAAAACAAAAACAAAGAAAATTAACATTCATTTCCTGTTCAGAAAGAAAGAAATTCTTCTTTGTATTTCCCTGGTCCCTTTTTCTTACATCGGAAACAGGCAGCAGGACAGTAGGAGTAGTTCGATGGTAACCCTGAAGCAAAGCTCTGGAAGCAGTTTGGGATCTACACATGAACCCAGAGTGTTACAACGAATCCCTAAGGAATCCTTTATTTCTCTCCTAGGAAACAGATCTCCATTGCTACTCCAGGAAACTGAGCTTCATGTCCACTGTAGAAGTTGGCTTAACAGTACAAGAAATGTATCCAATGCCTAACGTAGGAATCTGTAACCTCTCTGTACATTACTTTGACAATAAATAAGAGAAAAAAAAAAAAGAAGTTGGCTTTATAAACTATCAATGCCTCCTGCCAGGGGAGGCTGCAGCATGAAAAATGTGTAAAATATACGTAATCATAATTATGCTTTCTGTAAGACTTTATTTTTGGAAAACTATTATTTGTATAAATTATTAAGATGAGTGGGATTTCTTCTGTAGAATAATTATCTGTAAGACAGAATTTCAACAAGCCTGATAATAAATAAGTTGTGTAAGCCTTTTTACAAAACCTCTTCAACAGCCGCACTTAACTCCTGGGATGTTAATAAAATAGGAGAAAGGTTACAAAGAATAGGGGTCAGAGATAGTACAGAATAAACTACCATCCATTTCTGGTAGCTACAATAATTAAAGGCTGCCAATTATTATTTGTCAATTGTAATATATGACTTTATTTTAAAATTTTTACAAACAAAATATTACAAGACTAAAGACAAGGATGAATGTAATTATTTTATGCCATCTATCTATATACTGAGATATGAGCCAACAATATTCTGTTCAATGCTGTCTTAACTAAAACCGTTACTGCTTTCTTCTACCACACAAATCTTCTCTGCTTTGTCTACAGCTAATTTTTGTCTCGCTAACTCCTACCCATCTACACTGCTCTCTTCTCTGTCCCCTCCTAGACACACTTCTGCTTTGGAATGAAATGTGTCACTGCACACTGCCAGCCTTCATCATTTTCCTGTTCACACCTGACAGATTGCTAGAGGGCAGAGACCACAACCTCTCTGAGCTTATACACAAGTTAAAGCAATCAATGAATCTTCCAGGTAATATTATCAAGCTTTTATATGTCACTTGTCTACAATTCAAATCTTCTATAGTTCATTAAATCGGGACAATATGTAACTAGAGTATTTCAAATTCAAAAGTAAAGATAATCAGAAACACACTTTGGATCATATTTTGAAAGGTTTCTCCACTGCTTTGAAGAGATGTGGTTGTTAAAATCTTTTGGCTCCAATGGCAGCCTAGTACAGGGAATGGTGAAAGCCATTCACATAGGGCCAGAGCAGATCGTGGCTGTAATTTGGGTTATAGCAAATGGATGATCTTGGATAAGGAACTTTTTGTGTGTGTCTGTCGTGGGGCTTAACTCACAGCCTAGGTGTTGTCTCTGAGTTTTTTTCCCTCAAGGCCAGCACTCTACCACTTTGAGCCACAACTCCACTTCCTTGGATAAGGATCTTCGTTTCTCTAAACTCAATTTCCAACTCTAGAAAAGTTGCATGGTGAAACACCACATTAGACCATGCGGACAAAAAGTGATTGGCATAGTCCTTGGAATATTGGTGGAATCATCCCAAAAAAGTCTCAGCAAAATGATTAAGAGTATGGTCTTTAAAGCCAAGAAGACCAAAGTGTGAATTCCAGTTATTATTAATATTATTCATAGTAATATTCTCATGATCATCAATACGAACAAAGGGGGAACACTGCTTTTAAGTTTGTTGCCAAACCAGGACACTTAAAACCTAAGAATTTAAAACCTATTATTTTTTGTTGCTTTACTTCATAAAGAGTATGTTTCCACTGCACAGGAAATTGCTTTTCTATTCACTGGTCTGGTTAAACTAATTAAATGAAGCTAGGTTCATAGGGCTGTGTCTAGTTCCCTCTCTAATATGAATCAATTAACAGTTGGGAATTGCAGTGGGGAAAGAAGGGTCACCATATCCTGATGTGACTGAATGACAAATGCCACAGCTGGAAGGAGATTAGAGAGCATCTCAGGTCAAGAAGGAATGTAAATGGCTGCCCCATGTGTCTAACATAGAGGAAAAAGAAAATTAAGTAAAAATGTCATGGAGTCAAATTCTAGCTAATGAGTGCAAGCTCTGCAGGCACCTCGAATAGAGGGAAAGAAAGGTCAAGTCTGTTTCTCAGAAAGCTCTATGGTGTACAAGAGACTTTATACCTTTAAAAGGATAATGACCTAATTTACATGCAGAACACCAGCATACAAATTACCTTTTAGACTTCTTATAAAAGGCTGGTAGACAAAGACTATGTACGGCATTATATAGGCATGTTTCTGAGAGGCAGCAGGGTTTCTGAGGATGAATGGCATACTGTGGTCAAATACATTTATTTGCATATAGAGACACCAAGATCTTATATTCCTTGCTTCAAGTTTCTTAGTTTCCCTGTAATTTTCTTGACAAACATTATGATGTTTTCTTTTTGTGGTTCATGAACACAAAACTCTTATAAGCTATGAAATCTGCAAGGTATCCCTGCTCCAGAAGCAGAAAGAACCCAACAGTTATGCAATCCAGTGTCATTCACTGCTGCTGGGTCAGCAGGACCTGGTGCAGGAGACATTTTGACTATGGGTGAAGATACTGTTCTGAATATATCTCAGGGCACAGAGAAGGGAGAGAGATGGGGTTGAAGGACAATCTGTAATCTTTATGAAGGACCAAGTTGACTGATTAAGTCGGTTCACTCGGTCATTAGAATAAAAGAGCTTTAAGAATCAAAAATCCAAGGTTATGGAACCCACTTTAATGGAAAGTCCACTCCATTTGGTACGCAGACTGGGTAGCCACGGCCACAACTGAGATGAGACACAGAACAGCTCTACTCTTGCCCCCAAGTTTCCTGCTGCTTTATAGGAATTCCCTTTCTTCCTCCCCTCCCATTGCAACCACGGATTTGTTTCCTGTCTATTTCCCAATCTATCATATGCATGTAGCCTTTGATACTAGCTTCTGTCACTGTGGTGCTTTGGAAAGCCACCCATACTGAAATGTGCAATTGTGGTTCAACCCTTTTATTGCTGAGTTGTGTTTTACTTTGTTGATACGCCAGGTTTGTTTAATTCCTCCCAGCAGCAGCTACCATCTATGCCTTTGCCAGAATATGAGAGCAGAGGGTCAGCCTGGAGCTGAGGAGGCAGAGATCAAGGAAGCAGAGCAGGAGGAATGGAGGAAATGGAGAATCAAGAGAGCAGCAGGAGCAAGGCAAGAGGTAGAGATGGACAGGAAGATGGTTTCTACAGGGTCTGCATGAAAACTTTCTTGTTAAAAATAATTACCTTCTTTCTTTTAAACAAAAACTGATTTGTTGATCCATTTATTTACTCCTATTTATTGTGTCAATGTGTGAACCAAGGACTTTTCACATGCCAGGTAAGCCATCTGCCCCTGAACTCCACCCTCAGCCCCTTTCAAAGAGGACACAAAGTAATTAAAAACACAACTGAATAAACTTATATACAAGAGAGAGGGCACAGAAATCAAAAACACTGACTAGAGGGAATAAACCAAAGGGAAAAAAGGAAAGAAAAAAGAGCTACAAACAGAACAATAAAAAAAAAACAACCCACAACTCTTGCTCCCACCTCTTGGAGCTCATTTAGATAAGCACTATTTTATATAGTCATATCCACATTGCCATTGAGCCATTGTGATCCTCTGCTAAGAATATCCTAGAGATATCCTAGTTGTTATAAATGAAGGAAACCATGGAGCCTGTGTTCCTTTGGGTCTGGCTTACTTTGCTTAATATCATTTTCCCCAGTCCTTGCATTTCCTTATGAATGGGGGGGGGGGCAACGTCATTCTTTCTGATAGAAGCATAGCATTCCATTGTGTATATATACCACTCTTGCTGATCCATTCATCTAATCGGGGCATCTGAGTTGATTCCATATTGTAGCTATGGAAAATAATGCTGCAGTGAACATAGTTGTACTGGTAGCTTCAGTGTGGCAGAAACAGTGGGACACAGGGTGAACCAATACAACAGTGATACTCACTAGACACTATGTTGGAAATGAGCTTTACGTCCTGGGGGGAAGGGAGACGGGGGAAGTAAGGAGAAAATGGGAGAGGAGGTAACACTGTTCAAAAAGAAATGTACTCATTACCTTACATATATAACTGTAACCCCTCTGTACATCACCTTCCCAATGATTTTTTTTAGTAAAAAAAGAATATAACACAAAACCATGTGTTACTAGTCCTTCAGATCAAATTTCCTTCAGATAAAATTTGAGAGGGAGACATGCTTTCCAATTTATTGTTTATATAAAAAGTGAGTATTTGTACCTTTTTGAAAAAGTGGTCTATTTTTCCCAGTATTTATTCTAATATAATTTCATTGTATGTAATGCGCTATTTTTCCACAAGAGCAGGCTTTTGGGGGCTCTTCTAGGAGGATGAATGGGGTCCAGAAAACAAGTATGGGTGTTTGTAACAGCTAATATATTAATATTTATACCTTACATATAGTGTATATATAGTACATATACAAATAAACTCTTTCAAAGAATATATCTTCCTCACAATTATGTGACTCAGCAATACCTGTTAACATATGTTTAAGACTCTCTTTTTATAACACTGGATAGCATATGATTTTTGGAGTCACATAACATGGCCGGTGCTGCGTTCACCGACTATGAGACTGCAGAAATTACCTGCATCTCACTTTTCCTCATCTTAGAAATGACTACAAAAAGTAACAAAAAATAGTGCTCATAAGCATTTAAATGAAAACATTTAAATTAGAGTGGAATATCTGGTGTAAGAACTGTAAATCAAAGTACAGAAACTCACTCCAAATGATCAAAGAGACATGAACTTTGAAAATACTACTGTAAGACACAGGGAAAACACTGGAAGTTATAGGCAGAGGAAACAATTTATCTGGATAGGCTTCCAACTGTACAGCAAATAAGAGAAAGAATGGATAAATAGACTGCATTAAGTTAAAAAAAGTGTCAGTACAACAAAAGAAACAATTACCAGAACAAAATACAACCTACAGAATGGGAAACCAGCTATTCAGTAAAGAGTTGATATACAGAATGTACAGCAAAAAACAACCCAATTAATAAAATAGGAAAATAAATTGAACAGACTTTTTAGAAAGAGAAATACAAATCACTAATAAATGCACAAAAGATTGTTCAACTTCTTGTTCCATAAAAGGAATGTAAACGAAACCTACATTAAGTTTCTATCTCACTCCAATCAGACTAGTTATCTTCAAGAAAACAAAAAAATGCTGTCAAGAATGGGGTGTTGGGATGGACTCTATGGTCTCCCTCATAGGGAACAATTAGCACAGGTTTAGGCTAGTCACAGCAGAGGATCACAAGAGCCCAATAACTATACCCTTATGAAAACAAAAGATGATGCTAAGTGAAATGAACTCCATGTTATGGAAACAATTGTTATATCACTGTTGTAACTACTTTCAACGTGCTATGTGTAACTGTAGCTTCTATTATTGATGATCTTCTTGTATCCCCTTCCTGTGGTTGTACCTACACTATCTCTGTATCTTATCTGAGTACATTGGATACCGTGTATACTGGTATTAGAATTAGGAAACTGAGGGGCTGGGGATATGGCCTAGTGGCGAGAGAGCTTGCCTCGTATACATGAGGCCCTGGGTTCGATTCCCCAGCACCACATATACAGAAAATGGCCAGAAGTGGCGCTGTGGCTCAAGTGGCAGAGTGCTAGCCTTGAGCAAAAAGGAAGCCAGGGACAGCACTCAGGCCCTGAGTCCAAGGCCCAGGACTGGCCAAAAAAAAAAAAAAAAAAAAAAAAAAGAATTAGGAAACTGAAAGGGAATAACAAAATCGAGAGACACAGGGTAAAAAAAGATAGACAACTACAAAAGCAATACTTGCAAAACTGTTTGGTGTAAATGAACTGAACAACTCGTGGGGGGGAAAGGGTAAGGGAGAGGAGGAAGGGGGGAATGAGGGAGGAGGTAACAAACAGTACAAGAAATGTACCCAATGCCTAACGTATGAAACTGTAACCTCTCTGTACATGAGTTTGATAATAAAAATTAAAAAAAAAGAATGGGGTGTTGGGGTAGGAAGCCTCATACATGATTGTGGGAATGTAAATGAATACAACACTATGAAAATTAGTATGAAATGTTTTCAAAATAACAAAAATATACTTTCCTTATGACCTTTTCATACTACTGTTCAAATATATATCCAAAGAAATTTAAATAATTAGTACAAAAAAGATACTTGCACACCCATGATGACTGCAGTTCTGTTTCTGTACAGCCAAACTGTGGAATAGCCGAGAGGCTCAACAACCAACAAATGGATAAAGAAAATATAGTAAATATACCACGGATTATTACTCAGCCAAATGACATTGAAAATATACTGTTTGAAGGAAATAGATGTAAATGTAAATCATCACATTGAACAAGATAATTCAAGCTTAAAAAGCCAAATATTGCATACTGTTGCTCCTTTGTAGACACCAAATGTAGACACTACACCTAAAATAATGATGAAGATAATAATTAAAAACATGACATTACTGTAATGGCGTGATTGTTGGGGAATATGGAATCAGAAGAAGGGGGAGGGTCAGCAAAGGGCAGAAACGGTAATATAAAAGAGGGGGAAACTTGTTCAAAATATAAATGTAACAGCAAACAAGACAATATGCTGCCAACCAACTGTACAACGCATGGCGATGGGGGAGGGAGAGGGGAAGGGGGAAAGAAGAGAAAAAATGAGGGAGGAACAAGTTTGATAAGAAATGTACTCACTGCCTTACGTATGAAACTGTAACCCCTGTTTACATCACTTTGACAGCAATTTAAAAAAAATCAGATGGGACCTACCTTGCTCTCACGTGAATCAGTGTGTATTTGAGAGCATATTTTAATATGAATTCTTTGCATTCTGAAGAATGTGGAAGTAGACACATTGTTAGGTTGAAATTTTTAGGAGAGTACTTACCTATGTTAAATATGTGCTAGATATCTTTAAATAAAATAAGCAAAGAATCATCACTAAGAAACGTATCCTTTTTTCATAGTTACATTATGCCTTATTAAAAAAAAACAACCCTGTCCTCATGGATCACAGTTTTGATTCTGTACCTTTGATTGAAAAAGGCAATTTGTATTCAAGAATCCACAACCTTAATGGTGAAATGCTTTTAGAGGGATTAATGCAAGCCAATAGTATGCTGAGAAAATGAGCAGTTAAGTTTTCAAAATTGCTGAGTATAGATGGTAATTCCCAATTACACTACCAATGACATTTTCCAAAGCAAAAGAACTACACGGAATCTGACAATAATGAACTATGGAAAGTGAGAGCCAGAAAAACGGCCATGAGTGGCTACATATGATATGAGATCCACCGAGTCCTATAGTGCAATTAACAATTTCAGTATGCAATTTGGCTTATGGTTCTCTATCATACATGGTCATTGAGAAATAGAAATGCAATATCAAATAGTTTGGTGATTAGTAAGTGCTTGCTTCTCTAGCACCAGTAAAGTAAGAACAGTGAACTATGCACACTGGTAGAGGAGAAGCTACAAATTAGAAGAATTTCATTTACCCTCTACTCAATGGCACTTTTCTAAGACTCCCTGTGACTGAAAAGATGGCTCTAGATTCAGAGCCTCATGAAGATACTTTTACTTCCCTTTCTAACTTTCAAGTATTCTGAAAACTTTTAAGCAATTAGTCCTAGGTTGCTCTTCCTGAAACACTCCTTTCATCAGCTTCCCTTTCCACATCACTAAATGTTTTCTGCTTCTCGGTGCATTACCAGTCAAGAAACTTATTTTGTTTGAGTAGCCAAAATATGGTAGTCATAGTTGAAAACAGGGATGGGGGTTGCATTGCTCAGAGAAAGAAGGTATGGTTTGGGTGCTCCTAGAGCTTAGGATCAAAGAGAAACCCTAAAAAGGTAGGTAAATATATTTGCAGGTAGGATGAGCCAAACACTGTAAGAATGGAGAGGAATTTTAGGGAGAACTCAGGTGAAGAATAAGTGTAAGGCTTTCAAAGCAAATATGGGAGGCGGCAGGCATTCTAAATAAAAAGAAACGCCCAGAACTAAAAAGCAAAGGGCAGCCTTAGGAGAGGCGGTGGCTGTTTGGCTGGATCATGGAATATCCAAAGGCTATGTAAAATGTGTGCCAGGAAAAGCTGTGGAGCAAGCCAGGGTTTGGAGAGCGGCTTGAATACCTCCTTAGGGAAAGTGAATTCAATGAACAGTGAACAGAGGGGCATTGTAGGCTTCTGAAAAGACACGGTACTTGATCATGCAAGGTTTTGCAATGGCTGGCATGTAGGACAGACTGCAGATAGGATGGACTGTAGGTGAATGAGGACAGACAGCAGTGAAAGCCATGTAGGGTTTCTGTACAGGAATGTAATAATCAACAGAGGAAAGAAAAGAAATGCAAGCTATAGACTTGGTAACTAATATGATGAGCAATACTACAGAAAGGCACTTACTGGCAACCGTCAGCCCTTACAACCGACTGCAAAGCAGCTGGCCTGACTGATAATGAGAGATCTCTATCTAGTAGGCCATGTGAGTTGAACAGGAGGAACAAAGAGTTCTGTTCTAGGTATGTTGAGCTAGAGTGACAATGGAATGTCTGATTGATAATTTCTGGCAGATTGTTAAAAATGTGCTCAGGCTGGGCTTTGGTGGCTCATAATTGGAAGCCTGGCTACTCAGGAAATTGAAATCTGAAGGATCTTGGTTTGAAGCCAGCTTGGGCTGCTTCACAAAACTCCATCTCAAAAATAACCAAAAAAAAAAAAGTAACAATGCAGACATAGGTCAAGTGGTAGAGCACCAGATAGGCAAGAAAGTTGAGTAAGAACATGGCCATGAGTTAACACCCCAGTATTGGCAAAGTCCAAATCAGAGTTTTGAAACACTATCAAGTGCTAAAATGGTAGCTGGATGTTATGTTGTTGGCTTATGTCTATTATAACTACATAGAGGGAAGAGATCTGGGGAATTGAGATGCCAGCCTGGGCACAAAAATTATTAAAAATGCATCTCCAAAATAACCAGCCAATAGTCCAACTGAAGGTGCAGCACAAATGGTTGAGCACTGGACTAACAAGCAAGCATGAGGTCTTGAGTTTAAACCTACTTCTGAAAGAAAAAAAAAGTTGAAGTGACTGTTACGATATAAACCGAGGACTAAGAATCTTTATTATGTATGGGATATGTACCAAGGAGCACTACGTTTAAACATTTTATACATACAATTTCGTTTAATCCTTACCCCCAAAGCACAGAGTATATTTGACTGCCAGTACCATCAATTAAATAAAAGAAAATTAAGGCTTTAGAATTCCGGGAATTCAATCAGGTCATAATGTTAGGGAGTACAGTAGGGGTGTGCCAGGCAACTTGGACCCACGTGACTATTTCTCACGGTGAACAAAACTTTGTACCCAAACTTCCTGGTTTGGGGGATTTGCTTGGTTGAAATGTCTGTTCTAAAACCAGCACACAGAATCCAAGGATTGACATCTCCAGGAAAGCAGGCCTGGCCTTTTGGGTATCGTCACCTCGGAGTACATATAACATCTCATCTCCACACAGATGACCATTTCGTTACCCAGCATTCGTCCATAACCTACAATCTGGAGCCCGAGAGGAACAATGCCCAAAGAGGACACATGTCCTATGAATCATCTCGGTCCTAGGCTCTAAGAGAAATCAAACCTGGGCTGAGGGTGAGGCAGGAGCTGAAGTTTTCAGATGGAGGGACATTCTCTATTCTCTGCTGCTATAATGCTCACGCGTGGGTTGATCACATGAGGAAGGGGTCTTGGGCGAGCTGTTCATGCTAAAACTTCTGAAAATATACTCTGTAGTTATAACACCCCTGGAACGGTTTGAAAATGAAGGCATACTTTTATTTTTCCCAGTATACTAGCAAGCTTATTTTACACGACTTTTGTGCCTTTCAGTTGGATTTCTAAATTCTGAAAGCTCATTTCCTCCCTTTATACCTTTAATCTTACATTATATTTTAAATTTTCAATAACATCTATTAATTGTACAAAATAGTTTCATTATGATATTTTCATACATCTTTCAAATAAAGTTGTTCTTTCCTTTATGAAAAAAAAAAAGAGACAGAGCCCTTCTTGGGAGTAACTTGCAAACTACAAACATAAGCGTCTTGGATTCCCTAGCTTGTATTCTTCTGGTAGCATTTCTCAGGCCACAGGGCCCATGTGTCATTTCGGCCATCCTCACTTGAGGTACGAAGAACAGCCCACTGGGCCCGATGGCCATTGGTTTACAAACACACCATCATGTATGTAAAACTTGATTATTGCTAGGATGTCTATCTGTGTGCATTTTGATTGCTTGTGTAAACAATGTCATGCCAGATGTAGCTGAGGAAATAGATGCCAAGCTAAATGCATCTCCGAGCACTACTCCCCTCCAAATCCCCTCATCACACGTTCCTCAAGGAGACAGGGGAGCACACTCTGAAAAGTTACATTTCCATGAGGGAAAGACCATAAAAATAGAAGCTGATGTCTCAACCTCCAATAGAGCTGGAGGCGGGGAGGGGTATATCATTCACCTGCGGCTTCAAGATCTGATTCCGGACCTGGAGTTCATGCCTTGTGTTCATGATGGACTTGCTTGCCCAACTAGTACTCTTACTACGTGAGCCATACCTCCGGTCTTGCTTTCTGATGAGTTATTTTGGAGATGTAGGGCCATAGACTTTTCTACCTAGGCTGGCCTGCAACTATGATCCTGCAATTCTCTGCCTCCTGGTAGTTAGGATTATAATCATGAACCACAGCTGCTTGGCTTAAAAGTAACTTTAATTAAACTGAGGGGAAAATGTGTGTGTGGGGGTTCACACGCTTAATCATGTATTATATACTCAAACATGCTTCCAGTAAAGAGGTCAGATATTTCCAGGCAAACAATATCCTTTATGGAGCATTAGCTTAATGCTTCAGAAATATGAAGAATTATGCCACAAAGAATGAGTGAACGATATAACTCACTCATCCTCTCTGTGTGACGAGAGTGTATAACAGACTTTTCTGTGCAACACTGGACCAGGCAACTGTAACTCAAGTTCAGATGTTTATTCTTAGGGGAAAAGAAACATTTCTATTTTGAACTGTATAGCTCTCATCAGCATTTAGTTTTAGAAATAGAAACTTGAACTCAAAAAAATCTAACAGTAAGACAGATTCTCATTTTGATGATGACAGCTGATTTTGGGGGAAAATGTTTATTTCCATTTTAAAGTCTTCAAAAATGCACATAAAATAACTTTCCTTACTAACAATATTAGAGGGGGAAGACACAATCTGATTAGGATTTCGTTTGCACAATTCTTATAAAATGCTGCCTACTTTTCTTTGATGGTTTTGTGAAGGCTGTTTCCCCCCCTCTCCTGGTGGTACCAAGGCTTCATGACTACTGTGAAGGCACTCTACCATGTGAGCCACACTGCCAGTCATCCTTTATAATATTGGGGACAGAATTCAGAGGTCTACTGCCAGGTCAAAGCTTCCTCTTCATCTCCTCTGGCTAATTTGGACCCTTCTAGCTGCTTTTGTTTAAACAGTGCCCGCAACAGGTGTTGCTTTGGCCTGAAGAATTCTCTGCACTGCGATCGTCAAGGGAGGCCTGGGTGTGGAGACCTTTATGGGAATGACCATGGGAGGGTGTTCAGTTGGGGAAGGGCTGGGACTTTTAGGTTTTAGGACGCTACACTCTGGCTTGTTATCCTGCTGATTATTCAGATATGAGGAGTGTGATTGTTCAGCCATTCTTTCACACCCAAAGGCCTCCACACACCCCATTCTGATGGCTCAATTGTTTCCCCATTGTCTTTACTCATATCCATGTCTAAAATAATCCCCCTTAGAGTCTGTGACCTCACTTCCACAATGCTGGCTTGTCTTCTGGAGGTTCAGGCACTAGGGAGTCACCAATGCTTGTCAGATACTTTACTCTAAAAAAATGACAGTTCTGGCCTGGGAATATGGCCTAGTGGTAAAGCGCTCACCTCGTTCAATTCCTCAGCACCACATATATAGAAAAAAGCTGGGAGTGGTGCTGTGGCTCAAGAGGTAGAGTGCTAGCTAGCCTTGAGCAAAAAGAAGCCAGGGACAGTGCTCAGGCCCTGAGGCCACGCACCAGGACTGGCAACAAAAACAAAACAAAACAAAAATGACAGTTCCAGCTGGGCAGCAATGACTCGATGCCTGCAATCTTAATGACTCAGGAAGCTGAGATCTGAGGATCCTGGTTTGAGTCCAACATGGAAAAGCAAATTTGACGGCTTTTTATCCCCAATTAACCCACAGAAAGCTGGAATTGGAGATGTGGCTACAGCAGCAGATCAAGGGCCTTGTCAGTATATCCCCTAACTCTACTATTTGCCAGACATAATGAGCTTGGCTGAAAAAGTAAACCTTTCTATACTTCAGTTTTTCCACCTGAGAAGTCAGAATGAGAATCACCTTTCTTTGTTAGTGGACCATTTTGAGTATTACTTAAAGCATAAATAAGACAGTACCTGGCACTCTGTTAAGTACCCCAAAATGAAACCTATCATCCTCAGTACAATTATTGATACCTGAGTTGGAACAGGACTGACACTAACCACACACAGAAGTGACCACTAGTTGACGGTCCAAAGTACATCACACTTGTTGTGAGAGCCTCCTCCTGTCTGGTTCCTGAGTTCAGTCTCCACAGTCTGTCTTTGATCATCTTTCTACTCCTGGCAGCTTTTATAGCCTGAAAGGCTCAGCTCTCCTATGTAGAATTGACTTCCAGTTCAGCTACAACCTGTTCTATTTCTTGAATCCTGCTCACTGTTAGAAAATCCTGCTCACTGTTAGAATCCTGCTCACTGTCAGAACTGAGAACACTAGTAGTCCGGAAATGTACATTTTTATCTCTTGTCCTGGAGTGCCAGAAGCAACAAAGACCCTCAAGTCATCTCATAAGCTGTACTGAAGCCTCATGCAAGCCAGTCATCATTAGAATTTGATGGAGAAAAGAAATAGCTTGCGGTCAGGTGTAGAGAGGGGGAGAAAAGGGATAGGCAGGGCTGGGGATATGGCCTAGTGGCAAGAGTGCTTGCCTCGTATACATGAGGCCCTAGGTTCGATTCCCCAGCACCACATATACAGAAAATGGCCAGAAGTGGCGCTGTGGCTCAAGTGGCAGAGTGCTAGCCTTGAGCAAGAAGAAGCCAGGGACAGTGCTCAGGCCCTGAGTCCAAGGCCCAGGACTGGCCAAAAAAAAAAAAAAAAGAAAAGGGATAGGCAGTAAGACACACTTATCACTTTACACAACAATTCTGCTCGTGAGGTGTTACCAAGGACTCAGGGAGTTTCCTCACCTTCCTCAAGGTAGCAGTATGAGGCCTGGGTTCACCTAAACTCTAGCACCTGCCAGCTTACCAGGCACCTGAAAGTGGACGGCTTCGCTGGCGGTGGACAAGATGCCTTCAGTGGTCATATCACACTGACATGACCAGTTAGTACTCTACAAATACCTAAATATCACAGTCTGAATTTTCATTGGGAAATTCTGTATTTTATATATATATATATATATATGTATATGTATTTTATTATCAGACTGAATTACAGAGAGGTTACAGTTTCATACATTAGGCATTGGATACATTTCTTGTACTGTTTGTTACCTCGTCCCTCATTTCCCCCCTCCCCCTCTCCTCCCCCCCATGAGTTGTTCAGTTCATTTACACCAAACAGTTTTGCAAGTATTGCTTTTGTAGTTGTTTGTCTTTTTTTACCCTGCGTCTCTCGATTTTGGTATTCGCTTCCAATTTCCTAGTTCTAATACCAGTATACCCGGTTTCCAATAAACTCAGATAAGATACAGAGAAAGTGTAGGTATAATCACAGGAAGGTGATACAAGAAGATCATCAATAACAGAGGCTACAGTTACATCTGGCACATTGAAAGTAGTTACAACAATCGTTTCCATAACATGGAGTTCATTTCACTTAGCATTATCTTATGTGTTCATAAGGGTATAGCTATTGGGCTCCTGTGATCCTCTGCTGTGACTTGCCTAAACCTGTGCTAATTATTCCCTATGGGGGAGACCATAGAGTCCATGTTTCTTTGGGTCTGGCTCACTTCACTTAGTTTTTTTCTTGACACCTTTGGAGTTTTATTTACTAGGTGGGTACTCTACCACTTAATCCATAGCTTCAGCTCATTTTGTTTTTATTATATGTTCAGATAGAGTCTTGCCTTTTTGCCCAAACCATGATGGAGTGATACCTTCCTGGACAGATATCTTCCTATTTATGATTGTTGTCACAGTTAGGATGACCATTGGACCAATCATGATTAGCATTTTCTGTTGTGCTGAGGGCTAATGAACTGGTTTTGAATGGCAATCCTCTAGATCTTACCCTTCTGGGTAGCTAAGCATACAGGCTTGAGCTGCTATTCCTGGGTCTTAATTGTGTCTTTATTTTCCTATCATCTTTGCTACTACACAGTAATGGCAATAAAAGCCTAATATTCCAACCAAATACACCTGGGACAATGATTCACCAACATTCGGTGCTCAATAACTGTCACTGAAATTAGCAGAGGCACAGTGGCCAGGCACCGATACACATGTCCATTGGTCTACTCAATGCTGATTTTAGAATCGTTTCATACCCATAATCTGATTTTCTCTGGCTAACATTTATATTCATTTCCTGTTGCTGACAGACCACAAACTTACTGAATTAAAATAACATACTTGTTATTTTACAGTTCTGGAAGTCAGAAGTCCACAGTGGGTTTTAGAGGGTAAACTCAAGCTGCCAACATGTTGCATTCCTCCTGGAGTCTCCAGGAGATAATGCATTTGTCTTGCTTTCCTGCTTCTGTATTTCTTGGCTCATGGCCCATGCTTCCATTTCCAAACCCAATAACACCAGGGTAAGTCCTGTCCAATCTGTCAGCTCTCTCTATCTTCTATCTCCTTCTCTATATTTAAGGACACTTGTAATTACTTTGAGTGTGAGAGAGTAATCTATTTTTCTTCAATCACCTAATTAGCAACCTTAATTCCATTTACAACCTTATTTCTTCTTTTCTGTGTAACCTGACAAAAATACAGGTTCCAGAATTGGGACACAGGCACCTCTGGGGGGAGGGGGAGCACAATTCTGCTTAATGGACCTCTTTATGAGGCTTGTGGGAATAAGGCTACCTATGGTAATCAAATGAAAATACATAAGTAAGTAACTTGGCTATGGCATCGTTAAGATGTAGCCAAGACAGAACTATAACTTACAAGGATGTCCAGTGCAAGTAGAATGCCACTGTCAGCTCCTTTGTTCCACAAGCTTTCAAGTGTAACACTCATCTTTTTCCTTTCAATACCAGGTCGCCCAACCCATGGTGAAAGTTTGTAGCTACCAAGACCATCTCCTGCTCCCAATTTGTCATGAGTTTTAGACATATATTGCCTGCTACATATTAAGTTCATTTGTTCAGTTCACAAGAGCCTGTAATTTAATAAAATCAAAATTCAACTAATCAGATTCACCTCAAAACATGTTGCCACTACTAAGGTTCTTATTTTAATTCTTCTTAAATTGCTCACATCTAAAATATGAACATTGTCTTTTGATGCTCCCCACTTTTCTGTCACCAAATGTCCAACAACTAAATCCTATTCTTTTCAAAATCTAATTTTCTCCAACGCTACTGCTGTAACTGGAACTACCATACTTCTTTTTCTAGACTTTTGCTTCATGATCTCATCTGTCTTTACTCATTCTCAATCTATTTATTCTCCATGTTGCAATGAGCATTAGCCAATGCTGGTATGGAGAATGGCATGGCGGTTTATTCAATGCTCAGACCTACTCATCGTTCTAACCAGTGTAGCTCCCTTACCCTTAGACAACTTACTTCATCATTAAGGAAATGTGTTCCTTTTTTGACATGAACGTGCACCTTAAGACATCCTAAGACATTCTTTCCCTCTCATCTGGTAAGTCCTCTCCATCTTCCAGTTTTCATCTTAACTTTCATTGGACTTCCCCTAAGTTACCTTTTGTCCTTAGTTTGAGAAGATATATTTTCTATATGCTTGTCTATAAATTAAATTCCATGAAATTGAAATTCAGCTCAATTTAAGTTGAAATTTGGTGCCGAGAGGTTGTTGAGAATTCAGCTAAAACTCATATTGTCTGTTGTTAGGTTTGGAACAAGTTATTTATTATTTCTTCAGAGATATAAAACTCATAAAATTTCAGACTGAAACAAATACCAATCTAAAGGAACATAGAAATCCACAGAAAAGAAAACAATAACAAAGAAGTTATTACTGAAATTGTTGAGAAGTCTGGACTTCTTTTTAAACTGTTAGAAATAAGGTGGTTGTAATGCAATTATAGAATTTCAGGCAGAAATTTAAGTCTTTCATAGACTTGAAGTGCTGTAAGACCTCTAGCAAAAACAAAAACTAACCTTGTGTTTTAAGCCCTGGTATTGTTATAATAAGGACAGGTTTTCAAATTCAGATTATCTTTTGAGATGAAATTAGTCCTTAGAATGAAGATATTAGAAGTCATTCAACAACATGACATTATGGTCTTGAGCAATACTCAGACAGTCCTGGAATGGGCAATTTACTTGTTTGGAACAAAGCTTACTGTGTTGCAGGCATTTATTTTAACAAGATTTTTCATGGCTGACCAAAAGTATGTCTCCTATGGGGCTTGTTTTATCCCTAGGGAAACTCCTAGCTCCCCAAACCTGAACCTCTACCAGCAGGAGATTTAAATCCCTCTAACAGTTCTTACAATCCTGTTTGAAAGCTTTCACTCTACAAGCATCTCTCACTAGGAAACTGTCATTGTTGACACTTTGTTAAAAAGATGATGCCCACAGCCTCTTCAACAAATGGTGCTGGCAAAATTGGTTCAACACCTGCAACAAGCTAAAACTAGATCCTTATATATCACCCTGCACCAGAATCAATTCTAAATGGATCAAAAACCTCAAGCAGCTACCCTGAAAACATTGCAGGAAGGAATAGGAGAAACATTTGGGCTCCTTGACACATGATGAAACTTTCTTAATAAAGGCCCAGAAACACCAAATCAAAGAAAGGTTGAACAAATGGGACTGCATGAAACTGCAGAGCTTCTGCACGGCAAAGGACATAGCTTGCAAAATAAATAGAAAGTCCACAGTTTGGGAGAAGATCTCCACTGGCCATACAACAGACAAAGGCCTCATATCTAAAATATACATAGAACTCAAAAAATTAAATTCCTCAAAAACAAATCCTCAAAGAACCAACTGCCCCCTTAGCAAATGGGCTAAAGATGTAAAAAGAGACTTCTCTGAAGAGGAAATGAGAATGGCCAAGAGACACATGAAGAAGTGCTCAACATCACTGGCCATAAAAGAAATGCAAATCAAAACAATACTGAGATTCCAACTAACCCTAGTAAGAATGTCCACAGTTTAGCACACAGAAAAAAAATCATGTAACAAATTTAAAACCACAGCAACAAGAACCCATACCTATGGTAGTATCTTTTGAACACGATTTAAACACTGTGTTCCAATGGGCCACTCTTACTCAGGTAAAAAATAAAAATAGCATTTCTATAGCATAAATGAAGATTAAACAGTTACTTAAAACTTAATATTTCATCTCAATTGTAATTTTTAAAAAATCAGGAAGGTTTGTTCTCAGTAGGTAGATCTGCTTCTACTAACATTTTAAACAACCACAAAGCTGATCTTCAAGCGGGCTTCCACTGAACCTCTAGTTTGTTAAGATCTATGTGCTATGTTTAAGATAACTTGTGAGGAAAAGCAATGATGTGTTCATACAAAATTTTATTACACAATTAAACTAATAAAATTGTAACACTGTGAGCCTCTTCGTTCATTTTTTATATATTCATTTATTGACATGATTATGCTTGAGTATCTCCAGCAATTTTAGCTAAGGTATTTTTAACTTTAACAAACAGCAAGCTTTAATGTATTCATGTTTGACATGGTGAAATTGTATTAACTCCCACAGCTTTTTACTTTCTTGATATTATATAAGAACCCTGTAATTTTATATGCCAGAGAAGACTGAGCATGAGAATAAATGCCTACTCAAACATGGAGAGCAATACCTGAGGATGCACTATGCATTTCTAAAGTAGCTCAGATCAAAAATCACAAGAAAACAAGAGATGCTCAAATATACATTACTGAAATGTGTTTTTCTGATTATACCTTATTCTTTAAAATTTCCTATAATTTTCATGTTACCTCCATCTGCATGAGACTTGCCAATGTGCAGATATTTACAGCACTAACCTGTTGTTTTTATACTTCAAAGATCTGGCTATTTGAAATTAGGGTTTAAAAAATTAAAAATTGATATGTGAAAACAAATAAATGTTTCTAGTTACCATAATCTGGATAATAAGATTTGATGTAAAACTTTAAAACCACTAAAATTAAGTAAATTAGTCACGGTTTTCCACTATGTCCCTTTAAAATAAATATTAAAGTAAAAAGGCAAAAATATTAATACTGCGACCAGAATAGCTATCATCAAGAAATCAAATAACAAATGCTAGAAAAGATGGGGGGTAGGGAGGGGGTGACAACAGACTGTTGGTAGAAATATAAAGCAATGCAGCCACGAAAATTCGTGTGAAGGCTTCTCAAAGAAACTAAAAATAGACTTTCCTTATGACTCCATCCTATCATTCTTGGGAACTTATCTGAAGGAGTTTACATGAACATACAAGAAAACTATTGCACGACCATGTTTATTACATCTATTTCACAATGGCCAAATGGTAGAATTTGGCCAAGGGGCCCACAAGGGACCAATAACTGATGAACGAATAGAGAAAATACGATACATGTAAACACGCTACACGATTACTTACCCATTAGTAAAGAAAACATGATACATAAACACCATAGAATATGCATTAGTCATAAAGAAATATGAAATCATAACATTTGCAGTAAACGTGGACAGAGCTGGAGATTATCCTGTTGAATAAAATAATCTAAGCCCTAAAGGACAAAAGAAGGGGAACCTCAAAATGGCGAGACAAAGGATAAAGGGAGAACCAATGCAACAGCAATACTGATAAGACAGTATGTTGGAAATTAACTGTACAACTTAGGGGGGGATTAAGCAGGCGAGAAGGTAGGTGACAAATGAGGGAGGGAGAAACAAGTATGACAAGAAATGTACTCACTGCCTTATGTATGTAATTATAACTGCTCTGTATATCACCTTGACAACAAAATAGAAGTTAAAAAATAATGAACAGGAGCACTCGAGTGTGTGTGTGTGTGTGTGTGTGTGTCTTTGTTTAGCTTGTCACAAAGCCTTACAGACAGGTGCAAGCAGTAAATCCTCTTTTGCAACTCAAAACTCATTGTTGAATATGAGGTTTTGGTACATGTAAGAAGGAATAGGATTTCTACAACAGTTGGCGATGTGGGGTTTGTTAACTCACACAGGTTGGCTCTAGGAATAAAGTGGATGTAACAGATTGAAAAATAATGAATAATGTCACACAGAAGTTCAATAATGGACATATCACAATTTAAGGATCATGTGCATATTCTCTTTGGCTATAATTTTAAATCTTCCTACACAGCTTTAAAAAAAAAGATAAATATTTTATGTTTCCACCCAACTGCAGAATCTAGACTTAGAAGAAACACATCAAAGAAACACATTTTTTTTCCAATTTTGAAAATTCTAAAAGCATTCTTTATAATCTCTGTCCAAGTTAACAAAAAGTTGTGAATTCGTAAAGATGAATTAGTGCGGAAAAAAAATCCCAGAGAGTAGGTACAGTCTGAGCTGCTGTCTTCATTTCTGCCTTCCAGGTTGTCCCAAGTTTAAATGCCACAAAAAAATGCTATCTTTCCTTGCTCTCACGTAATGAAATGCCTTGTTCTCTGTCTCTGTGGAGAAGATTGTGCTATACTCTGGAAGAACAGCTTTCTAATCCTCACACTTGTGCATTAGAGCCCTTTGCTAATGCAGGACCTCCTGGGTACAAATCCAACCAAGGTATGACAGCACTGCCTGCTGGCTTGAGTCTTTAAAGTGGATTTAATCACGGTCCATTTGCCCTCAAACTGTGGACTAAACAGTGGTTAGGACTTTACAAAAAAGTAACATGCAGTTCATCCTGCCCAGCTTTCATGAAGATGAAGAAACTGTGAATTGCAATGAGGAAAGTCTTGGCTGCATTCTTCCTTGTGGATGTAGATTCACATGGTTAACTACAGCCTTTGATAAAGTGCATGCCACAGAGCACAGTCCCCTTAACTAAAAGCCCAGAAGGCCACCATCTAGATATCTCCCTCATTCTTCCTTCTAACTAGTATATAATGTTCCAAAGCAGTGTGAAGTGTCAAAATTTATTTGGTTGTTGATAGGCATTTACTGGAAAGGATGTTTGTTACTTTACCATTTGTCTTTCCTACCAACAACAGAGTGTGAGACTGTATATTCCTTTGCGCCCTCCTCTGTTTCTAGTATTGAGCTTTCATTTTTCTGACTTTACCAGTTGAAAATTACATTAATTTGCTTTGAGTACAGATGAGACCAAGCATATATTTTTCAAATGTTTATGTATCTACTGTTATTTATCCACTATATGTGAACTCAAGCCTATGCCATTTGTACGGTGACATTTTTCTGGTACTTATGCTGGTGCTTTACATTTACAGTGGTTTTGAGCAGAAATTTAAATATTTTAGAAAGTATGCATATAGCATAATCTATCCATACTTTTAGACTTTGTGTCACATTTCAGAAGGCTTTCTTCCTATTTATGGATTTGATGGCTAAATCTCAATTTTTGAGTTATTTTTGAAATGATTATCCAATTGTTCCCAGGATCTACTGTATTAATACTGCCTATTTTCTTTTGGGAGGGCATTTTATTTTTTTAAACTTAATTTTATTGTCAAGATGAAGTACAGAGGGGTTACAGCTACACATATAAGGTAGTAAGTACATTTCTTGTCATACTTGTTACCCCCTCCTTCACTTTTCCTCCACCTTCCCTCCCTCCCGTCCCCCCAAGTTATACAGTTACTTTCTAACATATTGTCTTGAGAGTATCACTGTTGCGTCAGTTCTCCCTTTATCCTTTGTCTCTGCATTTTGATGTTCCCCTTCCCTTCCCTAATTCAGATAAATGTATACACAACACCAAGGGTACCAAAATCTACTGACTGAAAAGAAATCAAACTTTTTTTAAAAGTTTTTAAAGCCAAATGTCTCCTCCTTTATTGAACTCACTTAGCTGTCTTTGAGGCAGGACCACACTATTTAAGCTGTTGATTCACAGGGAGTTTAAATTTTGTTTGGCAAATTTTCAAATATAAAGAGATTGGTATAGGAAACTCTTATTTCTAGTACCTGATTCAGTTTTTCACACATTTGCCTCATTTATCCCTTTTAACTTTTCCTTTGTGCTTGAGTACTTTAAAGCAAATTCTAGTTATTTGGTCATTGAACCCCTACATGTTTCAGATTATATTTAATTTAAAAAATACAAATGTAACCATATATATTAGATCTAATAATCTCCTTTCTCAGTTTCATCTGAGGAAAACATAGAGCTGAAGTTCTTTATGATGAGTAACCATGATTTTTCTGCAGTTAAGAGTTCCGCAGTAGAACATGGAACACAGCCTTCCATTCAGAGGCTGGGTGGAGATGGAGACTGCTGACAGTGGATATGGATGTTAGGGAAGAAGTCATCCTCCTCCCCATGTATCACAAAGTTCAAGGGAGATCTGATCATATTCGAACCGTGATACAGAAATAGAACACATATTTCCAGTACTAAAAGCTCACCCACCATGAATGTGTGTAATCAAAGGCTATTCACCTCCTACAAGATGGTCTTTCATCTTTCTACTAACCAGAGACTCCATCCTTCATAGCCAGGAAAAAGAGCCATTAGTTCAACAATACATTGTTTGAGCATTCTGTCCAAAATTAAATTCTAATTGAGAGCACATATTATCATACTCTGAATAAGAAGAATTTTCTAACTAGAGAATTACACTGTAAAGAAAGCTTTAAAGAAAGCCAGGCACTGGTGGCTCATGTCTGTAATCCTAACTCAGGAGGCTGAGATATGAGGATTGCAGTTCAACGTGAACCTAGGCAGAAAAGTCCCCATGAGACTTTTATCTCCAGCTAACCACTCTAAAATCAGAACAGGGGCTGTGGCTCAAAGTGGTAGAGTGTTAGCCTTGAGCTGAAAAGCTCAGAGACAGTGCCCAGGCCCTGAGTTCAAGAACTACAACTGCAAAAAACAAAAAAAAAAGAGAAAAAGAAAAGAAAAGCAATCTTTAAAGAGTTTTCAAACAAGGCAGTCAGATCAAAATGAATCCAATACCAATGACCTTTTTCTCTACATTGTTTTTATACAAGTCCCTAGAGCATTCACAAGAAATTCTGTGTCCCCTAAACAGTTCCCTGTACCCCATTTTGGTTTGTTTGTTTCAGAACAGCCCTAGATTCCCGTTCCATAAATGGCATTGTTTTATCTTCACGAACACTTACTCAAGCATGTTAAATGAATTATATCCTTTAAAATATTTTATGTAGATGGTATCATGAAAAAGGTTAAATGAACTGAAAGAGTAGACACATAAATGCAAAGGTACTTGATGTATTGTACACAAATTCAAACTCACAAACAAGTGCACAAACACAGATGCACGTCCACACATACCACATACACACATACATATATACCACCTACATACACACATGTACATATTATACATACATACACAAATGCATATGCAGTCATGCACGTAAAAGAAACACATGCATGCTTACAAGAGGCACACCCTGCTCACACGTATACAAATGTACAAAGATCACCATAAATACAGACAGACACCTACACAATTCACACTGTGCAACACTGCTCCTGTCAAGGCTGAAGATATTGCATTGTTCTATCAGGACTATCACTGTATGAGGATGTTTAGGCAGAGAGAGCTTCACACGTACCAGAAGGGGAATCACTGCAGCGTATGAACACAATTTGGAAAAAAGCCAGAGCCTATAAATTAGTGAGATTGACAAGTCATTTTTAAAAGAACATAATTTGGGCAGATACCTCAGGCTCCTGGGTCACTAGGAGAGAGGCATGAACTACCATCCCCAACTCTTCATTCATTTTACGGGCGGTTTAGAAGCCCACAAAATGGATATGCCACATTTTGCTTATATAACCAGCCATCCACGTTGGGTTTATTCTATGGTTTCCTACAATGAATAATGCGTCAAAAACATTTGTTTGTTTATGAGTTTCTATCTGAACATGTTTTCATTTCTCTAGGTACATAGCTAGAGAACTGCTGAGTACTTTCTGAAGAAATGCCAAACCATTGGGCAACGCATCTACATTGTTTCATTTTGCCATCAGCAACTTGTGATGGTTCCAATTTTGTCACATTCTTATCAAATCTTGTCTTTATGTGTCTATTAGATTGTCACCATGGTCATGTAAAGTGCTCATTGTGATTTTGCCTTACATTCCCTCAATGGCTAATGGTGTTCATCATCTTTTCACTTTACTAGCTAGCAGTCGTTTGGAATAGCTTTTTGGAGAAGTTATTCAGTTCTTTTCCCAATTAAAAAAAATTGGTCTCATTTCCTTTATAAGCCTTTGAGTGTCCATGGCAATTGAATCCATGTATATTTTTTGTTTACATGCTGAGGAATAGTTCCCAGGGTTACTTGTTAGACAATATTCAAGCTATGAGTTTTAAAATCACACATAAACATGTATGCAAAGTTTTCCCTTTAGGTTGACAGTAATAATGGCAACATTCCAAACTGACTGTCATCCATATCAAATTTCAATTCAAATCTAACTTAAGTGCCATGATGACAATCATTTTATAAGTTCAATATATATTCAACAGTAATTATTCAGCAAGACTTACTGCCAGATGTTGTGCACGAAACAGGGGATGATGATCAAAAAAGAAATCAGAGACAGGAAGGAAGTCTCAGAGTCTTTACAAGAAAAGATATGATTTTAATATCATACTTACAAATTAGATAACCATGGCTTTTTTCTCACTGAGTTTCATCAACGTTTTCACCAGGAAACATGATTATATAGAATATGATGAGTTTTATAGATGGGAGCACCTGGTAGGAAGAGCTGTCTGAATCAAATTTGGAGCTTCAGATATGAACTCTTGGAGGAGAGTGTACATGCCGATTCATGACATGATTTATGAATAGCATCTAGCTAGGCAATCAAAGGAGGGTTGAAATTGATACAAACAGTACAGCTTGAAGAACCAGTAGACATGAAAAGGCACTAGAATCAAGAGAGAACATTGTTAATATATTGGAAACAATGCATAATGTAAACTTGAATAGGAAGTGGTATAGGCTAGGCAGCCATGTGGCTGGAGGAAAACAACAACAACAACAACAACAAAAGAATTCAAAATACACTTTCCTGAATTGTGCAGGATGGTTTTTTTGCTCATCCCATTAAAAAGTATATATGGAGACAGTACCTGGGCCCCAAGTTCAAGGTTCAAGACTAAGCCAACAACAACAACAAAGAAGAATAAGTTAGGAGTACTGCAGAATGTAAGGGAATTTATGACAGGGAGGGCAAAACAAATGAATGAATGAACCAACAACAACAACAAAAATTAGGAAATGTATTCAACACCCAGGTAAGAAAGTATGGTATCTGAGCTAACTAATCCCAAAACATGCACATAATTAGTAGAAAGCAATAACAATAGTATTTCTTAACTTATTGGATTCATTCATTATATTGATTATGCTTAACAGGTATTCAGGCACTGTTCTAGTATTAGAAATATGGCACTAATGAGAAAAGGTAATGTAGTTAATTTAGGAGACATATTCTAGGGGAAAAGAAAACTAAACAACAGGTACATAGTCACTTTGTGATGCACAACTATGTTTCTTCCGAGATACAAACAAAACATGCTAACAATTCTAAATTCCAAATTAGATCACTATTTCTGACACTTTTTGTGGTTCTGTGGTTCAATTCCCTGTGCAGGAAGCTCGTTAGTTTTCACAGTACTACTATCATTCCCTAGATTCTGACTTCTACCCAATCAATCTCTACTGCTTAGTAGATAGTAATGTGCCTTCTAGGTTCTTGAGGTGAGATATACTTTTCAAGCTAATAGATAACTGATGCTATCAAGATCTGTCAAAAATTATCTGGCACCTGATATTTTAATCTTCATTAATTGCACATTCTTGTGATTGCAACTCCAAAGAATCATCTATGATAAAATTCTCAATTCTATATTTAGATTCTTACCTCATATCCAAGGTATATGTGTTGCTTAATATGTGTTATTAGTCATTCTAGTCTGCCCTTTCCTTTCTAATGGATTAACATATGATGAAGCACTCATCAGGCCAATCATATGACATTAGGAAGGAGAATTACCTTATGAAATGAGCAAATCAAGGCACTAAGTGATTATGGGGCAAGAAGAGAGTTCAACTGTGACAACGTGTATAATCAAACAGCAAAGGTTAAGGGATTAAATATTATGGATAAAACAAACTATGAAGATTATTTTGTATAGTTTTAGTGGCAAAATTTAAATGAAATAGAAGATTGAGGTAACTATTGTGATTTGAACACTGAATGTCTTCCTTTCATGATAATTATGATTATATTTAAAGTATGAAACATTTGAACTTTTAAAAACTTAAAATATCCACCTTTATATTATGTCTATTTATATAATTAAGATGTTTTTCCAAATGTTTTATTCTTACCCATTGGTCTTAGTAAGCTAATGATTTAGACTATCCGTTTTAATGGGAAAAAAACAACATTAAATAGAGAAAATCCTATAACTAGTTATGCAGTAGGGCTGTAACAATTTTTATACTTATTGGAAGATGTGTTTTAGGCCACTTAATAACTTTTACTGCAAGTTGCCTTTGGCTGAATTAACATGCCAAGTTATTTCAATTTTCACTACAATTCCTGGAAAAGCAAATTCCTTGTGTTCATAGCAAACTCAAATCTAAAGAGAAGATCTGCTGACCAGCATCTACTTTAGAAGCAGATTCGTTATGGACAGAAATGAGCTTATTTATTAAAGACACTATATTTTAATCTTCATAGTAGTAAAGAATTAAGTGTTCAAAGTACATTGTGTGCATGTATGGAGATCTCACATGAAACCCCCTCATATTAAAAATATATGTTAACTCCAAAGTAAAATTGAAACAAAAAATGTTAGTGAAATGGGCTGGGAATATGGCCTAGTGGTAGAGTGCTTGCCTCCTATACATGCAGTCCGGGGTTAGATCCCTCAGCACCACATGTATAGAAAAAGCCAGAAGGAGCGCTGTGGCTCAAGTGGCAGAATGCTAGCCTTGAGCAAAAAGAAGCCAGGGACAGTGCTCAGGCCTTGAGTTCGAGCCCTAGGACTGGCAAAAACAAAACAAAACATTAGTGAATCACCTGAATTCCTAGTTACTCAGGTGGCTGAGAAGTTGTTTAACACAGGTACATTATACACAGTTATGGACCGAACAAATGTGGCACATTATCTCAAATTAAGAAGCAAAAGTCAAATGTTGGAGGTGTACTCAGCAGTAAGAATGTCTTCTTAGTAAGTGTGAGGTTCAAACCCCAGAACCCTCAACAAAATGAAAGAAGGAAGGAAGGAAGGGGAAATACATGCAACTTATTTTCCCAACTAGAATTAAAAAGTAGAAAAGCATAAAAGAATTATTGTATAGTTTGTTACCTTATGAACCATACATAAAGTTTAAAACCCTATGAGACAAAACTTAAGTTCAAACTAATGATTAACATGAATTCTAAGACAACAGGAAGACAAGAGAACCAAGAAAGAACCACATACAGGTCTTTCAAGGTTATATATAGTGTTGCTTTCTTTGTCAGTGGCTCAGTGGAATAGTGGTATAATTAGGGAAGCAAAACCAGAGGATACATATAGGTAGTGATGACAGAGAGACAGGCAGATGAGAGATATAGTGAGAGAAGATAGATGGATAGAGAGATGATATAATTGAAAAGAAATCTAACATAAATACTTGACTCAAAATGAGTCTGACCAAGATGCCTTGTACTTATAATCTGACTTGTTGAATTGAAATCCCTGTGTGCAGCTACTTTATCTTTAATTTCAACTTTTAAAACATCTAAAAATTTAAGGAGTATGAGATGTCCTAAGAATAGCAGTGACCAAGATGGACACCCAGGAGATCCAAGGATACAGTTTCAGTCCAAATCTGACTTTAAGAGGCAGATGATGCCACCATAGGAATCAGGCAGACAGCAAATTCTCCCCTCAGATGTCTTGTCTTATTCAGACTTTCAATTAGGGAAGGCCACCTGCTTGACTCAGTCTAGCAATGAAAACATTAGTCATATCAAGAAGGACTCTTAGAAACACCCTAAACATACCAGATTTTTAACCAAAAACTGGTCACACCATGGTCCTGTCAAGTGGATGTGTACAATTAGCCATCACGGTTGGTGGTATTTAATAATGTTCACAATTGCTTTGTATATGTGTATTCATTTGTATTCTCTGTATGTTCAGTCAGAAAAGTATACCTCAATGACATCAGCATAACAGATAGCACTCTAATTTGCACAGTCCAATGAAGGAAGAGAATACTGATCTAGGGCTGGGGATATAGCCTAGTGGCAAGAGTGCCTGCCTCGGATACACGAGGCCCTAGGTTCAATTCCCCAGCACCACATATACAGAAAACGGCCAGAAGCGGCGCTGTGGCTCAAGTGGCAGAGTGCTAGCCTTGAGTGGGAAGAAGCCAGGGACAGTGCTCAGGCCCTGAGTCCAAGGCCCACGACTGGCCAAAAAAAAAAAAAAAAAAGAGAATACTGATCTAAAATTGTTCTTTGAACAAATATATGAAAACAAGACACTTCCTTACAGAAAAATACAATTAACATATGCAAATACTCTTCCCTCAACAGGCTGGAACTTAGTCTTTCCAACTTGAGAATAAAGGAAATGGGGAAAAATAATGTTACAGTGCAGAAGCCAGGCAAACACAACCTGAACCAAGTACGAGGCTAACAGTAGGGAGGTCATTGCGTGGACCTCCGGTACCCCGAAGTGAGGTGCTGAGTAAGGCACTTTAGCCTAGGCCATTCTCCTCCCAAAATGCATACCTCCAATGGAATCATGAGAAAAAGAGCAGGTAAATCACACAGCAGAGCATTCTCTTCTGTGCTCCTGTAGACTCTGTTTTTTTTGTTTGGTTTTGTTTTGCCAGTCCTGGGGCTTGGACTCAGGGCCTGAGCACTGTTCCTGGCTTCTTTTTGCTCAAGGCTAGCACTCTGCCACTTGAGCCACAGCGCCACTTCTGGCCGTTTTCTATATATGTGGTGATGAGGAATCGAACCCAGGGCTTCATGTATATGAGGCAAGTACTCTTGCCACTAGGCCATATTCCCAGCCCTCTCCTGAAGACTCTGAAGGTCATGAAAAACAAGGAAATCTGAGAAACTGTTATAGACCAAAAGAAACTAAGGGGATATGACAAACTAAATGGAATTTGGTACTCTCGATTGGTCTTAATTCCGGAGTCAGACATTAATGTAAAACCTGGTGTGTTCACATCACATAGCAATGTTCATGTCTTAGTTCTGACAGATACTCCATGAAATAGAGGAAAGTAAATCTAGATGAAATAAATTATTTGTACTATCTTTGCCACTCTTCTATAAAACTAAAAGTATCCCCCCACACAAAAAAAAAACACATTGGGTTTAATCCTTGATGGGTTTCCATCACCTATGAAGGATATTCTGAATTGAAAACCAGAAAGTTATTTTGTATAGTAGACTCCTTTCTTCATGTTTCACACTCCAGGATACCAAAAATAGATTTCAGTTATTAGAGATGGCAAACTAAGATCTTTGTGCTCAGCATTAAATGTTTTAAAAAGCGTAAGACCAGCAGGAGTAGAGATTTACACATGAGATAATCCTGAGATTGTTGTTGATCTTGAAAGAAGAGAGGCATATAAACCTTACAAATTTGTTGTAGTGGGAGAGGTAGCACATTAAGATTGTGAAAATGAATAAATATATTACCTCCAACTTTATAATTTCTGCCAAGGTAACATTCTATAAAGGCTACTGCTTTATGAAATGCAAGAAAGACTAAAACTCTGTCAGAGGGTATAAAAGCAAAAATTCTAACTTCATACACCAAAGTTACACTGCACTGCTAAGTAATTAAGAGAGTAACTGGAAGTCACTCAAGTATAAAGTGAGATCCAACAACAAAATGAAATGAAATACACAGTAAAACAAAGGCATGATAGACTTTTTCCCTCTGTGAGTGGTTAGAATAATAAACATGCAACAATAAACCAATAAGATCAATAATATTTTAACTGTAGAACTCTCCAAATACATTAACTTATTGCAACCTAAAGCATTATCTTTTCAAAATGAGATTCTATTTTAAAATCTGCAGCCATGAACAAATGTTTATAGACTGATGACTCTATATCTGGCTGTAAGTTAATGGTTAGATGGAGCTTGTAAGAACCACTGTCTCTATGGTTTTAGTACTGTAATTTTTTTTTTCCCAGTACTGGGCCTTGGACTCAGGGCCTGAGCACCATCCCTGGCTTCTTCCTGCTCAAGGCTAGCACTCTGCCACCTGAGCCACAGCGCCCCTTCTGGACGTTTTCTACATATGTAGTACAGGGGAATCAACCCCAGGGCTTCATGTACACAAGGCAAGCACTCTTGCCACTAGGCCATATCCCCAGCCCAGTACTGTAAATTTTTTGTTGTTTTTTTTTATCTTTATGCAGTTGTACAAAGTCACACAAAAATATCAGTTTGTGAGTACAATGTACCTGAATCACTGCCACTCCTTTAATCACTATACTGTAAATCTTGGTGAAGATATAAAACAAAATATAAAGTAAACTCATTTACATAGTTTATGTCATGCTCAATCATTAATTTTCAAGCCCTGACTACAGTAGGCAAACCATTTTTTACAAGTCATGTCTCACCAATAAAAAAAGATGTTTTAAGTGTGTGAAATTCACATGAGCAAAGATATCACATGAGGTCAACTTGAACACACATTCAAATGCATTCAACTCAGACCTTTATTCTTGAGAATAAAGAATAAAGGTGAATGAGGCAAATCAAAATTACTCAATTTTCATTTCATAACAGGTATGTGCAGCTTTTTAAAAAATAAATAATAGGTGTATATGGACACAGTAACCCACACCAAACCTTTGTTGCTGTCTAAGGTCTGTCATTCCTTAATGATATGATTGTGCATAATATATTGGAACAATGGATAGTTTGGGAAATATCTTAGAATTTTGCTTTTCAGTGTCACCATTTTACTATATGGGGAGAAATCTACATAATAAATGTTCTCAATCTGTAACAATCATAATCTCAAAGTATTTCTGAGGAAATATAGAACAAGATAAGTCTTCATTTCTAGAAAGTAAAAGGCTCAAATTGTTTTGTAACTTGAAAATAATCCGATTTATTTCTAATCCAAATGTTTGCATGGATACATATGTAGTAAAATACTGGGTATTTGTATGTGTTGTCTCGAATTCCACGGGCAGCTCTATGTGTCATACATGCACTTTTAAAAGGAGAAGTACAAATACATTCTGGGGTAGTATTGCTCTTTTCAAATCCACTCTTCTATTTTATTCTGCCATACTGGCATAATGAATAGTGCTATTGCTGTTTAAGACATAAAACAGCTGCATTTCTAATTTTGGCAGATTATGAGAGATTTTTATATGGATTGCATGTTAAAAGCAAATAAGCAACATGCCAACCAGCAGAATGAGAGTGCTGGGCAGATGGCAGCACGCCTGAGACACTGAACTCAAGTGTGATGCGCCACCAATCGTGGGACATTTACAAGGGGCATTTGGCAGCTTCTCAAGTGAAGCTCGGTCTTCTTCAAGAAATAGTAATCCATACTATGAAGTCTTAAGATGGTCAGACACCAGCTGGCCTACAGTTGCCCCTGTTAACATGGAAAGCCTGCAAG
Source organism: Perognathus longimembris pacificus (assembly GCF_023159225.1). Lineage (NCBI taxonomy): Eukaryota > Metazoa > Chordata > Mammalia > Rodentia > Heteromyidae > Perognathus > Perognathus longimembris. The sequence goes on from NC_063174.1 coordinate 5,669,799, forward strand.
GACTATTTCACTTATCTTCATAGCAAATAAAATTCCATCCTTCCATCCTTCCTCCAAACAGGCTCTTCTTTCCCAGCATGCGTGCGTGTGTGTGTGTGTGTGTGTGTGTGTGTGTGTGAGTGAGTGTGTGTTTGTGTGTCTGCCTGAGTATGGACACGGAGTATATGGCATGAATTATCATAAGTGCTGGACTACCATATCCTTGCACCAGCAGAAGTTTCCTACTACGTCCTCATAGTAGAAACTAGAATCCACTTATATAATACCACAAAATACTCTCGATCAAATTGGTCCTCAATACTGATGAATACAATTCTAAAATGTATCCAGATATAAATTTCATTCAAACTTACGTAGATTTTTTTTTCCCTGAGAGCAAGTATCCTGAGAGCTTCCATCAGAGCAAGCATTATTTATTTATTTTTAAATTACTCTTCAAAAGCACATTTTCTTTTGAGTCAAAAATCAGCCTCTAAGTGTGAGTACAAAGTTATACAAATGTATTTTTATACATATTCTTGTATTGGCATGTTTTATTAAATGTTGCCTTTCCCTAGATAAAATCCAGCATCTCTTGTTAGTATTTTGTTATATTTTTGTCAACTGTAAATACTTACCAAATATATTCTAGAAAAGTATGATATAAAAAAGAAAGATATTCATAAATAATCTACATAGCATATGATAATATTCTATAATGTAACAATCTACATACCATATGATAAAGCTTTCCATCTATAGCTCCTCATGCCCAAGGCAATGCATAAAATCATTAATACCATGATCAGTCATCAGTGTGAAGATGAGTAAAGTTGTTTCTGTTTTTTCTTTTTACTGAACCACTAAATAGCTTTCTCAAGCCCTCAGAGCTAGTAAATGAAGCAGCCACAACTTCATGTAAATTATGTTTAGCAAACAATGACATGATAAAAAACAAAACAAAACAAAAACAAGGAACCATGGAGAAACTGAAGACTGCACCAAATACAAAGAATTCATATAGTAAAAGAAATACAGGATTGATATGGATCACCATTAGAAGGAGCAACAGATTCAGATTTGAGAACTTGAGGCCAAAACAAACACTAGTTGTTGTAAGAGAGATACCAGTTACAAGTGAAGAAAGAGTTTTGGTCCAGTATTGGTGGCTCATGTCTGTAATCCTAGCAACTCAGGTACTCAGGCTAAGATAGTCTGTGACACTTTTAGCTCCAATTTATCACCCAAAAGCTGGAAGTGGAGGTATGACTCAAGAGGTAGAACATGAGACTTGAGGAAAAATGCTCAGGGATAGTACATATCTAGGCCCCAAGTTCAAGCCACAGAACTAGCACAAAGAGAATGAAAACCTCCCACCCTGCAAAGAAAACCCAAGAACTTTGGGGGAGCATACCGAAGAAGTTATACCTAAGAAATCATGGAGTGGTACAATGGAATTTTTTTCCATGAAACTTATGAAATAAATGTGCTGTCAAAAATTGTTATGTTATTGATAACTCCCCTCAGTATGGCTCATCAAAGGCCACTTCAGTGATAGCATTTCTTCAGTAGGTAAATCTAAGTTTCTGTCTTTTGGGATGACATGTGGTTTACGTAGCTACTCGGGTTCAATTGAACATAGTTCTCAGGACTGACTCGGGGCCTCTTGTTTGCCAGGTGAGTGCTATTTCACTTCTGTTATGTCCCCAGAGTTTTGCTTTCTGTTAATTTTTTCAGATAGGTTCATATGCTTTTGTGCTACGTGGCCATGAACCACAATCCTCCCATCTTCACCTTTCAAGTACTTGAGATCACATCAACCATGCCTGGCATGTATTTGAGGCAGAGTTGAAGTGGCTTTGCTGGCTTGGAAATGTAACTCTCCCCTTCCCATCTCTCAAGCAGCTGAGATTTCAGGCATGCACCACTCACCATGCCCAGCTCAGTGGAAGGAGACTTTGGAAGGAGACAATGGAAGCTATCAGCCTTGTGTACACTGAATACCTGAAATAGAGCCAGTATGCCTCTGAAACTGAATTTCAGCTTTCTTTAACTTTTAACAAATATAAACATCCAATTGTGGGCAGTGCTATCACACTGCACAGAACAGATATAAAAGAATGACTGGATTGCAAATCTTTCAACCAATTCTTGCTATAGAATTTCACATTTTTATAACAGATGGACAAAAAAAGTCTCATCAGAATAAACTCAAGGGAATTTTTTACAAATAATACAATATTATAGCCTAAAATGGTTTTTAGTCACTTTCAGATTCTCTAACATATATACTAATATCTCAAGTGTCAAGATTTTATTTTTAATATAGAATGTGATCCTTTTTTATAAGTAAACCCCAAATAATGAAATCCCACATGATGAATAAGGTAGATTAATAAGATTCGGATTGGAGCCTGTGTGTATACTAAGTATAAGAGAATATGCTCACCACCAGCATATGGCTTATAAGCCAATTCACATTGAAAGAGCAAGAAGAACAAAGTAATATCTTCCTGTCATATTGTCTCCATGGTTATGAAAACTCCAGCCAGGTGCCAGTGGATCACACCTGTAATTCTACTTAGCAGAGGCCTGAGATATAAGGATCCTGGATGGAAGACAGTCCATGTGGGAAAATTCATGAGACTCTCATCTCCAATTAAGTAAAAAAATCCAGCTCAAATGGTAGAGCACCAGCCTTGAACAAAATGCTAAGGCACAATGGGTAGACTGTGAACTCATCCCCTAAAATAACAACACAAAACAACAACAAAAAACAACCCTCAAAGTCTCCTTTGCATCTCTAATGTGGTTAAGATTCTTATGCATGAGACTGTAACCTTCCAATTTTACCCTAAGAAGAAAGCATTACTAATTTGGGGGTACAATGTGACCATTGACTACATGTGTAATGTGGCTTGCATTGCCCTTGAGTACTGTTCCAGTTTATCTGGATTAGTTATAATACTGTCCTCAATTAGCACAGTAATGGATGAAAAGAGAAGAGAAGGGCAGACTGTGATTTCTGGCTGGATATCTACTTGCCAGATGGTGAAAAACCAGGCCCTAGGCTAATTTTCTGTGTACAGGAGAGTTTGATATATTCTTCTTGAAAAACCATGGAATGTTCACCGTGGAGATCTATGGAGATTTAAACTCTAGTTGGGTGCACATGACTCAACTTTTCCTATAGGTCTTGCCAGCTGACCCTTAGGCAAAGACAGCTGTGCTGCATGGATAAAGCCACAGAGCTCTACAGTCGTCAAGCAGTGGATGGAAGGAGGACAACATGGGCGGGGGGAGAGGCAGGAGAAGAAGAGGCAGCAGGAGAGGTCAGTTAGAATCTCAGGATGTAATTCTAACTCCTTCCATAGTTTTAAACAAAGGCCAGAGTCGGAGGCCAGATTCAAAGCCGCCGGAGGAACAGCAGTACACCAATGGAATTATCAACAGTAGTGTGCCAATGGAACTATGAACACCAGTATGCTGATGAAACTATGAACAGCAGTGCACCGATGGAACTATGAACAGCAGTGTGCCAATGGAACTATGAACACCAGTGTGCCGATGGAACTATGAACAGCAGTGCGCCGATGGAACTATGAACAGCAGTGTGCCAATGGAACTATGAATAGCAGTGTGCCAATGGAACTATGAACATCAGTGCGCCGATGGAACCATGAATAGCAGTGCGCTGATGGAACTATGAACATCAGTGCGCCGATGTAACTATGAGCACCAGTGCACCGATGGAACTAAGCATCAGTGTGCCAATGGAACTATGAGCACCAGTGCACCGATGGAACTAAGCATCAGTGTGCCAATGGAACTATGAGCCCCAGTGCACCGATGGAACTAAGCATCAGTGTGCCAATGGAACAATGAGCCCCAGTGCACCCATGGAACTAAGCATCAGTGTGCCAATGGAACTATGAGCACCAGTGCACCGATGGAACTAAAAGGCACCACAGAGACAATGAGTAACCTGACAAAGCCACGTGAGTGTACTATTGAGGCATACATCAAGAAGAAGAAACAACTCAAAACATCTTAGAAAAGAAAAATAGCATTTAGGAAGAAGAAAGAACTGTTTAGGAAGACTGATTAAGGGAAGAATGGGTTGGGTTTGGTAGAAAAGGGTGTGCCTGACCATGGTGATGTGCAGAGCTAATAGTCAGAGGCGACGAGAGGATGTGCTATTTTAGGAACTAGGTCTCCTTTGTGGTAGAAATATTGTGAAACAAATTGCAATGTTTTAGAATCAGGACTGTTTTTTTTAAAAGAAATAATTTCTAAAATCATAGCTTTAGTCAATATGTATGAGACAGAAAAAGTCTAGAATAAGAAGACTACTCTTAGGACAATAATACTAAATTTAGTAATAGATTAGGTCAAGGACAACATTGAAATTCAATTCCCACAGCAAAGCACCAAGTTTTGAGTATAAAACCACAGGCTAGGCTTTTGGAAAAGGCAACTTAGAGGGTGAGGAGAAGAAATAACATTATAAATAACATTTATTACATGTTATAGTTGGTATATATAGAAATGCTATCAAGTGCTTATTTTATTTTATGTTTTGTAAAACCCTAGAAGGCAGGTGCTATTATTACCTTCATTTCACAGATGAGGAAACCAGGCACAGAAGTTTGAAATGGCGGGCAATGATAGGAGATATAAAGAATAGAGAAAGATATGACCTAAGATGATCGGGCTGTAGAAATATCCAATACTGAGCAAGCCACATCACCTGTGGACTGAAAAACCACACAGAATCCATGTGATGGGAGGATCACAGTGCACGCTTGCGGCCGCTAGACGAGCATGAAGACACCAACAAAGCCCCTCCAAGTCAAGGTTTTGCACTTGCATAAAATCACAAATTAAGTCAATGCCACTACATATCCAAGAAATCTGTCCTTCAGGCTCTCTAGGAAGTACCCAAATTACATGGCAAACACAGAGGACAAGACTCGAGAGGAAGGTAAGATGCCACAGTTCTTCAGTGGCCAAAGCTCTCCTTAATGTCTTCATAACATTCTCCTGCTTTTCCATCATCAACTACCATATAACCACTGTGTGTCTAATTTCATTCTAAAACACATACCTCTCTTGTCTCACCTTCAGTTCCTGTGTCACTTCCTGAACACTAGAAGCCTGACCTACAACACTAGCTTTCTTGACAGTGTGGGACAGATAACCCAAAACAAAAGCATTATCATAGCACATAATCAATCTTAATGATATATTGGGGGGAAAGAAACCCAAACAAATGTGGTTTTTACCAGAAGTAAAGGAAGGCAAGATTCAACATTTAGCTTTCCAACTTTAAATTTATAAGCCATCTTGCATAATTACTGTCTATTCTTCATTGAACAATCTAAAAGTAATCCGTACAAGCAAACACAAATAATTATAAACAAAGTAAAAAATAAACCAAAAAAATTTGAGTTATATAAATATAGTCCTGTTATTCACTTGTTATGCTTATCAGGCTTTGATAAGAGATCCATCAGGAAGACGACTTCAGATAAATTTCATGAATTTTCACGGTTCAATACCATGACCTGAACTTGACTCTGGCTTCAGTAAGAGTTTTCATGTGTAGAGTTTTCTTAATTTATAGTCATGCTAATCTTTTGCTTAACAGACGAGAAATGGTCAGTGGTAGAAATATGTTTGATGAGAAACTTCCACAAAATTACTATTATTATTATTATGTATAACCAATCTTTACATAACCAATCTGAGCAATCTTTTCCTGGCTTATTGAATCTACGTATACTAATTCTCATAAACCAGGATCTTTAAAAAGCAAGGAAGGAAAAACAATTCGAAGACTAGCCAGGAGCAACCTGTTTGTTTTTTTAACACCCAAAGCAGCTAAGAAATGATAGGCAATTATATTAAAACAAAGAAAGAGGGAGAGGGAGAGCGAGAGGGAGAGGGAGAAGAAGGGAGAGGGAGGGAGAGAGAGAGGAAAAATATATAGAAAAATGAAATTCCTAATGTTATCAGAAGACACAAATTAAATATTTAGGTTTCCTCAAACCTGTTTTGCCTAGTTTTTCCTCTCATTTTTTACTGCAGTACTATTTCAGATTGCTCTTGAGTTCTGGTTGGTGAAACATTAAATATAAAAAGAACCAAATTATGTTTACATCAAATCATAATGTAAAATTCAATTTGTAATAAGAAATAAAAGAAAATTCAGGAAGTAGCCTTGAAGAGGAAATTTTCCACCGATTATTGATGTTATGAAACAACCATGATCAACAGGAAGGAGAGGGAAGTCAGGTGCTTTGCTGCCCTGCCCCTGGCCCACTGGAGTTTGGATGAAGGTGATCATTAACCATACCTCCAGGGATGGATACAGGTGCCCCAACTTCTCCACAGGGTTGGGGAAGAACAGTCCCATAAGCAAGCTCATGTTCACCATAGGACTTGAGATGCCCTACTAACTAGCATTTGTCTTGTCTCCCATTATAATCAGTGCAATGATGTCCACTTCACAGACAATAATTTCTTATTCTTGGTTGTATAAATAAATAAAAAAGGCCCAAACTCCAGCCCTAGAAATAGTATTGCCTAGGCACCAGTGGCCAAAAGCTACTCAGGAGCCTAACACCTAAGGATCATGTTTCAAAGCCAGCACAGGCAAGAAAGTATGCATGAGACTCTTATCTCCAATTAACCACCAAAAAGGTGAAAGTAGAGCTGTGCTTCAAGTGATAGAGCACTAACCTTGAGCACAAGAGCTTAAGGACAGTAGGACAGCAGGTAGGCCCTGAGTTCAAGCCCCAGAACAGACATTAAAAAGTTAGTGTTATATTATTAGTATTATGTATAGAGATATTTTTAAAGGAAATTAGTATTTTGTACATGTAGTACTTCTAAACTGATGGCCACTAGTCAATCAATAAACTCACACATGTTTACTGAGACTGTCCTATCTGACTAGAAAGAATGATGAGAACAAAAGTTTTTGAATAACAAGGCCTGGTACCAGACGGATCTATATTGAGTCAAACAGGCAGGGGGATCTATCTAGCAGTCAGTCAGTTGTGGCTCTGGAACAGAAATAGCCAAGTGGATGACAAAGTCATTCAGATTAGAGACATAGTAGGCCATGGGAAAGTATAAGAGGATTTACAACTTCATTGAGACCACATCAAAGTGATGTAGGACATGCATGAGTAATAGGCCATATGCCAGGAGAAGGGACAGGAAATGAATAGACAATGAAACTAAAAAGTGGTAGAGCCCATGTGTGGATCTGGTAGCAAAAGGAAGGATAAGCAGCCTATAGTTAGAGAAGGAGTGCCACCAAATAAAGATTCTGGAGCTAAGAGCCTTGACCAGAGCTCAATCACCACAATGTAATATGATAAATAGAGACAAATAAATAAACCAGACCTCTTAAAAAAAATTATTGTCAACGTGATGTACAGAGGGGTTACAGTTACATACATAGGCAGTGAGTACATTTCTTGTCCAACTTGTTGCCTCCTCCCTCATTTTTCTCCTACCTCCCTCTCTCCCAGGTCCCCCCTCCCCCAAGTTGTACAGTTAGTTTACAAAGTATTGCCATATAAGTATTGCTGTTGCATTGATTCGCCTTTCACCCTTAGTCTCACCAGTTTCATGTTCCCCTTTCCTTCCCTAATTCAGGGAAACATATATACACAATACCCAAGGTACCAAAATCCCATACAGTGACAACATGGGGTAAACCATAGGGAAGATAAACAAAAGAAAAGAAGAATTAAATTCACATAGTACATCAAAAGTAACAACAACAACGACAAACTGCTTGTTTCCATATTTTGGGGTTCATTTTGCTTAGCACCTTCTTATGTGACCATACGTACATAGCCATTGAGCTACTGTGATCATATGCTGGTATTATCCTATACATATACTAATGATTACCAATGAGAGAAACCATAGAGTACACCAGACCTCTTTAGACTGGAGGGAGAATGCTACACAAAAGAACCCATGATATAGCATTAGGGAATGAGAAGAAAGTCTTTTCATCCAATGCCTTAACCACAAGGGGAGGAAAATAACACAAAGCCTCTTGGATTGAAGGGACTCAAGCATTACCTTTAGTAAGCTAGGCTGCAAGCAAAGCATGAAGACAAGGAGAAAGAAAAAAAAATATATCAGTCATTTGTCCACCATCTAAGGCCTAAAACAGTTTGGGATGCTGCAATCCTAGGGGATGCATGCCTGTAATTTCAGCACTCACGAGGCTGAGGCAGGAAGACCGCGCGTTTCAGGCCAATATGAGATCCACAGTGAGAGCCTATTCTCAATAAATAAATCAACTCACAAACAAAAGACAAAGCACATGGATGATATACAAGTAACAGTGCTGTGCAAAGAGGGAATGGGAAAATGTAAAAGCTATCCTTAACTTTTATCAGGCAAATCGCAAAACTAATAAGCATTACTGGGAGATGAACTAGGAAAATGGTGCCGTTAAGGATACACACACGTGTAAGTGCAAGCATATCAATCTAGCATCTATTCATCATCTGTAAAATCTATCTAAACAAACACATATGTTATATGCCTGCTCACATACATACTTAAAAATAAATTTAGGGGCTGGGGATATAGCCTAGCGGCAAGAGTGCCTGCCTCGGATACACGAGGCCCTAGGTTCGATTCCCCAGCACCACATATACAGAAAACGGCCAGAAGCGGCGCTGTGGCTCAAGTGGCAAAGTGCTAGCCTTGAGCGGGAAGAAGCCAGGGACAGTGCTCAGGCCCTGAGTCCAAGGCCCAGGACTGGCAAAATAAATAAATAAATAAATAAATTTAGATAACTGAATAACTTAAGGCCTCAGTGACATTGGGGGCATGGGATGATATGGTTCTTAGTCACGACTGGTCTGATACAACATGGCTCCTTTTCAGTACCCAGAAAATAGAGAGTCCTTCTGAAACTTCAGTGTGAGGGGATGGGTGAGAGGTGGCACTATTCTTAAGTTCCCTGTTGGCAATGGTGGCAGAGAAGACAGAAGAGTGGAACCTGAAGGGTGGGTGGAGAGGAAGAGGAACATAAATGCAGAGAATTTCTAAATTGGTAAGGAAAGGAGGGAAAAACAGAAAGCCATCAACTCTGCATGTGACAGTGAGACTGAAGAGGTACACTAGTCCCGACCTGGGAGGAGCAGGTAGGGCTCTCAATGGTGCTGGCTTCAAATGTAAATAAGCAGTCTCCCCCACCCCCTCCCAAACACACTCCACACTGGTTGTGTTCAATCTGTCCATTACTATTATATGAGGATTTGATACCGAAAGTAAAAATGGAAAAAAATTGAATTTAGAAATACAATTTAAGAAATCGGAATACATTTCTGGACAGTGCCACAGGGAAAATACACTCCTAAAGCATATTATGGTACTTGCAAAGCATCCTGGTTGTATGTTTAATATAAATTATGATGAGACTAGATCCACTGGCCATTTTCCCTGAATAATTTATGTCAGGTAACCCCTAGTGTTCAGAAAGAGGAAACCTAGAAAATGGCATGTGTACTCACCAGTTTTGACAGGCCTGGTGCTGTAAGAAAAGTGTCAAAAGCATCAGAAAAGGGGAGACTTTAGCAAAGCAAGTAACTCCTTCAAAAGCACTACTGAAAACTAAGAGCCACGTATTTATGTTTTACTCTAAGAGCCCACACCCAAAAATCAGCTACTCCGGAAGCAAAGGATTCAAAGCTAACTTGTTAGTGAGATTCTATTTCTAAAACAAACCAAAAAATACTCTAAACTGGGCTGAGTATATAGTTCAAGTGCTTGTCTAGCATGCATAAAGCACAAAGTTCAATCTCCAAAACTTGCAAAAACAATGAAAACAAAAAGAACCTCACCAAAGCTTTTGCTGTTTTGGTTTATTTGGCAACTGGTCAGCCCTATAAACAACAGGAAAATGATGACTTGTATGAAGCAAAAAAAATTGTTTCATAACATCTAGGTATATAATGAGAATGTGGCAATCCCAGTTCTGCATACAATGAAAATGAAGACAACCCATAGGACTACAAATGAGCAGGGCTCTTTCAAAGCAGAGTAAACAAAGTGGAAACACCCAATAATAGTCACTGCAAGTAGGACCTGGATTCTGAAAGTAGAAGAACACAAAGAAGAGCTGGAGGTGTTCAACTGATAGTGTCTGTCTAGTCAGCACAAAGCCCTGAGTTTCAACCCTAGTACTGCCAAAACAAAACAAAACAAAATAAATAAAGCAAAGGAATATAAGAAAATAAGGTCTAGAATCTTTAATGCTGTCAATTTCCTTTATTCAAGAACCCAGCAAGCAACAAAGGCCACAGGGAAAAACTACCTATGTCAACTGAGTTTCTCAGAAATGACTATAATAAAAGCAACAGCAATAATCGGAACTGAATCATGATCAATTGGACAACCAGCTAGTTGGTTTTGTTTTCAGTTAAATACACCTCGTCCTGTGTTGATAGGCACAGTCTTACTAACTTCCAAAGGCACATAAATGTAGACCAAGCGAAACAGCCATTCTCGGGGACTCAGCGTCGCCTGACATGACCTAACCTCATCTAACTCCTGAGTTTTTGGCTTCTTTGGTTTTGGCTGATTTCAGAGCTACTGGACTTGTGTCTCGCGCAAGTCAATGTTTTCTCAGTCTTGCTGTTATTCCTTGGCTTCCAGGCACTTGATATATTTGGAGCAGTGACAAATGCCTTTAGTGTCACTGGTTTTGAACTTTGCATTTGTTTCTTCTGCTGCCCAGGTCATTTGTGAGATGCTGAAACTCTGTGAGTGTGTGTGTGTGTGTGTGTGTGTGTGTGTGTGTGTGTGTGTGTGTGTGTGTGTGTGTGTGTGTGTTGGAGGTTGGGGACTGAGAGCGCACATCATGTTAGGAGACATGATTGGGGCAATACAGAATATGATAAAAAGCCTTCTCTTCCAAAATAACTTTGAAATTTCAACTCGACAGAGCTACACTTGGACATATTTTCTCTGTGCTATCCTAATACCATGTGCCTAGAATTATCTAAAATGACAGACAGGATCAAAAGAACCCTACCTGACAAGACCACTTCAATCAGGTCCCCTTCCTGGATATCGCCGGATGTCTTCACCAGCTGCAGGATGTTTTCAGAGGTAGGGTCATGGCGGAAAAGAAGGATCTTATCATACATTCCGTAGAAACCACACTCAGGGAACTGCAAATACAAACATCACAGTGGTATAAACATCATAACCCTCCTGGTGTGTTGTTTTAAAGTACAAATTAAATATGGTCAGGATACAAATACAAGCTAATGGTAAAAGTTCAGTGTAGAATACTCACATGAATGAAAAAAAAAAGTGAAAGACAGACAGAGTTCATATTGACAAGACACCACTAAGAGGGAAAAAAAACCTATATCTGAAGGGCCATAATAACCAAGGGGTTCTCTAATTCACAAACAAACGGAATATGAACTAAGATCCAAAATGTTTATACTCAGCAAGATGGTTAAAGTAAAAGCAAGAAGTAAGCAAAGGCCTAAAAATGACAATTGGTTTGTTATCATTCTATTATACAAATCTGTAAAAGCAATGACCTTGGCCTGTTTGGTTTTTTTTTGTTTTAGGAATACAGGTATATTTTATTTCATGTTTTATTAGTAGACAGATGGACAAAAAAAGAGACAAAATAAAACCACTAAAGGGTAAGTCAACAGAAAATGCATTGATAAATCTTTCCTCATAAATTAAACTGAAGAAAAACATCTACAATTTCATCCAAGAAAACTATTAAAGTCGGGTGTGTCCTGCTGGTTTCAGAATAGTTGAAAATTGCATCTGAATCTTTTTAGTTGTAAATGTAAACCTTTTTAAAAAAAATCAGGATAGGAGGGTAGAGAGTTAATTTTCAGCAGAGAACTCTATACTCGTCCCTTTGCCATCTATTACTAGATATACACTCAAACATAAAGAAACCATCAGGTAGAGAACCAAATTGCTAGGGATGGAGAAAGAAAGGAAAGGACTACAGAAAAAAAAAAGTAGAAAAGAATTCTGGAATGATAGGAAAAGGAAACTCTGAGAAAAGCAACAATAGAATCATGATATTATACTTTCTCCACTGAGCTTCAAAATACATGGAACAGAAGAGAATTCAGCGAGGCCTCAATCAGAATCAAAGGAAATCTAAAAATGAAAGATGCCGAGTGCATTGCACACCTAATAAGCAGTCTCTTTGGGAGAGTGAATGTGAGTCTCAGGCTCACGCCATAAACTTGTGAGTACACTTGGCCAGTTTTAACCTGTTCAAACATAAGGCAGGACTCAACAAATTGAACTATATAATACTAGGTGGGAGAAGAGGAGCAAAAGCTGTGTGTAGATACTTTGACTAGGGGCATGGGGCGGGGCGAATCATAGGAGACCACCCAAGTCTCCCTATGCTGCTCCCCTGGCCAAGTTCCATTTCCTTTTCCTGCAGTCTCTATTGTCTTCCCCAGAAGCAGGGTAGAACGTCCATCTGGTCAACCTCTGAACGAGATATACTAAAGCAAACAAAACCGATTTAAATCTGTTGTACAAACAAGGAGGGGTCTCTTCTTGCCTCTAACTTTCTCACATAGTGAGGACAGTTAACTTGTATACAAAGCAATCTGTCATCTAATAAAATAGATCCTGTAGTTCTTGATCCTGAAGGTGGTGATGGGCCTGACTTGTGGACTTGATTCCACTCTCAGGGTAAAATGTACAGAATCTCATACCTTCTAAAGATAAGCCCGGCATATTGAAAATTCTCTTTCCTTTCTCTTATTCATAAAATCAGGAGCTACATTCATGAGAGCTGTTTGTATGAATTAAAAATAAATATACTCAGAATACTTTCTTTCTCCTAAGTGGCTGTGCTGATGACTAGGCTTAAAACCACTTCTGTATGTCACTTGGTAAAGTTGACTTTCCTAAAATAAGCACAACAGCTGAAATGATATCACTGCTTCCTCTGTGATAATTATGAGCTAGGACGGGGGGCAAGTTTCAAGTAGTAGAATGCTTGCCTAGCAATCTGTCCTGAGTTCAAACATCAGGACAAAAGAGAGTGAGGACCAGGGAGAGGAACAGGGAGAGGGAGAAGGAGTTTTGATGATCGACATGCATGCAAATCAACACCACAATCAGTCCATGAAACATTTTTATCAACACCAAAAGTTTGATTGTAATTGATGCTGCCCCCCAAAATCTACTTTCTCATCATAGGTTAGTTTGTCAGCTAAAAAGTTTCATACAATGAAATCATACAATATATTTCATATACTCTTTTATAGCTGTCTTATTTTGTTCATTATGTTTTTATATTCATTCGGACATACATTACATCAGTGTTACTTACTAGTATTTCATTTAATGGATACCACACAATTTCCCATTCACCCAAAAGTGTACATGCACCTATTTTTATTCTGAATTTATGACTAACTGAAATAAAAACTGGACAGGTGTCAGTGGCTCATACCTGTAATCTTAGCTACTTAAACCAAAGCCAATCCAGGAACAAAAGTTCACAAGTCCCCTTTGCAACTCATAGATAGGTATAGTAGTGCGCATCTATCATCACAAACTATGGGAAAAGCTGAGGTGTGGAAGGGTCATAGCACCTGGCCAACCAAATACTAGTAAGACTCAGTCTCACAGAGGAACTGTACATAGTGGTATTTACCTGTGATCCAGGCAACAACAACAGCATCAAAAGACGCAGAGCTCAGCCATTGTAGGTGACTCAACACTGCCAGCCTAGTGAATATAAGGCCCTAAGTTCAAACCTAGTGGGAGCTAGTGGACTTATTCACATTTATATGCAAGTGTTTTACTGGGATATGTTACTTATTTCTTGTGGGAGGATGCCTGCCTAAGCATTGCTCAGTCACATAAGCAGATGCTTGATCTAGATGTCTATGTCCATGCCAATACACATTTACATTATATTTCTTGTGGGCTCACACAAATCCTGGAATTACAGTGCGATAACAAGCCCTACAAGTTTTCTTTTCAAGGTTTTTCTGAATATTATATGTCCTGTAGATTTTCTATGTGTTATAGAAACATATTGTCAATTTCTAAAAATTGATGTGCTTTGATGTTTCAGAAAGTTCACTGAACCATACATAATTTCTTTTAAATACAAATGTATTTTAAAAAGACACTTGTACTTTATTATGAGCAAGATGCAGCCCCTATCAGTTTCTCTCAAATTCATCTTAACAATATAATTTTCAATGAATGTGTCTCAAGCATATATAATAATTCTACCTATTTATACGTATATGTATATTATAAATAGGTTTGGTGTGACAGCCATAAATTAAATTCTGCCTTTTAGCATGAAATTCTTCTCTTATCACAAAATGAAAATTATATATATATATGTATGTATGAAATAACAGAGATTATATTAATTAGCCCATATGTAGAACAAAACATTTCTCAGTGTCCAGGGAAACTGGTCAACCATTTCCGTGGCAACCCGTATTAATACTAGACCATTATGTTCTGTCCCTATAATTTGGCTTTCAAGGGTACTAGGTAAGTGGGACCATGCAGTACTTTATTTTGAGCCAGGCTGTTTATCACTCAGCATAACTAAAAAGAAGAATCTTTCATGTTACTGTGCCATCTATCTGTTTCTTTTTTATAGCTGTGGTGTTCCACTGTGTTTGATGGATAAACAATAGTGGGCTACTCCTCAAAGGAAGAACATTTGAATTCGTTCCTGTTTTTCACTTCAGCAAATGTTCACATAGATTATATGTGAACATAAATTTTTACTTTTCTGAGAGACATGGTCTTAACATGGTATCATACAAGTATGTAAGAGACATCCAAGACATGTTCAAAGGGGACTATTCAATTTTACCTTCTCATCAGCAAAGCATGACAGTGTTCTGTGTCCTTCACAGAACTTACTCTGTTATTTTTGCTTTAGGCTTCTTAATTGCTATGGAATAGTATGTCATAACTTTAATTTTCTGGTAAGAGTGAATTATATTCCACATCTCTTCACGGTTTTTATTTGCCATACACACCTACATACATACTGTCTGATCAAGATTTTTGCTCACCATTCATCATGAATTGATTATTATTAGGTTTGGAAAGTTCTTTACATATTGTGATTACAGATATTAGATATATGTTTCACAGATTTTTTTTTCTACTCTGTGGCTAATGGCTTCATTTCATCAACATTGAAGTTCCTAAAGATTCCATTGTTAAATATCTGTCTTTGCATCAACTAATATAACAATTTCTCCTATGCATTACTTTACAAATTTTATTTTTATGCTTTTATGTTTAGGCCTTTTATCAACTTTCATGAAATTTTAATAGGATAAAAACAAGGATTAAAATTCACACTCTGGTATATTCTGGAAGATTATACAGGTTTGGTACTGTTTATTTCTTAAAAGCAGAGAAAAACTATGTGGTTATGCCATCTAGGCCTGAATTTTTCTTTATTGGAAGGCTGAAAAGTTCCTATTGGATATCGCTACTAAATGTAGTTAATACTAGCTACATTTAATTTTTTCTTGAGGGCTTTTACAGTTCATATCTTTTCAGGAAGCTTTCATCCACACTGTCAATTATGAGGATAAATTTGCTCCAATTATTCCATCATCCTTTTAGTGTAAATGGGGTTTGTACTGCTGGCTCATTGTTAATCTGTGATACCTGTGACTTGTGTTTGGATGTGGGTTGGTTTCACAAGGGTTTGTGCACTAAAGACTCAGTCCTGAGCTTGATGGTGGTTTTAGATCATCGGGCCTTAAAGACATGCTGATGAAGCTGGGAATGCGGCTTAGTGGGAGAGTGCTTGCCTAGCATGCATGAAGCCCTGGGTTTGATTCCTCAGCACCACAGAAAACAGAAAACACTGGAGGTGGCGTGTGGCTCACATGGTAGAGTGATGGATTTGAGCAAAAAGAAGCCAGGGACAGTGCTCAGACCCTGAGTTCAAGCAAAAAAAAAGACATGCTGCCTTAGAATTTGGTGTACCTGTTCTGGAATGTATTAAGGGCACACTCGTAGTACTCTGGCTTCCCTGGGCTGTGACCTTGGGCTCTCATGAACACTCCTGCCTTTGTCACCTGTTATGAGATGCTGTAGTCAGAGTTTAAAGTATTAGCTTCCAAATTTAGTAAACTGCTTTATCAAGTTACGAAATTTCAGAAATTAGGCTTTACAACAGAGTGAACTAACAGAATGTCCTTGCTACAGTTTGTTCAGTCTGTCAAGACATTTGTCAATATAATTGAGTTTTTTCCTAGTGATGTAGATACTGACTTTCTCAATTTTCAGTAGTTTCTTTTTTTAAAACTGGACTGTTCCATATATTCTTTTTTGTATCTTCACTATATCCTTTATTTAACTTGATTTTGATTTTAATCTGTTCTCTTCCTAGGTTCCATGAAGGAATACTATTGACTTCGAACTCTTGGGATTTATTTCCTAACATGAACAACTAGTGCAATCTATTTCTCTTTCTGTATCATTTTGGCATCACTACATACACAATTTTTGAATAATCTGCTTTTTAAAAATTTAACTTAAAATATTTGCTCTCGAACCATAAAGTGAATACTACTCAAAAATGAATTAAAGACTTAAATCATAAGATCTGGAAGTATTAAATTATTAGAACACAATGATATAGTGGGGTGTTGGGGACTCAGTTTTGGCCTTGGTGAGGGAAGGGCGCCAAGAGCGAGACTCTGCCCTTCCCCCAGCCCTGGGACAGTGTGGGAGGGAGCCCCTCCCACCTTCCAGCCTCAACCGGAAAAGAAGCCCCCCGACCCTGGGGGGCGAACCCGTGCGTGCCACCATGATAGGGTTGTCCAGCCCACCAAGGAAGTTTCATGACATCACCTGATGGGCAGCCCGGCTTAGCCAATGGCCCAAGTCCTTCCCTTTCCCGCCATTACCGCTATATAACCCCCCCCCCCCAATTAAATCTTTTGAGACCCATTCAACCATCACAGCATCTCCCTGATGCCTTCTTCCGCCTCCGCTCCTGACATGTGAGGGGATCCGGGGGAGGGGAGGCTTCAGCAACCTTTCCTCAACTTAGCGTATTTCCGTAAGAGTACGCCTTGGCCTTCTGCCGGCGGAAGGCAAGGCCGAGTGCTCTTTCATAGATTTTGGGGTTCAAGCATTTTCCCTGGGAGATTGGGGAGAAAGGGATCCGTCAGATCTTGACAGTGGGGAAAGTTAAACTACGATCTAGGCCATGCTTTTTTTTTTCAAGAATATGATCAAAAAGGATAGGAAACAGAAGGGAAAACTGATATATATGGGTATATATCAAACTCAAAAGGTTTTGCACAGCTAAGGAATCAATCATCAGAGCGAAGTAAGTACCTATGTGATAGGAGAAAAAAATGTAAATCATGTATCTGATAAGAGATTACATAGGAAGAATTCAAAAAGGAAGAAAGCAACTCCATTTAAAATGGGCATTAATGAAAATATATACAAAGGCCAATAAAAATATTCACTATGACTAATCATCAGAGAAACAAAGATTAAAACCATCACGAAAACAGAAGGCAGATCTATTATTATGGTTACTATATAAAAAAAAAACAAGAAAGCTAAGTGTTAACAAAAAATGTAGATGAAAGGAAACTCTTGCTCACTTAAGTGCCTATAAAATGGTACAGCCATTTGGTAGTTTTTTCCACAATATAAAAAAAATCAGCAATACCATCTCTGCATATAAAGTCAGAGGAATATGAGAGGAAAACAACCTTAAGAAAGACTGATATACATGGTAAGGGGCAAGAATTATCTACAGAGAAGCAGTATGGTAGATCAGTATTTCTGTTCCAGTCAGTCCTATCTGTGTAAAGGAAATTGCCATTGCGATGGGGACAATCCCCCTTGGATGCTGAGGAAATTCCCTCTATTCAATCTATTTGCTGCACAAAATGCTTATCTACCAGACTAGGGATCCTGAAAGGAGTCCATTTCATTCCCAGGAAATGAGTGTTCCTGCTTCAAAGCACAGACTCATCAGTGGATTATCCGCCTGCCAGGCTCCGCTGGCCCTGGGAGGTGTAAGGCAAATGGCTGCAGGCCCCTCAGCACCACTGCAGGAGCCTGAAAGAGGAGGACACTGTAGAAGTTGGCGTTTGTCAACCTGTTAGAAATATTTTAGACACTCTTATCTTAGTATGTACAATCCTAATGGTGGAGGATTATTAGTTTTTCGAGAAGTATTACTTAAATGATTAATACAACTACAGGCATATTTGAGCAGGAATCTGATCCAATGTTTAAGGAAAAAGAGATAAATATGAAAGGAAGGTGAAGATGCCAAGCTTTCTTCTGTTTTCAATTGATCAACGTCCATCTGTAGTACGACCCAAGGAAAAAGTCAATGGTTTTAGTCTTCAAAACTATTTCCAGTTGGCTTTTGTATATGTATTTTTTGTGTAGTTTCAAGTAGCTGGACATCTAGTTTTCATCTCAACATCATTTTTTTTCTTTTCTTTTTTTATCAATCCTGGGGCATGAACTCTGAGCCTGGGTCTCTGAGTTCTTTTTGCTCTATGCTAGGGCTCTACCACTTGAGCCACAGGGCAATTTCTGGCTTTTTTGAGAAGTTTATTGGAGATAAGAGTCTCACAGTTTAGTTGTGTGTTTTTATTTTCAGTGAATGTCTGGCACATTGCAATCCTCAAACATGTGGTTATCTTTGTTGTATTGGCATATTCAGTGCCTTGTACATTCAGTGATAGTAT
This sequence comes from Perognathus longimembris pacificus, assembly GCF_023159225.1. Classification (NCBI taxonomy): domain Eukaryota; kingdom Metazoa; phylum Chordata; class Mammalia; order Rodentia; family Heteromyidae; genus Perognathus; species Perognathus longimembris. The sequence goes on from NC_063174.1 coordinate 5,688,575, forward strand.
TTGAGCAAGTTTTATCAGCAAGCAATATTTTCAGTTAATGTTTCAAAAATTATGTAAGAAGTTAAACTTGCTGAATGTAAAGATTGAACCTCAAGTCACTGTAGCTTTAATAATTGTTTATTGCATTAGTTTAGATGCTAGCACTGCATGTGCTGTGCATATTGATTTTATTAAAACAAAAAGTTGAACTGCAAAAAAAAAATAGTCTCACAGACTTTCCTGTCCAGGCCAGCTTCAAAACTGCGATTCTCAGATCTCTGGCTCCTGAGTAGTTAGGATTATAGGTGTGTGCCTGGCTCAACACCATTTCTTTTTGTTTGTTTGTACCGTAAAGGTGATATACAGAGGGGTTACGGTGACATCAGGTAGTGAGTCCATTTCCTTTTGAACAGTGTTACCCCCTGTCCTCATTTTTCCCACTTCCTTTCCCCGAACCCCCTCCCGAAGTTACAAAGTTCATTTCCAACCTAACGTCTAGTGAGTACAACTGATGTATTGGTTCATCCTTTGTCCACCATTTCGGTGATTCAACACCATTTCGTAAGAACCGCCCTTGCCCCAACAAACATTCTCAGTGCCTCTGTGGAGATCAGTCAGCTCCAGATTACCTTGAATTGATTCTGAGAAGGCTTTGTTCTCCCAAAGGCAATGTATCATTCTTTAATCCTTTTACATGTTTTACATGTTTACATGGACCTTTCTCACTAACTTTAAACAACTAGACAGTGGCATGACTAAAAATGGTTTTCTTTTGCTTATCCTGGTGGAGGTGATTTTTGTGTCAGTATAGGAATTTAGAGAGTTCATGACATTTGGAAGAGATTTGGCATTATTTTAAAATGTGTTTTGGTTTAGTTTTATTAGCTTTTTTTTGTATACATTTTAAGTTCACTGGCCCTTTCTATTAGTATACTATCAACACTGAGGCCCAAAGGGTCATTTTTTACATTATTATATTCAGTATCACTTTATTTTCATCTTGAATATTTTGTTGCTATGTACTTACCTCTTTTCTATATCTTCCATTTCTCACTTTTATGTTCACGTTTTTTCACCCAGTATATTACCTCTCTCATTTGTTTCTATCATCACATTTGATACTACTTAAGAGTTGCATTTCTGTGCTATTTCAAGTATGCATTTTCAAAATTATCTGCTGTAAGAGTACAAATTCACTGGAGTTTTAGATTTTTGTCGTTTGCCTTTATAAATATTGCTGTTAATCTGAGGACTGCAGACTAGTCTTATCTTTCAAGCTTATCTTTATGTTTGGCTAGTTATAGAGTCTCTGCCCTAGAGATTGACTAGCCCTGTTATCCAGACTAAAAACTCTCTAAATATCTCTATGTAGTGTCCAAGGACTCAGTGAATCTTTCTTACTTTGCTGGTGGAAACTGAAATGCAGCCCCATGAGATTTATAAAGTAATCATTTCATGCTTTATCAGCAGTTATCCTTTTTTAAAAAAATATCTTATGCACTCTGGATAAAGTCTGTAAGGTTATATATACATACATATACATGTACAAATGTACATACATATACATATATATTTATGGCCAATTTATATTATTTACATTCAAATTTGTGCACAGCTTCATCCTTATGCAGATTTTTAGAGCTCTGTTTTTGTACAGGAAAAACCTGACTGATCTACTGATTTGGTCTCCTTGAGGGTCTTACTTCTGTCTACTTCGTGTACCAGAAAATTAATTTCTATTGGGGCTCTGTCCTCCAGTGTACTTATAGTCCTGCCTCCAAGAAGAAAGTTCAGGTATTGTAGCATTTACATTGTATATTTTCCCTTCTTCTTTTTTTTTTTTTTTTTTTTTTTGGGTCAGTCCTGGGGCTTGGACTCAGGGCCTGAGCACTGTCCCTGGCTTCTTCTTGCTCAAGGCTAGCACTCTGCCACTTGAGCCACAGCGCCACTTCTGGCCATTTTCTGTATATGTGGTGCTGGGGAATCGAACCCAGGGCCTCATGTATATGAGGCAGGCACTCTTGCCACTAGGCCATATCCCCAGCCCCCATATTTTCCCTTCTTGGGCAGTTCATAATCCTGAACTATCTGTTTTCGCATGTGAAAACAAGACTTTTATAGGATTTGCCCTATTTCTTGTTTGTTAAGGTGGAAAGCTTATCTAACTCCTTCTGAATGATGGGCTTTCAGTCAGACTTGTGTTTTTAAAATACAGGATACCCATCATATCTACTTATAACTTAGACTACTTAATTCAATGTATAGTACCTTTGCCATAAAAGTAAGTTAAAGAATAATTGGTTCACTGATCCATGATTGATAAAGATTTTGTTTTTATGATTAGTAATAAAATAAAAATACAAATTTTATGAACTATTCTATAACTTCCAGGCCCTAGTTTGAACTTGGCTAAGTTAAACTTTATAAATTCATTTCCCTAGCTTCAAACACATGTACTTCAAAACACGGGACATTATAAAACGCGTAGATCCTGTTGCCATAACCTTCCCAAACATGGGTAGCTGATCGGATTTAAAAGAATAGGAGTAGACCTCAAAAGATTCAAGTGTTTGGGCTGAGGTGAGCCAGGAAGTCATATGTGGGAAAAAAAAATAAAGATAGCTGAAATAGCACATTGTGTCCCAGAATAACGGTAATAAGCTTTCCAGAGACCAAACAAATGCCCTGTCACCGTGATTCGTTGGTGGAAGTTGAACAAAAAAAAAATGAAAGGGCTCAGGAGACAAGGACAGATGCTTCCCGTTTCTGTTCTGTGTGGCCTTGTCTACAGATCCCTCGCTTTCTTCAAGGGCATCTCACTATGCCTTTTCTTTCTAGTCATGCATTACCGGCATTTGAACACCATGTTCTATGCTATGTCTTTCTGTAAGACCGGGGGCATAAAGTAATAACTGATCTGTGGTTCAAGTAAAGCTTGAGTGCCTCACTGACTAGTTAGTGAATTTCTTTCCTGGAGTAACTCTGAAAACATTATAAATGGAAGAAAACCATCAATCTCTGCCACCTGTATGAAGGCCATTATTTAAAGTCTAAATGTTTGAGATAAGCAGTATTAGGAGTGCTCACGGAGGTTCTCTGAAACATGACAAGTTACTAAAGTGCGGTTATCATCTCTCTCCGACTTCCACTTCCTTATTCCTCGACCTATGTTCATCCTCCAAGCCATTTGGAATCAGGCTGCAGAGCCTTTGGGAGCAAGTGTCAGAGTGGACACAGATGACTCTCCTCTTAGGACAGTTGTCATGGTAGCAGAAATTGAAGGTTCAATTTTTTCAGATTGTACCTTTTCTATTAACAGAAAAAAGCATATTTGTTTCTGACTGTAAGAGAAAATAAAAGGCTTTTCTTTTAGGGAACATAATATTCAACTTGAATAGAGACTATATATAATAAGATTTTCAAAAATCTTATTTAAAAATAATGTCTGGCAGGTGAAAAGTGTAACGTAACAATGCCTGACAGGCAAAAAAGAATACATATTGGGGAAAAAACACTCACGGAACAACATTCCCTAATTTGGTCATAATCATCTGTTTTTATGTGAAGGTGTGTGAGCTTTGAAATCTGAAAACCCTTATTAAACTAAACAGGCTTTCAAAAGGCTCATAGGCATGTATACTCAGCTGGAGCTTATTACACGATCAGTTCTATGTTTCTCAGAGGCTTTGTGGTTGTGAGCACAAACATCTGAGATAAGTGATTTCAAGCTCTCTCCAAGTTCGATTCTAACAAAACTGGCCACTGTGAAAATAAAGCCAACAATCCCGGCACTGGTCCTAAGCTCTTTAATTCTACCCTATGCTGGAAACCTCTAGGCTACTGTGTGTATCATTGGTATTTTTGACCACAGAGCACAATTTACTGTTACATTTCACTATAAATTCATGGCTGGCCAGACAATGTGCTCCAGAGTAGAATAAGTACATGGTGTAATGAGTCGTTGAAATGTGACCTGGCCAAAGGGAAATCTGAGGAACAAAGGCTGCTTTTAGTTGAGGCCAATCACAAAGGGCGAGGAACAAGCAATACTGGAAATAAATTAATCCATGACTCAGTCAAGTGGAAAAACAAAAAGAGAAAAAAGAAAAGAGACACATGGACCAAGTGGGAAATGAGAATATTCTGTTAGTTTACTTTTGATAAAAGGCAGGCATTCTGGGAGCATGCTGAAATGATTCTGACCAGAATAGAATACAGCAAACTGTATACGGTTGAGCTTGAATACAGCAGTGTTCTTCCTGATGGTTCCATTTGCCAAAACCTTTCCCTGTTCACAGTATTAGTGCCATGACTTGTCACCTCTCATCAAAAAAGAAATTAAAACAGAGCTGTTACTTCATTACTTGGTCAAAACACCCCTGCATTGTTACATGCTGGAGGATATAGAGGATGACATTATTAAGAGTCATTGAAACATGGGATAAAAATGAATCTTAACCTCCTTGCTAGTTATTCCTGAGTGATTCTAGCATTCAGATGCAAAGAAAAGGAAAAACTAAGGAGTTGGAGTATACTGAAAGCAGTGATCAACTGATCTATGCACTGGTCAACTAGATTGCAAGACAAAATCAACAGGGCAAACGCAGAGTAGGATTACAAACTTTTGTCTCAGAAGCAAAACTATCCATGATCCAACTCCTTAAAAGAATCAGCTTCTGAATCAGCATTTTAAGTATATTAGTGAAGAAAGAAAGACTTAGTGAACTGGGTAGTTGACATGTTCATAGGCCAACAAAATTTTCTGGGTAGTTCAATCGTACTAAAAGCAGAAATAGTAATGTGTTGTTAGAGTCAGAAAGTATAAATAAAAGGAAAAGTGTAAATAAATGTGTAGTCTGTGCCACTTGAGGATACATTTGTAAATGTTATTCAACTATGGGCAAAGCTTGTTTTTTATATCCTGCAAAAGGAACACATGCAAAGACCTCCACACAAAGGGGGATTATTTCTGAATGTAATCATAGGAAATAGAAACCAGGAAAAGTTTGTACACTGTTTTTTTTTCACATTCTCCCTTCTCCAACCGTATCCCACCACCCATCATCATCATTACTGAACAGTGAACACATGTCATGACGTACAACTGAAAACCACTGCTGATGACCAGGATTTTCTCTTTCCTGGTGGCAAACTTGATGAGAGATTCTTAAACTCCTTGGCTCTCAATACAAAAGATTTAACTTATTAAAAAGTATCACTATTACCTGGCTTTGAAAAAGCCTTCTTTTCCAAGCCTTTGAAAACTTTGTTTGGCATGACCCAACACCAAAGGATATTTATCATACTGAGATAAGAAAAGTCATAATACATTTTCCAAGCCAGGTAAAACACAAAAAGTTAGGTACAAACCAGAGACATTGTCCGTTTTACTTTGCTGTTTCTGGTCCTGGGCACATGGTCCAACTCCAGACAACACTGGCAAACAAACAGAGCCTGGACTGTCCATCTCTGAAGTTCCTGCTCTCACAAGAGCACCTGTAACGGTAAGACTGCTTCCAACACAGTGCTTCCTTCTGTAAGGGACATGGTCACCAGTGTCTATCAGCTTCTCAGATCTTCAAAGTCCCAGTAAAGAAACACAGAAGTCAGTCAACTGAGTCTCTTCCCTTTACTGTGTTGCCAAAAAAAGAAAACGCTGTGTTTTTCCATTGTTTTCCTAAAGTCAAGTCTACATCTCAGCCATGGAGTCATTTCTGCAAAGATTTTTCTTTTTATATTAGGCTTTCCATTAACTTCAATATCTCATTAAAATCATTACTGAACATAATTTCAAATGTGGGCTTTAACTTTTACAATCTAATTGTAATTAACAAATCAACTAAGTAGGAAATATAACTGAAAACCCAAGGTTAGTTTAGGATTTTTGAAATTAAAATTTAGATTAAATGTGAAATGGTAGATTTTAGCTATCAATTTCTAAGCCACCTACAAGACACAGAAACTGAGTATATTTCAACCTTCAGAAATAAAAGTATACTGACCAATACAGGTATATTGATGTTTTGTATCACAAAGATAATAGATGGATGTACTAGACAAAAGAAAGCTATGATCACAAACTAAAATGATTTATTTACCCAAAAGTTAAGAATTTTGGAGAACAGTCCAAAGCCATCACTTATAGTACCACCACCTTTTAGGTAAGAGTAAGGTAATGCTCAAAGCACAGTACATTCCACCCAGGTTACGATGCCGGGTTATGTCAACACATGGCTACAAGCCTGGTCTCCTGACTCATCATATTCTCTGATCATTCCCTTCAGTTCCTCCTCTCTTAGAATACAAGTACAGGAACACTGGCCAAGGCCAAATGTCCAAGTAGTGATTCTGAACTGGAATTCCTATTTTGTTCCTTGCCAGAAGGTCCTAGACCCAGATATACAACTTTTGAAGTTTGAATAATACCAAGGTAAATGATTTCATGAGCCTTCGTAGCAGCTGTTTCTTGGCCCTGTGCAGTTCGTACTGAATACAAGAGTCCTTCTGAGGGTGAGGACAGTGAAGCCGACACTGAATAGCAGGGTAGATGGCAACAAGCATCCAGAAAGCTGGTTAGGGTCATTAAGGTGACGGACACTGATTTTGATTCTGATTCAGAGCTTAATCCAGGCAAGCCTCATTTCTCCTCAACCCTTCTTCTGTGTTGCCATGTTTTCCTTCCATGATTCTACATCATATTCGTGGCTCTTAAACCATTCTTTTTATGTATAATCACCTTGAACATATTTAATCAAGATAAGGTACTATAGAACAAGAGACTAACCAATTTAAAAAAGATGAACTATTTGTTTTACTGAGGGCTGATTTATTTTAACTCCCCTTCATAAACTGGCAAATGTTAATGTAGTTTCCTGACCATCTGAGCTCCAGTTTGAGCTTTGTTTCATACACATACTTTGTTGCAAAGATCTATGATTAATATGAATATTTTCTGCTCGTTGTCTATACATGGTAATGTTAATTTGTAGGTGCAATTTAATGGAAAAGTACAGTCATGCATCTGAAATACAAATGTAAACTACAGTGAATTAATGAAATTATCCTCCAATTATCATCATTAATGAAGATGACAGTCAGGAACAGATTTTCCAAATAAAGAAAGCACATCTTTTTTTCTAATTTTATTTGAAATGTTTACAAGTATGTTTCTGAAGCCTATGTGACAGCCTTCTTTTATTTGAAAGACTATTACTGTACATATGAAATATAGTTTTCTTATAATCTAATGATCATTTGAATACAGAATTATATACCAGATAGCACAGAAATCAAGATGAGGGTGAAGAATTGTCAGTAGAACACTTTTATTTTCTTACCAATGTTATCTGCATGAGTGTGGCTACTATATTGTTTACTTTTCCATGGCCAAGACCAAAATACCTGAGAGAACAAAGTAAGGGAGGGAAGTTTTTATTCTCTCAGGCTCAGAAGGTTCAGGATAGTCACTTGGCTTGAGTTTGGCGGAACTTGAATTGAGGTAGAACACCATGTCAACAGCCATGTGGCGCAAAGAATCTTTACTTTATGGCTGACAGGGAAGCACAGTGAGGATGCAACCAGAAACCAGGAGTGGCCTTCACAACCACAACCCCTCCACCAGGATCTGTTTCCTCTAGCGAGGTTACACCTTCATTTCTAGATCCTTCCACAATAGTGCCATCATCTAGGGACTTAGTCTTGAACATATCGACCTTTTTGGGAGACACTTCCTATCCAAACCATAGCAACGTTATTTTCAACTGCAGTTGGAAAGCTGATGCCACACAATTGTCATAGTTGATAACCTTTGGCTCTACTCATGAGGGGCAGATTCCTCCCTGTTGGCAGCCTTGAGCTCCGGAGTGATTAGTGGCCTTCAGACTAAGTTTTCAAACTCAGAGGCTTGTAACTCTAGGCTTTACAATTACAGATCAAAGAGTCCAACTTTTGAAGAGAGGGGAGCCATGTTTCTGCCCAGAGCCATTTAGAAATTTACAACACTATTTGTAGGCCATATAAAATTATCAAGACAGGCAATGGGCAGCCAATGACAAGCATACATGAAGCAAGAGGGACTGTCCAGTTATTTAGCAGATAACTTGAAGACCACATACAGGCCGTGGGCCAGATGTTCCTCCCCCCTTCTATGGCACGGTTGAAAGCAAGCTCCAGGCCTTCACGCTGCTGACGGTGTGGCTGCCCCTGAGTGCTGGGTGTTGGCATACTCAGCTCTTACCAGCAGCTCACATGAAATCTCCCTCACTTGGAGTTTCAGAACCCTTATTTTTCTCTCTTGGTAGCTCTCTGAAAGTCTTTCAAGGACCAGCACTGAGAGTAGCCGTTCTTACTATCTATTGCATCCCTTCTACTTTCACCATCCTTTAGAGTTTCCACAGTCACTGTGCCTAGGCACTTATTGTTACCTGCTGAGTAAGCTAGGGGCCTCCAGCCCTAAAAGGACATGGGAGTTATATCCTAAGGAGTCACATTAGCAACTTCCAGCTGCTGCTGCTGAATGCCTGGGCCTGAAACTCCAGGTTTTCACCTCCTCTGAGTAATACCAGCTCAGCACACTGTATCAGTGATAAAGAGCATAAACGGATTCTATTGGACCTGATGTTGCAGTGTCTGTGGGAAGAAGCTGAGTGGACTAATCCAACAAGACTGCAAAACAGCAGCACACATAGGTAGAAAAATGAGTATGCGCACGCTTGAACTTTTTTTTTAAGGCCCTAGGACTCAGGGGCACATGCTTCGTACGAAAGTGTTCTACTACTTGACTCACATCCTCAGCCCTTTTTACTTTAGTTTACTTTTCAGATAAGGCTTCACTTTTTCCAGGGCAGCCTACAGTCATGATCCTCATCTCTCATTCTCTACCTCTCAGCTCGCTGGATTAAAGGTACATGTCACCATGCCCAGCCTTGTGTTAAAGAGTTTCATTGTACCAGTCATCCCCTTCTATCTCATCTAATCACAAGCCTCACCTATGCAGTCACTAAACACCATTTATGAACCAATAACAATTCTCTCATTTCATTCATCATAGGCTTTTGCAGAATCACTGGGATTCTGAGTGAGAATAGATGCTGGATGAACCTTAACCTAGGGTTGCCAGGACTTGAAACTTGTCCAAATTGGCCATGATTGAGCAAGGTCCTCTGAAGCAGGAATTCTGGTATCCACAAGAATCATGGTTGAAGTGATTTTGCAGTGAGTGTGGAGTTTCCTCAGAATGACTGTGGAATGTTCACACACTGCAGTTAACTAGTAGTCAAAGATGAGGCTGTTTGGCTGATAACTCCTCACTATAGCCAGGTAAAGTCAAATGTCCTGTCAGGTATTATTCAAGGGGCTGAATGGCCAGCTCCCAACACAGTTTCACTAACCACAATCCCTTTGACAGTGTTTGGGCCCCTCTGCCCGATCTGAAAGCCAGCTATCATAAGAACTCGCACAGGCCATATAACACATATTACCGCTGTGAGGAGAGATAGATACAAACATAGGGTGGAATATAACAATGCTCACAGCCATTCACTCATCCAATGAGCACTACACAAATACTTAAACATTGTGTCTCAAAATGTTGATAAACAGAACCAGATAAGGCTCACTATTATATATGTTAATACACAAATGAGTACACACCATCACTGTGAGATAAGTGGTATACAGCAATGGAACACTAGATTGAGAAAACATACAACCAAGGAGTAGGACAAGGAATTAGGGAAGAATTCTAGAAATTTCAATGAAGAGTCAATATTTAATTAGTAACTTAGGATAGAGGGTAGAAGAGATTATTGGCAGAGTGAAAATCTGCGCAAGAATTTTATGTTTTTCTCCTACTTATAAATAGTGGTGTTAAGTTATCTTTGATCAAGGGTACAGCAACTTATTGCTTGGTCCCCAAACCCAACCCCTTCACATCTCACAGTGAGCTGAGCTGGGCTTGAGCCTAGATGTGCTTTCTAAGACTGATCCCACATGAGACCATATGAACTATTCACTCAGGAAAGAATCCTTTGCATGTATCCCTAGATAGAAGTTCACTGATTAAATACGCGTCAAAGCACATGCAGCTGTACGAAGAACAGCTCTGAACAAGTACAGTCTAATGTAAGTTTGAACAAGTGGAATATGCTGTCCATTTCTTTAAAATTCAACATACATACACATTACCTAAACTAATACTTATAAAGAAACATACCTTCGGATTGCATTTCTGAACTTTATACATTTTCCAGGTGTAAGTAACAATTGTGTCAAGCCCCAGGAATGGCAAAAAAAAACAATGAAAATTAATAAGACCTGGAAATGTGGTTCAAATAGTAGACTATGCTGTCCTAAGTTCAAACCCAGTACCATCAAAAAAGAAACATAACTACTGCTTTTGTTAAACTCCTCCCTAGCGAGAGGAGTAGCTCAGTAGTAGAAAGCCCACTTCAAAACATGGAGGCCCTAAGTTCAAATCCTAGTACCACAAGAAAAAAATAAACCCCACACTCCTTCTCTTAACTTATTAAATATTATGAGACATTTGCGTTAATTTCCAGTACTGTTTTAGAAACAAACCAGGACTGTAGATTTAGATGTTGGCATTGACACAGTGCAATTCCATTGTTCTGACTTCGCTGATGATGATCCTTTATTTTCATGGATAAAAATGTCATTTCCTGAAAGCCAAATCTCCAAGGAGCTGGTATAGTTTTTTTCTCCTTGTACCAATAAGCAGGCAGTACATCTGATTGGAAGGAACAAAAGGAAAACAGTCCTCTCCTTTCCTTTGATGTTCCCCAAGATAGAAAAAGAATGTTTCTCCCTTTATAAAATGCTACACTGTTTCTGGAAAGGACAATGTAATAAGAGGGAGAGGCAGGGGGAGCCAAAGATAATAAAACCACCTGTCATCCCAGCAGAAACAGTGTTTAATAGTTGGTCTTTTCCATTCTTTTCCAAGTGGTCAGCTATTCAGAGAACTATCCAACAGAGAACTGTTGAAATGAGGGGCAACAGAAGACTCAGGTCCCATCTCCAAATACCTTTATATGTTTGTATTAAAAGGATGTCTACAGGGGCTCAGTTAACACCTTGATTATTTTAGATCTCTATTTAGATTACTAAATCATAAAACTTGATATATATATATAATTACATAAGCAACATATTATATAACCAGGAAAAATTGCCCATGATTTGTTACTGTCACTCCAAAAGCAGAAAAAACAAACAACAACCAAGTCTGAGATTAGGAAGAGATCCCAAGGGAAGATGAACTGACTCAGATATGGGGGGGGGGGGGAACTAGAGATATTTCTGTTCTTTAAGGTGGCATATTGAAATACACATAAAGATATAATACCAGAACTTTTTAATAAAATCTGAAATACCACGCATTTTTCTATATCTATGATAACATATCTTTACTTTGTAAATTGAATATTATTACAGCATTCTCTCCCCAGCGCTATTCCTCTCTTCACTTGCAACCCCCTTCCCTTTGACCTCCACAAAACTTCCAAATACCAATTTCCTAAAATTTATCTAGTTGAAAATCACACTGTTTGGGGCTGGGAATATGGCCTAGTGGCAAGAGTGCTTGCCTCGTATACATGAGGCCCTGGGTTCGATTCCTCAGTACCACATATACAGAAAACAGCCAGAAGTGGCGCTGTGGCTCAAGTGGCAGAGTGCTAGCCTTGAGCAAAAAGAAGCCAGGGACAGTGCTCAGGCCCTGAGTTCACAGCCTAGGACTGGCCAAAAAAAAAAAAAAAGAAAAGAAAAGAAAATTACACTGTTTGAATTGTCTCCTTGCAAATATCATACTGTACTTTGATTAATATACTTACATACAACCTTATATATGTCTACCTGTACAGTTATAAATTCTTTCTAGTTTCCACATGAGAGAAAACATGTGTCCATTGTCTCCATTGGCACGACTTAACTTCATTTAACTTTTTCCAGATCCATCCATTTCTTTGCAAAAGATGGGAGTATCAATCTTCCTAATGGACAGGTAAAATTGCATGATGTACATTGAAAGCAATCTGTGCACCCTCCATCCCCTGGCTACACTGCAACAATGAACATGGTTGTGCTGGTGATTTTACTGTATCTTGATTGTAATCTCTTGGATAAATGAAATTATTGGATCATACAGTAGTTTTATGTTTGGTTGTTTGGTTTTGAGGAACCTCCAAACGGCTTTTTAAAGTGCTTGAACAAGTCTACATTCCCACCAAGAGTTTGTGAGGGTTCCTTTCCCGCCACATCCCTGCCAGCATCTGTTGTTGTTTGTATTCCCAAAGAGGGCCATTCTAACTGGAGTGGGATGGAATCTCAGGGTTGTTTTGATTTGTATTTGCTTTCCAGCCAGAGAAGTTGGGCATTTTTTATATCTGTGTATTGGCCACTTCTTTTTCAGAGAAGTCTCTATTTAGCTCATTTTCCCATTTAATAATTGGGCTGTTGACACTTAAGTACTTATATATTCTCAATGTTAGGCCACTATCTGATGTACAGCTGGTGAAAATCTTCATTGCTTCCGTAGGATGTCATTTCAGTTTGTTCACCATGTCCTTTGCCATGCAGAAACGTATTAATTGGATGTAATCCCATTAGTCAATTCTTTCTTTGATTGTCTGAGCCCCTGGAATTTTACTCAGAAAGTTCCAGACTATGAAGTGCTAATGTTTCCCTTACTCCTTCCCAGGAATTTCATGGTTCCAAGTCTTCCACTGAAGTCTCTGATCCACTGTGATATTAGTACAGGGTGACAGCCACTCAGTTCCAGTTTTCTATGTGTGGACAAACAATTTGTTGAAGAGGCTGACTTTTTGCCATCCTTTATTTTTCATTCCCAAATAAAATATTCGGTGGCTATAAGTCTATGGGTTTATTTTCAGGTCTTCTATTCTGTTCCATTGATCCACACGTCTGTTTTTGTGCCAGTACCAAGTTATTTTCATTACTATAGTTCTGTAGTACAGTTTGAAGTCTGGAATTGTTATACCTCCAGCACAACATTTTTTGCCTAGGATTGCTTTTACAATATGGGGCTTTGTGGTTCCATATGTTTTTTTTTAAATTGTTTTCTCTATCTCAGTGAAGAATAACAATGGTGTTTGATGGGTATTACATTAAAGATGTGGATTGCTCTGGCCAATACTATCATTATTACAGTATTAATTCAGTCAACCTACTAACAGGAGAGGTCTTTCTACTTCCTAATGTCTTCAATTTCTTTGAGACTGCATAGTTTTCCTTGTAGGGTTCCATCACATTCTCGATTAGATTGATTCTTAGGTTTGTTTTTCTGTGAGTTGTATGTATGCATGTGTGTGTGTTTTTGTATGTCTGTGTATGTCTTACAGACTTGCTGTCTGGATTTCATTCTCAATCTTCTCATTGTTGGCATACAGAAAAGCTACTGATTTTTATGGAATGATTTTATAATTGATTCTGCTAAAACTTTGCCAAAGTTATTGATCAGTTTAAGAGCTTGGAGACAGAGTCTCTAGAGTCCTTTAGTTATAGAATCATGTCATCTGCAAATAGGGATAGCTTTCCTTCCCCTTTCCTTATGTGAATCCCCTTTATGCTAAATCTTGCCTAACTGCTTGTGCTAGAAACTCCAGTACTATACTAAGGAGAGGGGAAAGTAGACATCTTTGTATTGTTCCAATAATGTTGCTTTTAAGAATAACCATGTTAGCTATGCTGACAATATCAATACTAATAGCAGAGGAAATAAATAATTCCAGCACAACTTTGTGTTTTTGGCTTTATTGAGTACCTAACAACACAGTGGTAAAAAAAAAGTATATAGACAATGAGCCCCAGCCACTTCAAAATCTGATATGTAATCTTTTCCCTGAGTGAAATTCTTCACTTCTACTTGAGAATTGTCTGCGGCAATTCCATAAGGGCCAATTTGACATCCTTCATGTTGTTACCTTTGTCTTCCTTGATTTAATCTGCTTTTAATCTCAGGATCAAAACGGAGAAAGAAGAAATGTTTTAAAGAAGACATTTTCTCCTGTGTGAACTAGTAATGGGGCTTGAATTTAGGGCCTACCGGCAGTTCCTTTGGTTTTTAGCTCCAGGCTGGTGCTCTGCCACTTAAGCCACACCTCCAGCTCAGTGTTACCTGAGTTACCAAATGGGAGATAGATTCTCTTGGACTTGCTTCAAATTATGATCTTCAATCTCCTGAGTAGCTAGGACTCTAAGTATAAACTACCAGTGTTGACTTAAACATGGTATCTTAAATTGTGTGTGTGTGTGTGTGTGTGCGCGCGAGCAAATATACAAATGGAGAGAGAGAGAGAGAGAGAGACAGACAGACAGACAGACAGAGAGATGGGGGAGTGACTGATAATTATCTGTAGTTTGAATAAAAGAGGCCAAAAGAAAACTAATATGTCACCAAGTTCACTTACCCATCTTTACCCTGAGTGTTCTAAGTTCAAACCTCAGCAAATTCACTATGTCTACTTGTCCTCACTTCTGAGGGGGCCTTTCCAGCCCCCCAGGCTTTACTCCAGGAATGCCTATCTCTGTCACTGGGCTACCAAAACCGACTAATTTATCTGAGACCCAAGGTGCATACTTAAATGTATACACAAGATGTCACATAACAACACATCCACAATGGAATTCTTTCAATCGCCAGGCCCTAACTGCCTCTCCAAGCTGTCTGTCCCCTATCTCAAGACCTTGAGTCTGTATTCCATTGTTCAGACTAAGAAACTCAGAATCAGCTTGGAAATCTTTTTCCATCTCAATCCAGTCTAACTAATGAGCACACTCTGATGGTTCTGCTTTAAAAGCACAATATACACTCAAATCCAAAATGTGCCACCACCTTAATACTACCTTGATACACAGTACCATTTCTCACTCAACATTAATAACTGCACCAGCCACTTGTTCTTTGTCTTGACCCCAGTCTACAGTACACACAATACTTGGAATAATCCTTTTAACATGTGCCACAGAAAAAGCTTCAAATGCCCCCCCACGCCAAATCACAGCAACAAAACCAGAGAACGTCATATTCTTACCCTCTAACCTCTCTGCCTTTCATTTCAGCCACTTTGCTTCTTTCATTACCATATTCAAATAATCATACACATTTCTTCTCTAAGATTTGTACACCCATATTGCCTTCTCAGCTTGCAATATGCCAAGTTCACATAGCTAACTCCTCATTCAGTTCGTAATAAGGCTTTTTCCAGCACCACAGTAATTTTCTTAACTTTGCTTTCACACACACATACATAATACATTTATTATATATTTATATATCAATATGTCTCATAATTAGAGTGTAGGTTCCATTACAGAACAGAGGATTCTTCCACTGAATTCTTCCTATATCTCAAAAGCCTAGAACAGTGTACCTGGTACTCAAGTATGGACTAAATAAATAATAAAGAATGAATAAATAAGAGTCTCTACAAAGTGCACTCATAAAACTATGAGACAAATCAAGTTATTGGTCTCTTAGTTTTGTTTTGTTTTTTTTTTTGGCCAGTCCTGGGCCTCGGACTCAGGGCCTGAGCACTGTCCCTGGCTTCTTCCCGCTCAAGGCTAGCACTCTGCCACCTGAGCCACAGCGCCCCTTCTGGCCGTTTTCCATATATGTGGTGCTGGGGAATCGAACTGAGCTTCATGTGTAGGAGGCAAGCACTCTTGCCACTAGGCCATACTCCCAGCCCTGGTCTGTTAGTTTTAATTTTTATTACCAACCCAAGAAGTTCTGAAAATAAACTTGTAATTTTCAAGGGGAATTTCTCAAATTTCTCTACTGGAGACATTTAAAAGAAACCCACAAATACAGTATCTGACAGGTATGTAGAGAACTCTTCATATACCTATTCCACAACTAAAATGTTTCAGTGACCTGTGTTTAATGAGACAGTCTGTTCCCCTTTGACTCTTAAAATAAAAGCAGGATTTATTTTTAGAAATCAGGATTTCCTTTCTCTGTAGAGGTCACAGCCCAGACACATTTGAACACTGAAGTGTTTAGACTAACTCTGGCAGGAATGCTCACTTTACACAAGTGTGTTTCCCAATGCAGACCCCCTCTAGACCTGTAAGGTCCTAATACTTCTTTTCTGTGCCAGTGCAGGAATTTTTTCCATTTCCTTGACTTTATCAGCGCTAGAAAACAAAGATTAAATAGGCAGTCACATGGTCCTTGCTCAATTTACCTCTTTGACTTATCAAGCGCCACTTTCCCTCCAGTCACCTGTCTTAAGAACTTTTAACTGAGACCTCCATTATTTTGTAAAATTTTAAAAACTAAGGAAAACAATCATAGAGTCCAAAAGACACCTGAAAATAACTGATCCCTAAATGATTTTTAAAGTCAAATTGATGCTTTTCTTTTTTAATATATTTTATTTTTTAATCATTTTTATTTTCAAAGTGATGTACAGAGTGGTTACAGTTTCATATGCAAGTATATTTCTTACCCAACTTGTTATCTCTTCCCTCATTTTTCTTCCACCTCCTCACCTCCCCATCTTGCTCTCCCCCTCCCCAAGAGTTGTACAGTTGCTCTACAGCATGTAATTTTGTAGGGACTGCCGTTGCATTGGTTCATCTTTTATCCTTCATCTCTCCATTTCAATGTTCTCCTTCCCTTCTCTACTTCCAAAACACGTATATACAATACACAGGGTACCAAAATCAGTTACAGTGACATCAGGGGTACAATCATGGGGAAGAAAGACAAAAGAAAAAGGCCCAATTTCACATGGTGTGTTGAAAATAACAACAATGATAAATCACTTGTTTCCTTAACTTGGGAGTTCATTTCTCTTAGCATCAACTTGATGATTTTCAAAACTGGTCTGGGTGTGTATTATTTCCATGCTAAAAAACCTACAACTTAATTATCCTATTTGCTTATTATTTATTTAATTATTGTAATGTAAATGTATATTACTCTTAACAAACATTAATAGATCAATCTGTGAGTTGACGTAGTTTAAGCATGCAGGCTTTTGTTCCCCTACCACTCTCGAATCTTTGAATTTCGTTCTACACAATCCTATTGCCAATAGTCTCTAAATAACTGTAATGTAAACAGATACAAAAATTTTTATTTCAAAATTATAATTTTGTGGACTCTCAGCTCTGTCATCTTTTCTATAGAGTCTGTACATTATTTTACTTTCAATAAAATTGGCGCTTTACTACATTTTTAAGAAGTTATAATTGTCCCAAAACATGTGTAATGAATGCTCTCTATATTTTATGTAACATGTCTGTGAGCACTATGGTATCTTACCTCACTACTGAAACATTATTTTCTATTGGCAAATTTTTTCATTTCTTTATTTTTAAAGTGATGCACAGAGGTTACAGTTTCATTTGTGAGGCAGTGAGTACATTTCTTATCCAACTTGTTACGTCCTCCCTCAATTTTTTCCCACCTTCCCCCTCCCATTTCCCTCTCCCCCATGAGTTGTACAGTCGGCTTATACCATATAGTTTTGTAAGTATTGCTGTTGCATTGGTTTGTCTTTTTATTCTTTGTCTCTTGATGTTGATATTCTCTTCCCTTTCCTAGTTCCAGTACACATATATACAATGTCCAGGGCACTAAAATAAGTTACAGTGATATCAAGGGTAAAACCACAGAAAAGAAAGACAAAGGGCATAATTTCACATGGTGTGTTGAAAATAACAACTCAAGAAGCTCAGTGAGTTTAAAACCACAGGCACTCCTAGAGAAGTTCCTTCAACATTTACAAATTACAGCATAAACTACTGTTCCTTAGGAGTCTGGTGAAAACAGATGTCTTACATACAAAACTAAATCTAGCAGTAAAACTAGCATACACTTTTGTAGTCTAATGGATGTCACTTTCAAAACTGTCTTGAAATTCATGTTAGACACATACAGTTCACTCCCCTCTTTGATCTGAATATTCTGTTCATGAATGTTTAATTATGATAGCAAAAAAAAAAAGCCAAGTACTTTGTAAATGCTGTTCGAATAAAACAGATTTCAATTAAATCCTCTAGCCATGGCAGATTGGGAATTGGGTGTGAACAAGGCTACTAAAATAGAATTTTACAGTATTACCAATAAAGTTTGTGTCCAGCCTAAGGTGTTTGGTGTAAAATCTGGATGCTTATAGATTGGTCATTGGCTACAGCAACTTGAAAACATGTCTAGAATTACTTCATGTATCTGCAACATCAATGCACAACAGACGAAATTCTGGGAGGTTTTATTGAATTAAAACCATTTGTTTGAAGAAGAATACGAAGTTATTCCAAAGTTAAAACAGTAACATGAGCCAGGCTCTGGTGTCTCAGTCCTGTAAACCAAGCTATTCCAAAGGCTAAGATGTGAGGATCGTGGTTTGAAATGCGCGCAGGTAGAAAAGTCTGAAAGACAATGTCTACAATTACTTACCAAAAAGACAGAGTGGGGATGTGGCTCAAGTGGCAGAATACTAGCCTTAAGTGAAAAGGTAGAATAAGAATGAGAGGCCCTGAGTTCAAGTCCCAGTAACAGCACAATAATTAAGATCACTAGGAAGGTGAGCACCAAGTCTGTGGTCTATATCTAATGACATGGGATCTGTGAGGGGCATGAGAAGTACACCACTCAAACATTTGGCAACTGTCCTGTGAACACTAGAACCAAACCAATCCTTTGCTCAGAATGCTGTTTTCTATCCTTTCCACATCGCTGGGTTCCAAGGTTTTTGGCTTTCAGGATTTCAAAATTCACAATGATTATCTTAAGAGATTTTTAATTTAGGCATTTTACATTTTGAATTTTTTGCACTTTGATATTAAGAATATGTTTGTAATTCTACTTTTTGTAAGGATGATGTACAGAGGGGTTACTGTTCCATAAGTAAGGTATGGATACATTTCTTTCTTTTCTAACAGTATTATCCCTCCCTTGTTTTCTCCCACTTTCCCCCCCCCATGCCCCTCCTCCTCAAGTTGTACAGTTCATTTCCAACATATTTTTTTGTAAGTATTGCTGTTACATTGGTTCACCCTTTGTCCTTTATCTCACCATTTTGTTATTCCCTTTCCCTTCCCCAAATCACCTAAACTTACGTACAAAACATAGGGTACCAAAATCAAAAACAGTGACAACAGGAGATAAACCAACGGGGGGGAAAAAAAGAAGGAAAAAACTTCACACCGTGTATTATTTTTAACAAATATCCAAATGGCCAAAGGCAGAACTTGTGACCCATAAAAAAGCAGTTGACCTGCCTTCTACCATGCCTCCTTTCTGATGCGAAAGTACAAGGATTAGGAGGCAGACAAGTGACTATGTAAATATTTGCTTTGCTATCAAATAGTAACAGCTGAAAATTCTGTAGATGAGAAGTATATGTGAGAAAAAGCGAGCCCTTGAGTTCTGAGTAGGATCAGACACACTTCCATGAGAGTAATAAGGAGGCCCATCTGTCTGAAGACTGAAGGTTCCCTGATGACTTAAAACAAGTGTATTCTCACAGCTCAGAAAGTGTACAGGTTATAGATGAGAATTGTCATTATGAGTTAACTCCCATTTCGCCCATGGGGAAGAGAAATGTTTCCCCTCTATTTCTGTTTCTCTCTAATAACCCTGTTATACTAATTAAACAGAGCAAAGTACAGACAGATGTTGGTGGCAGGTGAGAAGCAATCCTGAAAGACAACAAACTGACCTAAACACAATTTTGCATGTCAAGAGAATTCCTCAGCTGGGCATCAGTGGCTCATACCTGTAATCCTAGCTGCTCAGAGGGCTGAAATATGTAGATCCAAATTCTAAGCCAGCCTAGGCTGGAAAAGTCCATGGGAGTCTTACCTCTAATTGAAGTGATGGAGCGCTAGTCTTGAGCACTGTTACGGGTTCAAGGGAAGGGAGTCCCCGTCCCTCCAAGAGTCCACCACTCGGAGACAGTTACAAGCAAAAAGATGGATTTATTGGGGAAGCAAAAAGCGAACTGACCGGCCAGGGACACAGCACAGACTCGAGCTGCCACCATGACCCTGAGCAGTCCTCAAATTGGGGTTTATAAAGACAAAAGAAAAACACAGATGTAGGGGCTTGACTCAGGGGAGTAGAGCAAGCAAGAAACAAGCAAACGTGGCACAGATGTAGGAGGTTGATGAAGGGGCCAGAGCAAGCAAGAAACAAGTTAAGCAAGCCATTTACAGAAGCAGAATTTTGGGGTCAGGTTGACCTAATCTACTGCCCCCCCCACTAGCATTTCCTACCATGTTTCCCTAATCAAGATGGCGTCAGCTGTACTCCCTACAACAAGCACAACAGCTCAGGAACAGTGCCCAGACCCTGAGTTCAAGCCCCAGGACCAGCATTGAAAGAACAAGAAAAGATAAGGGAGGGTGGGGGTAGGTAGGAGGGGAAAAGAGAGGGAGGGGAGGAGAGGGGAGGGGAGAGAATTCCTTAAGGAAAATCTTCCTTGTTTGTGCCATCTGTAATTACAGGATTCCTACACCTTTGAACCACCCCCTTGGCTGCACTTTTGGATCTTCCCTGGCTTTTTTTTTTTTTTTTTTTTTTTTTTTTTGCATCAGTGAACTTTTGCCCCTTAAAAATCAGTTGCTCTAGCCTGAGGGAAATGGCTAATTCTGTGACCTTGATTCTGAGCCCAAATCTTCTGATTGCTCTGACTTGGGCTGAGACAGAACATCAGGGGAACTAGCTTTGGTCTCACTTTCAGACCTGGACTCTCCTGGGACCTGGTGAACAACTCTCCAGGTCCTCACCTGACTGGTGAGACCCAGCACACTCCCTGCCCACAGGATCAATTTGCAGATAAAATAGAAAATTATTTGTTCCACACATATCTATCACTTTTAACTTCCTATACTTATTTTGACACAATCCTTTGAGAATTCTTTCTTAAATAAGAAAAAGTAAAAAACAAAAAAAAACCCTGACATCATGTTTATATATAGTCACATCTATATCTTCATCTATAATCATTATACATATGCATTCTTTTTCTCTAGTAAGTTTTGGCACTTGCAATACCCCCATTGAGTCCCTAGAACATATGATATCACTTCAAAGACATATGACAGAGAAACAATGTTTAGAGTTCCAAAAATGACACTAACTGAATTCTAGCTGTAACAAACTGTTGTAGTAAGCTATGTTTAAAAACTTTACATTTAGAAACAATGACACATGCTGCCAAAGCCTGTTTGGTGTTCTTTCTCTGTACTATGCATGAAAGAACTCTGTATTTTAAAATCAAAATTTACTAAGTGATCAACATATATTTAACATTTTAGAAAAAAGTGCCTGCAAGGAGCTTTAAAAGTAATATTTACAAAAACACTAACGCCATAGATAACTCTTTGGATAAATAAAGTGAAAGGGAAGACAATATTTCCATCCGAAACATCTCTGAACCTATCTTGTATTCCTCTTGGTGGACACAGGCCCCTTGGGGATAGTTGGTGTTCATTCAGGCATTCCACGGAAGTATGGCCTTGCTCTGTCCTCCTCAACTGCAGGTAAGCATCCTACCAGCATAATCAGAAAGCTGGAGGGCGGGGAGACGAACCACAGGGCAGCCTGACTCATGGGATACAGGGTTTCGGTAACCGTGTGCAAGTCTCAAGACTCCACAAGCACCTCTCCTTTGAGTCAGCCATTGCTGAATTTTAGAGAAAAGGCATTATAACTATGGAACCAGTTCCATGTCTCTGCTACCTCTGGTATTCTCTGGTAGAATAGGATGTTTGCCTTAGACGTCATGAATACACAATGGACTCCACGTTCTGAAGTCTAGGTACATCTGTAGAGTTAAGCGATAGAAAGTCACTTAAAAGTCGTATAAAAATAACTGGGACTGGTCATGAAGGCATATACCTAATATCGCTGCTATAAGAGAGGTGGAAGGCAGGCGTATCCTGACTGAGACCCCACCTGAAAACAAGCTAATACATTCAAGACAAAAGGCTGTGTGTATGGCTACGTGGTGAATGAAGCACTTACCAAGCAAAATACTACCCCAAGTTCAAACCTTAGTACTGCCAAGAGTAAAATAATAATAACAGTAATAAATAGCATTGATGGTACTGAAAGAATAAATTGCTGAAACATCAAGCTACATCTAAGGAGCTAAAATGAAAGGTATTTCTTGTTTTCCAAGAATTCAAAAAGTAATGGGAGCTGGAGAACCATATAATGACTACTCAATGATAAACCTGAATGCAGGGGACCAGGAGGTCAAAATGAGACGAACCTGGTCACACCTGAGGGTTGTATGGAGAAAGGACTACCTAACCTGATTTTTAAAGCATGATCGTGGCTGCATAAAGACGGTATGTGTCATATTTCAAGAAAATGGCCATAGTGAATCCTTCATAACTGCCAACACAAGGACTTTTGGTCTTACTATAGATACAAAAGTTATTAACTAATATTTTTAAATAGAAATATGGCCTGATCACAAATAAGGTTTTCCAAAGACTGCCTTAACAGGCATGAGAGTAACAGGCAACATTACAAAAAAGGAAGGGTTGTAGAGTTCAAGGCTGATGAGGGGATTCAAGCTGAGGAAAAGAGGTTCTACAGATAGCTAATGCTATCAGTCCAATGGAGACTAGGAGACAAAGAACAGCCTTACCCAAAAGGCAAGGCTTTGTTCTCCTGAGCTAAGGAATCCCAGGATGCCAGGTATGTTTTGGGTGTGCCTCTCTTTCTGATTACATCCTTAGAAGCCTGTGATTTTTCAACCAAATTATACTTTCCTATGGAGGGAATAAAAATCTTTTCCTTCTAAGACAGTGGACTAAAAGCATGGAAAGAAAATGGGGAAAATATAGTTATATCTGAGTGCAGAGTGGAAGAAATGGAGGAAAGTGACAGCTACAGAAAATGGAGGGACCACAGTTAGCAGCAGAATGAACTGGGCCTGTGTGGATGAACATGGTGAGCCTCTTCACTCCCCATGACCCAGGAACCCCAGAGGAAAACATTCCAGAGGTTGGCAGGCCATTGGCAGTGGACTCAGGCACCTCCTATTTGTAAACATGGTTTTCTCTCAGGGAGCAAAAGCAAAGGAAGCGAGCCTAGCACATGTTTACACTTGGGAAACAGACCACTGAAGAAGTTTCACTGAAATACCAGAACGAAGATACTGCTTCCACCGAGATTTAAAAGACAGGACCGTACCTTTTATTTTGTTTTCAAAAATATTATTTATTTGCTAATTAGTCGTGCTAGGGGTTGAACTCAATGCCTCTGGTAACTAGACAAAAGCTCTAGCACTTGAGCCATGCCCCCAGTCCTTTCTGCTTTCGTTTATTTTTAAGAAAGGGTGTCAAATATTTTTATATGTGAAGACCTCAGATGCAAATCCTTCTACCCTCTGCCTCCTTAACAGCGGGGATTGCTCGTGGGTACTCCAATACCTGGCCTCAATACCTGGGGATCTCATTTAATTTATAGCTTCTTCTCCAAAAGTCAAAAAACATGACCATAGAAGGCCCACCTTCCCCCCGACATCCACAGCTAGAAGTAGGAACCTTCCTCTTTCAAAAAAAGAATGCTATGATCACTGGATAATGTTATGTCCCAAGAAAGGCTGATGTATTGAGAGACTGTCTGGCATTGCTGGGAGGTATCTGACCTGAGGGTTGAGGGAAAGGTCCTGAGGTCACTGGGAGTGCTGTCTGTCAGGATAACATAATTCTCAAGAAATTCTTGAGCTAATTTGCCTGAAAATACTCTAAAAACATTTGAAGCACACCTCAACCCTCAATTGTGCTTCTTACATGTGTTCTCTTCCTTATACTTCTGTCACTCTGCTACCCATAAACCGATACAGAGGGGCGAACAAGCTCTCTCATCAGCGTGGGTGCTATGCTCTGTGGGCTTTCAAACTACCAAATTATAGACTAAATAAACCTACTTTCATTGCAAGCACTCAGCCTCAGGCATTTCATCAGAGTACTCAAATAGCAAATTAACACAGAAAGCATGCGACTTCTGGAGCCACATCTATCACTCTTGATGAAATGGAACATTTGTCTTATCAAGTCTTCTGTCACGATAGTCACCTGGCATAAACACCTCCACTTCCAGTAGGAATACACTTGGAAGTACAAGAGTTCCTGTACTTTGGAATTCCCAATTTAGAAACTTTCAGATATAAGAGCACAAGTGGACTCCGGGGCAATGGTTCTGTAGCATTTTACAAATGGTGCCCATTAGTTCCTCAGTCCTATGTGCTCATTCTCATCCAAAGCAGCACAGGATGCTCGTGAGAGTTTACTCTAACTGTGCAGGGTTTTGCGATGAGTGTGGAACATGTGAGCAAGAAGCAGCAACCTTGGAGAACAACACAGTCAGAAAACTCAATGCATATCCTACAAAATTAAAAAAAAGGGAGGGGATGTGGAGAGAGGGTTGGGAAAGATGGGAGAGAATGATGGAAGGAGTGGCACGGACAAGAGCGTTGTATTTATCAACTGATTTGTTGAATGGCGGTAACTCCTTTGTACTTAAAAATAAAAATTTAATTAAAAAAAAAAAAGAATCAGCAAATGGAGAAGAAATGGGGAAAGAAAAGTAACAGCACATTCCAGTGCACAGGAAACTCATCTCAAAGAGCATGTAAATCACCTGGCATATGCAAGACCACGGTCCAGGCATATTCAGTGCTGTGTTTATTTATAAGCTTGTTTGCTGTTGTTTGAGAGAATGTCTCACTATGTAGACCAGGGAGGCCTCAAACTCAAGGTTCTCCTGGCTCCAATTCCCCCAAATGCTGGGATTAAAAGTATGTCTCACAATGCTTAGCAGGCTATGTTTTTAATTAGTTTACCAACATCAGCCATGGACTGTGAACTTAGCTCGGTGGTGGACCACTAGTTAGCATCTGAAAGACTCTAGGTATGATACCTCACTAACTGGGGGGAAAAGTCAATATTTCTACTAGCAAAACAGTCCATTCTTTAAACTAATTACATATCAATACATGTGCGAGGTATGTATTTACTCATCAATATAATTTAGAACGTGTTGAGTGCTATCCTAACACTAAAAACCCAGATATTAGATACTTGGAGAGGAGTCTGGAAGTTACACAATTTCGTGATGCTCAGAGTAAGTTTCAGAGTCACTTGAGATCAATGTTCCGGCTCCTATTAAAAGCTGGACCAATGTAATTGCTGTAAGAACTAAGAGAGCACCCCTCACCCCCCACTGCCAGGTATATAGAGGAGGAAACTGGCATCCTGAATTACTATTGGCCTTCAAAAGGAGGAGAGGATAGTGGCGCTGTGGCTCAAGAGGTAGAGTGCTAGCCTGGAGCAAAGAGAAGCCAGGGACAGTGCTCAGGCCCTGAGTTCAAGCCCCAGGAATGGCAAAAAAAACAAACCAAAACAAAAAAAAACTCCAATCAAAAGGAGGTGAGGGAGCCTTGTGATAAAATTGGCTAAGTAAAAATAGCTAAACAGGGCTTTATTACATAAAACTTGATACATACATTTTCATTATGACTAAGGGGAATTGCCCATTGGTCACCAGAAAAATATGCTCCATGTACAAACTTAAGGCCAACTCTTTTCATATTTATGGGTTTTCAATCAAAAGTTAAAATAGTCTGGTCAACCACAGTGCTTTCTGTAAATGCATACAAAGACTTTAGAAATGCAGACCTCCCCAGTGTTATTCAGCAGTAGGTCACTGGGTCCAGTTTGGATGCAAGAAACATTGTTTACTAGTTTTGAATAATGGCAGTTTCAATGGCTCTCTTATTTTCCCTTTTAAAAGGCAAACATTCCATTCAGCCAACCCGAAATGGCCTCTTTATATTGGAGAGATTGTTCTGCATTCTAGTTTGCAGCCACTGCAAATGCATATATCAGTAAGAGACCACACACCGTTCAAGTCTGATGTGCCAGAGGTTCATTAAAATCGTTACTAGATTTCAAGTTAACTCTCACGTGGAATTCATTTACTTCTTTTTTTTTCTTTCATTGTTTTCACATGTCCATTTTCTTTCTTTCATTTCATTTTTAATTCTAGCAGTACTGAGAGCTGAACTCAGGACTTTGCCTTTGCTAGGCAAATATGTGATCACTTTATCCACACCCCAAGATCATTTTACTTTAGTTATATTTCAGATAAAGTCTTATGTTTTTGCCTCTATCATGTTCTTCCTTCACTCTGTGCCTAGAGTTACAGGTATATATAATCTTGCTTGATTTTTTTCTCACCTTAAACATGTCAGTTTAAATATACTCTGGTGAATTATTCTAATATGTCTGACCATTAGCTTCATTCCATTAGACCTCACAACACAAGTCATTCTACTTCGCTCTTCTTATGTGTTTTTATTGTGGTAATTTGTATTTATAGAGTTGTGTAGTAACATTTCTCTAAACAAAACTCATAAAACTATTGATACTAGGTATAGCTTGTTTAGCTAAATTTCATAATGGTTTGCTTTCAATTACAACTTTAAGCAAAACGACATCAAAATCTTCCTAACATAAGAGACATGCTTCCTTAAGTATATTTTGTTACACATAGTTTAAATTTTGAGCATTGGCTGTAAGTTGCTGTAATGAATGTAAGTAATTACTGCAAGCAACATAGTGGGCATCCAAAGCATTATATAGTCCTAGGCTCCATGCCGCATTCTTCCCACTGCTTTAGATTGTCTAAGCCTTAGTTTGCTACCCACAAAACAGGAATCAGCAAGTTTCTCATGTAGACTTCATGATGAGTTGGATTGCTGGTACCAGGGTTTAAACTCAGGACCTCAGGCTCACTTAGCTTGCTTGCTTTGTTGGTTGGTGTTCTACCACTTGAGCCATACCCCCACCTAGCCATTAGTTGATTGTATAAGAGATGGAAGTTTCACAGACATTTCTGCCCAATGTGGCTTTGAATGGTAATCCTCAGGAACTCTGCCTTCTGATTATGTATGATTATAGGTGTAAGTCACTGACACACAGCTAAACAATTTCTCTCATCCCAAAGATACAATTAAGCAAATTATCTGCAGGGGAGTTGAACACTCCAGCATGTAATCTTTAAGGTGTCTTTGAAATAGGTGTCCCTACTTGATTCTGATGTATTCTCTTGGCAAAGAGCCTCTGAGGCCCTCCTCAGAGGGAGAAGGAGAGGGAGAGGTACCAACTTTGTCCTGAAGAAACAAGAGGTACCCAAACAAGTCAGCTGGCATGGAAGACACTTCCCATAAGTATATTAGTGCTGCTATAAGGGAATACTTCTCACAGGACAGTTTATAAATAATATAGACTTATTTCTCACACTAGTGCAGGCGTGAAGCCCAAAGCACCAGCAGGTTTGATGTTGGTGCACTGCTAAAATGGCTCCTTATGGTTTTTTGCTTGTGTGGCAGAAAGGACAAAGAAGCAAGAAGGGGTCAACTGCCTATCCTTCTCACAAGGATACCAATTGAGTCAATCAGCTGCTAATGGCCACACTTAATCCCGCACTGGGATTAAGTTTCCACATGAATTTTGGAATGGACAAAAACTCACAGCCATAGCAACTATCCTGCCAATTCTGACAAATTTCAAAACTGCTACTTCAAAACTGCTACAGATTTGAACTGTTGCCTCATTGGCCTAGGATAAAAATGAAATGTCCTAGTGCATATAGGGTAATGGATGTATTAGGTTCTTACCCTAGGAGAAGGAATTTGATACTTTGGGGATCATAACTTACACTCATTATACACTGGAATAGAATGAATAATTTGCAGACCCACCTGGCATTTCCAGGACCCCCCCACACCCTACATCCAAGGAACTCCAGCCTTGAATTTGGCTGGTTCTTGATGCAAAGTGGTTCTGAGTATCTGGCAGAAGAAAAGATAAATTCCTAGATTTCTGGAGAATACATATTTTCATTCCAGATCTCAATCCAATGCAGCTGCATTCAGAGAAAGTACTGTGTTCATCAACTCATCACAGAGCTGGGTGCTGTGGTTCAAGCCTATACTCCTAGGTACACAGGAAGATGTGAACTGAGAATAGAAGTTCAATCCCAGCCTGGTCAGGAAAGCCCATGAGGCTCTTATCACCAATTAACTACCAAAAAGCCAGAAGTAGAGCTGTGGCTCAAGTAGCAAAGTGCTATCCTTGAGCAGAAAAACTAAGAAACTGTTCCCAGGCATTGAGTTTAAGCCCTAGGATAAGAATAAAAAGTAAAATAAAGCCATTGCCAAAAAAAAAAAAAAAGAGGGTAAGAGGGAGGCAAACCACTGCATGGGAGACATCTGAACACAGATAATAGACAAAGAAGTGGTATTCAGAAGACACACAAACCTGCAAACAGAATTTGCAAATAAATACACACAAAGGTGCTCAACCTCATTAATGATCAGAGAAATAAAAAATAAAACCATAATTAATGATGCTACACACCCACTTGATTGACATGCATTCAGGAACTGGAAGCTTTCCACTATAAACATAGGCTGGTTTAAAAAATAAGACATTTTCTAAATCACTTGGCTTTCTCTAATCTTGAGCACCAAGGGATATATAACAATTCATGTAGCAGCACTGTTATGGACAACGCCAACTGTGAATCACCTAAATGTCCATTAACAACAGAATGGATAAGTAAATTGAAGTATTGGATTTCAATGGATTATTATATAGCAATGAGAATAAACAAATTGTAACTATACACAAAACATAAACCACTACAGCAAATGAAAGAAGCAAGCCATTAGAGTGTCTAGATTAAGATTAAAGTTCTATACAACTCAAAGAATGAAAGTGACAATATTGTTTAGGTATACTTTTATAGGAGATGAAATTTTTAAGAAAGAAAATGGTAATTCAGGAGTTGGGAAGATCACACAGCATCCCTTTTCTCGCCCAGTGGTGAGCACATGCTTATGTGCTTTTCATTAAACTGCAATTGCATCTCCACGGACTTTTCCACTTCCAG
This sequence comes from Perognathus longimembris pacificus, assembly GCF_023159225.1. NCBI lineage: Eukaryota > Metazoa > Chordata > Mammalia > Rodentia > Heteromyidae > Perognathus > Perognathus longimembris. Next base: position 5,717,526 of record NC_063174.1, read on the forward strand.
GTTATATTTTGTAACAAATCCAATGTCAGAAAGAAAAGGACTAATAGGAATAGAGAAGAAGAGAATGGGCAGTACTGGGAAAGGATGAAGAGGAAGGGAAAGGAGACAGGAGAAAAAGCTGCCCTGAGTCAAACCCAAAGTTCCATAAAAACAGTGGTAGGACTCTCTGCATTTTGTTTCTAGCAGTTTTGGTCCTAACTACCCTATGCCTTTCAGAAAACCATCTGTATTCTTACTGAATGTGGCTACTGTCCTGATACATGGTTCCTTTTGATATTTTCATCAGACAGCAAAAAAATAAAAAATCTATGTTACAAGCTGTACTGGAATGAATGTTCAAGGAGCAGGGACAGGTCTGGACATTACAGAATGATACATAGTAAAGGCAATCTAGGTTTGTGTGCACTCTAACACCACATTCTACAGGCATTGATAACCCCACTTCAACTGTGGTAAGTTCTCAGATGTATCTCAGAGGTCCAAGAATGCTAACAGTGCAGAAAATACAATAGTATGTTCCAGAGTCATGTAACTATTCTCCCCACCTCTGAGGGCAAAGAAGCATTATCTGTTATTTACAAATATGTTCTCCCTGCATTCGTTTTTCAAAAACCTTAAAACAATATGTCTCTGAAAAATGGAGACACCAAATGTAATCTAGGTTTTAGGTTTTATCAGATTTGGAGATAATAGTTTTAAAGAATTTTAGAATTTAATGTTTTTGAGACAACCAAAGAATGAGATTCTTTTATAGATATTTGACAGGTAGGGGAAGAAAACATGCATTATAACAGCTGTTAAATGTTCTATAAACTTTTGGGGAATACTGCCAGGACACAGTAAGCTGAGGTTAGAAACTGACTCATCAGTTCTTGATTGTCTTGGATGAGGGATTCCCCCCAAAAATTACAAGATTGTTCCTTTCATCAAGTGGATATATTCTTCTCATCCTCCTTGTCCAATGTAAAGTTTGAGAGTTACTTGTAGTTAATCTCATAGCACGTTTTTTCTGAAACAAATGTGTTATTAGTAACTAATACATAGTAATGTTTCTTATACAGAGGGTGCAGGTGACATTTCAATACATGTAGACAATGTGTGATATTACTATTAATTATAGTTCCCAGCTGTCACCAGCAAACCCTGATTTGTCTCACAGCCAGACACTCCTGATTCTTTTCCTCCCCTACAAGGATGACAGCAACAACAAAAGAAACATGCTGCCCCAATTCCCTATTCCACCTGCCAATCTAACCATTCCAGTTGTTTAATCTGCCCCCAGAACTATGCTGGAATCAAGAGTGAACTACCACCTAACCTCAGTATCCACTCTATTCCTACGTCTCTTAAGACATCAAATTCTGAGAGAAGTGTCTCCCAACCCTAGATGGTAATTAATTGCTGTTAACTCTTCTCTCTAGGAAATTTTGAGCACTGGTGAACTCAGCCTTCCAATGAGGCAAAATATATAATTTACATATCCTAAATTGTAGAAGAGTTGTAACAATGATTCTTGTAAATAGTACAGGTTGCCCTTACCTATGTATTGTGGAATCATACAAAGCGTCTCTAATCTTTCAACATCATGTCTATTCAGTGGATATATTTCTTATTTTCAAGTAAGAAATATGCCACTGTTTCAATGGTATTCAAGTATATGATTTCCGAGTCCTTCAGCTGTTTCATCTTTAACTGCACTTTCACGGTGTTCTCACTGTAAGTACTAGCACTGAACATTGTATATCACCTTCCTATCCCATTTCTATCAATGAAGCCCATAGTAAAGTTTATTCTGGCAGCAAGATTACACTGTGCCCTGAAAAATCAGTCAACAAAAACCTCAGAATCTGTTTCATGCACAGTTATCACAATTATATTTTTAAATAATTTCTTTTTCTTATAAGCAAATGATTTCCATCACAATTATATTTGTAAATGATTTATTTCTATAAAGTTATGCTTAATTTTTATACATAAATATCTGCTACTTATGGACTAACTTCTATGTTCCTTCAAATATGTATCATTTTTCTTTCAGTAAAGAGATGAATCATTTATCATTTGTAGAATATCTACAGTTTTGAAACACAGAAAATTGGTTGTGTGTTACTTTGAAAACAAAGCAATGAAGTTCCCTGGACTTCAGAGAAGCTTACTGTGGAATTAGCTTTCTTACACCTCTGCATTACATAAGAATCGATGTAGTTAAGGACAAAACATTGTTAAGAGACCTATCACAGTTCTCTGTGACATGCTGCTCAATTGCACAACACTCATCAGATGGGCTAATTTCACAACTATGAACTAAGATGATCATTTCTATCAAATTCATTTTTCCATCGACTTTATAAGACTAGCATAAAAAATTTTGTAAGCGCAATCTGAACTTACGGTACCAAGTTGCTATTTTAAAAAAGGAATGTCAAGTTAGTATGGCCTGATTTGTCCCCAAATTCTAAAGCCAACTAACCTCCTAGTAATCCCAGCTTCTTTTTGTAAGTGCTAACACAGTTTCACAGGCTTGGTGACTTTTTGCTAAGGTCTCAGATTACACTAACCACACAGTAATTTTAAAATTCTTCAATTACCCCACTGCAGAATATAACACTTAAGCTCTTAAAATATTTTTGGTTCTTTCAATCTGTAAGGATGACCAGTGATACTCCCCAGATCTACAGCAATTCTGGACTCCACAACGAACTGCTTTCTTGCTACAGCGTCTAGTTGCTATTTCCACATCTCCAAAGGCATCACATTTCTGCTAAGCAAGTTTGTTCTACTTCTAGAATTGAAAGCACTTTCTCCATGGTTACAAAAAAATATCAAAGCAAAACAATTAATTGAGGAGTCTGCTTTTACTTTGTCATCTGGGAACACCATATAACAAACAAATCTCAAACATTACCCTGTCTTTCCTATGATCTTCATACTGTAAAACTAGTTTCAAATGCCTTTTTGGTCAGAACATGATGCACTGCGTGTTACTCTTTGCTGGAAGCGTTCTAGACATATTTTAAAAGGTATTCTCCCCTCATTGTTTCTTGGATGCACAAGTTTCCCTCAGTGTGAAGTGTGCATCCTGTACTGAGAGCCCCAGTCACTTTCGGTCCCTGAATGCTGAGGTCCCCCCAGTCCCCCCCGCAACACCCAAATACTGTGCCTCTGGCCCAAGTGTTAGCTAATGAAGAAAACTAAAAGCACTACAGTAACTTGTACAAATACCAGGAAATGAGGGAGTACAGACAGGCAGAACTTTTTTTTTTTTTTTTTTAAGGCAAGACAAAAATGTGGGCCATAAGACTTTGGCTACATGTCTCCAACAGAAACAAACAAACAAACAAAAAGGCTCAGGCCTCGGGAAATACCTATTTCTCCATATGCAGAACTCTGCTTGTCTCTTCCTCTTTTCTTTGAGTAGTATTATTTATAGAATAAATGTATGTAAATATATAAATCAGAAACTTATATAAAAATTTCTTGGAAAATAATCCAAGGCAACATTTTCTTCTATAAGGAAACAAGAACAAATTTTCTAAGCCCCAACCTACCTGTACATTTTGGAAACTACTGAACTACATAATGGTATACGTACACACAAACACACACACACACAATGCATAGGAAAATCACGTTATAGAAAGAAATTCATATATGAATGTAAATGAACATCCATATATACTGAATCATTATTACATATGTCATAGATAGTCATACAAATATACAGTGGGTTCAAGTTCTAGACCACCTCAATTAAAACCAATATGACAACAGGGTAAGTTTTAAACTTTTTAGAATTCACATATAAAAGTTACACTTACACTAGACTACTAATGTATATTAAGGGTAAAGTAGCGTCTTATTAAAAATAAGATATATTATACATCCTTTAGTTTTAAAAAATTATTAGGCAGTTCCAGTAGCTCCTACCTATACTCCTAGCTATGGGGGAGGCTGAGATCTGAGGATCAGGGTTCAAAGCCACCTCAGGTAGAAAAATCTCAGCCAAATGAAAAACTGGAGGCATGACTCAAGTAGCAGAATGTTTGCCATGAGCAAAAAAAAAAAAAAAAAAAAAAAAAAAAAAAGCCAAGCAAGAATGAGGTCACAAGTTCAAATGCTGGTACTTGCACAAAAATAGATACAAGTAATTTATTACTGAAAATTCTAATGATCACGTGACATTTATTGTATCTGTGGTGTTTCAGGTTGTGGTCTTGACAGCTACTGATTGCTCAGGGTATTAGTTGCTGAAGATTGGATCAAGCTATTTTTTTTACATGACAAGGCCGTTTGATATATGCTGACAGCCTGTTATTTGCTGTAGGTAGCCCCTTCACTAACTACCTTGCCAAGGTCTTCTGGATAACCCAATACAGCTTTCTGCATTGACACCGGTGGCTTCCCCAGTACCTGCATGTTGTGAAGAGGGCTTCTTTCCTCACACTTCACGAACCAACCCAACATGCGCCAGCTTCAACCTTTCTTCTGCCCCTTCTTCAGCTATCTGCCTTGCCGTGCCAGAATCTGGGTTAGCATCTTCTTCTACATGAAGCTTTGCTTTAATGATACAAGATCACTGATCTGATCATCTACCCAGGCCACTAAAACGTTCCATATCACAGTACAGCAAGGCTGATTCACTTTCTTGTCATTGGTGTGTTCACTCACACTTCCCATTTCCTTTTGCATTCAGAACTTCGCTAACTAATGCAAGAGACCTCGCACCAAAACTGTCCAGCAGTCAGAATCCACAAGGCGATTATCAATTAACTTCAGACTTACACGTATGCCCAGAACAGTTACAGTAAAACCACTGACGATCACTGACAGTGAGTCAACGAAGCAGGGAAAATAACAATGGAAAAGTGAGAACTATCATTCACGTTGTCACAGTGTGTCACAGTAACAGGAAGACAGAGCATGCTGCTGTGCAAGTGACACCAAAGGTTTTGCCCAACCCGGGCTGCCACAGCCTTCAACGTGTCACACTACTACCTGTGAAGCTCAGTAAAGCAAAACACATACCGTCAAGTGTGCTTGGAACGCACACGTGGTCTATAAAGTACATGATAATCCTCATACCCCCTATGACGCATGTTGTCAAAAGGAATGTGTTGATAACTGCTCACCCGTTCGCGGTGCTAAGTGAGTACTTTACGAGTGGGAAGCTAAGGTCAGGAAAGCGGAACCTTCATGCGCGAGGTTATTTTGTCTTGATCTGTAAAGCCAGGGAGGCTTGTTGACAGCTTCCGTCATGAGAGGTTCCTAGTGAAAGCCCAGAAGGAAAACGCTGAAGACAAAGACGTGGTCAGCTCAGACATCACCCAACAGTCATGCTGAAAACATGAGGTAGAAACATGAAAGATAAAGGCCATGATGATGAGTTTCCAGAGGAAAGGTGGAAAAGGGAAATGTGACTAGAGGAGAAGGCCATGCTTGTTATTAAAGTGGCAAGAACTTGGCTACATTATGGCTGTGTCCTAGTGTTGTCCAGAAGGTAGAACTTGTGGGCTATGTTGCCTGGTGTTCAGCAGAAGGAAATATCTGACTGAATTACTGAAGGCACGATGTGGTTACTCAAGCCCTTGTGGTCATGCAGGAGAACAAAGAGATGATGTAAAGACAGACCTTATAACCAACAAGGACTCAGAACTTTAACATGTGGAAAATTTCAGTCTGACACACATAGGTAAGTTCAGGAGAGAACTCAGGGTGTGTGGCCCATCCATGTAATGAGAGAAAAAGACAAGTCCAGCTGCTATCAGGGCTCTCCTTCCTGCAGCTGCAATAAAACCACAGAGAAACATGGCCTCCCTCATCTACCCGAGAAGTTCAGTTCTGCCACTTGCAGCTCTGCATAGGTCCTGCTCAGCCGTAGCCCCTCTTCAGGGGGAGGGACTTCCGGAAAGTATCACCATCACTTGAAGAGGCCATGAGCCACCATATCATCTTCAAGGATGCACTACCAAGTGAGGCGAAAGTGATTTCATCAAATGCATGAAACACACATAACAGGTGGCACAAGAAGTGAAACTATTGTTTAACCGTTGTCTTAGGAGATGGGGTGAACCTATCTCTGATTTTCTCTCACCTCCTCATTTTATCATCCAAACTTCAGTACATTCATTGTGTCCCCACAATGAAACAACACATAGGGGATTTCCTGTAGGTATTGGCATCCCACACCCATGAATAGTAAATACTCAGAAATAGGATAGCCAGCTACCTGACAGGATTTGGCTTAACGTTTTTTTGTGTTTTTTTTTTTTTTCTTTTTGGTGCCATTCCTGGGGCTTGAACTCAGAGTCTAGGCACTATGCCTGATCTTTTTTTTCTTGAAGGTTGGTGATGTATGTACCACTGAAGCCACAACTTTATTCCCAGCTTTTTGGTGGTTAAAACTGGAAGGAAGAGGCTCCTAGACTTTACTGGCTAGCTGGTTTCAAATAATCTTCAGATCTCAGCCTCCTGAGTAGTTAGGATAACAGCTACCTGGGCCCAGGGTAACACATTCAAAATCTTTCCTGTATCCATTCATCATAAGTAGTGTTTTTTAGGAGTTACTTTTAAACCAACTTTTATTCAATGAATTTTCCAGTACCAACATCTGGCACAATTTGTGCTTGTAACCTTTCTACCAAGATGCTAAAATTTGGTGGACACTTCTAGCAAGTCAATAAAACTACAGCGGAGGTAATTTTGCGATCTCAGTGAGAGCAGCAGCCAGGAAAATTGCTAAAATGTCCTAAGTGCCAGAACATGGCATTGTGAAAGAACTCAGGGGACAAGACAAGTTTATTGTCTCTGTGAAAACCGACAACTCACAAATATGTGGGTGCAGCAATCCTTGAGAAGACAAAAGAACATGATGCAAACTCAACAAGAAAAATAGTTCCAATCCACTTAGGAAGGTTTTAGTAAAATAGCCAAGGGTAAAGTACTGCCAATGTGAGGCCACTGCTTTAAAAAGTGAAACATTCTGCTAATGCGCATTAGAACGAAAAGATCTAATCACAAAAAGAAATGCATTTAAAAACTCCAGGAATATCATGGTGAAACAGAGTCCAGGTACAAGTCAGATTCTTTCGAAAGTCTTCACACTTGTAAAAAAAAGAATACAAACAATAACAACCAAAAAAAAAAAAAAACCCAAACCCTGACAATCCGTAGTTTATCAGTGCTGCCAACGTTGGAAAAAGTTCTTGTGGTTAAAATAAAGACAAAATATGCATAAATATATACAAGTAACAAAAGGCTATTTTTTGCTTGGCAGGAGAACTGTAATTTTATTTAAATGGTAGGTGTTGCTACAGAAGAGAGAATGGAATTGCACTTAGAAAGACTCCCAGTTCTCTAACTCATATATAGCAGTCATCTTCAAAATGTTGGCAAGAGGAAAAACAAAGTGTCCACAAAAATAAATAAATAAATAACTGCATTTTATTTTAAAATCATCCAAACTATAATAAACCAAAGAAACTGCCTCATGTGTTCACTTTATTCCCTCTTCAGGTACTCTTGAAATGTATTTTCCTTACAGAAAACAAAAGCCACAGTCAAAAACTGATTTCAAGCTGGGCACCAAGGGTCACGTCTGTAATCCTTAGCTACTCAGAAGGTTGAGATCTGAGGAAAGCAGTTTTAAAGTCACCCTACACAGATATGGGAGATTCTGACCTCCATTAACCACCCAAAAGCTGGAAGCGGAAGTGACTCATTTAAACAGAGGTTCAAAATAACCATGTCCATGAATAGTATTTCTGATTCTTTAAAAAAAATCAAAAGCCTTAAAACAATAAATATATAAAGCTGATCTCCAGGAATTTTCACATAATTTTGATGGAGAGTTGCCTTTAAGTCATCCACTGACGCTATCTACGCACAATTCAATTCGAATATTTTTCTTCAGTGCATAATATTTGTCTTCCATACACACACACACACACACACACACACACACACACACACACACACAGCATTGATGGTAGAACCAAAAGAGAAAACAAAATAAGCAAATATTTTCTGAAGACAGCAATATATGAACTGTGTTCTGAATTTATTAAGAAATATATATATATATATATATATATATATTGTCCTCAACACTAAGAGATCTTTATGTTGGTCATATTAGTAGTTAGTAAATATCTGGCATGTTTAGTTATTGTATTTGTTTCACTACTACAAAAATGCAAATGTGTTCATATATATATCTCAAATTCCATTAGAAATTTAAAATTGTTATGCTAATTCTATCAATGGGAACTCAGAATTCCACAAAGTTACTTAAAACTATTTCCAAGATTTAATTTCATTCACATAGAAGACCGGTCATTTTAAATACACAAAGTAATATGTGCAGTAGTATAGTATAAATTATTGCATTCTTTTTAAAGAGTGAAATATTAAAAAATAATTATAACTAAAAATAAAAAATTATCGAAATAAACAAAGACATAAGTTCAAGTTATTCCTATCAGTAAATAATTCCAATGAATTATTATGCCTTGGTGAGATAGGCCTATTCATTTCATTCTCATCAAAATGCACTTAAATATTTATAACATTTGAATAAACAGTTATATATTTTTTTATTTCAGACATATATATTCATTAGTCTGTACTATATGCCTTCAAAACAGATGTATACTGGGTTTCAACTTGACGTGTGTATGTGAATACTGGGACTTGAACTCAAGGCCGGCACTCTCTCTTAGCTTTTCAGATCAAGGCTGATACCCTACCACAGGAGCCATACCTCCATTCCAGCATTTTGCTGATTAACTGGAGACAAAAGTATCTCAGATGTGTCTGTCTAGGCTAGCTTTAAACTATGATCCTTAAATCTCAGCCTTCTGAGTTGCTGGGATTTTAGATGTAAACCACTGGCTCCCAAAGTTAATTTGACTTCTTAACATTAAAGAATAATGCTTCTCCCAGTCTCTGTTCTTTCTTCCATATAAATTTGCCTCTACGTCTGTTTCTGTGTTTACAGAGAGCTGTGTTTTGTTTTGGAGATAATTTCTTGAAGAAAAGTCTCAAAAATAACAGACAAATGGAAGATTAAAAGGTCTGCTCACAGGGGTAAGGCTCCTAATATCATTATAGATTCTTTCCATTTGCAATGCTAACAGCAGGATGTAGTGTACACACATTCCTAGATTTTTTTACGATTTATATAGATGAACTACACACTGGCTTAATTTACATTCCAATTTACTAAACAGAACATTTTGCTTTTCAAATATGAAATTTTATGTTTTCATTGACATCCCACTTACGTAAACTCTGTGAACATCTGTCACTTCATTATCACTCTTTTATGTCTCTGTTAATTCCCCAAATGACATCAATATCAATTTTCTAATCCCTAAATATATCAATATTTCATCAAACTATTAAATGTTTTCAGATTCTAAATATAGAGAAGAATCAGGAAATACCACACTTAAGCCATTCTGCTTTTGTATTTTCAGATATGTATTTATATTTTCAGTTGAATTTATATACACATTCAAATGCATTTATTCTATTTTATATGCTAAATATGTCAATGTTATTGAACCAAGCGAACAATTGTGAGTTCTCATCTGCCTCTGATATTATAAGTATGAAATAATTCATCTTATAATTTTATTCTCTCTTAAGTTTTATTTATAACAAGCATTTCTGAAATCCCTAATAATGACCTTTGTTCACCAAGAGTAGCATTAGTACAAGTTAGACAATGATTTTCTGATTGAAGTTAATCAGCCTAAAACTGTTTCCAAATCAAAGTATTTTTCAAATTTGAAATCACAACAAATTGACCCACTAGAAAATAATACCAATACAATACACTGGAAAATTTGGACTTTCAAAAATTAAAACCAACCAACACTGAAGACAACAGAACACAAAGTGATTATGTGTGTGTTATCATGAACATTTTGGACATTTTAAGGTCAAAGTGCCCACTGTAGCTAAAATTTAATATTCAGCTTGATTAAAGAGGCTGAATTAATTTCTTTTTTTTTTTTTTTTTTTTTTTTGGCCAGTCCTGGGCCTTGGACTCAGGGCCTGAGCACTGTCCCTGGCTTCTTCCCACTCTGCCACTTGAGCCACAGCGCTGCTTCTGGCCGTTTTCTGCATATGTGGTGCTGGGGAATCGAACCTAGGGCCTCGTGTATCCGAGGCAGGCACTCTTGCCACTAGGCTATATCCCCAGCCCCAAGATTTTTTTTTTTTTGGGGGGGGGGCCAGTCCTGGGCCTTGGACTCAGGGTCTGAGCGCTGTCCCTGGTGTCTTTTTGCTCAAGGCTAGCACTCTGCCACTTGAGCCACAGCGCCACTTCTGGCTGTTTTCTGTATATGTGGTGCTGGGGAATTGAACCCAGGGCCTCATGTATACGAGGCAAGCACTCTTACCACTAGGCCATATCCCCAGCCCCTCTTTTTCTTAGTAGGTAAGAAAAGTAGGACCAAACACACAGAAGGAAGGGAGATAGTTCACAAATATAATTTACTCAGATAACTTTACATGTGTTAGCTGGTCACTAAATGGCATCTCCCAACAGGATTGCAGGGTATATTACAGTGGAATGAATTAGTTTGTTAGGTAAATAACTTCAAATATGAAATGGCAATCAATAAAAATCATTTTAAGTGTGTATGTGTTTTCCTGAATTGAACATTTGTACTTGGCCTATCTTAAATTCCCCAGCTCCTAAATATGAGAATTAGTATGACTGTTTAATTAGAACAATATTAAAATGCTTACATGTACTCCTTAGTTATTTGTCACTTTATAAACTGCTGTTTTCTTTTTTGGTGAAAACTGAAGAACATGTCTATTACAATTTTTGACTGTAGAAGCAAAACTTCTTATGGCTTGTGAAAGAGAAAAATTGAGTGTTTCAGAGAGTGCTGGGTTAATGACATGAATTTGTTAGTCATCTGCCTATAAATGATACTTAATGTCATGAGACTGAATGGACGTTCTAAGGAGAACCATAAGCAGTTTCGATTCCCTCAAGCGCAGCAACATTAAGAAGTCTGGATAGGAGCTGGGAATGTGGCTTAGTGGTAGTGCTTACCTAGCATGCATGAAGCCCTGGGTCCAATTCCTTAGTATCACATGTATAGAAAAAGCCAAAGGTGGTGCTGTGGCTCAAGTGGCAGAGTGTTAGCCTTGAGCTAAAAGAAGCCAGGGACAGTGCTCAGGCCCCTGAGCCCAAGCCCCAGGACTGGCCAAAAAAAAAAAAAAAAAAAAGTCTGGATAAAGGAGAAGTGAGTGCTGTCTGAGTTATTAGCATCTCCTTGTTTTTTTAATGCTTCAAAGATGAGTCAAGGAATATAAAAAATAAACTTTGAACAAATGATGGATGCAGCCACTTTAAGATCACTACTAAATATGACCTGATGGAACAGTGAGACAAAGTTCTGATGAAATACGTTCAAGAAAGGCTGGAGTTAGAATATTGAATCATAGGAGCTTCTTGCAAGAGGAAACAGAATTTCACACAAGATAGAAGGGAAGGAGAGGTAAAGATAAAAAAGAGGTTTTGTTATTGGGTTGGTTTTCTTTTATAAGACAATGACTGTATCTCACAATTTCTTATACAACATATTTCCTTAATCAAAAGTAATGTAATGTAATGTAATGTAATGGGGAAGACCAGAAGGAGAAAAACAGTCTTTCCTACAAAATCAAAGTGATTACATTTTCCAGAGTCTAAATTTGCAAAGGTAACAATGCAGAGTTGTTTCAGGTGGCATTTTATTAGGTTGCTTGATACATTGTATGGAGTCATTGGGTAATGGATTTGATGAGAACTGTTTGATTGCCCAAATATCTTTCTTCAATAAAACAAAGCTGTAGGAAGACGTCATTCTTGATCACTGGTTCAACTTCAGGTTTAAACTATGCTCTGGAAGGAATCACTTTAACATCTCTCTGCAGGGTCAGAATGAACTGTTAGAAACTTTTTACTGTGGCAGGTAAGTAATTCAAACTATCCAGGAGAAAACTCAGTTGATACACATCCTTCCTCCTCCTGAAGACCAAGTAGAACGCCCACAGCTGGAGACACCAGAGGAGTAGCCTCCTCTGGAACTGCCCTGTTTCTCTTCTTTCCCAGGTACTACGATCTAGCAGTAATAGCCATAAGGTGGAGGAAATGCATTTACTCGTCTTTGCTAAAACTGAGATGTTTTTGTGAAGACCAGTGGTTATTAACAAAATATTTTGATATATATACATAAAACTTCCCAATCAAATTTAAGCTGAACACAATTTACAGTTAACAAGGAGAACTGTAAATACAAAGTAAATACCATGTTAATCATTCCAGATATTAACATTTATCTCAGAAACATCTTTAACCTGCATAGACATTTAAATACAAAGGCTTGTCCGCGTACATTTCCAACATGTGAAGGTGTATACAGAAACTGTAGGCACTAGAATGACAATGTCTGAAGGGCAAGATGGCTCTGAAGATGGAAATTGGGACTTCCCATACCATTCAAGGAATCAGGTAATTTGCACTGCTCACTCTCCACAGATGAAAAATGGGTGCAGTAATACTAGCTAGTGGAGAGGACAAGATTAGGAGGATTATTGTTCAAAGTCAGGTGAACCAGAAATTTGGGAACACCCTATCTTAAATAATGAAAAGCCGGATAAGATGCATGTCGTGGCTCAAGGCTGTCATTCCAGCTACTTAGATTAGAGGATCACAGCTTAAGGCCAGTCCAGCCGAAGCAGAAGAGTTTGTGGATCCATGTCAACCAATGTCTGAGCACAGAAGTATACTCTAAAGCACAATAATCCAGATACAGGGGAAACACGATGGATGGGCACAGTGGAGGGTGCCTTTATTCCACAGGGACTCAGGGAAACACACACAGGAGAATCACAATCAGTATCACTCCAGCATTACGCAAGACCCTACCTCAAAAATAACCAATTCAAACCAGGATTGAAGGTGTGGCCTAACTGGTGGAGTGTCTATCTGGCAAGTGTGAGGCAATTGTTCAGTTCCTAGTACCACTATAAATAAATGAAAAGAGATGATAGGTAGAGGGGTGTGTGTGTGTGTGTGTGTGTGTGTGTGTGTGTGTGTGTGTGTGTGTAGAAAGAGACAGACAGACAGACAAGCTAGACACAGGGACATATACTGTGAGGGAAGAGAAGTAGGTCAGAACCTAGGGCAGTCTGGAATACATGGGAGACCCTATTTAAAATGTAATCGATGAGGAAGAAGGATGGAGGAGCTGAGTTCCATCCCAGGACGTATACGGAAGTGTCACAATGACTGAACTGCCAGCAACTAATATATGATGATAAAAAGTGATTTTTAAAAATGAGCAAGTTATCAGCTTTCCTGGTTTGGAAAATGTTATGTCTTTGAAGACCTGTCTGAAAGGAAAATGTGCCCCATATTTTTTTTTCTTTGAGAACTGCAGTTTTCTGACAGCAATATGCAGTTCCACGCAGTTCCGCCCACTTCCCACTGCTTTTCAGACTCCTGTGGCAGAAGCGCCACCAAAATACACATACATATTCATAAGCTGTCTGAAGCATTAATTCCACACATGGCAATGTATACTTGCATCTGTGGTTGGGAGCTTCTAATTTGCAAAAGCAAATATAATGTGTCTAAAAATCTTGATGAGTGAGTCTTTCAAATTGAAGCCCATAACATAAAAGATCCGTGTATACTTAATTTCAAGCAGCAATTGGATAAAGTCTTCTGACTACCTAATATAAACCTCTCCAAAAAAGTAACATTATATGAATAGATTATTGTCCATGCTCATCTCTAATTTGATTATCCTACCTATATCAGCTTATAAATATTTATAATCAAAGCCTTCTGATGTGTACCCTTTTGCTCATATAAAGTGAATTGTACTTGTTGTAATATAAATCAGTGTAGCTCATTCTACATTACAAAATGACCAAGAAACATGGTTCTTTACACTTTCAAAATAAAGACTTTTTTCCCATAGTAAGATAGCCTATTTGTTGAAATTCTTACAATAAATCTTGAATACTGGTAAGAGCCAGTGGCTTATCCCTTTTGCTCGTTACTCTGAAAGCTGAGAGCTAGAGGATCACACTTAAAAGACAGCACAGGCAGAAGAGTCCTCAAGACTCAATCTCTAACACAGTCAACAGAAAGCAGAACTGGAGGTGTGGCTCAATTGGTAAAGCACCATCTATGAACAATGAAGCCAAGCTAGAGCATGAAGACCTGAGTTCAAGTCCTGGAGCTGGCAATATCACCATCACCATCACCATCATCATCACAATCATCAGCATCATGAAATAATCTTGTATATCACGTTGTTGGTTTTTTTTTAAACTATGTAATAATCTTACCAGTAATTGAGCTTACCTAGTGCCTTTGCTATTGAGTTCCAATGTTTTTCAATAGCATGAAGAATAAATATTATGTTTATTCTATCATCTTGATTGGGAAACTTCTGTAATTTAAGCAGCTGCATCAATTAGAAAAACCCAGGTTTGCTAATTTAGAACTCCGAAGCAAAGAAGACAGCACATCTATGTGTTGGACAAATAAAGAATTACCTAAAAGTAGGAAAATACTTCAACTCTGAGAATCACACATAAAATGCAGGAATCGAAGTTGTAGACTTGCTAATTTCTTGGCAAGTTTAAATATGACAAAAAAATTATCAGAAGGTGAAAACATCAGTTAACAAGTATGTTTAACTAAGTGATATTGCAGTAAATCAACTTTGTAAATGAGAGTGAAAGAACGGAAATTGCTTACTTGCTAATAACATTAATATTTTGGAAAAGATGATAACGTTATTTTGATGGGGTTTAGAATTATTTTTACTTGTGCTGATTATTGATCATACGAATGATACAAAACAGACCCCTAAGGTTGTTGTTCAGCACTGAGGAGACCCTACTACAACCGCTGGAGATATTTTATTTACAGCATATATATTCTTTCCTAAAATGGCTGCATTGGCCAAGATCAAGGCTGTTTACAACAGAATCTTGCAAATGGGTATAAATTTCTGAGGAGTAAAGCCACATTCTTAGCAGCTCTACATTCTTGTATGGAATGCTCTGGGGAGAGTGCTTATTTCTAAGGGTATGTCCTCATTATTTGTCCAGTTCTGACTTGTGAATCCATCTACTTAGGAAAACACACTGATAACCCCTCAATTGACATACGCAGCACCTTTGGTGTTACAGATAGACATGCACCACAAACCAATAATGAGTTCCTGATGCACACATATGGTACCTTCCCTGCACACACATTCTGCCCACCGTTTCTAGCTCTCTTAGTCTTTAGGCAGCATTAAGTAGATCATGGTCAGAGGCTCACAGAACTTAACTCTAGTCTTCCTAGGAACAACAATTCAGGTGACTAATTCTGTGTTTGAGGCGACCATACAGATCAACCACAATTTTGAGGATCTACTGCCTATTTCAATCAACCTGTCTATGTATGATACACCATCTCTGGGAGAGATTGCACAGGAGCAAACGGGAACACTCTTCTTGTTTTGGAACTGTGTTTCTTAAGGGGCCCATTTGTCTTAAAAAAAAAAACACAAAACTATTTTAGATATTGAGGGTTGTTGAAGGGCTAACTGATTCAAAGGAAAGGGCATACTTCTATGGATTAACCACTGTGACCTTGGCCTGAAAATGAAGGTACTTTTCTGCTTGAGTTCAATGCCTTATTTTAAAAAGTCATAGGCAGAGCAATATCTGACATGCTCTATCTTATAGAATAAAAAAGTAAAGTTGGGACTACTCCAGACTCTACACATACTAACAGTAAATCAAAAAGAAAAAAACTGACATTAGTTTTTGTTTTTCTATTATTTGATTTTCTGAAAATAATAACCTTTATTGATACTATAAATCTCTTACTGGGCAGCTATAAAGCAGACATCATAAGGCTGCTATAGTTCTCTGTGCTGTCAGTCACATTAAACACACAGTGAAATCTCTCATCTCTTTCCTTCTCTTGCTCCATAGTAGATAAAAATCCTTCCAACAATCCTCCTGAGCAAAGAAAAGATTACTACATGGCACGTAATATATATATATATATATATATATATATATATATATATATACACACACACATATATATTAGTATGTGTTATACTAGAGATTATTATATTATGTTACATGTGATTTCTATTATACACATGTATTATATATATGTATATATATTATATCATTATATAATATGGTATACAGTATCTATATTCTGAACTTTAAAAGTTTTTCTTTTGTTTTTTTTTTTTTTTTTTTTTTTTGGCCAGTCCTGGGCCTTGGACTCAGGGCCTGAGCACTGTCCCTGGCTTCTTCCCGCTCAAGGCTAGCACTCTGCCTCTTGAGCCACAGCGCCGCTTCTGGCCGTTTTCTGTATATGTGGTGCTGGGGAATCGAACCTAGGGCCTCGTATATCCGAGGCAGGCACTCTTGCCACTAGGCTATATCCCCAGCCCTGAACTTTAAAAGTTTTAATCTTGTAGTTTAAGATAACGAAATCATTCATTTTACAAATGTAAGTGTCAAAACCTATATTATTCAATCAGTCAAGTACTCTAGAAAAGAGAAGTCAATAGTATGTATATATGAGCACACACGTGCATGCACACAAACACACACGCACAGAGACAAAGTTAACTGATGTTGAAGTATAAAGGCAGGTGTTCTTCTTGAGCTCTCCAACTGATGTAGAAAGTCTACCCACACTACTAAGGCTCATAGTCAAAGTTAACCATGTATACAAAATATCTCCACAATGTAACTCAGATCGGTGCTGATTAAATGAGTGCATGCCACAACCTAGACATACAGACAGATATAATTAACTACTGCAGTATCTTAAGCAACAGAATTGCTTCCAATTAAAACAATAAGCAGAAACATTAAAGACAATAGTAATGGTCATAAATCTGAGCTATTTCAGTAACTTTGTGGTTTTACAAGTCTTTTTTGTTGTTGTTGCAACTTTGGTGGCCCATGCCTGTAGTCCTATTCCTTGGGAGGTCACTGTTCATGATCAACTAAGCAGCAAGTTCCTGAGACTCCTTCTCAACAAGAAAGAAAGCTGGATGTGGTGTCTCACACCTATCACACCTACAGTAGGAAGAATAAGAGGACTGTGGTCTAGGCTTGGCTCCACAAGAGATGATACCTTATTCAAAAGGAAAGCAAGAAAAAGAAGGGGGCGGGAGAGTGACTCAAATAGTAGAGAATCTCCCTACTTAACACAAGACACTGAATTCAAACCCCAGTGTTTATGTGTGTGTGTGTGTGTGTGTGTGTGTGTGTGTATCTTTCTTATACACACACAGTCACTTTTTTCTCTGAAATCAGTGTCCTCATCTACAAAATAACAAGGCTTAAAGGGAGGGGCATAGTATTAGCAATTCCTCTTTGGTGTCATTTAGTGGATTATATGAACATCTTAAGGCAATCAATAAGAGTCCATAACTAAATTAGAATTTGTATCTTTCTATTGCTTCCTCTTCAGACATTAGCACATTGCTAACCAGAAGGAAAGAAATGTTTCACAAATGTATGTGAAAGACAGGAAAGAAAAGAGAAAATGAACAAATGAATAAGTAGGTGAAGAAATGAATGCAACTTAATTTCTGGAACAAACAAAGCCATTGTACTTGAGACTGTAGAAAACAGGAATAAAAAAGACCGCTTTTAAGCAATCTAGAAGTGGTGACTAAGAAATGAGGTAAATATTAGATATTAATAAATGCACAAAGTAACACAAGAGTTTAAGTGTAAGTTCAAGCAAAAGGGATGTTCGGGGATGATGTGGTCAGTCCTCCACAGGTGCTGGCATCATTGAAAATGGGCCTACGCATAGTTTTATACACATGAAATGTTTCAAAAATGAATAAGCTAGAATATTAGCTAGTTGAGCATGGTGGCTCAAGTCTGTGATCCAAGTTACTTGGGAAGCAGGTATCTGGGAAGCATGTTTCAAAGCCAGTGAGATATTCTCAAAATTTCATCGCAAGCAATGGCTTGGCAGGGCGGCAAGTCTCAGTTAGCACAGCTACAAAGACAGCACAAAGGCCGGCACGAGGGTGAGATCCTGTCATCAGTAGTGATGCTGGGAAGTATAAGAAGAAGACAGCAGCCCAGGCCAGCCTCGGCATAAAGACAGACTCTATCTTGAAAACATTATCAAGATAAAAAGGGGGTTGGAGGTATGGAGCAAGGGGTACAGCGGTGCAATCTTGTAAGTGTGAGGTCCACAAGGCAATGATGGGTGTCATTTAAAATGCTACTATTTAGAACAGCAAATGCTGTAAAGGAGAATGGTACTCCAGTCAGTCCCAGTAAGAAATAGGAGACTGGAACCTGAAGAGTCCTAAGTGTTTATAATCCACTTATCCAGGAAAAGGACCTATCAGGTGACCTGATAAGGGAATGAGGTGTTCTATAACCTGGATGGAATATCCTTAAGGTTAACCAATTCCTTTGGTTTCACTTCTGAGCCAATTCACAGACTCTAGTTTCTGAGTCCATTTGTAGGTATCTTGTTTTCAGAGACAATATATCACTCTGAATTAGTAAATAGGTACTGAAATTCCTAACAATAGTTTCCATGAGACTTGTTGATATAGATTTGTCTTCTAAAACTTGTATCAACTGACTGGACAAAAATTAAGAAAGAAAGAAAAGAAAGAAATTACAAGTATATCGTGGATCGTTTTGAAGAAGTGCTTGAATCAGACACTATTGAAACTCGCTAAGCAAGAGGTTAACAGTAATCCAAACAAGAAAGCTAGGTAGAGGGATAAAACAGAAGGCTAAGTAAGACCTTATGAAAGGAACTATTGTTGGAATTCACTAAGCATCTGATAGGATATAAAGAGATGAGGGGCTCCAAAAGCTTGGGATGACTCCAAGGCTGGTAATTCAGAGTATATCAGTGCTCAATAGTTCTATAAGTATTGACCTACTGTTCTCTATATTTCAAAACATCATTTTCCACTAATACATTGAATCTCTAAATACCACTACTTAACATTTGTACCTGAGTTTGTTATTTAAAGCCAAATTCATATTGTCTAAATTCAGTCTTTCTTGCTAAAATCAAACAGCCGATGATGACTTTCCAAATGTCCCAACCACCCATCAAAACAGACATATGTATAAGACAAGAGAAGACTCTAATAGCATTCTAATGAAGGGTTCACAAAAGTAAGGTCTTCCTTAAGCCAAGCTCTTCAGCTAATTTCATCATGGGTAATCCTGTCTTACCAACGTCACATAGATGCCAAGAATCCTAACAGTAGCCTGACTCTTTTGTATGTTGTCCAGCCCATAAATATAACCAGCGAAGCGCCTCCCCTTTCCAGAACTTTATTTCAACAAAGCAATAGTTAGAGGGAGGGAAAAAAAATCAAAACAAAACACTAGACTTTCTGCAAGCAATTCGCCTGCAGTCGAGGAAGCCCAAATATGCTTCTTTGTGCTACCTTCCTCCACATACAATCCCAACTAGGAAAATGAGCCCTAATGTTTAAAATAGTTACCACAGCAACAAAGTGAACAGTTAAAAAGCAATGAACTTAATCAATGCAGGTCATTGTTGGAAAGATTATCCCTTGAGACAAATCTCTCACTGCTAAGATTATTGCTATTTATCTGAAGTGTTTTCTGAAAAGGTTAGAATGACTGACTGAGGGTTTCAAATCAATGAGATGTTTTTCTTTTCTATTTTTTCTTCTTTCAATGAGCTAGAGCTCCCAGTAGACCTGAGTTGCACTTTTAATCACGACATTAATCGATAACAATTACACCCAAGAGAATGCCAACATGGGTTTTCCAAGAAATCTCGGAGGGCTTAAAGTGCTGTACTTGTAGAAAGAGTCAATATTATGTGTTACGAAATAGAATTCAGGTCTGTTCCTTCCTGTTTCCCTAGAGCACCATAGAGAATGCTTAATATGGTTATGAATCACCTGGAGCTCTTGCTCAAATGCAGATTTTCATTCTGTTGGGCTGAGCTGCAGCCTAACATCTCTTTTTCTACATGTTCCCTGGCAATAGCCATGCTGCTCCAACCCAAACCTGCAGTCGCAAGATACTGGGCTTCATTACAACATTTAGGAGAAAGAGTAGAGGCCATATATCAAGGGATGACTATAAAGTAGCATTGAAGAAGAAGAGAAAAATGGGAATGCCAAGCTTACCTCTTAGAGGAGTACTTTCTAAATTCCAGTTATCAGAGATAGGGAGATGTGTTGCCAAAAAAAAAAAAATCTGCTAAAAAAAATCACTAAATAAAACTTTAATGCTAATAGTAAGCTCCAGAACTAAGCAAAAACAAGTAATAATAACGGCTGCTATTTGTGAAGCATTCGCTATGTGCTAGACATTGTCCTAAGCGCACACAGTACAGCAAATCATTTAATCTTCATGCAGGAACTGTACTGTTATCATCCCCACTTTGTACAGGAGGAAAGTAGAATAATGAGAAGCCGAGTGACTCCCCCAGGACACAGTGGGGGCGGGGGGGACCCTTGCATGTGGCCTCCAGGGCACTGGCTCTGCCCTTTGGGACACAGACATGTTGCAGTACTGATGGGAAACACAAATCATCACAAGGCGATGCAAATATTTGCAAACTGTTGCTGAAAGGGAATATGCAATAAGCACAGAGAAGAAAACTGAAAAGTCAGAGCAAGACCAGACATGAGAACAACCAACCAGGGGACAAATTATAAAAAGAAAACAATAACTGGAGATTTAGAAGAGTAGAGACAGTATCCACCCAGACAATGACTCACAAAATATAGACCAATCTACTTGGAACGTAAACACCCAAGAGAGGAAAGTAAGACAAGTGAAAGACCTCACCAGCCACTGGAGGAGACAAACCATTTGTTATTCCTAATAACTACATTATAACGGTGTCCAAGGACAAAAGACTCGTGATTATTCTTATATTAATCACCCAGTTCACAGATTATCTGAGCCCCTTGCTGAGTCTCTTTCTTTTTCCTACAGGAGTGATTGGACATTTTGCTTCTAATTAGCAACTCTATGACAGTAAGCAGGGAGAAAACTTGACATTCAAAGCTATTTATTTTGTAGATTTGGGACAAAGAGGCTAGAATGTGAAACTAATGATGGAAGCACATTCTTCTTAATAATCACAGATTTTAACGGACCTCTTTGCCTGGCCTTGGGGGCCAGAAAAGATACTGAGTGGGTCCAGTCTGCATCCTGAAGTCTAGAAACAGCCAGAACTTTACCCAAGGTATACCTCAGGTCAGGCAGAACAGAGTAATAAACAAAGTGGCTGTTTGCTTGGATGTTCACTGGAAAACAGCTGGTTCTGATTATTCAGACAAGGCTTAAAACAAAAAACTGACCTCGGAAACTTTTGAAGTTCACTGATCCCTAATGCAATGTATGTGCAAAGATGCTCTTGGAAAACAGCTAGTGGAAGGAAAGAAGCCTCCTTCACAGGAGGTAAGAGAACGCCTTTAGACTGTCCTGAAATGATCAGTTGTGTAACTGTGTTATTTCCAAGTTCCAAAATGAACTTGGTTTCTTCCACATAAAACAAGAGAGGTCATCTGGCTTCCACAGTTGAAAGGCGACATAACATCCCACATCTCTGCCAACCTCCACTTGAGGGGTGGGTAGAACAATCTAACTTCGTTATATTGGTCCTTCAACCAACACATACGACTTTTCTTAGGTTATTTTATCAACATGTTTTCCATCAGCATGTTCCTTCTTGTAAGACACAAACTCTGCCCCTTTGCATTACAGATGAAAACATTGTGGGCCTATTTGTAAATGTATTTCCATAGACATTCATACACATGTCAAGTCCTTTCTCTGTTACTGGAAACTTCCTTTCACTGGGTCTTATTGCACTGATGTTGGCACTGCATGGAAGCAAGGCTTACAGGTGGCAGCACCTGGTCTGGCTTTGTCACAGTGACACCCCCCACCCCCAAACTACAGTCAGACATTGAAATGGAGAAGAGCAACAAGCTCCCTCTTTCACCACCTACTGGTTTTGGCAGCTTCTTTTGAGCCAGTTATTCCCAGCTGGGCATTCTGCCATTTCCTTGAAGCAAAATTAAAGTGGAAATGCAAGGGTTTTATTGTAATTTTCCACCACATATTTATATCATTATGGGTTTTGTGCTGGTCTATTCCCCACGTGCTCTCACTGAATATCTTCTTATTATGTCACTGAGATTTGAAGCAAATATAGATTGAAGCATGAAAACGAGAAGGCACTGTGTACACTCAATGATTGCTGAAGTTACTCCATGTCTATCAGACAGGACCAGAGAATTTGTAGGCCTCCCTATTGAGGAAGCAGAGGCAAAGGACCAGGCAAGGTACGAAAGGCTCAAGCGCCTTCCTCTCCTCAGCAGCCGCTCCTTCCACGCTGATTCCATTGCTCCTGCTCTTGGGATCCCTCAGGCACAGGGAAACCCACCAGTCAGTCAAGACCCTGGGTTCCACCCCTACTCAGTGCGCACATCACATAGGAACTGGCCACCTGCCAGCCCTTGATTGCCCCAGCCCACTCACCACTAGAGCAAATCTCCCAGGTGTGTACCAACTGGGGAAGTCCACCCACATGTCCCTGTGTGGGCCCACTGCTCAATGCACACAGAGACACGGAAGCATTGGGAGCACAGTGATCCCCACAAGAGGCTGCTGTAAGAGACACCTCTGTGTCACAATGGATGGGGACTGCCACATCCATACCAGTTTCTAAGACCTCATGGGTTCTTGCCCCAGACGTGGCCCTCCATGACAGAAGTGAGGAGAACAAGGAAGAAGACGTGAGTTGGGCTAGAGGCCTTGGAAGGGAGAAGGGAGTGGCAAATCGCAGAGAACATCTCTCCTCGTTGCTGAGGGACGCAGCCAGCCGCCCTGGTGTGTGTGAGGAAGACACGTGCCCACTTCTGCAGCACATATACCAAACATACAGGGTAAAGAAACAGCGAGACCCCGGTACAAGGGAGACATGAATGACTTATGTGTTCCACAGTAAATTTTATACAACTAAATGCACTTACACACAAGTACGTATAAAACTGGAAATCTGGATTAAACAGAAAAAAATAGATTGTTTCTCCATTTCAATATCATACGCTGTAATTTTTTTTTAAATGCCCTGGAAGAGCATGTGTGAAATTAAAAAATATTCCCTTCTGTCTTACAACAGGGAAATAAGAGTTGCCTGGCACTTAAAATAAAGATCCAATGAGTACTGAGTGGACATTTAGAGCAAATAGCAATAATTATCCACTGTATGCCCGGTTATAGTCAGAACAAACTTGACTTTGATGTGACATACAAGAGGAATCTTCAAATTACAATTTGCTCAAAGACATAATCTGCAAGCACTGTGTTTTCCATGGGAATTCCATCTCTCAGAAAGAATGTATTTGGCTATATTTCTTATTGAAACTTATCTGTTTTTGGTTAAACAAAAACACACATTCTGCCAACTGCTGGAGAACAACAACAACAACAACAACACTGTGGAAACTCAAGTAATCCATGAAAAGAATTCCTTCACTCACCAGAGTGACAATTCAATCTGGCAAAGCCCTAAATCAAATCAAAAATGTTAAACTCTTGCACCTTGAAAGGACACCTATGTATACAGTTTGTAATTGCTGGTAAAGTTACTTAACTCTTACAGCCTAACACAAGCATCTGGTCAGATGCTGAAAGACAAAAAATATACTATGGAAAATATGAGTTCTCCAGGCTGAATTTCCAGAAGATCTGGGCCAAGTGATCATTCTGCACTGTTATTGATCACTGGGCTCATGAGCCAACACCCAAAGGGGACCCCTGTCTTGTCCTAGTCCTCGGAAGAGTGTGTATGTGGTCAACCAATTACGTAGGTCCTCAAAGACAGAGACAGCCACAGGCCACCTATTCCTGCTTAGACTGCCTAAGTAATAGAAGAAACTTGCTTAAACCACACAGCCCAGAAATTCAGAAATGGCGAGCAGACGTCAGCAATGAATTATCAGCAATGGCAGTAGGTCTTACACTGACCTTTCAAGTACTTAGCACCCAGTTTTCAGAATAAATGATGTAGGCATGGACACTATTTGCCAATTCCTGTTCTATCAGAGAATGCTTCTAGGCAACATCTGTATGCCTTTGAGTGAAGTCAGGACTCTGCTGACACCTGAAGAACTATACCAACAAGGAAAGTTTAGGATCCCAATTAATTTTGTCACTGCTAACTGTACCTCTCGTAAACACTGGGCTGTTCATTAGCAAATGAAATTTGAATTTCAAAGATGAATGAATATTCATTGACTTTGAGGAATTACATGCTAATGTATTTGCAATATTGTTGAGTGAGTGGCTGAATTTATGGTGCAGGCTTCTCTGTAACCTGGCCCATTCTCTTTCACCCTCTTAATTTCCTTGAAGCCTCATGTATGAGTTAAAATACCAAGGTGGAGGGAGGTAGCACATGGATAATAGAACACTTTGCCAGTGACCTTGCCTGACTCTATGGTGCTGTCTTGCTAGATAATTAACCACTGCCAGCAGTGGTCAGGTGTAAGCATGCCAGCAACTCTATGTCATGGTTTGCCAAGTGCAGTAAATTACTGCATCTTTGTCTAGCCAAGCTTTGAGCCTGGAAGTCTAACAAAAAGCACTTAAGAACCTCCTGAGACAGGAGAGCAGATTGGCTGACTATCGATGTCTCCTTGCTAGCAAAGTGCTTCCCCAGTTTGGTTCTGACAGTCTTGAGTTCTTACAGATGCCTGGGCTGCCGACTGTGCCAGGAAACAAAGGAAATGGGCTTTTTTCTGCTCCAATGTGAACACCAGGAGTTCCAAACACCTTACCCCTTCTGTCTCCATAGGATCTAACCACAGTCTGCACACCTGACATCAGTGCACTTTCTCAAAGGTGTATTCAAAACCTCTCGGCTGGGTGTGGGCTGGGATCCCAGGCTGGCCACCTGCCCTTGGAGATTCCCTGCTCTTTCCCTGACTGGCGCTCACACAAACACAGCTTTATGCCTGCTTGCCACAGAAACCTCTAATCTCCTCTCCTTCCTCACTGATTCCACAGCACTCCAGACTAAGCAAAATCAATCTCACACAATTTAATTAAGCATACATGAAATCTGTAATGACTAAGCAAAATACAGGCAGGAGCTAACCTCTATTGTTACTGAACAAACAGTGTAATGGACTGTTGAATGATTAAATAAACATCAATCAAAAAGAAGACAAGCCAAGAACTGATGGCTCACACCTGTAATCCTTGCTGCTTGGAAGACTAAGAAACAACGGTTTATGGCCTAAGCCAGGCCAGGCAGAAAAGTTCTTAACACTCTATCTCCTAGCCACTAGAAAGCCAGGCTGGAGATGTTGCTTCATTGGTAGAGCACTAGCTGAGGAAACAAGCTAAGCAAGCAAAAAGCCCTAGGTTCAAACCCCAGGACCAGCAAAAGAAAAGGAAATTCTTGGTATAACATATATGAGCGATACAAGATGTTTTATGTTCATTCTTAATAACTTTTCTAAAATGTGCCAATAAAAATAACTGCAACTTCCAGTTTCCTGGTTAATTCAAGCTCTATTAGGGTTCTCTTTAACTTTAAAAGAAAAAGCTACTGAAAAATAAAATGCATCTAAAGGCCTTTCATCCAGGAACAATTACCAGAGGACTTCACACTACAGCATTAAATAATCTTCAAGTGGTAAAACCACCATGAGGAATACTTAAATTATTTAAGATAAATCAAACATACAATAAGTAGTGACTCACTTCTAACCCACCTGTACATAATAGTTAACATGAAAAACATAGTTCATGTCCTTCTCACTCTTCTGTCACAGAAAGTCAGCTTTAAAATGTCCCTAGAGAGACACTGTCAAGATCAAGATGTCAAACATGACATTGACGGGAAAATTCAAGTATAAAATGCATGTCCTTGGCACCAACTCAAGACTAAGTATGAAAAAGAAAAAAGAAGGCAAAATGGGGGAGACATTTATTGCCAACAATATAATCACTGGTAGATCCTAGAACAACTCACAGAAATGGAACCTTCACTAAGACTCTGGCTTAACACATCTGATAGTATTCCATGGTCTAAAGAGAAAACTTGTCTCAAGGGTTCAGTTCAAGGGACCATTGAGAACCTATGTTCTGTAAAAAGCTTTCCGTGGACTCCTAACTAACTATTTCTCACAGATCCCAACTCCACCCAGAAATTATACTCTCCAATAAACTAGAAAAATTATAACAGCATATATGTGTATCATTACACTGATGACTTATATCTACTTATTAATAATACTCATTTCTTCAATAACTTAAGAAGTTAGTTTTGCCATTACTATAGGTATAATGGGGGAAGAGCATTTTAATAAACAGAAGGTAGCCAAGTTAATGACCTCTTCTGAAGCTTTTTAACAGTGATTTATAGACCCATACACAGAGAAAATAAGGTACCTTTAGCTACAAACACAGCCTAATAAAGGGACTGTGTTCTGCACATCAAGAACAGCAACAGAAATATAATAGTAGGGAATTGACTTTAGTAGTTTACGTATTTATATCCATAATGGGGCACTACTGTAATCCCAGTTACTCTGAGTACAATAGGATCAAGTAATCAAGGTTAGTGACTAGACACAGCCAAGAGTTAGGTATCAGACTCCATCTAAAATAAACTGGGGAGGAGGAGGGGAACACAAAGGAACCGGGCCTTGGTGCCTCATACCTGGAACCCCAGCTATGTCGGAGCAGAAGGCTGAGAATTGAAGGATCCAGTTTGAGACCAGCCAAGCAGAAAAGCCCAGTTAACCAGTAAAAAAAGCTGACCTAGACATAGCACTCAAGTGGTAGAACACCAGGTGGACAAGCAAGCCAAGAGAGCACAATTCCTTGAGTTCAAGCCTCAGAACTGGCGAAGGAAAGAAGGGCGGTAGGGAGGGAGATACGGAGGGAGGAAGGGAAAGAGGAAAGGGCTGAGAACACGGCAGAGTGATTGCCTAGCAAATACAACATGAGACACTGAGTTCAAACACCAGCACAAAAGAAAGGAAAGACAGATGATTACTTAAATCCACTGTTATAAATTTTATATAACATAGTTAAAATGTCACGCATGAACAGAAAATCGAGATAAATGGAATATCTTTTTCTCTTAAAATACATCCTCGGCTTTATCACTAATAATCATCAGAGGCCTGCTATTTAATCTGACTTTGTTCCCTACATGTAAAGATGGTGAGTTAGTACTTCCATTAACTTTTCTGGCAGCTTTAGATTTCAATAAAATGTAGGCTTCGCCATCCAAGATAGGATGTTTTACTAAACATGGTTCTACAACAATGAAATGTTCCTAGATTCTGGGAAGTTCAAGATATCAAGTTTTCCTCCTTTGCTGCCTTCAGTAGAACATTAACTACAAATGACTTCCTAGCTTCAAAAATGATTGATTTTATAGCATTGAAAAAAAGGGAGTGGGGGAATGGATGACATGGTCCAAAAAATTGTACTCATTACCTGTCTTAAGTAACTGCAACCCCTATGTACATCACCTCTACGATAACAGTAAAATGTATTTCTATAAAAGGTACCTGAAGGTCTGAAAGACTGCAACTGTTATCTATATTTATGTTCATATAGTTTACATGCTAACTGCAGCAGCATCTTTAGAGTTGAGAAAATGCTTCCTAGGGTCGTCTTTGAATACTTGGTTTCTTTCAAGTGTGTGTACCTGACATCCGTGAAATTTTAAGCCACACTAAATGTGGTACTCGGGAACTCAGGAGGGGACTTCAGCCACACCCACACACAGGCTCACTAGTAGTGGTCGGGTAGGGCATGGCAGCAGGTAGATATGTTTAAATAAAGCCTTCTCAACCAGGCCAAGGCTTAAAGATGAGTGGTAACGTGATACATTTTGATTTTCGATTAGATTCAATTTGAAAATCACAGAAATCCACCTTTCTTCCTTCCAGGGTCACTTAGCTCCATGGGGAAAACCATCCAAAGGGGAGAACCTAGGACAGGAAGTTTTTCTTTAATAAACACTAACCACTGATCCTATCACAGGCCCTGATTAAATAAATCAACAAGGTTCCATTCAGGAAATCCTCATGACAAGTTTCTCGGTGGCACCCATTTTACAGATGAGGAGATGGGAGGATAGAGACAGAGACTAGTGAATGAAAGGAGCTGGGTTTAAATTAAGTAGTTAAACTCCAGACTCCAGGATCTCAAAAAACATCCCTTCCTCCTTCTGCCAGTCACTGATTCCATGATGCTTATCAACTCAAACAGGAAAGAAAACATGGTGGTTACAGGGGAAACCCTAAGTCTATAGCTTTGGTAGGTTTTTGCTTTGGTTTTTCCTCCTCTCTTGATAAAGGCAACAATTTTCCATTGGGGGGAAAAATAAACTGTCTTCCAAACACAAATGACAAAAACAGCAGGGAAGGAAATGCTATTTTCAAGTTTCTGGGAGGTTATCATAAACAATGGAGAGAGAAAAACAAATGCAAGTTTTTAAAGAATGACAGTTGACAGTATTCCTTTTACCGCAGTGCCTATAAAATTCAACTGTCTTGTGTCTAGAGGCCATCCTGACCACACTCTTGTGGGAAAACGAAAGGTGACCATGCTTGGCAAGCAAAGCAAGCAGACTGTGAGCAAGTGTAGATGCACACAGGTCGGAGTGTTGTGGAAATAAGCCCAGGCTGTTCTCAATTCACGAGTTTAGCTGAGATGGGTGAACAGATGACAGCAACAACAAACACACACCGCTCCACACGATTCCCTCCACTAGTGGGATAAATACCCAGAGAACTTATTCAGTCCCATGCTCATTTACTTCCTTCTTGAACCAGTCCAAATATTTGCTATCTATTAAATATTTATGCATAGTGTTTTACTACCTTCAGGGTTTTATTCTGCACAGAATTAATTTGCAAACACCTGTAGTCAAAACGGCATACTTTTCCTCAAAAGAACAACAAAAGCCTTTGTGCAAACATTTCATATCAATTAATCAGCCACAATACAGATCTGAAGGAGATACACGTAGGGCCTCAAACACTGAAAGAGCAGAGCACAGGGCTTCACATCAACAGACTCAGAAGGCTGAGATTGGAAACAGGAGCAAAATGTTCTGGAGACACATTGAACCCAATAAAAACGGAGTGTGGTGATACGTATTTGTCACCTGAGCCAAGAAGGAATTGTAAATAAGAGGACTGTGGTCTATACCAGACCAAGAAGAAATCTTAATCTAAAAGTAACTAAGCAAAAAGGGCTGCAGATGTGACTTAAGTGACAGAACTCCGGGCTGGAAAATTCAAGGCTCTAAGTTCAAATCCTATCACTCCCAGAATATATTATTGAAAGAACAATTTAAGGAAAGCAACTCACCTGTTACCTATTATCTAACTATTTTGTTCAATTTGGGTACCAATGGAAACTCAAAAATGGCATTTTATTTCATTTTCCAAATCTACTTATTTAGTAAATATTGGCACAATTTGTCCCTTTTAGATTTGACATTTTAAATGGCCTATTTTATATCTATTTTGCAAATAAGATTAAATCATTCAAAGAAAATCAAGTCATAACATACAATAGTTCTTACTTAATATTAGAAATAATAGCCTAGGAGTACTTCAAATCCAGCTACTTGACAATTTGTCTACAGACCTGCAAACACCCAAAAAACTATCCAAAAGGAATAATTGGGACTATACTGGATTTACTGGATTCTTTTTAAAATCAATGCTAACACACACATACACACACACACACACACACACACAAACACACACACACACACACCAGGACTAAAAAGGTATAGAAATGTTATAATTGCATTTCTTTACCCTAGGCTGGATCCTATTTTGGAAGGGAAAAGTGCTCTACAATAAGTCATTGGCTTAGTTGATAAAAGTAAAACAGAAACAGTAGGCTGAAGTATTAACGATAAATGTATGGAGATTTATAATTATACTCTGGTTGTGCACAAGAATACCTGAAATTTCCAGGTGCAGGTGGCTCACACAAGTAACCCTAGCTACTCAGGAGGCTGAGAGCTGATGATCATGGCTCAACACCAGCTTTGCAGGAAAATCTGTGAGATTCTTATCTCCAACCAACCAGCAAAAGGCCAGAAGTAGAGCTGTGGCTCAAGTGGTAGAACCCTTGAGCTAACGAAGCTAAGCAACTGCACCCAGGCCCTGAGTTCAAGCTCCAGAACCTGTGCGTGCAAGCATACACTTACAAAGAGAGAAATGCCTACATATTAAGAAAATCACCTGAAGAAGAGAAGTGCTAAAATCTATAGTATGGAATATCCACAAGTGGTTCAGAAAGCATGAGAAAGGGACACAGCATCCAATGATGAAGTAAATAACAAAACGGTAAAATGTTTAATGAACGACTATAAAAGCTAGAATGAGGTCCTAATTATTATTATTGGCCAGTTTCGTGTAATTTGAAATTATTGCCAAACATAATGTGAAAACGGCACCAGTGAATAATGAATGGCATGCACCTGCAATCTGAGGTAAATGTCACAGACTGAGCTCAAGTACAATGTTACAGGAAGCCTGCAGTCCTTCACACTTTTGCCTTCAAGTCACCGAATGTCTTCTGCTGTACACGGCAGTGGTGGACAATCAAGATTGAAAAGACCTTGGGTCTGAATGCAATGGCAGTGATTTAGCGCTGACGTCTCTCCAGAAAAGCACCACCACATACACTTCACTTGCCCATCCAGGATAAGGAGCAGTGACGCATGCCCACCCTAAACACGCTGGCTGCTGATCGTAGGGGCCCACATCAGTCCTAGCAATGAGGGCAAGAGGGCTCACGGCACCTGTACCCAACTCCAGGGGCGGACTCCGGGCTTACAGTAAAGACTTGGTGCCTTTACCATATGCAAGCCCTATAAGGAGAAATGAATATGCTTTGCACTAAGCTCTAGGAACCCAGACAAGGAAAAACAGGCATGTCATTCTGTAATTACAATTTAATCTGTGAGACACTTTTGTAATAAAGGTAAGTATCAGGGCTGTGAGAAAGTCTCAGTAAGTGAGGCTTTTTCTTCACTTACTCAGCAAATATTCACTGTGTTAGGGAAAGGAGTCTTCAGGGTGAGTTAACATTCATCCCCGTCTAGCATGCTGAAGAGCCACAAGATACTTCTATGAAGGAAATGGTTGCACATTGTCTACAGGAAAACTTAAGTGATGAAATTTTGTTTAAGAAAAGCTATTCTGACTGCATTCTGATAAGCATAAATCATAAAGAAGCAATGGGAGTTAGGCACAGCAGTTCACACGTAGTTGTAATCATCTTAGAATGAGAAACAATATTAACAAGAGGCATAAGCGGAGATGGAATTCACAGGGCTCCATACCCAAACCTTGGGTCTGATGAGATGTGGTGGGGTGGAAGCAGAAAGGATGCACCCCTTCCAGCTCAAACTCTGGGGGTTGTTAACAGCGATAGAACAAAACGTTAACTCTGAACATGGTACCTGTAAAACCCCAGCATTGTATCATTAGAACTCCATTTAGATACAGAATTTAGAATCATGGCAATACCCTGATGTTCCAGAGAAAAGTTAGAGTAAACATGGGGAGATGCTTGATGACTAAATGCACGACCCTTGTATTGTAGCCTCTGAGGAAACTGCAAGGCTTGAGAAGAGATCTACGAATAAAGATGCTCAGAAAAAATCAAGCCAGTAGCGTTACCTGGCAGCCCACAAAGTTAGTGTCCTGTCTAGAGGCTAGGCCCAGTGACGGAAGCTCAATTAGTAGCCATCACATTCCCTGCAGATGTGAGCTTCCAGATGCTCTGACTGATCTTGATCATTAAACTGGCCCCAGGTCTCCCACTCTGCCGAAATGACAGAAAGCCTCTTGGGGGTTTGCATTGTGAAACAGTCCCAGTTCAGTTCTCGATTTATTCACTCCCTCCTTCCGCATTAGACTGCAAAATTAAACAAAAGACTTTGTTTTAAAAGGAAACATGATTATGGGTACACTACAGGCTTACAGACATCTTGGGCTTATAAGAGAACACAAAGGGGAAAAAAAGGTTCTTGAACTTATTTATCCCTTGTTTAAAAATTATCGATGGGCAAAATATCATAATAAAGCACTGTTAAAATAATGCCCGTGTTCCCACTGCAACATGGCAATGCCAGGCGATTCTGGATTAAACAAGAACAACCTCCAAATGCACTGCCTGCAAGTGCTGTGCACATACACACACCCACACACAACCTCCTGGAACAGTCAGCCTGCACAGTCAGAGCAATCTTTTAAACACTTGGCCTTTGTCACCTACAGGGACCATCCGTTTGGGGCAATCATCTCTCCCCACACAGAAACCACGATACCTGTAATCAGTAACTCAGCAGAGCAACTACATTTTACAGCTAACTCCACCAACCAATTTTTTCTATATTTTTTTTTCATGATTAATGGACTGCCCAGATCTTCAATGTTTTTAGCTTCCCAGGGCACTAGGGAAAGCAATCAGTTTTTCTTGTACAGTAATTTGAATAAATAATACCCAGTCATCTTAGTGCAAGTATTCATTACACATGGGCTATAGAAAATAATCAGTCAGAGATCAAGTTCAGTAGCTTCAAAACACATGACGCAGGCATGATTTATACAGAATCCTTCCAGTAGCTGCATTTTTTTCCCCCAGAAATGACCTGGGCTTTATCCTACATGCATTACATAATCATCTTTTCTTATTTTGTGGATATTTCTCTAGAGCCAATATTCACACTGTGCCTTTCTATGGAAATGAACTCAAATCCAAAGTGGTCTTGTCATTCCTCAACCGGTTAACAGAGCAATCTGTATGTTGGTGCTTCAATCTGGACAGTCCTAAAGGATGTCCTCATGATGAATCTCCTTTAGGAGAAACAGTACTGTTGAGAGTCTCCTGCCGAAAGACCTTGGCTTCCACAGGAAGAGAGCAAGCACTATGTTCACAGGCAGTTAATGTTCCGCCCTTTACTTTAGGTACATAATATTGAGATTTTCATCAACAATTTTTTGAATGTTGCTCTAAGTGCAGAAAACTGGCTTTTTTCATGCATATCTGGAAACTATTCTGTTTAAGGAATATCCCACACGCAGCAGTGTACAAAAGGAGCATTCTCTTCTACGTCTTGCTACTAAGAAAATATGCCTACCATTTTGGCTGAGTCCCACAACACTTTTTTTCTTTTCATTTCTTTTGTGCCAGTATTGAAGCTTGAATATATGGGCTTATACTCTCATTTGGCTTTTTTACACACTTGAGCCACAGCTCCACTTCCAGCTTTTTGCTGGTTTAGAGAAGATAAAAATTTCATGAACTTTCCTGCCCAGGATGGCTTTAAGCTGGGATCCTTGTATCTCAGCCTTGTGAGTAATTAGGATTATAGGTATGAGCAACCAGTGCCTGGCTTTGCACAACATTCTTTTTGTTTGTTTGTTTGCCAGTCCTAGGCCTTAAACTCAAGGCATGAGCACTGTTCCTGGCTTCTTTTTGCTCAAGGCTAGCACTCTACCACTTGAGCCACAGCACCACTTCTGGCCATTTTCTATATACGTGGTGCTGAAGAATCGAACCCAGGACTTCATGTATATGAGGCAAGCACTCTTGCCACTAAAGCCATATTCCCAGCCCCTCCCACAACATTCTTAATGAGACAGAGAACTTAAGAAGAGAGACATTACTGTGAGGTACAAAGGTATTTTTTTTAATCTCCAAAGAAATTTCAAAGTTAACCAAAAGGAAATCATACAAAATATGAATTAATTCAAGATCGGTAACAGTTTTATTAAATTTAGAGGTACAAAACTAAACTCCAACATTTAAAAGACTGGGTGGTCTTACACAGGTTTCCTGATTTCACTAAGAGTCAGATGGGAATAACTGAATCTACCCAGTGAAGAAAGTAAGCCTAGCATGTGTTACCTATAGGCACTCACTAAATATTACCTTTCCCTGGCTTTCCACTCAAATACTGCAAATGAAAACTTCATTTGAGAATTTCCTAACAACCCACTCTGTGAATGTGTGTTACCCATCAACAATTACTTGCCAGGCTGTACACAAAGAATATCAGAAAGTCTTTCACCTTGATAGATGTGTAGTGACAATCGCAAGTGAACTCACAAGCTGTTACTCTGAATGTTTGTTTTTTGTAGACCCTGTATGTTCACAGACCAATGCAAAAGCAAAAGCCATTCAAATCAAACATATTAAGTCATACATAAATAAGGATCATAATTTTAAAATCTCCTAGGTCCTAACCACATTGGAAAGATTGTTCCAAATAACAAAATCAGTATATAAGTACTACCATCCACTTCCTTGACACTGCCTAGTACACTGGATCAAAGAGAAAACACTCTTTAATGGGTTTCTGTCCTCATTACACTATTCAGCCTCTGCCATAAAACTGAGGAAGGTCAGTCCACCTTTCTAACATTGTTAAGTAACAGGTCAAAAGGAAGAACCACGAGGATGAAATGATTATTTATTCTTGATAGGAGAAAAAGAATGTTTTTAGTCTCTTATTCCCAATTGCAAAGATTCCAATACATATTCACGTTAATAAACATTTTTCATGCTAATGAAGAATAACCACCTGCTGAAGTCAAAAGAAACAGGCCCACGTCTAATTGGAAACAGCAAGATGGGGAGTATTTTCCATTGTGTATTTTGGCTCTCCAATGTTCAATTTGAGAACTGTAAGGCAAAGCCCCGGAAACTCCCTAGTCTTCCATCAGCTGAGTCAATCTTCAGACACACACTGCATGTATTCAGAATATTCAGGACCTACACAGCTGGAAAGGAGGGCTTGAGGCCCTGGCATTTCTTAATGACCCTGTGTGAATTTTAAGTGAGTTCGCAATCATGTTGGGTGAGGGGGGGCAGCAACTCTGCATTTGCGAAGTTCTGAAGTGGAAATAATAGGACCCAAATGTTCTAACATTCCTTCATTCGTTTCAGAGAAATCGCCTGTGTCACACTTGGAACCGTCTGCCAAAGTCTACACAGACCAGAATAAGTAGTGGCCGACTGAGCTAAGTAATGCTTGGTCCAAGTTTCCAAAACAAGTCTCACAATTTTCCATTTATGAAAATTAAAGGTAGGAGCTATACTTTAACATCCTGAATAACAACAACTTAAAATACATTTGGTTTTTAACTCACACCTTGCTTCAAAACGTAGCCACCATTATTTAAGTATCTTCAAAACAGCCCACTAACCCTTTCCTTTTCTGATAAACTAGTTCTATCAAATGAAACTTTTGAATCTGTGTCATTTTCTAAAATCTGGGCCTTACACCAATAACTCAGTGGAAAAGAAATGTAAGATTCTCCATGTAGCAAAGGACCTCGCAAAACCCCTGCTTGGAGCGCAACCTGGCTGACAGTACATTTTTTTGCTATAAATTGATTTACTGTGTTTATTTGCTATACTGATGATTTTTTTTTCGACCACAAACCCTGTTTTTAAGTATATTCTTTACTGGCTGCCAGTTTAGAGAAGTGACCTGGAAATAATGATGTAATGGGCTACATGAAATCTAGATTCACCAAGATATGTGATTGGCCTGTGGGTTTTTAAGAATGGCAGTCTTAGGGTTGCAGATATAGCAGTCTTAGTCGGTAATGAAGACATCATGTTTAGTCTAACTAGACAATAACCTGGTGGTCATCCTGTCACCAGTACATACTGAAAAACCATAGCTTACCACTTCAAAAGATCTTTTCAGGCTAACGTATCCCATAAAAAAATCAGAACATCTATGCTCTAAAACTTGAGTGAGAGTTTAAGAGAGATGACTTCCAGTGCCAAGTACAGTGAGCTGTCAGTTTTCACTAGTGAGGACTTCAAAACTAAGTGGACTTTTCTGTGCTGCAGAAGACTTCCTCCCCCACCACCCCAGCCAAAGCCCCTCAGATTGTATGGACTAAAATGCTGTAAAGAATTTACATTAGTTTGAGGAGGAAAGAGCCTACGAGATTGTTTCTTTATGGTGTCACGAGTACCATGACAGTGATATGCGCAGAAAAGTTATGAAGCAGACCAAGCCTGAAAAAGTGAGCCAAGATGACACTTGACAGAAAATAAGACACATCCATTGCTCAGGCAAAGATTATTTTCTTTAAATGTATGTATGTGTGCAGGTTCACATTTAAATGTGTGTGTGTGTGTGTGTGTGTGTGTGTGTGTACTTATGGGAGGTCATAATGGAGGTGCAAGAGAACTCACTGTGGTAAAGCAGCATGAATTTCATAGGTAGAAGACAAGAAGGTAAGTATTTTTTGATACTACAAAAAATACTTAAGAGTTTACAGCAAGGCAATGACAATCTGAACATGAATAGTAATCAAATCTCAAAAAGAATAGTGACGTGGATTTGTTTGTTTCGTTATGTTAAAGTACAATTTTCGAAACAAGACTTTGTCAACAATCTTTTTAAATAGGGATGACCAAAATGTTGTCAGCCCTGTGGTATCTAACATTATATGTGTATATACATATGTTACATATATATGTGTCCATTTACTTGCATATATTTTTATACATGTATACATCCTTTTACATCCACAAACTTGTAATTGTTTTAACCAATGGAACACTTGGCAATGACCATGTGTACTGCCTTAGCTAGTTCATTAGAGACAAATTTTTCCCTAAATCTCTTGGGACTCCTTTCCTACTCTTCTGGGATCTTCTTTTCTGGGAGTTGCAAAAAGACCAACATGTCTACAGATACAGAGTTAGTCCAGTGCAGAGCTGGAGCAAAGCCCAGGCCCCAAGTCATTACCACCCACAACCAGACACAAGAGGGAAAAATCCTTACATATTTTCATCCATTAGTCTCTGCAAAGACTCTTAATAGTACTAAAAAAGTAGCTTGCCTCCTATCTCAATTCATGACTATACACTCATTAGCATAATAAAATGTTGTTTCATGTTACTTTGTTTCATAGCAATACTATATACTATATACTATATACAATAGTAAGGACATCGTGAAATAAATAAATCTTTTGAAAGAGCTCTTAAATATTTCAACACTGAATCTTAAATAGGAATAAAAATAAGTTACCCTGTACAAGTTAACAGTGAGAAGTTTTGTTGTGTGCTTTAATTGTTAACCTGTTTTTGTTCTGTCATATGATGTTGTTTTTAAATTATAAGTATATTAAACAAAATTTCTCATTTCTAATCTGGAGGAGAAAAAAATGTTTATGAGATTATTGCTAGCCACTCTTATTTTCAGCACTTAGTTTCCAAATAAAGTCTTTTTTGCTCAGTCTGGCAGAAAGCCTCTCACTGATACTTGTCATTCTTCTAAAAGGGATAAAAGGTGCGCACAAAGATGTCCACCTTCTTCTGTTTGGATGGGGTTTTGCAAAGGTGTCTCCTGGGCTGGCCTTCAACCCACTACCCTAATCCTTTCCATTTCAGCCTCCTTCGTAGTAGCGATGACCCTTATTTGCCACTGTGCTGCAGCAATAATGACTGAAAAGGCATCTTGCTAGCTTTTTGTCAGGCCGGAGTGAAATTGTGATCCTCCTAATTTCTGCCTCCAATGTAGCAGAGGTCAAAGCTGTACAAAGCACACCCAGCTCTGGATATTCTTTAGATGATTAAAAAAAATACTTCACTTTTACGAGTTACCTTTATTCTTCCCATGATGCACACACGTCTCCAACGAATATCAAAACTGTCATTGAAAGAAAACAAACTCTTGGTTGAGTCCAGGCGCCTCTCTCAAGTCCCCCGCTCCCCAGAATTATGCACACTAGGGACCAGATGCTGCTCATAGTTCGCCCGCTACTTCTTTTTCTAAATTTCACCCAGTTCATATTTACTGCTAAAATATTTCCTTTAAACTTGAATTTGCATATCAGGGAAAATAAACAAAACACAAAAACAAAGGACAAAGGATTCATTTATTCCTTCTAGGCTGACAGATTTCCCAGGGATGGCTTTTGTAATAAAAATATTAATGCAGTAGCAATGTTTTGTGCAGACATTTGCTCCTCTGTCTCCTTCATTTATAAATACATTTTAATGAGGTAATAGAGACACGCAGTTCTGCAAGTGTTCCTTTTGCTAACGTTTGTTCTGAATTCAAAGATTAGAAGTGGCTAATCTGTCGCATTTGGGGGCTGCCTTGTGAATGCAGCATTTACAGCTCATTGTTGGAGCATCTGGAAAGCTAAAGGCTCATAAATAGCCCATCCTCCCAAACATATGATTAGACAATAAGGGTAATCTGAAATTTGTGTAAAATCAGTAGCCATAAAGTAGATACAGTGTGCTACAAATTGTCCCTCCCTCCCTCCCCACCCTTCAGCCCACAGCGTGTATTGAAACATGGCTTAATGGGAGGCTGTTTGCCAAGAAGACATTCAGCCTGGAGTTTGTCTTTGTACAATTAAATTATGTACATTGTCAAATCTTCTCATTTCAGAAATCTATATTTTACTGAATTATATCCATGAATTAAGTCAGGCCTACGCTGGAGGTGTTCTGTGTTTCCTCAAGTGCATATATTTATATGTGTATGCTTTAATGTAATCGCTAGAACATGTAAGACTTGAAATAAAGAGCATGGTTCACATAGACAAAGGCTCTATGTTCTAATCAGGGCATAGAACAACCCCAAGTCACAAACAGGCTGACGATATTTGGAGTAACCTGGAGAAGCTAGTTCTCTAACACTAAGTGTCTACAGAGAAAAGGATCCCGGATGATTAATATATCCTGTAACGTACAGTTCATGAATTTACAGCTATGCTTTTCTTTAGTAGCTAATATTTATTGAATCATCATACCAGGCACAGAGGTAAACGCATGGACTGGCTAAGACACCTCAATACAACCCTATTACATCTGTGTGACTATTCATCTTTATTTTCCATTCAATAGATGAGAAAACGGAACCAAAGCTGACTGATTTAATAAGTTCAGTGTCACACAGCTATCCAGATTACAGATATTTTCCATACTGGGAGAAATATTCAAGCACCCTAGTAAAAGACTCATGTTTTATAGATAAGACATGAAGAGCTGAAGATTTGAAGTCTACAATTAAATCACGAGAAGAATAAGACCTTAACCCAACTCTGCTCACTGACATCCAGGAGTTATTCAAATGTCCTTTTATTTCTCACTGTGGGGATGGGTTTCCAACTGATTACCCTAGAGTGCTAACAACTTGTCTCCAACCCTTCCTAAACTGATGATGCATTTTCAAGCCCATGCAACAACCATTCACTGGTTTGCTAATAATCATTCATTACAAATGCACATAACTAGCAGAATTATGTTAGCTGTATATTCTGTAACTATTTTGCTTTATCACTTAGACTTACTTTCCATAATATTCTATCTATGCATGTTGGAAAATAGCACAGTGAAACCCAAACAACTGTATAATAAATCTTCCTTGTGTTTGTCCCTGTTAATACACGGATAACCAGGAGATTATTTTAAGTGTCTAGTTAGGGCCATCCTAGTAATGTAAGTATTATTATTTACTCATTTCAATTTTTCTTCATTGTAAAAAAGATATAGAGAATATGCTTGTACCTATCCTCATTATTTTTTGTAGAAGTTTCTGAGTCAAAGTTCATGCATACTTCTGATGCTTCAGTAGACATGGCCAATACACCTGTGCCTAGCACAAAATCAGTCATTATTTTTTTTATAATTATGAGGTAAACCATAAGAGCTTTCATGTGAATTGGACCTATATGCTGAATGTTCAACTAAAAATAGTATACAAGAAAAAAGCATCAGAACAAAATCAATTTTCCTATAACCTAGTGCTTATAAACATTTCTTTAAAAATCTATCTTAAAAAGTGCAGAGGATGAAAAAGAACCAAACTTGGAAAGATGTTTCCTTAATGAATGTTTTCCTACACCAGATTATTCATTTGGAAAACATGCAGGTGAGTGAACAGTACTTTAAGTATCTCTACACATCTAACAGCCTTCCATTACTTGTAGAACCACAAGTAAATCCCTCGACCATATTTTTTTTCCATGTGAAATAACATAACTGGGCAAAGTGATCACCAAAACACAATGTCTTTATTGTATTTGTTTGCTTTTATTTTACCAGTCCTGGGGCTTTCACTTGGGGCCTGAGCACTGACTCTTGTTTCTTTTTGCTCAAGGCTAGCACACTACCACTTGAGTCACAAGGACGCCTCTGGCCTTTTTTTTCTGTATATGTGGTGCTGAGGAATTGAACCAAGGGCTTCTTATATGCTAGGCAAGCAATCTACCACTAAGCCACATTCCCAGCCTCACAATGCCTTTATAATAAATGTGTTACACATACACACACACACACATACACACACACATCCCATTCTCAAGGACCAGAACTCCATTCAGAGTAGCTATGACTTTAAATTTTCATTTCAATGCTCAGCTGCCCAGAATGGGATGGGCAACTTCCTTCTTTAATATGGCTACTGAAATGAAAACCATCACTCATAGACCAAAAGCAGTGTGTCTCTGAGGAAACGCATTCTGATGATGTCAGACAGAGTTACTGTTGCCTCCAGAAGAGGCAGAATTGAACAGCCGCTCCTTTCCTATCAACTACAAAACATTTCCGTGGAAGAATATTTATAACACAGGATTCCAATGTTACAGGAGAATCCAGATAAATTTTCTGAATTATCTCCCAAGAACTACCGTTGATTTATCATCCCATGCACTGAAATTGCTATTTGTTGAATGCAACCAATTTCATCTATGAAAACAAAAGTGTAATGTCTGTATGCCTCTATTTTCTACCCATCAAGTCCATTACTGACTAGATAGTACTAGGTCTGGGGGGAAAAAAAAAGGAGGAAAGGAAGCAAAGGCAAATCCCTCAAGGGAGTAGCTGTTCAAGCCTGTAAAGGCAAAATCCTGAGAAAAGGGAAAAAGCTCCCTTCTTAAAGACCAGCCTGTTTTCCATCCTCCCTTGTGAAGAGTCCTCCAGAATCCTCCAACACACACCTAGTCTGCCTTTACAACTTTCACAGTTAATTGTACATGTTCATAAAGCTTTAAATTGGCTAAAGCCAATTACATGAATATTTTCAAGCAGGGTTTCCCAGCAAGAATACAACAAGTTTTATCAAAACAAAGGCTGGAAGAAATGTCTTTCTTCAACAAATGGGGGTGGGGGGGACTGGATATCCACATGCAAAAAAAAAAAAACTGAAACAGGATCCTTATTTACCACCTTACCACATCAATTCAAAATGTATATTTTTTCCAAGTTTTTCCATTTACAAATGGTACAATATTGTTCTTTTTAATGGATGAGAAAAATTCAGAATATACTAAGAACTTCAAAAAGCAAACTTGAACAAATTAAAATAATCCAATTAATAAGTGGGGTAGTGAGCTAAAAAGAATCTTCTCAGCAGAAATAAAAATTGCCAACAGACACATGAAGAAATGCTCCAATGTCTGCCCATAAAGGAAATGCAAAGACAACTTTGAGATTCTATCTCAAGGCTGAATGGTCATTATCAAGAAAACAAACAAAAACAGATACTAGTGAGGATGTGGCCTAAAGTAAACCCTAATATACTGTTGGTGGGAAAATAAACTTGTTCAATAACTCTGGAAAGCAGTACGGAGGTTCCTCAAAAAATTAAACGCAGAACTACCCTATGATCCAGCTATTCTAAACAAACCAGTATATAGTAAAGTCACCAGAAAAAAAAAATGTTCATTGTAGCACTATTCATTATGGTTAAGGTATGGAATCAGCCAAGATCCCCCTCAATGGACAAATGGATAAAAACAAAGATGTGGCTATATACACAATGGATTTTTACTGATCCATTACAAAGAATAATACTGTATCATTTGTAAATGGATAAACATGGAAAAAATTATGTTCAGGGAAGTAAGTCAGACCCAGAGAAATGAGTAGTGTATGTTTTCCCCTCATCAGTGGAAATTAAAATCTGCTTATAATCTTACAGGTATATACACTAGGCAGTATGCAAGTGTCTACAAATGTATTAACTGAAATACAGAAGACTAAAGGAAGAATGCATATAGTGTAATCCCTTAGAAATGCAAAGTCAAAGTTCAACAAACTAAACACCAGGAAACAGGTACTTGAAAGAGATGGGTGGAGTCAAGGGGGAGAGACAGAAGAATGAACAACAGAAGGGGTAGGAAATGCAATAACAAATTCACTATATATCTTACCAAAGTTATTTTTATGTAGCTTTTTATTTTTTAATTAAATTGTAAAGGTGATACACAAAGGGGGTTACAGTTACATAAGTTAGGTAATTAGTACAATTCTTGTCAAACAGTGTTACCCCCTCCCTCATTATCTCACACTTTCCCTCCTCCCTGACTTCCCTCCCCCGCCCCTCAATTGTAAAGTTCATTTCTAACATCGTGTCTTGTGCATATCATTGCTGCATTGGTTCACCCTTTGTCTTTTGTCTCACCATTTTGTGATTCCTCTTCCCTTTCCCAAATCAGATATATACCTATATACACAGGATACCAAAATCAAAAGCTGTGACAACAGGGAATAAACCAAATATGGGGGCAGGGGGAAGAAGTAACTTCACACAATACACTAAAAAATAAAACTACAGTTTCCATATCTTGGAATACAAGTTATATTAAGGAATAATTATCATAAAGGAAATTAAAAGCAGATTTAAGGAAGTGGGAAAACCTGCCATACTCCTGGATTGGGAGGAATAACAGCATGAAAATGGCGATACTGCCAAAGGGTACCTACAAATTCAATGCAATGCCCAACAATATTCCAACAGCCTTCTTTAATGAAATAGAAGCAATCCAAAAATTCCTGTGGGATAATAGAAGATCCCGAATAGCAAAAACAATCTTTAGCAGGAAAAATAAGGCTGGATGAATATCAATACCAAACTGTAACTCTATTATAAAGCTGAAGATATAAAAACAGCTTGGTACTGGCACATGAACAGGCCTAAGGACCCATGGAATAGAATTGAAGACCCAGACATGATGCCAGAGACCTATGCCAAAATTATCAGATAAAAGAAAGGCAGCCTCTTCAACAAATGGTGCTGACAAAACTGTCCACACATGCAGAGAAAAAAGAAGTTAGATCCTTATCTATCAT
Organism: Perognathus longimembris pacificus; assembly: GCF_023159225.1. NCBI lineage: Eukaryota > Metazoa > Chordata > Mammalia > Rodentia > Heteromyidae > Perognathus > Perognathus longimembris. The sequence goes on from NC_063174.1 coordinate 5,760,774, forward strand.
CCTGCACCAGAATCAACTCCAAACAGATCAAAGCCTCAATGTAAGAGCAGATAAACTGAAAATATTACAGGAAGGGTGTTGGGCTTTAAATTTGCCGGGCTTAGCTCTATTCCTCCCCAACACATGGGGAGGAATTCTGGGCTTATCTATCTATTCTGCGGGGGATCCATACCTACTCTCTCACACCCCCTCCGGCCAGAAGGGTATGGGACGCGGGAGTGGGGTCCCGGGTGCCTCAGTTCGCGTGTGGGTGCGAGACCCCGATGCCCGCGAGCCCAAGGAAGACACCCCAGATGAGGAGGCACAAAGATATACCCTAGAGGCGGGCACAGGGAAATGGAGACCAGATTGGCCACTGAGGGGTGTCCATCAAGTGATGTCAGGGGACCTCCCTCGGGGGCGGAGGCCCAGCCCCCCAAGGATGGGCCCCTGGGGTACCCCTCCATAGCACACATGCTGCCCCAGGAGCAGGGCCTTCTCTTCCTGCCAAACGCAGGAAGGGGAGGGGCAGGCCAAGGTCAGCTGTGGCCCCTTAAAGGCACAGCGGACCCCAACAGAACGGATAAGGGGATACACTAGTGCTCCCTGGCACAGGTCAGACTTCCTAATGATCCATAAACACAACAAACCACAGAACGGCTGGATAAATGGGCTTGCATTCGACTAGAACTTCAGCATGGCAAAGGATATAGCTAGAAAGATAAATAGAAAGCCCACAGAGTGGGAGAAGATCTTCACTAGTCATACATCAGACAAAGGCCTCATATCAAAACTGTACCTAGAGCTCAAAAAATTAAATCCCCCACTAACAACTCCTCAAGGAAACAATCACCTCATTGGTAAGTGGGCTAAAGAATTAAAAAGAGTTTTCTCTGGAGAGGAAATAAGAATGCCCAATGACACATGAAGAAATGTTCAACATCTCTAGCCATAAAAGAAATATAAATCAAGACCACATTGAGATTCCACCTCACCCCGGTTAGAATGACCATTACCAAGAAAACAAATAATAGTACATGCTGGTAGGGATGTGGCCAAAATGGAACACTACTACACCGTTTGTGGGAATGTAAACTGGTTCAACCACTCTGAAATACAGTATGGAGGTTCCTCAAAAAGATTAAACATAGAACTACCCTATTACCCCGCAATCCCACCCCTGGGCATTTACCCAAATAATCACAAACAAGGCCACACTAAAGCTACAAGCACAACTATGTTCATTGCAGCATTACTTAACCATAGCAACACAGTTGCTCCTTAGTAGATGCATGGATCAAGAAAATGTGGTATAGATACATGGTGGAATTCTATGCTTCCATCAGAAAGAATGACATCACCCCATTGGCAAGGTAAGGAAATGGAAAGATTGGAAAAAAAAATTATATTACATGAAGTATGCCAGACCCAAAGAAACATAGACTCTATGGTTTCTCTCATTTGTAATAATTATTATATGTCTAGGGAAGTTTTGTAAAAAGTGAGGGAAGAGGACGGTGGGGAAAGGAAGAGGGAGAAGGTTGAAAGATGTGACATTGTGTACTCATAAACTATTTTGTTAACTGGAAACCCTTTGTACAATTAAAAATATTAAAAATGATTGAAAAATGTAAAAAGGAAAAAATAGAAAAAACAGAGACAGAGACAGAATCACGCAGCCACTAGTTGGTCTAGTGGGGCTCTCATTCATCTAGGTTCTGACTTCAGCAACAACACAGCTGCATCGCAGCTTTACTTCGGGTTGATATGTTTTAACCTGCACATTTTCCTGTTCTGCTGGGAACAAAACCTTGGCTCTTTAAAATTGGCAACTTTTTTTTTTTTTTGGCCAGTCCTGGGCCTTGAACTCAGGGCCTGAGCACTGTCCCTGGCTTCCTTTTTTGCTCAAGGCCAGGACTCTGCCACTAGAGCCACAGCGCCACTTCTGGCTGTTTTCTGTATATGTGGTGCTGGGGAATCGAACTCAGTGCCTCATGTATACCAGGCAAGCTCTCTTGCCACTAGGCCATATCCCCAGCCCCAAAATTGGCAACTTTAAACCCATCCAAAATGTTTCTAACTTCTACAATGCTAACATGACTGATTTAAATAAAATTTCTTTTACATTAATGTTATTCCTCACAAAAAGTAATTCAGAGATTAGCTAGCCCTAAATCATAGGAAAAACAAAAATTAACAGAGGCAAGCTCAATTATTAAACACATGTTCTTCTAGCTCATTGATAATTAACACTTAATTATTTTTTCCCATTGCTTTCTCATTTGAGTAACTATTTGTAAAACTGTCTTGTAAGAAATGCCTTAAAGGGCTGGGAATGTGGCATAGTGGTAGAGTGCTTGCCTTGCATGCATGAAGCCCTGGGTTCAATTCCTCAGCACCACATATATAGAAAAAGCTGGGAAGTGGTGCTGTGGCTCAAGTGGTAGAGTGCTAGCCTTGAGCAAATAGAAGCCAGGGACAGCGCTCAGGTCCTGAGTTCAAGCCCCAGGACTGGCAAAAAACAACAACAAAGAAACACCTTAAAACATCAATCACAATAAAGACTGAGTTATCCCTTCACCAAAATGCTTCAGACCAAACTAATTAGGAGTTTCAAACTCCTTCAGATTTTGGAATAATGTCATGTCTACATGGAGATATCTTGAGATAAGGACTCAAGTCTATACCAAAAATATTTTCATGCTTCACATACACCTTATATACACAGACTGAAGGTAAGTCTACATATTTTTAAGGTGCCTGGTATTTGGACAACAACCTGTCACATGAGGTCAGGTATGGAATTTTCTATTTGAGACATCCTGTTGATGCAAAGTTTTAGATTTTGAAACATATTTGAATTTCAGTTTTTCAGAGAAATTTTAACCTATAATAAACTGCTAACATTTACAGAGCAATTACTGTGTGTTAGGCACTGTGCTAGGCATTTTACAAGGATTACTTCATTAATGCTAATACAGCCAGTAAAGTAAATGCCATTATCCCATTTTAGAAGGAGAAAAGTGACTCATGCTTGTTAACTCATTAGCCAAAGGTCCTGAAGTTAGAGGTGGTGAACGAACACTCTAGTTTAGGCAGTGAACTTCACTCAATATCAAGTGCCATGAATTCCTACATACCTTCTACTTGCAGAGCTGTGCCGAGACCTGATTTTAATCTGAGAAATCAGTGTGCCCTGCTCTGTCTGTAAACTCACAAACTGAGAAAGCCCTGCAAAGAAATATAAACAAATGTAGAAACAACAACTTGCAAGTTCATCTAACTGAATGTCAGGTGCACTTGTTCCGTATGCAAACCCCCTGCTCTGAAAAAGTAAAGCTATTTTATAAGAATAGTGGAGGTTAAAGAAGACAAGAAGCTCGACAATGTCCACTGCTTCCATTTGGCAAGTTCTTGTGCTGGTGGACCCTAGCAATACTTTCCATCTCATCAGCTGCTTCCTGCCTTCACTGGCTTGAATAACTCAAAACTTTTGCTTTAAAGCTGCAAATTTAACGAATTCACGTAGATTTAATGGAAAGTCTAAGTACACAAAACACTACCTCACAAAGCAGAACAGTGGTATGGAAAACAGGTAAAAATGGCATTTTAAACCAGATTTGGTGAAAATGTGTCACTTTCCATTTGAAGACTGGTTCCTTTACTCAGTGACTATGGACCAGGCTCTGAATACTTGACATGTGAGCTCAGCTTTTGAACAAATCATTTTGAAATTCACAAGTAAGTGATCAACAATTATTCTTCTGGGGACTACTCCTAGGACTCCTTTTCATATTTTCTAGCACTCTAAAACTCAATACATTAAAAATAGAGTATATTAGAAATTAGCCAGACATAGAGTCTCACACCTATAAACACGGCTGTCTCCAGGGCTGATGGGGAGAGGACTGTACTTTAAAGCCAACCCAGGGTACCTCATCTCAACCAATAAAAGCTGAGTACAGGAGCTGGGGATATGGCCTAGTGGCAAAAGTGCTTGCCTCGTATACATGAGGCCCTGGGTTCGATTCCCCAGCACCACATATACAGAAAACGGCCAGAAGTGGCGCTGTGGCTCAAGTGGCAGAGTGCTAGCCTTGAGCAAAAAGAAGCCAGGGACAGTGCTCAGGCCCTGAGTCCAAGGCCCAGGACTGGCACAAAAAAAAAAAAAAAAGCTGAATACAGTCATGCACCCCCATGCTCACGGCCACACAGGAAGCATAAGTAGGAGTACAACAGTTCAGGCTGACCTAGGCAGAACGTGAGACCCTTATTTGCAGAGTAACAAAAACAAAAGGGGCAGAAGTAGGAGAAGGCGTACCTAGCAAACACCAAGGTCCTGATTTCAATCCCCAATACTACAAAAAAAAAAAGCTAAAGGGTTAAAAATGGCACTGAGGCTTAGTGGTAGAGTGCTTGGCTAGCAGGCACGAAGCCCTGGGTTCAATTCCTCAGTGCCACATAAGCAAATAATAAGAAGAAGATTACCTCTTTAAAAAATAAAATTGAAACTATTTAAGAAACAGCATTTTTTAAAATGCATGTACAGAGTGCTGTGGAGACCAGGAGAAAGGACAGCATCACCCGAGGGTCAGAAACACAGCCCCAGCTGAGCGGGCCCTCATCAGACCACGGGGCAGACTGATACAGCCCGAGGGGTGAGCGCCAGATCAACCCCGCTTCTTCCCAAAAGTCAGGTGTTCAGAGGAACAGACGAAAGGGGCGGAAGCTGGAATCATCACATCTTGAGGTGTCACTGGAGATTTCTGAAGCAGGAAGTCTGAGTTTGCATGAAGGCTAGAGACGCAGTCTTGGGTCTTGAAGGGCGGGAGGAACTGTGGTACCCTGTCACAGGCACAGAAGTCCGAGAATGATAGCAGGCAACAAGTGACAGCACACCTGAGGGCTGGGGGCTGGCACCCTCCGCTATCAGACAGTGTCTGTCAGATGGCCAGACCACACGCAGGCAGGTGAGCCGCCATGGGGGTGAGACCTCATACCCTTGGATGGAAAGGTTTGCCAACTCCCCTCCTCCTCCTGAGACAGTGGCTCCGGGGAGCGCACCCCGGGACCCGACCTCCACACCAGGGGAAGAGTCAGGAACTGCAACGCCCTGAAGGCTTGGCACTAGAGTACCCTTGACCCAGGACCAACATAAAGGCCAGTAGATAGGAAGGCCAGCGCTGAGTGTGCCTATCAGGGCAGGGTTAAGCACATATGGAGATAAGTCACACAGTACTCAAACCCGCAGTCAAGCTACAACCATACACCTACCAACAGGGTGGTTATCTCAATTTCTAGTAATGATCGTACCAAAAGAATTGCATTCAAGTGAGAGATCTTGGTACTCATACCTTATTGGATGTCAGCTATAGGGACATCTGTCTATAATCCCAGCACTTAGGAGGCTGGGCAGAAGGATCAAATTGTCAAAGCTGGCCCGTGCTCTGTAGTGACTCTCTGCCTCAGAAAGCTGACATGACAACAAATAAAACAAATGAAACAAACAAAAAAAAGAGACTTTCCGTGACAGGAAAGGGGACCACGTCACTTCTACCCCCACACCACGATTCCAATAAATGTGCTAACTGTAAAGAGGTAAAAAGCAACTGAATTCCTTCTTTCTCATAGTGTGTGGTTCTTGTTTTTAAAAAATTCAAAAGGGTTTCAAAACAATCTTGGGGAAAAGCAAAGTATATTTTACAAGACAAAAAATGACTAAATTTAAGATTTCCTGCTTGGAGGCAGTGTGAGATAAATAGTTGGTCTGCCTTTTAAAAAATATATTTGGACTCATAATACACACACCAATGGACTTTCAATGATTACTTTTCTAATAAATATTAGCCATAACACTAAAGATATTCATTTAGCTTTCTTCTCAGTATTTAGATAAGTTTAATGTTACACTGTAAAAGTATATAGGGAGGCAATCAAATTCATTTGTTTAAACCCTTCAGTAGCAAAGCATCTAATTGCCAGAAAGGCAAATTATGAGGAAATCTACAAGCATTAATGACTTATTTTTAATAGGGACCTTCCCTCTGTCACTTTCTCAGGTATAAATTCAGTACCAAATTCTTACATAAGTAGAACCAAAGGTAAAGTATTAGCATAATTATACTAGCATAGTAATGGAAGTCATAACTAGAGTACTGAACCTTATTCATGAGTAAGTTTCACCAAATTTTACTAAGTATAATAATTGCGACACACATGTAAGACTGTAGGGAGACCTGAAGTTTAGAGACATTTGTCTGAGCTTTGAGCATTGCACCATGATTTTCTGGCCGGTGTGGGATGCCAGCTTTACCTTATCAGCACACCAATTTTTAGAAAATACCATCTGTTCTTAGCGAAGTACAAAACCCACAAAGCATGAAATTCCACTTGCAGTCACACAGGAGCTTGTAAAAGAGAAGACCTTGCAGTGCTTTGTGAAGCGAAATGGATGTTTTTTATTTTATAATTATTTCAAATGGGATTCATGCGGGGGGAAGGGGATAGAGTTTATGGCTCTTTCAATATAGAAAAATGCCTCAATTTTACTCTTCAACATTAGGCTGCCTACATAGGTACAGAGTTCTAAGAATTTGTCTTTTTAATTAAAATATTTGGAACAGAAAGGCTGCAAAGTAGAATAAAACAGATGCCCATGGAAACAGACAGCACCCAGCTCAGCCATTTGGGCATCCTGCTGTATCTGCTGCAGTCTCTTATGAAGAGGCCAGAATCTACAGGTAGAGTTAAGGACTTAAAAACCCATACCACAAAATTACTGAGAAGTGCAGTACTTTGTTAATTTCCAGCCATATAAAGTGGCCAAGTTAGGAGATTTCCATAATTTGTACAGTGATCACAAGTGTTGTCTGTATGATACCAATATCCCGTGAATCTGAATGTGTCGTCACACTTAGTCTACTTGGTAAGTATCTACTGTGTAACTGAATACATTGCTTTTTGTTTATATTAGTGGGTGTGAGGAAATATACATATAAATATATATATATATATATATATATATCCACTAGCTTAGGTTTGTTAACTGTTCCTACTGTCATCTCATTCCTTACTAAATTCTGATTTTTGGTTGTTTGGGCCAACGTCCTTTGAAGCGTGATCTTTAAAACAACAGACCAGAACTGGGAAACAGCTAGAACTGGGAACTAGCAAACCCTCCTGCAAATGTATAAAATCAGCAACAGTTCTTCACATGACTGTCAGGCAGGCTGAAGTGTGAAAAACACTGATTTGATCTACCAGCTACCGAGAAAAGTGTGTTAAAAACCCATCTATTTATTCCTATTGTAGATTTATTGGTTTCTCTTGTACTTCTATTTGTTATGTTTAGCTATTTAGAGGCTACACTATTTGAGCATATGCACCATTCAAATCAATTAATTACCCTTGAAAATTATTTCTTTAGCACCTAAAAATAATAATTTCTTGTACATAAATTGCACATCTTTGACCTTCTCTGAAAGTCCCCAGAGAATACAGGGCAGGGGGCTAAGATATGGCGAGGGAAGTAGTAGGGAGGAAAGGAAGACTGGGCAATTGAAAGTACAGAACAGAAGATCATCAAAGTCACTGTCCGTATTAAAACAAGAAAAGTCAGTGTGGCAAGCAAGTAACTCACAGAAAAAGGCCAGAGAAATAGAAGGTGCTACTAAATGACCTGTATACCCTCCAAATCCATGTTAGCATCTAAACACCCAGGACCTCATAATGGGACTGTACATGAAGAACATGGCCTTTTAAAAAGGTAATTAAGATACAGGAGGTTATATGAACAGGGCTTGACCTGCTCTGATCACTGTTCAAGGGCAGAGCCTACAGCACAGAGCACACAGGAAGAAACAAGGAGAGAAGATGATCAGCCATAAGCCAATGACAGGTGCTCAGAGAAACCAAGCCTGACAACACACTGACACTGTTCTTGTAGCCTCCAGAAACGTTGTTCACACCACCCAACTGTGGTGTCTTCAGTGACAGTAGCCCACCAAACTAGTAAGACAAGTGAAGGTGAAATCCGGAGGCCCCACCCAAAAGCAGCATCAGATGTTGACAAGAGATAGGACTCAAACCTGAAAAAAAGTTCTCTGGGCCAGGGAAAAGTTAAGAGATGCTTCCCACAGAGGCGAACTGTGAGTAAAGTGCAACATTCTCCATAGACTGTTCCATTCATTGAACACATCTTCAAAGAACACATGTATTCAGCAGTATTTAGTAAACACCTACTAAGAAATGTCTGGTGCAGGCAAAACTACATCCTATATGCCACGAAACTGAAAATATAAGGGAGGGGTGGGTGGAAGGGGGTGAAGATGTTAAAGAGAAGACACAGATCAAGACGTATTGTATACATGATCTGCTTTGTTAAATGGCCAAAATAATTCAATACATCACCTAAAAATCAAGAAAAGTGAGGGAAGAGATCAGGTGGGTGTGGTAGAGGAAAATGGTAAAAGAAATGATATTGATCAAGAGGCACCATATTCACAAACTGCTCTGGTGACTGAAAACACCTTCGCACAACTTCCTAAAGAAAATAAAAATATGTTTTAAAAAAGGAAAACAAATGCCAGGTACTGTTCTATAAAACCGGATACCTCACTTATCAAAAACAAATAAATATTCTGCATCTATTAAAGCTTCCATTTTAGTGCAGAATACAAAGGGATAGCCCTAATGAACAAATCACAAAGAGTATGTTAGAAAGCAATAAACGCTAGAGAACACAGTAAGGCAGATCAAGAGTGAAGGGTGAAATTTGTTTGCAACTTCAAGATAAACTTATCTAAAGAAAACATCTGAGCAAAGACTTGCAGGCAAGGAGTAATTCGTTAAACATCAGCCTTGGGGCTAAGATTGTATGGAATACAATATGCTTTATCGGTTTTTTTTTTCATGCAATCTCAAAATGAGGCAAATATACCTATTTTACAAATAAGGATAATCCAGCTTGGAGAAGTAGTAGAGCCATGATGCAGAGAGGTTGGGACAATCTCCCTGTGAACCAAGAATGTGGTGTATGATATCAGCATCCCGTGTAACCGAATCCAGATGTAAACCTTCCTCAGGGTCAAAGTGAGAGAAGCATGGAGAAAAAAAAAAAGTAGTTACAAGAACGCCAGTGCCATCGCAGAGGCAAACATAAGGGGTTACAGGCGAATGGAGGTGCAGCAAAGCCAGGGCTCTCAATTTTCCAAGACAAAGTAGTGACAAGTGTCACGGTAAAGTAAGGCCAGGGCAAGACGTGCATTCACTAAGAAAAACTTATGAATAAAAATACTATTCATCTTGGTCAGCAAGATGGAAGGCAAAGGGGGAGAAGAAAGGCACCCCATTCGGTTCAGAAGGTGACATCCCATTCTGCTAGAACACAGGTTTTAATAGCAGAGCAAGGAACTAAGGGAAACAGAGACTTTACAGGGGCTGGCAGCATTCCAATCTCACTGTTACTGTTGTTGTGTTTCCTAATTAATGAAAAAAGGGAGAATAAATTAGAAAGGTACCTAGTGTACTCAGCCACACAGTTTTCTGCGTTCCTCAAATTTTCTGCAATGCAGGAGTCATAATTATAATTCTAAACATGTAAATATTTTCTCACTTTATATACAATTGCTAAGTCAACCCAAAATATAAATGGCCTGTGAAAAACAGAATCTTTAAGTCAAAAGGGGAGAAAAAAACTAAACTATTCAGAGATTAACAAAATATCTATTTGTTCTAAATATAAATAAGGTATATACCAGCCTATCAGTGATAGCTAATGCTTTGATACTAGCTACTCAGGAGATTTGGGTCTGAGAATTTGGGTTGAAAGGTAGTCTAGGTGACTCTTATCTCCAATTAACTACCAAAACCAAAAATCCTGGAAGAGAGCCTATGGCTCAAGTGGTAGAATACAGCCATGAGCACAAAAGATCAAGGACAGTACCCAAACCCTGAGTTCAAGCCCCGGAATGCTCCCCAACCCCCGCCCGACATACACACACGCCACACACACGCACGGCATATATTGTGCTAAAATATAAAACCTATGCAGGTTTAATGTATTCCTTTCTATAATCACTTTCTATAAACACTCTTCCCAGACATGCTCATTGGGCTTGTTAAAACACAGGCAAAGTTGCATTTTTTTCAGGATAACTTCAGCATTTGCAAAATATTGAAATTAACTCTGAACATAATACAGTGATCAAAGTAAATAAATAATAACTCTAAAGATATGAGGAAATGGCAGATGGCACATGACGATGACTGTAGATCATTTTCAAAATAGCTCATACTTTATCCATCAGCACATTTTGCTAAAGCAATGAAATGAATATAACTTTAAAAATCAAAACCACCATAAAAACAGCATGTGTAGTATGATTATAGTTTAGAGTACAGTGGCAATAATGTCTAAGAATAGATTAATGTACGTAGAATAATATAAAGTACTAAGCAAATCTCCACATAGTCCAGGAACAAGAAATACTTCTAAGCAGCAAACTCTGCAACCATTATTATTAAATATTTGATAAGGTTTAGGAACTCGTTGCCTATCTACTACAGACCCAAAATGATGTGTAGTAATTAAAATCTGGAACGGGCTTCTGATTAATCTATTTAATAATGCCTCAAAGTTATTGTACTTTATGAAACAGAGGGATTTATTGTAGAATATGAGTTTATTTTACATAATAGAACGCAAAAAGGCATGTAAACATTGAGAAAATGTGTTTTCTATTTAACCAACTTCATGTGTTTCAACATTTAAATGTCGACCATTTCTGGATGTATTCATTACTCATTATCAAACTAAAATCATTATTGATTGAGGTCAGGCAACCTTCTAGACGCTGGCATAAGTAAAACAAGTCCCCGAGTTTTCATTTTACAGTGTGTATGTGGCAATTAAATAAAGATAAAATACAACTGCAGGTGACACGGGGTAGAGAGACGGGTGGCACCCAGGCAGGACAGGAGGCCTCAGGCAAGACGGTGCTTCCCCAAAGCTCCGAGGAGGAGGAGGAAGAGGAGGAGGGTGACCACCTCGTGAACATGCAGGGGGAGAACAACAGAACAGCAGCCAAGTCCAACGCCCGCAAGTGTCCAGGCTGGAACAGCAAGAGGAAGGACTGCAAAGGACAAGGAAGATAGCCACAAGTGACAGAGGCAGCCCGGAGTGGCACCCACAATAACGGAATGAAATGGGAGGAGAGCATGCAGGCTTACAGGAACAGGACAGGACGGCAGTGGCTGAGATGTCCCCGACCTTTAATGAAAGCTGAGAACATAAACCTCCCGCACGAAGCTTAGCTAACTCCTAAGAAGATGAACGCCCAGGAACTCACATCATGCCATGTGACAACAGCCAGTCTCCAAAGAGTCTGGAAAGTGGGAAGAGAGAATGTAGTAATCACATGCTACGTTCAAAAAGACTGAGCAGATTTCTCAGGCAAGTGTGGAGATCAGAAGCGGTAAACTAACACATTCGCAGTGCGAATCCTGTCTCTAGTAAAACTGCCCTTCAAAAGTGAGGGGGCAGTTATGACATTTCCAGGTAAACAAAATCTAAGCGTTTGATACCAAAAGGTTTTTCCCTGCGAGAAGTGTCCCAGGAAGTCCTACAGGGTAAAATGAACACATAGCAGACATAAACTCAGACCATGGGAAAAACAATGCCTTCAGATATAACAGCTACTATTGTACTGTTTTCTATCTTCTACATCATCAAGGAAATAACACACTTTAAAAATCTAAAATCGAGGGCTGGGGATATGGCCTAGTGGCAAGAGTGCCTGCCTCATATACATGAGGCCCTGGGTTCGATTCCCCAGCACCACATATATAGAAAACAGCCAGAAGCGGCGCTGTGGCTCAAGTGGCAGAGTGCTAGCCTTGAGCAAAAAGAAGCCAGGGACAGTGCTCAGGCCCTGAGTCCAAGCCCCAGGACTGGCCAAAAAAGAAAAAGAAAAATCTAAAATCAAGTATTGCTGTCACTTTGGTTTATAATGCCACACATTTTTCTAGTTAAAGAAGCTACTCATTGGGATAGATTATTAGGTGGTTTTGAAACTAAGGATGTATAAAGATAAAATTTTGTGACAGCAACAACCAAAAGAGATGGGGCAGAGTTGCCAAAGAGGCGGTTTTTGTATAAACTGACGCTGATATAAACTCAAATTAAAATGTTACCGTTTTAGAAAGCTAAATGTAAACTTAACATAAACTACAAAGAAAATGGTTAGAAAATATATGTGAGGAAATTAAAAAAGGAGTTTAAATATGTCACTAAAAAAATCAAACACCTAGGGAGATATTAATATTAGAAAGGAGAAGGGAATGTTATAGGACATGTTGAAAATAAGTTAAAAAGTCACAAATTTGGTCTTTCTCAGTAATTCATTTAAATAGATAAAATCCTCCAATTAAAAAAATAGATATTGAAAAATGGCTAGACACAAATGATTCAACTACATTATGTCTACAAAGAACTCACTTTAAATTCAAAAACATAAATGGAAAGAAAGCAAAAGGATGCAAAAAGGCCATTCAGCAAATAGTAACCAAAAGAGAACAAAAATAGATTTTTAAATAAAACGTGTACAAGAGATAAAGGGTGTTACCTTCTAGGACAAGGTTCAAAGCAGCAAAAAGTATAGACACATTATAGGACTTATATACCAATAACAGACTACCAAAAGATATGAAAGAAAAACTGACCAAATGAAGGGATAGTCTTATGACTTTGGTCCTAGAATGTATTCCTATGCGTGTGTGATTGTGTGTCTGTGTGTGTGCGCGCACACGCACGTGTGCATGGAGACACACACTCATGTGCACACCAATACCAGGACTTGAACTGAGGCAAGCTCTTGCTAAGCCTTTTCATTTGGGACTGGCATTCTACCACTTGAACCACACTTCCAGGTGCAACTTTTTGTTGGTTAGTCGAGTGTCTCATATTTGTCTTCCTGGGCTGGCTCTGAAGCATGATTCTCCGATCTGGGTCTCCGGAGTCGCTGGGAGTACAGACGTGAACCACTGGCAGCCATCTGCCAGTGCATTTTCTTTCAATCTTAAACTACAGAGTGCAAGACCTGACAACATACATATTTCAATGAGTAAAATAATTTGTATTCATTCTATTAAAATTTTACTCAAATATATTACAAAGTCCAAAGATTTTTTCATAATTCATCAATTGCCTATTAAAAACAAAAAAAGTAGGTAGGTAGATGTGTGTAGGTAGGTAGGTAGGTAGATAGACTGGTTCATACACACTTTTTGGAATGTATGAAATCCAAACTAAACCACATGAGCACTGAATAGCTCACAAGAGGACACAGAGGGATGTTTCTTAAGTAAGCAGAAAGTGTGACCTAGTTCCTAATAGTGAAAACTGCGAGTGGAACTCAAAGCAATCCACACAAACTTGCTTCAACTAATTCAAAAAGCAGTGCACAGAAGGATCTCACTGGTTCAAACTTACCCCATTGAGCTAAGGCATATCTACAAAGCTGCTACCTAGTACTAATTCAGAAATATTGTAATTCTGTAAACTAAATTTAGATTGTTGATATAATTCCAAGATCTGCAAGAATTAATAGCTATACCATATATGTATTTAAACATTGGCAGTTTTGAAAGTGAGTTATAAATACTACCTCTGCTCTTTTGGTGGGTGATTTTATTCTTTTTATAGATAAGAAAATTGATTAAATGATGTAAGAAAACTGCAGCTTAAATTATTTAAATGGTATTACTAAAGTCACTTGATAAGAAGTTGGTCTCAAATTTAAGTTATTTGATTCCAGGAACAGTGGAAATTCTACTATACCAACTTTCCAGCTTTTCCAGACCTGAATCTGAATTATATGTTCATTCTCTAAGTAGGCAGACTACAAATCTATATTTATCAAAAGAATGGGCAAGTTTAGCTTTCAAAAAGCTTGATGAAAAAATAAATGCTTCCCTTTCATTCATCGTTTTAATATTTTTATCACCAATGATTTGAAAATACACTATACAAGCCAATTTAGGCCCAATTCAGCCAGAATAAATTACAAGTGTCAATAAAACTAGTCCAATAGATGAAAATTAGTGCTTCCTGTATCAAGGATAACTCGTTGAGTGATAGCTTTGAGCAAAAATGAAAAGGAAAGAAGGAAGGGGACTTTAGCATGAGATTTATCTTGAAAATCTCTAATAAGGGGTGCTTTAACTTACGATTCAATTCTAATGCATCATCTCTAGATGATGGGTGTATACTTTATAAAACTCCACATCACATTTTACCAAGTGTTTCCTTTGGAAATTATGGAGAGCAAAATCAGTTTTAATTTTGATAAATATACAATATTTGCCTCATTAGAGTTATATTTCCAGTCTTCATTGAGAATGTTTTATAAACAGCAGTTGCATAGGCCTAGGGTTGCTTTCCTATAGCCCTCAAGTGAGAAAAACACAGATACTAAAGCAGCACAAATGGTGAACGAATGCAGCAGGGATACTCACTAGACACTATGTTGAAAATGAACTATACAACATGGGGGGGGGTGGCAGGAGCGAAAAACCAGGAGAAAATGAGGAAAGAGGTGACACTGTTCAAAAAGAAATGTATTCATTAGCTGACTTATATAACTGTAACCCCTCTGGATATCACCTTTACAATTAAAAAAATTTAGAAAAAAGAAGAGCAGAAAAGGAGGGAGGGATGGAAGGAAGGGAGGGAGGGAAGAGAGTGGAGGGAAGGAGGAAGGGAGGGAGGGAGAGAAGGAAGGAAGGAAGGAAGGAAGGAAGGAAGGAAGGAAGGAAGGAAGGAAGGAAGGAAGGCACACACACAAGCACACACATACACACACACACACACTTTTGGAATCAGAAAATGAAGAACTTATTACATACTACAGTCATTTTGGTAGGTCATCTTAGAATCTTCTCCATACCATACCGGTTATGGTTCAGTTAATAAAGCAGGTATACACTCTTGTTCAAATCTCCTTGCAGAAGACAAGAGCTAAAAACAACTTTTCCAATATAAAAGTATTTTGAAAAGAGTAGACTTAAGGACAAAGTATTTTCAAGTGAATGCTTCATCAGAATGAAAACAATACAACACCCTCTTGGAATTGAAAATCTGTCATCTTAACATTCAGTTCTATTGTGATCTTTATCTGGAGAAATATAACCAAAAAAGTCGGGTGCCCCTCGCTTCTCCCCCCCCCCCAAAGAATAATGTAAATACCATTCTCTTTTCATGCTCTGACACTGTCATTCCAACCTTTCTACTGTGATAGTCTTTGAATGCCTGAGCTTGTGTTGTGTGTGTGTGTGTGTGTGTGTGCACGTGTGTGCACAGGGAGCGTGCCAGGGTGGCTTCATTTGCTTGCTTCTTTCTTTTTTTTTTTTTTTTTTTTTTTTTTTTTGCCAGTCCTGGGCTTGGACTCGGGGCCTGAGCACTGTCCCTGGCTTCTTCTTGCTCAAGGCTAGCACTCTGCCACTTGAGCCACAGCGCCACTTCTGGCCATTTTCTGTATATGTGGTGCTGGGGAATTGAACCCAGGGCCTCATGTATAGGAGGCAAGCACTCTTGCCACTAGGCCATATCCCCAGCCCCTGCTTGCTTATTTCTGTGGAACACTGTGGGTGGAACCCAGGGACTCGCCCATGCCAGGCAGGCACTCTAATACAGAACTGCACCCCCAGCCTTTCAGGCTGTTTATCAAGAATACCAGTTAGTAAAACTGCAGTGAGGAAGGCAGACTGTTGGTACACAACTGCATTCACTACTGCCATAGCTGCCATGAAAGAAGGTGTGCTGTGCCAAGGCAGAAAGGACATGTTGGCTCAATCTGACGACAGGAAGGGTTTCCTGAGGAAATGATGTTTAAGCAGACAAGTTCTCCCTCTCTCTCCATGTTTAGAATATCACTGCTCTCTCCTTCTTTTGTGTTTCAACATTTTTTTTGCCTCCCTGGAATAATCCTAATTAACATCATGCTACCAAAATGTTCTCATGTTTCCCTTAAATTTTTAATTCATTTTCGATGTGGTTTTCCTTTCTTGCTAAATTCACTGCTTAAAACTAAGATTTTAGACTGCAGAATTCAACTTGGCTTTCATCACTAAGTGCTGAGTACTAGATGTGCCTCAGAGAATTGCTATCTTTCTCTGGTCACAAAGTGACTTTTGGTACCTGGGGGGGCAGGGGGAGGAAGAGGAGAAAAGCTCACAGTGATGCATAAACTATGTAAATTAAACATTGTATTTTTTGCTTGAACTTGAGGCCAGGCAGTTCTCACCAGCTCCTCCATCCAAGGTTGGTGGTCTACCACTGGATCCAGGACAACTTTTGCCTGCCTTTGTTTTCAAGACTCCTTGGAGCATGCTACAATCTCCTTATTTTACATGTCCACAGTGTGCATTATCTCTAGAAAATTTAGTGCTGAAATACACACTTTGCCCCAACAAAAATCATACTGAACTATTTAAAGGAATAAAAAAAAAAAGGTATGATGGTAAACCTCACAAAAGAATAATAGCAATTTTATCTACTTGTAGGAACCAATGGAGCTATAAAATGCCTAAAGTAATTTTCAGGTAAATGTGAAGTTAGATATGTAACATTGTTCAGTAAACAGGTTTTTTAACCTAGATGTATGATATTCGAATACAAAATAAAGTATGATGTATGAAGGGGAGGATTCAATGGTGTAACTAACTCCTTTGAACAACTAATAGTTTAATAAAATGAATTCCGGGACTGGGAATATGGCCTAGTGGCAAGAGTGCTCACCTCGTATACAGGAAGCCCTGGGTTCGATTCCTCAGCACCACATATATAGAAAACGGCCAGAAGTGGCACTGTGGCTCAAGTAGCAAAGTGCTAGCCTTGAGCAAAAAGAAGCCAAGGACGGTGCTCAGGCCCTGAGTTCAAGGCCCAGGACTGGCCAAAAAATAAAATAAAATAAAATGAATTATGGGGAGCTAGAACTTGTGGTATTGGGGAGGGGTCGGGGAAAAGATGAAGATGAAGGGAAGGGAGAGAAGTGCAGTCTCAATATTCAAGGGATATATGTGAAAATAGAGCAGAGTAAATTGAAAGGATGAACAGGCGCGAGAGGGATGGGTGAGAACAATGAATGGGTGACAGTGATCAAGGTTCGTGGTACTCATAAGCTGACAGGTTGAACTGAAACCCCTTTGTATTTTAAAAGATAGAAAATACTTACCTAGTATATTAAGAAACAGAACTAGTTCACAGAAGTGGGACAGTATGGACCATGACGGACAGCAAGTGAATTTAATTAGGAAGTATTAACATACTTCCACCAATGTGGAAGAACGGAAGCACAGCTTCTTGTTCTCCTATCATCAGTAGGTTGTTACTTTCGTACTGCAAAGTTTCAAGACGTGCAAAATGTCCCCTACCACCAAGAGGAAAAAGCAGAGGAAGTATGAGTGTGTAGGTAAGTTGAGGGGGAGTCTAGTACGCAGACTGAACTGCTTTGAAGATGACTTTGAGAAGAAGCAGTCTAGTTTAAAACCCCAAGATCCAGGGAATGAAGTAGAAAAGGCAGGGAAATAGAAGAACAAAGGAGGAATAGAGTTAATCCATGTGACCAGACAGAGCACTGACCTACCAGATTTCTCTCTGTCAATTCTGTTTGCCTGAGGATGCTCATATAGTTTCTGACTCTCATCTTAAAGCTCTACGCTTAAATAATTCTACCCGTTTTGTTCTCAAATAGCTGTATCTTTATTGAGCAGAGAAAATAGGGCAGTTTTCGGTGTTTTTCTAGGCTACAAGTCACATGTGCAAAGGAAAGCTTACAGAGCTTATGAGACTAACACATAAAATGCAAGGAGCTAAGAGCGCAAGAGTTGCCTGCTCAATTGCATAATGAAGATAATGTAAGCTCTGCAAGGGCGAATGGCTGTGCTTGTTTTCTTCCCTTCTCAATTATCCCTAGCCTCCAACACAACAGAATAGGCACTGAGTAAACATCTGCAGAATGAATACACTTAATAAATGCTGCAAATGAAGAAATCAAACTGGGTATGGTTGTTTTAGTTGTGTCTTCCCACCAGCATGTCTTTGTGCCTCTTTCTGGCAATGTCAGAAACTCCCAAATTGCATTTACCTGGCAACTCTCCAGAGGACTTGTTAATTTCCTACTTGTCCTAGGTTCTATGAAGCAGAACTATCTAACCTCTCTAGATCAGGAATAGAATGAAAATGGTTGATAATTAAGACATTAACATTACCATGTACCTACTATACTTTTGAACTTTTTAAAAAATTTACATTATCCAAAAATCAAAGTGAACAAGAAATACTATTATTCAGTCATTATATAATATCATTATTATTTATTAATCACCCTGACAGTTGACAGGACAAGACAGGATATAGCAGATAAGCACAGAGCTGAGGACCAGTGGTCCTGTAATCCTCATCAGCAAGCTGATAATGGAGATATGGATGTTGGAAGCAAGCTCAAGCAGAAAAATTTACTGAACTCCATGTCCAGTTAACCAGCAAAAAGCAGAGGTGGAGGCATAGCTCAAATAGTAAACTACAAACTAAACTGCGTGCATATTTCACTACGACATTTAGAGGTCTAACACGTCTCTTTAGCAGTTTCTCACTGAAATAATAGGAAATTCAATTCTTTTAAACACAAAGTATTAAAATGGTCAATTTCATACTTTTATGAATTTAATAATTCATATATATTGTGTAGTAGGGGTGTTTGTTTTTGTAAGTCCTGGAGCTTGAACTCAAAGCCTGGGCACTGTCCCTGAGTGGTTTTGCTCAAGGTTAGCACTTTAGCACTTGAACCACCGTTCCACTTCTAGCTTTTTGCTGGTTAAGTAGAGATAAAAATTACACTGATTTGTCTGCCTGACCTGACTCTGAATCACAACACACACCTCAGCCTCCCGAGTAGCTAGATTTATAGGTGTGAGCCACCAGCATCCAGCTGGCAGTACATTTTTATTTGTCAAATATCCACAAAGATAAAGTTCTCATTTCACTTTCCATTTTCAAGTCTCTTCCCATGTACCAACTGAACATACTTTGTTGGAGCCTAACACCACAAAGGCAAGAGCAACTAATCTGAATCGAGGTGTTTAGGTGTAGCTGGAAAGATAAGGCCTTATGTGATGTGCTCAGGGGAGAGACAGATTACACAGGTCAGCACAGTGAAGATGGCAAGAAATAAAGTGAATGGACAAAGGCAATGTGAGAGTTGAGCGCTTACAGGATGAACGCACTTTAGACAGAAAAAAAAAAAAAAAGAGATCCACGACAGATCTAAACATGATTTAGGGAGTATGTGGTAGAAGTAGGCTACTACTAAATGCCTCGTATACATGAGGCCCTGGGTTCGATTCCCCAGCACCACATATACAGAAAACGGCCAGAAGGGGCGCTGTGGCTCAAGCAGCAGAGTGCTAGCCTTGAGCAAAAAGAGTCCACGCTACAGGACTGGCCAAAAAAAAAAAAAAAAAAGAATGAAGTTAGAAAGCGGGAGGAAAAGTGCAGTGGATTTTTGCGCATTTGGGGGGAGGGGAGTTACAGAGGTGGACACTGACCTATAGACAAGCACAGGTCATAGGACAGCATGAACTGTGGCTGCGTGGTAAGTGCCTAATGCAGCATAACTCAGAGAAGACATCCAACTCTAGAAACCCTCCATTCACCTCCTCTTGTACTCACAACCTCACCTCAACTCTAGAAACCCTCCATTCACCTCCTCTTGTACTCACAACCTCACCCCCTCAATCACCGAAGAACTAGTGCTGCGCACTGAGAACCTTCTAAGCCAATTTGGCCACCCTCGTCCTTCTTTCTGGCTCCCTCAAATCCTTATTCCGGTGCACTAACTATGCTCTCCACTCAAGATGCTGGCTCTGTAAAGAGCTGCCTGACACAGTTCACTACAATGGGAGACACACAACACAAAAGAAAGCCAGTAAATACCAACCCAGGACTGAATATTCTGTAGCTATGAGGGAAGGCCTATTTATTTAGTGTGCTTGGGGAGACATTTTGAGGAGAGATATTCAGGGAAAGCCATGAAGGAGGAGACAGGGCTACCTTTGGGAACATGGTTCTCACCTGAGGATGATCCCAGTCTCATCTGGGTACAGAAAGTCAGTGTGGATGGGACTCGGCAGGCGAGGGAGAAATGAGAATGAAGGAGGCTGGAGAGGGGGGCAGAGCCACCTGGCACAAGACATGGTGAAGTGTGATATGAATGTTGGACTTAATGGGAATTTCAATGGGACTTGATGGGATGGTTTTAAGCAAGAAAGGTAGCATGTTTGAATGTGTGTTGTTACAAAGTGACCGTGGCTAGGGCCCAGAACAAATGAGTGGCACAAGAGGCCAAACTGACATGGTGATATCGCAGGGAAGCTTCTGGTTCTCTACTTAATATAGAGCTGGTTATGTGGTCCCCAAAAGAGATGATGAGATTAATTAATCAATGACTCTTGAACGTGGAGTTATAATCTAGCATTGTGTTTCAGACTATAGTAAATCTGTGGGGAAAGGCTGGGATTGGTCATAGTCCCTGAATATTTGAGCCATTGTAAAATAGTTGACACCTGACTGCATATTCTAAAAGTTGGAAGTTGAATTTTATAGTCTTTCCATATTTCCAAACAGTACAAAGATTGGAATCTTACTTATGCAGAAAGGACTAAATTGCTCTGTGTAAGCTGTTCCTTGAGTTTAATAAGAGCCTCTTGTTTGTTTATCTTACGTCTGGCTGTGTGTGTGTGTGTGTGTGTGTGTGTGTGTGTGTGTGTGTGTGTGTCACAATGTATGTGTTTAGGGATGCTGAGACTGATGGTCTATCAAGAAAAACCCACACTAGAATTGTTAAGAGCTGGGAAATGAGCCAGTTTGCAATCACTATAGGAACTGCTTGAACAAATTCCTTGTTGCCACTCTGGTAATAAGCATTCCAGAGCATTATTCTAAAGATGCTACTTTGCATAGTTAGTCCTCTCTAATGTATAAGATGTCTCTTCTAAAATCAGTCTGAATTGTTTTAAAAGGGAGTGTGGGGGAGCCAATAAGATTAAGCACAACCTATTCACTGATTACAAGAGTAAAAATAAATAATGGACCCTTATGTTGCAAAGATGTCTATCAGAAATGTATGGAGGAAGACTAGGAAAAGATACAATCTGGTTTTTATGGATTCATAGAGGAAGGAATGACAAAAAAATCAAAGAATTTCTAGCAAAAGTTCTTAGAAGTAATGAAGGTTTCCTAAGAACTCAATTTAGCTCATAAAAATAAAAACATGCTTTTAAAAAGTGAAAAGAGGGATTACTTAGCATGTGAATTCACATTCTTTTGCTTTGCAAGTGTTTTTGGAACCTCTAGTCACAATCAATTTATTCTCCCAGTTCCTATGGAAACATGTATTCTACTTACTGAGGCCAATCGATACTGACACAGTGCAGGGCAAATGCACTTAGGGAGAAATCATATCATTTATATCTCCAGTAAAATGTGCTCTTAGCTATCAGAAATAATAGCCAAAAGTGCCTGGAAGATCTTATGGAATGTTCTTTGAAGTTGCTAGCCAATAGTATAATTTTGAAAACAAAAGCAAACACACAATCTTAAATTTCATAATCCTGTATTTAGAATTTGAGGAGTGTAAAGAACATCAATTACAATAGATGAAAGGTGGAAAGAAAAACTGGACCAAAACAATTACTTAAAAAAAAAATTTAACGGGGCTGAGAATATGGCCTAGTGGTAAAGTAATTGCCTCATATACATGAAGCCCTGGGTTTGATTCCTCAGCACCACATATATAGAAAAAGCTGGAAGTGGCGCTGTGGTTCAAGTGGTAGAGTGCTAGCTTTGAGAAAAAGAAGCCAGGGACAGTGCTCAGGCCCTGAGTTCAAGCCCCAGGACTGGCAAAAGAACAAAACAAACAAAAATATTTAATATACTGAACATTGCCTTTTTCTACATACTTCACTACTCCAAAATAAACAGCAATGTCAAAAATAAGATCATATAAATAAAAACACTCTCAGTACTTTTCAAAAATTCTGTTCTAAAGAACTTGAGAGTTTGGGAGAAAGTTAGATAAAAAAAAAATATGCTAAAATCACTCAGCAGATACTTGTTGGAACTTTTCTGTGTGGTGAGCACTATACTACAGTCCATAGCTAAATTTCAGTTCACCTTGAAAAGAGATTTTGTGCATTTCAGCTGTTCTGTGTGTAGAAATCATTAGGTACCATGAAATACATGATACCACCACCCTCCACCAACACTGAAACTGTTGTGTAATTGAATTTATGAGCAATGCATGCTACTGAAGTAGACAAAGGTTTATAAGCCAAATGAACAATGCAGACATGTGTGCTGTGTTTTCAGAACACAAATCAATCAGGCTCAGTTGATTCAAGTTTTCATAAAGGGAGAGGAAATGAACTTGAACAACAGATGCAGAACTGGAAAAGTGAATGTGTCTCTTGAAATATTATAGGACAAGAATTTGCAAGGCTAGTCTAGGCTCTAATAAGAAATGAGTTTAATTTTGACAGGAGAGGAAACAATGGTAAGAAAAGGCCTAAAAGACAAATGCCACATTAATGGGTAAGGGTTTTTAACCTCAGAGTGGTAGGCTATTTTGAAACTACAGGCAATGGATCCATACATTGTGAATGCTATGTGAAATTTATAACTCAATAAATAACTTTTTTGTTTTGTGTGTCATTGGGCTTGAACCCAAATCCTGAGTACTTTCCCTGAGCTTTTATGCTCAAGGTTTTTCTGCTCTGCTACTTTGAACCACAGGTCTTCTTCTGGTTTTTAAGTGGTTCATTGGAATCTCACAGTCTTTCCTGCTCAGGTTGGATTTGAACCGTGATCCTCAGATCTCAGCCTTCTGAGTGGCGAGGCTCACAGGTGTAAGCCACAAGCACCGAGCCAATAAATAACTTTTTAATGTTGATGACTTCTACACTGGTGATTGTTATGACCAACAAAATAGTGGAAATATCAACCACCCCTAGCTAAAACTTAAATAATGATGGAAATTCATTATGATTAAAATCTATCCAACTTCCAAATGTAATGTTACAGGAAACTATTTGATGACACAAAAATATACTCCTGATATATTATAAAAAAAAAAATTTAAAGTAATCCTCAAACAGGTTAGCACATCAAGAGTATGAATATATAGCTGACTACGGCTCAAGTGCTGAGATCATGAGTGATTTACCTGTTTTTCTTCTGCCTTGTTTTTTATTACAAACATCTAAAAGGTTATTTTTAAGATTTTTTATTAGAAATGTTTTCATAGTATAGATTTTTATTCAGAATAGATTCATTGTAAATACAGAATTTAGCAGGATAATTCATGGTATTTTTTCAAGATAGAAGCAGGCATAAGGTAACAGATTCCCACACAATATGGCACTTTTAGGAAGCAATTTAAAACATTTGCTGGGATTAAAGTGGTATTGAAATGAGTAACTTACTCCAAAGCACATGTAAATTTTCAATGATTTTCAGGTGTGTGTGTGTGTGTGTGTGTGTGTGTGTGTGTGTCTGTGTGTGTGTTTACATCTAACAATACTTCCTTTTATTTATTTATTTTATCTGCCATACTAGAGCTTGAACTCAGAAGCCTGGTGCTCACTAGGCTAGTTTGCTCAGGGATGGTGCTCTACCACTTGAGCCATGTATACCACCAATCTAGCATTTTGCTGTTTTTTGCTTTTTTTTAAGGTAGAGTCTCAGACTTTCTCACAGAATTCTCTGTCTAGGCCAGCTTCAAATCCCAATCCTTCAGTTCTCAACCTCCTGACTGTTCTTTTCATTATTTATTTACTGACTTACTTGATTTATTTTTATTATACAGGTGACATACAGAGGGGTGGCAGTTATCTAAGTCAGGTAATGAGTACGTTGCTTTTTGAACAGTGTCACCTCTTCCCTTGCTTTCTTTCTCCCAGTTTTCCCCTCCCCAGACCCATCCCCTCCAAGTTGTACATTTTCATCATAGTATCTAGTGAGTGTCACTGCTGCTTTGTTTCCCCTTTGACACCCACTCCTGTACTCCCCTTTACGCTCCCCCAAACAGATAAACTTACATACAAGACAAAAAGGGATCCTCTTTTTTCCTTAACTCTACCCCAAAGACAGCACAAAATCTAGCCTGTTTGTGTACACGTCTTGCTTTCAAAAACCCTCTGAAACTACCAAGATTTCTATGTAGTCCATGGTCCTCCTCGGTTTTTTCTTTACGCTTAAAATATATTTTTTCTTTAATGTGTTCCCACAAGGAAACTCACCAACACTGCTTCACCTCCTCATTTCTTTCTTCATAATTCTCCTTGAAAATGGTTAACTTAGGGCAACCTGATTAGCAACTCCACTTGAGTTTCCCTTCTCCTTATTATTATAAAGATGGGAGAAAAACAAAAGCAATCAAGGGAAACCCCTATGGTGGAGATGTCCTCCATATTTCATGAAACCTATCAAACCAATGCTCAGATTCTATTTCACAGTAAGATGAGCAAAAGCACACCTCGTCAGCTGTAGCCTCTTTCCAAGCATTCACGGGTGCCAAAATCAGAACCTACAGTTCGGAAGCTCACGCAGTTGCATCTTGTTTTCAGTTCTTGTTTGCAAACTGTCAGTACGATCAGAATAAATTGCATGAGATGCAGTCCAATATGTATATTCTTGAGCACATCTCAATGTAGCCACAAAAAAATATTCATAGCTGCAGGTGTACAAAAAAAGCAGAATTATGGCTTGATTTGCCTTGATAAGCGTGGCAATTTTCTGTATACTTTCATAAACTGCTAATCAATTTCAGCTCAAAATAGATTGAAACACCCAACAGATTGCTGCCACAGTCCACAAATGTTTGTCATTTGGAAGCTGTGGCAATAATGTGGGGGACTGAACTATACCTTGTAAAAATTCTTCCCTTTGCCTCATAATAAACCCTAAAGAAATGTTAAAAAGTATTTTGAAATCACAGGTCTGCAATATACATTTTTCCCATTACATCTGAGATTAATGCTTATCACAGAGTCATAAGCCATATCTATTGAAAACAGCATTAGAAATAGATTATATTTCAAGTGTAATAATGATATTGAAGAACCAGAGATCCCATCTGTGTGATTCAATAATCCCCTAAAATAAAATTACAGACTTTTCCACATACAACTTGGAATTGATTCAACAAACTACTGCAATCAATAAATTTCTTATCAATATATATAATCATTGAAAGTAGTATCATTGTTTTAAAAAATGTTTTGTCAATATTCTGATCACTATTATTGCTATTCCCCAAACACAGAGAGTTGCTAATATTCATATTCATCTTCATGAACCTTTGGATTAGTAATGCTCTTGCCATATCAGTCATTCATCAGCCCAGGATATATTGCCAAACACAAGTGCCAAACTTTACTGTGGACAATCGTACACCTACACAGGAGGTGTCTACTCAAAACTGAGCAGAGACACTCCCTTTTTTAAGTGTCAGCAACAATTGGTAATGATATTTGGATTTGGGTATGGAATGTTCTCCATACAAAGTAGGAAACAAGAATAGATAACATTTCAAATTTTCACACCTTCTTCATCTAAACCACGAAAGTGGAAATATAAATTTTTGGATAAAGACTACACAATTTGACTTTAGAGGAAAAACTGAGTGTTTAAAAGTTATGACTTTAAGCAACTTCTGTGATGACCATCTGCCAAAAAAAAAAGTTGCCAAAATGAGAGGAGTGGAGTACACTAGACAGAAACTCTGTAGTCAGAAAGCCTGGTTGTCATGTTGAATCTTTCAGCATTGACCTTGAACTGACCTGCCCTCTCTTTCAGTTTCCTCACTTATAAAAAGGACATTCTAAGTATATCAGGATTTCCCTGATGAGTAAATGAGGCGTGCAAAGCTCCTGGAAAAGTAGGTCCTAGTTTAGCCTACATAAATCTTAGCTTCTCTCCTTTCTCATCATTTGAAAGAGAAGCCATAGGTCTACCACAGGAGTTCGCCTAAGAGTTGATCCTACTCAGTTTCCTAGAACTTCATATCCAAATGTTTATTTCCAGGGCTGGATCCTCTGGTATGACATATATTAACCTACTTTTCAAAACTAAAGTCTACTCTTCAAGAAATGGAAAACCATCTGGTCTAAAGTCATCATCTACTAACCCAACGGAAATAAGGATGAAAAGGAGTGAAACGTGCAAGATCCTAGAAAGTGTGTGCTCAGAATGCTCCTGCACAAATGGAAAATTATCTTTGGCGTATTCCCAAACTAACAGGGCAACAGCTGGATTCATTGGTAAGCAGTCTCCATGATCTGATTTTACTTACCTGCTCATGTCCTGAAAATTAAGCTAGAATTAACCTCTTTTCAGCAGAGAGATTTTCATGAACCACTGAATAAAAATATTTTTGAGTTCTGACCTTGACAACTGAATTTTTTTTTTTTTTTTTTTTTTTTTTTTGGCCAGTCGTGGGCCTTGGACTCAGGGCCTGAGCACTGTCCCTGGCTTCTTCCCGCTCAAGGCTAGCACTCTGCCACTTGAGCCACAGCGCCGCTTCTGACCGTTTTCTGTATATGTGGGGAATCGAACCTAGGGCCTCGTGTATCCGAGGCAGGCACTCTTGCCACTAGGCTATAATTTGATATTTACTCAAGTGAGGAAATTCATTTTACGCTCCCAACCCAAACCAAAAGCAATTCAGAGAAAATATACTAACATAGCTAAAATACACATTTCAAGGTGTCTTCAATGATTATTAGCATCCTAAGGAAAATGACTGACCACTCTGGACAAATAGGGTCAGTTTTTATTTTCTTGAGATCATCCAAGTGTTACTTGCTAGTTTCCCTTTGACACTAGGTTCAAGTTTCACATATTTGTAATTTTCTCCGAAAGGCCAAAACATCAGCACAACAGCTTCTGAGATAAACTACTGCCATATTAACCTTTGCAAAGACAATTTAAATGTAAGTCATAGGTGAAGGGTGCAAACTCATTTTTCACACTCGTTTTTCAAGTGATTTTGATTCTACTAATACTAATTTTCTCTTACAGAGTTTGTCCTTCCTCAAGGGCAAACATTTGAATTTCAAGTACATATTAAGTCAAAATTTGTTTCTTTAGAAGTTACATTTACAAAATGTTTTAAACTGAACAGATATTCCAGATGTCCTTATGAATTGATTTGGACAAATAACCTTCAGTGCAAAAGAAATTTATTTTAAACATTGATCTGAAAAGTTCTTGACCATATAATTTAAGACACCTTTCTGTCACTTTCTTACTATCCTTTATACACGTATGGTACATGCTACCCAGAAATGGGAAGCAACCAAAAGAGCAAAAGGAGAAATATTACAAGATTATATTCATGTTAAAGTTAATTCTAGGGCTGGGAATATGGCCTAGTGGCAAGAGTGCTTGCCTCGTATACATGGAGCCCTGGGTTCGATTCCCCAGCACCACATATATAGAAAACAGCCAGAAGTGGCACTGTGGCTCAAGTGGCAGAGTAGCCTTGAGCAAAAAGAAGTCAGGGCCAGTGCTCAGGCCCTGAGTTCAAGGCCCAGGACTGGCAAAAAAAAAAAAAAAAAAGTTAATTCTATCTCTTTAAGATGGATGGTGTTATACATTTTAACATATAAATTCTAGTAATCAAGTATCACACATATAGTTATACACATGCACATACACAGTAAGATGTTTGTTTCCACCAACAATATATGTTCACACATTATGAGGACTACATAAAACAGAAAGAGCTTTCTTCATTCACAGACCAAATCAAGATAACTTCATACATAAAAATTTATTGGCTAGAATGCTACCATTTTAAGCAACTAATATACATATCAAAATACATCCAAGCTGGGCTCTGGTAGCTCACACCTATAATCCTAGCTACTCAGGAGGCTGAGATCTGAGGATGGAGGTTCGAAGCCACCTTGGTTAGGAAAACAGGAAGCCACCAGAAAACTGTAAGTGGGGCTGTGGCTCAAAGTGGTGGAGCACTAGCCTTGAGTGAAAAAGCTCAGGGACAGAGCCCAGACCCTGAGTTCAAGCCCCACAACTGCCAAAAATAAATAAGTAGAGATAGATAGATAGATAGACACCAACAGATATACAGATCGATTGTGTGTTGTTGGTATACATAATAAAAGGATGTAATCTGTGTAATGGAACTACTTTATAATCTCATATATCTCAGCTTTGAGCCTTAGTTAATATTTATAAGGAGAAAAAGCTAAAATCAAATGACAAAATAGCTAATTATAATTCAAAGAGTTTTGTCCAAAGAAATTTAATGCATTTAGACAAAATTTGAAATCTCCTACTAAGCCTTGCTTATAGCTATGAAATGGAGATGATAATGAGTGTTTCAGAGACAAATAGATGGAAATGGCTGGGGAAATATAGAAAATCTATAGACTAAGAAGTCATGCGGCAATAAAAATAAAGAACATAGCTACTAGGGTAAGGAGAGTTTCCATACAAACAAAAAGTTTGGAATAGGTGCATGATGGATCTTTTAGATGTTAGGTTCCAGGCATAATATGGAAAAAATGCTTACTATATAGTAGACACAGAGTAAATTAACTATTGCACATTGCACAATTAACAGATGAGTCAATGTTGTATATGATCAAAGCTAAGCCATTCACTTGAACACAGGTCGAAGGGAACATATCAGATGACAAAACTCTGCCCATTGTGCTTTCTCTGTATTGTTGGTGTAACATTGTTTATGCTATGAACATTAACTGAAAATTATAACAGTCTTGACAAACGAATTATAAGAATTAATTATTATGTTAAATATTCTTTGCAACAAATGACACATTTAAAGATACGCAATTTATGTAGTCACCAAAAGCAAATTCTCTTTAGGTTGATTCCACTTATGCACTACTGATTTCCATTAAATAACATTATAAAGTTTATAGTATCAAAGGTGGAGGCTTATAAAAATTATTTGTTTGTTGTTTTGGTTTTTTTTATCTTTGCACATGCATAAAAGGGGTAGAGTTATTGCTATAATAAGCTTGTTTTAATTAATGTTTCATTTCACATTTGCTTTCATTTTCTACAACAGCTATTGCAAACCTCCCCAGTCTTCAAATACAAGAGTCAAAGACAAAACATAAATGGAGTGCCAAAGAAAATATTCACAAATCATACAGAAAGGGTCAGCCAATAAAAAACAATTCAACAGAAAAACCCTAAAGAAGGACAAAGACATGGATGGACACTTCATCAAAGAAACACAGACCAAACACATGAAATGATACTCACCATGGTTAGTCATTAGGAAATGCCAAAGAGCACACTGAGATAACACTTCACACTCACGAGAATAGCTTTCATAAAAACAAAACAGGAAGCCAGGTACCTATAATCCTGGCTACTGAGGAGGCTGAGATGCGAGGATCACAGTTTCAAACCAACTTAGGCAAAAAAGCCAGTGAATCCAATGAACTATCAAAAACAGTGTGAGGTGAAGCATGGGTTAAGTTGTAGAGTTTTAGCTCTGAACACAAAAGCTCAGGGATTAGCATCCAGGCCAGGAGTTCAAGACCCTGGACCTGCACACACACACACACACACACACACACACACACACACACACACACACACAAAGAAAGAAAACCACCCACTAGAGATAAGATGGGTTGGTGATAGGTGGAGAAACTAGTAACTTCTAGTGAGAAGGTAAAATGCAGTAACTGCTTAGAACAATACTTTGGCAGATGCCCAATAAGTCATAGACAGAATTACCTACCATACGATCCAGCAATTCTAGGCATCTATACAAACTATATACTAAACAAAAAATGAAAAGGTGACTCTAAACCAATTCCTATACAATTGCTATGGTCATGGCAGAAGTATTCACAATATCTGAGAATAAGAAACATCCCAAGTGTCTACACATGAATTTATAAAACCAACTATAGAATAATATAAAGGAGTACCATTTAACTACAAAAAGCAATAAAATTCTCATACAAGCCCAACGTGGATAATCCTTAAAAACATGATGCTACGTGAAGTAAGCCATACACAAAGGACAAGCATTATATCACCTATTTATAGGAATTATCTAGAATAGCACCTTAATGGAAACAGAGACAGATTACATTTGGAGAAGGAAGATAATAATGATTGCTTCACAATGCTGGGGATATGCCTAAAGCCAATGAATAGTACCTTTAAAGAATTAAAGATCCTGGGATGTAGCTCAGTGGCAAAGCACTTACAGAGCAAGTACGATGTCCTGGGTTCGATACCCAGTACCAAAAAAGACAAAAAAAAAAAGTTGAAACCCTATGCCCATTCAATCACTTCCTGTTCTCCCTCTTTCCAGACACAGCAACTGCCACACTGCTCCCTGATTCTATGAATCTGACCCCACTAGAGCCTCAGTTACCAGTGGCCTCACACAACATTTTGTCTTTCATGTGTGGTTTCTATCCGCTTATCCCAGGATCCTCAAGGTACAGCCTTGGTGTAGCAATTAGAGCATGTGTCAAAACTGTCCTCAGGGCTGGGGATATAGCCTAGTGGCAAGAGTGCCTGCCTCGGATACACGAGGCCCTAGGTTCGATTCCCCAGCACCACATATACAGAAAACGGCCAGAAGCGGCGCTGTGGCTCAAGTGGCAGAGTGCTAGCCTTGAGCAGGAAGAAGTCAGGGACAGTGCTCAGGCCCGGAGTCCAAGGCCCAGGACTGGCCAAAAAAAAAAAAAAAAAAAAAAAAACTGTCCTCATTTTTAAGGCTCAATGGTATTCTATGATGCATGTGTGTTTGTGTCTATGTGTGTGTCTGTTGTGTACATGTGTATAGGTGAGTATTCATTCACTCACCTAAAGAACTTGGGCTGCTTCTGCCTCTCAGCGACAATTCATGTTGCCAGTTTCCATTATTAACATACACTTTTAATATAACATCAGAACACTTAAATATAATGAATCCTAGATTTTCATATAAGAAAGTGTTGACCGTGTGTACATGGATTGCTTTTTTTACATATATATTATTTTTAGGTGAAATTTTATCCTCATTAACTTCTAATTGCACTAGCAAACATATGTTTAACACAATCTAAACATCATGTCTATCCTAAAATTTCCTTCATTTTAATGATAAAGTAGCTCTTTTTAGCTACCTACAGAAAAAATTTTATTTGGCCTAATACTTGTTTACTGCTTTCTCTATTAGTGTTAATTGACATATCATAAAAATATTCCCCACATAAACATGTTAACAACAACTAGGCCTTTGCAGATATCCTTAAGATTTGTCACCTAAATGGGCCCAGTCCAGAAACACCTTCACGTCTGGAAACACACGTGAATAAGAATACAATTTACAACTACAAAATGTCTGCAGTTTTTTCTTCACTCGACGCTCTCAGATGCATCACTGTCAACATCTGACCCTGACTGGTAGCTGATCAGAGAACTTTGAAGGCCAGAGGGTTTTATTTTTAACCTCCCTCTCTGGCTGACCTTAGCATTTCAATACGAGCATCAGTGACAGAGATGCTTCACAAGCGGCAGTTACAATCCTAAAATGTTGGGAAAAGCAGCCAAGTCAAAGTGATGCTCAAAGAACAATGTACACAGCATCATCTGCTTCTTACTTAAAGGTCTGTCCATAAATACATTCAACCAGAATGACAAAGATGTCAAGAGTTAATCTGCTGACCTTGGGATTAAAACACTCCTGAAAAACCTCTATGCCATGTCCTGCTTCTACAATAAATATAATTTTTAAATGAGTTCTGCCAGTAAGAGTTTTAAATCCATTCAGATTATTGTTGACATATGCATGAAGTTTATAATAGCAATGATCATCTTAAGAAAGTATGATTTACAGTCCATTATAGTAATCCATAGCAAAATACTTTCAGCTAGCATATCAGATAGCTGGACACTGCACAGTAATAACAGAATTCTCAAAGACATTATCTGAACAAAAGGTAAAATCTGAGGAAAATACATGAGGTAAGATTTCATTCATAATAAGTTCAAAGCAAAACAAAATAAGATAGTAGAATATATCTCAGAAACACAAGATGATGAGTGGTACAGTCAGTAGCAGAACAACAAGCCATTAGGTTTTCTAATGTACAATTTATATAACATTTCAATGACTATGTCAACTTCAAAATTGAACTAAAACTCAAAAATACAATAAAATTTCACAAAAAATTACTAACATGATTGATGTATTTCAAGCTCACTGTGAGCAACACCAATGCTTAATGTAACATGTATGCTATCATTCTCTAAAAGTAAAGATTCTTGGTGTGTGAAAGTTTTGCAAATAAAATAGTATAAACTAAAATTTTTCATGCAACCTCTCATTCACAAGAATGTAACAGACAACTCCTAACCACTAACACAGACTGATGCATGCACCAGTCTACACACACCATGGATCAGTGAGTTAACAAGACAGATGCTGGCATACAATTAGAGCAGGTGCTAGGTAACTGTGAGTGGAGGGTGAAGCCTAGGTGTGCAGACAGGGATAAGCACAGAATTGTCCACAAAATCAAAAGAACTCCACAACGAGGCAGAAAAGTTACATCTGGAAAATTCATGGGGCTCATGAGTGTACCCCGGGTCATGTGATTTCTAGGAAATGAGATGAACTGGGCAATTCCATAGCAATCAGCAAAAAGATGTTGAAAATGTTTCTCCAGAGGCTCAATTCAATTCCTCAGCTATAAAAAATAAGGCATGAAAAAAAGTTATTTCTGTAAGATGAGTTTTCAATGATAAGCAGTCATTCTTTTGACATTTACAATTTAGTCAAAGCCAATCTTTTCATCTACTTTAACTAACCTGACACTTCATGACCCTTTATCAAATTCCTTTTACTCAGTATGTTGGAACCACACCATGTTCCAATTATAAAGCTAAAGGACAATTTTAGGTATTTATCTAGGACAGTTGTAAAACTAAAGAAAATGAGAAATTACCTCGTCTCTGAAATTGAGTAAGAACAGCATTTGGCAGAGTAAAGGGGAAATTCCCCATTCCTGAAATTAAGGCAATGAAATCCTACTGCACTGGTTTCTTAGAGCATGTCCCGAGTAAGTCTCAGGGAGTAGCTGAAGGATGAGGAAACAGGTTGATATCTGAACAAAATCTCTTCAGGTGACAGACTACATGGCCCGTAGAAACTTCTAGTCAGAAATTTAAATGAAAGGACAGACAAGATAGGTAAGGTCAACTATATACTTAACAGCAAAAGTGTACAGTAAATTCTAGCCACTAGCAAACACTGCACTCATTAATATTCTAACGGTCCACAGAATCCCGAGGTTTACATGGCATGTGCAACTGTACAAATTGCTCCCTCGTCCAGGCATGTCTAATGCAAAGCAATAGCTGCCAAAACAGCAAAGCAAGGCTGGAATATAAAGGATTTCTATTATTTCTAAATGTGGATATAATCAGCATCAGGTAGAACATGAAAAGATTTCCAACTAAAATAATCACCTGCTACTCCGTCTCCTGTTCCCCGCAGCCATCAGCAACAAAATCATAGAGCCACATAAAAACCCGGAGGAAGGACTTGTTCATATGTTCAAATGAACAAGTCTATTTTCAAAAATGCTATTATGGAGAGAGTTCCTAGAAGCATACTCAACCATGCAATGAAAAGACTGCGTGAGCCTACACCATCTGCTGACGCCCGCCCGCCAATGCTCGTCATGTAATACACCAAGCAAGCCAAGACACGCAAGGTGTCCAGCAGGCCCCACTACATCAGCGGCGGATGAACGGGACAGCATAGGCAGAGCTACTTTGTAGCATCAGTGTGGGGGGTGGGGGAGGGGACCTGATGGCACAGGCAGAGCTACTTTGCAGCAGAACAAAGGGTGTATCGAACTATTACTTTCTTCAGTCTTCCCGTGAGTTATATTTAGCTTATCACAATGTTTTCCAGGTTGGTATGTAATAATTAAAATATATGAAGCACTAGGGAGACAATGGCAGAAGGACTACAAATCCTGGGCTCACCTGGGCAACAACAGCAAGACCTTGTCTCAAAAAATAAATTAATAACATGAGAAAGAAGAGGAAAGAAAAGACACGGAATGTGACCGCTCTTTCTTTCATGGTAGGGGCAGTCATTTTAACACAAGTGACTGGCATTCAACACCACGCGGTTCTCTGGAAGGGAGCTACACACCTCTTACGGCACATCTGGTGGCTGCAGATGGTGTCAGTGAGCATAATTTTTTCAGAGATGGCATGCCAAAAACATAACGCAAAACAAGATTTATGCCTGATGTCAATGATCGTTCTTGCCAATGTTAATATAAAATCTTGCAGGGATGGTGTTATTGCTTACTATCAGCTGAAACTTCCAGAAGAAAAATAAAAATGAGGAGCCATTCTGATGGCTTTAGGATTGACTGAGAGTAAATCGGTTTTTTTTTTTAGCAACCCACTGCATTCTTGCACCCTATCCTGTGGACAAAGATGGTCAAGTCTCCTGCTAGGATGCAACAGCTGCACAACAGGGAATCAACAACCAACCTAATGGGTGATCTGACTGCACTGGGTCTGTGTGCTCAGCGTGTCCATGTTACTGACAGCGTATCTTTCAAGCAAGCATTAAATATGCTACTTGCAGTAGGAGGATCAAAAAGAATGTTACTCTCAAAATGAGCACCTAATACACACAGAAACAGCACTAGGTGTCTAATAGATACATTGACAAATTATAGTGAACTGTTGGGGACATCTGTGCCTTTAAGAGGCCACAGCTGGCTTTAGCCCGTCCCCTCTTCTTCCGCCATCCACAGGAGAGGGGCCCCTGATTGGCCCCAAGGGCTGTCCATCAAGTGATGTCAGGGGACTTCCCTTGTGGGCGAGGGCCCAGCCCCCCAAGGATTGGGTTTCTGGGGTCCCAGCCATCAGACACGTGCTCGCCCCTGGAGGTGGGGGCTTCTCTTCCTGTGGAAGGCAGAAGAAGAGGGGACGGGCCAAAGCCAGCTGTGGCCTCTTAAAGGCACAGCTGTCCCCAACAGTGAACCTTCCCTTAAATAATATAAAATCTAGGAGAAAACAAAGGGCTTCAGTTATTAATACACACTATAATATTGCATAATCACCACTGACCCAATTCTGTAAAAGGCTTGAAGTATTGTAATATATGCCATGTGAATGAAAAAGCATGAAGACGTAGTAAAGGTCCACAAGGCACTGTATCTACTTCTACATAGAATGGCTGGGTTGAATTATGAAACACCCTACTTTTGAGAACTGGAGCATACATTTTCTTGAGTAAGCAAGTGAACTGAAGAGAAAAAGAAAAAAAAATCAGGCCTATATGGTATCAGGAAGTAACAACTGTCACTTTGACACTAAAAGGATTCACAAACACCACACAGCAATGAAACAGAAAGCACAGAGGGATGATGGGAAGGACATGTACACCACACAAGTCAGATATTGAGCTCCAGAATATTACTATTGTAATACTAATTTACTGACAGCTTACCTAGTTTCAAAGTCCCAGTATTTGTTTATATACACCCTATCTTGTTTACAAAATTCTTTTTAAAGAGTTGAAAATATGTACACAATAGCACATTACATAAGGCAAGAATAACTTACTAAAGCTGGGCAAAAGCAGAACTTTTTCCAGAAGCAATGGTAGGGATCTAAACTTTGGAGTTGTGTCCTTGGGAACATATAATAAAGGAGATAGATGCCAATTGAAAAACCACACACATACAAAATTACATTATGGCGGAAGAATTATATGCATCCAAATAAAGTTTGTAGGAAAAAGTTCAAGTTCTATGATAATTAGCACGAAACTAAGACCATTACACTAAAAGCATCCTCCTTTTTGAGTTGTTATATCACAGTCAATTCCCCCCGAAGTGATGAGAAACACAAACCTGTAACAGTTTATGAACTAGGAATAATGACAAATAGCTGACAACACCCAGGTATTCAGGAACTTCTAATCTGATGAATACTCATAGATTGTATATGACCTATCCATTCTCATTGCATCTTCTATAGAAAAATTCTGAACGATTTTGGCTGCATAATAGATAGTGAAATCACTTATGCTAAATAAAAAAAAAATCTCTTTCCTTGTTGACACTGTAATGAGATTCTGGGAAAAGCTGTGACATTTATACTTACAAAACTAT
This sequence comes from Perognathus longimembris pacificus, assembly GCF_023159225.1. NCBI lineage: Eukaryota > Metazoa > Chordata > Mammalia > Rodentia > Heteromyidae > Perognathus > Perognathus longimembris. Next base: position 5,797,026 of record NC_063174.1, read on the forward strand.
CTCAGATGCCTGGGTGCTCATATTGTTGCTACTAATATAGGAGTCTAGAAATGCTTATCAATTCTTTATCAAATGCACTTCTCTGCAGGCCATTGTCTCCGCCTGTCATAAAGCAAAGAGTTGCAAGTTTCTACCATACGCTGTTACAGCTAGTGTTTGCTTCTTCTTTTGCTATTAAGAAGCTTTATTAATTCTTCTGACATTTTGAATAATTAAAGCAGTAAATCTCTATGGCATCTCTGAAGAGTGATTTTGCCCATCAAAGAAAGAATGTCAGGAAAATTTCTACCCATTACTTACTAATTGTTTTGTTGTTGTGTCTATGTGTGATACGTTTTATTGCTACTGTTTTGTATTAGCTTTTTTTTTTTTCCCTGTGCGGTTGCTGGGGTTTGACCTCAAAAGCTTCAAGCTTACTCGGCCTTTCTTACTCAGTTAGTGCTCAACTGCTTGAGCCATACATCCATCCATGGTTATGTTTTTTTTAATTTTTGGTTTATGATGGGAGTCTACTGTCCTTTTCTTCCTTTAAACTTTGATTTAAGCCTCCTAAGTAGCTAAGTATTACAAACATAAGCCACTGGTACCCAGTATTAATTGATAATTCTTCAGTGTCTGAGCTAAGAATCCTAATCTTCAATATTTGATCTATTTTTTAAAATTGTTAGAAATAAAAAATGTCATACTGAGACAGAAAAAGAGAGACAGATCATCAGACAGACTCAATGCAGAAAACAAAATTGACTGGTACAATAACCATAAGAAGCCATACATACTTGAACCACGAGAAATTATTTTTAAATGCCTGTTGGGCACTGTCCTAGACACTGGGAATTTATCAAGGAAGATTCCCAACATCCCCAACCACACAGCACACACAGAGGAATTGGACACCAAAAGGATGCCCAAGGCCAACGTGCCAAATGTGAAGTGAGAAGAAAACATTCACCTGTAAAGATACCTGGCCATCACAGACGAAACTCAGGGGAGGGCCACAAGAGCCTAGTTAGAATAATAATCTGAGCAAAGAAGTTTGGCCTCTATCCAATTCAGCAGCAAAAGAAAAAAGACTGGAGCTGGGAATATGGCCTAGTGGAAAGAGTGCATGCCTCATATACATGAAGCCCTGTGTTCAATTCCCCAGCACCACATATATAGAAAATGGCCAGAAGTGGCGCTGTGGTTTTAGTGGCAGAGTGCTACCCTTGAGCAAAAAAGGAGCCAGGGACAGTGCTCAGGCCCTGAGTCCAAGGCCCAGGACTGGCAAAAGAAACAAAAGAAAGAAAGAAAAAGAAGAGAGAGATAAAGTGCCAAGTATCTGCTGGGCTCCTCTCCAGTCCATCCTTCTCTTTCTCTTATATGAACACTTGCACTGCTATACCATGATAGCACAACTTGCCAAGCCGTCCATCTTCGCATGACAAGTAATCTCTTCCCTTCATGGTCTATTCCAATGGCCAATGTTCACTGAGTCTCTCCAGTTGCTCTGGTGGAATACGATTTCACCCTGTAGTAACCCTCTAAGGTAAAGAAAGTCTCTCACAGTTTGCCTTTACCTTGAGATGATAAGCTTTCAGTGGTTTAAAAAACAAAAACAAACACAAAAACTCCTTGTACTTTGTTTTGTTTGCCATGTATGTGGTAAATTGCAAAATAAAAGCACCTTTTATCTTTTTCAAAAATACACACCGCCTTAAAAAATACATACTTGAGATTTGTGCAATTCAATTCAAAAATTACAAATCATAAACATAGAAAGGAAATCTAATTTTTATTGTGTATTTTTTTAAATTTCTTTATTGTCCAAGTGGTGCACAGAGGGGTTACAGTGTAGGCAGTGAGTATGTTTCTTACCCACCCTGTTACCTCCTCCCTCATTTTTCTCCCACCTTCCCTCTCCCCATGAGTTGTACAGTTGGTTCACACCATATAGTTTTGTAAAGTATTGCTGTTGCATTTGTTTGTCTTTTTATCTTTTGTTTCTCAATTTTGGTATTCCCTTTTCCTTCCCTAGTTCCGATACATGTACATACAATATCCAGGGTACTAAACTCAGTTATAGTGATATCAGGGGTAAAACCACACATCCCTGCTTTTGGGCATCTACCGAAAATATTACAAGCAAGACCACACTAAAGCCACCAGCACAACTATGTTCATCACAGCACAATTTGTCATTGCTCAAATATGGAACTAACCCAGATGCCCCTTAGTAGATGAATGGATCAAGAAAATGTGGTACATATACACAATGGAATTTTATGCCTCTATCAGAAAGAATGGCATTGCCCCATTGGTAAGGAAATGGAAGGACTTGGAAAAAATCATATTAAGTTCTTTTAGTCTTATTAATGTGATGCTTTATTGCTTCACTCATGTGTTTGGTGCCAAAGCCTTTTCTCCTTTATTATCACCTTTTTCCCCAGTCCTGGGGCTTAAACTCAGGGCCTAGGGACTGTCCTTGAGTTTTTTTGTTCAATGCTAACACTCTACCACCTGAGCCACAGCCCCACTTCCAGCTTTATGGTGGTGAATTCGAGATGAGTCTCATGGAATTTACTGCTTCAAACCACAAACTTCAGTCTCACCCTCCTCAGTAGATAGGCAGGTGTGAGCCACTGGCACCTGCTCCTTATTGCCATTTTTAAAATATAATACCTATATTAAAGTTAGGGAACATATACCAAAAATAATAATCACAAACTTATAATAAGAATACATAATGAAAAAATTTATAGAAACTTTCAGCTTCAAACTTAATAAGCTGAGAAACAACTTGGCATTATTTTCTTTAGCATGCAATTCCTACAGTCTTTTTGTTATTCTCCTATTTAGTATTATCTTCAAACAGGTGTACAGGAGCCTTCAATTTTTCATGTCCATTTATGTATACAAAGCTTCCTATCAGAGTCACCCCTCTCATCATTCCCTGGAATCTTAAATAGTGTTCCTAAGATCATGAAAGTTCGTTTGAGCATAGGACTAAACACACAATCATGTGCGTACTAGTTGTGGTTCTAATTCTGCACTCCAATTTTGTTCCTTGATAATGACTCTACACTGACAGAATTAAATTTTCCTTGATAATTACAAAAACAAAAAACAAAAAGAAAAACACCTCATTTTCTGATAGTGTTCACCAGACAACTCATGACTGCTCTGCAGGCACTAACCCCTGCTCTGGGTAACAGATATTATCTTCAAACTATGGAGTCAGAACTCTAGCAGAAAAAAGATACAGTATGTAGACAGTCCCATGAATACCTATAAAATTATTCCACCTGCTACACAGAAAGACTCAGAGAGGATCTCGGCAGCATATAACTAGAGATGGCTTCTCGGAAAATGAAATGCTGAGATTGAGATAGTCAGGATAAATGACAGGGAGATAGTTGAAGCAAAAATAAGGTCAAGGAAAGGAGTCCAGACAGGGGAAAATATAACCCCAATGTGGTTGGAAAGACTCGATGAGTAGAGTGAGATGCAGCTGTGAGAACCAAGAATGGAAAAGAGATTCATCTTCTGGGTACATCAACCCGATCCTGCAGAGCCTCCCTGAAAATTACTGTCTATGACATGCTTGTGGGCTTCACCCTAGAGGTGGCAGGAAGTAATCATCCTCAATGGAAAGCTGACCACCCAAACAGTTCTGGGAATGTTGCCTGCAGGATTCCAGGGCACAGAGTAAAGTAGGGCAAAGCAGAGAATAGGTAAGAGCCTTCAAGAATATCCTAGAAGACATCACTGGGAGAGTTTTACTAGTGATATGATTTGATGAGACTTTCACGTGTATGAAATTCTGTCTGCCCAGTAAAGAACGATGAGAATATTTGTGATACAAGCAAAATCGATGGAATGTGGAACAATGCTTTGACAGCGAAGATGGAAAGAGTGGCAGATTTGAGATACAATTTGAAAGCATAATAGTCAAGTCCTGGTTATTCAAAAATGGCAGAGACAGCAGGGAAGAGGAAGTGTTGAGGAGGACTTACTTTTCGATTTCTGAAATCAGCAAGCAAAGCACTGAATCTTGTGGAACGCATAATGTATGTAATGTCAGGAAAATCTAAAGAGTGCTCTTTATGAAGCTTGAACCCTGATTTCTATAAAAGGATTTAGTCAAAAAGCAGCCCAAAACTGATAAGCCCATTTTTATTTCCAAACATATAAGGTTAAAATAACTCTTCAAAAAAATAGGATTTATTGAAATTCTAATCCCCAATGTGAAAAATACTGGTAAGCCTTAGTATGGTAGATAACTACGGCTCAACACTGTGATTCCAAGGATAAACAAACCATCATTTACACCGTGTTCTGTAGACTTCTCTCACACTTTGAATGCTCACTTTCATCCAAGCCGCCATCATTTCTCATTGTGTTCCTCCAAGAGCCCATACCAAGCCTCTGTTCTCTCATCCCATAATCTCGTCTCGAAACGGCAGTGAATAGTGAAGGTTTGCCACATTATTCCTCTGGTTTTCAGAGGGAAAGCTGGAGTCCTTAAGCAGCCACCAAGGCTGATCTGCTGACAGAACAGAGAGGACAAACACATGTAATCAAACATAGGTAGCATTTGCTTAAGCAACATGAGAGATAGACTTCAATGCTATCCTTTTCCCGATGATCAGGAAGCTCTCACAAAATAGAGAAGACTGACAGTGATCTCCATCGGCAAAAATGTCAGATGTGTTTATAAAGATGGGTGAACAAAAGTTAAAAACTAGTCAAAACAGATGACAACATGGTTAGCAGGTCTTAGCCACACGAACAGATTTGAAAGGCTGAATTCCCTGAGGTACTCACACATCCCATCTCCCCAGTGACACCCAGGACGCCCTCCGGACGCTGCCGGCAAGAAGGACACCATGAAAGTCAGGTGGGGTGCGTTAGCCTGTTATCCCAGCAATTAGAAGACGGCAGAAGAATTCTAAGTGCCAGGCCTCCCTGAACAGACCTGTCTCAAAAACAAACAATAAAAATGGCTGCGCTGGTTTCAAAAAGTTCTATTGTATTTTTAACAGTAAACAGAAACAAAAATCAGGAAGGGGACAGACAGGAAAGAACCCCTTTGTCTTCTGTCACTACAAATGACCCAAAAATGAGTCTTCTTACAAGAAACCTTGGAAGACAACAAAAATTGTTAAATTTAGCAGGAGAATAAGGAAAGGTAGGAAAAATATATGTAATAGAGGAAAAAATAACAGCATTAACAAGGTAAATGTCAAATTCCCTAAATGCTTTTCTTTAAAAAGCTGAAATTTTTTCTAGTATTGCACAAATTATAAAAAATTTTTCTAATTATTTATATTTTATTTACAAAGGCATAAAACAAAAATGCTTCTAATTCTATAAGTCAGAGAAAAGCAGGGAGTATTTGTTGACTTTCAGTGGGAGAGAAGTACTAAGGGTCACACTCATAGCCTTGCCCTTGTGAGGCTAAAGCTCTACCACTTGAGCCATGCCTCCAGCCCTTTGTCTTTAGATATTGTTCAGATATGGTCTTCCGTATTTTCCCAAGACAACCTCAGACAATGGACTAGCTCCCACAGAGCTAGGATTATAGACATGTACCACCAAGCTTGCTCCTAAACAAAATTTTAACTGGCAAATTCTGTTTTGAAATGGACATTCCTTAATATGTGTCTTTGTACAGGAGGTTTTCATTTTTAAAACCCTCATAATATAGAATGGACAGATCAAAACACAAGCATATTTCTGTTTTTTGAACATATTCTTAGACTACTTTTCACCAAGTTGATCATAAATTTATACTCCCATCAATGACATAAACACAACTGTCATTTCCCCAAACCAGGTATTATTCTTTCCACTCCTGTCAACCAGGAGTGGAAATATACATAAAATATCTTTGAGAGACTATTCTTTGTGTTACAAAATTTCACATGCATGATCTTCTTTGTTTAAAAAAATAACAATGGCCTATTTTTGTTCCCTATATGTGCAGAATTTAAATCACTGGGAGTGAGTCTCAGGAATTTGCATTTTTAATTCACTCCACAAATGATTCTCATAAATGCATAAATCTAAGAACTACTAGCCCCATTTATTAAATGCTCATAGTGCTGAGGGGGTGTGTAAATTTGGTTTATCTTATCTCCATAGGCCTACACAAGAAGTGATGTATACAGAAATTGAGAGAATGACTTATCCAAGATCACATACCTAACAAGAGAAAAAACTCTTCACAAAAACTCTTCACAACAGAATGAAGGTCAGGTATACTCTACTTGCAAAAATCGTAAAATGTGAACCCAAGACAGACGCTCACATTAAAACTACATGACAGGCAACTCACATTTAATCATACAATGAAACTTGCCATGTAGAGAAATTTAGATCACTTTTTAGGTTTTAACTTGGTATTTTTAGAAAAGACTCAAAAATGAACGCTCTTGGAAAACAAATTAGGGCATGTGCTGGGTAGGAAGGGAGAGGCCAACGCATCTTACCTACACAGACAGAAACCCACATACAGATGTCCCTAACAAGATCACAGATGTCACATTTACACAATCCTGTGTGAAGCAATGCAATGAATTTTCGTGTGGACACACGATCTAATAGAGAAATAAGTGCATTGTAGCAAATAGACTTTTGTCACGGGACAGTCCTGTTTTGTTTGAGACATTTTCCTAACCTGTAAACAATTTTAACCTCGCAGAATTTTATAAGATTAAAAAACAGACAATAGGGCTGGGAATATGGCCTAGTGGTTAAGTGCTCGTCTCATATACATGAAGCCCTAGGTTTGAGTCCTCAGCACCATATATATAGAAAAAGCCATAAGTGGCACTGTGGCTCAAGTGGTAGAGTGCTAGCCTTGAGCAAAAAGAAGCCAGGGACAGTGCTCAGGCCCTAAGTTCAAGCCCCAGGACTGACAAAAAACAAAACAAAAAACAGACAATAGGTTAAATGATAAGCAAGTGCCTAATTATTTTGTATTTTCTTTTAAGGTAAGATTAAAACTTAATCCTTCTTCTCATTTTTAAAAGAATGACTTGGCAGAAACTAGTTGCTTCCATATGATCTCAGTATTTTGAAAATTTATGTAACTACTTGGTATACAAATGATAGCTAGCTTAAAGCAGGACTCCTCTGAAAAGTCTATCAAATCTGAGAAAAATGGGATTGCCAATGGAGAGGCTATGATATAAAATTCTCTGAAGACAAGAAATATTTTGCGATACTCCAAATTATGCACACATAAGCTTCATTTGGAAAACATTTCACATAAAAATATAAAAAACACTTTCTATTCTAAAGTAAATGAATATAAATGTTAAAATAATTTAACATATATATTGACCATATCATTAAAGGCCTACATAAAATACTTTCACCTCTAGGGAAGAAATGTAAATCTTTTTAATAGCTTAGTGAGTACCTTTCTTCAAAAGTCATCAAAACTTCTCAGTAAAAGATGAATTTGAAATATTGATTGATGTTCAAGAAATAATTTGCATTTTCTCCTATATTGTATATAATGTTTTTCTCAAAATAACCTCATTGCACTAATAGTTATCTATGTTTCACACTACATAAGGAAAAATGTTATATAATTCTTAAACCTTTGAAGTTAAAAATGAAAATACACATGTACTAAAATCATAGATTGTTTCTTGATGTCACAAATTTAAATACAAAGCGTTTGTTTATTATTCTGTGTCCTGATGAAGTCAGTGGTACATATACAGCTATTCAATTCTGGATTTCATAATCTTACCTTTATGTATACATTTGCTCATTAAGACAAGAAATTTGAATTTGTATAATGTTTAAAACTGGTCATTAAATAACTGCCTAAAACATTAGTAAAAGGAATGAATCTACTTCTTTTAGAGGACTGGAAACTGATGGTTCATGTCTGCAAACCTAGGTACTCAAAAGGTTGAAATCCAGACTATGGTTCAATGCCAGTCTAGGCAAAAAAAAGTTCACTAGATTCCATCCCAAAAAACACAGGCAGCTTATCAGCAGAGGTGGCTCACACCTATAATCCTAGCTATTTGGGAGGCTGATATCTGAATACTACATTGTAAGCTAGTCCAGGCAGGGATTCTGTGAGACTCTCAATTCCAATTAACCACCAAAAAGCCTGAACTGGCGTAGTGGCTCAAGGAGTAGAGCACTAAGCTCGAGTGAAGAAGTTAAGGTACAATATCTAGGCCCAGAGTTCAAGCCCCAGTACAGACACCAAAAGAAAAAAAGTGTCTGCAAAATGCAGGACTGGGAGGTATGACTTAAGTGGTAAATCAAGTAGTAAAGCAGTAGGCCCTGAGTTGAAACCTAATACTATAGGGCCTGAAAGTATTTCCACTAATATGACTAAGGAGGCAGCCAGCTGAGTGGTCTATGAGCTCCTAGAGAAGGACAAACACTTTTTCTACTTGTATGCCAGCAGGTGTCTATGTGCCTGGGACAATAAGGATACATTGTAAAATATTTAAAGAATAAACAAATACCATTCACTTCAAATAACAGTGGAGTACATCACATTTAATCATTTCATGTGGAAACAAGGCCACACTAAAACTACCAGCACAACCATGGTCACTGCAGCACTGTTTACCAAAGCCAAGATAAGGAATCAACCCAGATGCCCATAAGCAGATGAATGGATCAAGAAAATGTGGTATACAATGGAAGGTACACAATGGAAGTCTCTGCTTCCATCAGAAAGAATGATATTGTAATATTCATAAGGAAGTGGAAAGACCTGGAAAAAAATCTAAGCAAAGTAAGCCAGATCCAACATAGGTTGGATGGATCACTTCATTTGTGGTAACTAGAATGTGCCTATAAATCCATAAGTAAACACACTGTTGATGAAAGACAAAATAATGTACTTGGGCATGATAAATTAAACAGTACTCTATAGATATTAACACAGTGAGACCAAAGGAGGATATTCACATCATAAAGGTTCAATAGCTACGTGCATGATCATTTAAAGTGATACTTGTAGAAATGAACTCCAAGAAATGGCAACAAGAGGTTTTTGTTGTTTTGCTTTTTGTTTTTGTGGATTTTTCTTCTCTGTCACTATTCTTGTTTTGTGCGCCTTTTGTCTTATATATAAGTTCGTCTGTTTGGGGTAGAGTAAAGAGGAGCACAGAAATGATAGGACAAATGGCGAACAAATGTAGCAATGGTACTAGACACTAATGTTGAAAATGAACTATACAACTTGGGGGGTAGGGGTTGGGAGGGGAAAACTAGGGAAGTGACACTGTTCAAAAAGAAATATACTCATTACCTGACTTATGTAATTGGAACCCCTCTGTACATCATCTTTACAATTACAATTTTAAAACGGAGAGAGAGAAGGTAATCATCTGTTCATCTTTACCATTATGTCTTCCAACAAATAGATCACACATTCTGACCAAAAGAGAAATCATTGTTATGGCTGTTCACATGGATTTTGTTTTTAACTGAGCTGGGTGAGAGGCTGACAAAACTTGGCCTTAGTTCCATCTGAGTGATTACATCAGTTGTGTCCACAGACACGAACTGTCCAAGCCTTCCTTTACTGCTTATTTAGTACAGATTTTCTTAAACATTTTCTTACAAATACAAGTAGACTAAAACAATTTTATCTTCTTTCTATTTTATTTTTTGTCTTTAATTTTTTTGTCAAGGTAATTTTCAGAGGGGTTACAGTTACATATGCAAGATAGTGAGTACATTTCTTCTCAAACTTGTTACCTCCTTCCTCATTTTACTACCACCTTCATTCCCCCAAGCCTTCCCCCAGCTGTACAGTTAATTTACAACATATTGTCTTGTGAGTATCGCTGTTGCACTGATTTGCTCCTTGTCCTTTGTCTCACCATTTTGATGTCCCCCTTCCCTTCCCTAAATCAGGTAAATGTATATACAATGCCCAGTGAACCAAAATCAAATACAGTGAAAACAGGAGATAAACTATAGGAAAGAAAAATGAAATAAAAAAGAAAGAATTTTACATAGTGCATTAAAAATAACAACAACAATGAAAGACCTCGTTTCCGTATCTTGGAGTTCATTTCATACAGTATCATCTTACATATACTATGTAAATGGCTATTGAGCTCTTGCGATCATCCTGCTAGATGTATACTAATTACTACCAGCGAGGGAAACCATGGAATCAAAGAGTAAGACAATGTTTAAAGAAATAATCAGCACTAAAGAGTGTTTCAATGATTGTCTCTTCAGGAAGAGAATTTCTCTGAGGGCTGGCAAATGTGACTACTCACTCAGGCTGAGTCACTGTATTTCTATCACTGAAGTGTTCTGAAGTTTAGCTGATTAATATTTATGAAATGTTCAAAGTGCAAATTCTCATGTTTATGATGCAAATATGAAAATATTTATATCAAAGTGAGCACTTGCTATTTTAAATTCACAATTCATTAAGAACCACTACAAGGCAAATGGATAGAACACAGTTTATGTCCAATGCACCGTTTTAAGGACACAAAGTTTAGATAAGTTTGTAAATAAACTTTAAACATTTCATCTTAAGAAATCTCATGGATTCATTCATGTTCCAAAATAAAAATCAATTTATTACTGTTTTTCAGCATTATTAATCTAAAAGTTCTATACATATGGTCTAGCATTAAAGCACATACCCTTTCAGTCCAGATTCCTGAATTTGATTTCCAGTTCTGACATTACTGTATGATGCAGGCAATTCTCTTTATGTGCAATTTCCTCATTTACAAGTGAGTAGGTATTGACATTTTTGTTTTCTTGCAAATTAAACATGTTAAATATCTAGGACACTTTGAAGACTGTCTTGTATAAAATGTCAGATAAATGTTAGCTATATTAAGGATAATAATAATAGCAACAATTATTATCAATGTAATTGGCTATAATTATTAACTGCTTTTTATTTTAACTGACCTATCAAAAGTGATTCATGATGTTTATGCTAATGTCCCCCTTTACTAAGCAAGGCTCTATGCTAAGTTCAAATGGTGTAACTCACAATTAATTCTTACCCATGAATTCCAAGACCAAGGGAGATTAATCAAACGTGAAAGCAATATGCCATTGTTTCTGGTTAAAAGAAATGGTATAATAAAGGCATCTAAATTATGAGTGTTCCTGGCATACAATCATTTGCCTAAAGTACCGGACTTACATTTTCAGTTGGAAGCTAACTTGTACAAGAAATAATAATAATTTTCAGGAAGCATGATCCCTCTTTTCTGAAAGAAAAAATTAAGTGAACGCTAGATGCTATAGAAATACAGAAATGTTGGCAATTCCTAAGCTGATTTCTAGGTGCACATACACTCTCTTGTTTCTCAGGAGTGGAGAGAGACACCGCACCCCATCACCAGGAGAGAATATAACTTCAGGAAAATCAGATACAGAACCCGGGGCTGGGAATATGGCCTAGTGGCAAGAGTGCTTGCCTCGTGAAGCCTTGGGTTCGATTCCTCAGCACCACATATATAGAAAAACCTTGAGCAAAAAGAAGCCAGGACAGTCCTCAGGCCCTGAGTTCAAGCCCCAGGACTGCCAAAAAAACAAAACAAGCAAACAGAACTCATGAGAAGGTAATGACCTTCTGGTAACATGGCCTAATCTCTAAAATCTGACCAAGTTATCCTCTACGAACTTCAGTCTTCACTTGGCATGACAAAACGGCTGAGGAGATTATGGCTAACAATGAGAAAATAAACAGGAGAGTCACTTTTTTATATATAAACAGGTCTACTTTTCAATGTCGAGATAAAAGTTATATTTCTTGGCTTTGATAGTCATTTGCTAGTGAGAAAACAGATTCCATCTCAAAAATTCAAGTTGAGACAACTCTTATCCTTAAAAGCTCCTCCGTTCTTTACAAAATCTTGTTAAGAAAGGAAGCCAGGCGTCCTTGCAGTGAGTGAAAACAGGATACCAGAAACATGGCTGTGAGCCTGTTGCCGTTCCCCTTCTCATGAGTGAAGGCTCTTTACACATGAGGGGCCACCCTCATCTGCTTAGCACCACCTTGTCCCGGGCTGCCACTAGGCATACATTCTCTTCAGGCTTACAACACGCAGGGCTTTGCCCCAAAGACAGTGGGATGTGTTTGAGACAGTAGAGATTCCTCATTCAAGAACTGGATGCTATTCAAAGGGTCTCCCTTATTAGGTAATTTTATATATGCATTTAATAAAAAGCAAAAGATACTTAAACCAATTATGTGAGTTTGGTCCAATTATTGTTATTTTCTGACTAAATACTATCTTACTTCCATGGAAAATGGTAAGAAGATAAACAGGGGCAACCACAAGATATCCAAACTCTCAGGAATAGAGTAGAACAGGCCTTACCTTCTTACTTTTCTAGTTAGTTCCAAAGCATGTTTAGAAACAAGACACATTAAGTATGTTGACTAAGTAAACTGCTGTGCTATAATGATCAGACAGGTACAGAGTGTCAGAAAAGGTAGGAAAATATTCCATTTTTTAGGGAACAGCAGTATTCAGCATGTTAAATAACTCGATATAGGGTTTCTCCAGAGAGGTTTATGCAGACTTCAGTATGAGGTTGATTATACTAGGATCTTGACCAGTAGAACATCTGGCAGTTCCAGGAGGGTTGTGCAGGATTGATGAGGCCTGGATTTGGAAGCCAGCCTAGGCAACATAGCTAGATTTTGTTCCACAAAACTACTATCTTGGAGGTGAATGGATCAATACATGTGTACTTGAGGACTTTTAGATAACTAAGCAACTTCTGCCTGTATAGTGCTGATTGTCATGAAGGAACACCACAAGAAGGAAGAATTCCACTTAGAACACAAATACTGTTACCCATTACCATCTGCAATTTGGCTTCTAACCCCAGCTTTATCGTTGATGAATTGGTTAGACTGCACTTTTCTTTTTTTTTTTTTTTTTGGCCAGTCCTGGGCCTTGGACTCAGGGCCCAAGCACTGTCCCTGGCCTCTTCCCGCTCAAGGCTAGCAATCTGCCACTTGAGCCACAGCGCCGCTTCTGGCCGTTTTCTGTATATGTGGTGCTGGGGAATCGAACCTAGGGCCTCCTGTATCCGAGGCAGGCACTCTTGCCACTAAGCTATATCCCCAGCCTAGACTGCACTTTTTGTTGTTGTTGTTTAAAGCAGTGTGTATATGTTCTGGTACTGGTATTGGTTTTTTTTTTTTTTCCTCATAGCTGTCTCTCTACCACTTGAGTCAGCTCTGCTTTGTTACAGATTATTCTGGAAACATATTGTCTCCTTTGCTGGTAGTATGTTGTCATCAATTAAGATATTTTTTGCACTGGGGGATGTAGCTCTGATGGAGCCCCTGTCATACCAGGTAAGAAGCACTAGGTTTGATCCAAACATGTCATGGGCCCTCCCTGACTTAAGAAAGGGACTCTGGCAGTACTTTAAACAATAGTTCTAGTTTTTGAGGGAAAAAAGCCACCTCTCTGTAATTAAAAGGACTGATATTGGAGTATCTCTCACAAAGGTTTAACTTACTCTGTTCTAGGTACTGAGTCACTCACCGCATGCACCTGGTCTACAGGGTCTCCATTCATCATTGGTATAGAAGGCAATGCTAAATCAATTTTATTGGTTATATTTGAAGTATGACAAAAGGCATCTTGCTTTTTTAATCTATGCATCTTCAGGGATTTTGAAGAAGAAATTGTATTCCTTGATGTAAAAAGGAACTGTTGTACAAGTCTGAAAACTCTGCGTGTGTGTGTGTGTGTGTGTGTGTGTGTGTGTGTGTGTGCTTTTAGCAATAAAGCAGCATGGGTTGAGAATGCACTGAAGAAAAAGAAATAACTGGATGCTATGTTAAGGAGCAACAGAATTCCAGAAAGTCAAATACAATATCCACCCAACAGAGTTTATTATGACTCTAGAAAAGGTAAACTCCTGAGTATCTCTAAAACGTTTAAGAATGTCTGAGAGTCTTAAAACTGCATGAGCAAGTAAACTATAAAGAAAAAGATAAAACTGCAGGACAGAAAATTCAAAGCATATGAGTTGTAAATCTTGATTGTCAGGTAAAATCAATGGAAAGAAAATACTAAGAATCAGGAAAAGAGAAACAAAACACACATATATACAGACACCATACAAAAGTGACAGAGAGAAGGACAAAAATGAATTATGCACATACACAATTATACAAAATATAAATACTATAAATACAAATGAATTGTTTTTAGATAAACATAATTTTAATTCTCTGAAAACTTGAAGCCTAACTTAAGAAGTACAAAATAGTAAAAAATATTTAAAAAGTGGAAAAGAATGTAAAGAATGGACAGGAAGAGGAAAAGTTACACATTTTAAAAGTATAATGCTCTCCTCGCTATCTCTGACAGCTGCCCCAGTTTCTCAAATTCATAGGTTGTTACATGAACAAGGCAACAAAAGGGATCCTGGCAGTTGTTGAATTCATTTGATTTATTAATGTGTTTTTCTTTCCTCCAAAAACATTGCCACAATCTCCCTTACCACTATATTTATTATGTCAGGCTGTTTTATTATTTGCATGATTGTGTTCTTAAAATCTACAGGTAAATTAGGCTGAGGTTTGACAAGTAGAACTTTGAAGTATCTTTGATAACATTTCAAATAGGTATCCATGAACACCCATAAACAATTTTTTCTGTTCCAAAAACTCAATTAAATTTAGCAAATATTTAGTCAAGCCATATCATGAAATGTGTTCAGAAAAGAAGACTTCACTGGCTTGAAAAATTTGGCCATTGAGATGAGAATACCAATTTCTAGAAGGCACTCAGGTCACGGAGGTTTTGCTTCTGTTAGCTTCCTGTTCTATCTATCTAACATTTTTTTTTTCTTTTGGCCAGTCCTGGGCCTTGGACTCAGGGCCTGAACACTGTCCCTGGCTTCTTCCCGCTCAAGGCTAGCACTCTGCCACTTGAGCCACAGCGCCGCTTCTGGTCGTTTTTTCTGTATATGTGGTGCTGGGGAATCGAACCTAGGGCCTCGTGTATCCCAGGCAGGCACTCTTGCCACTAGGCTATATCCCCAGCCCCCTATCTAACATTTTTTTATCTACTGATCTGAACACTTCAAATTCACTTTACAATAGTTACCTGAATAATAATTATAAGTGAAAGGTAGACATGACACTTTCCAAGGAGGTATCAGCCTTAACTTGTATGCATGCTGACCATTTAGTTTTGTTTCCAGGAAGGTAGATAGAAAATGGTGGGCCTGCTGGGAGCCAAAAGCTCACACCTAAAACCCTAGCTACTTAGGAGACTGAGATCTGAGGACCATGCTTTGAAGCCAGCCAGGCAGGAAGGTCTGGGAGATTCTCATCTCCAATATTTCCAGAGTGGAAATATAAAGAGTACTAGCCTTAAGTGAAAAAACTCAAGAGAGTGTCCTGGCCTTCATTTCAAGCCCCAGGCCTAGCACACACTGAAGAAAGAGGGAGGGAATGAAGGAGGGAGGGAGGGGGGAGGGAGGGAAAGAGAGTGAAGGAGGGAGGGAGGGTGGGAGGGGAGGGAGGGAAGGAGGTTGATAAAATAAAGAGAGAAGTATAAAAGAGAGTGAGAGAGAAAATAAGAGAGAAAGGAAAGGAAAGGAAAAGGAGGGAAGGGAAAGGGAAAGAGAAAAAAAGGAAAGGGAAGAGAAGGGAAGGGAAGGAAGGGGGAAGGGAGAAGCAAGGAAGAGAAGGGAAGGAGACAGAACCCCATGTTTAAGGTGTATAATTCGTTGTCTATGAAGCTATCAATTTGCTACATATATTTCACAAATACTCTATGCAGTAATGTTGACTACTATATACAACAGTTTATTCTACATCTTGCTGCTCCCATTACTTGCTTTTTCTTCATAAAGACAAAATCAAAACCAAAACCCTTCACTGTGTGTTTTTGGAAAAAGACAATCTAACCCAGTCTCAGCAAACAGTCTTCAAAATATTCATTGACAAAAAGTTCAAATATATATTTATATATGTATATATACACATATATATACTGTACCAACATGAATCCATAGGAATATTTTAAATGAAGTCAAAATCAAAAATAGGAAGAATCCTAAGCTTATAAGGACCAGGTTAAACACACTGTGATAAATCGAAGTACCAATTCTGTTCAGACATCTGGAAATAGTACCAGCAGGGTTATTTTATTACAGTGGAGCACAATGAGTTAGAAGAATGATTTTATACATTATGATGAATTTGTTAAGTTAGGGAAATTGCCAGCATTCAATTGTATACTTAGTATCCCTGAGGATTATGTGGTCCTAATGGAAGGAAAAAAAATGAAGAAGTGGCATTCCAGTTAGGTTCAATGACCACTACTGTAAAAATTAAAGAGAGGGGGAATTTATCCATCCGAAGAGCTGAGGAAATTCAAAATTCAGCCAATTCATCAACGGAGGTAAGAATCATACCAGCACTAACAAGCAATGTATACACTGAACCAAGGAATGTAGGCTACAATATGACCCCTCTTCATGAAGTGAGGATGCCACTGGCAGAAAGATGGTCTATGAATGTGACCTATACTTCTAACAAGAATCCATCCTGGAATCCAGCTAAATGCACCAGTATCCACATACCCTTAGGCAAGCAAAACACACAGCAAAATCTGCATCAGAAGGGAATTCTACAATTGTTTGAGATCACATAATTATTTCCTGAATAGAAAAACATACTTTAATCATGAAAAGATTTGAAATTAAATTCAGAGAAGCTGAAGAGAATCAAAACCATAACGTTGGACCGTTTGTACATGCTATTACATATAATTAAATAATTGATTCTTGTCTTCTGAATATGATACCCAAATGTTGAGGAATTTAAACTGCACCATTTTATAACTTCAAGCTTGTTAAATGTATAAGAAATATTTTGGATATGTAAAAGTTTACCAGGCAGGTGATTAAAGAATTTAAAACATCAAATATATTAAATTTAGAAAATTACTTAAAATTTAAACAACTAAAATTATTTAGTTTCAAATCACTATGCATAATTGTAAACATTATTGATAATTGTTTATAGCCCTTTAAATGTGATTGTTTTATCTTCCAGACACATTTTAAATTATCTTAAATAGTAGTTGAATGACAAAGAATCACTATCTGAACTTATAACTTTAATACCTCAAAAATTAAATTCTAAAGTCAAGCAAATTTCTGAATTCATCTCTTTACATAAAAATTTACCTCCCAGGGCATGAAACTCTTTAAAACATGGAAAGAGAAAATATCAAATTTTAAAAAGCAAATCAAAACACATACACCTATTTAGAGAAAAAAAAATCATCTAGTAAGATATACCCTAAAATGTTAACTGAGTCTGGGTGGCATTCCAGGGAAGGTATAAATTTCTCACTTTCTCTACAAGTGAATGTGGACTATTCATTTCCTATTGTTGCTGAAACAAACTGACACAAACAATGCTTCTGAAAACACAAATTGGCTCTCTAACAGCTCTGGAGATCATCAGATTGCCTAAGTTGAGGTCAAGGTATGGTCAGTCCAGGAATCTCTAAGGAAGAAAGCTCACTGATATCAGCTTCTAGCTTCTGTGTTCTTTGGCTCACTGCACTTCACTCAAATCATTTCAACCTCTAGTGTGAATTGTCACATCTCCTCCTGTGGCTCTAACTTCTGTTTTAGACTTAAAAGGATAGTAAGTAGTATACCTTGGCCAATGGCCAATCTCCTCCACCCTCAAAGTCAACAACAGAAAATCTACACTCTTATTCTTCCCTCCCGTTTTTCAGCTGTACCCATCTCACCTAGACAGAAATACAGTTCATTTTATCGACTAGTGGAATTGGGACTGGGTCCACCAGAATAATCAGGGACCATTCCCCTATCTCAAAATCCTGATCACATCTGCAACGTCTCCCACATTGTATGAGGTAAAAGGCACAGATTCCAGGCTTTGGGTCATTATTCTAACTTTCCACAGACTGTAAGTTTCAATATGGAAAAAAGTATTAATTGAGCTATAAAATGTATAAGTTTCCATATGGAGAACATTCTAAACAAAGATTACTACGTAAAATCAAGTTCCTTTTCAAGTGGCTTCAGACCAGTGACCTACATTTTTCTTTTCAGAAGACAAAACATTCAATGGTCTGACCTAAAAACCTGTATTCTTTTATTTTGTTGTAAAGGTGATATACAGAGGTGTTACAGTTACATAATTAAGGTAATGAGTACATTTCTTGTGGAACATTGTTACCCCCACCCTCATTTTTCTCCCACTCTCCCTACCATCAACCCCAGACCCCAAGTTATAGAGTTCATTTCCAACCCAGTGTCTTGTGGATATCCTGTTGCATTGGTTCACCCTTTGTCCTTCATTCCTCCATTTTGTTATTCCCCTTCCCTTAACAAAATCAGGTAAATTTATATACATGACACAGAGTACCAGAATCAAACACAGTGACTACAGGGGATAAACCAAAAGGAAAAAGAAAAAGATTCTTACAGTACATTCAGGGGCTGGGGATATGGCCTAGTAGCAAGAGTGCTTGCCTCCTATACATTAAGCCCTGGGTTCAACTCCCCAGCACCACATATACAGAAAATGGCTAGAAGTGGCACTGTGGCTCAAGTGGTAGAGTGCTAGCCTTGAGCAAAAAGAAGCAGGGACAGTGCTCAGGCCCTGAGTTCAAGCCCCAGGACTGGCAAAAAAAAAAAAAAGAAGAAGAAGAAACAACTTCAACAGCAAAAATAACTCTTGTTCCATATCATTTTATATGGTCATATGAACACACCTATTAAGCTATTGTGAACCTCTGCGAGGGCTATGCTAGGCATGTACTAATTACAAATGAGGGAAACCCTGGAGCCTATGTTTCTTTGAAAAATAGGT
The DNA here is from genome assembly GCF_023159225.1 of Perognathus longimembris pacificus. NCBI lineage: Eukaryota > Metazoa > Chordata > Mammalia > Rodentia > Heteromyidae > Perognathus > Perognathus longimembris. Next base: position 5,815,888 of record NC_063174.1, read on the forward strand.
TTTGTAGCTAGCCAAGGGCATTCATGTACCATTTCTCTCTTTTCGCTAAACATGTCCAATTTTCTGCAGCACAGGAAATATCCACACTCTTGAAACTATGATAGCATTATCCTTCTGCTTCTAAGTGATTCTGTTTTACCTCTGCGGTAGTTGCCAAGGGTGTTAATGCTTCGAGGTGGGCCTTTCTATTTGCTTATTTTACTAAACAGAAATGTGTCTGTATACTTAGGAGCAGTAAGTAAAATCGTTTGCTGTTTGATACAAATATCTGCATTTCTATTATAGTATATTGTCCTACATACATTGTTGGGGGAAAAGATAAATAAGTGCTACCATCAATTTGTAAGCTCTATCAATTAATTTAGGATAACAATTGTGCATGATGGTCTTTTCATTTTTAAGTCCTATAGGAACTTTTGGTCAGAAGATAACATTCTAAGCAAGTATAAAGCTTTTGTTGTTAGCCTAAATTATTTAGAAAAGTTCTTCAAAATGAAAAGCTGCCTTTACATATTTATTATGCTGCTATGTTACATGTTATATATTACATATATATTACATGTATATATATACATATATATTTCTCACATTACATACTTACTATATGTAATACAATGACTTTCTATAAAATAAATTCTGTAAGTTTTGCTTTTATATTTAAACGTACAAAGATACATGGGTCAAAGGTAATACACTATCTGACCTAGAAAGAATTTTTTATCTTACCTTGTTAAAACTCTCCAGATTTTCCAATTGGACATACAATTTAAAAGAATTTCAGGACACCAGGCACAAGCTTGAATTGCATGGACAATGTGTGCATTATGGTAGCCACATTTAGCTTGGTGTATCTGCTCAACTCTTATGTCAGTTGGTCCTGTTTACATGGATTTATATGAATAATTCTTCAAGAGCTGTAGATCCAAGTGGAAACAGTTCATTTTCAATCAGTAGAGGAAAGCAACATCTGTCAAAGAGAAAAGCACAGCACTTTCCTATACAGAGGCTGCTGGGAAGCTAATCAATTATTCCTTGGCACTTGTAATTGGGAGTACTGGTGATTTAACTTGGGGCAAAAACACTCGCTAAGCAGGCATCTACCACTTGAGCCACATCCTCACCTCTTTTTTGCTTTAGTTGTTTTTCAGAAAAGGTCTCACTTTTTTGCCTGGGCTCATCTTGGACCTCCCTGCATAACCTGGATTGCAGGTGTTGGCCACCAATCCAGTGTTGATAATGAAAAGCTAGGCACGAGTGATTCACATTATTATTCACTGAGTAACAATAGATATCCAGCATACTGCCAGTGAACAAAGGGTTATCTCAATATAAGCCATCAAAGAAAACCCTCAACTAGCAAACATCCAGTAAACTCAGACTTGTAATACCACTGAACAACTCTTTTGCCTTTTGATACGTAAGAGATTACCAGTGAGTTATATAAGAAATGAGTTCTCTAAATAATATGTCCATTGGGTTGAAGTTTCAAAAGTTATAAATGCAAAGCCAAGAACTGGTGGCTCACCTCTATAATCCTAGAAACTGGAAGGCTGAAATAGGAGGATCACAGTTCAAGGCCTGACTTGTCAGGGGGCAAGGGGTCCAGAGGAATGGCTCAGCAATAGAGCACCTTCCTAGAAAATGCCAAGAGCCTGAGCTGAAATCCCAATACTGCCACCCAAAAGTTCCAAATGCAGCCAGATAAGCAGGCACAGGTCTATAATCCCAGCTACCTGTAGTCCACGATCAAGATCGTTGTCTCATGACACAGGAAGCAAGACCACATCTCTGGCTGTGGTAGCATATACCAGTAATTCCAAGGAAGTGTAGGTAGGAAAACTGAGTCTAAGCCCTAGGGAAAAACTTGAGACCCTGTCAAAAGTGCATATAACTAAATCAAAAAGAGGGTGAGACATGGCTCAAGTGGTAGAGTGCCTGCCTAGCAAGGGCAAACATTAGTTCCACCAAAAAGAAAACGAAACTCTATCTAACTATATCCAAAAGACAAACATGTCATTATTTCACACATCATTCCAGTCCATTGGGAAGAACTACTTCACTATATGTTGTACAGCTGTAAGCCAAAATTTACTGGGATTATAGATATACTTCAAGCCTATCTACAACACATAAGTATATTTTTTATTGCAAAGTCTGAGATAGAACGATTCTTCTAGATCTAGAAAAGAAGAGCTGGCCTAAGCCCAAGACAGAGGATTCACAATTCAGACTATCTAGCATTGTTAATGTAGACATACACACGTACACACACACACACACACACACACACACAAAGACAGCTTATGACGGGTCAAGTACAAGTGGGAGTAAGTTTAGTTTATGATATGTTCATTTCTAACGGACAAACACAAAGCAAGCTACCCAATAATACGTATAAAAAGAATGAACACAGCTGCAAAGCATGGCGCTTAGCAAATGAGTACCTCCAATACAACTTCTTAAATAAAAATAGACTGGGCTTAAGGACCACTCTGGTCTGTTTTCCCAGGATCTGATCAGAAGCAGTGTGCCATTCCGGATGATTCAGTTATCTCCAGGCAGCTAAGGGATTCTACATTCACTGGTTCTGAGCCTCAATGATCGTTACACAGTCTTACCACGATCACCGCTTCCAAAACACCTCTATGTCCACTTGCAAAGAAATGCTCTGCATAATCATATGAGGGCATTGACCTCTTTAGATAAATGACAGTGTCATCTGAATATTTAAAGATGGATGAAAAATCAGCATCCCCACAGTTTTGGGGGTTTGCTGTTGTTTTTGTTGCTGTTGCTAACGGGTATAATGATAGCAAACTCCAAGCCAATTTGGCTATCTAGGTATTTATTATTTATTAAAACTATTAAATATGGATGAATTATCAACTATATGATTCTCAGGGGAAAGGAATGTCTCCAATAGAAGCAATCAAATCTCTAAAGCAGTACTGTCCCCCAGAGAGAGCATTTCTGATGTTCCTTCCTTGTGTGAGAATATTATTGTGATGAGACCTTAGCTGACATCAACCGAGGTATGAATTCCAGAAGACTCTTCTGGACTAGGGAATATTTGAATCCAACATAAAAACAATACCACACTGTAAAAGCTGAAGTATTTATAAAGTACCTCCTAGGCATGAGAATGGTAAACTTAGCATCCCATTTATCCCCCATAACTAGACAATTCCAAACCCTCTGCACCTGCTGTGGCCGTTCCAGCAAATGCAGAAAGTGTGTGTGCGTGGGGGGGGGGGGTAGTTAGAGTAGTTGTGTGATTTGATGTTGACGTATGTGATTGAACCACTCCTGACCTTTCATTTCCTCATCCTGAAAATGGAGATAAATGACCACAGCTAAGGGCCAAGATGAGATGCGGCAATGATGAAAAAGTGGCTGAGTTCCAGGTTGGTGCACAAGGAAATGTCAGGAAGGCTTTGTTCCTGTAGTCTCCCCTCCACTGGCCATGGTGCGAGAAGGGAAACTGCCAGCTCAAGGTCCTCCCCCACTTGTGGAATTTTCCAGAGGAAGCCTAGGAGCCATGTCAAGTACGACCCATGTCTCCTGGGGCAAGCTCTTCCCCCAATTCTCCAGACAGGTCATCACAGTCTCTCCACAGACCTCTCACCTGAGACACTCATAAACTCTGACCAAAGGAACACTCCGCTTACTAAAAGCGGCCTGCCAGATTCCCCTAGCGCTATTCATGAGTTACTCAAGTGAGGCCGATCCAGATGACTTAATCCACACAAAGGCCAGGGCTCGACTGTCAGCATCTTATTCTGCCCTCGTGTGCCACTAGTCTCAAAAGCCCAAAGCAGGCTTTACCTGCTCAGGTCGGTTGCCCACCACTGATTCCAAGTCATCACCAAAGCTTAACTGACACTTTCTCCAGCCTTCGCTACCCTTGACAATGGTTTGCTCAGACCACTCATGTGCATGGTTAAGCAGTCCTGACCTCTAGTGTCAAGTGTTCGGAGGGTCTAAGTGCACTACACATCTCCAATCAAGAGCAACTCTGTTGTGCCTATATGCTCTTAGGTGCAGCTTTCTGCATCAGGGTGAGAGACCAAACCCTTCAAAGATGCCAAGTACCAAAACTACCAGCTTTGCACCGCACACACAACACAGATAGCATGAATGGATTCAAAAGACTTTAGCTGTCTTTTATCTGAGGAATAGGTTTCAGTCCTACCCTCTAACCATCCATTTTCTTTGGCAGAGAAATGAAGTTTAGAGTGTCCAAATCTCCCCCATGTTCCTGTACCTCTGATGGCAGACCTTTACAAGAGCCTTCTCTTAAGAGTTCTGGGAAGAACTCGGCACGGAACACGCAGCACTTCCCAACCATTGAGAAGCTAAGAGAAAGCAGGAAAATGTTCACATTTAACTGAGAGAAATGTAGGACTTAGGGGAAGAAGACATAATGCAAACTTAATTAAATTCTCTGGGACCTCTTCAAGCATCCACAGTAGGGCTGTGAAATAGGGCTCTGTGGTTCCAGTCACCCATTCAAAACAGAGACAAATTCTAATCACCCAGAAGTTATGATGTCATTCATATGAATGGTTCAGATGATCTAGGAAAAGGTTCTGATTTCTCAACATGTCCATTACTAACAGTTTGAACATCTTTATTTAACACTTTAATCTAATGAATTAATTTTTTAGTAATCATTAATAGAAATAACCTTCCACTTAAAAAGCTTAAAACTTATACCAACACAAAGGTAATTACTTATTTGAAGAAAAAAAATAATTCTTGAAGTCAAGTTAAATCTCTTACCAAAAATATATAATCAAATGGTACATGAATTTCACATTTGAGAAAAATTTTACAGTTGTATTTTATTTACATTAATTGTTAACATATGAAACCCAATTTTGATTACAATCACAATTTTTATTACATTGCTTACTTAAAAAGGAAATAAATTCAGATCTTATATTGCACTTAAAACTTGGTCTTGTCCCTCTATTATTTCTGTGATTAAAACTTATTTACTGAAAAAAGCTCCAGTTGTCAAAGCATCACACATTACACATTGCCAATCTATCACTACTCTTTTAAAGGAAATAATAAAATACAAGAGAAGCCTTCCATTGGCAGACCAAAAAAATGCATCACAAGTTCAAGCACATGATTACAGTAGATTTACATATCTGTAGTTGTTTTTTTTTTCTTTTTAAAGAAAGGATATTTTTTTAAATAATATATTCATTGACTGAGCTCTCCATAAACATTATGGGCCTTGAATATATGTTTGATATGCTCCCATTAAGTGTTAATAGCCTTTTAAAAGAGACCCAATTCCCCATCAATTGGGGCCAATAAGTGTATGAAAAAGTTCAACATCACTAATCATCAGGGAAATGAAAATTAAAATAGCACAAAGACATCTCCTCAGAACTGTTAGAATAACTATTATCAAAAACACAAAGGATAACACATATTGGTGAGAATATGGAGAAAACACTTCCCGACTGTTGGTGGGTAGGAAAGGTAGTATAGCCTCTATGGTATTTATAGTATTCAAGTTCCTACAGACAGTAAGACTACAGCTAGCATGCCACCCAGCCACTGCTGGGCACACATGCACAGGAAATGCAATCAATACGTCAGAGCTAGCTGCACTCCCGCGTGACGGCAGCCCCCTTCTCAATAACCAATATACAGAATCTAAGTGTCCATCAATGACTAAATAGATAAAGAAAATGCAGGGACGGGGGCATTGACACACATGCACATGCGCGCGCATACACATACATACACACACACACACACACACACACACACACACACACACACACACAGTAGAATATATCCAGCCTTACAAGTAGGAACTTCTCTTACCTGCAACAACATGAATGTACCTGGATGCTACATCACTAAGTAAAATTAACCTGACACAGAGAGATAAAATGTGATATGATCTTACTTACATGTAAAACTAAACATTTAACTCAGAAATAAGGAGTCGAGTTATACCTGTACAGCTGGGGGTAAATAAAGAGCACAGTAATATCTGTATAGATCAATGGTAAGAAAGTTTATCTGAGTCAGGATGAGAAAGTTCTGAAGATCTATTATCTAACAAAACTACAGATAAAGATCAGATGTTGTGTACCTAAAAATTACTGAGACTAGATCTTAAATGTTCACCTTTAAAAAATGGTCATAGATAATTAGCAGAGTAATCATTTCATAATGTATAGATAGATCAGACCATCACATGTACACTGTAATACACATAGTTCTATTTATCAATTATAACTTATAAAGCTAGGGAACACCGTAGGATTATGGAATGCAGATATGTTATAAATTAAACTCAACATAGAAGAGGCATTTCTAACTGTCAGAGACATAAAAACCTCCAATACTAAGCTATAAAACAGTACAAAACCACTATATTGGATTGATCCCAATAAAAACAAGTACCATACAAGCAATTTGAGAAAAAAGCTACTAAATTCCTTTTCAAATGGCACAAGTCATTAGGTCCTAACAGGAATCTGTCCACAGAGGCTGAAACACTTGGCTAAAGAAAGAATGAAGACCCTTAATTTCATGTTACAATTTTTCTGCCCTTTGCAGGTAACTGCTCTTTCAGCCTTCTTTCCCCATCTCTGACTGTGCTAATAGTACACTGTATGAAACAACATCTATATGTTCTTTAAAATCATCTATCCAGGCACTGATGGCTCATGCCTATAATCCTAACCACACAAGAGGCTGAGAAATAGAGGATCAAAGTCCAAAGTCACCCCTTACGGAAAATTGTGCTAGACTCCATCTCCAAAATGCCTACAAAAAGCAGGACTGGGGACACCAATGATATTGAACTTATAGCTACTTTGTATACTGAAGCAAGATTACTGTTTTCTAGCAAGATTTAACACTTCCCATTGTATGTCAAAATCTCTCCAACCATCTGAACCGAGGAGAAATGTGTGTGTGTGTGTGTGTGTGTGTGTTTCAAAATAGACAAGATTCCACCTAATAAAGTATGTTTCTTGCCAACAAGAAAATGAACTAGTGTACAGAGCTCTGCTTTGTCAATAATCCATTATGCATAGCCATGATTTTCACTAATATTTGCCTTGTCACATTCACACGATCAGTCATTTTATGATATGCATGTGGGAAAAGTAGCTGCTGACAACTAAGCAGAGAAACACTGGGAAATTCTTGAAATTACGCCTAAATATAAGTAGAAAATTGGACAAATTTCTCATCAATCATTGCATTTGTCCAAACAGATGCCAATGGACCAGTGAAGGTTGATTTTTTCCACCAAAATAAGTTGAACAATATTTGCAAAGGATTGCACATTTGGAAAAATCTAAATTTTACCTGCCAACATTGCTAAGCCGCTTTATCAACTGTGTAGTTTCAGCCAAATAACTTTGGAAGAAACTTCTACCTAAGAAATTATAAATTTGAGCAGGTATAACTGTCCCAGAGTATGTGGTGTTTTCACATAGATTCTTAGCTTTGCAACTATGTAAATCATAAGGTTCTCCACATAAAATTTAAGACTTGGTATATTTGTTTTCTCTTTTCTATACAAGACCAGAAAGAGTAAGAAGCAGTACAATGTGGATTTTTCCACTGCCAAAAAACTCCTATCATTACTGAATTTTAATGGTCCAAAAATATTTGCTTGACAGTATCAGAAGAATTCCTGGGGAAATTTTGACTTACTTTTATGTTTTTTGCCAGTAGAGAGACCTGATCTGAAGGCCTCTCATTCTTACTTCACTTGTCTTTTTTTTTTTTTTTGGCCAGTCCTGGGCTTTGGACTCAGGGCCTGAGCACTGTCCCTGGCTTCTTCCCGCTCAAGGCTAGCACTCTGCCACTTGAGCCACAGCGCCGCTTCTGGCCGTTTTCTGTATATGTGGTGCTGGGGAATCGAACCTAGGGCCTCGTGTATCCGAGGCAGGCACTCTTGCCACTAGGCTATATCCCCAGCCCTTCACTTGTCTTCTTAATACTGGTTCTCTACCATTCCTATCTTTTAGATTTGTCTGTCCAGGCTTGCTTTGAACCGTGATTTTCAGATCTCAGCCTCCCCAGTAGACAAGAGTATACACACTGGATACATTTCCACATATTCTTGTAAATGGAAACAAACTGTGTTTTTAAGGGAAATGAAAGTAATGTATCCTTTTCTTTGTTTCTACATCTTGTCACTAGAAGAAAAAAAATAATGCAATCTTTTCCCACATTCACTTTATTCCAACATTAAATATTCAAGAGATTTAAATCTCATGTTCAAAGTTTCTCAAGAGTAGTGCTAAGGAAATTAAAAGACAAGTCCTCCCTTTAAAAACCTTCTGAACCAGGTACCAGTGACTCACACCTCTAATCCCAGCTAATTTGGATGTTAAGATTGAACGGATCTGGTTCACCCAGGCACACACAGGAGAGCCTGTCTGGATGAACAGCTGGGTAGTGTGGAACATGTCTGTCATTCCAACTTCCCGGGAAGCTGATATTCAGAGGATCCGTTCCAGGCTAACCGGTAAGAATCGTGCCCAAGACCACATCTCAAGAGAAACAAGCTGGGCCTGGTGATAAGTGTCTGTCATATCAACTAAGACAAGAAGCATAAAATAGACAATCATGTCCCATACCTGGACAGGAAGCAAGGCCCTATCTCAAAATAATCAGTGCAAAAGAGCTGGGGATATAGCTCTGTGGTAGGGCACTTTCCAAGAAAGTGCTAATCCCTGAGTTCAAATCTCAACACCACCTAAAAAAAAGCAAACATGCAAAAATAACAGCCTTTATTTTCACCTCTATCGAGGCTTAGATTTTGCACATTCACCAAGATGACTGTCAGAAGTCATAGGTCCATAAAGATTTTTCCAACACACAGAAACAAAGCAAACATATAAAAACAAAAGGCAAGTGTTTTAGTAGATCAATTCCTGTGGGATTGCATTTTATCTACTTCTAAGCTAGTTTGGAATCCAGCCCTGCTATCTTGACGGATTATCCTAATTTCTTGGTTTATAAGGGACAATCTTATCAGCAAATGTTTTCATTTGATAGTGAAGTGTAAACAGATTAGTCCTCAGGGAATTCTGTGAAGCTCAGAGTTGAGATACTGTTCAAAGCACCACTATTCATAATAAAGCCTGGTGCCAGTAGTTCATTGCTAGAATCCCAGCAACCTTGGAGGCTGAGACCTGAAGATTAAAGTTTGAAAGCCAACTGGGGCAGGAAAATCCCTGAGATTCTTATCTCCAATTGATAACCAAAAGCTAGAAGTGTGGAACTGTGGTTCAAGTAGTAGAGAGTCAGCCTTGAGCAAAAAAGCTCAAGGTCCATGTCCAAGCCCTAAATTCAAGCCTTAGTACCAATACATACACACAAAACCTCTTAGGATAAAAGTTGATGAAAATGGTTAGCAAACAGCACAGTCTTCAAGTACAGTTTCTTGGGACAAGTCTTTGAACTTTAGTAATAATTTCCCAGTATCCACACCACCACTTCTTCACACACTGTAGTTTCATTATTTCCAATTTATCTCAGCCCACTTTAATTCATGTATTTGTCAAAACAGTTCGTCCTCCAACTTTTCCCAGCCCAAAAGCTTAAGGCTTCATGCTTTTAACTTCAGAGTCTCAAGAGGAATCTTTGTAAAAACTGTTACATACTTCACACCACAAAAAAAAAAACACCCAGCTTGTCTCTGTACTAATAGAAAGATGGAAAGCAGAGATGCTCTTTTACACTGGAATTATATATAATGAAGCCTCATTTTCCATAGCCTACAATATAAAATATAAACGAACACATCACTATCTGGAAACTGCACATGAATTACACAGACTCCTGAAAATGTATTCCAAAAAACACTTAAGACTCTTAGATCATTACATATACATACATATATATTGTGCAAAACATATATTTCACACACAGGGTGAGCTTCCTTAGCCCAGAGCTCTAACACCTGAAATCTTTTGAGCCCCAACCTGATGCCACAAGTGGAAAATTGCATCCATGAGCTTCTATGAGTAGAAAAATGAAGATGAAAGTACACTAAAAAGTATTGTACAAATTAAGTGGGGCACAGTGGCTCACAACTGTAATCCCAGCCACTCATGAGGTCAGGAAGACCAGGAAGATCATGATACAAAGAAGCCAAGCAAAATGTCAGCAAAACTCAACAACTAAAAGCTAGGCATAATGGTTCTCATCATAGTCATGGCTATGTGGAAATCGTAACCAGAAAAGTGAGAAAAATCACAGTCCAGGCCACTACAAGCAAAACCTGGAGAGCCTAGCTGATGAATAACTGAAGCAAGAAAGGACTAAGAGTGCGTTTCACGTGCAAGCACAAGGCCACGTTGAAACCCCCAATACCATCAGCAAAACTGTATTGTATACATTTGCTTTTAAGCTATAAGAAACATGTTTCAGGTCATGAAACATAAATGAGTTTTGTGTTTCCGCTTGGATCTAATACCCAAGCTATTTCATGAATCATGCATATGCAGATATTCCAAAATCCAAAAAAGTCAGAAGTTCAAAACACTTCTAGTTCCAGGCATTTAAGTGATATTTAACCTTTACTGTGCACTTTCATGTACAGTTTGTACTATACAACTACAAAATATAATCCTACTATATTGCTAAACTTGAAGATAAATACAATTCTTGAATGTAAAGCATTAATCTTATACTTCTGAAGGATGTCTTAGTGAAATGACAAATTCTATACTGTATCATTAAGTCAGATACCAGTAGACATATAATATGTCCAATATAAAATCAGAATAAAATTGGTACTTAATATCCTAACATTATCATTGGCTTTAAAGGATTTGACTGTTGCATGGACAGTCATTTTTCCACAAGTAAAATACTCCTACCTTTAACTGTGAAATGGTAGAACATCTAAAACTAACAAGAATGATGGAAATAACAGAGCAACTGTTAGGAAAGCAATGCACAATTGAGAAAGTAAAATAATTATAAGTAAAGCAATGCTACTCTCACAACCAAGTACTGTACTGCTCTTTTAGGAATCTATCTTGTACTTAAAATCTCATGCTTCAATTTCTTTGGCCAAAAATATGATTGGACAAAATGAAACTATATGCCATATCTAACAAATGTTACTATTCCAGTTAAGTAAATTCAAGAGTAAAATACTGGTTGCCTCTTTTAATACAATAACAGAAAACTTAACAATTGTATTATTGCATCACATATCCCTAATAACTCTTTGCTTTATTTAAAAAAGTGTGCATCCACATACCTCTGTGTGTGTGTGTGTGTAAGGAAGTATGTGTGCATGTGTGTATAAGGGAATAGATAATATGTCAAAACCAAATGAAGTCACCTTTTAGATTATCTTTCCCTGAATCAAGGCAACTCCTTCTGAATCTGTAATATTCCAGTTTCCATTGATACCACTCAGTTGTGATTTTTTCCAGTGAAAACAATAACCATGTTCACTAATGAATAAAATATATGTCTCACTAGACAACCAGCCTACAATGTTACATACTTGTGAAGAACTGAGAATAGTGTAAATAAAACCTTGCATTAATACTCCTCAAAAAAGAAAATCTTAATAATGCACCTTATATATAAATACATTGTTACAAGAAAAGCAACACTCATTTTCTCGGTAGATGTAGACTAAAAGATGAAATTGTTAAGTTTCATAATTCAGTGAATAATTAGGGTGCATTATCTTAAAAGCATTTTGCTAAATTGCCATGAATTTTTTTCCAGTAGAATCCTATGGCAGCTATTTTCCAAGCCTATATTCTTAAAAGCTATACATGAAATGGTAAATAATAATTTATTTTTATTATTATCTAAAGAGAAGTTTCTTGTGAACAGCATCTCTCCTATTAAGCTAATAAACCTCAGTTCCTCATCCCACAAGAATCTCATGGGCCAAGAATATTGCTGAAATTGCCACAAGCTTTAGAGTAGGGTGACCTATGTTAGTATTTAGGAAGCCCCTGAACGAAACGGATGCAAACAAACCCTCTTACTATGCTTTAAAACAATACATGTTGAAGACTCAGAAAATCAAGAAAACCTTCTGCCATAACTTCACGTCTCTAGCTTACTCAGTAACCTGTAAATGATTCCCAAATCTCAGCCGGTTCTTAAACCATAAATCTATTTCACTCCTTCTTTCCCCCCACTCCTTTGTGATCCTTTATCATAGGTGATGGCTTCATGGGGTTCTTGAAAAAACACGAAACGAAGGACAAAAAACTCCTTCTAAGCCAGCTTAACTCCACAGGGACACACTGAGGGTTCCTAGGGTCAGGGAGGACCTGCCTCCTGAAGTGTGTTCAGCCCTCTTCACCAACCCCAAAAATACCCCAAATAGATGACTGATTGACTGATAAATTTATTTTTTTTCAAACCTGCCTAAACTCATTCTCTATATCTTTATATAGAGATATACAGTATTCTCTATATAAATACCTGTCAAACTCACATTTCTAAAACTAGCTCTCACTTTAAAAACATCCAATTGATAACTATACACTGGCTATCCCAAGCAAACTTCTCCAACTTTTCTTTTAGAGACAGAATTACTACTAGAATAACTACCCCAGGAAAAGGTTCCTCTTATAATAAAATAACACAGCCACTGGGGCTGCTGCTTTTCCCTTTCAGGGACGTCCTGCAATCTCTCCTCCGTCCAGCCTCGGGTTGCAACCAGATCAGGACCGAGCTAGTCTTCTTTCGGCCATCACATCCCTTCCATTCGGAAACCTCCTCCACTCCACACCCTTGGCGGCGTGACATCCCTTTGAGAACCCTGCTGAGTGAGGCTTCTACTGATTGATGGGAGCTCAAGCAGTCCCAGGGCCTTTTCATCACTGACCTCTCCCTGCTTGTCCTTCCTTCCTCCGGCCCTCGGGGTCTCCTGCTGTCCTCCCACCACTCTCCAGGAGACCCCTCCCCTCCCGCAGTGGCTTCTGGGCCAGCTGGGGCCCACTCCCCATTCAAACACCCAGCTGAAAACCTCTGGAACCTGGCCGTGTGTGTGTGTGTGTGTGTGTGTGTGTGTGCGCGCGCGCATCACAAAGGGCAAAGCCGAGGAAGGCAGTCTGCCCCTATTAACTTAGCCCAACTTGAGTATTTTCGGACACAGTGTCACTTTCCCTTAGAATTCGGACACATTTTATACATACATACATACATATATATATATATATATATATATATATATATATATATATATATATATGGTCTTTGAGAAATGTGACTACAGGCTGTGAACACGCTCGTGCCCTGCTGCTTGTGAATGAACTGGTGTGCATCCTAGCAGAGCCTCTGGCTGCAGGTAGCTCTCACCTCCTCCAAGGCGAGGCTTCCGCGCTGGGCTCGGGAGGAAGTCCTGGTTCCCTCTTAAGGGCGCGCATTCCACGGTATGAAGGAGAAACAGGACATGACTTTGACCATCGTTAGACAAAACAAGTCACTTCCAAGGAAGCTGCGCACACGTGCGTGACATGTGTAACACAAAATATCCCTCTCTCCGCTGGGACCCCGGTCGGCCCAGCCTCCAGAATTTTCACCACCTCTCAGACTAGTGAGAGACGCATCCCCAGGGGTGGTGGTGGTGGTGGTGGTGTTTCTCCTAGTAGCCCCCCGGGGTTTAGGGAACTCCGTCGCAAAGAGTTTTAGAAAGTAATTCGTGATTATTCAAACCATGACAAGGTGAGCCCAGGGATCCAGCCTGCCTGCCCCCCCCACTGCCCCGCCCCGGGGGCTGAAATACAGCAGATTCCCGCCCCCACCCCTCAACCCCAGAGCCCAGGCCCTCCTCTGTCCCCTGCCCTGGCTGTTTACACTGCGACTGGCGCCAAGGCCCCCCTCCCCCCGACACTCATCACCCCCTTCCCCGCAGCTTCTCCCCGGGTGGCCACCGTGATAACCTGAGAGTCGAGAGTTGCTCCGGAAGCCCGGGGTGGCGCCGGGGTCGCCCCCCTTGCCCCCCTCCCTCGGGGGTCCGGCCGCACCGCACCCCGTCCGGACTCCCGGCGCCCCCGGGGTAATTCACACGGGGCAGACGCGCGGCAACTATGCGGTTCTCGTGCGGCCCCGCGCGTCCCCGAGTTCCCAGGGCGCGGCGCGGGGGCTGCAGGTTGGGGGGTACCCGGGCCGGCTACGGTCACCCTCCCTCCCTCCCTCCCTCCGTCCATCCCTCACGCGAACTCGGCTGACAGGTGAGCCATGCCTGGCCCCCCCCGACCTCTCTGGAAACTTCCCAGCGTCGGGGAGGGGGGGGGAGGAGCTGGGAGAGGAGGCCAGAGGGGGACTAGGCTCCTCGGGGGGAGGGGGGGCTGTCTGCGGAGGGGTGCTCGGGTCCAGGACCCGGGGGGGGGGGGGGGGAGCGGGGCTGGGCGGGAAGCCGCGGGGCCGGGGTGCGCGATGCCCGCACGGGGACGGGAGTGCGGGGTGTGGACGGATCGACGGGGGCTCGGGGGCAGGGAGTGGGGAGGGGGGGGGCTGTGAGAGGACGGGGTGAGGACGCCCGGCCCCGGCGCGGGCCCGGGGAGGCGCCTTACCTTCTGGTCCACGATGGAGCAAGCCATCTCGCGGACGTGCGCCAGGCTGTAGTCGCCGGACGAGTCCTGCAGCAGCAGCACCGGCTCGCGGCTCAGGCCGATCTGCAGATGGAAGGAGATGCCCCCCGCGGGAGGCGCCGGCCCCGGCCCCGGCCCCGGCCCCGACCCCGGCACCAGCGCGACGGCGGCGGCGGCGGCGGCGGCGGCGGCGGCCGCGGCCACGGGCGGCAGCGGGCTGGGCGGCCGCCGCAGCGGAGGGGCGCTCATCGCGGGCTCGGCCGGCCGCGCGGGGCGGGGCGGAGCGGAGGGGAGCGGCGGAGCGGAGCCCCAAAAGTTTTGCCGCGCGGCGGCGGCGGCGGCGGAGCCGGGCGCTTCTTCCTCAGGGAGCCCGGGCGGAAAATGAAAACTTTCCGGGAAAGTCCCCCCGCGCAGGGCGGGGGGGGGGGCGGGGGGGGGGGGGAGGAGGACGACCGGCCCCGGTTCCCGAGGGCACGGGGGAGGGGAAACGGCCGAGGCGGGAGCTCGGCGCCACCCGGAGCGCGGCCGCCTCGCAGAGGAGGCGCCGTCACCGCCACACAGCAGCCGCCGCGGCGCTCACCCGGGGACTGGGCGGCGCGGGTCAGCGCGGGCTGGGCGGGGCGGGGCGGAGGGGCGGGGCTTTGAGGCGGAGGGGCGGGGCTGTGGGAGAAGGGGGCGGGGCAGCGGGCGAAGGGGCGGGGCCAGGCGGCACGTTGGGCGGGGCACCTCCTGCCCGCGGGGCTGGGAGTGTGGGCGGGGCAAAGCGGGGCTCCGGGGGGCCGAGGCTGCGGAGTTTCCACCGGGCAGCGCGCCCGGGCCAAGGGGTTCCCGGAGGCCGCCGCCCGCTCCGCCGCCGCCGCCGCCGCCGCCGCCCGGCCCGGGGATTCTGGGCTCAGCCGGCCCGGCTGCCCGCACTTCGAAGGGGACACACCTCTCCGACAGGCCCTCAGCACTGCCGCTTCCCGGCTCCTTTCCAGGATGATGAGGATGATGCACTGATACCAACCAGCCGGGGAGGCTGGGCCCCGGGGATCCCCGTGACTCTGCCGTGGGAGGAACACGCACACTCACGCGCAGGACGCTTGCGGCCAGAGGGACTTCGGGGAGCCCTGGGGCTGCCTAGACATCTGTCTGACATATCCAGCCTCGCCTATGACTGGACCCAGCTCCTGAGGCACCGAACACAGGGGCTAAAGTCAGATGTGTGTGTGTGTGTGTGTGTGTGTGTGTGTGTGCGCGCGCGTGCGCTCCTGTACTGGGACTTGATCTAAAGACTCGCACACGGTCCCTTAGCTTTGCTTCCAATGATACTTTTATCATCTTTAAGTAGTTGTACAAGGGATTGCTATTCGGCAAATTAGTCCTAACGCAACGCTCAAAGTCCCTGGCTCAAAGCTGATTCCAGCGCTGGAAGCAACAGCTCCACTTTCCAGCTTTTTTCCGTGATTCATTGGTGATAAGTTTGTCTGGCAGACTTTTCTGCCCCCAAGACTTTTCTTCAAATGGCGAATGGTGACCTCAGATCTCAGCCTCCTGAGAAGGCGGAATCACAGGTGTTTAGCCATGGCCCTGGTGGCGTAGCAGATGTTCTATTGGTTTGGGGTTGTTTTTTTGTTTGTTTTTTTTTTTTAGCAGATGTTCTATTGGTTTGGTTTTTTTGTTTTGTCTTTTTTTTTTTAAGAAAAATCAATTGTGTCCTTCAGCACGAACAAGAAGAAAGTGTCCGGTGAAGCATTTTTTTCTTTACATTGTTCACTACTTGGAGCATTTTAAACTGTTGGCTTTATTTTTCCATCAATCCAAACTGCACCCAGCAGCCCTCCTGTCTACATTGGGCAGCCTGCTCTAATGTGAATCTTCACAGTGTTGTCTGTGTAGTACTTCCAGGGCCTGGACTTGGATTCTCATCCTGTCCTTCCCCCCAGGGTGGGCTTCATTTGGGGGTAACCAACTTGCCAGAGCCCGCTTTCATGCTCTACAGCAAAAAAATCTGCTGTTGTTGCTATTGAATTCTTAAATTCTAAAGGAGAAACTCTGTATCTTTCTAGCGCAAGTTGCATTTTTGTTTTGCCAACTGCATTTTTACTTTGCCAGTTATGTAGCCAATACTGCCCCTTTCTCCTCTCTCCTCCTTGCTCTCTCTCTGTGTCTCGCTTTCCCTCAGAGCTTCCTCTTACCTACACAAACACACACAAAAACACCTAGGCAAACCATTAATTATGTTTTCTTTTGTAGTAGATTTCTGTTTGCTTCTTTTATTGTGTTCTTTGTTTGTTTGGTCTTGACCTCTGGTTCTGGTCCAAGATATTACAAGAAACAATTCTAGAGTTGTAAAAGATACCTCCATCTCCATTGTGTCATTCACTGTTGGGCAATGGATTTGAATTTGGTCTCTGGATAAGAGTTTGGCAAGGTCTATATGTGTTGGGCATTTTCTCTGCTTGACTGTTAATGAAGAAGTCCTCTTAATCTATGATAGTGTATAATTTCCCGAAGGTAACAAATGCAGCTCAGGTTATTCTTAATGAAATGTCCTTCTGAAATTATGTTGTTTATGTCAGAAAATTTATGATGTTTTCTTCCACAGTTAGAATAAGGTCAATATTCTACAGATTCTTTCTACTAGAAGAGGAGGGTATACTGTAAGTTGACAAAGTACTAGCAGGAATCTAGTGTGAATTGCAAATCAAGAGAGCTGGACACATTCTTGTTTCGTAGATATCAGAACTATGAGTTAAGGGTTTTTCTGTTCCAGACTTTTCTGTACCCATCTGCACAGTGGCCAGAACAAACAAGATCTCTTCCCTAGCATATTTAAAATATGTTTCATATTGAAAATAAAAAGTACAAGTTTATTGCTGATAACCAAAATTGCAATAATTAACAACAGTGAAATGTAGGAAGGATGATTTCATGGGCAGAAACATGCAGAAGGGTCAATAAGCAAGAGATTTTTCTTGAGGTATATTCAGTGGTACCTAGTGATTAGATAAGGACCAGACTTAAAATCTATGTTAATAACATTTTAAATCAAAGGAATCTGTAAAGACCCTAACACAAGAATATAGCTTCATATCTTCCAGACCAGGGGAAAAGAAGGGCAAGTAAATGAGATGGTCTGGGAGCTGATAGGAGCCAGATCATCAACAGCCCTTAGAAGTCATTGTAAATAGTCCTTATCTTATGCTCAGTGAGATCTTAAACCATTGAGGTGGTGAGATTTAGCACACATTTAAGTGATAATTCTTAGTTCTCTGGGTGGGCCTCAGATTATAAGAGGTAAGAGCAAAAGCAGAGATACTAGGTAGGAGCATATTTGCTTTGTTCACTCTTAAGGATCATTGTGGGCTGTTATTTATGGTGATAGTAGAATTGCTAAGGAATACAAGACTGCATTTGAAGGTTGAAGTGAAGGCCTTATGATCAACCAGAGGTCTGTAAGAAGTGTTGCAAAATAAGGAGGTTATGAAAGACTTGAGTTTCTGAACCATTGGTCTGATGATGGTGCCAATAGTTGAAATAGAAAACAAGGAAAAAGTAGGATTCCTTTTTGAGTATTTTGAGTTCAATATACCACTGGGCTTGCAACTAGAAATATCTAGAGCTGGGTAGGTGAGACCAACTTTCAAGAAATAAAAGGGCAATAGAAATATACTTGGCAATCATCAATGTGGAGAAATGGTTTCAAAGTAAGATCTTAGATAAGACTTCAGGAAAAAAAGAGTTTAAAGGATCTTTGGTGTTCTACATCAGAGAGAGAAAACCTGTGTGAGCAACTCCTAATGGTTTATCTATAATATGGAGGAATCTTAAAGGGTATTGGAAAAAAAATTGAGAAATGAAGCATATGATAGGAAGAATTGTCTACGGAGAATTATAATTATTTTTCAGCTGGCTGCTAGTGGCTTATTCCCATAATCCTAACTACCTAAGAGGCTGAGATCTGAAGATTCCAGTTCAAAGTCACAAAGGCAGAAAGGTCCATGAGAAAGGCCCTTATCTCTAATTAACCAGAAAGGGGCTAGAAGTAGAAGGAAAGCTCAATTTGTAGAGCATTCTTCTTGAGCAAGGAAAACAAAGGAGAGCTAGAGCCAGAATACTGGAGCATCCACAAAATGTATCTTCCAGAAGCTGAAATATTTCTGAATGCAAAAGCATAATGAAGACAAACAAAAACCAAAAGTTAAAGTTATACAATCACTGGAGTTCCCCATAATTCTCACAGACTTAGTTATCACAGTTTCTACAGTAGTCATCTGAGAACTGAAACTTTTCTAACTGCTACTAACATTTTTGCTGATGGGCAAGGGAATGAACAACAGATAGGGCCCAAAGGAATCAAGTATGAATTTCTGGAGACTAAGAATTACATGCAGAAAATTCGAAGGATCTGGGTGAACATCGATAGTTCTGGATATTATAACTTTGGAAAAGAAGAGAATAAAGAGTCACTTATATAAAATGACACAATCATTCTTTTTTTGAATTGTGGCTAACATTACTGGACTAATGAGCCTCTAGTAATGACTGGGAGTATCATTTTACCAAGAAGCTTCAATGCCTTAATCAAGATTTCACAAAAAAAGGTAGGCAGAGGTACTTAAAACAAGTTCTAAAGATGAATGCTAATCGTGCCAGAAGTCTTCAAAAATGATTGTATGCTCAGGTAATTTTGAAAGTATCTAGCAATTGACAATCAGCAAAAGAAAGAGGGGTGAAAATGTCCTAGTTTAAGTAGGAGTCCAACTAGTAGCACTAGGCACATGTCCAAATGAAATGGACAGCAGAGAAAAAAATGAGGTTTAAAAAATATGAAACAGTTCAGTGTATGGCTGAAAGGATCCTGACCCCTCTCCCCAAACATTTTACAGCTTAAGGATAGATTTGTTAAGCTTTACCTTACACCTACAATCCTAGCTGCTCCATAGGCTGAGATCCGACCATCAAGATTTGAAGCCAGCCAGGGAAGACAAATCTGAGAGAATCTTATCTCCAGTTAACAAGCAGCAAAAAAAAAACAAACAGCCAGAACTGAAAGTGTGGCTCAAATGGTAAAGTGCCCCCATTAGTGGGAAAGCTGAGTAAGAGTGTAAGGCTCTGAGTTCAAGCGCCAGTACCAATGTGCAGCAGCATAACACACGCGTGCGCGCACACGCACACACGCACATACACGCACATACACACACACACGAGAAACTGAGGATTAGAAAAATTAAATACCTGTTTGTGAAAATCCGACATTCAAAGAAGAAGGCTTTGAGATATCCTTCCTTGTTTCAAAGTTTGGCACTGAAAATTATATACATGGGGAGACAGTGCACCGAAGATTAATGTATATGATAAAGTTCTTTATTGATGCTTATTTTAGAGTGTTCATAAGTAATTCTCTGTCAATCCAGATTGGGTAAGAGTAATGGCAGAGAATTGGCACAGAAACAAACAAACATAAAAGGTCCTAATGAAGAGCTCAGTCAAACATACACTGAAAATCTGCTAAGTGGTGACAAAATGTGACCTTAGCTTGCTGATTATTTCATGGAAAATAAAAAGGGAAAAATAAACTTATGAATTCAGGGGGTTTTGTTTTGTTTTTGTTTTTGGAGACTAAGAAACAATCATTTGCTTTTTAAGGACATTTCAAAACTAATAGCAAAAAAGAGCTGTGACCCCAGTGTGAGAGCCCCGGAAAAGGATCACAGACCTCGAAGACAAGTTTCCCACCAAAGGCTCACAAGAGACTCAGGTGAGCAAGAAGCTGAGAAAAACTCAGTTTCACTGCCTTGTAAAACTGAGACTGCAGAGAAAATGAGCAACACCAGACATAGCATATGAACAAGAGCAAATAAAAGTAAAAGCGACTATAAGCTAAAAGCAATCCACTGGCTTTTAGAGTTCCTTTTTTCTATGTTAATGGTGGTAAGGATGTGGCCTGTTGTAGAAGAGAAGTTTATAGGCTGTTTTTTATAAAGAGCTTAGGGCTCTTTATAGGCCTCTCACTAAGGTCCCGCCCCCAGGTCTCACTTTAAATCACACACTTACACTTCTGTCTGCTGTTCTATTGGGGTCTCACAAATGTGTTTGAAATAAAAATATCTTTTTTTGCATTACTAACAAGAAATCCAAAACCCTTTGGAATGGTGGAATGGGAATGAGCTTGACGAAAATACCCCTCTAGATTCAGATGCTGGAAGTGGACGTGATGGGGTTAACAAGGAGAGGAGGCTGGACTCATGCATTGCTACTAACACTCATCATGGAGAGTATCGGCCACCCCATGTGTAAGATCAAAACTTATGGGGGGAATGAGGGAGGAAGTAACAAACAGTACAAGAAATGTAGCCAATGTCTAATGTATGAAACTGTAAACTCTCTGTACATCAGTTTGACAATAAAAATTTAAAAAAAAGATCAAAACTTATCCTCGTCGATTAGATGTGACTTAGTCCATGTAGAAGTTCTGTGCTTCCACTGGTTAGTCATGCTCAGATTAATAGCTACCATAAACCGTATCAGTATAAACATCATTTCTGCCAGCGGTAACCCCCCACCATAGTTCAAACAACCAAGCTAGCAAACTTTGTTTTACTGTGTTTCTCTAGCAAGCAAAAGGGAGGCAATAGGATTGTTAAAAAGATACTGAAGCTTAAAATAAGTGAGAACATAATCAGAAATGACCTACATAAAAGAGGTGCATTCCAATGATTCCTTTCAAATACTGTATTGATAGATGTATTGCTGATATTCCAAAATATTCTGGAAGCATTCTTAGTATTTTGGGCAACTTTGGAGAAATAAATGTTACAGATTTCAGAAAGATTCCAAGAAAGAACAGACCAATGAGGGTACCATAAGTCTAAATGTAATGATTTAAATAAATGGAGGATTATAAATTGAGGGACTGAGAATGTGTGTCGGTGGTAAAACACTTGCCTAACATCTACAGTCAGGGCCTGGCCACTGTCCCTGAGCTTTTTTGCTCAAGGCTAGCAGTCTACCACTTGAGCCACAGCTCTACTTCCAACTTTTTGGTGGTTAATTAGAGCTAAGAGTCTCAAAGACTTTCCTGCCTTGAGTGGCTTAAACTAGGTCCTTAGACCTCAGCTTCTTGAGTAGTTAGAATTTCTAGGCATGAGGTACCAGTGGTGTTACTATTTCCAACTGTATTTTGCACAATATATATGTATATACATATAATAATCAATATACAATGTACCCAATAACATATTACCCATTGTGCTTTTGTGAATACTTACATTGACATCTGTATTCATGTATTTTACCTTGTTTGTTTGTTTGGTTTTGGGTTAGATTTAATTCCCTAAACATTCTATCCTGGACAATGACCTTGTTTATCTAAAGAGTTAAAAGTCTGCTGGGTCCAAGGTACCATGATTTTTTTTTTTCAGATTCCCTGTAGAAAATAGATTAAAATCACCACTGTAACCCTTTTCTTATAGCTTCAATATCCAAAAGGTCATTGCTTAGATTTGCCAACTTTAATTTTTCATATCAGTTTCTATTAAGTCAATGCAACATCAAGATTCAGGAAACTGCAATAGCAGCACATTTAACTTTCAGAGAGATTCGTTTCTGCTGACCCTATCCTCAAGGCTCAATGGTCTGCCTTCTCCCATATGAATATCAGTACAGCCCATCATTAGGCCCCATGACTTATTGGTTCTGGTCCATATCATTTTGTTATGCTTCACACACATTCTATTCAGTATAACTGAAAAGCAAGGACTTAAGTCTGAAATGACATCATTTTCTCACATTTAAAATGGAAGCAGAGCACCTGGGACCATCTTTCCCTTTGCATCTTCCCAGAAAGGACAAGTACAGATAATGGGATTTAAATGTCCATCAGCTTCTCAGGCAGCAATTGTCCTGTTGGCATTCAACACACCTGTATGGTGTTTTAATCACCTTTGTGACATGTTCAGACATGTTCAGTAATATGCCTCTTGGTGGTGGTGGTAGTGGCCGTAGGGCTTGAACTCAGGGCCTGGGTGTTATCCCTGTGCTCTTTCCCTCAAGGCTAGCACTCTGCCACTTTGAGCCACAGCTCCACTTCCTGTTTTTGATGGTTAATTGGAAATAAGAGTCTCATGGACTTTCCTTCCAGGGCTGGCTTTGAACCTGGATCCTCAGATCTCAGCCTCCTGAGTAGCTAGGATTACCGGGAAACCGCCAGTGCCCGGCTACTAATATGCTTTTTTGAGTTGAGCATTTCAGTCACAGTTTAAAGATTTTTTTAAAAATTGCAAACATTTTTTTTTTTACGATGACAGACTCTGAGCCTGAATTGCAATTTGAGACAAAACCAGGCAAAAAGCGAAGTTTCATCTCAACCAACAAGTTGGATGTGGTGATGCATGCCTGTTGTTATCCCAGTTACGTGGATAGGAGAGCCTGGGACTGAGGCCCGCCCCAGGCCAAAACTCATGACCATATCCGAAAAATAGCTAAAGGCAGAAAGGGCTGGAGTGGTAGAGTGCTTATTTAACCAAGTGCAGGGATCTTTGTTCAAACTCTCATACTGCCAAAAAAGAAATGATGATCATCTTTTATATCCACCTCATTCAATAGCTCAGGTACCAGAAACCAGTGGGGAAACCGAAACATTTCCTGTAGGACTGGGTCAAGGGGGCTCAGGTAAATTGTCTCCCTGTGTTCAGCTGGTCACAGGATGCCTCACTTGGAGTGCTTAGCTCCCCTGTCTCATAAGCATGTAGCACTTTCTTGGGGCTATTTACCCTCACACCTATCATCTAGCATTGATTTCCCTTGCTTTCTGTCCCTGAGGGAACCATTTGCAATCATTTTCCCATAACTAGTGTCTCTAGAAGTAAGTATTAAATCTGCTGTATTGTAGGTTCTCATATTGGGTAACAGTTCAGCAGCCATTTATAAATGAGACAGTGGCTGGGGCTTAAAGTGCCTCAAGAAATGTCATCATATCATTTGTTGGCTTTGCTCCCAAAACAACAACAGAAGGAACAAAGAAAAGTATCAGCTATGCTTTTATTTTTGTGATAACATTTATCATTCTTCTGATTATTAGCATAATACATGTTGCTGGTGGCTCACAACTATAATCCTTAGAGGCTGAAATCTTCGGAAGGTAGTTTGAAGTAAGCTGAGACAGAAAAGTCTAGGAGACTCTTACCTCCAATTAGCCAGCAGAAACAACTTGGAACTGGAGGTATGGATCAAATGGTATAGCACCAGTACTCCAGTGCCAGACAATCTGCAAATTTGTCTAAGTGAAACCTAAAAAGTATAATCTCCAGACTCAGAGTTAATGTTAACCTTCTGTTTGATCTGTATGTTTGCATGTGTGGGATAAGATTTAAGATAGTGTTGTGTTATTGGAACTTTAAGCTTATTTATGCTAAAGGACTTTTTCCAAGTTATTAAATATTCATCAGAAACACCATTTGGGACAGCTTCAGAATGATTTGGAATATTGTCTGTGGCTTGTGATGGAACATTTTCTTTCTCTCTCTTTGCTAACACAGTTTAAAAGTGAAGAATAATTTCACCATTGCTTGATCATTATAAAATATATTCATTAACTAAAGATTTAGACAGTTGCATTCTTGCTAACAAGAATTTATTCTAGAGGTTTTAAAAATAAAGTCATTTAAAGATGGCAGAAATTTTGAAGAAATAACAGTGAAATACATTAAACTGAAATAAAATCATTTAACTAGGACTTTTTGTAGATTTTTAAATTGAATATTCAAATCAAATTTGACACCTCTGGAGAATACCCATTCTAATGTCAGAACTCAAAACAGTGATGTATGCCATACTTGGAGAAGAATAGAAAACATACATAGACTTTACTCCATTTCATTAAGACAGAAATTACTTAATTTGATGAACTATTACTGTTAAATGAAACTGTATTCATTTTACTGCTTTTCACCTTCCTTCCGATCATAATTTTTTGGTCCTTTGTTAATTGGCTACAAATGTTAAGTGGTGGTCCAATCTTTTTCATGTTAATATACAACACTTTAAAAATTATAAACATGTGGCTCAAAATTTAAGGAAATAAAGGACATAAATTAATTTGCAAAACGGTTAAAGGGGAATTTTCTGTTATAATAAAGTAAACCTGCTCTTCACACTTACAAAGTCATAGTCTACTAAGTAATAATATAATTGATACAATAATGTAGTCTTCTAATTACATAAAATAGATTTGCTAATTACATAAAAGTAATTAAGCAACTCGATTTGGTCTATAACGTGTTTATGAGTTTGAATTAATTCTTAGTAGATTGGTTTTGCCTATTGCTTATCCTAGCAAATGATTTATAATTTATTATATATGCTCAGGGATGCTTTTTTCTTATGTTAGTGAAGTCTGTAATAAAATCGGCTCACATTTAAAAACTAAAATAATTACAGTGTCTCGGATTCACCTCCAAATTATAACAGCCTGGTGGTCTCTCATCTACTCATGACCTTACCTGATGTTAAATACCTAATCTGCTGCTGATGACTGTCCCCTACCCTGGAAACGACATCATGAAGTCTGGTTTCTTTTGACCAAATACACTTACACAGAGAAAGAGACAGGGAGAGGGAGAAGGAGAGAAGGAGAGAGGCATACACAGCTCTCCTGGGCTAGCCCAAGGCTATAGTCACTCAATGAGCATTAATATCAAAATCTTAGTTTATAGAACGCTTATTTTTGAGTATTTTGTTTTGTTTGTGGTACTTGGGATTGAGTTCAAGGCCTACCAAAAACTCTGCCACTTGAGACACTTCCCACAATCCTTTTGTGTGCGTAATTTGTGAGATATGGTATTGCTGTCTTTGCTTCGTTGGCATCCAACGGGTGACCTGCTTGTCTCTGCCTCTCTGAGTATCTGGGATTAAGATGTTTGACCCCATACCTGGCAAGAATGTATTGTGATAAGAACAGAATGGGGTTGGGAATGTGGCCTAGCGGTAGAGTGCTTGTCTTCCATGCATGAAGCCCTGGGTTCGATTCCTCAGCACCACATACACAGAAAAAGCCGGAAGTAGCACTATGGCTCAAGTGGTAAAGTGCTAACCTTGAGCAAAAAGAAGCCAGGGACAGGGCTGGGAATATGGCCTAGTGGCAAGAGCGCTTGCCTCCTACACATGAAGCTCTCTGTTTGATTCCCCAGCACCACATATATGGAAAACGGCCAGAAGGGGCGCGGTGGCTCAAGTGGCAGAGTGCTAGCTTTGAGCGGAAAGAAGCCAGGGACAGTGCTCAGGCCCTGAGTTCAAGACCCAGGACTGGCAAAAGAAAAAAACAAAAAAGAACAGAATGATGAGTGTGGCTCTTATAGAATGAACTGTGTCCCTGACAATATTCCTAGTGACTCTATTTGGAAATAGAACTTTTATAGATAATTAAGACAATAATAGCCAACTAAGTTCAAATGAGAGTATGAAGATGGGCTTTAATCAGTCCTACTGGTATCCTTATAAGAAGAGAAGTTTAAGATTCAGACACAACAGATGCACAGGAAAACCGTGTGGTGAGACTTAAATAAGAGGGTAATGGACCACAAACCAAGAAGAAAAAACTCAGAAACAAACTGCCAGCACCTTGATCTTGAACTCCAACCTCTGAATCTTGAAAAAATACTTTGCTGTTGCTTAAGCCTCCAAATCTGGCATTTCATATCATGGTGCTGGGAAGAGAAGACAGTAGCATATAACGTGTTAGAGAAGAGGGAGCAAAATAGGGAAGAAATAAAGAAAAACAATACAAAATAACAGGTGTAAATCCAAATTATCAATAGTTATATTAAATTTACATGGCTAAGATCTGCTAATTAAAAGACAGATTGGCAGATTGTAATAGAAAACATGATGCAATATAGGCTATCAGTAAGAATATCACCTTATTATATGCTCTAACTTATCTATAAGAATATCACACTGTTACATACAATATATTATATACTATAATATTGTAGGAAAATTGAGAGCAAAAAGATGAAAAAGATATGTCATGTAAACGTTAGTGCCTATATTAATATCAGACAATGTAGCCTATAGAGTGAAGAAATTGCACAGAACAGAGAGGGTCTTTCATCTAATAAAAAGGTCAAAGAAGATACTACAATTCTGAAGATACATGTGTCAAATAGCAAACCTATGAAAAAGCTAAACAATAACAACAACAAAAAAACCCTGGTGTAATAGAAGAAACAGGCAAACGCAGACTGCAAGTTGGCAACATCAGTAACCATCTCCTTCCAGTTAATAGGACCACAATGCAGAAAACAAACTTAAGTGTCTAGAAGAAATAATACCAGCAACCAACAACAAATGAACAATTATAGAATCGTCCACTCAGAAACAATGGATTAATACACAATTTTAAAAATATTCATAAGGCACTTACCAAGTTTTACCATATCCTGGGCCATGAAAAGGAAACCTGAACAAAAGTATAAGAATTGAAATAAGATATGGACATGTACAGACCAGGCCTGGGAATCTGCTCATTTATCTTCACTGCTTGCATTTCCAGCTGCTGGCGTGTGTCCTAACTTCCTCCCTTTACCACAGTTCCTATTTGTGCGTGCACTTCTAGCTGGCGCAATTCCCTCGTTGCCCCATACCTTCGGCCTCTCTGTAGTTCTCTACAAGTTTTATATCGTTCTTCCTAAGGTTTTCTGTTGTTGTTTGTTTCAGGTTTCCTTTTGATATCATTTCCCTTCTATGTGAAGAGCTTTGGTTAGCAATACTTTTAGAACAGGTTAGCTATCTAGATTTCAATTTTCGTAGTATTCCTTCACCAGGCATTTTTCTCCCCCCTTAATTCTCTAAGGCTATTTTCACAAGAGACAGATTGTTGACCTGAGAGATAAGGAAGTTCCATTTTTTCTCATGGATAGTATGGGTGGAACTTAACAAGAAGCTGAACAAACACCTATCCAGACCTGGTGCTACCCTTCCAAGAAGATTCGTAGGATCCCAAATCTAAAGAACTATTGAGAATATTCAGAATAAAATAGAAAGTCACACATCCTATGAGCCATGTGACTACAACATGAGTGACAAAAACAATCAATGGGTTCCAAAGCAAAAGAATCCGATGATGATATTATCTAATGAGAATTTTGAAGCAGCTGTTGTAAACATGTCCTGATGAGTCACTGCAACTCTGGGAATGTAAAGATAGTGGACCAAAAAGAATTAATTTTAAGAAGACTGAAAACAATGTCAAATCTAATGAAAGATGACACTTGTAGATTAAATAATGTAAGTGATAAAATCCTATAATTTAACAGCATAATACAATTCTTAAAAGTAATGACAAAAAAGACAAAAGCATCCAGAAAGAAATCACATCCTACTTATATGGGAAAATAATTCAAAAGATGATAAAATTTTAAAAGGGGAGAAAGAATGCAGTCATAAAATTCAATGCATATCCTACAAAAGTAAGCCAACTGAGGGAACGGTAGGGTTAGGAGGATGGGGAGAAAGATGAAAGGGGGAGATTGAACAAGATGCCTTGTCCATAAATGGCTTTGTTGAATGGCAAATCTTTTGCACAGCTCTTTAAAGATAATTTTAAAAATTAATTTAAAATACTGTGGAAGTAGCAGGACCAGAGTATAAGCATGCTTTAAAACCACTAAATATATCATTCAGAAATGGTGACCTGGGGCTTTATGAGAAGAAAAGAAAGCTATTAAGATTTGGTTTGAGAAATCTGCCCTTCAAGAATAGCAAAAGGGGGGCTGGTGATATGGCCTAGGGGCAAGAGTGCCTGCCTCAGATACATGAGGCCCACACCCATATACACATATACAGAAACCACCACAGCACCACATATACAGAAAATGGCCAGAAGTGGCGCTGTGGCTCAAGTGGCAGAGTGCTAGCCTTGAGCAAAAAGAAGCCAGGGACAGTGCTCAGGCCCTGAGTCCAAGCCCCAAGACTGGCAAAAAAAAAAAAAGAATAGCAAAAGGATGGAATGGAAATTGAAACAAGATTTAAGCTTTCAAAAGAGAACACTGGAGTGAGTATAAATAAAGATCAATATATGACACTCCTCATGAGTTTATCAAATAATATGGTATAAATAAAGATCACTATATGACACTTCTCATGAGTTTATTAAATAATATGGCACAGTTGATGCTAAATCACAACACTATTCAATGACACAGTTGATGAAAAGCACAATACTTAATGCTTTATTCACATCTAGATATAGTTTTAAATGTAATATGCATTTATACCTACTAATCTATCCACCTCTTCATGTAGATATAGATACTAGATAAATATAGTCTATACATAATAGTATCCTATAGATCTAGTATTCTATAGAATATAGTATATATATTCTATAGTGTGTTTATATAGTTTTCCATATATAATATTCTCTATATAATGAATATAGATAGTATTATAAATAGAGAATATGTCCTATATATGTAGTATCTATATATAGATATAGGTATAATATGGAAATAACTAGGAAATTGTCAGAGAAATATTCTAATAAATGCTACAGATAAATCAATATTAAGTATTTCACTGTGTGTGTGTGTGTGTGTGTGTGTGTGTGTGTGTGTGTGCGCGCTGGTCCTAGGGCTGGAACTCAAGGCCTGGGTTCAAGCTCTTTTGCTCAAAGCTAGCACTTTCCCATACGGGGCACCATTCCACTCCCATCTTTTTCATGGCTAATTGGAGATGACAGTCTCATGGACTTCTGCCTGGGCTTGCTTCAAACTGATCCTCAGATCTCAGTCTCTTGAATAGCTAGGATCACAGGCTGAGCCACAGACACCTGGCTGAATAGTCGGCTCTTTTAGGGGTAAGGAGAACACATTGCCAAAGAACATGAATTTTACACTCATGCATTCTAGAATTATGTTCATGTTTTACAACTGAACACAATTATCAAAGCAGTTACTACCCCTGTAAGTAACTGGAACTCAGTTTCACTAGAGTAGCTTGATGTTCCCAAAATGCTTCTCAGAATTATTCCACCACAGGAAGTGGGGATGGTGGCATTTTCCATTAGTTCTTTTCATTCTTTGTTTGAGGAAATGTTCCTGTAGTAGGAAAGCACTAATCTGTAGACAGGTCCACCATGCTGGGCACAGGTGGAGTTGCCCACTGAGGGAGAAAGCACTAGGGAAAAAACATACAGACACTGGCTGCCAGGGGTTGAATGAGGTGAATAGACACAGAAACCGCAGGATCTGCCTCAGCAAACTGAGATAGAAAACCTGTGCAAATGAAATTGTAGAGAGAGAGGGACAATTTGAACATATGAAGTTAGATGAACATTTTTTTTTTTTGAAGCTTAGGGGGCTTGAACTCTGGGCCTGGGCACTATCTGTGAGCTCTTCAGCTCAAGTCTGGCACTCTACCACTTGAGCCATAGCACCACTTCCAGTTTTCTGGCGGTTACTTGGAGGTAAGAATCTCATGGACTTCCCTGCCTGGGCTGGCTTTAAACCACGATCCTCAGATCTCAGCTTCCTGAGTAGCTAGGGTTACAGCTGTAAGCCACCAGCACCCAAGGCTAGATGGACTTTTAACACATCTAAGTGGATATGTGATTCTGAAGGAGAAAGCAGAGAAAAAAAAGAGGTTTGAGTACTGAATCTTTTTTTTTTTTTTTGGCCAGTCCTGGGCCTTGGACTCAGGGCCTGAGCACTGTCCCTGGCTTCTTTTTGCTCAAGGCTAGCACTCTGCCACCTGAGCCACAGCGCCCCTTCTGGCCATTTTCCATATATGTGGTGCTGGGGAATCGAACGGAGAGCTTCATGTGTTGGAGGCAAGCACTCTTGCCACTAGGCCATATTCCCAGCCCCCGAGTACTGAATCTTGACATTTGTTTTTAGTTCAATTTTAAGTTGTCTTAGAAGGTTATTCGAACTTGTTGTGTTCTAGGCTACCTGGAACATACAGATTTTCTAACAAATTTTTTTAACAAAAAAAGGTGCACTTATATACTTATCCACCATTTATATCTTAACAAGAGTATTGTACATCTTAAATAGAATAACTTATACAGCAATGATAAATTTGGTGACTTAATTGTCACCTAAAAGTTTATATTTCTGTTAAATACAAACTTAAATGGCTAGAGTAATATACCTGAACTCTGGTCCATCTGTAGACTCTCCAGTAATTCCCATAGTATTTCATGCATCTAGATACTGTTAGTTAAGCTGAGGTAATGGATACCTTGCTAAAAGTACAATAGTAATTATTTAAAAACCAGGTCTATGTCACAAATGCAAGCAATAATGGAAAGTATAATTATTGAACTTTTCTCACAAGATGTTTGATGATATTTTAAGTACAGTAGACATATACAGTATATATTTGTACCTTTGGATTGCACACATCTTTCAAAAACCTGCCTGCAATGTGATATTTTACGAGATGAATCCTGCTTTCCCAAGAGAGAATTTTAAAACTTCACTTCCCAGCTTTTCTTATGCCCAGAATTGCAGACAAGGAGCCAGTCTTCACTTTGGAAGTGATTGCAGAAGGAAAGGCTCTGGCAGAACATGCATTTTCAGGGGGAGGGAGGGTAGGAGGGATAGCCGTGACATTGCCATTATCCTAGGAAGCTTCTTCATTTCTGAAGGTGTTCAGAAGTTGGCAATGGACCATAGGTACCCCTCTGGTGAGCTTAGCTCATTTTCCCCAGGCCCTTTTAGAAAATATACAAGCTGTCTAGAATCTCTGCTAAGTATCTTTTTCTGCTTAACTGAGGCAGAATGAATGTTGTTGCTGACAACAAAAGTTCTCAACAGTGGAATCATTTATTTTAGAAATATAAAGAGCTCTCAGGAATGGGTAAGTGGGATTCATATGTGGCAGATTGGATTTTGAAGTTCTGAGAATGCAATCAGTCTTGGGGAAAAGAGCATAAATCCTGTCTTAGTCCACTCTGGAACACTGGAACAAAATAAATGTCTAGGTGCTTTACAATGATATACATATGACCCTATAAGATGACGCTAATTGAAATCTTGTTTCCAAGATAGCGAAACAAGAGATTTTTCTTTGTTGTTGTTTGTAATGTACTTTGTGAAGTTCTTTCTTTTTTCTTTCATTTTTTTTTCCTTTGGTTTATTCCCTGATGTTACTGTATTTGATTTTGGTACTCTGGTATTGTATATACTTTTATCTGAACTGGGGAAGGGAAGGAGAACAACAAAACGGTGAGACAAAGGATGAACCAATGCAACAGCGATACTCACAAGACTATATGTTGGAAATGAACTTTACAACTTGGGATGGGGGAGGCAAAGTGGGAGAAAAAAAGGGTAGGGGTAACAATGTTCGATGAGAAATGCACTCATTACCTTACATATGCAACTGTAACCCCCCTGTATATCACCTTGACAATAGAATAAACAAAGATAACAGGTTACTGAGGACAGTTTTGGAGGCTAGAGGTCAAAGATTGGGAGGCTCATCTGCTTGCCTTCTAGTAAGAGCCACAAGGCGGAAGATGACAGAAATGGCCAGGGCAGAACATGTATGGAAGGAATCACACAAGGCAACAGGAAGCAGAACGATTCGGGGCTCATACGTATGAGCATTTCCTCTCATGAGAACTCATTGGGGTCTTGTGACAAACAAGTGAGTTCTGTCTGGTGGCATCCTCACCATCGATGGCATAATCACACTCCATCTTGGAAAGGTCCTACCACCTTCCAACATCACCACACAGAAGACCAAGCTCTAACCTTGATCCTCCAGATCTCAGCCTCTTGCGTTGCTAGGTTTTCGAGTTATGAGCTACCGGTGCTTAACTTAGTGATGATTTGATGATGGATCCCTACTTTCCTGGAAAATTATGTAAACCCCTGGCCTGCAACAGTGACCTGTCTAGGTAATATTATTTTCCTCACAGCCTTTTCCTGACACTCCTCAACTCCTTTGTCCCGTAACTACTTTCAGAGTACAGCATACTCAAAGAAGAACTGGCAAACTAAAGGCAGGAAGTAAAGGCTCTGCAAAAAAAAAGAATGAAACATTTTCTCAGTTTACATTGGCAAAACCTGTAAGAATATGTGGTGAGAACATATTCTGAGGTAAGAGGCACTGGAACATTAAACGCAGAAAGAAGAGACTTATGCACCAAAAAAAAAAAAAAAAAAGAAAGAAAGAAAGAAAGAAAAAGCAATGTTTTCCAAGTTATATTGGCAAGAGCTTCCAGGAGTATATGTGCAAAAGAATTTTGAGTTTCTATAGCAGAATAAGTGGAATATAATTCTATGCTGAGGTCAGGTTACAAGGATGAGTCCAAAATAAGGAAAGCAGGGAAGGTAATAAATACTGAATACAGCTGCAGGCATCTCTGAAGGACTTGCAGTGCCTCTCTGAAGACTGGAACCCAGCACAAGAGATGCTGCCCTTCACACGAGCCTTATGAATCTCTTGAACCCACTCGTGATAGAGTAGCTGGACACAAAATGCTTTGCCTTTCTGATTGAATAAAATGGCTGTGGATTGGAAAGAGCATTGCCTGAGTAACCCAACAACAGTAGCAACTCACTTTGGAAAACAGATCCCGGGATCCCAAACCCCCATTCCCCCGAGTCAATTCACAGTAGAGTTTTTTTTTTAATGTAAACTAGAAATTCCTAAGAAATAAACCTAGTATTGTCTAAGCTCAGGAAGAAGATTCTGAAGTTAGGATTCTGTGCATATGATGTGATTTAAAGAAGCCACAAAGAAGCTAATAAATTAAAGGAGAAACTGAACAGGAATGAAGAAACCAAACTATGGTGCAATTTCACACAAAGGCCCTGCCTCAGGCTGACCCTAAAGGGATTACTGAAACACACAGCAGGCCTTGGTGTTCTTCCAATTCACGGCAATAGGGCAAGGGAGCTAGTCTTTCCTAATATTCCATCCACAGACTTTGGTCACCTTTGAGAGTTAAACTACATATTCCCATGGTTCTCTGAATCTGCAAGATAAATGAATCCATTAGTTCAAAGACATTTCCTACAGGAAAATTACAGTTGTAGGCCATGAGATTCAAACACACATTGTTAGAAGAGGGAGGAGGGGCCACGCATAGCAATAGTAAGACAGAGCCAAGCAGATTCCGATTACAAGGACAATGGCCATTACACAAATCAAATCAGCCACAGTAAATATTACTGCAGTCCTTCCTTCAAAAGCCCTGCAGTACATGCTGTAAAAGTTCACTGAGAACTCTGTGGTCAGAAGATTTGACGTGTTAACCCTTGGGAACCACAATACAATAGTGTCTCTGAGAGAGGAGCTATATGAAACATAAGCTGTCATTTTGAAGTAAAACACTCTTGCAAAATTAAACCCAGAAAGAATGCAATGATGTCCCAAGTTATATCTGCAAAACATGGAGGAATGTATGTGAGGAAATATTTTGAATAACTATACCAAAGCCAATAAAAACTTTGGCTTTGAATTATACCTGAGATTCATACAGGGTCAGGAATACATTGTGTGGGTATTCCTTCAGTTCCTAAGCTTGGTAGGCTAGTATTCCCCAGCAGAAACCCCCTATAGAGGGAAAATTATTAAGGCAGAACCAGAAAAGTGAAAGCCTTCATGAAAATTTACTATGAAAATACTAACTCAAAAGCAATATTATGTTCTTGAAGGGGTTTCTGAAGTTAGTGCCTCTAAAGAAGACTCCAAAGATCAAGGACAGTGGTATATATCATGCTCCCATTTGACTCTCCTCTAGACTACGCAGATAGTTCTTAGAGAATTTCACTGTTCATTGTTCTAGTCCACTGAAATCTATTGTTCTTCATATCATATTGAACTGTAGCAATTAATTATTGCTTATTATAGTTGTCTCCTATGGGAAAGAACATATTTTTAAGTGGAACATGTAAAATACTTATTGTGTACAAAATGATTTTTAAGCATGTACATATTATGGAGCAGCAAATTGAATTAAGCACATATACATTACCTCACATACTTAGGGTTTGTTTTTTTGTTTTTGCCAGTCCTGGGGCTTGGACTCAGGGCCTGTGCACTGTCCCTAGCTTCCTTTTGCTCAAGGCTAGCACTCTACCACTTGAGCCACAGCACCACTTTTGCCTTTTTCTGTTTATGTGGTGCTGAAGAATAGAACCCGAGGCTTCATGCATACAAAGCAAGCACTCTACCACTAAGCCACATTCCCAGACATATACTTAGTTTTTTTGTGACATTTACTTAACAATGTTGGAATATATTACATGAAAATATAACACACTATTAGAAACTAGAAAAAAACATGCAGTATAATACACCTTTTGAACTTATTCCTCCTACCTAACTGAAATTGTTTCTAACCTTTGACTACCTCAAATTTATATAGAATAGATGTGACAAGAGTGGGTATCTTTGTCATATACTTTGTTAGAGGAAGGGATTCCTTTCACCCCTGAGTATCATGCTAGTTATGGGTTTGTTGCCTGTGGGCTGTTATTGTATTGAGGTACAGTATTTTCAACTTATAATTTGATGAGTATGTCTATCACAAAAGGATGTTGACTTTTTTCAAATCCTTTTTCTCTGTCCATTGAGTTGATAATTTTTAATGCTTTCTTTTACTGATATATATACCATTAGAAAATTTCATATATTGAACCATTCTTGCGTCCATGGGTAAATCTCACTTGATTATTGTGAGGAACCCTTTTAATGTAATGTTCAGTTTGATTTGACTATATTTTGTTGAACAATTTTGCAATTATATTCATCAGGGATATTGGTCTATAGTATATTTTCAGTGTTCTAATCTGGCTTTGATATCAACTGGAACAATGCTGTCCTCACACAGTTTAGAAGTATTTCATCTGCAATATCTAAATAATCTAAATGGACAGAAGAATTGACAGTTTTCAAAAGAAATATTCGTGGCCAACAAAAACACAAAATGCTGAACACCCTTAACCATAAAGAAAATGCAAATCAGGGGCTGGGAATATGGCCTAGTGGCAAGAGTGCTTGCATCGTATACATGAAGCCCTGGGCTCGATTCCTCAGCACCACATATATAGAAAATGGCCAGAGGGGGTGCTGTGGCTCACATGGTAGAGTGCTAGCCTTGAACAAAAGGAAGCCAGGGACAGTGCTCAGGCCCTGAGTCCAAGCCCCAGAACTGGCAAAAAATAAAAAAGATAGAAAGAAAATGCAAATCAAAACTATATTGAAATTCCATTTAACTTGTCAGAATGGCTGTCATCAAAAGACTGAACAACAAATGCCCAGTTGTAAAGGGGGTAATGGTACAATGAACCCATATACACTGTGAGAAAGAAAGTACATGAATGGAGCCACTACCATGGCAGTGTGGGAGTCCCTTACAAAACTTACCACGTCACCGTCAGTCTAGACATATTGGTGAGCCACTTTTCACCAAGTATACTCTCTGCTAAGTTCCTACTGATCATTTTGAGAAATACATGTGAATTCTTTCTTCCATCTCTTTACTTCATCTATTTTCTGAAAAAAAAAATGAGCCAATTTAGACTGAAACTAAGAGTTTTAATCATATATGATAGCATAAAAATATTTTAAATTGGTCTTCAGGATTAGTATAGTATTGTAGAAGAGAAATCAGGAGGTTTTAAGCATCTTTTAATTGAATGTTTTCCCTCATTTTGGCGAAATTCTCTACTTGTTCATGTGTATAACAGAATAATAATGAGATATCACGGGGATTCAAAGATTTCTAACTCTGAACCTCGTATGGAGAAAAAATAAAAATACTCTATCTTTCCTAAATTACACTTACTTGTCAAGAAAAAAAAAGTCAGACTCTTGAATGCATGGTTAGGACAATCATTACCTTCCTTAACCTTCTTGTAGGTAGGAAGAGTAGAAGAAACACAAGCTTTGCAGAAAATTCAAACCGATTGGCTTTAAAAATTTATCATGTAGGAGGGCACAGTGGCTCACATCTGTCATCCCAGATACTCAGGAGGCAGAGATTAGAAGAATTACCTTTCAAGCTTAGTATGGGCAAAAAGTTAGTGAGGTCCTATTTTAACATAGAATCTGAACATAGTAATACAGTCCTAGAATCCTAACTACATGGGACACAGATAGGAGAGTTGCTATCGGAGGCTACTCTTGGAAAATATGAGGTGTTATCCAAAAAAAATCCTAAGCAAAAAAGATCATGGCTCAAGAAGGATCTGAAAAGTAAAAGGCCCTGAGTTCAAAACCTAGAACCACCAAAAATTAAAAAAGAGAAAAACACTTTAGGTAAGCATTTGGAAAGTTAGTATAAACATATGACTTAGTACATGGTGCTTATAGTGGCCTATCCATTTAGACAACCAGCCATGTTCATTCTTCTCCTGCTCTTGAGCTGCTCCATGAGGATGTCTACTTTCCTAAAGACCAACATAACTGCACACAGAGGCCAAGGCTGAAAGATAATGACAGAGCTAGAGAGGGGCAGAGACAGAGACGGATCCCACACCAGTCTCTAACTGTTTCCGTTTCACCTATTCGAGTCATCTGAGCTAAAAGTCCTATTCTTTGTGGAAGAGCAGAAGGCATTCCCTCTGCGCCCTCCCCAAAATCTTGATCCACAGAATCATGATGTAAAGTAATAATGAACTGCTTGGTTTATTAGCTAGCAAAGGTTTGTCTGTGTCGCAGGTAATCAGAATACCATGCCCTCTTCAGTTATTTTTTCATGTAGTTCAAATACTGATCATTGTTTGGTACATTAGTCTTTGGGCCAAAGATAGCTTGAAACACCTTTCTCTTCAACTAGGTCGTTCTACCAGGAACAAACGTGTTTTAAAGGCCACAGAAGTATATGATTTATGAGAAAATGAGATAGAGTAATTTAGACTTTGGAGGAGGGGTAGGTAGGACGTGTCAAGTTGTTAAATTAGTGGTTTGCAGATCCTCCTTCTTTGGAGTATGGGCAGTAGTGTTGACTGAGAAGGACAGACAGCGTGAATTTTAGTCCATGGGATATAATAAGCACTGAAGAGAGGATGATGGCAGTGGTAGGATAAAGAGTGACTTCACCCATCAGGTGAATGCACACCAATAAAAAACCGAGTATCAATGAGATGAAGAATTACCTGAAAATAAACCTTGTAATCTTGTCTGACCTGATAAACCTCATAATGAGCTAGAGGCACTGCTCAAGTGGTAGAATGCTTTCCCAACAAGCACAGGTCATGAGTTCAAAGACTAGTGCCACAAAAAAATCATAATGAGGGGCTGGGAATATGGCCTAGTGGTAGAGTGCTTGCCTGACATACATGAAGCCCTGGGTTTGATACCCTGGCACCCCATATATATAGAAGAAGCCAGAAGTGGCACTGTGGTTTATGAGGTAGAGTGCTAGCCTTGAGCAAAAAGAAGCCAGGGACAGTGCTCAGGCCCTGAGTTGAAGCCCCAGGACTGGAAAAAAAAATCATAATGAATGAAAACACAAATCTAGATCAATCTCAGTTGGGTTTGGGAATTTTAAAAAATGAAATTAAAAAATTATATACACTTACTAGATGCTTCTAACCAACTTTATCTAGGTTCAGGACCGCACTCTGTCATGAAGCACATTCATGTTTTTATGTAATTCATGTAATTATGTGAACCAGTTCCTTATTTGGAACTCACACATCTCATTTGGGGTTCACTTATACATACACATACACTCCATTATTTATACTTATAAATAGATTTACATATTAGGCCATGTTTGGGTAGCAGTGTGTGGGTACATGTTAAATGAACAAAATTAAATGCCAATTTGTTGGGTATTGGGAAGAGACCATCTCAACTTTCTTTGCAGATAAAGAGGTTAACTTATACAAGAGGATGTAACACATTTTTATAAAAATCAGTGTCCTTTACAGCTTCCTAGATTTCTGTCCATCCCCTCCCCCACCCATTGCCCTGTCCTGCCCCCAGAAAAGTCTTTGAAATGTCACAAGAGAAGCACCTCGAAGGTCTGAGTTGAAGGATGGTAATGTTTAAACAACACTGTGATAAAGGAACTCAGTGGCTATGAATTCCCATTAGAATACATTTTCTAACCAGTGACGTCTCAGGAAGAGAAGCAAAGCCATGGAGAAGGCATAAATGTCATAAGCACCTCTTAATTTTGTAAAAGATAATTTAGAATGTCTGCTCCATCTGCAGTGTTCAACGTTGCAAATAACTCTATATGACAAGCATCGTATTTTATCGATTCCTTCTAGAAATGAAAAGCAGAAAATAAAAGCAACCAGAGCAAGGTTGGTGTTCTTTCCTAGGAAATCCTTAGGCAGACACTATAACTTATTTCCTGGCAGATTTTTGGAAGACATGTTCTCATTTGTGACTTCTAGTCTATTTACAGCAAGCTCTTGATTGTAATGAGTTAGTACACTGCGAGGTTAGCTTGTTTCTGCCTTGAAAAGTTTAATAAGCACTATAAGAAAATCCTCAAGGACACAAAAATCCCACAAGTGTTTTAGACTATGTAACATGGAAAAAAATCAAATGAAAATAGGTTTAATTATTAGTAATTAATAAAACCATTGTTTATTTGTGATATTATTTTAATTTCTCTCCAAGAAACAATTGAAAATAAGAATTTAAAGACATTTCATTAGCTTAAATATTTTGCCAATTTCCCTTGTTTATTATTTCCTAGAAGCATAAGGCTACTTTCTGTATTCTTCGTTATATATTTGGCCTTTTCTTCTTATATTTCATTTACTGTCTACTCAACCCAGTTAAACGCCTTTATTTCTTCATTCATTAACAAATATGTACTTATTTTACTGGAAAATTATAAGAATATAATAAAGTAACAAAAGACAGAACAAAGCAAAAACAAGATAAGGTCTAAGTGATGTAGGGTACGATTCAAATGGTAAAGTTCCCTGTATAACAAGAGTGAGTTCAAAACTCAGTATCATCCTAAAACTGTATGCTGTTTGATATAGCTTGGTACTGTAGTAAAACAGTTAGGTCCAGTTTTCATAATAGAGAAGTATCTATTAATCAGTTACTATTAATTGCATCTATTACTCAAAACCCTCTTGACCCAGAGATCAAAATAAGTGAATTGCATATTTACCACAGAGATATCTGTGAGAAAACATACTCCTTAGCTTTCTATTCTGCAAGAAAATCTATTTATTGGATGTATTTAAATTTTATACATTCTTAGTTATGAAGTATTTGCTAATCTCATTTTTTAGCTTATATTTAGCAAACTTCTCATTGGGTTCTCCATCCACCATATTGTTTGTCACTTGTTATTTTATTTAAGTTTTGCAGTTGTTAATTTTGCTTATTTTCTCAATTGAATTATAATGGGGTGTTTTTCCCTTAAAAATACAACATTTCTTTTTCAACTCAGAATGTCTTTGTACTGTATTAATTTGATTGGGTACAGTCTGATTTTTAGTCTGCCTCTGAATCAAAAAGCATATATGTGGAATTGTTAATAAATGCCTCTTTACTTTTACAGTTAAGCTCTTTCTTTGTGGAAGGGTTTTATGACATCTAAGCATTCCATGCTAGGAAGTCTACTTGCCCAGTGTGAATGCTCAGATTCAACTGCCATCTGACAGCCTTTAACAAAGTGCCTCCCTCCACATCTTTTGGCCTTAATATTGGGGTCCTCAGTGGCAGTAACATTATGTAAAGTACTAGAATCAAAACTCAGATGAAGGGACCATACAATAGTGATAATCAATATTAAGGGGCTATACTTGACAATTTACCTTTTTTTTCTAGAAGGCTTGTAGTAAAAGAGTAAGAAGAGAACTAGTAACTGGAAGAGAAGGCTGAGGGAAGAAAATTTCTGAAAGGAGAGAACCTGTATATAGTTGTAGGAAGAGAGAAGCTTTTAGAGCAGAACAAATAGAAAATGGCCAATAACAGACATGTGTGAGGCAATAGACAATGATCATCAAACATACTATCATGGGATGCTTGGACAGCTATTGCAAATACTATAGATTGAATGACTTATGAAATACGTGTCTATTTTTAACAGTTTTGGTAACTGTGAAGTCTAAGATAGAGATCCCAGGAAACTCAGCATCTGGTGAAGTCATTTCTTCCTGTCCTATATGACAGGAGAATGGAGAGCTCTGTGAAATATCTTTCATTAGAGTACTAAGTGGGCCATGTGCCAGGGGCTCATGCCTGTAATCCTAGCTCCTCAGGAGACTGAGGTCTGAGGACTGCAGTTCAATGGCAGCTCAGGTAGGAAAGCCCTTGAAAGTCTTTTCTCTAATTAACCACCAAAAACCTATACAAAGAACCATGGCTCAACTGGTGGAGTGCTAGCCTTAAGCAAAATAGCTCAGGGACAATGCCTAAGCCCTGAGTTCAAGCCCCAAATCTCTCTCTCTCTCTCTCTCTCTCTCTCTCTCTCTCTCTCTCTCTCTCTCCCACACACCCCCACATACCACAGAGAACTTAGCCTGTTTATGAAGATTCTTCCCTTATAACCTAACCATTTCCCAAGGGCTCCATCTCCCATTTTGTCATATTGGGGACTAAGAGTTCCACATATGGATGCTAGGAATATACACAAGAGAAAGCATGAGTTCTTAAATAAATGGTGCTGACAAAACAACATAGATATTCAGAAGAGTAAAATCATACATATATTACCTGTATAATAAAATATGGTATATATAATATGCATGTTTTATACATGCATAGATTACAGATGCACACATATGCCAACACAAATATCAATTTTAAATGGATCAAAGATGGAAATGTAAGATATGAAACACTGTCAAATGACTGGGAGAAGTCAGCAGGGAAACAACACTTCAAGGCATTGGTATAAACAGTCTTTTGGGGGTAATATTCCAAAAGCACAGGTAATGGAAGAAATAATAGACAGGGATCACATCAAACTAAGAAGCTTCCACACATCAGAGGAAGCAGTCAGCATCGTATGCCAAGTGGTCTGATCTCTGTATTTTACAGATAGAATTGCTACGATTTTGGCAGACTTAGAAAGGCATTGCTTTTATTTGTGGTTTGTCATATTTTTCTTAAATGGCTTTTTAAAAAGTGCTAAAAGTGATCAAGTAGTACATATTTTTCTATCCTTTTTATGTCAGACCTGGCTTTAAAAACATTTTTTAGCCATTATATTTGGGAAAGGTTACAATCACTTTCTTTAACATTTGAAATATATGAATGTGTTTATATGCAACACATCTCCTACTATGATGTATGTGATAGTGTAATACGTAGAGGGTTTGTACCTGTTGCGTTTCCTTGTAAACACTGCAAATGGAAATGCATACATTGATGAGCTCAATACTAATAAAATGACAGTAACTTTTCACCCCTCACATTTTGAATAATTCATTTACTTTAGATTGCCACATTTTTCAAATTTTCTCATATCAATACTTAAACCATTATGTAATTTAATAATCAATTAGAATGATAGGCTAAATTAAATTATTATTTAAAAAATTTTAAATAAATATCAATAGTTTACTATCTCCGAAATAGAATATAGGATTAGAATTAGAGGGCCTTATAGGGCATCATTCTCAATTACTTCCAAATACTGAAGTAGCAGTGACTTTTCTATTTCAATGGATCAGAAGTTGTTAAGAGTCAACTGTCAGATCTGGTGAGGTAGGCTTTTCCATTTATACTTGAGGCAAACTGGCACAAAGCAGTAACCAAGATAGTTTTAGAAAATAGTTTATATTCATAATTCAAAATTTAAAAGATAGAAGCCAATTTGATCAAGTGAATTTAATATATTTACTTCAACCAAGCATTAGTAAAGGGACTCATTAAAAAGCCTACAGAAGTAAATGTGTATTGTTCAAGTGGACACAATGAACAACTTTTACAGTTTAAAAATTATTTGGGCCAGCACTGGTAACTGAAACATGTAAAACTAATTACTTAGGAGGCTGAAATCTGAGGATTGTGGTTAGAAACCAGCTCAGGAAGTCCATGAGACATTTACATTTTTTAATTAATTTTTTTTTTTTACCAAAGTGATGTACAAAGCGGTTACAGTCATATGTAAGGCAGTGAGTACATTTCTTATCAAAGTTGTTTCCTCCTCTCTCATTTTTCTCCCACCTTCTCTCCTCCCCAAATCCCTCCCCCCCCAAGTTGTAAATTTGGTTTACAGCATATTGTCTTGTAAGTATTGTTGTTGAATTGGTTGTCTTTTACCATTTGTCTCTCCATTTTGATGTTCCCCTTCCCTTCCCTAGTTCTGATAAACATACATACGATACCCAAGGTACCAAAATCAGTTACAGTGACATCAGGGGTAAACCATGGGGAAAAAAGACAAAAGAAAAAGTCAGAATTTCACATGGTATGCTGAACATAACAACAACAATGATAAGCCACCTATTTCCATAACTTGGGGTTCATTTTGCTTAGCATCATCTTATGTGTTCATAGGTGCATAGCTATTGAGCTTTTATGATCTTCTCCTAGGACTCTCCTAGACATGTACTAATTATTACCAATGAGGAATTGATAGAGTCTACGTTTCTTTGAATCTGGCTCACTTCACTTAGTATGATTGTTTTCATCCACTTAGCTACCAAGACAGCTGAATGTGAGTCTGTGGCTCAAGTGGCACAATCACCTTAAGCAAAAAGGTCAGAGACGGTGCCTAGGTCCTGAGTTCAAGTCCCAGGATTGGCACAAAAAATTACTTGGGACACAGGGAAATAAAGAATAATAGAGCTACGACATTTTACAGATTAATTTACGAATCGATATTATATCCCCTACTTAATCATTCATTTCTGTTCCAAAATGTTCCAAGAGGTATTTTAACTAAATAAGAGAAATTCAGGATATAACAGAAATAAAATTAAACAATCACTTATTTGTTACAAACACTTAGAAATTCATGGCTTTACTCATCCATAAAATAAACAAAGATAATGACAATAGACAGACCAAAGCCTGAGTTGGGTACCCTTTGCCAACAACTAGACCAGAGTAAACAAAATGTGTTTATTTTTATAAACATTTTCACAGCTCAATCAACCTACATTTAAAAGGTTCTAGGACCTTTGTATGGAATTAAAAATACAGACTTTAGATGATGCCTAGTTTATAAAAAATGAAATAAGAAAATTAAAACTAGAGAGAAGAAAAAGTCAATAAATGATAAATAATGCATTCACTTGATAAGTTTTGACTCCAGAAAAAGAAATTGGCTTGATATTTTTTGCAGCTAACTATATACAAATATATGTACCATATATGTACATATATATATATCCACAGTACACATAGCATTTATAAAACTATAGATGAATTTTCCTTATTTTCACCAGTTTATAAGTCTAAACACTTTTTAAAAATTGTGTTGACTATATTTAAGAGTTACAGTATTGTTTGGGATACATATATGTGATAAAATGTAGTGAAATAGACTACTTGTCTTTTGTGACGATAGTAGTTTTACAAAATCTACTTATTCAGAAAAACCACTAACAATATACAATTTTACTAAGTTCAGCATTCATATTTACTTTAGGCCTCTAGACTTTTTCAGACACCCATGTGCTATATATTTTCACTTTTTCTGATACGTTTCTTTAAGTAGTTGTACAAAGGAGTTGACATTTAACAAAGCAGTTCATGAATGCAACCTGTCTTCATCAATGACATCCCTCTCAGTATTCTCACCTACCACTCCCCTACCTGCCCTTTTCCTCACTCGCTTCTGCGATTTCCTATCTTTTGACCTACATATTCCCACTCCCTCTTTCCTCTTCCTCCCCTATGGTAACAACTCCTTCATTCTTTACTGTGCACTTGCATTTTTAATTTTCAATACTCCATATGTAGTGAGGATATACTGTGTTCTCTTTTCTGTGTCTTTCTTATTTCTTTTAGCATAATATCGCCCAAGTATATCCGTGTGATGCCAACAAGGATCTCCTTTTTAATGGCTGAATGAAACTTCATTGCATACCTACACTCCATTTTGGGGGCTACAGGGTGAGGGAAAGTTCTGCTATGTAGCTGAGACTGGCTTCAAATTCGTTATGTAGCTCAATGTGACCTCAAACCAGCAAGCTTCCTGCTTCCGCATCTCAGTCATAAGAGGTACCACCATGTTGTGCATCATTTTTTAAAATCCATTATGTTCTTCAACTGACATTTAGGTTATAAGTTATACCAATAACTTGGGTACCTTGAATCTGGGCATGCAAATATCTTTATGAGGTGATGATTTCATCCTTGGTGAGCCTGGAAGAGGATTTTCCAGATCAAATTGGTAGTTCTGTTTTAAAATT
This sequence comes from Perognathus longimembris pacificus, assembly GCF_023159225.1. Classification (NCBI taxonomy): domain Eukaryota; kingdom Metazoa; phylum Chordata; class Mammalia; order Rodentia; family Heteromyidae; genus Perognathus; species Perognathus longimembris. Next base: position 5,860,772 of record NC_063174.1, read on the forward strand.
CTCTTGATGGAAGTGGCAGAGTGCTAGCCATGAGCAAAAAAGAGCTCAGGTCCTAAGTTCAAAGCCCCACAACCAACCGATGGAAAAAGAAATTCCCTCAGAAGCAACATACTATTTTCCACTGTGGCTGCACCAATATACATCCCAGCCAATGCTGTGCTAGTTCTCTTTGCTCACATTCTCATTCATTGTTTTAACTTTTATTTGTTAATTTCCATTCTTACCTCACAATAATTGGTGATACTAAATGCCTTTCCATACACCTGTTGTCCATTATATGCCTCCTTTAGAGAGGTACCTCTTCAAGTCACTTGGCCACCTTCGAAAGCGTTATTTGCATTCCTGCTTCAGAGTTCTAAGAGTTAGTTATAAATGTTTGTAACTAACCTTTTATTAAAATGAGTTGTTTGCAGTTCAGTTTTCCCAATTCCTAGGTGCCCATTCACTTTGTCTGCATTTTCTTTTTCTATTCAGATGCTTTTTAGTATAATGTAATCCCATCTAATTTTCTTCTTGTACCTGAGCTTTTGGTGTGATATTTTAAAAAAAAAACAAAAAAACCCAACAGTCTCAATGAACATAGTTGTGTTGGTAACTTTAGTGTGGCCCTGTTTGTGGTCCTTTAGGTAAATGTTTATGAGTGGGATTTGCTGGGTCATAGGGGAGCTCTATGTTTAATCTTTTGAGGAATCTCCACACTGCTTTCCAGAGTAGTTGAACCAGTTTACATTCCCACCAACAATGCAGTAGGGTTCCCTTTGGGCCACATCCTTGCCAGCATCTACTCTTCTTTGTTCTCTTGATAATGGCCATTCTAACTGGGGTGAGGTGGAATCTCAATATGTTTTTTTTGTTTTTGTTTTTGTTTTTGTTTTTTACCAGTCCTGGGGCTTGGACTCAGGGCCTGAGCACTGTCCCTGGCTTCTTCCCGCTCAAGGCTAGCACTCTGCCACCTGAGCCACAGCACCCCTTCTGGCTGTTTTCCATATATGTTGTGCTGGGGAATCGAACCGAGAGCTTCATGTGCACTCTTGCCACTAGGCCATATTCCCAGCCCCTCAATATGGTTTTGATTTACTTTTCTTTTATGGCCAGAGATGTTGAACATTTCTTCATGTGTCTATTTGCTATTCTTGTTTCCTCTCCAGAGACGTCTCTTTTCTATTTTTTTTTTTTTTTTTTTTTTTTTGCCAGTCCTGGGCCTTGGACTCAGGGCCTGAGCACTGTCCCTGGCTTCTTCCGGCTCAAGGCTAGCACTCTGCCACTTGAGCCACAGCGCCGCTTCTGGCCGTTTTCTGTATATGTGGTGCTGGGGAATCGAACCTAGGGCCTCGTGTATCCAAGGCAGGCACTCTTGCCACTAGGCCATATCCCCAGCCCCTCTTTTCTATTTTTAACCCACTTACTAATGCGGTGGTTATTTCTTTGAGGATTTGTTATTGGGGATTTAATTTTTTCAGCTGTAGGTGTATTTTATTTTATATGAGGCCCTCGTCGGTTACCTGGCTAGTGAAGATCTTCTCTCAATCTGTGGGCTTTCTATTTATCTTGCTAGTTATATCCTTTGCTATGTAGAAGCCCTGCAGTTGAGTAGGCATTTGAGTGTGGCATTAAGTTCCAAATTCTTCTGCGGAACCAAAATTTTTCCAGCAGTCTCTACTGAGGAGACAGTTTATTCACCATGTGTCTTTGTGCTCTTTCTGAATACAAGCTGACAAGATTTTGTATTGTAACAAAAGGATGATCAAAGAAAATATTGTACAATGTTAGCATCGCCACCTATCCTGAACTTGGGCAAAAGTGATATGACCGATTGCACAGCTCTCCTGTCTCCTGCCAAACTAATTTCCTAGGAAATGGATAAGTGAACTGTGTCCATCTGTCAGTAGATTTTGTGAGTAGTTCTGTTGGTATTAGAAAAATTGAGTTCTGAAAGGGCAGAGTTGCTGGAAAAATGTCAAATCAAACTCAGAAATCTCTGTAGACTGAGAGAAATATGTACTGTGGACTCAGAGGATGAATGACTTTCCTCCAACTTGTTCACAGACGCTGTGAAACCGGAGCTTATATTCACCTCCATCTAGATGAAGGCCTGACATCTCTTTTTTTATTACTAACCTTTATTATATATTATTGGGGATAGTTGGTCTGTTTATGAAAGTAGTTAACTATGTTTGAGGAGTGCCAGACAAATATCATTTCCCAAATGACTTCATGCAACTCGTAATCTATAGCTTGATTTTGAAGTCAGTGTGACCTTCATTAAGTCAGTGTATCTGACTGAGATTCAGATCTCCTATTTGTAAATGAAACTAATCAACTAAATTACTTCTAAAGTAGTGTTTACACATGTAAGCTATTCAAAAATTGCCTCACAAAAGCATTCAACTTATATAAATATACAGTTATAACATGAGCAAAGCAAGACTTTCAAGCAATTTCCATGTCCAGAGTAGTAGAAAGGCTTGTGTTTTGCAACTTGGTTAACTTTTTCAGGTGTTTATAGCAGCAAGTCAAATATACATTTTTCCCATGACAACTCCACAGAGAGCTGCACTTTCCTCTAAAATACATTTCTTCTAAAATCATCAGAATTTCTATCGTCTATGTAAAATGTAAAGTGGCTTATATATCAATCTACTAAAAAGTTTCTCCACAATGAATGCACTCTGATGGACAATGACATACATGGACTATGTGTCTGTCCCAAGAAGAAGGGATATCCACATGTCCCTCTGATGCTCCATTTTTACCGTTCTTCAGATATTCTGTTCACATCTCAAAGCAACTAAAACACCCGTTAGCTTAAGCATAGTCATAAATCTGGGCTTCAAGCCATATCTCCTCTACAACTAAGAATACTGCTATTCCAGTAGCCACTGTCTTTCAGGGCCACTTCTAGGTGGAGCTGATTAATTTCCACTTTCTGACACATGTCAACATACAGTGCTGAACCATAGAAATAAATTAAGAGAGAAGTGGAAAAGCAGTAGGAGTAGATACCACAGGATTTTGAGTCGCTCATTCAATTAGTAGAGCTTTCCAAATCTACGACAGCTGGACTTAAAGCTCAGTCTCATGTGTGGAATTTTCATTTAACACTGCAATGCCATTGTACCTATACAATTAAGTGATGCCATAAATCCTGTATGGGTAGTTCAGATTGTAAAGTAACTCAACGTTCTGTTTACCAAGCCTTCAGTTTGTTTGAAAGCAAAGCAGAAGCTGATTTTCTAATACAAAATCATTACTGGGGGAAGAACAGATGACCTTACTCTCAACTCTAAAGGCTTTCCTAGAAGAGCCTCTTACAGCCATGTTCTTCATATACAGGTTGGTCTGCTGGGTCTTAAGGCCCACATAGCAAGGAAGTCCCTATCGGATAGTTTTGTGCTCTTGAAACCTGTCCAAATTGTCTTAAAGGCTATTCAGTAAATAAAGTGGAGCCATGTTGTCCAAATGTGTAGATTGTGTGCTCCAATATCCAAGAACCGAATCAAGTTTTACTTTCTTACTCTCTGGTAGGTAGTACAGTATATCTTTTGTTTCTAAATGTTTTCAATAGCCATGACAACCAAAGGTACTTGCTACTTCCTGTTCATCAGATCTATTAGAGATCTGATATGGTCACATATTTAGTTGTTACCACAACTTTCTAGCCGGGCCATGGCTTGATCCTTGGCCATATCTGCTCTGCTGCTACAGTGGCTAAGGGATCATCCTGGAACAGCCGGCTTTCTCAGCCGCTCTGTGTGCCTTGACTTCCATAGTTGAGCCCTTGAATTTTTTTCTCTTCTTTTGAGACAATCTCTAGAATACTCAGAAACAAGACAATCAACAATGTCTTTTTCTTTCTTCTTTTTTAATCTGTCATGGGGCTTGAACTTAGGGCTTGGGCACTGTCTCTGAGCATTTTCACTCAAGCCTAGCACCCTAACACTTTAAACCACAGCTTCACTTCTGGGTTTCTGGTGGTTAATTAGAGAGAAGAGTCTCAGAGACTTTCCTACCTAGGCTGGCTTTGAACCATGATCCTCAAATCTCAGTCTCTTAATTAGCTAGGATTACAGTATAAGCCACCATCGCCTAGCAAGCAACCATCTTTTCATCACCATTGTTCTCAGAATGACCAGCAGTCATAGTGACTTGTCACTGGGCATTTTACCCTCCACCTACTCTCTATTCCATGACAGCACAGGTGGCTCTGTAAGCCCTTTCACTGAATGCCTTACCCTATTTCCCTGTGATAAGGATGTTCTCTACGATCTCCTCAAAGGTAAAGTCATTCAATTAGAGTATCCTGTTTTAGTGAATTATTCTCCTTCTCCTCCTCCTCCTTCTCTTCTTCCTCCTCCTCCTCCTCCTCCTCCTCCTCCCCCTTCCCTTCTCCCTCCCCCTCCCCCTTCCCTTCCCCCTCCCCCTCCCCCTCCTCCTCCTCCTCCTCCTCCTCCTCCTCCTTCTTCTCCTATCAGCTACAATACCAGTAACATTTTTCACAACTCAATCAGGGAACAGATTACATCAAAATAGGAAATAAAATATTATTAATAAAAATCTATCTGCAAATTAGTGAGCAGGTTTAAAGGGAAAAGTGACAAGATATGCTATTTTTCCTTTGGATTAAAACAGTAGGAAGCTGATATTGTTCATATGTATGTATATAATATTAATTTACTAAGTTCTACCTTAAGTAGAACTTCAAACATTAAGGTTGACACAAACTGACTTCCCTTAATGAAAATAGAGGACATGCTTTTGAGTGCATTGACCAAGGTGCTTTAGGAAATGAGAAACACAACCCTGAGATCACTCAGTCTTGAAGAACACGCATTGAAAGAGTCCAGAGGCAAAGACATGTGTACAAGACTACCATTAACAATCTGATAAGAAGCAATAAACCTCCTATTCACAGAAGAGGTGTAGGGGAGAAGCATGGCCACTTAAAAATTATATGGCAGAACAAAAATGTCATCATCTTGCAGTTACACAGTAGAGACAGTGAAGATGTTGTTGAAGCCTCTGATTGTGTCAAGCTTAGATTATTATGAATCTGACATCACTGTGAAATGCACCATTATTTTATGTATCATCAGGAAAGAAAAACTCTATTAAACTATGACATGATACTTTGTCATCACTTAGAATTGTTATTTTGAACCCACTGAAAGAGCTATTTTAGATTTATTTAGACAAAGATTTTTAAAATCACATTTCACTCTTCTGAAAAGGAAAATGCAAGCAAAATAAAATCTGTTAAAGTATTCTTACAACATTTTCACATTCTGAATCTAACACTTACAAGCAATTTTTCCACTCAGAAGTGTCAAAATCCATATTTTTCCATTCAGTATAGTCCTCGGTGACAACAAGAGTTTTCACCTATTGTTTCTGGAATTATTTTTATGAAGTCATAAGCTTTTAGATACTAGCACTTTGCTTCCAATGGAAGGTGTCATAGGAAGGCTTTAAAATTTTTTTCTGATATATATATATATATCTTGTCAAATGATCATTAAATATTTTCCAGTTGTAAAGATTCTCAATATTCCTTTGAAACATTACCAACTGTATCAGTAGGAATAATTATAACAACCACACATGTGCCAATATGAAAACCTATTATAGTTACATCCTGGGCCAACAACAATTGCAAACTGTCACTCAAAAGATATGTCTTACTTCAAAAATGCTAAAATGAAGGGGAAGTACACCTCAGAATTGATGAAAACATTGACAGTGATGATGGTAAATAAATTACACAGTACTAGGGCACCAAGCATTCCAATGAAATAGCATTTCATTGGGAAAACAAATGGCCTGAATAATTTTCTTTCCTTTGCCCTTTCCTTCCTTTTATCACTGGCGCTCTACCACTTGAGACACAATGCCACTTCCTGTTTTAAGTGGTTGATTGGAGATAAGAATCTCACGGGGACTTTTCTGCCTCGGCTGGCTTGGAACCTAAGATCTCAGTCTCCTGTGTACCTAGGATTACAGGTGTGAGCCACAGGCACCTGGCTAAGCCTGCATAATTCTAAGCAAATGACAGAGATCCTTTCTGGTTCTTGTTCAAAGAACTGCGTGCTCCATTCACTTACCCAGGTATTCAGTGTATTTTGGGGGAGGGATGTTTAATTTTCAAGCTTTTTGGAATCTAGGCCTAAAATGATGATGATGATGGATGATACTACTACTACTACTAATAAATCATGGGAGACGAATATTAAATGAACGATGGTGTCAGTACCCATCAAGAGGGGAAAGAGGAAAAGGAGAATGCGGCTATGGTATGAACACGATTGAAGTGCATTCTGGGAGACAGAGAGAGAGAAAGAGAGAGTATGAACATGGCATAATAAAGCCCACTAAACAATGTTTTGAAAGGAGGGAGGAAAGGAGGCAGGGTCAGGTTAAGAGAGTCTAGCAGCGGGAGTGAATTTGGTCAAAGTACATTGCACTCATCGACGGTAATACCACAATGAAACTCCTTTGTACAGCTAATTTATTGTGTGTTTTTTTTTTAAAAAGAAAATACAGAGCAGTAAGAGATTGTGGATTTTTTGTTGTTGTTTTGTTCTGCTTGGTGCCAGAGATGCGGAGGCAAATGCGTGAGTTAAAATGTATTTCTACTCGCCAGTGAGGCTCTGTGCTCTCTCTCAGGCCCTCTGGTGAGGGTTTGATCTGCACTCTCTGCACCCTCCTGAGACCCCTCTGGCTGGGAGAGCCCTGTGTTCTCTTTATTCAGGTCACACGAACCAGGCCGAAGGTATGGAGAGGCACTGCTGGTTTCTTCTGTAGAGAATTAGATCTGAAGAAAAGGGCAAACCTGAGGGACACTCACTTCGTTACACTTCACACCTACAAGGTTTTTGCTTTTTAAAAACCATCGAATACTATTAGATTTGTCAGTCTGTACTAAAAAGTACTTTCTAACAAAAAGTCCTTTCAATTGAGGTTAGTCTCTATTCGTCTCTCTTACCTGTCATTGGAAAACTCACAAGTAACAGTGGAACCAGGGTGGGGGTCTGGCTCCGAAGAGGAAATCTAAGGTGCTCCCTGTTTTCTGTCATTTTTATTTCGTTGTTAAATCACCTACGTTTTGCCACTTGCAGTCTCACTTTGAACCCGTGTATTTCAACTCTAGTTTGTTTGTTTTTCTTTGTAACAATTGCAATGAATACGAAAGTAGTTATTTTAAATTCCATGTTGGCACCTTGAAAACATAGGAAAGCAGATGGTTTCTCAGCAAAATTGATGAAACAATAATGAACTTGTATGATTACTGGAAGTGGATGTGATATGTACACTGTGTAGTTAGAAAAAAAAACCCACGAAGTTCAAAGACCAACATTATAAACCTTAACCGAAATTCCATCAGTTTCTATGTGATAATTTGTAAGATGAATATGCCAAAGGGATCTTATTGTCCATGCAGAAATTGCTCATTCCCTGAGTTATGTAACTGTAACCCCTTTGTACATTACCTTTGTAACAACAATAAAAAATTAAAAAGAAATGAATATGCCAATATTTTGTGGGTAACAAAATGATTATTTGGGATAACATGAAGATGACAAAGTTGCCCTGTGCATAGTCATATTACCACGATTAGCATAGCTCATCCTCACCTGACTTCAGCAGTGAATGCTTCATAATCTTCATCACAGATCACAGAGTTTGGAGGGAGCAGTGTCAAGCCAGTTTGTTACTGTCTATCATTTTTAAGATAAGTTCTTGCCATGGAGCCCAGGTTGGCTAGCCTCCAATTCTCAACCCTTCTCTTTCGTGCTGGGATTACAGGGGTGCAGTACCACATCCAAATTAGGCAAGCCAGTTTAGACTAAATTTGTATGCTTTTCTCTGGACCATATGAAACAGCCATTTTGTAGGCCACAAAGCTCAGATTTCTTAATTTTATTCAGTTACTTAGTGTTTTGAGACTTATTTAATATACCAATTACCAGCTTTTTGGCTTTTTGGGGGATACCTTTCTTTACAAATGTCAGTACAATTCATCAGTATGAGAATGTGAAGTCAGTTCACATAACAATTATCTTTTTGCGGGGGGGGGGGGAGTGTTTTAAAAGAGGTTCTGTTTTAATTTTGGACTACCCAAACAAGCATTACAATTACCAAAGCAAATATGAAAGTTATAGGACAAATCAGGGAGAAACAGAAGAAATAACAATTGATAAAGAGATGTTACATGTGTCTCTCTGTATTTCTGACACTGGATTGGGCCACTGTTCAGCTGTGAAGAGAATTTACCTAATTAAATTTTGTAAACACAATGGGTGTTATTTAATCACTGGGATGGAATAAACTCATATGCTTCTCTTATATTCTTTACATCCATTCTTCACTGCTAGGTACAGACTAACATTTCTCAAAAAGTATTAATCAGTATGTTAGGCCTTTATACTATATTACTTAAATACAGGAAAGGAGTATACTACTTAAATGAATCTGGTCTACATTTACATAAATATTTCCTGTGGTCAGAAAATCAGTAAGAAGGCAGTATGCTTGTCTAAAATGCTGCCCTCTTGTACACATTGAATAAGTTAAATGGCTAGGATGAGAAGACTCTCTGGAAAGAGAGGAGCTGGTTTTAACCTTCTCCCACCACATTTTCTCATGTCTGTACTTGAAAACTAGAGATAAACACAATGAATGTGTCTGTTATGGTCTCTTATTTTGGGTAAATGATGGGATTCTTAATCATATGTACTAAAATTATACTGAGAGTTTTCATAGTTGTCTGTCATTCACTGATAAAAACTAATGTAATTGGATTTTGGCTATAATCATACTTGTCCTTTCCACAATAACTTCTTTCTTTAAGAGGAGTTTTGTGAATTTTGTGGGGATAAAAACATAAGGTACAAGTGATTGAAAAGTATGCTTTACATACAGAATTTCCCTTTCATTCAATGGCAGTTCAAAATGAGAAAAAATTAACCATTGCAGCTTGATTTCAGGTTTTTCCGACAAGGTTGTACTTTAGGTGGCTTACGCTTTAGGTGATTTACACTGATTAACACTCTCTGGAATTCAATCATTAATAAATAGTTACTTTCAGCTTGTGTTTGTCTTGCCGGGAACAAAACAGAGTACAATGACTTGTATTAGAGAACAGTTGATGGTAAAAATTGACCCTGTATATATTTTTAGAGAAAGATAAAAATGGATCTGTGTGTGTGTGTGTGTGTGTGTGTCTTAAGGGGTCACAGACTGTAGGAAAAAACTTAGTGTTTAAGACTGAGTATATTGCAGGGAGTAGGCAAAGGAAATTTAATCGAAGTGGGGATAAATCTGTGCAGATAAAATTCAAGAAAGAATGAAACATCTTGCTTATAACAATACTTATTTTTTTGAATGCATGCTTACTTCTTGAAATAAAAATTAGCCTTTTCTTTTTCCTTCAGTAGAACCTGCTTATCTTGTTCTACAGCAACCAAAGGCTCAGAAAGAAATATTTTCTCCAGGATGTTTTGTTCTGAAAAACAGGGTCATTTAAACACATGATAACCTGCTGATGCTGCAACGTATTTGTAACCTGTACACAAAAGAAAGGATTCAACCTTTTGATATTTTTTTTTACCATTTCAGCTGTACAGAGAAGACTACTTGACACACACACACACACACACACACACATACACACACATACACACACGCACACTGTCCCTGAGCTTCTTTGGTCAAGGCTAGCACTCTACCATTTGAACCACAGGTCCATCTTTCTGGTATTTAATTGGAGATAAGAATTTCGTAGACTTTCCTGCTGCTTGATCTAGCTTTGAACTGTAATCTTCAGGTCTCAGACTCCTGAGTAGCTAGGATTACAAGTGTGAGCCACAGATTCCTTGATAATTATATTACATTTTTAAGAAATGTGGGTATTGCTGGGCACTAGTGCGCATGCCTGTAATTTTAACTTCTGAGGAATCTGAGATCTGAGCCAGCACTGGCAAAGCTAAGAGATTCTTACTTACAGTTAAGTATTAAAAAGCCAGAAGTGGAGCTGTGGCTCAAGTTGTAGAGCCCTAGCTTTGAGTTAAATAAGCAAGTCAGCAAATAAACAAATAAATTCATAAATGTGTTATTTTGCCAGGAAGTTGGAATGAATTGGTATTGTCCTTATATTTTGTATACCTCAGCTTTGCTGCCATATACAAATAAGTTAATATTTCCCCAGCACACTGAGACCTTTCTACTAAGTTCTTTACAGGAAAAGGACTGTGGAGTGAATAAGCTTAGGATACTTTGTCATTAATCTTCCTTTCTTGGGATTTCATATTATTAGATACTCCAAGAAGCAGCACAGGAAAGACCTGTAATACTTTGTTTAATAGGATCTCTCCTATGTCCTTGACCATGCAATATTTGTAAACAAGATTAAAACAATACATTCATATGTGTGTCCTTGCAAATGTACATAGTTTCAACTGCCCATGGGAACCAATAACTTGAGGAAAACACATACTGGCTAAGTTCATCTTGTTTTATTGAATATGGCTTCTCAATAAAAGAAACTAAAACAGAACAAAAATGTTCCTAGAACTAGTGAGTTAATTAAGTTTATAGAATCACACAATAGGTACGCAAAAGCCAATCATATTTCTAAGAAAGGAACGGAAAAGAAAAAGAGACGTAAGGGGAGGAAGGAGAATGGAGGGAGGGGGGGAGAAGAGAAGAACAAATAATTTAATTAGGAAATAGATAAAAGATTTCAAGAGAGACATTTCAATGAAGACAAGGTGCATGGCAATAAAGATAATTGACACCATTAACCACTAATAAGCAAATTAAGCTGGGTACCAGTGGCTCACACCTAGATTTTTAGCAACTTAGGAGGCTAAGAATGGGAGAAGTGTAGTTTGAGGCCAACCAAGATCCTTTCCTCACCCATAGCTGCTGGTGGTGCATACTTGTACTGAATTGTAAAACAGGCAGACTGAAGTCCTGGAACATTCTTGCACAAGAATGGAGATCATATCTTCAAAAAATAAGCATTTTATAAAAGGGAGGTTTGGTTCAATGCAAGCACAAGGCCCTGAACTCAAAACCTCATACTGCAAAAGGGTATTAATACCACAATAAGAATCATGACACAATTTTTTTTAATTTTTTTTATAATTAATTGAACATAGAATTTTTTTTACAAGGTGTTGTGCAAAGAGGGTGCAGTTACATAGTAGGGCAGTGTGTACATTTCTTGTGATATCTTACAACCTGTTTTCCCATCCCTTGTCTAGGTCAGGTAGACCCATATGCAATATACAATGTATCAAGCACATATACAGTGTTCACAGACTTGGTCTCTACTGTCTCTCCATCTCCCTTTGTTAACAGTCATATATCAGGGAGATCATGCCCTTTTGTTTTCTGTGTTCTAGGCTTGTCTCACTCAACATTATTTGTTCGAGTTCTGACCATTTCCCTGCGAATAACAATATTTCACCATTCCTAATCGCTATGTAGTATTCCATTGTGTATAAGTACCATATTTTTTGGATCCATTCATCTGTGGAGGGGCATCTGGGTTGTTTCCAAATTTTGGCTATTGTGAATTGTGCTGCGATAAACATGGAAGTACAAATGTCCTTTTGATATCTTGGGTTTTGCTGTTTAGGATAGATGCCTAGGAGTGGTATGGCTGGGTCATAGGGTAGGTCTATATTGAGCTTTTTGAGAAACCTCCATACTGTTCTCCAAAGTGGTTGTACTAATTTGCACTCCCACCAACAATGGAGAAGGGTTCCTCTTTCTCCACAGCCCCTCCAGCATTTGTTGTTTCCTGAGTTCAGAGTATAGGCCATTCTAACTGGGGTGAGGTGGTATCTCAGGGTTGTTTTTATTTGCATTTCCTTTACTAGCAGGGATGTTGAGCATTTCCTCATGTGTTTCTTTGCCATTTTTATATCTTCTCTTGTGAAGTCTCTCTTTAGCTCTTTTGCCCATTTCCTAATAGGTTTATTGGGCTTGGAGGGGCTTAGTTTTTTGAGTTCTCTGTAGATGACAGATATCAGGCCTTTGTCTGTTGCTGTGCTGGTAAATATCCTTTCCCATATCGTTGGCTGTCTTTCTATTTTGGTGGCTATGACCTTAGCTGTGCAGAAACTTTTTAATTTGTAGTAGTCCCATTTGTCGAGTCTTTCCCCTATTTGTTGTGCCCCTGGGACTCTATTCAGGAAGTTCCTTCCTGTGCCTATAAGTTCTAGTGTCTTTCCTACTCTGTCCTTCAGTAGTTTCAAGGATTCAGGTCTGATGTTGAGGTCCTTGATCCATTTTGAGTTGATCTTGGTGCATGGTGATAGGCTTGGGTCTACTTTGAGTTTTCTGCATATGGCTGCCCAGTTCTCCCAGCACCAGTAGTTGAAGAGGCTATGTTTATTCCATTGTATGTCTTTAGCTCCTTTGTCGAATATCAGTTGGCTGTAAGAGTGCGGTTTTATTTCTGGGTCTTCAATTCTAATCCACTGGTCTTCCGATCTGTTTTTATTGCAATACCATGCTGTTTTTGTTATGATGGCCTTGTAGTAGAGCTTGAAGTCTGGTATGGTGATACCTCCTGCACTATGTTTTTTGCCTAGAATTGCTTTGGCTATTCTAGGTTTTTTGCTGTTCCATATGAATTTATGGATTGGTTTCTCTATTTCAGTGAAGTATGTGGCTGGGATTTTGATAGGTATTGCATTGAATTTGTATAACAATTTGGGCAATATGGCCATTTTCACTATATTGATTCTGCCTACCCATGAGCATGGGAGGTCTTTCCATCTCCTTGTGTCTTCTTTGATTTCCCTTATTAGATTTTTGTAGTTTTCATTGAATAGGTCCGTCACGTCCTTGGTTAAGTTGATCCCTAGGTACTTTATTCTTTTTTTGGCTACTGTAAATGGAATTGTTTCCATAATTTCCTTTTCTGTTTGTCTATTGCTGGTGTACAGAAAAGCTGCTGACTTTTGTGGATTGATTTTGTATCCTGCTACTTTGCCAAATTGGTTTATTAGATGTAGGAGTTTGGGTACTGAGTTTTTTGGGTCCTTCAGATATAAGATCATGTCGTCTGCGAATAGGGATAACTTGATTTCTTCCTTGCCGATGTGGATCCCTTTGATGTCCTCCTCTTGCCTTATTGCTATGGCTAGGGATTCCAGTACTATGTTGAACAGAAGTGGGGAGAGTGGGCATCCTTGTCTTGTTCCTGTGTTTAGGGGGAATGATTTAAGTTTCTCTCCATTTAATATGATATTAGCAGTTGGTCTGTTGTATATGGCTTTTATTGTTTTGAGGAATGTTCCATCTATTCCTGTTCTCTCCAAAGCTTTTAATAGGTATGGATGTTGTATTTTGTCGAAGGCTTTTTGGGCATCGACTGAGATAACAATGTGATTCTTGATTTTAGTTCTGTTTATGTGGTGAATTACATTGATTGATTTACGGATGTTGAACCATCCTTGTGACTGAGGGATGAAGCCTACTTGGTCATGATGTATGATATTCTTGATCACTTTCTGGATCCTGTTAGCTAATATTTTATTGAGGAGCTTTGCATCTGTGTTCATTAGTGATATTGGTCTGTAGTTCTCTTTTTTTGTTGGATCTTTGCCTGGTTTGGGGATGAGTATGATATTAGCTTCGTAGAATGAGTTTGGGATTTCTCCCTCCGTTTCTATTTCGCGGAAGAGTTTGAGGAGTATTGGAATTAGCTCCTCACTAAAGGTTTTGTAGAATTCGTTGGTGAATCCATCTGGGCCTGGGCTTTTCTTAGTAGGGAGGTTCTTGATTACCTCCTGTATCTCACCGTAAGTTATTGGTTTATTTAGTTGATTTATTTCTTCTTGGTTCAGTTTGGGCAGTTTGTACTTCTCTAAGAATTGATCCATATCTGTAAAATTATTGTTTTTTGTTGAGTAGAGGTTTTGGAAATAGCTCCTTATGATTGTTTGAATATCGTGTGTACTTGTTGTAATTTTTCCTGTGGAGTCCCTGATTTTACGAATATGAGTCTCTTCTCTTCTTTTTTTTGTGAGTCTTGCAAGGGGTCTGTCAATTTTGTTTATTTTCTCAAAAAACCAGCTTTTAGTCTTATTTATTTGTTGAATGGTCTTTCTATTTTCAATCAGATTTATCTCTTCTTTAATCTTTGACACAATTTTTTTAAGTTATAAGAACTGCTGGAGAAGGGGAGAAACTGGATCATTCACACATTGTTCTTGCAAAGGTGAAACAATGTACCCTTTCCAGAAAACAATTTTGGAGTTTCTTTACAAAAAATACTAAATATCCAATTCTCATATGACCAAACCATTGAATTGTTGGGAATTCTCCCAGAAAATTATGAAAATATTATGTTCACAGAAAATCATGTGCATGGATATTTGCAACACATTTATTTGTAAGTAAAAATTAGGAAACAACTCAGATACTTTTCAATAGGTAAATGGTTAATATACTAATTATGTTGAACCTTATACACTAAAATGCTACTCATCAGTGGAAAGGAACACACCGTTGATACATGCAGTGACCTGATGAACCCACAGAGAATTGTGTTGAGGTCTTTTTCTTATTTGAAAATCGAATCCCAAAATATTATAAATTACTTGATGCATCTATATAACTTTCTTGAAATGAGAGAAACATAGACAGCAGTGGAGAACAGATCAGCAGTTATACAGGACTAAGGGGGTGGTGTAAGGAAGAGAGCCAATGTGGTTACAAAGAGCATCAGGAGAGACCATCTGACCATGGAAGACTTCTTATCCTTCATCCCACCAATGCTAGTATTTTTGTCATACTGTATTAGAGTTTTGAAAGATGCTACCGCTGTTGGAAAAAATTTGGCAAGCAGTATGCTGAATACTGCATGTGAATTGCCAATTAGCTCAGAATAATTCTTCTGTGAAAAGAAACACAATGTAAGAGTACTACATACTAGTAGAGTGAGTAAGACTAAAAAGACTGGAAATAACAAGCGTCTGTAAGGACATTAAGCAAAGGAAATCCTCATTACACTGTAGATGAGATTGTAAATTGGTATAACCACTTTGGGAAACTGCTTGCCATTATCCTCTAATGACCAGCAATTTCACTACTAGATGGATATCCTAGATAAGTGTTTAGAAATGTGTTCCAAAATGCAAACGTTTTTCTTAATAGTCCTAAACTGGAAACATCCTAAATGCTCATCAACAGTAGAATGAATAAATTATGGTAAATGCTGCAGCATTAATGAATCTCACAAACAAAATGTTGATTGAAAGAAATCAGATATATAAAATAGCATGTAATGTGGAATTCAATTTGTCTGAATCTCAAAAATGAGCCAACTAACGTGATGCCAGAAGTCTCGATATTGGTAGGTAGTTAGCTTTGAGACGAGGAAGAAGTTAGTGCTTAGAAGTTGCATTAGAGGAACACAAAGTATGCCACACTTGGTTTGTGTTCAGAATGTAATAATTTGTAAGGCTGAATACTATGATTTGATATGAAGACTATGCGTAACTTCCTGTGGGTTGATGGCACAACTTAAAATGTGGCTTTATAAATTCAACCAAGAAAACAAACCATCATCAAGTTAGTCTCACCATAGGAATTTAAGGATAATTCAACATAAATAAAAAAAATCATACATATAAATAGAATAAAAGACAAAAATTATAGAACCACCTTAATAGATGCAGAAAACTCTTTGCATAAAGTAAAACATTCTTTTATGATAAAGATCTGAAGAAAGTAAGACTAGAAGGAGCATACCTCAATATAATAAAGGAGGGATAGGTAGATAGAGAAATAACACACACACACACACACACACACACACACACACAAGAGAGGGAGGGAGAGAGAGAGAGAACCAACATCACAGTAATTGGGGAGAAATTAAGAGCATTTCTTCTAAATTCAGGAATACAACATGGGGCTCCACTCTGTCTTTATCTTATTCAATATAGAATTGAATTTGATCTGGAAATCCTAAAGAACAATAAGCAAGAGAAAGAAATAAAATGGATTCAAATAGGAAAAGGTCAAGGTAACCTTTTATTGCAGATTATATGATCTTTTATTTAAACAACCCTAAAGATTCCAACAAAATATTCATAGATAGAATGCACACTCGCAGCAATGAAGTAGAATATAAAATCAGCCCACAAAAAATCAGTAGCTCTTCTATGTACCAACAATGAACAAGCTGAAGAAGAAATCAGGAAAATAATTCCATTCACAACAGCCTCAAAGGATATCTTCAGAATAAACTAAGGAAATGAAAGAGATCTGCAGTGAAAACTATGAAACCTTGGAGAATGAAACTGAAGAAGATAGGAGACTTGAAAGAGTTCCCATGTTCATGGTTTAGTAGAATTAATATTGTGAAAACAGCTATACTGCTGAAGGCGTCCTACAGACTCAAAGAAATGCTCAACACAATCTCAACATAGTTCTTTGCAAATAGAAAAATCATTCCTAAAATGTGAAAATACAAAAGATGCTAAACAGTCAAAGGAATCCTGAGCAAAAAGAACAATGGTGGAGGTGTCATCATACCAGAGTTCAATTAATTTTTGTGCCTAGGTTTGAACTCAAAGCCTTGTACTTTTCTTCTGCTTTTTCACTCATGCCTCTTGCTCTAGCACTTGGGACATGCCATCCGACCCCAGACTTCAAGGTATACTCTGAAGTCACAGTGACAAAAAAAACCCAGCATGGAACTGGTACAGACTAATGGAACAGAGTGGACAACCTGCCCTTACGGTTTTTAACAGATGAACCAAGAACATACATTGTAGAAAGGACAGTTCTTAAACAAAGGAAGTTGAGAAGACTGATTATTTCTCATTCAGAAGACTAAAACTAGTACTCTGTAGCTTGCCCTGAGCAAAATGAATCAAAAATCTTAATGTAAGATCTGAAAATTTGAAACGACTACAGGACAGTATATTTCCAATGAAAACACTGAAAGGTGCAGACAAAGGCTATTTTTATCTGAATAGGACTCCAATTGCCCAGGAAATAAGAGCAAGGCTTGACGAATCAAAGTGCATCAAATTGAAAATCTTCAGCATATCAAAGGAAACAATTACCAAAATCAAGAGACAACTCACAGAATGGGAAAAAAAATCTTTGCCGACTATTCAAATGAATAAAAGATGAATATCCAGAATATACAAAGAGTTCAAAAGAATTAAACAGCAGAGGAATAATCTAGTTAATGAATGGACAAATGAATTGAACAAACAGCTCTGCTCAATTGGCTACTAAATAAATGAAGAAATCTTCAATATCCTTATCCATGAAGAAAAGGCAAGTAAAAACAGTAGAGTGAGATTTCATCTCAGTCTAGTCAGAATGGCCATCATCAAGAAACCAAACAACTTCTGGTAAGGGTGGGAGTAGAAAAGCACTCCTCATACACTGCTAGTGAAGATGTAAATTAGTGCAACCACTATAGACATCAAATGACTAGAAAACAGGATTACCGCATGATCCTGCTATACCTCTTGGGCATACATCCAAATGAATGTAAATCAAAATACATGAGAAATATTTGCATAACCTTGTTTATCACAACACTGTTCACAATAGCCAAACTGCAAAAATATCATATGTATTACATGTGTGTGATACACATGACCTATAAACACACACACACGTATGTCCAGAGAGAGAGAAAAAAAAAGAGGCATAGATAAATGAGGGAGAATAGAAGAGGTGTGGGAATACAATGGAGGGGTAAACTTGTTTATTTGTTTATATTACTCTATATACATCTACAGATTATTATTACAGGAAAACTCCCTTGTACTGTTAATATATGTTGATGAAAATTTTAAAAAGAGGGCCTGCGAATGTGGTAGAGTGCTTGTCTAGCATGCATGAAGCCCTGGGTTTGATTCCTCAGCACCACATACACAGAAAAAGCCGGAAGTGGAGCTGTAGCTCGTGGTAGAGTGCTAGCCTTGAGAAAAAAGAAGCCAGGGACAGTGTTTAGGCCCTAAGTTCATGTCCCAGGACTGGTAAAAAAAAAAAAAAAAAAAAAAGGAAAAGAAATAATAAAACCTTCAGAAGAAATTCTCTACAAGGAAGTCTTCAAGACATCAATAATTAATAGATTGAATGAGAAAAAAGAAGAGCCAGACAATAAAATTAGCATCTGTATTCAATAACTGGGCCACAAAAAAGTGTTAATAAATTTTAAGAAGATAGAATGTCATAGCATTGTATTTATACCCCCAGTCCTTTCCTGTCTCTCAGGATCAGGTCTTTAGTTTCTGAGTGTTTCCTTTCTGTTCTGTCACATACTTTCCCAGCCAGTTAATTGAGAATGGCAGAACAGAAAATCGGAATTCCAGTTAGAACGCAATTACAGCTTAATTATCTCAAAAATATTTGTGAAACACTTACACCAAGCACTATGCTAGCTCGTAGAAATACAGATGACACATGATTCATGCTTTTGAGAAATTCACAATCTAGTAAAAATAATAATATTCATTGTTACACCAAAACTGCACCATAAAGGTCATGCCAGCCAATGGTTAGACATTTGTTTGTTTTTTGCTGGACAGTTTTTACTTATATTTATTTATTTATTTATTTACTTATTTGCCAGTCCTGGGCCTTGGACTCAGGGCCTGAGCACTGTCCCTAGCTTCTTTTTGCTCAAGGCTAGCACTCTGCCACTTGAGCCACAGCACCACTTCTGGCCATTTTCTGTGTATGTGGTTCTGAGGATTGAACCCAGGGCTCCATTTATAGGAGGCAAACACTCTTGCCTCTAGGCCATATCCCCAGCCCTGCTGGACAGTTTTTTAAACCATTGAAAGTTCCAGATTGGCCACAGTGGGTGTGTTTCATACTATGGGAATTGACAAATACTACAAATATGGACTTTCCATCTCTATAGAAAGTTTATCACAACTCAATTGAATATATCATAAAACAGCTTGGTAATTGTTTTAGAGAAAAAAGAATCACCTTGTACTGTAAGAGACAGTGACTGATCACCAAGGAGGAAGAGAATGTCAGATGGGTTCAGTTTGACTTCTCTGCCAAACATGAATAGAAGTTGGTCAGAATTATAAAGGTCATCACGGCATTTTAATCAGCGAGGACTGCATATGAAAACTTCTTCGATCAGAAGGAGTACTTTGTCAGGGCCAGGCTGTTGCACACTAACTTTTAGGCTATGAACTACATCAAGGAGCCATTCTAATGGATTTAAATTCATATCTATAAACTTTTCTTTTTACTATAACTTTGCTGATTCAAGAAGGGGGTAACTGGTATATTTGTGGTGATTTATCATAGCCTTTATCCTAGCAGGTAAATAAGCTAACTAATCATGTTCATATAGGGTTGGTATTGATATTCCATTTTGACTTTTAAGGGTAGTCTGAGTTCAGTAAAGGTCTTATTGATCTTGCGACATCGAGAGTAACCTGTGCCTCTAAAAGAAGAGCTGCTATGAACATATTTTTACATTTTTAGACATTGCCCGGTAGTTATATTCTGGACAATTCCAGTGTTCCATTTTGCAATTTGTATTATCTAACATTCACCTTTCTAGAATGTTTGTTGAGCTTCCAGTTTAAATCTACACACACTTCCTCTAAAGCATGAATCACATATAATCATACTGAATAATACTTATTTCCTAACAGTAATCACTCCTCTCAACATCCACTCTGGATCACAGTTCAGTTGGTCATAACAAGTGGGACTGAGCCTGGCACCAGGTTACTCTGAGAGCTGAGAACTGAGGGCTGAGGGTCCAAGCCAGAGAGGCAGGAAAATTTATGATATTCTTATGTCCAACTGGCCAGCAAAAAGCTAGAAGAAGGGCTACGGTTCAAGGGGTAGAGCACTAGCCTTGAGCACAACATCTCAGTGCCCAGGTCTTGAGTTCAAGCTCCAGGACCAACACATTGTCTCTCACAAAGTTGGGTTGGAGGGAGGGTAGGGTGGCATATGATAGTAGCTAAGGAAGCCATTCAATGATTGCTATAAGATATGAGGATGTGAATTTACTGTGCGGAGCTTTGCCAGTATGTAATCTTCAAAGGTTTAATACTTCATATATACTCATAAAGCTTCCTTTTTATTTAGAAAGTTTATGAATTTCATCTGAACAGGCCCCAGTTGATGTTTCCCATTATTTGCCCAGTAATTGCAACCAGCTTACTAATTAGTACTGGTTTCATGTTCTTGAAACAAGTTGATAGTGTATAATTTTACTTCCAGAAATGCAGTGATATGTACAAACAAGATGAGTTCCTCTGAGCTGGGATACATAAGGGCTAAGGGATAAAGCCCCTCATGACCCTCACCTCCAATTTGCAAATATGGTGAGATGATACACTGGCATAAATTACTTTTCTTGAAAAAAAAATTCCCCTTAACTCCCACACAGATGCTATGTGAGCAGGCAGAGCCTCATCAGGTGCAGCAGAGGTGTTGTGTACCTGAAACAAGAGGGAGGGAATAGGGAGGAGGAAAGGGCACCTAAAGTACTTTCACATTATGTGTCTGATTTCTGAAAGTTAGAATGTTTTCTGTTCAATCATGCATTTATCCCTTGCTGTAAAAGCTATATGAAACTCACCATAGGAAACCAAGTAATATATATTGAACTAATTAAGAATCGCATTAAAGAACTTATTTAAAACACTTTAACCCACATAATCACAGGAACTCCAGAGCAAACTCTTTGATAAATAGACATCAAATCTCCCAAAGCCTGGTGTCATAACAAGATATAACATGGATCCATAGGATCTACATGAAACAAGAATGTTAAAATTACACTCCAAGTATAACTGGGAATGTGGCTCAAATGGTAGTCTGCCTAGCAAGCACAAGGCTCTAAGTTCAAATGCCGTTATCACAAAAAAATACCATTTCTCTCATATTGTTATTTTATTTTTTTACAGTTTTAGATGCATGGTTAGAACTACTTGGCTCTTGATTTTAAAAGTAAGACACCATAGGCCCAGAGATACATATTGAACAATTCAAGGTGGTACAGCCTGTAACCACAGAAATGCAGTTTGATTCCTTTGATGCTTGTTAAAGTTGGAGTAGTTCCTACAGGTCTGAGTGCCTCCCCCTTAGAACAGCAATGTGTTGGAGCAACCTTGGCTGCTTGGTTATATTGTAAAATATGAGAAGTCAGAGGTTGAATGGAATCTTGCTGTTGGGTTGGAGACCTAGAATATTTGCTTAATCAAAAAGGAGAACCCAGCTTCCATTACCTGGATATCAAGTTTTTACATATGAAGATTATTGAATGTTGTGATGGCCAGTGAAATATTGACTTGACAAGAACAGACAATACATTTGCCAAAAAAAAACCAAGAACAGGTGAAAGATTACTTCAATACCTTAACAGCACATCTATGATTTGGGGGTACCTTTAAAATCAGAACAGTTGTGATTTGAGTTATTTTAATGTTATTTAAAACATCGTGATCTGTTTTTGCTATAGTCATGTAGATATTCGAAAT
Organism: Perognathus longimembris pacificus; assembly: GCF_023159225.1. Lineage (NCBI taxonomy): Eukaryota > Metazoa > Chordata > Mammalia > Rodentia > Heteromyidae > Perognathus > Perognathus longimembris. Next base: position 5,882,287 of record NC_063174.1, read on the forward strand.
TTGGTGGATGTTTTACCATATATACATTTATGTAAAACAATTAAAATGTGGAATGAATATTGAATTCAATATTGTCATTGTATAACACTCACATACACAAACCCTATATGTAAGTCTTCTTTAGGACTTTAAAAAATATAATTTTATTATCTCTATGCCATTGTACAAAGAAGTTGATATTTAACAAATCAGCTATTTTAATAATTAGCACAATGTTCCCTCTTACCCAAGCTTTAAGTGAATATCCAAATAATCAGAACCCAATGCTCATCAACTTTCTAGTTTTCTCTACTCATATATTACTTTAGTAGCAACTTTATAAAATCACGTGTGAATTGTTTCACTTCTACCATTTGTTACAATGACACAGCTATAATGTCCTTGCCGATTGATCTTTACTTAATAATGGGCCTTACTCAAATATGTAGCAACCTAAAACCAATACAGCAAATTTCATAATACCATCATAACAATGAATTGTAATTCTAAGTGATATTCTACTGTCTAAATATTGATGTAAACAGCTTTGTGCCTGTTTTAATTGCTTATTATAACTGCAGTTTCAAATAAGAACTGTTTTTTTGTGTATAAGGGAATTAAAGAGTTTTAGGGATTTCTTCTTTTATTTCCACATGGATTCATGATTTCAGTCTTCTCTAGGACATATGTGTGCTAAGAGGGAGTCAGAACAGAATTCACTCATTCCAAAGTCCTAATTTATATGCAATAAGTCTTCCTGTAGTATTTTTTATGTTAACAGAATGATTTCTATCACCACAGTCTATAAACTAATAGATATATCTACCGAGGGTTATTGGAATTGTATGATAGATCTAAACTGAGGCTGGAATGTTTTAAATTCCTAGATAGCTTCCAGATAGTCACACATTTCTTATTAGTATCAACTAGTTGTACAACATTTCTTTTTGGCCTGTGTATGTGCATACGATCCCTCTATGCGTACAATGTACCTTGATTAGACTCACTCCCTTCGTCTTTCTCCCCATCTCCTTGTCTTGCTTCCCAGACAAATGTGAACAAACTTCACTATTTAGTCGCTACAAATGTAAGTACATAAAGTATTTTCACAATATTCACCCTCTGTTTTCCTTCCCCTCTTCAATTTACATAGCTTTATCCTGGACAGGACCTGTTTTACATTCCTCTCATTTATTTCCTAACTGTAGGTATTAACCACGCAAAGAAGTTTCACACTGTATACTATCTTATACAATATTTTTTATCAGATCAATCCTCTTGCTTACTCTTACTTTTCCCATCACTCTTATCCTCATTAACCAACAGATTTCAGTAAGTTTGGTTTGAAGGCTTTAAAAATAATGAGAGAGAAGCAGCCTTTTCTGGATATAAGCTGGGTGGCAAGGTGACTTCTGGAACTCTCCTTTTTCCTGTGAGGATGCTAAGGTGCAAAGGATCGCATCTTACTAATCAGGCTACTGGGAAAAAGCTATAATTGATGGCTGAGGAAAGAGGAACCTAGACTGTTGGATTAATTGCACTTGGTACTTGCTGGAGGAAAAGAGAAAACCTTATTCTCTGTTCACCTAAATAGATATGGGATATACAAACACATATGACTAGGTTCCTGTGACTCCCCTCATCCCAGTATTACCACAAAATGTGGAAGCTCCAGCTGAGATCATCTTTCCCTCTTTCAGGGGCTGACTGGATAGGCCTAAGCCAGACTAATCAAGAGATCACAATAAGGATGAAGAGAGCCTGATTGCTTTGACAGGCTCCTCCTAAACTATGTAGGCTCAAACAATCAGGTGAGACTGGGGCCTCTCGATGGGGACTAGAAAAGCAGAGGTAGCAACTACACAGAGAGAAAAGCAGAAGAATAAAGCAGATATGTGATTTACCTGACAGACCAGGAGGAAAGGGGTGGGGGAAGGCAAGGTAGAGGAGTCTTTCTGGCCAATGTTCCACGCTTTAGTTCTCCTACCTTCTAGACCACCTGCACGAGGGACCATTGGGCTTGAGTCCTCCCCTTATGCTTAAACTAACTGGTTTTGCTGGTGTTGTTGGAAAGCCAGAGTCCTTACCATGTCACTTCGAAACAGCCTAAATGTTGACATATGCTTTTGAATGGCTTATTGGAGATTCCAAGAAAACTAAAAGATAAATGTCTCCTTTTTTTTTTTTTTTTTTTTTTTTTTTGGCTAGTCCTGGGGCTTGGACTCTGGGCCTGAGCACTGTCCCTGGCTTCTTCCCGCTCCAGGCTAGCACTCTGCCATTTGAGCAACAGTGCCACTTCTGGCCATTTTCTGTATATGTGGTGCTGGGGAATCGAACCCAGGGCCTCATGTTTATGAGGCAGGCACTCTTGCCACTAGGCCATATCCCCAGCCAAATGTCTCCTTTTGATTAACTTAAAATAACTTTTTAGTTTCAATTCTTTTTAGCTATGTGCATATGATCACATAAAATGATATTTACCGAAATGAACTCCAAGAAATGGAAACAACAGGTTTTTAAATTTTACTTTTTGTGGTTTTCTTGCCCCCCCTGCCCCCGCCCGTTGTCACTGTTTTTCATTTTTGTCTTGGATGTAAGTTTACCATTTGGGGGAGGGGGAGGGTGAACCAATTCAACAGTGATACTCAGTAGATGCTATGTTAAAAATGAACTATACAACCTGTGGGGAGGGGGCCGTCAGGAGGGAAAATCCTGAGAGAAAACAAGGAAAGAGGTGACATTGTTCAAAAAGAAGCATACTCGTTGCCTGACCTATGTAACTGAAACCTCTCTGTACATCACCTTTACAATAAAAAAATTAAATCTTAACTCAATTTACTTGACATGATAATAATTGGGTACAGGTTGATGAGTTGATGCATTCAGTATCTGATGCTCAAACTTCTTCAAATTTGAGACCTTCACACTCTTCTCTTTTGGTTCTGTTTGTTTTGAGGTTTTAGGGACCCAGGGCTTTGTGTATACTAAGCAAGCACTGTACTTCTGAGCCACATCCCCAACTCTCTTTATGACATATAAAGCAAATGATTGTAAACTGCCGTGATTCTGTTACACTATAGAGTACTAGCATTTATATCTCCCATTTAATCTTCACTTAAAACAAATCAAAGACATGCAGCACATTCCATAATGAATGTTGGTGAGATAATTATGTGCAGGAGAAAGTGCAGAAATTCCTACGTGCTCCAGTAGGGAGAGAAGAGCCTGGAGGAATAATTGTTTGTGTTAAACATTGAACCATGAGTAGCATTCGGTTAAATAAAAAGTGCAATATGTTCTCGGGGAAGTGACTACCTAACCAAGAATGACAGCAGAATTTGCCAAAAGCTAACTAAAGAATAGGTTATTAATAAACATGACATTGGAAGGGTAGAGGTAGATGATGAAGAGGTTTTAATTCCAGAATAAGGAATTATTTACTTTCCAGAATTAACTGTAGATACTTAACCCAAGATTAAGTAACCAAATCTTGATTTAAAAGTTGAACATGGTTGTAGTTATCATATGTTTTAGAAGCAAGTGAGCAAATTTGGATGAGGTCAATTTTATATTTTATCATGAACAGAGAAATGTAAAAAATAAAATAGAATAGCCAGCACTGGTGGCTCACACCTGTAATACTAGCTATTCAGGAGGCTGAGATCTGAGGATCATAATTTGAAGCAAAATCTAGCATAAAAGCCTGAGAGACTCTTATCTCCAATAAGCTACCCCTAAAAGCCAGAAGTGGAGCTGTGGTTCAAGTGGTAGAGAGCTAGCATTGAGAAAAAGAAGCCCAGGGACAGTGCCCAGGCCCTGCATTCAAATCTCAGAACAGGCACCAAGACAAAAAAAGTCTTGAAGGAGAAACACAATGACTTAGACCAGTGTGTTTCAAATTTACTGCATACACAAATCATCAAGAACTCCTCTCAAAATTGAAATTCCTATTCAATGGTCCTGAATTTCCATCAATCTACCAGGTAATACATTTGTTCCTAGTTGTGGACCACTGTTTATAGAGCCAACATGTGAAATGGTCATGTAACCTGAAGTGAAGAAAATAAAATAAAGATGACCCAAAATTTCCTACTGTACTAAGAGAAAGAAAACAGGGAACTGTAACAATCAAACATTTATTGAATAAATATTATTTACTATTTGCCTTTATTCTGTAACCTAGATTATAAAGCAAATCAACTCATTCACTTTATTAACAATTACCTCCTGGAGTCTTAGGCATCATACTAAATATCGAGGGTTCAGGAATATTAAAACCATTTAAAAGAATGCTGGTAACAATTTCAGAAAAAGAATAGACAGTATATCAAATAACTAACATGTGTGGTATTCATGTTGGGAATGTTCCAAAGTAATAAAGCCACAATTGTGACCGAATCCCAGTCACACAACTCACATAGAACAATTTCTGTATAATACAAAAGCGATAAATTTATAAGTGAGTCAAAATACATGTTGAAGCTAACACTAGTTTTAATTTTTTTTGCTTTATATTTTTTTCTTTATTGTCAAAGTGGAGTAGAGAGGGGTTACAATTTCATCTGTAAGGCAATGAGTACATTTCTTATTTATTCTCAGAGTGATGTACAGAGGGGTTACAGTTTCATACATAAGGCAGTGAGTTTTAAATTTTTCAGAGTATTTCATTGAGCCAATGTAAAGAGTTTCTTTGAGCAATTTATATGTGTCACATCCAGAGATATTTTTAATTAAGGTGTGTGTATGAGGGAGTAATGGAAAGTTTTGTAGATATTAACTGTCATTTAACTCAGAACAAACATCTGTCGTACTATTCAGGAGACAGGTGGTCTGACTATGTGCCTATTTTCTATCTACAACAGACCGATCTACATATTCCTTTTTTGTTTCTCTATAGAATACAGAGACAAATTTTCCCTCCATTTGCAAGGTAGAAATTAATTTCTATAATAAGTTCTCAAAAACACTGTGAGATTAATCATTCAGAGAAAACAAAGAAATGAGTTGTGTAATCTATCTTGGTAATGTATGTATCTATGTATCTATATTTGTACTCTTGCTACTTATGAATCTATTTAAAAATAGAATAAATAAAATGAAAGTGGATGCCTATCTTATTATACAATAATTATCCTAAAACAATAGTTTCTTATCCTCTAAAATTCATATTTTAAAATTACTAAATGTACCTTTGTTCACTAAGCACTTTAATTAACATTTATAACATGGTGATTATATTATTCAACACTTAAGTGCTTAATTTGCAATCTGGAATTGCAGGCATTCCTGATAAAGATATATTTTCATTTGTTGTATTTGTATTTTTAGTAGAAGACAAAAATAAGAACATACTTATATGGTAATATGATACTAGAGGTATAAACAAAAGTTTCAGTCCCTTTTTGTATTGCATTGGAGATTTTAAAATATAGTAGCTATCTAATTTTTATGTGTTAAGCTGTTATTTTTTTTCATCTTGTGAGAGGTTTGGAGTACTGTACCTGCCATCTACTGGAAATGAATGGGAGGTACATTTCTCAACCAGCAACTCAGGGCCTCCAGAGAATGCCTAGAAAATGCTAGCAATGCTATTTGAGGTAATTAAATCCACAGCTTTGAGGTCTTTTACTGCTGAAAAAGAAAACTAAAGATACTATTATCTCATTAATCACTGGTGCAAAAATGGAATTCTTTAAATTTGATTAAGCAATGAGAGAATATTGACTCACCTTTGAAATCTTAAAATTACTAAAAAAGACTGGTTAAAAACCACCACAACAAATGTCCTCAGCACGTTAACTATTGCAAGTAGCATTTCGCATGCAGGACAGCCAGGATTCGGAGAGGGTCTCTGGTGACTTCTGCTTAATATTTCTGGGTTAAAGTGGATTGTGTGAATGAGAGTGAGTGGAACTATGGGAGGGGACAGGATAAACGGATTCTACCTGCAAGGCTAAAGAACTGGAAAGGGTGCAACAACATAGTTAGTTCTTTGTAATTGCATACCTTGCAACTAATTTTAACTTCTCCAGCCATTCTCTTTCAGAATAATTAGCTCTAGACATTCCTGTAGCCCATATATATATATTTTTTTTCCTAAATGTTTCCTATTACCAGTCCATTTTCTTACCTTAAGTAAATTTAATATAATATATCCAGTGACTTGCCTTTCCTGAGTTAAAACACACACACACACACACACACACACACACACACACACACACACACAGAGACACCACCACCACCACCACACTACCACGGGGGTGGGGGATATAGCGTCTTTCAGTGGTTTTATAAAGATAATAAATTTAAAACTTAGAAGCATTTCTCCCAATTTAAATCATTCCATGCTTTTGGTGGTGGGAAGCAAAGCTCAGGAGCAATGAGTTCTATACTTCCACAGTCACACAGATAGCTTGAATGTTCTATATTGATTCAGATTAACAGAGGCACCGAGAAGTAAAAATATTTAACCCAATGTCAAACAACTTAGTGGTGGGCAAATTGTATTTTATGTTGTTTTACTCTACTGACCATTATCTCTACTGCTTTGTATTACCGCAAATATAACTATAAAATAAACATTGGATTTCACATTGAAACAGGAATTCCTTTGAGCTATTTTCATGGGAAGGAAGGAAAACAAGGTGATAAAGTATAAAATATTTACTAGACATGTCCTTGGCATTGTATATCAGGAGTACCTGCTTTTAAGTTTGAAATTCAAACAAGGAGACTATTCTCTGTCAAAGTCTCAGACTTCAGTTAGCATACTTAAGCACCCCAGAAAGAGCACTTGAAGTCAAAGGGCTTCAAGGGCTGTGGAGAGAATTACAAGGAGAAATGACACCCCACCCAGACCTTTCTAAAGCTAAGTTATGAAACAGAAGAACATTCATGTCTGCAAATATGAGGAAGTAGAGACCGAAATTCCTTCAATAAAAGCACCCAGAAACAAGAGATAAAAACATAATAAGCCATGTTTAAAATGCAGAGGCATAGACACAACGAAATGTGTAAATTCTTAAGGAGCTATGAGCAGGGAGAAAATTGAAAATTAGATTAATAAACTGATGCTGCTACATTTGCAGCTTGAGGGGATGGACAGGATGGAAGCCAGCCTTGCCATTCAAGGACATTTAGAGGCGGATCCCAAATCAAAGCCTTGGCACAGCTTGCAATGGGGACTTAGGCTAGCAAACCCTTACGTCACAGACACAGACATAAAGCTAGACGCATAAAGGATTATGATCTAAGGGCAAGTACAGAGAGGGGAAAAATTCATCTACTGGTAGAGTGAAATGACAGGAATATTGACTTAATCTGGGATCTGGAGAGAAGTAAAAAGTCTATGTCAAAAATCATCCATGAGAAGACCAAACATCAAAATTAGTGTCTAAGCCAAGCATCAGTGTCTCATGCTTATAATCCTAGCTAGTGAGGAGGCTTAAATCTGATGATCAAGGTTCAGAGCTAGCCTGGGCAGAAAAACCCGAGGGACTCTTATCTCCAACAAATAAATGGGCAAAAATGCCAGAGCAGTAAGCATTGCTCAAGTGGTAGAGCACTGGCTGTGAGCAAAAAGCATGATGACCTGTGTTCCAAATCCCAGTTGCAGCCACACCCATGATAATAGACCTAGGCGCTTTGGATAACACAGACTAACACACATGCTTTTTGTGAGCACACAAAAAATGATATGTTTGAGCTGAAGTAGAGAAGAAGCAATGAAACATGTAAGAAAACAATTTAAGACAACTCCAAAGTGCACACAATAGAATACTGTAGAAGCCGTCAAAGAAAAAGTCATTTTCTACATGCTGCATAAATATTTTTAATATTTATTGCTGTTTTTATAGCCAGGTAAAGAAGCATTATACAGTACAATCCCACTGTTGTTACAAAAGAATTACAAGGACATTCTATGTTTGTATTAACTAGACAGGATCACAACAACAAGTAGGTAAATCAATAATAAAATTCCGAGATTTAAAAAGTCATCTTTGTTTTTATAAAATTAGTAAAAAAAAATGGCAATTAGGAATAGCATATTAAATATTACTGTCTATAAGGAAATAATTTGTAAAGGATAACCACAACTTCTTTAAGCTTCTCAAGATTGTTAACAAAAGTTAGTGAAACAGCACACATGAACTCAATTAATTCAAGACCATCAAGCAACACTGGAGGAACAAAAGTTTGGGTCATTCAAAGAGCTACAACCTATTGAAATAGACTCTTAGGACAACGTCATCAGGAGTGGGAGAAGGAAGTGGTAAATATCATGTATGGGTAATTAGAGAAAAGAGAATTGTATATCTAAACATGTTTTAATCCTAGCTTATTCAAATATATTTTTGATATCGATGAGCATTTTCTCTAGTCTTTCCTATGAAGAGTGCTATAGGAAGGGTGGGGTGTCGCTTTGCATGGATGAACGATAGGACTTCCGGGGGCTGCCGGGGTAGCATGCAGCATCACGCAACCATGAGCTTTCATATCCGTCCCCCAACCTAGGCACAGCACTGGGAGATTGGCCAGCAGCGGAGCAACAGACTCAGGCCTGCAGGTCTCAGCCCTTCTTCATCTTTGGCTACCATTTGTCATCTTTGTTCCTGTAGAAAACTCTCTTCTCTCCTTACAGTACCTCCTGTTACTTTTAATATATTCCTCGAAATAAATAGTTTCATGTGAAATGACTGATGTAATCTCTGTTTCCTGACCAGATCATAGTTGGAATTAAATAACCTAGTAAGTAAATAACCACAATAAAAGTATGCTTTTATTATCACTTTATACACTACTAAACAAACAAACAAAAACAAAAAGAAGAAAGAAAAAACTGTTCATTGTGGATAAAAGAATGAAATACTAAAGCAAAACTCCTAACCTTGTGGGAAGTATAAGATAATATTTTTATGATCTTAACATAAGAAACAATCCAACAAGACCAAAAACAACTCAAAATATAATTGGATTTGACTAAAGTAAAATTTTAAATTTGATCCGTTAAAAGGCTGTCTATAAATTGAAAAGACAAGCCACAGGGGAGGAAGACCTTTCTTCTTCTTATAGTAACAAAACTAGTTTTACAACACAAAGAAATTTAAACCAATGAGAAAGTAGAAAAAAATAAATATTGCAAAACTATGTTAGGACTATTGATCATTTGATACAAATGCCTCAACTATTTTGGACAGGTAAGAACCATTATTTCCTAAATAAAGAAAAATATATTGAATGAGATATTCCACGGGAACAACTGTAGTAGAGTTTATCTCCTGTCAGAAGATGTAATGATCAGTTTTCCTGCAGCTTGGCTGGTTTAAGTCAGTTTGTAGGTAGGTAAAATCAGATAACCTGAAAACTGCAGGAAAGAATAGGAGAAACACTTGGGCTCCTTGGCACAGGTCGAAACTTTCTTAATAAAGGCCCAGAAACATAACAAATCAAAGAAAGGTTGGACAAATGGGACTGCATCAAACTGCAGAGCTTCTGCATGGCAAAGGACTTGCAAGATAAATAGTAAGCCCACAGATTGGGAGAAGATCTTCACTGGCCATACAACAGACAAAGACCTCATATCTAAAATATACATAGAACCCCAAAATTTAAATTTCCCCCAAACAAATTCTCAAAGAACCAACTTCCCCCTTCACAAATGGGCCAAAGACATAAAAAGAGGCTTCTCTAAAAAGGAAATGAGAATGGCCAAGAGACACATGAAGAAGGGCTCAACATCACTGACCATAAAAGAAATGCAAATTAAAACAATATTGAGATTCCACCTCACCCCAATAAGAATGTCTATTATCAAGAAAGCCAATAACAACAGATGCTGGAGGGGATGTGGCCAAAAGGGAACCCTACTACATTGTTGGTGGGAGTGTAAACTTACTCAACCACTCTGGAGAGCAGTAGGGTGGTTTCTCAAAAGGTTAAACATGGAGCTCCCCTATGACCCAGCAGCCCCATTTTCGGGCATCTACCCAAAACATTACAAGCAAGACCACACTAAAGCCACCAGCACAACTATGTTCATTGCAGCATAGTTGGCCATCGCAAACCAACCCAGATGCCCCTCAGTAGATGAATGGATAAAGATATGTGGTACATCTACACAATGGAATTTTATGCCTCTATCAGAAAGAATGACATTTCCCCATTCATAAAGAAACGGTAAGACTTGGAAAAAAATCATACTAAGTGAAGTGAGCCAGACCCAAAGAAACATAGACTCTATGGTGTCCCTCATTGGTAATAATTAGTACACTTCTAGGATAGTCCTAACAGAAGATCACAACAGCTCAATAGCTATGTCCATAGGAACACATAAGATGATGCTAAGTAAAATGAACTCCAAGTTATGGAAATAAGTGGTTTGTCGTTGTTGTTATGTTCAAAGTACCATGTGAAATTGTGTTATTTCCTTTTGTCTTTCTTCCCCATGGTTTTACCTCTAATGTCACTGTAACTGATTGTGGTACTCTGGGTATCATATATATGTTTATCTGAACTAGGGAAGGGAAGGGGAACATCAAAATGGAGGGACAAAGGATAAAAGGTAAAACAGTGCAACAGCAGTACTTACAAAACTATGTGCTATAAACCAACTGTACAACTTGAGGGGGGTGATTGGGAGGGAGGAAGGTGAGAGAAAAATGAGGGAGGAGGTAACAAGTTTGATCTTAAAAAATGTACTCACAGCCTTTCATATGAAACTGTAGCCCCTCTGTACATCACTTTGACAGTAAATAAATCAATTAAAAATAAACAAAATGAGAAAATATTTTAAAAGTTCATAGGGTCTACAGAATCTCAATTTTAGCATCTCTGTATTTAATACTGTGGTACTTTGAGAAAATAATGTTCATTTTTTTTTTTATTCATGTTCACATATTCGGCATTTCTCAGTTAAGGTGCAACCTACTAAAACATGGTCCAGGGAAAAAGTGATTCGAGTCTTAGTATTTTGGAATGCTTTTTTGGTGGGAGAGTATGTATACATACATGGTATGTGTTTATTGGATATCTGTGTATGTAAAAGAGAGAGAAAGAGGGAGGGAAGAATGAGAGGAAACAAGAGAGAAAGAGAGAGGAGGAGTTTATACTCGAATGTGTTCATTTCAAAACCTAGTATAAATTATTTAAATTCAAATTGTACATGCCTGTGTATCTCTGGTGTAGTGTGGAGTAATCAAGACTTGACACCACAATAAAGCCCACATTTGAAATTAGAAGATGAGGAAAGACTTCCTTTAGAATCTACTAACCAGGATCTAGTGTTGTGCAGCCAGAACTGTGGGCTATTAAATCAAATCAAAAGCACATCAGGCTGAGCAGCATCTTACAAACCATTAGTGTTTCATTGAAAGGGAGTGTCTTGTTTCTGAAATATTCATAGCTGGAATCCACCACCACTGCTGAGATTTACATCTCCTCACTCCCCATTATGCCTGCCGAATCTCTTTACTTGCTATTGTAGGAAAAATATTCAAAGATTTATAGGCAGCAAAGAGAAGGAAGCAAATTATGACGTCCATTATTGGTATCTGCTCTTGTCTGTATCCCCAGGAAATGCAAATACAAACGGCTTCCAATTTTCTACTACAACTGAGTTGCAAGGGGAACTGTTACATGCAGATGAGGCAACTTCTATTTGGACAGAGATAAAATGGAAGAAATTTCAGCCTACTACACTTGGCATACCATTTGCATAACTCTGAGAAAGCTCTCACAAAGGAATAATAAAAAATCATAAGGCTCTTAAAGAACTACGTACAATGCCTTAGCTAGACTGCTTACAACAGAAAAAGACACAGTGTTAAATTGTATGGGCTGGTAGAAGACTCAAAAACAAAAGGATAGCTAAATATAGATGGTTCTGTATTCACTAGGAAAGCGATTCCTTGTTTTCATGTTTGGCCAAAGGAGTATGCTAGGTTTGAAAATAACTTATAACCCAGGAGGTAGTAGAGAGAGATTCCTAGTTAGAGATTTTTAAAATTCTTTTGGCATAGGTTATTGCTTGTCTTGGGAGAATAACTCAGAAACACCAACCATTTTTTTGTAGGCTCTGTGAATGTGGATTTTTGGAATCTTTATCATGATTATCAAAAATAGAGTTGGAGCACAATGGACCTTCAACATGTTCTATGGTCAGAATTGAAGAAGTCATGGTGGTATATTTAACAACAGGACTTGGGAGATGGGTACTCTTCTCCAGCCTCTGTCTTTCTGTAAAACACTGGCCATGTTTCTGCATCTCTTTGGCCTTCAGTTCCTCAATTTGAAAGGAAAAGGTAGTAACACCTATCTTATTTGATACTATGGTTTGAGTAGGTTTGTTTCCCAATGCTAGAACTTGATTCTCAGTGTGGTGGCTGTTGAAGTGCTAGAACCTATAAAATGTGGAGTTTAGCAGAAGGTAATTAGGCCATAAATGTCTTATAAATGTAGCTTAATTAGGGAGAGCAGATTGTTACCAAGCAGTGAGGCTAACTCCTCCTCAGTCTTTTGCTTCTTATCTTGTCTTGTGGTATTTCTCCCTCCCTCTGTTTCTCTTGCACTCTCTCTCGCCTCTCTCATTTTACCATGATGCCATCTGCTATGTTCTGACGTGGGCAGAAGGCCCTTACTGGAAGTCACATTAATGGATCTACTTGATTTTGGACTTCCAGCCTCCAAGATTGTAAGCTAAATAACTTCCTGTTTTGTATAGATCACCCACCTTTAGCTATTTTTTACAGCAACACACACAGACTAAGATGTTTGGTTAAAGATTAATTAAGTGGAACTGAGTATTGGCAGGCAGAAATAGAGGGATGAGGACAGCACAGGTGAAAAAAAATGTTAGTGAGACTATCATTTAAAAACACAAGCCAGACACAATGTCTGTAATCCCAGCTACAAAAGGGACAGAGGTAGGAGGACTGAGATCTGAGGCTAGTCCAAGTAAAAAGAGTGAGACCCTATGTAAAAAAATAACGGAAGCAAAAAAGACTGGAAGTGTGGTTCAAGAGGTAGTGTAGAGGCCTAGCAAGTGCAAAACTTTGAGTTCAGTTCAGAACCAAGTACAGTCAGAGAAGCCTCAAGAGCTTGATAAGTAGTTATCAGTCTAGTGTGCATCTGTCACTCAAAATACCTAGTGGAAGGGAGACTGTGGTTACACCATTTGAAGGTCTCCATTATACTGAGATGGCCTCTAATATCAACTTTAATTTTAGGCCATATGCCACAACATTTATGGATAATCTTCAGTTCTTTTAACTCCTAGACTCTAAAGATGCCCTTTTCTACCTTTATAAGGCTGATGCTTAAAATTTCATGCTCAGAATCATAACTTGCTTTCTTACTATCATTATAGTCCTGTTTTACTCTTTTACCAACATCCTGGGGGAAAAACAACCAGCTAAGGATTTGTGTATGTTCTCCTTTACTCAGACAACCCACAGAGGTGATGCTTTGGGTAGCTCTGTCTTCCCAATTTTCAATTGTGTGTGTATTGTTGATACTGCTGGAGATCTCACAACCCATCCTCTAATTTTCAGAGCAGCTGCTTCAAATGTCACCACTGTGACGTTTCCCCCAGCAATTCTTACCAAAGCATTTGAGATAAAAAAAATTCCAGCTCTCCTGCCAATCCAGCTTCAAGTCCCAGACATAAGGAAAGGACATCTCCTTTGCTCTTCACAACCAACAGTAGAGTTGCTATAGTGTTGTGGATGCTTTCCTACATTGTCATTGCGATAACCTCATTTCATCAATTTTCTTGTTGCTTTATCCTCAGTCTCCCCTCCCCATTACACCTTTCCTTGGCATATGAATAGGCTTCGGTCTCCTGCTCCCTTATGAGGTCTATTATTTATACAGTAAGTACTATGTTTTCTTCTTCCCCATATTACCAATATGCTTTAAAGAATGGATTGATCTTTAAATACCCTTGTGGGGCACTGGTAATCCTAGCCACTCTGGAGGACGAAAATAGACCAACTCTTTTCTAAGAAGCCAGTTGTAGAAGTGGGGCTCAAATGATAGGGTACCAGCCTTGTGTGAGAAAGTTAAGAAACAGAGCTCAGCCCTTAATTCAAGCACTAGCAGTAACACACACACACACACACACACACACACACACACACACACAGAGTCTACCTTCATTCACCCCAGAGCAGCTTGTCTGCCAGCCCCCATCATAAGCTGTCTTCACCAGGCCGTGAGGACTCTCAGTTCTTACCCTCCTTGCGTCTCCTAGAATACGTGACATTGTGCCCTCCTCTGTCCTGTACAAGTTTTAGTGGAAGCTTTTTCTGACTCTCTGAGCAGCTCATCCCAATCACCTTCTGCTCTCTCATTTTTTCTTTCCTTTTTAGTGTAAAGGTGATGTACAGAGGGGCTACAGTTACATAAATAAAGAATTGAGTACAATTCTTGTCAAACATTGTTACCCCTGTCTTCTTTTCTCCCTGACTCCCTTCACCCCGCCCCCCAGTTGTAAAGTTCATTTCCAACATAGTGTCTAGTATCACTGTGGCATTGGTTCACCCTTTGTCTGTGATTCTCGTCCCCATTGCCAAGTCAGATAAACTTAAATGCAATACAAACGATACTCAATTTTGAAGTTCCTCAAGGTTCAACTCCAAGTTGTATACCCGAACTCATCGTATCCATATTATATTCATACCAACTCTCTGAGCAGTTTTTTAAATTATTTTTGCCAGTCCTGAGGCTTGGACTCAGGGCCTGAGCACTGTCCCTGGCTTCTTTTTGCTCAAAGCTAGCACTCTGCCACCTGAGCCACGGCGCCACTTCTAGCTTTTCCCATATATGTGGTACTGAGGAACTGAACCAGGGCTTCATGCATATGAGGCAAGCACTCTACCACTAGGCCACATTCCCAGCCCCTCTGAGCAATATCTTTAAAATTTTATTTTTTATTGTAAAAGTGATATACAGAGGGGTTATAGTTAAATAAATCAGGCAATGAGTACGTTTCTTTATGAACAATGTCACCCTTGCCCTCATCTTCTCCAAGCTTTCCCTCTCCTCTCAATTGCAGTATCTCTTACTCAGCATCTTTTCTGAGTTCCAGGTCACTAATTCCAAATGCCACCGGCTGCTTTTGTCCCCAAACGTGACTCATGGAACGCAGCACTTGACTCTTGCATTCACTTTTGCGTCACTGTTTATCTATTTTTCATTTTTCATCCTTCATCTTGACTGCTGCATCTACTCCTCCTCCTGCATGCAGTGTCCCTCCGTTTTGATCTCTTTATTCTTCTACCCCAATTTAGCTCTTAAAAGAGCTTCCTAGATCCCTCCAGTAAAGGCTCTTTAGTTCTTTGAAGAATTTGAGATGTGATCTATAGAGATATATAAAATATATAAACATAAATATATAATATAATACAAGCAAGTAACCCTAAGAGATCATTTAAAATGATAGATTATTATATTTACAACACGACTTTGCCCCGCTCACAACATACCAGATCAGAGCAGGAATCATCTATATTTTTGGAGTGTCCCATGTGATTATCAAGTAAAGTATCTCAGATAAATTCTGGATGTTAAGGAAGGCATTACAGTAATGTTGTGTAATATCATGTTTCAGAAAGATAACCCTAGCATCTCAGTGCAGAATGATTGGAAGTGATTAAATGCTGCCAGCATGGTTTCTTGCATACAAAATTCAAAAAAAGGCACGAGGTACAGCCACAACTTCAGGTACAGAGTGTTCCTGTCAATAGTAACTCTATTTGTATTCCTACCTATCCATCAGTATTCCCTGCTTTCCTTTCTAACTATGAAATGATTGACAGCTGTGCTGCCTGCACTACCCAAGGTACTCACAAGTATTAAGTGGCTTTCACAAGATCACATTGTCATTTGGCAACACAAAGAGCAGAATCTTTTGATTTTTTTTCTGACTCCTAATTTTGCATAGTCCTTCTTGAACCAGTTCACTGTCTACGTCCTACAGATATGGCTATCATCATATCATCTTTAAATAAGTCTTTCCAGTGGCTTATGGAATTAACCAACATCTCATTTCCTCATTAGGGAAGTGTTCAGGCAATCAAATCTACTCTCAAGCCTGTGCCTTCCAAATCATAAGAAGGTTCAATCTGAACACTGAATACATTTTATCTAAGCAGAGTCTGTCAGAACATTTTTAATAAAGACCTGGCCCAATTTCAGAGCTTTCTTTTCATTAGGGCAGGTCTGAAAGCAAAGGCCATGAAAGTGGTTAGAAAAACATAGTGTAATCACCATGGCACCATTATCCTGTCCCTGGGTAATCATTAGGCATCAGCTTGCCCAAGCAAAGGGCGGAAAATTACTCATTTATTGTTACCTGGCTGCACAGAAGATTGAAATTTGGACTACTAATGATTTTTTTCAGCTTGTTTCGGAGATGCAGTGGAAAAGTTCCCGTGTAGAATTTTCTAGCCAGCTACTGAAAGTGCTTTAGACAAATACAAAAAAGAAGAAGAAGAAGAAGAGGAGGAGGAAGGGAAAGAAACAAAGCTGTACCTTCTACCGAAAGTAAAGCTGAAAATGCCCAGCCATTTCATAAAGGCAGCTCTCAGGAACAAAAAGAAAAGTTGTTCAAGATGTATGGCCAGAGAAGAAACTAGTTGGTTGGTGTTGAGTAGATCTCCATTCATTCTTAGAGATCAGACACTCAGTACACATTGAATTTCGAGTCAAATTTAAGGTAAATATTTTCCAATACTTTGTAAAAAAAAAAATAAAAGAAATCAAAACTCCATCTAACCAAATGGATTCTTCCAGTCGATTGCTTTAGCAAGGTTCCTGCACAATAAAGGGAGTGTATCTTGATGACGTGGTGAACAACCAAACCACTCATAATCTTGTTCGAGTGATTACAGGTTCCAGCACAACCAAGTATGTTTCCAATGCAAAAGACAGCCATTACTAAATTTGTATCTATGCCTAAACCAGACCCCCAACATAGACTTTTTATTCAATTCCCAGTAAGTAAGCACCAAACGAACATTTAAAGACCACAAAGGTGAATGTACTGACAATATACTCGAGAGAAGTTGTGGGATGTCTGGCTGACTGTTCTAAATGAAGGGGCACTTCTGAAAATATTTGTTTGTTAATTTTGAGTAATATAAAGTAAAATGCAACTTACATATAGAGCTAGATTCTGAGAAAAGGGTGCTGGGCATGATTGCTAGGGAAGAAGTTTTCACATAGGTTTCAATAGTGTGGTGAAGGAAGAATGTGCTACCGTGGAAAGTCAAGCCAGAACGCCTCTCACTTCTATGGGAAACAGTGCATTGTCTGGAATGGGGATGTGAGAATCAGAATGCATTGATTTCTATTGCAGGCTCTGCTGGTGATGGCTTCTGTAGTCTGAGGCAATTTTCTTAGCCTATTTGTGACTAAATCTCAGCATCTTCAAAATGAGGTTAGTAATCTTTTCTGTTTGAGACCCAGCTAGTATTATTATTAGGACTTTTTTCATGCTATTAGTGTTTATGATGTCTTTAGGGATTTTCAAATAAAAGGCATTATAGAAGACCAAAGTGCCATTAATATTATTTTTCATGTTATTCTAAAAAGTGTATCGTGAAAGCTGATGAATTAACATTTGCAATGTTCTTTCAAAATAGTTGCAATAAGCATTATTATTTAATTCACAGATTTGCCTCAAAGAACATGCAGAAAATCTTCAAGGATTAGTTTTCTGATCGAAGTCTTATTAGGCTCCTACTAGCCATAGTCACCTAAAACGTGTTTCATATGGTTATGTGTGTTTCTCTATTTTGTCAGCTAAAATCGGGGTCCCAAGGGACCTATACTGTTTAGAAAGATAATCAAATATTTATCATGAATACTTATTCATTCCAAACGTAGAAAGATCTTATTATTTGGAAAGAAATTCCCTTCTGTCACCATTGAATATTTAAAATGCTTACTACTAGAGCATGATTCAAATTGCAAACAGACTGGATTTTTAACATGTCTGCATTCTCTAAGGTGCGTGCTTTTTAAGCTTCTTCGATGTTTAGTGCCAGAAAGATGCTGGGTATATTTTTATGGTCCCTGGCTTTGGATGGCTGTTAAAGTATGCATTACAGGCATAGAGCTCCTTCGATTGAGAGTGTTTTATCTACTTAGGCCATTTCCAGAAGTCTCTATTGTTATGTTATCATTAAGGTTGCCAGTCCTTTGGAACTGACAACATGATTAAATCCTATTACAATTACTCTTGTTATAAATTTTTGTCTGGCTTGTTGGCACTAACGGTGTATGGAGCCACAGAGGTGGTGATAGAAAGAAGAGCAGTGCTCTGAACTGCAATGTTGGAAGCGCTCTAGTGAGCAGAAGAAAATAGATCCCTGAAGTAAGGTATTAATGTATTACTGTACCATCTTGGGATACATTTGCTTTATTCTATAATACTAAAGAGAGTGTTGCTTGTGTTTTGTTTTTATCTCTAGGGGAGTGAAAGAAAGGGAGATAATCAAGAAGAAGCCTGGCTAAAAAAAAAAAAAATCCAGAAAAATGCCCATGACTAGAAAAATGAAAGTTTAAGACAAAGAGGGGGAAATCTAGTCAATGAAGCAATGTCTCATGCCGGCTGCTGCTAGCTGAGGTGTCTAATCCTAGTCACTCAGGGGGCTGAGCTCTGAAGGATGGTGGTTCAAAGCTAATCTTGGCAGAAATGCCTACTCAACTACATATCCAAAATAACCAGCAAAGAGTATGGGTGGGTGGAGGTATGGCTCAATTGGTAGAGTGCCAGCAGAGCAAGCACCAAGTCCTGAGTTCAAGCCTCAGTACTCTCAGAAAATATTAAATAAACGTGTTTCACCGTTTGTAGTACTTCTAACATCCTGGGATGATGAAATATGAATTCATTTTTTTCCCTAAAGATAGAGAAGGATTTTTTTTTTTTGGCCTCACATCAGAAGCCCCATCTTGTAACATAGGTGACCACAGAAGAGAGAGGCTCCTCTTACGAACCCAAGTTTGACTTCAGAACTGTTAAATATGACCTATCCCGATGGAGCCAAAGTATGTTTTCCATGTGGTGCGGAATGAGGAAGGAAGAGGGGAACTTTCCATACCGGGTCCTAAATGGACCAAGATTTCTGCCTACATTTATATTTCCTCATCCTTGTGGAGTCAGGAGGACTGGATTAGCTGCTATTCGGGAGACACCTAGAGCAACATGTGGCCCGAAGAAAATGTGCTATTGGTAGCAGGGATGGACCATTCAGTTCAAGTATGCCCTGGAGTTGGCAGGAGCATAGGGATTTCAGTTTAACGAGACATGTCTATCTGTTCACTTACTCTGCTTATGAACACACACGTACGAGGAAATTAGGCAAAAGGTAAGTGAAACATCTAAAATTGTAACTAAAACTATGTAATAGACATCTCATGTGGTAGTAACAGCTAATAATCATATAAGGTTGAAATCTTATATATATATGATATATGATATATATATGTATATATAAATATATATATATATATATTTTTTGGCCAGTCCTGGGCCTTGGACTCAGGGCCTGAGCACCATCCCTGGCTTCTTCCGGCTCAAGGCTAGCACTCTGCTACCTGAGCCACAGCGCCGCTTCTGGCCATTTTCCATATATGTGGTGCTGGGGAATTGAACCCAGAGCTTCATGTGTAGGAGGCAAGCACTCTTGCCACTAGGCCATATTCCCAGCCCTGAAATCATATTTTTGATAAATGAGGAGCTGGGATTAGTCAGTATGATTGCTACCTTTCTACATAGCTCTCTCCTTCTGCTTCTCTCTGTCTCTCTCTGTGTGTGTGTGTATGTGTGTGTGTGTGTGTGTGTGTGTGTGTGTGTGTGAAGACATATCTTCCTACTTCCTATACTCACGTGTATGAATATATATATCCTCCGTTTGTAACAATTGTTATTGTGTCAGTACTGGGGCTTGAACTTAGGGCCTGAGTGGTGACTCCTAGCTCTTTTGCTCAAAGCTGGCCCATAATCCCCACTTCTGGCTTTTTGCTGGTTAATTAAAGATAAGAGTCTCATGGACTTTCCTGTGTGGGCTGGCTTTGGACCATGATCCCCAGATCTCAGCCTCCTGAGTAGCTAGGATTACAGTTGGGAACCACTGATGCCCAGATGATCATTCTTATTTTTGCCCATCTCAGAGGCAGAACACGACATTGCAAATGAGTAAGTATTCATTTATAGCCATTTGGCTCTAGATCCTGTAGTAATATAGCCGTCTTTTAAATTTTGCATGGGTATTCCTTTGTACACGGGTGCTTTACTATGGTCTGTCTATGGTCTGAGGGCTCTGTGTGCAGTACGTCCTGTCTAGTCTTCTAATATCCATGCAGAATACCAAGGGGAGGTTGGTGTAAGGCTGTGGCTGTCTGGGTGAAGCGTACAAGGACACATTTGTCCATAGATAATGTAAACAATAATAAAAACTTACCACCATGTTGATTGGAAGTTACACTGGTGCTGAAGTCCTGCCCCTCCCCAGAAGTCTCCTCATCCTTTCCAAGTTACTCCCCTTTGGGAAGCCACTGTAGGTCAACTGTTGGTGGGACATAATTCAAGAGCAATGAAAAGGAAAAGACTGACTGTCAGTGATTAAAAGCCCTAGGAACTGTTCACATAGCTTTTGTTTCACATATAATGTGAAGACACTTTCTGTATAGATAGAAAAACAAAGTTTTTATGTAAATAAAGCATAAATCCAGAAACTAAGGCCAGTAACTGCTACAGAAAGCATCCCTTCATAAGCAGAGGGGTCTGGAGGTACACATCTGCTTTATTTTATTCCTGTTGTTTGGTAGTTTTTGGTGGGTAGTTCTTGGGTGATGAGAGGAGAATAGAAGAAGTAGTTAAAGATAAACCCTTTCCCATTTAACTGTTCCATTCTTTTCTTCTCCCCAAGGAGGTATGTGATGTAGGGGAAGAAATAAGAATTCAGAACAGTGTGACTAAATCACACTTGTTACAGTTAGAAAAGCTCTGAATAGGTCAATTTTACTGACTTCATAGAGAGAGAAAAAAAAGCACAAGAACCTTTTCATGAGGGGTAAAAGGTGTTGCGCTTCCCACCTGAGCTCACAATTACTGTTTACTCACCCGCCTGCTACCATTATTGTCATCAAACTTTATTGATAAGGTCATCCCATGACAAAACTAGAAAACATGAAGAGTCTTTCTTTGGCTTATCCTTTCAGAAAACTCCTAGAGCTTTTCAGAACTCCCATACGATTAAACGCCACGGCATTCTAGCCACTTCTGTGGCCACCATCATTACCAGTGTCTTCAGTACCAAGCACAAAATGAGGGCTTAGTCAGTAATCTACATCCCTGACATTTCCTGCTTTCTTTCTTCCTTCAACCTTTTCCCATTCTGTGTTCCATTAGCTTAAAACCCAGCTGTGTAGAAATGGCCGGTTGACAGATAATTCATTCAGATAAGTCCATCTCTGAAGATGAAATGCCTGATCATTTGCCTTATAGCACATAAGGTTCTTTCTTGGTACTTTCAGGCTGAGAACTAAGAATTTGAACCCAGAATCTTTAACACTGATCTCCCTTTAGTAAAAAAAAAAAAAAAAAAAAAAAAAAAAAATCAGGGTTAAAAGATAACACACTGTAAATAGTTAACATTTGCTAAATACAAATATATAAATGGACATATATTATTTGTGTTTACATATTTAAGCCTTGTCAATTTTCAAAAGTAAATATAAAGGGCTGGGAATATGGCCTAGTGGCAAGAGAGCCTGCCTCGTATACATGAAGCCCTGGGTTCAATTCCCCAGCACCACATATACAGGAAATGGCCAGAAGTGGTGCTGTGACTCAAATGGTAGAGTGTTAGCCTTGAGCAAAAAGAAGCCAGGGACAGTGCTCAGGCCCTGAGTCCAAGCCCCAGGACTGGCCAAAAAAACCAAACCAAAACAAAAGTAAATATAAAGCAATGCCTCTCCATGAGTTTGAGATGAATTCAGAAATAAACTGGTTCACCAAATTTGCTTAAAAAGGGTGAAAATAAACCAGAAAGAAGTCTTCCTCTTTATAGTTCTATTTGAAGGGGTAGCGTTTCTTCCCATATAACTCCATCAAAAGCAGTGGAATATGTAAGAGTAGCATTTAGACCTTTCTCTGACCAGCTCATCAAGATGTCAGGAAATGATGTTTCTCTAGATGGTAATGTATACTAGAACATCAAGAAATTGTAATCAACGGCTCCACGTTTCCCTCAACCTGTGTAGACACTAAATCTTTTGCTCATAGCTGCTCAAATGATATCATCTTTGAAATGGTAAAAGACACGTTTCCAAAACAAAATGATGGGACATATTTTTGGTGCATGTCTAATTCTCAGCATTCACACTTCTATTGTTTCTAGTTGCTAAAGCTCTCAGAGGCAAAGTGTGAGACAAGGAAAGCAGGTCTGTTCATCTATCAACTCTACAGTCCATTGTGCATTGTCTTTTTATGATCTGTTTTTGTTTGTTCTATTTCAACCACCTTTATGGTTTATTATCTTTTTTTTTTGTTTTTCATCTTATCTTAGGCAAAACTTTGGTGGGGGGTTACAGTGATGTAATATAAGTAAATTAGTTGATAGGTATTTTAGAAGAATGAAAACCTGGTAAAATTAAGATTGGAGAGAATGACCACAGAGACTGGTATTAAAAATTTATAGTGAGAACTATTAGACATTTTTGACATGAAGTAAGACGAAAGTGCGTCTATCCTGGTGTAAGGATGGGCTGGATCAAAATGGAAAGACAAAGGGTAAAAGGCAAACCAATGCAACAGCAATACTTACAACACAATATGCTATAAACCAACTGTACAAGTCCAGAGGGCGGGGCCGGGGGGGGAATCGTGGATGAGGAAGATGGGAAGAAAATGAGGGAGGAGGTAACAAGTTTGATGAGAAATGTACTCACTGCCTTACGTATAAAACTGTAAGTACATCACGTTGACAACAAAATAATTAATTAATTAGATTTAAAAGAACAGGCTGGAAGAGATGGGAATCCACTTTCAAAGGGGAAACTAACACATAATTAAGGCAAATAAAAAGAATATACAAAAATTCATCCATCTTGATTACTAGGAAAGTTGCTCAGAAAAATAACTATGGTATTGGTGGCATCATCAGCAAAATGGACCAGCTTTCACAATATTGCCAAAGATTAGGGGCAAAATAAAATCTTATCCTTGTTTTTTTTCCTCAAATTTTTATTATCAAACTGATGTACAGAGAGGTTACAGTATCATACGTTGGGCATTGGATAAATTTCTTGTACTCTTTGTTGCCTTGTCCCTCATGCCCCCCCTTATCCTTGTTTTTTTTACCAAATTCTAGGTGAAAAAAAACAAGTACTTACAATTCAAATGCCTTTGAAGGTTGAGTAACAAATGGAGCTGATTTTTTTTAAAACTATGCCTGAAATATTTTCCAAAGCATGCTACTTCTAAAGCAATTACTTAGAAATCAATTACAAATGCTCATTAAAAACAATTCTAGAACATCAGGAATATATATGGTTTAACATTTTTTTCTCTCAGTCAATAAAAGATAAACACTTCAGAAAACCGGTCTAACACATCACATTTCTATTATTTTTCTGTCAATGGAGCTTTTTTGAGCTCTTTAAATTGCCTATGTTTGACATAATTTGTTCTTGCTTTTTGTATAGTCTTATGTCTTTTTTTTTTTTTTTTTGGCCAGTCCTGGGCCTTGGACTCAGGGCCTGAGCACTGTCCCTGGCTTCTTCCCGCTCAAGGCTAGCTACTCTGCCACTTGAGCCACAGCGCCGCTTCTGGCCGTTTTCTGTATATGTGGTGCTGGGGAATCGAACCTAGGGCCTCGTGTATCCGAGGCAGGCACTCTTGCCACTAGGCTATATCCCCAGCCCAGTAGTCTTATGTCTTTTAAAAATGGTAGAAGAAAACTGGGCACCAATGCCTCATGCCTGTAATGTTAGCTACTCAGGAGTCTAAGATCTTGGGGATCCAGTTCAAAATCAGCCCAAGTAGACAAGTCTATGAGACTCCATCTTCAAAATAAACAAAAAACAGGGCTGGACTTGTGGCTCAAGTCCATCAAGCACCATCAAGCAAGCAAGCCCCGAGTTCAAACCTGGAAAAATAAATGGGTAAATACATATATAATCAAGTAAATATTTATATTATCTTTTTATTTACCCACATATTTGTCATTTGGAATGCTTTTCTATTTTCCCCCCTCGTAGATTCAGATGACTAGAGGATGTTATTTGGTTATAGTCTGAAAGTCTACCTTTAGTATTTTTTTTTCTGAGAAACATATGCTAGCAATGAATTTTTCTAGCCTCTGTCCTATATTTTCTGGTAAATCTAATGTTTTGCCTTCATGACTTTGTTACACAGAGATTTTTAATTTGTCAGCACAAATTAATTGTGCAAATGGGTTTCATATGATTTACGCTGATCAAATTCACTCCATTTATATTTTTCTTTCTTAGCTTCTTCCCCTCCTTCCCCCCTTTTAAAAACTAGTTTGGGGAGTTTTGTCATGCTATTTTCATACATATACATGATCCATTTTTATAGTTTTGTTATACATATGTATGATATGTATCATATATATCACATATATAATACAATTCACCTATTTAAATTGTACATCCTCATAGGTTTAATGCAGAATTGTACAAATATAAGAGCAGTCAATTTTGGAAGATTTTTGGTCATAGAGTTCTTGGATGACAGTAGTTTTTGGATATAGAGTTCTTGGATGACAGTAGTACACTCCTTACACTGATTTTTTTTTATCATTGATTGTATTATGAAGTCTGTTGTCTCAATACGTCAACCATTAGTCCTGTTGCTTTCCAAAATGTAACAAATCATTTTTTCTCTTGCTTAAGTAAGCAAAATAATCTGCTTAGCCTTTGGTGGTTTGACTATGATTTCCTAGCTGCATATCTCTGTGGTTTTCCCATTTTGGATATTTTTTTGTTTCTTCAATCTATAAACAGTCAAGTGTGAGATTTTGGGTCATTGTTTTTATTTTTATGTTTGTTTTTGTTTTGTTTTTGTGCCACTAATAGGGTTTGAACTCAGGGCCTGGGTGCTGCTCCTTAACTTTCTCACTCAAGGCTAGTGCTCAACCACTTGAACTGCAATACTATGTCCAACTTTTGGTAGCTAATTGGAGATAAGACTCTTACGGACATTCCTGCTTGGGCTGGATTTGAACTGCGAACTACAGGTCTCAGTGCCCTAAGTACCTAGAATTACAGATGTCAGCCACTGACACCTGGCAAATTTTATTTCTTCAAGTGTTTCTGCTTCCCTTTTTTTCTCTCTTCTTTCATCTCTCTCTCTCTCTCATACACACACATACATGTATATACATATGTGTGTGTTGTTAAGAACAGATATTCTCTACTGATCTTTCTTTATGTCCATACTTCTTTCTATCATTTAAAATCTGCTGAAGATCTGTGTTCATTTTGTTTATTATGCTTTCACCTCTAAAGTTTCCATATGATACTTTATAGTTTCTTAATGAGATTTCTGAGTTGTCATTATCATCATATTTTAAACCATTTCTGTTTATATGTATATAACATATACATATTGTTTTCTGAACTATTGAATGTACAGTAATGACACTGAAGTCTTTCTGTAATAAACAAATAAAACAAAAAAGGTCCGTTCAAAACCAGGGTCTTTTTATTACTATTTTTCCCTCCCTGAGTACACGTCATATTTTCCTGTTTCTTTGCATGTGTTCTAAAGTTTGTTAAACATTTTACATGGTATAATTTAGCAAGTCTGGATTTTGTTTTTTATGAATTTGCTTGTTTCAAGTTCCTCCCTCTCTTTCTTTTTTTTCCCACCCTTTCGCTCTGTCTCTCATTATCTTTTATCCCTCCCTCATTTCTTTCTTTCCTTCCTCTTTTTCTCTCTTTCCTTTCTTCTAGATTTTTCTGTTAGTTTAATCTCCACTGTAGAAACTGTACCCTCTGCTTTGTGCCACTGCTAATATGACTACTAAAATTTTTTTAATTCTTATTTTTATTTGGCTACCTAGGAGTCAACTGCATTCCATAGTGATCAGTGAATGATGGATCAAATATTGGACTCAAAAATCTAGAGCCCACAAAACTTACCTTCTGCTGCTATATCTTGGTATGATTTGCTTAAAGATAGCACTCTACCACTTTGAGCCACCATGTCATTTCTTCTTGGTATGATTTGAAGAAGATTTTTGAAGTCTGTGTGTGTGTGTGTGTGTGTGTGTGTGTGTGTGTACATATATACACATATACATATATATGTATATCTTCCCAGATTTTACTTTGATCTCAGTTCTCTCTCTTGAATTACTTTCTAGATTTTATCTCTATCTTAACAGACTTTACTTTTATCTCAGTTCTCCCTCATGAATGACTCTGTATACTCCATACTGTCACCGGTCAGTCAGGGCCATGTGGAGGACATGGGCAACTCTTCTCTTCTTGACTTCTCTCTTCCACGACCTCCCTGGTGAGTGTCTGGATGGCCTGTGAGCATGTTACCTACTCCCTCTAGTATTTCAACCTCAGCTAGCCAAGCTGTAAATTTGGCTACAACCATTTTATTTTTTTTACTGTTTCTATTTGTACTGATAGCATTATTTGGCATGGGCTTATACTCTTAGTCCTTGGACAGCAGTGTCTGCTTTTCATGATCACTCCTAACTCGGTCCAACTACTAGGCTAATCAAGCTGTTAATATGAGAAATGGACGCAGCCTCCTACATGGAGGTCATTGCCTCCAACTCCTATTGCTCCTTCCCCTCCTCCCAGTAATCTAGAAGCCTTTTCTACTTGTTTTTGCTATTGTTAACCTTTGGTTGTTTTCTACATCCCGAAATGCTTACAGCTTACAGTAGATAGTTTCATCTACTTTATAGTTGTCTAGAATTCTCTGACCTCCTCCCTCAACCTTGATTTAAAGTCTTACTTCTCATGTATTTTGCTTTATCTATTATGACCTCTTTTTGTGCCATGCCATTGATCTTTGGGTTCATATCAGACCTAAGGAAGGGGGTACAAGAGATAGACTTGATACTAAATGCACAAAAAAGAAAATCACGCTAAATTTGGACTTAATTGTTATTAAAGGTACCTTATTAGTAGTCTAGGACTAGTTAATTGTCTAAAAAGTGGAATAACATTAAAAAAGTCAGTATATTATGAATATGGTTTTTCAATGTCCTTATTGTGATAAACATTGTAACACTGGGACAGTCTAGAAGCAGTGGCCAGTAACTCTTTTTTTTTTTTTTTTTTTTTTTTTACCAGTCGTGGGGCTTGAACTCAGGGCTTGAGCACTGTCCCTGGCTTCTTTTTGCTCAAGGCTAGTACTCTGCCACTTGAGCCACAGCGCCCCTTCTGGCCGTTTTCTATATATGTGGTGCTGAGGAATCAAACCCAGGGCTTCATGTATGCAAAGCAAGCACTCTACCACTAGGCCATATCCCCCGCCCAGCCAGTAACTCTTTGAAATGGTAAGTAAAAGAGACAATAGCTATAAATTCCTTATGATTTCAGAAATTTTTAAGAAAACACAAAATTATTGTTGGTTTCCTTGGTAATATTATCCAATTATAGTCTTAAATAGTCTTAATTCACCTCCATGTTTACTTCTAGAAATTTTTTTACTGCATAAAATATAGATAGCATGCCTAATTTCTTCAAAAATATGTAAACATTCTTACTGAATGTGAAAAATGCAAGCACTTTCTACGAAGTCAGGAATGAGATAGTTCTCATTCTGTCGGTATGTAATACAGAACTTGAATACTTAGCTAGAGAGATAAAGCAAGAAAAGGAAATAACATAAAAGGTGAAGTCCAATTATTCCTGTACTTAAAAGAACTTTTGACTGAACCAAAAAACTCTTTCATTTAATTAACATTTTTGGCAACATATAAAAATGCAAAAGCAACCCAAAAATTCAAGGAGATGGGCTGGGAATATAGCCTAGTGGCAGAGTGTTTGCCTTGTATACATGAAGCCCTGGGTTCGATTCCTCAGCACCACATATATAGAAAAGGCCAGAAGTGGCATGGTGACTCAAGTGGTAGAGTGCTAGCCTTGAGTAAAAAGAAGTCAGGGACAGTGCTCAGGCCCTGAGTCCAAGGCCCAGGACTGGCAAAAAAAAAAAAAATCAGGGAGAATGTTGAAAGGGGTGACATGGATCAAGATATACTGTATTCATAAACTGCTTTGTTAAGTGGCAACTCCTTTGTACAACTACTTAAAAATAATTTTAAAAAGAAAAAAAATCAGTAGTTGTTCCATACACCAGTGACAACTAGCCTGCAAAAGGAATCAGGTAAATATCCCACTCATAATAGCCTCAAAATATACTTAGGGATAAATTTAACTATGGAGAAGAAAGACGTCTTCAAAGAAGGCACTAAAAGATGCAAAGACCGCCCACACTCGTGGATCAGCGGCATTAATATTGCAAAAAATGGCTATATCACTGAAAGAAATAGACATATTCAATATGTATCTATCAAAATTCCAATGACAGTCTTTGTAAAAATAGAAACGTGAATACTGAAAGTAATGTAAAAGCATAAAACACTCCAACTCCCTCAAGAAATCCCCTGAGAAAAAAGAACAATGATAGACATTGTGTTACAACACTGGATTTCAAATTATACTATAGAGCTTTAGTGTTAAAAACAGCAAAAAACAAAAACAAAAACAAAAAAAACTGGCACCCAAACAGGCACATAAATGAATGGCATAGAATATAAGGCTAGAAATGAGCCTACACTATCTGATATATGTTGAAGAAAAGATAGCCTTTTCAACAAATAGAAATGGTGGGATAAAGGGTAAACTAATTCAGCAGTGATAGTCACTAAAAACTATGTTTGAAATGAACTTTAAAATTTGAGGAGGGGAGGGGATCAGGAGGAAAACGATGGGAGAAAGTGAGGGAGGGGCTACACTGTTCAAAAAGAAATGTAGCACTGTAACTGTGGTTCAAGTCTATAATCTTACCTACTGAGGAGGCTGAGATCTGAGGATCGCAGTTCAAAGCCAGTCTGGGGCAGGAAAGTCCATGAGACTCATGTCCAATTAACCACCAGAAAGCCAGAAGTGGTGCTGTGGCTCAAGTGGTAGAGCTCTAGCCTTGAGCTGAAGAGCTCAGGGACAGCGCCCTGCCGAGTTCAAGCCCCACAAGCAACCATAAGTCATTGCCCGACTTATGTAACTGTGACTCTCTGTACATCACTTTTGCAATAAAATTTATTAAAAAAGAATTACCAATTCAAAGGGGACCGAAGTTTTTAATGTGAAGCTGGAAACTTTGGAATTTCTATAGGAAAACATAAAGAAACATTTGGCCACATGGTCATAAATGACTTTATGGATAGGACCCTGGTAGCTCCAGAAATTACAAGACCTGACAAAAGAGATTTCATCAAATTTAAAAGCTGTACAACAAAGGAAATCATTTCCAAAATGAAAAGAAATCTACACAATAGGAGAACATTTTTCCAGCTATTTACCAGATAATGTGTTAATACACTAAATGTGTAAAAAGCCCCAAAAAATTAAATACCAATAGAACAAATAATCTAATCATCAATAAATAAGCAGATAAAATGAATATATAATCCTTAGAAAGAAGAAATAGAAATGGCTAATAAACTCAGGAAATGGTTCACCATCCTTAGCTTCAAAAGAAATACAAACTGAAGATTTCATCTCATCTCAGGCAGTATGTCTATCAAGAAGCTAACAATGGGGCTGGGAATATGGCCTAGTGGCAAGAGTGCTTGCCTCGCATATATGAAGCCCTGAGTTCGATTCCCCAGCACCACATATATAGAAAATGGCCAGAAGTGGCGCTGTGTCTCAAGTGGCAGAGTTCTAGCCTTGAGCAAAAGGAAGCCAGGGACAGTGCTCAGGCCCTGAGTCCAAGCCCAGGATTGGCAAAAAAAAAAAGAAGAAGCTAACAAAACTCTGTGTGTGCTAGCAAGTATGTGGTAGTGAGGGGGATTCAAAGAACTCATTACAAACTCTTGGTGGAAATTGAAGTTAGTGCAGCCATTACGGAAGTCAGTATGAATGTCCCTCACAAAAGGAAAACTAGAGCTATATCCAAATAATCCAGATAATAATATATTATTGTGTGTGTTATATGTAACACATTGTTAATATTATCCTA
The DNA here is from genome assembly GCF_023159225.1 of Perognathus longimembris pacificus. Lineage (NCBI taxonomy): Eukaryota > Metazoa > Chordata > Mammalia > Rodentia > Heteromyidae > Perognathus > Perognathus longimembris. Next base: position 5,912,513 of record NC_063174.1, read on the forward strand.
ATCATAATAGTAATTCCGTATTTGATAGAGATGCTTGATCATCCATGTATATATCTGCACTATTCACAATAACCAAACCATAGCCATCAAACTCAGTATCATCAACTAGTGAATGTATAAAAGAAGTGTGGTAGATATGCAATGTGTAGTATTATTCAGCTATAAAGAAAAATGGACTTATGGAAGATCGGGGGAGGGGACAAAAACAGATGTTAAATGGAACAAAATAGATTCAGAAACATAAATGTAGCATGTTTCCTTTCATATGCAATATGCAGATTAAAAATAGAAAAGGAGAAGGAGGAAGATGAAGGGGAAAAGGAAGGGGAGAAGGGGAGGGGGAGGAGGGGAGGGGGGCAGGAGAAGGGGGAGGGACATCAAAATGACAGGAATGTAAAAGGGAGAGTATTTTTGGGTGGAACCACTGGGAAGTCCAAATAGAAAAAGTGATTGGAAGGTAATTATGATGAAAGTACATTATCTGCATGCATTGAAAATACAATCCTGAAGGGATTATATATTATAAATAGGATGCTAGGCACAGGTGGCGTATGCTGCTCAGGAGGCAGAGATCCCAGAATTGAGGTTTGAAGCCAGACCAGGCAAGAAACTCTGTGAAACTCGTATCTCCAATTAATCACAGAGAAACCTGGAAGTGACATCATGGCTCAAGCAGTAGAACACAAAGGAAGCTCAAGGACATGGTCCAGGCCTAGAGTTCAAGCCCAGGTCTGGCTTAAATAAATAAGTAAATAAAATTACAAAAGGAGGGTATATTAGATTTTAAAAAAGAATATGAAAAATATGCAAGTGTTTGATTTTAATTAGGCATAAAACGTTTCAATAGATAGGATTCTCAGTATTCAAAACTGGAAAGCAAAATAATTCCAAACCACAAGATAGAATCCGACAGCTTAGGTCATTGCTTCCCACTGGGCTTCTCACAGCTTAGCTTATTTAGGTCTCTACATTCTCTTACCAGACTATCTTCCTTTGTTGGGCCGATTTCTCTTTCTCCTCCCACAAAAAGCTATGCGGCTTTGACTTGATATGAAACAACTTCAATCTGCTTCTACAGACATACCACGATGGATATAGAAGTCATTTAGTGCTCTCTGTTCAATTCGCAAAATGAAGAATTTAACGTAATTGTCTGTGGCCATTGGGGCTACTGTATACTGAAGTATAATCTTAGAAACCAATCTGCAAAAGCTCTCTTTCTGAATGCAGTCACATTCACAGGTAGCAAGGCATGGGTTTTCATTGATTCTTCCCAAGAGACACACCTAAGCTTGGAAACCATCCCAATGGAATGGAGGCCATGAACTATGGAAAAATGAAGCTGATCACAAATGGAATTTGTGAGACTCAGTTCATAAATAGCCATAACCGTGACTAAGCAGTTCTAAAGGTATCCTTTCCAAAATAGAAATCATACATATTAGAACCTCCTCATCTGAAAATGATGATGACGTCTTCTGAGAACTCTTCAATGACATGTTTTCTTTTTTATTAATTAATTTATTTATTGTCAAAGTGATGTACAGAGGGGTTACAGTTTCATACATAAGGCAGTGAGTACATTGCTTAACAAATTTGTTACCTCCTCCCTCATTTTTCTCCCACCTTCCCTCCTCCCCATTCTCTTCCACCCCCCAGAGTTGTACATACAGTTTTGTAAGCATTGCTGTTGCATTGGATCGAGTTTTATCCTTTGTCTCCCCATTTTGATGTTCCCCTTCCCTTCTCTAGTTCCAATAAACCTATATGCAATACCCATGTTTTCTGAAAGGCTACTTCTTTAAAAAAAATCTAAGAGATTTCAATTCAGCATATGAATTTACGAGTAAAATGTATCTTCCTTGCTATGATTAGTGAGCCTTCTTATTGTGCAAGGTAACACATCAGAGAATGACTATCTCTTCTTTCTAACTCCTGGATCTGCTTTCTTAGATATATCTAAGATAGCCTTAGATCTAAGGGTATCTGGCATGGGAGTTGTTCTGCATAATAAAATGTAGGTAGAAATGGAGGTGTTATACTTCCTAGGTTGATTCTTTAGATTTGGCTTGTGGTTTTGGTTTGTTTGCTTGCTTTTTCCTTATCTCCTAGTCACGTGCAGAGGATGCAGTAGAAAATCTGGAGGCGCTGGAAGATGATGGGAGTCACTGGATGGAAGAGCACTAATCACATACCTTATTGGATAGTGAGATGACTAAGGATGAAAACCTTGTAGTTTTAAGTCACCCATAAATGGGGCTGAATTGTTGTGACTAGTCCACTTTGACCAATCGAGGCAGTTTCTAATAATATCCTCAGGGAAGGGTAGGATGAAGCCTGATTATGCAAAATTATGAAAATGGCATATATTTAGGAACCAAAGACATTTGAAGTCTTTAGTAAGGTGGGATTCCCATTTCTAAAAGGACTTGTCCCTTTTAATGAAAATACTCCAAAGCATTACCGTGTGTTCTCTGGAATAACTAGGTTGGTGCATTTTGGACCCGAGATGTGAATCTCTAGCCCCCTTAGGGTTCATCTTTCAATTCAGTAGCAGTGTCAATAGGAAAGCAAGTTGGCTGTTTGTGCTTGGCACCACCCGGCTGCAGTTACATCGCTCGGCACTAAGCACGCTGGCTGTGTCGGAGCTGAGTACTGTCATTCTCATGAAGTAGAGAGTGTGGTGCCCTGGTAGGAAGCCTTTTAAATTGAATGACAAGGTTTTTCTTATTTGTTACATCCCCAGGCCATTGTCAAATCATATAATGCCAGCCCAGGAAAGTAATTACAGAACTGTTGTGAGGCTGTTAGCAGCTGCTTTTCATTTTTCCCCATTGTGACTGGGATGTGGTGGAGAAAAATTGGGATGACTAAGAACCACAACATCAACGCCACCCAATCTGCTGGCCAGTCACATGTGCCACTTACTTTCAGCCAAGGGGAAGAGAGTAGCCCTTGCAATGTTATTACACAGAGGTGCTGAATATAAGAAAGAATCTAAAACCAACTGCGAGAGGCCAGGGGGTAAGGACAGGTGGGTCATTTATTAAAGCATTACGAAAAAATCATTAGGCCACAGAATTTTACTTCTAAAAATAAAATGGTGTTTTGTCCCCATTAAGTGTCTTATCTTTCTTCAGAATATTATTTTCCTTTCTTTTCTTTTTATTATTACCCTTAAGTACTTAGTTGTGCAATGCACAAAAGGGGTTTCAATTCAACTTGTACTATGATATTTTTCTCTTGGTGTTTTAAAAATCATTCATGTAAGGACCACAGTGAACTTTGGACTAATAATATGTCAGTGAACATTTCATAATAAATGTGATCTTCATTTTAAAAAAAACCCAATAAGGTATACAAAAAGGAGCCAAATAATAACTAAGATACTTTGATCTCATGATCTTACTTTAACTTAGATCTTAGACTCTTACCAGCTGTCCACTGCTTACTTTCAAGGTTAATGTCTTTCCTAAAAGCTAATGAATAAAGACATTTGATGAGCAACTGATTTTAAATACAACTGTCTTGTATTATTTTAAATTTATAAGGGCTTACATTTTATGAAAACTCCTTAAAATTCTTAACACAACTAGATGCTGTGTTTCTAATCAGGTGACAATGTAATCAGGATGAACCATAAGTGATTATTCATTACTTATTTCCTTTGAATAAAATTGTTTAACTAGCATGTAGATATACTAGCAAGTCATTAGGTTCCCACATAATCTTGCTTACTCTGAAAGTCATTGCGTTCCTCTCTTTGGGTCTTTAGACCCAGTCAACACACTTGAATATCTTCTGGAAGCTGTAGAAAATGGTGCCTTCACTGTACTTTGGGCAACATCCATTCTACTGGAGTGTAACCATTTTAAGATGAAATAATTTCATTACAAATGATGAAAACGGTCAGAAGCTTAGGATCCAACAACATCCCAAATGCAAACAATTAGAATTTGTGATAAAGATAAGAGTGGGGCTTGAAACCTGTCGGTACATATCAGTAAGAAGAAATAAATTATGGCTTGTCAAAAATGACAGATTTCAGCAAGGTACTTCCTTTTCACTCTGTGGAAGACCTTTTTCCACCTAGCAATTAACTTTATTCCCATTAATATTCAGTAGCATTGACAAGGCTGACAGAGTAAAACTGGGTTTTATAAAACTAAAGACAGATTGATGGAGACTCAATGCTTTGTCTAATAATTTCATCATTCTAAGTTAGATCTTAATAAATAAAGAACAAAGCTGTTGACTGTAGAACTGATTTGTTGTGCCAGGTAAAGGACTCTGATTTTCTGTGTATATTTTCTTTTTGTGATTCATAAATTTATTTTTGGAAGTAAACAGTAATTTTGCCTAAAGGGTTGCAGAGGTGACAAAATAATACATTTACACCGCACCATAATACTCTTAGGAGTGGCATAGTTTTCTTTAGGTATTTCTTTGCAGTCTGTAAATAATAATTATGCTACAGAGTTAAATTAAATAAAATGAGTAACTGCACTTAAACGACCCTTTGATTATAGATTGAGGAAGGCTAAAAGCAAGGATTTGCTTGTGGTGTGGTAGAAAAAAAGAGCTAAGGATTAACTAACAACCCAAGGGGGCATAAAAACCAAACATTTTGGTTTTTCTTCCTTTATGATATAAAAAAGTTAGAAATAAAATAGAGCAGGTTTCACAAGACTACAAAATGTGTCAAAGATGATGTTGCTTGGAGACATAACATCTGTTCTGTTTTTCCATTTGTCATATTTCCTAAAAAATTAAAAATAAGACATTGTGCTGTTCTGGGCTTATGGAGACTTTTTGTACTTTTTTTCTAATAAGGACACTTGGTTGAGTTCAGCTCTGCCTTTTCTTTTGAAAGAGTGAGAAAAAGATATTCTCACTACTGGTAAGAAAGATGTGATATTTTCCTAAGAAACCAACTTCCATTTTTTTCTAGAAGTTTCTCAGTTGTTCTTTTCCCCTGCCCTGGTAGTTGTTTCTCACAGATAAAACTTCATCGATTTTTTTTCTAAAGAAATTCGTTTCCATGAGTATTATGTAGCCTAGTGATGTTTTGGCCAGGGGCAGTACATGCAAGTGATACTGGATAGATTACTGACATGGAACTTTGCCACTTATATTTATTTTCTGTGCGGTGACAAACTACTTTTCTGCAGTAGAAATGACACAGTGTTAGTCCTCATCACACTGATAGTTTCTGCATGTCTTGATTTTTTTTTATAAGCGAAAATTCATGTGGTGAAAATGGAATCATTTTGCACCGCTCTTTCTTTTGAGCATATCCACTGTGACATTCTCCTCATCGTGGTTCCTCTGTTTACCACTATTCGTCTGTGAGTGCCTCATACCTGAACACCCCAAATAGAAGGCTTATAATGACCATGGAAACTTTCATTAAATCTCTCCCTTCCTTAACTTTCTCCTTTTGGATCCTTTCTGATATTCCGCATCCCCTTGCACCTTTAGATTCTGTGAACTCTATCTCCATCTCCTTCTCCAACTTTTGCTTTACTCATCTCCACTGCTTTCTCTGTCTGGATCCCCCTTTCGAATTACCAGTGCTGTTTATTTCTCTCCATAATTGTCTTGTTTTCCTTACTATTACTCTATTTTCCAATCCATTATGAGCTCACTATTACTCTTCAGCAAACCTGAGGAGCCAAGTGCAAGGCTGGGCACTAGTGGCTCACCGCTTTGATTAAAGCTACTCAGCAGACTGAGATACTGATTCAAAGCCATTTGGGGCAGACAGATCTCCATTTAACAAGCAAAAACTCAAAGAGTGGTGTAAGTGGTAGAACACCAGCTTTGATCCAAAAAGCTAAGAAAGATTGTAAGACCCTGATTTCAAGTATCAGTACACATGTGCGTGCGCGCACGCGCACACGCACACACACACACACACACATGCCCCCCTCCCAGAACTAAGTACAAGACACTTTGGGAGAACACAAAGATGTTTTATATATTATCATGTCCCTTGTTTTTACCTAATGCTAAGTAATGTGACCTATGTGCCAAGCATTGACTATGTGCTTTACAAATGTTAGCTAGCTTGGCTTTCCCCAAATTCTGTGTTTTAACAGGTACTGTAAGTATTCAAAGACAGGAATTGAAGAGAGCCACGCAGACTAACATTATTATCACATATACAGTGAATGAGGCCAGGGGATCAGAAGCTACTGCCAATTGGGGGGTTGGGGAAGAAACTGCTCACAGTTCTCAGAGGAAAGACCACAGAGCAAAGCACCAGGATTAGTTAGTAGACAAGGTAAATGGGAGGATAATGTGGGCAAGAGACTTTATCAAGTTTTCACGTGAAGGAACAAGCGGGATGGGGTAAGAAGGCTTACGATCAGCTAGTGTGGATAATTTCAGTGGTGTGTGAGCCGCAGTGGTTATCCTGTGTGGCCCGCCACCCCACCTGTCATCTAAATTTATATTCCCACGGAGGAGAGGAGGTCATTTAAGTACAAAATGTGAACTCAGTGAATGAATCCACGAGCAAGACCCGTGGACAAGCTATTGAAGCAGCTGACCTGAAGGACGTTGTGTGAAATCAGTGTGGAGGAAGTCACGAGTAAAAAGCTAAGAAAGTTGTACTTCATTTCAGGAGGTGAGAATTTGAGGTGCAAGAGCTGTATTTTTCTATTACAGGTCTTTGGGCAGGAAGGTTACGTGACCACATCTACATTTCATGCATCAGTCTGGCTTCTGTGCAAGGAAACTTGGAAGAAAGAGGGACAGAAGGTGAAAACAGCAATGGGACATTATTGAAATAACACAGTGGTCAGAATAACTCAACTGAATCTTAAGAACAAAGCCAGAAGCTTGTAGATTAACTGTGTAACTATTGTACAACTATGTTTGAAAGCACCTGGCTGCCGATGTTAACACTAAGCCATATAACAAATGGCTAAAGAAACTGGAAATTCTCCTCTGCAGAAGAGGAAAACCGGGGGCCTTCCCTCCCGACTACTAAGCCAACCTGGACCTCAGAGGCTACTCTGGGCTCGAATGTAGGAGATACAAGATACACGATACAAGAACACATGTTCTTCAGTTCATTCCATTAGCTGAAAAACAATGAAAATAAATGTAATCTACCCGATGGCTCAGCACCTATCTGCTACCTGAATTATAAAATGACAATTTACAATAAATTAGCATATATTTTATATTTTGTGTATTTATTTTATTTAATGTTTTTATATTTTAAACAAGGCTGTCCAAGAAGACTGAAGACATCTACAGATGCCTGGACCTACTAATAGGGATTACATCAGATTTAAGAAGTCTGAAGATCAGAAACTCTTTCATAGAGAAAATTCAGCAAGGTGAAGAGTGGACATTTAGGTTGTCACTAAGTAAAACTAAGTCCTAACAAAGTAGACTTATTTGTTTATAAGAAAAAGAGGGAAAATGATCTTAATTGAAATAAGATAACACGCCAAGGCAAATTACAGACTTTGGAAACAGAGAAAATGATGAAGTATGATATTAGCACAAATGAGCTAGGCCTTATTTATAAGTGCAGTGTCAAAATAATTCCCAATGTTATGACGGGATAGTGACAAAGTATCTCTGAAAACATATCTCCTGCTTTGAAACTCCTCCACATGTTGAAGCTCACAATCAGCTTCTGGCACTTAGAAAGACCCAGGAGAGCATATCCTTTGAAAAGCTTCAGGGGATCAAGAATGTATTATAGAGAGAAGCAGTAATACCACAAACCAGTTTCTCCTTCTGCCACTGTTATGTGTCACAGACAGAATCTATGCAACATCAGGAAAAACAGACAACCCCGAATAAATCAGGAATCTGGACATGCAACTTTCATATTCCAGATGTCTTGACATGTTATTCAGAAAAGAATTAAGTATACAAGATGCTAAGAATATAAAAGTATAAGGATTAATATTTATTTATAAGCTTTAGCTGGGAATATGGCCTAGTGGTAGAGTGCTTGCCTCATATACATGAAGCCTTGGGTGTTCAATTCCCCAGCACCACATATATAGAAAAAGCCGGCAGTGGCTCTGTGGCTCAAGTGGTAGAGTGCTAGCCTGGAGCAAAAAGAAGCCAGAGACAGTGCTCAGGCCATGAGTTCAAGCCCTAGGACTGGCAAAAAACAAAACAAAACAAAACAAAACAAAATGAAAAATAAGCTTTAGTGAGATCTCTGTATCTTGTCAATCAACACTTTGTAGTATTTAATTCCCAATCTATTAAAAAAGAATCATAAGTCTCCCTTGTTTTATCTTTCCACATGGCAAGTTTTTAGAAAGGAACTTTGTTTTACAAATAACAGTAAGTTGTTTTTCTCTTACATGAATGTTGATGGAATATTTAAAAGTTGTACATTATGTTCTCTATTGTATAAAGTTGACACAGACAACAAAAGACATGTCTAGTATCTCTGCCTACTCATATACTCTAAATAAAAGCATCTTCCTACATCTTTCCTTACTATGAAAAAATAAAAGGCACATCATTTAAGATGTCTTGGTTGGGTATGGTGGTACACACTTGCAAGCCCAACAACTTCAGAGACACAGTTTTAGAGGACCACTAACTGAACAAAAATTAGCAAGACCTTATCTCAGTGTCTAAACTAGAGGTGGGGAGGATGCATGTCTGTAACTCCAGCAATGTGAGAGACTCTAGGTAGAAGGATTAAAGTCCAAGACTGTCCTCAAGCAAAACCAGAATTTATTTGGAAAAAAAAATGACTCAGGTGCCAAAATGAGCTGAGAGTGTGGCTCAAGTAGTAGAGTGTCTCACTACCTAAGCTGTGAGTTCAAACCTTAGAACTACAAAATGTAAAGATTCTCCCTTTAAAAGCTACCACTTTAAAGAATGGAACTCATTCAAGAATATAATAAATAGCAGGTGACATGATTTGGGAGTCCATCTCTTTCGTACCTCATGTGGAAATGTTTCTGCTAAGACAGCACTGTTAAGAGAGACAACATGTAAGGGATTGCTCCTCTCTGGGCCTAGGATAAAAGCATTATCCTCCAAGATCCTCCGAATGCTTTAGTTATTTTGTACTATATGTCAAGTAATATCTGACTTCCTTCTATCCATACTGATTCCTTTATCAACGGTTCATTGGGCCACACTGTTTGTTTCTTCTCTTGAAATGTTTCTTTTCCTACCACTGGGCCAGGCTGAGAACATTTCTAAATTCCATTCCCCTTTTAAGTACAAGTGTCATCTTGAAGTGACTTTTGTCACATTTTATGCACATAAAAGCCATGCTCATGTTGAGTTGGCAAGGTGGTGTAGGAGACACTGCCCTCTTTAGCTCTCTTTCTGTCTCTCTCTGCCTTCTACCACACAATACCTTTTGCCAAGTTATGACAAGACCTTTCTCAGATATTGGAACCCAAACAATAAGCCAATACATTCTGTTCATTATAAATTACCCAGTCTCCTCCATTATTCTGTAGTAGCCCCACAAAAGGGACTAAGATACAAACCACGTAACTGTCCGTGAGGCCATAACACATCCCTGAAAACATGGAAATGACATTGAAACTGGGTAAAGGCTGAAAGAATATGCAGAAGCAGGCTAGAAAAAGCCAAGATCCCCGTGAACAAGGCATCTAGGGTGATTCTGGTGAGTTCTAAGAAGTAGAGAGAGTGGGGCCAGATGGTCTTCCTGGGGCTGATGGGCATGAGGACCAAGGCGGCGGGAGATCTTCCAGGCTTCATCCTTCCCTCCGGGCCCCGAGATCCAGGAGCAGAGGCCGCTCTGGGCTCAGCGCGCAGCATCACCGCCGGCCCGGGCTCTGCATCCCAGCACAGTGCTCCTAGCCTGGCCCACGGGGCCCCCATCTTCCAGAGAGGGGGTGGTGCTGGCTGGTCCTCTAGTGACTACAAGCAGTGATCCTTGGTAGAAGCCACAGGGTGCTGCTAACTCGGTGGGACACAGAGCTGGATAAAATGCCACAGCTGTAGGGGCGCTGATGGGAGAGATCGAAGCACTTGGGGGTCCAGCCCCACCCCACTGTGTCTAGGAGTTCAGTGATGGCATCAAGGGACATTTCTTCTTGAGCCTCGTAGGACTTTTGGTGAGAGCTTACAGTCAAAGGCTTAGAGGCACTCCAGCCATGGAGGAGACCTAGGTGAATGACTAAAAGCAAGTGCATACAGGGTCATGGGACCTCAAGCCAGTTAGTTGTCCAAGAACCACCGGGGAAAGTTTTTTCTTTCCTCCTCAATGAATTAAATTCATGTCTTGTCAAAAGTCAGTTCAGTATAAATGTGGGCGTTTCATTCTGTTCCACTGATGGACATCTTCTTCGTTCCATTACCACACTGTCTCTATTACTGGAGCTCTGCAGTGATTTTTTTTTTTTTTTAACGAGATGGATGGTACTGAGTTGATCATCACCGAGCCTCACCAGCCTCAATTCCAGTGTGTCTCCTGTCTCAGCCTCCCGAGCAGCTGAGATTAAAGGCACGTGAGTATAGTCCTGGTTTGTAGCACCTTTTGAAGTCAGTAGTGTAGCCCCTTCAGCCTTTATTTCCTTTATCAAAATTATTTTGTTTGTTTTGTGTCCCTTGATTTTTTTTAATGAATTTTAAAACGAACATGATTCTCTGAAAAAGAAAAGTCACATAGACTTCAATAAGGATTATACTGAGTTTGTAGAATAATACTGACAGTATTATCACTTAATATTTTCTTCTGGTACACGAGTATAGATAGAATGCCTTTTGACCTTTTAAAACTTCTTTGTACAATCTTTAAGTTTGTAGAGTATAAATTTTATACTTCTGCTGTTATTATTGTGGGGTTTTTTTTTGCCAGTCCTGGGGCTTGGCACTCAGTGCTGAGCAATGCCCCTGGCTTCTTTCACTTTACTTCTTCTGGTTTTTTTTCTGTATATGTGCTGCTCAGGAATCAAACCCTGGGCTTTATGCATGCTAGGCAAGCGCTCTACCAGTAAGCCATATTCCCAGTCCTCTACTGTTAATTTTATGTCTATATATTTTATTCTTGTATTTTATTCATTTTAACCATGAGACTCTTTATCTAACGTTCTTGGCTATGTCTACCTAGTTTATTTTGTGTTTGTTGTTGTTATTCTACTTCTGGGGCTTGAACTTGGGGTCTGGGTGCAATTTCTTAGCTTTTTTCTTGCCCAAGGCTATTGCTCTACCACATGAGCCACAGCTCTACTTCCAGCTTTTTGGTGGTTAATTGGAGATAGAGTCTCATAGACTTACTTTCCTGTCTTGGACCATGATCCTTAGATTTCAGCCTCCTGGGTAGTATGAGGCTCTGGTGCCTGGCTGTCTGCGTACTTTAAAAAATGTATCTAATAATTCATTTCTATTTATTTATTTTCAAAATCAAACTAATAACCTTACTTAACACTAATTCTTCAAAGAATACATTCCTGATTAACATCACTAGGTATTACTTGTATAATACACAGCACCATGACATATCTGTGCAAGTCACTGTCTGAATTGCCGTTTATCTTGCTACTGTTTATGATCTGGAACATTTTGTCCCTCTCTCCTAGGAGGTTTTTAGCTTCTTTGATTAAGGTCATCATTTCGTACTTTAAGGCCTTCAAAAGACTGTAACAGACTCTTGTTCTACATACCAAACTGTTTTTCCTTGCCTTTTCTTTTTGGGCAAAGTAATTTAGTGTGATGAAAGAAGCACTAACTTGAATTGAATTCTTGCTTTTCCTTTTATCAGTGGTGTCATATCGAGTGATTAATTTACATCTACCTATCACTTTTCCACCTGTGAAATTAACATAACACATTGAATTTGATGCATCACAATGCATATTAGGCATAGGCAAGTAAAGCATTTACTCCATGACAACATTTGGTGACTAGCATGTGTAGTGATTATTGATGAATGCAACATGGCAATAATAAACTAAGTGTAACAAACTGACATGGATTTCTTTCTCCTTCTTCACAGTACCAGAGGTGGAATATTTGTTCTTACTGTGGGTCTTGGAAATCCTAACCATTACTTCTGTGTTTCAGGTTTGAATCAAGAACTTTTACATTTCCATATAAAAGGAGTACATCACAGCCTAACTTTGGCATATCCAAATTTTCAGCATCAATCTTGAAATTGGGGGCCACTATTAAATAAAATAGGGGTTACTTAAACACAAGTAGCGGTAAATGGCAGTTGATCTGGTTACTGACGTGACTATTTAGTGACTAATTGGAGGGAGGTTACATACACTGTGGGTACATGGTGGAAGGTCCCGCACTTTGGGGACAGGATAGACCAGGATTAGACCATTCTACTCATAACAGCATGCAATTTAAATCTTACCAATCGCTTATTTCTGTGATTTTTCTATTTAATATTTTCAGACCACAGTTGACCACAAGTAACTCACATCTTCCGAAGCAAAACTGTATGTATGAAGACTACTGAAAGTCAATCTTTACTGTTAAATAAAGCAGAGGTCAAATGGGCTCCACTCTATCCAACACCAATGGGTGAAGAGTAAAGATAGTAGTACCAGCACTAACAGAAGTTGGATCTGTGTCTGGGAGCCACAGCCCTCTTAGAGCTAGATTCGTGAAGCTACTTTCAGGGGGAAAGGAGGACGGTACATGGCATATTCCTCTTCCATGTATGCTCCACAATACCACTGCAGCTATCTGAGCGTGGAAACCACAGCTGGAGAGATTAGTGCCAACCCCATCCCCCACCCCGCAGAACAGAGCAGGGGAAGGAAAGAGAAGATGCAAGAGGCACCTGTTTCCAGGATGTTCACATGATAGAATTGCTTTATAATGGGAGAGAGATAAAGGGATATGAAGGGCAAGTGTTCAAACAAGAGACCATGGACTGTGTACTGCCATTTCCATTTTGGTAGGAAATATGAAATGGATCTTTAAATTTTACTGTCCCTGGCTTCTTTTTGCTCAAGGCTAGCACTCTGCCACTTGAGCCACAGCACCACTTCTGACCATTTTCTGTATATGTGGTGCTGGGGAATCGAACCCAGGGCTTCATGTATGCGAGGCAAGCACGCTTGCCACTAGGCCATAGCCCCAGCTTCTTTATTCATTTATTTTTGTTTGTCATGGAGCTTGAATTCAGGGCCGAGCATGTCCCTGAGCTCTTCTGCTCAAGGCAAGTGCTCTACCACTTTGAGCCACAGCTCCATTTCTGGTTTTCATGTGGTTAATTGGAAGAAGAATCTCACAGACTTTCCTGTCTGGGCTGATCCAGGCAGGTGATCCTCAGGTCTCAGTCTCCCAAGTAGCTAGGATTACAGGCATCAGCCACTGGCATCCGGATTTTCTGTATTCCTTTATGGGGAAATAGCCAGCATACTTTGGTCTGAGTGAGCTATTCTGACTTGTGATTTTGTATCACACAGTAGATTAACCAATACCAATACAATTTTGCCTTTGGGTGGACATTTCAGGAGACATCATAATTTTGCTGTCTTACCATAAACTTCTTACATTATTATATGGCGATGTTCTAGTGGTGTGGATATGCACATACAGATGAATGCACACACACTTTAGCTAGGAGAAACATGATAGAAAGAAATGTGGGGCTGGGAATGTGGCTCAGGGAGTGCTTGCCTAGCATGCATGAAGCCCAGGGTTCGATTCTTCAGCACCACATACACAGAAAAGACCAGAAGTGGCACTGTTACTCAAGTGGCAGAGTGCTAGCCTTGAGCAAAAAGAATCCAGGGACAGTGCTCAGGCCCTGAGTTCAAGCCCCAGGACTGGCAAAAAAAACCCCACAAAACATGTGCAAGGAAGCAGGGAATTTGTTTCTTTGGGTATGGCTCACTTCACTTATGATTTTTTTTCCCAACTCTTTCTATTTCCTTACTAGTGGGGCAATATCTTTCTTTCTGATGGAAGCATAGAATTCCAATGTGTATATATAACACATTTTCTTGATCCATTCATCTACTGAGGGTCACCTAGATTGGTTCCATATTTTAGCTATGGTAAATAACACTGCAATGAACATGGTTGTGCTGGTACCTTTAGTGTGGCCTTGTTTGTGATCTTTTAGGTAAAATGCCCAGAAGTGGGTTTGCTGGGTCATAGGGGAGCTCTATGTTTAGCCTTTTGAGGAGCCTCTATACTGCTTTCCAGAGTGGTTGAACAAGTTTACACTCCCACCAACAGTGTAATAGGATTCCCTTTTTGCCACATCCCCACCAGCATCTTTTTTTAATTGGTTTTCTTGATAATGGGAATTCTTATTGGGGTAAGGTGGAATCTCAATGTTGTTTTGATTTGCATTTCTTTTATGACCAGTGATGTTGAGCATTTCTTCATATGTCTGTTGGTTATTCTTATTTCCTCTTCAGAGAAGTCTCTCTTTAGGTCTTTATCACACTTTTCAATGGGGCAGTTGTTTCTTTCAGGATTTGTTTTGGGGCGACTTAATTTTTTTAGTTCTAAGTATATTTTAGAGATGAGGCCCTTGTCTGTTGTGTACCTAGTGAAGATCTTCTCTCCCAATCTGTGGACTTTCTCTTTATCTTGCAAGGTATGCCCTTTGCCATGCAGAAGCTCTGCAGTTGGATGCAATCCCATTTGTTCAATCTTTGTTTGGTTTGTTGTATTTCTAGGCCTTTGTTAAGAAAGTTTTGACTTGGGCTAAGGAGCCCTAGTATTTCTTCTATTCCTTCCTGTAATGCTTCCAGGCTATCTGCTTTTACTTCGAGGTCTTTGATCTGTTTGGAATTGACTTCGGTGCAGGATGATATTTAAGGATCTAACTCCAGTTTTCAACTGGTGCTTAAGCAATTCTGCCAGCACCATTTGTTGAGGAGGCTGTCTTTCTTCCATCCTATTTTTTCCCTCACTGATAATAATTAGTAAATGTCTAGGACAGTCCTAGCAGAGGATCACAATAGCTCAATAACTATGTACACATGATCATATAAGATGATGCAAAGAGAAATAAACTCCAAGATATGGAAACAAGGTTTTCTTTTTAAATAGTTGTTATTTTTAGTGTACTATGTGAATGTTTTCTGTTTTCTTTCTTATGCTTATCCCCTGTTGTTACTGTATTTGATTTTAGTGCCCTGGGTTTTGTATAAATATTTATCTGAATTAAGGAAGGGAAGAGGAACACCAAAATGATGAGACAAAGGAAAAAGGATGAATCACTACAATGGTGATACTCACAAAACAATATGTTCGAAATTAACTGTACAGCTGGGAGGAGGGCAGATTGTGGGAGGGAATGTGGGAGAAAAATGAGAAAGGGGCTAACAAGTATGACAATAAATGTACTTACTACCTTATGTATGTAACTGTAACCCTACTGTACATCACCTTGACAATAAAATTAAAATTTAAAAAAAGAAACGCGGGTGGGAGAAGGTCCTGGGGCTAGAACTGAGAGGCCTCAGTGCTTTTTTGCTCACAGTTAATGCTGGCTGGGATAGAGTATTATGGCAACAGAAAAGTTGAGAAGAATGGTTCATGAGAGAACCATAAGATATACTCATTTTCTATATGCAAATAAAAATGTCCAAGACACAGATTGGTAGGATTGGCTTTCTTTTTCTCATGACATACTAGAGGTAAGCATTGCTTCCAAAGTCCTCCAGATACTAATCAGAAACCTAAGGAAACAGACGATGCACAGAAATTATCCCCTTTGTGAGAAATGTACGGCCATATGAGCTGCTGTGGGTACATCAGGTGAAAGTGATGAGGTGATTTGGTCAAATCAGTGATGGAAAGTAAAAACAAGGCTCCCTGGAAAACGGCTGTCCTGACCCGTAGCTGTGCTCACGTGTCACTGAAACAGTACCATGTCCCTGTAACACACTAGGAAGTACCCGACAAAAAAAACCCAAAACCACCACCACCACCACCACCAAAAGCAGAACTATCCACGTTGCATAGTGGCTGCCAATTTAACTTTGTTACTTATTTTATTTTAATTTTTTTTTGCCAGTCCTTGGGATTGAACTCAGGGCCTGGGCACTGTCCCTGGCTTCTTTGTGTTTGAGGCTCACACTTAACCACTTGAGCTTTTTACCACTTCCGGTTTTATCTGTGTATGTGCTACTGAGGAATGAAATCCAAGGCTTCATTCATGCTAGGCAAGCACTCTACCACTAAGCCACGTCCCCAGCCCCTTAACTTCGTTATTTTAAAAAGTGAGGAAAGTTATTCTCTAAATGAGTGATATATTGTGCTTCATAGAATACCGAAGAAATATCAGAGTCTATGACACTTTCTAGTCTTTTCCAAAGGACTGGGCCCATCAGTCTGCTGTAAGGAAGTTTATAAACAACGAAATTAAGAAACTCAGGGCCAAATTATGAGGTCATTAGTTCTGCACCACAAAACATCACTATACTCCTCTGAAGCATTTCCTAAGAAACATATTCCAGAATATAGTAAGCTTTTGACTACAAAAAAATGGACAGGAGAGAAATGCCAGGAAGAGATGTCCCAGAGTTAGAGGCTCTGTCAAGGATCCAGTCAAATAGAAGACTGTTGTACAAACACAAATAAAAAGTCAAATCTTTTAAAGGGACAAATAGAGGATTGAAATTTGGCTGAAAGTCAGAAGTGGAAATGTAGTTTGTTTGTTTTTCCAAACGCACATATTATCAATAAAGTTAGAGGTGAAAAAGGGGGAAAAAATCAGCTTGCAGTTAAATATAAGAGACAAGATTCATTTTTCAGCAAACTCTAGAGACAAAAAATAAGAAAAAAAGCCAAGTATGAATAAGACATCATAAAAAAGGGAACAGAAACGGCCTCTGAACATTTGGTATGATGCTCACTAGACTAATAGCCAAGAGAACGGAGAATGGAAGGATAAAAGGCATTATTTATTAGCAGAGCAAAGATTTCATTTGACATTGTCAAAATATTGTGTCGTTCAAGTGGTCATACATTGCACATGCTGGATTTGCTCGAGTAGCAGTTCCTGGAGAAAGCTGGAGGGCTCAGACACACTGGTAGTGCTCTCCATACCGTGTAGCAATCTAGAGGGCCTAAATCTTGTGTCTGAGAGAGGGATCACCTTTTACCTGCAGGATTAGGGAATACCAAACCCTTCACTGGCTTTTAATGTAAAAAGCCAGCATGCAATTGCACCATGACATTTAGGTTGGTGCTCATGGTTGGGCAGAACACCTGCCATTTTCTTGGATATCAGGCTGGTGGAACCTTCATCTTGCACTTAGAGAATCCACCTTCCTTCATGGTTGAAGAAATACTACGCTCTGAGACGATATACTTCTGGGGGAGAAGCTGGAGTCCAAGGTTTGAGTGCCTTAAGCATAGGTCACAGAGACGGCTTCCCAGGAGATGTGTGCTCTCTGCTCTTTGGGAGGCTAGCCTACAAGGGATACATCTTGCACAAACTAACCTTTACTTCTCCCAAGAGAGGAAATGGTAGTGCCATACAACACTAATGAAGTGGGGGGGGGGGCATTACATTCTATGGTTTTTTTTGAGTGACATAGTGCTCTGAACTTGTAGGACTCCAAAGGGAGCAGTACTTGGAATTTTTCCACTTTCTACAGAGATGATCATGCTTAAAGCATGATAAAAAAAAGCCGTAGCATCAAACTGACCTAAATGGGCTGTAAGGCTAGGATGATGGAAATTTTGGTAATCACCAATGGAGACAGATAAGCAAATGTGCACCAGGTCTGCCAAAGGTCTTGGAACTTGTTTATGCTATTAGATCCTGGCTGCAACCTTGGGATGAAAACACTTCAAGAATGACAGGCAGGCTGCCCAAGAGCCCAATGGGAAATGGGAACAGCTGAAACAGAGTTGATTTAAAGAAAATTGAAAAAAATTGCTGGGTGTATTTTTCAAAAAAATATATGCTAAGTTAAAGTTCAGTCAAGTTTTATTTGAACTTATCTTTTCACGTCACATATAATGTAATGTTCTGGGGAATGAGGCAGACTTTCACATTCTGTGATTAGAGAATGTTTCCTAGTGATTGTGGTCTTTCAAAGTGAAGCCAATCTTGTTTTAAATAAATCTTTGAGAAGTATGTAAGGTAGGATTTTTGACCTTTTCAAATCTTAGGTTCCATAGGTATAAAATAAGCATTATTATTGATTATTATATTAATAATATTCAGAAAGTACATAGTATACTCTCAGTCATTTATTTAATCAGTGGTTCCTATTTTTGGTTTGTGCTGATATGAGGATTTGAACTCAGGGCCTCATGCTCTTGCTTAGCTTTCTCTACTCAAGGCTGGTGCTCTACCATTTGAGTGACACCTCTTCTTTCTGCTTTTGTTGGTTAAATGAAAGGAGAAGAGTTTCATGGATTTTTCTGCCTAGGGTTTGCTTTGAACTGTAATCCTCAGATCTTAGTTTTCTGAGAAGCTAGGAATACAGGCATGAGCTACCAGTGCCTGACTCCAATCAGTGATTCTGAGGAAACTTTCAGGATGCTATTCACAATATAGGAAATGTAGAAAACAGAGAAAGACAGGACAGAGTTCCCAAGCATAGCACTCTTGTTTTCTTTTGTTTTATCTTTTTTTTTCAGGCTGTCATTGGGCTTGAACTCAGGACCAGGGCACTATCTCTGTTCTCTTTTGCTCAAGATTAGTGCTCTACCACTTTGAGCCACAGTGCCACTTGTGGTTTTCTGGAAGTTAATCAGAGATAAGAGTCTCACAGACTTTCTTTCCAGGGTAGGTTCTGAACCGTGATCTTCAGATCTCAGACTCCTGAGTAATAGTGCTATCATTTTTTACGGATATTTTTGTTGTAGTTGTTAACCAGTCTATGAGCATAAAGACCAAACGTCAGCACTGGGCAGTCAGTAGTAATAAAAAATTATATTAATCAATCAATACATTGGAGTTAAATTGTGCTTTTCTATAGTTTTGACTGATAATAGATTGCTAGAAAATTTACAAAAAGCAAGAATAGTCTTTCTTTCTCTGTTCTTTTTTTTTAACTTTTTCTATTGTCTAAGTAATGTACAGAGGGGTTACAGTTACATATGTAAAGCAATGAGCACATTTCTTATCACACGTTTTACCTCCTCCATTTTTCTCCCACCTTCCCCCCTTCCTGGTTCCCTCCCCACCCTCCCCTGAGTTGTACAATTGGTTTACAGCATATTGTCTGGTAAGTATTGCTGTTATATTGGTTCGCCTTTTACCCGTTGTCTCTCCATTTTGGTATTCCCCTCCCCTAGTTCTGGTAAACGTACATACAATATCCAGTGTACCAAAGTCAGTTACTGTGACATCAGTGGTAAAACCAGGGGGAAGAAAGCAAGAGGCATAATTTCATAGGGTACATTGGAAATAACAACAAAGACAAACCATTTATTTCCAAGTCGAATATTCTTTTGAAATATTTTTATAAAATTTTCAACAGTTAATAAAGGTTTTCATTAAGTCATCTACACTATTATTTCAAAATATCTCCCAAGTGTAATTAGACAGTCTCATTATGTGAAGAATGTTTCTCAACTCATCCTTAAGCACTTCATCCTTAAGCTTTTCCTTTTATTGCTAATATGTGTCAATAAAGGTAAGTATTACTGAGAATCCTATGGCCTCACATTTTGAAAATCCAGTTTTTCCTTTTCTTTGTCTCTGTAAAAATGGTAAGATGTATGTGGAGTTGCTTGCCAGCTCAAGATACTTGAAACCTGTATTTTTTTTCCTCCAAAGATGTTCTCATATTCTTTCAAATCCCACTGAAGTTTCTGCTTTAGCAAGAGACAGATCATTGCTTTCCATTATGTTCATTTTGTACTTTTCCAGATAGTGTCATTTCCTTCCTGTCATTAGTAAGAGAATGACTCAAAAGCAGCTCACATAGCTTATCTTTCTGCTCAGTACCCGCTTACAGTGTCTGTGATACAGAAGAGAGAAAACTGACTAATTTAAAAGCACATACACTGAATCCAGGGGAATTAGGACAATCTCTAGAAGACAGACAGGGTCTCCGATAGGAATAAAGGCAGCTGGTGAACCATGCTTTGCCATTCTTTCTCCTTTTCTTCCACACATACCCCTACCAAATCTTCCAGGAGGAACTAGACATCTCTCAACCTCCTCCTCCTTTTTCCTGTAGTGTGAAGGTAACTGGGCTCCAGCAAGATTCATTTTCCTGCCACCTTCTTACAACCTAACAATATAATAGACAAAACTAACATATGCAATCATCCTTGATCCATGAATTAGTTCCTTTTCTTGTGGGTTCATTCATACAGTTGCCCATGTTAGAGACAATTAGGTGCTTTAACAAAAGATCATTGGGGATTCTTCAATTCTTATCAGTCCTGGCCCCAAAACAAAGAATTTCATTTTGAAGAATATACTGAGTCATTTCTGAAATAATGACATGTAACCAGCCCAGCTCAGAACTGGAAAACAAGAGGATACAAATAGATAATACTTTACATTAGTAAGCAGAGAGGTTTCTTGTAGGATTATGCTAAATAATGACTATAACTTGAAAAGGGAAGGAAAAATAAGCAATAATCTCATCTTTTGAATACTTGTTTATTTAAAACATGAGATTTATGAAACTTAGACTTCTTCCTTTATGCTTTGTCTTCCACTACCCTTCACCATCTTTATTAGTATTATATGAATATTTAGTTTCACTTACTTAATACTAATATTATTTTGAACCTTTGGTTCTTTTTCTTAAAATCACTGACATTTGTGTTGTGCATTATAATTCAAAAGTGTAGTAATTTTGGGGTCACTGTATGTTTAACTGAATGCGATGCTCATCAAGAGTGGTGTTATCGTAGGATTATTTAATTTTTCAATTCTTGATTCTGATTCCTCCCTTGATGTTTATGTATTTCTTCTTCAAGCAACTTTGTTCCAGAAAATTATTTAAATTAATAGACCTTTTAACTTTCAAATATTTAAAAAATCTATATATCACATGAAGAGCCATATGACTTGTGATTTTTACATAAAACAAGGCTGGTATTGTGTGTGTGTGTGTGTGTGTGTGTGTGTGTGTGTGTGTGTGTGTGTGTGTGTTGGTTTTTATGATAATAAAAACTCTTGGAAAGTGACAGTGAAAGAAATATTTGTGACTCACAGGAAAAAGGAAATATTCAACTACCTTGGCCTACACTTAATTTTTAGTTGACAAAAGTCTATTTGTGGCATACAACAAGATATTTTGATGTATGTATACACTGTAGGTTGGTTAGGTAAAGCTAAGTAAATATGGATTATACCCCTTATGTATTTTTGTTATTCAGAAAATTTAACATTTATTCTTATTTTCAAGTATAACATAGATTGTGATTTTGTGGCATCTTAACCTTTGTCACAATTATGTAAAATAGTTGTCTTAACTTATTCCTCTTAACTGACAGAGATTTTATGTCTTTTGATCCACACTCGACTTCCCAACCCATCTTATTCTCTAATAATGATCATTTTACTCTCTGGATTTTAACTGTGAGATTTATTTTAGATTCTATATATGAGTGAGTTCATGTTTTCTGTCTGTGCCTGGCTTATTTCATTTAAATTAATGTTTTCTTGATTCATTCATAGACTGTGGGGTTTCCTTCTTTTTATAAAATCATATCCTAGTGGGTGTATTGACCACATTTTTGTCATCTTTTTATTTACAGATAAATATTTGAGTCCACATGTTAGTTATTGTAAATAATGGTGCACACGGCTCTGATTTATTAATAAACTATTCTTTGGAGAAGTTCCCAGAAGGGAGATCCTGGATCATACAGTAGGTCTATCTCTGATACTACAGTAGCTTCTTTATTTTCCATAGTGGCTGTAGTAACTTGCATTCCATCTACTGTGTACAACATTCTCCTCTTCTCCATGACTCTGCCAATATTGCAAAGTGTTGGTGTAAGGTGATATCTCAGTGCAGTGTTATTTCCAATTTACTTCTTTGGGATTAGATTTTTTTTTCTGCACTGGATCTCCTAGTATTGTGGCCTAAATACCTATGTTGCCCCAAATTCCTATGTTCAAACCCTGACTCCCAAAGTGATGGGATAAGGTGGGGTCTTTGGAAGCAGTTAGATTTTGAGGGTTGAGCCCTTGTGGCTTAGATCAGTTCTTTCATAGAAAAGATCTGATAACTCTCCTTGAGGCCTTTTCCATGTAATAATACATTTAAAAGACAACCCTTCATTAACCAGAAGGCTAGTCCTTACCAGACACCAAATCTGTTGCCTTAACTTCCTGTCATCCAAATCTGTGAGATATAATTATCTGTTCTCTATAAAACACCAGTTTATGGCAGTTGGTTATAACTTCAGATTGAATAGTGTATTTGGAAAGATAAATATGACTGAATCTCTCTCTCTCTTCTAATTATTTTTTTTTTTTACAAAGTCACATGCAGTCATCCAGTTAATGATGCTGTGTAGACCATTTAGTCATCCATTCATGAATAGATTCTGGTAGTTGATTCCAGGGGGTCCAATCATTTAGTCAGTAATGTGTATACTAAACAAATTAATCAAGGGCTATTCTCTTTTCTACCAGTACAATCATGGACAAAAAGCATATAAAAGCTTAAGTTTTAAAATATAGATGCAGAAGCATAATTGTTGAGAAGTTCATTTTTACCTAATCACTTGAGTAATGATTAGGATGCCATTTTGGATTTATAAATTGCTCCTTTTGTGAAGAACTCATGGAAAATTAGCAGTGTCGAGAAGATTATATTTAAAGAAAATCAGCTCACATGGGGTGTTCTAATTGTAAATATCATTAAGACAGGCGATTCTGACCTTTTTAACAGTGATGTCAAAGGTTTGCCTTTGTGTAACCCCTCAACAATGACTGTACCCTACAACACTTTATCACTTGTTTCGTTTGGTTAGAACTCTGGTGAAAGCCTCCTGCTCTTCATGAGAAAAGATAAAAGGCGACAAAGAAGAAGGAAGAATGTAGAACAAAGTCTGTCTAAAAAGGGGAACTGAGAAGGTAATATTTTCTTAGCATAAGGTGCCAACACTCAAGTGAAACTGGTATTTTGGAGCCAACCAAGAAAAGTGCCAGGAAATGATACAGTCTGAATACCTCCTTTCTTCCCTTGAGGTGTAAAAGCAAGCCATGTGGTTTCTTCAGCTTTGGAGGAACTCCAGGAAAATATCTCACTAAGGTTTCATGACAGATAGGGGGCCAAATGCATCCTGGATAATATTCTTGTGGTGTGTGAAGAAGGTGTTAAAGAGCCAAAGAAAAGTCATTTTCAGGTTTCTTTGAGCCAGATAAGAGAAGGAAAAAAAACACATGAAAGATAAAATGTCAAACCTGACAGAGATTACAGATGAGCTGTAATCTTTTACAATATTCAACCTGCACCCACATCATTCCAGTTGCTAAGAGAAGTGAGCCTGTGGTAAAGCCAGCCTCCATGACGAAAGAGAAGTTAACACCAGGCAGAGGCGGAGTGGGGAGAGAAGGGCTAGAAGTGGAGCTGAGAAAAAAGACCCAGAGGAACAAAGCTACCTGATACCAGCGGGGCTCTGCTACCTCGGTGGGGCATTAGAACACATGAGAAGGATTTGAGACACATGAAAGATGAAAAATCCACACTGTACAAGTGGAGGGTGCATCACAAAGTTCTATTGGCACTGACAATGCACCCCTCCGACAGCTGTTTAAAGGGAGGGAGAGAGGAGGAAGACAGCAAAGAGGAAGGAGAAAATCCTTTGGAAAGCACAAAAGCCTCCAAACAGTTCCAATCTTCAGAGTGTCACGGTGTTAAAATCTGAGGCACATTATCAGGAGGTGAAAGTTCAAAAAGGCCTCAGCTTTGTGTTGGATAAACAGGAACATATGCCCAGCCTCAGAACTATTTCAAATGTGTTGTGAAACTTCACTCAGTTAGGAGAGAAATGTTAGAGTTCAACTGTGAAAAATTCAATTGCATATTTGGAAAAATTTTTTTTAAAAAAAGCAGGTGCTGGGAAAGACCACAAACTTTCTATGCATGTCAGCACCATACGCCACAATAGCAAACTGAAGTGAAAATGTTATTAAGGCTGAGAAAGGTTGTCTAGGCTATGGATCAAATGAGCCCCAGCAGAATATAATTTTACATATCACTGTGGAAACATATTTCTCTGAAGGAGGAAGAAAAAGTAAAAGTTGATCAGAAGGAAATGGAGGCATTGGAAGTATTCCATAGTTGACTTTTGTGGAAAATTTATAAAATGGTAGGAAACTTGGATGGAAGTCACCCTGCATACCAGAAGTGAGACATCTGTATGGAGCAAAGTTAACTACAACAAAAAAAGACTAATTTTCTCAGAGTCTAAGCCCCAAATCAGCTCATCCCTGAAGTCTAGTTCCAGTTGACTTATAGTCATGATTGTCTACGAGAACAAAAATGCTTAAACCTGTTGATGGAATAATTTTTATTTTATTTTTTTATTTTTGCCAGTCCTGGGGCTTGTACTTAGGGCCTGAGCACTGTCCCTGGCTTCTTTTTGCTCAAGGCTAGCACTCTGCCACTTGAGCCACAGTGCCGCCTCTGGCCGTTTTCTATATATATGTGGTGCTGGGGAATCGAACCCAAGGCTTCATGTATACGAGGCAAGCCCTCTTGCCACTAGGCTATAATCCCAGGCCCGGGAGTGATTTTTAATTTCATCATGCTCCTTTTTATTTTTTTGTACCTGGGTCCCTGAGGATAGTACTATTTCTTAAGTATTGAGAGAATGTCAGTAGGGGTTGACATGAGTTAAATAAAATCTCTACCTAAAACGAAGTCAAAGTTAAGTCATTTCAGGAATCCCAGGAGAGGTCCTATGTAGCAGAGCAGGCCTGGTTGCAGTTCTAATGCCCCGGTGGCCACAAGCTTCAGGTTGCTGGACTTTCTCAGCCACACTAGGTTGACTGCTACTAGGGCTGTTCCATCCCCCACTGCACTGGCCTGCCTTGGCCTCTGACCTTCAAACCATCATCCTAATGCTCTAGGATTTTCCTTGGAAACACTGCAATTCACCAAGTGTCTGGAGCTATATCTACATAGAAGGTGAGGAGGCGTGTCATAATCTGAGTGCTGCTGACTGAAATTTGTTAGTTAGGAAAATGACTCAAGGCTCCTATGCCACTGGATTAAGGCATCTAAAATAACATTCACATTATTTTTGTGTGAAGAAAGTTAGAAAGAAGTCTGACCAACTTTTAGGTTGAGGGAAGCATTTGGGGCAAGTCACTCTTCCTTTGAATTCTACACTGTTCATTTGATTAACCTCTTCCCCCTACCTCTCCACCCCCCTGCCCCATTGCATTGATGCAAAATCTCTGGCTCCCATGAAATATTTTGGAAAAATA
Source organism: Perognathus longimembris pacificus (assembly GCF_023159225.1). Taxonomy (NCBI): domain Eukaryota; kingdom Metazoa; phylum Chordata; class Mammalia; order Rodentia; family Heteromyidae; genus Perognathus; species Perognathus longimembris. Next base: position 5,937,852 of record NC_063174.1, read on the forward strand.
ATAGTATAGTACACTAACAGTGCCAGAGCGCGCGCGCGCGCACACACACACACACACACACACACACACACACACACACATTCCATCATCATCTATCTGTTGTCCATTTCCCAGAATTAATGATTGCTTATCATTATGGCTTATCACTTGGGTTCCAATAAACAGAACATTTTAGATAAATTGCAAACTACATTTATTATTTTTCCTCATTCCATTTCCCTACCTTCCTTACTCTACAAAGGCTGGCACCATTTGCTTTTTCGTCCTTTCAGTTAAATAATATACAGTATTGCTTTGTGCTTTCTTCCTTTTGAAAGACTTACTTGAATTTCTGCTGTAACTTGAGAGGCTAAATGAAAGCACTTCTTTCCTTCCAACAAAGCAAGAACTCCATCCAGCTGTTTCCCAATTAATTCTGTCACTTGTGTCCCTTATTTTATGCACCTGTCCAAGTCTTCTAATGTTCATCCTCTTTTATTTCCTATAGCTCTGTTTTATTATCTTAAGTAGCCATCAATTACAAAGAAGAAAAAGGTTACCATTAAGCTTAAATAGAATATTTTAGCAGCCAAATATATAGGTTTTCATTGCATATTTTTTACGAAAAAGAAAATATGAGTGAGTCAACTGGGTAAGGTGTTGCTGCAGCTTTGTGCGGGTGATTTATCACGCACTCACGATGGTGATGCTAGTTGGCCATACAGGGTTAACTTGGTTGCTATCAACTCTCAAAAGTACGTCATGTTAGCTCCAAGATTTTCTCCCCTTAAATGCCTCACTTGACCACTGGGTTTTTGTTATTGTTGTTTTGCGTGTGTGTGTGTGTGTGTGTGTGTGTGTGTGTGTGTGTGTGTGTGTGTGTGTACTTGTGCATGCTGACATGCTGTTCCTAGGACCTAAACTCAGTACCCAGGCACTGTCCCTAAGCATTTTTGCTCAAAGCTAGTGCTCTTACCATTTGAGCCACAGCTCCACTCCCAGCTTTGGGGTGGTTGATTGGAGATAAGAGTCTCACGGACTTTCCTGCCCTGGCTGGCTTTCAACTGTGATCCTTGGATCTCAGCCTCCTGAATAGCTGGGATTACAGGAGTGAGGCCCAGGCAGCCTTCTCCATCCGCCAAATCTTGACATGATTATGCTTCGTCCTCCTAGTAAAGCAACTGTAGTAACCAACCCATATTGTAGAAATTTAAAATGTGAATGAACATGTTACACATATGCCCCCTAACAAATGTAGTATATTATTCTCCTGCTTATAATCATGATTAAGCCACCCCATACAGACAATGAGAAAACTGAACACTGGAAGTAGAAAAAAATGTAAGAAAAAGCAGACAGCACCCATACTTTTTAATCTGCCTATCATCTAAGTGTTGGTCTCTGTATCTCTTTCTCTCTCTCTCTCTCTCTTGCTCTTTCCCCTCTCTCCTCATGTAAACAATGTACCTGTCAATTTAATAACACTATTTATATTCAATTATCAATGATTCGGATCCAATTTATTACTTTGCTTGTGATGACTAGTATCACATTCACATATATATGATTTGTTTCTGAAAATAAAGCCAGACATTTTCTATCCTAAGACAATAATTTTACAATTTATTAGCAAAGATTGGGTTATAAATATTTCAATAAACTATAGTTCAGGTAATTTATCAGCAAGTGTCTAGGCTGTCTGGAGCAAAAATGATGAATGATTCTCAAATATTATTTTAAATATGTTTGATATGTGTACTTAAGGATATAAGGTGATGTTTCGGCAGTTATGTGCATAGTGAAATGATTACTACAGTTGGTCAAATTAATATGTTTATCACTTCATTTAGTTATCTGTGTGTGCGTGCATACACACGTGGTAAGAGCACTTACTCCTTTAGCAACTTTCTACTTTACAATATATTATTAAACATAATCCTCATGCCATACACTACACTCTAGGTTTATTCATTCTAGACATCTACAACCATATTTTTTGAATTAGCCATATTTTACTTTCTCTTTGTAAATTAATACTGACAAAACGTGCAAGATATTCAAATAGTAAGTTAAAAACTTTTGGAAACTGAGCTTACTTTCTAGCTATAAGTAGATGAATTCTTTAACAACATTTTTATTGTAATAATTTATATGAAAATTACTTTAATTTTCCTTTTTCATACAAATTGTTAGTTTAGCTTACCTGAAATCTGTAATTGTCCTGAGTCATTTCTTTTATAACAAAGGATCATTTTAAAGAACAGAGAAGTGCGCAGAGATTTACCTGGAAGGACATTTACCGCAGTCATGTAGAGTACTGAAAAACCAAAACAAGTTAAGTTTTCAACAGTAGCTAATGAACAAATGATTACTAACTTAAAATCATTTAGTCAATAACAATTAGGAGATGGATCCGCACGTGCTCATGCGGCGTCAGTAATGTCTCCTAAAAGTTTCCCTTCCCTTGTCTTTCCCCTTGCAACTAGGTGGAGTCATGTGACACATTCTGGCTGGCCAATGAAAAGTGAAAGTTGCCAGTTCCAGAAAAGGCTCTTCTCTCTCCCCTCCCCCTCCTCTCCCCCTCCCCCTGCCCCTTTCCCCTCCCCCCACCATGTTGGGATAGGATCATTTCAAACACTGCAGCTACAGGAAGATGAAGCAAACAGTAGCCTGTCTTCCTGATTGAATGTGTAGCGTAGAGCCCTCCATTAATCCATCTAGGAGAAGAAATAAATATGAGTGGTACTGAACCATGTAGAGGGTTTTGCATTGTATCATAAATTGGCCAAGCCTACGTAATATGCATTCTGAAAGGTTTACGTCACATTGAGTGAAATGAAGATCAGCCCAAAAGGCAGCATAATTTGTTGTTGTACAAGACTGTCCTATTTGTTTCTCCTACACTTTTAAGATGATAATATCAACATGATGGCTTTATAACGTTTGCAATTATTTGCTTTTTAAAAACCAGAACAAAACACATTACGTGCAATAATTGTATATAACACAATTATGCGATATATATGCAACATAATACACAATTATTGCAATTGTATAGAATCATTGTATACAATGATATACGTTCTATACAATAAAAAAAATCAGCTTCATTCGTGGGTAGATAGAAAAATAAAAATGGGCACAAATTTCAATAGCTCTTTTAAATGGGATTCACAGGTGGACAGAGACAGACACGATTTCGGGGAGTGTTTGGGCTGGCGCACTTGGTTATATATTTCAACCTTGAGGCAAGCTTAAGATTCTTGGTAGTGGAAGGAAGTTGTGGTACTGAACAAAGCGGGGTGGAAAATTAAGAACAAATGTCCTCTCCATGGAAAATGCCTTGGAGAATATGTAAAGCTGGAGAGGAAGAATAAAATATTTATCCCAAATGTGGCAGAGCTATCTGCCTGCATCAAGAATAGCATTTGGATAAAAGTTCATGGCCATGATGAAATGCTCAGGTCAGTGTTCTGCACTCTGCCCAAGCATCGGACCTTTCTCCTCTAGCTGCTACCTCTCCTCCCTAACCACCTCCACCGTGCGGCTTTGGCTTCCTTCTCTTTTCCATTGCCTTCTCTGCTTACTCCATTCTCAAGTAGGGGCAGCGAGGGCCTCACGAGGTTTCTCATTGCTTGGAATTTTTTTTTTTTCCATTACTCAAAAGCAATCAGGATGACAAAGAGATCCATGGCCTTGAAGATCAAAGGGAAGTTCAAAGGGCTTCCTTCCAAGTGGGCTGATGGCCGAGAAGGATGGAAAATGCACAGCTGGCTGAAGTAGCAAACGTGATTGTCCAGAGCTGGCGGTGCCTGGTGCTGGAGTCCTCTGGAGCGCACGGGAGGGGAAGGGGCCCCCGGGTGGCCACTGGCTCATTGGCTCATTGCTTTCATTGTCCCCCACCCATTAGGACAAGTCTCTAAGCAAGGAGCTTCCTAGTTCTCTGACATGACATTGATGTCAAGCTTTACAGATACTTGTCTTCAGAGCGGAGAGAACTGAATGGGGCTTTGGTCTCGTGCCATGGTGATAATGAGGATTAGTAAGGAGGTCTGTTACTGGCAGAACTGGTGTGTGCTGTAAGGCGCACAGTGGTGCCAAGAAACAATACCAAGTGTGAGAACAAGCAGACTGAGTCACGATCCATTGCAGATTCTAAATTGCACACTTCTGTCTCTATATATAGCATGTCAAAAATGTCATTTCTCCTGTCAAGGAACTTTTTAGATTGTCACCACCAGAAGTAGAGCAACAACTAGCATTTCTTTCTATTAACTTCATCTGAAATCTACAGAGAGAATGTGCTTTGCCCTGGCATATCTGACTCGGGGAGGATGGGGCTGGCAGAATCCCAGGGGAAGAGGGCACTGTTTCTTGATTCTGTGCAGGAAAGTTGTTCTGGTCGACGCAGGGAGTGTTGTACATTTTTGGATCTGGCTGTCAGAAATCTCCAAGAAGGGTGTGAAAGATGTGTAATATTCTTTCAGCAAGGCTATTTTTTTTTTCAACAACTACTCTTTCGGTTTGAAAACAGAATGGGAGAGCTCTCATTAATAATCCCTCTGCATCTTGATGGCACAGCTGAGGAGCTGGAGGCAAGGGGCTGTCAGAGTTTCAAATTCAGAGGGAAAGAAAACCATTTCAAGGGGCCACACGGATTGCTCTTGTTATTTCTTCCTTTCTTTAAAAAGAAGACAACTTTGGTTCATTTGGGGGCAAAAGCTTTTACTTATGAAGACATTCTAAAATCAAGTTTTCCTTTACTACCTATGACAGAACAATTCTGAGGAATGCCTTAGAAAGCCTCTAATGAATGATCTCATTTCCCTCTTGTCTTACATGTGTTAAAAATGTGAAAGGGGTGACACTGATTATGATGTGTTGTATTCATAATCCCTTTTGTTAAGTAGCAACCTCTTTGTACAACTTCTTAAAGATAACAATAACAATTCTGATCATAACAAATCCAATTTTCTCTAGCATATGTAAGACGTCCTATGATTTCATGTAAAGTAATCGCACTTTAAGGAGCACTAGGCACACATACTCGCTGTATGAAACTAGGATAAAATACAAGCCACATGCTTCTACAGGTAAATGGATGAGCCTGGAAAAAAATATGTTACACGAAGTAAGTTAGGCTAGAAGATCAAAGAGCTCGTGTTCTCTTTCATATTTGGAGGTTAGATCTAAATTATTTTATAAATGTATGCAAACACATACAAGGCCATATGCAGTTAAGCACAAATGTATTAATTAAGTGTGTGGTATATGCAGAGAAGAATTCCAATTGTGTAACTCTTTTGAGCAGCTATCTAATTAACAGTTCAATGCTAAGTGCTTAGGACCATATATAATGAAGTCTACCAAAATGAACTCCAAGAATTGGAAACAAGAGGTTTTTATTATGTTCTGTTTGCAGTTATTTGTATTTCTATTTTTATTTAGTTTTCTGTACCCTTTATCTTATATATAAATTTATCTGATCCATGGGAGGGAATGGGAATCACAGAAACAGCAGGACAAAGGATGAGCTAATGCAATAATGATACTCACTAGACAGTATGTTGGAAATGAACTTTACAGTGTGTGTGAGAGGGGTGATAGGGTAAGTGGAAGAAAATGAGGGAGGGTGTAACAGTCTTCAAAATGAAATGTAATCATTACGCATGTAACTGAAACCCCCCTATTCATCACCTTTATAGTAAATATATTTAAAAATAAACAAATGAAACAACAAACAAATATCAGGATGCTGGAACATGTATTGTCAAAAGGGGAAGGAAGTCCAAAGGAGGGGGATGACAAATGATGAGATGAAGTGTGGGTGAATACAGTCATAAAATTCAATGTAAGTATGTAAAAATGGAAATAGGTAAATTCAGAGGATGGGTGGTGTTGAGAGAGAATGATGGAAGGGCTGACATTGATCTGTATTGTACTCACAAACTGACATGTCAAATTAAAACTCCTTTGTACAACTACTTAAAAATAATTTTAAAAGGAGAGACAATATGAGTTTTCTAAACCCAAAGTACAGTTCATTTATTTGTACCCCAAATTGATATACAGTAAACTCAACCTTTATGGGGCAGTTCTATAAATTTTGACAATGAGTACAAACGTGAAACTACCACCAAAATCACGACACAGAACAAGTTCCCAATTCACTCCCCGAATTTCCCTATAGTCAAACTCTGCACCCAATCCCAAACCATGGCAACCATTTATTGTTTTTTTTGTGTGTATGTGTGTCCATTGTTTAGCTTTGTCCAACATGTTATATACATTGAAACATGCAGCATATAGTGTTTTTGTCTGTCTTCTTTCACTTACAAAGATGCATGTAAGAGCCATCCGTGTTGTCATGGGAATTTATAGGTGTTCCTTTATGTTTCTAAATAGAATTCCATAGTGAGGGTAGAGCAGCTTGTTCATTTGTGCAGCAGCTGAAGTATATCTGGTTGTTTCTACATCAGGGTGATTGTAAATACAATTACTGTGAACATCGTTCTACAGGTTTTTTTGGTAGGAACATAAGTTTTTAATCTCTCTTGAGTAAATACCTCATCCTGGGGGTTCTGGGTCTCATGATAAGCACATGCTTAACTTCAGAAAAGACGGAAAATTGTCTTCCATAGTGGTTTTACCACGCTGTATTCTTACCAGCAATCTACCAGACTTCCATGGGTTCAGAATGCTCACCCACGGTACTGTTAATTATTTGCAAAATTTATCCATTCCCACAGATAAATAGTGATAGATAAAATCTGACACCTACATGGTGATATTTCATTCTGGATTTAATTTGCACTTCCCTAGTGACTAACAAGATTGAACAGCATTTTATGTGCTCATTTGTGATCTAGGTCCGTTCACTAATGATCTCTGTGGACAAATTCTTTATTAACTGAAGAATTGATTCTTTGCTTTATTATTAAGCTCTGAGGGTTCTTTATATAACCTCAAAGTATATTATCGAATACATAGTTTACACATGTTTTCATAAAGTCTGAAGCTTTTCATTCTCCTAGCAGAATTCTTTCACAAGGCATATTTTCTTCTTGATGAAATCCAATCTAAGTTAACATTTTTACTTCTGGTACATTTTATGTCATAACTAAGAAAACAAACATTACCAAGAAAACAAAAGTTCATAAACTTTCTTATTTTGTGCTGGGAATTTAATGGCTTTGGAATTTATATTTAGGACTATGATCTATTTTGAGATAATGTTTGTATAAAGTACAAGGTATGTGTCAAAGTCCAGCTTTTGATATACATTCTCAATCTTTAATATTATTTGAATAAAATACTTTATTTTCTCTCTGAATTTACTTCTGCTCTTTGGCTAAATATAAATGATTCCAAAGTATATGAGTTGAATTCTGACTTAAATCTGTTCTCTTTATCTAAGCATTTATCTTTCACTCAGTACCACATTGCTTGGAATATTATATGTTTATAATAAATCCTAATCAGACTACATGAATCTTCCATTTCATTCTTTTGGTCATTCTACTTCCTTTGGTTTTCCATGTGAATTTTCACATGAATCCACTTGTTGAATATTATGAAAAATACCTTTGGGATTAATTTGGGATTGTGTTAAATCTGATTTTGAGGGCACAAACTGAGAAACACAACTGAAAACCCCAAGGAGCATCCTAGACTGAGTCTACATGACTATCCTTATTTGTGAATTTGACATTTGGAAGTTACCTAAAATGTCTGTTTTAAAATTATATCCATCAGCCAGTACACTGGAGAAAATATTGAAGCAACAACTCATTTCTTGGCCTAATATATTTGAGTGGTAGTTTTTTGTTCAACACCCCTTGGTTTTTGGTATCCAGATCACCTGAACAGCTAATATTATTAAATACATAAAATATTTATCTTTCTGGGGCTTGGAATAAGGCCCAGTGTTAAAGTGCCAGTCCTGCATACATGAGGCCCTGGGTTCGATTCCTCAGCACCACATATATAGAAAAAACCACAAGTGGAGCTGTAGCTGAAGTGGTAGAGTGCTAGCCTTGAGCAAAATGAAGCCAGGGACAGTGCTCAGGCCCTGAATTCAAGCCCCAGAACTGGCCAAAAGAAACCCCCCAAAAACAAAAAAGATTGCTCTTTCTCATAGTATATTCTTATGTACATGTACATAGGAATAGCAAACTTCAAACAGGAAATACATTTCACTGTCCCCAAGAGGCCTCACACAGAGAATCACTGTTTCCTTCAATGCTTTTTTTTTTTTTTAATAATCTGTCTGCTGGTCTGTTTTGAAGGTTGACAAAGTAACTGCTTGGAGACTCAGACTCCAATTTAACTAACAAAATGGAGGGATGTCAATGGGTGTTCACTCCATGTTGGGATTTTTTTTTTTTTTTTGGCCAGTCCTGGGCCTTGGACTCAGGGCCTGAGCACTGTCCCTGGCTTCTTCCCGCTCAAGGCTAGCACTCTGCCACCTGAGCCACAGCGCCGCTTCTGGCCGTTTTCTGTATATGTGGTGCTGGGGAATCGAACCTAGGGCCTCGTGTATCCGAGGCAGGCACTCTTGCCACTAGGCTATATCCCCAGCCCTCCATGTTGGAATAATTACTAATTCAAAGGTTGTTCATGAACAGGAACCTAAAAATGCTATTGACAAGGCTGTAGGATCACTGCAATGTCATTCTCATAGATAACAATGGCAGTCTTTCCACACTGCACCTACACCTTGTTTGTCTCTTCTCTTCATTTGGATTGTTTATGTACTGCCAATTTTCACAGCTTCCTATAGATTTTTACTGTAGAAGTTGTATTAAAAAAAAAAAAAGAGTCTTCAGTTGCACCAAACCAAGCATCCGTCTTTTGTTGACATGAGACTGGATAATGTCTTGAAAATATTTCAGAATCTGTTGATAAAACTCTAGCAACATGTTTTTGTAATTGACAGGAAAAATTAAAAGAAAAACGCTTCCATGTCATGTGCTTTCTAGCATCACTTAAAATTTATTTGTAATACTGTTGTCATTAATAGTATGCCCATTTTCTTACCTCTTTGGAAACAGAGCTGCTCAGGACTGATAAATAATAGCACATGATATAAGTACTGTAAATTATTTAATATTCTGATTAATGAGATATTTTCTGCTCCAAAGTGACAGTCCTTAGAGCTTTGCACATAGAAGTTTTAGATCTCATGCTAAGTGAAATGAACTCCATGTTATGGAAACAATTGATATATCACAGTTGTAACTACTTTCAACGTCCTATGTGTATGTGTAGTTTCTATTATTGATGATGTTCTTGTATCACCTTCCTATGGTTGTACCTACACTATCTCTGTAATCTTATCTGAGTATATTGGAAACCGTGTTTACTGGTATTGGAAGTAGGAAATTCAAAGGGAATACCAAATTTGAGAGACACAGGGTAAAAAAAGAGAAATAACTACAAAAGCAATACTTGCAAAACTGTTTGGTGTAAGTGAACTGAACACCTGGGGGGGGAGGGAAAGGGGGGAGGGCGGGGGGCATGAGGGACAAGGTAACAAACAGTACAAGAAATGTATCCAATGCCCAACGTATGAAACTGTAACCTCTCTGTACATCAGTTTGATAAAAATTTGAGAAAAAAAAAAAAGAAGTTTTAGATCTCAGATCAGGTATAGTGTTTACAGTTTAAAAATGATACGTTGTTAAAGTGGTTAATTTTTCCTTCAAATCTTTTTAATAATACAACTGGTAGAGTAATCAAGTTCTCATTAGAAATTTGCCTTGCCTATTTGGCATTGAACCAGAGCGGATGATACCGTTTATGGAAGTCCATAGATAGAGCAGTTTCTCCCGTTTTGTTTTTCTGTTGGTTAATGATCCTCTCGGCATGGCAAAGATGGTTAACAGGATGGGGATACAAGAGGTTAGTTGAAGGACACTCCTATAAGTCTCTCTTGTTCTCACATTCCATCCAGTCATAGATCTGGAGCCTCAGATTCTTCTTAATGGTTTCTTTTGTGGGATTAGAAGATTCATGTTGTTCTCAGCAAATAAAAAGAGACATAACATTTTACAACAAAATGCCTCCAACTAAAAAGATAGCCTTTCCAACAAATGGTGTTTCAAAAATAGGATATCTATGTGCAGAAGACTGAAATTGGATCTGCCGGGGTTTTTTAGCCTCCCACGCTCTCCTGTCCTGCAGGGGAGACGGGATAGCATACCCCACATGGACGGGTCCAGGAAGAGGATGAGAGGGCTGACAGACTGCCACCCAGCCCCCCTCTCGAAGGAGGGCACACAGACAGCCTGGGAGCCAGTCAGCACTAAGACTCGTTTAATGGCGGCAATGAGCTGTTCTTTTAAAGGGGTCAGAGGGCGGCAAAAGGGGAGGGGTACGTGTACCTACGTAGGGGCTGGGATTTGATGCCTGAGCTGTCCATCAGGGTGGAGCTCCGCAGGACCTCCCAAAGGGGCAGCCTACATCTACGTCATGGCCCCCAGGACCACCTCCGGGTTCACCACCAGGCGCCATCTTGGCTACACATGGTCTCAAGGCTGGGAGGCAGGGCCAGCTAGAACCGCCTCTTAATGATGCAAGGCATCAGGCAGGCGTGCCCCACATCTCCCCCTTTTGTTTTTTATTAATAGAGAATTACCAGGCTGGGAGTATGGGCCGAGGTTGTCTGTTCTGGAATTACTTCCTTCTGCAAAGGGGCGAAGTGGTCAGGGGTCCCTGATTCATCATTTGGCCTGGTACCGTCCAGTATGGTTGGTAATAGTCCTCATCATTTCCATGAGAATGGTTAACAGGGCCAGCGGGTGTCATGGTCTCCTCTGGCTACCTCCTGCAGCTTGGGCATGTCAAGGAGTCCCTGGTTTTGGGGTCCTCAGGGTCCAGATCTGCACTGGGCACAGCAGTGTAGTAAGAGGATGGCCTTGAACTGCAAGTTCCCAGGTGGCGACCTCAGTGAGGGATGTTATCCTGTTAAAAGAGACTTTTGAAAAGGTCAGGCAAAAGGCTGACAAGTTCACAGGACCAGTTAACATGAACAACATGGGAAAACACACCCATGGCATAAACCAGAAAAGTTCCACTTGGAACATAAACCCAATTGTGCCCCATTGTGCCCACAAGGAAGGAGGAATAACTGGACTGGGGGCAAGAAGGAAGTGTTTAGGGATAGTGGACTAGTTGGGAGCAACCAGTCAGAGGCTAAAATATATATGTACAAATAGCAAAGGCAAGAATGAAAGTTTTTGGGTTTTTTGTCCAGATGGAAAATGGACAGGTATGGACACTAGGTAGGTAAACAACTATTCCTCTAGGTGGGTAAACAACTATTCCCTTTGATCTCCCCGCTCTGATTAATTTTGAAAGGGCGAGACAAAGTGACTCCATTTAGGATGTGACATCATTATCCTCTTACTCCTCTCCATGATCCTTGTTCCCTGGACTGGCTGAGTCCCAGGGGTCCAGGTGCTTGTTGCTGGGATGGCATGCTCCCATTGGCATTTACGGGGTTTGAACTCAGGGCCTGGGCACTGTCCCTGAGCACTTCTGCTCGAGGCTAGTGCTCTACCACTTGAGCCATGGTGCCACTTTCAGCATTTCACTGGTTCTCTTGAGCCAAGCTTCCTGCCTGGCTCTTTACTGGTTAGTTGGGAGATGGAGTTTTAGAGAGATTTTCTGCCCGGGCTGGCTTCGAACTGCAATCCGAGGAGTTCTAGCCATAAAAGCCCTTTTTATATCCAATTAAAGCAACAAGGAGAACAATAGGAGCAGAGCTCACCTGTAACTTGTTGAGAATTGACCAGAGTTCTGCTGTAACACTCAGAGAACAGCAGACTGAATGAGATCCATGTGCCATCAAATCAAATCATCATTTAACCTTACTGGCAGGTGGAAGACAGCACAAATGAATAATAATCAAGAGGGCAAGGTTAAGACAATGTAAAAGTCTCACCTTCAGTGGACCTGAAGTGGCTGTGTCTTCCATCCAAAATTAGCAGGCCAGCAGGAGAGATGGGTTGCATCTGAGTAAGGCTGTAGTAGCATCTCAGAGAGTCCTCTGGACAGGCTGTCACACCTCCTGCAAGATTCTACACAGACTGTTTAAAGACATTTGAAATCCCCCAGTATTTCCTGGTTGGTTGCTCTGAGTACTCTGGTTGCTCAAATCCTTTATCTAGAAATGTATTTTAAGCCTTTAATGGTAGATTCTTTTACATCTTTGCCTCAGACTTATTTGCATCTGAAAAAACTCTGAAACACAGGGGGCATCTAGCCTCCTGGCTGCCTGTTTTAAAAGAACCATTTATTTTTTTCTTCAGTCCCGGCTGCTGCACGACCTTTGAACTCAAATGACAATTTTTCCTTAATGCAAGAATTACAATTACAAAATTAGAAACACTTATCCATTCAGTTTTCCAATAACAAGTAAGCCCTTTTTCCTCCCGGGCAGCCAGGGGGCTGTCTCCCCCCCCCATCCAAAACATTTTTCAGCAAATGCTTCCTATGCTCTTTAAGGCCACCTCAGAAGCGGTCCTCTCACTGGTCCACAAAACATGGTGGGAAACCTCCGGTGGAGGAGGGGTGAGGAGGCGGCAGGAAGCCTGGGGTGCTGTGGTGCATGGCGTGGCCCTAGGCTTGCACTGGGAAGCCTCCAGCGGGGGAGGGGCACGGCTGAGGCCATCCTCCATCTTGCTCGTCTGCCACATGTTCCGGCGCAGGGGTGCTTGGCTCAGGACCTGGGGAGCTTGGCCCAGGCCCCTCCCCCCCTCCAGGGCAGCGGGAGAGCTGCCCCCTCCCAAGCAACCAGGCTGGAAAGGCTGGCAGCCGCCAGCCAGATCGCGGCATGTTTCAATGCTTTCGAGACCCTCCTGGTCTGGGAGTTCGAGACCCCCAAACCTACGTTTTGTAGCATGAAGCTCAGTGCTTTGAGCACTTGGTCATCATGCTGGGTTTGAGCATGCCCCATCTTTTCAGGGTCCCTCACCTCGGAATCCGATTGGCCTGGCCGGCCGGAAAGTTTTACCTCGTCGTGCGTCGTGCCCCACATTGGGCGCCAGAATGCTGGGGGTTTTTACTCTCCCACGCTCTCCTGTCCTGCTGGGGAGACGGAATAGCACACCTCACGTGGACGGGTCCAGGAAGAGGATAAGAGGGCTGACAGACCGCCACCCAGCCCCCCCTCGACGGAGGACACACAGACAGTCCTGGAGTCAATCAGCGCTAAGACTCCTTTAATGGTGGCAATGAGCTTTTCTTTTAAAGGGGTCAGAGGGCAGTGGAAGGGAAGGGGTACGTGCATCTACATAGGGGCTGGGATTTGATGCCTGAGCTGTCCATCAGGGTGGAGCTCCGAGGGACCTCCCTAAGGGGCGGCCTACATCTACGTCACAGCCCCCAGGACCTCCTCCGGGTTCACCACCAGGCGCCATCTTGGCTACACGTGGTCCCAAGGCTGGGAAGCAGGGCCAGCTAGAACCGCCTCTTATGATGCAAGGCATCGGCGGGCCCCACAGGATCCACATTCCTCTCCTTGTACAAACATCAATTCAAAGTAAATCAAAGACATCAATATAAGACTTGAAACCTTGGAAAAACTACAAGAAGGAGTAGGAAAAACACCAGAAGTTATTAGCACGGGCAAAAAATGTTCTGTATGGGGAGCTTCAGAAGCCCAGATATTAAGACGGAAAATGGACAAATAGGGTTATATAAAGCTAAAAACCTTCTCCATAATGAAAGATACAGTCACTAAACTAAAAAGACAGCCTACAGATTGGGAGAGCTTTGCCAGAAATGTCTTTGACAATGATCTAACAACCAGAATATGTACAAGGAACTAGAAAAGTTCCCAAAGAATCAGTAATCCAATCAATAAGCTGGCAAAGGAGTTAAACCAATATCTCCCAGAAGAAGTGCAAATTGTCAAAAAATGCATAAAGGAAAGCTCAATATCCCTGACCATTAAGAAAATGAAAATCAAAACAACATTAAGATACCATCTCACTACACCCAAATCTGGAGAATCTTAGTTCAAGACCAATCTGGGCAGAAAAATTCTCAAGACTCCATTGCCAAAATAAACAGCAAAAAGCAGGCTAGAGGTGTGGCTAAACTGATAGAGCACCATCTGAGCAAGTGCAAGGCTATGAGTTCCAACCTAGTACTGGCAATATAAAAGAGGAAAAGAAGGAAAATCATTCATTCCAAGCAAGGGACAGCATACTGGGTACTTTCAAAAATTCAGTTAGCGAAACAAGGCATTTTTAATGTAATTTATTCAGAGGTAAAGGATGAAAAACAGGTAGAAATCATTTTAGAAAAAGGTAAGTTGAATGGAAAAAAAATTAGTATCACTTCTGTATAATAAGCACTGGAATGATAGAAACCAAAGATAGAAACAAAGCACACCGTATAAAAATTTTAAGTAGCAGAGACCCAATCTACACAATGGACCATTTCCCTGAAAAATCATCAATTCAAGAACAAATAAAAATATATTACTGGATCAAGATGCATTGTATTCAGAAACCTCTTTGTTAAATGGCAACTCCTTAATACAACTAAAGATAACAAAAGGCCAATTTAGAAATGATTTCCAAAGCTAACTATTTACACTCATGTAAAACATTAATACCCTCCCCAAACATTCACTTTTGCAATCTCAAAAGCAGAGTAGAATGGCAGCTGAAAATGATCCCTACATGCCACCACAAAACATACCATGGCAAGCGGCTATTCACGAACCAAAGTAGCCTCATAAGAGCTATGGAAAATAGGCGAGAGCCTGGAGTGTCTGCTTATAGTGTAGTGAAACAAAAAGACATTGAAGAAAGCAGGGAACGAAGAGGCAGGAGGCGTTGCTTCTTTCCAACGCCAAGGAGCCCTGGCAAGGAGAGAGATGCCTACCACGTTGAGCAAGGAAAGAGAATTAACGTGTTGGTCTTGACAGTAAATGCCAGTGCTCAGCAAAGCCCACAACGTTTCCCACCAGGTTAACACTCATAAACGGAGTTGGTAGCACTAACTCCACCATTCCGTCCTCAGCCTGCTCTGGGTGGCAGAGCAGAAATAGGACTCAACCGGGTGGAGAGCTGAGCAGGAAAGCTAGCCCAGGGAGAGCTTGATGTCAAAGGTCAGACCCACCACAGTGCGACCCAACACCTTGGAGAAATGAAGAAACTTGCACACTGGCAGGGCCTGATAGAAGGAGCTTCTGGCCCACCAGCAATGAGACAGAGACCTGGGTCACAGTGAGGCAGAGTCACATTTGGCTTGCATGATTTCCAGCCTTAGAGTATGTAGAGGCATGCACAGGAGTAAGGATGGGGGGGGGGGGGCGGAGGGGGAGCGAGGGTTATGTGTGAAGAGACAACCACCTTTCCTCCAAAGATTTGTGCAGGTCTTGTGGCTGTGAGCCTTGGCTGTGTCTCAGCTTAGCACCAAACCTGGTGACCAAGGGAATAACTCTCTCAAGCTAGATGCCTTTTGAAATCGTTTCTTTTTAAGGGGTTTGTGAGGCACTGCACTACTGTTTGACTTTCAAGAAGATCCACAGTTCAGGTACCTATCAGAGACCCAGGAATTTTAGGATAACAAAACTACATGGAACAAATCTAATTAAATTAATAAAATTAGGCTAATTTCGTTTCCATGCGCTGAGAAAACATTTGAGTTTGAAGATGTGGCAGCAACAATGAAAGAGAAGAAAATTTAGCAGAAAATATATTCAACTCAGAATACAAACTTTGATTTCTCGTGTCCATTGTTATCACAGAAAAGCAAACACTGTCAATGTCAGTGTTGGGCTTTCTTAGGTAACAGCCACAATGTATATACTACTGCCGTTAACCACTCCAGTACAGAGCCAATTAGAAGAAAGGCTAGCTCCTATGTAGACTGAGATGAGGGCAGTGAAATCTGTGTATCTCCTACTGCTCTCTTATTTTCTTCCTCTCCCAGGCCCTGTCTTTTTCGATGCTTCTTTCATTCATCTAGGATATATAACTATTTTGAATGAGTTTATTTCAACACAATATCTTTCTGATTTTCCCATGTCCCAATGGAGGCTCCTGACTACAGAAAACACATACCATCACCCCTGAGTCTTGTCCCAAGCAATGTAGGAGTTATCTTTTCATACACTAGGAAAAAACATTCAGATAGTTGAACTTCCACAAGGTTGATGGAAATCACAATTCCAGAAGTGACCTAGGGATTGTAAATATTTGATGAC
Organism: Perognathus longimembris pacificus; assembly: GCF_023159225.1. NCBI lineage: Eukaryota > Metazoa > Chordata > Mammalia > Rodentia > Heteromyidae > Perognathus > Perognathus longimembris. The sequence continues at coordinate 5,954,059 of NC_063174.1, forward strand.
TTGGTTTCTCCACTGAAAGAACAAAAAAGGAAAAGCATGCTAAGTAGAAGCTAACTCTGGTGTGGAATTTACTGAGATGAAGAGAATTATAGAAAATATATAGTTTCCCTGAATTTGGAAATGAATACAGTTCTTTTAGCTATCCTTTAATTTCTGGCCATATCACAAAAATATGACATTTATTTTGGTTTACTTAGCTCTGTGAAAATGCCCTCCTTTTCATGAAATCTCAAATTCCAAAGTGGGAACTTCCATTAGTGATGACAATTTGAAATCAGAAATTTTAAAATTCAGGATAGAAAAGATCTCATGGGGCTTCTCCCCCAAGGTTTTTTTTTTTAAGTAGTATCAGTTTGTTGTACAAGAAGGTTTCACTTTGACCTGCCCATATGTGCATACAATATGCCTGGATCAGACTCAACCTCTCTCCTCCATCCTTTTTGCCCCTTCCCATACCAAGCTCAGTACAGATTTGGAAACAAACTTAACTACCTATTAACTAGTACTAATGTGGATTTGCTTTAAAATTGTAACATTGGTTAATATCTTAAACTTACCCTTGTATGCTTACAGGTTTTGATATACAAGTTTATGGTTTATATTTTTATGAAGTTTTAAAATCTCTGAGTACATGGAAGGTCTGATTAAATGGCCCATTACTGAAGAACGTGACATTTCTAGCCTATATGGTTGACTGTACAGTAAAAGATGCAGACAGGAAAAGAATGATCACAGGAACTGGATGTAACCATTTACTCCTGATACTGCTCATAACAATAATTTCCCATTGATAAATATGGATGAACACAGAAAGACAGAACTTAGAGTCTCTGTGCTGCCCATCACAAATGTCAGAACAATCATAGAAATGCATCCATTAAATTAAACTATTATAAGCCCAAAAATTCTATAGAGAAAATAAACGCAATGTTGCAATTATTTTTGCATTTGAATACATTTCATATAGCATTTGTTTTTCTTTTTAATTTCTCCCATGGCTGGGGACTTGAATACCTTTGTGTGAGGAAAAAGAAGTCTGTATTCTACAATTTTCTATCAGTATTCTAGAAATAACCAGGTCTGTGGGTGTGTGGGGGGGAACTATCTATGCATGGTGAAGAACAATCACAGATTAGAAAAAGAATGTGCACAATTTGAGTTAGAACGTAAATGGAGAGAGGTGAGATGAATAACACTGGCAAAATCTAAACTGCCTGTAAAAGAAAAAGAAAACAGCATTTCTTTTGTGCTGGAAAGCATGAATCGGCATATGAAGATGTAGTTGAAAGCACAAACTTCATTGAAAATCACTCATATATCGAAAACTTGAGGTTTGCATTCTTCATGTGACCCTTACTGCCCTGCCCTGCAGTGCTCTATTCATCGATTTGTGAGAAGGAAAAGCAAACACACAAGGTCATACGTCTTTGTGGCATGAGGCAAATGGGACACTGTGGAGGACACGGTCAAGGGGAGGCCGGAACCAGGGCGTGAGATGCTTCTCTTCCTTGGGTGTCCACATGTAGCATTATGACGAGCCCAGAGATTCATCAAGAATGTTCCAACTCTCAGAAACACTAAAGGCCAACATGTTAGCAGGTGAGGGTAAGCGATACTCTCCACGCAATGTCTCGTTTCTGTTTTGACAATGTAGGAGAGGAAGTCTGTCCAATATAAAGATACAAATGAGGACTTTATGAGCCTGTGTATCAGGCCCCAGTATTTATCTCATTGTATTTCTAATCAATTAGGACTCCCTATCCTGTCTGCCTATCTTCTATACCCGTCTTGTCTGCCTGTCTTCTGCACTATACATTTTGGAAAAGTTTGTTTTTGGTATAAGTGGACCATAATAAGCTATATTCCTCAAAGGCCAGTTCCAATATTCTGTTAAAGAAAAGGACTTCCCTTTTAAAAATGTTCTGAGTCACTTTATATGGCAATCTGAGCTCAGAGAAAGGACAGATAGGAAAATATATGATTTGTTGTTTGTTCTCCCTAGACTTCTCATTCAGCTTTGGGGATGAATTTGTATTCCACTCGCTACTGTGCACCCTCCCCACAGGTTTTTTTTATCCTTGGCTTTTCTGGTTTGTCATTAGCCCCAGAGTCACCAACACACTAATCAAAGTTAGACTTTTTCTGTCCTTCTGCATTTACAAGTTGTTTGATTTGGGGAATATCTGGTGCTGTTCCAGTTAAAAGTGTAAGAATGATGTTTGAACTCGCAACTTTTCCATGTTTTTCTATCTTTCTGAGAGGATGGTTTATCATTTCGGGTTTGTTCTTCGGCGCCAATGAGAACGCTAGCTTACCTGAACCAGCTGCTATTGTCTCATTTTCTGTTCACAATAATGAAGTGAGAATTTTGGCAAGTGAAAACTGTTGTTTAAAACCTAAGAGACTGGAAGCATCTGTCAAACAGTATATTCAGGCCTGAGCTGAATGGTTCACAAACCAGATGAGGAGTGTGTACATGTTTTGAATGGCTGATCAATGCTGCTTCCCTAAGTTTTGTATACAAAGTGGTGAAAGTTTTCATTCTACTAATGTGACTCATCAATACAACAGATGAAATGTTTGATAGAAACATTGCTGTCATTCCTAATGAATTCAGAAGCTAAGCCCAGCTGAAAGCCCAGGATTTGTGTTTAAGCAGACAGAGCACTTGTCTCTCATGGGGATAATGGCCAATGTTACTGGTGGATGGGGGGAACCTAATTAAAGTTTTAAAAGTTTGATTTAAAAAATGCTCAGTCTTAATTCCCCAATTAGCTTATTATATATATATATATATTTTATTATCTTTAAGTAGCTGTACAAAGGAGTTCCCATTCAACAAAGCAGCCACCCCTATCAACTTCCTGACCTATCCCTCTCAACCCAGGCTACCCTCACCCTTCTTAATTTTGTCGGATATTTTTAATGTAAACTCAGCCAGGCTTTCTATGTATTTTTCTGTATTTTCATTTCCTTTCAGTACAATCAAAAGTTATCTTTCATTGAAATCCAAGACAGCACGCACAAGGATACAGTTGATAGCAGGAGTGAGAGTAGAAGCAAAATGGTGTTCACAATGAATTTTGAAAATGAAACAGGAAGGATTTAGAAGACAAGTACCTGTATCCATAACCTCCAAGGAGGGCAAGTAGAGTTTGCATGTGAGCATCCGCTAGCCATGATGTCAGCTGGTCTGAAACAACCGGTGTAAGCATCGGGTTTTTCTACTTGCTGTTGTATGCCAAATGCAGTCAAGCTTCTATGCCTGATTTCCTTTCCTTCTCCTGACATCCCTTCCCTAGCCTTCCCTATATTGCCTTGTCCCCCTTCTGTCTTCGTTAGGGCCTAAGCTGAAGGCCCCTGTTTTTCAGGAGGGAGCCACTCACCTGATCTAGCTAACCACAGAGAACCCGGATGTTGCAGTTAGTAGCACATTCAGCTTCTGCTGAAATCTGGCTTCTTGACACACAAGTGTGTAATACAGGAAGCTCACTGTATGGATAGTCCACTCATCTGTAAGAAAGGAGTGAAATACATCGTTATAAAGGAAAGTTGGTCATCAAAGAGAAATGTCTATATGATGATGACATAGGTCAAGTAGGCAAAGACAGTGAGCCCAACCAAGGAAATAAACTGGTTGATCGCATTGTGGCATGGGGTTTGCATGTAATGTTAAACTGGTTTTATTTTAAAGCACACAGACATGACTATGTATTAAATGTTATTCATTCGTTTCTTTTTCACAACAGCTGAATTAAATGTGACATCATTTTCATTTTACAGATAGTGAAGGTGGGGGATAGAGACTAAACGACTTGTCAGAAAGCTTAAAATCAGTAGCTAGCAAAGTCAGAGATAGTGCTGGACTGCTCAATGAAAAGGAAACGGTTATTTACTCTTTTATTTTCTATTTTGAATTTATTTTTATTATCATTAACTAGCGGTAGAAGGGTGTTTTAATTCAACACTCTGGTTCATGTAAATGCTTCTTTATCAGTGGCACTCCTTCCATCAATCCCCATTACTGTTTTAATCCCACCCATACCTTCAGATTTCTTAGTTCCACTTTCACATCCATACATTGAATACTATGATCGTATTTCCCTATTATCACTCTCCATTTTTCTGCCCTACTCTTAATTCCCACACCCCTCAAAGAAGACAAATTTCAGCTTTCTGATAGTAATATTCTTGAACTGTTAATTATTCGAAGGAGTTGCACCATGGAAACCACCCCTGCGTATACCATACTTGAGTCAGTTTTATCGTGAATATATGCATATGGCCCAGTATGTGCTTTCATATATGTTTATATTTTAGATCTAACTTCCACACTTGACAGAAAACATGAGCCCTCTATCACTCTGAGCCTTACTTACTTCACTCAAAAAAAACATTTTTATTATCATCTATTAATTATACAAAGAGGTTTCATTGTAATACTTCCACACAGGCATTTGAAGTACTGTGATCAAGTTCAGCGCCTCCATTGCTCTTTCTTATCTCCTTTCCCTTTTTAAATAAGTTTTAATAAGTATCACTGTTCTATTTTCATAAATGTGTATAAAGTACTTCAAACCCATTTGACCCCTCCTTTACCTTTCCTCTTCAACTCTTCCTCCAAGATAATTTCCTCGAACAATCCTGGTTTTATGTTTGTGTCAAAGTTTGCTCATTAATTTATTTAGTATGCATTAATGATATGACAGGCTCTCATCGTAATAATTCTGTATCCACATTTACTGTACTTTGAATAAGTTCACCCGCCTTTGTATTTTTATTCTCTCTCCATCCTTTATATGCTAATACCACCTCCTCCTGTTTTCTCAGATATTTATTGATTTCATTATGCTGTCTTCCTATGTGTATGATACTTCTCTGATTGTATGTATATACATGTGTACATATATGTATATATATATATATATCACTTCTCTATTCTTTCTCCCACTGATCCCGCAAACACACACCCATTACATTCAAGTGCTATTATTAATACAATAATCATTACTGTTTTATATCTAGGTTCCACCAATGAAAGAACACATGTGATACGTGTCTTTGTGAGATGGGTTTACTCTGCTAAACATGACAATCTCCGCTCCCATCCATTTTCTGAAGATGATATAATTTCACTCTTATTTGTGTCTGAACAAAGTTCCATTGTGTGTGTGTGTGTGTATACATGTGTGTATGTCACATTTTCTTTATTCATCAGTTGATGGGTACCTAGGCTGATTTCATAATGTGATTATTATAAGTAATGCTGCAAAAAAAATGAGTGCTCAAGTACCCATACTGTATGCTAATTTATATTCTTTTGGATAAAAGTCTAAGAGTGTTATTGCACAATGAAGAGGAATCTATTAAATGGATAAGCATCCATATGCTTCATAGCAAATAACAAAGGGATCTTAAGATTTGGATTTTCAGCTGTGCATTGCCAGCCAGTGCATTTGTGTGGAATTGCTAGCATCTTTTTCATGTGCTCTTCTGTGAAAAGTTTGAATGTAAAATATTTTTGTGGATTTTCTTTCTCACACATTATCAATACATATATTATTATGAAAATGTTCCACTCTTGTATTGTTATTAGAAGGTTAATAGGCTGAAATTAAAATTAGCTTTCTAGAATTCAACACCTGTAAAGAAGTAACAGAGAGAATGAGAGTTGAGATCTCATCTCCACAATCTTCAAGGCAATAATCATTCATTATATTTTTCTTTCACATTTTATATTAATATCGATTACTTGTACAAGAGCTCATTTTCACATCCATAATATGCATACTGTTTTGGTGTTCGAGGGAGGGGATTCCCCATCGATCCAAGAGTCCACCACTCAGAGACAGTCCCAAGCAAAATGATGAATTTATTGGGGAAGTTCCAGATGGACCCGTCCCAGGTTTCAGAAAAACGTATCACACAAAACAGGACAGAGACACAGAGCCTTACTTCCGGAAGTTACTTCTAAGTAACTCCTGCAGCCCACACATGCCTTTAACACTACCAGGAAACAGGCTCACAGAGGGAGAAAAGTACAAAAATGATACCAACAAACCAATTCAGCTCCGATGGAGAGCTGACTTGGGACGCCATGGGGACAGGAGATGAGCCAGGAGACAGGACACAGGATGTGAACATGGAGACCTGTGGCATGGTGTAATGGAGCCTGAGCTGGCTTGCCCCTAAATATATTCATGTCAGGGGGCTGGGTCACAGGAAACTCCCAGTCCCAAGCACTTGATTGACAGGTTCAGTAACCTATAGGTTACTATCTCTTGGGATTCAGGAACACCCATTACCTGGGGATGGCATACCTAGAAAGACAAGATGCTAGATAGTACAACTTGCCATGTGGCCAGTGATGGCGCTGGCCAGATCTGACCTCCACATTACACAAACAAGCCAATTTGCTCAGTCTCCCCACCTCTATGATTCTCTTCTCTATCCCCTTCCGGAACCAATCTCAACAAACTTCACTGTTCCAGTTTAGCACATATATATATATATATATATATATATATATATATATATATATAACGTATTTTAACCACATTTAGTCTCCTGGACCCTGTCTGTTCACTCTTCCCCTTCCACTCTTAATAGGTCCCATCTTGGATTCCTGTCATTCATTTTTTTAATGTGTGATATATTCAATATTCTTACATGGCAAGTGATCATCAGACCTCACGGTAATAATTGGTGATTTTACAGGAAGCAATGAAATCCACAGGTCATGGGTCAGAATAGGTAGAATCTGTATGAAAGGAATAGGCAAAAGCTTCAGTATTCCTCAGTAGACTTGCTTATGGGTGTATATGCATAAATTCATGTATAGATATACACACATATATATGCATCTACATGTATATATTTATACAAGATGAAGTTCAATTACATATAGAGATGATAAAGGATACAATATGGCCTATTGCTGGTTTTTATACATCAATTTCTGTTGCATTATAACACACATTCATTTATTCATTTGTTACTCCTGGTTTTGAACTTGCAGTAGTTATGCCAGCATTGCCATGGCTACAACCCCTAGTATAGTATCTGTTGTCCCTTCACAGAAAGTTTTCCAGTCTTTTCTGTACAGATAGATGCAAGATATACTCTTGCTGCAGAGAAACAACCATTAAAATTGAACCATTCATATATATACATATATATGTATATATATACACACATACACACACACACACACACACATATATATATAGCTATTCTAGATTTTTAAAGTATCATAAGTGAGTTGGGCACCAATGGCTCATACCTGTAATCCTGCCTACTCGGGAAGCTGAGATTTGAAGATTACAGTTCAAAACTAGCCCAGGCAGGAAAGTCCATGAGACTCTTATCTCCAATAAACTTCCAAAAAGTCAGAAATAGAGATAAGGCTCAAGTGGTAGAGTGTTAGCCTTGAGCAAAAAAAGATTAGTTGGCTGGGTGTTGGTTGCTCACATCTGTATTCCTAGCTACTCAGGAGGTCAAGATCTGAGGATCGTGGTTCGAAGACAGCCTGGGCAGGAAAGTCCAGGAGACTCTTACCTCCAATTAACCACCAGAATACTGGTAGTGGTGCTATGGCTCAAAACCATAAGGTGCTGGCCTTGAGCAAAAGAATCTCAGAGACAACAGGTAGGCCCTGAGTTCAATCTCCAAGTCTGACCTTCCCCCCAAAAAGCTCAGGGACATCACCCAGGCCCTGAGTTCCAGCACCAGGACTGGCACACACACACACACACACACACACACACACGTATCATAAGTGATGTCAATCTGTCTGGATAATTAAATATACTAAAGTATCTTGGATCATTGATGTGAGCAAAAGTTCCTCAAAACAGAGATCACCATAAAGACATAGTGGTCCATCACAAAAACATATATGTCTATATATAGATGACTGCACATCGTCTAAATGTAATGACAAATGAGCAATTTTTTCTTGTTATGTGTCATGTCATGACAGGGATCTGTCCTGATAAACATGTCCTTCGATATCTTCATAATCATAGACTGTGCTCCGATATAAGCCTAGAAGCTATACACTACTACATAGTAGAGCAATGGAGTAGAGCCTGTGGAATCGGAGGCTACAAACATACACAGCAAGCTATTCTCCCAAAAAACTGTAGGCAGTTGTAACATAATGATATTTTTTAATCAAAATGTATTTAAATGTGGAAGGTGTATGGTAACAATATAAAGCAATAGGAAATGCTCTGCTCTAGTAAGGGCTGATGGAACCACTGTGATCTGTGATAGTGCCACCACACAGAGCCATCTGTACCTTATCATACATCCTCTATAGGTGGATTTTCTGTGGTAGCTTTTTTCTCTGAAAAGCTAAGTAGAAGAAAAATGATTTTTTTATTAATATATTAAGGACATGTTGTTAAATATGTATGCCAAAATGTACAATAGAACATCTAATCTGAAAATGGACATATTCTTCTAGTTAATTTTCTATTCAAGCTGTTCTATTAAAATGATTATTCCTTTTATGATGTAGTAAAATCTTAAAGTGGAATTCATAGGAAACGAGATGTGTATGACTGAATTATCACCTAATTGAATGCAATAACTTTTGATTATCATTGATGTGGTTGGAAGTACTGTAATTTATTATAATATGTCTTTTATTGTAATCCTTTCAGTGATAGCCAAAATAGTTTCAGCGTTGTAGAGTTCAGAAATTGGAAACAAAATTTAATGCAATTTCACATTTTAAATCTTTCAAGAGCACCTTATTTCTTCACATCCAGTACCCTCTTGTATATTTTACCACTTCCCGTGTTAGAAGGAAATATTTGACATTTCTGACCACAAAGTTCTTTCCCTGTGGGCTATTGCTAATGTCAACAAAAGCAGCAGGAGAAGCAATGATGTGGAGAGAGCAGTTGAACAGGCACGAATGACCCCTGTTTGCTTAGAGTAAAATGAAGTGTTTACCTCCATAGTCAACAGCTTTAGAGAGTTTCCAGGAGGAAAATTATGCTTTAAATCAGGACTCTTCAAATTCTGCTCCTCAGAACACCCGAGGTACCCAGTAGTGCTTCAAGAGCTGTTCGAAATCGAAAATTCTTTTTAAAAAAATGCATTTTAAGTTTTTTAAAATCTGGTACCTAAAAGTAAGCATGTATTTATGAATTCTCTATCAAATTCTGACTCACAGGAGATCATCAACTCTATTTGTGTGGGACATTCAGTTATACTTGGGCAGGATAATAGGCTGTAAAACCCTGTACATTGGCAGTGGCTGGCTGGGGTAATTCTCCCAAGTCTTATAACTTAAGTCTGGGCTAATGACACCTAATATTGAGCGCGTTCTGCTGACCCCTCCCAAGGCCGCCTGCTGACAGAACCTCAGTGGAACAGCCCTAGAGCCAGAGGGAGATATTTGGCCCCAGTCTATTATATTTTACCCCCAACTAGAATGACCTCTAGCTAGTTGCCGCAGTCTTGGGCTACATGGCTACTTCAGCAATAGGCATCCCATAGCAGTGTGGGCTTTTGGTCCTATCCCAGTGTTGTGCCCGTCTTCCCAGGCAGTGGGATCAGGATGAAGCACGAGTGGGTGGCATTGCTGGTCACAGGTGTAACATGGGAGTTTGGGGCTGGTCTATCCGCAGACTCCGCAGTGCCCAACCACAAGCTGGTGACTGTACAAGGCCTAGGGCCTCACCGAGGTCCCAGGAGCAGCTGGTGAGGGTGGATTCTTGGGACTTTTCCTGGTCCTTTGTGAACAGCAACACCTCAACACTGCATTTGGGACAAACAGGCTTTTATTGCCATTTAGGAGTGAAACACTGACAATATGCTAAACTCTGACTTCTAGAAAATGTAGAACTGGGCACAATGTAGTACTCAAATCATAGAAGTGACTGTGAACTCAGAAAAAACAAGCCATCTGCTTAAAATTGCTGGAAACACAGACATGCAAAAAGACAGAGCAGAATGACCAGAACAAATACCCAATCTTCCAATGCCCAGACAGTACTGTACGACAGTAAACACCAAGAGCTTTCAGGAAAACAGCATCTCAACGAATACCCAAAATACGATTCCAGAAACCAAACAGTGGTCAGTATGAGAGAATTCTCCATAATTAAAGGCTGCTATTTGAAGGAAACGTGAGCGCTTACAGAAAACAAGCACAAACATAGAGAAAGTTAGCAAAGAGATTGAAAAACATGCGTAAACATCCTAAAACTGAAAAACCAATTGTTCAAAGGGGAAAGAACATTGATAAAGGGAAGATATTCAAGAGGAAAGAAACAAATAGTATATGGGTCTCAGTTTGCCTGACTGTAGAAGTCTCAGCAGAAACCTTATAAGCCAGAATATATATAGCATGAGGTTTTCACAGTCCTAAAAGAAAAAAATACACTTGTTACCAAGAATATTGTAAACTTTAAATGGAAAGAGGGAGACATTCCAAAATAGACACAACTGAGAAACTGTATCTCCACAAACCCTGTTCTACAAGGAATGTCAAACACTATCTTCATATTTTTAGTTGTAGATTCCACCTATAAGTGAAAAATGTGCTATTTGTCTTTCATACGTGGCTTATCTTGCTTAACACAGAGATCTTCTGTATCATCCATTTTCTAGCAAATGATATACTTTTGTTACATTTTATTGCTGAACCATAATCTATCGTGTATATGGATACAGCATTTTCTTTATGCACTTATTGGTTGTTGAGTACCTCAACTGATTCCATAGCTTGACTATTGTGAACAGTGCTCTGACAAACATGGATGTGCAGGTAGGTATCTTCAATGTATGTTCACTTACATTCCTTCAGTTATGTATTGTCATGTGGTAGTTCTAGTTTCCACTTTTGGAAGAGCTTCTACATTGATTTTCATCGTGGTGGCATGAATTCACATTGAAACAAACTGTTAATACCAAGAACACACGTGACGGTATAAAAATCACTGGTAAGTGTTCAAGTTCCTAATGCCCTAATATTATAAACATAATGTATAATTCATGAAATAACTCATGAAAATATGAGAAATGATAACTATACTAATATGCCAGAAGATTGGAAATATAACATAGTGGTAGAACACTTGACTAGCATGCACAAGTAGAAAGGCAGAGAGAGAGAGAGAAGTGGAGAAAGGAAATGGGAAGGGAAAGAAGGTGAAGAATGACTTTAACACACCACCTTTAGCAATGGACAGATCATACAGACAGAAAAACCAACAAAAATATAAGAATTAAATTGTCTTCAGACACAGTTGACCTAATGGTCACCTATTGGACATTCCACCCAATAAATGGAAAATCAGCACATGGAACATTCTCCAAGACAGAATATACCCCGTTAATAGGTCACAAAACAAACATCAACATTTTTTTTTTTGCCAGTCCTGGGCCTTGAACTCAGGGCCTGAGCACTGTCCCTGGCTTCTTTTTGCTCAAGGCTAGCACTCTGCCACTTGAGTCACAGCGCCCCTTCTGGCCATTTTCTGTATATGTGGTGCTGGGGAATCGAACCAAGGGCTTCATGTATACAAGGCAAGCGCTCTTGCCACTAGGCCATATCCCCAGTCCCGAATCAACATATTTTTAACCATTGAAGTCGTGCAGAGTATCTTTTGTGAGCACAATGAAATAAAGCCAGAAACTAGTAACAAGTAATAGTTTGATAGCTATATCAAAATAGTTGATAGCTATATAAATATACAGAAATAAAATATGTTACTTTTGAATAATCAATGAATCAAAGAAGATATCAGTCTACAGGACATCCCAAAAATCTACTCAGAAGGACCTAGTCCTTATTAGTTTCTCTTTCTCTGTCCAGGGGTACTCAATTGACCAAGCCAGAAGCCATTCAGACAGTCATCCCTTATGATCTCTTTTATACTAAGCTTCTATTCTTAGAGATACCCACGGAGACAGAGATCCAAACTAATGTGAGAGGGGAAATAGAGGGCATGCATCTCGGCTATTCACAGAAGGATCACCCTGAATCCATTTTCTCACGAAAGGATAACCCCATGAAAAATGACTTCTTCATTCTATTGCTGGATATCTCAAATCTCCTTTCATCCTACCATACCTGAAGCCATCTTCCTGCCCGCTGGATGCTTATGGTGTAAACACGAGGACACCCCTTCCCCTTCCTTCTTTAGCCGCACAGCCTCTCCTCTTGGTGCAAGCCATTCTTGGGAGGACCCTTTGCCAGTGAACATTTTCCCCAGCTCAGTAGAACCTGAAAGTGATGGTTACCGCTGCCCTATCCCTTGGTTCTTATACTATCTAGAGCAGAGAGCTCATCTATGCGGCGTTCAAAAGCCTGAGACAGAGCATGTGCAGACCAAGGGAAATCCTCCAAAGGATTTGACTCTCTGTAACATGTTTGAACAGCGAGAAGTCCAAGATATTCAAAGATAGGACTACGATCTAGAACTACAGCTTTTGAAACTGTACTTTTATCTTAAAGCTGGTATTCTGCCTCTCAATATTTATGTAAGGATCTTTGGCAAGTGGCCCCTTTTCATTTCTCTCCCCACTCCTCTTCCTAGGCTTGTCCCTATTTTAGTTCCTTTAGCTTGCTTTTGAAGTAGATAAACACCTTCGGGACACTCTTCTTTCCCCTAGTTAAGTAAGAATCAAGCAACTTGTGTAAAATTATATAATTTATTATGCAAATGCATGATCTAATATGTTCCTGCTATTGGAAAATGGTTCCTCCTTTTATTGAAAACTGCTATGCAATTAAAAAGTGCACTTCAGCTTGATTGTTCTGTGATTTCTCCAGGAGTCCTATGTTGTGTTTTGTCTCACTAAATTATTCTGCTGTTTACTGTGGTAGTAATTTATTCAACAAGTGCTACCTTCTCACGACTGAAAATTCAATTGCCTTAATTGCTGCCTGCTTCATTTCCTGACCCTCAGAAATACTGTAATTTCTCAGCTTAGCTGTTGCTATCTTTCTAAAAGAGTTTTGAAGTCTACTTGATCAATATCGCAGTTATTATGTGACAGAACTAGAACCCTAACCATTGTTTTGCTCCAGCCTCTTACAGAGAAGCACATACCATCCGATGTGGAGATTCTCTTGATTAAGTGTACTTTTCAGTCTCTTTGGTTTCAGCTTTGACATTGTTGAGCTGAGTGACCTGTCACCACTATTTCTTCCTCCGTCAAAAGAGGAGAGGACTCAATGACACAACGTAACTCAGACGTGTCAAGCACTGTGCCAAGCACACAAAAGTTAACTTTTATCTCTTGCTCCACTTTGGAAAGGTTTTCATCCCACATGGTGTTTTATTTGTACAGGAGCGCAGAGTGTAGCTCTTGATAGAGTGCAGACGTGGCATGCATGAGGCCTTAGGTTTCAATCCTAGCACAAAACAACAAATACATTTAAAGCTTTGTCCTGGAAAAAAAAAGTCCTGAAGATACAATACAACTTCCAAGCCACAGAGACTTGAAAAGCTCATCCATCCTTCCTGGTGCATTTTTCCTTGAGAATCTTACAAGCTAGTAAAGGATTTTCCTCATTTAGAAATTATTTCGGGGGCTGGGGATATAGCCTAGTGGCAAGAGTGCCTGCCTCGGATACACGAGGCCCTAGGTTCGATTCCCCAGCACCACATATACAGAAAACGGCCAGAAGCAGCGCTGTGGCTCAAGTGGCGGAGTGCTAGCCTTGAGCGGGAAGAAGCCAGGGACAGTGCTCAGGCCCGGAGTCCAAGGCCCAGGACTGGCCAAAAAAAAAAAAAAAAAAGAAATTATTTCGCCCATTGGAAGACACCACCATGGCCAACAGACTCAGGAAAATATTTCCATCATTGATCACCAGAAGAATGCAAATCAAAGCTGCAGTAAGACATCTCATTTCGGTTAGAAATGGCAGTTAGCAAAAAGAATACGTGGCTGGTGATGCGTGCTGTAATTCCAGCTATGTGGAAGGCAGAGGTAGGAGGACCGCAGGGGATGGATTGGGCAGCAGAGAGCTCTTTCACACACTGTTGCTGGAAAAGTAAATTAATACAACCATTATGGAAAACATAGAAGTATCTTAAAAAATAAAACTGACAAACGATCCAGCCATTCTCCTCCTAGACCTATCTGCGAAGGCCGTGGGATTAGTACGTTGATGGGTTGTGCGGACACCCATAGTAACTGCAACACTGTTCATAACAGTCCACACACATAAACAACCAAGGACTCATCAACAGATGAGTACGTACAATGAAGTTCTATTCAGCCATGAAAAGGGAAAGCGTGTCCGTGGTGGCAAAATGTAAGAACTGAAGTCGGGCACAGAAAGACAAGGACTGAATAATTTCACTCACACACGGACTCTAAATAAATTGATTAAATTCAAATTGGCAGTGCAACAGTGGTTTCCAGAGACCAGAAAGAGAAGTAGAGGTAGCAAGGGAAATGACGAGAGGTCGATGGAGGGACACTGAGTTATAGCTAGGAGAGAGGAGTTCTGCTATGATACTGTGAAGTAGGATAATAATAACAATAATGCCCTATCCATTTCAAAATGCTGGGCAGGGTGGTGCACCTCTATAATTCCAGTGCTCAGGAGGTGTGAGGCAAGAAGATTATGAGTTCAAAGCCAGCCAGGATCACATAATGAGACAGAATAAGTCTGAAAACAGAGAGAGGCTAGATATATTTTGAAGATTTTCACCATAAGATGGATAAATATCCAAGGGACTAAATAAGCTTATCCTCTTCCACATATTTTCCAACATCTGCATTCTTGGAAACATTACCTGATGCCTCATCCTTATGTTTTTATATGAATCAGCTTTAAAAAAAAAAACCATTTTTGAAGAATATACAAATCATCATCCTAATAGTTGCGATAGATACTTCAAGGAGACAAATTTGTTTGTTGTGCAAATAGATTATTTGGAAACCTTGCCGTGTGGTGTGCTTGCTTCTGACCCATCGAAGCTGTTTGAAAGCAGGCAGCCATTGTCCACGCAGCCCCAGCGATCGGTGGGAGATGGAAAACATTCATGAGAACCCAGCGGGAAAATAGCAGCGACTCCTAGGACTCCTAGAATCCGCCTTGCTGGAGCCTGCAACAAGGGAGAAAAGAGGTAACATTTGAACCATCTTCCTTCCCTCCAGAACGTTATATGCTAAGGGATACCAGCTTTCTATCGGATTATTCTATCATTTTCTTTTCATTAAACTGGAAATTGTAATCATTTAGGGAAGTAGGCAGGACAAACAACATTGAAAATGAAGACTGATGGACGGGTTCCTTTTGTACTCAACAGCTGAAAAGGGTTGGGTTTGAAGCCAACTGCAAACAGGCCATGGCAGGCTACGGATAGCGGATAAGGTTCTTGTGGAGGAGCCCCAAAGGCTGCGGGGGGCCCAGCTGGTCACCAAGTTCTCAGGAGCCTCCTCGGTGTCCAAGTCAAAATGGCTATGTATGCAGATGTGATATGTAGCACGTTTTGAGCAAAACAAGGTCATTGTGCCAGTCTAGCCTTGATGCACTGAAAGCTGAAGTTCAGGGGATGGAAGGGGATAATTGTTGGTCATAGAGAATATGGGTAAAGTACTCACTTTTTTATTTTTTATTATTTTTTCTGCCAGTATTGGGACTGGAATTCAGGTCTTGAGTGCTCTCCCTGAGTTTTTTTGCTAACAGTTGGCACTCTACCAGTTGAGCCACAGCCCCACTTCTGGCTTTTTGTTGGTTAATTGAAGAGTTTCACAGACTTTCCTCCCTGGGTTGGCTTTGAACTAGAATCCTCCGATATCAGCCTTCTAAGTAGCTATGATTATAGGTGTGAGCCACTGACAAACACCCAGCTGTAGTTTTACTACTTATATATAAATCATCACAATGGCCCTTTAGTTGCTTTCGAGCATGAAAGATCGACTCAATAAATCTAACAGAAAACTGTAAAACTGGAAATGTATATATGTAATATATATGTATGTATAAAATTGGAAATATATACGAATAAATATATAGCATATTTATGCATAAATATATATAGCATATATATGCATGTATAAACTTACTGATATAACCTATCATGCATGTATGTGTACATTTATGAAAATATATATATATACACACATTTTCTTCACTCACACAACACACACTTCCATATCTTCTACATACCAGGAATCTCTCATAATTCAAGATGTCTTGGCCAGGATAGATATACATAAAGGAATGAAATAGAAGAGAAGGGAAAGAAAGAAAAGAAAACATCTATAAATAAATGGAGTCTTGTTTACAGCAATTCCTTAACATTTGTTTTACAACAGTTGTTTTCATGTTCAGCCCACACCAGCTGTTCCTCAAACAGAGTTTTTAAAACTAATATGCTTTGCACCAACACGATTCTCTATAAAATGTTTAATACATTGTAATCTTTGTCTTATTACTGCTCTTGTTCTAACTACAGGCAGCCCATCCCAAATTTCAATAGAATTTTTGGGAGGTATCCATTTGCAGAATAGAAAAATGGTTCACAAATTTCCAACACAAATGTAAGGAGGCAGATGAACATCTCTTGCAGGGCTGTTTGGCCTTTAAGTACTATTGTGAATGTTGAGCCAGATGCATTATTAATAAATGTCATATTTGCAAGTGAGTTCAATGTTAATATTGACACAAACTTTCTTCCTGCTCTTAATTTTGCATCTCAATAAAGATATGAATGTTGGCAAGCACTGCTATTGACAATTGATAAAATTATGCAAACACAATGTTTTTGCAGCTTTTGAGTAAATACTGCATACTAATGAATTCACAGTGTTTTCTGTGCTCCTGTAGGAGCCGAATTTGTGTAGGTGGACCACACCATAGATGTGCTTTTCTAAGCTTATTAGTTATCTCAGCAGAGCTCTAAATAAGCAAGTCAGTAGTTTTATCGTGAGCTCTGAGGCCCTCCGAAGATCATTTATATAATGACATCTTGTGGAAAGCAGTATATCTAGAATGTTCTGAAGATAGTAATTATTTCATACATTTGGACTGTAGCCACAGTGGGTTTTCTCAAAACCTTCCTGCTAATTTTCAGCCTAAATCTGATGCCATACCAGATGTTTCAGCTTCAGTTATAATAAAATGGCTGAGGCCATAAAGGGACATGAAGTTTGAATTAAAATTTTAAGTCATTCCAACTTACAAAGCAAAGCTTTTACCTCCCTAATGATTTCCTGTCCTTAGAGTATTAGTAGATAATTGGGGAAATCAGTATGTCAGTACACAGAAGAATATCTAAGTTAAGGGAAATGAGAGAGAATTATGAAAAGACTATTGGTACCTGATGAAGTCTTTCTTTCTCCAGCTATCTATGACACCTATATGGATCACTTACCTTCCAAGAAAGCACCAATACACATTATTTAAATGTCAACAAAAATTTAGTAACTGTGCTCTAGTGGCAGATACTCTAAAATTATTTCAAAGCAAAAAAGAGAACCTTTGAGTACATTGAATACTAGTATTCATTAATTTATGCTTGAAAAGAAAATGTTCCAGTCAGTCTTGGTGGCACATGTCTGTAGTCCCAACTACGTGAGAGGTAGAAGCTATTCCAAGCAAAGCTGACATAAGATTCTACCTTAGAAGCAAACCACGAGCAAAAGGATGGGGGATGAGGCCCTGAGGTGAATCCTGGGTACCACACAGACATACAAAAATTTTAAACAGAATTTGGAGAACTCATCATTTTTGCAATTGAAAGATTGTGTAGCTTCAACATCTGTATGTGTGTAATATTGATGTAATGTATATGATACACATTCATAAATATTACACGTTTTAGAACCCACAATCAAAATAGGAAAGTTAAAGAGCTAAGGGGAGCAATAGCCATGCACATCCGTTTACGTTAGACATCGCTGAGGAGTTCACGTCACTTCAGAGAACGTTGCTCTGTAATCCTAGCAAACATCTATTGTCGCAAGCTCCTTTCTACATTCCAGGTACAGAAACCCACTGATTTTTATAGCCACCCTCAGGACAGAATTATGAGTGTCTTCACTTCCTAGCCAGGGATCAGGACCTTGGAGACTTTAGGCAACTTGCTTAATATTACACAACTAAAATTGGATAATGCTGGCATTCAAATCAACTTCTCTGCTATGTCCAGGAACACAACTTATTGGCTTCACTTCATACCCCATGTACAACTCGCAACCCTTTACCCATCTTACATCACTGCCTCCTTTATCTGTTATCCTACAGCTAACTTCATTATTTGCAAGATCAGAATAAAATCTCTTTAAATTAAAAAAAAAAACTCAGAGAGAGTTAAAGTTTTCCATAACAGAAAAGCATATTCTTTTTTAAAATAAAGTTTTTTTATTAAGGTGTAGTCATTATAGGGAACAATGAATTTAATTGTAAAAGCCACTGAGTTTTACACTATAATTAGTGGAATAATATAATATAATTAGTATAATTTTGCACAATAATTAGTATAGCCACTATGGAAATCAGTATGGAGGTTCTTTAAAATCTCAACAAAAATCTACTATATGATCCCGCTGTCACATTCCCAGTGTATATTGATGGAGTTAGAGCTGGTATACTTTAGAGACTCTTGCACATCCATTTTTATGGCAGAACTATTTATAATATACAGGTTCTGAAATCTACCTAGGTGCTGATCCAGGCAACATTTTTGCCTTCATTAGTTAGAGCATGTCCTCGACGTAATTTTCATAAGCAAAACAGTAAAGAAAGCAGTGTAAATATATTCTTTAAACTGTGATTTGTGCTCTAGTTTATATCAGTGGTATCACTACTTGAAATAGAAGAAAAAGAATCTTTCATTGTTTATAGATAATATTGTCCAACACAGCTCTAGAGAAGAGAGAAATTCTGTTGATTATGGAATGTCCTATAATCCATGCAGCATTTTCAGGAGTAATTATTGTGTCACAAACAGAAATATGAATAATGGATTTTATCCACCCACAATGAGAGGACAAATGCTATGCAGGAGAAATCTAATGGCGAATACATAAAACAGGTCAATTAGATGGAGCAATCACAAGTCACAGTGGCAGTTACAATTCAACTAAAGAAGCTCATCGTTGATCCAGACTGTGAAGGTCTCTGATGGGTAGGTCAGGAAATAATTAGAGTGGGCATCAAAGTGACCTAAAGAGTGTGAAGATCCTGTAGACTCCTGCCTGGCATCAAATACTACTAATAACACTGTTTTTGAGGGAAAAATAGATTCCAAATCCTAATTTGGATTCTAATCACGGGAAACGCACCTGTTCAACATCTTTCTGAAAAGCTCATTGGGATGGTTCACACCTGTCATTCTGGCTGTATGGGAAAATCGCAATTCAAGAGCATGCAGGCAAAAAAAGTTAGCAAGACTTCACCTTAACCAAGAAGACCTTGGAGTGACGGCTCACGTCTGTCATTCTAACTACACAGGAAGAATAAAGCAGAGGACTGTGGTCCAAGCTGGCCGGGGTGTAAAGATGAAACTCTATCTGAAAAAATAACAACCGCAAACAGAGGTGTAGGTGTGGTTCACGCGGTAGAGCACTTGCCTAGCAAGCATGAGACCCTGAGCTTAACCCTCAGTTCTGCCAAAAAGGAAAAGGAAAATACTGTTGAAGAAAAAGATGGCCATAAGCAAGGAAGAATGCAGTCTCCAACCATGATTTTCCAAGCCTCTCCTCTCATTCGCTTGCAAAGAAGAAGTACTTTTGTGCTGTAAGGTGAACCAATGCAACAACAATATTTACAAGACAATATGTAGTAAACCAACTGTACAACACGGGGTGGGGAGGGTGGGGAGGATGGAAGGTTGGAGAAAAATTAGGGAGGAGGTGACAAGTTGGACAAGAAATGTACTCATTACTTTATGTATGTAATTTTAACTCCTCTGTACAGCACCTTGACAATAATTTTTTCTTAATAAAAAAGAAATACTTTCCCCAAACCTAATAGTCAGGCTTTGGAGAGAAGTCGTTTGGTACTTGTTGCTATGTTAATGACAGCATCTCTCTTCCTGACATGGTCTTGCTAGTCCCAGGCTGTACGATTAGTCTTAAAGTTTTTTATTTCTTTATTTTTTGGTTGTGGGACTTGAACTCTGGGCCTGGGCACTGCCCCTGAGCTCTTCAGCTCAAGGTTAATGCTCTACCGCTTGAGCAACATCTCCACTTCCAACTAAGATTAGTTTTCATGACTGAATGACTGGTTTTTATTTTCTGTAATTTAAACGTCATTTCCTGAGCATGGAAGACATAACTCTAGAGGATAATAGCCTAGAAAAAAGCTACCATATGTCTGTGAAGCTTGACATGTTTATTACAAGCAGAGAAAATAAAATTTATACTTATTATGAATACATATGTATTGCACAAATCAGCGGAGTTTACTGTGGTGTGAGGTATTTGTCTTTCTGTGCCTGAATTATTTCATTCATTGAACGCCACTTCTATGCATGTTGCTACAAATGACAAAAATCACATTCTTTTTTATGACTGAGTAGCATTCTACTGTATAAATGAGCTACATTTCCCTTATTCTTTTATGGACTTAAAGGCACTAGGCTTGCTTTCACATTCTGGGGCTCCTGTAATTGTGCTGTAATGAACACAGAACGATGAGTATGTTTTTGGTAAGAAAAAAGAAAAGAAACATCATCTCTGTGTGTCTATCCCAATGCAATTGCTGTATCACACAGTAGCTCTATTTTTAGATTTTTGAGGAATCTCCATGGTATTTTTCATAATGGCTGTAATAATTTACATTCTAACCAACAGTGTATAAGACTTCTCATTCCTCTCCATCATCACCAACATTTGGGTATTTGTAGTTCTCATTGGTGTCGTCATTTTAACTGTAGTGAGATAATATCTTACTGTAGTTTTCATTTGCATTTCTCCAATGCTAAATGAAATTGTGTCTATGTTCATACGTGTGCTGAGCATTTGAATACCTTCCTTTGAGAGTCATCTGGTTAGCTTTTTAGACTTTTTTTTTTTTTTTTTTTTTGCCAGTCCTGGGCCTTGGACTCAGGGCCTGAGCACTGTCCCTGGCTTCTTCCCGCTCAAGGCTAGCACTCTGTCACTTGAGCCACAGCGCCCCTTCGGGCCGTTTTCTGTATATGTGGTGCTGGGGAATCGAACCCAGGGCCTCGTGTATCCAAGGCAGGCACTCTTGCCACTAGGCCATATCCCCAGCCCTTTTTTAGACGTTTTTAAACTGATTACTTGGGTTGTGGTCATATTTGTGGTTCCTTTTACATTCTCGATGTCAATGCCTTGTCAGATGCCCCTTCCCAGGTATTTTCTCCATTCTGGAAGTTGTTTCGGGGTTATGTTGATGGCTTTCTTTGCTGTGCAGAGCTTCTTCTTTTTCTTTATTTGGTTTGATAGAATGATTTTTTTTTTTGTCAAAGTGATGTGCAGAGAGGTTACAGTTTCATACGTTAGGCATTGGGTACATTTCTTGTACAGTTTGTTACCTCCTCCCTCATTCCCCCCTCCCTCCTCCCTCTTCCCCCATGAGTTGTTCAGTTGTTTTACACCAAATGGTTTTGCAAGTATTGCTTTTGGGGTTGTTTGTCTTTTTATCCTTTGTCTCTCAATTTTGATATTCCCTTTCACTTTCCTAGTTCTAATACCAGTATATACAGTTTCCAGTGTACTCAGATGAGATACAGTGATAGTGCAGGTACAACGACAGGAAGGGGATACAAGAGGATCATCAGCAATAGAAGCTATGGTTTTACATGGCATGTTGAAAGTGATTACAACAGTGATATAACAGTCGTTTCCATTATACTAAGTGAACTGAGCCAGACCCAAAGAAACATGGACTCTATGGTCTCCCTCATAGGGAATAATTAGCACAGGTTTAGGCTAGTCACTAGGAATGCATAAGATGATGCTAAGTGAAATGAACTCCATGTGCATAGCTTCTTATTTTGATGAAAGGGCATTTTCATTCTCGTTGCCTGTGCTTCCGGAGCCATAGCTTAAAAGTCACTGTCTATACAGTGGCATAGTTACAGGTTTAAGACTTAGGTCTTTGGCTCATTTTTGCTTATGGCAAGATAAAGGGATTGAGTTTACTTCTTCTGCATATGCTTTGAAGGCACTTTCTTTGCACTCTTGTCAAAAATAATTAGCTGTATGAGCAGAAATTCATTTCTGGGTTCTCTAGGTAGTTCCAATGGCATAATTGTCTTATCTTTTTGCCAGTACCATGCTTTTTTTTTTTTTTAAGTAAGAATGAATTTTGTAGTATGGTTTGAAGGCAGGCATGCCTTAAGACACGGGGTTCCTCCGGACTCAACTGCTCTTCTCTGTCACTGAAATAGGACACAAATTTCACTGAATATTTTGATCACCCTGGGTAGTAATCTATATCACTAATGTGACCATCCACTATTTCACACTATGAGCTCTTTTAAGCACAAACCTAGCTATTGTTCTGAGTTTGGTAGCCTTTACCACTTCTTTCATTGCTTATAGTTTTCATTATAGAAATCTTCCACTTCCTGAATTAATTTTATTCCTATTTTTTTGCATTTTTGTTATCTTTGTATTCTCTTTAAATAGATGTACAAATGGGTTACCATTCAACCAATAAGTTTATACATACAACGAATCTTGATAGATGTCACCCTTTTCATCATTGTCCCCATCGCTCCCACCCCAAACCTTCCCCTTGATTTTCGTTAGGAAATGCCTTAAATATTATGACCCTTCCTCTCTTCTTTTGTCTATCTCTCCCCATGCCTCTCACGCACCAGTTTCCGAGTATTCCTTTTGTTGGATTATGAGTTTGTTTTTCTAAGGAATTAAACCATTTGAATTCTTCTCCTGCAAAGATCATGTTTCAATTAATACATTTGTTTTAACATGCATAAATTAGTTCTAACTTCCACATAGAAGAGAAAACATGTCATTTGTTTCTGTGGGCCTGGTTACTTCACCTAATTTTTTCCAGGTTCATCATTTTTTTTTTTTGCAAATAATGTAATATCATTCCCGCTCGTAGATGAGTAGAATCCCATCGTGTATACATACCACGTTTTCTTGATCCGTTCGTCCACTGAGGCGCATCTGGGTTGATTGGGTTGATAGCGTGGCTCTGATGAAGTAGTGGTGACAAACATGATTGTCTATGCTGTGGGTTTACTGCACCCTCATTTCAGATCTTTTGGATAAAATGCTCAAGAGTGGCATAACTGCATCATAGGACAGTTCTATGTTTAGTTTTTTGAGGATTCTCCAAACTGCTTCCAGAATGGCTGAATATGTTTGCATTCTATTCCTAAAACTCTTGTGGTATTTATGAAAAGAAAAAAACACCTTCTAGTTACTAATTCAGAGAGCCATCCTATCAATACTTTTCTGCTCTTGAAGCAATGCACTCCATTCATACTCTGACCCTGGTTAAAACTTAGAAGTAAAATCACTAACCCCTCAACTTTAAACCAAGCATGTTTCTAAAAGTTTTTCATCTTCTCCTATAGCAATCTCTACATAAATTTCATTTTTCTTTAGATTAGTAATTAAATATTTCCTTTATTCGATAATCACATTTCTGAGACTATAAATAAACTTGAAAGTTTACCTGTTTCTTAACTCTGATCATTTTAATTTTACCTCTCATAAATTTAAATTTGTCTTTCCTTAAATCTTTTCTCCATCCTTCATTCCTTCTTTCCTTCCTTTCTTTCCTCCTCTTCTTCCTCCTCCTCTTCCTCCTGCTATTACTGAGCTTTTTTGCTCAAGACTAATATTCTACCACTTGTGCTACAGCTCCACGTTTAGCTTGTTGGTGGTTAATTGAGCATTGGCATGTCATGACCTTCCTGCCTGGGCGGGCTTCAAACCACAGTCCTCACTCATATCTCAGCCTCTTGAGTAGCAAGGATTACGGGCTTGGGCCACCAGCACCTGGCTATTGAATCCTTTCTTAACCAGGACAGGAAACAGAGGTTTACTATTTCTACATAGCCACAAGGAATCCGTGCTTAGGAAAATGTTCATGGACTACTCTGTCACAGAGGTTGTGTCATCTGCAGCAAAATGAGAAAAACAGTGCACCCATGCACACATACACACACCTCTACTGGCATAAGGTACAAGTGAAAAGCAGTTTTCTGACATTACATCCTCCTACTTTATAAAAAAAAGGATTCATTTTTCTTTAGACAAAAATGTCAATGAAAGTTGTGTTGCCTTTTAAAATTTGGTCATTCTCAAAAACCATGTCTGCCAGCCAGAATTAATTATATTTGATTTTCAAATTTTGTGGAAGAAACTTCCTCCGTCTATTTATTCCAAAAGTCTGAAATTCTATGTAAACTACTGATCTGACCCTAGTTTAACCTCATTGCATGGTGACTCCTTTGTTACGTGTGCTTTTATATTTTATTTAATTAAATTCATTGGATATCATTTCATCTTCTCCACTTCTTTCAAGATTCATACTATAGAAGTAGGAAGATCAGAATACATGTTTGTCTTTGTCTATACACTGCCTACAATGTATATATTGATGCCTAATAAACATTGCCCTTGTTTGAAATAGAAACCTTGTCCTTGTTTCTATTTTGAAAATACTTTGTGAGACTCATCAGGTTTAATGGAATCATCTCTGTTATTATTGTCTTAAAAGTCGAAATGAAGTTACTAGTTACCAATAATTAAAAAAGATATAGTAGAATATCATCTTTATTAATAAATACTAATATGTTCTCAAGAATTGTGGCTAGTTTTCTTTGATTTTTAATTAAAAACTTAGACAAGATACTCCTGAAGAACTAATATCCCAGTTAATTCAGCATTGTGTTGGATGCCAACAATCCTGAATTATACCAATTCCATCACTAAGCAGTTCCATGACTTTGAATTTTCATTTTCTTGCATCTGGAAAACAGGCATAAATTACATGATTAATATTATTAAATGTCTCTTAATAGTCTGCTTTTAGTAAGCCCAGAAGAGAGCAAACACTGTTGTTATGCTCTGAAACCTAAAAACAATCTCTTTATAAAGGAGGGTGAGGAGGAAGAAAAGAGGAGACAGAGGAAGAGGAGGAGGAAAAGGAGGAGGAAGAGATAGAAGAAGAGAACTTTATGTTTTCCAAGTTTATTTAAATGAACAGAGCTGAAAATTTGAGATTATGGCATCAAGAATTTCAAATCCTGTTGTTACAGGCTCCTGGAATAGCCTTAATTCTCTCTTTGGTTTCAAACAGAAGTTTGAAAAAGTGATCCAAGTAAACTAAAATTTAGATCTCTTTACAAAAAAAAATCAAAGCATATAGCAATTTAGGGAGGAAGATTTTTGCAAGATAAAATAAGGACAGGGTGGCTGGAAATTTCAAATGCCTTGGAATTGCAGTGATTAGACAACTCCTGTAAAAGCAGAACAGTATTACAGTTATGAATGCAGTCCCCGGTGACTTACAGCTTGACTCATCCAAAATCATGCCCTTCCCACTCCAGTTAAAATGCTATCTCCCATCAAAATATGACATCCAAAAACAACATGCCAGTAACTGTAGGCCTTAGGGAACTGCACTGAATATCACTCAAATTAATTCTGACTGACATTTTGGTAAATCACCTCTCGAAGTCAGGAAGGGAGCATTTCTAAAGCACTTGAGCAGTGCCAAAATGGGAAAGAGCAAAACCACATTCATCACTCGGGAGGTGAAGTGCCAGGCAAGTTAGAAGCCAGAAAAATGGCAGCCACGTGATCTTAGCTCGAACATGAGTGATAGGACTTCATCAACCAGACGCCTTGATTTAGCAACTCCTGACATACAAATGGCATTCCAGGTGAGATGTAGATGAAAATGGGAAAAAAAAGAAAATATTTACATGTATTCATATTTTAGAGAGGCGGTTTCATAGTTAAGAACAAGGCAAGAGCTCAGCAAGAACAAGCTCACACATGGCCTCTGCCGATTACCGGCTCTTGCACTTTAAGGGATTCTTTAAGGCTTTACTTTTCTGAATTATAACGAGCAGATGAGGAAAACACAAAGCTATAGGGCTGATGGCAGGACTAAATGAAATACTTGACCTACAGTGCTCAGTTGTTGGTTATTAAAAGTTAGCTGCTGCTCCTATTGCATTTGTATAGATTCGTCTCAACTTCCACCAGGATTATGATCTGACAAGCCATCGTAAGTAGAAAATACCTTAGGTCTAAATGCATTTGACACAGTTGACCCGCTGAACACCAGGGCCGACCGTGCGGAGCGCTGGCTGCTGGCTTCTTGACAGAGCGGCTCCTGGGATCTGCAGCTCGCTCCTTGCCGGCTGCCCTGTCACAATGAGCTATTGTGCTGCTCATCCCTGGCCTTGAAGAATATCAGAATTCAAAGTTCAAACCATGGTTGCTACTAAATGTGCAGCCCACACATGGCATGGTGAGGTGGAAAACTCGTTCAATTGAACCACGGTAAATCAGGAAGTTTCCTTACGTACTTTGTAAGTTCAACTCAAGAAAAGTATGACTAATACATAATGACCTATATTTTATTTACAGGTCTGTTGATTAATAATAAGGCTTTCAGAGTGAGAAAAACTTGTGTTTACTGGGCATGTACCACGCTCACCTCCATGCATATATTTGCCCACATTTGCCCATTTAATTCTGTGACACAAAGAAACTAAGATTGAAAGAGTTTATGACAATTGGCCAAAGGGGTCAGGATTTTGTCACTGAGATCATGTAAACATATGTTAGCCAGCTCTGTTGACCCTGATTTACTTGTTGAGCTTAAAATGTGGTTGGTACTAAGAGTGGTGTGGCTAAAAGAAGCATTGAACTCTCACTGGTTTAGATTTGAAGCCTAAATCCTGCCTGTGCAATGTTAGGCTAGGTGAATAATAACCTCTCAAGCTATGGTGACCTGCAGCGTGCAATGAGAATATCAATGATATAGACCTTATAGAGGACTAGGTTTATGGTTTGATGTATAAATAACTATTTGAAGTAATTTTCTTTTGCAAGCTCTCCCTTGACCATAAAAGTCAAACATGGCCAATTTCTCTTCTGAGTTCTTTATCATTTATCTATCCTTTTCATGTGCAAATGTAACGATCATAGTGTCTGCTATAAGGCAGAAAAATACCTTAATGTTTATGATATTCAATTAAATTATTCAAAAAGTTTTAACTGAAAACCATGTGTAAATCCTATGCATTACTAAAAAGGAAGTCCCTAGTATGGTGTCCTGACTAATGAAAGTGGCCAGGAAATAAATATTAGAAAAATAAATACTTTATATTATGCCATTTTACCATCATGGGAAAAAATAGACTTTCCCATGTGCATTCTAAAAATGACTAGGCTGCATGGTTGACAAAATCTTGTGAAGAAGTAGACGACTGAGCGTGCACCTGTGTCGGTACCCCAGTGTGGTATGAGAGTATAGTCAGTGTGGCAGTGGTCATTCCCATCGACTTCCATCGCTGGAGTGTGGTGGACGGTTGGAACTACATTTCCCATAAGCACTTGGTCTACGAAAGGCACTCCCACAGACAAGCTTATTCCCCAGGGGCACTAGAATCAAAAGCTCAAATTATCTTAGCTGTGGCCTGCTCTATATTTCCGATCACTTCTACGGACAATCACCCACTCTGTGATACGCTCAGCTGAAGTCATTAGCTGCCGCTTCCCTGCAAACCTGAGGAGGATTTCCTGAAATACTTCCTGTAAGACCTCCTACCTTCACCTCTTAGAATTTCCAAGAATTGATTAACATAGAAGATGCCTCTTTTTTTTTTTTTTTTTGGCCAGTTCTGGGGCTTGGACTCAGGGCCTGAGCACTGTCCCTGGCTTCCTTTTGCTCAAGGCTAGCACTCTGCCACTTGAGCCACAGTGCCACTTCTGGCCGTTTTCTATATATGTGGTGCTGAGGAATCAAACCCAGGGCTTCATGTGTAGGAGGCAAGCACTCTTGCCACTAGGCCATGTTCCCAGCCCCCTTGTTTCTTTTTTTTTTTTTAACATTAAATTTATCTTTAAGTAGTTGTACAAAGGGGTTTCAGATCAACTTATTGGTTTGTGAGTATACTGTATTTTTGTCAATATCACATCTTCCAATATTCTTTTCCATCTCTCCGAACCCCATCCATGCCCTTTAGTTACTTGGTTCCTTCATCATATATGGATATTGAATATTATGGCTCTATACTCACCCTGAGGAAAGTATAACTTCTAACCAAAATTCTTTGATGGCTTCAGTTTTCTGTATTGAACTCCAACAGGTATTCCAGTTTATAGTTTGTAATTTAGTAGCAACAATTGTGTAATGCATTCAACACACGATTATTCCCCAATCGAGAATGCTTCTTAGATATGTGTTTCTTAAGAGAACTGATAGAATTAGTTATGAAAGCTCTAAGTGTCTTTCTTGGGTCAATGGGTCATGATACCATTCCTACTCTTGACATTTATTACCTATTATTTCCAATAATCTTCTGAATTCTTATTCAGAAGAACAAAAGCTATAAACAATTGGTAGTCATGGTATAACACAATTATATTGTCTAGAGTGAAAATTTTATCTGAATTATCATAGCCTATAGGGGTCAGTTGCTTGACTTTAAATTTTACCTGTCTGACTTATGAAACTACTGTGCCTCAATTTCCTTCTCTGTGAAATGGATATAAGACCTGGTAGTGTTGTAGTTGAATGGAATAAGTAACTTAATATACAGAAAGTGTTTAAGATAGTACCCAGCACTATAATAAACACAGTATGCAGGGCTACTATGCCCACGTTGTTATTTTAATTATCATTATCACTGTTACAACAGATGGGAAGATGGCCAAGACTCTGAATCTCCAAATGCTCAGCTAACCGCCATCTGCTGCCACCAAGTCCCAGTGGTGTGTGCACACTGGGGAAACTCCATGCAAGCACACACTCTGTAACTGTCTTCTACAACCCTGACCTGAGTACCTGGGGTTATTTTGGTAATCTTTCCTACGAGATTGGACTACAGTAGAAAAATTGCCTCCCAATCCCTTTCCCATAACGCCTACATTGCTTTTTTCCTCCATGATTTTGATATGGTTTTTTAATTTATAGTTAAGGCTTAAAAATGATGTACATTGAGCCAGGCACCAGTGGCTCATCCCTAAAATCTTAGCTACTCAGGAGGCTGAGATCTGAAGATCAAAGCCAACCTGGGCAGGAAAATTCGTGAGACTCTTATGTCTAATCGATCACCAAAAAAGCCAGAAGTGGAGCTGTGGGTCAAGTGGCAGAGCGTAGCCTTAAGCACAAAAGCTCAGGGACAATGGGCAGGCCCTAAATTCAAGCTCAAGGAGTGACACACACACACACACACACACACACACACACACACACACACTTAACATTTATTTACCTTTATTTCAGGTAATATGGTATCTTATATGCAACAAAATCTCATGGCATCCTGATGAGATAAATATTATTGCCTCACAATTTAAAGAAAGATACAAAAAAAGAAATTAATACATTCTGGGAGAAGAGTTTGCAGAAAGGAGAACTCAGACATTTAGTGGGATTGTAAATTAGTACAGCCATATGGAAAAGAGTATAGAGATCCTCAAAAAAATTAGAAATAGAACTACATGATCTAGCAACTTCACTACTGGGTACATAGCCATGAGAAATGAAATCAGCATGTCAAAGAGTTATTGCATTTGCTGATTATTTCAGCTTTGTTCAGAACAGCCAAGATATGGAATTAAGCTGAATAGATAAAATACTCTGTGTGGGCTGGGAATATGGCCTGTGGCAAGAGCACTTGCCTCGTATGAAGCCCTGGGTTCAATTCCCCAGCACCACATATATAGAAAATGGCCAGAAGTGGCGCTGTGGCTCAAGTGGCAGAGTGCTAGCCTTGAGCAAAAAGAAGCCAGGGACAGTTCTCAGGCCCTGAGTTCAAGGCCCAGGACTAAAAAGAAAAAAAAGAACACTATTCACCCATAAAATGAATGAATTCTGTCATTAATGGTAATATGGATAAAACTGGAAGGAGTTATATTAAGTGATCCAAGTCAGTAACAGGAAGGAAAATACTACATGTTCTCAGTTCTATGGAGAATAAAAATGTGATAGCATAAAAAGAATAGATCAGGAGTTACCAAAACACAGGAAAGATGTGAGGCATGGAGGGAGGGACAAGAGCATGGTTAAGCTAAGGGTCCAGCTGAATGGAAGAATAATTTATAATGTGCAATTGTACAGAAAGATAAGCACTGTTGAAAAATAAAAGAATATTTAAAAATAACTAGCAGAGAGAAATTTTAATGTTCCCAACACAAAGACGAGATACAGATTTGATTGGCTATACCAATTGCCTTCATCTCATTATGCATGTGGTATACATATATTGAAGTGTCACCCACAAACATGCACAATCTCTGCCAATGTACAAAGTAATTCCAGTTAAAACTTAATGTCTACACTGCAATGTGCTATGAGCATATAGTATAATATAAAACACATCATATTATGAAAACTTCACTTTATAAAAAGAGAAAAATCTATTTGCATTTTTTTCATAAAGAAAACATGCTGGAAACATAAGATTTGAGATATATTAGGTTAAATAAAATGTTACTTGTTATATTAAAAAAGGAAACAACAAATTCCCAAGAAATAAAAATAAAATACTTCTGCCCAGAAGCAGAGTGAGTTGTTCAGGGCATCCAGCTGTCAGGGATAATGCTATTCGTATTCCAAATTCACGTGAGCACCGCAGCGCCTGCTCATCACACAAATGCTCTGGTGGCTGTGCTGTTGGGTCCCCCAATTTCCACAACTGATGGGAGAAGCATTTCCTAAAATCAAGGATATTATTAAAAAGCCTCAAGCTTTTCACTTTTCCACAGAAAACTGCTTTGGGAACGTAGTTAGTCCACGATGCACAATCTTGCCCTTAAAAGGGGGAGGGGGGACAAAAAGGTTATGTATTTTAAATAAGGTGAGGACGCTCCTGGAGGGTGTCATAAATTTATTCCGTCAGGCAGGCCAAGTTGTGTGACAGTCGGCGAGATGGCTGGATGCAGGCATGTGAAGTGTGACTTTTTGACTGTCACACTGGAGGAGATGGACGGATTTTGGAACACATCCCAGGAAGCTGAGACATTCATGTGGTCAAGTGTTGGTCTCTCTGATCGAATTTGACTTGCTGTCTCCGAGTTGTTGCATTTCGCCAGCCCTCCAGATGCTGCATTGTTTTTGCAAAGGCAGTTGGTTTGACACCATCTGCAAGACCCTGCCTTGGTCCTGGTGAAATGAGCCATTGTTTCCTGGGGAATTAATGGACAGTCTCACAGTCCACCTATGTTAATTGAGTTATTTTCACACATGCTAATGTGTTGGTTATCCATATCTAGTTTGCACACACGCTATACTAGATATGCATATAAATGGGAGAAATCCTAGAAACTTGCTGCCAAGATCCACATAACCTACGGTTAAGCAAATAAGAACAGCTAGTGTCTGAAGAAATTATATCTGCAGACCTAAATGTGCAGGATTCATATTTGGATAAGTTAACGAGTGTAAGATCACTGACATATCTACTATGGGACAGATCCAGTTCTGAATAAGTCACTCAGTTGATCTGTAATTTAATGTCTTACATTGGGACAATGATATTTTTCCATGCTGCAGATTTAGTTCAATCTAACATCACCAGGAAGCAAAAATTCAAGGAAAGTAAGTGTGAGTCTGGGCTCCCATCCAAAGGTGTTTAGTTAATGAATTACCCAAAGCACTTGATTATAAGGAAATTCCACTTATCTGCTGTAATAGATGCTCTATGATCAGAAGCAAATGGGAATAATATTGTCCAATTAATCCCCAGAAAGCATTTAAAGTGGGTTATGTTTACAAGACTGTATAGCCTGTCTAAGCATTTCATTTCTCCTTAAAGCATACGACTGTGCATTATTTTACAGTGTTTTGATGTGAAGCCACATGTTTTTCATTTCTGTGTAAGCCTTTTCACTGAATGTGGGTCTGTCTGCTGACTGGCAGTTCTCTTCATTTTTCTTGCTTAAACCACATCCGTGATGCATTTCTTATGAGTTCTAGTTTAAGTTGCTTTAACTTCTACAAACTTACACAGAAATGTGATAGGGCATTGATACATGTATTTGAAAACCCTTTTTCTAATGCATTAAATATAGTTGTCATTGGTATACAATATTCCTTGCACTTGTATTTCATATGTATATAATGCAACATACAAATCGTGTGTGTGTGTGTGTATTGGTCCTGGGATTTGAACTCAGGGCCTGGTTGCTGTTTTGAACTTTTGTGCTCAAGAAGAGTGTTCTGCCACTTTAGCCACAGCTCTATTTCTGGCTTTTTTTGTGTGTGGTTAATTGGGGATCAGAGTGTCTCCTGGCCAGGCTGGGTTCAAACCATAATCCTCTGATCTCAGCCTCTTGAATAGCGAGAATTACAGGCATGAGCTACCAATGACAATCTTAAAATACACACAGTTTTATATGGTGAAAATAACAAGTAAAACTGGGCACTAGTGGCTCCTAACTGTAATCTGAGCTACTCAGGAAACTTAGCTCTAAGGATTGCAGTTTGAAGCCAGCAGAGGCAGAATAGTAAAATTCTTAATGTCCCTTAACCACGAAAAAGCCAGAAAGAAATTGGCTTAGGTGGTAGAGTGTTAGCCTTGAGAGGAAAATACTGAGAAAGGGCATTTATGCCCTGTGTTCAAGCCCCAGAACCAATCCAAAACAAAAGAAAGGATTTAAAAAAAAGAAAAGAGAAGAAAGGCAAGGGCATACTTGTCAAGGGATTGGAGGTAAAGCTGAAGAACTCACCCTGTTGAAAGAGAAGTGTGTAGCCTCGTGGCCGTCTGGAGTGCTGGACTGAAGGAACAGAAAAGAAGGTTAATCTAACAACTGAATTATATTGCTACATGCTCACTCTATTCACATATTGCCAACCATGGTGTCCTTATTGTGTAAGGTTTGGTTGCCTGGCACTTTCTCTGACCGTAATTACGTAAAGGAAATCTGTCAGCTTTATTAACTTCAGATCCAAAGCATAGCTGAAAAGATACATTATTCAAAAACTGTGGATTGTCTAAGTTATTTTATATCACATACTTGAATAGCAGATTTTGGCATCAGAAGTAGTATAGCCATACAAAATATAAAGATAGTTACATGTTTTCCGGTTGTAGCACCATTAGAATTGCATCCCTATCCTTTTCCTTAGGCCTATAGAAATTTTTCTATTTTTATTTTTTTATCCTAATAGGCTGAAAAAAAATACATCCTAACTTTAAAAAGGCATCAAACGGTACAATCTTTCCTGCCTATAACTACTCTTGTGGAAGAGACAAATAACTCACCAAAAAGGTACCTCCAAGATAGTACCTGTTTATGTAATCACATCGAAATTCCAAGGCATGTAGCCCTTTGGGTAATGCTTAGCTTAAGACCAGGTGAAGCTGATGGACAGAGAGGGAAAAGTTATCCCATGAATAGGTATTTTCTGAGGGTGTACCATGTGGAATGTCATAGGATTTGCGATATGACAGCATCAGCAAATTCAACCGTTTCCTGAAAAGTTCTACCTATAGTCAGTTTAACTGAAAAAAAAAAAGTTGCCTTCTTTCTTGGGAAAGCATAACCACATTTAAGTCCTTTGTTGAAAACCTGAAAATAGGACCTCAAGGCCATCACGTTATTTCTCCACAAATGACAAGAATACTGAAAGAGGTGTACAATTTCTAGGGATGGCTCAATCTTTTCATTTGTTTAGCCATGAGAGAACCACCCAAAAGTTTCCCTATTCACTCGCTCTGTTTTTTTGTGATCAAGAAAACACACAGATGTCATGTAAGAGCCTCATATAGAAGGTAAGTTGGTAGCAAATTCAAGAGATGAGAAAATATACTTCAGCCTAAAATTTCTAACATGACATGCTATTTACCTGTTTAACATTTCTCTCAATGCACAACATAAAATCAGTTTGTCATAACCTTAAAGCATTCTTTCCTAGCTCTGAAAGCCTCAGAATGAACTGCCATTCTTTTACTTTCTCAAGCACAAATGAAAGTGGAATTTTGTTGTTGTTGGAAAAGATGAATTACCTTAGCTTGACAGAGGGTAATTAGCATACCCAATGGAAGTTAAGGGAATGAGTTGACAAGCACAAAGAAGACCAAGAAAACATGGGCACATTTTGTATGTTGTTTTAATACATAAATGATTAAAAACATAACTATATATGTTAATTGCCACCAACTGCAACACAACCCTATCAGAAGACAATATTAAGTCATGGAAAACAGTACCTCTTTAATTATTTGTCTATTCTATAAACAAGTTTAATTGGAATCTAAAAAAAGCAAGGGACAAAAGCTCAGTTCATTAGGGACCAACTAACTGTAAAGGTCAAATAAAAACCTTTTGTCTCGTATAGATGCACATCCTGAACACCACGAGAGAGCACCAGGCAGCACACTAATCAGTAATAAGAGGTGTTCTCATTATTAAGCTTATAAAGCATAAACCAGGTCACCACAAGCTTTGAAGGTACTGATCATCAATTATTTCGCTAATTGTTTGTTCTGTTTGCATGTCTCAGGGTAAAAGGAAAAAGCCACTGAAGCGAAAAAGAGACACCAATAATTGCTACCTCAGTGACAGTTGGTTTTTAGCATCTCGTTATTTATGATTTGTTTTCTTGTGCATATGTGACTTTAAGGCGACTGTATTAATGTATACCCAAGTAGCCTACTGTGCAACATTTGCCCAAAAAAAAATCAAATGATTTAATCAGAAAACCCAGGTATAGAATCTGCCTGCAAAGTCCTGCAAGACTGTCATTAATGTGTGTGTGTGTATGTCTGTGTGTGTGTGTGTGTGTGAGAGAGAGAGAGAGAGAGAGAGAGAGAGAAAGAGAAGAGAGAGAGTTCAAGAACCCTCACTTAAGAGTGCTGAATTTCTTCCTGTTGAGGAAGTACTATGTACTATGTTGCATGTTGTAGCATAAAACATCATTCTCTCTCTGGCCATTTATATTCAATTTAAAAGAATCATTGCTTCTCAGACTGTATAAGAAATTGAATCAAACTTCTTTAAAGAATACATTTCTCATCCAGGTGCTAGTGGCTCACACCTGTAATCCTACCTATTCAGGAGGTTAAGATCTGAGGAGTTCAGTTCAAAACCAGTCCAGGCAGAAAAGTCCCTGTGAGACTCTTATTTCCAATTAACCGCTCAAAATCCAGAGGTAGTCCTGTGGCTCAAAGTGGTAGAATGCTTGCCTTGAGCAAAAAGGAGCTCAGGGACAGAACCCTGAGTTCAAGCCCCACAATGGGCAAAAAAGAAAAAGAAAGAAAGAATACATTTTTCCTAAATACTAAGTTTAAATGAACATGAATCAACAAAGCTGGAATGTCCCTGAATTCCAGAACAGGATTTAATTTTTCAGTCCCAGCCATGAAGACCAGGGGTCTTTTAGGATAGAGGTGTCACTAAGGCAGGAAGGTGCTCTCCAAGCAAGCCTTCCAGTCCATTTTCAAGTAATCAAGCAATGTTACTATATTATTCCTTCTACTCATTCTATTCCATTAACAGATTAAATATTACCAGAAATTAGAGGCAAGTTACTAGCTAAACTTAAAATAATAAATTCACTAATAGAGAATGTTTTCAAAGTTTGAGAAGATAATGAAAGTTTGCATTCCTGTACTTATTATGCCAAGAAAAATATTGTTTAATTCACATTATATTTAAAAGTAAGTCAAGAAGCCTTTTCTTTATAGAGACATTTCAAGGGCATCCCCTCCCTATGACTTAATTCTGCAAAGAGTGCACAAAACAATCAATTTACTTTTGCAGAACTAATTTCTTTATTATTCCATGTACCAAGATCCCTAACGACATGTTTCTAACTTAGAGAAGAACTTTCATAGCTTTTATCCAGGAGAAGTAAAGTTAGATAATGACTGGTAAGCCAAATACTAGTCAGTCCTAGTAACCGTGAAGAGTCAACCCTATTCTCAATGGAATCAGCTTTTTCTGACTGGATAAAATGGATATGAAAACATTTCCTCAATTCGAGAAAAGAGAGTACAATTCTCCTACTAACTAGGAAAGAAAAGATGATTTAAAGATACCTGGTTTCCTTGTAAAATTAACCCAGGAAGGAGTGTTTAAGTACTTTGCAAGAGAATAGAATTCAGGTAACTGCACCTGTACTGTGGGAAATTACTCTTTAATTATGCATAGTAATTAGAGTTGTTGTTTAACTGTTATGAAAAACCTGCTGCGTGGTGCACAGCTCCTGTTATAAGTATTCTGTAGCTGGCTGTGGGCGACGGAAGGTGCTAGAGATTAAAAAACAAAAAAAAAAAGAGCTAAAGATAACCTACTAGAGAAGACCTTGTGTACTTAACCAACACAGTATGAGTCCATCCAAAACATATTTATTGATCACTTAAAGCGTAGCAGTCAGGTTAATGAAACTTATGTTATTAAAACCCTCATTAAAAGTGACTAGTTATGGGGACTGGGAATATGGCCTAGTGGTACAGTGCTTGCCTCCCATACGTGAAGCCCTGGGTTCAATTCCTCAGCACCACATATATAGAAAAAGACAGAAGTGGCGCTGTGGCTCAAGTGCCAGAGTGCTAGCCTTGAGCTAAAGGAAGCCAGGGACAGTGCTCAAGCCCTGAGCACAAGCCCCAGGACTAGCAAAAAAAAAAAAAAAAGTGTCTAGTTATGCCAGGTTTCTGTGTCTTATGCTGGTAACCCTACCTACTCAGGAGGTTGAGAGCTGAGGATCCTACTTTGAAGGCAGCCCAGGTAGAAAAGTCCAACAGACTCCTATCTCCAATTAATCACCAAAAATCGGGATGTAGGGCTGTGGCTCAAGGTAAGAAATAGTACCCAGATCCTGAATTCAACCCTAAGTACTAGTGCACTGTACTAAGGGCTCCATATAGTCACTAATGTTTAACATATTACTTAAATTTTGAGTTTGAGGATTCTGTTCATGCTGATTTTAAAATTCATTGTCATAAAAGAGCTCAATGGTAGATATTAATCCAGTAACCTATGGATGTTGCTAATGGCATATTTACTACTCCTAAAGCTCAAATTTTAAATAGTTTTATTCACAATAAATAATAGTGGTTCATGCAGAAATACTTCCTTTCCATCCCTGTCATTTCCCCATGCTTCTCTGTGCGGTGGCTCAACCCTTAGGTTTAGGAAACCTAACTATTGTCCCCAGGGCGAAATTCAAAGGATGTAATTCCTTAGAATAACAAACTCACCCTCTAACAAAAGGAGTGTAAGAAGCTAATACTTGAGGTGGGCATGGGGTAGGGAGGCCAAGGAGAGGGGGCAGGTGAATAAAGAAAAGAAGGCGGGGAGAATGCAGTCATAATGTTCAGCGCATAACCTATGAAACTAGGAAAACTGAGGAAACGGAATTGGGAGTGAGGAGGGAGAGGGATGAAACTCATAAACTGTACTCAGAAACCAACTTGTTGAATTGGAAGCCCTGTGTACCACTACTTAAAGATAATAAAATATAATTTAAATAAAAAGAATAGGCAGACATTTCAAACTGAAAACAAAAATCCTTCATAGTGCAGATAATATTGAAAGTGTCATCGTGAATAGAGTTAAACAGGAGATAATAACTTTATAAAATATGATCAAGGTAAGCAGTGGGCAATATTCACAATCCATGAAGTCGAGCAGAAGGGTTCTCTTTCTGGGAGTTGTGTTCTGCTGATTTCCTCCTGTCATTTTATCTCTAACAGATAACTATGTAAGAAAAATTGAACTGAGCACAATTAAAGTGTTGTCCAGTGGGTGTTAGCATATAAAATAAAATCATGAAATGATAACTATCAGGAGCACCAGCCTCCATGAACCCCCCCCCCCCAGCCTTTCTCTGGTTCCCACAGCTCTCGTGTCCACCATCAACTAAGTATTTGCTTCCAAGAAGACATTTCCCACTCCTCTCTCCTCTGCATAGTATCAGTGATGGAGACCCAGAATCGCAAGCTCGCCACTGAAAGAAGCACAGTTAACTGTTGATCCTCATGCAAAACCCACCTTGCAGGCTTTATCTTATTCTAAGGCTTATAATTGAGTTGTCCATGTTTTCTGCTTTTGCTTTCTGGCTTTTCCGTGAGATGGGAAGCATGATTTAAAAACCATCACCTCCCTGAGGACTGATTGTGCCTCTGTCCCAGCGAAGTCAATAGGCGCTTTGTGTGCACGCAGCCTGGGCTCATAATGAGCAGAGCGGATGAGAATCCAGCTTTCCAAGGATGACTAGTGCTGAGTCTTCAAGGTCATTCATCATTTTCATCTGAGAAGGGAGACCCTTTATTTGCTCTCTCTTCTCAAATAGGTACACAATTAAAGGAGGAATTATTCCTCCCAGTGGCAATCACGTTATTGACAAAGGGCATGTAGAGCCCCCATCTCCTCTCGTTGCCAGATGGTCTGTGTGCCCAAGCATCTGAAGGCAGCCTCAATGAATATCTTACTTTTCCCCCCTCAGAACTGCTGGCTCTATTACTTCTTTGCTGGCAAAAAGTGAAAGAAAATCCTCCTGGTAGGTTTGCACTGTATTATTTCTTCTTTTCCTATAAACTCCAAGTCAATAAAACAACTTTCAAGTTGCCTGCCCAATAATTAGGGTCACATTTTTTATTTCTTTAAAATTTTAAAAATACAAGATCAGGAGCACAGATTTAGGATGGTCTGCTATATCTTGGACAGTTTTTGATATAGTGGAGAAAAAAAAAACTCTTTCATTTTGAATAGCATGCTTCTTGTAAACATGACTCAATTAGCACATTGCTTATCATTACTTTGTAAGATGTATTCAGTAGAATTCTGGACTTGTGATGATATCATTAAACCTAATGCTAATAAAATGCTCATTGAGCACTGAAGCTAATTAACTGAAAAGATGGTCTCGTCAATACCTATGAAGAACCATCTTCTATAACTAAAAGCATTACCATTTTTTTTTGCGGGGGGGGCAGCAACATGGAAGAGAGAAGGAAATAGGAAGGAAATGGTGTTAAAGAAAAATCAATTAAACAATGTGTTTACTAGTCATAGCTGGATAGCCCATGCTGTAATACTAAACAGCCTGTCTGATCTCAGGCTCATAACACAAATAAATGTGTACATCTACACTTTATGTGAGGGTGGCAGTTCTGTCCTGCACAGCTGTGATTGAGAGATAGGAGCAGCATCCATCAGATAAATACGCCAGCATGACCACAGGAAGGAAGGAGATAGATTCATCCCAGCTCTTACTTGACCAGCAATGACATGTGTACCTTCCATTCCACACACGTGTACCTTCCATTCCACGTCCATTTGCTACAACCAGTCACAACCTCCCAGCTTCATGTAAATACGGACTGAAAAATGAAGGGAGCACATGCCCATTTTATGACTGCATACTCAAACTAAGACACTTATTATTCTGATCTGTACCTGGGAAAGACCATCATAAAAGTCATCAATTGGCCAATTGCTCCCACAGGCCTTGACACATGGGTTTCAAGAAACAAGGAAGAAGACATTTACAGATGAGTGTTGGGGACAGTTGTGCCTTTAAGAGGGGATGACCCACTTAGCCCGTCCCCCCACCTTCCAGTTTCAGCCGGAAGAGAAGCAAAGCAGCCCCCACCTCTCCGCTCAACCACGTGTGTAATGGCTGGGACCCCAGAAACCTGGTCCTTGGGGGGCTATGGTCTCCGCCCATAGAGGAAGTTCCGTGACATCACCTGATGGACAGTCCATCAAGCCAATCGTTAAAATCCAGTAGCCCCTCTCCTGTGCCTGTCTTTGGGGGTATAAATTGTTAGCCCCTCCCTTTATTAAACCAGAACGCCCATGAGGCTTCTCCGGGAATCCCACACGCCCGTGTCTTCCTTGGGATGGGAAGGGGGCAGGGGTCCTGCGACCACATGGGAACTGAGGCTACCTGGGGTCTCCGCTCCCGCCATTAATCCCTACTGGCCAGGGGACATGAGAGAGCAAGAGACAACCACTTGGGAGAGGCAGACAAGCCCAGGACCCCCCCACGTGGATGGGGGGGCAGAGCGAAGCCCGGCAGATGAGCATTATTCAGTCTTTATTTGAATACACTTAGCCTTGTGCTGGCTCAATTTAAGATGTAAGCCCTGTGTTTATGGCTCACAACAGTACTTCTAGCTACTCACAAGGCTGAGACATGGAAAATGGTGATTCAAAGCAAACCCAGGCAAAAAAAAGCCTGAGATATTCTATCCTAAAATAACCTGCAATAAGTTAGGCTAGAGACATGGCTTGAGTGGTAGTGTCAGCCAAGCAAGAAAGCCAAACAAGCACACGAGAGTGAGCATGAGGAACTGAATTCAAATCAAGCAAAAAATAAAAATAAGATAAAATTGATATGTAAACAGAGATGAACTAAAGGAGAGTTATGAAAGTACAGTGATGCTAAAGAAGCAAAAACTGTGGTGAAATAATGCTTTGTTTGTATTCCTCTTTATATCTTTTAATTTTCTTTTAAGGAAAATGAAAATCACTTATATCTGCATGCCATTTTGTTTGGAAAGATAGTGAGATTCTTTGTGACTTATCTTGTATAGGTCTAGCTTTTGCTTTTGCTATTATTTAAATGTATTTAAATTTCTCTGTTTTCAATTTTTTGGATTTACTTAGAGGTAGAAGTTTTTTTTCATACTTCTCAGTAGAGTAATTGAGAGAATGGAATTGGACAACAGGCCCATTTAGGCTTAAGTCTCATCTCTCCATAAAATATCTTACACACATTACTTAACTGCTCTGAGCCTTTAAAATAATAAAATTATATACTACATTGTATATTGGTCCCAAAGACTCATGTCTCAGAACCTCAGATATAACTCTATCAAGAAATAGTGTCATTTTCAATTCTATTAAGGTAAAATCATATTGGATTATTATAGACTCTTAGTCCAATATGACTGATGTCCTTAGAAGAAGAGCACATCATACATATAAGACGCCAACAAAGGAGTAACAGCCATGTGATAATAGGAAGAGGTTCTAATTACACAGCTGCAAGGCAAGGAAAGCTAAAGATAGTCCAACAAGACCAGAAACTAGCAGGAATTATGTAGCCATAGAAAAAAGAAAAATAAATCTGGGCAGTTAAATGGGAGGAAAAGCATTCCTCAGGTCAAGTCAAAGCAAGAAAACATACTCTAAGCAAGTGCAGAGTCTTCAGGACACAGACAGACTTTGGGGGTAGATTTTACTCATCCAAGTGCCACTTTTTAGAATCATGAAAGTTGTTTGATTAAAAAAATAATAACAATTGAATGAGAACCTTGGCCTTCTGTACCACGTGAGCCATCTTCCCAGCAGGTTTATCTTTATGTTGGTTTTGCGACAGTCTCTTGCAACCTACTACTTTTGCTTCTGCTGGCTCCAACTGTGATCTTCCCAACTCTCTCTCCTGAGTAGCTGGAATTCCAGATTAAAATATAAACCTCGTTTATTCTTTTCTATGAAATCCTATTTTCAAGAATAGAAATTTTCAAAAATACAGAGGAGCACAGAAAATAAAAAGCACCCCCAATACTCTGAAACAGGAGCTATTTATAACCCCCACAGATTGGTCAAATATGTCCAACAAATTAAATTCCTTAAACACAGACTTATGTCTGTCTTGTTCACTAAATTTCCTGGTGCTTTGCAGGAACTAAACATACAATAGAAATACCTGTCAGGATGTCAGAACAACTTTGCCTAGGTCCAATTCCTTTCTAAGTTTTCCCCAAATATAGGTATTTTGTATTGGCATTGTCTGTGGTCCACTTGCGAAATCCAAGTCCAACTTCCTAGCTTATCTTTTCCTGACTTACAAACATCTATCAGCACAGCCACTGTGTGCCCTGGGAAACTGAGTACAGCACTAGTTTTAGGTCTTTATTTTTGATATATGTTTTTGTGGTGTGGGCCAGTCCTAGAGATTGAACACAGGGCCTGGGTACTGTCTCTAAGCTTTTTTGCTCAAGGCTAGTGCTCTAACACTTAAACCACATCCCCACTTCTGGTTTTCGGTGGTTAGTTGGAGGTAAGAGTCTCATGGACTTTCTTGCCTGGTGGGCTATGAACCATGATCCTCAGCTCTCAGCCCCCTTGAATAGCTATGTTTATAAGCATGAGCCACAAACAACCCACTTACCAACACTAGTTTAATGGACAGTAGTAGGCAATGCTGGTTCAAGGTTTCCTTTATGTTCTGAGGATGCCTTTAACCACAAACTAACCTACAAGTGTCTATCTACATTCACAGCCTCTCTTGGAAGCTATCTGTGATTTATTCCATGCACAACTGACGAAAGTATCTAACTAATTGTGGCACCATTTGTCCAATTAAGGCTGAAATGCACACTTAAAGACAAGTTATTTCCTTGACTGAAATCAAGGGGAAGAAAACCCTGTTTACTCAGAAAAGTTTAGCTAGGCTAACAATGATACAAACACAGTGGAAAATCACTAGTAGAGTTCCATGAAATATTGGAATATAAACCAAAG
Source organism: Perognathus longimembris pacificus (assembly GCF_023159225.1). NCBI lineage: Eukaryota > Metazoa > Chordata > Mammalia > Rodentia > Heteromyidae > Perognathus > Perognathus longimembris. Next base: position 5,996,665 of record NC_063174.1, read on the forward strand.
TCTCAGGTTGGTTGTTCAAACTATATTTAATAAGTACATGTGGAGTTATTCAGAAGGAAAAAATGCTTTGGCAATATCTGAGGGCAATGACTTTCATAACGTGTTGCAGGTGTTTCTCAGGAGAATAAAAGCAAGAAAGCTACTCACAAAACAAATCCCCCTGAGGAAAAGTACACACCTCAAACACCAAAAATGAATAACATGAAACTAAATTAAAAATCTTTAGTGCTAACATAACCCAGTTTATTTTTATTTTATGAATTTTGCCTCCTTTAGGCGATGATAGTTTTATCAAAGCTCAGAGAAGAACTATGAAACTTATTGGGGGAAAAAAAAACTTCTTAGGATTTGTAAAATGAGCAAAATCAGCAAGTGTCTGAAAATTACATCCTTTCAACACGAAGCCACTGCAGAGGACTAGGTTACATACTTGAACTAATGAAAGCAGCGGCTTAGATTCCTCCCACTATTATCTTTTTTTTTTTTTGCAAAGAGAAATTCATTTTATGTTACTCAAGCAAGTGGGATTTGATAGTCAGAATAATGTGCTGCTATGTGTCCTTCCTTTGTTACAAACCTCTTATTTGTCACTTTAGGATGTTTATCAATTCCTTGAAAAGATTAATCATATGACATAATGCAAAATATCCTAACTCAATATGGAATTCAATGCAGTCTTTGACATTTAAAAAAACCTCTTTCAGACATATTTACGAAGCAAGTAGTCAAAAGTTTCACCTCATTTGCTCTGTTGAAATAACTAAATAATGGGAAATTAAGCTTCTATTGTCATTACAAAGATTTGTCTTTAATTAAAACAAATTATGCAAGTAATTCATGATCATTATATTTGTTGAATGGATAAAATTTCATCACCTAGGAAACAGCACCAATACACGATCATATCCTTCCCCTCAAAAATATATGCACACATGCTTGTGGAGTTTCTCAGTTACACATTGCATACCTTTCTTTGACTTGAGTGTTTTTTCATAAGTGTGTGTATGCATGTATGTATGTGTGTATGCCTTTCTCCACAACAAATTAAGGAACTCATTTTAATGATAGTATGTTATTTCATAAAATGGATATGTGTAAGTTATTTAACCAGGCACATGTTGACAGATATTTTAATTATTTTGATATTGTAAACAACATTGTGATGGATATCATTATCTATACATCTTTGTGCACCTCTCCTGTTATTTCCCTCTTATCAATGTCAAATTAATAGTATCCCACATTGTACCCCCCCAAAAATTCATCAGTCCATACTCCTATCAGAAGTATAAGAACACATTTATTTTCTTATATTTACATCATTTCCGCTTTCCTGTTTTTAATTCTTCAACCTAAAAAAGACAGAATACTATCTAAATTTTAGCAGGTAACAATTTCTAAAAATGTATGTATGTCTTTGAAAGAAGTGTAAGTCAACCACTAAAGAACAAAGCAGATAAGCCCAATAATGGAGATAAAATGTAATCACACAAAGACAGTTCAAAAATAACAAAAGAAAAAGGACAGAAGAAATGGACAAAAAAACAACAGATAGTATAGAAAACAAATAGAATGTCAGACTTAAATCTATTAAGAGTAATAATATTACTAAATATACATGGTGTTCAAATACTCCCAATTAAAAGAAAGATGTCTAGATTGGATTGAAAGGGCAAGGCTCAGTCATTGGTATTATTTATAAAAAACAATACTATATATGTATATAGAAAATAAATATAAAATATATATTCTCACCATCTTTGAATGTATTTTATGTATCATATTTATAGAAAAATCTCTGAATAATTCCTAGTTAGAAACTAAACTACAAACTTCAAGAAACTATTTTGATATCATGATAGTAAAAATGATACCACAAGAAAAATGGAAATGTTTGAATTGGGTGAAAATGAAAGTATAAAGTGTATGCATTGTATTAAATCCATGATTAGAGGAAAATCTATAGCTTTAAAGATTCAGATTAAGTCAGGTGCTGGTGGCTCACGCCTCTAATCGTAGCCAGTCAGGAGGCTGAGATCTGAGGATCACAGTTCAAAGCCAGCCAGGGCAGGGAAGTCCATGAGACTCTTATCTCCAATTAGCCACCAGAGAATGGAAGTGGCTCAGTGGCTCAAGTGGTAAAATGTAAGCTTTGAGCTGAAGAGCTCAGGGACAGCACCCAGGCCCAGAGTTCAATCCCCACAATGGACAAAAAATAAAGATCCAAATTAGATACCTTGAACATATACGACAACACACATACCTTGGATTCCTTGAACTTGAAAATCAGAAAGAGTAAATGACACTCAAGTCAAATGGGAGAATGAAAATAAGAAGACAGAGAAATAACCTAAAAATGGAACAATAAAAAATTAATAGGCATTTTTAGAAGATCAGTTCGATAAAATTGGTGATATACTTGCCCAATATACTAAGTAAAAGTAGATGCTAATATCAAAGGTGAGGAGGTGACCATACTGCACACCTTAGGCTATTAAAAGAATACATTTTTATTGGGTGTTGAAGTATTATGAACAACTTCCTGCCAGGAAATGTAATCATTGACATGAAATGAACAAATTTCTTTCTTTTTTTTTTTTTTCTTGTTGCCAGTCCTGGGCCTTGGACTCAGGGCCTGAGCACTGTCCCTGGCTTCTTTTTGCTCAAGGCTAGCACTCTGCCACTTGAGCCACAGCGCCACTTCTGGCCATTTTCTATACATGTGATGCTGGGGAATTGAACCCAGGGCTTCATGAATACGAGGCAAGTACTCTTGCCACTAGGCCATATTCCCAGCCCTGAACAAATTTCTTGAAATACATAAATTAGCAAATCTTGCTCAAGAAAGAAACTTAGTAGTCTTACATTCATTAATTACTCAATTAGAAACTCAAAGTCTTACATAAAATAATGATCAGATGTGATGAATAAATAATGAATACCACATTGTGATCAGTTAGGGCTTATTTCAGAAATTCCTGATTGGCTTAACATATAAAAACCAAACAATGACTAAAAAGAATCACCAAGTGATCATCTGAATAGAAGCATAACAAGCGTTGGACAAAATGCAACCTCTACTTATGACCGAAAACTCTCAGCAAACTAGGTCTATAAGAAATCTTCTATTTGCTAGTTGTGTGTGTGTGTACACACATACATATATATAGGCTATGTATATATGCAAATATACTATGCATATATACTACATATTATGTATGCATGTACATAGCATCATATTTATGAGAAAAACCTGACTACATTTTCCTTATAACCAAGAAGACAAGAATCATTTGGAATCAATCTAGTGATTTTAACCAGTATAACGGAGGAATAGATAAATAGATGGATGGATGGATGGATGTAGATGTAGAAATTTGGGGAAGTGCAAGTCAAATCAAGTTTCTTTGCAGCCAGCATTGTTATCTATGTAAGGAAACCTAAGAAATCTCAAATAATAAAAAATAAAAAGACAACTAATAAGTGAGTTTAAAAGAAATTAAAGAGATGATTTATGAAAATTAATAAAGAGCATTTAATTGTATTTCTGTACATTAGCAGAAACAATTGAAAACTAAAGTTAAACCAGTCTGGAAAGTATCATTTACAATTTCAACAATATGTAAAATTATTCTAGACAGATTGGACCAAAAATTCAAGATATACAATGAAATATAGGGATTAAAGAAGACCTAAATGTGCACAGATGAATACTATTCTGTTGCTCAAAAGACTCAATATTGTTAAGAAGTCAGTTCTTCCCAAACTCATCTACAGATTCAGTCCTATGTTAATTAACATCTCTGTGTTTATTTTTGGCAAAAACAGTTATCAAGTTCATTTAAAGATATACAGAAGCACAAGGATGCTATACTTCCCCAGCTGTTTTCCACTACTGTTAGAGATGAATCTAGTGGTTCACACCTGCAACCCCAGGACTCAATGGGCTGAAGCAGCAGGTTGGCAAGTTCAAAGCTAGTCTGGACTACAGAGCAGTTTAAGGCCAGCCTGGGCTGCACAGTGAAAGTCTGTCTCAAAAAAGAAATACGAATTATTTTTCTAAAAAGGAAATGGTTGGAAAACCTATACAAAAGAAAGCCATCGTGAGTCTCCACTTAGGTCATTGTTAGAACAGTTAACATACAAATAAGAGAAATGGGGAAATAATCAAGGATTAACATGGATGGGGACAATTGGGACTCATATATTGTGGAAAAATTTCACTTTGGAAAAGTTCAATAGTGTCTCAATCTGTCCATTCCATTTTTTCAAGGAAATAAAATACATGTCTACATAAATATGCGAGCACTAATGTTCAAGGAAGCGTTATATAGCTCCTCTTACAAAAAAAATTAAAAAGCTCTACTAAACCAAAACCCACAGCTCCAAACATGATTATGAAGTAAATAAATTATTGATGGGGAGCTGGTGGCTCACGCCTGTAATCCTGACTACTCCAGAAACTGAGACTTAGAGAGGGTCCTAGGTCAAACCCAGCCCAGGGAGAAAACTCTGAGAGATGCCTTTCCCAAAATGCAAAAGGCTGCTCTGGAGGTGTGTCTCAGACGGTAGAGTACCAGCAGTGAGCAAGAAAGCTGGGGCTCTGATTTCAAGCCCCAGTGAAATAGAAAGAAAGAAAAGAAAAGTCATAAAGTAGAATTTGAAAAGAATGAAGTATTACTACACACAAGATGGAAGAATCTCTAATTACACTGAGTTTAAGTAAGACAACAAACAGGTATATATTCTATGATTATATTTACACAAAATGTTACCTAATTTATAAAGACAGAAAGCAGACCACTAATTGCCTTTAAGAGAGGGGAGAAGAGTTCAGTGAGATCCATTACAAAGGGACAGAGGAACTTTGGGGTGATGGATATGTTCATTATCTTGACATGGCAATGGTTTCACAGGTATGACAGTTATGTCACAACTCATCAAGTTGTATACTTTAAATATGTGCTGCTTACTTTACGTCGATTATGTCTTAATGAGTCTGTAATAGTATGTAGGAAAGAACCCATTTCTATGTACTTAGATCGGTGCAGATTCACCGTTAGTTTTTGCCAGTTCTTCAGTGGAGAAAAAAAATCACACCTCACTTTCAAAATTTATTTGGTAACAACTGTAGATAATTATTTATATAACATGTACTGACATCATTTTTCTTACTACTCAATAGATCTTATATTCACTAATTGTTCTATGGTCACTAAGAAGAATTATCCTTGAGATAATTAAAAAGATACTGGCTATGTGAAGGTTCTTTTGTTTTTTTTTAGTTTTAGTGAAACTTGTCATACTCTTATCCTGTAAGTTTACTTAGGTTCTTCAGATTCCATAATTATACTCACTGTTTCGTGTGTGTGTGTGTGTGTGTGTGTGTGTGTGTGTGTGTAATATTCTTCAAAAGACCACATTAAGGTAACATAGTGACCTCCCTCACTCTTAAAATACCCAGCAAAAATTAATTTTGTCTTACAACACAACAACCAAGCAGATCCAAAAGAATTTATACAATAACGTGCAGGTATTACATTTAATTTCACTCACTGCCTTGAAGATTTATAATCAAGCTTATGCTGAATAATTATCATGAACTGAAACGAAAAAATTCTCTCTGCTGTCAAATTTTTTGTTATACCTGTTTAACAATTATTAATTGGAGCAATTGAATCTTGATATAATGCTTTCTAGGTAATGATAGAGATAATTAGGGAATTTGTAGCAAATGCATAGAGAAGTCTAGGTAACAAGCATGATAAAGATAATCATTGAAACTTAGCTATTGCGTAATTTCTTTGACAAAGAATAGTGTTAAAGTTAACACTTAACTTCTATATAAAATGTCAAGGAAGACTAATGAAAGTGAGCGGGGAAAGTGCTGAAAGGTTAGTGTAGTAGAAAATTTGCTTAGACATTTTCACCATGATTGTGATGAGTTGTAGATCTTCTCTCAGGTGTGAATCACATTCTCTTTACAGACCACCAATTAACGTGTCTTTCTAATGGAAGCTGTATGTCCACATGCATTTTGTTAAAGAGTCTATTTCGGAGAGCATTTAATAACTCTTGAACAAATATCACTGTCATACTTTTCTTTTTGGAGCAACTGTTTTTTCCTAACAAATTAGACCCGCAATAAATGCTGCTATTGATGACAATAATAAGTACTTTTTAGGGAAAAGCTACTCAACCCCAGGAATTATGGTACTGGTAGATACTCAGTCTTCCCTGATTTACATTTTGCCAGTACTGTTTACATTTTCCAAAGAAAGAAAGTAAGTTCCTCTGTTCCCATCACATAGTTTCCATCGCTTAGAATTTTGAGTAGTTTGTGTGCTGTGTTTCTGTTAAGTAGTTGACCATATCTCTCAGCAGCTCTTGAAGAGGAGCCAAGGTGTTGGGCTTGAATCAAAGTGAGGCAGCAGAGGGGCAGAGGCCAAAGGCTGTCTTTGCTAGTAAATAGATGTCACTAAACTGACAAAAGAAGGCCTTTCCATAAACAGGAGGATTTGTTCCTCACCAACAGAAAGTGCAAATGTGCTTTTATCTTTGTGATTATTCCTAAACAATTCTGTCTTATAAGCTTCTAGCGTCAACTTGTCCTAAATCACAAAAGTACCCTGATCTGTGTTGTATCTCAGAGAATGATGTAAAGATGGATTCTTTTCATTGGTGATTCAATGACACAGTAATGCAAGCAATGACGTTTATAAACATAAGAAAACTGTATCTGATGGAAGAAGAAAGAAATTCTAATTTTGTTGGTGCAGTAGTATTAAGAAACCCCTTCTCACAGTGAAAAAGTAGCGCTCCAACTTGACAATTAAACACTGTCCCTTCCTTAAAAGCTTTCCAAATCCATATTCTTCCTTTTAAAAAGTACTTGTCAATTTAAAAATAAATCCTCAGAATTCCTCTGCTTATATAATTCTTACTTAAATACAAATCCAAACCAGAACAGCATACATATCAACTCTGTTTGTGACCAAGGAACAATGCTGTCAACTTATAAAACCTGTTTGAAACTATATAGTTTAGCAAACTTTTAGTTTCATGGCATTGAAAGTGCTGCCTTTATCATTTCAAGGCAGTTCAAGAGGTTTTCATTCTCTCTAATTCCTTCTGGAAACTTTGCCTTCGGTCGCATCTCTGTTCAGACTGCCGGTTCTGCCTGCCATTCTGGTCACAGCACCGTTAGCATGTAGGATGACAACCTTTAAATCTGACAGAAGAGATGCCTAAGCCAGGTATGCCAATATTAGAATACAAAGAAATAAGTCTGATTACCAGAAGAAAAATAAAGAAGGATGGCAAAAATGTTCAAGAGAAGCGGCTGAAGTGTCTTTTCTAGAAAGGGTGGAGGTTCGTTGACTTAGGGAGGCACCCTAAGTCAATCCTCTGGCATAATTCCAAAACCAAAGCCCACCCCAGACAGTTCAAAGAATTAAGATAGTGATTTTCAAGTTAAAGTCTCTCAAAATCTGCAATCATTGGGTCACATTTGGTCTGCTGTGGTATGGCTTTCTGGCCTTACGCATCTTCAGACATGAAGAAGTGATCGTTGAAAGACCACTAGATTTGTAGCTACTTGAGATCACTCCTGGCTGTAAAATCTAATTCCCTCCAGGCACTGGTGGCTCACCCTGGAGTCCCAGCTACTTTGGAAGGTGAAGTCAAAGGATAAAGATTTGAATCCAGCCCAGGCAAACAAATCCATGAGACTTATCTCCAAGTAGCTAGCAAATAGCCAGGAGTGGAGCTGCATAGCTCACAGGGTAGAACGCCAGCCTTCAGAGGTTCCACCAAGAGAGAACATGAAGCCCTGAGTTCAAGTCCTAGTACCAGAAGAAAAAAAAATTTAAAACCTGATTGCCAAAAGAAGAGGGAGCGGCCTCCCCAGCCATCGACCCCCATGGCAGCCATGGGAGGAAAGCGACAGAAATGCTGGTGCTTAGCGGCTCCCACCACATTGTTAGAGACATGTGAAAAAAAACAACTGTGGGAATGAGAAAGAAACCTGGAGTGCGAACCCGGGAGGGAAAACCTCTAGCCTCCTCTCCCTCGCCCCACTCTCGCCCAAAGCTGCGGGTGTCAAGCGCTTTATTGTTTAATCTCTCTGTAGAGTATGTGGGAGCAGAAAGCACAACATCCCCAACTTGTTACTTTGTCACAACTTTACAGAATACATAAGCACTTCAGTAAATACACAGATTTTTTTTTTTTTTTTTTTTTTTGCAAACTGTAAATCATCTGTGAGCCACCACTGTTCGACTAATTACAGCAAGAAGCTGTGCTCATTAGCTGTTCTCATCTGGCTCACTGCACGACCTAAATAGTCCGTAAATGAGCCGGTAATTATTGCTGCGTTACCACTACCAGCTCTGCTCACATCAAAATACCTCCACCAAATGTTACGCCTGTTGGTATTATCAGGTTAGAAATTTCATAAACATATTGAAGCAGTTAATTGGGAGATTATTTTTTAAAAATGTGAAAATAGAATCATCAGTGAAAGAGTTTTCATCAAATCTCAGATAGGCGGCTCCACCTATAGACAAGAACCTCAGAATGCAAGCGTCTGGAAAGATCTATTGCCTGCTTCTAGGGGGCATAGGAAACTAGGAGAGTAAAGATGTTTGACCTATCTTCAATGGGTGGAGGAAAAAACACACATCTTCCATCACCTAAAAACGGTCTCTTGACATGGGAAAAATGTACAGAAAACATGAGGTACCAGGCATAAGGTCTGAAAAAATGTTAGCCCATGGAAAAAACAAGCAGCAATATCAATCAAACTACATGATTTCCAATCAGAAAAGCAAACCACAATGCCAGTGAAACTTGATTATCTCCAGTTTCTTCATGGAGTTTATATATGGAAGGAGATTTTGAGAAAAGGATTACTTTATCTGTTCATAATGGTCAAGAGAAACAAGTGAAAACAGTTTGAAGAACTATATACCAAATGATATATTCTAAAAGCATCTATTTCTATTATCAGATGAAGAGATAGTTTATTTCTTATTGGCTCCTTCAAATGTTCTCTTATGGCTTTATTTTAGTTATCTTGGACATCTGAAAGTAACACATTTTTAAAGATTTGCTATAAGTCATATAGTTTTTAAGTTCACCCACACTTAACCAAATTTGATAAAAATCTGTTGTGAACATTTTGATTTAAAAAGAGAGTCTTTTGATATGGAGCACTTTGTTTTGTTTTAGATTATTTCTTGGTTCTGATCTTGAAAGTTAGAAACTGAATAAAGAAAATGCTCAGAGCTAATGAGTGTTCTAATCTACTAAAGGGAAGATAAACGCCAATTTCATGTGATTTTTCTACTGAGCTAGCTGCATGCATACAGAGAGACAACCCTTCCTATTAGGTTGAGTATTATCGGTCAGTAGTCATATTGACTATTTGTTAAGGTTAATATCACAAAGTGCCCCATATAGTACAAACTATTTGGCACACTTCGGACCAGATGTGGAATCTAATCCATCACTCTTGATGGATTCTGAAAAGATTGCTTTGTGATGAACACACTGAAGATCACAATGACAATGGCACCACAGGAAATCCTTCCCTTTGCCCACTCATTGACATCAATGGGTAAAAAATGTGCACCATATTTGTTGAGTTCTTTCCAGCTGCTATGTTTTATCAAGAAGTCCTCATATAGGTGAATATCGGGGTTTTCCCATGAATGTCATTAAGTTTTCCACAAAAGTCATAAAACTCTTCAAGCAATAAGTGCTATAAAATAAGCAAGTTATTCCTGCTGGGGACATCATTAATGTTGGTGTTATGTTTGAATTCAAGAGTTAATTTCCCCTTTTTATTCTCCTTGAGGTCTTTCTTCGAGAGACTGCAAACTTCTGATGCCAGACAATCTTCTCTGACAGTCATACCTTGCAGCTCAAAGACATGAATGAAAGCTCTCACCATCCCCCTCCCCCAAGAGCTTGCTAGAAGTGCAGCTTCTTCAGCTGTAATTCATATTCACAGGGTCCGAATCTGCATTGAATTAACTGGAGAGACACTGGTTGAGGTAAAAGCTTATATAGGCCTCCCTGGGTCTTTTCTCCACATGAAAGAAAAATCAAGTCAGTGTGCAGCCATGAAGAACTGAAGGCTGAGCAAACAAACAAGTGCTTTTTGGCAGTTTTAATTATCAACATATTTTGAAAGTTTTATCTGAAGGCCAGGCCTTTGTGTGCAGAAAGGCCTACTGGGTCCTGTGCAAAGCTGATGGCAAAACTAATCCTTTGCAATCTGATACCATATGAAGACATCTTTTAAGATGCCTGGTGTGTTGTGCCGCATACAGCAAGGACCTATCAGAGCACACTTACCGGTCCCCCATTAGCAAGGCCCTTCTCCTTGGATGACTTCCGTTACCTGCAGTGGAGGTATCAAATCTTCCTAAAATCCTTTCCACGTCTTAACCACTTTTACATCTATGATATTACCTTCATGTCACATATTTAAATTGATATATCTTCTAAACATCATCTTAGGAACACAGAAGCCCAGAGTTGTTTACTGAGTGTCCAAGTAGCCAGCAGCTAACAGGCGAATTGACGAAGTTGGTGTCTTCTAAAGTTCTTCCTTGCATTGCTATGTCATGTAGGGGCTTTGCTTGCCCGATTATTCGGTGACATCTTAAAATAGCCTTGGTTTTGATCCTGGCATCAGTCTACTAATGGAATCTACGCACTGGACACCTGTGTGCGTGGCACCCAGCAGAGAAAAAATATCAAGTCTTCCTGAGTTTACCAGGTGATGTGGTATGATGTAATAAGCACTAGGAGGGCACGGGAGAAAGCTTCTCGACTGAGTCCGTAGGGAGGTGCTTTTCCACTCCTCTAGGAAATCAGAGCAGCTCCCTGAGGGACGAGACTACACGTCCAAGCACTTGTTTCATATTCTAAGCAGTAGGATCTCAGTGAGGGAGAATTCAGTTGTGTGTTTGCATGTGCTCTCCAAGGTGTGATTTGGCCTACTTTGGGCTTTAATAGGGAAGGACAGATAGGAAACTGAAGTAACTTGTTGTGGTAGGATGCACAGCTCGAAGACCTAAAAAGGAAACGTGTGTGTGTATGCATACATATATATATATGTACACACATATATACATACATTATATATATATATATCCTGTTTTTGTAGGAAAAGCAGCTGTGTACGAAGAAAGGAAATTGAGTGCAGATGATACTTGTTCTAGTGAGAATAGGAGAAACCCACCCTGAATAAAGTCCTATCTAGGTCTCCATGTTGCACTTTCCTCATGAGAAAGGAGAGCAGCTTTTAGAGGAATTTTAAACCTAGTCATACTAAGAAACAGTATCAAGCTCAATCTAAAGGGAGTGATGTATTTTCTGTAAAATCCATTTCTTTAAAGAAAAGGAGTAAGTAAAGGGGATATTTTGCAGCATAATTGAAGTGCGGATCCATAAGTCTGTTTTGACCAATTTATGTGTTTAAGTATCTAGACTCTCCTTAATAAAAGAGAGGAAAAAACAGCTAACCTCTCCTCAGCTGACTTAAAGGAAACAAAAATGTCATCATCTCTAGTCAGGAAGAACTGGAAATTACATCTTTCCTTTGCCAGTGAACTCCAAATTACTGAAGAGCAGGACGGAGGTAGCTTTCAGCAAAGGCTCAAAACTCAGAGTGAGATGAGAGGTGATGAACATCCTCAGAACTCAGGGCCTAGCTCTGTCAAACAGAGCACAAATATTCACTCCGATTTGAACTTCTCATGGTAGTTTGCTCAGAAGAGAGGAGAGGAAGGGGTTGAGCAAAACTGCTCATTGTTTTTCTGTCAAATTACCAGAGTTTATCGTATCAATAAACAGGAATTGCAGTTCGACAGGCCACGAGTGTTACACTATAACATGTCCCTGCACGCTGAGGGAAACAGGAGGAAAGGAGAATACGTGTTCTGTCATCCAACTTTGCTTAGCATTTTATTTTTCTAAATCCACTAGGATAACTGTTAAGAGAAAAAATTGAGATCTCAAATGGCTATGGAAGACCATGCCTATAATGGGAGTCATTGCAAAGCTTGGCCACAGGGAAGACCCTGTCTCAAAAAACATCTTTTTATAAAATCTGTCTCCTTGCAGAGGAAATCCTCAGCATATTTATAAGGCCAGCTTCTAGTTGTCAGTTGTTGGGCTTAAACTCAAGGCCTGGGCACTGCCCCTGAGCTTTGTTGCTCAAGGCTAGTGCTCTGCCTCTTTGAGCCACAGCTCCATTCTGGCTTTTTGATGGTTAATTGGAGATCACTGTCTCTCAGACTTTCCCACTTAGGCTGGCTTCGAACCACAATCCTCAAATCTCATCCTCCTGCATAGCTATAATTACAGACATAGGCCACCAGTACCCAATGGCACACAGCCGTTTTCTAATTTCAAACTATTTCTGGGAACATTTACTAACAACTGTCAGAAGCTCTGCCCTGAGGTAAAACATGCTCCAATAATAAAATGGCAGTAGATTCCTTAAATTTGAATATAAACTCTCTCGATATTGGTTTCCCAGGATATTAAAAAATAGAAAACTCTATGAGTCCCACTTCTAAAGTATCCCAAATGAAGTCTAACAAAATGGAAGCACAGAGAAAGAAAAGTCTTCTTATCTTTGGGAGCTAGGTCACAAATACTTGTTTAACTAAGGTTAGATTGCTCTCTCTGTTCTTTCTCAGCTTCTCCATTAGAGCATTTTGTGGAATGGATTTTGTTCCAGAAGGTGCAGTGGCCTTGTCTTCTAAGGATGAGATAGAGTTCCCTCACAGTCTGTGGGGACCTCCATTGAGTGCTCTCTCTCTCTCTCTCTCTTTAAGGGTTATTCCATAGGAGAAAAAATAAAACCAGTCAACTCTACTTTTGTCAAAATGATCTACAAACCCAGGCATCCACCGTTTGTATATATGCCTAACAATAATGTACATTATTCTGGCTTTCTGTACTGTTATATCCAAGGTGTTTGTACCATTTTGTTTAGCTGACCCATTCTTCCAAGTGTAGCACTCCAAATGCTTTGCAATTATTTCTCACTGAGATTCTCTACCGGGGAAATGAATGAGCGAAACTCTTACAGCTTTCTAGACTCCAGATCCTTCTAGGCATTCTTCCAAACCTCTTCCTGAAATCTTTTCTGGCTTTTTGTTGGGTATCTCTGGACTCTGTCACATTTCTGTGTTAGTAACAACTAGTAACTGCTAGACTGTGTCTCCTTTTGATGTCATCCTTACAGGGAGTCAGACACTGTTATCTAGCCTGCGGTCAGTGCTGTCCTCCAATATTTCATTTTCTTCTTCATCTCTATCCTGATAAAGACTGCAATCTTTCTGCTGCAGAACCTCTCTCTTTCTAGTATATTGCAGTTCTACTGTATCTGTTATTACTGTAAAATCAAAACATACTTTGGAAGTCACTACAGGTTTTTCTTCCTCTGTAATCCTGGAAAGAGCATTTTAGTGTTTTCGTTGCTTTCATTATACAATAATTTCAACAAGTTGTTGCTATTGTTTGCTTTACCAAGCAAAGGTGATTTTAGTTTTTCCAAGAGGATTCTGCTTCTTCTTATGGCTATATTATTAATTATTAATATTAGTATTTTAGTATTGTCATTTATTATTATTAGGTTCTGCTATACTTTTATAATCTAGTCCACAATTTTGGCTTCTCAATTCTGAAAACATTGTTAACCTTGTATATTTAACAATTCGAGCTCACTCAAGAATTTGTTGTGAGAGGTAGAACCTGAAAATGTGAATTTAAAGCCATATAAATTGAAAGGTATTCCCTTGCTGCAAACACATGCCTAAAACAACAGGAACAGGGCAGCTTTACACAGTCAAAGCTGACCTCGCCACACCAGTAGACTAAACAGTGAGGAATATATTTGCAGATGAAAAATTCTTGTAGAAAAGTGCAATAAAATGTATAAGATTATTATTTACTCAAATGTCTGAAAGCATATTGACACATTATACACTCATATTTTAGCATCCAATTTACTTAGTTAGCAGGACTTCCATAGTCTAGTGCTATATGAAAAACCACCTTGCTGAAGTATCACAAATCTAGATGCCAGCCTTTATCAATGTCAGTATTCCAATTCAATGCACCAGGTCCTATTATTTTACCAAATTGAACTCACTTCCCAGGATCCTGGGCCTCTCTTTTGCATGCAAAGTGAGATGAGAATAGATGCCCTAGCCGAATGGCAAGAGGGACTGCCTCACAGGTCCAATTCTGCGACCAGACACACCAACTAGAATCCACTCTTTCCTTTCTGGAAAAGACTGAGCAAAGACACAGAAAGAGGCTCCTCTTACTATGCTAGTCTCTCCATGTGAAGAAAGCATCAGAAATGAGGAACAAACTTTCCCCCAAAGAGTAAGCTAATAGCACACAGAAGGTATAGTATGAGAAGTGTCAATGCTGACAAGAAAAGGTATGTTTATTTTGTAGCTTGCCCACTGTTACAAATATTTTTTTCTTCTGGCAGTTCTGGGGCTTGAACTCAGGACCTGAGCACTGTCCCTGGCTTCTTTTTGCTCAAGGCTAGCACTCTACCACTTGAGCCACAGCGCCACTTCTGGATTTTTCTATATATGTGGTGATGAGGAATCAAGCCCAGGGCTTCATGTATACAAGGCAAGCACTCTACCACTAGGCCATATTCCCAGCCCTGTTACAAATCTTTAAAAGTGTATACCTGTAAGGACAGAAGGGTATGTTTGAAGGAAAGATAGCCATATTTACTGAATGGTCAAGGGCCCTCTCCAGATGCAGCTAGGAAATTAGAAAAGAAGTTAAGTAGAGCAAAAGAAATGCAGAAAAATATAGGAAGAGAAAGTACAAGAGCCAAGAGAGAAGAGGAACTGCTATAGTACTAACACTGAGCTATGGGGAAAGACAAAGACACGTACTGACTGACATTCCGGACCTAGGCACTAATAACCAGCTGTTCTTGTGGCTTTTACCTCTTCCTCTCGGTGATTAGTTAAGTCTCTGTGCTCTTGTCTGCCTCTACACCGAGCCCCAGACCCACGCAACCTGTTTATAACAGTGGCATCCACGTGGTAGGTCCCATTTGTGTGCACTAGAGTAGAATAGAAGAGGGTACAGTGTATTGCATGAGGTCAGATGAGTACTGTTTTGAAAGTTGGAGGTCACCATTGGTGGCTGTCTTTAATGTACTACTTCACAAAGCAAAATGTCTCTTTGTATTGTGGCCTGTGGTCAAAAATATCTGGAAAACACTAGTTTACAGGACATCTTCTTCTGGCTGTTTCTCTGGCTCATTAAGGGAGAAAAAAATTCTAACTCCCACAACATGTCCTCCTCTGTTATATAATAAAACGGCCCTCTAGTCTCCCCAAGCAATGTTGAAGTCATTCTCATTTTCTCACAGCATAAATGCCTCCTCTTATAAAACCTACCAATATTACATTCTCCTTTCTAGAAGAACAGAAAAGAAGGTTCCTTTTATGTATGTTTTCTTAGGCTTAGTGAGCATTAAATTTCAAATTAATATATATTGAGTGAATAGAGGAGTGACTATTAAAAGGACAATAAATAAATAACTATTAGTCAACTATTACACAAAATGATCACAGAAAAGAAAGTCTTATCCCAATGCATCCCTATTTATTCAAAACAAGTGAACATCAGCGTATTCAGATAAATTGTTTAATCTAGATTAAATGAGTTGTTATTAATGATCCCAAAACGTATCAGTTTTCAAACAATATTCATACTTGACTCTACAATTATATTAAGTACAAGTTCTTTTATGGATGGATACTTATCACTCAATTAACCTGTTAATCACCTGTTAAATGCATGGCATCTGCCAGTAGTTACAAAACATTGAGCGGAATATCTTCTTCAAAGGTACTTACTGCCCTATCATCTTTATGAAATGGCTCTTGTCCTATTTTGAAGATTCCAGTTGAAACTCTTTTTCAATTGTGTAGATTTGGGATAATAAGTGTTAAGTTCACATTTTTATTCCAACCAGTTAATGGAAACAGGAAACTCCAACGTCTCCAAATAAGGAAATTCTTTTTTCCATATATCCCTACTTCTGGGCTTCTACTCCAGTATTGAGATTCTTGAAGAACTAAAGCTTCGAGGCTGAACAACCATGTGTGTAGAGTATCAGAATACTCACTCTCCATGGCGTCATGTAAATGCCTTTCACACATCTTCCTGTCACTTTTTCAGGACCATAATCCTCACACCTGAGGGTTTCATTAATGCTGCCAGGTTTGCCATGTGGGGGCCCACGTACCCTGATTCCTTCCTTCCTTTCTCCACCTTATTCCATATCTATGATTAGCATCTGTTAATAAGAAAAATGCGCTGTTCGTTTCATTTTTGCCTTCAGAAAACTCACCTGAAGAGTCTGAAGGCTGTATGTAAACGTGACGACATTCGTAGAGCTCAGGAGTCACTCCGGGAGCTGAAAGGGGCCATGTCTACTGTCTGTCTCAGTGTTTGGGCAGATGTAGGTCTTAGTGATCCTGGATAGTGCTGTGCTTCTGCACTCTGCCCCCTGCTGTACTGTGCTGACACAGGCCCAAAGCAACAGAGCTCAGAGTGCAGGGTAAAGCAGGAGGCCTCATCACATAATCCATGCCAAGAAGCAAAGCGATGGAGATCAAAGGACTGGGGTCCCAGCATCCCTCCTTCCCCTAACTTTCTCCAATAAGCCCTCCTGCCAACCAGCAGCACCACAGTCTAGAGACTAAGTCATCAACACGTGGACCTTTCAAAGGTTTGCAAGACCCACACTGAAGCATAGACCGGGAGACTGTTTTTAATCCAGACTCAGAGAAAGCTAGAATTAGGCATCGTCTCTGCCTAAGGATCCATTTTTCAACTGGAATGGAGTGTGCACACGTGTCTATGTGTGTGTGTGTGTGTGCGCGTGCATGCACACCCATGGAATCTATAACCAAGGGTACTTCTTTCCTTTGACTTGAGGGAGAGAATTGTGGCTTTGTTCAAATAAGGATAGATTCTTGAGAGACACAAAATCCTGTGGCCACGTGTTGACGAACAGGCTGGGGTGTGCTCAGCCCCTTCCCATGCAGACAGATAACGGGAAGAGGTGAGCCCAGTCACCGCCTCGGACCTGCTCGGCCTGCTGACACTCCTGTTGTCTTGATTTGGCTGGAAAGCAAAGTAAAGGCTCAGATTTCGCAGTGTCTAATTTTTCTAAAAAAAATTGATAGCGTAGAAAAACTTACATTCCCAATAGTCAGAAATGTTGACGAATTTTATCTTTAGATTGGTCATTTGAACCAATTACTAGCTTAAGAAAATGGCCTAAGGATCTTTCCATGTACAATATTTCAAAATAGTATATATAAATTACACACATATGCCATATATGCAATATATATGTATGTATGTATGTATGTATGTATGTATGTATGTATGTATGTATGTATGTATGTATATCTAGGTCTCTAGGTTCTCCTACATGTCAGAGGGGCCAGGCTGGTCAGAAAGGAGAGAAATGAGCTTTGGGTTATGTAGCAGGCTATGAGAAGGGGGAGGGGGAGGGGTCTGGTGAGGCCCACACAAGAGCAGCCTTAAAGGGAAGCTGTAGATTCTCTACCAGGAGATTCCCCTAGGCTCTACCTCAAGAAGACCCACCATTGGCCCTGCAGTAAATGAGTCCCGAGGGTTCCAAGAGACCAAGGAACATACTACCCCATCCTACATTAGACCTGATGCGATCATAGTGACTCTTCTAACATTCCAATGACCAAGTAGGCTGAAGTATATAGCAATGATTTATTTGTGTTACTACTGATATCTTCACTATTGAAAATGAGTAATTTAGAACTGAGTTACACGGGATGCTATTTTTATACCTGCTTCCTTTTCACAGTTTATTTGTTTTTATTTGAATTGTTAAATGTGTATTGTTTTATTTCCATATTTTCTTTAAAAGTAGGGATCCAAGTTTAGGTCCAACGTTTTTGACAAATGTAAAATATTCTTCTCAGTAAAATTAAATACGTTAAGTAATCTTTCTTCCTTTTGGGGAGAAGGGAGTTAGATTCTCCCAGAGACATCTCAGTCGGCTCCCTCTTTTCAGCTGGGTTACAGCCAGATTGCAGGCCTATTCCTTTCATGTGTCCCCTATTCAGTGACTGAATTCTTTGTTTCTTATTATTATATTCCTTGCTACATTTCCATACACTTAATTTGTTTCCTATATTAAAGTTCAAAAAAGTTTAATTCTCCTACTTAATTAACAATTTATCCAGGATCAGAATTCAAGAGTAGATTAATCTCAGAATTAGAGAGCTTTCAATATTGTTAAAGCATGTCATGTTATTACTTGTACGTGATTCTTCTCTCTGAAAATGTTTGACATTATAAAATCTCTACTGTTGAAATGTCTGATGCTATGAAATGATACATATTCTTAAATATTCTGTTGGAATCTGATGGACGCGTCTTGCCTGAAAATTCGATGTTTAAAGTCTGAGTGATCCCCTTATATTTTTTGGTTACTTTCTGTCTACAAAATCCCTTTTAGTAGATTCTCCACCTTTTAGTTATATAATTGTCCCCCTTTGTTTCTCCATATATGTGTATATAATTTTATTTTTCTAAACTTCAAAAGGTATGACTTATCATGAATCACCCAGTCCTTATTATATCAGAATCATCCATTCCTTATTCTCCTCATCTCTGTTCCCTCCCCACTCCCCAGAATACTTCCCATTTACTTTATTGTGTTTGGGGATTGAGAATTCTTGCTGCATTTGGTGCCTGCTCCAAATTCTCTGCATTGTCCTCCTAAAGTTGAGAAATTCAATGAATATTATTCCAGAAAACTTTCTTATATTAATTTTTGGGGGGTCTTAAAGTAATTTTATGGCTTCTTTCTGTATTTTATTTCTAGAAATCCTATTGACTGGAATTGGTCCTCAAGTGATTACTTTTCTCTCCAATTTTCTATTTTTTTTTAATTTTAGAAATAGTCATTTTTACAACCATATTACCATTTCTTCAATTAGACTTTTATTTTTGCTATTTGTAGTAGGCCTTGACCCAAAGTATCCATGATCTCTAATCAATAGAACATGGCAAAGAATTAAACCTGCATGTGGAATTAAAGTGGTTAATTAGCTGAATTTAAAATACATATTTTTCTTGTTACACAAATTTGATTCACCCAAAGGAATTCCGAGTGGTATATAAACATGGAACATGATGCAGAGGGGTCAGTCAGAGTGGTACAGAGTGACTTGATACACTGTTGCTAGATTTAAAGAAGGAAGGAGGCCGTGAGTCCAGGAATGCAGTCAGCCTCTGGAGCTAGAAAAGCATGGACAATAGTTGCAACTCAGCTGATACTTTTTATGGACTTCCCACTTATACAACTCTAAGCTAATTAAGTTTCATTGGGTCTTATAAATTAATTCATTAATTTATTGTCAAAGTGATGTACAGAGGGGTTACAGTTTCATACATAAGGCAATGCGTACATTTCTTGTCCAACTTGTTACCTCTTCCCTCATTTTTCTCCTGTCTTTCCCCCGCCCCGTTTCCCACCCCCCTCACCCTTCCCTAGTTACAATACATGTATATACAATATCCAGGGTACCAAAATCAGTTACAGTGACATCAGGGGTAAAACCCTTGGGAAGAAAGACAAAAGAAAAAGTCATGGTTTCACATGGTGTGTTGAAAATAACATCAATGATAAAGCATTTTATTTTCATAATTTGGAGTTCATTTCACTTAGCATCATCTTATGTGTTCATATGGACATAGCTATTGAGCAATTGTGATCTTCTGCTAGGATTATCCTAGATGTATACTAATTATTCCCGATGAGGGAATATGTTTCTTTGGTTCTGGCTCACTTCACTTAGTATGAATTTTTTCCAAGTGCTTCCATTACCTTACAAATGGGAAAACGTCATTCTTTCTGACAGAGACATAGAATTCCATTGTGTAGATGTACACATTTTCTTGATCCATTCATCTACTGAGGGGCATCTGGGTTGGTTCCATATTTTAGCCATGACAAAATTGTGCTGTGATGAACATAGTTGTGCTGGTGGCTTTGGCGTGGTCTTGCTTGTAATCTTTTGGGTAGATACCCAAAAGTGGGGCTGCTGGGTCATAGGGAAGCTCTATTTTAACCTTTTGAGGAACCTCCATACTGCCTCCCAGAGTAGTTGAACAAGATTACACTCCCACCAACAATGTAGTAGGGTTCCCGTTTGGCCACATCCCTTCCAGGATCTGTTATTATTAATTTTCTTGATAATGACCATTCTTACTGGGGTGAGGTGGAATCTCAGTGTTGTTTTGATTTGCATTTCTTTTATGGCCAGTGATGTTGAGCACTTCTTCATGTGTCTCTTGGCCATTCTCATTTCCTTTTCAGAGAAGTCTCTTTATAGGTCATTAGCCCATTTGGCAGGGGGCAGTTGGTTTTTTGGGGATTTGTTTCAATTTTTTGAGTTCTATGTATACGTGACATATGAGGCCTTTGTCTGCTGTATGGCTACTGAAGATCTTCTCCCAATCTGTGGGCTTGCTATTTATCTTGCAAGCTATGTCCTTTGCCAAGCAGAAGCTCTGCAATTGGATATAATCCCATTTGTCCAACCATTCTTTGATTTGTTGTGTTTCTGGGCCTTTATTAAGAAAGTTTTGTCATGTGTCAAGGAGCCCAAGTGTTTCTCCTATTCCTTCCTGCAGTTTTCAGAGTATCTGATTTTACCATGAGGTCTTTGATCCATTTCGGGTTGATTCTGGGGCAAGGTGATAGATATGTAAGGATTTGTAACAGGTGTTGAACCAATTTTGCCAACACCGTTTGTTGAAGAGGCTGTATTTCTTCCATCCTATTTTTTAGCTCTTTTATCAAAGATTAAGTAGTCATAGGTCTGCAGGTTCATTTCTGGGTCTTCAGTTCTATTCCATTGGTCCTCAGACCTGTTCTTGGACCAGTACTAAGCTGTTTTGTATTACTATAGCTTTGTAATAGAGTTTGAAGTTTGGTATTGAAATTCTTCCAGCACTGTTCTTCCTACTTAGGATTGCTTTAAGTTACATTGTTTTAAACCAGTAAATTTGTAGCGATTTGTACAGTGACAATAGGAAAGTAATATGTCACCATATTTTCAAATTTTAAAACTTTTCAATTAGTCCTACACGTTATCTTTATTGTACCATTCAATACTTGCATCACAAAATAATTTGTGTTGTTTTGAGGATATTAAATATGGAGTGTGTTTTCTTTGAACATATATGTTGGATCTGTGCTCTCTGAAATTCTTTCATTTTTCCCTTATTTTTGTGCATATTACATGTTTCTCCAAAGGTCCAGTGCCCTTAACTGCACATTTGTATATGAGTGAAGCACTAAAATGATCATTGGCAACTCTTTTTACATGGAAAGTCTTCTTGACCAGTGAGTGTTACCATAAGCAACCAAGTAGGGACCTGGCTATTTCTTTGGGAGATTCCCAAATGCCACTATCTACAATATATGTTTTATTCCTTGGTCAGATTTTCCAAGAGATACGGATCCATCTACTATGTGAGACACATTTCATTACCAATTAATCATATATCATTTCATTGCCATTAATGGAGAAAGAACTGTTTCTCTTTTTGCTCAATCTCTAAGCCATTTTGCCATTTGGGAAATCAGCTACAAACACCTCTGTTGCCTGACCAGAGTTGAAACTGTTCAAGAGATGGTGATCCAAGTAGCATCTTTCTCACTAGTGAGGTTACAAGAAAGTAAGTTAAGTGTGAAAGCCACAAAAGCTCTCCATGTGCCTGTTTAGGGTAAAACTTGGGTCGTGCACATGAGGAATGTCTTGAACATCTCACTTTATTGAATTAAACTCCGCTCTTAAATAGGTCAGAGAGAGGCAGGAAGGGGAGGGGTATATGTGCACCTATCTAAGGACTGTGAAGGGAAGCCTGAGCTGTCCGTCAAGGGCGGAGGGCCAAGGGACCAATCCTAAGAGGTGGCCTAATTCTACATCACAGCCCACAGGACCGCCTCTGGGTTCATCACCAGGCGCCATCTTAGCCACACGTGGTCCCAAGGCTGGGAGGCGGGGCCAACTAGAACCACTTTTCCGGGTTGCTGTGTATCAGCCACAGGTGACCTCAGGGCTGGGAAACAGGCGGAGCCAGCTAATTGCCTCTTAATGATGCAAGGCATCCGGGCATGCCCCACAATGTAAAATGCAAGATAGGATATAATGCCAGGAGTATCTCTGTAGTGATGTCCTCTCGGGTAAAATCATAAAAGTGGTCACCAGCACACACACACACACACACACACACACACACACACACACAACGTGCCTGCTGTCTGTCTTCTACTGAAGTGAGGGAATCTGAGGACCAACATTCACTGTATGGACTTTAAAGAAATGTTTTTCTTTTCAGCCACCTCCTGCCCCAGGCTATTGGATTTTTTTCTGGCTGTGATCCTGAATTTGGAAGCTCACAACTGTTAGATGTGCTTTTAATCTTCCCCGATATCCCCTTGCAAATAGATTTCAACATTCTCACTCTTCTCAGTGATTTAACACCAGTACTTCTGCTTCTCATCTTCTACGATTTTATTGACATCTCTATCTGCTGCAATCTACTATCCCTTCTGTGAGCTCTTGAAATTTTATACTTTAAAAAATATGTTTAATGACATGTGCAATTTCAGTTAAAAATGGCTTCATCAACTGATTGTGCATAATTTTAATTCCTTTTGTGCTTCTCTGTGTTTTCCAAAATTTATGTAATGAATATATAATCTTTTTATAATCACAATAACTGATTTTTATTTCCATTAATTCTAACTTATTTTACTTATTTTTCATCTTTCTGATTTTATTTGCTTTCTCATTTGCTCTAAAATTTAATTTTAGGCACTTTTCATCTACATAAATGACCCAATTACTCCATTACTAATTTTTTTAAAGATCTAACCATATTTTATTAAAAGGCAAGTACTATTTACAAAGGTGTTAATAAATTATTAGCACTTCATAGATAACACTTTGCACAATGCATAGCTTACAAATTTAGAAAATGTTATGAGTGAGGAAGTTAGATAGAGAGAAAGCTATTAAATTGAGTACAAACATATACAAGCATTATTTAGGCTCTAGAGATGATAAAACTGAGAAATGTCAAACTTAGGTAACTTACAGAAACCCCCGTCCATTCCACTGTGCATTACTTCTATAGACCAGGGCCTTGTTTAGCTCTGTGATTTTTTAACAGGAAAAAAAAAAAGATTATTTGGGCATTCAACTGGAATGAACCATAGGCCAACATTTTGTTTATGCCCTTTATGTCTTAGTTTTTCATTGATAAAAGAGGAAAGTGAAATACCTGTGTTCTTTCTTTTTCTTTTGGCTTCTAGAGTTGATTTGAAAAAATGATGTGCTATTAATAAGTCACAAAGAGGACTAAACGGAGTTCTAGAATAACAATGGAGCATCATAACCGGAAAGAATTGTTCCCAGGCTGGTTTGCAGCATGCCTTGGGGCCTCTCCGGCTCAGGGGACCCAGCAGAACTACCTTGCCGAAACAAAGGCTCTCCTGCATCTCACTCATGTGCATTGGGCTGCTTCACTCCTCTCCTCTGAGCCTCTGTGATTACTAATGCTTAATTTTAATGGATGAAGGGAGGATTTTGGTGTGGGTGGCTTGCTTCTTCTTTTTGTCGTTGTTAAATGTACCAACAAACAATCAAATCAAAGAAAGAAGAATACAAAGAAAGTGGGTCGTGAATAAACAAAAAGGTCAGGACTCTGGTGTGTAGTGCAATTTCTGGGGAACGATTAACTACACTGTGACTGGCAGATTGAACAGTACCTTCTGCTCTCTTTTGCCAGCAACTATGCAATTATTCCAGGTGTTGTAGTGGAATGACTCTATCAAATTTTATAGGATTAATCAGCATGTAAATGTTGGCAGGCTTCAGACTCGGATCCTGACTTCAGGTGCAGCACTTAGAACAGATGGAGAGAAATACCTCTTGGTTTGTTTTTTAAAAGGATTTATAAATTAGCCAAGTTCGCCTCACCCCAGATAGACTTTACTTCATGACACTTTAGTCAGAACAACCCCTATCTAGAGTGTACAAAGAAGCATCAATGTAAGTGATGAAAGTAATCTCAGAATGTGTCATGTGCATGAAGATTATGATTACAATTCTCTATTTCTTGTGTGAGATCTAAGGAAATATTATAAAATTTACCCATTGGTTGCACCTCCATGATTCGCCATCACAGTAAGTGCAAAAGGCAACTAAGTCTCCATTATCTCCATCTGTGAAATCTTCCTTCAGTGCTACCAGAGAGGTTTAGTTTAAGAGCCCTGTGATGGAACTCTGTGATGTGTTTTGGGGGGTGTGTGTGTGTGTGTGTGTGTGTGTGTGTGTGTGTGTGTGTGTGTACTGTGTCTCACACACTTGCTTAGCTCTGTTGGTCAAGGCTTCTCCATGACCGCTTGGGCCATTCCTCCAGTTTGGCTTCTTGAGGGTTAACTGGAGATAGGAGTTCCTTGGTTTTGTCCATCAGGGCTTTCTTTGAACCTTGATTGTCAGATCTCAGCTTCCAGAGTTGATAGGATTAGAGGCAGGAGAGAGCTACCCACCAGAGCCTGGCTATCATCTATCATGTAACTATTTAGAATAAATAAACTTCCAATGGCTCCTCATTGCCCACCACAGTGATAGTTGATTGCTTGTTCCTGCTAAACCCAGTTTATTCACTCCATGAGTAATGGTGGCTCACTGAAGCTCTGGAGTGGTGGAGAAAGGGGGGGACGAGGCTGTCATGTTTAAAAATGTTCCCCTAGAAGCTTTGACTCCCATCCCCAGCTCCAGAATGTAGAGTTCAAACCTCTATTTTCCTAGACAAGGTTCTTCAGTGCTAGTGTAACCTGTCTGCTGCCCAATCTTCAATCCTGTTTCTAACCAAATGAATCCCAATCAGAGAAGGTTTGCAACTGTACACGTATTCCTGCCTCTAGTGTTATACTTTTGTTTTCCTTTCCGAAAAGGTTAGTTCAAGCTTACCTTTGTCTCTCTCCCTCTCCCTCTCCCTGTCCCCCTTCTTCTCCCTCTCCCTTTTTCCACCCCTCTCTCTTTTCAGTGGTCCTGAGGATTGAACTCAGGGCCTAGCACTTACCCACTTACCCATCTTTGCCACTTGAGCTATGCCCTTAGTCTACTTTGCTAATTAGTTCTTCATATATATCTTTCCCCTGGGCTAATTTCAGATTGATATCTTGCTGTCTCCACCTCCTAGGTAGCTGGGATTGCAGGAATGCCTAACTATTCCAACTCTTACTTTCATCTCATCTTTTCCAGGCTAGGTTTCTTGCCCTACCCCCCATAACTGTTTTCTCTGCGTATAATCCTTCTTTGGATCTCTTGTTTGCTCATCAATGTGGCTGGGCCAAGACTCATTTAAAATAGACGCTGTGCTGTTTTATACATGCTGGACCAATATTTGCCATAAATATATGGTTTAGCAGCTCCATCATACTTACTTGAAAAGTCTTTTTTTCCTCATTGTCATATTTTTGTTCTGTTTTCTTCAAACTTTTTAATTAAGCAGTAAATAGAAAAGCAATATTTTAGAAGTCATTATTGTATGTCACACTGTATGGTACAACTGTCCATTAAATTTACAAATAAGATTCAAAGCTCAAATGAATTACTCAGGGAATCTTTGTCCCTATTTACTGCACTCTGTTGGAAACGATTTAAATTTTCAGCAGATTTGTCAAATAGCCCCACGCCTTTACAGGCCAAGAGTTAGTCATTAGAGAAAGAATTAATTCACCCAACTATTTCTAAAAACATTTATTTTGATGATGTACCATCATATGAAATATACTCATTAATAATAAGAAGAATTCTGCCTTGAAGGAAGCAAGGTAACATTAGAGGTAAATGTAGATATTACTGAAGGCCTATTCTCTTGAAACAAGAAAGTCACTAAGTGTTGTTGCTGTTTTTATGAAAAGACAAACAAGATAATCTGGCCTGGATTTTAAGCAACATATTTTATGTTATATAGTGGTACAACAAAGAATATCTCAGAAGGACAACGTACCAAGCATCTTACATAATTTGACATTTTTAACTGAACTCATAAATGGGGTAAGAAATAAGAAGCTTGAATACTAGCGTCAAAAGAAAAAGAGCCCAGAAAATGAAAATAATAGGAGCTATTTTATCAGAATCTAAGTCTTAGTTTCTCATTTTTCGCTTCAAATCTTGGTCTGATTTTGAATTAGAAAAGAAATGGATAGCAATTTGGAGTACAGAGTTCAGCCCGAGAACTGGAGGCAGAAAGCCGCCGGAATGCAGCAGGCGCTGGCGCAGCGGGAGCTGGGGGCTGGCTGTGCGCTGGGGGGTGAGCGCTACGAGAGGACTTGGCAGCTGGACAGAGGCCTGGCGACGCTTGGGTTGTGGGAGATGGAGGAGAAAACTAGGCCTAGGGACTGGGAATATAGTACAGCTATGAATACAAGACAGAAAAGACAAATTGTCCTTTTTACTTGACTAGACAGTAAACGTATTGATACAGGTACTTACAGGATTGTTTTCAATGCTAACTTAGAAAGTACCGTTATATCTGTTGAAATAGGAATCAGCGTCCTCTAATTCTAGGACAAATAACAGACTTGAATCCTGACTGCTTAAAGGTATCTTGTTAAGCTGGCATCTTTAGCCTGTCTGCACAGAGGGTCTTGAAGAATACTCTTCCCATTAGATATTTCTACACCATAGTAGAATGCTGACCAGGCCTTCTTCCTGAATGAGCTCATTGGACAGAATACAGCTGTTGGTCAATCAACAGTCACAGCAGAAACCCAAGAAAGGCCTTTGGGCCACCGTAACAGATATGAGACACAAAAAGTATCAGATGCTTTTGCTTTTTTACTCAGAATTTATTTGCTTTACTGAGTACTGCAAGAATTTATCAGAAAAGTTATAGGTGGATATTCATGTCAGCCAGGGTAGATCGGGTTATCATTGTTTTCAAAAACAGAAATTTAAGTGCTTTAAAACAGTAGAATCATCAGGAGCCAGTGGCTCATGCCTGTAATCCTAGCTGCTCAGGAGGCTGAGATCTGAGGATCATGGTTCAAAGCCAGCCTGGACAGGAAAGTCCATAAGACTCTTACCTCCAATAAACTACTCCGAAAAAGAAAGTAGAAGTAGTACTGTGGCTCAGTTGGTAGAGCCTTGGGCACAGAGAGGCTCAGGGACAGCATCCAGGCCCAGAGTTCAAGCCCCAGGACTGGCAACCAAAACCCAAACCCAAACCAAAAATAGTAGGGTTCTGTTTCTCACTCCTACCATCTGCCCCTTACAAGTTGACAGGAAAACTCAGCTCCTCATTGTCACTCAAAAGAAAAGAAACTGATGGCCACGTGGAGTGAGGAGTACACACACACAGCCTTCCTGGATGGTCCAAACAAGATGAAAAAGAGTGGCATATACACAGCTTCTTAAAATATCCACCTGAAGGTAACGCACATCACTTCCTCATTTTTGTGGTCCAGGTAAATAGGCAAAACATACTTAGCTTCATGGATTAGGGAGTTACAACCCAAATGTCCATATGGCAAAGAGGATTCTGAAATATTCCAGTAGATATGAGGTCATGGACGTAGAACATTTGTGAACTATGTAAAGTTTTAAGATGGCCATAGTAGAAAGTGTTGTAATTGTGAATTCTTGCACTAATGGGCATTTAGTCATCCTGTACTGAAGACAACAACTTTTCAGTGACATATTTCTAATAGCTATCTAATGATAACCGTTCTCTAAGAAGCTATTTCTGAATCAAGCCTGAGCTAGCTGGACAAGAAGTTATTCCAGTGCCCCATGTTTAACTTCCGGTATTATACTCCCAGGCTTCAAGACTTCAAGAACAAGGACTGAGTCTAGCCAACAATTGTTGGCCCATTTCTAGTAGTGTTTTCGCTCATACTATACTCGATGGGATACTCAGGAGCTTCCTCGACTCAAGAACTAGTCCTCTTGGGCTCTGGTCTTGTTGGCCCATGGTTTGTGAACTTGACTCTTGGAGTCTGAAGGTATTTAGGCTAATATTTTAATCAATTCTGCTACTGATACCAACTACAAATAAATGGTTCCATGCCTGCTTCCATCTTCTATATTTTAAAATAAGCTTTAGCTATTACAATATAAAGTAATACACTTAAGTGACTCTAGTTGTGGCAACTAAACTGCTAATACTCCTACTTTGTTCTTTTTTGGGGGTATGTGTTCTTTGAGTTTTAGATATGTTGGTAAAGTGACAATGCAGAATTTCATTCCTAGAGGGCAATGTAGTTTTTGAGGGTGATTTTCCAGGTCTGTGCTTTAAATGTACCTACATACCAATTTAAAATTCTCCTAGAATAATTACACTGTCATACATCCTGTATTAGCTGTATTTTTAAAGTACTGGTTCTATACTTACAAGAAGAGACATGATGGTTTTAACATTAAACAAACCCATCTCCTCTTGTTTAAGTGGTAGTTACATTGCTATATCAGAGACTAGACTTGGCGTGGCAGCAAAGCCAGGACTGGGTTGTGTTTGAAAAGACATCAAAATCTCCCAGAAGACACCAGAAAAAAATCTGCAAAGCCTTTCTAATTTCAATAGAAATTAAATTATTCATTTCCTCTTCTCAGGCCTTTTCTATCTTTGGGCTGGCAAAGCCCCAGGTAATTCTTGAGAAATAATTCCCAGTTAATTGGTTAACAGACACTAGCCCACGGGTAAAATGTTTATTAACAAGCACATAAAATATAAAGGTTGTACATAGCAAAGAATTCTTAAGCGCAACATTCTGTTACTCTTTCACCAGAACTACTACTCATTAATGTGTACTTTTTCTCTGATCTTCCATATCTAATGGTCACTAGAAAAGTCGTAACTTTTATCACTTTTGTCTCTTTTGCACTGGGGGAGAGGAAAGCCAGAAGTGTCCTGGGCTATCATAATTCGTATCCTGGTATTACACAGCCAGGAACTAGCACAACCCTTCTTCACCTGTCTCCAACTCTTTGTTCCTTTCTCAAAACAGCGAAATTTCCCTAAAACAAAATAAAAAGACTTGATTATTTATTTAGAAAAAATGAGAAACATGCCCCTTCTTTCTTTTCCTTCTTAGGCCAGAGGAAAACGCCATCCGTTTTCCATCAGGAACCTGGTGCCTAGGTTTCTAGCAGGGTATAACACACTATTCCTGCCTCGGCTGCAAGGAAGTGTGCACATTTGTAATAGCATTTGTTACAGGCTTTTCATAAATGCAACCACAAGCCTACAGCAAAGTGCTCCTCTAATTTCCCGCATAAAGTTGCCATCACAGCTATCAAAAGGACAGGCTTCAGTGTTGATGTAGTATAGTTTTTTCCCAGGACTATACTGTTTCATAAACAATTATTTCTTCATAAACCTGTCCAAGATGCTTGGGCTTAAGTTTCTTACATGTGGAGGAATGTATATACACATACGACAAAGCAATAGAAATTCCCAGTCTGTAGTGAGGGTTGTCCATGGCTCAAGTGGTAGAATATCATCAGCCTAGCAAGCTCAAGGTCATGAGTTCATATCCCAGTTCCTCTAAAGAGTGTATAAAAGAGTGCGGAGATGGGAGAAATAAAAAGAAGCTCCAGTATTTCTCTATTAGTCAAACTGTTTTAAAGACATGTACTCTTGAATTTAATTTATGGACTATTTTCCCCTAAAAAAGGCATACTCGTTTCTCTCTAATCATGCTGCACATGCAGAATAGTTTCTGTAAACACAGCTTGTATTGTTAAAAACAAATTGTGATCATTTATAAAGAAATTAGATTGGTAGTCCCTCCAGAAAAGCTTGAATCTAAGTTAGATAGAATTACAGATTTCTTATACTTAAAATGATATCTTGCTTATATCCTGGATTGTCGCACATATTCTAATTTCTAGAACATTTTTAGAATATCAATACACATGATATTTCTTCCCAACCATAATATGCACATCAGGAGATTACTATAGAGAACTTCCTTCCCATGTTCTTCATGCAAAAAACAAAACAAACAAACAAAAAAAACATTCTTCCCATACAACTCCAGAATGTGAATAAATGCTGTGTATAAAGAGGGTTTACCCACCACAAACCTAGAAGTGGAGCTGTGGCTCAAAGTGATAGAGAACTAACTATGAGAAGAAAAGCTCAGGGATAGTGCCTAGGCCCTTGAGTTCAAGCCCCATGACTGACAAAAAAAGAAAAGAAAGAAAAAGTTTTACCATACAAATGGTTAACTTAGGAAACAGTAAATTAAATTAAACAAAGTTATTACAAAACTTGTTAGAATTTTGAGAGTGTTAAAATGCAATATGATTCAACAAAAGGAAAAAATAAAGTACAATATTTCCCAACACCTCATAATACCATTCAAACAGACCTTTGGGGGCTCTGGGAATAGTTATAGCAGCTAGAACACTTCTCTGAGTCATATTCTTTTGGGAAGAGGCAATGCAGTGAAAGCCCAAATGTTGCTGCACATCAAATTTGTGCACTGCACATGTTGTATTAGCCTGAAGGAAATTTCCAGTCTCCCAGGAATAACAAAACTTAGAAACTTGATTGAGAATGAATGATCAACCTTAATTGCTTAGCCACTGAAAAAGAATTCTGGTGGACGACGCATTCAGTTGTCTCCTGCTGGCCATCTCTCTCAATTCCCAGAAATGAGGTCCTTCAACATAGAAATGGAGGGAAGAAGAAGCTATGAAAATGTGTCCTGCATAGTTCTAACCAAGATAAATATGGACCAAGAATTTAGAGACTTATTATTTTGAAGGAGTTGGACTTGAAGATTTGTTACTTGATGGGAAAGTTGGATTTTTTTAAATCTCAAACATTCTTTCCCAGCTCTTTATTTTTGTTTTTACAAAGTAAATTAGATTTTTTAAAATATACATAACACGTACTAAGACCAACCTTTTATTTTCTTTCAGACAAGATAATAATACCTAATTAGTTTCAAGATTTTAATAAATAAAAATAGAATAAAAGCTCAGTTTATTTTCCTAGTAATCAAGAAGGTTGTGAAATATTTAGTTTCATACAGATTCTTCAGCATCATATCATTAAAAAAATATCAGTGACAGTAACAAGAGAGGACTATTTCTTCAACATTTTTATTATTAAGTAATTGTACCAAGAGGTCACAATTCTCTAAGTTAGGTTACGAGTATAATGCATCTTGATCAATGTCAGATCTTCCATTATTGTCCCTCATTATTCTCCCTCCCATCTCTACTCTGAAGTTCCATAGTTCAATTTTAACATGTACACGGAGATACAATGTCCCGAGATGTGCCATCAAAATCCTGTCAGAAACAAGTTTGGATTCACAGCGGCATGTGGATACCTGTTTTTCTCAGCAAAATAATTCAGCCATTGTAATTATTTTTAACAGAACTAGGCTTCACACTGTGGGATAATGAGCTGGAAAATGTATTTGTTTTAAATAAAGGCATTTTCACACTACAAGAACACACAAACATGTACGAAACCCAAATGCACCCATCCAGCAAGCCTGGTAAAAGAGCCAATTTGATGTTATTTCCAACTGTGTAGAAATAATTTGCTACAAATTCAGGCTACAATGCAAACAGGTGCTTCTTGAAAGAAACCCCATGAGTCTGGAATTGCCAAGGTTTGGGACAGCTGGGAAGCATGAAGATGTTTTTCTCTTAAATGGTACCTAAGCCTCTGAGGCCTCTTTGAAAGCCATCTCCACACACCTCCTGTAAGTTTGTCCTCCTCTTCGGACAAGCAAGGTTGGTCCCTCCAATGGGCCTTCAGATGTCACCAGAGCTGTCAATTTACACAGGAAACATGAAGAAATCATACTTGAAGCCAAGAATCCATGGGGACATGAGTCCTAAATAAACTTGAGGAAGGCAGATAGGGGAACACAGATGCGGTAACCCTCACCCTTACATTCCAATAGTTTTGCTCTTTGAATCAAATTAATAAATGTGAAACCAACAGAGAGAAGAGGGAAATAAACAGCTTAGAAAACAAAATGGAGGGAGAAGATGTGGGACAACAACGGAAGGGGTGCCATTGATCAAGATGTATTGTACGCATAAATTGATGCGTTGGATGGAACTCTCTCTGTACAATGACCTAAATGTAATTGAAAAACTAAAAAGAAAATACAGATAGAGCAGTTTAAAGGACTAGGGAGAAAATGTGGGGAAAACTAAATGCAGCACCATGAATGAAGCAATGGGATCGAAGGTAGGGATTCGAAGTTACTTTAATCTTCCAAAGCAGCTTTCCAGAAGTGTGGCAGATATTGCAGGTGTGGAACATTTAAGCTGGTATCATGTCCAACTGGGCATTTAAGAAGTATAGTGTTAATGATTCCTATGTAGAACTCAACACTGAGAGGATCCATCTACAGCGCTGCCTAGATTTCCTTGCTAGATGGATCCTATTGGGCTGTCAGTGACTTTGGTGATTCAAGCCTTTTCCTTGCAGATTTGAGGTGCTGTTCCTAGTCCTCTAAATCTCCCTCTTTGCTGTAAATCATAGATAGCTTGACAGAGAAATTTATTCTGAAGTTAAAAGGGAATTTGCCACTAGTGGCTCACATCCAAGCCGCTGTCATCTGAGCTGCTGTCATCCTACCTGTTCAGGAGGCTGAGCTCTAAGGATGGAGGTTCAAAGCCAGCCATAGCAGATATGTCCAAATAAAACTTACATAGAACGTAATCAGAAGTTGAGGTGTGGGGCTCAAGTGGTAGAATGTTGGTGTTGAGCAAAGAAGCCAACCAAGAACACAAGGCCCTGAGTTCAAGCCCCAAAATGAGACAAATAGAAATTTTCCACAATGATACCTAGGTACTTTGGTCTGATTCCTTAGCCCCAGGACTTATCAAGCAATAAATAAAGAAACCCAAGAGTGCAGTGAAAACATCCTAGATTTCCAAAATCCATTTACCAATGAAAAGGAAGCTGTTAACATAGGCTGAGAACTGTATTTTCAGCTTCACTGTTATGTGACTAATGTATATACAACTGAAGAGTTCAAACAAATGTAATTAAGTCAGCTTTGTGAGTCATATATTGTGAGAATTTCCTCCTCTATTTTACGTTGTGTCACACATGTACAAATGACTTTATTATATAAACACTGACTTGCCCAATTAATTTAACTTTAAGTTTTGATGGCTCACACATGAAGGAAATATTTTCCTTCTGCATTGATACTCTCTCTGGAGTTCCTTGATTGCCTTGGGGGAAAGAAATAATGTTTCAAGAACATAGCATAGGAATATTTGGAAATGTAAAATATAGTATTTGAAGATACTAAAATAAGAAGAATTCCCAGAACCTTCATAACTTGGCCTTGAGAAAAGTGCATTGCCTTTGGGGAGGAGGCATTAGAAAAATAAGTTGTTAGCTACTGAGACTTAATTACTTTAACAGTTTATCTCTGCAAGGCATTCCGGTACTATCACATGGAAAATCATGTGTTGGACTGAACTCCATACTGGGCTTAGGGAAAGACTGGGCTAGTAGAAGGGTAAGATGAACTGCTCCTCAGAGCAGATCGGAGAGGAACTTAGGATCAAGAGAATTCTTAACTTCTGCAGGATGTCCAATGAGATGGAGAGGGACATTGAAGTGTGGAAATGCAACTCTGAGGCTTTTGAAGAAAACTAAGCAAAATCTAAGCTCTGAGCACGTTTCCTAAGAGGTTGTGTGATCTTGTTTTTTTAAGTGAGAAAGGATAGTTGCCATTATTTTGTGTATCCTATTGCTTAAAAACATTTTTTTCTGTTCTTTAATACCCAATATTTGTTTATAAAAGACTT
The DNA here is from genome assembly GCF_023159225.1 of Perognathus longimembris pacificus. Lineage (NCBI taxonomy): Eukaryota > Metazoa > Chordata > Mammalia > Rodentia > Heteromyidae > Perognathus > Perognathus longimembris. Next base: position 6,030,636 of record NC_063174.1, read on the forward strand.
TTTTTTAATCAAAGTAAGTGACTATGTATAAACTTTTCCCAAACCCAAGTGTTTTGTTCCTCCCAAGGAATGAATGACCTTGTATTTCATAGTAAGAACCATCATTTCCTTGCATTTATCACTCAAAGAACAAGGTACATGATGAACTCTACTGGATCAAGTAACAGCTAGAATTTGTCCTTGGCAAAGCAATAAAAGGTGGAAAATGAATTTCTGTTCATTAGAAATAGTATGGTTCTGACTCACATGCAGGAACAAATGGGTATTTTTGTCTATGTATTTCTGTAAACAATGTCTAGAGGGAAAGCAGGTTATACTGTAAGCACCAAATAGGGAGAAATTGACCCACCACTTAATCTTTGAGAGTTTTGTTGTTATGCCCCAGTTTTCTATCATACCACACAGGAATAATGCCAACACCTACGAGTCTTATAACAATCCAAACCAAAGAGACATTTGAAATTCTACTGGGTCACTGAAAGTGTAGGTTGTTTATTATTTTCTTTCCTATAGATTTTTATTTTTTTAATTACAGAGGTAATGTTGTAAAACAATAGAAAAGCAGACATTTTTATGAAAAAATGAAATTTTATCTTCCCTCCTACTTATATACTACTTGACTTCTATTCCTAACTTCAAAAGTGATTATTTTCAGTTATTAGAAAACTTTAATCAAACCGGTCATCAATTATCAATTATCAGTTTTGTTATCAGTTCTGTTGCACTGTATTGGAATATATGGCTTGAATTCTAGTTTTGGAGAATATATTGAGATTATGGAGACAGCTCTATTGATGTTGATCTATCTTTTGTGAGGATTCTTTAAAGCATATTTTCTATAGATAGATTTCAAATATAGAAGTAGAAATAGGCATACAGTCAATCCAGCTTACAGATTATTGGTAAAAATCCAACCTACTTTCATTTACTTCATCGTTCACATTCTGAAAAGGCTATACAAGGCTATACTTGGCTCATTATTATTCTGCTCAGCACTCTTTCCCTTAGCCCTTGTCAAGTCCCAGATCCACACAAATGAATTCTCCTCAGTCCCTGTACCTCAGCCTTCACCTTCCCTCAGCCACCATTGGTGAGCACCGCGCCATAGACTTTGCTAAGGATCCCAGCTCTTCTGTGATCTCCACTTCACATATTCTGAATGCCAAGTTACCAGCTAGAGCACTTCCTTTATGGACCCAAGTCAGGAGTTCTTTCTCCCAACCTGAATCCCCAGTCCATTCATTCCACAGTACTCTCTCCTTCGCCCTGTCCTTGGGAGGCTCGTTTTCTGCCTGCCATCACCTTAAATTTTATGTTTAATCTTTATGTTGCTAACTCCCTTGCATATTCATTTGATATTCTTGCCTGTTATTTTGTATATATATATATGTGTGTGTGTATATATATATATATTTATATATAAATATATGTGTGTGTTTGACCCTAGATAAATACAACTTTCTACCTACTCCCAAACCTACACCAAGGCAACGAGACATGGTGGATCCCACTTTAAACTTCAGTGGTACACAGCGATCCTATTACTGTCCCCTAGTTTGTGTCTCTTATTCACAGAGAACCATCTTTCTTCTCCCTTTCAAATATTAGGACACATCCACCTCCACCCACAGATTCACTCTCAACTGATGACTTTGTTTATTTCACTTGGAAAATTGAAGCAATTTTGAAAGAACTTCCACACATCTTCCCATCTCTTCCCATATCTACCATCAAATCTGCCTAAATTACCAACACTTGTACCAAAATATTTTGAATTTTTACCCTCCATTCTAGATAAACCAGCCATACTCCTATTTAAAATCCTATCTTGCCAGGCACTGGTGGCTCACACCTGTAATCACAGCTATTCAAGAGGCTGATATCTGAGGATTGTATTTCAAAGCCAGCTTGGTCAGGAAAGTCTGTAAGACTCTGTTTTAAAAAAAAGTATTTGTTGTTATTATGAAGGTGATTTACAGAGGGGTTACAGTTAAATAAGTCAGATAAAGGCTATATTTCCTTTTTAATATTGTAACCTCTTCCCTTGTTCACTCTCCAATTAACTACAAAAAGAAAAAAGGCAGAAATGGAGGTGTGGCTGAAGCAGTAAAGTGCTAGCCTTGAGTAAAAAGAAAAGAAAAGAAAAAGAACACACCTCAGGGACAGTGCCCAGACATTCAAGCCCAAGGACCAAGGACCAACACACACACACACACACACACACACACACACACACACACACACACTCATGTCTCTCTTCTTGCATGGCAGATCAGTCTTTTAAGAATATATTTCCACAACTCTCCTCTCTCCTCTCTCTCTCCTAGATCACAAGTTTTTATTATTCCCCACTGTATTTATTACCAAAAAAAAAAATCAGGGCTGGGTTGACTTAGTGAGAGAATGCTTGCCTAATTGTGCAAGATCCAGAATCAGTCACTCTCTGGGGGGAAAACCACATACATATATTCATATATCCTATAGAATTGTTACATAGAAATATATATATAAGATACAGTGAGAAGTTCTATGCAAATCTTCCAAACTTACTACAGCAAATAATAATTTTCATTATTTTAACACTGTAGTGGAGTTTTTTTTAGAGATTTAGAAAGGATGAAAGGAAGCCTTGGACACAAAGTATTTGCTTTCAGAAGGCTTAATATCATGACTACCAAAACAATAACAGGAACTCCACAAGAGGGCTTTGAATTCAGTTCCTGACTTGATCCACGTTGTAATCATATTTTGAAGGACATAAAAGACAAAGGATAGAATCCTACACTTCACCTGTAGCCACACGCAAGCCATCCTAAACACAATGAGCACAATCAAAAGGCCTGAAAGGAAAAGTAATATCAAGTTACTGATATAGATTACTGATTGTCGAGCCCTAAAACAAAGGAACACCTAAAGACACCATGACAGAAAGGAGAAGTTTAAGCTTGTGCAGGAAGGGGGGAGAAAAGACAAAGTCAATGCATTTATTCTAAGTTTTTGAGACACATTTCATTCGATTACTTTGCATGTTACTTTCTGGCATAAGATCTAAATATGATCAGATCAACTTACTTTTCCATTTCCAGAAGCATTTTTATAGTATTATATAAATTAGTTTTATTGCCTGTGCACTCTACCTATTCTAGCCTCTCTTCTTTCTTTTAATTTAATTGTATTGTCAAGGTGATGAACAGAGGGGTTACAGTTACATATATAAGGTAGTGAGTACATTTTTTGTCAAACTTGTTACCTCCTCCCTCATTTTTCTCCAGAGGCATTTACACACACAGTGACACAGACAAGGAGCACAAAAGCACTTTCCTCAGCCTCTGTTCCTTTCAAAATACAGTAAGCATTTTGGTCCCTTACATTGTTTCTTTGATTATGTTATGTAACAGGAGAAGTAGCTATATGTTATGCCATAAGCTATGTAAAGTTAATTTCTGTAGATCTCTATTTTCTTTGTTTTCTCTCTCCTCTCTTTCTTCACTCTCCTTCCTCTCTTCTCTCTCCTCTCTGTCTTCTCTCCTTTTTCTCTCTTCTCTCCACTTTCTCTCCTTTCTCCTATTCTCTCTTTCCTCTCTCTCCTTTGCCAGTCCTGGAATAAATGTAAGGCTTCATACTTGTTACCTCCTATTTGAGCCATACGCCAGCCCCCTGCTTCCCTTGCTATTTTCAGATCAATTCTCTTGCTTTTGCCAGGGGCCAGCCTCAAACCATGATACTCTTACCTTTTGCCCCCCACAGAGCTGGAATGGCATCACACCTTGTGTGTTCTTTGACAGAGGATATTACTAATTTTTGCCCAGGTTGACCTCAGACTGTGATCATCCATCTCCACCTTCCAAGTCTCTGGAATTGCAGGCATGAGACCCATGCACCCAGTTTGCATCTTTGTCTGTTCTTTAAAATAAATAAATAAATCTCTCTGCCAATGTTATTCAATTGTACTTCAGGTTTCTGCCATATTGCCCAGTTTATTTTCTCATCCACATCCTCTACCTCCTCTTTATCTCAAGCAATTTTCCAAGGTAGTTTAAGCAAACATTGATTTTTCTCTCAGAGGAACTTTTGTGCCAGCTCTAAAGATAATTGGTTTCCACCTTGCTATTGTTGATTGATTGATATAAGAAATCAATTACAGACTTATGTTGAAGAACAATATATAATCCCTTGATAGTGAAGTATGCCTTCAAAGGCTGAGTGTTTTGTAATGGCCAGAATGGATGAAAGGACATTATATTGTGTAGTAAGGACATCACATAACAATAACTAACAGAAATAAATTCAAAAACAAATATGTACACTGGGTATCCTTTAGACTAACTTGAGTGTTGGCAATAAATCATTAGGCATTATGTAACTTTCCTGTATTTGAAGATAATCAAATAACCTAAAAATTGATCATTAAAAACTTTGCTTGGGCTGGGGATATGGCCTAGTGGCAAGAGTGCTTGCCTCATATACATGAGGCCCTGGGTTCGATTCCCCAGCACCACATATACAGAAAACGGCCAGAAGTGGCGCTGTGGCTCAAGTGGCAGAGTGCTAGCCTTGAGCAAAAAGAAGCCAGGGACAGTGCTCAGGCCCTGAGTCCAAGCCCCAGGACTAGCCAAAAAAAAAATTTTTTTTTGCTTGTTTACATTTAACAGAATTCCAGCTAACAAATTCAATTTTTAAAATCACCATTCTCACCAAGTGTTAATAGCTCATACATGTAATCCTACCTACTCAGGAGGCTGAGATCTGAGGATCTCAGATCAGTTTGAAATGGGCTGGGACAGGAAATTACCTAAGAATTTTGTGTCCAATTAACAACTAAGCAACAAAAAGTCAAAATGGAGCTGTGGCTCTGGTGGTAGAGCACTAGCCTTGAGCAAAATAACTCAAGGACAGTGCCCACGCCCTGAGTTCTAGCCCCAGGGACTAGCACCAAAAATAAACAACCAAACAAAAAATGTCATTGTCCAGTTGCTAATTATATAATTCAATCAGGCAACAAATATCAAAACTTAAGTCATTAGTTTATTGGTGTCAAGCTCTCTAATCAAGTTAGTATCACTGAAAGTGGGATACATAGGGATTGTATGCTTCTGAGGTGAACATTATGGGCCAATACATTACAGATATTTTCATCTTTCTGTTTGGGGAGACTTGAATTACTTCAAACTTAGTAATTACATCTACTTACTATGTAAGACCATAAATGCACTGACATAATTTTATTTTTCAAAGTTAAAAATTATGGTCTCAAAAGATTATGTTCCCATTCAGAAATACACGTTGAGTCCTATTATGTTACAGTCACTGTGCTAGGTTTTGTGGTTTGAATGTGAACAGATCCAAACAATGTCCTTAGCGAATTTGTAGTCTAATGAATGAAGAAACTCTTCTGGCTAACACCAGAGAGGTAAATGCGAAAGCAAATGATTTACAACTCACCACCAAATCCTCCTGGTTGCCAGTGTGTTAGGCTTCAGAGACAAATCTGTACTAGAGACGTAACTAATAAGCAAGTGTCTCGTCAAGGTGACAATGAAAAATCCCATTACACAAGGAATAGCAGGTAGCAAAAGAAGAATGGTGAGAAAATGTGGCACAGTCTGAGTTGGGTAAAATAGAGAGGCTGCAGTGTGGTGTGAGACTGGTGGCAGGATCAGCAGATAATACTTGACAATCGAGGCTGCCTGGATTACAGAGTACTCAGCACATTACATGATACATAGTAGAGACTGCGTTGTCACTTCCTTCTCCTAAGCAGGTGAATGGTAGCTGAGATTGGCCTTTTGCAATGTTACTCCAGAAGTCTTGAGGAAGGAGGGTTGCAGATGGAGACAACTTGAGGAAAACACTAGAGCTAAATGATCATCGCAGTGGTGATCATAAGAGAACGAGATGTCAAGGGTGAGGTCACACAAGAAGGAATGGATGGGAGAATGAGCAGTTAATGACTTCTTTTTAATGAACAGGTGATGGAATGTACAACTCCAGTGGAGAGAAAACATAAGGAAAGAAACATCTTCCCCAGCGCTTTCTCATCCATTCATTATGTTCCAATTTAAAAAGGCCTCTTAGAACACTGACGTAGCGTCCTACTCTACAAGTGTCATTATCTCACAACAAAACGGAGAGTTAGAGGCTAGCAGGTTCTTCTCTGGTCTCAGAGACTCAACTTTGTTTTGAAAGTTTATCAGCAAAGAAGAATTTAAATGTAGTCCCTGACAGCCCTGTGAGCACAAATGAAGGGGAGAAGGAAGGCTGACAGCCAGCAGTGTGGTGATGTATGTTACTTGGGACGAACCCTGCATTCTAATGGCATCTTTCAGCAGAGCTTTTTTTATAGCAGCACATTTGTACCAGCTGTTGAGTGGTTTTACTTACATCCACTTTAGCCTATGCATTTGGGTGGCATGTGCCATCAAGTTTCCTATCTTTAGAAGATGATTCAAGTCTGTAAGTCATATGGTATTCAAAGTACATATCTTCAACATCAAGTACAGAGACCAAATGGATGGAAACTATTTCTTGCATCCAGTGGTTTATTTAAGTATGTACTTGGCTCTTAAATTGCTCTGCAGCATTTAAATGTGGATAATACAATAAAAAAAATGCCTGATTCTAAGATACCTAGATGAACTTCAGAAAGATGCAATCTAATAGATATATAAAACACACACCTAGACACTTGGATTTCTTGCAGGAAGCAAGAAATAAATATGACTGTATCTTCCCACAAGTATATGGGAAGGCCCACATACTCCTTTTGATTAATGCCAATTCTGAGGATTGAACTCAGGGCCTAGAAACTGTCCCTGAGATCTTTGCTGAAGGCTAGCACTCTACCACTCAAACCACAACTCCATGTTCAGCTTTTTTGGTAGTTAATTGGAGATAACAAGAACAGTCTCACAGACTTTTCTGCCTGAGCTAAGTTCAAACCATAATCCTCAGATCTGAGCCAATTGAATAGCTAGGATTACAGGCATGAATCACCAGTACCCAGTGAGTCATTTAGTTTTTAAATATTGAATACTTCATGTTTTACCAGAAATACAAATACAAAACTTGGAAGCCAAGCACTAGTGGTTTATATCTGTAATCCTAGCTGCCCAAGACATTGAGATTCAGAGGATTTCTAGTTCAAAGCCAGCCTTAGTATTAGAGTCTAAGAGACCCCCATCTCCAATTAACCAGCAAAAAAAAGCTGCTTTGCAGGCCTGGCTCAGGTGGTAGAAATCAGCCATGTGAGTAAAAAGCTCAAGACCCTCGGTTCAAACCCTACACTCACCAAAATAATTCATAAGTCAGGGCTACCGTGATGAGAATTGCTGTTTGGGAAGCATTTTGTTGTTCCTTTAGTGAATTACTAAACAACCTATTACACGATAGGCACTAGTTGCCTCAATACTTGGTTGCCTCATTATACCAAAGACACGTGCAGAGCTTTTTGGAGGAGCTAAACAGCAGAGGTCAACATGTGTATGCCCAGATTAAAATAGAAAAACAAAGGAAAAGGTTATGTTTAAGAAATGAAGGATGACATCTGGTTCCCAAAAGAAAAGCTAGTATTGTGTTGTGGAGACAAACGATCATGATTCCTCTAGGGCTATGTTAAAAAGGTTTGTTTCCCAATTGTGCAGAACAATGTCGGATGCTGAGGCATCTGGTGTCTTGGTTATGACCTGCTAGACATTTCTGGAGAAGCTCCACACCCTGCTCATTGTCACGCTTCTGAAGCTGTCCCTGCCCATCACCACTGCACTACCCCCAAAAAGAATGGGATCAGTGGGTAAACAGATCAGTCAATCGATCAATTTGTAGCTTAGAAACCCACAGTCTCACCAGCCTCAGTTCGTGATCCCGTGTTTCTCTCAAAAGCACGACACAAAGGAAGTCACAGCTATCACACAAGGCATTTTTCAGCAAGCTAACCTGAATTCAATGAGTTTTCTTTTTCTTTGGCCTGTTATTGAAATATGCCATAAGCGCACTCTGCAGAAGTGTCCAAAAGCCAAGTAACTTTCACTCCGTGTCTAATGGTTACCATTCATTATCTAAAACTATTCCTGCAGCAGCGATAATGGCTGAGCCCTGGTGACCTGGACGCCCTCCAGGAATCAATTTGCATTAGCAAAGCTTTGCCTCAAATGGCCTGCTCCTTCACAAACCTCCCCTTATGTTCTGGTGGGAAGATATTGCCCTCATTAGCAAGCCAGTTCCCAATTCCTTTTGGTAGGAATCCAGTGCCCATGTCCAAATCTCCTCCGATCCAGCCCCTGCTACAAAAAGGATGACTCCATTAAACTGAGGTAAATCATCGTTAGGAGACACTTCTCCATGCCGAATGAGTGACACTGCATGTGGTGTCACTCTGCATCCTCCCTGTGTCTTAACGGGCCCCCTGATCCAATGGGCTGCTATGCTCGAAATGGTTATGTCCCACACCAATTTGTATTTTGAAACGTAACCCCCCAAGGCGATGGTGATAGCAAGAGTAGGTTTCTCTTGTATAGCCATGCTAGAATTATAAGATGGGAAAGTATTTAAAGTAAACATTATGTTTATTTGAAGGTGGAAGACAAAAAGCTGGGAAAGAAAGTAGGGAACCCCTCCATCAGAGGAGGGGTCTAAAGGGGAGTGCGGCGGAGTCCTCTCACAGGGTGGCTCTGCGTTGGGGCTCCGGTCCTACCTCCTCCCCTCGGCTTTGCTAATTGCTTGATGGCTCGTGCATCCACCACGTGGGCTCTGGCATCCATTGGGTGGGCATCCAAGGCATTTTGGGAAGAAGGAATGTTTCAGCCTGAGCTGGAGGCACTAGGGAATCACAAGCACCATAACGGGACACGTGTTATTGGCCACGTGTTAAGTCCACCAGTTTTTATCTCTCTCTACCTAACGGTTCGCCCTCTGTCCCTCTCAGTGGTATTAAGGTGCAATCCTCAGAAGTGACTGGAAAATGGGGGCAGAGCTCTCATAAAAGCAGCCTGAGGGAGCTGGTCAGTAATGTTTGCTCTCCCTCAATGTCAGGATGTGGGAAGAAAGCACCATGTCTAAGGGACAGGCCCTCTCCAGATGCTGAATATGCTGGTGCCTGGATCTTGGACTTCCCAGCCACCGGAACCATAGGAAATCATTTTTTATTGTTTGTGAATACTCACTTTATTTTATTTTGTCTTAGCAGCCCCAACGAACTCCAACAGGTGCTAATGATCTAAATGATCTCAAGCTAGCTCCCTGTTGTCCAGAATTAATCAAGGGACTTTCATTTCCTGAACCCCGGGGCTGCATGGTTCTTACCACTAAAGACATTTCCAGACTCGGTCGCTCGCCAGCCTGACACCAATTCACCATGTCAGTCCCGAAACCAATGCTGCCGTTCAGTGGCTAGGCGAACAAAGCTCCTTGGCTTGCTCATGCCTCCGTGTCTTCATTTCTAAAATAGAACAAATCATGCCTACTCCTGAAGACTTTCTTGAGGATGAGATGTGTTTCTACATATACAATCTTAGAAGACAGTGTGATATATAGCCAGGTCATTAGAGGCATTCTATGAAAAATACATGAGTTCTGTCTTATGGAAAACACACATCAGCCTCGCATTGTGGGATGGCCACCACTCACTATCTGTATCCTCTGGCTCTGAGGAATAGCTTACTTGGAAACATGCATGGAACTAATTGTGAAGGGAGGGACATCACCTAGCAATAGATCCTGGATTTCTCATGTGCCAGGTAAACTGCATGCCGCCAGGAACATTCTTCCCCTTCACTCACACCGATGGAGCTTGAGCTTCCAAAATAGATGTCATTATGTGCTTTTCCTTTTGTTATTGACGTCACCGGGCTCGTGGCATAAATGAAGCAGTGGAGTGTTTGCTGAGCGTGGTGATGTGCTTTTTATGGCTGAGGATGAACTTGCTCATGGCAAGCATTACCTCTTAGCCCCCCCATGCGTTCCGTGTGGGTAGATGAGGACCTGTTTCAGAGCTTGCCTATCCTGAGCCTCGTTCCTGAATGTTCCTATTTGGATCTGGTGATGCCGAGAGACAGTGTAGGTTTGAGAATTCTGTCTTTTATTTGTGGATGAAGAAATAGCTACGTTTTCTGGAAATGATTTCCTGAGTCCAATGAGGAGTCCTCAGGCACTTAGGCTATGGAAAAATGTCTTCATCACACTCCTAAAGGAGCACTGTTCAAAACTCATCAGCCCTGACCACATGTTGCATTTCAACAACAAGTCTGGCTGTCTTACAGATCTTAGTAGACCTCTCGGACTTCCTTTCCCACTTCCCCCAAATTTCATGACCTCAGGTTTGGGCAGGATTGACCACCTCCTGCTCTGGTTGTTGAAAGTAGGGGACTGAAGGATTCAAACAAATGTATTCTTGGCCACTGACTCAGACTGCCTTCTTGCTCAGGTGTCTCACAAAGACCAGACTCCATGTGACAAAACTAACAAACATTCTTCCTTTCTCACTAAAGTTTTTGAAGAATAAATATTTGACATTGTTTTCTAGGTATTTTTTTCCAGCACTAAAGTCCATCGCTGGTTCTTACTGACAGTATGTACATGTGTGTGAAATTTAGCTTCAGAAAGAGGATAGCTGGGCACCATCAGCTAGATCTCTAACTTTTGAGATCAGAGAAAGGAAGGCAAAAGCATCTACTGTACTATTTGTGGAAAATGAGCTGGAATTCTGGCTTTTGAGATCAACAATCTGAATCCCATTTTTGGTGATTTTCATAAATTTGATCATGAAGATTTCATAAATTGTAACTGATCATATTGAGTGCCTTATTTCAATATATATACTTATGCAATTGAATATGACAAATTTTTTATCTTTGATTGAGTACTGAGTGAGTTTTCAGGATTTTGCTGTGGGAGACATAATTCTAAATTAAATATTTCCATACTTTCTTTCCTACGTCATGGTCCAGTATGAAATCATCTAGATAACCAAATGATACTTTATTTTTCAATTACTTACCATTCTTATTCATCAAAGTAACATGCGACAACTTGAAGAGAAAATTGCTATCATTTTACAGTGGGTAGTATTGTAACCTAGGCACAAGTTATTTTGGAAGAAAAAAGATGAAAGAATTTGTATTAAAAGAATTTATAGTACAAAGTAACTCATCTCTGGATACTCCCGTAGCCACTTTGCTTAGGAAATCAAACAGTAGCGCTAATAGAGTTCTTCTGAGTAGAGGAAATCATGCATTTCCTAGGATTGTGGTCCCACTTTCCATGGCTGGGTTTGGAAATTCTGCATCCTGTACAAAACTATACAACCTGGTGACCTTGGTGATAAAGGAACTTGCCATGGAGTCCAAGGGAAATCCCAGCTCTTTATCAGTCAGAGGATCTTGTCTTACCAAGATCATTTGAGTCAATCTATTTACCTCCTGTCAACAGAGCTTCACTATTTCCAAAGCTAGTTTATGTCAACCTCACTTCAGGTTCCTTTCTCTGTGTTCTTCCCACATTTCACCATTCCTTTGGTATATCTCAACCTTGTCCTGTTTGGCTTTACTGCATGCTTGACTCAGCTCTATATTAAAAAACACATAGGTAAGAGACAGGCATCGTTTGCTCTTGCCTATAATGCTAACTACTCAGGATGCTGAAGATTGAAGTTTGAAACCAGCCCAGGCAGAGAAGTCCATGAAACTCTTACCCCTAATTAACCACGGAAGAGCTACAGTGGAGCTGTGGCTCAAGTGGAAGGGTACCAGCCCTGACTGAAAATCGAAGGAACAGCACACAGGCCCTGAGTTCAAGTCCAAGTACCAGCACCAAAAATTAAAGTATAAAGAAAACCGCTGATGGCTCAATATTTTGTGTATGCTGTGCAAATTTATGTGTGACAAATCTATCAAGGACTCAGGCAGGGGATGTGATAGAAATTCTCATTCCTTGAGTCTACTAAAGCGGAAAAAGTACCAGAATGTGGCAAATAAGAGAAGCCGCAATAGTTAATTATCATGACACACAGCTCATCTGTAATTAATCCTTTTCTTCAGCAGGATTCTGCAACTGTAGCATAAAAAAAAGCAGGTCAGATGATGCTTTAATTAAGGCTGTACAGTGTTGCTGCTTCTACAGCAACAAGAACTGTTTTTTGTCTATAGGTGTGTGTGAAGCACCACAAATATTTTCTTAACATCTTTACAGAGTGCTGCTTAAGCATCTTTGCTAGCATTATGTCTGCAGACAGACTGATTACAATTCAAAAGAGTTTTCTGTGCTCCTTACACCCAGCTTAGGAGCCACTAAAACAATCTAAATGCCATACCAGTGGGAGGAGACCCTCTCCCCAAGGAGCTAGGCATGAAACATGAGGTGCCGTTGCAATTGGGAATGGCACTGCCTTGAAATTTACAACTTTCTTCAACAGTTACCCCGGCTCAGATCAAGGCCTGTAGCGTATGCTCACTTGACAAAATCTGATTGGAATGAATCTTCTACTGTCCTTAGGAAATAGTGGTTCTTAGGCTACAATATTCAGTGTTGGAATATATGTAGAGAAAAGGTGACACGAAAAGAATGTTTTTACAGTCACTCCATGTGTCTGCAATTCCTTTATAGATTATTACATGGAGTAAGGCTGTCGTAGGCCCTAGCTAGGTACTGCAATTGAAAAATGTCAAAGTTCTGGCCTATGATTATAAAGCTCTTGCTACTGGTAAGGCAGAGAATTGCACTGTGATTGGCAGCTAGCATTCACCATTCCTTGTGTACTACCTAGCTGGTGCCTGGTTAGCGGCATTTCTTAGAAACCTACAATTAAATACCACCATAGGACCTGTTCTCATGATGAGATCTGAGAAGCAAAATATATCACCTTCGTGTCACAGAATTTAAAATGCCTTCCTCACATTCTCTTTCTTCTGGGTCAGCCTACTGAACTCAGAGGAGTTCATATAGTAATTTGGGATCCTAAAACATGTGAGGAATTTGTTTAGGAAACCCATCTAGCCCACTGATTTGCATTAAACTATAACTTGGGAGAATAAGAAATCTTACTTGTATGAAGGCACTGAAATTTGGGGGTTCTTGTCCTCAGCACCATTCAAACACTTGCAGATGAAACATGCTGTTCCATTTAGGATTCTGGAATGGCTAGACAAAGCTCTCCCTTGTTCTGAGGGCGTTGGTCAGGGTAGGCCTTTGGTCCCACCCTGTCTACAGATGGTAGGTAATAATTCTCCAGTATAACGTGCCCTGCTCCATCTGGTGAGAAGATACGTCAATCACCAGCAAAGCATTTGCTATGCAATGGTCTTTTGGAATGTTGCTGAGTATAGCAAGAGTATGAGCAGAGAAATTTCCCTCCCACTTGCTCCAAGAATATAATACTATTTTGAGTGGAGATCTCTGCAGGCTTGGTGAATGACTATCTAAAACTATGTATGAGGCCCTCAAACAGACCCAGTTGGGTCTGTTTCTATTATAAACACCAGCTTTCTGGGGATATGGGATTGAGAAAGGCAAGGGTTTGGGAGAGAAGATAAGGATAAGGACTAGATGTTAAGGCTTTAGTCTTTTCCATCTTATCTCTCAAACATGGAAACTCATAAGAGGTTCCCATTGACAGATGACTTCTTTTTTGCACCTTTCAATCATACATAAGATAATCACCTCACTTCTCTCAATTTCCTTCAAAAGCAATTGAAACTATGGAGCATACATATTTTCTCCAGTCTTGTTCAGTTCTTAGACTCAGACTTTTGTAAGAACAGAGAGAGAGAGAGAGAGAGAGAGAGAGAAACAGAGAGAGAAACAGAGAGAGACAGAGAGAGAAGAGAGAGACTGCTCTGGATACTCTGGATATTTGGGAAAATAAGAAATGCAGAAATCCAGAGGTAATGGGCCTGTCTACCCCCTCCATCTTTCTCCAAGCCTCCTCTAACTCTGGCAGAAGACAGCATGAGTGCATGGCAGCTGACATCATCAATGGAAGTCAATAAAGGTACATTTACTACCCACATTAGAAACCAGAGCCATTGTTACCATTTATTCCATAGTGGATAAGTTGTCTGCTTAGTATGCATGAAAAGCAAGCGCCTGATGATGCTGCTCTCTGCTTTACAGCCTCATCTTAATGGAGTCATCTTAAAAGAATACTACAAGAAGAATGTAAAAACTACAAGCGAAAGTCTTGTTACTAGTGTTAAACTGTTTCAGCCCTGGACATTTGCTTTATTTGATCTTTTTTTGTGAATGTATAGAAGGTCACCAATGTTTTGGCAAAGCCCACATTTCTGCCATGCTATGCCATATGGGAAAAGTGCCCACAGTGTTCAGGCCTTCTGCTGTTGGTAAATAGAAGCTATGTCACAGTGCTTTCTATAGCACATGGACTGGCTTGTGGTAATCCAGTGTTAGGATAGTGTGATGCTGGTGGCAATTGAAATGGAGACGTGGGAGCTGTTAGGAATATTTTCTCAGTTGTCATCATGGCAGAGGCCAGCAAAACAGCAACTGCCCACTTGTAACATACACATCTTTTCCCAGTTCCCCTCCCATGCCTCCTCCTCTCCAACCTTAGCAGGAAGGAGGAAAAGAAGGAATGAAAGGAAGGAAGAGGAGGAGAAGGAAGGAAGGAAGGAAGGAAGGAAGAAAGGAAGGAAGGAAAGAAGGAAGGATGAGAGGGAGGAAGGTAGGATTATGTAGTCTACATTTATTTTTTCTCATTTGTATTAGTAACAATAATAAAGGAAATCCTAAATTTTGAATTCATTGTGTAATTATCTGGTATTCTCTTAGTTTACAATTTCTTAGCAACTGCTGCTAGAACATCAGAATTAAAGCAGCATCAGGTGTGCACTATTATACCCAGCTGAGTAGCTCTAGCACTTACATTGAACTCCACGTTACACTTACCAGTGACAATACTGGTTTTAATATAAATCTTTCAGGAGATTCTCTTCAGGAGGCCTTGCCAATAAGAATAAGAAATTCAGAAGTACACGAGAGCCCACACAATTTTTTTTTTTAAATCTCATTCCAGGCAATGGTTTCTCTAAATCTCCAAGATCAGACCAAAATTCAAGGTTGTCTTTTCTCTGTTCTTTCCTTGTCTAGCAGGTAAAGTAAAAGATTCAAACCTAACTATGTATACTCTAGAGAATTACCCTTAGACAATAAAATCACCAATATCATTTACCAATCAATAAATATTTTCATTGTAGAAAATGCTGCGGGAAAATTAGGCTATGGACTTTTTATAATAGAAGCTATGTATTTGGAAAGTTGTTACTAACATGGAACAAATATAGAGAGTTGTTATTAACATGGAATGAATAATTCCACAACATGTAACTCCAGTGACAGTCAATTCAGGATGGTAAGAAAGATGTCTTTCGGGGAGGGGGGAAGGTGGGAGAAAAACGAAGGAGGAGGTAACAAGTTTGATAACAAATGTGCTCACTGCCTTACATATGGAACTATAACCCCTCTGTACATTACTTTGACAATAAGAAAAATGTCAAAAGAGACAGATGTCTTTGAACCAGCATAAAAATGTTAGCCTTTGAAGATGAAGTTTATGTAGGCATAAAGAAAACAGTGGCTTTGAGTTTTTTTTCCAATTAACTTTTTTTTAGCTGTAATGTATTCTTTTAATTTTTATTGTCGAGGGGATGTACAGAGGGGCTAGCGTTCCATGTGTAAGGCAGTGAGTACATTTCTTGTCAAATTGGTTGCCTCCTCCCTCATTTTTCTCCCACCTTCCCCTCCTCCCCAACTCCCCGCTATCCCGAGTTGCACAGTTTGTAACACAGTTTGGTCCCATCAAGGGACCAAAAGACCTGGAGCACGGCCGCCGGAATCCAGCAGCAGGCTCATTCGCTCTCTGTGCTCCGGTGTCCGCCCCCCCCCCCAAGGCCTGGGTCCCATGAAAACAACAGGGCCTAAGTGGTGAACCATTCATCAAGCCATTCATTAAGCAAAAGCTGCTTAAGCAGGAATGAGAACCAAGAGCTTCATGCGCACTGATCAAACCTGAGAGGGAAAACAACCTGGGGGCCTCCATCACAGGCCAATCTTCTGGGACAAAGAGAAAATATGGAATTAAGAGTTGGGATTCTGCCACCTCTCCTCCATAATCCCCACTCCCCACCCCGCCCCCCAAAAGAACGTTAATAATAATAATATACTTCTGGTTTCTTCAGACTTTCAATCTTTCCACTTCTGGTCTCAATGTCTCTTTCTTTACTTAAAAAACAAGTCCTAAGTCTCATTGTAAGCTGAAGGCCCATTTGCTCTGTGCCGTGTTGTTTGTGGATTTGCACCTTCCGGCGTGGCCTCATTGGTGCTGTAGGAGATTTCCCGGGCCCTTCTCCTGGCAGGGAGCACGCTCTGTCTTCTAAGGTAGCGGGTTAAGAGTGGAATCGTAGAGATGCTTCCGCACCTGTTGGAATCAGACACTGAAAGGTTCTCTGCTATTTAAAGGTGGAATGTGCTGGCCCTCTGCTTCCGATGGACTCCTGCATGCCAGCTGGGGGCCCAGGGTCTGGCCTGGACCCCTCCCCTGGCAGGAATGACTTGAATCCCTTAAGTCTCTGGTCTTGATGGAAAATGGGAGTATATTCACATTTTCAAAACCACTCTTAAAGGCTCAAATAGAATTCTGGGTCATTTCCTGTTAACTATTATGATACTAACATAATGGGGGGGGAGGGAGAGCCAATATTTAAAATATTCTCACAACAAGATCAGAATTTTCCTTTTGAGTGTTTTTGAATTTCTGTTGGCTAACATTAGCTGTAAATGGAATCGGGATCATTTTAGACTTTCCTACTCCTGATTGACGAGGTTCTCCCATCTTGCATATTCTGTCTGGAAATTCAGGGGAACAGAAGCATGGTCTTCCATGAAAACACCAAAATGAACTACCCTTTGCAAGTAATTTTTAATGCCTCTTCCACACAGCTGTCATTTGCTGAAAATTATCCTACCAACAATGGCTTGGTACCACATAAATGCTTCTAACGACTATTGGCCAGCGGGGCAAAAGTCTGGGGCTTTCTTCAAATGTTAGCCTATGAACAGCAACATATTTGGATAAGTTAAGTGTGGGCTTATTTACACAGAAAGCAGCAGCAAAAAAAAAAACCCTCATTAATCTCTGTGTTGAAAGCTTGTTAAAAGAAATCACTGAGTATTTAAATGATTCATTCTACTGAATGCTAAGAGGAAATCAACCTACTTTCTTATGGTCTTTGCTTTGATTCCCATCCCGGGTGATGTTTTCAGGCTTCCAGAAGTGTAACAGAGACGACACTTGGCATTCGTTCATCTCCTGGGTAATATGATCCAATTTGGACAGCGGTTGTTTACAACTGGCCCTTTGTGACCAGCTAAATAAACGATGGACCTAGATCACTAAAACGGGCAATCGTGCGGCCTCTGGGAACGAAGCAACACAGCCTTTTTGTTGGCTTTGAATGCTCTCATTGAAATGGGACGGCTTCACCTGGTGCAGTGTCCCCAAGAGATCTCTCCACCTCCCTGCTCCTGCTCAAGCGGGGCTGGCTGGAATGCGCCACCAAGAAAGCCACAGCCACAGGGAGCGTCCAGAGCTAGACACACACATGGTCCGTCATGACCTCACGCTCTGGCTAGGAAACACGACTTGCCCGGGAGGAATGATAGAATGATAGAAACACACCTGAGAGCAGGTGCCAGACAGCAGTAGGCTATCCATCAAGGGCAAGCTGGGGACAGCGTCCGGGAAGAAGACAGGACTTGAGGTACATTGTGCACTTAAAGCTGGAAGTTCCTCCAGACTGAGGCAGCAGGTAGATTTGAGCTAGGCCACGGGAAGCAATCGATAAATCCTCGTTCAACCAGTGTATTCATTCAGTATGCCTCAAGAGGCAAGGAGTGTTCTCCATGAAGCAAGACACGGAAACCCAGGATAACCCATGAGATGAATGAGAATGAAGTAAAGTATATACAGAAAACATTCTCTGTCACCAGAAGAAATTTCTATCTGTGCTCACTGAAGAAAAAAAAAATAGTACACCTTTGAGGAGATTACTTTTCCTCCTTGTGAACAAGCAATAAGACAACAATCCTGATCTTAGAAATAAGATCAGCTGGTAGGCCATAAATAAACTAGTAACTTGGTTTCTAAACTAAGTAGCAAATTGTATTTATTAAGTAAGTGATCCTATAATACTTGACTGTGAATTTTATAACAAGATTTTTGAGACAAAGATGCTTCAGAGTAGAGCCTGGAAGAAGCTGCATGGAAATGTGGATGTTTTCATTATTGTTTTAGAGCATAATACAAAGAGCTGAAGAACTAAAAATCAAATGACTGGCCCCAATGGGTCCATACTAACATCCTACTATGATCTTAAGAAACTTACTAGTTATTTCTGAGCTTTAGTTCCTAGCCTATAAAAAAATAATTTCTAGGGACAGGATTATTGAGACAATCAAATAAGATACTGTAATGACCTGCTGTGATGATATTGCTATTGTCTTTGCAATGGAGGTTGTGTGTGTTCTGATATACATCATGTCAGTATATTTTTAATTGAAAAAAACATACATCACTTATTCATAAACAAACAACAAAGTACATCTACTAAATACCTCAACAAAAAAAAAACCTACAATTAGTCCTCAATTAGTTTTATAAATACTTTGAAGGGGGGTAGAAATAAATCCAGGACTGGACCACGTGATATAGTCATCTCGACATATACTTTATTTAATTTCTGCTTTGTAAATCTTTATGCTTGGCATATGGTTTTATTTTCATCTTTATTGTTGAGATCTCTTTCATTATCCAGCACAATGCTTGGCACTCAGTTGATAATTTTTTTAAGTCTGTTGATTCAAAGTATGAAGGTAAAGATAATTCATCTGACCATCTTGATTGATGTTGGGTTCTGAATTTTATTGTAGCAGTGAAGAAACGTGGTACTGCTGAATAAATAAGGTTTCTCGTGAGGAACATTGGAAATGTGTTTGTTTCGTCTTCTCTGTGAAATTGGCCCTTGCTGGAATCAAACCCAGGTCATTGATGTCTCTAACAGCAGCCTCTTCCAGCTAAGAAGATGAGCCAACCCACATTGAAGAAACGAAGATGACACACACACGGAATTTCCTTCTCTCAGCTAGAAGGTGTGCAGGTTTAAGGAACCTGTTTCCTAAACAATGAGTAAGAAAATGAAGAGGTACGATATGTGCTACTAGGAAAACAAATATAAAGAGCTCACACTTTCACCTTCCACCCATCAAAACAGGGCTTGCCTTCTCGCATCTCTCTATCCAGATTTGCAGACATATCGTACCCCTCACTTCCCTAAATTTTCACCTCTGTGTAATGCACACAGACATATGGAGACATCAACAGCAACCCTGAAGGAAGCTATAACCACCCAGCATGTACATTTCGCAGCTCCTCTCCTGCCCATCCCCGACACAAATCAGGTTTGAATGCCCAAGCTTGTCACCTGGTATACCAAAAGAAAAAAAAATGCAGTCTAACACTGTATTTATTAGCAACCCCTTTCCCTTATGTTTAATTTATTGTTACACTTTTTAAATGTACAAACAGTTATACCAGTTTTATACACAAAACCACAGGTACCGTTTTGTATCTGTCAAAATTCCAGCAGCCTGTGGCGAGAGAGGGTTGAATAGATGTCCTATGCTGCCATCTAATGGTTTAGTAAAGACATGGGCTTGTTCATTTTTCTGGAAATGAGGAAACAAAGACAGCTCAAGGCGCCCAAATTCTGGAACAGCTACTGATAGGCTTTATTAAACAGATGCATTTATGACACTTGGACCATATTTCCTGGAACCAAGCAACTTAGCTTGTTTTCACACAATGGCAGCTTACATCCCTGCTCTTGACTGGCAAAGCTCTGCCCTTCTACCCTGGAGGCACCTGTTTTAAATCCAAACTGACTGGGCAAGCAAAATGCCCCCTCTGAGCCTCTTTCTACAGCTCCCATCTGGCCGAGCTTCTTTTGGCAAGCCTTTTCCTCCTGGAGGCACAGTTTGATCAGAATGTCTTGCCTATTACTTCAGTTTGGGTAGAAGATACAAAGGAGTCAGTGCAAAAAAAAAAAAAAAGGAAGAAAGAAAGAAAGAGAAAAATCATTATCTCTAAAAGTGACTCCAACAGCAGCCATTTTCTAAGCAGTGACCCAAAGAGAAACTTCTGAATTTTCTTTTTCTCCTCAGTTCTCATGATTTGTATCACACGCTAGATGGCTGGGTGGGTCTTGAATTCTTCTCCTTTGCTTTTCCTGAACCTCAGCAATCTCTTTCTTAATTATCACTTGGCACATCTCTGTTGCAAAAATGCTATGCTTAAGAAACACTGTATCAGGCATTGGTTTGTGGGTGGATGGATAATAGAAAATAAGCTTTCCTTCCATGTCTTTGGTCACTCCCTGCCTCTAGCCTTGAGGTAGTTGTGCTGTACTGTCCTCTTCCTTTTCAGGTGATTTAACACTTTCCTTGTAAAGTTTCTCTTTCCATTTGACTATGTAAAGCTTCTCTGGTAGTTAAAATGAACACAGGAACTGTGCTACCCTTTCTACATTCCTCCTGGCAGTTCGTTTCTGCCTTCTGTAGTCATAGCTTTCCATATTTGTATCACAGTGAAGAATTCACCAACCCGTTGTACTGTTGTCCAAATGTGGGCTCCGCTGCCTCATCTATGAAAACACCCTTTTCCAAAGACAAAACGATAGAGACTCAAAGATTTCCAATAAGCCATCACTACATGGTCTCCATTAGCCCAGTAGCTGCCCTCTTGCGGAGTGTGTGTTGGCCTGCCTCCCTGTGGGGACTCATGATGTCTTCCAACCCGTGTCACTTGGTGCCGAGTCTGGATGCCCACAGTGCAGGAAGCCGGCAACAAGGCCATTACAAGATGGCTCCTACTTCCTTGCAGCCTTACTGGTAAATAACGGCAAAGCCTAACAGACTTACCGGCCTGAACCCTGCGCATGCGCAAGTGAGTTCTAGTCCCAGCCAATCCCGTGGCAGCTGCTAGTAGCAACCAGTCACAGACCAATCAGGGAGCGACCCATGCTCACCCAACGGTATATAAGCAGGCGGTTTTGGCCTTTTGGTGCCCCTCGCTTCAGCTCTCCCTCAACCAAGCGGCTCCTCAATAAAATGTGATTGGGAAGGATCCTCGTGTGGTGGTCGCCTTTCCTCGCTGGACGGGGTTGCCGCCCGCCGCAACTGGTGCCGAAACCCGGGACCAGGCGAGGGGTCGAAGAGGATCCAGAACCCAACACATGAGGAGGTAACTTCCCTCAGTAAAGGGGGAAGTGGTTAGGCCTAAGGAAAATAAAAATAAGGAAAATAAAAATAAAAAGATGAAAGAAAGAAAAGGGAGACCCCATAAGGGTCTGGAGGAGGGACTGCAGCCCTCCGGAAAATCCTCGATCGCGCAGGCGGTGGGGACAAGACAGACAAAACAAAAGCAAACTCAAAAGGGACAAGAACCAGTTGCCCCGTTGTATCCTTCTTTGGAGGAATTTTCATAAAGAGAAGTACGTGGTCTAGGTTGGCCACGGCTTTTCCAGTCTTTGAGAACCCAATAACAGATGAAAGGACCTATGAGCCAGTCTCTTATAAACAACTAAGGGATCTAATGGAGTCAGTGCGCACATATGGAGTTACAGCCAGTTATACCACTGCCTTATTGCGGCGACTCACGGTTAATGCCATGACGCCCACGGATTGGTTTGAGATTGCGCGCACATGTCTCAGTCATGGGCAGTTCCTTGACTTTAGGTCCATTGTTCAGGACAAGGCACAAATACAATTCAGAAAGAATCTCCAAGAAGGGAGAGCCGAATGGTCGGTGGACATGCTTCTAGGACAGGGAGCTTATGCAGTAGAACAGACCACCTACCCCTTTGAAGTCTACCGCCAGGTAAATGAGACAAGGCTTGGCGGGCCTTGCCAAACAAAGGAGAGGTGGCTGGCAACCTTACAAAAGTGATTCAGGCGCCCAATGAACCATTTTCTGATTAATTACTGGAAAAACAAAAAGGGGGAATAGCTGAGACAGCGACCCCCAGGGAAAGGCTTTCACTTGTACTCTTTACCTTAAATTTTTTAAATGTAAATGATGCCGGTGAGTCAGCTGCTGATAGGCATGCAGCCACTAAGGTCACCGTCAGAAAGGATATGGTCATGTGGAAAGAGGTTTTGAATAACAAATGGTATGGACCGGATCTGGTGATAACGAGATCCAGGGGAGCTGTTTGTGTTTTTCCTCAGGGCCAAGAAGTGCCTCACTGGGTGCCAACGAGATTGACCAGGCCTGTGGAAACGACAGAAGAAACCCATTGCGAAAATAAAGACCCGCAAGATGAAGACGCCATCCACTTGCCCTGTGGTGCAACTGATCCCTCTGCTACTTGCAACAGTGCTGACTGCAGCCCTGATGGCAGCAAAAGAAATGACACTATGGGCTGTGACTAAGGCATGGCCAGTACCTATGCCCTTGCATGCAGATTCCTCCCCACCTTGTTTTCTGCAGACTGCAACATGGAAGTCCCATGTATTACTCGTATTTTTACTACTATGCCTAGGGGGCAGTATGGTCTGCCTCTGGTTGGTCTGTCACCTGCGAACCCAAACACGAAGGGACAAGGTTGTAATTTCACAGGCTTTAGCCGCCTTGGAGTATGGAGCTTCCCCCCAGATTTGGCTTTCAGCCTTAAAAAGGGACTAAGCCCTCAATTGCACGGCCTTTGTACCCCAGGAAGCTGGTAGCTTCACTTGCACTAGGGATAGGCGTGCATTTGAGCAGAGCAGGATGCCGGGCAATAGCACCGCACTTGGGAGTCCTATGGTAATAGGCCCCAAGAAGAGCAAGTCTGATGGCATGTGGGTTGATGCCCTAGGCCCCACCTCTGTAAAAAAGGCATCGGACGGGTCTGGTAGTCCTTGGGAAGGCGCCTCCTAAGTGAAAGCCAGTACAATGTTCCAAAATAGCACACAGAGATCAGACCTCTACTCTTACCTGCACAAAAACAAAAAGGGGGAACTGCAGGAAGCCGGCAACAAGGCCATTACAAGATGGCTCCTACTTCCTTGCAGCCTTACTGGTAAATAACGGCAAAGCCTAACAGACTTACCGGCCTGAACCCTGCGCATGCGCAAGTGAGTTCTAGTCCCAGCCAATCCCGTGGCAGCTGCTAGTAGCAACCAGTCACAGACCAATCAGGGAGCGACCCATGCTCACCCAACGGTATATAAGCAGGCGGTTTTGGCCTTTTGGTGCCCCTCGCTTCAGCTCTCCCTCAACCAAGCGGCTCCTCAATAAAATGTGATTGGGAAGGATCCTCGTGTGGTGGTCGCCTTTCCTCGCTGGACGGGGTTGCCGCCCGCCGCACCACAGGACTCGAAGCTCAGGGAGTCTCCTGCGAAGGAGCCTCTTCATCACATCCCAGGTCTGTGCAACGAAGATGAAGTCAGAGTTCAACCCAAGAAGAATGCTTCGACATAATAGTTTGATGTGTCTATTTTCTCAGATTTGTGAAAGTGTTTAATTTTGAACCTTGTTAATCCATTACATTTCTTTTTTTTCTAGGCATATGTCAACTTTATAAAGGGGTTGTTTCATTGTGATATTTCCATAAGTGCATATAATGTGCATTGCTTTGGTGATTATTTTGATGTAATTATTTGGCATCAAATGGTATTTTCAATGTATAAAATGCCTGTTTGTCTTCGTTGTGTCATAGCTTATTAGCATGTATAATGAATTCCCTGGCCATCATTATACTCTTTTCTCTCACCATGATATATAGTTGGGACCCCAGGAGTCAGATTTAGCCACTGACAATCAGAGGCTAAAATATTGTGTCAAAGTCATGTTTTCATGTTGGTGATTTCCTGGCATCAAAATGATTGTGATGAAGTAGTTAAGTCTAAATGTCATGGCACAAATGACCCTCTGAAGTGAGCTCTTGAATGTGTTATGAGATCTCTGCAAGGACCTTACAAATGTGTTCATGGGTCAGGAGCTGTTAGAGAAGATGCCCTAGAAGAAGCACAGACAATAGATCTGCTTCCCAATGAAGACACCTTTAAGAAACTCATAAGTCACGCATCCCTCTAGTAAGGTGTTCATGACCTTAAAATGGGTGGTTTGGGGGATCCTTTGCAATGGCCTGTCACATATGCTCCTGACTGAATCTATCAAATTCAGGAGGTGTATTCCTCTATTCTCGTCATAGAAACAATTGTAATGGGAGGGTTCTAAGGCTTTAACTTTCAGATTTATCAAAATTGTGTCTTTGGGCTATTTTTACTTCTTCCAAGAAGTCTCTCTTAAAGTTATTAGTCCATTTACTAATTGGGCTGCTGGTCTGTGAGAGTATTTAAGCTCTATGTATATTCTTTCTATTAACAAGTAAAAACGGTCAATAAAAAAAATACCCAAGAGATGCTCAACATCTCTGAGCATAAGGGAATTGCAAATCAAAACACCACTGAGATTACACTTCACCCCAGTGAGAATGCCATTATCAATAAAACAAACAATAACAGATGCTGGCAAGGATGTGGCCAAAAGGGAACCTTAATACACTGTTGGTGGGAATGTAAGCTTGTTCAAACACTCTAGAAAACTGTTGGAAGGTTCCTCAAAAAACTAAAGATACCCAGAAATGACCTAGAAATGTACTCCTGTGTATTTATCTGAAAGATCAAAATCCAGATTATAGTAAAGCCACCAACACAACCATATACACTGCAGCACTATTCACCATAGCCAAGGAATAGAATAAGCCCAGATGCACATCAATGGATGAATGGATCAAAAAAAATGTGGGATGTATACATAATGGAATTTTGCTCATTCATGATATTGTACCATTTAGAAAGACTTGGAAAAAATTATGTTAAGTGAAATATTGACGCCAAGAGAAACAAAGTTTGCATGGTTTCCTTCAGATGTGGAAGCTAGAATTCACCTACAAATCTATGATTAAATGCATTGTTTGGGATGCAAACAGTTGCAAATGTATTAACTGAAATATAGTAGATCCAAAAGAACTTGAAGAACTCAATAGTGTAATTCTTTAGAGGGGCTGGGAATATGGCCTAGTGGCAAGAGTGCTTGGCTCGCATACATGAAGCCCTGGGTTCGATTCCCTAGCACCACATATATAGAAAACGGCCAGAAGTGGCGCTGTGGCTCAAGTGGCAGAGTGCTAGCCTTGAGCAAAAAAAGCCAGGGACAGTGCTCAGGTCCTGAATCCAAGGCCCAGGACTGGCAAAAAAAAAAAAAAAAAAAAAAAATTCTTTAGAAAGGCAAGTCAAAGCCTAACAAAATAAGCACCAGGAAATGGGTACTATCAAGAGAGGGGGTAGGATCAAGGAGAAGGTGAAGGGAGAATGCAATCAAGAATTCAATGTATATATTACAAAATTAAGAAAAATAAGGGAATGAGTGAGTTAGGGGTGGGTGGGTGAGAATGTTAAAAGAGGTGAAATAGATCAAGACACATTGTATATGCATAAAATTGTTTTGTTAAGTGGCAATTCCTATGCACAACTACTGAAAGATACATTTTTAAACTGCATTTTATATTCCTCCAAAGGAAAGTTCACTGTAGACAGCTAGTCGGGTTACCTTCCTATGGTACTCTATCGCGTGTGTGTCTAATATGGTCCTCTTAATTATGGTCCACTTAATTATTGTTCAGTGTTAACTGTTAGTGGATAAAAGCTACTTATCTCTAAAACCTTTAGAGACTCTTTTAGCTTGAGAAAATAGATCTCTTTTCTCTAATGGAAAAAAGATATGTGCGTAGGAAAGAAAAAAATTGGATGTCTTATGTATTATTTTCTTGTCCATCTTTTACTTATTTATAATCTACTTCTCCCACGCCACCTCTGGAATGTCAACTTCATGAGGGTCACAACAATGTTCATACCCAAGTGCTCTACACAGTGACTGGCACATATTCAATAAATAAATATCGAATTGACCATTATTTTTTCCACTATATTGCTTAAGACTCTGTTCCAAAAAAAAAAAAAGAATGATTTAGTCCAGTCCAAAACAGCTTTGTGATTAGATTTTTTTTTCCTGGGCCTTTTTATTCTTTCCCTCTCTCAGAATCTTTGCCAGAGAAGAAATGCTAAAGCTCCCATCTTTTAAATATGTAGATCCCTGACATTTGGTTGCTTCATGAATTTTGCATTGCACCATGACAAGTGTTTAATTTTATAAACTGCTCCTGTAATAGATCATTTTCAAGGAGAGGCCTAATCTGGAAATGCAGTGTAAAGTGCTGTTGCTGAATTAGACAAATGTCTTCCCTGAGCCAGCGATCCTTTCTGTAGTAAATGTTTTCAAGCACTGATGGATTGGAAGCTATGGAAATAGTCTCAACACCCAGCTGGCTGACTGAGTCAGAAGTGAGGTGATGCTTGGGTGCTTCCAGAAAACAACCCTCAAAAGATCTCAGGGGTAAACACAAATAATTGACTTATTTCCAATGCCCTTGTTCAGTCTGCTTTCTGATTCGTTCCTCATCATCACAAGAAAAAATTAAAGGAAGGGAGATAGGGGGAAAGAAACACCATTTCTTTGGTTCTAAGAAAAGTTTTGGGGTTCTAGAATGTCCATCATGCTTATCTTGTCTTCTTGGCCACCAGGCAGAGGAAATCTTCCTGGGTCAGCAAGCTCACATTGGTTCGAGGCTAGACTAAGGGGAGAAACCACAGGAATATGTTTCATTGTTGGTGATAAATGATCTAGGCTTTTAGAAAAGTCACTGGCCTGTTCCTTGGTTTCCTTACTTCTAAAATATGCTTAGGAGTTTTCTCTATTTAACAGAGTTCTGATTAAGAAAAATTAAGATTAATTTCAGAAGTAAGGGGTTGTAAAATGTAGCCGCTGTTAAGACAATGAGGCAAACGACTTAAATTATATATGGAGATTGTTCATTATAAGCATTTAAAACAAGTTCTTCCTTTCTGTAGAGATACTATATAAATTCAGTAAAAACAACGAGAAGACATTGTAATGTGTCAAGAGTTAAAAATACACATTTATAAGATACATGAACCCAGTATATTGAGCCTGGCTTATAAAGAAAAGAGTTGCACTGAAAGACATGTCATGTTTTCAGGTCAACCACATCCACTCCTTAGGGTGGACTGTCAGAATGCAGCCAAATGGAGGGAAAGAACTGCGGCCCAGAATCAGGATGCCTGAGACCAAAGGATGTTTATGGAGTAATTATTGTATTTCAGGCACTAAGCATATCACAAATAAAATCTCGCATAATCCTTTAAAATGATCCATAAGGATATTATCATCATTATTCATACGTCATAAATTACCAGAATAACTTTTATAGAGGTTAAGGAACACGTTTGAGGTCACACGGAAGGGACTGAAATAGTTAGGGTCCCAAACCCAGAAGTGAGATTTTAGACTTATCAGATTGGTCTACTTGTGTCATCATGCACATTAAACCGCAGGGCCCTAGGACTCTTCTCTTGTTAACCTGATTCCTTTTGCCGGATTGCTAATACATAAAATTGGTCAGGAATATTTGGGGCGGGGCAGGGGAGAAGGGCATTATCAGGGCTTGAACTCAGGCATGGCTCGGGGCTCCTGTTCAGTTTACTTGCTCATGTTCGGTACTCTACCATTTGAACCACACTTCTAGCTCTGCTTTTTGCTGGTTAATAGAAAATGAAATCTCATAGACTTTTCAGTCCAGGTTGGCTCCAAAATTTGATTCTCTAGGTCTCAACTTCCTGAGTACCTAGGATTATAGGTATGTTCTACTGCTCCTCATGAATTCATGCTTTTTGATATTTGCCTATTTGTGTTAATACCGAACTCATGTTCTCCAGACTTGCTTGACCTTTCCTATTTCTAAGAGTCATTCTCTTTTGTTTTGTTTTCTATTGCCTAGGTTCTATTACCTAGTGCTATTCATTCTATAACCTAGTATTCATACAATCTTTCTTTCAATTTCTCTGACACTGGTGTTCCTAGGACCCTTGTTTGCCTGACAGAGATGGTTTGAATTTTCACTATTCCACCCTTTTCTCCATTTAAAGGGAATTTCTTGTCATTCTTTCCGAGGTCTACTACCTCTTATGGAAACTTGTTCTAGTAGTTCTTCTTTCTCTTGTGCTTTCTATCTTTAATCTCCTATTTCGTCTAGGAACACATTCCAGCTAGGGGACTATAGCAGACCTAGACATGAGCTAACATTGTTGAAGGTCACCTATGTCCCAGACACTGTATTACACAATTTGCATATAATATTTCATTTAGTCTTCCAAGCAACCGCATTTTATACAAAGGAAAAATGCTTAAACACAATAAAATAGCTTGTAAAATAAACAGGTAGTGCCAGGAGGATTAAAACCAAGTTTGATTCCAACTTGCACATTCTTTCATTGATCTCACTTGTTTCCTCAAATAAGTAAACTCTTTCTGCAACTCTGTTACATTAAGTTCCCATTTTGTTTTGCACTGCCAAGCTTCAGTTAAATAATGCAAGTGTTTATTAAACACTAGTTAAGTACAAGGGACCAAACTATATGCTTTCCCCAAGAGAAGAAAGATGAATTGCATAACCTTTATCTGTTAGAAACTCATGAACAAAGAACCTATAAGTGCATAAATAAATAGTGATAAAATAAGACAAGAAGAAATATGAAATAAGTAACTAGAGTCTTCTGAGAATCAGATACAGACTAGTTAACCCTAAAGGGTGGGTCAGAGAAGAGAATTGCATAAATGATTAGTTTCTCAGGCTCCCTTGAAGCCTTCAAGCCATGACCCAAGTGACCTATGATTCTATCTTAGCAATGTCTCCTCCCCATCCCTTATAACAGACGCTGTCGTATAACCTTAGAATCGGTCTTCCCAACTCTGGACCCTAACATTTTTTTCTACTTTTCTTACAAAAGATCCTATCTCCTGGGCACCTTCAGTATGCTCAACTCAGGTTCATTACTCCCGGAATAAATGCAGTCCATGACTCTCTGCTGCCTGCTG
Organism: Perognathus longimembris pacificus; assembly: GCF_023159225.1. NCBI lineage: Eukaryota > Metazoa > Chordata > Mammalia > Rodentia > Heteromyidae > Perognathus > Perognathus longimembris. Next base: position 6,059,689 of record NC_063174.1, read on the forward strand.
AGCCAGAGTGTGTTCATTAATTGCATTCTTAATAATCATAGGCCTAACTTACAGAGTAAGATAAAAACGTTAGTCTGGACAACGGATGTGAAAACCATAAGAGGTACACTGTTATTATTATATATTCCACACCTGGGCCAATGTTGCTCTCCTAAACCCACCCTTGGCTCTAGATCATATCACTCCTGCTTCTGTAAATGTAGAGCTCGCTCTATATTTCTTAGTCTAAAACTCAAAACCACTGGCAAGACAGTCTTAAGGAAACATTATCTCGATCTTCCACTGTCTGTAAACATTTCTCAGGGCTTTACTTCTTCTTTACCAAAGCATGTACCACAGCAAACCGTGTGTTACAGAAGATTCAATGTATGTCCATTCCATTCATCTTGCTCAGGTTCATGCATTCATGTACCTAGCACACAGCTCTATGTGAAATACACGTTCAGCTATTGGATGGCTGAAAAGACTAATGGGAGAGGAGCCTATGCTAGTCTGTGCACACGGCAGGAAGAAAAGAGAGGAAGTTTCCATTCCTTGCTTACCGAGGCGTAAAGCAAGGAATGCCGAAGGTAATATACCACCCCTCTGTGCTAACCATCTCCATAAGAAGGAAAACCAAAAGTGACCAGCCCCAATCATGTGTCTACCCTTTCAATTCTTGATTCCCAGGATCAATAAACTTCTGGGAAAACCAAAATGGCAACCATCCAGTTTGTCATCTTTTTCTCAGAAATTCACAATTCAGCACTGTTCTGAAAATCAAAATGAATACTTGAAAGTCTCAGAAAATGCACATCTTTTCTCGGTTATTCTCCTCAGTCCTTTCTCTCTTCCCCTTCTCTGTGCTGTTTATCTCAAGTAACTAGGGGAGCTAGTTTAAGTGAAATCTTGTTATAAACAGCTAAGACAAATGAGGTAACTAGGAGAACGTTGGGCTCAAAGAAATCTGGGACTACAGTCCAAGCCAAGGATTTCCTTTGTCTGGTATAACTCGGAGCTCAGGCCAGTTGGCCTCTCCAAACTGGCTGTGACTCAAAGACCAGGCAAGAAGCCAAAGGATATCTGAGCTCTGACTCATGTAAACAGAGAACAATGCCAGAAGCCTGCAGCCAGTCCCAGGTGTGCAGACAGCAGCCTTTCATTCACCTCTCCATGACCTTGAAGTCAGCAGAGCTTTATCTCTGGTTCTACCATTACTACCACGTGGGTTCCATCATGTTGGAGGGCAGGTGCCTCCTCTCTCCACTGTCACTTGGAATTCCCAAGAGGGCTAGAAATTGTGCCTTCTCAGCCTGGGCTTCTGTCCAGACCTTGAAGGTAGATCTCAGATTTTATAAGCTTATTATCTTTCTCGGAAAGTTAAACACACTTTCCATTTCTTCCAGTCTTAGTTCCTCAACTTCCTGTGTGAACTCTAGCCACTCACTAATATTGGAAAGATAAGTCACCATCCTCTACCCTCTGCAGAAGTGGAGAGAAAAATCAGGAGTAGTCTTTCTTTTCTGCTCATATTTTTAAAGTAAGGCTACATTTAAAACATGTATGAAACTTTATATGTGGGAATGGAGTAAGTCAATGTAAGGGCGAAAAAAAGACTTTGTCTAAGTGTCTTTTTCATTAGCTGGGGTATTTTCCATAATCCATAAGGGGAGAGGGAGATAGCAGCTTCTTGTCACCACGGCAGGAATTTATAGTCTTTTCAGGTTCTTTGTCTCCATACTCAAGGCTGGCACTCTACCATTTGAACCACAGCTCCATGTCCAGCTCTTTGTAATGGGAAATTAAAAAAAATCCCATGGACATTCCTTCTCAGGCTGGCTTTGAGCCACAATGCTTCTGTATCAGCCTCCTGAGTAGCTAGGATTATGGGGGTAAGCCTCTAGTCGCCCCCTCCCTCGCCCCCCAGCTAACAGGTGTAATGTGATAGCCTTATTCCTGCCATCCAAAAGAGAGTACAATTTCATAGGTAGGTGTCATTGCAAAAGGTGTCACTGTTCACCCGGCCTGAAAGAGAGAACACGGCAGTGTTTACCTGCATCCCGAGGCAACAGTCCCAAGAGGACAGCTTTTAAGCTGCCGGGCTTCCATCAGAGGCTCCAACTCACCAACTCACTCCTGGGCTAGAGGGCTGATTGCTGGCCTGGATGGCTGGGTCGCACAGGCTTTGAGGGACTCCGCACGCTTTGGGGTCTTGTGTTGGTGACTGCTTCACCTAAATCAGGTGTTAAACAGTCCTTGGAGCCTATCTCCTTGAAGGAACAACTCCACTCTTCCACAAACCGCCGCCATCTTTCTCCCTACTTCCTCCTGCTCACAGAATGTTTTATCTGAACAGGGATTTCCAATGCTTTCTCTGCCTGCTCCTGCCCCCTGCGAGGAAGATGGTATATCTGTCCTAGCACCGGCGTCAGGGAGAAATACATCTTTCAAGCAGGAATCGGTAAAAGTAAAAGAATAAATTAGTAAATAAAATGTAGGATACTCTTCAGAGAAGGTAAAATCAGAAGCTTAGACTGGTCAGATCTCTTGTGATTTGAATTGGCCTTACCAGGAAATACAAATATCTGGGGAATCGATTAATTTGGAAATCTGTCAAGCTATTTCGTGACTACTATTTCTTTTATTGGGGCAGAGCTGGCCAATCGAACATTTGAGTTCATGTTTTCAACAGAAACCTGAGAATCCAATTAAGTGGAAGGAAAGAAATGGGTTGCTTTATTTATAATTTTAAAACACTATTGTATGTGGAGAGGGGGTGTTATGTGCCAGTACTGGGACTTGAACTCAGAACCTGGACAGTGTCCTGCTTTTTCACTCAAGGTTCTCAAGGCTGGTGTTCTACCACTTGAACCACAGCTCTACGTCAGTTGTTTTTTGCTGGTTAATTAGAGATTAGAGTCGCAAATGCTGGCCTTGAATTGCAATCATTACATCTCCGCTTCCTGAGAAGCTAGGCTTACAGGTGTGAACCACGGGTTCACTTATGAGTTAATTATCCATCTCCTTAAATCAGTCCTTTAGATCAAAACTCCTTGGTTTATCCTCGTTCCAACCAAGGAGGCAATACTTTTCATTCCCCAAAGCTATGTTTTAAGAATGACAAGATGATACTTTAGGACATTTGGGAAAGATATCTCTTAAAACTTGTGAGAGGAATTTCTAAATATTTTAGGGAGCTGGGAATGTGGCTTAGTGGTAGAATGCTGGCCTAGCATGCATGAAGCCCTGGGTTCGATTCCTCAGCACCACATAAACAGAAAAGGCCAGAAGCGGTGCTGTGGCTCAAGAGGTAGAGTGCTGGCCTTGAACAAAAAGAAGCCAAGGACAGTGCTCAGGCCCTGAGTTCAAGCCCCAGAACTGGCAAAAAAAAAAAAAAAAAACTTAGATTCCTTTAGTATGAAAGTGTTGAAGGTGCTTTGTAAACATAGGTTATTATTATAATTTAATGACATTCCCCTCAAAGAAAAATGGCTAAAAGTGCAGAAGGAAGTGCATACACTTCCTATTATTTGGGGGGCAATTAATTAACAAGCACATGAACAATTTTTTTTTTTTTTTGGCTAGTCCTGGGCCTTGGACTCCGGGCCTGAGCACTGTCCCTGGCTTCTTCCCGCTCAAGGCTAGCACTCTGCCACTTGAGCCACAGCGCCGCTTCTGGCCGTTTTCTGTATATGTGGTGCTGGGGAATCGAACCTAGGGCCTCGTGTATCCGAGGCAGGCACTCTTGCCACTAGGCTATATCCCCAGCCCCACATGAACAATTTTTATTCATAGGAAGAACAACTAATAATAATAAACGTGTAGACCTAAAGAGTCAACTACAGTAGTTATTTTATCTGCCACAATGCAGAGGAGATAATCCCGAACTTTTTTCCATCCAATTCTGCCTTCCTCGCCTAACATCTTCAGTACACACACAGAGCAGACTCTAGGGGGCTGGTGCTCTGACTCAGGACGGCTATGAATGAAGTATTTTGCAAACTGTGAACTCAACTCTACCGGACAGGTTCTTTGTGAACTATGGAAACAAAACCACACCTGTTCTGAGCTGATCACTTTAAGTATCAATTAGCATTGGCCTCTGCAATCCAGGAAAATGCTTGTGGGGGAGGGGGTTCGTAATTGGGAGAAATGAATTTAAATCACAGTAAATCAAGCAAATAGCTCAGCTGCCCATGAAGCATTTGCCACAGCTCATCTGTAGAGTAGATTATCAATGCTGGCAGAACATGGAGATTCTCCTCGCTTTCAAAACCCATGCAAAGCTAGAGAAAGACTTGCAATCATATACGTAGAAACAGAAGACAATTGCATACAGCTTCCTTTGAGTTTGTCTCTGAAAGAAATCTAACGTCTTTCTGCAAATTCAATTTTCAAATATGCTCATCATTGGTAACTTTTTCTCCATTTACTGTGAATGTGTCTATAATAAGTAGAGCTGGTTTACTGGTCACCATATTAATCCAAGAATACAAAATGGGGGGGGGATTCATTTCCTATTCCATAATTTTAAATACAATTTAACAACAACAACAACAAAAAACTCCTCTAAAATCTCCCTTATGGATTTCGAAGGTTCAGAAATATGCAGAGCACTTGAAAGCAATAAAAGAAATAACCTAAGAAAATTAAGCAAAATGAATTTGCAATTAGTTTGTGAAATTGCGATAAATGCATTTTGAAAGCAAAGAGTAAAATGTAACTTTCTCCAGTATAATTTGAAATTGCCTTTTGTGCTTAATATAGTTCACTTATAATTAGATGAAGATTTTGTTCTGGTTTGAAACATTCAAAGTTCCATCTTGAGATTGCTATGTACTATGTACACAGAACTTTTCAGCAAGAAAGCCTGCTGCTGCCGCCGCCGCGTTTGCTTTGACAGCCTTTATCCTAGTTTTATAGAAATGAAAGAGTGAAAGAACACAGCTGGTTTGAACAATGGAGCATGTTCAACATTAGGCCAAACACTTTAGATATTGCAAAATATTGCAGGCTATATTTATAGCTCTTAGCAGGTTTTTGAAATTCATGCTGATACTGCCTTACTCCTGCTCATTGGACCAAATTGCCATTTAATGATTAAATTATCTTTTGGTTCTTAAAAAAATGCTTTCAAAGGCAATGGCACTTAGACTAACCTCTTGGCAAATATCAAAACAGCAATAACTTGAAATCCCTTCTGAAGTATTTCAAGATGTCGTTAAAATTCCAGGTTATTCTATTTGCCTCCAAGCTTAAAACTTTTGCGTTGATCTGCCTTATTTTTTTTTTCCATAAAGACAAGGAATATCCTCTTTTGGGATAACCTCTCTTCTAGTCATAAAATTGTGCACTGATTCATATGTCAGAGCTTTCCAGAAAACCACCCAAGGGAAAACAAGAACAGGCCTTCAGGTAATTGCCTGTACTGTTTAAACTTTCTCCTTCATGGCAGTTTTTTTTTTTTTTCAAAATAAAATTCTTTTGTTTTTTTTAATAGAATTCTGAATCTTTGGGGAGTGCTAGCAAGCCTTCATATCCTTTTACAGTAGAAGCGTAAGGAGTAGTGAAAAGAAGAGGGTACAGTAAATTTTTAAAAATTAAATCTTAAAAAAAAAAAAGAAATGGGTAGTGGTTCTAAGTTTAATGATTAGAAGTTGAGCCAGTAAAAGTTTGCAGAACAATGGGATTTCTGCAGGTTGCTCTAATACCTAAGAGCTTCAAAGGCTACTTCTACTGCCACCCTCTCCTTCCTATAGCAGCTGGGGTTTTTTAAGCCCCTAGCCATTCATCATCCTTGCTATGTTTGTAAAATGTTAGAATACAAGCACTTCACCATTTAATGAACTGCCCATTGTGTGTCAAGACATATCTTATGGGCTACATATAATTTTTTTCTAGAAAAATGTCTGAACAAAAGGACTTTGGCCTTTGTTTCCGGTATTCATCGATACATAACGAAGTACTCCAGCGCTCAGTGACTATTATGTCTCACAACTTTTCAATGTTGGGTGGGTGGTTCTTCTGCAGGGCTCATGGGGGATCCCAGGAGCTAAAGTTACCTGACAATTTGACAGGGACTAGAGAGTTCAAAATAATCTCGTTCCCAGGGATGGAAGTTGGTGCCGGCTGCCAGCGAGGGACAGTCTTGATTCAAAGCCAGGATTCTCCTAGATAATTTCTTGTCAGCAGAAGAAAGTGTTTCTCAAGGCTACATCCCATCAACTCTTGTACAGAACTTCCACAATAGCAACCCAAGCATGTTCGCCAATTGATAGATTGAGGGAGCCTGACAAAGGGCTGTTGATTTGTGAGAAACAAATGGATATAAATACAGTAATGCTTAGTAATCCATGATTCCTACCTTAGAGAAGTCTACATTTTTCAGAACCCAAGAAGCACTTCAGAGCTCAGAGGCCTCCAAAGAGGGTGTTTTATGTGTCTAATACTTGTATACACACACACACACACACACACACACACATAATTTTATTGTTGTAGAGTTGATATACATAAGGGTTACATTTACATGAGCCATGTCTCCTCTTCCAGGTTTTCCCTCCTGTCCCCACCCACAAGATGCACAGTTCATCTTCCACACAGTGTCTAGTGAGTACCACTGTTGTATATTTTTAAATACCTAGGAGTGTTTAAAAATCTCTTGCGTCTTCCTTCTCAATAAGGCTCTCAAAGCATGAGGTTAAGACTTATAGACCTGTGACCTTCTTTCAAGATCCCTCTAGCTAGCTCCATGGTATCTTTAAAATAGCTGGCAAGCTGGCTCCACAAAAAGGCCTGAAGACTCGAATTTACAATTTAATTATGCATCCAAAGCCTGAGTTGGTGTTGTGGTTCTTCACAAATGAGACAAAGAGCTGCCCCACTGAACTTACTCTATCACAGATATCACAACACTGGCCATTCATGCCAGAAACAGCAGAAAACCATCAAGTCCACTGCAACACTCCCACCCAAAACATGCTCTTCTCAGGCAACAGAGCAATTGGCCCGAGTCCCAACATTAGGTGATAGATAAGAACATAATACTTTTTTAGGGCACTAGTACTTAGAGCCACAAGTTTGCTAGGCAGATGCTCTACCACTTGATCCACTCTCCAATATCTTTATATATTGTCTTTTTTTTTCCAGATGATGTCTATTACTTTTGCTCAGGGCTCTCTTAGACCACGGTTCTCTGTCCAGACAACTGACATCACCATACCCAGGTTAGAATCCAATAGTTTTATGTAACATAAAACCAACTTCCTAAAAAAAATAAAAAAATAAAAAAAAACCAACTTCCTACAGCTTTTTGAAGTCAGGACTTTCTAATAGTAAACCAAAGAGTTAAATAATTCACACAAATAAAAGAAATTTGGTAAATCTCATTTTTTCCTATTTTATTTCTATGAAGACCTTGAGAATGATCATGTCCTCTGCTTTTTCATTTCCCATAATGACCTATCCAAAGAAGACTCTCACTCAAATTTGCTGATGTTTTGACTGTTGCTCTCAACTATGCCATTCTGATTTCCTTTCTGTGTGATTCTTCCTTATGGAGAGAACAGTCCTTTGAGAATTTACCTAGCTGCCAACATACTCCACTCTTTGCATTCCCAAATAAAGCTCCTTATGGGCAAGAGCTGTATCTATTCATCTCCAAATTTTCCAAACGAACTTCCGAGATGGCTGGGATACAGGAGCTACACTCAGTAAACGCTTTTTTCAATTCAAGTCCTACAAGTGTTCATAAAAGTAAGTTCGTTAGGGGGAAAATCCCTCTGAGTATATACTGAGATCTGGTAAAGTTAAAGAAAATTTAAAATTTTCAGATGAAAATATTGGGTTCATGGGTATAATGAGATATTTGTTACCAACATGGAACAGGTTTAGTAGCAGAAAGAGGGCAATTCTTTGGGAATCCTACTGTGTTGTAAGAATTGGACTCACAAAGTCTAGTTGTTGGGTTGTGTGTGTGTGCATGTGTGTGTACGTGTGTGTGTGTGTGTGCGCATGTGTTTGTATGTCCGTGTGCCATTCCTGGGGCTTGAACTCTGGACCTGGGCACTGTCCCTGAGCTTTTGTGCTCAAGGCTAACTCTCTACCACTTTAACCAAAGCTCCACTTCTGGCTTTTTAGCATTTAATTGGACATAAGCATCTCAGAGACTTTCCTGCCTAGGCTGACTTTAAACCTTGATCCCCAGATCTCAGACTCCTGGGAGGCTAGAACTACGGGCATGAGTCGCTGTCACTAGGTTGTTGGGTTACTTTTTATCTTGGATAAATTGGGTTTCTCCTGATCTGCAACATCTTTGCCAGTCAAAATATCCCCATAATACATTACATTACACTTAGTTCATCAGAACATATCAAATGAGGAAGAGACTAGTCTCTTCTTTGTGATGGTATGTGACCATATGGGATTCTAGACAATCTTGTTTGCCTTATGTTTTATACATAAATTACAAATATTAGAATATGGATGATACCTTAGCACAAGGTTGTGAGCTACGGGATGAAACAACTGAAAAGAAGCAGACTAAAAGCATGCATATTTATGACCATTCAGTTTTATACTATGTCAAAAAATTAACAGCAGTTTTTGGAACTTAACTTATTCCACACTGATTCATCCCAAAACTTGAGTCTTTAAGTATTCTCAGAGTTTACTCATCATGGTGAGGGCCATTGCTCATACAAGAGCATCTTGACATCATTTGCTCACTGATGGAGCAATAACTTAGTTGAATTATTTTCCTTGTTTGCTTTAAATGGAGTAAACTGTGCATATTACTTCTCTGTTTTATGCACAGAGCAGAGTAATATATTAATTTTGCAAGTCATAAACTAAAGATGAATTCTCAAAAATGAATTTTTAAAGAAACATAATGTTTAGATACAGATAGATAATCCATATTCCCATGTGAAGCTCCAGACTAAAATAGAGTTGAAAAGGACATCTTTCTTCCTCAAGAGCCCAAAATAAATGATAGATTTACATGAAGACTTACAGGCCTTTACAAAGACCATTTCTGTTACTTTGAGTTTTCCCTCAACTTTTCCCTGCCTTCACAACAAAAATTAAATGCCATCATCTCTTTGAAGTATTGTCTGACTGCTACTCTATTCAAAACAGTCCCTTACTTCCCCGAGTCCAAGATAATTTTTTTTCTTATTTATTGTCAAACTGATGTACAGAGAGGTTACAGTTTCATACGTTAGGCCTTGGGCACATTTCTTGTACTGTTTGTTCCCTACTCCCTCATTACCCCTTCCCCCTTCCTCTTTCCCTCTCCCCTCATGAGTTGTTCAGTTGGTTTACATCAAATGGTTTTGCAAGTATTGCTTTTGGAGTTGTTTGTCTTTTTATCCTTTGTCTCTCGATTTTGATATTCCCTTTCACTTCCCTAGTTCTCATACCAGTATACAGAGTTTCCAATGTACTCAGATGAGTACATGCAGGTACAACCACAGGAAGGGGATACAAGAAGATCATCAACAATAGAAGCTACGGTTTCACATGGCATGTTGAAAGTAATCACAACAGTGAGATAACAATCGTTTCCATAACATGGAGTTCATTTCACTTAGCATCATCTTATGTGTTCATAAGGGCATAGCTATTGGGCTCTCGTGATCCTCTGCTGTGACTAGCCGACCTTGTCAGCTGCCAAGCTCTCCAACCTCTCATCCGGCTTACTTACTCCACAGAGAAGGAACGCTGAGGTGAGTAGGAGTCTCTTCTGCACATCACCTTCCATGTTGTTTTGCGACCATTCTTAAGCTGTGTCCGAGGGATGGTCCCTCACAGGTGTGGAAATTCCAGGTATGACAGAAGAAAAATGGAAACTGTGAACATCAGAAATTGAATTGGATCATCTCCTGAAAATGTTTCTTCCTCCTAAGGTACTCAGTTCTTATACAGAATGCTTCTATGATTTGCAAGGCATAATTATGGAATTTGAAAACGGAAGGCAATACTGAAATAATCTAAGCTAGTATCCTAATGTCAGAGATGAGAAAACTCAAGCTCACAACATTGAACGATTTATCTACTCAATAACTAGTAAATAAAACAAAAGAGGGTGGAATGTATAATATTAAATGATAGATTCATTTATGCATTTTTGCTAAGGAGCAAACTCATTCGTATGCCAGAGCTTCTGTTCCAATGAGATCTCACTGCTAAAATTCACTTCTTATTTTGCATTTTCAATTAGACACAAGGTGAAATGTCTCTTTATGGAAATCTTGACTCACTTTTACCTGTCGCTGTGGGTGTATTAAAGTATATGAAGTTATAAAAAGATATGAAATATGAATATAATCTAGTTTAATTATTTCCATCCTCCAAAGACTATGATTGCAGTTGGATGTCAGTGAAATCTCCAGTGGTTGAACTTCATGCTTAGAAAACTAGTGAGCCGAATAAAAGGCTGGAGAGCAGGGAATTGAGTGAGGACTACCGAAAAAGAACATTTATCTCACCAAAAAGAACATGTTCCCGTGATGGAAAAATTATAGCTTCATATAGCATCAGTGAGTCAAAGACGGTGACAACATTTGGCAAAGTTAATCCAATCCAAGTTCAGTCAATATATATATAGAGAGAGATCACTGAGCTACTTTTGAAGTGAAAAAGCACTTAAAACATTTCTATTTGATAACCTTCCTTCGACTTCCTGTCTGTTCTTTTCCATTAGCCACTGGATAAAACTCTTGGCAAATGAATCATAGCTAAAGACCGGCTGTTAAGGTGCAGTTCTTTCAACAGGATGGTGTCAGCAGCTCTCTTTTAACTTTCAAGATGATCAGCCTTGATAAAAATAACTTTCCTCTGAGTTCTAAACATTTGTGTTTGTGTTCATCATTTTTATCTTTACTTATGAATTTGATCTCTGAATTTGATCTCCCTGGCTCTTCTAAGCTACACAGCTGTAAAAACAAAAAACCCAAGATTTTCTAGAAGTTTGAAGGAGCTCTTGCTGTGGACAATAACCTCTGACCCTGCTGGGGAGTTTGTTGGACCTAGAAAGGAATTTTTTTTAAAAAAAAAAAAACCTCATGTCTATTTGCCCTGACCAAATATTGTTCTCTCTGGCCAAACACTTCTGGACAAAGAAAGCATGAATTCAGCATCCTGTCTATCACAGATGCCTTCCCTAGTTTCTGCCAGCCATGGGGTTTTTACTTCCTGTGCTGTGTGCCTTCCATTCCTTTCTTTCATTCTCATCTTCTGACCCTAAGGATGTCTCCCTGCGCACACACAGACTGACCATCTTCCCTACTGCCTCGTGCAACACACAGATCTTCCAGGAAGCATCCATCATATACTATCGCATTGTCCTCATGTGCAACCACAGGGAAAAAATGGACTCTTCTCAAAGCACAGAGTTGGGAAGACTGAGTGTGTGCTGTGGGGTGCTCAGCTATTATGTGAGATGAAAACTTTGGGGAAAGTCTCCCCTTGGGTGTGTGTGTATGTGTGTGCACTGGTCCTGGGGCTTGAAGTCGGGTCCTGGGTGCTGTCCCTGAGCTTGGTTGCTCATGGCTAGTGCTTAATAACTTTAGCCACAGCTGCACATCTGGCTTTTAGAAACTTTATTTTTTATTGATTAGTCAGAAATAAGAGTCTCATAGACTTTCCTGCCTAGGCTGGCTTCCAACCATGATCCTCAGATCTCAGCCTCCTGAATGACTAAGATTCTAGGTGGCTGAGAGCCTAATCCATCAGGATTTATTAGTGACTCAAAGTCGCAACTGACTGGAGTAGAAGATGGAGTTTATGGAGAGCTATGAAAATGACTTAAGTTCATATGCTTACACAGACCCTGAATCTACCACCTCCTCTATCATCACCAAGGTGGAATGGTAGTACATTCATTCATATTGTATGTTCATCTTTATAAGTTGCTTATTGACTGATTTTTTTTACTTTATTTATCCTTCAAGGCTTGTTTACTTCCATTATTTCATGAGTACAAAGGGTATTGAAAAGTAACTACGTATTTATTCTCCTATGCAACTTTGATAGATGATCTTGGTAGATCTTGGAGACCTAGAAAGCCTTCAGCATCTTACTTTCTATTTCTCCACAGTACTGAGCTCCTCTTTATTGGAGCTGGGTAAAATGTAAATTAGGCCTAAATTCTATCACTGTGGTCTTGTGCTGTTTTGGGAAGTTGGAAAAATGAAGATTTAAGAAAAAGTGTCCTAGCAAGAATCATGACTCATGACTCTCTTCCTAGTTACACAGAAGCTGAGATTGGGAGAATCACAGTTCAAGATCAGCCTGGGGAGAAAAGGCTATGAGCCTTCTTCTCAATTCAATAAAATCTGAGCATGGGGGTACCTGTCTGTTATCTGAAATGCAGGAGGAAGCCTAGTGTAGGCAAACTGGGATCCAGACACATATCCATTAGGAAAGGGAGAGACTATCTCTGGGTCAGCGGTAGAAATCCTACTTAGGAAGCCCAAAGCCCCAGTGTAGTACTGTCACATACATACATACATACATACATACATACATACATACATACATACATGCATACATACATACACACATACATACATGTTAAAGACTCTTAACTTTACCATGATCTAAATTCTGTATTCTAGATCGCTAGACTGTTTTAAAATTATAAAATTAAAATGTTGGAAATTCTTTTTGCATACTATCTTATTTTAAAATGTTAGAAAACTTAAAATCATACATTTAGCAATGATGATACATGAAGATACCTCTTTAATTAATTTCTAATCAAAACTCCTCAGGCTTACAATAAACAATGACATAAAACCATATTTGTTTTATTAACTAGGTAGTCTATATGTTAATAAAGAAGACAAATGAATATGCTTCTTAGTCATGATTTCTGAAACAGAGAAGATAGGGTAATCCTGGAGGTTAAATAAGATAATATACTTAAAGTGTTAAGACTTACCATTGTGTGTTGCAGTGGAGAGGACTTACTCATGTCATTTATTATTATTGGATGACGGCTTTTGAAAGTACTTATTGTCTATACATGACACACAAATGGATTTCAGTGGCTTTTGCCTAAAACTCAGAATGAGTTTTCCATTCAGCATGGAAATAGCTAGGTGATTGACCTAATTTTTCGTTTTTCAATGAATTGATGTGGCATTATGTAGACCCAGCTTAAGTGGATCATTTATTCCAAAATAGCTGAATGATGAGCCACATACTTGACCTGCTTTCAGCCTCCCTATCAGGAGTGACAGCAGCAAGTTTATAGTTGAGTCCATTTGGAATTTAGCCTCAGATGAACATTAAAGAAAGCTGCAAAGCAGGCAGGCCACCCTTTCTTAGCTAGCGAGTGAGTCTGTGTAATGGCAAGTAATTGACAAGTAGGTCCGACATCCTATACATACTAGCTATATGATATTCACAAGCTCCTTCCTCTTTCCTTCCTGCTTCTGGCTGTCTGCCTGTCTGTCTGCCTGCCTTCCTGCCTCTCTCTCTTTGTGTCTCTCTCTCTCTGTGTCTATCTCTCTCTGTCTCTCTGTCTTTTTTTTTCTCTCTCTCCTTCTCTTTCTCTCCAATTGGATCTGGGTGACAAATTATCTTGCTTACCAACTCCAATCAATTGGTAGAATCATCTAAGAGTTTTAAATAGGAAGGATTGTAAAATGAAAGAGTTCAAGAAAGAACTGTCATTGGATTATATTTGACATGAAAGAGGAAACAGGACTTATTCTGAAGTCTGTTTGCTAGGTTTGTCTTGATTTGGAGAATCTCTAAATCTTTGCCAGTTGAAAATTCTCTCATCCATTCTTATACAGAGTCATTAAAGTAGCGAAGCTCTGGTTCCTGCCTTACTTGAGGAACTTCTTTAAACTTGTTTTATACATCCAGCGCTGCCAGTGAGATTTCAAGATAGTGTTAACACAATTGCCCCTGGCAGTATGTAAAGTAGATAGACGGCCTACTGAGATTTGTACTTTCTTCCCTAAGTTATAGTGAGAAGAGATGCCCAGAAGTATCCTTGTTGATTTTCATGAGGATAATTCACCTCTGCGCTGCAAAATTTAGCTTTATGCACACTCTTTTCTAAATGATGAGGTTGGATAGGAATGGAATCTCTCTTGGGAAATGAAGCATAAATTTATTGTCAAAGAAAGGCAGGTAAAAAGAAATCCTTGTGCTACAAGGATTCAGAGGGAAGAATCACTCAACTTCTGGGAGTAGATCCTTCTAACAGAGGGACAGGTATTTCAGGCCTGGGGTGAGGGGGAGACTTTACACCAGATGAGCTCTAATAAAGTGTTACCAAGCTGGGGGGGTACCTTGCTTGCTGTGGGAGACTGAAAGAATTGTTAAGAGCCATGACTCTGGTGTGACTTAAAAAGCCATCATTCTTACCAAGAATGAGTGCTGGTCTCAGATCTAAAAACAACAATAATAACAAAAAACAGAAAAGAGGATCCTAGGCAGGTTTAGCTAAAGTTGACCATTTTCCACTATCCTAATTTGATTTCCCCTCCAATATTTTCAATTGATTAATAAAGAGTACTATGGGGCTGGGAATATGGCCTAGTGGCGAGAGAGCTTGCCTCCTACACATGAAGCTCTGGGTTCGATTCCCCAGCACCACATATATGGAAAACGGCCAGAAGGGGCGCTGTGGCTCAGGTGGCAGAGTGCTAGCCTTGAGCGGGAAGAAGCCAGGGATGGTCATGCTCAGGCCCTGAGTCCAAGGCCCAGGACTGGCCAAAAAAAAAAAAAAAAAGAGTGCTATGACTTGTGTCTGTGTAGGACTTGTCAGCCAGTGTCTAGCACTGAGAAATAAAGAAAGCATCACGGAAAGCAAATCCTAGGTCTTTGCTGATTGGATATAAAACTCAAACCTAAATTTCTATTGATCTCTATAAACTTCCAAGGGTGAACACTGAAGGAAAATACAGGTCTTAAAGAAGAAAATTAAGAGCTATAGACATTCTTGTCCTCAGAATTTTTGGACCAGTTCCTATGCCTTAGAATAGAACCAAAACTCATCGATATATCCTGGTATGTCTTATAGCACTATTTCAGTACTTACTCTAGAATTTGCTCTGAAATGACTCTTAATGTGCCTTTATTATTTCTGATTGTGTCCTATCCCTAAAGGCCCCTGTTTTACTGTCACCATAGGCTAGGGTCTATGTCAATCTTTAAGTCAGGAAGCTTGCCGTCAGCAATCAATCCTTTCCCAAAGCAATGACTTTGTTCATCCCACCACCAAATCTGCTTCTACTACCTGCTCATCATCTCTTTTAGGTATCAGTCAAAATCTCGTCCAGTGTCTTTATGGAGATGGGCTCAGACTGCTCTACTCCAAGTGCCAAGGAGGAACGCTACCTGGGCTGACCATGGTGACTTCTGATCAGCTGAAGAAAAAAAAATCTAATAAAGGGTTCTGACTCTGAAAAGCAATCTGGAGGTCTGGAGAGACAGGATTCTAAGACTCTGGGATGGAGAGGTTCATAAATGAAAAAGGAGAAACTGTACGGAAGGTGGCAAGCATACTCTGCCTACAGTAGATGTTGACACCTGAGAGGAGAATGGTTCAAGAGACCTTCACTTTTGCCGGACAATGATGGCTCCCACCTGTAAGCCTCAGTACTCAGTACTCAGTACTCAGTACTTCAGACTCAGGGCCTGAAGATCATGATTTAAAGCCAGCCTGGCCAGGAACGCCTATGAGATTCTCCAATTAACTAAAAAGCCAGAAGCGGAACTGTGGATCCAGTGGTAGAGCACTAGCCTTGAGCAAAACTGCTAAGACCTTCATTATTATTTGATTGTGTATTAGGAGTTCTTAGACCTGGATTTGTCTGCAAAGACTTAAAAATGTGTAGCAGCATTTCACTTTCCATTCAATTCAACCAATATTTACTAAGTCTCCATGCTTCGTGCTCATCATTAAGGCATTCATTACTGGAAAAAAAAGGAGAAGATGACAACAAAGAAACTAGGTGATTTTTACACAAGAATATTGACTTCCACCAGCAGTACTCGCCAGAATTTTACTATGCTAGTGTCTGCTTCACAGAGTTGTTTCTGTTCAAACAAGTTAATCCTGTGCTGTATCAGTCTCTAGTTTCTGACAATGTGCTCGCTCTCTCTCTCTTCCCCCCGTCACCTTCTTACTTTCCTTTCTCCTTTGCCTTCCCATCTCTGCTAAAATTCTTGAATCATCATAATTTTTACTGATAATGGGAAGTATTTCTCCAGCTTCTCTTCCTTCTTCCTTTCTACCTGCCATTACTTCGTCCCTTCATCCTTACGTTTTCAGTCCTGCTCATAGAGCGTAAATTTGTGTCTTCATCTCTCTCCTTCGAAGGTTTTCTTAATTCACAAGGCCTAATGGGTCCACTCTCCCAAGGAATTTGCATTTCTCTTGGTGACAGATCTAGTGCAAAAGAAATTATGGTGTAATGGTAAATTTTAAGTTACTAGGAAACTGAGGGAGGAAACCTTTGTGATCTCACAGGTATTTTCCCAAAATATCCATAAATACAGCTACATCACTAATTCCATTTTTTTTCAGAGCACTTCTCTGTTGTCAAAGAGGGGCCTGTTAGAATTTCTTGTCCCTGGCTTGAATGACAGCCTGTGGGTTTGGGGGTAGCGTTTTCTCATCAGATCTAGTTCTGTACGTCCCTGACATCTTTCAGGAATAGTAGTAATTCTCTTGAAACACTCAAAGCCACTCTAATGGCTGGGAGGCTTGGGGATGAAGGAGTTAATATTCTTAAGTGCCCATCAGGACAAAGCTAAAGGTCTTAACAGAAACCTAAGCAGGACAACCACCTGCATTGAGCCTGACCACTTTTCTGTGGGGTCCTGGGTGTTATGTGTAAGCAGGTTTCCCCTATACCCTCAGGGGGGTAGCTGAGGGGGTGGGAAGAATGAGTTCAATAATGAGCAAAAGAATGATTACTGGTACTTCCTGCCATCAGGTAGAAGCAGGTGGGCATCAGGGTGAAGGAGGAAAAGCAAACAGCTGGGTATTAGGTTACAATGTGGACAAAACCCACTTATACTTTAGATGTGATATCATTCTGGTGATTGATCAATGGAATCCAAGACCACCCTGGATTAGCAGGGCAAAGAGCAAGTTGTTGTGCCATTTCTATTACTGTATTCAGTTACTAAAGAGCTTTTCAACTCTCAGCTACATTTGTGTCCTCTGTTACTTAAAGAGGCATAGTAACTAAAGAGGCATGGACATTTACATTTTAAAAGAAAACTAGAATTTCTCCATGGAATATATATATATATATGTATATGCAGAATCTATAGTTGTATAAGAATAAATATGCAGGATCTATACTTGTCCAAGCACATATATATTGCTTATAGATTATAAGAACCCAGTGAATTCATCCTCTCCAGTGAATCTGCACAGCCTCATATCTCAACAGAAAGTTTTAAATGATCCAAACACCATTGGCTCTGTGGGAAGAATACTGGGGCGGGGGAAAGATAGAGGCCCTGCTGAGAACAACTAAGTAATGTTTCTAGCTCCTCCTTCAACACTTCTGATGAATCAAGATTGCTTCTGACATTAGAGTTGGCAGTTTAAACAACTGCAGAAGAAATTATAAGGAATAGAGTTGGTAATTCCACATTCAAATTTATATTGGAGGCCAGACTTAAGACACAGTGAATTATCTATCTATAGAGTACATGTATGTTGTGTCCATGCTGGTTATTGATGCACGTTTGTACACACACACAGTTTACACATGTCCACAATGGACATGCAGAGATGTCAGCTTATTCAGGAGTACTGCTTCTTAGATAATAGATAATATATTAGATAATATCTGCTTCCTAGGTATGTTCAAACTTGGATCTGCTGCTAAGTGACTGGTGATGGAATCAAGGGATTTACATCAACTCTAAACTTCCACTTACTTATCAATGAAATGAAAGTGTTAGATATCTTCGTGGACCCTACAACCCTAAGATCCTACACATGTGTGTGCGGGAGTTAATTATTCAGCAATTGTAAGAAACTCCTTCTTTAACCTGACCTCTAATTCTATTCCTGAATGCACTTCCTGGACTTGGAAGTTCATGGACAGGATCAAGAAGAGAATGGAATGTATTGAGTAGAAAGGAGCAGTCCACAAGAGGAGAATCCATTCCATGAATATGGCAACAAAGTACAGGCCTTGTACCTGATGAGAGTCTTCTCTGAGACACATGAAGATATGGGGAAAAGATCTTCCTCCCTACCTGCTCCAAAATACAGTGGTGGAAAGCATAAACTGTCAAGTCTGATGGGCTCATGTTCAGGTCTTGGCAATACTAACTATAGCCTATGTATCCTTTGGCCAGTTATGCTACACTGTGTATACTGTTCCTCACCTAGAAAATGTTGATCACATTTAAATGAGAATGTGGTTCATAGTTTCAATGGTGCCTAGCACACAAAAGCTATTCAAAAAGGTAGTGTAAGCCAGGCTCAGTGGCTTGTAATTCTCCATATTTGGGAAATGGTGGTCTGGAGATCATGGTTCAAGGCCAGCCCAAGCAAAAAGAAGTTTAGAAGACTCCATCTCAGCCAGTGGCTGGAATGGGTGGTCTGTTCCTGTTATCTCAGCTATGGGAGAAACACAATGGGTAGGTGGTATTGGCTCAGGTACGGTAGCCTGGATAACACAGTGGAAGCCCCCAAGACACAAGTAGAAGAACAAAAGCCTAGGCTGGTCCAGGCACAAAACAGTATCCTAACTGGAAAACAACCAGTGCAAAAAATGGGATGAAGGTATGGCTCAACTGGTAGGACTCCTATCTGGCAAGTATGAAACCCTGGGTTCAACCCCCCTCTGTACTGTCAAAAGAAGAAACAAAAAGACAGTGTGTGTTTATGTATTTCACACATGCATATGTTTATGCATATGAATATATATCTAACATCCTAAATATTTATTTATTATTAGTGTTCTGATAATCTTGGTTTGTAGAAATGCATGGGGAAAAAAACCCTCTCATTTGAGAAATTAATTATTCATGAAAGTTATGTGTTCCACATCCTATAGAAAAAAGGATTTGGAAATCAGGAAAAAAAAATGAGAAGAAATAGATTAAGTAACAGACAATATTTTCTGTGTAGTGTGTTCCTTGTTGCTCATCTATTTCCTCCTGCTGAGATGTAAGCTCCCCCAGACAGTGAACATTGCTTTAATCCCTGATGTAACCCATGTGCCTAAAATGGTGCCTAGTGCATTGTGGTGCTCCATGGCTAAAGAAGGTAGGGAGTTGTGAAATCCCTACAGTTTAGAAATACTAGAAGTCTCAATCATCCGGACTGCTCAAAGGGTTTCTTAACCTTCCATTTCAGATGACTGCTTCAAGGAAAATGACTTCCACTACCCCATAAATGCAGAGCATTCAGCTAAATAACCAGACCTTTCAGGAGTTTCTGAGAAGATGAAGGCCAGGAGGGAAAGGCAGTTCCATAGATAACCACGGCTGCAAAGGCTTTCCACATTCATCCAAACTCGTGCTCTGCTACACGGATTTGTCAAATCTTTTATTTAAATATCTCATTATCTAAGACAATTTTGTACTTACTGTCATGAAGGCTTATGAAACCTGCAAACTTGTCTTGCTGGAGCAGGTACAATTTAAGCCAGTGATTGTTAAGGAAAGGTGAAGAATGCACCATTGTAAAGATTAGAGCAGGCAAGGTAGACAGCCTTGCAGCTAACCTCTGTTCTCTGGGGTGTTTGTTTAGGCTCCTCAGACAATGCCTGTAGCCTAAAGAAAGAGAGAGAAAAATTGTAAGTCTTCATGTATAATTTTTGTTGTTATATCTAAACTGATAGTTGAGGGCTAGGAGCTGAAACAATATTTTATAGAAGTATCATGTTGAAGTTTTTGCAGGTTTCAAAATATTTAAATATGTAAATTTCAATGGAGAGATGTTCAGATTTTTTGATAGTCTAATGATTTTAAGCATCTCATTTCTAGTCACACACTGACAAAAGATGTTCAGATTGCAGTGTGAGTAGGTTTCTATGGTTACAGTTGTTTCCTAGCATTTTAGTGACATCTTTTGTGAGCATCGGCTGCTTCACTTATTTGTCACTAATGTATGTGTAGAGCTATAGTTAATAGCCTTGGGCGGACAAATTTTTTTTTCTGAATGACTGTATTGTTTTTTTAGAGGCATTTTTCAATAAGGTGACAATGTATTAGAATACTAATGGTATCTATGGTATTTTAAGATGTCAAGTTTTCAATAAAATGATAATGAAAATTTTGCATTTCATTTAATAGTTAAATATTCATGAATTTTCACAGCATGTTGAACTGAGTGGAAAAATAAAGAAGCTGTATAATGTATAATACTAAACATCATAAATTAAGTTTCTTTTCATAGAAGCTATTCAAGAGTGTTTAATATATGGTTCTTCATGGGTTTAGACCAATCTGAGCTAAATTAAAGGCATCTGAAAAGGAAACTTGTTTAAACCAATTTAACATATTTTAACACAGTGTGTTTACAATGTAACAATATAAAGGAAAATGACACATTACAAACAATATATACGTTATGTTGGAATTATGATGACTAACTGGGGAATGTAATCACCAGGCAAGAGTATTTTCAAGAACATAATTATGCAACAGGGGATGGAGACATTGCAGGAGAGTAGAACCAGATGACATAGCCATGAGTAAGAGGATGAAAATAAGAAGAATTTATAGGTTCTGACAATGATAATCTGTTTCAATAATTGGGCTCAATTTTAGAGGACATAGGGGTGAATAAGACATCTTTCTCCTGGTCTCAGACTGATCCAGTTGTACAGCAGACAGAGTGAAAAAAAAATGTTCCCCTAATATTAGAGGTTATAAGATTTTTCTCTAATTCAAAATGTACATCAAGTTGTATAATAAATTGTGCGTGTGTGTACATGTGCATCACACAGCTACCTCCTATTAATTTTGCTTCTCTATAGAGCATACAAGAGATACTATTCTGTGTAGGCATGTTGCTTCATTACACATCTGCTTATACATATACAAAATGTTTTTATTTAATGTATGTGGGGAAGAACTACATACACACAATTCTGAGGAAACTGGAGAGTGTTATCAAGTAAGAGTTGTATGGGGGGGGGGGGAACAAAGGAATTGGATAAAAACTGAGTATGAAAGACTTGTATGGAAACAATCCAGCATGAGTCATCGGGTGTCTCAAGTTGGAAGAAGATTCAGCGGTGAACTACCTAATGATAAACTAACCAAATGTCCTAGAAATAAAAAAGTATTTTCTATCTCATATCTAGGGTTAAAATCTTACATCGCCAAATGAACTGTAATAAAAATTCTAACCTTTTATTATAATGACTGCCTTGGCATCTTCTCCCCCCATCCCCCCAAGCATTTGGCCTGCTATGACAAAAGAAGTGACGAATGGAATTCTCAATCACTAATTGCTGGGTGTGGAAGACAGAGAAAGAAACCACTCCTAGAGATCTTATCAGGGGGACATTGTCAATCACTAATTAACATACACTCTCTTTGCCAACCTCCCTCCTCCTCGATGAAAATGGGTCAGCTAGACCCTGCTGGCTGGCTGGGTATTCCATTGACTTATGTCATTAAGACTCTTAGATGGAATTGAAAGAAGTCTTAGACTGACACGGAGAACAGACGTGGCTTCTATTGATGAATAACTCAAGAACGGAATCAATATAAAGTAGATAGGAAACCATGGCTAAGAATGTAGGACTTGGGATGCAAAGCTTCAAATCTGATGGTCTAAGAGCAGCATGCCAGTAGTACTCCATTCGCATTGGTGATTGGCATGTCCTTATCCTTCTCTCCATCAAACTGTGGGCATTAATTCCTTTACTGTCTAATGCAAACATGTATAATAGTACTTAGTAAACTATAGATGAGAATCACACTGTTTTAACATGCTGATTTTAATTTATTACATATCGATTAGATAAATTTGGCCATTCAGTGCACAGGCGTAACTGCTGTTTTGTCTGTACAACCTAGTAGAGGTAAGCTCATCTTTCATGTTGTAGTTTTTTCATGCATAGGTGGAGATAACTGCAATAAAAGTAGTTTACTAATAGGACAAAGGGAGAACGATTGAGCAGTGAAACCCACTAGATACTCTGTTGGAAATGAACTATACAACTTGGTGGGGAGGGAATTTAGGAAGGGAGAATCTAGGAGAGAATGAGGGAGTGCTGACACTGTTCAAAAGGAAATGTATTCATTACCTGACTTATGTAACTGTAACCCTTCTGTATACTACCACCGTTATAGTTAAAAAAAAATTTTACTTTACAAGATGTTGCAGCAACTAAATGAGATACAGACATATCACTTAGGGTTGTGGCTGTAATTTATTATCTTTATCATCATTATTATTAATGGTAATGCATTTAGAGCCAAATAAATTTAGGATCAATTGAAGAGATGATAGGTAAGAGATAGTAAAGATTTTCTGAGTCTAGGCATGTTTAAAATGAATATAAATAGACATAGAGCTTAAATCAGACATCTTGGACTGGATAAGATGCATTTTGAAACAGATACCAACAGAACAAACTAGCTTTCTAGTTATTAGCTAGCATTATTCATCTCTTTTTGGCCTAAAGTACAATGAATATATAATTTATTGAAACAAGTTTAAAAAAGAATTCATGAGGACAAATTTATAGGATTGCACCTTCAGGATGTATTAAGAACCATCAATTTTTACAGAAAGTATAGTAGTGGTTATTCGAGATGGGGTATGGAGTTATTAATGTTTCAATTTAGGAAACTGAAATTGTCCTGAAGTCGTGTATGGATGAGAGTTTTACCACATACCAATGATCCTCATAACATAGAGCTGCACACTTAATGGTTAAAATGACAATGGCGTAACATGTATGTTTTACCACAATAAAAATAAATATACCTGTTTTACAGTGAGACAAGGAAGTTCTAGAGTTAACTCAACATATTGAGATAAATAGTCCCCTTATCTAGGGCTTAATCCAGGTAGTTAAATAACATCGTATAATTTTTCAACTCAGTTTGCATGATGCCAGAGATGCTAAGATTTTGATTTTTAAGTATTGTTTGATTAAAAATCAGCAATTTTGGGTAAACAGTTGGCTTCAGACCAGGAAATAAAACCACTGCATCACATTCCAATCAAACGACCCACTTCCATGCCTCAAGAAGTCTAATAAAACCACGATAATTGGCCTTCCTAGCAAGGCAATCTTCTTTATTTGAATACAACTGTGCATTGCACCGAAATGAGCACAGCAAACATTATCAAGACAAGTTGTCACCGATGTATTCTCTGTTGGGCATTTCTAGGCTGGTGACCAACCCTATAAAATACCACCACAATTGGATTGAGCAGGCGAGTGAACAAGAAAAAGAAGACATCTTCCCCCACACAAGTGCACAAACTTCATCCCTTGGAAGTGGCTGCTCCGCCATTACCTGTCAAGGTCTGCATTGTGTCTCACAGGTATCAGGAGAAAGGAAACTAACTTCCTGTCTGTGAAGAGTCCAAAGAAGCAGATGTTCTTCATTATTAACTAGGATTGAGCTAACAGCAATTTTGATCTTTCGTTTTCAGGCCTTGTTCCTTTACCTTGAAGATGCCTGATTTCAAAAGGTACCACTTCTGTTTTTATCAAGAAGCAGCAACAGTCTCCTACCACCACTGCTATTATGGCATTTCAATCAACTAGTTTCATTGCAGTTTGAGAAAACACTTTTGTTGAACCCCAAAGGAAAATCTGCCACATTTCCATTCAGACATATGGCAGGAGGGAAAAAAAAAGCAACAACTTAATAACCAGTAATCAAAGTCTGCCTTCTTTTAGGTGGAAATCTACTGCGGACAAAACAATTTATGCTGCGTTGGATGAAAATAGTTCATCGATGTTGTTCCCTGATAACTCCTTCTCATCTGACATCCCAAAACCAGGTGGGAGGAAGAGTTCAGATAATGTTGAGATCGATAAAGTCACAAAAGCAGAGTCATGTAGGAAATACATCTTGAAATTACTATGTTGCTCTTTTGTCACAGAACCAGCCAAAGGGCCATTATGAAGGATAGTATTACAACAAGTTTTAGGTCAGAGAATCATCGAAATTAAAGACAACAAAGATGTAATAATCTCTACCTAGAGCAGTGATTGCAATGATCAGCCACCTGAAGTGTCTCTTTCCTTTTCAGAAAAATAGACCTCTGATTATGTTCCAGTTTAAAGTGCCAGAATTTGTCTTACATTTTGAACTTACAATCGAATATGAAAATATATTGTATAGAAATTAATTTAAACATTAATGAATGATGCCTCATTAAAGTCCAAACTCAAGCGTAACGGGGCCGTATCTTCTTCACTCGTTGTATCAAACATGTTAGCTCGTTCCCAGGCTTCCATTCTCAGAATCACTTTTTCTGCCCATTCCTCATTATCCCCACATACGAAAGTGGCCCTCTATTGAAAGAAAAAGTCCCTAAAATTTCAGAAAGTCTGCGTTTGGATTTCAAAAGTCTCCTTGTGGGTGCACAGTGAGTAGTGGGAGTTTGTGTCTCAGCAAGGCTGGCCTGAGATCTTCCTATTTGTGCTTCCCTCCCTCTCTCCCAAGAGAGGCCTGTGCCACTGTGCTCACCGTTGGCGCTTGCTCTGTAGCTTGGGATGATGGTCAAGTTCCTGGTTGGGTTGCAGCCTAACATACATAAGTAGGCAAGAAGTCAAAGGCCTGGGAAGATTCCCCAGAATTGAATGCAATGTCCAGGTGGTGGCTTCCTTCTTACTTGTTATTGTAAGGAAGGATCGTTGGGAACAATATCCATATCAGATCCCCAGTCATGTCTTTCTCATCCTACATCCAGAATTCTTTCCACATCCGCAGCCTTATTACTTGGATTTTTCTCCAGCAAGTCACACTAGGCACTGTCTAGACGGGTCTTTCTTATTCACAGCTGTGAGCACAGTGATCTCAACAATGCACGAGTGGCTCCTCAGTGATTGGTAATCTCTTCCACTGGCATTCCAGGTCTTACCACAGCGCACCCAAAACCACCTCCTCTCCTATATTTCCATTGTGTTCATTGTTCTGACACATTTGTGTTTAGTGGACTCAACAGATCAGCACTGTCCCTTCCTCCTGTAAGGCATGGTCTCTGGAAAACATGGTAGATTAATCATTCCAGACTAGCAAGATAGACTGCATGTCTGTGTCACTGCAGACTGAATGTAGTATCTCTCCCACCAATTAGTTGTCTACTTGCCCAGGCTTATTATACCAGTCTTTCTTGTTCTTGACATTTTGTGATTTAATTAAAAATGATAACCGATTAAAAACAGGAGTACAGAAAAAAATGCTTCTATAAAAACTAAGCTGCAGGCCTGATTTGAAAAAGTCAATTAAAACTCATGTCAGAATAGGAGTAGGTTTTAATATTTATTGCAAGACAGTTATAACAAACTAAAAGCAAACCATAGAAACCCAGGATACTACAGCCAGAATTGGTCTCATCTCCAACTTTTTCCACTTTAAATAAACCAAACTTGTCTCTATAAAATTAGTCATAAAAAAGTACAAAATGGTATATTATGTCCAGAGACTCCAATCGACAGACTTGTACTTCAAAAAAATTATTTGATTGCTACAAAGGAGGTTGGCAAGTAAATGCATGAGTATACATTTTATGTGAAAATAAAAGATCTAATGACTTTTCTACTTTTACCAAATTTTCAATGGAGAGAGAAGCCATTGGTCCCAATTCAAGTGACGGGGAATCTTTGCCCCTACTCTGCAAACCAAAACATCATCTTTAGGCTCACACTAGTTCTTCTACATGAGCTGAACTTTTCCTACTTCTCATATTGGTTAGCCCTCCAGGACCCGAGCAAAGTCTTCATCTCTATGCAATGCCCCTAGAAGCAACTTCAGTCAGAAAACGCACCAGAGTTGCCTTCATCTTCTATTGACAGCTCTATCATTTCTTAGGAGACCCTAAATTCATATAATAGAGCCTTTATTTCCTCACCTGTGAGATGGAGATAGATAAAACCTACCACATAGGTTGTTGAAGGATTGAATGGGTAAAAGCCTAAGCAAGTCGCCTATAAGGTAATCGACTCCAAAACATTGGCTATTGCCAGTCTCTAACCCTTTTGAGGTACACATATGTTGCCTGTTTCTTGGGGTGTTTGTCATTATCTACCCTGTATTTTCAGATTCAATATGTGTCTTCCCTCAATTATTACACTGGTCTTTCCTCAGCAGTGAAGCCAATATTCATTTATTTTTTGTGCTTTTCCATAGTTTTGACTGCTAATAGAATGCTAGAAAATTTACAAAAAGCAAGAATATTCTTTTTTTCTGTTCTTTTAAAAAAAACTTTTTCTATTGTCTAAGTAATGTGCAGAGGGGTTACAGTTACATATGTAAAGCAATGAGCACATTTCTTATCAAACGTTTTACCTCCTCCTTCGTTTTTCTCCCACCTTCCCCCCTCCCCGGTTCCCTCCCCTCCCTTCCCTGAGTTGTATAGTTGTTTTACAGCATATTGTCTTGTAAGTATTGCTATTGAATTGGTTCGCCTTTTACCCCTTCTCTCTCCATTTTGGTGTTCCCCTCCCCTAGTTCCAATAAACGTACATACAATACCCACTGTACCAAAGTCAGTTACAGTGACATCAGGGTAAACCCATGGGGAAGAAAGACAAAAGAAAAAGGCGTAATTTCATAGGGTACATTGGAAATAGCAACAACAAAGACACACCACTTATTTCCAAATCTTGTTGTTCATTTCGCTTGGGATCATCTTATGTGATCATATGTACATTGCTATTGAGCTGTTGTGTTCCTCTGCTAGGACTATCCTAGACAAGTGCTTACTGTTTCCAATGAGTGAAACCATAGAGTTTATGTTTCTTAGGGTCTGGCTCACTTCACTTAGTATGATTTTTTCCAAGTCTTTCCATTTCCTCATGAATGGTGCTAAGTCATTCCTTCTAATAAATGCATAGAATTCCATTGTGCATATGTGCCACATTTTCTTGATCCATTCATCTACCGAGGGACATCTAGGTTGGCTCCATAGCTTAGTGATGGTAAATTGTGCTGCAATAAACATAGTTGTGCTGGTATCTTTAGTGTGGTCTTGGGTAAATGCCCAAAAGCAGGGTTGCCGGATTGTAGGGGGAACTCTATGTTTAGCGTTTTGAGGAACCTCCCCACTGCTTTCCATAGTGGTTGAACAAGTTTACACTCCCACCAACAATGTAGTAGGGTTCCCTTTGGGCCACATTCTGGCCAGCAACTGTTATTGTTAGTTTTCTTGATAGTGGCCATTCTAACTGGGGTGACTCGGAATCTCAATGTTGTTTTCATTTGCATCGCTATAGGTTTAAATAAACATAGACCTGGAAACTGGATCAGAGAAGTATGTATAATAGTTAAATAGTCTTTATCAAGATATGGCCTGGCTGTTCAGTTTCAATCCTTGTTTTGGGAAGGTTCTGGAGAAGTCTTAATCACTGTCATCACTGGTTACGTTCCACAAGTCCTTGTTGCCTGGTGGGTAATCTGTACTAAGCAGGCTCTCTTGTTCCTTAGGAGGAGTTTACTCTCTTGTCATAAAGATGATAATTATATGGTCTTGTCCTTCCTAGATGCAACATGATTGGGCAACAATTGCAGAGAACATAGCTTAGAGCAGAGATACATGTAGAATGGAGACAGGGATGCCAAGTTCTCTTGTTTCTAGTTAAACCATTTAATCATTGATTAATCACTGACACTTTTTTTTCATTTCTTTAATGTCAAAGTGATGTACAGAGGGGTTACAGTTTCATACATAAGGCAGTGCGTACATTTCTTATCCAACTTGTTACCTCCTCCCTCATTTTCCTCTGCCTTCTGTCCTCCCCATATCCCTCCCGCAGGGTATGTGCCTTTACCTCGAGGTCTTTGATCCATTTGGAATTGATTCTGGTGCAGGGTGACATATAAGGACCTAGTTTTAGTTTGTTACAGGTGTTGAACCAATGTTGCCAGCACCATTTGTTGAATAAGCTGTCTTTCTTTCATACTACTTTTTAGCTCCTTTATCAAAAATTTACATGGCCATAAGTCTGCAGGTTCGTTTCTGGGTCTTCAGTTCTATTCCATTGGTCCTCAGGCCTGTTCTTGTGCCAGTACCAAGCTATTTTTATTATGATAGCTTTGCAATAGAGTTTGAAGTTTGGTATTGATATTCCTCCAGCACTGTTCTTCCTGCTTAGGATTGTTTTTGCTATTTGGGGTCTTTTGTTGTTCCACATGAATTTGGGGGTTGCTTCCTCTAGTTCATTAAAGAATGGTGTTGGGAGATTGATGGATATTGCATTGAATGTGTAGATAGCCTTTGTCAATATTGCCATTTTCAAGATGGTAATCCTCCCAATTCAGGAGCATGCGAGGTTTTTTCCATTTCTTTAGCTCTGCTTTAATTTCCTTTTTCAGGTTTTGAAAGTTCTCATCATAGAGGTCTTTCATTTCTTTGGTTAAGGTTATTCCTAAATACTTTATTTTGGGGGGGGGGGAACTATTGCAAATGGAGTTGCTTTCCTGATTTCAGCCTTACTGTTTGCTTTGTTGACATACAGAGAAGCCATTGATTTTTGAGGATTTATTTTATGCTACTTTGCCAAAGTTTCGGATTAGCTCGTGTCACTTGGGAGTAGAATCCATGGGGTGCTTTCAAAATAGGATCATGTCATCTGCAAAGAGGGAGAGTTTAATTTCATCTTTCCCTATTTGGATCCCCTTTTTATTTCTCTCTTGCCCTATTGCTCTGGCTAGGAATTCTACATTTTTACTCTCACTTAGCTTGTTCGTAAATAAATAAGCAATTAAATGAAAGACTGAATGACTGCTGAACTTTTGTCTGGACCAAACAAATCAAGAAAAGCCTAACACTGGTTTGCACTTGATCTTCTACCCTGCTTTATTTCATAGAATAGGCAAGCTGCTTAATTGTAGCAGCTGAAAGGTAGCCCTCTGTATCGCCTTCCCCTTTCATTTTTGTGTGGGTTTTCCCTCTCCTCTCATGATGTTGTTGGGCTAGGTTATGCTCCAAGAAGCCCTGGCAACCCTGGAGAAATCCATCTTCTTTGCAGTGTAGCATACGCTGAAAGAAAAGAACACTTTTGCCTGCATACCCTTCCCTACCCCCAAGGATGGAAATTCTGCATTCTTCTCAGCTGACAATTGAATGGAACATTTTGCAAATAAGTGCCAGGCCTCCTTGAGGTGTAAAATACTGACTGTATTAGCTAGTTATTTAGAGAGATGTGCGGATCCTCTTGCCAACATACATTCAACTTCGGCTTTGAATGTTTTGCATGATCTCTCAGACAGCACTCGTTTGAAAATGATGGAATTTAATTTTTAAAGTTTTCTCTTTTTATTCTTGGTTTTATTTTTAAAACCTTGCAATGATTCTTTAGTCCTTCAGAGACTGTAAAGTCAATTTTTACTGATGTGTCTATGTTTATATGTTATGTATAAAATGTGAAAAAAATATTTATCATGCTTTTTGATTCTTTTTTCCTCTCTTATAACTTTTTGTCACATGGAGTTTAAACTTTCTCCATGTTGGAATGCTGAAAATGGAATTTCTGTGCTATTTTTGAAGAAATGATCTTTTCAGGTCCACACCCTTGGGTTCATCCTGCCCAGAACTTAAACATCTTATTTCTAACCACATGAGAGAACTCACAATGTCATGTATAACCAAGTTTCTCTTGCAACCAAGGACTAAAAGACCATGACCCTTGATAGAGTCCATTCCATATCATTACAAATCAATATTTATAAGAGCTAACAACAGCTTGTTTTTTGTATATATTGGAAACATTCGTTGCCTCTCCTGTCCTAGCCTGCGGAGATGACATGTCTGGGCGTGCTTAGTGGGTTAGGCTTAACCCACCAGGCTTTGTCATGCATCGCACTTGGCTGCTCTGGTGAAGCTGTTCCCCTGAGCTCATCATTTTAGTATGACTTCCTAAGAAAATGACTCAATAGTTACAGAGGCCGGAGGAGTTCAAGCATGTTTCA
Organism: Perognathus longimembris pacificus; assembly: GCF_023159225.1. Lineage (NCBI taxonomy): Eukaryota > Metazoa > Chordata > Mammalia > Rodentia > Heteromyidae > Perognathus > Perognathus longimembris. The sequence continues at coordinate 6,089,788 of NC_063174.1, forward strand.
CAAACTGGCGAGGTATTCCAGCATAGCCCTTACTTGAGCATGGGAAGAAGAAAAGAACATACCAAAGAACTTGTCCTGGATGGGAAAGTCACCAACTAATGAAGCATCTCTCAATACAGTCAAGTTTTAGGGACCAGGAATAGAGGAGCGTTAGGCCTCCTTGGTTAGGTAGGTAAGGGTAGAAAACGGCAGACATTACACTCGGCCGGCAGCGTGTGGCCCATCGTGGCATTTATTCTTTCCATAATGCCCTGGGTTCCCTTTTAACCACCTTGATTAGGGGTGGAACATGAGCCCTGGAGAGAAAGAAACGTCAGCTGAAGGAGTAGCAGCTTGGCAGCAATGTCACCAGAGATCGGAAGGTAATATTCCAAAGAAAAAACATCAAAAAGGAAACCAGGGTCTGATTCACAAAGAAATAGGACTTCCCTTGAAGACTTGTAGGAATGTTTGAAAGAGAGAACGTGTGCAGATGACTGTATTGCTATGTAAGAGAGAAAGGAGGAAATGAAGCCTTGAGGTGATCAAAATGTAAGAAACTTTAAAAAAAAATCCCTGAGACTCAAAAAATTCAATTAAAAACTAGAATTTCATAGTCATGTCTGACTACAGCTAGTCTGCAAAACAACAACTGAACCTAATACCTTGGGCCCACCAGAAGACTGGAAGACAATCACCTAGTCACCTGTCTGAGGATCTCTTAATGGCAATGTGCTTTGATACATCAATATGTAAGGGGGGAAAAAGAAAAAGAAACAAATGTATTCTGCCCTGATAAAACTATTTCCTTGAAGGATCTTTCTGCTGTGGCAGTGACTAAACTATGCTAGCTCTAGTCTAGCCCTCGTCTACTTTGAACCAAAATGGGAGGTCTTACAAAACAGCCTGGAGAGAAGTTTTCAACTATTTTTTTAATATTCCCTACTTCACACTTGTAGAATGAAAAATAACTAAACTTAGGTCTAATATTTGAAAGTTTGAAAACCTACTATTGTTATATATGCTTTTTGCTGTTTTTGTACAGTTGCGTGCACTTTGAAACCAACAGACTCAGGTAGAAATCCCACCGTGTGTGGCTTTTGGCCAATTTATTGAGCCTGTCTTCCTCCCAGGGTTTGCAAAATTGTGTGCAGGCATACAAGACCGAGGAGACAAGAATGAGACCTTTAAGAAACCACAGACATAAGACTGTCATTGCTCAGAACCACTGGGTTTGAGCTGCTGATTTTGTCATAAATATTTTAGTAGTGTTCTTGAAACTACCATTGAACAGTCAAGGGTAGGATAGGAATCCTTGATGTATAGGACCATGTTTGTTTTCTAGCGCCTCATCGGTAAATTTGCTAGGTAACCAAACAGGCAAGTTGGGGCCACAGAAAGGCCGCAGGTGGAATACTTGTCAGGTGAGAGAGAAGCCGGTTCTACATCAAGATGCGCTGGTCTTGGAAATGTTACAATAGTTAGAACTAAGTAACGTCCAGATGCTGCTGCTGCTGGGTGGTGATGTGGATGATTATACTAATGATGAGAGTGATTTGCTTGAGGGACGAGCACGTGACCAGGGGTGAGCATGCCCGGGGAAAGGAGATCAGCTCCACAAAGTGGCAGCTCTGCGACTTGGAGCAAATCACTTAATTAATGGAGATATTGCTTTTTCATCTCTGTGATGAGAAAATGAATATGTCTGCCTGCCTCTTCAAGTTGTTCCATGAGCAAAGCAAGAAATGGATGAAATCACTCTGTAATCAGCAACATACTTCAATAATGAAGCAGATGCACTCGATTGCAAGTGACGTGGGGGCGTCGCTAGCCAGGTTGCCGCCGTTCAGATGGAGCCATTTGGGGATGAAGGGGAGAAGCCACACAGCTTGCAAGGCTTGTGGGACTTTGGGGGGATTTGAGTTGGATTTGTGGGGGCGATTAGGCAAAAATGTGTGCATTTTCACTCCATGCAACAACTCTTCCTTGACAGACGTGTTCGGAAGAACAATTGATAGCAAACATTTTCTTTTTAATCTTTTTATCTGCAAGTAGTTGCACAAAGGGATCTGAATTCAACGTATCAATTTGGGAGTAGAATGCTATAGCACATATTTTTTTATGTGTTTTCTATAATAGCTGCCCCAGAAGAGAAAAGCAGTGTTCCGCCTTCTACTTGATTGGAAAAATCTAGATTGTGGCCTATGATGATCACAGGGCTCTTTAAGAGGACCTCCGCTGCCCCTCTGCCGATGAAGATAAGGAACTGGGCGATTTCCAGCGCCCTGAATTACCCAGGCCCCTCTGCGGTTCCAGATGCAGCTGGCATGGAAAGCCTTTTCCTTTTCAGCCAGCCACGCTGTCAACTCTGTTTGGTAGCATTGGTTCTCCTGATATCCATGGAACATGACAAGCAAAGAAGGAATGGAGAAATGTGCTTTGAAAACTTAGCATGAGATACATTACCATCTCAAACAGGAAAATTTCTGTTTACACTTTGCATGCAATTTGCACGATGGAAGTGTCAAAGCAAAAGCTTGATAAAGTTAGCACACAAGTAGTTGGGTTAAACTGAGAACCAGACACACGCCTGGCCACCAGGGATGAATTAGCCACCCTACAGACCGGCGCAGAGTGCACTGAGCCATAGACAGCAAAAGACGAGTCCATAAGTCGAGGATGGTATTAAAGGTCAGCACCTATTTCTGAAGACTAAATAAATGTCTTGCTTCCTGATCCGGGGTTTGCTTTTCCCATATTTTCAGAGACTCGCTACTTTCTGGACCTAACATGTTCCTGTTTATAAAAGCTGAAAGGTGTGGGTATTAGAAATTACTGTAAATAAGCCAGGAATGGTAGCTCATGCCTATAGTCTTGGGAGGTGGAAATCATGCTTGAAAGCAGGCCTGTCACAAAGTGTATGTGAGCTCCTCGCCCCATCTCAGTCAATAAAATGTTGGAGTGGAACTTCATGCCTGTCATTCCAGCTGCATGGAGTATAAATAAGAGAGTCACAACCCAGGCCAGCCCAGACAAAAAGCAATACCATATTCCAAAGCTAATGAAAGTAAATAGGACTAGGATGTGATTTCAGTGGTAAAAATGCTGAAAAAAATTACCATAAATAGTTCAAATGCTTGATACTGGCAAACGAGTGTCATTTTGTGGAAACCAGTGCCTTACCCTGAATTGCCCTCCTACTGGGTGGGTCCTAAAGTATTAGCCTGTCCGTAATCTCTTGAGGCACTTGAAAATGACATTCTGTTCAGTGTGCCTGCTCTTGCTGATCTTGCCCAATACTTTCAGTAAGTTTTAGAAGTACAAGTAAAATTCCAAGGTTTAAGGAACTCTTTTTTTTTCCCCCTTCCTTGGTGGTGGTGGTATAGTGAGATTTGAGCTCAGGACTTTGCCCTTGGGCCATTCTATATCCCTAGCCCTTTATTTGATTATTTTTTTCCAATAGAGTCTCACACTGTTTTCCCAGATGGACCTTGGGCCATTCAACCCTCCTACCTCTACCTCCTGCATAGCCAGGATTATAGATACGAACCAGCGCTCCCAGTGTGCTCGCTGAGATGCAAGGAGTAGCTAACTTTTTGCATGAAATGGCTTCAAGCTGCCTTCCTCTTGATCTGTACCTCCTAAATTGCTGGAATTACAGGTGTGAGCCACTATAGCTGAATTTTTAACCGGTTCACTTATCTGTCCACCTTATTCAATACCAATGCCTTCACCAATGCCTTTCAGAGAAGGAAATCTCCTACGGTCCCCCAGTGACTTCCTTTAAGGTCGGTTAAGTTTTATGCCAGGAAATAGTTTAAATATAATCTGATTTCTACTTCTTAGCACAGCACATGGCTGTGTGTGGCTTCTTTACCGCTCTAAATATAGATTCTAACCACCTTGAGGCTAGGAGCCATCTTACATCTGTATGCCTGTCACTTTGCATGGTATCTGACCTGCAGAAAATAGTTGAATAATATTTAGCAAATGTATCACTTCCGTCACAGCCCCCTCCCCAGTGACTCCTCTGGAACAAGCTACTTGCTTCCAGATGACAGTGATGAGGACGTAACAAGCGCTCAATGCCAATTTGGAAGCCCCACCCGGACCTCTCAGGCAGCATTTGTCTTGGGTGCCAGCCTGTGTCTGTGGCGCATGGCAGTCCGGGTGTCAGCCTCTCCACACCTCCCCCAGTATCACCTTGAGGGGAGCGCACCCCTCTCCCGTAGTTCTAAGTCTCCTCTCCGCGCAGGCAGCTCTGTTGTTGAGCTGTCTGCATTCCGCAGAAAGGATTGTCAGCCAGGCACGGTGTGTGATTATGCGAGATCATTTGCTCATGCAAAGATACATTAAACCTAGCAGTTGCTTTGTCTCTTGTCAAGGGAATTGTGTGCTGTTCCATTAGAGATGCGGGCTTACAACCAACCTGCGGCTGCTGTTACCCACTTGGAAAGGATCCACAGTGTGTGTTTGTCTCCTTGTTTTTCTTCTTGGGTAACAACTTAGCCACTGTCTAAACAGGAACCTGGCAGATCCGGGAGCATCATCTCCCTTAGGCATGGGGCATTTCCTTCCCGAAGCTCTACTGAGGCACGGGCTCTGTGCTTCCTCCTCGGTTCAAGGCTGGAGTGGTGTCATGCTCTGCCCAGGTTTTGCATCACACATGCACCAGGCCTGGACGCCAAACCCAATGGGATTTCCTGCCATCTCCCTTCAGCATGCTTCCCACGGGCCATCTTCTCCAACAGCAACTTCTCACTTCGATTGATCAACTGTCTGTGGCTAATACTTGCAGAAATGTACTTTGCTGGGCAGGTGAAGTCATTCCTACTCACATGCCACAAAACTGCCCTCTAGAACTGCCCCAGTCCGGTGGGCAGAATAAGGACACCTGCGTTCTACTCTTCCTGGTCCACCATGGCCAGCAGGCAACATGATAGAAGACAGGATTCCATGCACAGGACTCTTCCAGTAAAAGAAATACTGAAAGACCACTATTCGGTTTGTCGAATCTCCAAGGTTTTCTTCCTTCTGTCAACCCTTGCTTATTACAAAATGGCTATATAAAATGAAATATTGTCAAAGAAAAATGAACAAGGTCAAACTTAAAGAACCAGAGGGTTTGAAGGAAGTTGAGCCTTTGTAATCGGACATGATACTCATTGGATAGAAATACTTTGGTCCAGGCTTTAGGACAAAAGTCTGGGAGTGTCTAACATTTGGTTGCTTCTATTATTTTGAAGGCACAGCATGTTTTCCAAACTCCATTTTGTCCCTTATCGGTTCCCTTTCAACAATAGCTTAACAGTTCTGTTATAGAATAGCCACATTGAATGAATCTGTTTTTAAGATGTCATTGGGTAGGTGATACATTTTGAAGTTTGCTTTGCTGCAAGAAATTTCTGCCTTCAGAATAGCCTCTAATAAGTCATCCTTTGCATTCTGGAGCCAACAGGCTTGTGTTGATTTTTTATGCCCACCATTTTGGGACTGGATTTTAATGGATCAAATAACTATTTGATATTACTACTTGGCTATAACTATTTTAATACTTTTTGCTTAAACTTAGGGAAAATCAAAACTTAACAGATTAAGAATATCTTCACATAGTCATGTTGTCAGGTATTTTTCCAAAGATAAATATGAAATATAAGTATGTCTTCGATTAATGAGATAAAATGGATCTTCCTTTTATCTTTCCTCCAAAGTACAGTTCAGCTACATAAACTTTCATGTGTGCCACCCACTGCACAGTTCTGTGTAGTAAGTAGACAGGGAATCAGGCTCCTGTTTGCTTTGTTGTGATGTGCATGTGGTTTTAGTGTTTGTTCTGTTTCATTTTGTTTTGGGTAATACTTGGAATTAAATTCGGATTCTCACGCTTGCTAGACAAGTGGGTCTCTCACTTAAGCCACGCCCTCGGCTTACTTTGTGCCGCTACCAAGCTTGAATTCAGGGCCTTGTGCTCTCAACTTGCTCACTCAGGACTGGTGCTCTATTACTTGAGCCACATCTCCAGTTTGGTTTTTTGTGGGTTCCTTAGAGATGGATGGACTCTACTGAAGTTTTCTGTCTGGGTTGGCTTTTCTCCAGGATCCTCTGATCTAAGCCTCCCGAGTAGCTAGGATTACTGATGTCCAGCATCTTTTTTAACACTGGCGGGAAGGGGTCCAATTGGATTAGGACATCTTGATATAATGCTGAAGCACAGATTTATCATTTCAAAGATGTCTATTTACATGCGTTAATAAAAGTACAGGGACCAGTTTATATGTTTCTGTGGGATTTTTATTCTAAACATCTTTTTAAGTTTTTATTCTTATTTATTTTCTTGCACCCTCTGTTTTCTTTTCAAATATCATGAGGTTTTTTATTTTAAAAAATAACCTTTTCTCTCTTCTCAAACATACCATTCTTTTCTATGAGAGAAAGTCAGCTGTAAGTGGTTCATTCCTAGCCTTCTCTTGACAATTACTTTGTCCAAGTACTGTGTGATGGATGGAATAACTAGCATTTGGTGCTTAAGTGGTATCTGAGTGTACTCGTTCCAGAAAGAAACTGCAAAGGCACTGTGACACACACACACTGCACATATACCACACACACACAACACACACAGCAGGCATAATTCATTGATATATTGCAGTAAAAAATGAAACCTCAACTGAAAATGTGACGTAGCTTCTTTAGAACAGAGTTTACAATACTATGAGCCCATAGTTCAATACTAGTGCTAAAAATGAGATTTAAAGAACAGAATCAAAGAAATGCAAGTTGAAATAATACTAAGATGAAATTAATTTTGCCAGTCATCTTGGCAAAAGCAGACAATGCCATGCTTAATGTGAACATGACAATGTGCACAAGTGTTGAGAAGCTAGTGTTCTACTCTCCTGGACTGCTAACTGACAGGGGAAAGGGAAAACAACAACAACAACATTCAGGAAAAAAGTAAAATTACATATCTGATTATTCCATATCCTTGAACTTATCACTTTATCTTTATAGATATACCCTGCATACATTTATAAGGTAGGTATATGCAAAAAAGTGTTTTCTGAAAATTGATCTTTAACTCTGGGATCAGACAGAGTTGGACTGAAACCATAGCTTCACTGCATTCTAGATGGGTGAGTGACTTTAAGCCAGTTATGCAACATGTCTTCTTTTTAGTGTCTTAATGAAAGGATTTCCTTAAAGTATGTGATGAAGGTACCTTGCACCTTGTAAGTAGTCAAAGTATTTATTAGTTTTTGGAATGATGATATTATTGTCAAACATGTCATCCTGTGTAACTTGTAAAAAGTCAAATATCAATATAATCTATTTATCCCTCCAGGAACTGGTCAAGTAACCTTAGGTCTATTCAATGAAATACAACATAGTCATTAAAAAGAATGAAAATTAAGGTGGTCTATTTTTTTTTCAAGTCACATGTTAGCATGAGTTACCATTATGGTTTAGATATGAAATGTTCCCCCAAAGATTCAGATATAGAAGGTTTTGTCCCCATGGTGGTGTTATTTAGAGGTAATGGAACCTTTAAGAGGCTGACTGTCACTCAAACACACCTCCCTTAGCTTCCCAGTGGCTAGATGTACACATTCTCCATTGCCAAAGTCAGTCAGCTAAGATCTGGAGCAGGTGCAAGGAACAAGCAATGAAACTAAAAGACTTTCCTAAGGAACAATCATAAAACACATTGGAGAACTCGAGAACTTTAGAGCCAGAAGATAACCATGAAACTACCTAAGTGAACACCTATTTGTATGAGGAAACTCAGCCCCCAGAAGGTGATTCAGAGCAGAGGGTCAGACTACAGTCAGGACTTGAACTCAAGTCTTCCAAGCACATTCCACTTTCCCTTGCTAACCAGGAGATTTCTTCCCATGGAAGGATTATTACTTAAAGAAAATGGCATAGAGCTCTTTCTCACCGGAAGAGAGCGCAGAGGTGCTGAGAACAGTATGCAGCAGTAATAAAGCTATATACCTTTATAAATGTACTGGGGGTTGCCAGTGCCAGGCTTGGACTCAAAGCCAGAGGACTGTCCCTTAGGGTTTGCACTCAAGGCTGGCACTCTACCACTTGAGCCACAAGCTACACTTCGAGCTTTCTGCTGGTTCATTGGTGTCTGGCTGACCAGGTGGGCTTTGAACAGCAATCCTCACATCTCAGCCTCCTTCTGAATAGCTAGGATTACAAGCAAGAACCACCAGCACCCGACCTGAAAGCATTCCACAATTTATATTATTTTTCCTAGTGAGTATTTACAATGTAAACAGCAGACACTTGGAACATGTCAAGTACACTATTATTGTGATCTTTTAAAAATGTATGCAACGTCCTCTGCTTCTGGCTTTATGATCAAAACCAAGTACTCTGCTAGCAGTCTTTGTGTTAATTTGCCTAGGGGGAAAATTTTTTTTTTTTAAAGGCAGAGTGCCATCTCAAAAGAAAAACCAGAGGAATGTCACATTCTGCATTTGGAAGCCTGATCTTCTTCTTGAAACCTTTTCACCAATATTCTTCTACCCATTTGAACCAATTCCTTCGTAGGCATTATTTAGTGACACCGCCTGAAGCTATCTCAGCACCTACCAAAGCGAAGACCACGTATCAAAGGAAAAGAAAGGTGAGTGGCTAAAAATGAAAGATCCAAGCCGAGGCTGGCAGATAGACAGTGCCGGCCAAGGAGGAAGAAATGAGCCCTGGAGGAGGCAAGGAATTCACTTGGCTGAATTTACACAATCTGGTGACGAAGGTCATGTTGTCACGATGCATAGGATTGGGGGGATATTATATTAAACACCTATGTTTTTGGTGAGATCTGGTTTTGTCTGCCCTTTGGAGGCTGGTCCATCTGGACAGATGCAGGCAAAAGCACAAGGGATTCCACAGTGCAGCTCTTACTTTCCGGAGGCCCAGCTAAGACCCCCCACTTCCAAGTTTCACCAAGGGTAACCCCTCACTGGCAGTTAGTTGTTAATTACATTTGATGTGCTGTAACACAAGAGAGCTAATTAACTTGCATCAAAAAAGCTTTATTTACTGTGACAAATTAAACAAACTCATAAACCGTTCAGCCACAATGGATCTCAATTATCATGGAGTCCAAGTAATGTGCTACAAATATACTCCCAGGCCTCTCTCAGGTACTACCCAGTCTTATAGCCCTCTACACTTTACAATTATAAAAGGAACTTTTAATAAACAGAAGTGAAAGGCAACTGTTCTTTGTTTTGCTTTGTTTGTGTGTGTGTGTGTGCGTGTGAGCGTGTGTGTGCGTGAGCGTGTGTGTGTGTGTGTGTGTGTGTGTTCTCTTAGGTACATAGCAGGATATGTTGGTCTTATTCCCTCCTTCCCTCCCTCCCTCCCTCTTTCCCTTTCTTCCTTCCTTTCTTTCTTTCATACTGGGAATCAAAGCTAAGGTCTTTGGCTTGATAAGCACACACTGTACCACTGAGCTATACTCTCAGTCCATATTCAAGTTCTTAATCCTTGATCACTTCAAGATTTAAAAGAATGTTAACCAGAGAACTCTCACAGAACCAAACGAGAGAAATTAAGTCTCAAAGCCAAATGCTCTGTGTTAAACATGACTCAAACTGGTTATCTTTAGGCTCATCTAGACAGTTGTTGACACTTCACAGTCACACCGTCTCTCCATGATGACTCAAGTACATAATATACTGCCTTTCCTCCCATGGTAGAGTAAGAGGATAAGCTTTGCTCCTCAGATGTTAGGAAATAAGACTAGGTGTCTCCGGAGAACGTTTAACACCCATTTCTGATAGGACAACATCTAAAATTAATTCATCCATGGAATGTTTTCAGAAAAATATATTCTCTCTCTTTAGTTTTAATTTTGACATATAAATATTTGAGATTGGTAGAACTCTAAAATGGAAAGAGCATTGGACTCATAGGCAAAAGCCTAGGTAGGTTAATGCCTGCCTGTAATCCCAGCACTGGGGAGGTTGAGGCAGAAGATTCAAGACTCGGGACCATCTTGGACTATCTATCAAGGTTGGCCTATAAAAAATATCAGGCCAAGAATAATAATTGCAATTGTGAATTGTTTAACTCCAAAACTTATTTCCAACTACTATCAACAAACAGGGCTCTAAGAAAACTGTTGAACCCTTCTTTTTCTACTCTCCAAAATGTAGTAACATTTGAGACAATGTTTATAAACTAGACTCACAGTAACTTTGAATGAAATTGTAAACTGCGAATGCATTTATGAATATTTGCTGATTAGCTTCACAAAAAATTCATTAGGCGGATTTTCCAGTTGTCATCTCTCCGTAGTAGAGTTCTATGTCTACATGACAATAAAAAGCTAAGATGAAGAATTTCTTTGAAAGGACAAAATGTTTCCGTGTGTACATGACAACTCGGAATGCCAGTGTTGGTGGATGAGTTTTAAGTGAAGAGAAACAATAACAAGAAAAGGTCTAAAGTAACAGTCTGTTCTTTAATAATTGCATCAGTGTTTGGAAATGGAGCCAACCACAAGGCTCGTGTAGCAATAAAGACAAAACATTGCCTTAGACTTGATTCTCCTCTAAAACGGATCCAGAAGGGCCAATACCCATTGAATCCAGGGATTCCCCATGACTGCTTCAAGCCTCCAGGAAACCCACACTTCCCAGAGACAGTTTGAAGTGATCCTTAAGGCATGAAGGCCCGCTTGCCCTCTCTTCACGGTTGACGTCTGTGAAGTAGCTGAAATCCAAAGTGGCTAGGCCTGGCGGCCTTGGACCCTCCTTCTACCTAATTAGTGTGTTTGTCTTCCGGACAAACATCAAATTCTAGCCAAAAATAAAACAAACAAACCAACAAGTAAACAGCAGCTTCCCAATCATGTACTCTATTTGGCAATCAATCACAGTAGGGAATGTAAGGAAAGCACAGGGGGGAATGGAGTGTGGGCATTCTTTTCTTTCCACCTGCATAACCTGTAATATGTGATTTCAAACCTGGAGCTACAGCAGAGTTAGTCAAAAAGACTGCCAAGTCTCTAATGAAAACATCGAGCCACCCCAAAGGCCTGGGGCCTTTGTGCACTGGGCAATTCTCACACCCTAAGGAGGAAGTGTGATTATTCCGTAGCAGAATATCCAACGCAATCAGGGGCATGCTTCCAACCCTAGCAACATTTCCTGTCCCGGGCATGGCAATTCCCAGCTAGCACATAGGTCTCCTAATAGAATGGATGACAAAAGACAGAATGATTTTCTTTTTCATGGACGGGCTTCTTCATGAGCTACATCTCACTTAAATATCTCTCATATATCTACAATTCATGAGCAGAAACTATGTGTCTCCCTCGCATCCCAGGACAATTAGGGGATAGCATGAAAACAAAGACTCACAACAGAAAAACAAAACCCGAAAATAAATCACTTGTACAATTGGAGAGATACAAGCAGTCATACTGAAAATCATATAGCCTAGTCTACAAGGAACAATCTTATAATTCACTATCCCATCAGGAAAGATAGACACATAAGAGGTTGACCAATTTATTATAAACAGGCCTTTTTATGCTAGGCTGATTGCAGAGATGTTGCAATAACGGAGAATTCTGAAGAGGACATTAAAATACAGCTATAATGCCAAATGGAGTAGTTGCGGGGGTTTTTTTCCCCTAGCTTTATTCAGCCTGAATGTTGCACTCCTTTCTGCATATGGAAGTCCATGGGTGGCCATTAAATCAAACTGAGCTTCTTACAAGCCTATTCATATTGACCAGAGTATGGTGGCTCATTTAACCAATTCTGCAAGTGCATATTTCAGGAAGATGGAGAAGATGTAAAGACCCTTCTAACAACCATTCAGAGCTCTCCTTGATTATAATGCTCTCTGTGGGGCCACAGGAGCCTCTGGCTGGGCCCATCCCCCATCTTGAACGTTACATTCCTAGCCAAGCAAATCACAGTGCTTCCTTTCTGCTCTCTCCCTTCACTGAGATTCAAAGTCATAGTCTGCCAAGTCCTTATCAGCTGGTCACTTCCCCCTATATTGCAGGGACAGAAATGGCAAGGCAGTCCCCACTCTCTGTCTGCCCTCCTTCCCAGAACAAAACTTGATGGGAATCTACTGTTAAAGTGTGCCTCGCGCTGCAGCGGAGACTATTTCTCAGAGAATTGAGAACAAACTCACGGCCTTGGCTTTGTAGCGATCAGTGTCCATAAGGCGTTCTACTACTGCTGGAACAGGAGGTATGGATGCTCTTTTCCTTACCAAATTCCAAATTAGGTGGTTCTGCAGCTTGACAGTTCCTGGAGGATCTACTCTACAATTACATCCGCAGCTGGCTGTAATCCTAGTGAGACCTAGGTGTCGAAAGAGAAGCAGATTGCCTTGCTTATGTCAAGTTTAAGGAAGTATTAGGCACAATCTCCACAAAAGAATCACTGTGAGCAGGTACCAGTGGCTGGGGCCTAGAATCCTAGCTCCTCAGGAGACTAAAATCTGAGGAATGTGGTTCAAAGCCAATCTGGGGAGCAAATTCCATGAGACACTCAGCTCCAACTAACCACGACCAAAATAAACCCAGAAATGGGGCAGTGGCTCAAGTGGTAGAGTGCTAGCCATGAGCACAAAAGCTCAGGGACAGCGCCAAAGCCCTGAGTTCAAGGCTCAGGGCCCCCCCACACACACACACACAGAAAGAGAGAGAGATTGATTCACGGTGAGAAATCATACACTTATTCCATGCCTGCTTAGAGTAGGTATATCTTTTCCATTATTATTTTATTTCAGAAGATGCTTTTGAATATTTTTAGTGAGAAGCAAGCTTTCATGGAATTCATAATGCAGTGAAAACAACTTGAATTCATCTATTCTCAAGTCGAATGAATTAGGCAATAAATTTGTTGTCTAGGAGAACATGATTGAAAAAAAATGCATGAGCCCGAAATGCTATAACACTCCCTAATTTTCTTATGAAGTTCTAGAACTGACTCTGCAAGCCATTAGAAAATCTGCTTAAGAAAAGAATGCTATACACCCACACAATGTCTGTTTGCTTATAAAAAATGCTTACTTAAGGTTTATATCCTATGAAAAATTGACCAGTTGCCAAATCACAGAACACTGCACAACAAATAGCCACTCATTCCTACAAGTGCCATGCAAGCTAAGTAGTCAAGGATGGCCAGGCACTGTGGTAGGCTGGGAAAACCAAGATGAGAAATCATACTTGCACAGGCGGATAAAACTAGATGGGAAAGAACAAAAGCAGCATCATAATGATATTGATATGGAGAGGGGGGCAGCTGTACCAGGGTAGGAACAGCATAAGATGGGGTTTCTCCATATAATGGCAAACCCATAGTACCTGCTATGGTCTATGCTCATACTAGCTCAATCAGCTCTTATTTACTCCAGGTAGCCATGCGGAATGAGCTATGACTTCTGAATGCAAGTGTTTTTTGCATAGCTCCTCACACTAGACAAATGCCCAATTCCCCTCACCCCCTTTCCAACAACAGCTTGCCACACAAAAGCCAAGTCTCCTGCGGCAATGGCTTTTCGTCCAACCACTCCCTGGGAAAGCTCTAGCATCTCTAAGCCAATCCAAGGCTTTGGGCAGGGCAGTTGGTGGGGGTGTCCTTGAGCGCCCCCTTGTGGCCGCGAGGGCCACCATCTCTGATTACCTGGCACTCTCCCAGGCCCCTGGTGGGGAAGAGAAAAACCCTTTAAGGGCTTGGTGACTATCTGGTATCTTGGCTATCCTGGAAATCTGAGATAGTCCATCTGATTCTCCTAAGAGGGCTGGGTAATGTGGCCTTTGACTGGGGGCCCTTAGCCTAAGCCAGAGGACGAATTCCAGCCCAAGCCAGCTTGTCAGTACTACTGAAGGAACAAATGTGCTTAAACCTGAGGTTCTGCCTTCTTACCAATCTGTGTGGTTGAAATACCAAAGAGTAATTGTAATTGGATTTCTAGCTAGCATTTTTTTTTTCTGGTCTGCTCTCACATTTAAATTAGACTAAATTCCGCTGTTTGAGTGCCCTCTGACAATATATTTTCTCTCAGGCCCATGACTGTTTTATGGCTCGTTATTCACTTGACCTAATCGGCACCATCCTACACCCTGAAATGTTTATACTGTTAAATGAATTTTTAATCTAACTTTTACAGCATTCCATTTCAGTTTCATCAACCATCCACAGTGTAATATCTAATGTTTTAAAATAATCTAGGCAGTTAAAAAAAATAGAAAGGGGGAGGAGGGAAGAGGAAGAACCGCCATGTTATGAAGCAAATGATTAATTAAAGCAAATTAGATTCTGGCAGCTCTTGCTATCATTATCATGTGTTCCTCCGACTAGACTAATAAATCTTTGTTGAGAATGTGTGCTTGCATAAGGTTCAAGAGTCACCTGGGAAAGGACATTATTGACTAATATTTTTGTATTGCTGTTAGTTTTCTTTTCTATTATCTCATGGAATAGCAACTCCTATTTTTCAAATATTCAGAGTGCATTCCTGGATTTGATTTTTTGTTTCTCTCTCTCTCTCTCTCTCTCTCTCTCTCTCTCTCTCTCTCTCTCTCTCTCTCTCTCTCTGTGTGTGTGTGTGTGTGTGTGTGTGTGTGTGTGTGTGTGTGTGTTTGAGAGGGGACAGAGAGCCCAACAGGAGATCCCTATATTACTGAGCTAAATTATAGTAACCGATCCCGCTAATATGTCAGCAAGTGCTTTGTAAGTCTAAAATGCACTATCTAGTCCTGCCTACTGCATAATGCAATCAGAGCTGGGCATGGTCTCAGGGTTTTTGCGGCTACAAAGCTTTTCTAAACCACACAGCACAACAGCAGCAGCTCAGCCCTGTTCTGTTTGAGAGATTTGCCTTCTTTGCTTTCCTAGGATCTGCCACCTCCTCAATGAGCCAAGTAACAATACCGAGGCAAACAGCTCTCTTGATATGCAACCAAATGCTGCTTCCAGGCAAACTACACAGACTTCTCCTTGTTTCTGCAGGCACAGAAGGAAGAAACTGACAGCTCTTTCAAGAGAGGGAGAGCATACTTGCTTTTATTTACACTGTTCAAAGTGCTGTCACTTGAATCAACCTTTAATAATTTCTTGCTAAGATCAACAGCTGCATTTTTACCCCCAAACTTGTCCCGGTTGTGGCCTGATTGAGTTGGGTTTGTTGTTTGTTTGTTTGTTTGTTTTTTAGTTGTTTTTTTTTTCCCAACAAGTTTTCCCCAGGCTTCACCTCTAGCCCGGCCACTCTGCGTTCTTCCTGCCTCCATCTCAGCAACCACCAGTGTCAGGCTCGCTTCATCCGGGTCTTCAGGCATCACATGCCACGTTGTCCTGAAACTTTGCAAGACAAGGCACAGATTTACTGGAAGTCTGTGATATTGTGACAGGAAAACAAAACAGCTTTATAACAATAACAGAAATACTAGGAATAAATTTATCCGGAAGTTTGTTAACTGAGGGGGAGGAGAAGAGCTTTCTTCCCCCCCCCCCCCGACCCCCCTCCATTTTAAACTGTAACAAATCATCTTATGCTATGCAATATTTTACTACTGGTGCTTTGGAAACTAGCACAATGGCGTGCCCCGTAAAACCAGCAAGACCTGGCCAGGAATCTTATTCTTCTCCCTACAATTTGAACTTGTATACACATGACCCCCCACCCCTGCCATCACTCTGCTAAGTTTGATTACCAAGTGAATTTCGAAACCCTAAACATATATTTAGAGGTGTGTACCTATGTGTTCCCCTTTCCACAGCAGATTATGAAGTCAAAATCATTGCCTCTACCCACACCCTCCCCATCCTGACACCCTCTGCACTTGGATGGCTGTTGTTGTTGTTGTTGTTTTTTTTTTTTCCTTAAAGCCTCTTTTCAGCAGGGCTGAGAAGCATAGAGACCCAGCTTCTCAGCAGAATGGAGAATGGCCTCGGGGCTCAGTGTGGCAGCAAATCTCCACAGACTGGGTGTTTTCTCAGACAGTTTTTAAAAATGATCCAGTATTGCATGAGTTAAAAAAATTCCCCCTGGAAAAGCTAATTATTGCATGCAGATACTTCTTTGTGTGATCAAGGAGGGGACAATTTAATAGGCTCTGTAATACAACCAAGAACAAAATTGCTTTAAAGGAAGTCTCTTGTTGAGTGACAACTCTGTTGCCTGAGCCAATTAGGTCCCAATAAAGAGTGTTGAATTGGCTCCTGCTTTCTCATTAATTATGTTCTGTCACAGACATGGGGCTTGATTTAGCAATTTTGTATTACATTAAGATACTGAAAGGCCGGGAACAAATGGCTCACTCTGATAATAGGCATTCTCTACACGGTGTGACATTTACTATCCAGCTGTCCGTAAGGCAGCCTAGCACTTCAGTTCAGGGGTTTATTTGTCATTGCTTCAAAGGGACACTCAGCTTTTCACAAAAAAAAAAAAAAAGAAACAGAGAGGCTAATAGATAGGACAAAATGTACGTCTGATATGCTTTATTAGAGATAGGATGCTAGGGTTTTGCTAACAAGCTCATCCGTTGGGACTCAGCCGACTTGGCCGCCAATCATCAGCACACAAAGGCACACTAGTTAACAAGGAGAAATGAATTACAGACACTTACTCTGCCTGTGGGATCACAAATACACCAATCTGTGAAAGAGGCACAAACTCCAGAGACAAACTACGTATTTGTCAATAACCTCCTAGAAAGAACCCTAGTAATTCTTTGAAGACCTTTGATTTAGCTTTCCTCTAAAATACATGTATAGGAAATGTTTTAGTTACCATGACATTCTTCCTTTGTTATTTGTACAAATTTTCATCACATTAGCAACAGAAAACCGAGGAGGTCTGTAATGAGTGAGGAGGAACTCACATCCGCGCCTGGCACCGCGGACCCTGACGCTTTATTTATTGGATGAAGGACCCCAGAAGATTAAACCTTTAAAACTTGAAGTCTGAGCCATCATCTATCCATGCCACCTGAAATAGTCAAAAAAGTCTGAATTTAGCACACATACACACATGTATGAATTAAGAGAATGGGATTAAGGACAAAATGAAAACCAAGTCCCATTCAATAAAATGACTTAGAAAATCCTAAGGACATGCATCTATTATTAGTGTATACATGTACTCATGACTTTCTCATTTAGTGATAGAGATGTACCTGTATTCATCACTTTGTATGTACACGTATATGTAAAATATATGTATATAACAATTTATAATGCCAAGCGTGAACCTAAATCCGTGTATGGCAAAATATTGTATACATTGTATTTAGGAACCTAAGCCAAACACCTGACATGGATCAACTTTCTGTCACTTCTTTCCATTCCTTGAATACTCTGCAAATATGTTGCTGAGAAGGGGCAGTTGTTGATTGCAAAAACCCAATAACCTTGAACTCCAGCTTACTTACTGACCACATGAGATTAATCAAATCTGAATATGTCATTTTTAGGTTAATTACAAAACAGCTCTCCAAAATAGTTCCCAGAGACAGGGTACTGCTCATTTGATTGCAAACTGCTTTGATTTTCCTTAATTTATTTTTTGCCACCACCTTGGAAGAGAGCAACAGAAAGCTCAACTTGAAGAGGAAAGGCTAGAAAGGCTAAACAGGATTTGCTAGACTTTGTTTTCTCGCTCAGAAGTTCTGCGTGAAGATCTGTAGGACCAGTTTTGATGTCAAACAACAGGACCTATTTCTCATCACTTCTGCTCTTCCTCTTTCCCGAGACCCTAAGCAGCTGATAACCACGCTGCAAGCAGCCCCGTGGTGGCATAGGAAGCTTCTTCACCTGAGTAGCTCTCCCCAGGAGCTCCCTGCCCACTCCACCCGCTTGAGCTCCCAGGAATGCCTTTGCTCAGTAAGTCACTCCCCCTGCTGACCCACTTGTAACTCCAGGACAAAGAGGCCTGGGAACAAAGGTGTCTTAGCCCTCATCAGCTGAAAGGTGTGTGCAAAAAAAGAACTTATCCAAAGAAGCAGCTCTTGGGCTGGAGGTATAGCTCAAATGATAGGCCTAGCAAGTGTGAGGCTCTGAGATCAAACCCTGGCATGCCAACACCAAAAAGGAGGAGGAGGAGGACGACGAAGAAAAGAAGGAGGAGGAGAATCAGAAAGAGGAGGAGGAGGAAGAGGAGGAAGAGGAGGAGGAGGAGGAGGAAGAAGAGGAGGAGGAAGAAGAGGAGGAGAAAAGGAATGAAAGAAGGAAAGGAGAAGGAGGAGGAGGAGAAGAAATGTTATCTAGTATAATTTTTCCAGCTTCCACATACTAGAATAAAATCTGATCATGCAAAAAGAGATGAGGAAGGGGAAATGATGCAAAAATATACAATATTGATCTTTTCCATCTCTTCAATTTCCCCCAAGAAAGCCTCACATGAAGAAAAGACTTGAACACAATTTCTCCACACCAATAATACTTATGAATTACATATTTTTAAAACGTGGTGAGCACATATCTGGTTGAAAGAGCTTACGCTCTAAAGGGACTATAAAAACTCTTTCTCCACCCCCCCTCTAAAATTTGCTCTGTTTCTATTTTAGAAAAGCCTTTGCAATAAGTAATAAATATAATAGAAGCAAGAATCATTTTATCCTCACCTGGCAGGAGTTTATCTTTGCTATTCTGGCACTCCAGAAGGTTGAAATCTTTCAAAAGGCCCGAGGTCCCCTGAGGCTGAAGCAACGGTATTTATATAGACATTAAGTATTTATGCGGCAATTTATACTTTCAAAGCTCTTTGTAACCACTCATTAGTTCATCTAAATAACTTCCTTTAAGGCAGGTGTGGCTTTGTTTCCTGGGCCCAGAGAACTGGGTTCAGGGAGGCGACTGATACACCGCAGAGGCCCCACAGGACGGAGCAAAAGGAGGGTTGGATCTCACAACAGACTTCCTAAGGAGGTAGTGGAACCCTCTCTTCCCCAAGTCTTTAAAAATAGGCTGGCCCCCTGCTGAAGTGCTTCAGTTCTGATTGGCTGTGCTTCATCTGCAGGAAGAGGAACTGGGTAGGTGAGTCTGGCTCTTGTAGCCCTGGCTCTTAGTGTCTGTGGAGCAGGCTGGAATCCAGAGGCTAAAACTGCAATCTCCACCCAAGGGATCAAGTCTTGCTAAAGTGACCTATGATGAAGGCACATGTAAGGAAGCAAGTGTCCTTCAAGATGTCTTCTTGAAAGGTGTAGGTGGGAGGTCAAGGGCGGGGGGGGGGGCAGATGGATGAAGAGAGGAAAAGAGGGAGGAGAAGGCGGTCATGAGATTCCATGCATAGCTTGTGAAACTAAGAAAATTGAGGAGAAGGCCACGGGGAAAATGGGGAAAGGGTGACAGTAATCACCATGCATTGAATTCATAGACGGATTTGCTGGCTGCTAACTCCTTTGTACAATTATTTGAAGATAATTAAAATACTATTTTCTTTTTTATTTTATTTTTTTTCTTATTTATTGTCAAAGTGATGTACAGAGAGGTTACAGTTTCATACGTTAGGCCTTGGGTACATTTCTTGTACTGCTTGTTACCTCCTCCCTCATTCCCCCCTCCCCCTCCCCCTTTCCCTCTCCCCCCATGAGTTGTTCAGTTGGTTTACACCAAACAGTTTTGCAAGTATTGCTTTTGGAGTCGTTTGTCTTTTTATCCGGTGTCTCTCGATTTTGGTATTCCCTTTCACTTTCCTAGTTCTAATACCAGTATATACAGTATCCAGTGTACTCAGATAAGATACAGTGATAGTGCAGGTACAACCATAGGAAGGGGATACAAGAGGGTCATTCACAATAGAAGCTACGGTTTCATATGGCATGTTGAAAGTAATTACAACAGTGATATATCACTTGTTTCCATTACATGGAGTTCATTTCACTTAGCATCATCTTATGCATTCATAAGGGCATAGCTATTAGGCTCTTGTGATCCTCTGCTGTGACTAGCCTAAACCTGTGCTAATTATTCCCTATGAAGGAGACCATAGAGTCCATGTTTCTTTGGGTCTGGCTCACTTCACTTAGTATGATTTTTTCCAAGCCCTTCCATTTCCTTACGAATAGGGCAATGTCATTCTTTCTGATAAAGGCATAGAATTCCATTGTGTATATACCACATTTTCTTGATCCACTCGTCTACTGAGGGGCATCTGGGTTGGTTCCATATTTTAGCAGTGAAAAATTGTGCTTAGATGAACATAGTTGTGCTGGTGGCTTTAGTGTGGTCTTGCTTGTAATCTTTTGGGCAGATGCCCAAAAGTGGGGCTGCTGGGTCATAGGGGAGGGAGCTCTATGTTTAGCCTTCTGAGGAACCTCCATACTGCTTTCCAGAGTAGATCAAAGACTTGGAAATACACTCACAGGCCATTTCAAGACAAGGATGGAATATAGACTTCATAGGTACAACCAAGTAAGTCTTAAAAGACTTCTCTAGAAATAGCAGGGCATAGGATGTTCATAGTACAAAATCTTGATCTGATCGGATGCCATCTTGGGCTAATGGAGATTGGATAAGCCATTCTTTTTCCTGGCTGAAAATGTCATGTCATTGTGGAGCTCGGGCCCACCCCCATGCGCTTTCTATTCTAAGGCAACACTTATGAGATGTACCTTTGGCTCCCTTCGCGTGGCCTCCAAACGGTGGGACGAACACAAGGCTAGAAGACCAATTTTACCTCTACTTGGGCAACTCGTTTTAACTCTGAAGGCTAAGTTTTCTCATCTCTAAATCTCACTAGTAACCTACCAGTATGTGTCCTCTGCTTCTACTTTTCTCATACTGTGTCAGTGTGAATCCAAACGTGGCCTCTGTTCCTCCCCTGTTCCGGGCATACCAGTGGGCTCTAGCATCTGGACTGCCTAAGGCTACCTGATACAGTGCCCATTCTAGCCCTAATCGTTGGAAGATCTGGAAACTACCTTCATCTCTCTATCTTTTGGTATGCACATTTGCGGGGGGGGGGGGGGGAGGATTCTGTTCTAGAGACCTGAGCTGCTGGGTAAGAAATCCAGATGTCTCTGCTGTAGAAAGACCACATGAGAACAAAATAATCCCACGTGGAAATGTCCCCAGCCCCCGGACAGGAGAACAGGTAAACTACTTTGTGTATTCATCTCAGTTGAGCCTTTACACACCTCCCTGGTTACCATCTGATGGCATTCAGACCCCAGTTCTAGATTAAGCCCGGTCCAACTCCAGAACTATGAAGATAATACGTTGTTTATTAAACCACTGTTTTGCAGTGGTTAGTAGATAGCCAGAGTAGCCATTATCAATGTTGTCTTCTCCATTTCCCTCTTGTTTCTTGGCAGCTATGGGAGAAAGCTGGAGGTGCAAGCGAGGCTAACCTAGAAGGCCAGGGCCAGCAAGAACCAGGAGTGCAAGAGAGAGGATTAAAGTCAGTCTTGTAGATATTAGTGAGAAACCTGGAACTTTAAACTACTGGAAGTAAACACTTAAAGATGCAGGTATAAGCAATGACTAGAATTGACAAAGAGGAATGCATCCAATTAAAGATCTTTTGCACATCCAAATAAGCAATTATCAGAGTAAAGAGGCAGCCTACAGAATGGGAGAAAAATCTTTGTCAGTAATTCATCTGACAAGGATTAATATCCAGATTATATAAATATATGGAGGAAGAAGAGGACGAGCAAGAAAAACTCCAATTAACAAATGGCCAAATAAATAATAGTTTTCAAAACAAGTATAAATGACCAACAAACACATGAAGAAGTGTCCACATCCTTAGCCACATAGGAATGCAGATCAAAATTCCATTGATCTTCCATCTCAGCTCAGTCCAAATCACAGTCACCAAGAAAATAAGCCACAGACGCTGGTCAGGATGAAGGACAATGGAAACTTTCTATACTGTTTATGAGAATGTAAATTACTGCAGCCCCTATAGCTGTACGATGGAGGTTCTTCAAAACACTGAAAGTAGAACTATCATATGATCAGACTATACCACTGAGCATATAGCCAAAGGAATGTAAGGCAGCAGTCGATAATGATACGTACACCAGTACAGTGTGCTGCAACACGGCTCACGGTAGTCCGCACAGTCGTCCATCTACACATGAATGGATAAAGAAATGTGGTATTTATGCATGAAGGAGTATTCATCAACTATAAAGAAGAATGGAACGTTATCATTGCAGGACAGTGGATGGAACTGCAAGCAAGCCAGACTCAGAAATATAAATGTTAGACATAAAAATATCTAGAAATGCAAATGTCTAGGGACTATTTAGGGGCAGGGGGTCATGTGACTTAAGAAGAGGGAAAGGGGGTAAGAAGTGGAGACTATGAATGAAGTACATTATGTGCTCTATGAAAGGCTCATGATAAACCTATTTTTAACAAGGGGAGGAAGTGGAGACTGAATAAAGTACATTATATGCCTTAGGAAAGGGTCACAATCAACGTATTTTTAACAATGTATACGTTAGAAAAAGGGAGCTTCAGTGAGGAGGATAAGAAAGAGTAATCGAGGGGTAAGTATGATCAAAGTCAGTATTTGCATATATGGATAACAAAGTAAAACTTCTCACTTTGGCCCAATGTAGTGGCACCTGTCTATAATCCCAGCTACTCCCAAGACACCCATGGGACACAAGCAGGTGCCAGCCCTGGAGAAAAATACGCTATCCAAAAAGTAAACTAAAACCGAAAGGGATGAGTCAAGTACATGAGAAAAGGAACTGATTTTGCCCAATGTCTATGCTAATAAAAAGAATGCCTATAAAAGTCAGTCTGGCGAAACCTTAAAGCAATTTAATGTCTTTCAATGTCAGTTTCCTCCCCGTAAAATGGGATTCGTGATATTACCTCAGAGAATTTAATGCGCTAATGTCTTTAGCCATTATTAACATTGCCTTTTGAATATATACCCAGTCCCCCCAAGTCGCTGTCCTTCCTCATACCTACCCCCAGATTTGTGGAGGGGGGCGCGGAGGCCGGGCTTCTGGGCCAGCAGAGCTGACTCTCTGCAGACTCCTGACCTGAGTTCCACCATGTTCTTTTCCCCTTCAGATGAGGAATGGTGTTGAGGAAGCCAGTTTCTCTGGGACTTGAGGCTGGCTGAGAGGCGAACCAAAAGACGCCCAGCTCTACCACATGGACCAAGAAAAGAGAAAGTCAGACAGTTAGGGGAGAGAGAGGAGTTCCTGGATCCCTGCTGGCTCTCCAGCCTCAATTTCAGTCTTGTAAGTCCCCACTGCAATCTTTCTTCTGGTGAGATAGACGTGGATCCCTCTCCTATTGTCTTCTTTGCAGTTCAACTCACTGAAGCTGGGTTTTGTCACACAGAGGTAGAGCTGCAACCAGAGGAGAGGGTTTGCAGGTGAGAGCCTTGCGGAAATGCCCCTGGGCAGCCTCTCCAAAGGGGAAAAGTGCCGTCCCAGAGCAGCCTGGAGCCAAGGAGGGGGTTCAGCCTCCAGAGCTAATGAGTGCTGTGCTGATCATTTCACAATGGTCCCAAGCCCTTTCTCTTTATTTTTGTTTATTTTGGCAACAGCTTTACTGAGATATAATTTACATATCATACAATTCGCTCATTTAAAGTGTGTGATTCAACAGCTTTTAGGATATTTGCATAATATGCAAATGATAGTTGTCACATCTACCATTGTCTCAACTTCAGAATGTTTTGTCACCCCTAAAAGAAGCCATGTGCTTCTCACAAGCAGACCCTTGCCATTTTCTTCTCTTTCCCTCCACTTCCCTCAACCCTCCGCTAACCACTAACTTACTCTCGCTTCCTCTATACATTTGCCTACTGCAGACATTCCTCATAAACGGAACTACACAATATTGGGCCTTGGTGACTAGTTTACTTCACTTAGCACAATGTTCCAAGGTTTATCTATGTTGCAACATGTGCCCCTATTTACTTGCTGTTATTAATTCATCACTTTCCTTTTATAGATACATCACATTTCATTATGCGTCCATCCATTGGTAGACATTTGGGTTCTTTCCATTTCTGGGCATTATGATTGGTATTATGAAAAAGGCTTATAGGAACATTAATAAATGGGCTTTGAATGGGAATATATTTTCATGTCTGTTGGGTACATATATACAGCTAGAACTAATGGATTGTGTGGTAACTGTATTAATGTTAGACAGGTTTCCAAAGTGGACACCATCTAATAACACCCTCCACCAGCAGAGCCTCACCCAGTTCTGACTTTCTCTGCATTTTCTCCAGCACTTGTTTCGCTTTCTTTTGTAGCAATGCCATCTAGTATATTCCATTGTGGTTCGGGGTTTTATTTCCTGTTGACTAACAATGTTGCTCAAATTTTTCCGGGTGCTTGTTGGCCATTTGTATGTTTTCTTTGGAGAAATATCACTTAGATCTTTGCCTGTTTTATAATTAAGTTGGCTTCATTATGTGGAGAGGATTATTTTAACAATATTAAGTTTCTGATCTATAAGCAACGATCTTTGCCTTTCCCTTTATTTATGCTTCTAACCATCTTTCAGCTTATTGTTTGGCATTTCTTTTGCTAATTTTATTGGTAATCATTGCTTTGGGTTGTATTTTTAATTTTATTGTAAAGGTGATATACAGAGGGGGTTACACGTATGTATGTCAGATAATAAGTACATTTCTCTTGGAACTGTGTCACCTCCTCCCTCATTCTCTCCCAGGTTTCCCTTCCTGACTTCCCTCCCCAAAGCCAGATTGTTATTTCCTACATGGCATCTAGTGGGTATCATTGCTGAACTCATCCACCTTTTGTCCACAATTTTCTTAATATTATTTTTTTGAAGTGGCTTTTTGTTTTGGTGGCACTGAGGTTTGAACTCAGGATCTTGTGCTTGCTAAATAAGCCCTCTACCTCTTAAGCCATTCCCCTAACCTAATATTACTTTTTGATTGTCCATTGTATAGTCACAAGATACAAAGGATTTTTCTATATAGAGTCTATAAACGACAACTTTGAATGTGTTTATTAGTGAGTTCCTTAGGATCTGAACTGACATGATGATATTAGCTACAAATCAAGGTAGTTTTATTTATCCCATTCCAGTCTGGCTCTTTTCTATTCTATTTTCTGGTCTCAGTATCATAACTAGAACCCCTAGGACATTGTTGAATAGAAGGGATGAGAACAGAGAATATCATATAATTTCTAGTCTCAAGAAAAACATTCTGTCTTTCACTATGAAGTACAATAGTAACCATTAGTTTTCAATGTTTTCTTGTTATTTTAAATGTTTAATCTTTTAATTATTTTTAGTAATTGTACAAAGGAGTTGCCATTTAACAAAACAGTTTATAAATACACTATATGTTCATCAATATCAACACTCTCATCCATCACTCCCCTACCCACCCCTTCCTTCACTATTCTCAGTTTTGTAGGCTATACACTGAATTCTTATCTGCATTTCCCACCCCTCTTCTTCTCTTCATTCATCTATCCCTACCTCCTTGACCCCATCCTACCCCTCTCAAGTACCAGTTTCCTGGTGGGTTGTTGTTTTTTTGCTGAACTTTGATTTTTTTTTCATTTCTTTATTGTCAAAGTGATGCACAGAGGAGTTTCATACGTAAGGCAAGTCAGTACATTTCTTATCCAACTTGTTACCTCCTCCCTCATTTTTCCCTACCAGCCTGCTCCCCACTTCCTTCCCCACTCCATGAGTTGTAGAGTTGGTTTACACCATACAGTTTTGTAAGTATTGCTGTTGCATTGGTTTGTCTTTTTATCCTTTGTCTCTCAATTTTGGATTCCCTTTTCCTTCCCTAGTTCTAATACACATATATACAATATCCAAGGTACTAAAATCAGTTACAGTGATATCTGGGGTAAAACCACGGGGAAGAAATGCAAAAGAAAAAAAAGGGCATAATTTCACAAAGCATGGTGAAAATAACAGCAATAATGACATCCCATTTGTTTCCATAATTTGGAGTTCATTTTGTTTAGCATTCATATGGACATAGCTATTGTGCTATTGTGATCTGCTAGGACTATCCTAGACATGTACTAATTATTCCCTATGAGGGAAACCATACAGTCCATGTTCCTTTGGGTCTGGTTCACTTCACTTAATATGATTTTTTCCATGTCTTTCCATTCCTTTATGAATGGGGCAATGCCATTCTTTCTGATAGAGTCATAGAATTCCAATATATATATTCATATATATTCATATATATACATACATACACACACACACACACACACACACACACACACACACACCACATTTTCTCATCCACTCATCTACTGAGGGCCATCTGGGTTGGTCTCATATTTGGGCAATGACAAACTGCGCTGCGATGAACATAGTTGTGCTGGTGGCTTAAGTGTGGTCTTGCTTGTAATCCTTTACCCAAAGGATGCCCCAAAATGGGGCTGCTGGGTCATAGGGGTGTTCTATGCTTAGCCTTCTAAGGAACCTCCACACTGCTTTCCATAGTGGTTGAACAAGTTCACATTCCCACCAACAATGAAGTAGGGTTCCCTTTTGGCCCCATCCCCTCCAGCATTTGTTATTGTTAGTTTTCTGATTATGGACATTCTTACGGGGGTGAGGTGGAATCTCAATGTCGTTTTGATTTGCATTTCTTTTATGGCCAGCGCTGTTGAGCACTACTTCAGGTGTCTCTTGGCCATTCTCATTTCCTCTTCGGAGAAGTCTCTTTTTGGATCTTTAACTCATTTGTTGAGGAGGCAGTTGGTTCTTTGAGGATTTGTTTTGGAGGAATTTAATTTTTTGAGTTCTACATTTGTTTTAGATATGAGGCCTTTGTCTGTTGTGTGGCTACTAAAGATCTTCTCCCAATCTGTGGGCTTTCTATTTATCTTGCAAGCTATGTCCTTTGCCATGCAGAAGCTCTGTAGTTTGATGCACTTCCATTTGTCCAAGCTTTCTTTGACTTGTTGTGTTTCTAGGCCTTTATTAAGAAAGTTTTGTCCTGTGCCAAGGAGTCCTAGTGTTTCTCCTGTTCCTTCTTGTAATGTTTTCAGGGTATCTGATTTTACCTCACAGTCTTTGATCCATTTGGAATTGATTTTGGTTCAGGGTGATATATAAGGATCTAGCTTTAGTTTGTTACAAGCATTGAACAAGTTTTATCAGCACCATTTGTTGAAGAGGCTGTCTGTCTTCCATCCTATTTTTTTACTCCTTTATCAAAGATTAAGTAGCCGTAGGTCTGCAGGTTCATTTCTGGGTCTTCAATTCTATTCCATTGGTCTTCAGGCTTGTTCTTGTGCCAATACCGAGCTGGTTTTATAACTATAGCTTCATAATACAGCTTGATGTTTGGTGTTGAAATTCTTCCAGCACTGTTCTTTCTGCTTAGGATTGTTTTTGCTATTCAGGGGTCTTTTATTGTTCCATATGAATTTCTGGATTGCTTCCTCTATTTCATTAAAGAATGGTTAAACTTTGATTTTTATTTTCTAAGGAATCACACTCTTTGAGATCTCCCTTGAGTCTAGTATTTCAGTTAATACATCCATATGTATCCAGCGTGTTTTCTTATGAGTTTGTAAGCAAAATCTAGCTTGCACATAGAAAGGCAAGCAGAGATCCTTTATCACTCTGAGCCTAACTTACATCAATTAACATAATTGTGATCAAAACACATACAGTGTTTGTGACATCTTGTGATATAAACGTTTATATTTGTCTTAGAGTCTGGAAGTCTACAATGAAGGTAGTAGCAGATTCATTGTCCAGTGAAGGCTCATTCCTCATAGATGTCACCTTCTCTGTGTCTTCACAGCAGATAACCCTTTTGGGTTTCTTTAGAAGAACGTGAATCCCATGCATGAAGACAGAATACTCATGACCTAATCATTTCTCAAAGGCTGTACCACTCAATGTAATCACCTTTGTGATTCAAACTCTAAAGAGACACAGTAGTCCATTGCAACAATGATGATTAAATATCAATTCATTTTAGACCGTGTCTATCTCTTCCTTCTTGTCTCACCACAGGTTTAGTGAGATGGGCAGTGCTTCCTTTCCACCACCACCAGC
Source organism: Perognathus longimembris pacificus (assembly GCF_023159225.1). Lineage (NCBI taxonomy): Eukaryota > Metazoa > Chordata > Mammalia > Rodentia > Heteromyidae > Perognathus > Perognathus longimembris. The sequence goes on from NC_063174.1 coordinate 6,117,780, forward strand.
TGAAGACCCTGGATCCCACCCAGTGATGGGAGAGGGCCAGTAGTTCATAGGGAAAATATCTGGGTCAAAATCCACACAGGCTAAAACAGAAGATGTTCATACATCCAGAACAGATGAACACTTTATATTGCACAGGAGTATCACACCCTAGGAAACCGTATTACATGATTACAAGTTGATTGTTCTAGTTGCACTATGATTCATCCAACAAAATGAATTCTCATATTCAGACCTGAGGTTCACTTGCAGCTGGTGAAAGCCATCTCAGAGACACCTGAAGGAGTTCATGAATATCAACCAGCATGTGTTTGATAAACTTCAGTCTGGAATTAAGAATTATAAAGATCAAAACCAAGCAGAGGGCTGGATGTGGCTGTGAATGCCTTTACTCCAAGCTATGTGGGAGGCATAGGAAGGAAGATGAAGGATGAAGATGGAGCCTGAGGCAGAATCTAGACAAAAAGCATGATATTACCTGAAAAGTCACCAAAGCTGAAGGGGCAGGAAGCATCTCCAGAGTGATAGAGCACTTACTTTCTGAGTTCAAAACCCCAGCAACTCAAAGTAAATCAGGCAGAACGGAATCCAAATTCTAGTCCCCAGTGCATGACACGAAAGGATTGACCGGTAGGTTGTTCTCTCCATGATTCTGCAGAACTCAAAATGAGGAGATGTAATTACATCATGCTCTGTCCTTTAGAAAAGTGTGGCCCTAGCTACTGACCCAGCTAGAAGAATGGCTTCAAGAGCCCTTACAGTCTCCTAATGAATTCCCTCGCTTATTTAAGAAGTATATCATTTACTGTTTAAAGACTTGAAAAACAGTTGTTAGCATCCTATGTGCCCCCAAACTTACAGAGATGGAACAATAATGTGTCCACTGGATCATGGAGAATAGTCTGTGGGGATGAGTCTCCTAATACATTCCTCACTGTGTCAGGAACACTTGGGTGGCTGTAAATCTCACTGCAAATCAAAGATACCAGCTCTCACACCTTCTACCTCTTAGTGGGAACTGTATGAGAAAATATGAAAGTTCTGTAGAAAATACAATATTTCATGCAAAGGTGAGACTATTATTTACTCTTTCTCCACGATCCAAGGCTTTCTCATGAATAGATAATATTGTTGAAGAAATTAATATGTGACATGGTTCTATAATATGACTAATATGTAAATAGTTTTGAAATATCTAGGTTCAACTATTTAAAACTAGCTCCATTTTATTTATTAAGAACTAGAATTCCAACTCAACTTCTCATATAATTTGGTTTTTTTTCAAAATGAAGGATTTTTAACCTAAATCAGATAAAACATTTTGAAGTGATTCATAAAATAATTTTTCCGTAAATAATTTTAGATTTATGTTATTGCAGAAAAATGCATCATTTAAAATCTTTGTTCCTTTGTTTCATCATTTATGAATTGAGGGGATAAAGGCGCAGAGTTATAAAAATCTTTCCAGTAATAAAATTCATAACTTTCAGGTTCTGTGAATGAGAGGATAGGAAGTTTTTCTAATGACTAATTTAAATAATGGTTTGATTTAATATAATGCCTGTCAATTTCACATATTATTTTTGAGCTCTTGGATAAATTGTCTCTTTTTAATTTTCCAGAAGTTAGCATATTTTCCCTTGATGTCAAATAAATTACTTGCTTTCAACACTTAATTTATGTCCATCATAAGAACAACTTTCACTTAACAAAATTATTTAAACAAAATTATATTAATGGAAAGTAATATTTTCAGGATAAATTCCCAGATGTCTTTGATGTAAACTTATTTGCATTTACCACAATGCATGGTACCCTAGTGCCTTATAAGCCCATGATATACAGAACAGTGATCACTAAGTGAATGCGGATCTATCCTAAGATGTTAACAACACGTTCTTTGAGAAGTCTTCCTTGATTTTCAGCCCAGATCCGATAGACCTCTTGCTTCTCCAGCACGTAAAAGGAATGAATCAAAGAAATATGGATCATTACTGCTGTACTATGTTTCTATGGCATTCCATTTGTTTCCTCTTTATCAAAAGGGAGTAATTGAAAACTTCTCAATGATAAAGACCACATTTTCTTCATCCAAAGATAAAGATAAACCACCATGTATAGCAACTGAGACTCCCCTGAAGAGAATGAAAGAAAGAGCGAGGGAACCCAACTTCAACAGGAAACTCGGTCAGCTCAAGTCCACTGGACACAGCCGATGAGGTGGGACTGGGTTAGCCAGGGGATCCTGGCAGTTGGGATTTCAGATTTGCCTCCATTTTCAGCAAGAGCTTTTCCACGTGTTTCTGCACAACTCTCTTGCTTCTGTTCCATTTGAATTTCTCAGCTCCAACTGGGTTCAGGACTTTGAGGGACCCTCTCTCCGCAGCTAGTTCCTCTCACCTCACTACTATTGTCCTGCCTGACTACTAGCCAGCCGCCTGGCAGCAGGAGAAGCCTTTCCCAGGCTCTCTGGTCTCTGCTGCCTCCTCAGTCAGTAATCATTGCTGAAGTATCCCTGAGAAATCTGCCTGCTGAAACCTAATTGGCCATTCTGATTTGGCTCAAGACAGGGTTGCAATGCTTCTAACATGTTTGCATGGGTAAAAATCATATTTAACCCCAGTTCTACATTTTATTTTTAAAATCAGTTTAAGCAAAATAATAAGGGTTAGAAGGAGACCCACTGTGGCATTGTGTCTGCTGAATAGGCTGGATTTACAAGGCAAGCACTGAAGCTATTTATTTCTGCCTCAGACTGTTCTAGAAGCCCTAGTAATGCCACACAGGCAAATCAGTTAAGATTACTTATGCTCATTAACACATTTACTTACAGTCCTTAATAAAAGTCCAAAACTACAATATATTCACTTTAATTTTTAACATGTTATTTTGCCTAGAAAAGTTTTTCATTAAGATGACAGAATCTGTGTTATTGAAGCACAGGCGATACCTCTAATTAATCACAAAATATTAACAATAGATAAGATAAAGAATTTGGTTGAAGAAGAAAGAGAAAAGTCAAGTACTTCTTCGTGTGTCTCTTGGCCATTCTCATTTCCTCTTTGGAGAAGTCTCTTTTTAGATCTTTAGCCCATTTGTTGAGGGAGCAGTTGGTTCTTTGACGATTTGTTTTGGAGGAATTTAAAATTTTGAGTTCTACATATATTTTAGATATGAGGCCTTTCTCTATTGTATGGCTGGTAAAGATCTTCTCCCAAACTGTGTGCTTTCCATTTATCTTACAAGCTATGTCCTTTGCCATGCAGAAGCTCTGCAGTTTGATGTAATACCATTTGTCGAACCTTTCTTTGATTTGTTGTGTTTCTGGGTCTTTATTAAGAAAGTTTCATCCTGTGCCAAGGAGCCCAAGTGTTTCTCCTATTCCCTCTTATAATGTTTTCAGGGTATCTGATTTTACCTTGAGGTCTTTGATCCACTCTGGAAAGCAATAAGGAAGTTCCTCAGAAGGTTAAACATAGAACACCCCTATGACCCAGCAGCCCCATTTTTGAGCATCTGCCCAAAAGATTACAAGCAAGACCACACTAAAGCCACCAGCACAACTATGTTCATCTAAGCACAATTTTTCACTGCTAAAATATGGAACCAACCCAGATGCCCCTCAGTAGACGAATGGATCAAGAAAATGTGGTACATATACACAATCGAATTCTATGCCTCTATCAGAAAGAATGACATTGCCCTATTCGTAAGGAAATGGAAGGACTTGGGAAAAAAAATCATACTAAGTGAAGTGAGCCAGACCCAAAGAAACATGGACTCTATGGTCTCCCTCATAGGGAATAATTAGTACACACCTAGGATAGTACTAGCAGAAGATCACAATAGTTCAATAGCTATGTCCATATGAATGCTAAGTTAAATGAACTCCAAGTTATGGAAACAAGTAGTATATCATTGTTGTTATTTTCAAAATGCCATGTGAAACTATGCCCTCTTTTTCTTTTGTCTTTCTTTCCCGTGGTTTTACTCCTGATATCATTGTAACTGATTTTAGTATATAGGATAGTATTTAGAATATTGTATATACGTGAATTGGAACCAGGGAAGGGAAAGGGAATACCAAAATTGAGAGACAAAGGATAAAAAGACAAACCAATGCAACAGCAATGCTTATAAAACTGTATGGTGTAAACCAACTCTACAACTCTGGCGGGAGGGAGGGAAATGGGGAGGGGGAGAGGGGGGGAAGTGAGGGAGAATGTACTCACTGCCTTACGTATGAAACTGTAACCCCTCTGTACATCACTTTAACAATAAAGAAATGGGAAAAAAAATTTAAAGAAAGAGAAAAGTCATTTTTAAATTGTTTACTTTGGTGACCACGTTGAAATCTCTAACATAAATGTACACGTTATTTAAATATCAGCAGGAGATACCTTGGTAGACAATATAGCATATTATAATGTCTTTCTTATATTGTGTAGTTAAGATGCTAATAAACGTTTTAATAAATTATAGATTTTTAAATTAATAAATGGGTATTTAGGGCTAGGTGTAGAAGCAACTTGTCATCCCGTTCCTCAGGAAGTGAAGACAGGAGGAGATGAGCCTGGGCAAACGAAACATCTCTAGACCTTATCTCACAAACGCCAAAGCAGGACTGTGGTGACTCAAGCGCGAAAGCAGCTGCCCAGCAAGTTCAAATCCCTGAATTCAAGCCCAAAGCCACCACAAAAAAGGAATATCAAGAAGCAGTAACAACCAAACTACCTAGTGATGAGTCAGCTCTGCGCTGATCATTTGGAAATGCTTACTTCCTGCCTGACCACCAAAGGCTGGAGACGAGCTCACCAGTCTCCCTGGGAATCCTGAAGGGCAGCCCGGAGGTCTCACTGCGAGGCACCTGCCTCGCCCTCTGGCCCTCTTGTTTTGAGAACCAGTTGTCCAACACTGTGCTTACCATGAGCTATTTCTTCGGTGATGACTGCAGAGTAATTCTTGCCCCTAAGTAACCTATATTCCTTTGAAGGAGAAAGATGCAGGTAAAACAAACCATTAAAATATGCTATGCATAACCTGTCAAGGCTACAATTAGGCAGGCATAGCTTATCTTGAAGGAGAGAGAACAGAAAACATTCCAGTGTGGAGACAATGTTGCTGAACAGTTCAAGAGAGGAAAAATCAACCTACTTAACCAGGAAGCAGTTCAAAATGAACCAGCGCAAGAGCATGGCACCCAATTCCTTCACTGTTACTAGCCCAAGCTCTGCTTCCAACCTCTCGTCCACACTTTGTGCCCATAAATACTATCGCCATGTGTTTTCATGGTGTTATTTTGTTAGTATTTTTTTGTGTTTTTTTTGTCTGTCATGGGGCTTGAACTCTGGGCCTGGGCACTGTCCCTGAGCTCTTCGGCTCAAAGCTAGTGCTCTAACAGTTGAGCCACCACTGAGTGGTTTATTGGAGATAAGAGTCTCATGGACTTTTCTACTCAGGCAGGCTTTGAACTCTCAGATCTCAGCCTCCTGAGTAGCTAGGATTACAGGCGTGAGCCACCAGCACCCGGCTACTGCATTTTTTTTTAAAGGGTTAAATGTACTTCATTTTTAAAGACATCTTACTTATTCTTCATTCATTTCTTCTAAGTGTCACTCTACCTGAATCTGCCAGTTGGAGCTTTTCCCCTTCTTAGTGCCAGTACTGGGGATTGAACTAAGGATCTTACACCCTTGCTTAGCTTTTACACTCAAAGCTAGCACTGCAGGGCTGGGGATATAGCCTAGTGGCAAGAGTGCCTGCCTCGGATACACGAGGCCCTAGGTTCGATTCCCCAGCACCACATATACAGAAAACGGCCAGAAGTGGCGCTGTGGCTCAAGTGGCAGAGTGCTAGCCTTGAGCGGGAAGAAGCTAGGGACAGTGCTCAGGCCCTGAGTTCAAGGCCCAGGACTGGCCAAAAAAAAAAAAAAACACAAAGCTAGCACTGCACAGGTCTCTAGGATTTGTCTGCTCGGGCTGGCTTCAAATGCTGATCTCAGTCTCCTGAATAGCTAAGGATTGTAGGCATGAGCCCCCGTGCTCAGTTTCTCCTTTCTTCTTCTGGTATAGTTTTGCATTTACCTCATACAAATATCCATTCATTCATTTACTCCTCTCCGTTATTGAGCTCGGAACCAGCGCTGCCTGCGTGGGACAGAGGGCGTAACTGACACTCAGCCAGGTCAGAGGACTTGCTCAAGACACTGCAATAATAATAATGGCTTCAGTTTGGTCAGAACAAATGGCTTTGGTCTGGTTACTATTTTGCATAATAGTTTCCTGAAGCAGTTATTGCTTTCTCCACTTTTGAGGTGAGGGAATGGAGGCTAAAGAATGAGAATAAGTAGAGGAAGCTGGTGATTTGGTTCTTGGTGGACTTAAGTTTGGGGCCCAGGAGGACAAGGGGTTGCGTGTGAGCAGAGGCGGCCCCCACACTGTCCTAACAGGTTCTCATTGGCTCTCGACTTATGAGGCGAAATAGGCAAATGCGTGAGGAAGGAATCAGTCACCACGACAACCAGCACTGTCCCACCCATGACATTGTAGGTGGTGGGGGGGAGGGGGGTCAACAAGAAAAGCTACATCAGTGCTGAAAGGTCAAGGAGAAAAAGACCCACCTCACTTTTGCACACAAAGCTGTCACATCGTCACGCCCACAGGAGCCCTGCTCGCCAGCAAATGTGCCTGGGCTCACCCACCCCCCCACCCCCCCCCCGCTCCCAGATAAATTTACACTCCTGCCCAGCGCTGCAGGAATGAGAGCATCCGGAGCCTGTCCCGTATGGCCAGATGGGTTGAGAGGCTGTCAACACCAATCCTATTTTGTACCACTGACTAAAATACTTTCAAAATGATTCCTTAGGGAATCTTTTCATCATAGAAGTAAAGTTCTAAAAACTTAATAAAATGTTGCTCCTGAATTATTGGCTTAAAAAGAAAAGAACTTTAGCCATGATTCTGTTGAACAATTGAGAAAATGGCTTTGGGATTACACAACTCTGGATTTAAACAGCCCATTTATTGCCTATAGGATCTTGGACAAGTTATTGAACTTCCCTAAACCTCACCTCTTCAAGATTAATGCAAGGTTAGCAAATTTATTAAATGACTGTGTATATAAAGCTATTAACCCAGTGTCTACAATCTGATGGACATGGAATAATAAGTGGAATTTTTCTGTAAAAAGTTCGCACAGGTATGATCTTCAGTTACTCAAGTATAATGCCTGAATCAAAATATGCACATTGGGACGTTAAACACCAATTGAAAAGCTTTCTTGTACTAAATCTTGTATTTTCTACAATGATGATTAGAACACCTTCCACTTTCAGGGGTTTTGAGGGTAACGGATACTTAAATATTATTAAATTACCTTCCATTACAATTTTAATTGATTAATTAAATTAGTGATTTAGTGAATGTATAACCTAAAAATACTTTGTGTTTTCTTTCTATACCTGATAAAGGTCTGTCTTCTCCCCTACAGCAAAACTCCTGAATGCAAAGACCACGTCTTCTTTGTTGAGCCTTGCAGTATCTACTTAACACACTCTCTGGCTCTTAGTCAAAACTATCAAGTAGGAGTGAAATAAAATCATTAGTCAATGTGAGAACCTTTAGGCTTTATGATTTAAAATTTTAAATGGATACATTCTATGTTCCCCTTTTTTCCAGTAATAGGGCTTGAATTCAATGGGCTTCATGGTCTTTGCTTTCTTTCTCATCACTGGCACCCTAACACACGAGCCATGCCTCCAGTCTAGCATTTTGTTGTTGAATGGCAGATGGTGTTTCCGATATTTGTCTTCCTGAGTTGCTTTTGTACTTCAGTTCTCCAAGTATCAGCCTTCTGAAGAGCTAGGGTTTTAGGCATGAACCAGCAGCCCTCAATTCCATATTTTGTTGTGTTTTCTAAGATTCACAATCTTTCTACATTTTCCATTTATTCAAACAAAACTTCTTTAAGGAAGTATTTACGTGTAAATATATATGTAGTGAAATACAAAGTTAACGACTGATATAAAATAAAATTAGTACTAAAACAAATACACTTAGTCAGATGCAGGTGGCTCATGCCTATAATCCCTGCTACTCAGGAGGCTGGGGTCTGAAGATCAAGATCATGGTTCAAAGGAAGGAAAGTCCATCAGACTCTTATCTCCAATTAACCATCAAAAAGCCAGAAGTGGAGGTGTGGCTCAAGTGGTAGAGACTCAGCCTTGAGTGTAAAAGCTGAAAAGGGACAGAGAGGGCCGAGACCTTTAGTTCAAACTTCAACACAGGCACCCAAAACAAACAAATCCTAGCTCATTTAAGTACTTGGCGTGGAGTAAGATGCAGCTGGGGGTTGGAGCAGGTGTTTTGCTGCCTTTTGAACTCTGCATAACAACTGTCACCTTCTAGTGATCCAATTTGTTTCTACTGACCTAATTGTCCAGAGTCGTTTACCAACTTAGAATTGCCTGAGCATTAGACTATAGTCTATGCATACCATTGCAGCCCATGACTTTCTTGGGAAGGAGACTTGCTGAATGAATAGCTAACCCTGGCCATAAACTACCACTCTGGTCTATAGAATCCATGAGGGTTTTCCCCATGCATGTAGGGTGCTAGGAATTGAACCTCAAGCTTCCTACATGCTAGGAAAGCCCTGTACATTGACCTACATCCCCAGACTAAGGTCATGATGTTTTGAGGCTTTCTTCTTCTCTCTCTGCCCTCATACCAGAGATTGGCTTAATTTCTGCAAGAATTCTGTGGCTGAGAGACTATGCAAAGATACTCCGTTTTAGAACTGTGAGTCCATAATGGCTCCTAAGACCAGATCTCACCCTCTGTGATAAATGTTGCTTCATTCGCTATAGCTATTGTTTATTGTCTACATACTCTTTTACGCAAGAACAGTTTTAAAAGTGAGAAATTAAAATCCATTGACAAAAGAATATAATTCCAGTCGGTACCCAGAGCCACTAGCAGTTGATTTCAAGTAGATGCTGCCTGATTGCTTTGTCACCTCATTTATATGCAGAAATTTCAACTTCCACTCATGTTAGTGGCAAGCTTATTAGCATGACTGCATCCTCCATTAGTAACTGTCGTCTGTGTTCACTGTGTTTCTAAGGCACTTTGTGAAGCACGGGACTGAGAACGTGATCTTACTAATTCTGCCATATTTGCCATTGCCACTGTGTATGGTGCAAAAAGTCGGGAGATACACATTTCTGATACATGGAAACAGTTCCATGAAAACTCACAACTGGCTCTCTGTCTTGTTAATGTGAGAAGTATAAGGAAAGCATTCGTGTTGAGACAGGATAGAGACACTATTGGGTTAAATCCCACTAAATTAAGGCTTGCCCTTTAGTAGCATCTGATTTCTAGGTCTTTGCTATTTTTTTCCTTTTCTTCCCCTTTGAAAGCTTAAATTGAGAGGAAAGTCTCCAGGCTCAGTATTAGATTAATAATTGATTTGTAGGATCTCAATGAATATGTGAAAACACTGAAAAAGATAAATGAATTTATATGCATTTGTATGAGTCTCTCTTTTTAAAAAATGCATTTGAAGGAAATAAAAGATAGAAATAAGTGTGTGGATACACATTATAAAGCATGAATTGCAAGCATTAGCAAAGAACAATACTTAAGCCAACTTAAAGTTGGAAGGATTTCTAGAATGATTTATTTGAACCTCATATGAGTTTAGGAAGGTTTGGGTATAATTCATAGTAAATCTCCTTTGTTATCTTATTCATAATTTTAAACAGTTGAATAACCTTAGTATGGAACTGAAAATCAACACATGCTAAAGTTCACTGCCAAGTACTACTAAGATGACTTTCTTAAACAGACACAACCTACTATAAATCTGATTCTTTAAGTGCAATAAACATAGCAGTTTATCTGACTTGATTTCTGAATCAAGGAATGAGCTCTTTATAATCTCAAAGACATTAACTTCAATAAATATTAACTAAATTGAATATGTATTTTCTAGGTGCTTTAGGATGAACGACTATGACTTCCTTTAGAGCAAGAACTGAACTTTATTTAGTTAGTTAAGGAATAAAAATAGAAAGAAATTAAATTACCAGGCATGGTATATATATATATGGGGAGAAATGTAGAAACACAAATTGCTTTGCCATTCAAAGCAGGAGAAAATCATCGCTATTTATAAAGACCAAAATAAGCATCATTGAGGAGGCAGAACTTACAGGGGAACTGATGGATGAGAGAGTTTTGCTGGGCAGTGAAACAGGGTTAGAAATTTGACAAGAGAAGAAGCGAAAGACCGTAGTACTGTTGTTAAATTCATTAAAATAAACGATGTGTTTAGAGCATGGGCGCTATCTGGATTTCAATTTTAGCTCTATAAATCAGCTTCATGAAGAAGCAGGAAGGGCTGGAAGCAGGCAGGGAGCACAGCATGGGAAGTGGACAAGATTGTGTGTGATGTCACCCCGCCTTGAGAGACACGAGGTCTTATTCCCCGGTAAAACTGTTCCACACAGCCAGGTGCGGTGGCCCATACTCAGGAGGCTGAGATCTGAAGTTGATGCCATATCTGGGCTTCCTACTAGCCATACTCCAAGTCTTGTCTGTGCCCTGCCAGCCCGCTGGATTTGTAGTCTCATTTTAGCATTTCTGAAGCACTCAGAACACAGTCCCAGAATTTATACTGGAATGGTGATAACTTGTTTTCCCTTTCCCTTTTCTCTTTATCACCTGAAAGAGGTCTTTCATTTTAATGTAGGCTTAACATGATGTCATAAAGTTTTTTCCATACCCTACTATCACTGATCATTTCCTATATGTGTGGCTTTAACTTTTTCTTTTTTGCTTACCCTTTAATTTTTATTCTCAGAATTTATCAAGTATCAGCTGTAGTAGGTTTTTGTTCAGTGTATATTTTCCTTTTTATTATTAGCACAAATTGAAGTAGATAGTTTCCACATGCACTTACTCTTTTCTCCCTCCCCTTACTTTGTTCCCATTCTTAATACAGACTCTTTGTATAGAATCAAAGTGACTAAGGCCAAAGGTAAATATAGCATCTCATTACCTGAAATCATAGTCACTGGCCCAGAGATGAAAAAAGAACCAATTCAGGTCTATGAGTGGGTTCAAGAACTTGTATAAGAAATAAAATTGACTATTTCCTTAGGGTCTTGATGTTGCAAGAACAGGAGTCCAAAGTTGCTTAAGATTACTGCTGAGATTTTTCAGGTAAACCAGCTTGTATGACCCCTTAAGAAAAATTAACCCAATGTGCATTGTTTTTCTGATACAATTATGCATCCTACTGATACAGGTACCATTTATGGGTCAAACACCATTTCAGATGTTAGTGAAATAGATGTGGTTTTGCTCGCAAAGGACTCACAGTGTAGTAGATAAAATTAGACATGCGAAAAGATCACAACTTACCCAAGGCAATGACTAGAAAACAAGTCCAGTTCCCAAACGCGAAGATCTAGTAAAATGGCTGCATTTTTCTAGATGAAGTGGTTAGGAAGGGAGCATACTTACATGAAAAGGGTATATCCAATCGGTACCATCCATCAAAAATGTAAGTAAATACTAAACTCAACTAGACAAGAAATGGATCACACATAACACAAGCATAAAATTGACTGTAATTCAACAGAAAATTCACAACTATGTGAATAGTAACTACGTGCGTAATACTAAATGAAAACAGTAGTTTGCAGAATATTGTTAGGTATGAATCGTTACTAAAAGTTTGGTTGCCAACCTTGGCACTAGTGGGAGATGGTTCATATTTTAAGAGGTGGGCTTACCTAGAAATTAGGACATTAGAGTGTGCTTGAAGGGGCACTGGGACCTCAGCTCTTCTCTCTCGCTGTTACTTCCCATCTGCTGGAAGGTGCCAAGTGTCGGCAACACAGCCCAGCGATCATGGATTGAAACCTCACAAACCATGGAGCAAAGCTTTCCCTGAGATAAGCCATTGATGTCAGGCTCGTGACAGAAAGCTGATGTACACAAACATAGAACATCATACTATGTGTATGAACCACAGAAGCAAGGAGATTCTGAAACATAAAAACGTCAATAAAGGATAAGTGGATATGCATTGAAATTAATCTAGAGCACCATTGGGACAGGGAGTATACCTGGGTGAAATGTAGGTAATAACCAATAGAGGAAATTTCAACTATATTGATAATATTCCATTACTTAAGCTTAATGGTGGGCTCGTGGGTGTCCTGTTCATAATTATGTTTTATAATTTGTATGTATATTTAGTATACCTAATTGTTATTATAGAGGTGATGTGCAGAGGAGTTAGGTTTACGTAAGTCAGAAAAATGAGTACATTTCCTCTCGTACAGTGTCTTCTGCTCCCTTATTCTCCCCCAGTCCATCCTTCCTGTCTCCACCCATGAGTTGCATAGCTCACTTTCATCAGTGTCCAGTGAGCTCCACTGCTGTGCTCTTCCCCCTTTTTCCCTGAGTTCTGTGCCCTCCCTTCCACCTTCCTGAAGATACGCACATGAATACACTATATGTAAGGTAAGAACAGGATCATTAAAAAAAAAAACTAAAAAAGAAGACAAGGTCTTTTGTGTCCATATTTTGGGGTTCATCTCAGTATGTCTATTATTTTATATAAATATAAGAGGCCCTTAGGTATTGCATCTTTGTGATTCTCTCCTAAGAGTCCTCCTTTGAAGCCAGGTGCCAGCAGCTTACGTCCATAATCCTAGCTACTCAGAAGGCTGAGATCTGAGGATTGAGGTTCAAAGCAAGCCCAGGCAGGAAATCTGTTAGACTCTTATCTCCAATCAACCACAAGGAAACCAGAAGTGGCACTGTAGCTCAAAGTGGTAGAACAATAGCCTTGAGCTAAAGAGCTCAGGGACAGTGCCCAAGCCCAGAGTTCAAGCCCTACAGCCAGAAAAAAAAAAAGAGGGGTGCTCATTTGGTCTTACTGTATGTATCTAGTATCCTGTACAATTTGTCATATCCCAGTGTGTTTTAGATCTAACTTCCAGATATCAGAGATAACATGCACCATATGTCTCTCTAATCTTAGCTTACATAACTTCACATAACTTGCTCTAGTTCTGTCCATTTCCCTACAAATGACATTATTTTATTCTTTCTAATACCTGCATAAAATCCCATTGTCTGTAGGAACCACATTCTTTGGATTCACTCACCCAGGGGCACAACAGATAGGAGAGAGACTCAACAAGTGGAACCACATCAAAATAAAGAATTTCTGCACAGCAAAGGACATACTTACTAAGCTAGAAAGACAGGCAACCAATTGGGAAAGGATCTTTGCCAGCAATACATCAGACAAGGGCCTAATATTCAATATAGACAAGTTGCTCAAGAAACTAACCCCTGCCAAACCTAATAAATCAATCACTAAATGGGCAAGGGAGTTAAGGAGAGAGTTTTCAGAAGAAAGGGTAGGAATGGCAAAGAAGCATATGAGGAAATGCTCATCATCCTTGGCCATAGAGGAAATGCAGATCAAAACTACTCTGAGATCCCATCTTCCCCCTGCTAGATTGGCAAACATTTTGAATTCGAACAACAAATATTGGTGGACATGTTGGGGGAAAGGAACCCTACTGCACTGCTGGTGGGAATGTAAACTAGTACAAGCATTCTGGAAAGCAGTCTGGAGATGCCTCAAAAAACTAAACATAGATCTTCCCTATGATCCACCCTACAACTCCTAGACATCTGCCCTAAACATCATGAGCCAGGATGTGATTAGGACACCTGCACACCCATGTTCATTGCCGCACTATTCACAATAGCCAAGATATGGAAGCATCCCAGATGCCCTATCATTTATTTATTTTATGGGGGCAATATTTTTAAGCTAGGCTCGACCTATGTGGGAGGCTGAGATCAGGAGAATCATAATTTAAGGCCAGCCAAGGCCAAAAAGTCAGTGATATCAATGGAAGAGTCTGGGTATAGGGGCCCAAGTGTGTAATCTTCACCATGACAGGAAACCTAAAATACACGGCATATGTCCCAGACATGCACTCAAAACGGAAGCAAAGAAATGGAGTTGTGACTCAAATAGTAGAGTAAAAGAATCCCAGGCAAAGTGCCAAGGCCCTGAGTTCAAGCCCAGAAGCCAGAATTTCATCTCAAAACTAACCAGCTAAGATACTAAGTACTAAGGCCCCGAATTCAAACCCAAGCACCATCAAAAATAAAGAAAATACTTCAAATTACACTTTTTAAAACGAGCCTCCAAATAAGATGACTCATATTTATTTTCCACATTTGTCATTTACAGACCTATTCCTAAATAGGTTGACCAAGGGATTTAGCAAGTCTTACTATGATTCCTTCTATGTCTCCCTCCTCTAGACTTATGCAACTGTAATGGAAGATGGTCTTAAGTTCAAACAAACATGCTTTCTTCTTGCCCTGTTGTTTCTATAGTGTGACTTAGATTATCAAGATGGTTCAGATTTGAATGCTAAAAAGGAGACTCAGAAAAATGGCATTTACGTCATGAATCTAAATACCTATGCCAACATTCCCCAAATATCTTTCCATTAGTGCCCAAATCCTTCCAATATAAACAACAGCGGAATGATTCGATGACAGCCACCGTTGCATTTGTGATGAACTCCTAGGTTTGTTTCATTTGAGGTTAATTATTTCTAATGAAACCTCTCCCTCTGTTTGGCCCTAAGGCATAGGATCACTTGAGCGGCGCTGGCAGGTCTCAACTTGTGAGCACAAGTGGCCTCTTTAGCCCACAGGTGTCCTGCCTTACACCTGCTACAGGCAGACACAGAGCGATGAAGACCCGTGGGTGGAACACCATTGTGTCTGTCAACATCAGTCAATGCCAAGCTGTGGCAACAATTGTCAAAAATGTAGGATCCCATCCTGCTCTGAATTAGCTTTTCATCCCATTCAATCAAGCTGCCAAGTGCCTACCACATACGAGGCACTCAACCAGGTGTTAGGAGTGAGGCAAAGGCTAAGACCGAGTTACCGCCTGAAGGAGTGGTTCTTCAGGTATGAGGGAAAGCCTTGGCGCTCAGTCTTTTAGCTGGCATCACCAACACCTGGAGAACTTGTTAAAATGGTTTCCTGGGGCTTACTCTCACCTGTTTCTAAGCGATGCTGAGGGTGACGGTCCGGGGACCCCAATCATGAGAACCACTGTAATGGAGAGGCCCAGAGCCTCGCTCAGGGGGTAAAGGACTTAATGGTCATCGAAAATTTGACTTAAAAGAAGCTATCTTCCACACGTGGAGCTAGTATTTGGAAAAATATTATTGGCACAATTAAATAACACAATAATGACAATTCCTGACACTTCGTCATTGCTCCCTGCCAGGCAGTGAGGATTATTTTATGTGGCTTGCTTGATCCTCGCTGAAACTCAGGTTGCTATAATTCTCTCCATATCACAGAAGACACCAAGGATTTGAGTCTTTAAGGAACTTGCTCTACATCAAGGCTTCGCAAGCTAAGCACTCAGCATGTGGGGCAGGATGATTGTTGGGGAATGTCGTAGACTATTTAGGAGTTTCTACCCATTACATTACACAAGCAACCCCCACTTCATTCTATCAACCCAAATTGTCTCCAGACATCCATGTTGACTGTCCCTGTGCCTGGCTGAGAACCAGTACCCCGGACACACCGCTCACCAGGCATCTCGCCGTCTAGCATCCTCCTCTACCAGGAAGTCGGCTGGGATTTTTACTCCAGAGGCAAAGAATGTTAACACTAGAAAGGAAGTGTTACAGGTTGAATGACTGAATTCCCTTCCTTTCCGACAAGAAGTGTACAATCCATGGAGGCGTTACAGCCAGGGTAGCAGCGTGCACTTCTAAGAACCCGAACAAATTCAGGTCAGTACTACAGATTTCTACAACGCACAAACTCCCTCATCTTACTGCCCCATTTATTTTCAAGAAATATTCCCGGCCCATGTGTGCTCCTGACAAGTGTGTTTTGCTCTATGCCAGCAAATGCTCAAAAAGCAAATGGCCTGGCTCCTTCTCAGTGCATAACACAGAATGGATGAGAAAACGGATCGGGATCCCGGGGGAAGTTTTGTAAAAAGGCAGGTCCAAACAAAACAAATCCATAGGAGATGAAGACACTCATATAAACCTGCCTGGGTCTGCCTTTCAAAAAGACAGCTCTGTCGAGTAAAAATAGGGAGTTTGCCCAATAGGAGGAAATCTCGTAATCATATACAATTACAAAACCTATAAATGTTAGCAAGTTGAATCACTCATTCAAGTAGTTTTCCTTGTCCACAGTACAAATTGCAATAATTGGATGAAGACATCTCTACTATTTTAACCTGTCATGTTAAATATCTGTATTTTGTAACTCATCTTGATAGCTCATTTTCATGGAAATATGTGTTAATTGAGCAAAAAAAAAAAGACATCTTTAAGATGGTTATGGTAAGATAATCACACCCTAGGGCGTTGTGAGGCAAGAGGTAGAGCTCTGGATATGATTATCACATGATAGCTGCCACACCTCCTCAAGTGCTATCTCTGAGCTGCCTCCGCTTGACTCGCTGGCATGCACAACATCACATTCATCTCTTCCCAGGAGGTTGTGTGGCTTCTCAAAGCACACTGCCTTGGGACAAGCCATGGTCAGGAAAGCAGTGCCCTGAAGAACAAGACGCTCACAGGAAAATGTAAACTTGGTTTGGACACACACACACACACACACACACACACACACAGATTCTAATCATATTTCAGTAACTATCATTTCCAAACTCCAAATGGAAAGTCTTATTTTATATGCCTTCATTCCACCATATAGCTCAGCAAGTTATTGCTATATAGGTGCCTCTGCTTAGCCCATCGTTTTGGTTTTTAATCTGACTTGTGTCAATACTGGGGCTTGAGCTTAGGGCCTGGGGGTTGTCCCTTAGCTTTTTCATTTAAGACTGTCACTTTACCACTTGAGCCACTACTCCACTTCAGGATTTTTTCCTCTTTTTTTTTTTGTGTCAGTTAGAGATAAGAGTCTCACGGACTTTCCGGCCTAGGGTGGCTTTGAACTGTGGTCTTCAGATCTCAGCTTTTTGAGTAGCTAGAATTACAGCCCTGAGCTATAGATACCTGTCTCTATTTGATTTTTATCCAGTTCATCATCTACATTCACGGTTGAGTAGCAGAGGATTTATTTCCCTCCATAAAATTCCTGCTTAAAAACATTTTTCCTGTCTTAAGAACATGATGGGAAAGACAATTTAACAGATTAAGTCCAATATATTAATTTGCAGTGTTGGAAATGACCATTATTACAATGGTCTTCCACATCTAGCCATTTATATACAAAAGATGCCATAGTATTAGCAAGTCAGGTAATTATAAATGATATGGGATGAACCAGCAGCACTCTAGCCTGGGGAGTTTTAAATGAACACATACGCTATAACAATATTTC
The DNA here is from genome assembly GCF_023159225.1 of Perognathus longimembris pacificus. Classification (NCBI taxonomy): domain Eukaryota; kingdom Metazoa; phylum Chordata; class Mammalia; order Rodentia; family Heteromyidae; genus Perognathus; species Perognathus longimembris. Next base: position 6,135,231 of record NC_063174.1, read on the forward strand.
TCAAAGGCAATGCTGAAGGAATCAATATAGAATAAAAACTATATTTTCTTTATTTGTTATTTAGGCCTTTCATTTTGTTTTCCAATGAAGAGTTGCTGTGATTGTAGTGTTTACTTTTGAGTATATAAACTGTGAAATAACAACAAAAACACTTGTAAAGTAGCCAGAAGATAAGAAGACAAAGCTTCCTGGCCTCTGTCTCCTAGGTTTAAAAAGAAAGAATGCGAGAGCTTTAAGGCTGTCCATAAAATCCACAGTGAGGAAAAGAAGGAGATTGCCAATCCTCGGTAATGTGTAAAGATTTGAGGTGCTGGGTGCATTTTCCTACACTGAGTGCATGAAGTTGTCTTTGTTTCTGGTTTCCTTGGCAACGCTCCTCCAAGAGTGTACAGGATGCGCAGGGCCTAAATGGAGTCTGATCTGAAGAGGGCCTTAAAAAGAGTCTAAGTTCCCTATTTTTATTCCTTAAGAAGTGCATGTGAGTAAGGAAAGATGTGCGAGGAAAGAGACCACGTTATTCTTTTCCACAGAGACTGCTACCAATAAGAGAGAGAAGTCAGGATGAAAAGTTCTTTTCAAAGGCCATTTTCATTTCAGAGATCCCTCAATAGCCCAAGGTAATCGGAAGCTGTTTGATTTCCTTGATGCACTAACTCCAAGCAATTTTCTTCATAGGACAATTTCATGACATCATCCTCGAGGATAAAAGCTTATTGGCATTGCTAGCAATTGACTGCTCTTTCCAAAAAGTAAATCACGCTTCGTCATTGTCCAGATGGGTGGCCTCCACTCCCAAACCTCCCATTCAGACCTCCCTTTACACAGTTTGCTTGATAATCGTGACACGGGTGGCCTCCCTGCTACCAGACCCAATGGCTTCAGTTCAGACCTCATCCTAGGCTATCTCGGATGATGTTTGCTTCAAAGGCTCTTAGTTGGCCTTGTGACCACTGTTTTTGTCTCTTTTTCCTTCTTTCTGTTGGCAGAGCTGCTTCTAGGGAAAGGCAATTGAGTAATCATCCATCGTGGTACAAAATTTAAGAGAGTGCCAGAAAACTCAGTAATCAAAAAGTATTTTAATGGAACATTTTTGTGTATGTGTGTTGGTCGTGGGGCTTGAAGTCAGGGCTTGGGCACTGTCCCTCAACTTCATTTGCTCAAGGCTAGTGCCCTACCATTTGAGTCACAACGTCACTTCTAACTTTTTTGGTAATTTCATGGAGTTAAGAGTCTCACAGTGTTTCCTGCCTGGGCTGGCTTTGAACCAGGATCCTCAGATCATACCCTCCTGAGAAGCTAGGATGACAGGCATGAACCACCAGCACGCAGCTTCAATAAAACATTTTAAAGTAAAGAGTAAATAATTAAAACAAACCTCACTGTGGAACTAAACAGACTAGGTAATGACTTCATTGCTCATATCCATGCTTGCTTCCTTCTTTCTGTACCCCAGCTACCATGCCTACATCCTAAAGTTTGAATCATTAGTCATAGTATTTCTATTTCCAGAATCTTTATTTAGGACATACATTACTTATATTATTTACCTTTATGCTCTCATTTCCTGTTCATTCACACGTACATTTTTTCTTCCTTAATATTATTAGCGATTTTCTTGAATATCCTCTCCACGTCTTCACATGATACATTGATTTGCTTCTCGTATAAATTCCATATTGTAGGGTTTTGAGGTCTCTTATATTTCCCAGACTCGCCTCAAATATGTGATCCTCCTACCAAAGCCTCCACAGTACTGGAATTTACTGGCACATACCGCCATACCCAGCTTCAAATATTTTTCTTTTGCCCAACTAAATGAAGGATATCGGGGACAGATGCGGTGTTGTTGAAGGGATTTTTCTGTAGTGTTCAGCTGTATTCTACTGTCTTCTAATTTTCATGAGTCTAATTTTGCCAGTTCGATTCTCATTCATGTTTACAGTGTGTTCCTCCTTTCTGTGAATCTTTTATCATTTCCTTCTGTTCTCTACGCTCTTGACCAGGGAGCGCTAGGTTGTTTGTTTGTTGTTGTTGTTTACTTTCTCTCCTCCCCACATCCATAGTTATTCCTAGAACTCAGTGAGATCTTTCAATATCTAGCTCAAACCTTCTTTTAATACAGGGCTAATGCCTTCCATTATGGGTTTATTTCTTCATCACCACTTACTTCCATTTCTCCTATGGAATTCTTTATTACTTGTATCTTGGGTGCCCTATCCCTGTCTTTTAAAAATCACTTATCTTTTCCCTCCTATTATTTACCTTCCTATTTCTACTCTAAAAATTGTTTTCCCCAACCTTTAATTTTCCCAGGTACTGATTCATAATTCACTGGTGACTATTTTCTCCTTCAATTTATGGATTTTGTTCAAAAAATTGTGACATTTTTAGTTTCAAGAATTTGAGAGCTGTCTTTAAATTCCAGGTTTTCTTGTTAGCTTTGGCACCAACTGTTTTTTGTTGTTGTTTTTTGTCTTCACCAGATACTTTTTTTTTTGGGGGGGAGGGAAGGACTACATATTCTTTTTTTAATATTTTATTTATTAATTAAGCAAATTTTTTGACAAGGTGTTGTGCAAAAGGGGTACAGTTACATAGTAGGGCAGTGTGTACATTTCTTGTGATATCTTACACCCTGTTTTTCTTTCCCTTCCCTAGGTCAGGTAGACATATATACAATACACAGTGTACCAAAAACATATACAGTAGCCACGTGGCCTACGCCAAAGGAAATTCGCCTAGGGCTTTAAATGTAATGTCGACAATATGGTTTGCTTATCCTTGTCTTATATGAACATACATACAATAGCTTTTGAGCTATTGTGAGCCACTGAGAGGTCTATTTTTGACCTTTATATGTTGAGTAATTGTTTAGTGTTAGTTACATACTGTAGGGTCGCTGACCCAAACCTGTGGGAAATACCATTTGACAAGAAGTTTTTGGTTTCGCAGACCTGGTCTCTACTGTCTCCCCCTCCCCTCACCTTAACAGTCATATATCAAGGAGATCATGCCCCTTTGTTTTCTGTGTTCTAAGCTTGTCTCGCTCAACATTATTTGTTCAAGTTCTGACCATTTCCCTGCGGATACCAATATTTCACCATTTCTAATCACTATGTAGTATTCCATTGTGCATAGGTACCATATTTTTTGGATCCATTCATCTGTGGAGGGGCTTCTGGGTTGTTTCCATATTTTGGCTATTGTGAGTTGTGCAGCAATAAACATGGAAATGCAGATGTCTTTTTGATATCTTGGGACCTGTTGTTTAGGATAGATGCCTAGCAGTGGTATGGCTGGGTCATAGAGTCATAAGATTGAGCTTTTTGAGGAACCTCCATACTGTTTTCCAAAGTGATTTTACTAATTTGCACTCCCACCAACAATAGAGAAGGGTTCCTCTTTCCCCGCACCCCCTCCAGCATTTGTTGTTGCCTGAGTTCAGAGTATAGGCCATTCTAACTGGAGTGAGGTGGTATCTCAGGGTTGTTTTTATTTGCATTTCCTTTATTGCCAGGGATGTTGAACATTTCCTCATATGTTTCTTTGCTATTTTTATTTCTTCTCTTGTGAAGTCTCTCTTTAGCTCCTTTGCCCATTTCCTAATTGGTTTACTGGGCTTGGAGGGGCTTAGTTTTTTGAGTTCTCTGTAGATGACAGATATTAGGCCTTTGTCTGTTGCTGTGCTGGTAAAGATCCTTTCCCATATGGTTGGCTGTCTTTCTACTTTGGTGGCTATGTCCTTAGCTGTGCAGAAACTTTTTAATTGGTAGTAGTCCCATTTGTCAAGTCTCTCCCCTATCTGTTGTGCCCCTGGGACTCTATTCAGGAAATTGGGAAGGACTACATATTCTAAATAATGTTCCATTGTTGCTAGGCCCCTCGTTTTCTTTGCCAGCTTCTCAGATCCAGAGTTTGGGGTGACCGTGAGAAAAGCTTTTGCAGACATCAGCAAGAATCCTGTTACCTTTCTCCCTGGGCATTAAAGGGGAGGCTCCATTGTCCCCTGAAGATGATTAACTTTATGTGCTAACCTAACTGGGCCAGGTAGCTGTGTAAACATTGCTTCTGGGTATGTCTGTGAAGGTGTTCCCAGTAGGATTTACATTCAAATCTGAATCTGTACATCAAGGAGCGATCTGCCCTCAACAAGTGTGCTGGCATCAATCAATTCATTGGGAACAAAGCAGCAGAAGGATGGAATCTCTGCATTTATCTCCTCAAGCTGGGACATCTATCTTATCCTGCTCTTGGACTTCAGAACTTCTAGCTGTGAGCTCTTGAGACAAATTTACACCAGCACACCATCTCTTCTCCAGTCCCGGTTCATGAGCCTCAGGGCTACGCCACTAGCTTCCCTCATTCTCTAACTTGCAGATGGCATGATGTAAGTCTTCTTAGCCTTCATAATCAGGTAATCCAAATCCCATAAGATAGCTCATGTGTTTATATATGTGTGTACATATACATGTGCAGGTATGTGACACTTCATTTTTCTTTCTTTTGGGGGGAGGCGCCAGTGGGTGGTACTGAAGTTTGAGCTCAGACCCTCAAACTTGCTTAGAAAGTGCTCTATCACTTGAGTTATGCCCCCAGCCCTATACATGAGATCTTATACATACTATATATACATGACATTCCTTATACATGCAGGCAGTATACACATGCATGTACGTACAGCCTGTTGATTCTGTCCCCTTAGAGAATCCTTTAATACACAAGGCTAAGCCTCTGCCAGCCTCCAGGGTAGGACCCCTACCCTTAGCTGCTCAGCTTCTCGCAATTCCTGAAGCCTTCAAGGTCACTTCCTTGGGAGGCTGAAAATGACCCTCTCTAGGACACATGCATTCAACTCCTCATACCTGAATCTTCTACTAGAATCTGCAGGACCCGAGAACCACACGTGTTACGTCAGAAAAGAATAAGCAGGTCCGAGGTCTCCATTGGAGAGGAGCTGCTCTCCGGAGTTCCACATTGCATAGTACGCATTAGAATTATTTCCTATTGCACATCTAATCTGGGGCCAATTTTAGCCTTTCTGCTCTCAGTTTCTTACTGGACAAGCAAAAGACTAGAACTGCTGACTTTCAACCCATAGGCATGTTCAGTCCATAGCTATATTCCAGAAATAAAAACTGATGGCTAAATATGAATATTCCGAGGAAAATAGAAAGACCAAAGTCAAAATTCTAGGTTAGAGATGTAGGATGAAGTGAATGTCTGAACGTCAAAGTGGCATGTAAGCTGTTGACTATCTAGCCACAGGAAACAAATTTCTGGATTCTTTTATTGGCCATCCTCTACCTAGTACACGGATGTTTTGTTGAGCAGACACTGATTATTCCTCTAAGTGGATCAAGGAGGCATGGTAGATGAAGATTCTAAAAGGTGCCATGACTGCATTTGTCAAGGAAGAAATGGGTTAATGTCAAGAAGCCACTGATTCCTTTGAATTCCAGTATCTAAATGGCTATTGTTCCTCTCAGTATAGAATTTTCTAGAAGACAAAACACATACTTAAGCTCTAAAAAGAAAATACCCATTAAAGATACAAAGAGACTGGAGCTCTACTAATGTAATATGAAAATTCAACATGCAAGTAAGATGCCAGAGTTGGATTGATTGCTGTGCACAACAGTGACATGAATATAAAGACTCCCCAAGGTTAAATTGGGCTCCTGCATTGAAATTCTAATTAGAAATATGAGTGCCCCAACGCAGTGAAAGTACATGTGTGTTTAATTATTCTCCCTTTTTTTTGCTACCTTATCTCTTCCATTATTTTAGACCCTTTTCCCTCCTCCTTTCTTGCTGTTTTTAAGCAGCCCAGGCTCCTCACTTAATCGAAGTGTAGGGCCTTTCTTTAAGTTGGCATTAATTGACAAGCAGTGTTTAATTATTATTTTTCATGTCTGAAGAGGGCTAATATTAACTCTCCATGGGCCTGAAGGTTACTTCAACCCCCTTGTTTCTGGTGGCACCGCTCTGCCTTCATCGCTGGCATTTCTTTAGTCAGACAGACATGCCACCTATTCTTCTTCATTGTAATGGTATGTACCCATATTTGTGCTAATTGAGGCTGCTGGATGCCTCATTTGTCTTCCACCATTGCATTTGTGAAATTGGCACTTTGGACAAGTGAATATTAAGTCATCTCTAATGACCCCAAAGGGATGTGGGGGGGAAGTAATATAGCCTGGAGGACTGTTAACTTGAAGTCTCCTTAAGACCAGAAATGTGCCTCGTGGAATGGCATCCACCGTGAAGAACTAGTACCTGATATTGCTCCCTATTTTATTAACCAATAAGTAGCATGTCAAATGACCTGTGAACCCCACGCGTATGCCTGGGCTGCTCTTGGTTATGAATGGGAACTTCCTGTCCATAATCATGGTGATCTCAGTTTCCTTAAGTTCATCCACTCCACCAGAAACCTAGTTGGTTCTCCCACGTAATGGTCAGGTTTCCCAGTCAAAACTGGAGAAGCCTCTATTGGCAGGAAGTAGGAGATGACTTGCTTCTCAAGCAGAAATCTTACCCCATCTTTCTATCTCTATACTTGAACCTCAAGAAGAAACATACTCAAGGGATTTTCTGCTTTAAATACCAAAAAACAAAGAAGCTCACAGCCTAAAATCTGAATATACTAACTACTCTTTGCATTAGAAAGAGATTTGAATCCTCAGGTGAAGGGGAAAGTTACCACAGGAAACCGGAGGACAAATCTAATAAGGGCAGCAAACGTAGGCAATATCCAGGGTGAAGACACAAAGGACAGGTAGAAACTCTACATCCAAGATCAGTAAGTCATAATCCCAGGCAATTAAGAGAACATAGGTCAAAAACTACTTACGCTCAGAGGTTGCCCTTTTCAGACATGGTCATAAGTCCTCAGAATCTTAAAATCCTAGGCTACCCTCAAAAGCTTAACAGCAGATAGAAAACAGCACCAAGTACAAAGTCAAAGAGCCCTGGATCCGAATCCTGTGGAAGATTAAATGAAATAATACACGAGAGCTCATTGGCGATTTTTACTTCCTTTATGAATTTTAATTATTATTAACTTAGGATGCATATTTCCTTAGGCATAGTGGGAAATAACAGTTCAATTGTTCCTGTGATTTGACCACATATGGGTTTAATAGGCTTCTTTTCCCAGCTAGTTAGTTCTGCCATCTGTGGGACATTCAAAAAGAAACAGGCTATTCCTAAACCAGGTACTGCCCACATATATATATATATATATATGCACTGTGATTGAAAATGTTCAAGCTATTCATGACTACACAAACAGAAACTTGGAAGGATTCCTATGTTGAATATTCTTTCAAGGTAGACCTATTAACCCGCCTTGTACTCCATCAAGTAAATAAAACACAGACTCAAGTTTATCTCTGCTTGGCTTGGCAAATACCAGCTTGAATGTTAATAGTATCCAAGAAAACAGTAATTTTAAGTAAAAAAAGAATTCCACTGCTTCTTAAAGTGTGGTCCCAGATGAAGAGATGCACTAGATTCAGTTTCACCTAGATGCTTGTTAGTTTCCAAATTCTTAAGCCCTTTTCCACATTCAAAGCTGGGGATGAAGGCCAGCAGTCTGTATTTTGACAAGTCCCTCAGCTGATGCCCTGTGGGAATTCTGAGACTCCCACACCAGATTCAGGAGGAAATTAGCAACTAGAGCAACATCTCTTACTTGTAGATTATTGAAGAATCTTATCCACTTAAATGTATTTTAAATGGCTGGCATTTAAATACAATTCCTGCAACTAAAAACTGTCCATGTCTTAAATCCAGTGGTTTGGTGTGTGGAATCCTCTTGGCTTCTCAGGAGGCTGAGATTTGTGGATCAAGGTTCAAAGCCAACCGGGGCAGACACATCCACCAAAGTCTTATTTCTGCATAACCAGCAAAACACTGATGTGAATGCATAGCTCAAGTGGTAGATAACAAGAGAAGTAGCAAAAGACTCCGAGTTCGAGCCCTAGTACTAGCACATACATACACATAAAAAAATAAATCACTAGTGAGCTCATGGCCAAGATAACACAGCTCTTTGTTTTATAAGCTTATTTTCAGTAAAGTTCATTTTTCCATTTGTAATCTGAATAGACAAACATCTTGGTCAAGTTTAATTTCCTGTAATGCTTGAGCAATTCAAACACTCATAAAATTTTAGCATATTTTTATTTTCTAAGGACTCTAATCAAGGTGGAAGCTGTTACAATTAGTCCTGGTAATAGAAATGTAAATTAAACTCATTTAATTAATTTTCGCAAAATCCTTATTTGCTTTTTAGAAGTATTTAAGTCTACCTATTGTGTTGATGGTGTGCCTTGTAAAATGTACACTATGCTTTACTAATACAGATAATATAATCATAAATATACCAAGGCAGAACAAAATAGATTTCCAGAAAAGAGACTGTATTGTTTCTGTAAAATTATTAGAAGGAAATTTTTATTTCACTAATGATGGAATGAAATGTTTATTTTCTTCTTTTACCCATTTCACCAAGACAGCTACATAAATAAGAGTAAGCATCTCCAAAGAACGTCAACAATGGTTTTCACAAAAACAATGATTTTTAGGTATTAAGTAAAAATGAAGTTTATGGCCCATATTCAGTCAGTATTTGCTTTGCATGATGTTTCGGCAGGAGAGTAAGAAGAGCAGCTTGGTAGAACCTCTGCAGAGCTCTGGACTTGGATTTCACCCGGGTCAATTGCACTCTAGCTTACTTGTCATCTAGGTATCTCAAAGAAAGCCCTGGATAAATATTTGCAGAGTAGGCTGGATTTTCCCGACCGTTTCTTGTCAACAATTACCAACATGAAATTCAATTTTCTTACAGAGAGAGAGAGAGGGAGAGTGAGAGAGGAGAGAGAGAGAGAGAGAGAGAGAGAGAGAGAGAGAGAGAGAGAGAGAGAGACAACCAGAGAGGAGAGAGACAGAGACAGAGAGAAATACTTGCTTTCGAGGTAAAAAAAAAAAAAAAATCAGAGCAGATGGGGACAATCCATTCCTTCCCCTTACTCTCCCACACCCTCGTTGGCCCAGGGTGGAATCAGAATCAGGGCTCGCGCCTGCCTTCCAGGACCCCAGCACCCCGGAGCCTCCACCACCTGGGGAGGCGAGCAGAACCCAGCCACGCCCTCCAGACTGGCCTCCAGTCTGGATTCTGTCTCCATGGCAACCGCAGGAGAATTTCTAGCCCTACCTCATTCCCTCTTATTTAAAACGTTGCTCCACACAGCTTGGCATGACACTTTCTGCTTGGGAGAAAGTTCTGTGTTTCCCCAAATGAAAACCGAAAACAACTGAATATTATTTCTAGCCTTAGGGAGTCTTTTGATGAGAAAAGCGATGATCTAGTACTTAGTATGGAAAGCTCAGAGCTGGAAGACCTGGGGAAAGGGAAAGCACATGCAAACACCCTATCTAGTGGATCACTTAGGCACAAAACTTAACATATCTAAATATTTCTAAATAACCCTTTATAATAGCATTTTATAATTACAGTGGGACCCTCTGGTGTGTGAATTATGGTATATTCATGTTTAGTTGCATTGACTTAACTCAGCTTTTAACCATGTGCCCAGCAACACACTGTGTACGAATTAATGTTCAATAATTCATGGCCTGTTGTGCCTTATTAAATATAGCATTGATTCAATTTTAGAACTGCAACATAATGACTCAAATATTTTTCAGAATGCTAAGTGCCCCATACAATTTTCACATTTGCAACCCCCACCTACAATAGCAATATTTTCTTACTGCGGGGCACCACAAAAATGTTATTTCTCACTAAAAAGTAACATAAAATGTCAAGAAGAACTATTTCCTTTTTTCTCCTGATAGATACAAGTCTTTTTTTAAAAATCTGCTTTAAATGGCCAGCAGGTATGGTGGGAAGTAGTTCTTGGTTTTATTTGGGGGGCCATTTGAATAACTTAGATTTTAAACTTTCAGGGCTTTTTTCCTCCATTATTCCATGCAGCAAAAATATGACAACCTGTCACATTTAGAAGGGGAAATTTTGTGGTCTAGTCTGATTGTACTAATTATAACTCATTATTTTGCTATATTTTAATTACTATTGTTTTGTTGCACACATTTATGAAGTAGTGTGATATTTCAAAATATGTATGCAGTGTGTGCTGATTAAATCAGGCAAGTTTTCGTTGAAAAGTTTAAACAATCAGCTTCTGTAGTCATTTCTGTCTGAACCAGGGCAAATCACTCTCAGTGGCTTTGGACAGTAGTGGACATCACCAAGTCACAATTTTCCAAATGTTGCACTGTTCGGTCAACCTACATCTCAGGCCGTAATATTTTTCCAATATCTGCCTGTCTTTCCATGTCTTCATGTTTGGTCCAAGAAAAGTTAATCATATTTGTGATATGATAAATATCAAAAACATGTAGTTTGAACTCCCAATTATGTACAAAGTTACTGGGCTAGAATGTATCATATTATACACCAGGGATCCATGTGTGCTCATGGGATCTCTTTATAGAGACATGGAAAGTAGTATATAGACATGGAAAGTAGTATCACAGCATTTCTTTAGTGTAGTTCAGTATGTAACCAGTTTTATCATTCTTAGAGCACAGCCTTGGAAATGTGAGCTTCTCTACCAAGGCCATTCTTTATTTGCATGTGGGAATAATGACATTTTCTATTTCATCAAGTATGAGAGGCAATAATATACACTGTATAAGCCTATAAGCCACAAAAGACCAAGCCTAACACATAGTAATCACTCAAAAGTGATAGCTACTATTAAGTTAGAGCAACTACTCTGGTCCCGATTTCAGAAGAGCTATGAAACATAATGCTAGTTGTGCATATCTTTATTCCAATGTTGAAGGTTTACTGTGGCAGGATTTTATTAAATATATGAATGTTCTTAGCACTCTCTTATGTTAGCACTATGCTTAATATTCATTGTACCTAGTATATACGAATATTAGCATTCACATTCTGCCTTATGCCAGGCAGGGGCTCTATACCTTGATCAAAGCAATCTGGGCAGTGGCCAGCATCCATCCAAGGGCAGCACAAAAAGAATTCATTGAATTCCATTAAATATGGCTACTAGCCAGGCATTGGTGGCTCACAACTATAATCCTAGCTACTCAGGAGGCTGAGATCTGAGGATCACGGTTCAAACACAGCCCGAGCAGGAAAGTCCGTGAGACTCTTCTCTCCAATTAACCACAGGAAAACCAGAAGTGGTGCTGTGGCTCAAAGTGGTAGAGCACTGACCTTGAGCCGAAGAGCTCAGGGACAATACCCAGGCCCAGAGTTCAAGCCCTACCTCTGACCAAAAAAAAAAAAAAAAAGTATTTCTAAAGATGGCTACTGTAACTGAACTATCTGGTGCTAGGTTTTTGGTTCACAAACTGGAAGCATGGCCCAAGTGGTGGAGTTCAAGTAGTAGAGGGCTTGACGAGTGAGCACAAGATCCTGACTGCACATCTAATACCACCATTTTTTTCCTTTGGTTGGGACACCATAGAGAAAGGCATCCATCGACAAGAGCTGGTTCTTCCTATCAAACCGTGTGCTCCTAGGTAATGTGGTCACGGCTGTTAGCAGAAGTCCACGTGAAGCCTGGCTATGAAAATAAGTAGGAGGGCTGGGGATATAACCTAGTGGCAAGAGTGCCTACCTCGGATACACGAGGCCCTAGGTTCGATTCCCCAGCACCACATATATACAGAAAACGGCCAGAAGCGGTGCTGTGGCTCAAATGGCGGAGTGCTAGCCTTGAGCGGGAAGAAGCCAGGGACAGTGCTCAGGCCCGGAGTCCAAGGCCCAGGACTGGCCAAAAAAAAAAATGAAAATAAGTAGGAGGAAAGTGAAGTGAAGTAGCCCTGCTCTACCATAGTGAATGGTGTCCCTCCCCTGAGACAGACGTTTTAGAGCTCCCAGAAGACCCTCCTGCACATTAGAAAACAGGGAGTTCGAGGTCCATAATTCTGAAGCACCGATGACGTTTTCACTCTCCAGTGCAAACTAAAAGCCCCATTTAGACTTTCATTTGCAATTATCACCTATTTGAATTCTGGTAACACTTATTTAGTTAGCAACCTAGCTCAGTCTCTTGTTTTAAAAAAAATAAATAGCTGAGTGGCTTTTTATTATTCTTACATTAATAGGAGACAGTCATGATTTTGATCTTTAATATGATGATAAAGTCTTAGTTAGCAGCTGAGGTATAGTTTCCTCTCTCCACAATCTGAGAAGAGAAGAAGTAAAACTAACCAGACCTCTTGGCATCAGAAATGAGAACTCCGACCTCATTTGCAAGAGCTTAAGAAAACCTAGCATCTCCACCTCCAAAGAAGCAGTGACAACATGGTTGTGTGGGCAGGTGTGGGAGGAAGGAGACTGGCCCCTAAACAGGAAGGAGGCTGGGGGGGAGGGTCTTTGAATTCATCTTCCCATGCAACGAGTGTTCATTCTTTCCCCTCTCTCTTACATCAACGGGATGGTTTGATAACCACATAAAAATATAACTGCAAACATTCTTTTGCGTGAACTATGCTCAGAGATTATCAGAAATAAAGCAAGATGGACCAAACTCTCAGTATTAGAGAAAACCTCATACATGCACCTTGGGAATTCAGCTGTTATTACTCTGCCTCTTGAGAGAATTGCGACCTAGTCTTCAAAGCAGGGGGGTCCATATTAGTCAGAGCAGCTGTCAGCATTGCTAAAATACTCTGACATGTGTGAATATTCTTCACTCCTTCTCCAGCACTACACACATGTGCACATACACATATACATATGTACACATACATTTGTATATATACATCCATAAATACACATTTGTATATATACATCCATAAATACCGTAGGAGGGGCCACCATTTCCTGGTGCTGGTTTTGCTGGGCTTTAACTTCGCCTTTGTATGGCGCTACACTATTTGAGTTCTCCTGTGAATCTGCTATATTTCAGTTAATTCATTTGTAACCACTTGCATTCCATCCAATGTGTTTACTTATAGACTAATTCTAGCTTCTCCGTAGGAGAGCAACCACGTAACCTTTGTTTCTCTGGATCTGACTTACTTCACTTAATATAATTTTCCCAAGGCTTTCTAAAGTTTCATTGTGCATGCATATGTAAGTACATATATACAGATACATCACATTTTCTTGATCCACTCATCCATTGAGGGACATCTAGACTGATTCCATTCCTTGGCTATAGTGAATAGAGCTGCAGAGCTGTTTTAGAACAAGTTTCTTCAAATTATCAATGTCACAGTTTCCTCACTTGGGTAAGAGTAACAATGCCTATGTTTCTGGAATATGGATATCAAATAAATCTATGTCTGCGAAGAACTTAGAAAGTACCTGACATATAGTAAACTCTAATAACATTCTACTTCCCATAATCTCCAACTTTCACTCAATAGGACTGTTATTGACTTTTTATTATTCTTAGTTTTAAATTTCAGATTTATTTCCCTTCTGTTCTTTATTTCTAACACCTTAACTCTTTAATGTTCAAGGTCCTTAAGTTGAATGGATTTCTCATGATTGAATAGAACAGAATTGTAAATAAGCCTTCCTTAAAAGCTTAATTTTCAGCCCTAACACACAGTATTGACGTTTTGAGGGTTGACTAGTGCCTGCTATGTTATAGGCTCTCAATCTGTGCTAAGACAAATAAATATGCCCTGTTTTCTCATTGGTCACAAGCCAGATAATCTCAGATGGAGGAAGAAATGTCTTTATCCTCTTCCCAGCTTGTTTCTTCACTCTCATTCTCAAGGAATATTTCAAACAGTCAGATGCGAGTGACTTGTTTCTCCCGCTAAGCTCAGGAACACGCTGCCGGTCTTATAACTCCGTGGGTTACGTAGGGGCTTTGTAGACTGTGAGGATGAATATGAATTTAGCTGCCAATAAAGATGGCCACTCTCCTTACACTTTCCTTCCTTGGGACACTACCCTTCCATATTCTTCCTTCCTCCAGCCACCCTTTTGCAACCTCTTCCTCCTCGATTCCAACCCTAACAACAGTGTTCCTAAGACTCTGTCCCTGGAACCCTTCTCCTCATAGGTTTGCGCATCTCCAGCTGGTCTTCTTGCATCCAAAGTCAGCCAACAGCTCCCAGAAAGACTTCTCCTTTCAAGTGTGAACTTGGAAACTCAACCACTCTCACATCTTCTTTAAGTACCTAATACTCATTTCAAGTCCAATGCACCCAAAGGAAGCCTTCATTGGCACCTCAAACCCGCTCCTCTTGAAAGCTTCTCCTCACTACAAATGACAGCTCCATTGCCCACATTGCGTTGCTTGGCCCTAGAGCTGAGCCTGCGTTCACTCCGAACATCATGAAGTTCTCCTCGCTGCTTGCTTCCTCTTTATCAATCTCATCAAAGCCGAGATCTCACCCAAGCGGTTCCCATAGCTTCTTGAGTCTTCTCTGCTTCCATCTTTCCTCTTCTTTCACCCTGAGAAGTCCACTCAATGCCACTGCCAGTTGGATATCCAGCCAGGCTACATTCTGCCTCTCACTCCCCTCCCCCGCTCCTAGCAGCTCCCATTCCCATGCCAGGCTCACACCCACCTCCAGGCCTTGGTACTTGCACAGCTTTCTGCTGAGGACCCTCCTTACCCAGATCTCCAGGTAGCTTGCCTTCCCACCCATCAGCCTCTGTGCAAATAATCTCTTCTCAGAATGGCCTTTCTCAGCTGGCCTATTTAAAAGAGCCACAACCTGGGGGTTTCTCCAGCTCCTTGTCTTTCCTTGTTTTTCTCCATAACATTACTGGACCTGGTTTTTTTTTGTTGTTGTTGTTGTTTTGTTGTTTGTTTGTTGTTTTTTTTAATGATTTTCTTACTTCAATAGAAGCTTCTAGAGGGCAGAGATTTTTGTCTGTCTTCTTCACTGCAATGGCTGGGCCACAGCAGATAGAAAGTATTTGTTGAGTGAGTGAATGAACAATGACATTATTAAATATTCAATGACGATACACTTTGTGCGGAATTCTGGGAACATACTAAAAGCATAACAAGCGTGGTCCATGCCATTGTACCTACATTATAGGATACATAGATGTGATCGTCTTATGTGTTCATCTGGATGGGCTGTGATACCCAGATAGTTGATTAAACATTATTCTGGATGTTTTCCTGCTAAAAATGAAGTAGACTGATTTTCATAATGCAATGGCCCTCATGTAATCAGCTTGACAACTTTAATAGACTAAAGATGGACCTCCCTGTGCAAAAAGGGACCCTGCCAGTAGCTCGGCTTTGGGCTTGCTCCATACATGTTCTTCCCTAGGCCTCCAGCTTGCCAAACCATCCTGCAGGTTTTAGATATTCTAACCTCCTTTAATATAGTCTTTATAATCACATGAACCAATTTCTCTCTCTCTCGCTCACTCGCTCGCTTGCTCACTCTCTTGCTCTGGCTCGCTCTCTCTCCCTCTCTGGCTGCCTGGCTGTCTCTCTCATCTCTCTGTCCGTCCTGTTTCTCTGCAGTACTCTAACCTAATGGGGAGATGGAGGATGACATACATACAAATATCAGAAGTCTTCCTTAGTTTGGAAAATCAGTGAAAGCGCCAAGGAATTAACGTAGCTCTAATACTTAAGACAAGGGTAGGTATCAGACAGGACCACAGTGAAGAAAGAAACAAAGCTCTCCAAGGAAGACCCAGGCCTGTCCGTGTCGCCACTGTTAAAGAATCTCAGCATTCAAAGAAGTTCCACACCGGCCCTGGGTGGTTCCTACAGGAGAGGTGCAGCCTGGATTTGGCAGGAAAGTCAAGCACACTGTCACACAACCCCAGAGGTCGCAGTCAGCCTGATCCAAAGAAAAACACCATGCATATTCATTACTTCTGCTGGCAAAGTTCATGCCCTCCCTCTCTCCAGAGAGCTATCATCTGCGAAGTCTGACACGACTCCAGGCTGCAGACACCCCAGCAAGCACCAAAGTCCTCCTGAGGACAGACCTAGTTCAGCGCTGGAGTAGCCCAGTCAGCACTCACTCCGCCAGCTCGGAAACCTGTCAGACTGTAAGGCTGCTCAAGGCTGTTGTTTTGACATTAGCTTCACATGTCGCCCTCATTGTGTAAACTCCTACTCCGTGTTTTGTAATAACAGCAAAGGCATCAATATTTAAAAACAATCAAATGTATGTTTGGTTTAAGTAGGCAGTGAACCACAAGCACTTACAAAAAGTCTTCTGTGTATGTTTAGCCATGACATGTAGAAATTAACCTCTTGTATTGGAAATATCTCATCAGCACTAATCACCATGAAGGGACAGTAATATGAGTCCACTGATCTATATTCACCTTAAAAAATGCTGTAGTTTGCCAGGCAGCGGTGGCTCACGCCTGCAATCCTCGCTACTCAGGAGGCTGAGAACTGAAGATTGCAGTTTAAAGTTAGCCCAAACAGGGAAGCCCATGTGGCCCCTAGCTCCAAATAATGACCTAAAAGCTGGAAGCGAAACTGTGGCTCAAATGACAGTGCATCAGCCTTGAGTGAAAAAGTGAAGCAATAGTGTCCAAGCCCTGAGTTCAAGCCCCAGTACCAGCTCAAAAAAAAATTGTAGTCCAGATTGCTTCCCCACATTCTGTTCTGCTTTCATCATTGTGTGTGTGTGTGTGTGTGTGTGTCTGTGTTGTGTGTGTGTCTCTGTGTGTGTGTGTGAATGTGTGTGAGAGAGAGAGAGAATACTGGGACTTGAACTCGGGGTCTCAAGCTCTTCCTTAGCTCTTTCACTCAAGGCTAGTGTTCCACCACTTGAGCTACACCTCCACATCTGCCTTTTTGGTGGTTAATTGGAGATAAGAGTCTTGCAGACTTTTTAAATCCTCCTTCTCAGATCTCAGCCTACTGAGCAGCTAGGCCAACAGGTGTGAGCCACCAGCACCTGGTTCAGCATCACTAGAAAGAAGATAGATTTGGGGCTGGGAATGTGGATTAGTGGGGGAGCGCTTGCCTAGCATGCATGAAGCCCTGGGTTCAATTCCTCAGAGTACCACCCAAACAGAAAAAGCCAGAAGAGGCGCTGTGGCTCAAGGGGTAGAGTGCTGGCCTTGAGCAAAAGAAGCTTAGGGACGGTGCCCAGGCCCTGAGTTCAAGCCCCATGAATAGAGGGGAAAAAAGACAGGTTTCTGAAAATACATGTCCAAAAATGAGTACTCCTAAAACTACTCGGACATCTACGCCATGAAGTAAACAGCTAAACTTACTCATTTTATTTCTCTCTTCCTTTGGTAAATGTAGATGAGGGCTAATAGAAAGTATCCATGGAGATGATTGACAGATCATCCAGGTCCTACTACCACAAATCTCTTGGGACCTCTCTTATTTTTATTACAAAACTGTATTTATTTTGACCAAGATATTCATGAATGAGCATTTGACATGATATTATATGACACCAGTGATTCATAGCCACCATTTATTGACGGATGAATCTTTGCTTTACTGACCTGCAGGGCTACCCCTATGACAATCATGTTCTCATAAGTGGGTATGCTCTTGATGTACTTCTTCAATTCTAATGGATGTATCTACCTCCTTACTAATAATACATTGCCTTTATGATGCATCTTGATATCTTTAAACACGAAAAAGCGCATTGAGGAAGGAAGGCTTGCCTGGAAGTTGTCACAGAGGCTGAATTAGCCCACCCAGCTCACTAATTTGTAGTAAGCCAACTTAGAGCAATCTTCTATGTGAAGTGCCAAGACTAGAACCCTAAATGAAATAGGAACAGTTAGAAAGAGAGTTGGACGAACACTTGTCTTTTGCTGGCTGCCTAAAAGCAAGCTTTCTGCACCAGCTGGGTGCAGCAGCTCACGCCTTCATTACTAGCTACTTAGAAGGCAGAGAATTGAGGGTTCTTTTGCCAGCTCAAGCAGAAGAGTCCATGAGACTCCAGTTCTAAAATAACCAACAAAAAGTAGGGCTGGAGGCATGGCCCAAAGGGTAGAGCACCAATGGCAAGCAAGAAAGCTGAATAAGAGCTCAAGGCTCTGAGTTCAAGCCCCAGTACTGGGCTTATCCTGCCATTCATACTAAAACCGGCTGAAGTCCGTGAAAGCTCCTCTAGAAAAGTCTTCAAAGGCATGGCAAGACTTTCCTGATATTCTCAACTTTCTTAGGTCTCCGAAGCTTTCTTTCTTCCTTTTGCATTTTATTAGCATATGCTAATTGTGGTTTCATTATATATTATATTCATACATGCATACAAGGTACTCACCCCTCTATCTCCCGCCCCTCTGCCACCTCTTTTTCAGTCAATTTCAACACATTTCCCTGGTCTGATTTTATACATTCATATAAAATACTGCAGCTTATTTTTCCTAGAGAATCTATAAATTTAGAGGCAGTTAAGTTGATATTAATCTTAGGGCTTAATACAACATGGTCAAAGATAATTTTCTGTAGAGAGAACATTTGAAGAAAATGAAAAAAATGTCTTTATACGTGTTAGAATTTTAGAGGCATATGCAAAGAAATGCAATTGCCCCTGATTACAAACTCTTTCTTCATCTCTTCCTCCTTCTGCCTTTCCTTTCTTCTATTTTCTCCTTCCCTCCCTCCTTGCACCCCTGCTCTCTCTCTCTCTCTCTCTCTCTCTCTCTCTCTCTCTCTCTCTCTCTCTCTCTCTCTCTCTCTCTCTCTCTCTCTCTCTCTCTCTCTCTCCCCCCCCTCTCTCTTTCTTCTTTCAGAAACTTTTTTAAATCCTGCATTCCTAAGTTTTGGCATTTCTCAAAAATTGCCTGAAGACAATACAGGCATCTGTGAATTATATTTAGCATTTTGTAAGCCTAATTGAAAACATACATCTAACTAAAATAAATATAAATATGCACACGAGTTTTTTTTTCATTTTTGCTTTGCTTACTTTTTATGGCATTATATCCAATCAATAACACTGTTTAGCATATGTCAATCAAAAACTGATTGACAGTTCTCTCTAGTTTATCTGAGTAAACAGCGGGAACGAAGCAATTACTACTTGATAGATGTGATTTGGTAAATAAAGTTGCTTAAGTGTGAGGTCCCAAAGGGAGAAGACTAATAATAAGAGCCTTGTGATGCAGCTGGGCCTTTGCTCTGTCCATTCAGAAGGTCTCCACCGATGCAATGACCTCCCCTGGCTCACCTGGACACAGAGGTAGGCCACGGGAATCTAAGTAAGGCCAACTCTGAGTTAAACAAGTCTTCCTAGCCACCCCCCTTTCCCTCCCTGCTCAAGGGAGAGCACCACAAAACAAGGCTGGAGCAGAAGTGAGCTGGGAATCACATCCAGAGAACAGTGCAGTGTATTCCCTTCACGGTCAAAACACAGGAATTTTCTACTGTCCTTTGTTGAATATAACTTCACACACCACAAAAGGTGTTAAGCCACAGGCATGCCAAGTAGAAACATATGACTTGCCTTTAAGAGGACGCGCCTCATCATCAGCAAATGAGTAGTAATTGTTCTCTGACTAGTGCTTTCCATCTCAATTTTTCAAAGGCCATCTTAATCCAGACTCATTGTTCGAAATGCCACCAGAAGCAGAACACACACCATGGCTGCCTCCCATGAAAATACTTGAACTGCTAATTTTCCTTTCAGCTTTTGGCTGACTTCAGCTACTGTTACCACCTCATTCCTGGCTTGGCTTACGTTTGCTCTTAGTCAGGGAAAGCGAAGCCATCTTCAGTATGAGCTGTAGTGTAAAGTCACCCGAGTTGGTTTTAATGTTGTCAATATTTTGCGCACTCACTCCAATCTTCCCTGGTTCAGAGACGAGGCTATGCTATAGGTCTTCTAGTTCTCCTCCCACCCTTTTGTAGATGTAGAGAAATATTGAAAGCACTCATTCATGGGAAGGCATAAACCATGGGTATGACTTGACCGGTTTCCATTCCTGCAGCACACTTTACGGGGCTGAGGGACTGTCTGGGCTTTCACCAGGCTCCTTTCGTGAGTGATGTTCTTGAGAGTTTGGTAGATGGTGACTAGGGAGGAGTCACAGGAGATGGAGGCAAGCAGCTATCACCCTAACCTCACCTGACTACCTGCCTCCGGTGGCGCCCAGCCTGGAAGGCTGGCTTGGGGTCCCTATAAGAAAGAGGTGAGTGTAAGAAAGAAGAGATGTGTTTGTGACAGACTCCACCTCCTCGGACTTTAGCCTGCATGGTCAGTTGGGACAAGTCCCAGGGAAAGGGAACTGTACTGTCAGACCCAACACGCCTTTGTTAAGGAGATCAAAGTATCAGGGGTGGTTTATTTCAGGGTATAAATGAGACTTGTGGTCCAAGGACTCCAGAAAAAAAACAACAG
The DNA here is from genome assembly GCF_023159225.1 of Perognathus longimembris pacificus. Taxonomy (NCBI): domain Eukaryota; kingdom Metazoa; phylum Chordata; class Mammalia; order Rodentia; family Heteromyidae; genus Perognathus; species Perognathus longimembris. The sequence goes on from NC_063174.1 coordinate 6,155,574, forward strand.
TGAAGAGGGTTTGTTGTTGGTTTTCGTTTTTGTTTTTGTTTTTGGTAGGGGGATGGATAACGTGAGGATCAAAGTCTATTAAACCTTAATTCAAAATTAATTGAAAATGAAAACTGAGGATGTAGCCCAGTGGTAGAGCATTTTGCTAATATGGATAGGCTCCGAGTTCCATCATCAATGCCACAAAATATACATACATATATCATATATATATACCATAAAAATGTTATACTCAGTGAGATTATGCCCGTAAATTTATAACTTAAGAGAATAATTTGGAAGCCCTACCCAACAGCCTAAATTTATCCCACGCAGTTTTAGGAAAGCCCCCTTCACTAATTTCACCTCCTAGCTAACGCATATTATTAAATTCATAGCATCATCACTATGAATGCTGGCACATAGAGTTGCATCTTATTTTTTAGTATTTTCTTTCTATTTTTCAGTTTCTACATGGTATGGCAATAAGTTCCTCTGAAATTGGCATATCACTTTCCTTCTGCAGCGATTCAGTTGCCTGGTAGCAAAGCTTGAATTTAAATAATATAACGATGACTGTACATTGGCCCTACCCATTAATGCCAAATGAATGCACTGCTATATCAGTAAATAGCAAATTCATTATGGAGTGTTAGTCAAGCTCTTACAAATGAGCCACTTGAGTTAGATCATTCCCCAATCTCCATGCCTGCCCTTGCGTGTCATCTACCTAGGAAGGTGACGCTTTGGAATCGTGTTAAGAATTTTAATCATGGATATTCTGTGCTCATTGTGTAGACAGGAAAAAAAAAGAGGGGAAGGCTCCTACTTCTCCAGACTCATGTTCAACCCCTGCCGTTTTCCTCACCTTGAATGATGTATTCAGGACTTTGATTCATTTTTCCGTATTATAACCATCTCTTTCACAGCTGGGGTGAAGGGAAAGGAGAGAGAGTGTTAGATAGCTACAGGAAAAGTCATAATTTAAGGGTCAGAAACCTTTTAAAAGTGGTGTCGAGTTCCTTCCCTCTGCTGGGTCTGAGAAAGGTTGTGCTGTTGCCACTGACTCTAAGTCCTTTATGCCAAGGAAATCTGGCAGGCACTGGCTAGGCTTTACCAAGACGGAGCTGTTCACTCCGGCCTTCGAGCTATCGTCAGTCATTTAGAAACTGTTGAACACTAATGAGGATTATTTCATTTAATCCTTTTAGCAGTACTAAGAAAAAACAGACACTATGATTAGCCCCTACTTTGCACAGGAGAAAATGGGAGCTTGGAGAGTTTAAATAGCCACATCTGGGGCACCGCTGGCAAGACGTGGATGTGCAGCCTGGAGCCTGCGTGCCTCGAACCTGAGGCTTTAGCACTGCAGCACTTTAGAGGCCCAACAGCTCCCAGAAGACTGAAAGCTAGGATCCTTCCGTCACTGGAGCTTCGTGCTAATAGCTTGTGCTGTAAAGATAACTCTTTGCCACACCTGAAGCCCAGATACCTTTCTAGAACTGCAGTAGCAGGCCTTGTGCCTGGCCTATGGACTGGCTCTGGAAACTTAAACTTGAAGTGGGTGCCTCCACCACCCACCATTTCTCAGTCTCTGCTGAGAAGCCGATTCCAATGTTTCCTTCCTTCTCTTCTGTGTGTTCTTCATAAAAACCTAGATGTTGTTCTGGATATACAAAGCTACAGATTTATTGGCTGAATTTTCTAGACATTGATTTTTTTTCTTATTTTACTAAAGCAGCAACCTATGGCAGGCTGACTCTTTTAATCTGAACTTTTACTATGGACAGAGAAACACTGGAATTGACAGCTGTGAAACGCAATGTTTAACTAGAGAAGTTCAGTCGTTTGACCAAGAACAAACAGTTTAAGGAAGTGTGGAGTCAAACTTACCTTCCCCTAAGTGTAGGAGTTGGAATTAGAAACTGTCACTGTGAGTTTCTCCCTTCTGCTGTCTCCTTAAGGATGTACTACATAAACTTTGTCAATCTTGCAGGGTGCCTGTGGCAATGGAACTTTGCAATGGGAACATATGTACTACAGTAAACTATGAATATACTTAAGGAGGTTAATGCATGGGTAAAGTTTTAAATACAAAAGAAAATGAAGAGGGTTACATCATGCTCATTTTTCAATGCTCATCTTTGGCCGCGTGATTAATAACCAGGATGGTGTTAGTCTGGGGTTGGCAGGTATCGGGCAGATGTCCCTGAGGAAGTTCTTTGTTTAGGAGGCTATCGTGGCCTGTGGGAAAGCTACGGATTCAGACAGTGTGATCGTTACTCTCAAGCCGCCATGTATACAAATCCTTTCATCCTATCTTCCTGAGTTTTTTTAAATTTATTTTTGTGACAGTTGGCATAAGAAGTGTCCTTTGGACTTTGACAACTTTCTCATTTCTTCCCCAACATGTAGGTTTTCATTCAGCTGCTTCCCAGGCTGGGCTAGGAGTCGAGGAACCAGCAGCCCTTGTCATTATCTACGCTCCACTGTTCGTCCAGACTCTTTCACACACGCCCCATCTGCCTCTCCTTCCCCCAGTAAGAGTTCAGAAGTCAAGCGAGCACCAGTGCCTAGGGGCACTCTCCCCACCGTAGGGCCTGGGGTCATTCATTAGATATCGCTTTCGCTCTTTCTCCTCCTTGAACGGTCCAGATGTCACTTAGAAGACATCCCTGTTGGGGATGTACCAACAGTTTTTCAGGGCATGAGGCAAAGGTCAGACCAAGGTGATGTTTTCTTGCCCACTTCCTGACCAGGAACAATTTTGACTAAGGGCAAAAAAAAAACCATCCTGTTCTACCTGGAAAGAATGCACAGCAGAGAGTCTGTGTTCCTTTTTAGAGCATTCGGGAAAGCAGGAGTTAGGAGGGAAAAAAATGGTCTCTCTCTTCCTCCTTTAGCCAGAAGAGACTTGCTTTCATGTGCTTCTCCTTTTAGACTTCTCTGTAAAATTCAATTTGAGAGAAAGATTCCACTTTTTTTAAGTACTTGTTTAACCACAGTTTTATTCCTAAACATTTTGGTTTGAAATCAGCAAGTTATAAGCCTATTTTAGAATTGAACTGGATTTTAATTTTTTTTATTTTTGTAACTCTAAACTTTTATTTCAGAAATATTTGGCTGTAGAAATGAGTCAGACATCTCATTTTAACTAAGACACTTTTGCCAAACAAAATGAAAAGAAAATATGAAAATTCTCTCCTCCAGGAAGAGAAATGCTGCTACAATGTCTGATTTGTTTTAGTTAGAAGATTTTCTTGCAGACCCATAGGGAGAATCTAAATTCAGGAAATAAAAGCATTCACTGTCTCTGTTAAACCTTTTGTTGTTGTTTTTGTTGTTTTGCATCTAAAATTGCATCGAGATATTTCACAACTGAAACTATTCCCTAAGGATGTTTGTCTATAGACAAAGAAAAACTTCTAACCGTGGAAATAAAGTTCTCTTGGGCTCTACAGTTAACCAAGGCCTTATTTTGAAAACATTAGGAATCCTGTAAAATTCATTGGAGGACAAACATACAGCAGTCCTTTATACAACCACTTAAGGGCTGGTTTTTAAAATTCTTTAACCTACTCACAGTATTTTATATTTGAATCCTAGAAATCAGTCACTCTCCTAATGTCATGATTTTGTGTGTGTGTGTGTGTGTGTGTGTGTGTGTGTGTGTGTGTGTGTGGTTTTTTTGTTTTGTTTTGCCAGTCTTGGGCCTTGAACTCAGGGCCTGAGCACTGTCCCTGGCTTCTTTTTGCTCAAGGGTAGCACTCGGCCAACTTGAGCCACAGCACCACTTCTGGTCGTTTTCTATATATGTGGTGCTGAGGAATTGAACCCAGGGCTTCATGTATACGAGGCAAGCACTCTTGCCACTAGGCCATATTCCCAGCCCGATGATTTTTGTTTTTTAAGTGAAGTTTGTTTTTTGAAATGAACACCTTAGAATCACTTTGTAAGCACATGGGAAATTTTGTTTCCTTAAACTCACTTAAAAGCAACACAACCTTCCAGATGACTTTGGGATTTTATTCCCCAAGTAAAATTTATCATGTAAAGATAAAGATTTGACATCCCTGAAAATTTTCAAAAGAGTGTTAAAGCAACTTCACGAATTAAAAAAAATTATTACAGCATCATTGGATTAAGTTTATAGTATTCGGGGGTGCCTATCATGAAGAAGCTAAACTCATTTATTGTTTATTTATTTACTGTAGATTTATTTGTTACTTATTTCTGTATGTGTTCTGAAAGCTTGACTATCCCAAGGCTCACGAAGACCTTTCGCTCTTCGTGACTGGCTAACTCTCAAACCCATCCCCACTCGGTCTCTCTCCCCACACTTATTTTCCATGCTTCCCTTCGTGTAGTGACCCATTGGAGAAAGTCAGACCTCACTGCAGGAAAGGGCCATTAAACTAAGAGAAGGAATCTGTTCTTTGGGACTTTTCTTCATGACAACTCAGACCCTTGCCTTTCGTTTTGTCCCAGATGCAAAGTCTGACTCAATCAATGGAATCCATCTTCTGGGGTAGGCGTGGAGAGGGAATGCCATCACTTTCCATCTTTGCCTCCATTTTATAGGAACTTTCTCAAAGAGGCATAGAAAGCCCACGGACCTGTAGCCATTGAGCATTTTGATGAAAATGAGTGTAATTTTGAAATTCCAAATCAGTTCTATCACTTTTGAGCTACAAAGACGGGGAGAGATTGGCATTTAAACAGATGTCAGCAGTGTTTTGGGAAATGTAAATGGAGGTACAGATGGTGACTGCTAGGGAGTTAAGAGCATCTGTGTTCTATGAAAAAAAAACTGTATTTGTGAAAATTTTTTAAATAATATCTCAAATCCCCAACTTGATTTTTGAGAGAAGGCAAGAAAATATTCTCGTTGGATGGCACTGTTTGATAAGTTTCTTATCATATCAAAAATGAGTTGAATTTCTAGATCTTGCCTCTAAATTAGATTCAAGATGTGGAGTTGTACCTTGTATCTTCAGTCAGCCAAAATTAGAAATAATACTCTAAAAGAACAACGACTTATTCTTGGGAAAGTTTTCTGATTCCTCAGTTTCGGCCAATGTTGTACCTCACTATACACTGTAAAGAAAGCACCAGTCATGTACCAAACAATGGCTAATCATAGGGACCCTGGTGACAGGGACCTGAATCCAATTCCAGCACTGACTTTTTGTAGTTGTATGACATTAGAAGGTTGCTTAATTTCTCTAAGCTTCGGATTCATTTGCAAAACAACCCCCAAAACTGATAGTGGCTGTCCATCTAGTACAGTGGTGTGCTTTAGGACTATATAGAAAGTGCTTAGAACCTATGGTTGTCAGCTTTTGTTTTGACTTGGGGTTTTTGTTTGGATGTGTCTTGCTTTGTTTTTATTGCAGTTGTTGACATCTTCAAGTAGTTGTACGGAGACTGATTCAATTCAACATATTAGTTAGGAGTACACTGCATCTTGATCACCCTTTTCATCATTCTCCCTAATCTTGCTTTTTTTTAAAAAACAGATCTAGCCTCCGCCTCTCAAGAGGCGGAATTTACAGGTGTGAATTACCATACCTAGCTTTAATGTTAGCTATTAATGTTTAATGTTTCTTCCTAATCCTGGAACGAGAGAGAGAGAGAAGGATATTGCTGAACTCTCTCTCTCTGTATGTGTTGTGTGTGTGTGTGTGTGTGTGTGTGTGTGTGTGTGTCTTTCTCTCTCTCTCCTTATCACCAGCCCAGCTTTGACCTAGGTAGTCAGAGCTCTCAAGAAGTAGTTTGTACAGATCATCAGTGCTCTAATAAAGAATCTGTTTCCTTTCTAACAGAAGTGCGGACATTCACACAAACATAAATTTTTGGCTGTTGACTTCTTATAGTGATAAAAGACATATATGTAGAATTTACCATCTTAAGCACCTTTAACAATTGCAGTTCTTAGGTTGATCCTTTTTGAAAGCTTTAGAAACTTACATAATTCAAAAACTTACATTCTCATTAATGCACTTAGTGACCTAGGAGGTGGATTACATGAAAACCTTTCACTGAGGCTCTAACTTATAGCCACAAGCAACTGTAACCACCAACCACCATCTCTCTATTCCGTGTATTTGTTTGTTTTCTTGTCCTGAAGGATTCTTATGTTGAGCTGCTCATATTAATCCAGTTTTTCAATGAAATTTCCCCTTCAGGGAAAATCAAGAAACCAAAAGGTTAATGAACTCAGTCATTTGAGGGAACCATGTAGGCACCATAGAAAAATCTAAACTCTCGGGTTACGGTGTAATGTGCTCTACACCCGCCTTGATTGGAATGAGTTTATGCATTAGATCCCATACACAAATGGATGCATTTAGCTGCGTTCACAGCACATCCGCAAACTCATTTACCGGATCCATAAGCACTTGTAAACATTGCTAATGGAGTTTGCTAAATGAATATTATAAACGTAATCCAAATGAGCTCTCCATGGAAATTGCAAATCATATGAAAAATATAGTGCATTTGGTTATAGCACATTTCAGGAACGGTATATTTTAGTTAATTGTGTTAGTACATTATACATGGCTAAATGTCAGTACTAGACCTAGACAAGAATTTGCTCTCCCTACTTGCTTAACAACATTCACCTGAGGGTGTTGAGTATTACACAATCTATGGATCAGATGTCCTCATGACTAAAGCAGGCCTTCCTAGCTCACAGGGTTTCTATGGGAAGAAGCTAAGGCTCTTGAGAAGCTGAGTAAACTCCTTTTGTCTATTAAAGTAACAATAGGATTTCTGAAACCAATTCCAAAATGGTGCTCTGGAGGCCTAAAATAACTTTCAAAAGAGTGATTCACACTGGAATTTGACTCAATGTTCTTAAATGAACGCAAAAGTATAGAAGCAACTTTAAGTATAATGGTGGCCTTTTCTTTCTTCAGATGCTGTCATATTTTAGCTATATAATTCATATGAAAATTCTGTACTAAAATCACTTCTTGCCCAAAACAGAAGCAAAGCATAAGCCAGATCTTCAAAAAGTTATCTTCTCCTGGTGATGGACTGGTTTCAGGTACCACTCAGCTAAAATTGCTGCTCCAAAGCAAAAGCCTGATACTTACAGGAACTCAGTCCTCTCAAAACGTATACTATTGTTGTTTTGCAAAATGAGAGACAAATAGGAAACTACCAAACCATATGGAAAAATGGATCAGTGCCACAACCAGCAACAGCCCACCCAGGACAACAACCCACTGTCACGAGCCAGTTTTCTTTAAGTCAGAATTTAGAAGTCATACTTTATTTCTAAGATCAATAGGTAGGTTAAGTAATGACCCTAGGAATTGTCGGTCTGAAAGGACGGGGACTTAACAACTGACATCTCTGATGAGTCCTTGCTTCACACTTAGAACTAAGAGAAGAAAGCTGAACGGAAGGGCCTCACCAGTCATGTGACTGTTTCAATTCCAGCAAGATCACCTACAGCCTCAGCCTCCTGTGCCATTGGCCTCCAGTCCAGTCACACCTGGAGCCTTTCAGCCAGAACACAAGTCATAGTGGTGAACTCCGTAACTCTAGAAAGTTCTGTAAGAATGGTCTCTGCTTGTTCCCATTTAGTTGGTCAACATTTATTTCAAGATTAACTCATGTGATGTTTCAGAGACTGATGAAATACACTGCATCTAGTTTATAGAAAGACAGTTGAGGTGTCTATTCTGAAATAAACTATCCCCAAGGTGTCACTTGTTTAATAAACAGACTTCCTAGGAAAAAAAATATTGGCCACACTATTATGGACCATAAGGAAACTGATTGCTCCATAGTTTACCTTCCATGAGTCAATACTTATAGAAATGTAGCTGATGTGATTGTTGCTGTCACTACCACCGACAGATGTTGTCTTGCCTTACAAGTCTTGCCCAATAAACCTATCATAAGTTAAAATTATCACAAAGTTGAAAATATATTTAGTATATCCCATCTACCAAACACAGTATGCCTCAGAGTATCAGTTGTTTCGCCAGGTGTTCTCATAACTGCCAAGGAGCTGAGATTCACCTGTCGCCCAACATTTTCACACAGTATCGTACTGTTGTGTCTAGCTACTGAGGAAGCTGAGATCTACGGATGGAAATTAGAAGTCAGTATGGGAAGGAAAGTCTGTGAGCCTCTTATCTCCAAGTAGCCAGCAAACAAAACAGAAGTGGATCTGTGGCTTAGGTGGTAGCTTTGAGCAAAAAAGCTAAGAAACAGTATCAAGGCCCACTATTCTCTGTCTCACTTGCTCGCTTGCTCTCTTGCTCGCTCACACGCCTGCTCACAGTCACACACAACATACACACACACACATTATAAAGTGAACCATCATATATCAAAGACTATCAGTGTCAGATTCAGGTTTGTTTTTTACTGACAGTTTTGGGGTGTTTTTTTTTTTTCTCCTTGGCAATTGGGATCTTGCTGAGGTGGGTCTCCAACTCCTGCAGATATGGACTATAACACCAGACTATAAACATTGTTTCATTCCCCCTTGGATGCTATTTCTCAGGTTCTTCCTTCAAAGGAAATTGTAAGAATCAGGAGCTAGGTCCATAGACAGCAAAACAACCATGAAAATAGAACCCTTTCTAATATATACCGGTCCCCAAGCAACAAAAGAACAGAGTCTCCGGTCTGGCCTTTTCCTTTCTTAGTCTCCTAGTATTACTCCATTGTTACCCAGTTTTTATTCTTTGTTAATTTGGGTGGAGTTCTCAGGCTAAGTAAAGACTAAATAAACAAATACTATGGTTAGTAAGTTAGTATACTTACTGAAAATTAGTATACTTAGCAAAAATGCTCAAGTTTTAGGAAATTAGGTCAAATTTTAGGCATCTGATTATACTGAAGAAAACTTGTCACAGTTGCTTTTTCTTATTTAGATTTATTTCTTCTGATTGTGAAAGTGTTTTAAGAAATCACAGTGGCCTGAAATTATCATCATGAATAATAATTATCATCTTACAGGTGATGTAGAAATAAGTATTTATTTGGCCCCAATAAGAGGATTGTATTTTGTGATTTTCTTTTTTAGAGATCCCCAACTTCTACTTTCAACAGGACTCAAGACACTATTTGGGATAAAAAGTCTTGATTACCCAAATCTAGAGACGACAGTACAAAATGTACTTATTTTCTCCTTAATGGGCATACCTCAGATGCTATTGAGAGTCGGAAATGTCTGTCTTTTTTACATCACTATGGGATTTTTTTTTTTTTGCAACAGACAATCTTTAAATAAGACATAAAAATGTTCTCATAATGAAGCTTGTGTCCTACACTTCCAATTAGTTGAGCCGGTTTTCAATGCGTTTTTCTGTTTCTCCCATTCCATTTAAACAAAGAGGTGACAAAAACTCAACATAATATTCTAGACAAGGATATGCTGTCAATTTATATAATGGCACCTTAATATTTTCCACATTATTCTCACTCTTCTTCCAGTGACTTATTTTTAGCCCTGTTGCACATTGAGCAAAGCTCATGATCTTTTCCTTGGAAGGTTAGGGCTAATTCAATACCCATCATGGTGTGTGATTAGCTTAAATTGTTCTTTCAGATGTGGATCACCTCACACTTGCCTGTTTCAAATTTCATCTTCATCATACCATCCAATTATCTAGTTAGTTTTGTTAAGTCTTGCTGGAGTCCCTTGTGATTTCTTATTGGGCTGAAATTTTAGGGGCATTAAATAATATCGCTCTTTTATTCACCTCATCTTAGAAATGGGTAATAAATATATCCAACAATGAAGATCTCTTCTGGTACAGATCTCCAGGGCATTCTATTAACCTCATTCTGCATCCACAACTAGACCTAACCCTCATTCTCTCGGGCTCTTCCCTGGTCTTTTTCAGTCCCTGATCTGGCTTTTTCCTCAGAGGCTACAATGATAATATCATTACCAGTTGCTTGGAAGACAAGATGCTTGTATAAGTTTAAAAAAAAAAAATCACTAGCTCTCTTGGCAGTGTCCCGATGATCAAAAGCTAAGCAACAACCAGGGTATGCAATACTGTAGGCCTGAGTTATGCGAATGAGCAGTTCCCCTTTCCTTCCTTCCTTCCACTCTGATTTCCTCTTTTTCTTCCTCTCTTCCTCCTTCCTTCCCTCTGCCTTCCTTTCTTCTTCTTCCACCTTTCCTCTTCTCCTTTTGGCTGACTTCCCTCCCTCCCTCCCTCCCACCTTTTCTTTCCTCCTTCATTCCTTCCATTACCAAAACAAAAGGCTTATTTCCTTTTATTTATGAGCCGGCTGGGCTGACTTTTGAACCTTCTACCCATGACTTGTCCTCATATGTTTAGAATGGTGAATGGATTTGTGTTTGGTTTGGTTTGTTATGCTGGGAACTGAACTCAAGGCTTTGTCCATGCAAGGTCTAGTAACTGGATTTGGTTTGAAGCTCTCATATTTTGTAATGATGATGATTCAAACAAAGTGCATTATTCACCTTCCTTGATGGAAAGCACATATTTTAAAAACAGTTTTAAAAATAAAGAAAAGAACATGGTTTCAGTGTCATATTGAGAAAAGTTTTACATTACTGAATGATTCAATATGAGGAGTCAATCAAAAATTCATTGCTTTGAACTTTGGCCAAACAATGAAATGAAACACATCTTTTTAAAATATATATATATATATATTTTATTATCAAACTGAATTACAGAGAGGTTACAGTTTCATACATTAGGCATTGTATACATTTCTTGTACTCGTCCCTCATTCCCCCCTCCCCCCTTTCCCTTCCCCCCTCATCCCTTTCCCTTCCCCCCTCATGAGTTGTTCAGTTCATTTACACCACACAGTTTTGCAAGTATTGCTTTTGTAGTTGTTTGTCTTTTTTTACCCTGTGTCTCTCGATTTTGGTATTCCCTTCCAATTTCCTAGTTCTAATACCAGTATACCCGGTTTCCAATATACCCAGATAAGATACAGAGAAAGTGTAGGTACAACCACAGGAAGGGGATACAAGAAGATCATCAATAATAGAGGCTACAATTACATATGGCACGTTGAAAGTAGTTACAACAATCGTTTCCATAACATGGAGTTCATTTCACTTAGCATCATCTTATGTGTTCATAAGGGCATAGCTATTGGGCTCCTGTGATCCTCTGCTGTGATTTGCCTAAACCTGTGCTAATTATTCCCTATAAGGGAGACCATAGAGTCCATGATGAAACACATCTTAACAAGCTGATTATATGTCACTCTTGTGGCATAGTTCATGGTCTCTTAATTTAAATTCAATATGTGCTATACCTTGCCATGCTAACTACTCAGAATTTCACACTATACTCATATGTAGTGTAACTCTGTCCTGCTGGATTAATAACTACATGCCATCTCAGAACTCTGAGGTAAGTACTAGCTCACTTAATCCTATAATTATAGTTTGAAAACACACACATGGTAAGGGGTTTCATTTGTTTTCCAGATTCTGGTGTCAACTAGAAAAACAAAGCAGAGGAAGAAATTATCCAGACAGGACATCCAAAATGGATGTCAAAATTTGGACATCGAATTATGGATTATAGTTCAGATGATTCTAAAGTGGCTATTAATCAACCATTTACAGCACAAACTATCTCCTCACCAAGGAATTCTGTGAAACAAGATTGTATTAAATAATGTAGGCAAGTGCAGGTGAAATCATGATGCTTCGTTGGGAAAAGCTGTACCTCATGGTTCTCAGTCTGCTTCCAGGCTTAAACTTGAAAGTTGAATTCATTCATACATAATTTATAGATTCAGGCTAATGCTTGCTTCTTCCTTTGAGCTTGACATGTCATGAGATCTTCCTAGTCTGTTTATGAATGGTTTTGGAGAAGTGACCAGCTACTAACATTTCCATTCTATCCCTAAGCCAAATGATTTGGGGTTCTATAAAGTAGAGGAGAATCAAATCAAGGCAGACCTCATAAGAAAATGAAGAGGGATAGTGCCAGTAGCTTATAAGCCTAGGTAGTCAGACTAAGATCTGAAGATTGAAGTTAGAAATCAGCACAGGCAAGAAAGTCTGTGAGATTCTTATTCCCAATAAACACCAAAACAAACCACCAAAAAAAGGCAGACATGGAACTGTGGTTCAAATGGTAGAATGCCAGCCTTAAACGAAAAGGCTAAAGTGTAGCACCCAGTCCCTGAGTTCAAGCCCAAATACCAGCATACACACACAAAAAGAAGATGAAGAGGAACTTGTCACAGGTGGATGATAATAACCTGAGGGAACGTTCCAGATCTCCGCTTCCTTGGCTTGCAATTAAACAGCCTCTATCCCAGTGGGAAAGGCCTGTACCCTGACTTCATTATTCATTTACTCATTCAACAATTTATTGACTGCCACTCTTTGATACTATTTTAGATATAATTGAGGATAAAGGTGAAAACCATCATCAGAACTTAATAAAAAGTCCACCCTCCTGGCCCTACTCTGTCTACATTTCCTTATCTTAATTGTGTTTTGGTGTTTTCATCATTTCTCGATCTCCTGAAGATGGTTACCATACAGAGAACAGCAGGCAAATACTCTATTTGCCTTTGTTGTGTTTTCCCTTGCCTTCTCTACTTCTTTTATGAGCATGTTGTCATGCTAACCACAGCACCCCGAACATAAAATGCAACAGCATGGAGAACATGTTTTGGGGTTGGCTAACCCCCAGAAGCCTGAACAGCCACTAAAGATATTCACATGAAAACCTGGCTGATGTCACCCAGTCTTGGCATCAGGATTTCTGAAATAATCAGTTCCAGTGAATTTCTATTTTCAAATCCATTTAGTGAAATGAGAAATGTTTCACCATCAGCAAATTATTCTTTAGTTATGAGATGCTATTGGGTTTTAGGCATTATCTTAACAATAGAGAGGGGAAAGAAGCAAATTCGAAGTTAACACTTTTTATTTTGCTAGAGGGAAAAGAAGAAGGTGAATCCATTTCCTCTTTATTACCGCCGAAATCCTTTATCTTTATTTTGTTTTTGTTTTTAATTTGGATTGACAGAATTTTTAAGTAGCCTAGTTTCTTGCTTGCTACTAAGCAATTTATTTTTGTGAAGCTTAAGGCCTCTTAACTTTTTTCTGTTATTTAGTAAGTCTCTGGTGCTTATGTTACGATAGACTCGTGACCTTTATTCTTAGTTAAAATAGATGATTCAATAATATCCTATCATATTAATATGTGAAACTGCAGTGATTCAATTTTTAAAAAATATTTTTCTAAGTTTCACAAACATGAAAATACATCCTTATCAATTCATTCTTTCGATGGAAAGCACTATTTTTGTTTCCTAATAATCACTCCCCTAGATCCTAGGGGACTCATGAGTTTTGTTTCTCACCGCTATCTCTTTATTACTCTCTGACCATTTAAATCATTTCTCTCTTTAAAATTCCCATTTAAGCCAGGTGTGGTGGCTCACACCTGTAATCCTAGCTACTCACAGTCAAAAGCCAGCCTATGCAGGACAGACTATGTGACTCTGATCTCCAGTGAATCATCAAAAAGCTGGAAGTGTAGGTGCAGTTCAAGTGATAACCTTGGGTGAGAAAAGCCCTCAGTATCAGAAGAGAGAGGGAGAGAGAGAGAAACAGTGAGTGAGACAGAGACAGAAAGAAATAGAGAAAACATCTTGGAATAATTGGGTGAGAAAAGCCCTCAGTATCGGAAGAGAGAGTGGGGGCGGAGAGAGACAGAGAGAGAGACAGAGGAGAGAGACGGAGAGAGATAGAGAAAGAAACAGAGAAAACATCTTGGAATAACTGATTATCATGTGGGATTTGCTGAAATTGCTGTGCAAAACTGGCAGGTTCTGAGGAAGTAGCCAAGAGGCCTTTAGCTCTCTGATCATCTAGCTATTAAGCAGTCTTGCCACACACTTGGTCACACCCTCCCTCTCATTCCTATTCCACCAATGCAATGTGAAATCCAAAAACTTGGAGGAAGGAAAAATTGGGAGAAACACATTAAATTAGCTTTTGCCATGCAAAAGTCCTCTAAAAGGGCTGGGGATATAGCCTAGTGGCAAGAGTGCCTGCCTCGGATACACGAGGCCCTAGGTTCGATTCTCCAGCACCACATATACAGAAAACGGCCAGAAGCAGCGCTGTGGCTCAAGTGGCAGAGTGCTAGCCTTGAGCGGGAAGAAGCCAGGGACAGTGCTCAGGCCCTGAGTACAAGGCCCAGGACTGGCCAAAAAAAAAGTCCTCTAAAAGATTCTGGTTGAGGTATTTTGAAGTTCCTCATTCATTTTTTTCAGAATTTTTTTTTTCAAATAAAGATGTAAATCAGTAGAAAAGCATCCCACCTGGTTCTTAATATGTAGCCCAAATTCTGACACAACTGAGTCATATAAAAGAAATAATGTAAAGAAGCATGTAATTCAGGCCTACTGGAATGTGTCTATAATCCCAACACTTGGGGGCTGAGCCAAGATGATTATGAGTTTGAGGCCAGTTCGAGCTACATAATGAGATCCCACTCAATCAACAGCAACAACCACACAAACAAGCAAACCAAAGAAAGCATATAAAATTAATATAATCTGAAAGCGTGATAGTATAAACTATGTTAAATAATCTCCATGCTAAGTGATACAGCTATGTATCTTCCTTTGCCCAAAGCTTTGTGGAACTGAGAGGGAAAGATGTCCTTGGAACAGCAGAAAACATAACTAATAACTAAGTTGAGCCATTTTCTCCCAAATTTCTGACCAGTCTATGCATGTTGGAGCCCATATTACCCTCACCTGGAGTTTTCAAGTAAGACTCCGAAGCCCTTCTTACCTAGAAAACACACTTTGAGATGCTGATAGACGTTCAAGCGCAACAGCTTATCACATTCATCTATTTGTCTGTCAACATCCTTGTCTGTATTTAGTGTAATTCATCCTGTGAACACAAAGAGGATACCAGTATACAATTGTGTCTGGCTGCCCTGAAAGAGCTAACCACTGCCAGTATTTATAAGAATGGAGGTAAGAGCAAAGTGTTTGTTAAAAGATCTCGTTCTAAGCACCCTGCTGTCTAAAGTAAATAATAAGAAAGTAATCCAGATTAATGTATATACAATACCCAGGGTACCAAAATCAAATACAGTGACAACAGGGGCTAAACCATAGGGAAGAAAAAATGCAAGAACACTTTTATCTCCAATTAAACTGGGGGAAAAAAAAAGGAAGAAAAGGTGTGGTTCAAATAGTCGGGCAAAAAAGCCAACCAAGACCATAAAGGTCTGTGTTCAAAACCTAGTACTGGCACAAAAATGAACAGTATATATAAATAAATAGGTTAAAAAAAACTAGATGTAAAAGTATGGATCAATTTTAAAGTTCAAAATCAAATTAAAACCCCCTAAAGATAAAAAAAGAAAAAGCCAAAGATATCCATCTAGGATTGGTGAGCACACAAATGGAGAAGTTGGTGAATGCCTGCTAAAGATTGGGGTAACTGAGCCAGAAAGTCTCCCTCTTTCCAAGATCTAGCCTAGAGTAAGGAAATACACAAATGAATATTTTCAGAACCAGAATTGTATCAAATACACCCAGAATGTGAATAAATTCAACTGGGGATAAACTACAGTGACACAAATTATGCCCATCAACCCAGACACTCCTTACAGAACCCAAATCTTCTGAGATTTTTCTGTAATAAACGCAAGAGTATTTAATAAAAATCTTCAATGGATCAGAAAATAGCTATTGTTTCTCAGGTTTTTAAGAACTAACTTTTAATAGGTTCTTCTGATGGTCTGTGTTTTTAAAGTTAAAGCAAACAAATTCGGTACAATGTCAGCTGGAAGTGTGGCTCACGTGGTAGAGTACCTACCTAGCAAATGTGAGGCCTTGAGTTCAAACCCCGGCACTGCTAAAAGAAAAAAACAATCAAAACATGAGCTGCTTCTTTGGATTAAGCCCTGGAATTCTTACTCATTTTCTTTGACCGTACAGGAGGTGACCCAGTGCCCTAATTTTGATCATCACTTTGTAAAACTCCAATGTGGAACTTAGTTACTTGATTTAAAAAAAAAAACAACTACAACACTCCAGTACAAAGTCTGAGTAGTAAATATTTCTATTCAAAGTGTGAACACAAACATGTTTTCTTAACAGTTTATCCACGGGAAAATATTTTTAGAGATGGGTGATGTTGTTCTTGCTCTAAGTGCTCCTAGAGCAAAATTGTGTGTGATTGACTTCAAAAACACAAAACAGCATTAATTTAAAAAGCCAGGTGCCAAGAACCAAGCAAAGTCACACGGTGCATTTTTCATGTGTTTTAGCCTCTATGACTCTTTGGACCCGCGTTGAGTCCCCGGACCTCCTGTGTCAGGTCCGTTGCTCGCATTACACATTGCACCAAGCAAAAGTCCAGATCGTGGGCCACGGGTGCTCAGGGAAATTCTAATTGATTCAACAAAAGAGCATTGAAAAGCTGCATAGTCACAAACAAGCACAAAGTAATGACAGTAAAAGAAATACCGTTTCCTTCTGTTGCTAGCCTTTGGTTAGAAGGAGATTTGTGTGGTTTCTGACAGAGAAGGTGAGTATAGCAGCAATCAAACCACCAAGGCGAGGGTTACTAGCCAAAGACAATGAGAAAGTTGAAAAGCTGACGTCTACCATTCATTGGGGAAAGGGACTAGAAAGTCTGGATGACAAAATCTGCAATAAAACAAAATATGCATTATTAGCTATAAAACGAAAATCAACTTCTCAGGCCTTACAGACAGTTTCTCTGTTTCTGCCTTCTGAATGGCTGGGATTGCAGCTAGGTGCTGTCCTGTACAGACTCAACTGGCTTTCAGGAATAATCAAAACTAAACCAGGTGTTTTGTTTTTCTAATGTCACTTGTGGGTGAACTTGGGGTCTACGTGCCGTTCTTGAGCATTTTTATTTTTGTCACTCAAAGTTACTGCTCTACTACTTGAGCCACAGCTCCACTCCTGGCTTTGTGGTGGTTCATTGAAGAGAAGTGTCTCGTGAACTTTCCATCTCCTTCCGGCTTCAAACCACAATCCTGGGATCTCAGCCTCCTGAGGAGCTAGGAGTTTCGCTAGGAGCACTGGTGCAATGTGACTAAGACTTCTTACTCAAGGAAGTACAAGTATTTTCAAAGACTAAACGTGCTAGAGCCAAGAGAATATGGGAATTCCCAATATTATAACCGTTTTTTCTTTACAAAAGGGGGTTGTTGTGGTTTTTTTGTCTGAGGAAGAGAGCACTGCTCTCTGCGTGTGATTCATAATTTCTCCCTCTGATTCTTCAAGGCAGAAGCTGTCCTCCCTTTAGCCCTGTCAGAACCAGACACGGTATCCGGAACCCAGACTCCGATGGTTTTGTCTTCTATCACTTAATTCACATGGTAGATAATAACAACTGATTTCTCAATCACAGAGGGAAAAAAAAACAACCCTTAGTGGGAAAATCTTCATCTTCATGTACTAAAGCAGGAGAGCAGGAGAGAGGCCACTCAATGTGTTTCGGTTTTTTCAGGGGAGACAACCAACTTGTCATACAAGATTTTCTTACCACCGCATCTATTTGGTCACTTATATTTGAACTGACAACGTCTTATCCTGTTTAATGCACAAATATTGGCAGCATAGGAAACTGAAGAAGTATGATATACTCTTTGAATGTAAGTTTGCTCTGTTACTTTTTGGTGTTTGGGGTTTGGGGTACGTATGTGTGTGTGCGTGTGTGTGTGTGTGTGTGTGTGTGTGTGCCTGCCTGCATGTTCATGCACACTTATGCACTTGTACGCAAGCGCTCGCCAGTCATGGGACTTGAACTCACAGCCTGTGTGCTGTTGCTGAGTTTCTGTGTTCAAGGCTATCCCTCTATCACTTGAGCCACAACTTCTGTTCTTTTGGTGGTTAATTAGAGAGGAGACTCTCATGGACTTTACAGCACGGGCTGGCTTCAAATTACAATCCTCAGATCTCAGCCTCTTGAGTAGCCAGGATTACAGGAATGAACCACCCATATTTGACTAAATTTGCCCTTTCTTTTTTCCTTTCTTCCCTTCTTTCTTACTTTTCCTTTCCTTCTTTCCTTTATTTATTTATTCATTTATTTTTGGTGCGAGTACTGGGGCTTGAACTCAGGACATCAAGCTCTTCCTCCTTCCACTCCAATGGTGCTCTACTGCTTGAGCCAAAGCCCAAGCCTCCATTCCCAGACCACCCATCTTTAAATGTGCAAACGATGAATACCACGCTGTCACCTAGAAGATGGCTCTGTTACTCGTTTCCCTGAGCATGATTCCTATTTACTTCTTATCAAATATCTACCCTCTCCACTTTTAGTAGCAGCTAGAGATAAATCCTTCCCTTTGCTATTTTAATAGATGAAAAAATGCGGGTATTCGGTATTTGAGGAGTACTTGGATCCTGAGTTTACCATAGGCAACAGTGACTCTCGCAGAAAGTCAACTTCAATGATAACGGTGGCAGATCTCGTTTTCTAATTAAGTCACACTGTGTTCTGCTCTCACACGAGGCCCTTCTTCCCCTCCATCCCACGCGCCACCAATAGCTTGTTCCCTTCCTTCCCACTGTGCCATCCTTTATCAACCAGAGCAGTCAAATCAACTCTTAGAGTGTTCTTAAAAGCACCATACGCCCAACAGAAGAGCCCTTGAATTACTCCGTCTACCAGAACCTACTATACATCACAACAGATTATTAACAGAGAGCAAAAACGATGGCGCTGTGTGATCTTATACCCCGTCAGAAACTGCCAGCTGCGAGCACTCCTTGATCCCTTTATTGTGTCTCCTAGAATCTCATTTCTACCAACTGAATTAGTCCATCACCTACAGGCTGCTTGGAATCAAGTGACTTCTGACCTAGAGCTTAGCCATTTGACTTCTTTCTTTTAGGCACCATCTATTTCTTTTTGAAGAGAGAGTGAAAGACAGAGAAGTCGTTAACAAGCTGGCTAAAGGAAAAATAATAACAATGAGCCAAAGAAGTTTTCTATTTAACTTATCTGAGCGCATTCGGGGGAATGAGGATAGAGTTTTCTCATAATGAAAGGGGGAGACTGGCAGGGCCAAGATAATTAAAGAACTTAAGTAAATAATGTTTTATTTTGTAATACACAAATTCTCCTGATAGATTCTTTTCAGCTCTGAGATTCTTTTCTGGTTCTTTTGTCAAAGCTTAATCTTGATTGTGCAAAATAGGCTAGTTCTGCTATGTTTTCTATCTTCTCCAGGCTTAAGAAACTATATCTGTTTTCATAGGATCCTTATATTCTAAAGGAAGATGGGTTTTACATCCTCATATCAAATAGTGTATGATCAAAAACTGGGTAGGCACCTCCCCCTACTCTAATCTGTTTCCAGAAGCCACTTTGAAATAAAAAAGGAGTGCCAAGACATTCTCAATATATTTGTCCTACAAAACACAGTAGGTGACCAAATAAATGATCTTAGGTGGCAAAACCTACTAAACTGCAGTTGGGATGGGAATATGGCCTAGTGGTAAAGTATTCGCCTCATATACATGAAGCCCTGGGTTCGATTCCTCAGCACCACATATACAGAAAAAGCCAGGAGTGGTGCTGTGGCTCAAGAGGTAGAGTGCTAGCCTCGAGCAAAAAGAAGCCAGGGAAAGTGTTCAGGCCCTGAGTCCATGCCCCAGGACTGGCAACAAAAACAAAACAAATTAAAATGCGGTTAGGGCTTCTGTGACGTGGCAGATGAGAGGAACCCAGAGAAGACGCTTTACACGCTGTCCCCAAGAAGCAAAGGCAGGGTTGGAGATGGTCAGTTGAAGCAGTCCCGGAAGGAGCAGCTATGCCTGCACACAGAGCTGAGATCACCTTCCTACAGTCGAGCTGGCTACCAAGAACGAGAGCTCCATGCCCATGGTCTTTGTGCACACAGCTCCGCTTCCGGCCTTTTGGGTGGTTAAGAACCTCACAGACTTTCTTGCCAGGGCAGGCTCAGAACTGTGATCCTCAGCTCTCAGTTGACTGAATAGTTAGGATTACAGGCGTGAGCCATTGAGGCCTGGCACTCACACATTTTTCCTAGGGAAAAAAAGATAGTCATAGTACTAGTCATACAACAAAAGTCATGCAACTCTCCCTCTGACCGTTACATAAAATAGTTAAACTAAATTCCTTCAACTTACCACATCAAATTGTAACACTGGGCCAGGCCCGAGCTACTCAAGAGACTGAGATCTGAAGATCCTGGTTCAAAGGCAGCCCAGGCAGGAAAGTCCACAAAACTTTTTTTTTTTAAGTCCACAAAACTTTTATCTCCAATTAACCACCAAAAAGCAAGACATCGAACTGTGGGTCAACGAACAGAGAAATCATCTTGATAGGAAGAGCCAAGTGAGCACTTAAGACCCTGACTTCAAGCCCCAGTACCAACACACACACACACACACACACACACACACACACACAATTATATTACTATTAGTTCCGACATCTATATGCTAGATACATTATGAAATATACAAACGATTTGGTTACAAAATTTTAGTACTAATATTCCTCAAAGATTATCATCTTCTTTAGTGTTGTAGAAGCCAATTTTACTGAGAGTTCAAAGATTCGAGTTTTATTTGGCTGCTTGTTTGAAATATGTCCTTTATCCTCCCAATCCACTTGCATGGGTCACTATACAAATGAAACATATTACAACCTAAAGATTTAGCTACTTAGAAGAGTTAGATACCTTACCTATGCAGCCATAATGGATTAGTTATAGTATCAGTGCTGTGCTTACACACTTTTACTTAAGGCTGAGTTCCATTTTTCAGGAGGGTAAGCATGTAGCTTATGTCAACTTCAGACTACAAGCATACTTTATGCCTACTTCTTTACTATCGTGATAGTACATTGTTATGTGTTTGTATTTTATCTTAGGTCTGCACGAAGTGGCATTGAATGCTAGTGTAATAAGCTGCCACAGAAAACATACAGAGTAGTTTCCATTGATTCAGGTAAGAAACAAACTGAAGAAGGGACAGCCCTGCTTTATTGTGACAGGAAAAGATAAGATTGGCACAAAGATTTAAATAAGTTGGTAATGTAAAGTTGCTCATAAATCTAAAGTTAAGATCCTGGGCAAACAAAAGGGAACCCTACTTCATTGTTGGTGGGAATGTAAACTGGTTCAGCCACTCTGGCAAGCAGTATGGAGATTCCTCAGAAGGCTAAATATAGAACTCCCCTATGACCCAGCAGCCCCACTTTTGGGTATCTATCCAAAAGACCACAAACAAAATCACACTAATGCCTCCAGCACAACAATGTTCATCGCAGCACAATTTGTCATAGCGAGAATCTGGAACCAACCCACATGCCCCTCAGTAGACGAATGGATCAGGAAAATGTGGTACATATACACAATGGAATTTTATGCCTCTATCAGAAAGAATGACATTGTTCCATTTGTAAGGAAATGGAAGGACTTGGAAAAAGTCATACTAAGTGAAGTGAGCCAGACCCAAAGAAACATGGACTCTATGGTCTCCCTTATTGGGAATAATTAGTACAGGTTTAGGCAAGTCACAGCAGAGCATCACAAGGCTCAATAGCTATACCCTTATGAACACATAAGATGATGCTAAGTGAAATGAACTCCATGTTATGGACACGATTGTTATATCACAGTTGTAACTACTTTCAGGGTCCCATGTGTATCTGTAGCTTCTATTATTGATGAGGTTCTTGTATCACCTTCCAGTGGTCGTACCTACACTATCTCTGTAATCTTATCTGAGTATATTGGAAACCGTGTATACTGGTATTAGAAGTAGGAAATTGAAAGGGAATGCCAAAATTGAGAGACACAGGGTAAAAAAAGACAAACAACTACAAAAGCAATACTTGCAAAACGGTTTGGTGAAAATGAACTGAATACCTCAGGGAGGGAAAGGGTAAGGGGGAGGGGGGAGGGGGATATGAGGGACAAGGTAACAAACAGCACAAGAAATGTATCCAATGCCTAACATATGAAACTGTAACCTCTCTGTACATCAGTCTGATAATAAAAATTTGAAGAAAAAAAAAAAGATCCTGGGCAAAATGAATTGTGAAAGAGGAAGGAGAAAGAAAATAGAAGCTCAAATTGTCATGTTTTGTGTCCTTTGGAAGTTAGGGATCAAATCCCCTAAAGTCTTGGGGTATCTTCTTGGAAGATATCTACCTTTCATTTTTCTTTGGTCTGAAACTTGAGTTCTGAATCTCCCTTCCCTAAGGCTCGAGCAAGGTGGGAGAGCCACGAATGTTTACCATTGACATACTTTCAGTGCATCCTGATAGCACCGTGCATTCCTGGGCTGAACGCTCTCAGGTTTCCTTAAAGCCAAAATTCTGTCTGGGCCCCAGCAGATCTCACTTAAAACCAGCCCTAGCAAGACAAACCCAAGAGACTCTTATTTCCAATGAACTAGCAAAAAGCCAGAAGTGGAGTTGCGGATCAAGTGGTAGAATGCTCATCTTAAGTAGAGAAAGCTAAACCAGAGCCTGAAGCCTTGAGATCTAAGACTCTCTACTGGTACACACAAAAGAGCAAAAACAAATAATAGTAAATAAAAAGGCAGAATTGTGGATGCGAATTTCATTTCTCCAATTGAATTTTAAATAGGAGTGCTGCCGCATGAAAGGCTTCTGTGTGAAGTCCAGGGTCAGGGTTCCAGTTTTCTAAAGGTCAAGAGACAATGGAAGTCAGGCACCGGTAGTTCAAGCCTGTACTCAGGAAGCTGAGCTGTGAGGATTGCAATTCAAAGCCAGCCTGGGGCAAAAAGTCTCTGAGACTTTTATTTCCAATGAACCACCCAAAAAACTGGAAGCAAAGCCGTGGCTCAAGCGGTAGAGCGCTAGCTTTGAGCACAAAACCTCCGAGACAGTCAAGCCTCATAACTGGCACAAGAAAAAATAAAAATGAAAATAAGAAAGAGGCAATGGTATCAGGCAACTCTCCCTGTAAGCTTCTGTCCAGTCACCAGCTTCCTGTGGTTAAAAGGCAGGGACGGTAGCGGATCTTCCTGACCCCAGCTTTCTGATCTTTGGATTGCAACTGCAGCTGAGTAATCAGAGAGCATCGAATTTTTCCATTGTAGCCTTCTCATTCCTCAGCCTCTGTGGTGTTGTGGCAGTCATTCCTAAAGGCTAAGATTTTCTAAACCCTCAATTCCCTCTATTACATCCCTTTCCGTTTGTATTTTATAACCAAACCTGATTATGAGTGCCTGATTCGGGAGGGCTGCCTAGAGTGATGGGTTAAGAGCACGTGCCACAGACTTTAACCCAAGTCTCTGGAAGAGAACTTCTAGAGCTAGGGAAGTGGTACATTTATTCACAGGTATGTTAATTGAACCCTATGTAAGTTATAATATATCAAACTCAACATAGCAAAAAAGTTCCTTCAGTACAAATCTTCAAAAAATCCAATCTTCAGAGATAAGATGGTGTGGCCATTTTGTTCTCTGGATTTTTTTTTTTTGAAGTCTGACATTAGTAGAATGACTGTACATAATTATTTTAATTTTGAAATTACAAAAATCAAACATTCAAAAGAATAAAATGACTCCTCAAACCCTCTATTCCTGTCCCTTCGTAACTATTTACCTTGGTAAGTTAAGTTGGTGATGTGTTTTTTTCCCCCTGTTCTGAAGGACAATCGTTTTGCTCCCTCTGGGAGTGTTAATACTTCAGTCATTTAATCTCCTAATTTGCTGTTTTTGGGTGAAGAAGGAAACCTCCAATGAGGAGAGGAAATGCTGAGAGGAAATTACTCGAACAGAACTTAATAGTTTTGTGATATGAAGCTGTGATCACATTTTTTTCACAGTATGAGTCAGTCACATAAATGTTTAGTTTACTTAGTTTCTTAATTTGATATGAAACTAAACTGGGCAAAACTTGTCTGCAAAAAACGTTATTTTTCACGAGTTACACTACACTGATTTCCTTATTAATATAGAATCTCATATTTGTTAAGGAAACCAGTTTAAGTGGGCTTTTGGTCAGCATAAAGCTCATTTTCAAAAGCATGTCTATAAATGAATTACTGGCTGATGCTCTAATTTCAATAAACCTGCCTTCTACATGGGGATTTGAAGACTGTGGTTATAGTTACCATTAGTGTCAACACACTGTAACTGGGATTCATTATAAAACTCTCTGGAGAATTCTAATATGATTACATTCCCTTTGTAATTCACAAAAAAAAAATGGAGCTTTTCAAAAGATAACCATTCACTGAGATGAGATGAGAACCATCTGGTTCACATTATAAATCGTATCCTTATTTTTGTGGTATGTCATTGTGTGTTCTATTAGCACGAGAGAATGAAATTGGGGACGGTTGGTTTTATTTATTTATTTTTGTCCTTATCAGAATAGAAAGAGGGTTGAACATCAGCTATCAGGACAGCCTTTGCCTGATGCCTGGCCAGGGTTCCCATCAGACCCAATTCCTCAAACTCCTTTTCTTGATATAATCGGGTACGCTCCTAAAGGGTTTTTATTTACTAGCAAATATCTAATACTAATTATTTTCTTTTAAATTGAATACCAGGTTTTTTTGGATTTTTTTATTACCTATCTGTATTATTCTCTTGTACAGACAGAATATGTAGTAATCAGCTTGGTACTTGGAAGGTTCTCATGACAATGACCATCTCCCACATTAGATACCATAGTGACAGAAAACACACCTGCACTGAAACAAAATAGAGCAATATTAATTTAGCTCATCGTAACAAAAGCCAACAAACGATGCTTTGTTCAGCTTCATATTTGTTCAGGAAACTAAGTAATCTAGAGATTCTGTATATGTCTTTGGGTTATGGATCACACGTATGACCACATTGGGTCCTTATAGCTTAGACAGAATGTAGAATTAGAATAACCGACACAGAATTTCATATTTTGGTAAATTTTCCATCTAGACTTAAGACAGCATGCAGCATGTGATCTCTGGGTCCCTTGGGTAGAAGGCAGAAGGTGTTACCTTATCTAAGTCACGTATGTGACTCCCTGTCACTAAACTTACATCCTCTGAGGAAGGGGAGGTTCCTTGGTCAGATGCCAGTGGTTTATTGTTGAAAGCCCAGCTACTCAGGAGGCTGACCTCTGAGGACTGTGGTTCAAACCCACCCAGGGGGTGGGAGGGAATGGGAGAATGAAGTCAAAAATTCAAGGAATAGTCTACAAAACATCAAGTGAAGAGGTAGGTTGGGAGGGAAGGGTGAGAGTATTGAAAGGGGTGACATTACTCAAGATGCATTGTACTCATAAACTGCTCTGTTGAACTGCCACTCCTTTGTACAACTACTTAAAGATAATAAAACATGCTTAAGACAGCTTGGGCATCAAAGTCTGTGAGACCCTTAGCTCCAATCAACCATTAAAAAGCCAGAGGTGGAACTGTGCTTCAAGTGATAGAATGCCCACCTTGACTATAAAAACTAAAGAATAGGGCTGGGGATATGGCCTAGTGGCAAGAGTGCTTGCCTCTTATACATGAAGCCCTGGGTTCAATTCTCCAACATCACATATACAGAAAACAGCCAGAAGTGGCGCTGTGGCTCAAGTGGCAGAGTGCTAGCCTTGAGCAAAAAGAAGCCAGGGACAGTGCTCAGGCCCTGAGTCCAAGCCCCAGGACTGGCTAAATAAATAAAAATAAATTTTAAAAAACCTAAAGAATAACACCCAGCCCCTAAGTTCAAGCCCCAGTACCAGCACACACACCAAAAAAATTGATGCAAATCTGTTTCTTTTCCATGGAAGCACTTCTCAAGGAACTGGGTTCCCTGCCTCCTGTGAGATTTCTCCTCCAGTTTCTATTCTAGTGCCCCTGCATTGAACAGTATGCTAGTTTATGACTTGAAGCAGCCTAGTACAGTGAAGATCTGGGTTTTGAGGACAAATGACCTACATGGGAGTGTCAATTTTTCACTTAATGCATGCTATTCTAGAGCAAGATGCTCAAATTCTCTACGACTCAGTTTCTTCATCTGTAATGTGATTAACAATGTCTACCTTACTGTAGCTGTAGCAGACAAAATAAGAGCCCCTACAATGGTCATACTCAAGTTAATGGAACCTGTGAATGCGTAATTTACCTTGACATGAGAAACCTCCTTGCATGTGGATTTGGAGGTGGGAGAATATCTTGGGCCTAATCTATTTCTGTTGTTTTGTTTTATTTTTAATTGGTTAATTAATTGTCAAAGTGGTGTACAGAGGGGTTACAGTTTCATACCTAAGGCAGTGAGTACATTTCTTATCCAACTTGTTGCCTTCTCCCTCATTTTTCTTTGGGCCTAATGTTTAAAAAAGTGAATTTTTAAACATAGAGATCCTTTTCAGGCTACATTTCTCAATGCAACAAGGAACAGAGATGGCAGTGTAAGAAGAACTCAAACAATCCTGGCTAGTTGTGAACACTGAGGAAGAAGCTATTAGCCAAGGAATACAAGTGTTCTCTGGGAACTGGAAAGGAGTCTCCAAGAAGGAATGTGGTCCTGATGACTTTATTTTTATCCTAGTGAGATCTACATTCGACTCCTGATCTACAGAATTACCAAATTAAAATGTGTGTTTTAAGCTACTACATTTGTGGTAATTTGTTATAGCAGCAATGAAAAACCACTACAGGGGTATTGTAAGCATAAATAAGGGGCTTAGCCCAATATCTGGCATTTAAGACAGATTAAACCCTACACAAGAATTTGTTTGCTTTTATAATGAATCCATGATGTGATTCATCCAGTCACTAATAATAAACTGATAGTCCTATAAGCTCATTCTATACACACCATGGTTGGAAGTCACAGAATTCACATTCTAATCAATGTAACAAGATCATTTTATATATTTGGAATAATGTTTCACTTTATACACACACCAAACTCAAGTCCTCACTCATTCTTCTTCTCAGTTACGATGTCACAGGCCTCCACACATTGCATACACCAACAGGAACAAGCAGTCCCAGTACCAGAGCATTGACTGACCTGTGTGGTTATTACTGTGTCTATCTCTGCTCATCCCAAGCAAAGCCCAGCCCGAACACTGTGATGAACGTAAGTGACCACAAAGTGGGGTGCTACTCAAATTAACCTCTTCAGTAGGTTCAGCCGACACAGGGGCTGACAAAGGCAGGACACCGGGGAAGTGGAAGGTCCGCCTGAGTAATTGGGGGTGGGAAAAAGAATAGAATTGCTGCCATTCCTTCTCAAAGACTTGATGAATAGACATACGGGAATCTGTTGTGGTAAGGTTCCATGCAGGTGAGCAAGGGTGCCAATTGCAACTCAAGCCGTTATCCCAGCCATGGAACTACCTTACTTGAGAAGCTGCCAGTTCTGGTCTTGCTCCGCTCCCTCTATCCTAGAGCTCTTGCTAATTTGTCTGTGAGCTCACACAGAAGTGACACCGATCCTGAATTGTCCTTCAGACAAAATGCTTCTGAATTCAAGACACTGGAAGCTCCTTCGGCCCATGCTCCATTCGACCGTGTGGCCCCACACTGAGTTGTCCTGGGCTAAGGCTACTCTGCTTCTGTAGGTCAAAATTCAAGGCTGGAGGGACAATTCTCCGCCCAGACAGGGGCAGCTGAGGGCCACTCCCCTCTGAGGAGCACTGCCAAATACGTGTTCTACCCGGTGGTGAGCTCCAGAGCTCTGCTCTGCCTCTACCAATCCCTTCTGCTGGGCTTGGGGCTCTGAACACAGGGAGGACCCACTAGAGAACAGACCGGGCAACTCCCCAACTCCCAAGGTGCTGTTCCCATTGTCATGGCAGCCCCCTGCTCCCCAGAAAAGCCAGACCTCGCCGGGAGAAAAGGAATCCAGTCACTTCTTCACTCTCCCTGACGCTTGCTTTGCTTCTCTGGGACAAAGTGTCTGTGGGATTCTTTTTAGTGTTTTTATTGATGTCAAGATGTTGGAACAATAAACAAGACTAGCACTGAATGTTGGGGGCTCCCGGTTTCCCTCATCTCCCCTCTCACTGAGCAGCTGGCAGAGCTACAGGACTGCTTGCTCTATGGCTTATGTCTCCTTTCATCTTTGATGTCCCAAGATGTCAAAGGTTGTAAATTTCATATTGATTTTATAAAGTAGTTTTACTCTAACATGTCAGTTAGGATTAACTTCAACCTAGAAGAAGCTCAGCCACTGATCTGGATTTGCACGCAATGTGGCTACCCAGCCCTCAAGCTCCCCGAGTGAATGCTTTATTTATTACTCTAATGCAGTGGTTTCAAAAGGCCGAGACGGCCCCCAGCCCCCCAACTCTCCCTCTGCTCTGAGCCTCCAGCACCTGGGCCCTTACATTAAGCTTGAAAACGCGAGTAGATCGGGAAGAGGTATCGTTTGCTGGTATGTCAACAGACAGAAGAGTTTATAGATCACATTATACCCCAGTGGGGATACCCAGAAGGACTGGAATGAGAAGTCTTACTGGAGTTTCAACCCCTCCCTCTCCTCAATCTCCCCGGTGCCCCTGTGTTCCCCTGCTAGGATAAGGGCTAGCAGTGACCAAAGCTGATATTTATTCAACACCTTCTTTTTTATTTCATAGATCATAACCTTTTCACATTTTTTAAGTTATCTTTAAGTAGTTATGCAAAGGAGTTGCAATTTAATAAAGCCGTTCATGCATATAATGCATCTTGACCAACTTCACCCTTTCAACATTCTCTCCCCTCCCTCCCCGCCCCGCTCCTCCCTCACGCTTCTTAATTTCATAGGATCTACATTGCATTCTTCACTGCAACTTTCCCTTCTTCTTCCCTCATCTAGCCTTTGTCCCCTGGGCCCACCCTACCCCTTTCGAGTGCACATTGCTTTCTGGTGTTTATTTTGTTGAACGGCGACTTGCCTAAGGAATTGCAGTATTCGAGTTCTCCCTTTCACCCGCGATATTTCAGTCAATACAGTTGTATGCACTTGCAGACCACCCGGTGTATTTGAACACTTCCTATAGGCTGGCCAATGAATAAACAACAGGCTCAATACTAAGGGTTTTCATTTCACTTTCACATCAGTCCTAGGAAAAGAATATCTAGTTTCCTATTCTTTGTTCCTACTATTTCTACTACTGGTCGTCCCATTGCACAGAGAAGGATTAAGGAAAGCTCAGGTTCCCGCAGTTGGCAATATAGAAGCTAGACTTCAACCTCAGATAATCTGACCCCCAAGACCATATTCTAGTCCCAAAGACCACAATGAGTGCTTCATTCGGTACCTTGGAGGCTGAGATGGTGATGGTCACAGCCCAAGGAGAGCAATACAAGTTAGTCAGACCCTATATGAAGCATAACTAAAAAGAAAAAACTTTAAAGGGCGGAGAGTATGGCCCAAATGGTAGAGTTCCTGCTTACCCAATTTGAGACTAAGTCAAACTCCAGAAAACTCCAGAAAATTATGTTTGAGTACCAATCTTGCAGAAATGATATCTTTGACTTAGCACCTTCTATTTTAAGATTATATTTTTTGATACAGATTCTGAAGTAAAGTAGTGGTCTACATCCCCAAATCCCACGTTTTCTCTTCAGGAGAAAGAGGGGGGCTGCTGGCACTGTTATCCTGCGTTGCTGAGCCTGGCTCCTCCTTCCCACCGTTGGTCAGCCCCTCGTGGACAGGAAGCTCAGGATGCCCACTGCTTGGTGGAAAGAGTTCATCCCAAAGCCATCCGGCCACTTCCTGTCCATCAGCGGTTCATTGCAGGAGCTATGAAGAGACACTCAGCCTTCCAAGTTAAAGGAAAAGGTCGTGGCCTCCTCCGCTTTGGAAAGAAATCCCAGCTCTCTATGCTCACATCACAGGGAACTGACCATGGAGCATGGGGCACTTTATCTCCCAATTAAATGCGATACCTATGCTGGCCTGCCCCCCACCCCCCCACCCCCTCCCCCTTCTTCCTTCCTGTAGGGAAAGGAGCTTAGTGGCCGGACAAAGGATAGTGTAAGGCAGATTCATGATGGAACCACTATGATCTGACATGCCTCATCAGAGAGGGGTCCCTGGCCACCACCACGCTTAACCTAGGCTGGCTGTCTTAGTGCGCTGAGTGATCGAACACAGTAGATGCGAGGTAGAGTCCATTTCTAAGCACAGACCTTCAGACACAGGCAGCATCCACTTCCACTCACCTGTCACACATCAGAAGCCCAGCTGAGCTCATGCAACCACCACAGAGCAAAGCCTGAGACTGCGTGGAGAGGGAGGAGTCCCAGTGAGCCTGCCCCAGGTCCATGCAGGTAAGCAAAACTGTCTTGAACTCTCCACACAAGGCCACATGTCAGCCGAATGCAACCCAGCGTTGCCTATTAAGGCACATGGAACACAACTGCCCGAATTGCTGATCCCCAAGATGGTGAGACCTAATTTTAGAAGGTAGTAGTTTATGGTAGTGGGTTAGCTAACAGTATATACAGGTGCCCGGGACAAATAGCTTTGGCTACTCTGCCTAACCCAATTCAGTGTATTTAACCAGAGAAGCTCTTCTGTCTTCTCCAACTAAGTCCTCATTTGTGACTTAAAACCATTTCTGCGTGACAAATGCTAATGTTCTGTCCTGTGGAGCAAGTCTTCCCAATTGATTACACATTGTTAATGAAGGATTAATCCTTTGGCATATTAATATCTCCTAATTCATAGACCAGTTGGAACTCGGGCCTAAGCTAAACCCTGAGCCCACGCTTTCGTTTAGTTCTTAGTTTCTACCGTTGCTACATGATTTTTTAACAATCAGAGGGTAATCTCTTCACTTCAGAGGAAATACATAAAAAGCTCTGCTCCAGGCGGATAAGGAAATGCATTCTTTATTGTAAGGCCTAATAATTATTGGAAAAGACATTAGGGTATGTACTTTTAGTTATTAGTTTCCAAATGTAATTTCATTCTTCTATTTAAGAGTGTATATTTTCATGGGAATTCTAGTTTGATGACTGTGAGAAGACAGTATGTTTTAGAAACACAGTTTTAGAACTCAGCTATGTACAAATCCATAATATACTTTCATAGAAATAACATAAATTTAAAAAGAACCCCAGACAGATACAAGGAAAACTTGAGGCTCCTACTTTAACAAAAGACACCTAGACTTGGGACGTTGGGATTTGAATGGCAGAATTTGAATGTCACGCCACGGGGGTGTGTGATTTGCCCCCAGGTAACTTCCAGAATATTCCTTTAGAAGGAAAAGGCACCAGTAGCTCATGCTTATAATCCTAGCTACTCAGGAGGCTGAGCATCCCAGATTGAAGCCAGCCCTAGCAGGAAGAAAAATCCTTGAGACTCTTATCTGAAATTAGTCAGCCAAATGCCGGAAGTGGAGTGTGGCTCAAGTGGTAGAGTACCAGCCCTGAATGGGGAAAAAAGCTAAGCAAGAGCACAAGGCCCTGTGTTCAAGGCCCAATTCTAGCACACACACACACACAGAAGAGCTTTTACTCGCAGTCAAAGGAGAGAAGACAGAAGGGAGGGAGGAGAAAGAAGATGAGGAAGGAGGCAAAAGAGAAAGCGAAAAGGAAGAAAGGAGATAAAAAAGAGTAGATGGAAAAAAATAGATCCAAAAGTTCTGCCTGGATGCTGATGCAAGAGTAGGACTGGCAAACTTCTGCCGGCCTGAGGGTCTCACCTAGCCTAAAGAACTTCCTAGCCTTTTAACAACCCTAGTCCTTAAAGAAGCATATAAGTTCATGTTGGTGATCTTTTTCTTCTTAATTGAGATGCAACTGTTAGTATGATACATTTTGCTGACATTTATGTCACATTTCCTAGATAATATATATAAAATACTTTTAATTAATTATAAAGGAGAACGTATCCACAATTCTGAAGTGGTGGCTTTATCAAAGTTTGGTTCCAAGTATGATACACGTGATGTTAGTGCCAATTCTTATTAACGATGCAATACTCTGTGCTGACACCCATGACACATTTCCCCAAATCCAGTCACAAAAATACTTCTAATTAGCCATAAATGAGAATGTACATACATTTCCAATCACCACCCATTTCTATCAAAGTTCACATCAGCGAAAACTTAAACTGTTGCCACCGAGCTGCTTGGCTTCAATTCCAACAATTCCTATTTCTGAAATGCTTAGAAAATTGACTCTTTAGATCTTGCTGGGTAAACAGATCTGGGGTAGATTTCTTTCATCCTAAGCCCTGTATTGGATATAGGTGTGCGCCTGAACCCAACTAAAATGCATACCGCTGCCAGTTCAAAGGCAGTGATAAAGTTACTAGGTTAAATATTTTGGCTAGACTTCCTGTTTTCAGAGGACAGGCCTTTGTGTCCTGCAGTGTCTGCATTTGCATGGAGCAGTCAGGGCCTTCTTAAATGATACCGAATCTGCCAACTTCCAAAAGGCCCCACAGGGGAGACCCGCGAACACCGAGGGCCACCAGCCATACCAATGGCCAGACCACGTTCAACCCTACTAACGGCCTTCAGAGCCCCAGACCTTGAGCTTTCTTCAGGAATGCTGGCTGGCTTTAAGCCTCTTAAGATGATCACAGATCATAAAGTTGCTCAAAGTGTTGCGTTTATAAGATCACATTAGTGATAACTCCGAAAAACCTCCCAGCTCAGAGCCGGGAAGCAATGGGCTCTGCATTTGGGTTCGCTTCACAACAGGCTTTGTCCTGGGCTGCTCTCAAGTCCCAAGGCCATGGTTGTACATGCGGCATCACAGTGAAAGAAAGGCTTTCTGTGAGGGAAGGGAAAATGCTCAATTTTGCTTACTTTCACTACTTTTAAAAACTCATTAAATGGGATTCTGCCTTTTACTTGCCGAAGTGTTTAAAATCCTTTTTAATGAAAAATTCTAATCCTGTATAATCACACCATAAGTACTTTCTTTCTGTTCAAAGAGGAAACAGTGTTAAATTTTAATGCATACCTCTGGCAGGCTATAATAAAAGTGTTCAGTCGGTTTTAAATCCGATTAGTATAACTGTTACAGATTAGAGGGGGGGAAAAATCCCAAATGATTGGAGCAAGCCCCAAATCAAGGGAACCAACTTAGAGGCTGGATCATGCCAAACTCAAAGGGAGCATCAAGACTCTTGAGTTCTTTCATCTAAACTTTGTGGGGCTAATAATAATAATAATAAAAGGCAAAGTCTGTGCCAAGTATTGCAGGGAGGAAAAGCCAAGCCTGCAGACAGGAGGCAGAACATAACCTGGACCAACATGAATGAGAGCAAGGTTAGGAAGAAGGACAAAGTTGCACCACAAGTTAAGAATCAGCGGGACTTCTTGGATCTACCTATTACTAGAGGCCTGGGAAGACAGAATTCCACAGACAAGGAAATGAGAGCATGCGTGCTGAGTTGGGAAAAGACAGACAATCTTGCCTTCATGAGGAAAAGTTCGCATGTATAGAAGAATTGAGGTAATGGAAGAGGCAACTCTGGCTCCTGGCACAGTTGCTGCCACAGGTGAAACAAGGTGTTCGTGTCTAGTTCTTACTTGATCCCACAACAGTCCAGTGAGGAGAATATCATTCCCAATTTCATAGTTTAAAAATCAGTCTTAGAAGGATTGGGAAAGTTGCCTAAGGTCAAAGTTGCACGCTAGAGGCAGCACTAAGAGAAATATGGTTGAGTCCCTCCATATTCATTTAGTCTTGAGAACTCGTTGAATCATATTCTTCTTATTGCCATCATGAGGCCAGATCTGTTTGAAAATACTTCTCAGAGCGTGGTGGGGTACTTCTGTAATACCAAGTACTCAAGAAATGGCGGTAAGAGAATTGTAGTTTCAGCCAGCTTTGGCAAAAACGTGAGAGCCTAGCCAAAAGAAAAAATCAAGTTAAAAAGCAATGGGGCTATGGGCGGGGCCCTAGTGACACGGCGCTCGGCCTCAGAGACCCCGAGTTCAACCCCCAGAACTGCCCACAGAAATAAGGAAAACGCTTTCTTGGAAAATTAGGTTCCAAATAGTATTTCTGATTCTCGAACTTAGAGATCCTCACTTGTCTATTGCCTGTGTGGCATTCATTACACTCTTCCTTAGCTTATTTCTCTTACAAATGCTTACTTTAATACTTTTCACTTGGCCAAATCAGATGTACAGAGCAGAAGTATTTAAAAAAAAAAAACTAAGAAAATAAGCATTTTTATTTATGAGATTGCCCTTAACCAATCTCACTTACACTTCCTGCATAACCTACCATGTGGGGTGGGGAAGGGAGACATTTTTTTTTTTTTTTTTTGGCCAGTCCTGGGCCTTGGACTCAGGGCCTGAGCACTGTCCCTGGCTTCTTCCCGCTCAAGGCTAGCACTCTGCCACTTGAGCCACAGCGCTGCTTCTGGCCGTTTTCTGTATATGTGGTGCTGGGGAATCGAACCTAGGGCCTCGTGTATCCGAGGCAGGCACTCTTGCCACTAGGCTATATCCCCAGCCCCGAGAAGGGAGACATTTAAACCCAAGAGTACATACCAGAACATCACCAACAAGAACCTAAAAACATTTCCTTCATGGCTCTAGTTCCTCCTCTGACAAGTGAAAAATCACTGGGCTAGCTGGACTCAAAACCAGGTGATGTGACATTACATCTCAGCTCTGACATATACTCAACATATGGGTCTTAATAATACCATCTCAGAATAATTTTCTTGTCTACAAGTGAGAAATCATCCTATCTTCTTTCATTATAGTTTGGGATTATTGTAAAGATCAAATGAACAAATCTATCAAAGTATTGTGGCATGTTTTTAGTGCATCTGGACTTGGAAGCAGGTCCATGAATTTTGCTTTGATATACATTCCCTCTGATATACATTCCCTTTGATATACAATCCATCTGAGCAGAGTGGATATTTGATCATAGGAGCTGCTTCACATCTCTTTCAATCTTAGTGAAATAATGGGACATCCAACCATTCTCCACTCAGTACTCTCTACTGTCTCTTCTGCCTCCTCCAATTATTTCACAATTATTAAAGACAACACCTGTCCACAAGTCATGGTTGTGTAGGGCTCTGCAGGCCATAATATGGGAAGGCTCCTAGCTGCTCATTAGTTGCCAGCTTTCTTCTCTCTGCCGTTCCACTTTCAAACCAAGATGTCCACCTATACCTCTTCAATATCATAAAAAGACACAACTTCTGCCATAGATCCACTAATAGTGACTCAAAACTGAAGGACAGCCACGGTCCTTCAGTAGCTCAAGCTTGCAACACTAGCTATTTGGGAAGTGGAGACCAGAGGACCCTGGGTAGAGACCAGATAGGGCAAAAAGAAGTTGGCAACACTACTCCCAATGGATGACTGGGCATGGTGGCACCCCTGTTACCCCAGCGATGGAGGAAGCACGATGGCTGGGCACTGTGGCAAACGCCTGTCATACCCAGCTACACAGGGAAGCACAAATAGGATTATTACTTCCCAGACCAGCCTGGGCAGGAAGTGAGATCTTACCTGAAAAGTCAGCAATGCAGAAAGGGACTAGCGGCACGGGTGACGTGGCAGAGCAACTGCTTAGCAAGTGTAAGACCCTGAGTTCAATCCCTACTACAACCAGAAATTTCATTTAAAACAAAAAAAAAGAAAGGCCAATTTAAGACTTTTTGAAGAAATATGTGCTGATGAGTTGTAAGAAAAAAATTAATTTCCTCATTAAAAAGGAACCAGGAGAGGGAAATCAAAACCAAAATAGAAACCCCTCACAGAAAGAATAAGGTCTCAAACACATGCGCGCACACACACACACACACACACACACACACACACACACACACAGAGATTCATGAATTCAGGAAGAAATGAAAACAAACCTGCAGACCTTCAGAAATACAGCAATCAGACAGCTGCATGCATGCATCCTACATTTGATTTTTACTTTACATGAAGTATTTTTGTATCTGCTTTGCCTAAATTTGGCCTCTTACCAAAGCCTAATGACTCTACTTTATGTTAAGCTTTTGGAAGGATCTAAACTTAAAACTAGAAGGAAAAAAAAACCTGTTAATTTATCTTGCAGGAAAAGGTGTTATAATTTGAATGAAAAACAGCAAGCAGACAGATAAAAAGGAGTTGGCACAATGCTTGGGCAGTCGGTAATGGGTTTGTGGGGTTTTTTTTTTTTGTACCTGCAGGCTGAGACATTGTCTCCAATATTGTCTGATGTTATTACCATCACCTATTTTCACTTACACATTAGGTTCAAGCATAATGGTGTGAATATTTAAATGTTCTCTGCAGATTTACTGTTTTAATAAGCTCATAATATTAAAACGCTATATGTGTTGATAGTAGTACTTACAATGTAGTCAGCAAACAAATCAAATCATTTTTCTTTAAAATGCTCAGTAGCCTAATTTGACCTTTTGGCAGGCCCAGGTCAGTTCTGAAATGAATTGTTAGGGTCACCTACTCTCTGACCTCTTTGTCATGTATTCAATCCATCATCTCCAATCTCACAGATTGGCGGTGCAGGCGTGGCTCAAGTAATAGAGAGCCAGCCTGGAGAAAGAAAGCCAAAGAAAGAGTGAGAGGCCCTGAAATCAAATGCTACCAACCAACACAAACCAAGAATCTATCTCACAGACCTTAACATCTCAAAAACTGCCCTGGTCCTATTGAGAGCCGTGGGCAGAACAGAGTAATTATGAGCTATAGATATGAGTGTTTCTGGCTGTCCAAAATATGCCAGGTATCAAAAGGCAGGTGTAAACGTTGAAGGCTGACTAGATCATGGCTGTGTTAAGACGCACATTGAACCGATAGGCTGAGGCAGAAAGATCAGCAGCCTGGGTTACAGAGCAAGACTTCATCTTAAAAACAAAGCACCACAGGGGCTGGGGATATGGCCTAGTGGCAAGAGGTTCGATTCCCCAGCACCACATATATAGAAAACGGCCAGAAGTGATGCTGTGGCTCAAGTGGCAGAGTGCTAGCCTTGAGCAAAAAGAAGCCAGGGACAGTGCTCAGGCCCTGAGTCCAAGCCCCAGGACTGGCAAAAAAAAAAAAAAAAAGAGCACCACAAAACAAAAAAAAGACATTAAATTCTTGCACAAGCGAGGGAATATCATCAGTGCAGGCACATCCAAGCAGCTGAATGTTGACATTAAATTTGAAGTGGAAACAAAGAAGGTAGTGTGCCCAATTTCCAAAGAAGGTAGTGTGCCCAGGTCCTTTTAGTTCTCTCCTTTTTGAAATATTTTAATAGTGTTGTGTTTTTGTTTTTTTTTTTACAGATACAGGTCCATTGTTACAAAAGAAATCAAGAAACACACAAACATGAATCTAAAACTCTATAAATAATGATTCATTATTGATTTCAGGTCTTATCCTAGCCTCTGTTATGAACACTTGATTTTTAGGATTTTATTTTCACTTAATGTATAGTTAACATCTGTTCATGTGGTTAAATATTCTTCAACTTTAGTGACACTTATAGAGGTATCTAGCACTCCATTAAGGATTACAGTTATACCCCTGGTTAGATATTTAGGTGACTTCACAGCCTAACTAAGACAGCAATAAATTTATACTGTAGTAAGTTCTTTAAGAAACCAAAGCTATGTGTTTAAGATAGTCCCAGAAGAGGATCACAATAGTTCAATAGCAATGTCCATATGACCATATAAGATGATGCTAAGTGAAATGAACTCCAAGATATGGAAACAAGAGGTTTTTCTTTGCTATTGTTGGTGTTTTTAATGTACTGTGTGGAGTTATTTCTTTTTTCTTGCACTTTTCCCCCTTTGTTTTGTCCCCTGTTGTCACGGTATTTGATTTTGGTACCCCCTGTCTTGCATATATGTTTATCTTAACTGAGGAAGGGAGGGGAACAACAAAATGGTGACACAAAGGACAAAGGGCAAACCAATGCAATAGCTATATTCTCAAGACAATAGGTTGGAAATGAGCTTTACAACTTGGGGGGTGAGTGGGAGAAAAGCAAGGGAGGGGGTAAAAATGTTCAATAAGACATGTACTCATTACGTATGTAACTGTAACCCCTCTGTACATCACCTTGACAATAAAATTAAATTTTAAAAAGGAAAGAAACCAAAGCTCGCCCAGCCCCCGCTGGCAGGTCTCTTAAAATCTCTGATAATTGTGAATTTACTGATTAAAAATTAACCATTTGCTTTGGGGGGGGGGAGGTGTGGGTGTGATTGTGTGTGCCAGGACAATTCAAGGCCTGGATGCTGGTCCTTACCTTTGCTTCAAGACTGGTGCTTGCCATTTCTGGCTTTTTGGAGATAAGAGTCTCACCAAATTTTCTGCCTAGGTTGGCTTTGAACCTCCTTCCTCAGATCTAAACTCCCTGAGTAGCTAGGATTACATGCCTGAGCCACTGGTATTCAGCTTCCATTTAATTTAATTTTTTAGGATACATTACGCACACACACACACACATACACACATACACACATACACACACAGGAACACTCATGACTATATCAAATCCTTTTGCCTCACAATAAAATCCATAAAATAATTTCACCTGTATCAGTTCAAACCTTTCTTGAATAATCTTATTTGAACATTACACATGTATGTGTTTCTCCATCATTCACAATTACCTTCACCTCGCCTATGGGCAATCCTCTTTTACTTATTGATTGGTTCAACAAATAGTTCTTGAATAGACATTAAATATCTAGCAATGTGCTATATGTCATGGTAGAAATATTAAAGCATCTACATTGATGTGTCTTCAAAGCTACAGGAACAATGAAATGTCTATGTATTTTCTAAAGTTTCTTCAAATCTCAAAATCAGAACTAAATTTATATTATATGCAGATGTCACCTGCTTTTAAATGGCTTGTTGACCAACTAAATTGATCCTAAGAAATCCTAATGAAGTTCTCTTGACAAGAGGGGCTCACACAGCTAATTGTAGCTACTCAGGAAGCTGAGATATAATGAGGACCATGCTTTAAAGTCAGTCTGGGCAGGAAGGTCTATAAGACTTTTATCTGCAATTAGCCAGCAAAGTCTGGAAGCGGAGCCATCACCCAAATGGTAGAATTCTCACCTTGAGTGAAAACAGCAAAGGAAAAGCACCCAGATGAGTTTGATCCTCAGTGCCAGCACAACTACAACAAAAATAGTTGGATCCCCTGGGGCCAAATCCCCAGGGATTTCTGCACCCTTTTTGTACTTCTGTGACCTTTGGGTGTTGATTATGCTAGAGGCTGATTTCGCCAAATGAGATGAACCATTACCTCCATACTGTGTGAAGGTCCCGTCACTGAGGTTTGACAGCATCTCCCCTGCGCATGCTCATACAAGCCTTACCTCTGGGAATCTGCTCCACCCTCATAACTCAAGGTTGCCCCAGGGCCTGGCTCACTGAGCCCCCTTTCTGCCTCCCCCCACCCCAACCTTCCCAAGTTCTCTTCCCCAGAATCTTATCTGCTAACCCCACCCAAGGCTTATCTCTGGCCTTATCTGGAAGTGAGAAACCATCCTAAACCCCAAAAGGGACACACATCCCTGATTGTGCTGGAACCCTAAGACCATAACCATCTCCACTCCTTGCCTTTCTGACTTTGCTCGGTGTTCCTGGAGTCTCTGCTCAGCAGTGAGCGAAGCCTGTTCTGATCAGCTGAGGTCTCTGCCTTCTTTCTCTCCTTTGATGCCCTTGATCTTTCCTCACACTTAGGCTTTATCTCCCCTCATTTCACCTTCCTGTGTGTCTCCAGGGTAGGAGAGTGGTTGAGGACTGCAAGATAAAATGAGCGGAGTGAGATTTAGAGCTGAATCAGTGAAGAGCCAAGACATTCTATCTCCCAGCCCTCAAGCCCTCTCCCCAACTCCTATCAGACCAAACAGTAGCCTTCTCCTCTTAAGTACTTCAAAGAAAACTCGGAGCCAGCTTCAAGGCCTGCGGGGACTGCTTGGAAGCAAAAGCAGTTTTCCGAAGAGCTCCCTCTCAACAGCATGCCATTCCCCGTGGAAAGTGTATTTGGATGCACATCGTGTTGTTCCATATGTATGAGAATATGCTTTACTGATTCACCTGCCTTTTTCCAGCCTGATTATGAGTCCCTAAACACTGAGAACATGTTTCCTCTCCATTCTGTAATGATCCCACCCTCCCCGGGTCGTACTGCTAAATGTTGATACCGTGTTTTCTCCAAGGCAGCCAGTGGTATGGACATTTTATCAAGGTAGGTCTGAGAAAACAGATACTTGAAGGCGGGAAGTGATGTTAGTGGTTCCTTACGCCATCCTTATTTCTGTTTTGAAGTTCGAATTTATTATTGACTACGGGCCACACATGGTGCTAAGTTGATCTTTATGTGAATTACCCCATATGACTTTACAAAAACCCACACGGATCTGGTGCTGGTGGCACTTGAGAGGCTGAGATTCCAGATTTGAAACCAGCCTGGGCAGAAGAGTTCATGAGACTCTTACCACCAAGGAACCAGCAAAAATCCTAAGTGTAGGTGTGGTTCAAGTTGTATAGTGTTAGCCTTGAGTGAAAAAGCCAAGGAACAGTGCTCAGGCCTTGACTACCAACACACGCACACACACACACACACACAATAATAATAATAAATGTGAAAGCAGTAATAAATGATATTTGAATCCAACATGTGCAATAGGTACCTGTGTATAACTTCTAATCTTAATAGATTTTCTACAAATAAACCTTTATTCTTGGTGGATTTACTTGAAACTAGAAACAAAATGATCTCAGATGTAGAGAGTGGATGGTAGTTACCCAATGCTGGGAAGCAGGGAGAAAGGGAAGGAAGAAGGTTGATCAATGGGCGTAAAGTTACAGCGTACAGGAGAAAGCAGCTCTGGTGTGGCATTGGTCGGTAAGGTGACTGCAAATAACAAATGCGTGTTGGGTATCTCAGACAGCTAGGAGGAATTATTTCAGATGCTTTCACCACAAAGAAAGAGTAGAGCTTTAAGAAATATATTTAACCTGATTTGAATAGTGCAAAATGGTAGCTTATCAATATGTACCACCTATGTTTGTATGTGCCAGTTAAAGAAACAAAAATAAGCAAAATATAAATCTCTATCCATGAATCAAAATCAAATCTTCAAACTATTTTTAAAAAGAAGAATAGCCCAGCACTGGTGGCTCACACCTCTAATCTTAAGAAGCTGAGATCTGAAGATTGTAGGTCAAAGCCAGCCCAGACAGAAAAATCTATGAGACTTTTAGCTCCAACTAACTAGCAATAAGTTGGAAGTAGAAATGTGGCTCAAGTGGTAGAGCAGCCTTGAGCAAAAAGCTAAGGGATAGCACCCAGGCCCTGAGTTCAAGTCCTCGTACTCATACACACAAGCATACACACACACACACACACACACACACACACACACACACCTGTATGTAAACACACTTACCTGCTACCAGATTGTTCATTTTTTTACCAAAAGTTGCAGATCTGCAGATCTGACTGCATCACTTTCTGGCTGACTAAAGAAGTTGTTTCTATGGCTATAGTAATAGTTTAGCAGATTCCATGTCCCAAAGCAGTAAAGACTATTCTTATAAGTGATCCAATGCCTCAAAGAATATTAAGTTCCATGAAACCTTTTCTTCTGCATCTCAAAACTTCCTGGTCAGTAAAAACTTCCTTGTGTTTACAATGACCCAGTAATTCTGACTGTGCAGAATGTTCCTGGGTGAAATTTATAATACTTGCTCCTCAACAAAAAAATCAAAGATTCTGATCATTTGCCTCCTTTGTTATCGCAAATGCTAGCTCCAGTTTCTCTGTTTTTTGTTTTTTTGTTTTTAATCCTTGACTCCTAGAAATGAAACATAATGGCACACATCTTTTATTCCAGCCAGGCCAAAATCCAAGGTTGCTAACTGCCTACGGAGCTATTTCAGTTAAGGGTCCTAATCAGATGAGACTAAGGATTCCATTTTTATTTTTTTAAGGATTCCATTTTTTTTTTAATTAGAAAAGCTTTAAAATTAGGAAAGCTTTATAGCAAGTGGGACAAACTGGGGATGTTGCCCCCCCCACACACACATATGCAGAAAATGGGCCTAATGCGGTAGTTTATGCCTGTAATCCCAGCACTTAAAAGGCTGAGGCAGGAGAGTTTTAAGTTTAAGACCATCTTGGATTATATAGCAGGACCTGGTCTCTAAAGGAGAAAAGAAAGAAAGAACAAAGAGATAAAAGGAAAGAGAAGGGAAAGGGAGCTATTCTTCCTTTTGATTCCATTTCATTATTTCATGGACTTTGAGCCAGTAGAGAGAACAAGTAGGAAGCCACACCGGCCTGCTTCTGAGCGGTCTTTCCCTTTCCTTATGAATGGGGTAACGTCATTCTTTTCTGATGGAAGCATAGAATTCCATCGTGTCTATATGGCACATTTTCTTGATCCATTCATCCACGAGGTCTTTGTAAAATTTGATGAAAGTTAATCATAAGGTACAGAAAGAACATGCCTAATGGCTTCACTTGTCACATCTCAACTGTAGTGGATAAAATACAGCAAAAGTTGATTTCTCATTCCCTGACCTATCTGAAGCCATCTAGAAAGGTCTTACTGCCCAGCACTCGGTGGTGGAGGTGCTGCCTTCCAGTGGCTTCTCCTGGAGCGCTCCCCGTCCTTGGTCACCAGCAGAGAAAGACTACAGAGCGCCTCCCATCAGTACGTAGATGTCAGCATTGGGAATGATCTCCAGCCTAGTCAGCTTTGCCAGGGGCCACACTGGCTTGACACCTAGAATCCTAGCTACTTAGGAGGCTGAGATCTGAGAACTGCAGTTCGAACTGAGCCCAAGGCAGGAAACTCCATGAGACTTTTATCTCCAACCAACCACCAAAAAGCTGGAAGTAGAGCTATATATAGCTCCAGTGGTAAAGTGCTAACCTTGAGCAAAAAAAGCTCAGGGACAGCAACCAGGCCCTGAGTTCCAGCTCCAAGAACCAGTACAAAACCCCAAGACAAAGCAACAAAAGAAAGAACAGGAAAACGAGTCATTGGCATATAACAACTGGAAAGTGGTAGACAAGGAGAGTCAGATATGAGGAGGACACACAAAAACATGTCTGTTTGTCCAGAGGCTATCAGAATGTTAAGTTCTACAAACAATTGAGTGACTAACTTTTTCAAGTTGATTTGGTCTTGTTGTTGAAGAGCTAAACCATGGAGTTAGCTTTTTAAATCAAGCTTCTTTTCTTTTAAAGCAATTTATTTTATCCTTACCTTGTCTTAGCACGGGCTGATCTGGTCAGTTTGCATCTTGGGAAAAGCATTCCATATAATCATTGATGGAGTGGCCTGGAGTATGCCAAGATAAAAGAAGCTGTCAGCCAGAAAAGAACTTTGCACACGAAAGTGTTAAGTGAACTAGTACCAGGCAAAATAAGGTAATGCTCTTTTGCTGTCTAGCACCACATAAGATGCTAACTGAAAGAGTCAATAAAAACACTCAATGTGCATTTAGCTTTCATAATTTACCTTCTGCAAGGTTGATTTAGTGTATGCAGAATATGCCACATTATTTAAGCTGTAAAAAAGGAGCTACTTTACACT
Organism: Perognathus longimembris pacificus; assembly: GCF_023159225.1. NCBI lineage: Eukaryota > Metazoa > Chordata > Mammalia > Rodentia > Heteromyidae > Perognathus > Perognathus longimembris. Next base: position 6,199,074 of record NC_063174.1, read on the forward strand.
ACCTGCCATGTACAATTATAATAATCTGTCAGACAAATATAATTACAGAGTGTGATGTCTGTTTGAGTGTGAAGGCTTTGATTGTGTGGTATTGTCTGCTTTACACTGTGGCACAGCATAAACAATTGCTCTCTGTTGTAACTCACAGCTAGGACAAATGCTTCAAGTCAGGAACGCCCCATCAAATAGCACAGATGCTTAGGTTTGGGTTTGAGGTTGTTGGCTTTGTTGGTCTCCCCTCCCGCCCCCCTTCTCTCCCCCCGCCCCCCTTCTCTCCCCCACCCCCCAAGTGGGGCATTTGCAAGCACAAACTTGACCACAAAATGCGATGTGGGAGGTCTCTGAGATATTGTTCATAAATCACAAATGTGAATGGGTACTAACTCAGACGACAGTCAATTAACACATACCAACCATTTAATGATGGGAAAAAATGGGTTAAGAAAGGAATGCATAGAACACTTTAATGATTTTATTAAAAAAAATCAGATGACACTCAATGGGCTACAAAGATAAAATTGTTATTTTACACACTTTCTTTATTAGACTCACACCAGCTGACAAAATAGAAAGTAACCATTGTTAGAGCCTTTGATAATACTATTTAGTAAAAGAAAATGGAGGAATGTTTGATTTTTTAACTTATTCAATGATTTCCTTGGATCAGGCTCTTTTCAATTTTATTTCAGTTAATGATATTCTTCTTATTATAACCTTCCTACCCAGAGATTTTGCTCTAGAAATTTCTCTAGGTGATACCTTTTGCTTTTTTTAAAAAAAAATTATTATCAGAGAGGTTCCAGTTATATACGTAAGATAATGAGTACATTTCTTGTCAAACTTGTTACCTTCATGTTTTTCTCCCACCTTCCCTCCTCCCCAATCCCTCCGCCCTATCCCGAGTTGTACAGTTAGTTTACAACCTATTGTCTTGTAAGTATTGCTGTTGCATTGGTTCACCTTTTACCCTTTGTCTCACCATATGAGTCTTGCCTAGGTAGGATGTAAGAGATACTCCCTGGCATCCATTCTGTTGTAATTTATGTGGAAGAGAAGCTAGCAAATCACCTAAAGCATGGCATTCAAAAGTATACTCTATCCAAAATTAAATAGGAATGTGGGGTCTTACTTTCATTTAGGTTACAAATATACAACTTTTTCATGGTATGTGAACCAACTTGGACCAAACAACTTTATATTTATAACAGAAGCTTCTTTCATTTCTATAAAAACATGAGTGTTCCCTCTTCTGAAGAAACAAGATGATAACTCCAGGATATAATTCTTATATTGTTGATACCTTTATTCTTTAGATGTGATGTTTCCGGATGAACCCATGACTGAGGACTATTCTTTTCATAATGTTTGTGTTTTCCAATGTGGGTTCCAAAGAAGGTTTAAAAAAAAAAACCTGTCATAAAATAGCTACAGAATCATGAAGTCTTTATATTGAAAACTTCTTTCCAATTACTTCCTTCCTTGGTCAGCCCTGTCCCTTGTATAGATTGTTCTGATTTCTACAAGAATAATGTTCCTACTTCTATTGGCCTACAAATTCCTTGAGACCAGAGATTAGTTTCTACTCCTCTTTGCCTTAAAATAATGACTAGGTTAAGATGAAGATGCTAAGTGAAATGAACTCCAAGATATGGAAACAAGAGGTTTTTCATTGTTGTTATTTTTAATGCACTATGGGAAATTATGTCTTTTTTCTTTTGTTTTTCTTTCCTATGATTTTACCCCGGTTGTCACTATATTTGATTTTGGTGCTCTGAGTATTGTATATAAGTTTATCTGAATTAGAAAGGGAAGGGGAACATCAAAATGGAGAGACAAAGAATAAAGGGTGAACCAATGCAACAGTGATACTCACAAGACAATAGACTGGAAATTAACTGTACAACTTTGGGGGTGCGGGAGTGAAGGTGGGAGAAAAATGGGGGAGGGGCAACAAGTTTGACAAGAAATGCACTCACTACCTTCTGTATATAACTAACCTTTCTGTACATCACCTTGACAAAATTAAATTTTGAAAAAAAGATGAGGCTGGGAATATGGCCAAGTGGCAAGAGTGCTTGCCTCATATACATTAAGCCCTGGGTTCGATTCCTCAGCACCATATATATAGAAAAGGCCACAGGTGGCACTGTGGCTCAAGTAGTAGAGTGCTAGTCTTGAGCAAAAAGAAGCCAGGGACAGTACTCAGGCCCTGAGTCCAAGCCTCAGGACTGGCCAAAAAAAAAAAGATGAGCTGAATCAATAGATGGATGTGGGTGGGGGAAGAGGGAGGAGCTACATTATAATAGTGGATGTTTGTCTCTCTCCGGCATTCTATTCCTTCCTTCCTATCCCCACACCACCAGCCCTTTGCCAACATCCCAACTTCTGTTGGAAGAGTCAAGTGGATCCAAGGGAGCTCTTATTCCCACTCCAGGGGGAAAATATGCAATAGAGACCAAGCCAATTAGCATATTCCATCCAACCACCAAGTGATAGGCTCTGTCTGCAGCACCCAGCCTAAGTAAAGGTTACCATTTGGAGTGAATCTCAATGATTCTTTCTAGGAAGGAAGAGCTAAAGAGGCCCCTTGCTGCTGGTTTTAAATGTGGAAACTTGGAGGATTGAGTCTTAAGATAGAGCCACAGTTAAGAGGCACAGGCAGAAAGAAACTGGAAGTCTTATGTGAACCCATACCAATCCCTAGGATTTGCAGTTACCCAGGGAGATGGAGTAGGAATAAACAAAGAAGAAAATTCCTTATTTTCTTCATTTCATAAGTCAAATTTTCTGTTCCTTGCAAAGAAATGTATTCTGATACAGTTGTGAGTATCACCATTGAACAGGTAGCATTTGAACAAATATATTGGCTTGGCCTAATACAAAAAATGCATATACTATTCCACTAATGAGAACTGATTTTTAAAAACTCCTAACTCCTACTTCTTTCTAAATGAAGCCAGTTTCTTTAAAAAAAAAAAAAAAAAAACAGTTGTTTGGTTCGATGATTGATTCAGGTGCTATATTTAGGAAATATACAAGTTGAGCCTAGGGTATATAGTTATGTCTATAGGCCAGATAATTCTCAAAGGCTACTATGTCAAAGAACCAGCAAGTCAACTTGAGCAAGCTTACTCTGGCCAAAAATGGAACAACTTTAGCATTTAAAAAATAACTTCAATTGAGTAAAATGAATGAAATACGATATTCCACACGTTCATTATTGTACTAGAGGAAAGAAATCACATTGATCTTAAAGAAGATCAAGAGATCACATAAGCAGAATGCAATTAAATATTTAACCTGTCTCTCAATAAAAACTGTTTCAAAAAAAAAAAGAAAACTGTGTCCAAGGGAGATAAGTTGTTAAGAAAACAGTCTCTCTCTAGACATATACTAGCAAAGAATAAAAGAGAGCCCATGCAGCAAACCCCTAATGAAATGGATTAGGCAATAAGCACTAAGTGTCTGTTAACATCTCCCCAAATAGAGTCAACCAGGCATCGGGTGCTTCTTGATATAAGAATATCTTATCATCTGCAAAGTGTTCTTGCCAGATAATCAGACCTGAATCAAATCAAGCCTCTAAATCTAAAGGGATGCAATCAGCAAAATCCAAAACGTGGGAAACTACAAAGAAAACAACCCAAATTTATCAACAAATATATTCAAAGGGGAAGGGGAAGATTATGGGGAGAATTTACAGATTACAGAATTCTTAAATGGGATTGGTTTGAATCAACTAGTTGTTCAAACAACAAGATAATCAGAGAAATTTGGATGTTAACCTCATGGTAGTCAGGAAGTACTAATCTTTATAGATGTGTGATAGTACTAAGGTTATGATTTTTTAATTCCTTATTTTTGCCAGGCATTGGTGGTTCAGGCTTATAAGCCTAGTTATTCAAAAGGGTGAGATCTGAAGACCTCAGTTCAAAGCCAACATAAGTAGGAGAGTCGTTGAGACTCTTGTATCCAGGTAATCACCAAAAAGCCAAAAGTGGAAGTGTAGCTGAAGTGATAGAGCAACATCCTTGAGCAAAAACCTAAAGGACAGCACCCAAATCCTGATTCAAGCCCCAGTACCGGCACAAGAAAATAAAATTCATAATCCCTAATAAGTTCATGGTAAAAAGATAACATATATCAAAGTTCTATGTTAGAATGGGAGCGGAGAAATAGCAATGAAGATTGACAGGCGTCAGTTCATGGAGAGGCTGAAGGAAGGGTATGTGATCTTTCCACTCGTATGAAAAATTTAAGCTTTGCTACACTAAGAAAATGTAAAGGATGCCATTCTGTTGTTATTCAGAACTCATGCACGCATGTCAGTCCTCCTTGCTTTCTCATACATGGCTCTCCTGCTTCCATCACGTTCCAGTTTCTCCAAGTTCTAATTCACCTGCGTTCATAGCCACTGTCACCGACAGGTGCGCACCTTCTCCCCAGATAATGAGTGTTAGCCCACATACCCACGCATGCCCAGTGAGGGGTCGAGCGATAGTCATCACCCTCCCAACCTACACACAAGACTGCATTTCTGCACCCGTGGTCGAATCCTGACACCTGTGCTCTATAGCCACAGCCCAGCTCGTTCCCATTTCCACATCCAGCTTTAGAAAGGCAGAGAGACAGCCGGAGCTAGGTTGAAGAGTCCCCTTTCTGTGGGCCTCTGTATATAATCTGGCTCCGTCTAAACCTCTTAAGTGAAAAGCTCTCCTTGGAAATAAAATCTGCCTTCTGTGTTCTATTTTATTTCAAACTCAATACAAAGCAATGCTCCCCAAAGAAAAGTTATGCTGGAGTTAGGTTCACACAATTTCCCTGAAATGTAATATGAGATTTAAACACAGATGATATGACTGGTTAATAAATGTCACCATTGAGAGCCTTTGTTCACCTAATAATATCATTCAGATCATTATAAACAAATTGAAGGGGTTCTTATGTGAAACAAACACGGCAGGACTTATTCCTGCGTAACACAAGACAGAGGCAGGGCAGCCAATCCTAATGGCCTGCGAGAAGGGGCAAGGCCGGCGTGCAGCTTTGTGGTATCCCGGGAGGATTTTATTTCCAAATATAAAATTCATGCCATGCTCACAGGCAGAACCCTAGAATAGTCATAATGATCTAATGACAGCATTACCATGGAAGGCTGCTACTAATACCTTGAACTACTGCCGTTCTATACAGATCCAGGGATATGATTTCAAAGCTCGTGTGGAATGAAGACTGCCCCAGCCGAAAGCAATCCACCCAAGTAAAAAGGAGAAGGAAGAAAAGAAAAAGGCAGAATGCAACTGAAGCCCGCAATTTGGAATAGCTAGGATGGGGAGGTCGGAGTTGGTGCTTTGATTGTGGGGTTTCTTTTATTATTGTTGTAGTTTAGGAAAGGAGTGGTTATTTTATGGCAAAGAGAAAATGTCTCTAAATTAGAAGGCATGGTCTGCCTCTGACCTTCTGAGTTACTTTTAACTTAAAGATTATAATGTGTTTATGCTTTCTCCTCTGAGCAGAGAGGGCTTAGCAATTGGCTTCCATTGCCCCAAGCTCTCCTCATTGTGCTGTCAAGGGGAGCAAAGCTCCTTGATGGCAGATGCTTGTGCTCAATCTTACTTCCACATGGATGTTAAAAGGAGGAGGAAATAAATAGCATATTAACTGCAAAAGAGTTAAGAGCACTGTAAGTCCAACCAAACAAACAGGCTTATTGGGCCTGTCACTTGACATGTGGATGAAAATGGCTGTTGTTGTATTTCTAGAAATCAAAGGAAACATCAGAACCTTTGCAAACAGGAAAAGCTGCAAAACATTTCAAATACAGGTTAAGTGCCCATATTTATTGGTAACCTTCAGTGTTTCAAAGCTAACCCTACAATTTTTTTTTGAAGAGAGGTTCTGACAGGGCCTATAATGTGCATATATATATATATATGTATAATTTTTAAGTGATGCTGAAATTCCTTTTCATTCTTTCAGTAATTTGCAGTTGGATTTCATAATTTTAACAGTATTTTTCATATATAATGCCAAATTTGGTAACACCCACTTAGAGTGCATTGTAACGTGTGTTTAAGATACATTGAACTCTTTAGAGAAAAGGGACTATGAAAGTCTAATAAATAATAGGCACATGATTGACACAGGATAATACTAGGAGCTCATTTTTGAAACTTTACAAAAATATATGCATTTGGGTTACCTCTCAGCTAGACAATCCATTGGCAGGAAATAGGAAAGATTCCTACATTCCCCAGATTTTAAAATTCTATTGTGTGACAAGGGGAAAGGTTATGGCCTGCAAAAGCCTGTCTGATACTAAAATCCACACAACAAAACCCTAATTAGGATCCCAAATTTGGGCCTTAAAAATGTATTGATTGCCTATAATCCTAGCTATTCAGGAGGCTGACATCAGAGGATCGCAGTTCAAAGCCAGCCTGGTCAGAAAAGCCCATAACACTCTTATCTCCAGTTAATCAGCAAGAAGTTGAAAGTGGAGCTATGGGCTCAAGTGGTAGAGTGTGAGCTTTGAGCAAAAAAGCTAAGATGTAGATCCCAGGCCCTGAGTTCAAGCCCCAGTACATACACACACACACACACACACACACACACACACACACACACACACATGCACAAATGCATTTCATTGTAATGTGAAAGAAATATGAAATACATAGAAAGTAGAGTTATAAAGGGCAGCTGGATTCAGCCACATGGCCAAATTTGAATCAGCAAACTGACATTCTCTGAGATAACACACATTATGTCCTTTAAAATTAAAAAAGAGAAATAAGAGCCAAGTACCATTACTCATTCGCTATTTTGTAAGTTGGTTCAACTCAAGAATGCATAATTTTCTGGTTATAATGCAAACTAAAGAAGGATGAGAGCCAGATATAAACAATTTCTTCCTTCTGGAGTAAAATATGTAGCTCTCCAGGGATTTGATGTGATTAGGAGAGGGGAGCAGATGCCTTGGGTTTTGGCTGCCGTGGGACCTGCCTTGGCAGCCTCTGGCTTGATCACCAGGGAGGTAAAGACGAGTCTAGGAAGATGGAAACCAAGAACTTTATAAGTAAACAAATTGGGACAAGTTTATCATAAGCCAAATAAGCTGTGGAGGTTGTAGGTAAAGATTTCACCAGAAAATCTGCTTAGTAACAATTCAGCTAAACATGACATTTGACTCATCATGTTGGACAAGTTCTTTCTTTCTGTATTTTTGGGGAGACTTTATTGACTACTATATGTTACCAATACCTATACACAGCATATACAGCAGCTGATGAATATGTATGTTTTGTAGATATTTTATGCGTGCCAACTAGATAACACTCCATATACAACTTCCAAATGGGTAAATATAGATACATTGTATGAATTTTATGTTGTATTAAAGTTTTTCTGATCATTTAACCTTTCTATTACTGGAGGTGAAACATTGTTCATACTACCATGCCACCAATAATTAAGGCTAAAGTATATTTTCTGTTCTAAAAGGGCAATATTATAAATATCCTCCCTAAGGAGGAGTGAGATTTCTTGAGACAATATGGAAACAAGTTTGGGAACTAATGTAATATATGGAGGAGTGCAGAGAAGCAAGCAGACCAAATTAGCATGGACACTACTATACTGCAGTCCAGAGCAAGGATTACCCCCGTGTCAATACCTCCACTTCTGTTCCATTGGTCTTCAGGCCTGTTCTGGTGACAATACCAAGCTGTTTTTATTACTATAGCTTTATAATACAGCTTGAAGTTGGGTATTGTAATTCCTCCAGCACTGTTCTTTCTGCTTCGGATTGCTTTTGCTATTCGGGGTCTTTTATTGTTCCATATGAATTTCTGGATAAAATCCAGCACCCATTTATGATAAAGGCCCTGGAAAAATTGGGATTCCAGGGAACACTCCTGAATATAATCAAGGCAGTTTATGACAAACCAACAGCAAGCATAATTCTAAATGGTGAAAAGCTAAAGCCATTCTCTTTAAAATCAGGAGCAAGACAGGGATGTCCACTCTCTCCCCTGCTCTTCAACATAGTACCAGAATTCCTAGCCAGAGCAATTAGGCAAGAAGAAAATATAAAGGGGATCCAAATAGGAAAAGATGAAGTTAAACTTTCTCTCTTCGCAGATGACATGATCCTATACCTAAAGAATCCCATAGACTCTACCCCCAAGCTACTAGAGCTGATCCAAAACTTTGGCAGAGTTGCAGGATATAAAATAAACCCTCAAAAATCAACGGCCTTTCTATATGCTAATAACCTGAAGACCGATGCTGAAATCAGGAAAGCAACTCCTTTTGCAATAGCCTCAAAAAACATAAAATACCTAGGAATAAACTTAACCAAAGAAGTGAAGGAACTCTATGATGAGAACTTTAAAAACATGAAAAATGAAATTAAGGCAGAACTAAGGAAATGGAAAAACCTCCCATGCTCCTGGATTGGGAGGATTAATATAGTCAAAATGGCAATATTTCCAAAGGCTATCTACAAATTCAATGCAATACCCATTAATATCCCAACACCATTTTTTAACAAAATAGAGGAAGCAATCCAGAAATTCATATGGAACAATAAAAGACCTAGAATAGCAAAAACAATCCTAAGCAGAAAGAACAGTGCTGGAGGAATTATAATACCCAACTTCAAGCTGTATTATAAAGCTATAGTAATAAAAACAGCTTGGTATTGGCACCGGAACAGGCCTGAACACCAATAGAACAGAATTGAAGACCCAGAAATGAACCCACAGAACTATGCCCACTTAATCTTTGATAAGGAAGCTAAAAAAAAAATAGGATGGAAGAAAGATAGCCTCTTTAACAAATGGCCCTGGCAAAACTGGTTCAACACCTACAACAAACTCAAACTAGATCCTTATATATCACCCTGCACAAAAATCAATTCCAAATGGATCAAAGACCTCGAAATTAAAACAGACACCTTGAAAACACTAAAAGAAGGAGTAGGAGAAACACTTGGGCTCCTTGGCACAGGACGGAACTTCCTTAACAAAGACCCAGAAATGCTACAAATCAACGAAAGGATAGACAAATGGGACTGCATCAAACTGCAGAGCTTCTGCACGGCAAAGGACATAGCTTGCAAGATAATAAACAGAAAGCCCACAGATTGGGAAAAGATCTTTACCGGCCATTCAACGGACAAAAGCCTCATATCTAAAATATATGCAGAACTAAAAAATTGCATTCCTCCAAAAGAAATCCTCAAAGAACCAACAGCCCCCTCAACAAGTGGGCTAAAGACTTACAAAGAGACTTCTCTGATGAGGAAATGAGAATGGCCAAGAGACATGTAAAAAACCTATTTCTTGAGGTAAAAGAGACTAAGGAAAACCTGTTACAGGTTTCCAGAAAGGAGAGTGGAGTCGCTGAGAGAGCAACAGGCCAGAAAAGCTTGAGATCTTGACCTAGAGATTATTCCACTGGAATGACCACCAGATGGAAGCCAGGCATAGAGGAAGGGTCTCGGGGATTCCAGTTTGGATTGCTCTGACCAAACACATCCTCCATCCCTCCGTCAGCAGCATAGTGCTTCAAGCCATCACACAGCCCCGCAAAGGCTGAAGATGTGGACAGTGGAGGTGTACGAAGCCAACATTGATTGAATTCCATTTCTGAAAATAGGAGAGCTTAGTTTTAAAAAAAAAAAAAATTGAGAAAAAAAAAAGTAGATCTAGACCTGAATCTATGCCTTGGGATGAATGTTTACCAGTTAACAGTTTTCTAATAATAATGATAAACATGCCAGTTTCCCACCCAAGATGTTTACAGCTTACTAGAGAAGTCAGGCAAGAAAATGGTTAACCACAATAAAGTGAAGTCTTAGACAGATAAATATACAAGAGGACATAACAGCGCACAGTGGAAATAAGGATTACAGCCTAAGCTGTGTTTTGAAGGAGGAAAGCAGTGAACCGCAGATGGCATAAAGAAATAGTTCCCTTTATTTTGGCATTGTTGCATCTGAGAAATTATTTTTGTTGTTTACAATTAGAGAAACGTGGATTCTATGTATAGATTGAGGGAAACAAGGAAGTAGCAAAGTACTGAATGGAGAGAATGATTACAAGAAAGGCCCGTGAGTCCCGAGGAGGCAGGAAGTACAGGACCCGGGTCCTGGGCTCCCAGCTCAGCCACACTCCAAGGTAAAACCTGAGAGGAGGAAAGCAGAAACCATGCAGACACCTGTGCGCACGGCCCGAGCTGACCGGAAGTGAAAACAGTGCATGCTTAATGGCTTCTACTTGACGTGAGAAGGAGAAGCCAACAGTTTTTAGGGAGGGAAGTAATAAGACCGTATTTATATTTTAAAACACTTTCCTTGGTAGAGATTCAAGAAATACATGACAGAAAATACTAGATGCTGACAGATCCACTCAATGATTTTTGGAATCCTTTAGAAAAAAAAGTAATAAAGGCCTAAATTTAGACATGACAGTGGAAGGGAGCAAAAGAAACCATTTCCATAGACATTTATAATCCCAAATCATTCAAATGACTGTGGTGGTACACACCTGTAATCCCAGTAGAGAATGACAGGATTGAGGTTCAAGGTCAACCCCAGACAAAAAGTTAGCAAGTCCAAACTTCAACCAGAAGATGGTCATGGTAGTGAGAGCCTGTGTTCCCAGCCGGGCAGGAGACACAGATGGGAAGACTTCAGTCTGAGGACAATATGAGGAAAACCACAAAACCCAGGACAAAGTCATCATCATCAACTAAAACACGGGCTATGGCATGGCTCGATTTGTAGAATGCCTACCCAGCAAGCAAGAGGCCCAGAGTACAAACCCTAAGACTACCAAGGCACGTGCGGCAGGACTGCAAGGCTGGGAATGTGGCTTAGTGGTAGAGTGCTTGCCTAGCATGCATGAAGCCCTGGGTTCGATTCCTCAGCATCACATACACAGAAAACGGCCAGAAGTGGCGCTGTGGCTCAAGTGGCAGAGTGCTAGCCTTGAGCAAAAAGAAGCCAGGGACAGTGCTCAGGCCCTGGGTTCCAGCCCCAGGACTGGCAGGAAGAGAGAGAAGGAGGGAGGGAGGGAGGGAGGGAGGGAGGGAGGGGGGGAGGGAGGGAGGGGGGGAGGGAGGGAGGGAGGGAGGGAGGAAGGAAGGAAGGAAGGAAGGAAGGAGAGAGAGAGAGAAGAAAAGAAAGAAAAGACTGCTTAGTTGTCATCAAGAAGAGTGAGAACTAGACAAGCAGCTTATTGTCCATTCAACAGGAGCAAGAAAAGATTTGAGGTAGAAGACAATTAGCTTAGCTTTGAGATGAAGATGGAGATATGTAGATAGAGAGTTGATATAAACTAATGTAAATGTAGAGGAGAATTGGATTTGGAGATCAGAAGTTCAAGAGTGAAGGTCTGAGCTGGATAGAGTGAGTGTGGAAAAGTCTGTTAAATGAGCATGTTCACTGAAACAATGAGCATTTAGAAGAGATCTCCCTGGAGGAGTATGGAGGAGTGTCCATTCCTATAATTCACCAATCTGATAACGTTCACTCTCTCAGAGGTCTCCTAATCCTACATTGGCCCCTGTAATATTATTTTCTTTCATGTAATGCTTCTACTGGCCAGCAAGTCCCCCCAAAACGTACACTGGGCATGAGTGACTGTAGTAGAAAGCATATTAAAAGGGTCAGAATTACCCTCTGTCACCTCTAACATTAATCATAGCATGCTGAATAAACTTATGCAATTTCTTGTTAGAAGAATTAGTACACAGTATGTTGTACTTTTCCCTTAAACTATTTTATAAAATACATATATATGTATGTTTATATTTATGTATTTATTTATATATATACAGGAACTGAATTTAATCCCTTGACTACCTATCCTATAAAACACACACACACACACACACACACACACACACACACACACATATTTTTACCATTACATCCCAAAGTCAAAAGGTCTGTTTTTCTCATCGTTTTTCATAAGTGACCTTAGTAATTACCCAAATATAACCTACTAATTATCCTCTGTGTACCTTCTAGGCCCTGATTAGTCGTATTTAGCATTTGTGGAAGACTGTGATTCTACTCTGGAAATCTTCCGTATAGCTTGCAATTCCCAGTGGAAAAAAAAATTGCTGTGACCTATACAGTTGAAGAAAAGAAAACACAGCTACACTTTTCCAAAAGCAGAACAAAGCAATGAAATAACATACCTTTCACTAGGGACTTGGCGTTATCTGAAACCCTATAATCCACATCCTATTCTGCTTCTTCAATAGGTTAGATGATTTCAGTGGGTGGGTCGCAGAACTAATCAATTTTGAAACGGCATCTGCAAAAATAGATAATGTTCATCTAAAGGGCAACTCAGTCATAAAGCCCCACTGGGGTGAGTAAATAAACACATGGGCTTTCTATAGAGGGATTCCCCTGCAAGGATCAGCAATTCAGGATTGGCTACGTGCTCCTCTAGCAATGCCATCAAAAAATGTAGAATGGACTATGTGATTAAACTGACAAGATCCTTGAACGTGCAATGTAATGTAGCTTCCGCACTCATAATGGAATACTTAAGAATGTAAAACGTCATTGGGTCAAAACTAAATGTGTCTCTCCAATTGCATTTTCTCCTATGCTCCTTATGTTGGTAGAGGAATCTGACTTCTGTCTCCCTCGCCCTCAACGCAAGTCCATCTCTAAGACTCATTGGTTCAGCTTCCCAATTTTGCTTTGTCTTTTACTTGATTCTCACTAAGACTATTTGGAATACCAGTTGTTCTAAATCTTACTTCTAGTTGACCCTTCACCCTGTTGCTAAAGTTACTTAACCTCTGTTCATCTGCCCAAATGCCTCCCCAAACACCTATCAGGTAAAAAACAAAACGACAAGAAAAAATTTTACCTTTTCTTCCTTGCGAATCAATTTTTTAAGTGTCTCAGACTTAGTCAATTATCAAATCACTCCATAACTATTAAGGATACACTTTGTGTGAGTCATTGGAAGTACAACATTCACTGTGGCAGAAAAGCCAATGAAATAACATTTAAGTGTCCTGGATGTTACAAAGCTTTAGCCTGAATAAAAATAATAAGAAATAAACTCTGGGACCCTCCAATATCTAATGTAAGGGTACAGGAAGAAAGTTCCTAAAAGGCCATCCCAGAAAGTGGGAGAGAATGTGCTGCCTTGGAAAATCAAGAGAAAAAAAAGTATTTCAAACAAAAACAGTGATTAACAGGAGCAGATCTTGCCAAGAATCCAAGAAACAAGTAGCATCGGTTATCATGAAATTGAGTGGCGAGACTTCAAGGCAACTTTGTTGAAGTGGTGGAAGCGAAATCCAAAATGGATGGGCAGAGTTGAAGAGTGAAAGATAAAAAGTGCGAATAGCATTTTATCTTTGCAGCCATGATTCTGATTTCTCATCAAAACCAGTGGTGAGTTGTAAGGTTTTTCTTTCTTTTGAAGTATGCAGTTAAATGTTCTTATCCCAACTTTACCGTCACCATCAGGACATCAAGGGATAGCCAGAGAATCAAATAGCAAAATGGGACCATGTGACAGAATATTAATAGAACAAGGTAGGGGGCGGTCTCATCTGCCTTTGAGCATCAACTTGACCACTTACAAGCTCTATATAGTCTTGGACAAATAATTTGCTTTCAATGACTCTTCACTTCCTATGCTGTAGATAAAGATAATTATTTATTTATTAAATAAATAGTAAAAATGGGAGTAAGAAATGTAAAAGTTTGCTTGTCATATAAGACGTCGGGTAGCTGGAAGGGAATTTAGGATTAAGGAAGAACCTACAAAGTTCCACATGATTTTGAGTACTTCTTAATAATAGTATTATATGTAATATTATTTGATACTACAAATATAATTTTTATATCTCCAACTCCTAACACAAACTCAGGTGTAAACTAGCACTTATCAATAATGGCTTAAAGGCTGAATAAACCAATTATCTACTATATCTAAGTCTGAGATTTATTCCCCACCATGGTTGATGGGTCTCCACATTCCTGGCCTCAGAGTAAGTACCAGTGAGTAGCAGGCTTCCACCGGCTCTGCTTCCTATGTACTCTCCCTCCAACAGCTGCAAATTAACACCAGAGCAATTGCACACATCATTATTGTTCCCTTGAAGCCTGCCAGTCCACTTCTCCAACCTTCCTGATACTTTACCTTTGCATCATTTGAGGACTGGTCTAAATGTATGTTTCAAACTTTACTTCTTCAAAAGTGGTATACATGGCTATGCCCAAATGTAGTCTTTCCATTCTTAAATGTGTAGCCTTCTACTGCTCCCAATTAATAGTCTATTATTGTATTACATTATATATATGTTATATACCATATATTATATTATTTTATATTATATATTACATATAATATATTACTTTTATTGTGGTGTATTATATAGTATACATATATAATACAAATAATATATGATATAATGCAATATAAATAATATATAATAACATAAATAATAAAAATATAATAAAGTATATCATAATAATATAATATCTCATTGTAATATATAAGCTATTATATATTGTATAGAATAATATGTTATGTTATATATTATTATGTAATGTATATTATAAACAATGTATAACAATATATTACTATGTATTATGTATTATGTTCTTACATATTATATACTATGTATTATATTATCTCATATATTATATCCCATCAATACTATATAACAAGACTTTGACAAATTCAATCGGAATTCGAGTGTGTGTGTATGTGTGTGTGTGTCTGTCTGTCTGTCTGCTGGTATTGAATTAAGAGCCTCACAATCTCACTGAGCTTTACACTCAAGGCTGATACCCTACCACCTGAGCCACTAGCTTTTTGCTGATCAACTGGAAATACAAATCTCTCTAATTTGTCTGCCTAGATTAGCTTTGAGCCTTGATCCTCAGATCTTAGTCTCCTGGGTAGCTATTTTTTTACAGTTAAAGCCACCAATCATGGCTTCAATCTGAATTATTGATCGAGGATTTCATCAGAGGAAAAAGGCTTTAGGACATTCTTATCTGCCACAGAATAATCCTCCAAGAATAACATTAAATTATTTGTAGTTTTTATTCACTTACTTCTTACTTCTGGACAAGTTAAGTCTTCTTACTCTGGGCTGGTTAAAACCTTAAGATTATACACTAAAACTAATCATTCTTAACATAGGAACATTCTTCAGCAAAAATTAAGATAGTAGAAATGTTCACTGAACAAATAGCTTAAAAAAACTCCAGTGGGTGGGGCATCTGTATAGCAGTCCTAGCTATTCAGGAGTCTGAGATCTGAGAATTGCAGCTTGAAGTCAGCGTGGACAAGAAAGTCCATGAGATTCTTATCTCCAATTAACTACCAAAAAGCCAGAAGTGCACCTGTGGCTCTAGTAGAAGAGTGCTATCCTTAACACAAAAACTTAGGGACAGAGCCCAGGCTCTGAATTCAAGCCCAGGACCAACACAACAACAACAAATGTGTAGATAGATAGATAGATAGATAGATAGATAGATAGATAGATAGATAGACAGACAGATGTGTGTGTATATATATACATACATAAAATGAAATCTTTTATATTATGAAATACATAATATAACATATATCAGTCATATATCACCAGTGGTAATATTTTCCTGCTTGTGTGATAGCATTTTTTCATGAACGAAGCATGTGCCTTCAGTATTAAATAACAAAAATAAGACAAGACTAATATATCATGTGCCATTCTGATTTTATCAGAATGAGAATATCAGTTATGTTATTTTATAGTAGTTAGCTTTACCTCCAAAAAAGAATTCTAGCTATAACAATGTTACCATTCCAAAACTTAAAATATTCTTTAATTAAAGAATAATTAAATAATTCTTTAATTAAAGGCTACCCCACGACATTATCACTGCCCAAATGAGGCCTTTATTAACGTTGAATCTAATTTTGCTTCACATGTTGGTAATATTTTTCAGCATGTGCAAACCCATTCCGTTGGGAAGCAAGCCTTCCCACTGTGCTTGCTAGGTCCTCCGCTGACCCTGAGCTGAAGTTTGTAACGTGAGGGATATGCCTGAGAAGGATAGAGGGAAGATGAGCTTGGGCGGTGTGAGCACATGCTGCATGAGGTAAAGGACTCCAGTTACCTAGATCAGGGGCTGTGGAAACAATAAAGAGCCCACGAGAGCCAAAGTCCCCCTCTGCAGCCATTGCCTTTGACACAGGGCTAGTATTCAGTGGATACTCAGCTCATTGAAAATACCCTTGGCCACAAGCTGCGGGAAGCATATGCAAACAAAGTTCCACGCAGATTCCTGTATCAGAAAGCATTTGCTGAGCACTCTCGGTTTAAAGAAGGAAAACCGAGGCACTGTCCGTGGACAAAGCCAGGAACGAAGCCCAGAGCTCTCACCCTCCCATCAGTGATCCTACCCCCCCCCCCCCACTTACCGCCCCCCTCCCAACGCTCCAACACTTGATATGTGTTGAATACACTCAGTGGTTCTCAACATGTTTTTTCCTTACAGTTCTTTATTAGCAACATTCATTTGGGTTTTGGACTCTTGTCAAATGTAATGTGAATGGAGACCAGATGCCTTTTCTGAACTCCACAGAACAAGAGGAGAGTCAGAGAGCCCATCTCGCCACAATCAAAACTAGTGCTTACCACAACACCCACTGTTGGTGACAGGCTGCGTGGAACAGAGCCAGTGCTGATCGAGCAGTGTATGCCAGCTCAGTGAGTCAGAAAAATGGTTCGGGTGTGCCAGGTCACTCAGAAACCCCCATCAGATCCCGGGCAGAATAATTATTGTGTTCCCCAAGAGCAAGGAACCAAGACAAGAAGCCACAACATCCTTAGCGTGTGTGTGTGTGTGTGTGTGTGTGTGTGTGTGTGTGTGTGTGTGTGTGATTGGGATCCCTAGGTGGCATCAGAAGGCCACTGCTTTGAAGAGGGCACCACAGACGTGAAAGGCTAAGGTGGCTGGCAGCCATTCAAACACACAGGATGGAGAGAGAGAGAGGCACTAGTGGGAAGGAATTCAAGGCGGACAAAAGGATTAACAGCAAAAGGATGCAGGGTGTAGAAGGATGGATGATTATCGTTTGCTGTGGGTTTAGCAACACTGACATGTTTTTATGAATATTTACAAGAACATTTGGAAGCTGTGTGCCTTGCCCACACAGCCTCCGCCCCCAGCCCCCTTGGTAGGAACTGCACCATATTTAATGAGGCTGAGGGTGGGAATGGAAACCAGGTCTTCTTTACCCAAGTTGCCATCAATTTGCCTGGTTGCCAAGACGCCCAGGGGCAAATATTAAAGGAAGGAAAGTTTGGGCCAGAGAAACTAGCCTGATTTTTTTTTCTCCTCTTTCTATGAAGCCTGGTGATTAAAAGGAATGAGAAGAGAAAGCGACTGTGTTTGGAAAACATGAAAGGAATGGAGAGTGAAAGAGAGAGAGAGTCTAATGGGGAAAGAATCCATTGTGGTGAATATTCTGGATTTCTTCAGTAGAGTCTGTTAAATCACTTCTTAACAAAAATCTTATCCGTTCTCAATCTTCCTGGGTAGATTAACGTGTGGGTTTCTTATCCTTCATGAATCCTGTCTGGCTTTTGTCCACTTCATTCTCTATCCGAATAGCCTTATTTCCTCATTGACTTTTAAAGGTTTTTGCTTAGGTTGGGTGGTTCGTTGATAGACTTTATGCACTATGGCATTTCTCTGGGTATATAATGAAGCAGAAGAGTCTAAAAGGCAGAGCTCTGGAACTAACTCTCACATTCTAATCCAAGCCTGACACTGCAGGAAAGTTGCCTCTGCTCTAACATCTCAATTTCATCCTTTGTAAAATAGAACTGGCAACAGATAAAGATGAATGGGTATAAGCTAAGAAAAGCACTTGGCATGCAGTTAGGGGTCAATGAACGTAAACATTATTAGACTACCTCTGCTTTCCATGCCTTAGTCATCTTGCTTATGGCCCATACTTTCACACCTCGCACCCGCAGTCCCTTTCAAATAAATGATAGCTGGCCTGTTCAACAAGTCTCCTTAAGCCAGGAGACTACCAGCTCCTAGGGAGAGGAGGAGGTTTCATATGTAGGATGCCTGTGGAAAGATTAACTTTGGACAGAAGCAAAGCACATTTTCTGGCAAATTTGAGTTGTCTTCAGCTCTGATTAGCCAAGTAGAAAAGCATAACTATATGTCTTTACTATTCATGTTGAATTGTCTTTTTTCCAGGAGTTATCATGCCTGTTTGTTCATTTGTTTGCTTGATTTTAAACATTTTTATATCCCTTTCTCTGCTTCTTTCCAAGCTCTTTAAAAGAAGTGTAAAATCCCTCCAATCAACCATTTTCACACAGTTGAGTGATCAAGCTTATTCCATTAACTGAAGACAAACTTGCTGGAACTTTCCATCCTCTTGCTCTGCTCTGTACTAATGGGTCTCTGTTGTTCTTCTGAGCTCTGTGTTTAGCTTCTAGCTGAGGGAGTCCCTTCAGCAATCTGCCGCACTGAATCTCCCACGTCCTGTATCACCATTTAGTTCTCTCTAGTTTATTTTTCTCCATCACTTATGCACACTGACAACATTTTGGCAAAGGTTACATTTACATTCACTTATTTTGTTATAATTAATACCAGAAAGTGGGAGGAATATGAATGAGAGAGTAATAATGTTCAACAAAGAAACATACTCACTACCTCATGTATGTAACTGTAACCCCTCTGTACATCACCTCTACAGCAAAATTAAGTTTTAAAAATACTTAAACAAAAAATAATTAATACCATTTATTTTTATATTCATTCACCTTTTGTTTTTCATGGAAAGTCTAGGAATAGTCTTCCCATATTCCTCTATTTTAATCTCAGAGAGGGAGGGGGGAATGAGGAACAAGGTAACAAACAGTACAAGAAATGTATCCAATGCCTAATGTATGAAACTGTAACCTCTCTGTAATTCAGTTTGATAATAAAAAAATACATATAAATAAAAAAAAATCTCAGAGAAAAATGAAGATTTCCAGCTAAAACAAGAGTGAAAACCTTTCAAAGTAAAGGAGGGGGTATAGAGCATACAAACACTTTTAGACTATGATCAATTGTTTAGCTAAACTCAGGTTAGAAACTCCTTTCATTTCCAACCCATTCCCCAAAAGATAAAAAAAAAACTATAAAAAATAAATAATTTAAGACATATATTCGATTTGTGCATTTTTCTCCTTACTGGTTGTAGATCACACTGGTTAACACACTTGTATGCAATCAACAGAATACATTCTATGTTAAATCAGAAACATATGCATAGATAGATAGATACATAGACAGATGGATGATAGGTAGGTAGGTAGATAGATAGATAGATAGATAGATAGATAGACAGACAGATAGATAGATAGATAGATAGTAGACATAGACATAGACATATGGAGATAGCTCAATTGTAGAACACTCACCCAGTATGCCCAAGGCCCTGGCTGGATTCAATCCTTAGAGTAGACAGAGGTGGACATTAAAATATATTAGGCACTTTGTAGAAATGTCAAGGGGCCAGGGAAATAAACCTGAAGCTAATGATGTCCAGGGAAGGGATGGCCGAGGATATTCAGAAAAGAAAGCTCTCGGCTGCTGCTTCCTCGTCACTGCCCTGAAGACTCCGCCGTCCACCACAAGCTGGCCACCTCGGGCACACGCTGACGACATAAATGGAAGCTACTTTGTTTTATTGAGGATACACTCAGATGGTCTGTGTCCTAGCTCAAAACACAAGCAAAGGAGTTTTATTCATAATTTGAGTGAGCATGTTCCTAAATTTTTTTTTAAGTTAGGTTTTTTCGAAGTGCTTCACATATGGAAACTATGAACAAACATCATCTCACCTTGGATACAAAAGTTGAAATAGCCTTCCACACCTATTAAAATTCCTTTTGATGTATGTAATTTTTCAGCTTTATTAATTTATCATTAATAATGTAATGAACTGCATATTGAGGTACTATTGGATGCTTTGATGTCATCCGCTTATGACACTATTATTACGGAAAGATCATGATTCTGTCCATCACCCCCCAAAGCTACTTCCTACTTCATAACCCATTCTACTTTCTTCACACTTTCCCTGTCTCTAGACATTACAAATCTGTGTCTTGTTGATATAGATAAATTCACATTTTCTAGAATTTTGTATGAGTACATCATATAGTGTGTTAATTAGCTTTTCACTGATGTGACAAATGTTAGAGGGAAACAACTTAGAGGAGGACAGGTTTATTTTGACTTAGGCGTTGGTCCATAGACACTTGACCCTGTTTATCATTGGGCACCTGTGGTCGCAGAGCAAATCTGCTTACTTCATAGTAGCCAGAAGAAGAGAAATAGACAAGAAGGGGCCACGTCTTCCATTATGCACTTCTTCACCCAAGGCTCACGCAGTTGACCCTATTCAATAATAGCCTATTCAATACATTAACTCCTTGATGAAGTTATTATTTTTTTTTTTTTTGGCCAGTCCTGGGGCTTGGACTCAGGGCCTGAGCACTGTCCCTGGCTTCTTTTTGCTCAAGGCTAGCACTCTGCCACTTGAGCCACAGCGCCACTTCTGGCCGTTTTCTGTATATGTGGTGCTGGGGAATTGAACCCAGGGCCTCATGTATAGGAGGCAAGCACTCTTGCCACTAGGCCATATCCCCAGCCCCCCTTGATGAAGTTAGTGCCTTCATAATCCCATAACCTCTCGACTTAGCACTACCAGCTAGTGACCAGGCCTTCTACACACGAGCTTATTGCAGGACAGTTCATTCATATTCAAACCATAACATATGTAACACATAGCACACACACACACACACACACACACACACACGTAATTTGGGCTTTTATCACTCAATATAATTTTGAGGTTCAGCCATGTGATTGCATCCATCAGGTTTGTCATTCTCGTTAGTATTCCATCCTATAAAAATAACATAATTTTCCTAACTACTCAGGAAGTTGAGATCTGAGGATCATGATTCAAAGCTAGCCCAGGCAATTAATCAGCAAAAAGCCAAAAGTAGAGCCATGGCTCAATGGGTAGAGTGCTAGCCTTGAATGAAAAGGCCATGAGACAGCACCTGTCAGAGTACCTGTGGCACAATCAAATTTCATTTTATTTCATAATAATAAGATTTCATATTGTTTATTCATGTTTCTTGTAAATAAAGCTATCCATAAGACATACACCTTTATTTCTCTTGGGCACATATGCAACAAACAGAATAGGTGGGAGAACTAATGGTTGTGAATTTTCTCTTTTAATAAATTTTCAAATGGTTTTCCAAAACAACGGAGATGTTTTATATGAACACAAGGTATCTGTAAGAGGTCCAATGACTGGGTTCTCACCAGCTCATCCGGCCAATCTTCCTCATTTTAACTATTTTATTACATAATTTTGTAATTAATTTATAGTTTCCCAGTGATTAATGATGTTGAACACCCTTTCTTGGTAAAACACGTGCTCAGATCTTTCATTTACTTTCAAACGGGTTGTTTACGTACATATGAATGAATGGTGATTCTAGATACAGCCCTTCGTTGGTGTTTTGCAAATATTTTCTTTCATCCGGTGACTTGTGTTTTCATTTTTCTAGCATTTTCTTTCAAAGAAAAGTTCTTAGCTTTGAAAAGTTCAAACAATGAGTTTTTCTCTTATAATTGATGCTTTTGTGTAGTATTTATGAAATCCTTATGAAACTCAAGGTCACTAATGTTTTTATTAGTGAAAGGAAAGCTCAAGAGCCTCTCCTATGTTTCCCTTTTAAATAACTCTGTTTTTATATTTAAGCCTATGATTGCAATGCATAAATTTGGTATATGGTACAGAGTGGTGATTCATTCTTTTATATAGGATTAATTGTTCTTGCACCATTTTTTTTAAAGATTTCTTTTCCTCGTTGATTTTCCTTGGCACATTTGCCAAAAATCATTCACAAACTTATTTGAGTCTATTTGTGAACTTTTAATGTTTTGATTGAATCATATCTGTATCAAAACCACACTGCCTTGATAACTAGTTTGATAATAAAACTTGAAGTTACATAGTGTCAGTACTTTAAATCTGTTTGTATTTTTTCAACAAACTTTTGTGTATGTCTGTTCATTTTCGATCTTTGGCAGTTCCATAGAAATTTTTGAATTGTCAGTTCTAAGCTTGTCAGTGTGTACAAAAGCCTACCAGGATTTTAATTGTGGCTGCATTAAACCTATAGATCAACTTAGGGATAAATGTCACCTCAAAAGTATTGAGTCTTCTGATCCACGAATGCAGTACATCTCCCCACTGATTTAGTTTTCATTATCTGCTGTCAACACTACTTTGTGTCTTTCAATGTACATGTCTTATGCAATTTTGATTAGTTTATTCCTCAGTATTTCATTTTGCTATGGTTGTAAATAATTTTGTCTTGGGGAAAGAAAGAACATGATTATTCTGGTTATAATACATTTTTATATGTGAAATAGAATCACGAAACATCATGGTACAATTAATACATACTTTAAAAATGAGTGACAAGAGAGTAAAATGTGTTCTGTTGTGGGATAGGTATCAGTGGGAAGGAGAGAGGGCTAATGAGACTGGATATTGTCAAAGTGCTTTATCTACATTATGAAAATAGAACAATAGAAGCCTGTTGAAATTGGTTTAAGAAGGAAGGATAAATAAGGGAGAGCAATAGTGGGGACAAGATTGATGGAATACACTGTATGCATGCGGAAATGTCACAGTGAAATCCCACCTTGTACAACTACTATATACCTAGAAACATGTTTAATTATTTTTCCCTTGTTTACTAATACAGATGGTCCTGGTTTACAATAGTTTGACCAATATTTTTTGAGCTTATGGTGTTGAAAAAGCAATGTCCAGGAGAAACTGCACTGTAGAATTGTTTTTATTTTGATTGTTTCCTGTGCTAGCGATATTAGGCATGGCAATCTGTCCACATGTCATGTCCTCCTCACCCACCCACCCACAGACATGGACACACAACTACTACACCACAAGGAACTGTGTGGCTAAATATGCGTAGTAGATTAGGTGTGCGAGGTGCATTTTAAACTACATTGAGTTTACTGAGACATAAGCACAGCACAGTCCAGGAAGAACTATACGGAAATGAAATTGACTTTTACATCTGCTTTATGTGTTTCAGTATTTCTACTTAGTTCTAATAACTTTTGTTACATCTATCGACATGAGTCAGCATATCCTCAGAATATAGTAATAGTTCTATACCCATTGCTTTGCCTTTGTTTTATGTTTTTGGTTCTTAATTGTTGGGTTATTTTTATGTGTGTGTGCGCCAGTCCTGGGGCTTGAACACAGGGCCTGGACTCTGTCTCTGAGCTATTGCTTTATCACTTGAATCATGACTCCATTTCCAGTTTTTCTCTCTTTTTTTGGTGGCGGGGGGGGGCACTTAATTGGAGATAAGTCTCACCAACTTTTCTGCCCAGGCTTGCTTGCAACTACGATCCTCAGATCTCAGGCTCCTGAGTAGCTGGGATCATAGGTGTGAGCCCCCACACTGCTTTCCTGTTTCTTTTCTTTTTTATTGTGTAGCTGATATACAGAGTATTACAGTTACATAAATCAGGTAATGAGTACATTTCTTTGTGAAGAGTGCCACCTCTTCCCTTGTTTCTTCCAGTTTTCCCCTCCCTACACCCCTTCCCTACGAGTTGTAGAGTTCATTTTCAACCAAGTGTCTAGTGAATATCACTGCTACATTGGTTCACCCTTTGCCCCACAATTTCTGTGCTCCTGCTTATTCTCCCCAAAACAGCTACATTTACATACAAGACAAAAGGTACAGAAACCAAAAACAGCAACAGAGAAGAGAAAAGAACACAAACAAAAAACGACTCTTGCTGTTCATTTCAGTAACTATTTTATATGATCATATACATGTAGCTATTAGCTATTGAGCTTTTGTGATCCTCTCCTAAGAATATCCTTTGGTCTCACTGTGTGAATGTTTAGAGTCCTATATAATTTATCATGTCCAAGTGTAATTTTTTTGTTTTCTTCCATCCATTGTGTTTTTTTAAATAATAATTACTTCTTTATTGTCAAAGTGATGTACAGAGGGTTTACAGTTTCATATGTTAGGCCATGGGTACATTTCTTGTACTATTTGTTACCTCCTCCCTCATTCCCCAGCACCCCTCCCCTGGGGAAAAACCTTTACTATTAACTAGAACAGTTTGAAAAGCTTACAAGCCAGTTGGGTAAAGAAATGAGGCTATGAAAGACTGTAAGTTAGAAAAGCAAAGGAGACTGTGGAACTCAAGGGAAAAACCTTAGAAAAGAGAATTGACAAGAGCCAGAGGCAGAAAAGGTGGAGGAATTAGTCCTCTGCTACAAATGGGGTGATGGGAGAAGAGTGTGAAAGCAGAAACTCTAAACCTTTTTTTTTTGCCAGTCCTGGGGCTTGAACTCAGGGCCTGAGCACTGTCCTTGAGCTTTTTTTGTTCAAAGTTAGTGCTCTACCACTTGAGCCACAGCTCCACTCCTAACTTTTTCTATGTATGTGGTACTGAGGAATCCAACCTGGGGCTTTGTGCATGCTAGGCAAGCATTCTATGTAGGCCACACTTCTGTACCTCTAAACCTTTTGTACCCATTAAAATCTTACCAGTGTGAAGGGCAAAAGGAAGGTGCCTTGAGGAAAGCCATTAGGGATCCACAAAGGGTTGTTGGGCAGTGTTAGAGTCCACAAGTTTGTGGATGCATCATTACAAAGACTTTTCATCTAACAGTGGCTTATAGCTTGGATAGTACAGTAGAAGGAAGTGGCTCTATATTAATCTAGGCTGAGGTCCTGTATACCATAGAAATGAGGGGGAAAAGGTCTACATGAAAATAAAAAGACCTGGGTTGAGGCCAGGTAATGGAAGCCAGTAGGGAGTTAATTAGGAAAACAAAAACCTTTCCTGTAAGTCATTTTCTGAGCTGGCCCCAGCTCCCCTCCAGAGGTCTGGTGAGGCTGGTTAGGTCAGCCAAGTCACACACACACTTGATACTACCATCCATTGTGTTTGATGGTAGATTTATAGGCACATTCTAAGTAAGAAAAATGAGGGAAGCCATGCAAAGTATGTTTCTTTGGATCAAGGCATGTATCCAGTAGACCACAACCAATACCACACGAAAGCTACCAGCACAATCATGTTCATTGCGGCGCTGTTTGCCATAGCCAAGATATGGCATCAACCCAGATGCCCCTCAGTAGAAGAATGGATAAGGAAAATGTGAGATACACAAACACACATGCACACACACGCACACACACACATACACACAGAGAGAGAGAGAGAGAGAGAGAGAGAGAGAGAGAGAGAGAATGGAATTCTATGCTTCCATCAGAAAGAATGACATTGCTCACATAGAAGGACTTGGAAAAAAATTATGTAAGTGAAGTGAGCCAGAACCAAAGAAACATAGGTTGCATGATTTCCCTCATTTGCCTGTTTCTTTGCTCTACTGTGCTAACTAGAATAACTGGTTTGATGTTAAATAGAACCTATAATGAGGCTGGAAATTTTGTTTAATTTTTTATTTAGGTAGTCAAATTTAGACATTTGGAATTACTCCTAAATGTAAAAAGACTACCTAAAAGAGGACAGAGAAGCACAAACATCATAACCCTGCTCATAAAGAGAAGTGATGGGTAGAGATAATAGGGGCAGCGAGAAAAACAGACAAAGCAAAACACCTCTGTCCTCTATTTTTTCCAGATCAAGTCATTTTATAGTAGGTTAAGAAGATGAACCCAGCTACAGAATATACCATATGAGTCTAAAGATAAGAAATTTACTTTTTCTAAGGAAAATTGATTTACTTTTCTTCATAAACATCTATGATATTCAATGAATATTTGTTTTAATGATACTTAAATGAATAGTTTTGACTTTGTGTTCAGTTTAGTGTTTGAAGACTTCATGTCCAGGGTAATATTCTCTCCAACAAAATTCATGTCTACCCAGAATAGCAAACTATGACCTTATTTCGAATTAGGGCCTTTGCAGATGTAATTATAGGTGAGTTTATGCTTAAGTTCACTTGCCTAGCAAGGATAGCCCAGTCCATGTACTGCAAAAGAACAAAGGAAACAAAACGATTACCAACATATTAAAGATTTACCTTTTATATAATCAAGCAGTTTTATGTGACTCTAAAGAAGGCAGGCACATCATTTAATTTATTCTAATTGTGTGTGTATGTTCAGCATTGTTAGTTAGCATATAAGTTATGGCTATTAGTAATGCATTTTTTATAGAAAGTATTTTATCAGTTGATTGTTTCTTGACAAGCACCAGGCGAGTTTGTTTGCTTAAGTTAAATTGAGGTAAGATGAATAACAAAGTCAGAACGAATACATGTGATAAAATTTTTAACCTGGAAAAAAGAGAAAATTAGTATTTTAACACAGTTTACTTTGAAGCCGTATTTTCAAAACTAGCTAATTAAGTCAACTACATCCTGAACCAATAAATTCACAAAAATTTAGTTTACCTCCTGACACTCAAGAGAAAACAATTGGAGAAAATTAATGTTTCTCTAAGGAGACAAACAGGACAGATTGGTCATGACTGAACTTCTCAATAAAGCCAGTCCTCAATCTCTCAAAATATTTTAATATGCTGAACTGAATCAGTGTTGCTAATGTTGAGCTGTAAAGGTGAGCTGTAGCTCAAATGGTAGAATATCAACCTTCTGTGAAAAAGTACAGGTGCAGTGCCCAGGCCTTGGAGTTTAAGCCCCAGGACCAGAACAAGAAAGAAAAAAAATACACATGACCCAAACCTTTCAGTAGGTACTAAATTGTCTTATTTCCAATTATGCTTCAAGAAGCTACCCACATTCTGAGTGAATAAAATCCTTTATTTCCTCTCAAAAAATCATTTTTAAAATTAGCTTGTCAAGGCCAAAATGATAGATCATTACACCTTCAATATGACTGCCTTTCAGACACAAAATGTCTATAGCAAAATCAGATTTCCCTGATTAAATTAATACTAGGGTTTTTGTGAAGGAAAAATTTTAATAAAAAGGCATATTTTTAAATATAGTCACTTGCTTCACTTCAGATGCTTTCTATAAAATCAACACATTTCAAAGAGAAGTATTCAGTTATTACATTGCTAAGCTCCACTGACATAAATGTAGATTCTGAGATCATGATTTGCTCCTATTAGGAATACAGAACCTGAGGTCAGTTGGAAGGCTGGTCCTAGAGGAGGCATCCTTTGTCATCCCAGTGGTTTAAAAACAGGAAAACTGTGTTCCCATCTGCACTGCACCTTCCTCTAGAGCACAGTAGCCAGGGACCTTGAGAACTCTTCTCCAGGTATGGGGCAAAGCAAACAATACCTTGCTCATATACTAATCAGTCATGACCGCAACACCACAGTGCTCTGTCTAGTCACAATTATTCATATGGAAGAATCTGCAAGGTGTTTTATTGAATTTCCTCTCTCTCTCTCTTCCTCCTTCCCTCCCTCTACACACACACACACACACACACACACACACACACACACACACACCCCAAATTGGTTAGAAACACAAGTACATCCTACTTAACATAAACCTTAGAATTTCAATCATACCGACTATGATATCTTGAGAGATAATGTAGTCTACAAACCTTGTCACCTTGTTGTCTCCAGTGAGCACAGGTGTTCAGGTCGCTGCCAGAACTTTTGGAAGCTAGCAGATTTGCTTCCTTCCAGGATTTTTACAGATAAATCACAGTTAATATCTTGTTTTATTTCTTTTTGGTTTACATGTGTGAACTTTCATTTGGTTTAATGTATTTTACCTTAAGCCCCCATATTAGTGAAAGCTTTTATTTTTACAAATTTCATGTAAACTTAATTCTTATTAGAGTATGCAAATTTTAAATAACACAAACAATGCTACAAGTAACGTCTTGTATATAAATTATTGCTTGCATTTCTGGTTCTTCCCCTAGGAAGAAGTCCTAGGATATAATACTGGATCAAAAGTAAGAATATAGTTTAAATTCTTAATGTGCACTTAAAGCACAAATTGCTTTCTAAGAGGCATGGACTTTGCAAATTTTAGTACACCTGCTCACTATGAGATTGCCTAGATAACATTAATACTGTCATTTTCTATCTTTACTAAGTTCATAAGTAAAATGCATATTTTCCATTTGTAAGGATAGATTTCTTATATATATTTTGTAGTTGTGTAATGGATTTGTTTGTATTTGCTATAATTTGTATAATCTTCCTTCCTTATTTACAACTTTAATTATATTGTTTTTGTTACTTTGCTCTTTCCTTTTTTCCTTCCCTCTTTCCTTCTTTCCATCTTTTCTTCCTTCATCCTTTCTTTTTAATACGAAGATTCAATCTAGGGCCTCACACATACTGCGTAATTGAACTTGATTCACCACAGAGCTTGATCCACCAGCCCTGATTTTGTGATTCCTATCACAAATATTTGTTTAACCAGCATTTTATCTTTTAATTTTGTTGTTTATTTCACTGCTTTTAAAAAATACAGTTAAATCAATAATTTATCATCTCCTTCTTTTGTGAAACTCACCAAGTTCATCTTCATTTGGGGATCAAAATTACACTTATCTACATGCTTTCTGTACTTTTTGTTTTGAAACAACTTGAAACCTACAAAAGTTGAAAGAATAACTTAAAGAACCTTCATATACATTTACCAAGTGTTCTGAACATTTTGATTTTTTGCTTGAAAATTTCCCATTCACTTTGTGTCAGTAAAGGCATGTGTATATTTTATTTTCTAAACTATTTGAGGGTATATTGCTTACCATTTACCCTCACACGCACATGAGTATGAATATATATATATATATATATATATATATATGTATTCCCATTTGGTGGTACTGGGATTTGGATTTAGAGTCTTACACTTGCTAGGCAAGCACTCACTCCATTGCTTGAATCATGCTTCTAGCCACTTTTGCTTTAGCTTTTGTTACTCACATAGACTCTAGGGTTTAAACTCAAGGCTTCAGAGCTGCTAAACAGGCTCTCTATCACTCGGGCAATACCTCCTGCCCTCTTTGTTTTTAGTTACGTTTTGAGTAGGGTCTCATGCTTTTGCCAAGCTAGACTGAGCCACCCAGTACTTGTACTTACGCTTCTAGCATAGCTTTGATGACAGGAACACGCCAATGCACCCGATTATTGTTTGGAATGGAGGTCTTGATAATCTTTTCTTCCAGGTTGGCCTCAACTTGTGATTCTCCCAATGTCTGCCTCCTGAGTAGCTGGGGTTACAAGCAAGAGCCACCACCCTAGCCCTTCACAGATTTCCTTCTCATTCAATATCTATTCTCTTTTTAAACGTGTGACTGTAAATCTTTAATTTTTATCATAGCTGGCTTTATTATTTATTCTAAAAAGCTTTATTCTGAGAGAATTTATACAAGTGTTACTGTACTATCAAAATATTTTCATAATCATTTTATTCCCATTTGGGTTACTTAGTGAGATATAATAAACTATCTCAAGACATAGTGTCTGAATTCCCCACTTCATTATCCGTCACAATCAGCTGGGCAGTTCTAGTAGTCATGCTTGAGCTGACTTATGTCTGTTCAGTTCATGGATGATCCTGGGTGGACTTATTCATATATCTGGGCCATCAGCATGATCTCTGTCACCAGCAGTTCTTACCTAGACTTCTTTACCCCCAATCCATGTGATCAGCAATGGAAGTCAGAAGGCCACATGAAGTTTTGGGTAGAAATCATAGGCCATTTCTACTGTATCTGACTCCTTAGAGCAAGAAGTCACCAACCCAACCCAGATTCTGAGGCAAGAAGATGAAGTGTTCCCCTTGACAGGATAAACTGCAAGGTCTTGATAGCCATTTTTAATTCACCATCACCCAGTTGGCAATCCTGATAATGAAGACAGCCTGTTATAATTTTCCTAATGACAAAGAAGCAGAGGTGCATACATACAGTATAAAGCAGTGAGACTTTAAACCTATGGCCTATTCTTGTGCCATTAATATGATGAGGGTGGTTATTAGAAATGCAGATACTCAGATGGCAACCCAAGAAACCAAATTAGTATAGAAGTACTATGGACGCACTAGAGGTATTAGAAGAATAGATACTATTGGCATTGTTCGACCATCATATAGATGATACTACTGGGAGATGGTCCCAGAATACCCTGTGTTAGTAAACCCTCGTGCTCTCATGCACTTTGAATTGGGGAAACAGTAACATCAGGACAAATGGATTTGAAGTAAATTAAACTTCATAGTCTGCCTTTGTCAAGTGACATGGCCAGGTGGCCTGAGTACGTGACTTTTTTCCTATGATAACTTCAGTTATTCTTGTTGGGTTTTATTGTAGGAGGAGGAGAGGTGTGTGTGTGTGTGTGTGTGTGTGTGTGTGTGTGTGTGTGTGTATGCTACCTCTGGGGCTTGAACTTAGGGCCTGGGCTCCATCCCTGAGCTTTCTTGCTCAAGGCTAGTACTCTACCACTTGAGCCACAGCTCCACCTCCAGCTTTTATGGGTAGCTAATTGGAGATAAGGATCTCAAGGACTTTCCTGGTTTGGACTAGCTTTGAATGGTGATCCTCAGATCTCAGCCTCCTGAGGAGCTAGGATTACAGACTTGAGCCACCAACACCCAACATAACTTCAGTTATTCTTAGTGGAGGAACAGTAATCTGCCTTGGGTACCCCACAGCAAATCACAGATATAGAAGGAAGACGTTGCCTGTGGGAAAGGAGGCAGTACAACATGGTAATGTTGTCCCAAAAAAATCACAGAATTGGTAAGTGATAGAATCAAGATGGAAACAGCTGGATTTCTGATCTTGAAGCTCTTTGGACACAAACACTAATTGGGCCAGCAGTCTTTCAGCTTTTCCCAGATCCCTAGAGTTCCTGAAAAACTGTAGTTCTGATGACAAGGAGCAGGCAAGGTGTCAAGTGCAATGTGCTCTCAAAGAGACAAAGAGCCTCTTCTGGTTCATCTCTCCTTCCTGAGCGGCACAGCCCCTTCTGTCCCTGAACAAGCTCACAGCCAGCCAGCACAGCGGGGCATGGCTATCTTCCCTCCTTTTCACGGGAGAGGATCACTGAGTGGGAAGTGTTCAGGAGTCGAGAGTGTGACTGCGGAGTAGGAGGCGGAGTGATGATTCTGGCCTAGATTGTGGTTCTCAAGTTTGATGCATGTCAGTGAGTGGCATGCGCAGCCTGCTGAAACTTTTGGAGAGTCAGAATTTGAGAGCTGGTGGGTGAGAAATTGCCATCTCTCCCTGATTATTCACCTCCTCCAACCTGTATTTTTAATTCACCCACTCTGAATTCTAATCTTCTCTCCAAGCAATTTTCTCAAACTCAAGAAGCCAATTTGTGTCTTCTAGCTGTCTCAGTCTTCCTCAAACTCAGTCAAATAGAGAGAGAGAGAGACATAGTAAATTCTAGATAATCCTTTCTCCTGCCAAACCATACACCCAATTTTCCAAACAGGCTACCAGGAGGGAACACAGTTCTGTCCCAGGCATTTTTTTTAAAAAAGTTCAAAATGTTTAAACAACAACAAAAAATAAAAATACCTTTTCTTCCTGAGTTCAAAACCCAGCTCTTACTCTTGTTCTTCATTTTCCCTTCTGTAAAGAATAACCATAACACTTCAGGGTTATGAAGATGCAAATGTTAACACATGCAAAGTTCTTCCAACAGTACTATACATGTTCTGTGAAGTACATTCAGGTGCACAGAGCATCAGCTCGCTTTTGGGGTGCTGATACCGAGGCTTAAACTCAGGGCCTGGGCCTTGTCCCCAAGCTCTTTCACTCGTGGCGTGTTCTACCATTTCAGTCACAGCTTCACTTCCAGCTCTCTGATGGTGAATTGGAGAGAACCCTGTCGTACACTTTCCTTCCTGGGCTGGCTTCTATTGTGAGCCTCAGATCTCAGCCTCCTCAGTAGCTGGGATTACAGGCGTGATCCATCCATCTCCGTACCTGGCTTAATTTTTTTTACAACATGCTACATGACCACAGCAACTGCCCATCCAAGGCTCTTGTCGTCAGTCTTCTGTTGCATCTTATGCACTCTCTTGTGGTTAACCTCTCAATCACTACTTAATCACCTTTCTCACCCTTAAGTGTATAAACTCTAAATAACCTTCTTGAGATAGCATTTAAGACATATGCCTCTGACATTAATCACATTTCCATAACTCACCACAGGGTTTCTTACCACAGTGATTGACATTCTGACTGAATACATTTTATCAGCATCCTTACACAGCTTTTCATTTGTAACAACCAAAAATGCCTTCAGATATTGCCTCACATGCTCTAGGTGATAAAAAGAAAAAAAGTCTTCCAGAGTTGAAGAGTATTGCTCTACAGAGACTCGTCACTCTGCCTAAGCCTTCTTTACCATTTCTCAAATGGCCTCAAGCCGGTCTCACTTGGCCCCGTTCTTGCAAAGTATATTTACTGAATATATTTTGGGACAATAACTAAGTCATAAAATGTACTGGTACAGTACATCATTATTACAGTTGTAATAAGTGTATTCACACTGCTGTCAAACCATCACCAGCATCCACTTCTTTTTTTAATTTAATTTTATTGTCAAGGTGATGTACTGAGGGGTAACAGTTACATACATAAGGTAGTAAGTACATTTCTTGTCAAACTTGTTACCCCCTCCCTCATTTTTCTACCCCCATCCCTCCTTCCTGTTGTACAGTTCATTTCCAACATATTGTCTGGTGATTATCGCTGTTGCATTGGTTCAGCCTTTATCCTTTGTCTTACCATTTTGATGTTCCCCTTTCCTCCCTTAATTCAGATAAATGTATGTACAATACTCAGGGTACCAAAACCAAATACAATGAAAACAGGGGATAAGCCATAGGAAAGAAAAACAAAAGAAAAAAATAGTCTCACATAGTGAGTTAGAAATTGCAATGATAAACTACTTGTTTCCATAACTGAGTTCATTTAGCTTAGCTTCATCTTATATGATCATATGCACATAGCTATTGAGCTATTGTGTCCTCTGTGTTATCCTAGATATACACTAATTATTACAAATGAGGGAAACCATAGAGTCTATGTTTCTTTGGGTCTGGTTCACTTCACTTAGTATGACTTTTTTCCAAGTCTTTCCATTTCCTTATGAATAGGGCAATGTCATTCTCTCTGATAGAAGCATAGAATTCCATTGTATATATGTACCACACTTTCTTGATCCATTCATCTACTGAGGGGCATCTGGGTTGGTTCCATATTTTATCTATGGTAAATAATGCTGCAATGGACACAGTTGTGCTGGAAGCTTTAGTGTGTTCTTGTTAGTGATCCTTTGGGTAAATGCCCAAAAGTGGGCTTTCTGGGTCATAGGGGAGCTCTGTGTTTAATTTTTTGAGGAACCCCCATACCACTTTCCAGAGTGGCTGAACAAGTTTGCACTCCACCAACATCATAGTAGTTTTTCCCCTTTGGCCACATCCCTGTCAGCATCTGTTGTTATTAGCTTTCTTGATAATGGCAGTTCTAACTGGGGTGAGGTGGAATCTCAAGTGTTGCTTTGATTTGCATTTCTTTTATGGCCAGAGTTGTTGAGCATTTCTTCACATGTCTATTGGCAATTCTCATTTCCTCTTCAGAGAAGTCTCTCTTTTTAAGTCTTCAGACCACTTATTAATGGAGCAGTTGTTTCTTTGAGGATTTGTTCTTGGGGGACTTAAATTTTGGGGTAAGTATATTTTAGATATGAGGCCCTTGTCTGTTGTATGGCCAGTGAAGATCTTCTCCCAATCTGTGGGCTTTCTATTTATCTTGCGAGTATATCCTTTGCCATGCAGAAGCTCCGCAGTTGGATGGCATCCCCATTTTTCCAACCTTTCTTTGATTTGTTGTGTTTCTGGGACTTTATTAAGAAAGTTCCAACCTGTGCCCTAGAGTTTCTCCTATTCCTTCCTGTAATGTTTTCAGGGTATGGGCTTTTACCTTGAAGTCTTTGATCCATTTAGAGTTGATTCTGGGGCAGGGTGAAATACATGGATCTAACTTTAGTTTTCTACAGGTGTTAAACCAATTTTGCCAACACCATTTGTTCAAGAGGCTGTCTTTCTTCCATCCAATTTTTTTGGCTCCCTTATCAAAGATTAACTACTATCCATTTCTTTTATCTTTGTCGGTCATGGGGCTTGAACTCTGGTCTTGGGTGCTGTCTGTGTGCTCTTCAGCTCAAGGCTACCACCACTCTACCACTTTTAACCACAGCACCACTTCCAATTTTCTGGTTGTCAATTAGAGATAAGAGTCTCACATACTTCCTGCATGGGCTGCCTTTGAACCAGGAGCCTCAGATCTCAGCCTCCTGAGTAGCTAGAATTACAGGTGTGAGCCACCAGTGCCTGGCTCCACCACCCATTTCTAAAACTTCTTTACTTCTTCCTAAATTAAACTCACATTCATTAAACAGTATCCCTCAGGACACCATTTTACTTTTTATCCTTATGAATTTGAATATTCTTGGTGATGTTGCTGTTGTTGATTTATAAGAATCCTTTACTATTCTGGACATCAATCATTTATCAAGAACACAATTTGCAAACATTTTTTTGGATTGCCTTCTCAATCCCACTAAGAGAGTGCTTTGATGAACAGAAATTCAAGCTATATTAAAGTTTAGCTTTTTAAAAAATGCAACAGAAAGGCTTTGAAAGAGCTAACAAGCACAGCATTGTGCTAACAAGCACAAACATTTAGCATATAATTTAAAACTCCATGCTTAAATCATGTCTGGGAGAACAAATCACTGCAAAGTTCATGAATTAAAATTATACAGATTTTTTATCTTGTAGGTCTGTAGGTCAGTTGTGGAACAGACCTTGCAAGGTTAAATCATGGTGTCAGTGGGTCTCATTCCTTCTAGAAGGTTTACAGGAAACTGCATTTTCTTGCCTTTGTCAGTTCCTAAAAGTCAACTACATTTCCTCTTCATGGTCTCTCCATCCATCTTGCAAAGCCAGCAGTGTTCAGGTTCCCCGTGATAATTCTATAACCATGTCTTCCTCTCCCTCTCTTTTATATGAACTTGGGCTCATATAAGCTGCCCAGGCCCTCAGCCTTCATCATATCCATAAAGTTCCTTCTGCCATGTAAGGGGACAGGATCCAGAGATCAGACCCTGGGCATCTTTGAGAAGGGGGTGGTCCCATTATTGGATCTACCTATTGTTGCCTTATTACTCTTTGCCTACCACAAAGAGTAAAAAAATGTGAAACGCAATGAACTTGGAACTGGTATTGCTACATGACTTTCTGAACACATTTTCTCCTCCTCATCTCAGCTGAGCAGCAGGATAACTCTAAATCCTCTGGACTTTTGGATGCTAACTGAATTTCTATAGACTCTCACCACCATCTGCTTTACTGACCAAGATATTTCATGAATTCACACTCTCTTTTCTGGTTTAGAATAATCAATATCAGAAACAGATGGGGTGAAATCTTTTGAAGTTTTGTCATAACTTCAGCAAAAGGAGTTATAAAATTCTAGCAAATCAAAATGCTAACTCTAGGGCTGGGGATATGGCCTAGTGGCAAGAGTGCTTGCCTTGTATACATGAGGCCCTGGGTTCGATTCCCCAGCACCACATATACAGAAAACGGCCAGAAGTGGCGCTGTGGCTCAAGTGGCAGAGTGCTAGCCTTGAGCAAGAAGAAGCCAGGGACAGTGCTCAGACCCTGAGTACAAGGCCCAGGACTGGCCAAAAAAAAAAAAAAAATGCTAACTCTAAATGAAGTATTAGTCTACATACTACATCTATATTATAGCTAGTAAGTATACTAATTACACATATTCTTACATAAGCAACAGGTGTTGAAACAAAAATGAACACATATTTCCCATTAGGCAATAGCACCCTGAAGAAGCCTAGTATGGAACATTAGAAGCAGGCCCATCACATATATTTATATATTTTGTTTCCTGAACAAGGTACACAAAATGTACCTCATAATCCAATCCCAACATATGCTCACAAGATTACGCAGGAGGGGCATGTGTTACCCAGTCTTCACGAATATACCATAGTTTTCCCACCGTTCCCTAAATTTCTGACCCCTACCCATTTGACCAGATTCTCCCCAGGATCTGGAATCCCCTTGGTTCCCTTAGCTACTGAAAAACTCTTACTCAGTAAATAGGGTCTCACAAAAATGACTATGGCAGCCTGACTTAGACGGCATCCAGAGGAAGAAGAATGCAACCTTAGCAGTGCTTTACAGGGACACATATGTCTATCCTGAGAGAGGTTCCATATATACTTTCTATTCTAGTTTCCTGCCATAAAAAATGTAGAATAGCCAACAGAGACATAACACTTTCCCCTAGATGTGGGCATGACTAGTTGATGCAGGTATAATATGCCCAGGGCAATCTCCATATATAGGAATCAGTCCTTCAAGGTCTCCTTCTTAACCCTGTGTCCATTTTAATTAAATGGTCCCCTTAACAACCATGATTCACAAAACTGTCTTTATATATAAATATATATATATATGTGTGTGTGTATGTGCATGCACACATCTAAAACAGCTACCCACAGTGACTAAGGGATCTGCCAAAGTAAACCTGACTTAAATAGAATCAAATACTTTTAAGCATCTCATTTTACTTATTACAAAAATATATTTGTCTAATCAGACCAGTTTGAGACTACTGACTAGATACAAAGTCAGAGGACCTAGGTTAATAAATAATTTATTGATATTATAATACATAAAATAATGTTATTATGTTTTCAGACTGTAGAACTTACCCTGCATAACCTCATATATAAAGATAAAATCCATCATTATCAAAAGAATTCTATGAGATGCTTTTTGTTAAGAGCCAACAATTTGCTTGTTCCCATGCAAAAAAAGAAAAAGCACTATTCAAGCACTGACAAACAACATCTAAGAATCCCTAGTGGAGATAATACTATAGCATTGGCTTGTCACTCATTTTAAGGACTTTTTATTGTAGAATAGGAAGGATCTGATAGAAATGATATGGTTCTGTAGAAATATATATATATTTCAGTAAAATCACACACATTTGTACAGATCCTCACACTGAATGTCTGCTTCTTTTAGAAAATCAAGTACAAATGAATGTTGTTGGGGAAAAGTGTATTGGTATTCTTCTTTCAAACTCTTTCTTTTCCTTTTGTAGAAGAAAAGGAATGAAATTCTTTATGGAGACAGTAAAGGGAGAGCTTATCTCGTAAGTCTAGGATTTTGAATAGAAGTACATTTTAGCACAATATTAACAGTAGACAAATAATTATGGGTACATAGTTTGCCAGGTTGAATTTCCCAGGCTTCTGACAAGCCTCTCTCCATTTGTGAGGCTATATCTCTAAGCACAAGGGCTTCTCCACCGTTCTTTGCATTTTCTCACCCTCATTCCTTTACATAGCATTCTTTCCACTATCTGGAATTTATTCCCCACCCGAATTTACTTGGAATAATTCATAAATTAGAGCCCCATGGAAAGGCCCTGTGTTATTCATTTCTCTGACTTTCTCTTATTAGTTTCCCTTCTCTTCTATTGGGACTACAGAATTATAAATTTCACCCTTGTGTTTCTAACCCCTTACATTGCCTATGCATCAATGACAGCAACCACCACAATGTGCTCTACACACAGATCATACACCTCCAGAAAAATGAGGAAGCTTTTTCCTTATTTTCCAGCACATTGCATGGCATAGATGGTGAACAGATTCAAACAGAAGAAATGAACTTTCCTTTCCCTGAGATGATATCCGTCCCAGAGAATCTAGAAATATCTTTACAAGGCCAATAATAAGCTTAATGGTACTTAATATCAATTATGCTCAATCTTCAATTTTAGAAATAGCTTCAGATTTAAGAGTATTTTAACCAATGGCAGTTCAACAAAGACATTAAAGGAAATCTTACTGCAGCAATTTCTCAAGTTGAAACAGGTTTAAGAACAAATCCAATTTAAATACTTGCCATTTCCTTCTATTTACCTATAAGATGTTTAAAATGGAACACTTTGGAACAGAATTATAAAAGTCTCCATCTTCAATTGTGAATTGTAAGGAAGACTTTCTTTTACAGCTTTTCAAACATTGTACTGGAGTTGCTTATCAAAAGTTCAAATTATCAGAGACTGTTCTGCCACCATCCGCTGTAATGTTCGTTCACACAAATTCAGACATCTGCAAACTGCACAAACTCAGACCATTTTCCTAGTTTCTCCTCTGTACAGCTCCACACTACCACGGGTGAACACAGCTGATGAGAAAGGTTATTTCTCCTCCAACAGGGCTTTTCAATGCCTCAGGCTCCAAAATGGTCATTTTTAACACAATACTGCGGTGAGGGAAATAGTTTGATGAGCTTTGATAAAATAATAAAACTAATCTTGAGAGCTAATCCAGTAATGTATATCTAGGACTTTCTCAATGTCCAAGATCTTGGTATTTCGTTCCCCAAATCCTCTCATAAAGCTTTAACTGATAGCATTTCTGGTTGACCCCGAGTCCGCGCTATGTATAACAAATAGATGACATCGTCGCACCATTTGCTTTTTGCAGAGTAACTTCATCCTGCGGTTACTCAAAAGAGCTTGAGGCCTGTTATTTATGCAGATGGCACAGCTGCTTTTCCTCTGCAGTCAGTTTTTCTCTCACTTGAATGGTTATATGAGTATATTTAGTGATTATTTGAATATCATGATCATATTTTCTTGTGCTGCTAAAATAATATATTCTGCGTTGTATTATTTGTAGCAGGTTTGATTTCAGAATGAATCCAATTGAGTTGTTCAGCTGATAGTGGCTGGCGAGGAAATCTGGACTAAGAAACTGTACTCTTTTATAAACGGCCATAACTCGATATTTAAAAGTGATGCTACACATATATGAGAATTAATGATTTTTTTTTAAAAAAGGAAAGTAAGCCAGGTGCTGGTAGTTCCGGCCTGTAACCCCAGCTACTCAGGAAACTGACATCCAGTGGATCAAAGACAGTTGGGAAAGAAAGATTCACAAGACTCCATCTCTAAAATAACCAGCAAAAAGCCAAGTTGCATGAATGGTTCAGGCAGTAGAATGTCAACCAAACAAGCCAGCTAAACAAGTGCGAGGTCCTTGAGATCAGACCTCAGTGCCACAAAATACAAAATAGGAAAGCAGAGCATCTGTGATGAAAGAAATCAAGGTCCCAGATCAAATAAATCCCCTAATCCCTACCCTGAGAATGGAATTTGACTCAGCCCTGTAGCAGAGAGACTGGTCCTTTCTCAGTCTGTAAGTTGTTCATTGAGACGTGAAGTATTTTGCTTTGGATTCTCGATGTTTGATAGAAACAATTTCCATTTAAGATAACATTTCACCAAAAACACATAAGAATAAGCAAGTATGTCCCAATTTTTGTTTCATTATTTGAATTTTTCACAATGCAATGCTATTTCATTTTATTTCAAGCCTCATGCCAGAGATTTGCCTCTTCTTGGATAACCATTTCCATTTCTGTATCCTTCAAAACATGGGTAGGACAAAGATTCCTGTGGTAAAGATGTCTGGTGCTGAAGTTCTATGCCCATTTCTAGATTCTTAAAGAAAGAAGTAGAACACGGGTTTCTATGGCTTAGTGGACAAGTGTTGGTGTCCTTTTTTGTCTTTTTAATCACCTTGTGACCTTGACTGGCTGACAGCCAAGTGACCTATGTGGTAAATTCAACTAGCTGTTTATACATCCCAGGGACAATGCTTGCATTTGATGCTATAAAGTCACATTGATAGGGCCATACAAGCACATTTCAGTGGCCCAACATGGTCACACCGCCGCAAAACTGTGCAGGAAACACACCCATCCCTAAGACTCATTACTGCGCTGCCATGCACTGAGGTCCTATCAACTAGGAGGCTGGAAGAGGAGCTTTATCCCTCCCTTATTTGCAGGGGGGGTTGACCTTCCCCGGAGGCCAGGACTGGCTGAACACCCCTTGTCTGCTTCTGAGATTCACCCGCTCCAATGCCTGGGCGAAAATCCCCAAGTGATGT
This sequence comes from Perognathus longimembris pacificus, assembly GCF_023159225.1. Taxonomy (NCBI): domain Eukaryota; kingdom Metazoa; phylum Chordata; class Mammalia; order Rodentia; family Heteromyidae; genus Perognathus; species Perognathus longimembris. The sequence goes on from NC_063174.1 coordinate 6,239,248, forward strand.
TGGTCACCCAGTGTCCCACAGTGCAATCCCTAAAATCGTCCCCCTCCTTCCACACGCGTGCATTCGGGGAGCTTGTGGGGAGCCCTCCTCTGTTCAAGGAGCCCTTCAGCTACGGAAAGATGAATGAAGAATCCACCTGCAAGAATCCACCTGTGCCCTGCAGCGCCTTCAATGAACACAGACTCTCCTGTGTGAAAGGAGATCACTGGGGGTCAGAGGACCCATGGACCCAGGCAGGGGTGGGCAGGATTCCGCCTGTGTCCCTCCCTGCAGCCCCCCTTCCGCACCCAGGAGGGCCCCCATACTTCACATTGGTTTAGGGCCCCTCCCTGGGCTCCCACCCTAGGGAAGCCCGTTCCCCGCCATGCGGGCCGCGCGGGAGGCGCAGGGGCCCCGGCTCCGGCCTCTCTCCGGCTGGGGTCACCCCTGGGGGGCTGGGCCCAGGGAGGCTGTCCGCCCTCCGCCAGCTCCGACCCTGGGCCTGCAGGGCAGGGCCCGTGTCCCAGTCCCCCCCTCCTCCACCCTGCCCCCGGGGACAGAATGGGCCTCAGGCACTTGGCCCCCCAGGCCCCCCTCCAGCCCCGGACTCCACCCCCTGCCTCCTTCCCCCCTCCACGACCCTCAGCCCCAGGCCCCTAGAAGTAACTTTCCCCACCGCGGCCTCCTCTTGGACCACTGACTGGACATGGCCACCTCTTGTGTCCGCCTTCCCTTCCTCCATCCCAAGCCCCGCACCACTGAGCAGCTTTCCTGGGGCTTCCCCAAAGCTCTTTCCATATAGTGGACAAAGAAAGAAAATAAATAAATTCATGAATTGCTTTAAGAAAAAGAAAGTGGTTAGCTTGTGTATTTCATTCCTGCTCTTTGTTGTGCCTCTCTTGGGGCTGACCTTTCTCCTCCCATCCCTTGTCCATTCAAAAGCCATTATGGCCTCCGACTTTCATTCCAACCCTACCTAGTGCCTCCAATGCCCTTCCATCCTCCCCTCACGTCTCAATCTATTTTCCATGACTTCTGGTTGTCCCACCACCACATTCAAGTTACCATTACCAACAGGAAAGCCTCCTGGGATGGCTACTTTCTTCCTGTCTGCTCCCTAAAATCACACCCCAGTCACAGAGACCTCCTCACACCCAGAAACCTTCTGACCACTCAGGCCTACTGGGTCTTGCCTCAAACTTCCTACAACAATCAGAAACCATAGAGTTAAATTCTAATTAACTACTACGTTATCTTGGTTTACCTTATTTTACTATTTTTAACATTACTAAATTTAAGCTAAAAAATATCCCAGTTTGGGGGCTGAGAATATGGATTAGCAGTAGAGTGCTCGCCTAGCATGCCTGAAACCCTGGGTTCAATTCCTCAGCACCACAAACAGAAAAGGCCAGAAGTGGCGCTGTGGCTCAAGAAGTAGAGTGCTAGCCCGGAGCAAAAAGAAGCCAGGGACAGTGCTCAGGTCCTGAGTCCAAGCTCCAGGAGTGGCAAGAACAACAACAAAAACAATGATATGCAAGTTTCCTATTTAAATCATACATGAGGACTGGAAGAAGATTCAAGTGGTAGGGTATCTGCCTACTGGGCTTAATCCATGGTACTACCAAAAATAAATCTAATAACAATAGTAATAGCATAGAGAAAAAATGACAGAGTAGGTGATAAGAAAGGATTGTGGTATTCTCTATTGATTCATTCCAAAATCAGCCCCCTCAAAAATCATCAAACTCAATGACATGCCTAAGTTGTCCTCATGACCAGAGTTCTGCAGGCCTGCTAGGATTCAGCCCATCTAAGCTCACAATGCAACTTTGCTTCTGGCTGTAGGTATGAGTGGACATGGCATTGTGATACTGACTGGCCTCAGCTCTACTCCATGGGTATCTGTCCTGGACACCCTGTATGTTTGTCCTGAGATCCAGACTGAAAAGACAACAGCTACCTAGGGAAGTTTCATAGTGATGTACAAGAAAGCAGTCTACATCAGCACATTTCAAGAGAGCTAACCAACTATTGGCCAAATCAAGTCACGTGACAATGCTCCAGGTCAAAGGGCACACAAGGCCACAGCAAAGTGATGGATTGAAATACCTCTACAGGACAGTGCAGAACAATGAGAACTTTAGTTTTCTGAAAGCTCGATGACTTCTGACTGTATCCGCTAATCATAATGGCTTAATAGAAAAAGAAAAAAAAACACAAGCTTTAAGATAATTTCTGAAAATAGAAGAAAGATGCCTTGTTAAATACAAAGCAAAAATCAATTCTGATTTACTGAACAAAGGACATTATGAAAGAAGTAGCAAGTAGGGCTTTTTAATCTGGCAGTTGCATTAGGATGCATATTAAAACTAAGTTTGCTATAGGCTGGTTTTATAAGTGATAATTGATTGCAAATTATATTGACAGTTATTGAACATAATTATTCACCACAGGAACCATCCTTAATCAATTAATCAAGGCCCAATTCAACTTCACTTCTTGCACATGGCAACAACCAATCTTTTTTTTTTTTTGCTTTTCCCCCCTTTACCTACTTTGTTTGCTGTTGTTGAAACATTTTAACAAATTAATTAGATGCTAATTCTTAGCAATAAATGAAACCCTTAAGGTGTTCAAATTATAAACTCTACAACATAACCTGTTTATTCCCAGATTCTCCTCAGACGTGGAATAAACACATATCTGTCACCAAGCCACACCTTCCTCCTCTCCAAGATTACATCAAGGAATCCCTCCAAGTGTTCCCCTACAGGTGTTGGCCAGGAGATATGTCTCCAATGACAGACCACAGATCTACCTCTGTGTTATTGCAGTTTTAATCGAATACTCATTTACATAGGAAATCACCTTTCTGAACTTTCAGCTGAAACCTAAAATGGGAATGGGACTATTGGGATTCAGAATATGACATCCAGAACACTTTGAACTTTAAGCGTGGAAGTCTCAAAAGCAAGGTCTCCTGACCCCATGCCCTTCTGTATCTCAGTCCATAGTGCTGAACAGAAACTAGAATTCCCCTTCCTCTAGGTAGGTCACAAGATCTAGAACTCTTTCCTGGAATGTATACCCTAAAACCTAGAAAGGCACAGTCCTTCTCCCTTCAAGACCCTCACACCCACACCCAAAAAGAAAGAATGCAACATGCAACAGTGATACCCACAAGACGCTAGGCTGGAAATGAGCTCTATAACTTGCGGGGGGGGGGGAAGGGGAAGAAAAACGAGGGAGGGGTAGCAATGTTGGACAAGAAATATACTCATTACCTTACGTAAGTTACTGTTACCCCTCTGTACATCGCCTTTACAACAAAACAAAAGAAATTTTTAAAAAGAATGCTATATTGAGGAGTGAAAAAAGATTTGAAGAGATGAGGAGATGAGTCTTGCTGGATACACACATACACACACACATACACACACATACTATTATCAGAATGAGCACAATGGTTCACGCCTGTAATCTTCACTACTGGGGAGGTGGAGATGAGAAGATCACAGTTCCATACCAGCTCAGGTAAAAATGAATGAAATAAAATAAAGGTTTGGAGACTCCATCTCAGCTGATTTCAGGGAACAGTGCTGTGATTCCTGCGATCTCAGCAATGCAGGGGATGGGCCACAAATAGGGGTGTCAAAGTCCAGGTCAGCCTGGACTCAAAGCAAGACTCGGTGTCCAAAGTAACCCCCCAAAAAGGGCTAAGTGGAGTAATTCAAGTGGCATCGTACCTGCCTAGCACGTGCAAGGCGCTACGTTCAAACTCCAGTGCAAAAGCATTTTAAAAACAAACCTTGAGCAAGGCAGATTTCAGCTCAACACAAAGGTTAGCAATCCCCCGCCCATCTCTGGTCTGTGAGTAGCCTTGTCCCTGCTCATCTGTGACCTAAAGCCCCATTCGAGCCCCGGCATCCTAGAGCTCTGTAGGAGAGCAGATGTGTCACATTTGTTATGACACTGAATTTTTAAGTCCTTTATGCTATTGAAAAATCAAGTACATCTTTGCAAAATAAAAATAGAATTTTATTATAGCAGTACAAACATTTTATGCTATTCTTTATAGTTTCAAAACTATGAATATCCAATCAAACTTCATAATTGCTTTCATAAATGCCTAATTAAACTATAAATATTATTAAATATATCCATGTACAATAAGGAATGGAAACATCTGGATGGAAAATGGAAAATTTAGAAAAAGCAGCTGGATATTTTACCTACACAATGCTAGACACCAAGATATTCAGAACCATCAAATGGCTGCTGGGATTTGTGCATTTCATCTGGGTATCTGACTGGATCTTCTGCTTTTGTTCAAATTCTGCTCTGTGAGTGTGTGTGTGTGTGTGTGTGTGTGTGTGTGTGTGTGTGTGTGTGTGTATGTCACAGTACTGGGACTTGAACTCACCCTGGGTAATATCCCCTGAACTTTTTTCCCTCGAGGATGGCACCCTACCACTTGAGCCACAGCTCCACTTGTAGCGTAGGGGAGTGAATTGGAGATAAGAGTTTCACAGACTTTCCTCCCCGAGCTGAACCGTGATCCTCAGATTGCAGCCTCCTAAGTAGCTGGGATTCCAGGCGTGAGCCCCCAGGGCCCAGCTTCTCTGTGTGCTGAATGGGAGTGCTCTGTGCATTCTTCTCACGGTAGCATTAACCTCCCATAGACAGTGCGGCTTCCCCCTCCCTCCAGCTCTCCTCTGCTCTCATCCTCTCCACTCCCTTGCTCTAGGAGAACATCAGAAATACAAGAAGTATCGAGGTAGGCACTTCTGGCACTGGGTGAAGGGACTCACATCTGTAATCACAGCTACTCGGAAGGTGGAGAGTCAAAATCCAAAGGCAGCCCAGTCAAAAGTTCACAAGACTCCATCTCCAATGAAAACAACCTAGGCACGTGCCTGTCAACCCAGCCATGCCTGAAGCATAAAGAGGAGACGTGCAATACAGGGTGGCCCTGCATGAAATCACCACCCTGTTCTAAAATTACCAAAAGAAAGGGCTGAGAGTATGGCTGTTCTGGTAAAACTCTGTCCTAGCAAGCACAAGGCTCTGAGTTCAAATCCCAATACTGTACTACACAAAAAGATCAGAGCCTTCAGAATGCATTCCTCATTCTATTTCTCCCTTCAGAGCCTGTGCTGTTAGAAAGCCCGGTGTGGTTCCACTGTGAGACATTCCTCACAGAAAGACCCACCAACCCCATCATCCATTATGTTTCCACCTTTAGCCCCAGAGATCCATTTCCAACTCAGTATCTTCTCTGACCCGTTTCTAGGGACTGTCTCGTTGTTTATCCTGGTAGTATCTGTCCAGATGATGCTAACAGTCAAAATAATGGAAATGAGTGAAGCACCAGGGGCTCATACCTTGTAATCCTAGCTGCTCCAGGGATTGAGATTAGAGTATTCCAGTTCAAAGCCACCCTGGGCAGGAAAGTTTGTGAGACCTATCTCCAATTAATCAGCAAAAAATGGAGCTGTAACTTAAGTGGTAAAGTGCCAGCCTCAAGCAAAAACAAAACAACAACAACAATGACAAAAACCCACTAAAGTACAAAGCCCAGACCCTGACTTCAAGCCCCAGTACACACACACACACACACACACACGTGCATGCACACACATATGCACACATGCACACACATACACAGAGATTGAGAGAGAAAAAAAACAGCAATTCTGATTTAATAAGCACTTAATTGCACTCAAGTGGTGCATTAAGTAGTTTGCATGAGTTAATGCATTTCCTTGCAATAGCCCTATAGTGTGTATTGTTCCCTATTCTCCAGGAAAAGAAATTGAGTCAAATTTAATATCTTGTTCAAATTCTCATGGACATAACACCTCAAATGTTTAATACAAATTCAGACATCTGAATTTTAGAACTACTTTCTTAAGTACTAGTCTATTCTGCCTGTCTAATTTACAAATATAGTGCCCAAACTCAAGTGATCTCAAACACAATAAAGATGTTTATAAGGATTCTTTTCACAAATTATGGAATATCTGAAAGTCTGCCTCCTTCTAGAAGCCTGCATTTGCTATGTACAGGAAAGAAGACATGGTTTCCTGAGAAATTCCAACAACTGCCTTCCAAGGATAAAATCAGCTTTCCCCTTACTCGTCTTATTTACCTCGGGTAAATTTAAATGTAACAGGTACTCTTCTAGAACTTAAATAATTTTATGGATTTTATCAAGGTCAATCCACATAAATTAAACATTTTAGTCATTTATTCAACAAATATTTGCTGAGCAGATCTAGGTGCTGACAACACCATAACAAAAACACAAAAATTCCTTGCCCTTACAGATCCTACCTTCTTGTAATTGAGACATAACAAGCAAGGGGAGTATGTGTATGGTATGAACTGTTACATGGTAACAAGTGTTACCTAAAAGAATGTGAAGCGTATACACAGTGCCAAGACCAGAGATAACATGTTAGCCCCCCTGTCCAGGAAAGGCATCCTAGAGAACAAGAGTTTGGAGGGAAGGCCTGTAAATGTGAAGGCTGTAGCCAGGAAAATAGTTAGAAGAGGAAGCAATCTCCCTGTGCAGAAGGGAAAGCCCAGCTTTAGAGGATGTCTTCATGTTCCAGAAACACCAGGAAGTCAGACATGCTGCAGGAGGGAAAAGGAATAAAGACAAGGGCAGAGGGCAGAAACAGGAAATGATCATAAAGACCGAGCAGGGAGGGGTGCCGAGATCATAAAGAAACTTTTCAGACCTTATAAAGAGCTTTCTTTCCAGAGTAACCTGGGAAGCTACTAGAAGATTTAGAGGGGCGAGCTGTGCTCCAATGGCGTCTACTGGCTGCATAGTGAAAGGGAAGGGCGGGAGAAAAGCCAGCAGCTAGGAGATTAGGAGAGTAATCCAGGAAAGGGGGGGGGGCAGCTTGGACCCCAGGGGGAGCAGCTTCAGAGAGGCTCTGTCTTGGAGGTGGCGCTCAGAGAATTTGGTGAGATTTGCCAAGTCCAGAGAGACAGTGAAATTTTCGATCTGACCAAATCAAAGAGAGTTGATTAGAAACTCCTTGAAAAGAAGAAAAAAATCAGCCATACATAGTCACTTAATACATTATGAATACAAATGTTAAAATAGCAAAAGGAATGGAAATGTCTCTGGAAAGTGTTAAGTATGTGTAAAGTTAAAATAGGATAATATGAAACTGAATTATTAACATATAAGAATTAACATATAGAATACTGCTCCATTTAAATATGCCATTGATAGTCAAGATGGAGCCATAAATAAAAGGAGCAGCTTCATTTTTTTCCATAGTGATGTTCAGATAGCAGACACCGAACACAGCATTAAATATTTGCCAGCAAATCTGATAGTCAGATTTTGATATTTATTAAGGACTTTCCATATTGAGTTTAATTAAGGATTTGATTATGAATTCTACCTTGAAGGCATGATTACTACTTATCTCTTCACTCTTGGGCCAAAGAGAATTAAAGATGTTGAATATCTCTAGAGCATCCATGAAATAGTCATTAGTTTGAAAAGGCATCACTTTTCTTAGTGTTGAAAATTGCCTTAGAGAAATTTAACTCATTCAGCAGCTTTGATGGTACTCTTATAAGAAATACTGAATGCATTCTTCATATTATAACTGAGAAGATAAAATAATCATCACAACTAATTTCCTGATAAATATACAGTTGTCGTTTATTACTCTTTTATCATCACATATTCGTCTTTTATTCCTGCTATTGCCATGAAATACTGCAGGGAAATATGCTGGGTTTTTTAGAGGATGTATATAAAACTCACTACTCTTATGGTTAGCTTAGCACCTTTCTCTCCAGCCTCAGCATTTCCAGCCAATTCTCCAGGGAATGGAGGGATCACTCCTTAAGCAGTTCTGTGATTTGCTCAATAACTGTGGGTATCACAAAGAGCTAGAGGACTGCGGCAACCGACCTTAACGCTCAGAAACTGTGGAATCACACCATTAAATGTGTGGTGAATCATATGACTATTTGCAATGAAGAAACTCTTGGGACCTAAGCAGGTGTCTCTTCCACAATGAATAAAAAGGTTAGACAATGATAAATCCCCTAAGAAAGAAATGAGTCACTCCAGACATAGATTGCTGGCCACTTCTGGGGGTTGGACCTCTTGGCCTGGGACTCCACTTGAGGGGTGGGCCTGCTTTGGAGGTGCCTTTCCAGTAGACTATCAACTCTAGATTTCTCTCTAATGCCCCATTCACTCTTTCCTAGCCCAGGAAAGTTTAGGGCAGGGTTCTGCCTGACAAATAGCTTCCTGTACCTATCACTTGGGCAGTGATGTTAGTCTTGTGTTCATTCCGCTTCGACATGACCTTCTCAGAGGTGTGTACCCCCTAGCTTGATTTATTGGCAATGGGGTAGAGGAAATTAGATACATGTTTCCTATTTCTTTTTTCTACCTCAAGTCCTCAATAGAAATATATACAATTTTTTTAAGGAAGAGGGACGAGATAATGTGATTTATTTATGCTTAGTGTCAACATACAGTGTGAAAGTACACTTTCCAGTTGAACATGAAAGAGAGGTCATTACCTAGGCGCTTTCTCTGACATGATTCTTGAACTCCTCAGGCTTCATTCCTTCTGCCCTCTTCTGAACTTGCCGATGGGCGAGGTGTCATCATTCCTGAGATATCCCGGTCACACTATCACAGTGGCCATGCACTCCTACAGATCCACCATCTACTGTCAATGCTGACTCCTTTCTTTCCCTGCTGGGAACTGTCAGGGGTGCAGAGATATTTTGCCATTTCCATGTTAGTGGGTGGCTTCTATCATATTCCTTTTGAAAAGACAATTATAATACTAGAACTAGGTTTTCTGATATTTCTCTAATTATCTTACGTAGGAGAATAAATATAATTATAAGATTAATAATAAGTTGCATGCTCCATTGTGGGAATTAAAACTAGGGGAGTCAGTTTTCTTACTGATAGTCTTCTTTGAGACTCACAACTGGCAAATGTTTATTTTTACTGAAGGAAGACAGGTAGTTTGCTAAACATGAGTATTAAGTTAATATCAGCAATAAACATAAATGTGTGAGAGAGAATTGATTTAATGCCAATCATGTGTCATTGTTTTAAAGGTAAACTAGAAAGCTTTCCCTAAAACAAATTTAAATAAAGTAAAAATCTCTCCCTCCTCCCACCTTCCTCCTTCATTCTCTCCTTCTCTCTCTCCCTCTCGTCTCCCTCCCGCCTTCTTTCACTCCTGTAATTATACAAAGCAAAGAATCTACCTTTAGTGGAGTAAATTGATTAAGAATAATACTTATGCATCTGTGATAAGTGCCAAATATTGGGTAGGACCACTAGAAAATAGAGACTAAGAAGGGCCTACACTGGGCTAAGATTGTCAAGAGACTTTTTAAACGGGAGACAGAATTTTCATTTAAGGGAAAATTTCAGATTAAATATGGATACATGTAGTCAAAATAGCTTGAGAGCCTATGAAAGACAAACTTGGGGGGTAGATTGGGATCCGATTTAGAAAGCCTTAGATGGCAAGGAAATGTGAACTTCAAAAGATACTAGTCAGAAAATAATGCCAAAAACACAGAATGGGAGAAAACTTGACAAGAAATGTACTCGCTACCTTATATATGTAACTGTAACCCCTCTGTACATCACCTTGACAATAAAACTAAGTTAAAAACTGAAAATTATATATCTGATAAGGGCTAAGTAATATTAGGAATACATAGATACATAATAAAGATATCTCAAATATATGTATATTTAGCTTTCTAATACACACACACACACACACACACACACACACACACAACTCAAAAGACAAATAGCCCAATTAAACTGGAGAGGGGTTTTTCAATAGACATTTTCCTAAATGATATATAAATAGCCATAATAAGATGCTCAATGTCATTGCTCATTAAAGAAATTTAAAAGTACTGAAATAACACTTATACCCATTACAGTAACTATAATCAAAACAGCAGGTAACAACAAGTGTTGATAAAGATATGAAGAAATGAGACCCATCTTACATTGCTTTGGAAGTGTAAATTAGCATATCTACCATGGAAAACATTTTTTCAGCCTTCAAACAACTAAAAACCTAAGTCCTTATTAACATACAATCTTGGGATTCCACAGATTGGTATATATACTCCCAAAGAAATAAAAACACACAAAGACTTGTGCACATGTGTTCATAAATTCAATACTTTTTTAGTTCTTTTTTTTTATTTTTATTGTCAAACTGATGTACAGAGGGGTTACAGCTTCATACTTTAGGCAGCGGATACATTTCTTGTACTGTTCGTTACCTCCTCCCTCATTCCCCCCTCCCCCTTCCCCCTTTCCCTCTCCCCCCATGAGTTGTTCAGTAGATTTACACCAAACAGTTTTGCAAGTATTGCTTTTGGAGTCGTTTGTCTTTTTATCCTGTGTCTCTCGATTTTGGTATTCCCTTTCACTTTCCTAGTTCTAATACCAGTATACACAGTTTCCAATGTACTCAGATAAGATACAGTGATAGTGCAGGTACAACCACAGGAAGGGGATACAAGAGGATCATTAACAATAGAAGCTACAGTTTCACATGGCATGTTGAAAGTAATTACAACAGTGATATAACAGTCATTTCCGTAACATGAAGTTCATTTCACTCAGCATCATCTTATGCATTCATAAGGGCATAGCTATTGGGCTCTTGTGATCCTCTGCTGTGACTAGCCTAAACCTGGGCTAATTATTCTCTGTGAGGGAGACCATAGAGTCCATGTCTCTTTGGGTCTGGCTCACTTCACTTAGTATAATTTTTTCCAAGTCCTACCATTCCCTTACGAATGGGGCAATGTCATTCTTTCTGATAGAGACATAAAATTCCATTGTGTATATGTACCACATTTTCCCGATCCATTCGTCTACTGAGGGGCATCTGGGTTGGTTCCATATTTTAGCTATGACAAATTGTGCTGCGATGAACATTGTTGTGCTGGTGGCTTTAGTGTGTTCTTGTTTGTGGTCTTTTGGGTAGATGCCCAAAAGTGGGGTTGCTGGGTCATAGGGAGCTCTATGCTTAGCCTTCTGAGGAATCTCCATACCGCTTTCCACAGTGGCTGAACCAGTTTACATTCCCACCAACAATGAAGTAGGGTTCCCTTTTGGCCACATCCCCTCCAACAATTGTTATTGTTAGTTTTCTTGATATATGACATTCTTACTGGGGTGAGATGGAATCTCAATGTTGTTCTGATTTGCATTTCTTTTATGGCCAGTGATGTAGAGCATTTTTTCATATGTCTCTTGGCCATTCTCATTTCTTCATCAGAGAAGTCTCTTTGTAAGTCTTTAGCCCACTTGATGAGGGGGCTGTTGGTTCTTTGTGGTTTTGTTTTGGAGGAATGTAATTTTTTTAGTTCTGCATATATTTTAGATATGAGGCCTTTGTCTGTTGTATGGCTCGTAAAGATCTTTTCCCAATCTGTGGGCTTTCTACTTATTATCTTGCAAGATATGTCCTTTGCCGTGCAGAAGCTCTGCAGTTTGATGCAGTCCCATTTGTCCATCCTTTCTTTGATTTGTAGCATTTCTGGGTCTTTGTTAAGGAAGTTCCGTCCTGTGCCAAGGAGCCCAAGTGTTTCTCCTACTCCTTCTTTTAGTGTTTTCAGGGTATCTGTTTTAATTTCGAGGGCTTTGATCCATTTGGAATTGATTTTCGAACAGGGTGATATATAAGGATCTAGTTTGAGTTTGTTGCATGTGTTGAACCAGTTTTGACAGCACCATTTGTTAAAGAGGCTATCTTTCTTCCATCCTATTTTTTTAGCTCCTTTATTGAAGATTAAGTAGGCATAGTTCTGTGGGTTCATTTCTGGGTCTTCAATTCTGTTCCATTGGTGTTCAGGCCTGTTCCAGTGCCAATACCAAGCTGGTTTTATTACTATAGCTTTATAATACAGCTTGAAGTTGGGTATTGTAATTCCTCCAGCACTGTTCTTTCTGCTTAGGACTGTTTTTGCTATTCTGGGTCTTTTATTGTTCCATATGAATTTCTGGATTGCTTCCTCTATTTCATTAAAAAATGGTGTTGGGATATTAATGGGTATTGCATTGAATTTGTAGATAGCCGAATTCAATACTTTTTGTAGCCAAAAGGTGGAAACAACCCAAATATCTATGGAGTAAATATGCAAATGTGGTAGATCCATGTAATGGAATGTTATCCACTCTTAAAAAAGTATTGAACCTCTGATGCTTATTACAACATGAGCAAACCTTAAAAATAGTATGCTAGGGGCTGGGGATATGGCCTAGTGGCAAGCGTGCTTGCCTCGTATACATGAGGCCCTGGGTTCGACTTCCCCGCACCACATATACAGAAAACGGCCAGAAGTGGCACTGTGGCTCAAGTGGCAGAGTGCTAGCCTTGAGCAAAAAGAAGCCAGGGACAGTGCTCAGGCCCTGAGTTCAAGGCCCAGGACTGGCCAAAAAAAAAAAAATAGTATGCTAAGGTCAGAAGCAAGTCACAAGAGACATATTAAATAATTATATTTATACATGAAATTCCCAGAATAGCAAATTTCATAGAGAAATAAGAGAGATTAATGGTTTATAGAAGATGGAAGGAAAAAATGGAATGAGCAGGTATGAGATTTTGTTTCTGAGAATGATTTGATGTGGGGCACACCTGGAAGTCAACTAGCTGGCCCTACCTGTTTCTCAGTCTTGGGGCCACAGGCAGGGCCAACTAGTTGACTTCCAGGTGTGCCCCACAATATAAATGTTTTTTTCTGAGATTACATAGTAATAATGACATTCTATGAAACTCCTCAATAAATTTTCCAGTAAAAATGTGATTTAAAATAATGATTACTTTGTGTATTTTAAATATCTCTTACATGCTAGCCAAGAAACTGAAAAAGTATTTAGCACATTTTCTGGGAAAGATGACTTCTGAATTTTAAACAGGAATTCACAAATGAAAGTATTATTTAAAAAGTAGCCATATATTGGGAATTGCTTTTATCCTTGAAAAGAGTTATTCATTGTTATTACCAGTATTAGTCCTCCAAAACTCTTGTATATGTTTTATTATTATCAATAGCTCAAAAGATTTAATCAGTGCAACCCAAGAAAGATCTCTGCCTTCCAATTAATTTAAGAGATAAAAATTTGGAAAGCAATGCCTCACACTCTTTTGGGTACAGTGAACAAATATTTTCAGATGAAAGCCAAACGGATACTTGATTTTCCAACTGACTTAAATGTGTGAACTTTTGTAGGTAAAATCAGTCAAGGTTTTAATATTAAAACGCTGAGTACTTTTTAGCTACTCTTCAATTTGCTTCAGATTTCTCCCATCACCTTAGGAAGATGTTATACCGCTAACAACTAGGTGTGATTTTGTCACATCAAAATACATATACACCTGTGCCTAAGATGGAAAGGTGATTGTGAACAAGATTCGGGGTTTCAAGGTACAGCAGGATGCACAGAGCAGAAGGTTTGATAATGAGAAATTACAGTTTCCTGCAATTCTTGAGGACTCGAGAGAGGGAATTATTTGCTTTGTGCTGGAAGTAATTTCCCTAAACCCTGTGAGATGACATAGCTCAAGCTGTTGTAAATGTAGACGTAGTAGCTACCAGCCACAGCTCTTAGTTGAAGCAAGAATCCCTGGGGCATAAAATAGATTGGAAACCCTTCCTGAATAGGATTGATCACTTAATTTGACTGTTTTAGAGAAAAATCCTACCTAGTCTTCAATTTCTAGCACTTCTTCACAGACCCCTGGAAACTTAATAATTGCTTCCACTAGAGATGTGTGTGTGTGCACGTGTGTGTATTTTAATTAGAAAAGCTAATCACAAATTAAGTATAATGTATTAAAAGTATTGGAAACTAGCTTTAGGATATTCCTTACTTTGTCTTGTCTTTCAAAATATAATGCCACAAACAGTGAGTTCTTCCTCTAAGAGAAAAAATAATTAAATCTTCAAGTGTGTGCATGTGTCTTTTATTCAAAAGCAGGTAGAGTGACATCAAGCATTGCTATAATCCTCAACATAAAACACAAAGATGCCCTTCATGTTTAAAAACACAGGAGCTGATGGCTGTTTTGTTAGCCGCATACTTCATTTTGAGGGGTTAACTTTTTGCCTCTCATTTATACTTCTTTCTTTCATGAATGAGCAATTAATTACTTTGCTGCCGCCATGGCTGTTTGAACACCTTAGTTTACAATAGTCTTTTGTTTTCTCACCCTCGGGAAGGAAAAAAAAACTTTGAAGTATTTCAATCTTCAAAAACACAGAACACTTTCTTTCTCTTTATTTCTGAACACACAAAAAGTCTATTCTTATGTATATTTAATAATAGGCTTCAAAAAGAGCCTTATTGTGCACCTTAACATGATCTGATTGATTCTTGCAGCTAAGTCAAAGGAACACATACAAATCCCAGTTCTGGAAAGCGTTTTCTATTTAAATTTTTTAAAGTGTAAACTTCATAATAAACGAGGAGAGAAAATGTAAATATGTTGTATTTCATTTTAAATACAGTTAAGCACAGTTGAAACACAGTGCCTCTTTCCAGATGATAATGTGACTTGGATAATGAAGTGCTTTACTTAAGTCACACAAAGTTCATTGCTCTAACAGTTTACAATCAGAGGGGAGAATGCTGTATGTCCTTATTAACATTTCATATGCTGGCAGACGGATGTATATGTTGATAGAGTAGGTAGCTTTTTCACAAGTGAAGGAAAATAAGAAGTGCAGGCATTCTCTTGGAGAATTACCGGGTATGAGTAACTCTGAGATGAAAGTAATTTCATAACCCTCTTCTGTTTCCTAAAAATAGATTGCTAGGCACCAAGCTCTCATTCTTGTAACCTTAATTACTCAGGGGGGTGAGATCTGCCAGCCTAGGCAGGAAAGTCTATAAGACTCTCATCTTCAATTAACCAGCAAAAAAAAAAAGGTGGAGAATTGGTTCAAGTGGTAGAGCACAAGATTTGAGTAAAAAAACTAAGCGATAGCACCAAGGCACTGAGTTCAAACCCCAGTACTGGTGCACTGACACACGCAAATAGATTGTGCTAAGGAGGAAAGGTGGGAGAAAAATGAGGGAGGGGTAACAAGTTTGACAAGAAAGGTACTCACTACCTTACGTATGTAACTATAACCCCTCTGTACATCACCTTGACAATAAAATTAAATTTAGAAAAACTACAAAAAGAGATTGTGAACTTAGCTAGGATAATAAAATTTCAATTCTCACAAATGGCTACAGAATTAAAATGCTAGACTTAATAGTCCAACTGACTCATTACTAACATAAGCTGGTTTTGTCAATGGAATTTAAAATGAGTGATTCAGCTTAATAAATAAAAAAAAAATGTTCTACCTCAGTGAAGATGAGTTAAGCACTATTTATCTTATCTTAGTCTTACTACCAGAGTCCTGAAAAAATCTGCTGACCAACCATCATTTCTTTCTCATATCATTGGCGAGACGGCCTGTGCCCATAGGCATGCGCAAATGAAGCCGCCATAGAATCACACTCCAGTAAAGGAAGAACACACTGTCATTACCTCAGCTTCCATCACACCAATGAAGACGCCATAGAATCACACTCCAATAAAGGAAGAACACACTGTCATTACCTCAGCTTCCAGTTCACCTTTGTAGGCAAGTAGAGTTGTTTGAGTTTCAAAATGTTAGCATCTTCCTCCTGGTCCACTGGAGAACTTAATCTGGTGTTTCCTCTGTCACTTGTGTCAAAATCACATGCGGGAGACAGCAAGGACCTGCTGACCCAGTCCATTCATGTCTGTAGAAATAGCTCACATTCGCACCACCAAAGTGACCAGCAAGGATTGCCTGGGCTTCCCCATTCTTCATGTGGTCCTATAATGCTCAAATCCAGAGTCATCCTACTAAAGGGGGGTCTTGGAGAACCTTGAGAATCTGCAGTCAGAGGTTTCCTCTCTGTACCACCAAAGGTGACCATGACCTTTGTGGCTGGAATCCCAGTAAGCGAGCTGTCTTGTGATACAGTGGACTTCAAGGAGTTGGTGTAGCCATCACCAAACAACCAGCCTTTCAACTTCACAATTGTGTTCTCATCTGACTACTTGAAACTGGGTTTCATGTGATGGGCTAATTAAAAATAGGTTGTATCTTGTCTTAATTTCTGCTTAGCACATGCGATTTATCACTTGTATAATTTTATAGCTATTCCAATTGTTTTGCCAGCTATTGTTTTATTGTTCTATTATTCTATCATGTGACTACAGCATAATTTGTTAATTCAATCCCCTGACGCTGGACATTTGGGATATTTTTCTATTTTTACCCTAAAATGCAGCTCTGTGATGACAATCACATAGCTCCACTCTTTGCAAAAGAAAGCTTTCTGGTTAAGAAAAAAATCTTTGAGTTGTTTCTGCAGACTGAAGTTTGGATACCAGCTCTGTCACTTTCTAATGGTATAATGTGAAACAAATCATTGATCATATCAAAGCTTTAGATTCTTTCTCTCCTTAAAAAAAAAGATAATTTTAACGAAATCCTAGCATTTTTTGAGAGGATCCAATATGAAAGTAGATGTAAAAACCTTAGTAAATCAGTGTTAATTTGCATATATTAAACTAGTTAGCTATAACTTATTTCCTCAGGATAAAACCACAGAATTGGGATCACTTTCATATTCATGTCCAAGGTATCTAATGAGTATCATGTAATTCATTGCCTTCAGTGGCTATTTCTCAATGGCAGTGTCGCATCCATTACACCTCTATGTGACCTGTTTGATGTCTAGAACTCACCTGAACAGTGCCCAAGGGGAATTCGAAGACCTTATTTCATCTTTGTTCTCTGGGCACCTGCCACAAGGACACACAACAAATGGCCAGTCAAGGGTTTCCTTCCATCTTTCCTTTTGACATAAATAAGCACATCACTTTTGTTAAACAGCACCATGTTCTTGGAGTTTGGGGAAAGGAGTGTCATTCTGGAGACCCTTATGAGAAAATAAAATCAAATGTGCTACCTGGTGAAAGGCATTTGTCTCACAAGTAGAACGCGTGTTTGTCAAACGTTGTTTCCTTTTCCTACTGGCAGGGATTCTGGTTCAGAAAGTCTTGATAGTTGAGGTTTGCTCTGCTCTTGCAAGCACGCTGTTCCTGAGGCGTGTTGTGCACGAATTCCATTGGAGAAGGCACTGGTTCCTGGGAACTCTTAAGTCTTTCTTGGCCCTCTAGCACTCTAGAGTGCATTTGAAAAGAAATGGCCAATCTAAACAAACTCAGAAACCTTATGTATGGATGCTAAGCGAGCCAGGCTTCCTGTGTGATTGGAGGAAAACATGGATGGAGCAAAAGATGAGCAATGACTACCCTCACGTAGCTATAGTTCATCCTGGTACCTATCATGATGGCCCCCTGGATTTTGATAAAAGGTAGAAACTATGTGACTACTACTTCTCATTTTGTTTGCTCCAGAATATTTTCAAACAAGAGTAGGGATGGCTCCAAGGGGTCCAAAGCTGCTTAGATCAAAGTTCCTGTGATCTTTTAGTGTGACTCAAAACCAACACACAAATGGTGAGCAAATGCACTAGTGGTACTCACTAGGCATTGTGTTGAAAAATTAACTGCACAGCTAGGCACCAGTGGCTCATGCCTGCAATTCTAGCTACTCAGAAGGCTGAGATTGGAGGATCACAGTTCAAAGCCAGCCAGGATAGGAAAGTCTCTTGAGACTTATCTCCAAGAAACTACTCAGAAAAGGCCAGATATGGCACTGTGGCTCATATGCTAGAGTGCTAGCCTTGAGCACAGAGAGGCTCAGGACAGTGTCCAGACCCTGAATTCCAGCCCCAGGACCAGCAAAGAAGAAAAGAAAAGAAATTCTTTTTTTTTTTTTTTTTTTTTGGCCAGTCGTGGGCCTTGGACTCAGGGCCTGAGCACTGTCCCTGGCTTCTTCCTGCTCAAGGCTAGCACTCTGCCACTTGAGCCACAGCGCCGCTTCTGGCCGTTTTCTGTACATGTGGTGCTGGGGAATCGAACCTAGGGCCTCGTGTATCTGAGGCAGGCACTCTTGCCACTAGGCTATATCCCCAGCCCCAAGAAATTCTATTCTATTTGTGAAAATAATTTTAATTGTTATTCCAAAAATAATCCCTACTTGCAAAAGCACATGTGATTATAAGCATTTGCTGTAAGATAACTTTAAATAAAAATAAGGACAAAAGAATTTTTTAAAAAACCAACACACTTAGGTGAAGGTTTGAAAAAGGTAAGCCCTCAGAAAGTTCTTCAGTGTTCGCAGCGGAAACTCAGGGAACAGCTGCAACTCTTGTAACCGAGACTCGGCATCAGAGCCAAACATTCAAAGCAAAAACCAAATAAGACATAAAAGAAAGTATCCAGCTCTTCTCAAAATGACTTCTGATTGGGGCTGGGGATATAGCCTAGTGGCAAGAGTGCCTGCCTCGGATACACGAGGCCCTAGGTTCGATTCCCCAGCACCACATATACAAAAAAAAAAAAAAACCGGCCAGAAGCGGCACTGTGGCTCAAGTGGCAGAGTGCTAGCCTTGAGCGGGAAGAAGCCAGGGACAGTGCTCAGGCCCTGAGTCCAAGGCCCAGGACTGGCCAAAAAAAAAAAAAAAAAAAAAAAATGACTTCTGATTGTCCAACTACTCTAAGCCTTAGAGGAGAAAACAGGCACACTCTCAATCTTCATATGTAATAAGGATAGCATTGTCGGGAGAATTTTATTATCCGACTTATCAGAGTGGGTACTACATCAAATAAGAGCTCAGTCCATTTTCTTCTCTTTTCTTCTAACTCTCCTGATCCATTCTTAACCCTCCGCCATTTCTTATCTCTCCATGTCTGAATACATTGTTTGTTCACATATTCCTATGCTCTGCTTTTTAAGTAGCCAGCAAAAACATTGTTGAAAACATGATCAGACACCGACTTCTTTATTATGGAGTATGCATTGAAAATGTATATTTTGATTCATAACCTCAGTTGATTTGCAGTCTGATCAGAAAGCAAAAAAAAATGGAGCATACCTAATATCTCTGGAGAATACTGGGTAATTTTGTTAAATTATATTTATTGTCATTTATTTATAAAATTTTAATTTATTAAAAATTATCCTCAGTCCAGACTGTGGGGCGGGGGGGGGAGGAACAAATCCATGATATCGAGGGGAAAGATCCCCAGGGAAAGTCTACAGGAATACTTAGAGATTAAATGTGGCTTTGAAATCAAAGTATTCACACAATACTTACTATACATCAATTATAATACTAAACACTTGACAAAAACTAATTTTATGTACTCTTCAAAACATCTCAATACTTACCTATCATTATCCCCATTTATTGAGAGACAAAGGGTGTTCTTCTCAAGGTCTTACAAGCACTGTAAGTAGAACTCCCACCAAGACTTCCAACCAAGGTGTAACTCACAGCAAAAGTCTTCCCTGAAAAATGGGGAGAATTTGAAGGCAGGTAAAAGACAGCAGTGTTAGGGGTGGGCAGCACAGCGCCACCTAGCGCTCAGAACCAGAAGTGCCGTGGTAGAGCCAGGAAGCCATTGCTCAAGCTAAGGTTGCATAGTGAGGGAGGAGTCCAGCAATTAATTAAACACGCTCTGGAAATGAAGAAATCAGGTGCTACAGAAACTCCTTCCTGGAAACAGGTTTGTTGACCACACTGCTACGGTCAGAAGGATGAAGACATAAGCATCTTTAAATGGCTCGTTAAAAGAATGAACTCACTCAATTCTCTTTTTGTCTCAATACAAGCAAGTTGCTTGTAGACAGGATGTTCAGAGGATCAAGTCCTCCAAAACCACAGGGAGAGGTAGTACACCCCCAGAGGGAACAAGACTTCCTGCAAATGCAACATCTTAAGGAAGCATTGGCCATTGCCCATTGAAGTCGGAGGGACTTCAATTGGGGAAAATGATGTTGTGATTCAAGTTGTGCTCACTTAACCTAATAATGCTCACCTTACATCTGTTCTGCTCTACAAAATGAAAACACATGAAAACAGATGTGTTCATTAAATAGGTAATTCTGTATATGTAATACATTGTGGTATGTCCATATGAATTTATTTTCAACAACTCTTTAACAGGATTTGGAAAACTCTAGTTCCCAGTGTGGTGATAGTGGTCCCAGTACTAATGTGGCACTTTGGCGTTTGAGAAAAGATTAGAAGCAGGACTGTCTCTGACACTCTACCCCCGACCTCTGCCCTGAAGCAGAGCAAAGAAACATGCCTCCTTCCTAGCTCTACTTCCCTGAAGCAGGCAGGAAAGCGATCTGATCTTCCCCAAGTGAACCAGAAGACCTTGATTCTTCTGATAGGTGTGTGGGGGCAGGGGGTGTATCTCCACCCCATCCAGAGAAGAGGGGGTGCCTGAAACAGTCACAGAAAGGTTGCAGGACAACAGACTTTGTTTGCTAAGTTGTCCCTGTTTCATTACCACTAAATCATCTCTTCCCCTCCAACAATACTTCTGCGTGATTGCATCTGACAATACGTGGATTCCCCTGTTTCTCCCATTCATCAGTTTGGGATCTAAAGAAATAATCTTACATGAAATGAATTTGTATGCTTTTCTCTTTTCAATCTGTCTTTTGTTATAGAAGTCTCAGCCATGAATGAGAAAAAGTCAGATGTTTTTGTCCTTTACTGGTTGTTGTTGTTGCAATACTGGACTTTGAATTCAAGGCCTCAGGCTTTCTAGGGAGGTGCTCTACCATTTGAATGACACGCCAGCCCTTTTTGCTTTAGCTATTTTTCAGAGAAGACCTCACATTTTTTGCCTATGGCTGGTCTTGGACTATGATCTTCCTCCTATGTCTCCCAGGAAGCTGGGATTACAGTTGTGAGCCACCATACCCAGCTGAATTTAGGTTTTAAAAAATGTTTTGTTTGGGTTCAACAAATTAGGACAGTATATTTCAGTTTTCCTTACTACTGGCTGTGCTTCTAGCGTTTTTGTTATACTGCTTATGTTTATAACAATATTCAGAGCCTCCTGTATCCCAGGATGAAAAGTATCTGGATAGCTCAATGAAGAAAACATTTGGGTTAGCTTGGCTTATCTTTATTATTTTATTACTCTCTTCCTGCTTATGACAGTACCATTCAGGTTGCATAGAGGCAAGAGCATTAAAGAATTGACAGACAAAATAGGGAAGAGACAAATCAAAAAGATATTGGAACTTGTCCCAGGCCTTATTCAACCAATCCTACTCTAAAAGCAAGCCCCATTACTGTATAGTGGAATTCCCACTCAAGTAAACATAAATCTACACTACACCACCTACGCCGTTCAAGTTCAATGATTTTGATTGCTGGTAACAAATAGTACATGGCTTTACAGTCTCCGGGCTAAGATAATTTCTATGTAAAATTATAGCAACGTATATAATTGGATCATATTTTATTCTTCAAGTCCTAGTCCTGGGATAACTCTGATTTTCCTTGAGACATAAGAATATTGTCCGGAGAAGATGAGGCAGTGGAAAGCGTCGTGGCTTTCATGATAAATCACCAGAGGCCGAGTGTTCCTGTGCTCTCCCGCCTCCTGCTATGACCTTGAATATAGCCTTTAGTCTCCTTGAGTTTGTTTCCATGTATATCAATGGCAGGCCTGAAAATATTGCTTGTTCATCCTACTACTAGGATTTTTGTGAGGATCTAAAGAAATACTCTTAGTTGTTTGTCTTTGGGAAATTATAAAAACCCACTGAAAATGTATCCTACGTTGGGAATCCCTAATATGAAAAACACAAAATCAGGGAATGTTCCAAATGCCAAACTTATTGAGTATCAATACAACATCTAAGTGAAAATTCCACACCTGAACTCCTATGACGGGCTATTGTCAAAACACACGCACACTAGCCAGACACAGTAGTTCATGCTTGTAATCCCAGCTACTCGGGAGGCACGGGTAGGAAGATTAAGGACTGAGGCTAGTCTAGGCAAGAAAAGAAAAAAAAAACAATAAATAAGCAAAAATACCTGAGGGTATGTGATATAGCACTTGTCCACCAAGTGCAAGAGACCATGAGCTTAAAACCCATCCCGAACCCCCAAAGAAACCGTCATCACAAATGCTCTAAAAATATTACAGACATTTACCTTCAGCCAATGTATACAGAGTTCATATAAAACGCAGATGAGCTTTGTGTTTAGATTTGAGTACCATCCTCAAGCTATCTCATTAATATCATTCATATGAAAATATTTCAAGATTTTTAAAAATCTAAATGTTTCTGGTCCCTGGCTTTTCAGATAAGGGATATTATTGTTACTGGGGGTTTTGTTTCGTTTTGTTGTTACTATTCACAGGATTAAGTATCCTGTGATTATTGCTCAGATGGAAATTGTTTTTATAAAATGCATTATGGGAATGCCTGCTAAGCCCCTCAGCTCAAGTTCAGCACAGGAAGCTCGTGTGTGACTCCGCACGGTCAGGACCCCGCCTGTAGGAAGATGTCCAAACCACCACTCACAGCCGACCACGGTCCTATTACCCTCGCTACTCAGGAGACTGAGATCTGAGGATCCCGGTTCAAAGCCAACCCAAGCAGAAAAGTCCATGAGACTCTTGTCTCTGATTAACCAGCAAAATGAAAGGGAAAAAGGAAGCCGGAAGTAGAGGTGTGGCTCAAGTGGTAGAACTCCAGCCTTGAGTGAAAAAGCCAAGATCATGAAGCCCTGAGTTTAACCCCAGTACTAGCACAAATGAACAGTAACAACAACACATACACACACACACACACACACACACACACACACACACACACACACACATACACTTATTCTGGAAATCAGAATTCCAGAACTGTTGCTTTGTTCTCCTGACTAAGTGCATTTCTCTTCATTGGTCAGAGAGATTGAACAACCAGAAGAATCAGTCTATTGCTGCCTCTTTAACAGACTCTTCTCCTCTTTCCTGGCTTGTATGGAAACCAGATGGCATCACCAAGACTGGAATATCCTTGGGTGTCCAGAAGGAGGCCAGTCTGGCCAAAGCATTGTCATTCCTGTCAGCAACCAGAGTCAAAGCGTTTGTCTAGTTAATCATCAGGAGTGCTTACTGGCTCCAGCAGCCCTCATACGGCATTCGTCAGCATGAAGGCTCTGTCCACACTACAGATGATGCCATGTCGGTGAGAAATGTGTTTGAATAGCCTTCAGCAGTGAGCCAAGCAAATTTTCATGGCCGACTCCCAAAACACACAACAATATCAAATTTAGTGCTGGACTTCTTTTTTTTTATTTTAACCAAATTGTATGTTTACCCATACCATTTCTAAAACCTAATCCATCTCAGCAAGTTTGCCCTGAAGTCTTCCTTAAGACAGGGCTTTAAAACTGTACCAAATTACTACAGATACCTTTAAAGAAATTAGCCCATCCTAGATGGGAAGTTACAGGCTCAGACCCTGAGAGCAATTTCATGGATGAGAACTTACCAGTAAAAAAAAAAATACCCTGTCTCAACCTTCAGTTCTCAGAAGTAGCGAGGAGACAGAATATGAAAATAACATAGAGTAAATGCTCTGATGCTTTAGATCTAAACCAAGGAGTTTCAGTGGACACTAAAAAAGGAAGGCATGGAAGGATAACGTTTTAAAACGTGTCAAGGGGTGAGCCTATCAGTCCTTGCATGTAGCTAATGGAGGCTATTTCGTATTGTAAGTACTACACAGAAGCAAATCTGGGTGTCTGGAGACAGACGTCCAAAAATGGCTTCTCCACTTTAGGGTTGAGGACTGTCGCCCTATCAGAGGGACTCTGATGAATATTTCATATGAAAGGTTCAAGGCAAGACATTTGAAGGAGCTGCCTGGTCAGCAGAACAGGATTGCAATTGCAAGATCTAACAGAGATTTGACTTCTTTGTAGGACGGAGCTGAACATGCGTCATCAGAGAGACAGTGTTTAGGGTACAAACTGTACAAGTGCCAGGTCGAAACTGCAGCAGTCGCTGGAATCCTATAATCCTGAGGTTTCTCCTGCCTTCCACGACGCTCATAGAGAGTGCTTGCCACTCGCAGCTCCTGCACAAAACAAAGAGAACCTCTGCTACACCAACCCTAGTATTCTCCTATTCATAGAAGCTAATAGCCCTGATGAGATGTAGATCTTATTTATTTTGCACTGATAATATAACGTGAAATGTGTTTCAGAAATCCCCTGAGGTACTTGTGATAGTGGGATGGTGCTGATCTGGTTTCCCTTTTTTCCATTTTTTTAATAATTTTTTTTATATTGAGTAGCTATTTTCTTGTAAGTAAACTCATGTTTATCATGAACACCCTCCTGGTTGTTTTGGGATATTTGCATTGAGAATGTTGAACAATTGCCATTAAAAAGGGAGAGGGGAAATTTGAATCAGACAATGCTCAGAAATCCTTAACAGTGTGAAATAATAATGGCATGGCTATTTTCAAAAGGTAACAACTGAAACAAATTGGGGAGAAATTGTAGTTAGATTTTTGCTTATAGACTACTGTATTTTGCTTTCTTATCCAATGGTGAAGCTTCAGAAAAATAACATATCGCATCTTGAGAAAAAGAAGAAGAAGAAAAAAAAAGAAGAAACAGAAAGAGCCATAATGTTGACAGAGCACAGACGTCTTTCCAAGATCCCACTGCCTAATTTAAATGCCTTTTGATTGGCCAATCATTTTCATTCGCAACCAAAATGATTGGAAACAAGCTGCTCAAAGCCCTTGCTTTAGTCATGAACTGAGCCAATCAGAAAAATGATTGGTTTGAACCTACAGGGTAAACAGGTTTATATATTTAAAGAAACGTGGCTTTTAGTAGCCCTTTGGTAAGAAAAGATACCTTATTTCATTCCTCAAGAAAAGGTTGTATTTTCCTTTTTGAAACATTGAAGAAATTGTAATGGGTCTTATAATAAATTTAAATGTTGTAATGCTCCTAAGATATTTACATTCACTAACCAAAAAGCTCAGGTAGTCAGCAATGGGAGCTCTATTAGCTTCAGAAATGAGTTCCAGGGTTCTGACCTTCTTTTGCTGCATGTATTATATCAAAGGAAAGCCGGAAATAATAATAATAATTTTTAAACAAGGCCCCTGATATCAATTTTCTCCTCATGGTCATATTAAGAACCTAATAAAATGTAGAGTATATAAAACCAAAGGAATCATATTAACCCTCACTTGTTACATAAGGGATGGAACCTTATGTAATATGCTTTTTCTTACCATTTCTTCAGATTTTAAGTGCTTTGTGTGACACCCAAGAATACAGAATAATGGTGTTAAAAATATGTTTTAACTGTTTGACTATGCAGCACATTGTGCCACGATTGCAAGTCATTTGGCGACATCTAGTGGAAGGAGTACCTTGTAGCCGGCCATCCCCAGAAAAGCATGAACGCCACAGCAAAACAGAACAGTGGCAGAAGAATTTGGACTAGCAAAAACATACAAGAAAAAAACAAATACCCATCATCCTTCCTCCCACCAGTCCACACCGCCGATGTGATAGGTCTTCTTTTCCAGGATTTTATAAGTGTTTGTGTTTTGCTGGCACATTTTTTACTAAATTTGGTTAATATTAATATATAGTTTTATTAGCTCATTTTTTTACCCTTATGTGAGCTTTTTGGAGGCATCTAATCAAGTGTGAAACGTGTAATTCTGACAGCAGACACCAGTGACTTGAACCTGTAATCCTGGCTACTCCAGATGCTGAGACCGAAGAGATCTTGATTTGAAGCCTGCCTAGGAAAGAAAAGTCCGTGAGTCTCTACCTCAACTTACCCAGAAAAGAAAAACTGCCAGCCAGGTGCCAGTGGCTCACACCTGTGATCCCAGCTATTCAGAAGGCTGAGATTTGATGACTGCAGTCTGCAGCCAGCCAGGGCAGGAACGTCCATGAGACTTATCTCCGATTAACTACCAAAACAAAAGCCAGAAATGGAGCTGTGGCTCAAGTGGTCAAGCACCAGCCTTAAGCCAACAAAGCTCAAGGACAGCATCCCGGTCCTGAGTTCAAGCCCCAGGACGGGCACACACACACACACACACACACACACACACACACACACACACACACACACGTTATCTGGGAGATGTGACAAGCAAGTTGAACATGGGCAAGGCCCTATAAGAAAGGCCAGTATAAGAAAAGAAATTGTAATTCTCACGGGATACCCATGATTCACACATGTAATCCTAGCTGCTCTGGGGGATAAAGTCTGGAGGACAACAGTTTAGTCAGTCTGGGTAGTAAAGTTCACAAGACCTAATGCTGAAAATGACCAGCAAAATGTCAGGCTGGTGGCATGGCTCAAGTGATAGAGCATCAGCAAGAAAGCCCAATAGAATGAAGTCTTTAGTTCAATCACCAGGATGATAGGAAAAAAAACTATGGACAAAAAAATTAATTCTGAGAAGCAGAGAAAGATATTACTTAATCTCTATAGTAGGATGCTATGTCTACGATTTTATGAATTTGACGTGGTAATCTAAGAATGATACACAAACAGAATTCCAATGAAGTCTGTTATTACAGCATTGTTAAATCATGCTAAACCAGGCACCTGTGGTTGGTGCCTATCATCCTAAATAAGATTAGAATATAATTCTGAGTATGAGGCTGAGATCTGAGAATCCATGTTTGAAGCCAGCCAAATCTTCAAGACTCTTATCTCTAGTTAACTAGCAGAAAGGCGGAGCTCAACTGGGAAAGCACAAGTCATGAGCAAAAAAAAATGCTAAGGAGAACTTGATGCTGTGAGGTCAAACCCCAGTACACACACGCGCACACACACGCACACACACACACACACACTATCCAAAGAATGTGAAATGTATTTTTGCATCACCAACATTTTATTAGGAATTTACTACGCATTCACACCCTAAGGATGTGAGAAATGAGAGACCTAGACCTTACTTTAGACTCAAGTAGTCTAATAAGAAAGAATGAAATGCTTTTTAAATGACAGAATTGTGATCAATGTCCAGAACCGTAATGAAAGACAGCGTCAAGATCTGTAGAGGAAAGAGAAACAGAAAATCTTCAAAGAGCTGTGCAGGACTTGGAAGGATGAATAAGAATAAAAGGTGTTTTCTAAGAAGACAGCTTGGATTCAACCAAGAAGCATGGATTGGTATGGGGCAGACTGGCATCCCTGGAGAAAAGCCACAGAAATTAGTCTGTATCATAAAGGTTAGAAAAATCCACTGAAAATTCTTTTATAAGAGAAGTTGCATGATTACATTAGCATTTTATCCAATCAGCTGACTACAGTACAGAATGTGAATGGCCGAGACCAGTTACTAGAATATCACAACACTCAAGAGGGAGATGGGGAGGTCTGAACCCCAACACACTGAGTTGAAACAAAACACTGGAGTGCCAATGGCCAACAAAGAGGAGACAAATCACTATATTCAGATGTGCTGGGTGGCAGAAATGACATAGGACTAGACTACTGTCTGGAGTGGCACTCAGGCAATTATTAGTTAAAGGGAAATGCGCGTGAATTGTAGAGTACACACACATTGGCTCTATAGTTTGGGATTGAACTGACTCTTATATTTAACTATTTTTAACGGAATGGCATAGGTAGTGAGAATAGAGACTCCATGCTTTATAAAACTGCTCTAATTATTGAAAGCTTTCTTTGGCAAAGAAAATGAAAATTCATCAAGTCCTCACTTCCTTAATGACAAAAAAAATAATAAATGCCTGTACTGTCATAGGCACAGAACGGTTAACATCTCTAATTGGCCTTTGCACAGTGCCAAGACTCAGGGGGTACGAGGAGTGCTAAAGAGGTTAGAGACATAATCAAAGAGGCCCAAAAGGAAAATTAATTTCAGCTGTCACTGAGATTTATCTATATGGAATGTCATTAGGAAGAGTAAATGATCTGCTGAACTCTTTGGTACAAGGACACATTTCCTTAAAGGAAGAGATCAAAATTATATCACTCCAAGGCTATCATCGCTGGGCCTTTCTACATATATCTTCCTACACACAGAATACAGCAGAGAACTTTGTACAGCATGCAATTTGGAGACTTGAATTCCTTGAGTCGCGATGTCATTTGCTAAATCTACATCTCCACGTGCTGTTCCTGTCCCGTGCTCCCTGCCAACTAGCCAAAGCCTTCAGCCACCGCTGGTAGCATGCTAATCTCGGGTTATAGGCTTCACAAGCATCATCCAGATTAATCTTTTCAACTGCCTAGGAGTTTGATCCTCTGATGATTTGAGAGGTTAAACCTTTTGTCCAGGGTCACTGAGCTAGTAAGTGGAGAAGCTTGAGTTCAAATCCTGCTCTCTTCTAACTCCAGGCCTGTACCTTTAACCATTATCCTACCTCAGCCTTCTTCATCTACGAACATATGCACACACGTGCGCGCGCGCGCGCACACACACGCACACACATCAAATATTCTAGTGGAATATTTGTTGTTATTGAATACTGCATGATGAGCCGCACATGCCCCTTGCTAAACTCTTCATATCAACATAGTTTCCTTTCTCCTTCGGAGTGATGGCTCCACAATCGACTTTGCAGTGTGCACTTATTTTGTTTCAGATCAGAGCAAGCTGGTATGTGAGAGACAGGTGGCAGCCAGTTGCTATGGCAATAGCCTGTCATTAATGATAAAGGGTAATTACTGCAGCAAATTTCTGTTTAGCTTGAAACATCTGATTTGCCCTCTCCTCACTGGGTGGGGGGCGGGGGAAGACAATAACCCTTTATCCACCTCTACTCGCAAGAGCCCATCATCTGCCTGGACCACTTAGCTTTGCTTGCAAAGGGGTGAGTAAAGGCTGACTTCTTAAAGACCAAGAAAGAAAAAGGATGAGATGAGTCACAAGTGAAGAAAAAAATCGCAGAAGAGAAGATATATATATATACATATATATGTATATATATATATATGTTTGTCTCCTTTATAGACTGTCTAAACTTGCTTTGCAAAAAAAAAAAAGTTTGCTTTATTTAATGTAGGAGATAGCATAACTCCAAGTACTACCTATGTGTGGACCACCATTCAATGACTGATTGGCCACATCCATGTAGTTAATTGCTAGAATTAAAAGACCGTAAGAACAAGAAATAGTTTAAAAGACTTAGAGGACTATAAATATACATATATTACAAGTCTTTCTAAGTCAAATCACTAGTAGCCTGCTTAATTCTTATTGTGTCTAAATGAAGAGGAAGAGAAAAATTTCATTAGTGTCCTTTAATTTTAATGTTTTAAATGAGTTTCAAAAGGGAAGTTTCTATTCATGGTAGGTTAAAGACTGTGGTAAGTAAATATTGTCATAAAAATAGATGCCCAGACATTGAAACGCCACATAAAATCAACACCTATTAAGTCTCTCATTTCTTCCCACCTCTAATCCTAGGGTCCAAATATTTCTCCTGCCCTAAATTTCCTTTTGAACTGCAGTCCTTAATTGCTTGGCACACCAGTGATGAATCCCCAGAAATTGTTTTCACAGATAGAAGGGCCGTGATGCATAATTATCTTTCTCTTTTTAAATTCAGTTCTACTTATATTCACTACTAGGCAAGATTTTGATCAAAAATAATGGACTGTTCTTTACAAAAGCATGTACTATTTCTTGGAGGCTGATGTATAAGCCTGTCTAGAATCCTCTCCCCAGAATTTTGGCCTGTTAGGCAAGATTGTGTTGTGCTCTGTGAAATTTCTATTATGTAACTGTGGTGTAGCTAGAACACTGGAAGATGAGGTGAGAAACAATCCAGTAGTAGTCTCTCCCATCTGGGCTGTGTAATAAAGGTGGAAAGTCGAAAGTCTTTAGAAACCTCAAAAATGAGATGGTGAGCTGGGAACTTTGGCTTCGTGGTAGAGTGCTTGCTTTGCATGCATGAAGCCCTGGGTTCGATTCCTCAGCACCACATAAAGAGAAAAAGCCAGAAGTGGCGCTGTGGCTCAAGTGGTAGAGTGCTAGCCTTGAGCAAAAAGAAGCCAGGGACAGTGCTCAGGCCCTGAGTCCAAGGCCCAGGACTGACAAAAAAAAAAAAAAAAAAAGAAAGAAAAGAAAAAAAGACTGAGATGATGACAGTCACAGATTCAAGCACCCTGAAGCTGAGAGCACAATAACCAGGCTCTTAGGACCAAACTCCCTTTTGGATCAAGATAGACTGACTCTTTCCTGTCTTGACAGCCTGCAATTGACAGGAAAAAAAAAAGATGAAGAATATATATAAGCCCAGCACTCATAGCTCATACTTGTAATCCTAGCTTCTCACACTACTGAGTTCTGAGGATTGGGTTCAAAACCAGACCAGGCAGATAAATTCCCAAGACCCTTATCTCCAATTAACCAGCAAAAATCCAGAAGTGGACATGTATCTCAAGCAATAAGAGGGCTAGCCTTGAGAGGAAAAGAGCAAGTGAGTATGAGGACCCGAGTTCAAACCCCAGTACAAACACCACACACACACACACACACACACACACACACACACACACACACACACACACACTTTTTCATTTTATTTTTGTTGTTGGTCATAGGGCTTGAACTCAAGGTCTGAGTGCTGTCCCTGAGCTCTTTTGCTCAAGGCCAGTACCAGTGTGTATGTGTGTGTGTCTGTGTGTCTGTGTGTCTGTGTGTCTGTGTGTGTAGTACATTTGTCTCCCCTATTGCATTTTTGTTCCATGGTACAATATATTAAGGGCAAGAAGTCTGAAGGAGAAAGAAGACTGATAATGCAGAAGATGAGAAAAAAAGGAAAAGGGAATTGGTAGGATTCAAAGTCAATATTAACCCATAGGTATTTTTTTTAATTTGGGCTGTTGCTAGGCTAAAAAGCAGATTTATAAGAAGTAGAGGAGCTATGCTTATTTTATTTCCTGACACATCTCAAGCTTCTCATACAGCCTCTAGAACAGGGTGACTTTTCAATATCTATCTGTTGAACAAATATGTCAAGCCATTTTTATAGCCATTTAACCTTAAGTCAACCCATCTTTGATGTTCAAATTGGAATATTCTGAAAGACCCACTAGGACATAAGTTTTCACCTGGACCATTTACCCAGGATCATGAGTAAGAACAAACTAGATCCAAGTCAGGCAGAGAGTTTGAGGTGTACTCCTGACTTCCTGCAATTCAGTCCTGCAGTTTACTTGGTTATTTGACATGGAAGACAGACTTTACTTTGCAATCCTTGTAATAGCAGGTGCTTTCTTCCAAGGAAGGACGGAGGACTCTCCATTAACTGATACCAAAGCTAGCAGGAAGGCTACAGCTAAGAAGCATCCTCACAACGCCCAACTATAGTGCTCTAAAGAACCTCTTAAGAGAAAGTAGACACATTAATTGCCTCCTTTGACTTCCTTCCTCCCTCTTCCTCTTCTCAATGGCTTCAGGCTGGCTTTGTCACCGAGGAAAATCACATGTGTACATTGCTGTTTCTGAATATATTTTCTCTCCTTTGACTTCATCCTTACTAGATCATTGATTCTCCACCAGGGGCAAAGTCTCCCCTGAACCCAGGAGATAGTTGGCAATGTTTGGCAAGAGTGGTTGGGGTTCCTGGCATTGAAAGAGAGGTCATGGGTGTTCCCGTGTGCAGAACTGTTCCAACCACAAAGAGCTATCTGATCCAAAATGTCAACAGTACTGAGGTTGACAAATCCTGTTCCCATTGTCTGACACACTATACCAAGTGCTAATGCTGAACACTTCTTATGCCTAATCTCATTGAATCCCCACAAGATTATGAAAACTGTACCTAAATCTCCGAAGTGGACCTTATCATTATCCTCATTTCACAGATGAAGATAATAGAGATTTACAGAGTGTAAGTAACTTGTCTCAAGATCACAACACCCACCAGTCCACACTCTGATCTATCATCCTCTTAGGGCACATGCTGGGACCTCTCTCTTCCACCAAGGAGAATTCCAATGGCCATCCTACCATTGGCAGATCACGCCGTAGGCCCAGACACCACTCACTCCCAGAAAGCAGCTCCAACCAGGAGTATGTGTAGATACCTTTCATTCATTCACATTTTAAAGTGATCGTCCTTGAGCCAGGCTCACACTTGTAATCCTAGCTACTCAGGAGGCTGAGATCTGGAGAATCATGGTTCAAAGCAAGGCTCCATCCCCAAAATAGCCAACAAAAAATAGGCTAGAGACATAACTGGGGATCACGCACCAGCTGAGCAAGCAAACCAAACTAGAGCAAGGCCCTCAGTTCAAATGCCAGTATTGAAAAACAGCTACTAAAGTGTTAACTCCCATAATTGTACACAAAGTACTTGCTTTATGCAAGGCGCTGTTAGAAGAGCTTCTCTTCTCACGTGTGAGCATACCAGATCCTCCAAACAAGCATGTAAACGTGTGAGGCGATCATGCAAGACAACGCAGCCAGCACCTAGAAAGGTGAGGTCACACAGCCAAGTGCAGAAGTCAGTTCTGGTTGCAAGATATCCATGTTAAATTCTCTTATTCTGCTTAACCAGTATGTTACTTTGCCTAGTGTACTTGTGATGCTAGACAAATGGCCATATAGATCACTTGGTGGGATGTGACCCTTTGTCCTTCACAGCCGGTACCTCGGTCATATTGGCAGGAACAAATCTTCACTTGCTTTGCCGTGTGTGTGTGTGTGTGCGTGCGTACGCGTGCGCACACACACGCACACTGAGGCTAGAATTCAAGACCTTCTTTCTTGTTCAAGGCTGGCACTCAATCACTTGAGCCACACTTCCACCTCTGGCGTTTTGCTAGTTAACTGGATGGAGATAAGCGTCTCAAGGACTTTCTCACTAGGGCTAGCTTTGAACCTCAGTCCTCAGATCTCACCTTCCTGAGTAGCTAAGATTATAGACATGAGCCACCAGCACTCAGCCTTATTTTTTTGGAAAGACAGAGATTTGCCTTCTGAGTGTTCTCACGCATAAGTGGAATCTACAAATGTCAATTCCTAAGCTACTCTTTGCAGAGCAAAGACTACAATAGGTCTTGATTCAGAAGGCGTGGCCTGAACAATAAAGGCCTCTCTAGTTTTTCTACAAAAGGAAATAAACCAGCACACCCTCTCTGGCTGCTTTGAAATTCTCTTTTCATTGTTTGCATAAAATTTCCTTTTATTAAGTGAGGGATTTTAAAAGGTTTTCAAATAATTAGTACAGTTAGTCGAAATGTAAAAAAGCTAAAAGGAAAACTGTTTGCAATTAGGATTTGCATAATTTCTTCAACACTGCCTAAGTTAGCTCCATTTGCAACTACAAGTAGAGCAGTATTTTGGATGAAATAAAATAAAATCCATTTGCTTGACCTTTGACATTTTTCTAAACACCTCAATATGTTGTGGGAGCCTGAGTAATTAGCTACTTGAGTGCTTTTTCAAAAACAACTTTTACAAAGTCTTATTTATTCTATCTCAAGTGAATTTTCTAAAAGTAGGAAGATTAATTTATGGACTTTTTTAATCATGAGTCAGTAGATCATATGAATCATTCCCCTCCACCACCACCACCACCCCCCCAGATTGGCCCTCGCTCCATCTCACAAATTCATTAGGAAACCACTCAATTTGTCTCACTTTTAAAAAAAATGAATGTTTTATGGTACCTATGTATAACTATAAATGTACATAAATATATACATCGCCTACTGCCAATTAGTATGCCTGTATGAGCAGGACCCAATAACCCTGATGACAAGTGCAAGTACATCCGTGATGAGGCAAACCAGGGAACCAATGGGAATCTCAGCAAGTATTTAGCTTAAGAGTAGGTGGAAGAGACTCATTACTGACCTGGCTTGTTGCCTTGTTCTCTTCGAAACCTTGATTAAAGAAATAACAAACATGCAATGCTAATTAAACTGTTTGACCAATTTCAGTAAACACGTCGTTGGTCTAATTTGGGGAGTGAAAAGAGGAGAGTCAAATACTCCCGCTCTGCTATTCATTTTCTTACACCAGCTTTTTTTGTTGGTGGCCTGCTGCAAGAGTTCCTGTCCCCAAAGGCATCCAGATCAGCAGGGTTGCTGATTTCCTGGGTAAAGAGAGACAGAAAACTGTGTCAACTTGGTAATGCTCCCTACAAGCTACAGCTTGTGCCTGAGAGCGCTGCCCGGGACTGTAGCCTGTCCCGCTCACAGGCTGTCACCTAGTATGTGTGTTACAAGTCGTGAAGAATGTGTTTAAGTATAAATAGTCTTGGCCTGGCTTGAACAAGCAAAACTGTCCCTCTGGTTCAGTGCATACACAGCTTGGAGGCCAGTGTCCGGGGTATACCCGCTGAATCGCCACATAAAATGAATGCTAGCAGTGCCCTGGTATATAATATTGTCTATTAGACAGTGCATAAAGGCCTACCCTGTGTGTACATTCTGGAACAACACAGCAAACATTACCAAATGAGCCTGCTTTTAGCCCTCTGCCTCATACGGTGGTAATTAAGGAGAACTGCTTTTTGATTTGCGACTATTTGCTGTTCTGCAGGAAAAACAGAGCTCAGACGATCTTGTTCCGTTTGTTCTTGCCATGCTTAATCTTCTGATTCATGAGGAATTATTACACCCAACACCTATGGGGAATTTAATTGTTTGGCTCCTACTCCGCTAGCAAGTGTAATTATGGAGGAGGAGAATCTATAGATTAACATTGTTCAAAAGCTTCATCCAAGAAAAAAAGTAAATAAAGGGAGGTGGAGGTGTTTTGTTTTGTTTTGTTTTTTTCTTTTTAACCTGGTATTGAATAACATCCAGGGTTGAAACAGAGCCAATACTGAGCTTAAGAGCAAACATCAATGCCTAAATGTGGGGTCAAGCCAGGGACACGGTGGCCCAGAGGTGTGACACCATTGCTACTAACTTGAAGATCGGCAGACCGCACCTCTCCTAGGGATAGGTATCAAGAATCAGGATATGTTTGGGCTTATGAAGACGCCATTGTAATACCAAATGGTTTTAAATTCAACGGGAAGGATTTTCTTAAATCTGGGTCCAGTGTTCTTATTAATGACAAAGTCCCATTGCTGTACAGCCATCGATAAATAACAGAGCTGGGTTTTCTCACTTGAAAGGCAGGAGAGACCCGATACTGTGTTAATAAACTTGTTACGCAGTTGGTAACACATATACAGATAGAACAGGGCCTATGGCAGACATGCTGAGGCCTCCCCCACATTCTAGGACACCCCCATTCTCGGAGTAGATGCAAGCTGCCCTCGTCAGCACCTCTGATGACTTTTTCTGGAACTGTGGAAGGCCGATGACTCTCAGATGTTGATGAACAACCTACCCACCTCCTACACCCCTCAGGGGGTGTCATTCATGCCTTTCCCAGAGCTTCACCCACACAAGATTAAGCTCCACCTGCCCACTGGGGTACCTGAATTAATTAATGCCGCATTCTATGTTGGCACCTGTCCCTCCGTCGGCCACTTTCCTATTACTCTGCCAGTATTCTCTTCATGTGACACCTTTCTCGGGGTCAACTTCTAAGGGAACCTGTAGTGGCAGGTTCCGGCCCTCAAAGACCATGCTTCCTGATAAGGAGGTGCGTGTAGAAGAGGAAAGAAAATAATTAGATTGCTTATATGGTCAGTGCCATTATGGGGGTTGGAGTCAGAGATACAATTCAACCTACATGTACAACAAACGCAAACACACATACACACTCACACACCGATCTGGGTTGATTGCTGACGAGGCTTCCTTCTGGCTGGTAGAGAGCTGTCTACCTGCAGGGTCAGAGCATGGCTTCTTCTCTGTGGAGAAAAAGAGAGGGAAGAAAGGAGAGAAAAGGAGAGAGGAGGCAAAGAAAGAAATCAGGAAGGAGAGATGGATGGAGAGGGGTTCTCTTGTATCTCTTACTTTTCTTATAATGACAATATTCCAGTTAGATTAAGATTTGCCATGGGCTTGAATAGGAAAAGTCCCCTGCACACTCCTATATCGAATGGCTGGTTTCCAGATGGAAGCCCTATTGTGGTTGGTCCTGAGACCTCTCAAAACCTCCCTACTTAGGAAGCAGCTGGAGGAAGGAGTTCACCAAGAATGTGTCTTTGAAAGCACCTCCATTTTCCTCTTCTTGTCCACCTACAGCAAAGAACTCTTCTACTATGAGGGTTGGGGGCAGAACCCTAGAGCAAAGGGTCAAGCAACCACAGACTGAACTCGCTGAAAGCAGGAACCAAAATATATCTTCCTCCTTGGGGTTGGTCTCTCTCATATATTTTGGTCACAGCTATACAAAAGAAACTAACACAAGATCCCATCCTTCTGACCTCATTTAATTTTTGTTACTTTCTTATAAGCCCTATCTCTAAACACAATCACACTGAGGGTTAGGATTTCAACATTGGAACTTGGAGAACAGTATATTTCCATTTATAACCCAGGATAAACAGATAAATAGTAACCATAGAAATAGAGCTTATAATTGTCAAACCAGTTAGAAATTTAGTTCTAAAAATTATTCAGTATCTGCTTAGAATACATCTGGCTATAGAGTAGTAGATTGCTGTCTTCACTACAAATTTTAATGTGGCAATTTTTTATCATGATTCTAAAGTATATGATAAAAATACCTCCTCCAATTTTATATTTATGATTTTTTATTCATTGTACTTCTATTATTTAAATTTAAAAATAAAGTTTCTTGTACTTAAAGTCTCTAGATGATAGAAGATAATTTGTAATTCTTTAAGCAGAAGGACAATACATACACCTGCAGAATGTAAACTCTATACCAGTTTTTAGAAGAGCAAGGAGACCTTCAGCTACCATGTCACTATATATTGATAAACTTCTGAGAACACTGGTCTTTGGGGACAAAAAAAAATCCCCTAGTAGCTGCTAAAGTGCTTTTAGGGTCTGTCTTCACTCTCCAGAGCGTATTTGGCTCTCCTTCAACACTGTTCAACATGACCAGATAAGGAGCTGAATATATACCGCACATACTCACCTTTTCTTCCCCCCAAAAAGACAGCACATGCCTTCAGCATAATTATATGGTGCAAAGAATAGACATTTTTGTTAACTACTAGCTCTTTTTTGCAAAGGCTATCGACTATCAGAGAAGGTATAAAGCTGTAATTGCATCTATGAGCCTGTGTAACATTAGACAATGAGTTCTGAAGGTCAAAGTGTATAAGTCACACTTACTGTATGTCTCTGATGAGCCTAAAATTAATACAATGTGAAAAAAATTAGCCACAGAAGAGGTTTTACCATGAGCAATACTAACATTTTTAGCTATTAAAAATGCCAAAATATTTTTGAAAGAAATATATATTAATTTCTTACTTATAAATATACTTATTGAGATTACAGAAAGATTCTACCATATATTTTATTTAACTCTTAGTGAGCAATGGTTTGTACAAAATTCTCAGCTCTGTTTTGCTATTGATAAGGAGATCAAATATCAGTTAATAGCAATCACACACATATTATTTGGTTATATCAATAAATGACTTCTCTAACATTGGAGGTCCAATTGGAAAGTCCAATCTTTGGTTCCATACCTATATGTTTCATCAAGTCCTTTGGACTTAAATTCCAGTCACAATCCAATGACTCAAATTTACATCTTCAACACAGTCCTAGCTCCACAGACCTAGAACTTATGTATTTAATGGCCTACATTAAATCTCTGCTGAGAAAGCCTATATTTCTTTCTTGCTTAAGAGCTTCTGGAACTGAGCTCTTGGCTTTATCCTACCAAATCTGTTCCACCTGCAGCTCCCTGTACCTGCCAATGCTTCGGTTTTTCCACTGGCTCAAACTAAAAACTTATAAATCATTCATCTACCAAATCTACTAGCAAATGCTATTAATCCTACATTTCAAAAGCTATCCAAGGTCAAGTGGTGGTGGTTCATGCCTTTAATTCTAGCTACTCAGGAAACAGAAAAGTCCATGAGAGTCTTACACCAAAAGACAACCTATTATACATGTATGTGTCTGTGTGTGTACATATGTATATAAATATATACAATCAATTTTTTAAATCCACTTATCAATTGACAAGGCACCTAAGCTAGTTCTATTGCTTAGCTATTACAACTATAGCCTCCATAAACATAATGGGCAGTTATCTCTGAAAAGGTTAAAATAAAAAACAAAAGCTTCAAGTGAAAACTGAGCCCTGGTGGCTGATGACTGTAGTCCTAGCTACTGGGAGGCTGAGATCAGGAAGCTCATAGTTTAAGGACAGCTGGCGCATGCGTGTGAGACCTGTTCCAACCAATAGCTGAGCATGGTGTTATGCTCCTATTATTCAACTTATGTGGGAAGCTGATATTGGTAGGATCACAGTTCCAAGACAGACTTGGCAGAAAAAGTCTGTGAAACTCCCTCTCAGTGGAAGAAGCTGGGTATGATGGCACACACCTGTCATTCCAGCGAAAACAGGAAGTGTAAAACAAGAGGATCATGATCTAAGCACAGTTCTAGGCAAAAATGAGACCCTATCTCAAAAATAACCAAGGGAGCCAGGCGCCAGGGGCTCACGCCTGTAATCCTAGCTACTAAGGAGGCTGAGATCTGAGGATCAGAGCTCCAAGGGCAGCCCAGGCAGGAAAGTGGGTAAGACTCTTATCTGCAATGAACCACCAGAAAACCAGAAGTGGTGCTGTGGCTCAAGAGCTCCAAAACAGTACCCAGGCCCAGAGTTCAAGCCCCACAACTAACAACAACAAAAAGGGGGTGGGATGAAGTCTGGAAGCATGGTTCAGAAGTAAAAAGCCTGCCAAGCACAAATGAGGCCTTGAAAAAAAAATAAAAAGCTTCAAACTAAAAGATATGAAACCAGTAAATGGATAAATAAATAGGCAGATGGAATGAGTAGAGTTAGACCCATATTTTCTTCTTCAGGAGGAAAGGAACCTGTAGGAGATATCTGTATCTATAGGACTCAGTTACATTTCCTTACACAATCAGAGGCTGGACAGTCAGCCTCATAATGGCTTTCTATACACTGAAGAGACAGGGAAACAATAGATGCTTAGTCCAACCATTTGGAATAAGAGGGACCAGTTTGAGCATGAGGGCTAGAAGCGCCGTGAAGAGTCACTGCTGTGCGTCCACACGGAAAGGCTGAGTCTGATGAGCAGGGTGATGGCGGCAGCAGTAGATCTTCCCACTCAAGAATCAAATTGGGGGGCTGGGGATATGGCCTAGTGGCAAGAGTGCTTGCCTCATATACATGAGGCCCTGGGTTCAATTCCCCAGCACCACATATACAGAAAATGGCCAGAAGTGGCGCTGTGGCTCAGGTGGCAGAGTGCTAGCCTTGAGCAAAAAGAAGCCAGGGACAGTGCTCAGGCCCTGAGTCCAAGCCCAGGACTGGCCAAAAAAAAATAAAAAGAATCAAACTGGTACAGGTTGGCAGCCCTACCAATTTGACCCCGCCTCCCAGCTTCTGGCCTATTGGATGGTACCATCCACAATCATGGGTCTTCCTTCCTCAACTGCTGTTCCATATGCTCTGGAAAGATCCTCACAGACACACCCAGGAACGTGCTTTACTAATTTCTCTCACGCCAGTCAAGTTTAATCATTACACAGATAGATAAAGGAATTCATAAAGTTTAAAAATATCACAAAGTGGCACCTCAAGACTGTCATTTCAAAATGGGCTTATTAAATGAGTAAAGTTGGATAATTAACGTGGGGAAAGTTACACTGTGTGCCTACTTTACACTTTAAATTGAAGAGATTGGAGACTTTACCATAAATGATAGAATCATACTAGAAGGAAAAACCTATCCTTGGTGTGGAAGGCCTTGCTCAACATGCCTGCCAATCCTGAAGATTCTTCTCAAAACAATTGGAAAGTGTGAGCACATTTTTGTAACATATGTGAATGTTTAGGGTATACGTGTGTGGTTCCTCTTTTATCATACAGTGGAAAGAACCAAGAAACCTGGACAAGTTTTATCTTACAGCATAAACAGTCTCCCTAATATTTTTATATATTTTTTTATTATCAAACTGAATTACAGAGAGGTTACAGTTTCATACATTAGGCATTGGATACATTTCTTGTACTGTTTGTTACCTCGTCCCTCATTCCCCCTCCCCCCTCCCCCTTTCACTCCCCCCCCCATGAGTTATTCAGTTCATTTACACCACACAGTTTTGCAAGTATTGCTTTTGTAGTTGTTTGTCTTTTTTTACCCTGTGTCTCTCAATTTTGGTATTCCCTTTCAATTTCCTAGTTCTAATACCAGTATACCCGGTTTCCAATATACTCAGATTAGATACAGAGAAAGTGTAGGTACAACCACAGGAAGATGATACAAGAAGATCATCAATAATAGAGGCTACAGTTATATATGGCATGTTGAAAGTTGTTACAGCAATCGTTTCCATAACATGGAGTTCATTTCACTTAGTATTATCTTATGTGTTCGTAAGGGTATTGCTATTGGGCTCCTGTGATCCTCTCCCTAGTATTTTTTCTATACAAAATATACTTCTTGTAGTAACAGAAAGGCAACCCAACAGAAAAAATAAGCGAAGCAAAAAAAAAAATAGCCAGCTCACAAAAAAATAAAATGAAATGTCTGGTGGTTTGTTTTTGTTTGCTTGTGATTGGGGCCTTACTTTGTAGGCCAAGCTGGAATCTAACTCTTGATCTCCTCTCCTCAACCCAGCTTCCAATGATTCTTATATCTATGTTCAAACTCACTTTTTATAAAAAGACAAATTATAAACAAACTACACTGGCTATCACTCTTTGTTATATGGGCAGAAAATAACAGTATTTGATATTCAGTTGGCAATGATGTAGAAAACCAGAGACTTTCATATATATTGCGTGTATGTATAGATGTCCTGTTGGGGTTTGCACTCTAAGGGGTGACTTGGCATTGCTTATCACAGTGGCTTTTTTCCTCTAACCCTACAATTCCTTTCCAGGATCTTTCCTGCAGGTAGGTGCAAAATGGCATCTGTACAAATTTTACCACAATAGCACTGTTTAGACTGGACAAAACGTAACTGTTCATCAGCAAGACTGGTTTAAACTATCAATGACCCTCACAACCATGCAACCAAACACCAGGCAACTGCAAAAACAAAGCAAATAGGAAGTCTAATACATAATGACACAGAAGGTACTCTTGAGGTTTAGGTAGAAAAGCAAGTGAAAAAAGAAACCAAAAAAATAAATAAATAAAATCCTAAATTGTGCAAAAAGAAAGAAAATAGACTACCATTGCATTTGCTCAAAGGGGCTAAAAAGAGACTTTGGGAAGACTCAAGAAACTAACAACACATAACAGCAAAAACTGTGTCACCTTCCACTGACTTAACTCCATGGACTTATATATCTCCCTATGGGCCTGCCCCCATATTTGTACCAAGGCCAACCTGCACTGATCTCCCAGACAATGACTGGGCAAGGTCAGGGTGCTAGGATGAGCCTCTTCTGGTAAGCCCAATCTCCCTTCTTGCAAACAACTCGCTGCTGACCTGGCTGACTTTCTTTGAACTCTGCTGCAAATGTCATTTGTCCTGCCCAGTTCTCTTTCCTTTCTCTCCTTCCTGAAGCGAAAGCTGTAGTCCATACTGGAGTCATGAGAAATGCACCAAGTATTAGATCAGCATTATGTTTGAATCGTATAAATTTATTATAGAACCCCAATATATCTAAAATATTGTCTAGGAGGGATTTTCAGTGGCATCCCAGCATCAACAGCAATAGAACTGTCTGTCCCAGGACCGACTCTGATTCACTGAAAATA
The DNA here is from genome assembly GCF_023159225.1 of Perognathus longimembris pacificus. Classification (NCBI taxonomy): domain Eukaryota; kingdom Metazoa; phylum Chordata; class Mammalia; order Rodentia; family Heteromyidae; genus Perognathus; species Perognathus longimembris. The sequence goes on from NC_063174.1 coordinate 6,281,054, forward strand.
TGGATGCATTAAGGGCCCAGGAATCTTCATTTCAAGTTCCTCAGATCACACTTGAGACCCACAGTTCCAGGACTAAGGATTCTCGCTGTTGTCGCTTTGCCTATGGTTTGCATGGTAACTCCAGTTCTGTTCCTTTTGTTGCCATTTTAAGAAAGAAGACCTGATTTTTTTTGGGGGGGAAAGGGAGGAAGAGAGGAAGAGGGAGGGAGGGAGGGAGGGAGGGAGGGAGGGAGGGAGGGAGGGAGGGAGGGAGGGAGGGAGGGAGGCAGAAGGAGAGAGAAGCCCAAACAGGATGACCAAGACAGGCAGTGAACTCCAGTAGAACAGGACAGCAAATTAGAAGCAGGCATGTTGTGAGCCGTAGAAGAAAAATAAAAGGGAAAAATGATTTATCACCACACTTTTGAAGTTTTCTTTGGGAACCTGGTAATGGAGGTGTTTTGAACATAACCCAGTTATTGTTAGTATGACTCTATATTCAAAACAAAGCTAGGCAAATATTTAAAGAGCAATTATATTTTGTGAAACTGGAACAAGAGGAAGCAAAAGAAACACCAAAACCTCCAAAAGCATGCTGAGGAGAAAACCAAGCAGAAAGCTGAGATCATTGACCTTGGCTTTTTGAAATGAAGATTTGTGGTTCTTAGCACTGCCCCATTCCACAAGGACCTGAGGGTACGAGTAAGGGCTACCAGGGTCATCCTTACGTACAACAGAACCGCCTGCTTCCCAAAGAAAAACCCAAGAAACAGGTAAACAAAAAGCCTCAGAATCCTTAGGATTATCTTCACATACACTTCAGCTAAAGATTTTTATATCTGATCAAATATATTTAATGATGAAAATTACTTTTTATAGTTATTTTCCTGTTATCACGAAGGTGTTTTTGAGAATATTATTTATGTAATATCTTCCTTTTTTGTCCTAACCCAGCAAGCTAAACATGTTCCATTTATTTTTAAATGGAGTGAAAATTAGCCAGGTGTGTTAGATAAGCTTTCTATACACAGGTCTAAATATTGACAAAAGGAGATGTGTCACTGGAAAAATCATCAGTCTAGCAATTATCACGTTAGCATGTTAAGTGGAAAAAGATGTGAAACTTCCAAATGTGTCAATACAGATTATTTCATTTCCACCAGCTATCAGCTATACTGTGAACATCAGTTCTTTAACGTACGCTAAGCAAGCAGTTCGGCTAAAGAGATTTCTCTTCCACGCCTGAGAAAAAAACATCACAAGATCCTGAGCAAAATCACGTTACTAAGGAGTGCATCAAATGCTCTCAAAGAAGGGGAAAGGATGCTCAGCAAAGCAAAAGTTTTCTGTTGTGTTGTTTTATTTTTTATAAGAACTATATTCTTTCGTGTGTGTGTGTGTGTGTGTGTGTGTGTGTGTGTGTGTGTGTGTGTCCATACTAGGACTTAAACGCAGGGTCTGGGCACTGTCTTTGGCTTTTTCACTCAAGGCGTTACCATTTGAGCCACAGCTCTACTTCTGCTTTTTGGTAGTTAGTTGAAGATAAGAGTCTCACAGACTTTCCTTCCCCAGTCTGCCTTCAAACAAAGATTCTCAAATCTCAGTGTCAGGAGTAAAGAGGATTACAAGTGTGAGCCACTGATGCCTTGCCAAGAATCTCACTCTTACGAACTCCTCGCGTTGGGCTCGAGCACTGCCGATGGCTCCCAGTGTCCCAACATCACACTCCTGTCAAAAAAACAGCAGAGGCATCGGCACAATCAGATCACATTACTGTCCTTACTGTACTGAGCAATACACAGTAGCTCATTAATAATGATCTTGTTAGTCACTTTAGATTCCTATGAACTGCACTTGAAGGTGAGAGAAAATGTTATTAATTTGAAGCGTCAAGAAAAATGTCAGAGCCAGGCACTGGTGGCTCATGCCTGGAATCATAGGCACTCAGTAGGTGGAGAGCTGAGGACCTCAATTCTGAGCCAACCCCAGCAGACAAAGCTGAGAGACCCTTGACCCAAATTAACCATCAGAACTATGGAAGTGGAGGTGTGGCTGTGAGAAAAAGTGAAGATTGAGAGGGAGAGGCCCTAAGTTCAAGCCCTAATAAGGACACACACACACACACACACACACACACACACACACACACATCAGGAATCAGGTATATCATTTCAACCACTGAGTGGCTGAGAAACCAGGTAGGCCAATGCTGTTTCTGCTAGAACGTGCCTAATTATATCCCTTGATGAGGCTCAAGACTTACCTTCCCAAATTACTATAATTTGGCATTTGAGTAAACAGCAAAAACAAGAATGTCTTTTACTGACCTTTTGCGCTGAAGTAGTCGAAAAAGAATTCTCTGAATTCCTTCTATTTTATGTCAGGAGACCTTCATCTGCCCTCTGGAGGGTCACACCAGGACATGAAAAACAAACTGAACAAGCAAGCCACACTGAGCCCCCTCCCCATCTGGTTCATTACCATTAGGTATTTCTCTATTTGTCCAATCATATTTTCACACAGCCATCCATTTCTTTGTTACTCTTAACATAAAAATCATTTCCCTTCTTTGGGTCTTCATTTCTGAAATGTCACCTCAAACCTGTACTCAATAACTTTCATCAGCTTTGTGGAAGTTGGAAATGTGAAAAAATGTTGTGGTTCAAGGCCAGCTCAGGCAAAATGCTAGTGAGACTCCCATTTCAATCAGCAATTAAGTTGTGATTCAGACCTATCATCTCAGCTTCACAGGAGGTATAGACAAGAAGATCATGGTCCAGACCAGCCTTAAGCATAAACACATGAGAGTCACCTTGCAAAAGAAATAAAGAGTGCTGGGGGCATATTTCAAGTGGTAGGGCAGCTACTAGGAAGCATGAGACTCTTGATTCCACCAACTTTAAGTCCCTAATGTACAACAATGTGCATTGCCTAATGTATATTGCTTAAGCACGTTATTTTGAGGGGTTTTTTGGTTTTGCTTATTTTATCTTTTTTATTTTTGCTTTTGAATTTTTGAAATTCCTTATCTATTCTAGATGCCAACCCCTTGTCAAATGTTTCCTTTGCAAATAGTTTCCTCATTTTGGAGGTAATGTCTTCACTCTGTAGTGAAGATATGGCTTATGCCAGACATAAGATCCTGGGAACCTGCCCTTTCTTCCCCTCTTCTGGACATGCTCTTTACTTTGTAACTATTTATGTGCTCCTGATCCTTTCATAATCTTCTCTTAGCACTCCTACTTTGATGAGAATCTCATTTAAAGGTCACTAATTACTTTGTCTCTAATGGCTCTGTCCATGCTGGACGGGTGCATTCTCCTGGCCCCTCCTGTGTCTCTATTTTAGAAAGTAAGACTCTCTACAGTTCTGTTCTTGGCTCAGGCCATTGGGGCAGATTACAACTTTAACATTCCCATAGCCTTAGGCTTACCTCTACCATGATAGCTTCAAACCATCCATTTCTGACTCCAACTTTCATACCTAAGAAACCACAGCTCCAAATGTATGTTGAGAATCTCCACTCCAAGTGTCTTTTCATCATCTCAAATCCAGTTTCTCTACAATGATGACATTAGCAATTGCCTTGGATATTTCAAAAATATCAAGGCCTTGAAGATCAAAGAAAACCTGAATTTGCTATCTCAAGTTGAAATAAGTGAAAAGAACCAAAATAATTGCAACATGAGATTCTGGTTTGGATTCTCAACCTGAAATATATATATATAATGAAAATGGGTGCAATGTTAATGGGATAAGTGATTTATATGGTGATATACAATTAATGTTACTCCTCAGGTGCCTGTGGCTCACGCCTTTCATCCTAGCTACTCAGGAGGCTGAGATATATGAGGATCACAGTTTGAAGCCAGCCTGGAACAGAAAGATCATGAGACTTTTATCTCCAAATAACAACCAAAAAGCTGGAAATAGAGCTGTGACTCAGGTGGTAGAACACTAGCCTTGAATAATAAAGCTCAGGCACAGTGCCCAGATGCCTGACACTCTGGAGGTAAGGGCACCAGTCTACGTCTTAGCAACACTTCCAGATGATTCTCATGACTATTATACTATTACAGATGACTTTGTATTTGTGTTTTATACTCTGTCTTTACTCTTTCTCATTTCCATGCCCACCCCTAAGAGTTACCTTCCTAAAGAATAACTCTAATTAAGCTACTTTCTTGTTAAAACATTTGACCCTTGATCCTCTCATCCACTGAAGGGCATCTGAGTTGATTCCATATCTTGGCTATGGTAAACAATTCTGCAATGAGCATGGTTGTGCTGGTAGCTTTAGTGTGGCCTTGTTTGTGGTCTGTTAGATAAATGCACAAGAGTGGTGTTTCTGGGTCATAGGGAAGCTCTATGTTTATTTACTCTTTTGAGGAACCTCCATACTGCTTTCCAGAGTGGTTGAACAGCATCAAGAAAATGTGGTACACATACCTAATAAATCTATTCATCCATCAGAAATAATTACATTGTACCATTCATAGGAAAAGGAAAGACTTAGAAAAAATTATATTAAGTGAAGTAAGCCAGACCCAAAGAAATATAGGTTGTATGGTTCTCCTCACTTGCGGTAACTAGAATGTGCCTATAAACCTACAAGAAAACACATTGGGTGATAAAAGGAAAAAAAATGCAGTGGGAAATGATAAATTTTACAGGTCACTAGGCATTCACACAGAGAGAAACCAAAGAAGGATATGCTTAGGAGAGGAGCAGCAAGGTGCAATAGCTATGTGTATCTGATTATATAAAATGATATCTATCAAAATGAACTCTAGGAAATGGAAACAAGAGAGCTTTTTGTGGCTATTTTTGTTTTCTTTCCTTTTGCTTGTTTATTTGTGTTTGGTAGGGTAAGGGGGAAACAGAAATCCAAAAGTGAAATTAAGAAATTATTCCTTTCTTAATAAAAGACAATACAAATAAAGTGCTTAGAAATTAACTTAACAAAACAAGTAAAGGATCTGGAGTGTGAAAACTACAAAGCAAGACTGAGAGAAACTGAAGATCTTAAATCAAGGTCTATTCCACATCCAAGAACTAGAAGTCTTAATATTGTTAAGATAGCAATTTTCTCCAAATTGTTCTACAGGTTTGATGAAATTCTTACTGAGATCTCTATGGTCATTTTTGTAAAAATTTACAAGCTAATCCTAAAATTTATATGAAGAATGCAAAAGACCTAAAATAGCAAAAGCCATTTTCAAAAGAAAGAATGTTAAGACTATATCTTGCTCAGTTTCACAACAGGTTTCTGTTCCATCATCAGCCTACTGGAGGATGGTTCACACGTTCAGGGCAGGTCTCAGGCTCTCAGTTCACAGGCATGCTGAGTCTTCCTCAGAGATTCATCCAAAAGTATACCTTGCCAAGTTCCTAGGCATCTAGTTAGCAGCTGAGATAAGTCAACAAAATAGCTGTTCTTGTTGAGCTAATGTAATATCTCATGGTAGATTCAATATACATGACCCTGTGGATTAATGACATAAAACATTTTTTCAGGAACCTATTGGACATTTGTATGGATTCTTTTAAGGCATGTCTATTTAGATCTATTGCCTATTTAATCAAGTTATTTTGAGGATTGTTGGTTTTGTTTTTTATTTGTTCTTTTTTATTCGCTATAGAATTTTTGAAATCCCTTATCTAGTTCCTATGTCAACCCCTTTTCAAATGAATGTATTGCAAATATTTTCCCCATTTTGGAAAGTGTATATTCACTCTTACATGAAAGTGTGGCTTCTACCAACCAGAAAGAAGTTCCTGGTAATCTGGCTATGCATTCCAAAGTCATCTTGGTTCTTGGTATATTTTCCCATTAATTGGTTGTTGTTTTTTAGTCAACTCTAAGTTTCAATAGAGAGAGATCATTTTCAGATCTGTCACTTGCCAGTATTGAAAGGAGAGTAGCAGTGACTCCAAGAATATACTGGAGTATGCTGAGACACTGCTACACATTTCACAAACTTTACTTAAAAGAGATTGGGTAGAAAAAATACTGGGAATAAAATTCTTCTTGAGATGAATTTCCTGGATACCTCCACTCAACCTTGTTGCTCTCCACACATTACATCCCTTCTTTGGCTCAATTAAACTCACACAATTTAAGAATGGGGCTATGTGTACAACAAAAGCCAACTACAAGTTATGTTATATTTGAGTTGTATTTTCATTGATCTAGCAACCAATTGCCAGAATTTTCAATTTTGTAATGTTACAAGACTTCTAGCTCCAAATTAAACAAAAATGTGCCTCTAGTGGTGGTTATTTTGATTTACTTAGCAGGATGACATATCTGATCCAATCATTATAACCCCTTTCTCATTTCAGCTATTAGTTTGGAATGGGAATTGAGCCAGCCATTGAGATCTGAGAGAAGTCTATTTGGAGCTTCTGGACAAGTTTTTCATCTATTAAAAAGAAAGTTTCCAGGAAGAGATAGAAGCTCACGCTCCCCTAAAGATCTGGATAGGGAGCTTAGAGTTGGAGCCATTTTGTAAGTAGCAGTGCTGGGTATAACAGGGCACACTTCTGTTCCAGCTACTCAGGAGGTGGAGCTAGGTAGACCATAGTTCAAGGCCAGCCTTGTCAAATTTAACAGGAGAGATTATATCTTGAAAAGAAGACGGTGGTGGCTCACATTTGTATTCCCTTCTGCTTGGGAGCTGAAGGCAGGAAGATAACAGTTCCAGGCCAACCCAGAAAACGCTACCATGAGTCTCCATCTGAAAACAAACTAAAAGCAGAACAGAGGTATGGCTCAAATGGTAGAGCATTTGATGAGCAAGTGGGAAGCTCTAGCACCATAAAAGGAGTATCAGGGCAGGGAGGAAAATATCCAACCATGGGCTTTTGTTTCAATCCTTGTAGAGTTTAGTTGTAGCAAGACCCCTGCTAAACCATCTAACCAGTATCCACCACCCATAATATCTGATCACCTTTGATAACTGACCAAATCACCCTCCTTCCCCCCAGACAGTAGGTAATCACACTGCTTTGTTAAGTGGCAAGCACCTCCTGTATATAACTACCTAAAGATATTTTTTAATTTAATAATGTAAAAGGCAAAGAAAAAAGACCTCCTCTGCCTCTTTATCTTCTGCCAACTTTGAGGGCGGGGGAGGTGCCGGTAAGAAGGGCAGGGGGTGGTTTTTTCACTTTATTTTGAAATCAGCGTTCATTAGAAGCCAGTGGTCATGATAGAAAAACAGAGAAAATGTCCCTGGGTCCCCAAGATCTCTGATCACATAATGGTCTGTCTCAGGCAAGGGTTTTGGTTTGTTTGGTTTTGTCACAGACTGCTCAAAGTATCTCAACACAATGCTTCACTTTGATTGCTGAACCTGGACATTCCCAGCCCACACTAAGAATATTGTCAAAGTAAGTTCAGGGGTAAAAGCATAGGGAAGAAAAACAAAAGAAAAAGGCAGAATTTCACATAGTACATTGAACATAACAGCAACAATAATAAACTATTTGTTTCCTTAACTTGGAATTCATTTTGCTTAGCATCATCCTATGTGTTCATATGTACACAGCTATTGAGCTATCGTGGTCTAGGGGAACATCAAAATGGAGAGACAAAGGGTAAAAGGTGAACCCTTGCAACAGCAATGATTACAAGACAATATGCTGTAAACCAACTGTACAACTGTGGGGAGGAGGGAATTGGGGAGGAGGGAATTGGGAGGGGTGGGAGAAAAATGAGGGAAGAGGTAACAAGTGTGATAAGAAATGTACTCACTGCCTTACATATGAAACTGTACCCCCTCTGCACACCACTTTAACAATAAAAATATTAAAAATTATTTACAAAAGACTATTGTCAGTCTAATTGTAACATCCTTTCAAAAGAATGCAGTAAAAGGGAGAGGAACAGAAAGGGGTAGTTCAAAATTCAGTCACATAATAATGATATCTTCCACACATATGCACACCTTTACCAAGAACAAGAACTGTATCATGATGATCATGAAACCAAGAAAATCCAAAGCAAAGAAAGCAACTGCCATGTAAGAGTCCATGGTTCTGGATGTCAGGGTGAGACCTGCGCAATTTCACTTTACCTCACCCACCATACCCAGTCATCTCTGCAGAAAACTTCCACTGATCCTGGCCTAACAAGATGATGAGGAACGCTACCCTCCCACCCATTAGTACCGCCCCGAGCCCCTGAACAAAATGCTAACTGCCTTCCTTTTGTAGAACGTTTTTAACTTGCTACAGTACTTGCAAATCCATTAGCTAATTGCAATCTTCCAAACACTGTGCTAAGGTAGACATTACCCCCATTTGACAAATGACAAGTGCAAAGTGCATGGAGAAGGTGAAAACATTTGCTTAAAATAACCCAACTCACTACGCTACGAACAGTCAATAGCCTGACATTCGCTCGCTCCGAAAAGCAAATCTGCTCCGAACTTGATGTCAATATTCTCTTAAGATTTTCCTGGATCCAGAAGGGCCTCAGTGTCTCTAAATATTCCCGCAATCCTCTAAGCACACACCTGCTAACAGACTCTGCTGAAGCCAGCTCCTTTCAACGTTCTGTATAAGCCAGCCTTTCTGTTGTCCCCTCTTTCGCTGCTTTTTTATTCATCCAATGGAACCAAATAAGTCAGATAGCCTATGTGAGAAATGTTTAAGAGAAGAGCCAGAAAGGTACTTGCTAGGAAAAGTGAGAAGAAGTGGACATAGTAATCAGTTGCAGTTGGAAAAGATGTAACTTTTTTTTTTTTTGGCATGGATCAAATGAAGGAAAAGTAGTAAGCACTAATGTTGTATACATAGGTGCCTTTTATGTAGGCCAAGATGGCCTACATAAACTGTTAATTTCTCAGGCTTGCTACAAGCAAACATTTTTGTATATAAGAATACTTTAACATTTTATTATAATGAGACCTATATAAAATCATTCCTTCCATGTTCAATTATATGAACATACGTAACTGGTTTCCTCCTGTCTTTTCATTAGACTTTATAAATGTTAGACAGGAAGTGTGGCCAGGAAATCACCTTGGCAAATGAGAGAAGAGGGGAAGAAATAATAAAAGTTCTAACACAGACTCTTAACAGGAACTTCGGAAAGAGACTAGAGAATGAAGGCAAAAGAGAACAGATAGTGGACAGAGAGGACCATTGCAAGTTAAGAGAAAACTAATATGCAATTTCTAATGCCATAGTTTTTCATTCTTTAATGCTCCTGCCAATGTATATAGAATCCTCTAAGCACTTCAAAAGTTTTGTCTGCACATATATCCCAGGAAATTTTATATATGTACATATATATAACTGCCACTTAGTAACTTATTTTCTTTATAACTTTCTTGAACATAGTTCGATGTTTTCTGTCATAATACTAAATAAGATAAACTATACAAACTCAAATTTCTTTATACTTTTATTTTCAGAAAACATATTTGGAATATATGCATATATGTACACCTGTTGTAAATACTTTGCTTAAAATTTTCCTATCAGCTATACCCTAAATACACTTTTACCTACTCTGTGCCTGAGACAGAGATGCATACAACATGTAGCCAAAGAAAAGAAATTCTTCACAAAATTATAATCAGTATCTTTGAAGAAATAAAGTAAGACTCTATAACCACTAAGAATAAGAGGTAAGGTAGGGGAAATCAGGTTATATTCTCAGAACTTAAGCCAAATTTCATAATTTTTATAGTGGTGACAGAAAAATGAACACAAACATAAAGTATTTAAGAAAAAAGGAGATAATTTCAAAGATACATCATAAACATTTTCAGATCCGTAAAACATAAATCTCTAGGGAAAAGGAACCAACCTAAGTAGTGAAGAAAGAGTTCTCCAAAGGCTGGTTCCTGAGAAGTTTCAAATTGCTAGTATAGAAAATAGTGTTCAGTAGCTTGTGATGCTAGAAGAAAAGAAGGTAATGCCTTCACATTATGAACAGAAAATTATTTTTCAATATCACTGCGGATTTGAACTGAAAACCTCATGCTCACCAGGTAGGCACACTACTACTTAAGCCATGCCTCCAGCCAGCTTCTAAAATGGTTATTTTAGGGTAGATATCACTTTGCACCCTGGGATCCAAGCTCCAAACTTGGGCTTCCCTGTTCCTAAGGATGGCAGGGTGAAGCCCCCATGTCCAGCCATGACTGGTTCTGAACTGTGTGATCCACTGGTTTCCACCCTCCCGAGTTATCTCAGAGTACAGGCACCCAGCCAAAAGTCATTTTCAACCTATCACTGTGTACCTAGCCTATCTACTAAACAAATATGAAATGACACCAAAGCCATTTTTGAGGACCATTTCTCACACAGTGTTGTAGGAAGTTACTAGACAGTAGGCCTCCGCCACCATGACAAAGAAGGAGGAAAACATGGACTTCAGACAGCACAAGTTCCAAATCATGAAAACAAATAAGGGGAATGGAGGTTACTCAGGTTACTCACCTGAGTGCAACTGTTTAGGAATGAAGGAGGGAGGCCGAGACTCTAGAGGAATGTCTTCTCGTCTGAGCTCATTCAGGAGGGTATACCATCACGATGTTTGGAACTAGGTGTAACTACATCTTTTAATGTGGTGTCTGAGCAAAACTGGTATCAGTGAGTACATAAAATGAAAAGACAATTACAGAATTCTTTAGGATAAATATGTTGGAAATGAACTGTACAACTTGGAGAGAGGAATTTGGAGGAGAGAGAAGGTGGGAGAAAAATGAGAGAAGGAATAACAAGTATGACAAGAAGTGCGCTCATTACCATATATATGTAACTGTAACCCCTCTGTCTTCTTGAGAAAGCAATCTACCAGTTTCCTCAGTTAACAATATTTATAAGATTATGGCTTCATAAATTTGATCATGGAACTTAATAACTAGTAGTATATGTCTATTTTGAGAGTATGAGAGAAAAATAAAAGAGAAAAGAGGAAAGCATAAAAAGAGTTAAAACTCCATTACATTATAGTTTGATAAATTATTTTGCAGGATGGTTAAAAGGGTCAGAAACTGCTAATTTTATTATAAAATGTTTTAGTTTACTTTGGAGACATTGGCGAGTAGATATATACTAGCTTGTCTAAAAATTTGATTTTCCCTAAAGTAACCAGTGGCAGTGGCGTCTGACTATAATCTCAGCTACTGAGAAGGCTGAGGCAGGAGAGGCATTGGAGCTCAGGAATCTAAGGTGGCCAACTGAAGCAACACCACAAGCTCCTGTCTCAAAAGAAAAACAAAGTGATGGGGAGAGAGAGGGGAGAACAATGTAAGGACTGTCATTGATCAAGATGCATCGTACTTACAACTGAAACCCTATTGTGCAACTACTTAAAAATAATTCAAAAGTCTATAAATAAGCCAGGTACTGGTGGCTCGCACCTATAATCCTCGCTACTTAGAAGGCTGAGATCTGAGGATCACAGTTCAAAGCCAGCCTGGGCAGGAAAGTCCATGAGACTCTTATCTGCAATTAACCACCAGAAAACTTGAAGTGGTGCTGTGGTTCAAGTGGTAGAGCACTAGCCTTGAGCTGAAGAGCTCAGGGACAGCCAGCGCCCAGGCTCAGAGTTCAAGACCCACAACTGACAAAAAAAAAAAAAGGACTAAATTGGAAACTTACTATAGTATGGTAATTCAACAGGCAGTATGAAGATTAGGTTTTAATACCAGCCCTGCAAACATGAAGAGTCTGTGTCTGTCTGCTTTAGTTTCCTTATTTGAGAGCTGCGCTAAAAATTGCTCTCCGTTTTACACTTATATGCTCAAATCTGCCCCTGTATCTTCTTTACAGTGATTCACTTGACTTACCCCCCAAAAAAACCAAAACCATACCAAATGAACAGTTGCCCCTCCAGTATCTTCAATACTCAGAAATAAACATATTCTTTTCTGACCCAGAGATCATACATGCTAGATAGCCACAAGCACTAGAACGTTACCAGGTATCAAAAGGAATGTAGTGCTCTGACAAGATCTTAATTGACTCACTAAGTTATGGAGATTTTAGGCAACAATTTACCCTGTCTTAAAATTTAAAAGTAGTTGCCATGGTAACTCCTAGACACAGCATATGGTATGTCTGGTACCTCTAAGATAACGGAGCAGATTCTTGATGAATTTTCCCTACAATATGTTGTGAACTTTTGTACTTTTTAGTGTTTCAGTGGGCAATGTTATAATGTGCTAGTATTCCCTGCATTGTCTGTATATTCTCAACACGATTTTTGAAGCATTTACTATTTACCCAAAGCAAACAAACAACCCACAAATAACTCCTACTGTATTTTTCTTTCTTTTAAAAAATAACTATAGCCCAATAGAAAAAAATATCAAATAAATAAGCAGCCTTAAAAGAGTAAGTGTAAATAAATAGAGGGTAAAGCAACCAAAAAACCATCCTGTTCATGTTAAGGAAAAGAGAGAAAATTAAAACTGGCTAGCAGCCAAGTGCTGGTGGCTCATGACTCCAGTCCTAGCTACTCAGGGGACTGAGATCTGAAGACTGTGTTTCAAGGCCAGTCTGGACAGGAAAGTCCGTGATACTCTTATCTCCAATTAACCACTCGAAAACTGGAAGTGGCTCAAAGTGGTAGAGCACTAGCCTTGAGCAAATAAGCTCAGAGACACCAGCCAGGCCCTGAGTTCAAGCTCTATAACAAACAAAAACAAAATCAGACACCAATTTTCTACTATCAAATTGTTAAAAATGTTGGAGAGGAATGGCTTAAATTGGCCCTGCTATCCCCTGTGTCAACTTGGGATCACATATCCAAAGCCTTTAAGATGTCATTTGGCCTAGGTCTACCCTGAAGAATTGTTGTTGCTTTTTAATACACATAGATTTCTATATAATATTTCTGTAACAAAAAATGATGTCTAATCTCCAAGAATTAGAAATGATATATTCATAGCTACTCAAGAGAAAATGATCAGGAAGATTGTGACTCAAAGCCATCCCAAGTTTACCAGAAGTTAACACACATGGCTGTGTACATTTCCCTGCTACATGGAAGACACACATAGGAGGAGGATGGTCCAAGACCTGCCCTGGGCCAACACTCGAGACTTCCAAAGGATAAAGTATAAAAAGGGCTAGGTGATACGGCTTAAGGACCGTGCCAGCCTAGCAATCTTGAGGCCTTCAGTTCAAATCCTAGCACCATCAAAAGTATTAGAAATAATCTTAACCTATGGGAAGGAAAGCTTTAAAATGAAAACTTATATAGGCCATCTCTCCTTTCTGGATATTTTGATTTGATACAGTATTTTCTTTCTATTTTAAATTTTACTACTGTTACGTTATACTTTCTTATGGAACTATTAAAAGTTACAGTGTATATGCATATATAGGTACTATGTACACTATACATATATACATGTACTATAGCATATATGTATTATCTCTACTTAAAGTAGATTCTTAACTGGATGCTGTTGACTCACACTAGCTACTGAGAAGTTGCTATCTTGAGGATCATAACTCAAGGCTAACCCAGGCAGAAAAGTTTGCTAGACTCCATCTCCAAATTAAATCAGCAAAAAGTAGGTCTGGTGGTTTGGCTCAAATGGTAGAGTGCCAGCAAACAACATGAGCAAGTGCAAGGCCCTGAGTTCAAACTCCAGTATCACAAAAAAAAAAAAAATTCTTAACGAACGTTGACAAGATTTAAAAATCAGTTAGTACAATATTTGTAATATGCTGTTTGTATGCAATCACAGAAAAAGTTTGGGAAGTTCCCCTTAAAAAGTAACATGATCCTGGTGGACACCCTAAATTGACCCTACCTGTGCAATCCCCTACCTGCGAATGAAAGCAGAAGAGACCCAGGAACTGATTCTAACCAATCAACATGATGAAAGCAAGATACAAGCCACTTCCATGATTGTAAGACACCACATTAAGCTGGGCGCCCCCGGGGGGCTCATGCCTGTAATCCTAGCTACTCAGGAGGCTGAGATCTAAGGATCTTGGTTCAAAGCCAGCCCAGGCAGGAAAGTCTGTGGGACTCTTATCTCCAAGTAACTACCAGAAGTGGCTCTGTGGCTTCAGTTTTAGAGCTGAAGAGCTCAGGGATAGTGCTCAGGCCCAGAGTTCAAGCCCCACGACCAACAAAGAAAAAAAAAAGAAAAAAAGACTCCATACTGGTAAACCAAACAGAGAAACATCCTGTGAACTCTGCCGTGTAACAAGGAACTGTGGGTAGCCTCTAAGGGGGCGTCTCTAGGGTATAGAGGCCTTCAACCAAAGGTCAATCACTAAGCAAAGGGTTCTCAGTCACCCAGCTGCAGTGGTTTTTGCCAGCCCTCTGAGCATGCTCACACAGTTTTCCCTAGCCACGCCTCCAGGTGAGAGCACAAGGCAGCCAATAGCAGCCTGGTGAAAGTCCCATGGATAGAAGAAGCTACAGTGTTAGGAAGTCTAACTTGCCCAAGCTACCAGATGATAAGAGTGTGCTGTTGTTTTAAACTGTTAAGTTTGTCTCTAGAAAGTGGCAGGTCTTTTTTTTTTTTAATATAAATTTCCCTCTCTTATTTGTACTTTTCTAAATTTTCTAAAATGTTATAACAAGAATTTCTTTGCTTTTAAAATCAAAACATGTTATTTTCAATAAATCATCTGGAAGCAAAAAAATAAGTCTGCTCTTCAATTTTTTAACTGATTTTTGAATGTGGCAAAAAGAATATCTTTTAAAATGTACAATGAAAATATAGTGCTAAGATTACCCTAGATTTCTATTTTTTAAAATGATCTTAGCAGAATATTTTATTTAAATTACGTTAACATAGACGGTTTCTAAAATTTCAGGCTTTCTATATTTAATAGCGCCTGCCGGGAGGGAAGAAAAGACATCATACTTTTAAATTTTTCTTTCCAATTTTGACCATGACTTAAAATGGAAAGAATTATGTTGATTGTGCCTAAATGTTCTCATTTCTAGAGGCCATTATGCACTTTAAATTCTCTGTTGGCATTTTAATTTCATTTTACAAAATAAATCCCAACTGACAACAGAATAAAGCAAATTCTAAGTCAACTAAACGAAAAAGTGTCACCGCAAACAGAAAGAACTTTGCAAACTGATGCAACATTTCATATGGCTCCCGAACCTAAATTTCCAAAGTTTCAAAAGAAAGAAAAAAACAACCCAATACGTATGTGTTGGGGAGGTAAGTACCCGTGTACACTTGATGGGAGAAGGATTAAGTACAGGTATGTGTGTGTCGGAGGACAAGGGTAAGTAAGAACAATTAACACCATCTTCACAATCTCTAATTATAACACAATGTTACCATTTAGTTGTTGGTGCTAACATAAATTTGCTTTCACATAAAGTTGTTACCTAGGAAGGTTAAAAATTGCAAGAACCATTGCTTGCAGCATGGCTGTCTCAAAATTCCACTAACTACTGGACTACGCAGTGTACTCCCATGAAAGGAAATATCTTTTTCTTGCATTTTATTGTTACTAATAGGTAGTTGTACAACATGGTTGCAATCTCGTAAGTCAGGCTCTAAGTACAGTGCTTCTTGGTCAATGTCACCCATTCCTTTATCCTCCCCATTTTTCCTCTCTTGTCCCTAATCTCAAGTCACATACTTCATTTTTTTTACATAATATACATTAAGTATAATGACTACATTTGCTCACTGTTCCTCTATTCCTCCATTCCCATGACACAAACCATTCCCCCACTTTGCTCACCTCCCAAAACATGTGTCCACTTCCTGGGGTTCATTTTGTTAAACACTAGTTGTTCAGAGTTGGATTCCTTCCCTAAGACTCCCCTCCCCTTTACTCGTTCATGTGTAAATGCACTGAGCCCTGTACATGTTATCATACATGATTGTGTTTTAGATCTAGCTTCCACATGAGAGAGAAAACATGAGCTGTTTGTCTCTCTGCGCCTGGCTTACTTCATGTAGGTCCATCTGTTTCCCTGCAAAAGATATAATATTTTTCTTTCTAATGGATGAACAAAATTCCATTGTGTGTATATATCACATTTTCTTGATCTGCTCATCTCATTTGTTGTGGGGCATCTAGGCTGTTTCCATAATGAATGGTGCAGCAATGAACATGGATGTGCAAATGTCTTTAGTATAACCTAACTTCTAATGATCTAGGTAGATGCCCGAGTGGTATTGCTGGATCGTAAGGTAGTTCTATATTTCCTTTTTGGAGGAATCTCCAAACCACCTTCCAGAGAAACCACTCCCACTAACAATGTAATGGGGTTCCTTTTCCTCCACATCCTCACCTGCACTCGTTATTGTTGGAACTCTTCATCTTATTGGGATGAGATGGAATCTCACTGTTGTTTTGATTTGCATTTCCTTTATGGCCAGAGAGGTTGAGGATTTCTAGAGGAAATGTCTTTCTTCAAGACAAACAGGTGGCTTCATGAAGCTCCTCACTGACAGTGGCCCTCAATATTTGCTGCAAATATTGCTCCAAAACATTCTTCTTTAAATCTATCATGTCATAAATTTCTTCCAGTCCCAATCAAGTGATAAGACCTACCTTAACCCCTCTGGTGTTAGCAATAGATTTCAACTGTATTTGCAGTGAACCAGTATTGAAAAATGTTAGCATTTCTACCAAAATACAATAGAGACCTACTATTGAGTTTGAGTTTCCATTTCAATTTCTTTTCTTTCCTTTTAAGTCTACCCAAATAATGAGTTTATTTTGACTTCTAGGAAATGAAACCCTTTTTGAAGAACTCTGTTTTTCTTCTTCCTTGCAGTATTAGTGCCTCGGGGCCTCGTGCCCTGGGGCCTCTTGCCTTTTCTGTACTGGTTAATTTTTCAATAGGATCTCACTTTCTGCTCAGGCATGAACTATGATGCTCCTATTTACACTTCCCACTGCATCTAGCTATTAGTCAAGGAGTATGGATGGGAAAGTTGGTTTGAGGGTTTTGTTTTGGGGCTGCAGAAGGTACTTGTTTATTTGTTTGTTTTGTTTTTGTTGGTTTTTGTTGGTTCTAAAGTAGGAATAATGATCCTCATACCTCAGCCTCCAGAGTAGTTAGGGTGACAGGTATGAGTTACTGGCACCCAAGTCTTTTGTTTGTTTTTCTTTTATGAATTTTTTACCTGATTAAGTTTACAGAACTTATGTTCTTCATGGAAACCTGACTAGTTACTTGCATTCTGAGTATTCACAGACACTCCTGGGTTAGTCTCCGTCTAAAGCTGTCTCCCTCTTCTCTGAATTGTTCTCCTTCTCCTGTGTATTTATGCTACTTTTCAGTATCAGTTTGTTCTAAGGAACATAATCTTACAATAAAGAATTTACAGTGGTTTGGAGCATTATATGAACAAAATTATTCATTCAGTGAACAACCTAACTGCTCAAGTGGCTGAGATCTGAGCACTGTTTTTGTTTTGTTTTGTTTTTGCCAGCCCTGGCGCTTGGACTCAGGGCCTGAGCACTGTGCCTGGCTTCTTTTTGCTCAAGGCTAGCACTCTGCCACGTGAGCCACAGCGCCCCTTCGGGCCGTTTTCCATATATGTGGTGCTGGATTCCCAGCCCCTGATCTGAGCATTGTTGTTTGAAGACAGTCTGGGCAGAAAAGTCCTCGTGAGACTCTTTATCTCCATTTAACCACCAAAAAATTGGAAGAAGAACTGTGGCTGAAAGAAGTAGAGTGCTAACCTTGAGCAAAAGAGTTCAGAGACAGTGCCCAGGCCTTGAGTTTAAGCCCCATGACAGACAAAAAAGAAAGAAAGGAAGAAAGAAAGGAAGAAAGAAAGAAAGAAAGAAAGAAAGAAAGAAAGAAAGAAAGAAAGAAAGAAAGGCATCACAGAACAAGTGCCAAGGGTCCACATAATTTTTATTGGTATGAGGAAATGTGACAACATAATTACTTTATTAACAGGTTTCTTGGGTAAAGCAAAAGAAATTAAAACAAGCTCTCTACAAGGAACCTCAAATCTCAACTTGAAGTATATGGCCTTTATCCTACTACTCTTTTCTCACCTATGTTCTTGAATTTTTCAGTCTTTTCCTTGCTGAATATTTCCTTCTTTTCTAGACAGCTGGCAAGTCAATTACTTCTTAAAATTAAACATTCCAAGAACAGGAAAGTGGCTCATGACTGGTTCTAAGTACTTATACTATATCAAGTGGAGAATATTGAGAAGACTTCTGAAAGCCTAGATAAGAAAAACTTGACAGTAAAATTTAGTGTACTTTCTGGAACAAACTCTAAATTTCCTCTATCTATAGCAACGAATTCATACATCTATAAGAGCTTTAAATGTTAAACCTTGGGTAGAAAGAAAACAAAACAGAAAGACTATGAAGATAATCTAAGTACCCTAAATTTTATAAATACTCCAAGGAGTTTATAAAAGCAGTAGATATTGGAGGTTTTCTGAAGACTTGCACCCAGCAAAAAATATGGTATTTTATGTAAAAATACATTTAATCAAAGCCTCCAGTCCTTGATGTAAGGTGCCTGGAAATCACCATTTCATTATGATGCGTAAAATCTTAGCAGCCTAAGAAATCAACTCTTCTATCACCTGTAAAGGAGATTAAGAAGACAAACTGTGCTCCCCAAGACAGGAAAGACAGCCAGGAAAATACAAGGAGTCTTGAGTCATCACAGCAGAAACGTAACACCAGAAACCTCAGTCAGAACAAGCGCCTGGGCAGGGGAACCTGAACTGTGCATGGGAAATGGCTGGAGGCTCTGTGTGGACAGTTCAGTGAATTCAAAACTCATCACGTGAGTGGTGCATCTACATTTTGTGAGATTGACCTCCTAAAGCTTGATCAAGTCCACTGATAAGTAAATAATCGGAGAAAATTCCTTTGTTGCTTCTAGCCAAGAGATAGATAGGAAAAGGGCCCAAAGGAACCATATTCCTTAGCAATGTGAACTCTACTCAGAGCCTACTGTTGTTAAATAAGTTTCCTTATTGGTCTAATCAGATGCATGAACCCAAGTCTTAAATGCTGCTGTGTAGTAATCATTCCATCAAAGGACACAACAAACAGCCATCCAACAACAACAAAAAAAAAAAACCCACAGGAACTTATGACACTGCTACAAGAACAATCAGCCACATTTAGAAACTTTATTTGCAGCCACAGTGCCTCCCTTACTAAAGATATAATGTAAACTTAGGTGCTCATATTCTACCTCTCTGCTCATGGTGAAGAATAACTGCAGAGAGCCAGGTACTAGGGCCTCATGCCTGTAATCCTAGCTACTCAGAAGGCCGAGATAATAAAGATCATGGTTCAAAGCCAGTCTGCGCAGGAAAGTCCTTGAGTCTCTTATCTCCAACTAACCACCAGAAAACCTGAAGTGGCGCTGTTGCTCAAAGTGTTAGAGCACTAACCTTGAGCAAAATTGCTCAGGGACAGCATCCAGGCACCAAGCTCAAGGCCCATGGCCGACAAAAAAAAAAGAAGAAGAAGAAGAAGAATCATAGAGAAACAAAGAACTCCAGAACTGGAGCTACATATATCTGCTGCTTACTGCTTGCATTAATTCAACTCCTTCATTTTAATTCATGTATTGTCAGAGTGGTGTGCAGAGGGGTTACAGTTGCATACATAAGGCAGTGAGTACATTTCTTGTCAAACCTGTTACCTCTTCCCTCATTTTTCTCCCACTTTCCCTCCTCCCCAGTCCCTCCCCACCCCCTGCCACAATTGTACAGTTGGTTTACAGCATATTGTCTTGTGAGTATTGCTGTTGCATTGGTCGGCCTTTTACCCTTTGTCTCTCCATTTTGATTGATATCCCCCTTCCCTTCCCTACTCCAGTTAAACATATACCCAGGGTGTGAAAATAAGTTGCAGATGCTCTGGGACAGTGCCTAGGCCCTGAGCACAAGCCATAGGACAGCATTAACTCAACTCTTATTCTAGGAAATGCTTGCAGAGAAAGTAGCAAATAATGTAATTGAAATAGTACATTACTCAACTTGTCCTCATTAGAATAAACATTCCCTTTCAGGACAGTAAAGAGCGGAAACAAACTCATCAAACCACTATTTGCTCTCCAAGACTCATTTCCAAAACCTTCACCTCACTGTATCTTCCTATCTAAAACTATGCTATTATCATTCTGCTCCATCTTCTAGCCAAACCCTCCATGCTGAAAGACCTATTTTAAACCAGATCTCCCAAATCTCTAGATGTGCCACCTCCTCTTTTCCACTCTCCATGTACTACTAAGGCTTTAGCAAGACACTCGTCTCCCTTACTAAGCCATACACTTAGCAGTGCTTTCTTCAATTATACTTTGGTAGTATTTTGAAAGAGCCAACCTTTAAATGTACCTTAAAATTTGGCGTATAATTCAATGTAAATCTAGAATAGAAAAGTTCTTATTAAAAAACAAAGAACCTAGTAGAATTGAATCAACATGTTTGCCAAGTGATCTATAATAGAAACCTGGGTAGGTTTTGGTGGTGGTGGTGTCGTCCTTGGTTTTGCTTTGGGCTTTCTGTTTGGTTGTTGTTGTCTTTTGAAGAGAGGAAACAGGGACACCGAAATGGAGGCTAGAAGGGTGAAGACATGCAGTCATGGTACTCAGAAGACACTGTGTAGAAAGTGAACTGTGTGACTTGTAGGCAGGGATGGAAAGGGAAATTGGGAGAAAGTGAAAGAAGGAATGGCATTGTCCAAAACAAAATGTGCTTGTCGCCTCACTTATGAAATGGTAAACCCTCTGTATAATACCTTAATAATAACAATAAAATTATGTTTTTAAAAAAACTCCACCCCTCCCCCAAAATGGTGAGTAGTATAGTAATAGTAAATTAGATGATGAGCAAAATTATATTAAAGTGGGATGTCAGAGCTCCTTAGTCATAAATCAGCCCAAGTAATTGCTACAGAAAAGTAAATAAATGAGTATATAAATGAGTATATATGAGTTGCAATGATATAAGCTGTGCAGGAAGCATAAGAATAGTACTTCACAGTCCTATAGAGGACAGTGTATAGAAATAAACATTTCCATTTTCCTGAAGAATATGTTACTTGTAAATGTTTTCTTGCAACATCAAGATAATATACTATGGGCTACCTGAGCAATAGGACTCAATCATTAAGAAAATGTAGATGGAAAATAAAACAATCTAGAAATCCAAAATTCTACGAATGCTCTATTACACTATACAATTAAGAGCCGTGTGTGTGTGTGTGTGTGTGTGTGTGTGTGTGTATCCCTGTGTGTTGGGCTCGCTCTATTTCCCCTCCGCTTGGGGGGGAAGGGGCTTGTCCACCCCTTCCTGGGTGGTCCTTTATCGCTCTCACATGGGAGCGATGGCCACAGGTAGCCCTCGGTAGTGTGTGGTCGCAGGGTGCCCCAAACCCACCAAGGAAGACACGGATGTGTGGGTCCCTGGAGAAAACCTCTAGGGCTTCTAATTTATTCAAATGAGGAGCCACAGATATACCTCGAAGGGTGGGCAGAAGAGAGGGAATACAGATTGGCCACGAGGGCTGTCCGTCAAGTGATGTCAGGGGACTTCCTTTGTGGGCGGAGGCCCAGCCCCCCAAGGACTGGGTTCCTGGGATCCCCCGCCATTGCACACGTGCTCGGCCCAAGGGGCTGGAGCTTCTCTTCCCGTTAAAGGTGGAAGAAGAGGGGAGGGGCTAAAGCCAGCTGTGGCCTCTTAAAGGCACAGCTGTCCCCAACACCTGTGTAATCAAATGAATCTTTATTTTCAGAAAGGAATTGGTGTTTTCTCCTACCTTGGGAATGAGAATGACTATTTTAACAGCCCAGTCGGATCACAGATTTTTACCTAACCCTGTGGCCGCTAAAAATCAATGCTCAATGAGCAATAGGTACCATTTTCCCACACCTGTATCTGCTTTCTACAAGTACATTCATCCAAAGAGAATTTACATTGCAACCTACAAGGTTTATTTTTGGATTGCACTTTCAGTGTGCATTCCACTCTACACAAATGATCATAGAAAACTACCAACACCTTTATACATAACTTCCTCAAAAATATGGTTTGAAATGACTATAGTTAATACCAATGGAAAATGATAAGGTCTAGGAAAGGTCTACAGAGATATAGAGAAAATCAAGAGTGCTTTACAAGAAACACTAGACTCTAATAACTTTGAAATAAAAGATAGATAGAAACTTAATGTGAGGGTTGGAGGTGTGGCTCAATAACTTTGAAATAAAAGATAGATAGAAACTTAATGTGAGGGTTGGAGGTGTGGCTCAAGGGGTAGAACACCAGCCAATGAGCTACAGCACCAGATACCAAGTTTGAGTCCTGGTCTCCACAAAAAAACAAAAGAACAAAACAAACAAAAACAAAAAACTAGGTCTGTTCTGGGCTCTTTCTTTTAAAGTTTGTGATCTCCATAAAAATAATTTGGAAAATAAGCAACAAGGAAATATCAGGACACCTAATCCTCACGTTCCACTATCCAATCTAGGCCTCTTCGGAGATTTTCTACATAAGTGGATGATGTCAACACCTCTGCAAGCCTAGATGTCATCCCTGATACCCATTCTCAAGTCGAGTGGCTTGGTTTCTTGGATTTCTCTCAAATGTCTATTACAGTCCCCTGTCACCATTCCAAAAGAAGTTATTATAGCCTCTGGCCTTGACTACTGCACAAATCGTACTTGTCCCCTGACAACCACGGATTCATTTTTCAATGCATTCTCCAAACTTCAATCCAAAAATTATTTTCCTGGTGAAAATGTGATATGGCCATGTCTTCAAACTTTGTTGTCAAAAATAAAACAACAATTATTTACACTTAACAAATTAAGAGCTAAATATTTCCTTGCTAAACAAGGGAACACCTTCAAGTGAAAAAATTCACAAGTAGTCCACTGGGGGCGGAGAAGACTCAGAAGTGTTTAAGTGCTAAAAAAGGAGACTGTGTGGTGTTTGTACTAATTAAGCACTGAAAACTAACACTCTGGATTGGATAAAAATGAGCCCATGGTCTTTACATGGTTCAAACAAATGAGCCTCAGATGGAAAGGGCTTTCCATTAAAGCCAGAATTGAGCATCTTATTATACCACATATCCAGCAGCAAAAGTTTTAGGTGTATTGCTCAGGCAAAACAATATACTAAGAAAAACAAGAACAGAGAGCAATGGCTCAAGCTTGTCATTTAGCTATTGGGAACACAAAGATTTAGAGATCTCTGTGCAATTCCAGCAGGAGCAAAAAGTTCATGAGACTCCAATGGCTGGCCTGTTAACCCAGCTAGCTGGGGACGTAGCATAAATAGGATAGTACAAACAGGTCCTGGCATACAGCAGAACTCTTCATCAAAAATGATGGGTACAGACTAGGAGTTGGTGACTCACAACTGTAATCCTAGCTCCTCGGGAGACTGCAATCTAACAATCACAGGTTGAAGCCAGCCTAGGCAGGAAAGTCCATGAGACTCTTGTCTCCAATTAACCACCAAAAGCCTGAAGTGGGTCAAGAGGTATAGTGTTATCTTTAAGGGGGAAAAAGAAAAAGCTCAGGGACAGCACATAGAACCTGAGTTCAAGCCCCAGGAACCGGCACCAAAAAATGCAAAAGGAGCTGGCAGAGTGGCTCAAATATTAGAATTAGTTCCTAGCAAGTACTAAGTCCTGAGTTCAAACCTCATTACCACCCAGTAGATATGTAAGGAATAGACTACAGAATATACTAAACTTTTGGGTTAAAGGATGAAGGAAGTCAAAGAGAAATACCAGGAAGAAACAGGTCACTAAAGACAAAGGCTATCCTCTGGGCTGGGAATATGGCCTAGTGGTAAAAGTGTTTGCCTCATATACATGAAGCCCTGGGTTCGATTCCTCAGCACCACATATATAGAAAAAAGCCAGAAGTGGAGCTGTGGCTCAAGTGGTAGAGTGCTAGCCTTGAGCAAAAAGAAGGCAGGGACAGTGCTCAGGCCCTGAGTCCACGCCCCAGGACTGGCAACAAAAACAAAAACAACAACAACAAAAAGGCTATCCTCTCTGAGAGTCTCTGTTTCTGAGTCGAGTGAAACATAAAAATCTTTAAGAGTAACGTATAAATGATCAGATCTGAAAGAAAGAAAAGAAAGGAATAGAGGAAGGGAGGGAAGGAGGGAAGGAGGGAGGGAGGGAGGGAAGGAGGAAGGAAGAAGGGAAGGAAGGAAAAGAAAGGAAAGGAGAGAAGAGGAGAGGGAGGGAGGGAGGAAGAAATATCTGGGCTAGGCACAGGCAGTTCCTGTCTGTAATTCACACCACTCAGGATAACTTTAAAGCCAGTTGGGTAGAAAAAAATCTGCAACTCTATGTCCAATTAACCAAAAAAATGCTAAACTGGACACATGGCTCAAGTGTTAGAGTGCCAGAGTGCCATTCATGAGCAATGAAAACTAGTGAGAAGAAAAAAGTCCTCAATTTAAGCCTTAGAATAAGAACACCCCCCCACACACACACACACAATTCTAAAGTGGCAGTCACTCAAGTTCAAGGCCTTTTATCAGCTTAACCTAGTTACAACTACCTGTGATAAAACACAACAGCTCCACTATTTGAGGAAAATGTTCCTTTTATGTTCATTATTCTGCCATTCCACTCCTAAAATTACAGGCCTCCCAATATTCTATGATCTGATCTTTTTTACTTTTTCATCGCAGTCATGGTCCTTTTAAATCCTAAGCTATACTGACCTTTTTCATCCCTAAATTTCATGTACCCTCCTTCTGCATTGTAAATACTGTTTCTACCAACACACTGGCCCTAGCTTAGTTCAACTGCCATTCTTAAGGTCTCGGGAAAACTGTCATTTCTTTCAAGAATTTTCCCTGCCCTAACAATGCAGACAAAACACATCACACACACACATGCACACACGCACGCACGCATGCACACACACTGTTTTCTTCTGGACATCTATCTGCTTATTTCATTGGAAAGTTTAATTGTGTGTGTCCCATCCCCTTGATTAAAACATGGACTGACAACATGGACTATGTTTTCTTTTTATTACTGTTGCAGTTACCAGTGCTTTCTAATATTTTAAGCAGAAGAGATACTCAAAAAAATGAATGAATAAAGAGCTTGGGATGTAGTGCAATTGGTAGATTATTTGTCTAATATGCACTAGTGCATGAGGCACTGACAGATAGATGAATGAATCTACCTTTGCGAATCATACTTTGTAATGGCAAAACAGAGAGAAGGAAAAGTTTATGGCAATCCCAGTTTGTTCTCTTTCACAAAAGGATTACTTCTAAAGAAATATGATTGATAGTTTATATATGACATGTGGTAAAATGGAAAAAAAGCTATGAGAAAAAGAAAGACAAACATGCAAGAGAACACAAAAGAAAAACAAATAGCTATTTCCATAAAGATACCGTGAAATTCAATGCAATACCCATTAATATCCCAACACCATTCTTTAATGAAATAGAGGAAGCAATCCAGAAATTCATATGGAACAATAAAAGACCTAGAATAGCAAAAACACTCCTAAGCAGAAAGAACAGTGCTGGAGGAATTACAATACCCAACTTCAAGCTGTATTATAAAGCTATAGTAATAAAAACAGCTTGGTATTGGCACCGGAACAGGCCTGAAGACCAATGGAACAGAATTGAAGACCCAGAATTGAACCCACAGAACTACGCCTACTTAATCTTTGATAAAGGAGCTAAAACAATAGTATGGAAGAAAGCTAGCCTCTTTAACAAGTGGTGCTGGCAAAACTGGCTCAACACATGCAACAAACTAAAACTAGATCCTTATATATCACCCTGCACCAAAATCAATTCCAAATGGATTAAAGACCTTGAAATCAAAACAGGCACCCTGAAAACACTAAAGGAAGGAGTAGGAGAAACACTTGGGCTCCTTGGCACAGGACAGAACTTCCTTAACAAAGACCCTGAAAGGCTACAAATCAAAGAAAGGTTGGACAAATGGGACTGCATCAAACTGCAGAGCTTCTGCACGGCAAAGGACATAGCTCTCAAGATAAACAGAAAGCCCACAGACTGGGAGAAGATCTTTACCGGACATTCAACAGACAAAGGCCTCATCTCTAAAATATATGCAGAACTAAAAAAATTACCTTCTTCCAATAACTTGGAATCTTGAGAGTCATTCTTGCATTATCCAACCACCTATATATTATTATCCTAAGGACCAGCCTCATATTCAGATTGGTTTACCTTAAATCTGTAGTACCAACCTAAGTTCTCAAGTTTGTTGCTTTTTATCAGATGATTTGCAAGCTAAGGTTCATGAAATCTGCTGCTTCTATCCATGTACCTTTTGTTCCTCATTGTAGCTCTACATGTGTTTTTAAGTCATAGTAAATCCATTCCCTAGGAACATTTTTATGTAAATATGCTTTCATTAATCTAATGATGATCTGATGCAAGTGGACATAAGGCACTAATGCACTAAAACAATTGTGAAATAATTGAAGCTCAAAATACTGTCTGATTTTATGGAGTGTATTTTTACAAGAATTATAAAATTATAGAAGGCATTGAATTATGTACTTTATTATATTATCATTTTCTAGTACTTATGATCATTATACTTAAGCACATTTTAGAATCTGCATAACTATTATACCTGACAGATAAAATTCACACTTATTTTGACTCCCTGTTAAATGACACTGAAGAAAGCTAGCCTGCCAAGACAGAAAGAGTGGCAAGTACCACTAGACAAAAGTTTAGAAGCTGGTACACAGGCATGTGGGTAATGGTACTGATGTAGCTTGACCCTGGAAAAAACAGACAGTAAGAAACAGGCTGGTTCTAATGCTCCCCACAGATCCTCTGAAAGGCTTGGGAGTTAGAAGCCCATGCAATTTGGGGGAAAGCCCAGGCTAAGGCCACAGACTAGAGACTGCTACAAGAAACCATAAATAGCTATGTGTTTCCCAGATTCCCTTTTTTCAACTAGCAAGGGAGCTCACTGTTCCTACAATGGGGAGGTTCCTACTCTTTGGGGAGATTCACCTAAGACATCTGGTCCTGAATCATCTGCTAAGGGCAGCAGTGTCATAATTGACTAAATGTTAATTTACCAAAGAATTTACCCCAAGTTTCCTTCCATCATTTGGCTCCCAGATATTGGCAAGCAGTGTTATGGCAGAAAGGAAATCAGAAGGAATTGGCACTCCACTTACTCACCCTGCCCCCCAAAATCTAGAATAGATACTAGCATTTGAGGAAGGTCTCTGTCACCCTCCACTAGTAAGTAGACACCAACTTGGAAGTTTAGGACATCTTGTCCATGTTATTGTAGATCCTTCTTTTTAAAAAATTTATTAGCATAGATCAACTGAATGAGGTGGTTCATTGTGTTGTTATAACTTGAATGTAAACTGCTTTGATCAAATTCATCCTCTCTATTCCCCAAAGTAGACAACCAAAAGGCTTTTGTCAAAGCTCTACCATTCTCTTAAAAAGGAGTCTTATCTTGTCTGGCCAAAGCTGGTAAAAAGCCTGTTGGGTTAACTTGTAAGATTTTGAGGATAAATTTTAATATTTAAAAAAAAGTTTAACCTATTATTAAGTTGCAGCCCTCTCAAATGTCACTTTTCTGTGAAATTTTCCCTGAGTCATCAACTAAGTGTGACAGTACATCCAATTCTACCCTGCTGTGTCTTGGGCATGTGTTACCATTGTTAAGTATGTGCTCCTTTTGACAGTAAAGGCATGTCCATTTGCCAGTCACTGCCTCGAGCTTTAACTCTCCTTCCTTCCAGGCTTGTGTTCCCTGTCTCACCAAAAGGATTTTCCATCTACCTACTTGCCCTGGGCAGAAATGTAGCTTCTCTTCTTCTTCAGAATCTTCCTCAAATCTATTCATTCTACTTTCTTTATGTATTTCAAATACCTCTCTAACTTCACTACCTTACTAAAAATGCTTCAATAGCTTTCCATTCCACTTGAAAAAATATCTTAACTCCTTACAATGACTGGTACTGCCTCAAACAATCTGATTCCTGCTTCCTCTCTAGCTTCAAAGGCTCTGCATTCTCCAGAAATAAACCTATATCTGCTTGGAATGATTTTTCACACACTCTTCTTCTAACTTCTATTTACCCCTTATCTCAGACAGGAAGCTTCCCCTTGCCCTCAAAATATATCAAGGCATCTTCTTGCCTAGGATCCCTTAGCTTCCTACACATTCTATTCATCGCACTTGAAATGTATATATAACATGTATAAGGCTGTTCACTTAATAGCTTATCAATGAACCCCATTATCTCTGAAAACAAGACAGTGGCTACTTTGCTCACTGCTATAACCCTGGCTCAGGGCACAATCTCTTACAGGCACTTAAACATGTATTGAATAAACACTGGGTATTTAGTGGATGGATGATAATGTTTCATTTACTTGAAAACCCAATGCCTGATGAGAAAAGAATGGGTAAAAGATGTGTTATCCGTCGGTGTGCTTGGGGAAAGGACAGGAACACCAG
The DNA here is from genome assembly GCF_023159225.1 of Perognathus longimembris pacificus. Lineage (NCBI taxonomy): Eukaryota > Metazoa > Chordata > Mammalia > Rodentia > Heteromyidae > Perognathus > Perognathus longimembris. The sequence goes on from NC_063174.1 coordinate 6,309,488, forward strand.
AGTAAGTAGAAATTTTAGAAAGAGATTTGGGGGTGTTAGGTGTGGTCATATACCCCTGTAATCCCAGTTATTTGAGAGGCAAATATTGGGAGGATTGGTGTTTGAGGACATTCTTGACAAAACAAAAAGTCAGCAAGACCCCATCTCAACCAATTTGGTGTGATACCCACCATACAGGAAGAATATATAAGAGGACTACAGTCCAAGACCAAGCCAGGCAAATATTGCTAGACTCCATCTGAAAAAAAAAAATAACTGAGTCAAACAGAACTGGAGCATGACTGAAATGATAGAGTGCTTGCACATCAAGCATAAGTCTGGGTTCAGACTTCAATACCACTAGTAGAGATGAAAGAAGAGAGGATGGGAGGAGAAAAGAGGGAGGACAGAGAAAGGAAGTGGGCAGATGGTAGATACTTGGCTGTGAAATGATGAGTTTGGATGTGGACTTTAGTTAGCGATACCAGTTTCATTCCCATTGAAGCTATAAGCATGTAATTGGGAGCACAGGTCTACACCTCTGCAAGAGAATGACATTTGCTATGAAACAATTTTAGAGACCCTCAGTAGAAGTAGTTCTTTCAAGTAGATACATTCTCTCAGTATCTCTTGGACTTCCCTTTTCTAAAACGTCAACTTAAAATACTACAGTCAGTGCAGGCCTCCTTCCACTCCACTGTGAGTTGCATGAAGAAAGGGTTTCTTAAGAAGCGAGCCATTAGACCTTTCACAGTGGAGGCCTCCGGGAGTGTGGAGGTTGGAAAAGCCAAGCCTCGTGATGTTAAATGGGAAATGCATCCCTGACTCCAATAGTAATGACAGTCACACTAAAGAAATTGGCATTGACCGGTGGCTTAGCATTGTTTCACAAATGGAATGAATGAACTGTTTTAACCATATAGATAGTCGAGAGTTATGATTAATTGGCTGGTTCTCAATTTAATAGCCTCTGTCTGGTGTACAAGTGTACAATGTACACTTCTACTAAATATCTACCTAAGCCCATCATAATGTAAAACCAGGTTCTCCTACTATCTCAGATATACTACAGATGCATTTGCCAGTTCTGGAAGTAATTGAAAGTGTCTGAGATAGGATTTGACATTGAGAAGGCCATGGAAGTGTAGGTCCACCTAAATAGAGACCTGATGTCTTCTCCCTCTACTTTCTCCCTCTATTTGTGTCTTAGCCAGTCATTCAGAATTTACTCTGAAGCTTACAAAGGTTCAGGCTATCTGATTATGTTATACTGGTGCAAATCAAAGAACTTCCCCAAGAGTTCAAAATATCAGAAGTAACAACCAGTTTCCATGATTAGTACATTTCTATCTACAGTCAATTTGCAACATGATGAGCTCATTTTTTTTAAAAATAATTGACTCTGTTGAAAGCATGTCAGCATTGTCTCCTTTTATGAATGTTTGTACTCTGCGAATTAAATTCAGCAAAAGGTGTGCTTGAAGCACAAAGACACTTAACAAATATTTCCTACAACACTTTGAGAAGTACTGTTCTATCATTCCCCACTACTGGGTGATAAATTAATATGGAGGTCACCTTTGAATTGAAATCCAAGATTCTTGCCATTTAACATCAAGTCACTGCTGATCTACTCCTCATTCTGTTTTACTTTTTATGAACTGTGCTATATTATGAAGCCTAAAAATTAGTGCTGAAAAACCTGAATTATCTGCCTACATTTGTGTAAATTATGTAATCATTTTACATGGTAGATTATTACAGAATATTACCAACTCATTAGTTACAATAAACTTCTTTTCCAAAGAATTATGTGAAACATCTATGGAAGTACTTCATTTTTAGGTTCTTTTTCCTCCCACAGAATCAACCACTTTTCTCTGTGTAAGATGTCAGTATCTCTCCAGCAGGTTCATCCCAGGAGGTTCAGCAACTGCAATTACTACATTTAAATATTCCACATATCTGTCAAGTCTTAAAAGAATTCTATGGTGTCAGTTTAAATATAAATATATGTAATTCTAGTTAATCATCACTTAAGGCAGTGTTGAAAACCACATTACTTACTGCTGAAAATCCCAGTGTTACTTTGTATATGTTGTATAGTTTACTATATTCCAACTCTCCCCATTGATTTATTGGTTAAGAAACTGCCCGCACTGCTTCTGCCAAGCACAAATGTTCTCTATATACAGAAAATACATAGTTTCTCACTGGGGTAAACTTGTCAAGATCATTTCACCTAATCATTGAGGAGAAAAGAACACCAGAAAAGAAAATATCACTTCAGCTTTATGTAGAACTCTGAATGAAGCTGGAAATCTCATATAAATACAGTATTTCAAGAAAAATGCTAGCAAAACATATCACAAGCTTTTCATTTATTTCCTCTGCTTCTAAAGGAAAGCTCTCTATTTTCCAGTGACCACACTATCGGTCAATAGCTTTCATTTTTCTTTTGCCTTTTAATGTAAGTGCAGATTTTGTACATTTTGTAATTTCATCTTATAAACAGCTTCAATAGTCCTGCAATGAAAATCAAGCATTTTGATGGTATGGTAACTGCAGCTACATAATTTTGTGCCAGGATGGGCCATAGGGTCGCTATATTTACCTTTAAGTTAGATTTGTTCATGTGTCTGTATTTATTTATCCTGCTTGAATAGCCCTTGCAGTGAAGATAAAAGTGTAATTATTTTTACAACAATGAAAGATTCAGGGTGCCAGAACCTAACATCCCAGTGCCCAGCAACCATAACTAGCGTCAGTGAATAGCACTGCAAGGCTTTTAATCTCCATGACAACCTACCTTGCGTTCTTCAATAAAATACCACTTTGCATGCATACAAACATATTCTTTATGCACGGCCTACTTATTAATAAATATCACCTGCACCGAACATCAAAAAGCAGACTTTCCTTTTAAATAACTCTGAGTTCTCCCTATAAAACTAATTAGTTGAACTCAGAAGGAACTTATTTTTTTATTTAAATTTTATTGTAAAGGTGATGTACAGAGGGGTTACAGTTACATAAGTAAGGAAATGAGTACATTTCTTTTTGAACAGTGTTACCCCCTCCCTCATTTTCTCCTACTTCCCTCCCTGACTCCCCTTCCCCCACTAAGTTGTAAAGTTCATTTCCAACATAGAGTCTAATGAGTATCCCTATTGCATTGGTTCACCCTTTGTCCCACGATTGCTGTGATTCCCCTTCCTCTCCCCAAATCAGATAAACTTTTATACCAGATGAAGGACACAGAAATAAAAAATAGTGACAACAGGGAATAAACCAAAGGAAAAAAGAAATAACTGCAAATAGTACGGTTTTAAACCCCCTCTTGTTTCCATTTCCTGGAGTTCATTTAGATAAGCCTCATTTTCTACCATCATATGCACATAGCTATTAAGCCATTGTGATCCTCTCCTAAGAATATCAGCCTTTGTTCTCACGGTGCGATGCTGAAACTGCTGTTTAATTAATCATGTCCAAGCGTAATTATATGTCTATAAGTCTACAAGTTAATCCAATGGATAGTGAGAGGAACTTAATTTATATCTTTACATCTGCAGCACACCTACCCAATAAGCCACCAAAACAATTTCTTCAATGGATATTGAAAATGATATCTTCTTCAATTTGAAATGCTAGAGAGCCTCTACCCCAAAAGCCCTCTTGGGTGTTGTATCAAAAAGTACTTCCTCATCAGTTTTATAATAAAAATTTTAAAAAAATAAAATAAGTACTTCCTTACTGTGAGTGCCTAGTTTCACTTTAGACCTAGTTGCTACTGCTGTGCTACCACAGGAAGAAATATCCTGCTACCGGCTTAATATTTTGTTTTTCTCTCAATTGTTAGGCAACTTTCAAGATTTGAGGGTAAATCCTGCAGGTTTGTTGACTGTTCTGGTTCTTCTTTTCTCCCTTGGGACAAATCTTTTGCTTATTTTACCCCATACTAATTTTTAAAAGCAGACATAGATTGGGAGGGAAAAAAAGAAAAACCCAGAACTTACTAATGTGATCATTCCCCTCTATGAAAAGTTACCACGGTAGAAGAAAAGGAGGAAAACAAAGAATAATATCTTCAGTAAGACTTGAGCATCTCTGCTGTTCTGGTTTATCCACATCTCATGGAAGAGGAATATAACTGGTTTATTGCATAGAATCTTGCAGTCGTTTAAATGTATTCATCTAAGGTGGCTTCTCTGTACTCAGAGGATCATGGGAAAGGGAAATTGTCACAAATCAGAGAACCTCATAATTCAATACAAACTATTGGAGGTTATGTTCAAGATAGATCAAATTTGTTCTACAAATGATGCTTTATTTTCTTATGAAAATTATGTCTCCTTTTGTGTCTCTGGATCCTTTATGAAATGAATTCTCTATTTTCTTGCCTATTTAAAAGACCAAATGTTCTTAATTACTACACCAACTACACAAAACTCATAATAAAGATTCGGGGGTGGGGGGGCAAGGGTTTGAATAACTCATGCATCCAAAGAAAACAACTAAAAGGCCCTTTTGATAAATATAAATCAAAAGATAAAAATCGATGTTTTCTTTCCAAGTTACAAGTTAGCTCTGCAGAAACAGAGTTCTTTTCATCAGACAATAATGTCTCTAACATTTCATCTTCCCCAAACTAAAATAATACAGAAGCAAAGCCATGATGCCTCCTGTCTAGGTAATTTCAAATAGGTTTTGCTCATCACATTCCTAAGCCGCTCCTTTGTGGTTTACCTGCAGAGGATGGCAGGTCTATTTTTCTTTCTTCTCTTCCACAATGGCAGTATTTTCAGGATCCTGTGGTTCACTCTACTCATTATACCAAACAGCCAGTACAGAATCAGAAAAGCAATTATGTACTCTAACAAACATTTTATTAAAATAACTGATTGTTTTCTTTGAATTTCACAAAACAACCAATTTAAGTAACATTTTTATTGTACAATACAACTGGATTTTTTCCTCTGAGTTGACTGGTTATTTTGTCATGTAAAAACACTTTCAAGCGTGCTAATTATCATGTGACTACAGCAGACAACCCAGCAATCTGCTTTTTTTCAGGGACCTCACAAGTTAAACATCTAGGCAAGTTTAATAAAATATTACGAATCTCTATTTCTGGGGTTTGAGTAAATAACAATGATGGGGTTTGGCATTTGCATGGCAACCCCCAAACTACGCTTTGACCTTCTTCAAAGCCAGTATTGAGAGTCTCCTGAATGTCTGATCCTTTATGAGACTGCAACCACACATTGAAAAAATAAGCACCTCATAAATTCCTGTTTAATTAGACTCTTATGAAAAGTCGACAAGATTCTTCTCATCATTACTTTTTTAGCATATTTTTTGCTTGGGATTTGACCAGAAGACTTCTGCAGTTAGCAAATTTAAAGCTGGACAACTTAAGAAATTTCCAATCGTTTTGATCAATGCTTTAAGATGGAGAATCCACATTTCTACATCTGTACCTTTTAAATATTGTTATCAGCAATAATGATGGATTTTCAGCACTAGTCTTTTTTTTTCAAATTTTCATTATCAAACTGATGTACAGAGAGTTTACAGTTTCATATGTTAGGCATTGGATACATTTCTTGCACTGTTTGTTACCTTGTCCCTCATACCCCCCACCCTCCTCCCCCTCTCCCTTCCCCGCCCCCCCCCCCACGGGGAGGTGTTCAGTTCACTTACACCAAACAGTTTTGCAAGTATTGCTTTTGTAGTTGTTTGTCTTTTTTTTACCCTGTGTCTCTCAAATTTGGTATTCCCTTTCAATTTCCTACTTCCAATACCAGTATACATGGTTTCCAATATACTCAGATAAGATTACAGAGATAGTGTAGGTACAACCACAGGAAGGTGATACAAGAACATCATCAATAATAGAAGCTACAGATACACATGGGACGTTGAAAGTAGTTACAACTGTGATAAAACAATTGTTTCCATAACATGGAGTTCATTTCACTTATCATCTTATGTGTTCATAAGGGTATAGCTATTGGGCCTTGTGATCCTCTGCTATAACTTGCCTAACCTGTACTAATTATTCCCAATAAGGGAGACCATAGAGTCCATATTTCTTTGGGTCTGGCTCACTTCACTTAGTATAATTTTTTCCAAGTCCTTCCATTTCCTTACAAATGGGACAATGTCATTCTTTCTGATAGAGGCATAAAATTCCATTGTGTATATGTACCACATTTTCCTGATCCATTCATCTATGGAGGGGCATCTGGGTTGGTTCCAGATTCTCACTATGACAAATTGTGCTGCGATGAACATTGTTGTGCTGGAGGCATTAGTGTGATTTTGTTTGTGGTCTTTTGGTAGATACCTAAAAGTGGGGCTGCTGGGTCATAGGGGAGTTCTTTATTTAGCCTTCTGAGGAATCTCCATACTGCTTGCCAGAGTGTCAGCACTAGTCTTGTTCCTGACAATACTATGGTGAGAAAAAAAAAAAAAATTGTAGTCAGACTTGTCAAGTCTGAAACGGAAACACTGTTTCCTTCCATATTGTTTTAGGTGAATATACCTCTTTTTTAAAAAAATCAAATAAATATCCATAGGTCCAAAAGCCTAAAAGTAACCAAACAGCATATAACATCCCTTCTAAAGTGTTTTACAGGTGTTCCGTTGTCAACTGACGTCAGTTGTTTCAGATGGGAAATAGGCGCAGAGAACCTGCCCTGGACTGATCCCTAGCGATGAAAAGGAGCGACCTTATTCTTATCTCCTCGTCTATAGTCCTTTTCCCACTACTCCTGGTACTTTCTCTTTAAGATCTTGACTGTGAAGTGTTTGAGCGTGGATTTCTCTGTTGGGTTGCATTTTGGGGTTTTATTTCTTAGCTAGGCAAGATTGTGCTCCCATACAGTGCTTAACATTTTCAAACATGTTTCCAACTGATTCTTGTCTTCTCCATTCTCTCTCCTCACCTCCGGAGGTCCAGTTACTCATCTATCCAGAATTCTTGATACTAGTCACATGCATCTCTGAGCCCATTCATTTTCCTCCCACCTTTTCTGCTCCTGTCCTTCAAATTAATCAACTTCTATTCATCCTTTCTTAGTTTACAGATGATTTATCCCATTGCCTCAGTCTACATTTTTTGTGACAATGTGGGGCTTGACACGAAGGCATCTTGTTCTTGCTTGCCTTTTCTGCACAAGGCTGGCACTACCACATCTGGGCCATACCTCTACTTCCAAATGTTTGCTGCCTAATTGGAGACGCGAGTCTCACAGATGTTTCTACATGTGCTACCTTTGAACCATAATCCTCAGATCTCAACTTTCTGAGTAGCTAGAATTATAGGTGTGAACCACCAGCAACTAGCATCAGTCCACTTCTAATACTTCTGTACCCACTGATTTTTTTTATTTTACTTTATTTATTTTTCAGTTCTATAATTTTAGTTCGTTTACTTTTTTAGTTTCTAGCACGCTGCTAAAATTTCCCATTTAATCCATTTCATTTTTCTTTAAGCAGATAAATATATTTATAATAACTTTAAAATCTTTATTTTTTTCATAGTGGCACCTGAATTACTTTCAGATTGAAATTTAATCGTTGCTTTTTCCTCTATAGATCACATCTTCCTATATCTTTGCCATTATTTTATTTCTATCATGTACTACTATGCACTATGAAGTCTAATTGTAGAGAGTCTGGACTATACCACTCTGAAAATGCTCATTTTTGTTCTAGCAGATAAATAACTTGATCTCAGAATGCAAATTCTATGTCCCTTACAGTATAATATAACTAAAACTTCTGCCCAATTCTTTGTTCATTCGGTGGTTGATTGTATCATGCCACAGTAGTTTCTCTTGGGTGCTTCCAGCACAGTGGTCAATCAGTACTTACAGTGGACTTTATACCTGAATGGTGAGGCTCATTCCCTTTGCTGAACTTCCCCTTACAGGATGTCCTTCCCAAATTTTTTCCAGTTTTTCTGCCAATCTAAAACTCTGTTCCCTTTTACCTCAAGCCAGTAACATTGTAACCTTCTGTTAAGCAGGAGCCTGCTGGAAACTGGGGGACCCAGGCAAGGAAAGGGGTGCATACCTACACATCTCAATAGTGCAGTGCCCACACTTCAGGACAGATTCCCAATGGTTTGCTGATCTACACTAAGGTCAAATAAGCAGTTGAGGGGCAGGTGGAGGCACAAATATGTCTTGTTTGTATATAATTGTTTCCTGTAATAAGACATTCTTTAAGCTACACTGTAAATTCTAAGGCCTGAATCTGTTATATATGTATGTATGTATGAATGCATGCATATACTTGTACACATATGTATACATATATACAGTCACATACTAATATAAATGTTCCTTGATACATAGCTATTTTCTGCTTTATATATATATATTCTGCTTTTACATATATTCTAAATATGTGTATATATATTCTAAATATATGTATTCTGAATCTAATTCATATTCTTCTTGCTTTTTTAGGTTCACATCATTTCATCTGGCTTTTTGCAAGGATTTTTGCTGTGAGATGTTTTGTGAGCACTGATTTTCTGAACTCAAAGCACTAATTTTACCTTTCTATTTCCTATGTGATATATCCTAACTGTACTTTGTAGGCTGACTTCACTCTGTAAACCTAGCCACCGTTGTTAGGTGAAAAAAATCACTCATTTTATGTGTCTGTCTAATCGAAAGAGAGTCTTAATTAATTCAGCTTTTCACAACATAATTTAGTTCAAATGACAGTATCATAATCACAGTCAATAACAAAGGCATTTTCTTATTTTTCTCATTTAAATTTTTTTATTCTTCTTATTAAAAGAAAAAAGAAACAAATCAAAGCCAGACACCAGTGGCCTATAATCATAGCTACTAAGGAGGCTGAGATCTGAGGACTCTGGTTCAAAACCAGCCCAGGCAGGAAAACCTATCTTCAACTAACCACCAAAAAGCTTCAAGCAGAGCTGTGACTCAAGTGGCAGAGCACTAGCCTTAAGCAGAACAGCTAAAGGACAACACCCAGGCCCTGAGTCCTGAGTTCAAACCCAGTACTAACACACACACACACACACACACACACACAAATTCATTTTTGTTCTTCAACTATGTATTTACTATGTATCTACTATGTATTTCATGTAGTTACATGAAAAGGTTAGTTTATGTTTTCTGTTTTACTCTTATAGTTTCAGAAATTTTTTTGTCATAATAGAAATCTACGGTGTTGTATTCCTCATGGCAAAAAGAAAATCCCATTTCCACAGATCCTGAAAGAGTTTGTTCAAGGAGGATTCCACTGAAGTTTTTCATTTATTATTCAGCAAGTGTTTCATACGTGTTTTATTATGTACAAGGCACAAACATGGGTACTAGAGTAAGTAAGACCTCATCCAGACCCCCCAAAGGTTTGCAGCCTATAAGGAAAGGCAGAGTTAAAAATGACAACAAATTAAAACAGGTGTTAATGGTGATGAAGGTAAGAGGAAAAATGATAAATTCCTAAGAAAGAAGTGTTTGATTCTTCTTGGATAAATCTAAAATATTAACATCTGTGCATAAACTCAAAAGACAGTTGTGTTTACTAGAAACAGTACATTGAGGAAACAATGTCCTAATATCTGGAATGCTACAACCACTTCCTTATACTAGAATCCTGTAAGCAAGTGGAGAAATGGCAAAAATAGTAATAATAATAATGCAACCAGAGAAGTAGGCACGAGCTACATTAATAATGGCTTTGGGTATTACAGTGACTATGTAAGTATCTGTATCTTATTCTGCAGACCATAAGAAGTTGGTGCAATCTTTTAAGCAGAAACAGCACAATGAGACTTAAGTGTTTGAAATGTCATTCTGACCACAGGCTGAAACTAGATTGTGTAACAGCCTGGAAATTTTTGTCTATAAACATCCACATTGTAGATATTGGGAGGTTTTATAGACCATACAGTCACTGTCACAACTACTTATCTCTGTAGGAGAAACACTTGGGCTCCTTGGCACAGGACGGAACTTCCTTACAAAGACCCAGAAATGCAACAAATCAAAGAAAGGATGGACAAATGGAACTGCATCAAACTGCAGAGCTTCTGCAGGGCAAAGGACATAGCTCGCAAGATAAACAGAAAGCCCACAGATTGGGAGAAGATCTTTACCAGCCATACAACGGAGAAAGGCCTCGTATCTAAAATATATGCAGAACTAAAAAAAATACATTCCTCCAAAACAAAACCGCAAAGAACCAATAGCCCCCTCAAAAAGTGGGCTAAAGACTTAAAAAGAGAATCCTCTGATGAGGAAATAAGAATGGCCAAGAGACATATGAAAAAGTGCTCTACATCACTGGCCATAAAAGAAATGCAAATCAAAACAACATTGAGATTCCATCTCACCCCAGTAAGAATGTCCTATATCAAGAAAACTAACAATGACAATTGTTGGAGGGGATGTGGCCAAAAGGGAACCCTACTTCATTGTTGGTGGGAATGTAAACTGGTTCAGCCACTGTGGAAAGCGGTATGGAGATTCCTCAGAAGGCTAAATATAGAACTCCCCTATGACCCAGCAGCCCCACTTTTGGGCATCTACCCGAAAGACCACAAACAAGAACACACTAAAGCCACCAGCACAACAATGTTCATCGCAGCACAATTTGTCATAGCTAGAATTTGGAACCAACCCAGATGCCCCTCAGTAGACGAATGGATCAGGAAAATGTGGTACATATACACAATGGAATTTTATGCCTCTATCAGAAAGAATGACATTGCCCCATTTGTAAGGAAATGGAAGGACTTGGAAAAAATTATACTAAGTGAAGTGAACCAGACCCAAAGAAACATGGACTCTATGGTCTCCCTCATAGGGAATAATTAACCCAGGTTTAGGCTAGTCGCAGCAGAGGATCACAAGAGCCCAATAGCTATACCCTTATGAACACAAAAGATGATGCTAAGTGAAATGAACTCCCTGTTATGGAATGGACTGTTATATCACTGTTGTAATTACTTTCAACATGCCATGTGAAACCGTAGCTTCTATTATTGATGATCCTCTTGTATCCCCTTCCTGTGGTTGTACCTGCACTATCTCTGTATCTTATCTGAGTACATTGGAAACCATGTATACAGGTATTAGAACTAGGAAACTGAAAGGAAATACCAAAATCAAGAGACACAGGGTAAAAAAGACAAACGATTACAAAAGCAATACTTGCAAAACTGCTTAGTGTAAGTCTACTGAAAAACTCATGGGGGGGAGGGGGGAATGAGGGAGGAGGTAACAAACAGTACAATAAATGTATCCAATGCCTAACGTATGAAACTGTAACCGCTTTGTACAACAGTTTGACAATAAAAAAAATTTTTTAAACAACTACTTATCTCTGTTGCTGAAGTACAAAACAATCATAGATAATATGTAAATGAACAGACATGACTATGGTCTAATAAATCTTTATTTACAAAGAATAGATAATAACTGGCTATAGGTCATGAGTTATACTAGAATTTTTTTTCCCCAAACCAACAAGATCAATTTAGAAAGCTATTGCTGGGCAAGCACCGGTAGCTCATGCTTGTAAACACAGCTACTCAGCAGGCAGACATCTGAGGACCGTGGTTTGAAGCCAGCCCAGGAGGGCAAGTCTGTGAGACTCTTGGTCCCAATTAACCACCAAAAAAGCCAAAAAGTGGAGCTGTGCCTCAGTTGGTAGAGGACTAGCCTGGTGTGAATAAACTAAGGGACATGCCTAAGCCCTGAGTGATGGCCTCAATACACACACACACACACACACACACACACACACACACTGCACACACGCATGCATGCATGCAAACACAAGATTTTCAAAGGAAAGGGGGAATGCAAACAGAATTTGTTATCTGGAATTACTGGGGATTTATTTTTTCCTCATAATTTTGCTGACATCAAAACATTGTTCAAAAAATGGTAACTTTCTTCAGAACAGAATATGGTTCTTGAGAAGTTGAGTAGATTTCTTCGTAGTGTATGAAAATATCCTCAGTACATTTGGGAGGGCAGTACAATACCTGCTATCAGTTCTTTCAAATATTACTTAGGGGAGTAAGCAGGGTTCAAGTCTCTTCATGTCCTTGCTTTTTCAGTGTGTAATGTTCCTCTTTGGGGGATTGTCTTAACAGGCCAGGCAACAAGAAAATTCTGGGGCTACAGAGATGTAGACTATATAAAAGTCACCTCTAACATTAAAGCGACATAAGAGAGTTAAAGTCAAACCAAGTACTGTCTCTGTTGACAGGATTGATATGACTTACTAGATATGCAAAGCCAAAGCCAAGGCTTCTCGACCATGGTTATGTATTAGAATCTTACAGTAATGGGCTTTGCACTTAGGACCTTGGGCTTGCTAGGTGGGTTTCCTACTACTTAGGCCTCCTGGCCAACCATTTTTTTGTTCTTGTGCATGTTTTGCATAAAGTCTTGATCTTTTGCTTGGATCAGTCTGGACTATGATTCTTTTACCTATATCTCTGGTGTAACGTGGATTACAACTGCATACCACCATGTCAAGTCCCGATAGTTTAAATTTTCAATTATTACTGGTGGTCATATGATCTCGCCAGTCACTCAAACTATAAACTTTGGAATCATCTTAAATTTCTTCTCCTGTAACTACAATGTCCAGTTGGTTACCATGTCTTGCCATGAAATTGTTTCTGGAATTTACGTCACTGGATGTTTATGCTCACCACTCTAATTCAAGCTCTCGTTATCGCTCACATAGACTACAGCAATAGCTTTCTAGGTCTGAAGCATTATCTTTTAGCTTTGGTTTTGATTGGGGGGGAGAGGTCATTTGAAAACCATGATGCATAGAAAACTACTAGTTCTGTCAATGTTCTGTCAAAAACAAATAGCAAACAAACAAGTGAGCAAAGGAAAAATCATTCCTCTAACCCCTGCAAAACCAGTAAAAAACACACACACACACTAGAAATGCCGGGGAGGGGGGTGTTGGAGATTTCATCATCATACAATGAGAAACATTAAGTTAAATGATGTTAAACTGATTTATTTATGCAAAATGCATAGAGCTTTCGGCATACAAATGTGTCTCTCATCTATTTATTATAGGAAATTGGTGATCCAAGGGACACAGGTTAATAAATATTCTTCTTCGTCTTATCCCTGCTCAAGTCGGGTGCTCTACCACTTGAGCCACACCTCGACTTCCAGCCTTTTGTTAGTTATTTGGAAATGAACTGAGTCTCACATCGTTTTCTGCCCAGGCTGGGTTTGAACCCCAATACTCAGATCTCATCTTCCTAAGTAGCTAGGACTGTAAGTGTGAGCCCCCAGCTACGGGCAACCGTTCATATGTTCTAAGACAGGTACTCATGTTTTTCACAAGGTCACAGTCAGCCTTCTCCGAAATCTCTTCCAAGCTAAACCTCGACACTTAGACTTTCATTTCAGTCTCTGTATGGCTCGGTTTGAGAGGGGAAAAGTCAGTTCACTGAAAATTCCCCACTCTGGCTATCTTACCCCTCCGGTTATTTGAAGAAATTGCCCATTCTTCTACAAGGCCCTTGCCTTCACCGTTGCCTGGTTCTTCTTTTCCAGTGTTAGCTCTCAGTAATTTTTCCAGCCCTGACCTCTAACCTTCTTTCTTGGCTATAAGCCCTCACTTATCCATACTTATTCCAAATTGAGCCCACTTCTATTCTGACATCTTTTTCCCCTCTCTCCACAGTAAGTCCTGAGTAAAATCTATGTTTACCACTCTGCTCTGAGTTTGTTTTTTGTTTTTGTTTTTGTTTTTTTGCTTTGTTGTGTGTTTTTTTTAGCAATATGCCACTTTTTGCTGATAAATTTACAGCAAAAGCAATAACCATTTGCACCCACTTGGAAAGTTTTACTCAAAGTACTTAAATATATTGAAAAATTAGACTGACAGCTTTGAAACACAATGTCCTCTGTTTATCCATAAAATGCATATACAATTGCCACCAGCAATGCTAAGCTTTCTTTCGGGTGCATCTCCCTGTCTGCCCCTCTAGGAAGTGAGAAGAACGTTCGGGTTCCAAGCCTATTCAGTTCTTGGCTCCTCTGTGAAGATTGCCAATTAGAGCATTTTGTGATCTGGACATCTGCGCCCTGGACCGAGACCAGCTCATTTCACAGAGCAGTTGTCAAACGGCATCAACTTTCTGTGGCAACCTGTGCTGGATTCAAACCCGTGCCCTCTGAGGTCACATGGCTTCCTTTCCTTTCACTAAATCCTCTCAATGCCCAGAAGTTGGGCACACTCATTTGCGAAGCTAACTAATAAGAAAATTTAAAAGTGATCGCCATTTTCCTTAATACATAGACATCTTACAGATGCTTTATTTGTGGTAGAGAAATGATCCCCTAAATATAGTTCATATTCTTGGAAGTCAGGGGCTTTATCAAGTAATTTTGCGAGAAATTTGTATTCTGAATTTTTCAGTGAGTGTTTTCCTGTTTTGTTTTGTTTTGTTTTGTTTTTGCCAGTCCTGGGACTTGAACTCAGGGCCTGAGCACTGTCCCTGGCTTCTCTTTTTTGCTCAAGGCTAGCACTCTACCACTTGAGCCACAGAGCCACTTCTGGCTTTTTCTATATATGTGGTGCTGAGCAATCAAATCCAGGGCTTCATGCATGCTAGGCGAGCACTCTACCACTAAGCCACATTCCCAGCCTCGTGAGTATTTCTTGAAGACCTACTCTATCTGTTAGGCAGTATACAATTGCTAGCAACTTGCTTTTTTCTCTAAAAATATCTGCTGAATAACTGAAACTTTCATTTTATCCTTCTGCTATAACTAATTTGTGTTTCTCTTTCATTTTTAAAATTCAGTATAGTGCAAGGTAAGAAGAACAAGAAAGTTTCCGAAGGGGAAAGGTAATGTTTGAAGTTACATTAGTTTGAATGTAGTTTAATTTCTCAACTATATATAATTACTTTGAAAGGGAAAAATCATAAAAATAGCCTTATTGTTCCATTTTTTGCCAGTGGGTGTGTGAAGTGATTTAACCTACAGGTAATGATTATGTAATCGTATTGATACAGGGCATACAGCCTCCCAAGCTTAGTGAATCATCCAGTCTGACAAGAGGAGGTGTCAGAATTCTGCCTGCATCTTTTGTGCCTTGTATCCCTGCATTTATGCAGGAGAGAAATTTTTCTCACAAGTTGTGGAAGGCAGGGCGAGTGAGGCGTCCCAGCTGTAAGATCACAGGTATGAACGCATCAAGACAATGTGTCAATTCCTGGTGGCATCATTTCAATGTTAATTGGGCGGTGGTGAAGCTATCCAGCCCAAATGATGACTGTGCCATAAGTCACACAATGCAAACGGCTGTCAGAAGCAGCCCACCATTCAGAAACGAAGCTCTGAACTTTACCAAGCTGAACTAACTCAGAGACAAATTAATCTCACTGAAGTGGTTCATGTTGTTTGTCCCTGTTTTACCTCTGTAGGATCCATTTGTTGAATAAACCTAACTACTTATTTGGACAGAAAGACACGACACAAAATATAAAGGTCTAGTCATAGTACTGTATCATGGGCTAATTAAAATCTCTATTTTTGCAGCCAATGGCCCCTGCAGCCCTAGCTTATTAAAAGTACTAAAATTCTGGATCTGGAGAATATTTGTGCCAAGGACAATGCTTGACCAAATATAATTAGCTGAATTTAGATAAATTCTCAATCTGGCTTTCTTTTAAGTTGAATAGAAAAATCACACACTTCATTGAACATGAATGGCTTTGAAAATGAACATTTGGATTATCTATGAGGATATTTTCCCAGAATAATAGGCCCAAGATTTTTCTGATGTACTGCATAGAAGTTCTTTGTTGACCCAAAGAATGTATCAGCCTTCTGTTTTTACTCTCTCGTTCTATTTGCTGATTTTTGTTAATATTTATAATAACAGAAATAGTAGGTGAGGGGGGAAGCAGGAGAATAACAGATCCATTTAAATTGTTACTCTTTGTTTTTTTCAGTGCTTCTTGTTCTTTTTTCTTAGGGATAATTAGAGATAAATGGTATGGTATTATATTTGCTCAGATAGCAATACAAAAATGCCTATTTCCATCATTTTTAGTAATAGACTTTCAAGCTATATTTTCCTCCAACTTGATCCTCATTATTCCAGTAATATTTAAGCTATTAATTTCTCTAGAGAGTGCTTTTTGAAAATGGTAAATTATAAGACAAATCCCCAAATTACATTTTCTTTAATTTACAGTATTGTTCAAGCTCTACTGTTAGCATAAATGAATAGTTTGAGCTGCAGTCTGAAATAAAGCCTTGAGCATTAAACAGTTGGCTTGGAAACAGAAACATTAAGAATATGATTGAAATTTCTTACAGAAGATGAAATAACAGCATGTGCAAAAGCTCGTTTATGATAATTCTAACATTTCTGCTTTCATTATAGACAAGTAACAACATTTACCCAAGAGGAAGGAAGAAAAGAAAGAAAGCAAGGTGAAAGGTTTCTCCTCCTAGTCAGTTGCAATGAGACCAATTCTGCCTTTCGTTAAAAATAAAGGATGATATTCACAGTTACATAGTTTTCATTTTTTCAGTTTTAGTTTTACCCTTCTGAAGGAACACAAAACAGGGCTCCTCAAAACAAAAGTCATTGAAAGCCCAAGTGTATGACTCTTGTCTAAAACACAGTCACATTAAAAATATGTTACAAGAGCAGTGAATACCAGCAATAAATTCACTTAAAAGACAATCTAGAAGGATCTGTAAAATATCACCGCATGGATCTTTCTTCATTATAAAAAGATTCAATTATGCTAATATGCAATGACACCACACATGATTCTAAAGGTATATTTACATCATTTTCTTAGTGTGTTTTCTTTCTGTTTTGCCTTTTTATGGATGGGAATTTGGAAAGGAAGATTAAAAGAAAACATCTCTTATACAATGATGAAGATATTGATCATTTGTTCAATTGTCAAGCATTTGTGATCCTTCCAGTGAAGCTTTGAATTCTCTCAGACTAAAATCACTACCTCCATCTAGTGGTGGTGAGTCTCCTAAATTTTGGAATACTAACCAACTTTTGTTGATTTTTTTTTTTAAGTTTGTTTTTAAATCCATGTTTTCAGCAGAATGTAGTACTTCACGTGAGAAATCCAGCTAAGTTTTGTTAGTTTTCTGAAAGATCTCACTATAATCTGAAGAAATGTGGCATTGTGGTCCGCAGCACTTCACCTCTAAGCCAAAATAAATGAAACGCATAAATAAAAATAATAAAACACAGTTCCTGTCATTTTAGAGTTTACAATCAAGATAGAGACTTGACATATACGTACAAGCGATTTTAAAAATGCATATTAAGAACTGAACAAATAGGCCTTTCTGAATTCCCATTTGTTACAATAAGATCATATTCTTGCCCAATCATACTCCTGCACAATTGTCAATTGTCCACTTGCATTAAACTTAAGCACAAAATGAAATTTTCTCTTTTCTTTGGGTCTTTATTTCTGAAAGCTTATGTCAGATGGAACATTAGCTAAATGTATCGTGTCTTTCTCTTGTTTACTTGTTTGTTGTTGTTATAAGAATGTCAGCCATGAGCTTTATGATGGGTAAGGAAAAAAAATACTACATAACCTCCTCTACAACAGGTACTGTAAGAGAACTCCAAGAGAAGTGTGCCTTTTGATGGTCAGCATTAATTGGAAAATGCTTCAGAGATCATGTGTGGTGCTGAAATGGTCTCTAAAGAGATGGAAAGAATTAGATAACCAGAAAAGACCAAAGGTAGAAGGAAGTTACAAATGAGATTGAGAGACAAGGTACATTTGGAACATTTTAGAAAAATATTGGGTAAATCTTTTCTTGTAAAACTTGAGTGTTTGTGGGGTGGCCAAGAAGAGAAAGGAGAAAAATAAGCATAGTGATTATAGTTATTATAGATATGAAAGAGAATTGAGGAGGGTCTCCAATGCCAACATATAAATGTTTCACTGTATCCTTGGACCACTCATGGTTTGTAATAGGCTTCAATGTGCCCAAGAATTCACTGAAATAGTTAAAGAAATACCTGTATCTGGCATAAATGCTTTTTTCTAGGACGATGCCTATTCATTGTCTGACTCTCTATACAGTTTGTTGCTCTGTTAACCAAAAAAAAAAAAACACTAACAATGTTGAAGATCAGACTGACATATTGGTTTCTGGAAAGATTCCTCTGGTGTTGCTGTATAGGATAGTTTGATATATAAGCAGAGAAAGTCTTATACATATTTGGATCTATATATTCCTCCAGCATAAACAATACAGAGATATCTGTTGCTATAATTATGTTTAATTTGTTTGCTCTTTTCCTTTATAGGCACTTAATAGTTTCACCTGAAATGTTTTAAGTATAAAATAAACTCCACAATAATGTATGGACCAATATACATGGTTTGTGCAAATATTCTTCATAAGCATGACTAATGTGAGACTTATTGAGTATTTTTTCCTCACCATTGATACAGCTTTTGTTTCTGTCTGTTGGGATTCAGACCTCCTAGTGAGAATAACAATGATAAAAGTTGCCATTTTTTGAGGTAGATATGCTAGGCCTAAAACTATGTAGTCTTTGTTCTTAACCAGTACTGTGTGCATATTTTGTGTGGGGTGGGTCATTAGTCATTTTTACAGGAATCAAATGCATTATGGGCCTCTAATTGTATACATAAGAAACCTAATGTTGGGCTGGGATGTAGCTCAGTGGCAAAGCGCTTGCCTAGCAAGTGCAATGTCCTGGGTTCGATCCCCAGTACCAAAAAAAAAAAAAAAAGAAAGAAACCTAATGTTTAGGAATTAGGAACAGAAATATAATTACCATGTTGATGGCTAATGTGGCTTTGGTTTCTATCAAGAACTCTGATGAATCAAAGGTAAAGCTAAAAGTATATTTGGTCAGAATGCAAGATTTGGGGGCTGGGGATATGGCCTAGGGGCAAGAGTACTTGCCTCATATACATGAAGCCCTGGGTTCAATTCCCCAGCACCACATATGCAGAAAACGGCCAGAAGTGGGGCTGCGGCTCAAGTGGTAGAGTGCTAGCTAGCCTTGAGCAAAACAGAAGCCAAGGACAGTGCTCAGGCCCTGAGTCCAAGGCCCAGGACTGGCAAGCAATAAATAAATAAATAAATAAATAAATAAATAAATAAATAAATGCGAGATTTGAGAGGGTCTGTTGTTGAGTGTAAAAGCCAAGTGAGAATACAAGGCCCTAGGTTCAAGTACCAGTACACACACACACACACACACACACACACACACACACACACACACACACACCATGGGAAAAGTGGAAGGTAGCTAAATCTACTCAAGACAGCATTTCTCAAACTTGTTTGACCTAGCAGAGAAAAACCATTCATTCCCATGTTTGCCCCAAGAGGGATAATTATAGCTCATCAGTTTTTCAATTGTCCTGCTGGAGTGGGAGGCCGTGAGGACCTACGGCATCTGTTAGTTCAGAATGAAATCTGAACGTGCGTGGCTCTTCCCAACACAAGTCCCAGAAGACATCTGAAAAAATAGACCCAACAATGAAAGAGAGAAAGATACGAAAAGCCTTGTGCTTTCAAGATTACTGGAATATTTGTCCATGTAGAGCAAGAAATGTCTTTGTGGTGAGAAACACTAAAAGGAATTATAAGAAGGATATTTTTAATTTGTCATAATTTAATAACATAATGCAGAGCGTTCTAATTCTTATTTAGTACAAAACAGGAAAATAGGAGATGAGATTCTTGCCCTGAAAAGACATAGCCTCCCAAATCTATGATTTTATTTTGATATTTATATGTGTCCCACACTATTTGCTGCTAACACCACATAATGAGTGGCAAGCTCAAGCTTACAGTAAATTATGCATAATTTAGTCTCTTGGAAGGTCTATAAATATAGTGTGAAGTGTTCAGCTTGTTATTTGATGCAACATCTGAAATCAGATTGCTCTGATGCAAATGTTTATCTCAATGTTATAATTGTGGCATGAATTCTTCTGAATTTGTTTTGTTTGCAAAGAGCTTTTTATTAATTAGCTACACCAGTCTCAAGGGTATTAGTTTTTTTTTCTAAAGCTTTCTGTGTCAAAACTTCTGCAAATATAAAACTGTAACTCATTTTCAAAAGAAAGGAAGTGTTAATAAATGATTTTGTAAATACCCCCCAGACAGCAGAAGTACTCCTAGAGGGGTTATCTTCTAAACATTTTTAGGCAGTGAGGAATTTCCCAACTTATGCTTCTCATTACCATCTACGCTATTTCTTTTCATGAAAATCAGAGTGCAAAGATCTTATCTTGACTAAAATATCAATTCAAGAAAATTTAGCTTATGTTATGATACAAATCATCTACAATTCCTGCTTTTCTTGTTACATCATTTATATAATGTCAAACTATTGAGTGTGCTGAATCATCGTATATGAATATATGGCCTCCATTTGTTCCTATTTGAAAGTGTGACTTCCACTAATTTTATGTTTTAAATGCTTATTGGAACTTTGCATATGAGATTAGTTTGTGTGAGTTCTGAATTTAAAGTGAGATCTTGGGAAAATGTTTAATTTTCTTCTATAAAAGCACCTGTGGAAACAACCAACCTGAATTTTTTGGGAAGACCACACAAATAGTGGGGATTCTTGCTTCCAAAGATTCGTTTAAGGCTAGTAATACTCAGATGAGACTTTCACTTTCCCCTGAACCACTACTGACACCCGCGAGTCTTCTTGCTTTCCCATTCTGCTTCAGGGAGTGTTACCTACTCATTTATTCCTCGAAGATATCATCTCTCTGTCTGATCCAGATTTTGCAAGTTCACATACAACATCATACTTCACTTAAGCCCTTGCCTTACTTTCTGTTCCCCACACATGAGACCCAATGAAAACAAACCCATGAGTCCACTAGGGATTGGCAGATGTCTGGGATTAATAACTAGGGTGAATTATTTTACTTCGATAGTCTTGCCATTTTTCAGCCTGGAATGGGTGCCTTCATCACCACTCATACATGTGTTCATATACTTAAAGAAGTACAATGTACATTTCATTTCATATTATTTTGTGTTCTCCATTGTAAATAAATGTCATGTACCCTATGGCCCAATTATGACTTACATCTAAAAAAAAATGTGAGACTGCCTTTAATCAAGCTCAATGTTTTTATTAATCCTTTGATCGTATCTTTGCTTCAAATTATATAAAGTTCCCTTATTATTATTGTTGTTATTATTATTATTTCAGGGCCTTACACTCTTGCTCAGTCTTATCATTCATGTTTGGCCCTCTTTTCTCTTGAGCAACTCCTCCTCTTGAAAAGGGGAGCTTAAAAGACTTTTCTGCATGCTGGCTTCCAACTGTGGCTTTCAGCCTCCAGAGGAGCTAGTATCACAGACACGAACCACTAACATCGAGCTTATGAATTGTTTAATAAACAGGATTCTACACTTCCATGCTATTCACACTTCGAAAAGTAAAATTGGCTTCTTAATTCTTCAGTTTAAAAAAACAATACTGGTAATTTTAGTGTCTCTAAATGACATCTTTTCAAGTTATGTATTTAGCAGATTCGAAAGCAAGATTAGCTCCATCTCATATTTCCTAAGGGACTTGGGCTGATGGAGCCTCACTATATGAAATAGCAGGCGTGCAGATGTGGAGACCCTCAACCCTGAAAGGTTTCCACCAAAACTGCTATATGTCACATGCTCTCATAATAACCAAAGCTAGGTAGGTATCCTGAAGGCTTACCTTCAAGAGAGCTGGCAAATCCATGTTCCCATGTATCCAGGAGGAAAAGAATGGCATACCAAAACAAACAACAGCAACCAAAAAAACCAAAACTCACTAGCAATGAGCATGGGTCCTTTCTTACCTTCTTGAACTTTTGCACATGAAATCCTCATCTGAAATATGTAACACCATCCTCACACTTTGATTGCTATCTCTCTTTTATCTTATTGCTGTCACAGAACCATCCAGCTTCCAAAATTTTTGTTTTTGTTGCTGTTATTGTTATTTTTTCATGCACACTGGTGTTTTATTATAACTTACTCAACAGAACAACAGAATGGGCTAAGACTGAGTCAAATACACTTGTCTCATCACCAGTGATTAAATATAAAGTTAAGCACTGAAGTCATTTGGGGGTTACGCATGAAACCCAAAACATCCTTGGGACTCGTCTTTATTTACTACCCACCAAAGAAACCAGAAGTAGAACTGTGGCTCAAGTGGTACAGCATTAAGCCTTGGGCAAAAATGCTTTTTAAGAACAGTGCCTAGGCTCTCTGAGTTAAGCTGCAGAACTTGTACCAACACACAAAGAAAACATATCCCCAAATGTGTGTCCCTCCATGTTCTCTGAATGCCCCATTAACTAACATGGGGACAAAAGATGATGAGAAAGATTTTACTACTGTGCACATTTTGCAATAAACAAGGTATCTTCCATCAGATCTTCCATTCAAAAACTGAACTTTGTATTATAATGCATGGACCACACATACAGTGGGAGACTGTTATCGTTATTGCTGCTGCTGGTGGTGGTCATGGAGTCTCACAGGCTTTTCCCTGCCTGGGCTGGCTTTGAACCATGATCCTCAGATCTCAGCCTCTTGAGTAGTTAGAATTATAGACATGAGCCACTGGTGCCTGGCTTCCAAAGCTTTAGATGTACATGTCCCATGGGATTTCATCTTTGATCTTGCTTGAATTCTAAGTTTTCCTTAAAAATCTCCTGATACCCACTAATAGCTTCAACTTCTGTATCTCAAATTTGGATGGCTATCCTGAGCACTAGACTCATATCCAACTACTACTACACACATACACTTGGTGTGATTATTATTTAAAGTTTTACTAAACGCTTTTTCTTTATTGTCAAAGTATGGTACAGAGGGGTTACAGATTCATATGTAAGGCAGTGAGTACATCTCTTGTTCAACTTGTTACCTCCTCCCTCATTTTCACCCACTTTCCCCCACCCCCAAGAGTTGTGCAGTTGATTTACACCAAGTGGCTTTGTAAGTATGGCTTTTGGAATCGTTTGACTCTTTGTTCTTTGTCTCTCAATTTTGATATTCCCTTTCCCTTCCCCAGTTCTAACACCCATATAAACAGTATCCAAGGTATTCAGATGAAATATAGTGGTAGCCGGGGTACAACCACAGGAAGGAAATACAAGAGAAACAAAACAATCAAACAAACAAACAGATAAGAAAAAAATACAAAAGGTACGGCTTCACATGGCATGTTGATAATAATTGCAACAGTGGTATAACTCTTGTTGCTGTGACGTGGAATTCATTTCACTTGGCATCGTCCTATTCCCTACACGGGAATGCCGAATATACGTTTTCTCCATAACAAACATGCTCTTCTTCTGAAGTGAACTATAGATTTCTCCAGGTTGGCGGGGGTGGGGGGTGCACACACACACAAAAAAAAGCCCTGAGAAGCATCCCAAACTTTGATATTTCTTTCAGTCCTCAGATCTCTTCACTCTCAATTTATTGAAAGAATAAGCTCAACTCACCATTTCTACTTCTCAACTTAAGTGATTGCAATGTAGCTCTTATCCTCATTGCTCTACTGTCTGCATAAGGTCTTGCAGGCGTGCAGCAGCTAGATCATACTTGCAACCTAATCTCTGTTCTCTTAAGTCTCTTCATTTGTAAGATGAGAAACATAATGATGCACGCATCACAAGATTTTTGTGGAGACCAAGTCAGTAATTGTGTAGTGCATTAAAGTTACCCAGTGCATAATAAATGTCTGGTAAGTGTCAGAAAATATTATTTTTAAACTACCGTTGACTGATTTCCCATGCCTCTGTCATTTCACATTTTTGAAACAGTTTTTAATCAGTCCATTCCTTGGAATTTTCTCTTCCCTATGGTTTCTACCATAAATTTTATACCTCATGTTCCCATTCACTTCTCTAATTTCTTTTTCTGTCTTCTTAGATGTCTCCTTGAAAACAACCAATTACTCCTCTAATGTGGGCATCCCAGATGCGAGGTCTTTGCCACTTTCAGCAAAACCTTCAGCAATTAGGTCACCACCTTGACTTAGGAGCTACCCATGCTAATATTCCACTCCGGAAGGGCTCTTTAGACACTCCGTGCCAAGTAAACCAGTCCCACAATTCCATTCTCACTACAATGTCTGCCCGTTGAAGCACTTCAAAAATCAAATATACAAACAGGATTAGACATGCTAGAAATTCTTTTAATAACAAAAGAGGAAATAGCAGAAGTAAATAGGTAGAGCCTTCAGAATAAGATACAGGGATATCTTCAGAAAGCCTTGGTCAAGTCCAAGGAGTGTTACTGAGCAAAGGTTGCCATTACCCCACGGTGGGAAGAAAATGCCAAGCTCTAGCGCCCTCTACCATCCACTAACAGAAGACTTTCAGAGGCACGGCTCCAATATAAATGCCAATGTGGGTCTAAAGATGCAGCCTGTCAGCAGGCTGTCAATCAACTCAGTTCTCAGCAACACGATCTCCTGAAGGCATAGCTGACATCTTCATGGAAACCACACAGGGGCTGAACCGAGTATTTTTCTTATTTCATCAAGGTTGTGTCTCCTGGATTGGGGTAAAAGAAAAGAAAGGACACTTTCAGACATTTTGAAGTTGTCATACCAGTGTTCTCATAGGAACTGGAGGCCCTACACGGAGTTAAAAAGTCAAGAGGTGAAAGAGAAACAAGAGCTACTTCAAGAGTAATTGGTCAGAGGACCAGTTCATGATATAGGGAAACAGAAAATTGTAGAGGGTAGACATGTCACCACTGCCATTTTTGAAAACAAGTGAAGCATCACATAAGTCTCTTTGAATTAAGAGGGGGAAAATGAGGCTCTTTGGATGGGGTCCAATCTTATTATATGACCCCGTCTGTGGGTCTTAGAAAAACTGGGACTCTCCTCAGTTCCAACTGGCAAGCAGTCATTTCCCCTTTGATATCTCACACCTAGTATACGATACACAAAACTGAACATAATTATGTCCCACAGACACAAAAGTTATACAAAAATATATCCTTTCTTCCATACTCATCTTGTCAGCCACCTAGAAAATCAAGAAGTATCCTTCTCTCCTTCACTTTTACTCTCAAGAATTTGATCATCAAATCTATCGATTCTATCATCAAAACTATTACATTTGTCTGCTAACTTTTCTCTATTTCCACAGGTTTTTTCTTTTGAAAGCTCTTACAATAGCTTCCAAATTAGTAGAGCCTCGCAAGTTCCAATCATGCTCTATCTCAATGCATTTTTATCATGATGGCAAGAGGTTGGGGGTTTTTTTTCTCTTAAATGCACCTCTAATTACAGCATTTTCTGGGACAAAAATGTCACATAGCTCAACCCTGTGGGTAGGTATGTTCAAATATAATGGAACATAAACTTCACCTTTCTAGGCTGATTATCCGACTTTATTCATTAATTTAATCAGCAGTATTTATTAAGTACTACTCAGTCAAGGACACGTTTTACCCCCCAGTCATCTGAATTTTCTGCTATTTTAATCAACCATTGTCTCACTTTTCTGGCCATGGCATATGATATTTCTGAGATCCCTGACTTTGAACTTGCAATCATTCAAGACCTGTTCTTATCGGTGTTTATTCATTATCCAAAAGAGGTTTATCATTGTATGTTTATACATGCATACAATGTACTTCAATCCACTTCTATTCCTCATTCTTATAGCACCCTCCCCCGGTTTCATTCTTATATTTTCATACAGATGTATATTAAGACATATTGTAAGTATCACATCTTCTATGAAGCCTACCATGGCCCTCTTATCATATGCTCCTCTCTCCTCTGTGCTTCCTTAACTCTTTGTATGTAACAAAATATGACATATCTCAATAGAATTCTCAATTTACCCAACACTGAATGTCTACAGTGTTCTAGAATCATACTAGGCATTAGAGATCTACGGATGAGCTATGGGTCCTTCGGTGGAAGACCTCGGGATTTTCAGTTATGTCTTTCCTTGCTTGGGCTACAAACTGGGGTTTGAATATGTACCAACTTTAGCGAGCAGCAGGGAGCAGAAGAGATGCTGGATTAGAGATGCTGAGTTAGAAAAGCTGATGTCGCTTGCACCCCAGTTGTGCTTAGAACCCAGCCACCCTCGGGATGCTGGCCTTTTAGCACCCAGCCACCAAGCAAGGAGGCAGCCTGGGAGCTACACGGAGGTCACGGTGCCTCTGCACCCTGGTGGCAGCCCAGCCGAGGCCCCAGCTGACAGCAGGAAGGACTACCAGATGTGAGTAGCCGGGTCTGCAGAGGGTTGCAGCCCTCTCCGTTCATGCCAAACGCAGCAGGGAGAGTTGAAGTGGCAACTCTGCCAAAATGACAGCTCAGTGAGCAAAACAAATGTTGCCATTATTTTAAGCCACTAAAATTTGGGGATACTTATTATAGGACAATGGATCACAGAAAAGAAACACTGAAATAAATTATAAATGAAACGCTAAGAGCACCTCCTCAGATGAATTGCTAAATAGATACCAAAGCCACTTTGAAGACCCACAAACCTAGGATGCTCCAAAAGAGCACAGGTTGAGTTCCCTTAAAACTGACCCTCCGGTTATATTAGTAGAGCTCATAATGTCTAGAGTTAGTCAAAAGCTTTACTGTTTCTTTATTTATCTTTTTTTGTTGTTGTTTTCGTTGTCCAGTCCTGGGGCTTGGACTCAGGGCCTGAGCACTGTCCCTGGCTTCTTTTTTGCTCCAGGCTACCACATTATCTCTTAAGCCACAGCGCCACTTCTGGCTTTTTCTGTGTATGTGGTGCTGAGGAATCGAACCCAGGGCTTCATGTCAACTAGGCAAGCACTCTACCGCTAAGCCACATTTCCAGCCCCTTATTTATCTTTTAATGAGTCTGTCTGCTTTATTGTATTGACCTCTATGTATTTTATTCTCTACACAGCAGCCAAAGTGACGTTGTTTTAAACATTAGTCAGATAATGTTCTCTTCTTGCCTGAAGTCCAATAGCTTTCATTTCACAAACTTAATTCCAGTCATTTCTATGGCCAAAAGGCCTACATAATTTACCCTCCCCCTACACCTATTTCCTTTAGGTCTCCCACATTTGACATCCTTCCTGTTCTGACAGCTTACCAAACACATCTCTGTCTCAGGTGGCCTTCAACTTATTCACATCTGAGTTCAAAACAAAAAAAGTGGATTTCAAAAAACTATTGTTTTGGGTTTTTTTGGCCAGTCCTGGGCCTAGAACTCAGGGCCTGAGCACTGTCCCTGGCTTCCTTTTGCTCAAGGTTAGCACTCTGCCACTTGAGACACAGCGCCACTTCTGGCCATTTTCTGTATATGTGGTGCTGGGGAATTGAACCCAGGGCCTCATGTATACGAGGCAAGCTCTCTTGCCACTAGGCCATATCCCCAGCCCCTCAAAAAACTATTAGAAGAGCAAAGAAAACAGAACCATAGTTGCAGCCCAAGATTTTCTATCAGTACTTGATGTGTAGACAAAATAATTGTAAAACTACAAACAGCTTGAACAACTAATTTGACCTAATTTAATTTATTAGCAAGAAAATAGTAGAACAAATTTTTTTCACTGGTGTACATTAAACATTTACCAAGAAAGTCAACATTTTGGGCCATGAAGCAACTCTCAATATATTTTCAATGGTTTAAACATGCACAAATGTGTTCTGTGACCACAATATATTTACTTGAGAAAATCTGAGAAGTATTCCTAGAAAATCCTCAAGTATGTGTAAATTAAATAGTATAGTTGGTAGTAACCCGTCGAAAACAGAAATTAAGAAATTCCTTTATTTATATAGAAATAAAACTAAACATAACAACAATTATACCGAGGAATGTATAAAACTATATAACTGAACTAACTATAGAAGAGTAGTGCTCACTAGAGGCCTCAGTTTCTATCCTAAGAAACTGAAAATGCTGAACAAAGCAATATAAAGTAAGTGAAAAAATAATAAAGGAGCTGAAATCAATTAAGAACAAAAGCAAGAGAAAAATCAGTGTAATTAAAATGGTTCTACAATACGTTGGAAATGAACTGTACAACTTGGGGGGGATAAGGAGGAGGAAAAGTAGAAGAAAAATGAGGGAGGGATTACAAGTTTGACAAGAAATGTACTCACTATCTTGCATATGTAACTAACCTCTATGTGCTTCTCCTTGGCAATAAAATTAAATTAAAAACAAATAAATAAAATGGTTCTGTGAGGAAATAAATAAAATGGATAAAACTCTAGGAAGATGAACAAATGAAAAAGAATTCTCATATTACTAACACCAGCAATATAGATGGATGAGATCACTAAAAATGCCACAGTTATGAATAGAAATATAAGTAACTATGAAAGAAATTTGTCAATTTACACAAAATGGACAATGCTTTGAAAACTACAAACTACTAAAACTCATTTAAGACATCCTGAATAGCCCTGATTTATTTTACAAATTAAATCAATATTAAAAATTATACTCAATATCACTGGTGAGTTCCATCACACATTTTTAGAAAAATGAGTGCCAAGTACTCATAAACAGAATATTACAATATTCTATTACCATTCAAAGAAGCTAACATTACCCTCATGCAAAACCTAATTAAAACATTGGAGTATTAGGGTGTTAGGCAAAATAAACATCATACATCTGCTAAAAATCTTCACTCCAGAACATGTGAAGACCTCTCAAAATTCAACCGTAAAATAATTGAATAAAAATGGATGAACACAATAGCTCAATAGCTAGTACATTTGAACACACAAGATAATGCTAAGCAAAATGAACTCCAAGTTATGGAAATACATGGTTTATCATTGTTGTTGTTATTTTCAGTGTACCATGTGGAATTCTGCCTTTTTCTTTTGTCTTTCTTCCGCATGGTTTTACCCCTGATGTCACTGTAACTGATTTTGACACCCTGGGCATTGTATATATGTTTATCTGACCTAGGGAAGGGAAGGAGAACATCAAAATGGAGAGACAAAGGGTAAAAGGCAAACCAATGCAACAGCAATACTTACAAGACAATATGCTGTAAACCAACTGTACAACTTATGGGGAGGGAGGAGGGAATACAGGAAGAGAAAGGGGGAGAAAATGAGGGAGGAGGTTTGATAAGAAATGTACTCTCTGCCTTATGTATGTAACTGTAACCCCTCTGTACATTACTTTGTCAATAAATTAATTAATTGATTTAAAAAGAGACAACCAGAAAAAATGGGTAAAAATTTAAACAAATATTTCACCAAGGACTGTATACATATGGAAATATACATACCATCTTTAGTTATTAGGAAAGTACAAACTTTTATAATTTCTTTATTTATTTTTAAAAATTATATTGTAAAGGTGATGTATAGAGGGGATACAGTTACATAAGTAGGGTCATGAATACGTTTCTTTTCTTTTTCTTTTGCCAGTCCTGGGGCTTAAATTCAGGGCCTGGGCACTGTCCCTGAGCTTTTCTAATTCAACGCTGGCACTCTAGCAAGTTAGCCATAGCACCACTTCCAGCTCTTTTCTGTTTATGTGATACGGAGAAATCGAACCCATGCATGCTAGGCAAGCACTCTACCACTAAGCCACATTCCCAGCCCAGAACATATCTTTTTGAACAGTGTCATCCCCTCCCTCATTTTCACTCGTTTCCCCTACACATCATTTTTATTAGCACATATTTGTTGTACGAAGAGTTTCATGGTGATATTTTCATATATGTACACAAGGTACCCCCATCAAACCCATCCATACTTCTCAGAACAAAGTCAGTGGTTTTGTTGTTCTACTTTCATACATGTGAATAGAATATTTTTACTACATTCATCCACGCATAACCCTTCCTTTTACTCTTTCTCTTCCAGCTGGTACCCACCCACAAACAGAAACTCTTTTTTTTAAATTGGTCAATATATAGTATATTTTCTTTTTTTTTATTAATTGAACATAAATTTTTTTACAAGGTGTTGTGCAAAGAGGGTGCAGTTACATAGTAGGGCAGTGTGTGCATTTCTTGTGATATCTTACGACCTGTTTTTCCATCCCTTGTCTAGGTCAGGTAGACACATATGCAATATACAATGTATCAAGCACATATACAGTGTTCACAGACTTGGTCTCTACTTTCTCTCCGTCTCCCTTTGTTAACAGTCATATATCAGGGAGATCATGCCCCTTTGTTTTCTGTGTTCTAGGCTTGTCTCGCTCAACATTATTTGTTCGAGTTCTGACCATTTCCCTGCGAATAACAATATTTCACCATTCCTAATCGCTATGTAGTATTCCATTGTGTATAAGTACCATATTTTTTGGATCCATTCGTCTGTGGAGGGGCATCTGGGTTGTTTCCATATTTTGGCTATTGTGAATTGTGCCGCGATAAACATGGAAGTACAAATGTCTTTTTGATATCTTGGGTTTTGCTGTGTAGGATAGATGCCTAGGAGTGGTATGGCTGGGTCATAGGGTAGGTCTATATTGAGCTTCTTGAGAAACCTCCATACTGGTCTCCAAAGTGGTTGTACTAATTTGCACTCCCACCAACAATGGAGAAGGGTTCCTCTTTCCCCACAGCCCCTCCAGCATTTGTTGTTTCCTGAGTTCAGAGTATAGGCCATTCTAACTGGAGTGAGGTGGTATCTCAGGGTTGTTTTTATTTGCATTTCCTTTACTAGCAGGGATGTTGAGCATTTCCTCATGTGTTTCTTTGCCATTTTTATATCTTCTCTTGTGAAGTCTCTCTTTAGCTCTTTTGCCCATTTCCTAATAGGTTTATTGGGCTTGGAGGGGCTTAGTTTTTTGAGTTCTCTGTAGCTGACCGATATCAGGCCTTTGTCTGTTGCTGTGCTGGTAAATATCCTTTCCCATATCGTTGGCTGTCTTTCTATTTTGGTGGCTATGACCTTAGCTATGCAGAAACTTTTTAATTTGTAGTAGTCCCATTTGTTGAGTCTTTCCCCTATTTGTTGTGCCCCTGGGACTCTATTCAGGAAGTTCCTTCCTGTGCCTATAAGTTCTAGTGTCTTTCCTACTCTGTCCTTCAGTAGTTTCAAGGATTCAGGTCTGATGTTGAGGTCCTTGATCCATTTTGAGTTGATCTTGGTGCATGGTGATAGGCTTGGGTCTACTTTGAGTTTTCTGCATATGGCTGCCCAGTTCTCCCAGCACCAGTAGTTGAAGAGGCTATGTTTATTCCATTGTATGTCTTTAGCTCCTTTGTCGAATATCAGTTGGCTGTAAGAGTGCGGTTTTATTTCTGGGTCTTCAATTCTAATCCACTGGTCTTCCGAACTGTTTTTATACCAATACCATGCTGTTTTTGTTATGATGGCCTTGTAGTAGAGCTTGAAGTCTGGTATGGTGATACCTCCTGCACTATTTTTTTTGCCTAGAATTGCTTTGGCTATTCTAGGTTTTTTGCTGTTCCATATGAATTTATGGATTGGTTTCTCTATTTCAGTGAAGAATGTGGCTGGGATTTTGATAGGTATTGCATTGAATTTGTATAACAATTTGGGCAATATGGCCATTTTCACTATATTGATTCTGCCTACCCATGAGCATGGGAGGTCTTTCCATCTCCTTGTGTCTTCTTTGATTTCCCTTATTAGATTTTTGTAGTTTTCATTGAATAGGTCCGTCACGTCCTTGGTTAAGTTGATCCCTAGGTACTTTATTCTTTTTTTGGCTACTGTAAATGGAATTGTTTCCATAATTTCCGTTTCTGTTTGTCTATTGCTGGTGTACAGAAAAGCTGCTGACTTTTGTGGATTGATTTTGTATCCTGCTACTTTGCCAAATTGGTTTATTAGGTGTAGGAGTTTGGGTACTGAGTTTTTTGGGTCCTTCAGATATAAGATCATGTCGTCTGCGAATAGGGATAACTTGATTTCTTCCTTGCCGATGTGGATCCCTTTGATGTCCTCCTCTTGCCTTATTGCTATGGCTAGGGATTCCAGCACTATGTTGAACAGAAGTGGGGAGAGTGGGCATCCTTGTCTTGTTCCTAAGTTTAGGGGGAATGATTTAAGTTTCTCTCCATTTAATATGATATTAGCAGTTGGTCTGTTGTATATGGCTTTTATTGTTTTGAGGAATGTTCCATCTATTCCTGTTCTCTCCAAAGCTTTTAATAGGTATGGATGTTGTATTTTGTCAAAGGCTTTTTGGGCATCGACTGAGATAACAATGTAATTCTTAATTTTAGTTCTGTTTATGTGGTGAATTACGTTGATTGATTTACAGATGTTGAACCATCCTTGTGACTGAGGGATGAAGCCTACTTGGTCATGATATATGATTTTCTTGATCAGTTTCTGGATCCTGTTAGCTAATATTTTATTGAGGAGCTTTGCATCTGTGTTCATTAGTGATATTGGTCTGTAGTTCTCTTTTTTTGTTGGGTCTTTGCCTGGTTTGGGAATGAGTATGATATTAGCTTCGTAGAATGAGTTTGGGATTTCTCCCTCTGTTTCTATTTCGCGGAAGTTTGAGGAGTATTGGTATTAGCTCCTCACTAAAGGTTTTGTAGAATTCGTTGGTGAATCCATCTGGGCCTGGGCTTTTCTTAGTAGGGAGGTTCTTGATTACCTCCTGTATCTCACCGTAAGTTATTGGTTTATTTAGTTGATTTATTTCTTCTTGGTTCAGTTTGGGCAGTTTGTACTTCTCTAAGAATTGATCCATTTCTGTAAAATTATTGTTTTTTGCTGAGTAGAGGTTTTGGAAATAGCTCCTTATGATTGTTTGAATATCGTGTGTACTTGTTGTAATTTTTCCAGTGGAGTCCCTGATTTTACGTATATGAGTCTCTTCTCTTCTTTTTTTTGTAAGT
Source organism: Perognathus longimembris pacificus (assembly GCF_023159225.1). NCBI lineage: Eukaryota > Metazoa > Chordata > Mammalia > Rodentia > Heteromyidae > Perognathus > Perognathus longimembris. The sequence goes on from NC_063174.1 coordinate 6,342,379, forward strand.
CTTGCAAGAGGTCTGTCAATTTTGTTTATTTTCTCAAAGAACCAGCTTTTAGTCTTATTTATTTGTTGAATGGTCTTTCTATTTTGAATCAGATTTATCTCTTCTTTAATCTTTGTGATCTCTCCCCTCCTAGTCATTTTAGATTCTGTCATTTCTTGTTTCTCCAGTTGTTTTAGTTTCATCGTGAGGGTATTCACCTGCTCTGCTTCCATTCTTTTAATGTGGGTGCTGAGTGCAATGATCTTGCCCCTCAGTACTGCCTTAGCTGTGTCCCATAGGTTTCTTTGTGATGTATTTTCTTTGTCATTGTGGCTTATGAATTCGTTGATTTCATCTTTAATTTGGTCTGTGGCCCAAGTGTTGGATAGCAGCGTGGGGTTTAGCCTCCAAGAGTGTGTATAGTGTCTGTGGTTTCCTTTGTTGTTGAGGGTTACCTTTAATCCACTGTGATCAGATATAATACATGGGATGACGTCAATACTTTTGTATTTGCTGAGGTTCTTTGTGTGGGCTATGACGTGGTCTATTTTGGAATATGATCCATGGGCTACTGAAAAGAAGGTGTATTGGGTGTCTGTAGGGTGAAAGGTTCTATATAGGTCTGTCAGATCCATTTGGGAAATGGTGTTATTTAGGTCCTCAGCTCCCTTACTAATCCTAACAGAACCTCTTTTATGTTCCTATTATTCCTATTTCAAGGACTAGGTTTCACCTATGAGAGAAGACATGTTATATTTGAGTTTTTCAGTCTGGGATATTTTGTTTCACAGAAAGATCCCATCCATTTTCTTGCAAATAACCTAAGTTGGTTCTTATTTAGGACTGAATCATACTCCATTGTGTGTATGTACACCACATTTTCTTGATCAGTTCATTGTTTGATCTTCACCTGGGCGGATTGTGCAGCTCGGCCATGTGAGTAGAGTTGCTGTCAACATCCATGACTGCGCTGGCATCCTAGTGCGTGACAATTTTCACTCCCCTGGAGATGTCCCCAAGAGTGGCAGCTGATTATATTGTAGTTACATCTTTATTTTTTCAAAGAACTTCCGTACTGATTTCCATAACGAATGGGCAAAAAATGAGTATAAAGGTCCCTTTTCCCACACATCTTCCTTGTAGATTCATAGGCACACTCTAATGATTACAAATGAGGGAAACCAAGCAGCCCATGTTCCTTTGGGTCTGGCTAACTTCACTTGTTCAAGCTCACCCCAGTTAGAATGGCCATCATGAAGAAAACTAACAAAAACAGATGCTGGTGGGGATGTTGTGGCCAAAAGGGAACACTACTACACTGTTGGTGAGAATATAAATAAATATTCTAAGTCACCGTGAGGCACTTTCTCCGAACTCTTTGATTCTCACCCTAGGCTCCAAGCTGGTTATGTGGGACATCCTTTGCAGCTCATCTCATTAACCCGTGGTTTTGTTTCAGAGCTCCTGCTTCAACACGCTGTGAGAAGGTAGAATGTAGAGGCATTTTGTTTCAGCTGACCAAGCTAGAATTCCTGAGAAATGAGGGAATAAGAGCTTGAGAATAAAATATTCCCTTCTTTGTCTCTTCAGTAGGTAATTCTAAGGCACATTTTCTGTACAGTTCTTATTTCACCACCTCATGGTGGAGAGAAAGAAAAAAATACCTAAGAAACTAAATTTTAATAAAAAAAAAAAAAAGACATCAGGAAGAAAGACGGAGAAAAGTCTGTCGTGTTCTCTATGCTAAGCCAGCATTTTATGCTTGTATTCCTCTAATATTTACCTAATTTCACAGTTGAATAAATGTATGTTTAAAATGCATGTATGTTAGTATGATAGAATGAAAATAGAAAAAATAGTACATATTTGAATGTAAATTGTTAAAGAAGAGCCAATACATTAGCTATCTAGAATAAACTGCTTAAATTTTTTTTTAATTTGGAATATGAAGAAATTTGTTGCTACGCATAGCTTCCAGTCGGGATTTTCATTGAAATAAGTCTATGATTTCTTTTACAAAGAAAATTTTTATTTACATCTCTCTGTGAACAAAATGTTACCAAGGGTTGATTGAAGATACAAGAAGGAGAGCAGGGGGGAACCTGAATAAATGCTGGCAAAGACTCCCTTCCTGCTGACTTCACTGTTTACAAAAGACAAATAAATGAGTATGGAATTTATTCAGGAGAATATGTAGTAGTTTTTAGAGAGCTATATTTTGCTGTAAAAACAGTGACAAGGGCTATTGACATTAATTTACTTGAATAAGTAAGCACAGTAAAACTTTAACTCAAGATTATAAACAATAAATTTCATGAATATTTACTGCAAAAGCTACCAAATTACAGTTTTCTACAATGTATTGTTTATCTAAAACTTCACTGTCATAAAGTCATAACACAGTTAGAGTCTGGAATGCTTGGTATAAATATTTGATGAATTATAATCAGGAGAGATTGACACACTATTCTGACTCACTCTGAAACCACAGGGTTTTCCTCAGCATCTTCCCCATTGGACAGTCTCATTCTTCACTATGGCAGGGTATTACTGGTATTCTGTTATTAAGAAGATGGTGTCTATACAAAGCATTAAATTAGATACTCAGTGAAACCTCAGGTAAAAGTAAATGTCCTGAGGAGCAAGGTCCTTGAAAGAGATTCAGTTATATCTATCTCAAGTTTAGTGTCTTTATCTGTCTTGTTTTCAATTATGTGTTTCTATATTTTCAGAATCCAGATATATGACTCTTAAAATTGATCCTATATGTGATTCTTAAGAGAATTACCTGAACTCTAAAAGTAATAAAACTTTCATCGAATTCTGCTTCTAACAGTTTTAATTTTCTCAAGTATAATGAAAATAATCATGTCAATCAGAGACAAGGTCACAAAGTTCAAGAAAGCAGCAAAATCAAGCAAAAAAAAAAAAAGATAGGAAGAAAAGCTGTGGATCTGGTTCATATGGTAGAGCACGTACCTAACAATTGCAAGAGAAAGGGAGAAACGAAGAGGAAAGGCATCAGGAATCAAGAAAGAAGTGACAAGACAACTGAAGAAGCACACACAGAGAAGCAATGAAAGGAAGGAAGGAAGGAAGGAAGGAAGGAAGGAAGGAAGGAAGGAAGGAAGGAAGGAAGGAAGGAAGGAAGGAAGGAAGGAAGGAAGGAAAGACAAGTGAAACTGGGCATGGTCCACATCTGTAATCTTCGCTACCAAGGAGATAGAGATAGGAAAGATCACAGTTTAAGGCCAATTTATACAAAAATTCATGAACTTCCCCATCTCAAGAAGTAAAGCTGGATATAACTGAACAGCTGTCATTACACAACATGGGAAATGTAAATAGGAGCATCACAGTCTAGACTAGACAGTATAAACACAGAATTCCACTCAAAAAGTGGCTAAAACCAAGAGGGCTGGGGAAGTAGTGAAACCAGTTGAGCACGTCCCTAGCCAGCACTAGGTTTGAGCTTAAACCCCAGTATTGAAGAAACAAAAGGAAAAAGAAATTAAAGTAACAAACTTCCACACATCAAAGGACAAACTGCGGAATAGGAAAAGTCTTTGCCACCTATTCACCATCCAAAAGATTAATATACAGAATATAAAACAAGGTTTAAAAAAAAAAAACCTGAACACCAGGCATGAGCCAGGCACCAGAACTCAAGCCTGTGAACCTAGCTACTTGGGAGCTTTACAATCTGAGGCCAGATCAAGCCAAAAGCTGGTACAACACCATCTCAACTCATAACTTCCTTATAATATCCTAAGTTATGTGGAAGAATATATATTATGTATATATAAATATATATATTTGTATTTATATACATCTTACAGTATCTTCTATGTTTGTGAGTCACATTGCCTGTTGTCTAATGATACTCCATATTCTTTCCTATGTGTAGTAGCCATCTATATATCTTTTTTAGTGGGGTTATTTTCTCTAAACTCAAGCAATCCTCCCAGCTCAGTCTCCCAAGCTGTTGGGACACCAAGCGCAAACCCAACTGGGTTATTCATCTTTTCATCATTGGTTTTTGAAGGGCAACAAAATGCGTCATCCAATGGACAGCACTTTGGCACAAAGGTTATTCTGGGCAACGTGAAAAGAAACATACATAAGAGCTGCTCTCTTAGGGCTGGGAATGTGGCTTAGCGGTAGAGTGCTGGCCTAGCATGCATGAAGTCCTGGGTTCCATTCCTCAGCACCACATACACAGAAAAGGCTGAAAGTGGTGCTGTGGCTCAAGAGGTAGAGTGCGAGCCTTGAGTAAAAGAAGCTCAGGGACAGTGCCCAGGCCCTGAGTTCAAGTCCTAGGACTGACAAAAGAAAAAAGAGGAACTGCTGTTTACCTTCCTATTTGACTAAAGGCAAGACATAAAATTGTTAAACACGGCCTCCTTCTTTCTCTATCAGAAAAGACAGTTGCAACAAGAAGCAATTTTAGACACTTTAACAGTCAGGCTGTGATGGAGTCTACATGCAAGCCTGCTAAAACTAGCTATGAACTACCATTAGTTTCCCCATGCACCTACAACCTCACAATTTGCCAAATTTTCCTGAAATTTTGGTTGTTAAAACATGCTATATCATGGGCTGGGGATATGGCCTAGTGGCAAGAGTGCCTGCCTCGGATACACGAGGCCCTAGGTTCGATTCCCCAGCACCACATATACAGAAAACGGCCAGAAGCGGCGCTGTGGCTCAAGTGGCAGAGTGCTAGCCTTGAGCGGGAAGAAGCCAGGGACAGTGCTCAGGCCCTGAGTCCAAGGCCCAGGACTGGCAAAAAAAAAAAAAAAAAAACATGCTATATCAGTCCAGTTTTAACCATTCCTTTGAAAAATTCACCTGATGTTCCTATATATGTGCAATGTGTATGTTAGTCAACTTTTGTTTTTCTCTTGTTAATCTCCTTCCCATTAATTTAAGGGGTTCATAGCTACAGAATCTATGAAAATCTTTTTCCTTCCCTGTGTATAGAAGTTCTTATATAGTACATTCCAGATAAATGCCCTTTAACAAATAATATGATTTAAAAATAGTCTCTCCCTGTCTATAGATTGTTTTTTAGTGGCGTCCTTTGAAGGGCAAATGCTTGTGATATTAATAAAGTCAACCTCATCTAATTTTTCTTTTATCATTCTTTTATTGTTGAATGTAAAAAATTATTATCTGACCTAGGATCACTCTAAATTATTCCTATGCTTTCTTCTAAGGGTTAGCTCCACCATTAGATATACATATAATGCAGTTTGAGTTTACTTTTCAATGTAGTACATGGCAAGAGTTTAAATTAATTGTTTTAACAACAAATATCCAACTGCACTGGCACCAATTATTAAAACAGTTATGCCTTCAGGAGACAACATATATCGAAGGGGAAGAAATCTTTGCTATCTGTTCATTAGATAAAGGAGTAATATTCAGAATATACAAGAATTAAAGAAGAAGAAAAGGCAATCTAATTAATAAACAACAAATGAATTGGAAAATTCTCAGAAGAACAAATACAAATGTCCAATAAATGCATGAAGAATGGTTCAACATTTTCAGTATGAAGAAAATTCAAGTCAAAACAAAGGAACCCTTACTGTTAGTATAAATACAAATTATAAATATAAATACAAATTAAATATAAAATAGTATGGCTACCATGGAAATCAGAAAGAAAATTCCTCAAAGGAAAGAACTCAAAAATCTTACCCTGTCTTCCTGCTATGTCATTCCTGGACATATAGGCAAAGGATTATAAGTCTGCATGCAATAGACATCTGTACACCAGTGTTTATAGCAGCATTATTTACAACAGCCAAGCCATGAAATCAGCTAGATCGTTCTGAGTATATCCATCAATTAGTGAAGGATAAAGAAAATGTGACTTTATACATATATTTTTAAAGTATTATTCAGCCATAAAGAAGAATGAAATTATGTCATTTGTAAGAATATAGGTGGAACTAGAAATCATCATATCATATGAAATAAGCCACACTGAGAAAGTCAGATATTATATCATCTCTTCTGTATGCAGAATCTAGACCTAAAGAAAACAGAGAAAATGAATGACACAATTGTGGAGAGGGACCACTATTCAGGAATAGAAGCTAGTAGGAGGGAGGAGGAAGACCAAGGGTCAAGGAGGAGGGGTCACAGGTGATTTCCAGTTGCTTTCATATGCATATGCAAAAATAGAATCATGATAATAAAATATGTATTTTTAAATAAGTACAGTGGTTCACACTTGTCATCAGATGCCCAAATTTGAAAGTTTTATATAATAAGGTATATCATAGCCAAAACATGGGAATATATGTCAGTGTTAGAGCACTGGAGTAGTATGTGCAAGGCTATGGGTTCAATCGCCAGCATGGAAAAAAAAGAAAAAGGAAAATAATAATGAAGGGGAAAACTACTTGCAAAATAAAGCTGAGTGCAGAGGCTCATATCTGCAATTCTACCCACATGGGAGGCAGGGTGTAGAAGGATTGTGGTTTGAATCCAACAAGAGCAAAAAGTTTGCACGATACCTTCTAGACCAAGGTAGGTCTGGTGGCATGAGTCTGAAGAGATACTAGACATGACTAGTCATTAGGGAAATGCGAATTCAAACTACAGTGAGATAGCATTTCTTATCTGTGGGGATAGCTATAACTTAAAAATGAAAATGAAAAAGGGAAAGAAAATAGGAATAGTAACTCTTAGTAAGAAGAGTCATGTGTTGCTGATAAGAAAGCAAATGTTGTAGGCACCACGGCAGCCTGGCAGTTTCTTAATATGCTAAACATGTGGTTACCATGTAATAAAACAATTCTTCATATATATATATGTCATATATATATATAACATAAAGATTGTACAAAGATGTTATAGGTTAGTTACTTGCCTTGTAAAGCCCATATGTTAAGTGCATAGTCATCAACCCTGGAATTACTGGGAAGTGATAGAAACTTTGAGCAACAGGGCCTAGTAGACGGAAATTAGGTCACGGAAGAAGCCCCTTCAGGGGTACCGGGACACCAAGCCCTTCCTGTTTCTCTCTTTCTTTCCTGCGATAGAATGAATAGATGATCTGTATGTCACACATTGATACCTCAGGCCCACAGCACTAGGATCAAGTGACCACGAAACAAAATCTCTGGAAGTATGAGCCAAAAATAAAACTTTCCTCTTTTTCAGTTTATTCTCTTGGGTAGTTTGTCACAGTAATAGAAAGCTAACTAACACAACAAATATGCAAACAGAAATTTGTACCTGTATTGTTCATAGCAACACTGTTCATAAAAGCCAAAAGGTAAGAACAGCTCCAAGTGTCCATCACCCAACAATAAATAAAATGCAATCTTTCCATGTAATAGAACAGTATCTGTGATTTTTTAAAAAGGTGGGGTGTTGGACCTGGGTAACTGCAACCGTAGTCACGACACGGGGATGCAGGCGAGTGGACCAATGCGCACTTTATTTCGGGAGGGCCAGGGTTTATAGAGGGTTAGAAATCAACTCACAACTTCCAGGGTAAAAGTTAATACAGCATGATATCCATCTCAAATACAAAAGTTGAGGATGATACTACTGGGAGGAAGAAAACTAATACAAAAGTTTACCTACTACAAAAGGTGGCTACTTCAAAGAGTGTGTACTATTAAGGGCCGAGCTACTTCAAAGATTGTTGACAGAGGAAGAAACCAGTCAAGGCAAAACTTTATCACCTAGCTACTATTTGCTCAAGACTTTGACCAAGAAGTCTCTATTAACTGTGAAGAGACTTCCCTATTTACTGTGAAGAGTCTTTCCTATTTATAGTGAAGAGCTTTCGCTAATGGCAACTTGGTCAAGCAAGTCTCCCAATGGGAGGAGGCTTGGTACAGGGAAAAGGGAGATTCTCATGACAAAGAGTGGTTTCCTTTGGCCTGCAAACACAGGAGACCCTGAACGGGAGATGTTTCCTCATAGGCCTATTAGTTTGCTAATAAGGCATCAGAACTTCTGTGCGGAGGCTAAGTTTTCCACTGGTCAGAGAAGTTATTCTCCCACAGTGGGGCGGAGTGCTCACAGTGAGAATGAACCTCGAAAACACGCTCAATGAAAAAAGTCAAATATTAAAGGTTGCATATGGTATGATTCCATTCATATAAAGTATGAGAATAAGAAAACTGGTAAAGACAAAAAGTTTCCTTATAGTTTCCAAAGGATAAAAAAAAAATGTATGAATTGAAGGAAGTGCTTGCTGGGTATAAAGTTTCTTCTGAGGTGATGAAGATATCTCAGATCTAGATAGAGGTAATGATGGAACACATAAATGCACAGAATCATATAAAGTGGGCAATTTTCATGCTATGTGAAAGAAATGAAAATGTTTTAGACCAGATGCTTATAGATGTAAATGTATTTTGGACTCCTAATTTTATTCCATTGATCTATATGCTGATATTCATACTAGCGAAAACTTTTTTGTTTTATCTCAAGAGTTTTCTTAACTTTTTCAATAAATAGCATCATATGCTTGTTTATTACCAGCAAGGTATTACAATAAAGTGTTACAATTTTTAATCCAGTTCTACTCAAAATTCTAACCTTATTTTGAGAATTGCCTTAAACCATTCCCTAAAACTTCATAAATACACTTTTTTGTCCTCTTTCGGGTTTTTCAAAAATTTGTAATTTATCAAGGTAATACTCCTACCACAGTAAGAATAAACTCCACCTTGTCTTATCAGTAGATTGTGTTTTGATTATTTTTTTAAGCAAAGTAGCATGAGATGATCTTTCAGGGCTATGGCTAGAACTAATAAGAGCTCATCATTAGCATGTTCCAAGCCCAGAGACAGCGCTGTCCTCAGAGGACTCCAATTGGTGTAGAAAGGGTAGCTCTCGTCATCATATCAGGGAGGTAAAATATTGTGTTGGTCACACTGTGAATAATTTGGGGGAGCTCTCAAATGTCAGATGTATTTTGTCTCTTGGTAGTTACAAACTAGTTCTAGAAATCCTTTCTTACCTGGTAAAATTTGGAAAAAAAAAAAAAAAACACATTTACCCATGGGGGAAAAGTGCTCTATGCCACTAATAATACTTGTGTTTGTCTGTCCTTGTCAAAGTTATTATAATATTATATTAATGAGCAAGTTCTTAAGGAAAGCAATGGATGTAAGCACCCCACACCCCCACCTCTACCTAAAAAGGGCTTCACAAGCTGATCTCAGGTTTGAAAGTCTCTTCACAGACTGACATCTTCGAACATATTTTCCCCTATGTCACTTAAAACTTCTTGTGAACTTGCCTCCATCTTTCTGTTGTTCTTATTGTTTACTCTTTGTGGGGGTTTGGTTTTGTTTTTGCCAGTCTTGCAGACTGAATTCTGGGCCTGGCCACTGTCCTCGAGCTTCTTTTGTTCAAGGCTAGCACTCTCCACTTAAGCCACAGAGCCACTTTCAGCTTTCTCTGTTAATGTGGTACGGAGGAATTGAACCCAGGGCTTCATGCATGCTAGGCAAGCACTCTACCACTAAGCCACATTCTCAGCCCCTGCCCCACATGTGTTAAGCAAGCCATTTACCAATTCAGACATGCCACCAGCCTTATTTCTTTCTTGTTATTTTTGTAATCCATTCTGTCAATCTCTATTTTTCTGACTGGAGTTTAAGCCACTTATATTGACTTCTGTTTTTTTTTTTGTTGTTGTTGTTGTTGTTTTTGGCCAGTCCTGGGGCGTGGACTCAGGGCCTGAGCACTGTCCCTGGCTTCTTCTTGCTCAAGGCTAGCACTCTGCCACTTGAGCCACAGCGCCACTTCTGGCCATTTTCTGTATATGTGGTGCTGGGGAATCGAACCCAGGGCCTCATGTATACGAGGCAAGCACTCTTGCCACTAGGCCATATCCCCAGCCCCAAAGAAGACATTTATTTATTTATTGCCAGTCCTAGGCCTTGGACTCAGGTCCTGAGCACTGTCCCTGACTTCTCTTTTTTGCTCAAGGCTAGCACTCTGCCACTTGAGCCACAGTGCCACTTCTGGCCGTTTTCTATATATGTGGTGCTGGGGAATCAAACCCAGGGCTTCATGTATGCGAGCCAAGCACACTACCGCTAGGCCACATTCCCAGCTAAGCCACTTATATATAATCATTAATATGGTTGAACTTGTTTCTACCATTTATTTTGTACATCTTTTATATTTCTTCTTGTCCATTTTCTATATACATTTTAGAATAATTTTGACAACTCCTATAAAACTCTTTTTGAGGCTTTAACTCAATGAGATCTCACTGAAACTGTTGATCAAATTTAGCAGTCTTCTATCTATGAACGTGGTATATAATTCCACTTATTTAGCTTTTGACAAAAGTATTATTATCTAGCCTTGAGACTCATAGATTTGTTTCTATAATATTTTATAAGCTGAAATTTCAAGTTGTAAGTCTAGTATATAGATATTCCAGTATATGTTTCTAGAATATAGAAACAAATATATAGTATCTAGAAATAGAATTTACTTCATTAATCTGTCCAGAAACCTGTGTCAGCCCTAGTTTCGGGTTTGTAGATTCAGAATCTGGACATTGACAATCATACCATTTAAAAATACATTTTGGGGCTGGGGATATAGCCTAGTGGCAAGAGTACCTGCCTCGGATACACGAGGCCCTAGGTTCGATTCCCCAGCACCACATATACAGAAAACGGCCAGAAGCGGCGCTGTGGCTCAAGCGGCAGAGTGCTAGCCTTGAGCGGGAAGAAGCCAGGGACAGTGCTCAGGCCCCGAGTCCAAGGCCCAGGACTGGCAAAAAAAAAAAAAATACATTTTTACTTCATCCTCATTTTTTATTTTTAAAACTATTTTTGCCAGTACCAGGGTTTGAACTCAGGGCTTTGCTGTTGCTAGTGCTCTACCATTAAAGCCACTCCTCAGTTCATCCTCTCCTACTTAAAATACTTCACCATTTTATCAAGCCTTTGTCTTGCATTTTACACTTTAAATCATGTATTGGTATAGATCCAATACTTGGCTGCAATCTCATAAATTGCTGAAGCACTCATCTTGCTCTTGAGTTTGTATAAATTTTCTCTTGAGATATCCAAATCTTTCTAGTAATCAGTTTCTTGAGATGAATTTGTTGGTTTTTAAGAGTCTGGACTCAATCCTTAGGTGAATCATTATTACATTTACCATTATAGTGAAAGCAATATGATATGCTAATAAGCCACAATCTATGAATTGTCTGTCTTTGCGTAAATAATACCCAAGTCCTGTCAGAAGGGATCGTTTTGTTTGTTTGTTTGGGGTAGGGAGGGGGGTTGTTGCTATTTTGGTTTGCTTGGTTTGGGTGTTTTGTTGCTTTCTTTTGCAAACCAGGATTTTTCACTCAGGACCTCTTGCTCTTGCTCACAACTCTCTTGTCACTCGCCACTCGAGCCACATCCCTAGCTTGACTTTTTGTTATTTAATTGAAGATAGAGTCTCACAGACTTTTGTACCCAAGCTGGCTTGAAACTATGATCCTATTATGGCAGACTCAAACCATGATCCTATTATGGCAGACTCAAGTACCTAGGATTGCAAGCCCACGCCACCAGTGCCTAGCGCATAAGGGAGAGTTTTATAAGCAGAGATTTGCAGTGTTTTGAGGCCGTCTCACTGCTATAGATCTTACGAAAAAGAAAAATTATTTCTCTCTTTCTTTGGATCTACAAATTACATTGCTTGGTGCCAGACCATGAATGAGACCAAAATGTTATTACACTGTTTGACAACTCCTGAGGAGTATTTTATCAGAAAACAGATCATTAGGTGCTATTCAATGACTAGGATTGGATTTGTGGTATAAAAGCCTACTGGGTAGAGATTTGTTACCTTGGTCAATATGGCACTAGACATTACCTAGGGTGTGTTTTAGAAAATAAATTCTACCTCTTGCAAGGAACTCTTTAGATAATTTAAACAGAAAAACTAGTGCTCAATTTGAGATCCAAGCCCTGTCTATGCAAAGGGAATTCTGGGCTGCTTTCGCTTCTCATAAATTCTCTCCAATATATGCTTTACAAAAGGACCAGAAATATTGGAGGATTTTCCATTCTATGTTTCAAAGAATAGCAGAAGTGTTAGACAATGCCATCTGGGCTATTGAACTACTTGCCCGGGATGTTCATAAAATTGGACTGGCAGTGTTTCAGAATAGAACTATGTAGATGTAATATTGGCCTTTCAAATAGTAACATATGTTGTTTAAAGGAAAGAATGTCGTGCTTATATGTCTGCAAGACATCTCTGAAATCTTTAATAATCCTAAAACTATGGAGAAAGAAAACAGAAAAGTGGTAGCTTCAAATTGGGGGTTATATTTGTTCTGTTGGCTTGATTTTGGTATTCTTGCTTCCTGATGAAAAGTGAACCTCAAATTCTAAGCACAATCCTTCTGTCAGCATTTTTCTGTGAGGTAACACTGAGCTATTTTGCTGTGCTCAGTGCTGCTTGCATAGCCATGAAGTGATTAAACAAAGAATCTTACTAAAACATGACGAAATTAACATACAAATGCTCTCTTGTGTAATGTTCACAAGAAGCCTATAACATAGTTATTGTGTGTGTGTGTGTGTGTGTGTGTGTGTGTGTGTGTGTGTGTGTGTGTGTAGCTACACCTCCACTTTAGCTTCTTGGTGGTTAATTAGATTTGAGTCTCATGACCATTCCTGCTCAGATTGGCTTCAGATGGCGCGCCTCCGATCTCAGCCTTCTGAGGAGCTAGGAATGTGAGCATACACTGCCAGCACTTGGCAAAGGTTACTATATTTTGCAGGTTACAAATTAGCACTGAAATTCAGACAGTTCATATTTTGCTTGAAAGTAATAGGAACTAGTGTTTAAACCTGGTTAGCTCTAAAGTCTAAGCTCAGAATGTTGTACAACTATATCATGTTTAGTGTCTGAAATGTATCAGGCCATTGTATGAAAAGTGACAGAGGAAATGTAGATGGAGAGTGAGAGGCAATGAAAAGTTAGTTGATCATTGACTGCCTTTTCATTTTAACACCTGAAAGGAGCCGATGGAAGAAATCGGACTGCATTCTTCAGTCTTATTGAAGAATGTTTTCCTAAAGAATATCCCAAAGTCTAGGAGTGATGGCTTAAGCCTACAAGCTGAGCTGCTTGGAAGGAAGAGGCACCCTTGCTAATTGACATTAATGTTTGAGACTACCCTGGGCAAAAAAAATTTGCAAGACTGCATTTCAACCAATAACTAGACATGGTGGTGTGCACACGTATCTCACTGATGGCAAGATGCATTGATTGAAGGACAGCAGTCTAGATCAGTCAGGGCATAAAGCCAGACCCTACCTGTATAGTCACCAATACTGAAAGGGGCTCAAGTGGTAGAGTGTCTGCCCAGCAAACAGAAATCCTTGCGTTCAATCCTCTGCATAAAAGAAGGAGGAAGTGGGGGAGAGAGGTCCTAAAGGTTAGATAATTCTGTGGCCTGGACCCTTATAAAAAAAAAATCTAATGTTTTCTTCTGCCTCCCACCAACACATACAGGTGAATTGGGCTTATTAAAATGGAGTCATTTAGCAACCAATTGGGGGCAGGAAAAAAAATGAAATATGCAGGGAAAGTAAACTGAAAAGAATTCGATTGCTAGCAGTTGTATCCACGAATGTTTAAGATTCAGTTCAAGCATGTTGTGTACTACTTTGTTTATTCTAGGTGGCATCAGCAATGTTGCTGTAGCGTCTGGAGTTAGGCTTAAGTGTAAAGAGGCTCTGATTTCAATGTGAGTGCTTCAGGACAAAAGACAGCAATTAAAAGAAGCAACTCCAACAACCATTTGTTTGAAACACCAACCTGAACAAGGGTAATGTTAACATAAACAACCCCAGGTATGACCTCCATTAGAATACCATGCCTCATATAGGCTTATTGCAAACCTTGAGCCCTTCTTGTTAAAACTGTAGAGTTCCTCAGCAGGAATGGTATCATTCCGAATCACTGCTGTTAATATACCTACTTATTATCCAAACAACACTGAAACAAGAGACCTGAATTTCAGTGTTTTAGGTGGTACTTCCTGCTGCCAGGAGGTGGTGTGTTTTACTTAGGAGACACCTAACCAGAGTTGCATTGCAATTTCAAATCAAAACATGCTAGTGACTGAGACAGTAGGCAAGAGAATTCTGTTGGTAACAGACAATCTACATTTCCTAAAATGTACTTTGAAGTTCTGGAAAACTAATATATGAAACATTTTACTGAACACATGACGACAAGTCCATTTGGAAATTTATTAGTACTGTTAGCATCAGAGTAGATGCTTGACAAATACATTTTAATCTGAGAGTCACACATTGGCAAGGCCTATATATTTATTTTATACTAATATACTTGTTATCATTTACAAAAGATGATTAGTAACATGGACTAATTTATTTTGAAATCATAGGATGAAAACTCTGTAGCATTTATGCCATAAGCGGCAGAAGTGTGTGCTCCTAAATATACTAATATTTCTGAAAATTATAGAAGAACATAGTCACAGAAGAGAATAATCAACATAGAGAAGATAAGAAAAAGAGAAGGAAGATATGAAAACAAACTTGATGCAAATATGCATGCAAAGACAAAGTCATGAGAAAGGGATGATAAAATTGATCAATCAGGAAAATAGGTTGGGGTTGTGTATACTTGGAATTCCCACATTCAAGAGGCTGAGGCAGAAGGATGGTGAGTTCAAGGCTACCCTGCTCATAATAAAAATATTCACTGGGGAAAAAGAATTACCAGGAGCTGCCATAATATAGGCCAAATTTTTGCTTCATGTGTTAATAGATGAGTCAAAGAATCTGAGAGGCAGCCAGATTACTGAACATACTACATATTCATATATGTATATACACAATACATATATGTACATATATACATACGTATATACATGCATATGTATATGCAATATGTACATATATGTATATGTGCAATATACGCACATATATGTGTGTGTAATATTATATATATTATAGCTGAGCCCCTGGAACTTTACTCAGAAAATTCCTACATATGTCAATAAGTTCAAGTTTTTCTCCTATTCTTTCCTGTAGTAGTTTCAAGATTTCAACTCTGATTTGGGGGTCTTGATCTGCTTTGAATTGATATTAATGCAAGGATTGATATTAGACAAGGACCCAATTTTAAGTCTGCATATCGATGTTCAGCTTTTCCAACACCATTTGTTGAAGTGCCTGTCTTTATTTCAGTATGTATTTTTGGCTCCATTGTCAAATATCAGACATCTGTAAGTATATGGTTTTATTTCTGGGTCTTCCAGTCTATTTCACTGGTCTTCAGACCTGTTTTTATGTCAGTACCAAGCTGTTTTTATTATAGCTCTGCAGTAATGTTTGAGGTCTGCAATTGTGATAACACCAGCATTGCTTTGTTTTGTTTTGTTTTTTGCTCAAATTTGCTTTGACTATTTGGGGTCTTGGATTGTTTTCTCTTTCTCTGGTGACCAATAACAATGGGGTTTTTTTTTAATGGGGATTGCATTAAATTTGTAGATTGCCTTTGGCAGTTTGGTTGTTACTGCTGATCTATTAATATGGGAGGTCTTTCCACTTCCTGGTGCCTTCTTCAATTTCTTTCTCCAGAGTTTTATAGTTTTTGCAATAGAAGTCTGTGATTTCCTTAGGTTACAAACATACATGATAACATATACAGGGTTCTATGCATATACACACAAAAACACTGACGAATGGAGGGTATGCTTAAGAGAGGAATCTAGTAGTGTGATTTCTCTGAACTAACAAACCGATTAATAAAATGAATACCAGAATAAAAAAAATATTGGGGGCACAATAAGAGGAAGACACAGAAATGGAGAGAGGAAAGGTGAACAAATGCAGTCATTATATTCGATGTACATGTATAAAGTTCAAACTATGTAACTTAAGGGTAGGAATGGGGAGGTAGAGATAACATTGATCAGGATGCATTGTACTCATATCTTGACTTACAGCGGCAAGAAAATGTTAGTCTTATTTTTGGCTATAGATGAAGTTAATGGGAACAGGAAAGCAAAGAGGAGAAAAATTCCATTAGTAATGATTCACATTTTCTGTGGATTTGTTTCTAAGTTAATTCAGATTACTGAAGGGGTTATTGGAAATAAAATAAGCTCTTTTGCCTCTTTCTTGTTTTTGTAGCTTTTATTAAATGAAATACTTACATAGTGCATAGCCTATGGATTTAAACATCCTGGGGTGAATATTTTACAAAGTTTGTAAATCTGTGTTTTCTCAACCTCCTTGATGTTGTCAATTCATGTTTATTGAAGATCTTTTTGTTCGTGAAATGCTGTACCATTGGTTGTGGATTGTGTTCCAAATCACCTACATTTAGTCTAGGGGGAAAAAGGAACAGTCATATGGTAATTTACTGGGTATGCTACTCAATAAACACACACCAGCTCTAGACAATTTATACAATTAAATCTGGCTAATTTTCTGGGGGGGAAATCATGAATGATCTTATAATGTTCTCCACTGCAGATGAGAAATGAACTCATTGGTCTGACTGAAGACTGGGCAGTGGGTGAAGAAATCAAGACTCCTAAGAGAGGACTAAGGAGAAGTCAGAAGATATTTTTTTTTTTTGGCCAGTCCTGGGCCTTGAACTCAGGGCCTGAGCACTGTCCCTGGCTTCCTTTTGCTCAAGGCTAGCACTCTGCCACTTGAGCCGCAGCGCCCCTTCTGGCCGTTGTCTGTATATGTGGTGCTGGGGAATCGAACCCAGGGCCTCATGTATACGAGGCAAGCGCTCTTGCCACTAGGCCATATCCTCAGCCCAGAAGATATTTTTTTTAATGTGCCTATTATGTTGTATATTTATACACAAATATATATTAGGCATTTTATATACGTAATTTCATACTGTATCATACACACACACATCTTTCTTTTAACCATATATAAAATTTTATCTATTGGGGTTCTTTTCAAATGAAATTTGAGAATATTCAACTTGCGGTTTCGTGTCAACTGAAGAATTTATTTTGAATTTTTGGGTCACAGTTCCAGTTGTCTGTTAGCTAACTGGAGATAACAATCTCATGGACTTTTCTGCCTGGGATGGCTTTGAACCCCGATTCTCAGATCTCAGCCTCCTGAGTAGTGGCCACCGGTGCAGGCCACCAGCACCCGGCTGCAACTTAAGATATTTTGTAAATCAAGTTAAGAATTTAATACCTGTGAAGGAAGAAATTTATCGGTAGGAAGGTCTCAAGAATTTTAAGGGACGTGGAAATATATGATTTAATTTCTTCCTTCAATGAACTCCAAGAAGATAGATGTTTAATGGGGACAAAGTGAAAGCATGGAATATGAAACAATGTGTTATGAGTGATACAATGTCCTAACTATATAATTATTAGTGGACTGATGAATTGACATAGTCTATCAGATGCTACATTTATACATTTCTGAAACGTGATTCTGTATCCAGAATGTGTTAAATTTCTAACGATCCTCCTTTAAAAACAAAATTACAAAAGTAAAATGTTTTATATGAAATGGTTATAACGCAAAAGAAAAGTTCTATCTTACTATGCCTATTTGCCAACCACTTCGTCTGCTGTATGTACACTTACTTAAAAAGGGTATTTGTAAACCTGAGAAAATCAGTGTGTCATGTCAAGTTGATTTTCACTCCTTTGGGGCCAGCAATGTTAGTAGATCAAATCCCAAAATATCATAACTTAACCATTTCCTTACCGGCGGACACAGATCACCTGTTTTCCACTGTGGTGGGGGAAAAATAGTACATTACTTAATAAATATCCTTTTATCCTCATTGTGTCAGATATTCCTGGAAATCTAGCAAATCTTTCCAATTCTGGTTTTTGACAGAGGCTAACAGAGCCCTGTTAGAGGTGAGCGTGATGGGTGCCCCTGTCAATCACAGACGTAAAAGTTAAGAGTTGAGTGTCTGCCTCCACTTCTGCCTCCCTAAGTCTTTCCTTTAGGTTTTGGTTCCCTTGGTTTCCTAAAGCTCCCCAGATGCATCCCTTCAGAAGATTAAGACATTTGGGATAAAAAATATATTGTGTTCTTTGGTTAAAAAAAAAAAAAAAGGTCTGGCAAGATCATCTTGAGTCGTGGAAAGAGGGCTGTCTGGACACTGACTCTCCAGTGTTTCAGCTGGGGATCTGGGCTGATCCATCACCTGGGATTGGAGTGGTGGGTGGGCGCACTGGGCTCTGGTCTTCCTCTCACACAGAAGGGCTTGGGGGGGGGGGAGGGTGTGAACTCCCAGGGGCTGGGGGGGTGATGGTAGGAACTCCCAGGGGGTGGGGGCCAAGGGTGTGAACTCCCAGGGGGTGCTGGGGAGGGTGGGAACTCCCAGGGGGTGGGGATGTGAACTCCTAAGGGGTGGGGGGGAGGGTGTGGAACTCCTACGGGGGGGGGGGGGAGGGTGTGAACTCCCAGGGGGTGCGGGGGGGGGGGAGGGGAGGGTGTGAACTCCCAGGGGGTGGGGGGTGTGAACTCCCTGGTGGGGGGGGTAAAGGTGGGAACTCCCAGGGGGTGGGGGCCGAGGGTGGGAACTCCCGGGGGGGGGGGGTGAACTCCCCAGCAGGCAGGACCGGGGAAGGTCAGGAATACTGAGTGCGGGATTCCAGCTGGGTCTCGCGTTCCCTCCGAGCTGCGGGAGCTGGGGCGCCGGGAACCCCAGCGGGCTGCGGGGCCGCCGGCCAGGGCTCCCGCAGGGTGGTGGAGCCCGCGGGCCGCCCGGGGGCGGGGGCTGCGTGGGAAAGCAGCCGACCCCCCGCCCAGCCCGGGGGCAGACCGCTCCGGAGACCCGGGGAGCCGGGGCGGACAGCCCGGGACCGGAACCTGCGCGACCTCAGCACCGGGGGGCGACGGTCGGGCTATCAGACAGTAAAACCCATAGGGGGAGGCAAGGGATGCGACAGCCACGTGTGAATGAGGGAGGGGGAGGGGGAGGGGGAGGGGGAGGGGGAGGGAGGGAGGGAGGAAAAAAGGAAGAGAAAGAGAAAATCGGAGCAGGAAAAGCAGGCGGGCGCGCGGCCCCTCCCGGAGCGCGACGAGGAGGCGCGCCCGGCCCCGCCCCTCGCCCCGCCCCCTCGCCCCGCCCCCTCGCGTCACGCCCCGCCCCGCCCCGCCCCGCAGCCACTTCCGGGTCGCCAGCGGAAGTGAGCGATTTGAATCGCCGGAGCCGTTGGTCGGGTCAGCGGCCGGTGGGCGTCGGGCCGGGCAGCGGGATCCGCGCGCGACGCGGGGAACGGCGGCCGCCGGGCAGGCTGAGGCTGAGGCTGAGGCTGGGCGCGCGGGGTAACGGCGCGGGCCGGGGAGAGGAACGGGCCCAACGGAAGGAGGCGACGGAGCGGGCCGCACGGCCGGACGCAGTGGGTAGCGGCGCCTGGCCGGGGGGAGGGGGGGCTCCGGAGCGCCTCGCCGGGGACCGGGCTGCCCGGTGCGGAGGCCGGGGCCCGGCGGGGTGCCCCGGGGTGCCTCGAGGGGATCCCCGCCCCGGGCCCGGGCGCCGTCTGACCCTCCCCGTTGTCCCCCCCCCCCCCCCTCTCTCCAGGGCTTCCCTTCCTCTGGCTCGGACGCGGATGTCTCCACGGCCGGCGGCGCTCGGGGGACTCGCCATCGCAGGTAGGACCGGTGCCCGGGGGGTGCCCGGGGGTGCCCGGGGCAGGGACGGGATCCCCGGCCCGGCTCCCCGAACTCCTCCCCTCCCGCCAGACCGGGTGGCGGAGCCCTCGGACGGTGACAGCCCTGCAAGCCGCCCGCCCGGCCGGGCCGGGGGATTTAAAGGGAAACCCGAGCCCCCTTTGTTTGCATGGGGAAACCCGGCAATTTTCTTTGACGGTTGACTTTTCCCCCGGGTCCCTCGCGTGGCTGAAAAGGAGACACAAAGCGCGGGGTGGGTGGGTTGGGGGGGGTGGGGGGGACTTGCTCATTTCCACCGCCCACCCGCCCGCGCAGCCCGGCCCCGCGGGGTCCCCGCCGGCTAACAATGGGGACGAGGTCGGGGCCCCGGCCCGGCCCGCTCCGCTCCGCTCGGGCGGCCGGGGGAGTCGCGGGGAGCCGTCGGGGGCCCGGATGGGGGTGGGGGGGGCTGTGATGTCTGCGGGCGCCCCTCGGGTTGCCCTTTTCCTCGCTCCTCCTTTCTTCTTGTCTGTCTGTATTCTGAATTGATTTCCCTCTGGAAGTTTCTTTCTCCGTCTCCCTTCCCCCCCTCCTTCCTTCCTTTTCCCACCTCACTCGTGGTGAGGATGAGCTGCGCTCCTGCAGACCACACAATAAACTCATTCCTCTCCGAATAGGAAGTGGAAGCCGGGAGTACGTACGTGTTGTTAATAGTTTCGCCTATTATAGTGGCCAACTTGTGAGACCAGTTTGATGTACTGCCCTACAGGAAAAGAGAGTTTCTTTTTAAGTATTTGCAGTATAAATAATTATGTGAACATTTTTTTTTTTGTTCCCCGAGTGGCACTTAAGATTCAGAATACAAGCATTCCTTGATGTGGTAGGTGCTATTCTTCCCTCCCTCCATTCCTGCTTAATAAACTTTTCAATATGCACTAGGAAGAAAAGGTTTCAAGAGGAGCTTATTTGGGATCGTTGAGATATAACTATTTTCATAAAACTGCAACCATCCTTCCCAAGGATTGCAAGCATCCACTCATTTCAAGATAATGCTGCTTGCAAATAATTATCTTTTTGATTGGCTTCTACACCCGAATTTGCTTTTCCCTACCTGGGACTGTTGTTGTTCATTTGATTTCCTCAGTCTACTTATGTCAGTGAGTTTCATACTTGATTGTTAAAGGTTTGGAAATGCTGATTTCTAAACTTGGAATCAGTTAGGGCACAAGGTTGTGTTGAAAAATCTGCATATTTAACTGAAAGGCAAGGAAATCTTAAGAGTTTTTAAAACATTGGCTTAGTCTGCCCTATAAAAATGTTGTTATATAACTGGTTAAATGTTGAAAACAGATTGCTATGGTTTGAATCCATTCCATTATCTGACAGGGGTGAGAGCCTGAGAAGGCTGTTTAACCTCTCATATTATCTCTTATAGAGTTGCTAAATGTTGTACAAATCATATTACGTATATAATCATTTGTTTTCATGATATCACTGAATTACAGTTGTATCTACTATAGACATAATTTTCACATAACAAAATAGAATTTCAATAATTTGTTTTAATATAATCAATAAAGTGTTTAAGATTGTTAACTTAGGTTTAACCCCAAAACATGCCATTTATTAATTTTAGTGTACATTCGTTGTACAAAGGGATTTCAGTATTTTTCTATATAGGCACATAATGTGTTTTGGTCATACTCACCCTTTTACATTTTCTTACTCCTTACTCTTATAAACCAACTTTAATAGGTTTTATTCTATTTCCATGAATTCATATAAAGTACTTAAATATCATTATTGACGCTCTTTATCCTTTTGTTTTTACCCTCTCCATCCAGCTGTTACCTACTCCCAAACAACTCCCATTTTATATTTGTCTCTTTTTTTTTAAGATTTGTCTTTCACAGTCTGGCTTATTTTTCTTAACATGATTAACTCCCATTTTCCTCCAAACAGCATAATTTCATTATTCATTATGGCTGTATGTATGTGTGTGTGCGTGTGTGTGTGTGTGTGTATATATATATATATATATATATATATACCATATTTTCTTTCCTCATCAGTTAGTGAGTAGTCTAATTTAATATGTTGGCTATTATGAATAGAGGTGCTATACATGAACATTAGAGTGCAAGTAGCTATTGTATGATGACAAATTCCTCTGGTTATGTCCCAGGGAACATATGGTAGTTCTGTATTGAATATTTTGAAGAGTCTCCACATTGGTTTTCATAGTGGCTACATTAATTTACATTTCCAGCAACAGTGTACAGGGGTCCTGTTACCCTGGATCCTGGCCAGTATTTGTTTTCTTAAATTATTGCCATTCTGATAAATGAGATGGATCTCAGTGTTATTTTGATTTGCATTTCTTATCTTTTTTGAAATCTACTGTAGTACTTTTTGCCTATCTGCAGTCTCCTCCAAGTGTTGAGACATAAAAGTTTCTAATAGCTTCCTACTATCTACAATATGTAATTCAAATCTCAGCTTTTTTCTTTCTTTACTAATTCCTTCATAGTCTTGTTTCTTGATTCTGTTTCCAAGCGATATGTAGTTTTTACGCTTTAGGAATATGAAAAAGTAAGTATTAAAACTGTAAGCTCGGAAGACATTTCAAGTGAGAAAGAAATCATGAGCAGCATTTGTTAATATTCATAAAATTCCAAAAGCTTTATATACATTTTTCTCACTTAATTCTTATAACCATTTTATTATTATACCATGATAAGATGAGGAAATGAGAGGTATCAAAATATTTAGTAACTTGAAGACATTTTTAAACTGGCTAAAGTGATTAGAAAATATGCTTAGCAGGTGAAAAACCCTGAGTTCAAATTCTTGTACTGCCCAGAATGTTTATATTTGATTTCCTTCTGGAGCTGTTTAATTTTTTTTAAATGATGAGCAATATATGTTAAGCGTACTTAAAAGGTCGTTTACTTCTTTAAATGTTAGGGAATTAAAAACCAAATCTGTCTTTTCACTTTCAACAATTAAGTCTAGCCTCCTTGGCTCCATCCTTTTTTGCAAAAATCCTGCCCAATAATATAGGGTCATCATTGTAAAAACCAGTGGGTTGGTCTGTAAGGTATACAGTGTTAATGTGCTCCTATTGTTATTCCAGAAAAAATAAAAGTATTTGGTTCAGATATGGATGGATGGATGGATGGATGGATGGATGGATGGATGGATAGATAGATAATGTCTATACAGATACAGATAGATAGATAATGCAATCTAGACCATTAATGTGATCTTGATTTTTGAAGTTGGAATACTATAAAACTTTGAAATTCAAGCTTCAAAGTTTGGGGCGCTTTATGTATTGGAAAGAAATTGGAATCAAAGAAACATGAACAGTGGACATAGGAAGCCAGTATGTACAAACTAAGGGGAACTTATTAACTGAGGGTTATATACTTAAGTCAGTGTAAATTTGCAACTCAATATGAATTTGTAGCTTTATTGTTTTTCCTTTTAATGTAAAGAAATGGTGGTAAGTCCAAATATGGCAAGAGATATCACTCAAGTAGTAGAATGCCTGCCTTGGAAGTATAAGGTCCTGAGGGCAAACCCAGTCCTACCAAGAAAGTTAAAAGTGGCAGTTTTTAAAATTTGCCTCATGTTGTGATAGGTATCAGTAGACTGTGGGTTCTGCATCAGAAATGCAACTAATCACTGGAAAAAACTGCACTGATGTGAAACATGTAGACTCTTTTTCTTCTTATTCCCTAAACAATAGGGTATGTTGACATAGTATTTGTAAGTAACTTAGAAATGATATAAAGTCTATTGGAAGTTATAGTTAGGTTATTTGCAACTATTGCATTACTTTATAAAAGAGAATTGAAGCCAGGCGCTGTGGCTTTAACTGTAATCCTAGCTACTCAAGAGGCTGAGATCTGAGGTCATGGTTCAAAGCCATCCCTGACAGGAATGTCCCTGAGATTCTTTATCTCCAGTTAAGCACCAAAAAGCCAGAAGTAGAGCTGAGGACCAAGTGGTAGAATGCCA
The DNA here is from genome assembly GCF_023159225.1 of Perognathus longimembris pacificus. Classification (NCBI taxonomy): domain Eukaryota; kingdom Metazoa; phylum Chordata; class Mammalia; order Rodentia; family Heteromyidae; genus Perognathus; species Perognathus longimembris. Next base: position 6,366,039 of record NC_063174.1, read on the forward strand.
GTATTGAGCACAAAACCTTAGAAACAGCACCTAGATTCTGAGTTCAAGCCCCAGGATTGACACCAAAAGTAAAAATAATTGGACATGTAGAAGTTTTGTTATATTCTAGTGGGATGGGAGGTTCATCTGAAACTAATCCCCCAGGGATATCATGAAGATAACAGTATTTTATTTTTCATTTTGTGTATCAATTAATAGACAGTTGAGTGTTTGTATCTTTTTACTGGTTGATTGGTTAGCTGGAGAGTTTCTTGGATTTACTTGCCCACCCTGGCTTTGAAACTGGATCATTAGAGCTCAGCCTCCTAAGTACCTAGTATTACAGGAGTGGACTCTTGGTGCCTACCTCTGCTTAAGCTTTTGTTGTCATGTCTAACCGTTTTTTATTGGGCATTTTACATTTAATCTGTTTTGAGTTAATTTTCTTTTTACATGATGAGATTAGGGTGTCTAACTTCATTTCTTTTTTCATTGTCCTGGTCTTGGAGGTTGAACTTAGGGGCTGGGTGCTGTCCCTGAGCTTTTGTACTCAGGCTACTGTTTTACCACTGGAGCCACAGCTCATTTTGTCTTTTTGATGGTTAATTCAAAATAAAAGTCTCAAAGACTTTCCTTCCCGGGCTGACTTCTAACTTTGACCTTTTGTTCTCAGTATCCTGAGGAGTTGGGATACAGGCGTGAGCTACCAGCCCCTGCTTCATTTCTTTTATGTGCCTTCCTACCATCACAGTTACTGGAGATTGTACATTTCCCCTCTGGTCTTGAAAATCAGTGGACCACACATGTGTTTATTTCCATACTCATCTTTTCTACTGCTTTATATATCTATCCTTAGGCCAGGACCATACCGGTTTGATTACTACAAATTTTTACTTTGCCTTTGCCTTTTTAGAGATTGTTCTGACAAGTTATAGTTCCTTGTAATGCCATATTTTAGACAATAGCGCATTAGGATTTTCTCAGCCTTGTTTTATAGTTTTCAGTACTCAGATGTTGCACCTCCTTGCTTAACTTTATTACTATACTTTTGTAAATAGGATTAATTTTAATCTTTCCGAATTGTGACGTAATGTCAAATAGAAATACATACAGCACAGGTTGTGTTGTTATCTTATATCCTGTAACTTTGCTATATTCACTTATTAGCTACTAACAGTTTCTTTTTTTTTGGGGGGGGGGGCCAATCCTGGGCCTTGGACTCAGGGCCTGAGCACTGTCCCTGGCCTCTTCTTGCTCAAGGCTAGCACTCTGCCACTTGAGCCACAGCGCCCCTCTGGCTGTTTTCCATATATGTGGTGCTGGGGAATCCAACTGAGAGCTTCATGTGTAGGAGGCAAGCACTCTTGCCACTAGGCCATACTCCCAGTCCTACTAACAGTTTCTTGTTTTTGTCTTTTGTAAATACTTCAGGGTTTTTCTACACACCAATGCTTCTGTGAATAATTACTTCTCTCAATTTGTATACATTTTATTTTCTTGCCTTATTCTTAGAATTTCTAGTATGATGAATAAGAAGTGATGAGTTGAGATCTTTGTTTTGTTTCAGTACTTTAGGTAGAAAACTTTAGCCTTGAGTATGTTGTGTTTTTTCAAGCTTTGTCTTGCTGAGAATAAACAGGATCCTAAATTGTTGAGTTGTTTTTTGTTTGGTTTTTGCCAGTCCTGGGGCTTTGGACTCAAGGCCTGAGCACTGTCCCTGGCTTCTTTTTGCTCAAGGCTAGCATTCTACCTCTTGAGCCACAGCACCACTTCTGGCTTTTCTGTTTATGTGGTGCTAAGGAATCGAACCCAGGGCTTCATGCCTGCTAGGCAAGCATTATACCCATTCCCAGCCCCCATTGTGAACTTTTTTGTTCAGGCTGGCATAGAACCTTACCCCCTTATCTCTGTTTCCCTTGTAGGTAGAATATCATGTGCACATCAGTGTACCAAGTTAAAGTCTAACAACCTAGTGTGAATACATGCCATTTAGCTTTCATAATACATAAAAATTATACTCAACATCTTAATGTTGTTTTGACAAATGACATTCTTTTAAATTTGTGCCTATTTACTACTTACTTTTTTCCTCAAACTAATATCCAAATACCTTAGTATGGTACCTTTGTTGAAAAGCAAATATTTGAGCTTGTTTCTGACCTTTATATTATAATCTCTTCTTGTTCATATATCTCGTCTTGATTTATTTGGTTCTGTAGAAAGTCATGTCCTTTTAAGAACTACTTTTGCTACTATTGGGCCATTGCATTTTTATGTATATTTTAGAATCAGCTTGTCAATTTCTACCAGAGAGAGAGAGCAAGCCAGCTAGCCCTGTTGGGGACTTTGTGATTGTGTTAAACTGACATCCTAACACCAATCAGTGAACATTGTCTCTTCATTTATGTAATTCTTAAACTTATCTCAGTAGTAGTGTTTTGTAGTTTGGAGAGTAACATACTTTTATACATCTTTTAGTAAATTCTTACCTATTGTGACCAGAATTTTTTAAAATTTCATTTTCTGGGTGTTTTTTTTTTGTCACTGTTAGGCAGAAATATAATTGATTTTTACCTACTTGTCTTGTTTAAAAACGTTCTAAATTCACCTAATTTAGTAAATTTTTGTAGGATTGTTCTACCCACATGACTATGGATAAACATGATTTAACTTCAGGTGTCATTTCTTTTTTTGTTGGGTTGAGAAATCTGCTTCTATTGAGATGACAATGTTCTTCTGTTAATATGAGTATATCTTAATTCTGAAGGTATTCTTTCCACCTTTACATTCTTGAGATTAACCCAATTATATTGTCTTTATTATTTTAATTTTAAAATATAGCTATTCGAAGGAATGAAAGAGGGAACAGATGTTACTATACAAAAGGAAAGTAATGTACATATCATCTGAAATGGAGGAAATAATTTTATTGTTAAAGTTCATAGACTTCGTAAGCTATCTAGAGTAGAATAGTTTTCATCATTGTGAAAGTTAAAATGTGTACTGTGAAATATATGTAGTAACTTAAACCCAATTTAATAAAAGAAAAATATAGAAGAAAAAGATAGCTATTCAAGGATCGAGACATTTTGTTTCATTTGGAATTTTTATAACAACCTGCAACTAGCTAACTTCCTAATTTATCAATTATTCTTTCTCTACATAAACACACATGAGCATTTTGAGATTTTTTTTTCATAATATAATTCAGCTTCTACCATTGAACTTCTCATCACCTCTGATTTTGTTGTAGCAAGAACCAAAGTAACTGACCCATCTCTAGGAGTATATCTCTAAGTATACGTTTAAGTATTTCTCCAAGTATATCTCTAAGGCCACATAAAATGTATTAACTGTCTAGCCTGAAGTAGACTGTTTTGGATTCTTTAGAAAACCAACCAGTAGATGGGGGGGAATGATAATTTACTTATAGGGTATTATCTCACATGATTATGAAATCTGCAAAATTCCAGTCTCAGATTAACCATGACCCTAAGGTCAGCTTTTCGAGTGTGTGTGTCTGTGTTTCTATTTACTGTTAGATAGTAAACCCAGATCTTTGTGCATGGTAAACATGTGTGCTACCACTGGTCTATATCCTACATCTTGCTTGTTTATACCTTGTATTGTTAACTTTTTTTTGGGGGGGGGGCAGTCCTGGGCTGTGGACTCGGGGCCTGAGCACTGTCCCTGGCTTCTTTTTGCTCAAGGCTAGCACTCTGCCACTTGAGCCACAGCGTCACTTCTGGCCATTTTCTATATATGTGGTGCTGGGTAATCGAACCTAGGGCTTCATGTATATGAGGCAAGCACTCTTGCCACTAGGCCATATTCCCAGCCCCTGTATTGTTACTTTTAAACCCTTTAAATTTTGTGACATATAGTTTTATGAAAGTTGCAAAAAAAGATACAAAGAACTACACTTACCCCAAACTTGCCCATTTGCCTTTTCATTCTTATTGCTATAATTTTCCTTTGTGAGCCATTTGATATTAAGTTGCATACTTCTTAAATTGCCCCCTGTTCCTCTCAATGTTTCCATTTGTATTTCTTCAGAAGATAATTATTCTAGCAGGGCGCTTACACCTTTATTTCTAGCTACTCAGGAGGCTGAGATCTGAGGATCGTCGTGGTTCAAAGCCAGCCCCGGCAGGAAAGTCCATGAGACTCTTATTGCCAATTAACCACTAGGAAACCAGATGCTATGGCTCAAGTGGTAGAGAATTACTCTTGAGCTGAAGAGCTCAGGAACAGGGCCCAAGCCCAGAGTTCAAGCTCCATGACTGACAAAAAAAAAATTATTCTTTTAAATAACTAAAGTGAAGACAGCACATTGAAGAAACTTAGCATAGACACAGCATTTGCAGCTACTTCATACTCAGTTTTTGTTAGTTTTTGTCATTAAGGACTTTCAGAGCAATTTTATTACCTGTGCAAGGTGTAATCTAGAATACTGCATGGACTTTTAATAACTACAATATAACTCACCATTTCTTTATTGCGCACTGCTAAGTCAGAAAAATACATGCTTTCATATGTATAGGACATACAAAAATAGCATTCAAATTATATATATGTGTGTATGTATGTATATGACTTCCAAATAACATCAGAAAAGAAATTTAGAGTTTAGTGTACTAAACTCTGTGCTTTTTGCACAGAATGAATTTAGCTATTTGGGTTTTTTTTTGTCAGTTGTGAACCTGGGCATGGTCCCTGAGCTCTTGAGGCTAGCGCTCTACCACTTGAGCCACAGCACCACTGCCTTTTTTCTGGGAGTTATTTGGTGCCCAGCTAGCTTTTCTAATTGGTGATTTAGATAATTCCCTTTTTAAAATATAGGTGCTTTTCGAGCGGGTGCCAGTGGCTCACGCCTATAATCCTAGCTACTCAGGAGGCTGAGACCTGAGGATCACAGTTTGAAGTCAGCCAAGGCAGGAAAGCCTGTAAGTCTCCTATCTTCCCACTAAACTACACCCCCCTTTCCCCCCCCCCCCAAAAAAAAAACAGGCCAGAAGTGGAGCTGTGGCACTTGAGAAAAAAGTGCAAGGACAGCACCCACGCCCTGAATTCAAGTCCCACGACAAGGAGAAACAGTGATTCTAGCATGTCTTCTGTGTATCCACAATCACCTTTTATTTCAATTTTGCTATTATCAGTAGGATTAGGAGCTTTCAGAAGTGTTCAGTGGGCAAGACGTGGTGTTTATTCAAATAGTAGCTGTCCGATAATGATATGAGAGGGAATTTGTCTTTCTTGTTTTTGTTATCTTTTCTACAGCAAATTATTTGGCATTTGTGGGTCAGGAATTTGGAAGCAGCTTAACTATGTGTTTCTGACTTGAAGTTTCCTATGAAGTTGCTTTCTAGCTATTAGTCAAATTGCAGTCTTATGAAGAGTTGATTGGATCTCAAAGATCTGCTTCTAAGGTATCTCATTGCCATGACTGAGGATTAAAAAATCTCTTTTTTACCAAGTGAGCTCCACCTGACACATCTTAAAAATACTAGTAATATGGCAGTATGTCATTTCTTCCAGAATGTGGGCTTGTGACATAATTAGGAGGATGTCACAAAGTCTTTTATGATGTAGCCACATACTTCTGCCATAGACTGTTTTGGTGGAAACAAATTCTAATCCCTAACCACATCCACAGTGGTGGAGGTAGGCCATCAGGCTCTGCCTACACATCAAACTGTGAGTATCACTAATTGATCAACTAGAGTTAAGTAGTGAAGTAGAATCAGAATATCTCTTGACAGTGGCTTCTTAGAACTTAATTGTTAGTGATTTCCTTCCCTTACGGAAAGGGAGAGCTTGACATTATTTATTTATTTATTTATTTTTTGGCCAGTCCTGGGGCTTGGACTCAGGGCCTGAGCACTGTCCCTGGCTTCTTTTTGCTCAAGGTTAGCACTCTGCCACTTGAGCCACAGCGCCACTTCTGGCCATTTTCTGTATATGTGGTGCTGGGGAATCGAACCCAGGGCCTCATGTATATGAGGCAGGCACTCTTGCCACTAGGCCATATCCCCAGCCCCTTGACATTATTTTTAAGACTGTTACTGGGATATGTACCTAAAAACCATTGTTCATTTCCCCCAAAGAAGTCTCAAAAATCATACTTGAGCTGGTTCTTATACCTGTAACTGTAGCTACTCAGGAGGCTGAGATCTGAGGATCACAGTTGGCCTGCCTTACTCAGAAACGGCTGTGAGAGTCCTTATCTCCAATAAAAACTTAGAAGACAGAAATGGTGTTGTGGCTCAAGTGGTAGAGTACTAGCCTTGAGCAAAAGCAGCTCAGTTTCTGTGCCCAGAGCCTGAGTTCAAGCCCTGGGAATGACACAACACCCCACCCCCAAGAAGAAAAATCATACTTGAAGGAAAATGTCATTTCAGATGCTTGGAGTTGATAAGACTAATTAATGAGAACTGGTCAAAAGTATGAGCTATAGTAAATCTTTAGAGATCCAGTTTGGGGATAACTTAATTTTGTTACCATTTAAACTTAGAGAAAGATCATAAGAATAGCATAAGTATTACATACCCTCTATCTAGATCCAACAGTTGTTTTCTGACATTTGCATTTTCTGCCATAGCTCAATCACTTAAAACACAAAAGGATAGCCTGTAGTCTGATACATTGTTAGTTATATTTTTAGTGTTTTAGGTAATTTTGTTGCCTAGCACAGGATTGAGTGGGTCTGTTTTCTGCAGTGATGGTACGTAGCAAAAGAAAAAAATACATAAATTTTTTATGATATTAAAGAAGGAAAATAATTACATGAAGTTTAAACAAAGTATTGTTTTGAAAGGCTCAAGCCATTCTGTGCTGAATGGAACAGAGATTTTACTCTCAGAGTTTACTTAAGCTTATTATTCTGTATTTATGTTAAATCTATAAGCAATTGTAACTTATAATCCACGTCTGTAAAATAGGATAAGGAATTATAAACCAGTGAGGTGTGATCTCCAATGTGGATTTGTTTTATTTGATACTGATACAAAAACTTATAAAATTAAAAGTTTAGGTGAAGTGTTTTGTAAATGAGATTTTTTAAAAACTCATGTTCTAATCATGAATTTATTATATATATAATTTCATCACCAGAGATTGAATTGTAGAGAAATCCTAATAAAAGAGGCACTTCAGGGGTTGAATGTGCCTGTAATCTCAGATACTTGAGAAGTCAAAATAGGAGAGTCACACCTGGAGGCTGGTAGCTATTCTCAATCTCAGCAAAACAGTTTGCACATGGAATAGGACACCCCTGAAATCCTGGCTGTGTAGGAGGTCGTAGGACTGGGGGCTGGTCCTAGATAAGAATGGAAAATGAAGTTAGAAAGGGCTGGAGACACTGCGCAGATGGTTCAAGAACACTTACCTAAGAAGCATGAAGCCATGAGTTCAAAACTCTTCACGGCAAAAATAATAATAAGGCTTTTTATCTTTTTGCTTTCTATATTTTATGAGTTTCAACGTGCTCCTTTCCTAACCATGACCACCACACATACATACACTCCTTTTTCACATGTTTAAAATAAGGGGCACAGTTGGCTAAAATGAGGATAATACACATTGTGGTCCCCAGAGTTTATGGGTGTCCATGAAATAAAAGAGCAGAAAACATGCTTGAAGTGGTAGAGTGCCAGCCAAGTAGGTGCAAGGTGCTGAGTTAAAATCAAACCCCAGAGAAGTAAAATAAGAAAGGAATTAGAGGTAGAAGGAAGGAGAGGTGGTGGCGGGGGGGGGGGGGGGTGGGAGGGAGAAACAGAATGATTTAGGAGACTGAGAATGGGAAGGTCGTGATTTGAAACCAGTAAAGGTAGAAAAGTTCACAAGGCACTCATCCCATAGCTGGATGCAGTGCCTATCATCCCAGGCCATGTTGGGAGGCCGAGATTGGGAGGATTGTGGATCCAGGCCAGCCACATATAAAAGTCTGGAGAGATTTCTCTCCACAGAGGAAAGCTAGATGTGGTGATGCGTATTTGTAATACCAGCAGTCCCAAGTAGCTGGATCATGGCCTAGATAGACCTCTGCTTGGGCAAGAAAGAAGCAAGACCCTCTCTTAAAAAGTGATGGAAATAGGGCTGGCAGCATGGATTAGCAACTTTGAGACAGCCTAGCAAACAAGGCATGAATTTAACTACCCTAGTAGTGTGCAAAAGAAAAGGAAAAAGAAAAAAGAGACATAAAGAACTACTCCTTAAGCCTACTTAAATAGTTGGAGGGGACTGGGAGAGATGAACAAGATCTACTTAATTGCACAGCCTAGTTAAATTAGGTTCTTTAATTGTTCTATGGATTCTTGTTAGAGATAGCAATCATATATGGGGGTAGGGACAGGGGACGATCACATACATGGTGTGGGGAAGCAGCAGCACCGGGCTTGAGCTCTTGACTTCAAGACTGCTACACATACTTTATGGCTGGGCTCACTCCAGCCCAGAAATACCATCTCGGATGGAAAAGAAGGTTGATTTCAAAGCAAAATCAGATAATAGTGAAATTGCATAGTCAAAGTGATCAAAAGGTAGTATATAACTTATGAAAGCACAAAAATGTGAGAGAAGTACATATTTAGAACAAACTACTTAGTAGGAAAATAAATTCTTGTAAGAAAAGATGAATTTAATTAGGTCAATCCATATTTATAAACAAGTATTAGGTGCCCTACAGTTCAGTATCTTAGGTTAATAGTTTCCTAGCAATCTTCATTTTGGATTTTAATACCGTATTCTGTTGGCTTTGTATTTTTATGCATTTCTATTTTTATTTGAAGTTACTTGTGGGCCAGTTTATTCCCACATAGAAGCTCTGTGAACTGGGATAGGTTATTTTTATTTTTGATAGAGTTTCTGTGTAACTCAGGCTGACCTGGACTTGCTGCTAGCTAGAAAATTCTTCCTGACTCAGTGTCCCAGTCACTCAAGTCAGGTTGCACCATCCCACTCACTTTTTCTTAGATTGTTTTTGCGACTGAAAAAAAATTGTTGCATTAGCATAGTAGCATTATTGTGTTTATCTTTCCCACTTGAATTCTATGAGTTTGAGTATAGTTTGACTCAACACTTCAAGTAACTTGTTCATGTACCTTTGGCAAAGTAGAACTTTGAAGTTATTAATGTATTTTCTTCTTTTTGAAATATAAGAGTAATAATGATTTAACTTACTTTATTTGCTTAATTGGTGAGGAGTAAGGAAGTATGGTTAAATGAGTGTCTTTAGCTGTACAAGAAGTATTACTGTAGTACAAAATGAATGAAGCAATCAGATGCTTACAGTTTAATATCCAGCCCTTAGAGCAGAAATATCAACTAATTAAAGGATTGTTGTATAGATTACTGAAATATGAATGACATTGCTACTGATGTGACTTTTTGTTAGGAAATGTTAGATGTTGGTAAAATTTTGAACAGAAAGTAAATACAGAGTTCTTTGGACATAAGTCTTGTAGTTCTGGGCATGCAAATTTTGTCCTAACAAATCAAGGAACAAAAGACTTGATTATGTGTAATGTGGACTTAGATTCTATGTTAGGATAATTATAAGTCATTTTTTAAAAACCCTACTTGAATGTCTAGCTGAAAATTTGAAAGTCTAGACAGTATTTTGTTATATAGCATTTATTGGCACATAGCAAGGTATCCAGCAAATCTAGACCCTTCAATAGTCATTTTAAATGTTTCCATATTTAAACCCTCCAATTCTAAAAAATGTCCTCAAACTCTTGTTGAGAATTACTGGTCTTACATATGTGAAAGGTGAGGTAGGAAATAAAGTACTATACTAAGTATGAAATGTTTGTATGACTCACTTATAATTGTGCATTGCTTTGTTCTTATTTTTCCTAGTAAAATGAATGAAAATAAACCTAGAGACTCACAGAACCTAGGTAAGTATCTGTATTTAACCTATTTTCATTACAATTTTTTTTAGAATGCTGTCAACTAGTAGGAATGAATTTTCTGATTCATGCTTAGTTCACATATGCATGTACTGAAATAGACTATTGATTGTATCCATTTCTACAAACAACTGGTTTTCAGAGGACTCTGCCCAATTTTGTATGGCTTCTGTATGTATATCAGCTATGGTTTGTATCTGAATAAAACAGGACTATGTATTTAATACATTTATTTATTTATTTATTTTTTTATTTTTTTTTTGGCCAGTCCTGGGCCTTGGACTCAGGGCCTGAGCACTGTCCCTGGCTTCTTCCTGCTCAAGGCTAGCACTCTGCCACTTGAGCCACAGCGCTGCTTCTGGCCGTTTTCTGTATATATGGTGCTGGGGAATCGAACCTAGGGCCTCGTGTATTCGAGGCAGGCACTCTTGACACTAGGCTATATCCCCAGCCCAATACATTTATTTTTAAACTATCAAAATTAACTGATTACAGAACAACTTAGACAAGATTTTAACCAGCGTTAAAAAGGAAAAAGGTCTGGCTGGGAATATGGCCTAGTGGCAAGAGCGCTTGCCTCATATACAGTATGAAGCCCTAGGTTTGATTCCCCAGCACCACATATATAGAAAACAGCCAGAGGTGGCGCTGTGGCTCAAGTGGCAGAGTGCTGGCCTTGAGCAAGAAGAAGCCAGGGTCAGTGCTCAGGCCCTGAGTCCAAGGCCCAGGACTGGCAAAAAAATAAAAAAAATTGTCTGCTTATAAAGATAAATGCTTCAAAACTAGTGGATTTCTTATTTAAAGTCCCATATAATTTTGAGATTTTTTTTTTTTTTCCTAGTCGTGGAGCTTGAACTCAGGGCCTGAGCACTGTCCCTGGCTTCTTCCCACTCAAGGCTAGCACTCTGCCACTTGAGCCACAGCGCCCCTTCTTGCTTTTTCTATATATGTGGTGCTGGGGAATCGAACCCAGGGCCTCATGTATACGAGGCAAGCACTCTTGCCACTAGGTCATATTCCCAGCCCCTAGATCTTTCTTTTTTAATATAAGTTTATATGAGCCTAAAAACCAGTCAGAGGTAAAAGTGTAAAGCTTTTTGGTCTTTTCTGAGCACTCAGAACATCCACGAGGGCACGGCACTCTAGGTTCTCCTGTGTCTACTGCTCCTTGTCAAAACTTTTATTCTGTGGATCAGCTTTTCCCATCTTTTTCTTTTTGAGGCCTCTACTGTTGGCAGCTCTCTCACACTGTATGCTCTAGACTGCTGCTACTAGTTTATTTTTTTAGACCTGAAAAAGTTTTAAGATTGGTAAAAGAGTAGCAAGCATCTGAGCTCCATCCCTCAGAACACTGCCACATAGCTAAAACAATCACTTTTCTTTGGGACTCAGGTCTGTGTTGGTCCAGCAAGTCAATACAATGTACATGGACCACTCAAGACCATAGGCCCACGCTGGAGTTAGATATGGTAAAAGAGTAAATCAAAATACCCTCATCCAGATTTTGATTAGCTTATTTCTCCATTAAGAATTCTTCTCATTTCTGAGAACTTCTAAAAGTCAATTCTAATGGTTTTTCTTTTTGCAATTTCATTATTGATTTCATGGAAAAATGGATCTTTGGAGTTCCCTAACGCATAATTTTCAGTTATGTTAATCCTCAGATTTTAAGTACACCCTGGAATCCAAGAGAAATGTAAAGTTATATTTATGTTTTAGAGCTAGGTGTTAAGAATTTTAGTTGCTAATGACAGTGCAATGTAATTTGCTTTCAAAGAATTTAGCATATCAATCCAAAGAAGCATCAGTTGCCCATTTAAAATTTTTAAGCATTTTATATATGTATTTACATTTTCATTTTTTTACTATTAGCTTGTGTTTTCTGTCGAAAAACTGATGACTGTCCTTATAAATATGGAGAAAAGAAAACTAATGAGAAATGGAATCTCACTGTACATTACTATTGTTTGGTGAGTATAACTTAAGATTCTAGAAACTTGATGTACTTAAAAGAAATTAGTCACAAATTTTTGAGACTCATTTAACATACCTATAAAATGTAATTTTTTTGTATATCAAATTTTAAGCTTCTGAAATTACCTGTGTACGTGTAAAAGACTTGTCATCAGTACCAATTTGTTTTGTCTTACTGGGAAAAAGAATTTTCTAGGTCTATATGGGATGTGTTCATTTTACCACTTTCTCATTTCTTCTGTTTGTATTGATAAGTGACAGAAAATACTTGTTTAAAGGCTCAGGAAACAGCAAAACTATTTTCGTTTTACAGAGTAGTTAGAAGGAAAAGTTCTTGACTAAAGATAATATTATTGGAAATGGAAGTGAGTTTAGGTCACTGAGAGGAAAGCAAAAGAATGATTTTATTCTAAGAATTCATTTCTCATTTGTTTTTTCTTCCGTCTACCATCTTCACATTTTATTAACTCTGAAATTAATGAATTACTGCACCATTAACTCTATTCCAAGGGTGAGGAATTTGGTATTAGCTAAATAGGTCTGACTCATACATGAGATTATAAATCGGATGTCAGAGTGGTAGATCACATCTGTAATCCCAGATACCCAACTGGTGTTAATCAAGAGGATCATAGTACGAGATGTCAGCCTGATCTTATCTGAAGGTATCCCAGCTTCTAGGCTCTACTACTACTCATGTGCTTTTTTGGCTGAAGTTGCTCCTCTGTGTTGGCAGGAGGCCTCTCGGTTCCTTGCCTCCTAGGCATCAGTAGGCCTGCTCACAATATGTCATGTGGCTTTCCCAAAAACAGTTGATAAAAGAGGTACGCACCAGATGGAATCATATCCTTAAATAAGTTACTAAGTCTAGCCTACACTGAAGAGAAAAGAAATTGTCTCTTAAAGAAGAGAATCAATAAATTTGTGTAACATATTTTTAAACCCACCATCATTCATTTTAAAATTCTTTCAGTAATTCTTAAGGAATCACTAAAAGTATTTCTTGGTGGTTCACTAAAGATGGTGCGTTGCGTCTCACATAATCCGTGAGTTAAGCACACCTATACACAGGTCAAGGAACCTAATCATTTTGTATCATGCCTTAAAGGAACATGAACCTGGCATTCTTAATAGGTTTGTAAGCTGAAGTCTATTATATTTTACAGTACAAAATGAAATTCGTTCACTTTCGATGAGTGCATGTGCTTTTTATACAGAAGAGTTAGAACTGTTGTATTAAGATATTTTTCATATTTAATTCATAAGTAATATGTGTCAACTGTATTTTAGCACATTATTATAATTAAAGGAAACTTTCCAACTGTGATTCTTAGGTCTGAACATGGTTTATAGGCATGATCTACTGGCACCCAGCTGTTGAATTAAAAAAATATAAAGTATTGGTTGAGCATACCACAATTTTCTCTGTATTCTATCTTATTAATAAGTATAATACTAGCTGGGAATATGGCCTAGTGGCAAGAGTGCTTACCTCGTATACATGAAGCCTTGGGTTCAGTTCCTCAGCACCACATATATAGAAAAAGCCAGAAGTGGCTCAAGTGGTAGAGTGCTAGCCTTGAGCAAAAAGAAGCCAGGGACAGTGCGCAGGCCCTGATTGAGTTCAAGGCCCAGGACTGGCCAAAAAAAAAAAGTATAGTACTTTAGAAAATATATTGATTACAGATTTGATATGTTTAAGATTCAAATAGACTCTTTTGGAACTGAATCTGTCATATGAACCTCTAGGATGCTAGAGATGAAATAGTAAATACTAGTGTATTCTTGTTCATTTTATTACTTGTCAAAGTATGATAACTTCTTTGTCAAAGTTTTTATAATAGGTACTTGAAATTTGAGTCATTTGATGTCCATTATTAGTGAAATTATTATTGAGTGCATATATGTGTGTATATATGTGTATGTGTATAGACATATGTACGTGTGTGTGTATATATACATACGTATATATTCCATACACATATTCTCTCTCATTCTCTCCCTGTCCACCTGTCTCTCTTTTCTTCTTTCCTCCCTCCCACCCCCCTCCATCCTTGTTTGGGTTTATTTTCTAATTGAGAATGTATTCACAGTTAATGTCAAGTGGAATTTGGCAGAGAGGTAAAGAAGAAGAAGGACTTTATGGTTTTCTAATAGAAGACATCAAAAAGGAAGTGCATAGAGCTTCTAAACTGGCAAGTAATTTTTTATTCACTATATTAGATACTATAAATATTGTCAGTACTTGAGGAGATTGTTCTATCAATTTCTCTACTTACTGGAAATCTGTGGCTTTAGTTTTATGTTCCAATACGTATTTGTATGAGGTATTGATGGTAAGTTTCAGAAAACCTTGTGGTTTTGAAAATGAAACTTTTAACTGACCCTCAGTAATACAGGTTGCAGTACAGACTCACTTCCTTATCTTCAATTTCCATCATGTTATTCACTGTTACATCAAAATTGTGTCCATAGTTCCACTCTGCTTATCTACAAACATTTAATCTTGAAGAGAAACAAAGCTTGCATTGTTTTCCTCATATGTGGAAATGAGAATTAGCTTATAGACATGTAAGTAAAAGCATTGGGTAGTATGCAAGCAAGGACATATGCATTAACTGAAATATGGTAGATTGAAGGGAGAACTCAAATAGTGTGATTCCTTAAGAAGGTACTTGAGGGGTATGGTGCAGTCAAGGGGGAAGGGAGTGGGGTAGAAGAATGAAGAGGGGGAGAATGTAGTCAAGAATTGTTGAATTAGAATATCCTTCAAAATTAAGGAAAGTAAGGTGGGGGTTGGAAGGAATGGGTGAGAATGTTGTAAAGGGTGATATTGATCAAGATACATCTAATCATAAACTGATTTGTTTAAATGAGAACTCCTTCGTACAACTTCTTAACGATAAAGCTTAAAAAAACCTCCTTAATCTTTAACAATACTCTTGTGATAAAGGGTGGTCTTTGGATCTCCCTTACAGCTTAAAATTATTCTGAACCTTTTGAAAAGGACCTGAGAAAGAATCTTGCCTACTACCCCTTCCTCTCTCTTTCCCTCCCACTCTCCCCCCTCTTTCTCTTTCTCTCTTTCACTTAGTAAAACTAGAATTCCTATGTCAGTTCACTGTGCAAGTCTTAGATTGTAAAAGAATTGTTCAATGTTTTGCAGAGTTAAAAAGTAAAACTGTAATTCCTGAATTAATAACCATTATAAAGGTCATCTTAACTATACCAAGATGTTTTAGATAAAACTCTGTATTCTTCTAATTATCAATAGTCTTTCGATTTTTACCACTGTTATATAGGTTGTGCAATGGTGCCCTAACAAATTACAGAAAGATATTCTTAAATTCAGAGTTTTAATATAATGTGACAAAGGGTTGGACCCTTCTAGAGAGTCTGAGGGAGAATTTGTTCTAAGCCTCTTTCATAGCTTCTGCTAACTGCAGGTTTGTAGCAATATTATCCTAATCTCTGCTTATGTCTCACATGAGCTTATTTACTGAGTGTCTATAGTTTAAGTCTACCTCTATTATGAACATATCATTGGATTTAGAACACCTTTCTTACAGGCTGGTCTCTTGTGATTATTATATTTGCAGATAAACTATTTCCATATAAGTTCAGTTGACAGATGCTGGAAGTTAGGGCTTGATGCATCCTTTTGGAGACCAGCCTTCAACCTAGTACAATATCTAATACTTTTCATTTTGGTTACGCTAGAGTAATCTTTGCTGATTTTTTTTTAACAAATAAATTTTAGTATTGTTTTCCTGTGACTGATATTTAATAGTTTTCACACTTTGTGTTAAGGTTTCAGTACAGTTGTCATTGAAAGTATTTTCAGAAGGGAAAGCTTCCTTCTGAATATTTTT
The DNA here is from genome assembly GCF_023159225.1 of Perognathus longimembris pacificus. Lineage (NCBI taxonomy): Eukaryota > Metazoa > Chordata > Mammalia > Rodentia > Heteromyidae > Perognathus > Perognathus longimembris. The sequence continues at coordinate 6,381,778 of NC_063174.1, forward strand.
ATCTTTATATTGTTTTCAGTAAATATCTTTAATATTACACCTGTTAGTGATGAGAATAATTTTGGATCCAAAAGAAATCTTCATTAATAATCTTGATCATATAATAAATAGTACTGAAACAATTTTTGTTACGTGGCTCTGTTTCCGTGTATCCTTTAGAAATGCAGTATTTGCAAGAAAAGTGGCGCTTCAATTGGATGTGTGGCACCTCGATGTAAACGAAGTTACCATTTACCATGTGGACTTGAGAGGGAATGTATTTTCCAATTTACTGGCAATTTTGCGTGAGTTACTTATTAAATATAAAATATGAATGTTTAAAAAATAGTGGAAAATAGATATCCCAAACATACTGCTGCAGTATTACTCTTTAAACCTATACTGAATTTATACATGTTTACATATACATGTTTTATATATAAAAGATTATATTGTTTTATGTATTTTCCTCCAATGGAATTTTTCTGTATGTTAAATATTGAGAATTTCATTGTCTAGAATGGGACCAATAATATTTGCCTTCACCTTTCATCTCTGGGATATGGCATTGGGCTGTTAAGTTCTACATTCTTAAGTCATTATCTAGAATTAGTCGCTCACTTTTTTCCTATATATTTCTCAGAGTAAATTGGAGGCCTATAAATTTGATTGAGTCAAAAAAAAAATAAAAGTTATGCCCTGAATACCCCTGAAAATATTTGCTTCCAGAGTATAGGTTCCAGATTTTAGGAATTTTGGCATTTGGTATCAGACCTCTAAATAACAGATTGTTGTCATTTAAGAAAATAGTAGTTTAGAAAATACAAATGGGAGCAAAGTGGGAGTAGGGTTTTAATTAGTATTTTATTATGCAATTGAAAACTTTGTGTAAATGTCTGCCTCTTAATTTTATATAATGTTGAGTATAGTCAGTATGTACTCAAAGGTTGAGTACAAGAGTACATATACCCCTTTGCTAACAGTATTACCAGTGTTGAGGTAAGTCTTAACTAATAAACGTTTATATTTTGGGATTCTAGCTTTCGTTTTTTACAGATTGTAAATCTTATTTGTAGTGCCAAAGCTCCAGTCTTCTTTTAGATTAGTGACTTTTCTTCTTAATGTGTTGGTTATACTATGTAGCCTAATGATGTTTTGCACTCTATTACATATTATTCTTTAATAACTTGTACTCTTAGGTCATTTTGCTGGAATCATCGACCTGTTCAGATAACTACATCTAATAATTATAGAGACTCCTTACCATGCACTATCTGCTTGGAATATATTGAGCCTATACCTACCTATAGTGTATTGCAAAGTCCTTGTTGTAAGAATGCATGGTTTCATAGAGACTGTTTACAGGTAAGGTGTTTTATAAGCTTTTACTTACAAAATGTGTTGCTTGCTGATTTGAATTTTAAATCAGAATTGATGTGTGATTACTAGTTCTTATTACCTGTTTTTAACTTTTAAAATCATTTATGTCAATGTGTACCTTATTTTACATATAACACCTAACCCATTCAGTTGTATAATTAACATTTTAATAAATAGTTGAAAGGCAAGCTTTTTTCTGTGTGGTTTTTTTTTTTGGCCAGTCCTGGGCCTTGGACTCAGGGCCTGAGCACTGTCCCTGGCTTCTTCTTGCTCATGGCTAGCACTCTGCCACTTGAGCCACAGCGCCACTTCTGGCCATTTTCTGTATATGTGGTGCTGGAGAATCGAACCCAGGGCCTCATGTATACGAGGTAAGCACTCTTGCCACTAGGCCATATCCCCAGCCCCTGTTTTCTTATTTTTTTTTACATGATACTAAGGCTTGATCTCCAGGCCTCGTATTCATATTCAGCTTTTTCCACTCATGCCTGGTACTCTACTATTTCAGCCACATCTCCACTTCTAAGATAAAGTTTTTAATATATATTTATGTTTATACATACTTGCTTGTTAACCTAAGGATTTTGTATTCCAGAATGACTTTAAAAAATTCAATTCCTAAATTCCACTTATATTTAGACTAGAAAACCCAGGAAATGCTAAAATTGGTAGCAAACTATTAAGAGGCCATTTTTCTTTTTCTTTTTTTTAAGATTACCAAGGAGAGCAGTGTATGCCTATAATCCTAGTACTAGGGAAGCAGGGGCAGGAGGATCACAAGTTTAAGGCCTGCCTAAGTTGCATAGAAGCTCCTTGACAGGGATCTGATTTCTAGCAGTGACTTAAAACTATTCATTCTTTCAGAGTAATTTTGAATATCAAGCTTGATGACTTGTTTTCAAGTACACAAAAATTGAGGCTAGGAATGTAGCTAGATGAGGCTTGCCTAGTGTTTGTGGAGTCCTGTGTTCTGTGCTCACAAGGCAAGTAAACAACCATTAAACACCATTACTCCTCTTTATTTAAAAAAATTCTCAGATATTTTATGACTTATTTCAACTATTAATTATAGCAAATGTAGCCAGGCACCTGTGGCTCACACCTGTATTCCTAGTTACTCAGAAGACTTAAAATCTGAGTAGGTTTGAACCAGCCCAGGCAGAAAAGCCCCAATGAGACTCTTATCTCCAGTTAACCACTGAAAAAAATAGAAGTGGAGCTGTGTGGCTCAAAGTGATAGAGTGCTAGCCTTGAGCAAAAGAGCTTAAAGACAGTGCCCAGGCCCTGAGTTAGGTAGGTAGATAGAGCTTGAGAGAGACAGAGACAGAGAGAGAGAGAGAGAGGAGAGAGAGATCAATATTGATATATCAATATATAATTTATATCTTACATATCCATATATGTAGGATATGTGTCTAAAAGTACTGATAGACATAATACAATACCAAATAACAAGGAGTTTACTTATGTTTGATGGTTCTTTGGCTACCTAAGAAGGGGAAGATTGGAGCCTATATAATTTAAGAATGTAGTAGAAATTCTTTTAATTCTTACAAAAAAGTTTATAAAGAAGAGTCCTAGAGTGCAGTTAAAAATCATCTTGAAGTGTAATTGTAGTGTAACATATTCCTATTGAGGAATAAGTTTATTTTATATGTGAATTGTTAAAAAATAATTTGCTTTATAATAAGGATTTACATATGGATATAATTGTTGCCAAAGGCATCCCCTTATTTATATGGCAGCAGTGTGTTATTTTTCAAGTTGAAAGGTTTGCCTTATTTATTATGCTAATGAAGCAGAGAAATTCTGAAACTTGATTGATCAAGTATTTGCAGGATTTTTTGAGGAACACTTTGGAAATACTGGCTTTCACCTCTGACATAATGTAGAAATACTATTACTAACAAAACAAAAGGAAAATTATATTATGTAGATTAATTCAAACTCAGCCACTTGGACAGCTATCTGAGATATAATATCAATAGGCGATTACTAGTAGAGCATAGCAAAACAGAAGTAATTCTCAAGCCACTTTCTCTAGAAGGACCTCCAATGGTTTTTCCACTCTGATACAAGAATCTTAATTGAAATATATGAAGTCTATCCAATTCAGATAGTTATATGTACTTAAACAAATGTCATTATTTGTAGCCACTAGTAAGTTACATAAAGAGATTTTATGAAGAGATTGGACATTCGAATTTTTTGTAGTAATGATGCTATTGCTGCTTTAACTTTAACAATTGGAAATACCTGTTCATTATGATTTTTTTCTTTTTTAACAAAAATGCTCTTCAGATTTTAGCAGTGGGAACAAAACATAGCTTATTAATAGGATTGAGAACCAATGGCATGTAAAATATCTTCATAGTAAGTAAAAATAGTACATATCCTGTTATATAATTTATAACCTGATAAAAGACTTGTTCATTTTTTTTCCCTATAGGTCCAAGCAATAAATGCTGGAATATTTTTCTTTAGGTGTACAATATGTAATAATAGTGAGATCTTTCAGAAAGAGATGTTGAAAATGGGAATTCATATTCCTGAAAAGTGAGTAATGTTTAGTCTTTTGACAGAAGCAGCAAAGTATTTTAATGTATTTAATAATACTAGATATTACAAATAATCATTTATAACTGATTTTAAGTAATTGTGGGAAGGTAGCTGTTTCAAATGGGGAAATAGGAAGACTCTTTCTTCCCAGTCAGGTCTTTTAGAGAGCATAAATGTGATGTAAATGTTTCATTAGTTGATTTCTTCTTTCCTAGTACCTCATCTTTGTTCAGTTTTGCTTGATTTCAACATAGTTTTTAAAATGGTATTTATAAATTTTCTGAGAGTCAATATCAGTTTAAAATAAGTAAATCTGATGTTTAAGATATGGAACTCAGAAGTACTAATAGTAAAGTTGAAGTTAAAAATTAGGGTAGGCATGGTAGTGTGAAACTTGTGTTCCCAGCATATTGAGGTAGCAGGATCTCAAGTTCAAGGCCAGCGCAGACTATGTAGTGACACCTTGTCTGAAACTGAAATAATAGAAAAATGGTAAGTTTAGAAAATTCTGTTCTACCTTTGGATTTGAAAATTAACTGTAAGGCTAATTAACTGGAGGCTAAAATGATATCATAGATTTATACATTGAAGAAAATAGCCTAAAAATGACAAATTTTGTCCTTCTCCCTAAGTTACCAGTCCTTTTCATGAAACATTTTTAAATCAAAATGTATTCCCATTTTGTATATTGCTTAATTTATAGAGATGCTTCCTGGGAATTAGAGGAAAATGCTTATCAAGATCTTCTTCAGCATCATGAGCGTTGTGATGTTCGAAGATGTCGTTGCAAAGAAGGACGAGAGTATAATGAACCTGATAGGTATTTCTGAAAATTGAAACATATTTAGTGGTTTCTTTGAGCTGACAAAATAGGTTTCATAATCAGTGCAGCAGTTTTTCTCTTAAAATGTTTCAAGTTTCAATTTCAGATGTATATTTGTTAGTTTATACTTATTTAAAGAGAAAATTTTGCACTCAATATAGTTATTACTTATTTCTCTGAGCTACAAGTGGACTGTATGGTAGCTACTAGCCATATCTGGCTATTGGGTTTAAAATATGGCTATTCCATATATGTATTTATATGTATATGTAATTACATACCAACACTTAACTCATTAGACCTGCCATAATAAAATATAACACACTGGATGATTAAACAACAGAAATTTGTTTTCTCACAATTTTGGAAGCTGTCAGTCTAGTACCTGGGGTGTTTCTTAGTTTTGTTTCTTTAGAGACCTTTCTGCTTGGCTTGTAAATGACTGGCTTCTAGTAGTGTCTTATCCTGGTTTCTTTTATTATGTTATCATTGTCTCAAAGTGAAACAAAGCCTCAACACTCAATTATCCCCATACAACAAATATGAATATGGGCCAGGTCTGAAGATATGTTGTCATGCTACATAGTACCTGAAATGGCCACGCAAGCTCTCTTCCAGAAATACTCCTTACCTTGAAATCAACTGAAAGCTTTTTTCATATTGGACTCAGATATAGTAGTCTCCTTGTGAGGATAGTTATCTCCAAATGAAAAGAAAAGTGTTTTTCTCCTTAATTATAAGCCTTTCAAATGTATTATATCCTTTGTGCATGTATATGTATGTGTGTGTATGTGTTGATCCTAGTATGCTTTTCTTTATATCCTCAGCAAATGGGAAATAAAACGCTGTCAGTGTTGTGGTTCTAGTGGAACACATTTAGCCTGTTCCTCACTACGATCATGGGAACAAAATTGGGAATGTTTGGAATGTAGAAGTATTATCTACAATTCAGGTAATAGTTTATAATTTAATTTGGGGGGGGCTGAGGGGTCAGTCATGGGGCTTGAACTCTGGGCCTGGGTGCTGTCCCTTAGCTCTTCAGCTCAAGGCTAGCAGCACTCAATCACTTGAGCCACAGCACCACTTGCAGTTTATAATACTAAATGAAATATTTCCATTTAAATTTATGTTAACACTTTTACTTATATTTCTAATTAGCTAATATTAGGATTTAAATCTGTAGGTTTCCAAAAGGCCAAAAAACACGCAGCACCCAAATCTAATAAAGTGGCAATTACTGACTGTTTGTTAGAAGAGTCATCACCTAAGCTACAAAAGCTGTCACCTGGACTTCAGCATAAAGATCTACTGCGGTGTGTATCCTGAATTAAAGAAAAATATAAAAAATCAATTTGGAGAAAAATGACAGGAAATGTCATACATAGGATATTAGCTAATATATAATAGCTAAGTATTTTGCAAACCATAGGACCCATCATTTGGTCATGAAGACAATACATCTAGCATTAAAAACAAATAATAAATGAGATAAAAGAAATTGCAAAAGTATCAGCTCAGAATGCATGTATGAAGAGCATGTAAAATCAGTTTTACTTATAGACGAAATTGTAATGTAAAATGGGATTTGTTGTAGTGGTAGATAACATCCCTCTCCCTCCCCCCCCCCCCCCCCCCCCCCTCCGGCCATGGCAGCACTGGGCTGGTTGGTGGCTTGAATTTGTAGGCCCTTAAGTTCTCCCTTAGCTAGTGCTGTATCATTGAGCCACACTTCTACTTCCAACTTGTTTATTTTTTGCCAGTCCTAGGGCTTGAACTCGGCCTAGACACCATCCCTGAGCTTCTTTTTAAGCTCAAAGCTAGTGCTTCTATCACATGAGCTACAATTCTACTTCTGACTTTTTTTGGTGATTAATTGAACATGGGAGTCTCATGGACTTTCCAGGATGGCTTGACACCACAATCCTCAGATTTCAGCCTTCTGAGGAGCTAGGATTATAAGCATGAGCCACCAATACCAGGCCACTTGGTGTTTTTTTGCTGATTAATTGGAAATGAGTCAGATAATATCCAATAGGTTAATAATCACTGCCAGTGTCAGAAAACTAATTGTCTGCTATTCTGTGCCCCTCCCCTTTTTTTGTGCTGGTACTGGTGCCAAACTCAGGACCTGGATACTCTCTCTCTCTTAGCTTTTTTACTCAAGACTGATATTCTACCACTTGAGCCATGGTTCCACTTCTTGCTTTTTGGTAGTTAATGGAGCTAAGATTCTCACAAACTTCCCTTCCCCAGGCTGGTATTATTATTTTATATTATTATACCAATTCCTGTTTCCACAAATAGCAAAATAATTCCTAAAATCATTTTATAAACTGCTCAGTTGTAGATAATGGTTTCTAGATTTATGACACTTTTTTTTTTTGGCCAGTCCTGGGCCTTTGACTCAGGGCCTGAGCACTGTCCCTGGCTTCTTCCCGCTCAAGGCTAGCACTCTGCCACTTGAGCCACAGCGCCCCTTCTGGCCGTTTTCTGTATATGTGGTGCTGGGGAATCGAACCTAGGGCCTCGTGTATCTGAGGCAGGCACTCTTGCCACTAGGCCATATCCCCAGCCCACTTTTTAAAAAATTGTTAGAATGAGTGTTTAACTCATATACATGAAGCCCTGGGTTCGATTCCCCAGCACCACATAAACAGAAAAGGGCCAGAGGTGGTGCTGTGGCTCAAGTGGTAGAGTGCTAGCCTAGAGCAAAAAGAAGCCAAGGACAGTGCTCAGGCCCTGAGTCCAAGCCCCATGACTGGCAAAACAAAACAAGAAAACCTTTGAAAATGGAAAAAAAATGTAAAAATATTTAATAAGTCAGTTTGCAGACAGGTAGAATATTAAGTTCAAAAACTGGAGAACTGGCTGGGGATATGGCCTAGTGGCAAGAGTGCTTGCCTTGTATACATGAGGCCCTGGGTTCGATTCCCCAGCACCACATATATGGAAAACGGCCAGCAGGGGCGCTGTGGCTCAGGTGGCAGAGTGCTACTAGCCTTGAGCAAAAAGAAGCCAGGGACAGTACTCAGGCCCTGAGTCCAAGCCCCAGGACTGGCCAAAAAAAACCCAAAAAAACTGGAGAACTGCTTTTTCCACATGTCACATTTTGTTAATGCACCTTGAAAACTCCTAATATTATTTGTTAGAAAACTTATTTTTTTTCTCTCAGTCCTGGAGCTTGGCCTCAGGGCCTGAGCACTGTCCTTGAGCTTCTTTTGCTCAAGACTAGCACTCTACCACTTGAGCCACAGCCACTTCCCACTTTTTCTGATTGTATGATACTAAGGAATCGAACCCAGGGTTTCATGCATGTTAGGCAAGCACTTTACCACTAAGCCACATTCCCAGCCCAGAAAACTTAAAAAATACGCTTTTAGCAATCATGAGGTACTGAATTCAAACTTCAGTACTATCACTATAAAAATAATAATTACAATAATAATTATTATTACAGTATTCATGCTATTTCTAAGTAATATTTAGGTTTCTGAAGATGTTGTATTAGGGAAGCCTGACTTTCTCTGCTTTGGCTTTAATTTGCTGTCATATTCTTCTAGAAAAGCATTGAGTCTGGTAGCTCATGCCTACTATCCTAGCTACTTACAAGTGTGATATGTGAGAATCACAGTTTGAAACCAGCCTAAGCAGACAAATACAAGATACACTTCGGTTAACTAGCAAAATGCTCGACTGGAGGCACACTCAAGTAGTAGAGCTCCAGCTATGAGTCGGAATGCCACGCAAAAACAGAGTTCAATCCCCAGTACTGGCACAAAATAAATAACCTGCGATAATTTTTATTTTTCTTCAACTTAGGCTAATGAGCTAGTCAGAAAAATCATAGTCTGGACCCCAACAGGGCATTGTAATGTTTTAGAATGAGAAACATCTGTTTACACTGACTACATTAATTCCAGTATACAGATGAAGAATTTGAAGTAGAGAGTGATTGGGCTAGTCCATACATACCACCCCAGTTGTTAAGACAAAGATTCTAGTTGTGTGGATTTGCCATGGGGTTTAGCAATTTGCATTTCTAACCAGTTCTAAGGTGCCGCTGCTGCTGGTGGTCTTGAACCACACTTTGAAAATTACTGGAAGGTATTATATAAAGAATTGTGAATCTATTATGATGTTAGCATACTGTTGGTCACAAATTTATTATTAAAAATACATTATTAATACAGCTGGCTACTAGCCAGAAAGGGAGAGTTTGAGTTTATGACTTAAATTTGAATCCACTGAATTGATCAAATTTGAGATAACCATCTACCAATATTCTTGTCAATTATTCTATGGTAGATGGTTATGGTGAGGAGTTCAAAATAAGGTAAATAGCGATGAGAAAGTGATGGAGGAGATGAGATTGACTGGGATACACTATGAACATGCATCAAAATGTAAGGTGTAATAATGAAATCCCTCCCTATGTAACTAATGTATACTTTAAAAAAGCAGATAATTTCCCCACAGAAAAATTAGCAAGTTTAACTTCAACTTCAGCTATTCTCCGACCCTTAAAAAATTTAGCTCAGCATAATGGTTCACAACTGCAGTCTTTGCTAATCAGAAGGCTAAGATCTTGAAGTCAAGAGGTACTCAGTTCAAGGCCAACTTAATCAAAAAGTTGCACAACTTGGCATCTCTGCTACAACAGAAAGAATAAATTTGGAGGCCAGCCCAGGCAAACCTATTTCAAAAAGTACCAGCGTCAAAGTAATAGACATATGACTCGAGTATACGTCCTGATTTTCCACCTCAGTACCACCAAGAAGATAAAGACATACATAATTAAATGAATGGTTTTTGTCCCAATTGTAGCCGTTCTTTTTTTTAAGTAAGACTTGGGAAATAATTTCTTTTTAATTATTTTTCTCTTGTCTGTATAATTGCTGTTTCTCATAAAGTCCTTTACATTAATGTACTCTAAATTCATGTTTTATAGGCAAGGAAGCAAGTTTAGAAGGGATATTTCAACAATATTGATAGAGTTAGGATTTCAAATTAAAAAAAAAACTGAAAGATTATATATCAACAAAGCCAATATCTGGAATAGTGCCATAGATGAACTCAAAAACTTTAATCCTTCGTACACAATTGAAGTATCCTATGTCAATGAAAATGATGATTTTGGAAAAGAATGCCTTGGATCAAAGCAAGAATTTCTGAGTCTTTTAATGCATCACCTGGCAAACTCATCATTGTTTGAAGGGTCTTTGTCAAAGAACTTGTCTCTAAATTCTCAAGGTAATTATATTTTTAATTTTACATACCTGAAGCATGTATAAGATGTATGGCATGTTACAGAAACAAAAATAGCTTGTTAGGATTAATATTCATTAACTGTACTAAATATGTAATTTACATTGTTAATAAACTACTGACAATCACAGGAAAGTGGGATAAGAAATTATATGTTCGAATATGTTTTGTGGTGAAACATTAAAATACCTTATGGCAATATGCTTGAAATTATTTCACAGATAAGTAAACATTTGCTTAAATTTACTAAAATTAAATTTGAACAGAGCAAGCTATGTGGAATGGATGAGGATTTGTACTCTTTTTTTTTTTTTTTTTTTGCCAGTCCTGGGCCTTGGACTCAGGGCCTGAGCACTGTCCCTGGCTTCTTCCAGCTCAAGGCTAGCACTCTGCCACTTGAGCCACAGCACCGCTTCTGGCCGTTTTCTGTATATGTGGTGCTGGGGAATCGAACCTAGGGCCTCGTGTATCCGAGGCAGGCACTCTTGCCACTAGGCTATATCCCCAGCCCGAGGAGTTTTGTTTGTTTGTTTGTTTTTTTGGCCAGTCCTGGGGCTTGGACTCTGGGCCTGAGCACTGTCCCTGGCTTGTTTTTGCTCAAGGCTAGCACTCTGCCACTTGAGCCACAGCGCCACTTCTGGCCATTTTCTGTATATGTGGTGCTGGGGAATTGAACCCAGGACCTCATGCATATGAGGCAGGCACTCTTGCCACTAGGCCATATCCCCAGCCCCTCTTTTTGTTCATATATTTGAATTTGTACTTTGCATATTTACAATGTTGGTTTTGGATATACACAGATTTCTGGGCCACATGTAACATTTTTATTGTACTCCAAAAAAGCTTCTGTAACAATTATGTCCATACTTTTCTGATTTAACTATTGGCAAGTATTTAGTTTGGTTAAAATAGGCACTTCAAAACAGAGTGGCTACTTGTAGAATTTGTAGGAGCCAGAATATTTGAAAAAGTTTAAAAGAAAAAACTTGTTTAATCACATTCAAATTTATTCATTTTTTTCCTCTAGAACTTCATCACTAGTGCCCCCTAAAGCATCTTTTTTTTCTTGTGAGTGTATGTGTGTGTGTGTGTGTCTGTGTCTGTGTCTGTCTCTGTCTGTCTGTCTCTATGTCTCTATGCTGGAGCTTGATCACGGGGTCTCCTGCTCTCACCTGGGTGTTTGGGTGAAGGCTGGTGCTCTTACACTTGAGCTGCAGGTTCGCTTTTGGCGTTTGGCTAATTGTCCATAAGAGTCTCAGATTTTATCTTCCTGAGCTGGCTTTGAACTGGAATTCTCATATCTTGAGTAGCTAGGATTACAAGCATGAGCCACCAGCACCCATCCAGCTTAAAACATCATTTTTACTATATTTGTGTACACAACTTTAGTTCTAAGCTCCCTTTTAAGAAAATGTACAAATAATTGGTAATGTTAAGTCACCTCTGGCCTAGTGGAGACTGCATAAATTTAAGACATAAAATCTGAATTCAAATTTATAACCATCTGTTTTGGTAGCTTTATGTCTTCAGATTAATTATTGTCTGGGTTCCTATTTCTGCAAAATGTAATGGTTATTTTTTAAAGAGATTTTTATAATAAGTTAAAGTATTGTTACTTATTAATAAATGGTTTTGAACAGTTAATGAAAAAAATAGAGAACTATGTCTTTTTTCATCCATAAAGGTTTGCAAAACATTTTAAATACAACTTAAGAATATTTAAAGTTGTGAGAGTATGGTAATTATAACATAAGCTGTTGGGAGTGAAACTGCCTTATCTGGAAGGTAATTGAATGATATAAGTCTAGAAATTTGGAAATGTTTGTATTCTTTGGCCTGTTGATACCATAATATGTAGGAAACTATCCTAATCAAAACAAAAATAATAACAAGAATACATAGATAATGGTCTATGAAATTACAAATATAGTAACATTATATCTCCTACAGTTGAAAATGTCATTTAACTTGGTTAGCTAGTAATAAGGAAATTTGCATTATAGTACATCTCTTAATTAGTCCTTAAGTATTCATTAACTGAGTAATTTTGAAAGTGTAAAAAATTTAAGTATATGTGGAAAATGCAGAGATCAAACTATTTGTCTATGTATTTATATACAGACACACATTGAAAAAAATATATTGTGCTAGGATTATAGATTTTCTGTATTAACATTTTTCTCTTACTGTTATTACATTACTATTGTTTAGAAATATTTTATTTTAAATGATAGGTATTTTATAATAAAGTATACTCAGTGTATTCTTATCTGTATTTGCAGCTTTGGAAGAGAATCTTTACTATGAAGCTGGCAAAATGCTTGCCATTTCATTAGTTCATGGTGGTCCTTCCCCTGGTTTCTTTTCTAAGACCTTATTTAATTGCCTTGTTTATGGACCCGAAAATACCGAACCAGTTTTGGAAGATGTTTCAGACTTTGATGTGGCACAAATTATAATCAGGGTAAGAAACATAGCAGCTTATTACAATGTTAACTACATTTTAAATATATCTTTTTTTTTTTTTGGCCAGTCCTGGGCCCTGGACTCAGGGCCTGAGCACTGTCCCTGGCTTCTTCCCGCTCAAGGCTAGCACTCTGCCACTTGAGCCACAGCGCCGCTTCTGGCCGTTTTCTGTATATGTGGTGCTGGGGAATTGAACCTAGGGCCCCGTGTATCCGAGGCAGGCACTCTTGCCACTAGGCTATATCCCCAGCCCTAAATATCATTTTTATGATCATTTTTATGACTGACTTTCAGTAATAAACAGTATCACTCTAAAATAGGTGTTGTCAACATAATTTTATCTTTTAAGTTTAAACATTTATGTTTACAAGCAATACTCCAAACTCAACTACAGATTGGTGCCAAGTAATGGTGGCTATTGCCTATAATCCTACCTATTAAGGAGGCTGAGCCCTGATGATCAAGGTTTGAAGCCACCCAAGCAAGAAAGTCTCTCTCTGGTTAACCACCAAAAAATCTCAAGTGGAGCTGTGGCTCAAATGGTATAGCATAGCCTTGAGCATAATTAAAAATGTTAGGGATAGTCCTCAGACCCTGAACCAGCACACAAGACACACACACACACAAAATTAAAAAAAAAAAAAATCAGATAAGCAAAATAAACTGGCTGGTTATTGTGACTTGGTAATTTATACTCAGTAGACTAAGTCTAAACAGATATGTAGCTGGACCATTTTTTTAATTAAATTTTATTGAAAAGTGTTGTGCAAAGGGCTACAATTACATAATAAGGCAGTGAATACATTTCTTGTGATATCTTACACCCTCATTTTTCTTTCCCTTCCCTAGATCAGGTAGGCATATATACAATATCCAGTGTACCAAAATCATATACAGTAACCACATAGAGCTGGACCATTTTTTAAAATCCCCTGAATTCCTTTTATTTGATATTTATATTGATTGACTGATACCCTAGTCTTTTTTTCTTTCTTTCTTTTTTTGGCCAGCCTGGGGCTTGAGCTCAGGGCCTGAGCACTGACTGTCCCCGGCTTCTTGTTGCTCAAGGCTAGCACTCTATCTCTTGAACCACAGCACCACTTCTGGCCTTTTCTACATTTGTAGTGCTGAGGAATTGAACCCAGGGCTTCACATATCCGAGGCAAGCACTCTACCATTAGGCCATATTCCCAGCCCCCACTATTCTTTTGTCTGTTCTAGAGCTTGAACGCAGGGCCTGGGCGCTGTCTCTGAGCCTCTTTGCTCACAGCTATCGCTCTACCATTTGAGCCACAGCTCCACTTCTGTTTTTTCTGGTGGTTAACAGTTTCACAGGCTGGCTTGAACCTTGATCCTCAGATCTCAGCCTCCTGAGCAGCTAGGATTATAGGCTTAGCTACCAGCACCTGGCACATCATTCTCCTTTTAAGAGGACCTTTACTTGCTACATTTTCACATTCCTTTATTAAGTTTTTGTAGCTTAGATTAGTTTTACAAGGGAGATTTCACTGCTAAGTTTTCACACATTTACACTATATCACAATTATACTCATCCTCTCAGCCAATCTGTCCTGTTCTCCAATCCTATAGCCAGACCCCGTCCTTAAAAGAAAGTAATTACCAGCTGGAGATCAGAGTGCCACATTCAATGTTGCCAAAGCTAATGCATAATGTGACTTGATACTTTGTGCTGTAAAAGGCCAAGACTAGATTATTTGATACACTCTGCCAGAGACAATATGAAACACATTCCTGTTGTTGCATGCTAGAAAAACGATGAAGTGTACTTTTCATCTAGGTAGGTATGTCTGAAGAGAAATAAATATTGGCCTCACCAATTAGAATATAAGAGAGAGACAGAGATAGACACCAAGCTTATTATTCATTTTAGAAACAGATGGGGAGATGAATGTCAGTGCCTAAAAGTGGTTACTATTTATTGAGCATTTTACAGTTGGGTCTATACAATACATGGTACGTATTCAAGTGCACTGGTCATATCACCCTAAGAGATATTATTGCCTGCATTGTTTGGAAACTACCTGAGGCAATATAACTTTTATTTAATAATATATAATATATAATAATAACTTTTCTTGACTTCCCTCATACTTGAGTGTATTCTATCCATTGTCTCAACTAAAGACAATAAAGTATCGTGGCTAAAAGCATAGGTTTAAACGTCAGATTGTAATTTTCATTTGGACTAAAATTGTTCATTTTAAAATTACACTTTCTTCATAGATTTATGTAATATAATGTCTCACTGTGTAATCTTGGCTATTATAGAACTTGTATCCTTGTTCATCCTCCCTTTTCTAGGATTATAGGTATGTGCCTATGTGCCACCATGTCCAGGCTAAAATCATGCCTTAAATTGACCTTTTAATTCTTTGAGGTTTTCCTTTTAACAAGTAAAAAGAAAACATTTTAGGAGGCAAGCACTCTTGCCACTAGGCCATATTCCCAGCCCAAAACAAAACATTTTAACTTGAGCAATTTTCCCCAGTACTTTTTTTAGTCTTTTGTTTTTGTATTTTGTGCCAGCCCTCAGACTTGATCTCAGCCTCCTAAGTAGCTAGGATCCCGGCATGAGTCACCTTCACCAGCTGCTGAGTTTCTAGGTAGGACTTCACATGTTGCCCCTACTGGCCTCAACCTGCAGTCATCCCATCTACAGCTTCCCATGTCTCTTGGAACACAGGTGTATGCCACCACACCCAGCTACTTCTTAGTAGAATCTCTGTGCATGCCATCATACTCCTAAGTTAATTACTTATTTTCCTAGCATCTAACTCTCCATATCTAGAGGCTTTTTCCAATTGTACAGTCTTCTCTGACTTCTGTAATCACTACTTTCTTAGAATTCCTACTGTTTAATATTCTAGTCTCTACTGCTTTAGACTACTTTATCTTCCTTAATACTTCTTCTTACCCCCAAAAGTTAGACTTTTTCAGTGTTAATATTCCTCATTTGTAATCTTAGGAGAGCCTCTTCATCATAACCTTTCCGAATGATTAACAGACCTGTATTCCATGCAACTAGTCTTCTATAAATAGATTGAGCCCAACATGTTTATAACCTAATTCTTTCATCTCCCACCATTTTTTTTTTTTTTGCCTTTTCAAGAGATTCTTGTCATCTGGCACCATTCAGTATTCCACGTTCCATCTGTATGCCAACTATCTGTATGTGAAAGTGGCATATATTAAGCCTTTCCCAAACTTTTTTGTCTAGCTATTCTAAGAATAATTCTTCCAAAAGTTTGATTTTGGTCAAGGCTCCTCATTGCCTATTCCCACCACCTCATTAGGGCATTTAAGACCTCCAGTTTTTTTTCATTACTGTCATTACTGTCTAGTCTGGCCTTTAAAATATGTTGTCTAGGAAGTGGTGCTGTGGCTCAACTGGTAGAGACCTAGCTTTGAGCTGAAGAGCTCAGGGATAGTCCAAAGAGTTCAAGCCCCACACCACTGTGTGTGTGTGTGTGTGTGTGTGTGTGTGTGTGTGTGTGTGTGTGTGTGTGTGTGTGTGTGTGTGTGTGTTTATATTTTGTACTAAAGATTGACAAGTTTTGGCCTGTAGGCTATCTGGGTCCACTTCCTGTATTTGTAAATAATTTCATTGAAACACAACTACATCTGCTTAGCATCTGTTTTCACATTTAAGTGGCAGAGTTTAGTATTGCAACACATGCCAAGTGGTCCACAACCTAAGATACTCTATTCCTCTACTTAAATAACCAAATCATGAAAGGAACTGGATTCTTTCTTGTGTAATCACTCAGAATTTTGTTTTTCACTTTGCTTTTACTTAAAAAAGTGGTAGAAAGCAGGCAGGGTTGGTTGACATATTATTTTGACTCATTCTTTTGGACAGATTTTAGTGATAAGGCTACACTTAGCTACAGCAAATTGTTGTTGTGTTTTAAGGGTATAAGGCAATGCATATTCAACAATGTCAGACCATTACTTTAACATAGTGTACAAGTAACATCTTTGATAGAGTATTAGAGAATATTTGTTGAACTAGATATATTCTAGGAAATACTTCTTGGTAAAATTTTCCCTCACTCTGATATTCTCCAAAAGGAAATAAAAAGCAATTTGTCCTTTGATACTTAGAGATCACTTATGAGTAAGTAAAGTAGGTATATTTTCTGTGTTACAGATAAATACTGCAGCAGATATAACTGACTTAAACTCGGTAATAAATGAATGCTATAACTATCTAGATGTTATTGGATGTCTAAGACATGTAACAACATTAAATGATAAATATATGTTGGCAAAAGACGTACTTGTCTACCAAGTAATTAAGAGAGTCCAAATACCCTTTGAAAGGTAAGCTGTTTACTTATGACGTATTTAAAGTGGTTAATTATGATAAAGGGGATTTATTTGTAAATAAATAATTTGTAAATATAAATGTTGTAAGAAAAAAATGAAATGCTACTGTAAATTACTTTAAAGTGAACCTCTCAAGGATGATTATTATTTTGGTCATTTTGTACAGAGCTACAGAAACAATGCTTAGGCAGAAGTAATAGTTTCAATGTATATATTTCTACACAAATACTTTAAGAACTTACTACATGAGCTAACTTCTGTCTCCATTCATTTAATAACTATGTATTTAGCACATCATATTCTGGGTAACATATATCCTAACTAATCTTTGATTGACAAGATAGTTCTGATGTTCACTCTTCTTTAGTTTTAGAATACTAGTCTTCAAATTTTTTGTTGCAGTACCTTTAAGAGACAGTTACAACTTACATAATCTCTTGCCGTTTTTTTTGTACTGAGGTTGGAACTCAGGGACTTAGGTCTGCTAGTCAACTGGTCTATCACTTGAGCCATGAACCTCTTTTCCTTCTTTTTTCCATTAATAATAGAAAATATCTAACCGTAGCCTATCTGATTAACACCTATATTTAATACTCACCCATCTGTGGCCAGTCTTTATCTTATTCACCTGTACTCTCCTTATTTCCAAACCAGATAAGATGTTATCATCTCAAAACTGTGAGGTTCATGTTTTTTAAGGTTTCAGTATCAAGCCAGGCACCGATAGCTCACAGCTGTAATCTCAGCTACTCAAGAGGCTGAGAATTTGTTGTAGTTTAAAGTTGTCCCAGGCAGTAAAGTTCATGAGACACTTTTATCTCCAATAAAACTACCCCAAAAGCTGGAAGCGGATCTGTGCCTCAAGTGGTAGGGCAGTAACCCTTAGCAAAAGGCTAACAGGGATAGTGCCTAAGCCCCAGGACAAGGACAAAATTAAGAAATTAATGAAGAAGAATGGGCAAGGGAAAGAGAGAGGGGAAGGAAGAAGAAAGGAAGAAAAGGATAAAAAGGAAAATCAGTATCATTGCCCCATAGATTTAAATATACTCAATAGGTATTTTAACTATTACGGTTATCATCCTGACTGAAATTTGTTTTCCCTTAATTTAGAATCTAGTGTAAGCAATCCTCTATGATTCTTTTGAGTTCTTTTAATAGCTTTTTTTTTTTTTTTTTTTTTTTTTTTTGCCAGTTCTGGGTCTTGAACTCAGGGCCTGAGCATTGTCCCTGGCTTCTTGTTGCTCAAAGCTAGCACTCTACCACTTGAGCCACAGTGCCACTTCTGGCTTTTTCTATATATGTGGTACCAAGGAATCGAACCCAGGGCTGCATGTATACAAGGCAAGCACTCTACCACTAGGCCATATTCCCAGCCCCTTAGTAGCTTTTTTGCTACATGGTGTGACACAAAGTATTTGATACTCATTTTATAATTCTAGCCTGAGGAACTTTTGTGTTTTTTTTAATGGAAAATTGTATTTAGAAACTATAGTCCTGATTCTATAGATGCTTATTTTTGCCAGTCTTTTTTTCTAAACCGAAACTAGATAGCACAGGGTTTTGTTGTTGTTTTCTTTTGTTTTACTTTTCATGGTAAAATATATTCCTTTTTTACTAATATATCATTCAAGTTCAATACTCTCTGATTTTTACTTAATTTTTTCCTTTATCATGTATTATTGAGAATCCTAGTTCTCAAGGACAATAGAGTATAAACAATTACTCATTTTATTCATTCAACTTTTTTCTCTCTTTTGTGGTATAAAGGTATAGTGATGGTACTCAAGTTTGAACTCAGGAGCCCTGAAACTTAAATTATTTTTCTTTTTTGTCTATAGTTGCATTATCACTGCTATTAAGTCATTTGGAATAGTAATTCTCTGTGTAGTTGTACTATAAACTCAGTACTTTTTTTTAGTTTAGTGATTTTTTATTAAAACTTGTTGTAAAATTACACAAAGTATATGGTTCCAAAGTCAAATATATGATTAAAAAAAACATATTGAAAGTACTTAGCGCGGTGATTAAAAAGCACTCTAGTTTTCATCCCTGTCACATCCACCTTCTATCCCCTTATGAAGTAATGTTGGGCATTTTTTAATGGTTTCTCGCTCTGCTAAGGCAACAAAAATATTATGTGTGTTGTGTTTTGTTAGATAAATAGTAGGATGACAATCTTTTCTACATTGTGTATGTGTATGCTGGTAATATACGTGTGTATGTGTTTGTATTTTGTTGAGGTAATAGTAGGTGCCTTTCACTTGTATCTAGTTTGAGGGGTATGTGTGTGAGCCCACACACGCACTACTACTAGGTCTTGGTGCTATTCCTTGAGTGCTATTCGTGAGGTTTTTTGCTCAAGGCTACTACTCTATCATTTGAGCCACAGCTCCTAATTGGAGATGTGTCTCACAGACTTTCTTGCACGGCCTAGATTGGAACCATAGTCCTTAGATCTCAGCCTCATGAGTAGCTAGGATTTTATGTATGAGCCTCAGGTGCTCCAGGCTCGGCTGGTTTTTCATTAAGACTCTGAGAAAACAACAAAGGAACACACTTCTCAATCCTGTTGTACTGGGATCTGGGTTTCAATTGAGATTGTTCAAAAACATTTAAATCATACCCACATGTTTGGATTCTCTTGGGAAGGAGTTAATAAAAAGAGGAAATGAATTGATATACCAGATTGTTTTAGAGACTATGGACTCTAGAAAGTTAATCTGATAGGAAAAATAGTACATTCTGTTCCTGAACTATTAATGAGAAAATGTACATTGTAAAATACTCCATTTCTTTTGTTAAATGGTGTTTTTTTTCCCCCCTTTTTGATATGCTGGTCTTGAGTTTGAATTCAAGGCCTGGGCGCTATAACTGGCTTTTATGCTCAAAGCTAGCACTCTACTATTTGAGCCACAGGCTAGCTTTAAACCTTGATCCTCAGATCTCAGCCACCAGATCTGCTAGGATTACAGATGTGAGACACCAGTGCCTGGCTGCACTTTATGTATTATTGGATCATTTAGAAAAATGTTAAGAGTAGCAAGTTATAGAAACCACAGTGAAGCCTCTTTGTGCAACTAATTTATGCTAATAATTCTAAAAGAAAAACTGTGTCACACATAGTGATGCATACCTGTAATCACTACACATTTGGAAGGCAGACATAGAAGAGTTTGAGTGAGACCCATATCTCAGCCAATAAAAAAGACTAACGGGGGGATAATGTATGTATATGGTAAGAGGATCACAGTCAAAGCCACCCCAAGCATAAAGGCAAGAACGTAGTCATAAAATAATAAAAGCAAAAATGGCTAGAAGCCCACTTTCAAATGTTGTAGTGTATTTGCTCTTAAGCTCAAGGGTGTGATAGGCAAAATACCAATAATGTCATAAAAGAAATTAAAATTGTCGTATGCCTAAGAAGTTGAACCAGGTTCTGGCTGCTCACACCTATGAGATTTAAGTAATATAGTTTAATGCCAGCCAAGACAGACTAAGACTCTTATCTCCAATCAACCAGGAAAAAGCTGGAAATAGAATTGTGGTTCAAGATGTAAAGCTTAAACTTGAAGCAAAAAAAAGCCAAGCAAGAGGGCAACCCCTGAGCTTAAACCCCAGTATTAGCACACAAAAAAAGAAAAAGAAAATACATTCATTTATTTAAATGATCCTCCTTTGTTTTTTCTTTGTTAGTTTTTTAAAGTAATATATAACTTCCAAAAAATATTTTCGGGTGGTAGTACAGTTGAATTCTTGTGCTTGCTAGCCAGGTATCTACTTGAGGCACTCTCCAAGCCCTAAATCTCAAATTTTATGTGATTAACATGGATATCCCTTTGCTTTTGAATTGCTGTGTAACTTCTTTTGTAATTAGTAGCTTTGAAGTACAAAATGCAGGGGCTGGGGATATGGCCTAGTGGCAAGAGTGCCTGCCTCATATACATGAGGTCCTGGGTTCGATTCCCCAGTACCACATATACAGAAAACGGCCAGAAGTGGCACTGTGGCTCAAGTGGCAGAGTGCTAGCCTTGAGGGGGAAGAAGCCAGGGACAGTGCTCAGGCCCTGAGTTCAAGGCCCAGGACTGGCCCAAAAAAAAATTCCAGTGAAGTACAAAATGCTTAAGATAGTTACTTTTTCTCTTAATAAAATAGTTAACAATTTCATAACCCTAATTCCAAGCATAGCCACTACTCATTTTATGTGAATGCTTGCTATGGACTTGAAAGCATATCTTATAGCGCATATCCAGGGTTTTTTCTCATCCGAAAACATAGGAGGATTTTAAATTTTCTTGTCAGATGTTTTACAAAATTCTAAGTATGTTAGCTGCAAATGTTGATTCCCTAATAATGTAATACCAAATACACAAGTTTGAATGTTGGCTCAAATGTTTTTTTGTTTTGTTCTGTTTGGGTTTTGTTTGGTTTTTTTGTTTTTTTCCTCAAGTTTTAAGCAGGGTCTGAAAACTCTTGGTGTTTTGGAAAAAATTCAGACTTACCCAGAAGCATTTTATGACGTCCTTTGTCATAAACCTGAGACACTTTCTGCAAAAGTCCTTAGTGATCTTTTTGAAACGAACACATTGCCTGATGTACAAGCTTCGGGATACTGGAAGAATTATTTACAGAATATTGAGAGTATGTAGATATTCTTTTAACTATCAAAGGATATTTGTTTATATATTTATTTATATTTATATATATATTCATTTTGCCTCCTGCTATTAATAAATCTTAAATCTGCTAACTCTAGCTACAAAAGAAATTTATTTCAAAATGTGTTTAAGGGCTGAGTAAATTATATTTTGCAATTTCTTTTTTTTCTAGACAATGAGATAAAAGGCATTTTTTGAACATTTTAAATGTATGGATGCTACAACATTATACAGCCAGGGTTAAAACTATTCACTTACTTTATCTCTTTCAACTTGAATTTCAACTATTATTGCTCTTTATTTTTTCTTTATCATTGAGTAGGGTTATGCCAGTGATATTTCTTTATCCAGCACTAACATTGTAAAGTCATTACATTTGCAGTCCAGAGAAAGTTGTAACTTTTAGCTGAGTTTTATTTAAACTTCTCTGCATTTATTAAACTAGTAGCTAGTAATGATGTTGAAGAAGTCAAGTGTATAGTGAGCGGTTGGACTAAGTGAATTTAATTACTTCTGTTTAAATTCTTTTGGGAGTATAGGGGAAATGGGGTTTAAACTCTCAGGGCTTTGTGCTTACTAAGCAGATACTCTACCACTGGAGTCCCAGAGCTTCATTTATTAAATGAACTGTTGGCCTGTTATTGTCACTTACTGTTAGTGTTTTAGATTACCTGAGATGAATGTTGAGGTCAATAATAATAGCAATATGTAACATAGATGTATTTTTCTTTCTTTCACTTACAAACTTTTCAGAAGGTAAATCTGCAACAACAATGGAAGACATTCTTATTTTTGCAACTGGTTGCAATTCTATTCCACCTGCTGGATTCAAACCCACTCCTTCAATTGAGTATCTACATACTGATTTTCCTGTTGGAAACAAGTGTAATAACTGTTTGGGTCTTCCAATCACCAAAACATATAAAGAGTTTGAAGAAAATATGGACTTCACCATAAGAAACAATATAAAACTAGAAAAGGAAGAATATTCTCACTACATTGAACCTTAGAATGCTTCTTGGAACAAAGAGAGGCTTCTTTAAAAGCTGCTATTATTTTTTGTTTCCATTAATTAGCCTATTGAACAAATTCATCAGTGCCTCTGGCCCAATAAAATTTATGATATGAACATTAAAAATGTTTTGGCCATTTAAACCAATAGTTAAGTCATTCTTCTCAGAATTCGTGGTATTTTTCTATTGATCCACATACTATATGGATATCTATATATATGTACTTTAAAAATAGTGTACAGACTTTATTTAGGTATAGTAGCATGGTATATACTCACTATTTTTTTAATTAGGATTACATAATTGATGCCAAGATTGTTCTTGTTTTATGCAGGTTTCAAATTATTTCTTATTTTAAAGCATTAAATAGAAAATCTAGTTGGCTAAACCTTGTCATAGATCAGTGGCATATTTTCTGGAGTATACATTACATGTATACTTTTCTAGGATGCGCTAGATTAATTGCATTTTTTTTTCCAGTCCTGGGGCTTGGACTCAAGGCCTGAGTACTGTCCCTGGCTTCCTTTTGCTCAAGGCTAGCACTCTGCTACTTGAGCCACAGTGCCACTTCTGGCCATTTTCTATATATGTGGTACTGGGGAATCGAACCCAGGGCTTCATGTATATGAGGCAAGCGCTCTTGCCATTAGGGCATATTCTAACTTATAATGACTAATACTGCAATTACACTATGCCTATTGCAAAGTATTATATAAAAAGCAGAATTGCACAAGTAGTTCTGGAATCTGTGGAAATTCTATAGGCTAGAAAACTTCTGAGGTGTGGTTGAATATACTTTAAAAAAGTGTATTTTCATTAAAGCCTTGATTTTAATCAGGATTTTTTCCCCATGCCCTATATATGTTATGTACTATGTCTAATCCATGATCATTTTAATTATCTGAATGAAGTCTCTAGATTATTGTGATAGACTTGGCTATCTGATGTTTATTATTATCAAGTTGATACCATAGCATTGTACAGTTTATCTTCTTTGCGCTTGGAAGGTGCTCTTTTTGTGTCGACAATATGTAAAATAAATGCTAATAGGATGGGAAAGTCTCTCAATTTCATCACACAGATAAGTGTTTCTGTGTATTATTTTATTACATTTTCTTTAAGGTGTTTGTTTTGCTTGGCTTGTTTGTGTCTGTGTAGCCCAGGAGGGCCTCAAACTCAAAATCCTCCTGTCTCCACCTCACTACGACTAGCATTACAAGCACACACCACCATTGCCTGGCGATGTTTTGTTTTTAAATATATCATTGCTACTAATATAGTGTAACAAGAAATCATATAATAAAATAATATAAAGATATATAGTTCTATAGTCATTGATCCCATATTTGCACTCTGATGGAAGAAAACATTGAGAATATTTAATGTCCCTAACCTGTTATCAGATATAAATGAGACAAAACTTTCAGTTTTCTAGTCTTTATGTAAACTTTTAAGGGAATTTTTATGTTTAACCACATTTTTCTTGCTACTTAGAGCAGGAGTTAGTAATTACTCAAATACTTACCTTCTCTAAGAAATATTTGAACAACAATGAGCTTGATTTGGTATTAATACCAAATGAAAATTGAAATATAAATCTTACTGTAATTTTCAAGTTATAAAAAGCCTATCACAGTAAAGTTTCACTTTAACTTGAAGCATTGAGAGCAACATTAAGGCATTTCTTTAGTTTACAAAATTATTTCCTTGTCAAAAGTAGTTTAAAAGTGTCAGTTCAAAAAGTTTAAATGATACTGCTTTTATTAAAACTATTGAAAACTTGGACATTTGATTTCATGACCTACCTAGTTTTTCTACAATTTTAAGACATTAAATCAGGACAACCCCAGAAGCCTGATTAAAATTGTTTCCTGATTTGTAGTTTGAAGTTTTCCTCTACTAGTAACTTAACTTGGCTTGTAGTGGATACGGAAAACAATGTGCTTGGGTTAACCACAATTAAAAACTATTTCATTTTCCCCATTATGCAACCTTCCTGGTAAGAACGTGTAAGTATAATTTATAATATCTGGCTCTTAAAATGAATTAAATACTCATATTTCAAACTTTTCTGGTTTAAGGTTCTATTATCATTTAGTTTGATCTTTATAGCTAGGGCCTATTGGAAAAATATTGCTATTTTCTGCAGTGTTGCTCTGTGAAGTTGCTTTTATTACAAATGATCTTTATCCATTTTATAGTACAACTCAATGAATTTTTAAATTATTACACTATAAATTTTAATAAATTTATATATTTCCTAAGATTTCACTTGTCTAAATGCTATGCATCTTATGTTTGTACTCTATTGTTCTCAGTACTGGGGAAAACCATTGATTGAACAAATATCTCCTGTTAAAGATTTTTTGCTATGTATTCATTGTTTTCAGAAAGTTTTTAACTGTTCTCAGCAGGAAAACATAAAGCCTTTTATAGAGTATTATTTTTGTGCCAAATCATTAAATGTTTTAGTATTTAACCTAAGAATTTATTACAAAGTACCTTATGATTTTATACTTTGTAATTTTATTTCTATAATAAAATTGGTATAAGTAAAAAGCTTACACTATAGCATAGGAATTCACTTTGGCTTCTATATTATGTATTTACAAATTTTCCTTCCATTTACATAGAGGCTCCTCCTACACACAATGCTAAGATGTTAAACGAAGTATAGTAGGTAAGTTTTCTCAGTAATGTCTTTAGCTTTCACTTCTGAGAAACTGATCAGAACATGATTATATAATAATTCTATGTACTTTTTACTATAAGCCTTTGGTGTTTATGCTAAATAATGCAGTACAAAGCTTTAGAATACTTACAACGATAACACTTCTTGAAAGTATATATTAGCTGTAGTTTGGGAAAATTTGGATTCCTTGAATAGAGGCCCAACTTTGAAATTTTGATTTTGACCCTTTCTCAATTTTCAAACATATTCTTATACCAAATGTCAAAGTGGTATGCTAGGTGACATTTATATGTCAGCCTATCTATTCCACCTTTTAAAAGATGAAATTAAAAAGCATGAAAACTTAGTGAATTTTTATACAAAATGTGTTTATGATAGTGTGAAGTACTTCATATAATTTTACACTTGTGATTTCTCATGATTAATATTTTTGGTAGTTCCATTTAAATTTTCTGTAATGGCTGTATATTTTCCATAATGTCTGCACTAATTTACATTCCCACCAGGAGTGGCACAACTCATTTCTGAAAAGCGTGAAGGAAAATTAATAAACATACTGCACAATAATGAAAAATGATTCTTTTTTAATATGTGTGCACACATGTATGTGTCTTTCTTACCCCTTTTCCTAACCTACATAAATTTAAAATAAAGGGTTTCATTATGACATTTTCATTCATACACATAAATAAGATAATTTGGTCATATTCACGATCCTTTTATCTCTCCTTCCCCTACTCCCACTTGTTCCCTTTGTCTTCCAAATAGTCTCCTTACAAGGTTAAGATTCTGGCCAGCCTCAGAGCATTAGTGGCTCACATGTATAATCAGTTCACATTCACGGTGTCGTCAAATTATTGCCTGATACCTAGGAATGTCTAAAATGAGATGGGAGGGGTATTCTGAGCTAATTTATCTACGATAAAACTATCCCCTAGTGTAAAATAGCTTCTCAAAATAAACCATTCAAGCCAAGAAGGACAGAGTGGCCACAGTAATTAACACTGAAGCCATAATTTTTTATTCGAACACAAAACCAGATTAATCTACTCAGGTTCAACTCCCAAGGATTTTTTTCTCCTTTTACCGTTCTTTGGATGGTATATTTTCTTGAAATTTATTTCCCACATTTAGTGTATGTTCTTGGTCAGCACATTGTATATACATTTATGCATACAAATACTAAGTGTACACTCTTGGTCTGGATGGTAGGCATTTACACATGTATGCATACTGTGCAAACATGTTAACACCATCCTGTCAATATGAAATCTTAGAAAGATTCTGATGGAGCTGAAATGGGTAATTGCATATTTTTCTTTAAAAGTGAAGTGTTCTCCAGGTTCTGGTGGCTTACTCCCGTAATCCTAGCTACTCCAGAGGCTGAGATCTGAAGATCATAACTTGAAGCCAGCCCAGGCAGGAAAGTCCATGAGACTCCTCTCTCTGCCCAGAGCAAAAGGGCATAGAGCGAACAAGAGTAGAAAGGCCTAGATGCTTTCTTTTGTACAGAGATGCCATAGAATGCAGTTTTAACTTTCCCCTAAGCTTGGAACTGTGGCTTTTGTGTAGAACGCGGCACATCACTTGTTTTTTCATGGCTGTGGTAGTAGCATTGAAAACACCAGTAAATATTCCAGTTTTAATACGCCATTTAGCGAGAGGGAAAATGATACATTTGTTAAATGATACATAATCTCTAGCCTAGGACATTTCCCACTGGTTGACCTGCTTTTTGGGGGTCGGTCTTGGGGTTTTACTCTGGGCCTGGGTGCTGAGCCCCTGAGCTCTTCCGCTCAAGGCCAGCTGGCGGCTTTGTGGTGGTGAACGGGAGAAGAGAGCCTCACCGACCCTTCTGCCGGGTCTGGCTTTGAACCGCTGTCCTCAGATCTCAGCCCCACCTGTAGCCCGGATGACCGGCGAGAGCCACCGGAGCCCAGCCCGGCGGTCGGGGGAAGGCTGCGTGGCCGTGTTTAAACGTCGGCAGTTTTGCGGTGTATGGCGGAAGACTTCGGAATTGGACGTAGCTGCAGAGTAATGAGCGCACCCAGTCGCCGGCGAAGGAGCTCTGTTGAACTTAAGCAGAAATTGGCCTCCAATAAGAGCTCGTCCCCAGCCTCAAGTCAGCGTGGGAAAACGAGCAGAGCGCCGGCGCGGTGCCGCCCCTCCCCGCCCCCGGGGGCGGGGCCAGCCGCCCAGCCCCCGCGGGTCACGCCCCCCGCGCTCTGCTTCCGGGGCGGGAGGGACGGCCACGTCATCTTCGGGCTCCGGTCGCCAGCCTGGCGCTGTGTGGTGGGGGCCAAGATGGCGGCTGCGGCCAGCATCCGAGAGAGGCAGACAGGTACCGCTTTCTCCCCTGGCCGTTCCGTGCCCGAGCGGCGGCTTCACTTTCCCCTGCTCGCCGCTCCCTGTCGTGGCGCTCCGTTGCCCAGAGACTGGCTTTCCCTGGTCCTCCAGGACGTCCAGAAGCCCCGTCTGCGCCTCGAGGGCCACGGCCGGCCTCTCTCCCCTGCAGTGGAGAAGCAGCGTCCGCGGTGCCGCCGCGCTCGCGCCGGGGCCTCGGGTCGCCGCTCGCCTCCCGCCTCACACTGTCTGTCGTTCCCGGGCCTCGGGGCCCTGCTCGCTGCCGAGCCGCCGCCCTCCCCGGGCCTCGGGCAGAGGCCGGCCTGAGCCGGCGGGCTGCCGGGCTGAGCCATCCCGTGTAGTCAGTCCGTCGCAGGTTGCGTGCAGGGTTGAGTGCTCCCGCATTGGTGGTGGTTTCCACCAAGCTGCTGCCTCTCTCCCTTCTTGGACTATTTTGTTCTGAGGGGGGCGGGGTGGGGGGGGACCTGAAGAATAATGCTGCTTTAGCTGCTGGAAGGGTTGGGAGAATAGCAACGCCTCCATTTCATAGGACAAATTTGCTTGACAAGAGTGTAATGGTTTTTTAATCCTTGGTTGAGCACACGTACAGCTTGTTTTTGTGACAGAAATGTAACGGTGCATTTGATACTTTCCCCTTCTTTTTAAAAATTTTTACCTTATTTGTGAATAACTGAGGACAATTTGCTGTGTACATATCAACCACAAACTACTGTTAGACCTGGTAGGTGTGCTTGTTTTGAAAGGTTGTGAGGCTATTTATCCTCAGGAGGTAATAGACACAACCATCAAAAAAAAATGTTTATAGGGGCTGGGAATATGGCCTAGTGGTAAAGTGCTCCCCTCGTATACATGAAGCTCTGGGTTCGATTCCTCAGCACCACATATATAGAAAAAAGCCGGAAGTGGTGCTGTGGCTCAAGTGGTAGAGTGCTAGCCTTGAGCAAAAAGGAAGCCAGGGACAGTGCTCAGGCCCTGAGTCCAAGGCCCAGGACTGGCAACAAAATCAAAACAAATAAAAAATGTTTATACTTTGAAATTTTGTATCCTGAAATTATGCTCTTTTGCATAATAAAATAAGTACTTAGTTAATCTTACCTACAAAGAATTTGGCTTGTACTAAATTCCTTCCTTTTGTTTCAAGAAAAAAGGTAAGACATAATTCTGAGAATGATACCCAAACAATGAATTGTTTGGTTTTTTAACACTATCTCTTCACTGATAGCAGCATTATGGTATTATACCTACTTACTTCAAAATACAAGCATTTAATAGAGTGGATATGTTGTAAGTTGATGCTTGTATCATTTTAGAATTACATAGTTCTGTGAGAGTTTGGGGGGCGGGGCTAGTTCTGGGGCTTGGACTCAGGGCCTGAGCACTGTCCCTGGCTTCTTTTTGCTCAAGGCTAGCACGCTACCACTTGAACCACAGCGCCACTTCTGGCTTTTTCTGTGTATGTGGTGCTGAGGAATAGAACCCAGGTCTTCATATGGGCACGCACTCTATCACTAGGTCATATTCCCAGCCCTTGGAATTATGTAGTTCTGTGATGGTATTTGAAATGGCATGATTCTGTCTTAAGAACCTGCCCAGTAGGTTTTTAAGGTTGCCAGTCTTTAAAAAACTAAATCATGTAACTCAAACATGTTCATGAATGTTTAATCATCTCGGTTTCACATAGAATGGAGTTTTCATTTTCTTAAAAAAATATTTCTGATGGGTGTGGAGGGGCACACCTATCAATTACTCAGGAAGTGAAATGGAAGGATCATTTTCCAAGCCAACACAGGTAAAAGTTGGGAACTTGTTTAAAAAATAACAAAAACAAAAAGAATTGATAATGTGGCTTTCATGGTGGAGCATCTACCTGCCAAGTATAAGGCTACAAGTTTAAACCCCAGTGCTGTAACAAAACATTAAAAATCACTCTCTACTATCTTGGCATCATACCTTCTCTTTCTCAGCCATTGCCACGGGATTTCTCCCATGTCTCCACAGAAGTCACCCTCTCCACAGTTATCAGTGGTATTTTCATGTCAATCCCAGTGTTCATTTTCTTTATCCTATGGGCCTCACCTCATCATTGTACTCATTCTCTCCTCCTGCTTGTTTGAGTTTAGTCTCTCAAATTCTTGGCCATTCTTCCTCTTGGTTCTTTATGTCTCCCTTGGCCTGTTCATTACAGGCTGATTATTGGTCTATTCTCTGTTTTTGCTTATTCAAAACACAGGACCTGACTACTTCTCCTTGAAAACATCACCATGCTAATGACTCCAAAGTCTTTGTGTGTAATTTCAAACCCCGGTTAGATCAGCCTGGGAAAACCACAAGTATTGGAGACAGCCTGTCCCAAAGCAAATGCACCATCTCTTCTTTCATACCTGCTCTTCCTATTGTGGATTCTGTTACGCTTTGTTTCCCTCAAGTATTAAATTTGTACATTGGCTCTTTAAAAAAAAATTTCTGAGGCTACTATGATGAATGAAAAATGGAGCAATAATAAAGCACTAAAATGAAATGTGATTTTTGAAGCTATGTTTTCTCTTAGTTTGAGTTATGAGTTATTGACTGCCTCTATGGAAATTTTTCATATTTTCCCCAGGAACATAAAATTTTAAGCAGCATAATTCTTCAATGAACCTGATAGAATAAATCAGTTGTAAAATATTTTCAGTTGGGCAACTGAAAAAGAGACCTATATAGAGGTCTTCTATTTGTACCAGTTCAGTATGCCTTAGATTATTTTTATTTTAGGAAGACTAATCTTGATCTATGCTTTCGGCCAAGTAATAAACAGATAACTATCATGTATTAGACCATAGTATGATCATGACTGAAAAAAAATTCTATATAAGACATAGTATGGGATTATCAGAGGAAAAAATGACAAAAACAAAACACCAAGCATTTTTCACAATGGGGACAGATAGCTATTCTGTTTTTGAAAATCTCCCAAATAGGTGCTGATTAGCTGATGATGAGATGGTCTTACAAGTTCTGATCCCTGGTTTTAGACACCCAGTTATTTATATTGTTATTTTTATTGTTATGATAAAAGTGGTATACAGGGGGGTTATCGTTTCATAAATCAGATAATGAGTATATTTCTTTGTGGACAATATCATCCTTTCCTTTCCTTCCCTCCCAGTTTTTCCTTCCGGTCACACAAGTTGTACAGTTCATTTTCAACATAGTATCTAGCGTGTACCACTGCTATATTCCTTCACCCTTTGTCCCTCCATTTCTGTGCCCCATACCCAGACAGTCTTGCTAGGTTGGTGCATTTTGTTATTAGACAATAAATGATAAATATATAGCAAAATAAAATCTATAAAAATAGTAATGTCCTATAAAACTATTTCATTTTCAGTGGCTTTGAAGCGTATGTTGAATTTTAACGTGCCTCATGTTAAGAACAGCACAGGAGAACCAGTATGGAAGGTAAGAGCTTTATTTTCATGGGAGATAATTTCCTTTATCCTAGCTTTTGTAGAGAGAACTTATTAATACTGAGCACATTATAAATAGGTAATTCATATTTAATCATAGTCTTAAAGTAACATCTGATTTTGATAAACATTTATGGAATAGCATAGTCAATAGTGATATTGAGCTCTAGCTTATCTCTTAAATTAGTCTTTTCTAATCTCTTAAACTGATGTTTCATTTCTTAGTTTCACAAGTCCAAATTAAGTTTTCTCATGGTTACACAGATTGAGAGGAACTGATCCATCTTGACCCACTCACTGGAGAATGAGCCAAAAACCATAATTATTGTTAATAAATAAAACTGCCTGTTGGACCAGAAAGCAATCTTTCTCCTTGGAGAAATGGTGGTTAGCATTTAAAATACCTTTTGTTTATGCTTCTTTATTTTAAACTTCTTGTTGAAACAGTATCTTTTTTCTTCAAAGAGACAATAATATTGTGGGTTAAAGTCAAACGCACTAGTTTATAATCTTTTTATTGTCTTTTGAGAAGAATTATAAACAAATCACCTTGAAAGAATTCAGACTCTTTTATGAGTTCTTACAACTGCTTTGGATTGGGCTGGGAATATAGCCTAGTGCTAAAGTGCTCACTGATTCTTTAGCAACACATATATAGAAAAGGCTGGAAGTGGCACTGTGGCTCAAGTGGTAGAGGGTTAACCTCGAGCAAAAAGAAGCCAGGGACAGTGCTTAGGCCCTGAGTTGAAGCCCCAGGACTGGCAAAAAACAAAACAAAACAAAACAACAAAAAAAACTGCTTTGGATTAATTCTCAAGGTAGTTGAAGTGATCTTTATTGAATTCATAGCTTAAACTAGAGTGTCCCCTAGGTCTCTGCCCTTCTTGAGGAGGGGAGAGGGGTCTTGCATAAACTTTACTTGTTCATTGTATATCTAAGGCCTATATTGAACTTTTGAATTAAGCTTGCAAATTTCTAGGTTACCCATTTGCGTCCAATATGAATAATAGAGGTATAGTGTCCAAACCTGTTATCTGGTTATCTGTAGGGGATTACAGGCCCCCACCCTAGTGAATATCTGAAACTGCAGGTAGTACTGTTAAGCATGAGAACTTCAGTTTAAATTTCAGTAATTCAAAAGACAAAAAATTATGTCATTATTGATTTATTTTAGCCTAACTAGTATTGATGTTATGCCTGTATTACCGAATAGCCAGGGGCAGTGATACACATCTATAACCCCAGCTACTTAGACGGCAGAAATCTGGAGGATCACAGTTCAAGGCTAGCCCAGGCAAGAAGTGAGATCCCCAGTGAGATCCCCATCTCAACAAAGTAAACCAGGTGTGCTGATAACATGCCCGCTATCCTAGCTCTCCTAGGCAAAATTCCAAGATCCAGTCTAAAAAGTAAAGGGTTAGAGCCTACCCAGCAAGTGCTAGACCTGTGTTCAAGCCCCAGTATTACCAAAAAACAAAATATGTTACTATATGATGGGCATTTTGGTAAATACTAATGGAAAATATTGAATTGAATCAAGGGTAAATATATTTCAACATTTTTTAATATGGAGTCTATGAGTTCTACATTAATGATGTTTAAAAAACATTTTTCCCCTAAGGTACTCATTTATGATAGATTTGGCCAAGATATAATTTCTCCTCTGCTGTCTGTGAAAGAACTGAGAGACATGGGGATCACTCTGCATCTGTGAGTTTAAAGTATTTCTATTATTAGTGTTTATTTTCAAAAACGTTTTGGAAGAATTATTTTGACCACCCTAAATCAAATTCCTAAGGAATATTTGAAGGGAAAATAATCTTGGTTTATAACATATAGTATAAACAATTTTCCCCTATATCTTCCTTTATTCAGCCCTGATTTCTGAGATTAGAAATTAGTCCTTATGCTGAGATTCTGTCTTAGATTATCTTTTCTTAAGGACTTGGTTGACCGTATGTAAAGTTAAAGAACTGATACTCTTAAGCTGTCTTCCCTCTTTTTATAACTGTTGTTTGATTTGTGATGCTTGGGATTGAACACAGGTCCTCACACTGACTGGGGACGCACCTTACCACTTAGCTTATGTCCCAAGCCTCAGCTGCATCAACTCCAAATCCACTTTTCACTGCGTGCGTGCGTACATGCGTGCGTGTGTGGGTGTGTGTGCACGCCCGCGCGCGCCTGCTTCTGTGACCTGTATTATAATTGATTGCCTGTTGTAGTGGACAGCATTCTTTTTAATAATACATTAAGTATGCCCTAAAATTGGTAACTCCCCTACATTTGATGAAATATGCTATTTGACAGGGCACTGTCCTGAGCTTTTTTGCTCAAGGCTAGAGCTCTACTACTTGAGCCACCGCTCTGCTTCCAGCTTTTTGGGTAGCTAATTGGAGCTGAGAGTTTCATAGACTTTCCTGCCAGGACTGACTTTAAGCAACTGTGATTACAGGTGTGAGCCACCAGCACCTAACCTGTAACCTGTCAATTCTTACAAATTAAACAGAAGCTTAATATGCTGTCTTTGGAAATTATTTAATGTACATAGCTTACCCTAGGCACTTTAAGTATTTACCTTCTTTGTTTTACCAGTGAAAAGGCCAAAGTTTAGAAAGTTGAAGTGATTGTCCCACAAGTAGACAACTAGTTAAGAGCTGAAATGTGCCAGATTGCTTGACCAGTACCGTGCTTTTATTCTACTGAGGCATCTGGTTCAGTACCTAATAGGAGTGAAGCCGAACTCAGTACTTCCCCAGGAGTAGCAGGTTGGACTGCCCATTAGGAAGTACACAGGGGTTGCCCAACGGCAGAGCACAGACAGGCCGCACAGCTCCCATGAGGAAGTCCAGCGGCCCTGGCCTCAGCCGCAGCCTCCCTGTGTGTGGAAAATACTACCTCAATTACTTTGGGTTCTTCAAGCTAATTTGGGCTGATTTGTAGGGAACAATAACCATACGTTTCCAGAACATCAAATGGTAATAGTAGTCCTTTAGGCATTTGTACAGCCATATCATTATCCTTCTCATTGTTAGTAGACAGACAGAAGAAAATTATGAAATGTAGGTCTGCCAGCAGTATGTACCTCTTTCTTTTCTTGATTAAAGAAAGATGAATAGACAAAAAGACAATGTTCTAGAAATAGAATGTTACTCTTACTTACTGATAGAAGCTTGCTAAAATCTTAGGAAGAATAAAGAGGTACTGTGATTTAACACTATCTCCTAGGTAATATGTAAGACCTGTATTCTTTTAAGAAGCAAAAATACAGAATTCGATAGTGGCTGGAAAGTTCAGTATCAAAGTATGCTTAGCATGCACATAGCCCTGCCCCATATATAGAAAACAAGCACAAAAAAAGAATGGATTAAGTCTTTAAGTTTTAAGGAAATTTGTTTGGAAAACATAGTTGAGGCTGAGAGCATAGCTCAATTGTAGCGTCACTGCCCAGCAAGCATGAGGCCTCAGACCCCAGTATTACCACCCCCCTCAAGAAAAGGAAGGACAGTAATGCTTAATTTCATATGTGGTTAAATTTTTCATTGCTTCTAAAGATTCCTCCAGCTTACTGCTTTCCCTTTTGGGAAAAGCTTCACGTTCTTCCATTTCTGCCCCTCATGTTTCTGTTTTTAAAAGGAGGGGGGGGGGGAATTTTTAATGTGCTTCAGTTTTCACTTGAAGAAAGTGATGGTAGGAGAATTAATCAAATGGTAGGAGATGTTAATCAAAATAAGTGATTGAAGAGTTACTTAAAATAAGTCAAAATGAAAACTTAAAATAAGAATTAATTAAAATAAGTAACTGAAACAGCAAATGAAAAGAGGAATTAGGCTCCAACCAATAAATACAGTTAATAATGATTATTCCTATATGTATGTTACTGTTGCTTTGTTTTTATTTTTGAAGGAAAAACTGGGTTAACTAGTGGATTCAAAGCAATAAATAGGAGACCCCGTATGGAAAACAAACTAAAAGCAAGTGTTGAGGGTATGCATCAGTAAATTGAATCCCCAGTACTATCTAAACAAACACAAAGAGTAACAAAAGAGCTGATAGAGCACTGGCCACTGTCCTTGAGCTGATGAATGACCTGGGGAGAAACTTTCTAAACTTTCCTTAAGTAACCAAGGACATTCTCTGTGTCTTCTAGGCTTTTGCACTCTGATCGAGACCCGATTCCAGATGTTCCTGCAGTGTACTTTGTGATGCCAACTGAAGAAAATATTGATAGAATGTGTCAGGTAATACAGATTCTTACTTTACCTGACACTTGAAATTATCTGACCATTTGAATTTTGAGACCAACTTGTCAAAAAATATCCATTTGCATATTAAGACAAACTTCAAACCATGTCCAGTGTAGTGATTCTGAAATTCCTTTAAATAGCTCCCCCCTTTTTCAGACTTGTTCTGAATTTTAAATTCATTAAAAGTTTTAAGTGTTTGGTTGTGGCCACAGAAGCATATGCTCCCAGCCCTTTTTGTTTTTTTCAGTCCTTGCACATAAACCAACCTCCCTGTGTTTGTGGCATCAGCCCTGCTCAGCTGCCTTCACACAGGAGTACATATGACTGTATTTAGCAATATATACAGAGTTGATAACATATTTGAGGACATAATTTTCTAGATATCTAGGCCTATGACTTAAGAAAATGACAGATTTTTATTTTTAAAAATTCATATTAGGGGCTGGGGATATAGCCTAGTGGCAAGAGTGCCTGCCTCGGATACACGAGGCCCTAGGTTCGATTCCCCAGCACCACATATACAGAAAAAACGGCCAGAAGCGGCGCTGTGGCTCAAGTGGCAGAGCGCTAGCCTTGAGCGGGAAGAAGCCAGGGACAGTGCTCAGGCCCTGAGTCCAAGGCCCAGGACTGGCCAAAAAATAAAAAATTTCATATTAAATTTCTCTACTTTTTAAGTGATTAAGAAGAAATAGTTGGGGCTGGGGATATAGCCTAGTGGCAAGAGTGCCTGCCTCGGATACACGAGGCCCTAGGTTCGATTCCCCAGCACCACATATACAGAAAACGGCCAGAAGCGGCGCTGTGGCTCAAGTGGCAGAGTGCTAGCCTTGAGCGGGAAGAAGCCAGGGACAGTGCTCAGGCCCTGAGTCCAAGGCCCAGGACTGGCCAAAAAAAAAAAAAAAAAAAGAAGAAATAGTTGGAGAATTAGTAACTAATTCTGATATATCTGTATGCAGTGAAGGAGGTATTTGTTGTATCATCATATTGCCAGAGCAGTACAAGTAGTGTCTGCCTATACTCACAAGTGCGTAATTATGTTAGATTGTATAGTAATTCTCCTGGTTCTTGTTTTGTCTTGGGGTTTTTTTTTCCCCCCTTTTTCTTTCCATTGAGGTAGGATCCAACTGTAACCCTGGATGCCACAAATCTCACATTCCCCCTCCCTCGGGACCTTCTGAGTCCTGCACACTACACGTGCTATTTCAAAGCAGTGTTGTGCTCTGCTATAACTAATAGTAGCATCTTGTTGCATATGTAAGTTCATGATAAGACACATTTCAGCAACCGTATTGCTAGTATTTCTTAGTAAGTATATTGTCTTAGAATAATTTTAAATGGTCATTTATATAACTGGCCTTTTGAATTTGTATCTTACATATATACAAACCCTTACTGTTAGTACTAAAATATTTTTATTTACAGTCATTTTTTATACTGTCTGACAAGAATGAAATATTCATTGTGTTTTTTAGGACCTTCGAAATCAGCTCTACGAATCATATTATCTAAATTTTATTTCTGCTATCTCACGAAGTAAACTAGAAGATATTGCAAATGCAGCATTAGCAGCTAGTGCAGTAACACAAGTAGCCAAGGTAAGACATTTAGATGATGGAAGATAATTTGTTAATGTAAAATTTAACAGTAATTAGTTGGTATAGTTATCTTGTTAACAAATAAGACAACCTAAGCATTTTTTAGACTTACTGCTTTTAGAAACAGTTTCGGTCATGTAAATTGGCTTCAGCTTAACCTAGGGGAGAAAAAAATCAAACTAAAAGAATCAACTATTGGGTGAATTTGAAAAACAAAAAAATTTTAAAGTCAGTTTTTGTTTTAGGCTATGATATCATTGTAGCTCAATTTAGAAATAGTTTGACATTTTATTCTTATAAATTGTACTCCAAGTATTGACCATGGTTTTATCTGTAATAGTCATTACAGATATCATTTCCATTTCCAAGCTTATATCATTTCCAGTTTTGTCTTCCATAGAGAGTACAAAGAGTCTCCACTGTGTTCTGTACAACAGGCTAGCAATCACAGTAGCATTTTAATCAGTTTGAATTTCAGCTATATATAAATTCATAAAACATATTCCAAGTAGCCTTTAGTTTTCTGTGCTTCTTGAATTTTGAGAAGATGTAAATGAAAATTCTAGGAGACTATAGAAGACATGAAAGGCTGAATCTGTCTAGGTTGTTTTTATTCTTGTGGTCCACTGCTACTTCCGGCTGATTTTTGAAGTATCTTCCATAATGTTTTTACCAAAAGTGAAAATGATAATTTGCAATTTATTTAACAGTATTTCAAGCAGATATAAATTTTCCTCTTTCTTTGCACTTCCAAGGAACTGAGATAATGTTCCCCCACTAAATTTGTTTTTTTTTAATTATTGTATGACAACAATACCATGACTTTCTGAAGAAAGTATGATATTACAGTGAATATAAAATATACTTGCTTGAATTTTGTTTTCTGAAAATGTTATTCTCCTACCTGGTAGTCACTGATCAGAGTGTCTCGATCAGAGTGCAAAACCAAAAGACACAGAGAATGTCCTTAGTTACTTAAGGAAAGTTTAAGTTTCTCCCCAGGTCATTCATCAGCTCAAGGACAGTGGCCAGTGCTCTATCAGCTCTTTTGTTACTCTTTGTGTTTGTTTGGATAGTACTGAGGATTGAATTTACTGATGCATACCCTCAACACTTGCTTTTAGTTTGTTTTCCATACAGAGTCTCCTATTTATTGCTTTTAATCCACTAGTTAACCCAGTTTTTCCTTCAAAAATAAAAACAAACTTTTTATAGTTTAGTTTTGTTTGTTTTCTAATATTCTTAATTCTTCATAGTTACCCAACTAGACAAACTACTTAATACAGCTTTTAGTTATTGAATCTAATTGTAATTTTTCCAATTTTTGCCATTAATAGATTATATCAAACTAAAATTTTAGTACATTTTTAACTTTTGCTATTGTAAAAATTTACATTCCTTTCCTTTCTAGGTTTTTGATCAGTATCTCAATTTTATTACTTTGGAAGATGACATGTTTGTACTGTGTAATCAAAATAAGGAGCTTGTTTCATATCGTGGTATGTGAAAATACAAATTTTGCAATTCATTGTTAACAAAAATGTGTGGTATACTATAAGTAAAAACTAGTGAGTATGGGGGCTGGGGATATGGCCTAGTGGCAGGAGTGCCTGCCTCATATACATGAGGCCCTGGGTTCAATTCCCCAGCACCACATATACAGAAAATGGCCAGAAGTGGCGCTGTGGCTCAAGTGGCAGAGTGCTGGCCTTGAGCAAAAAGAAGCCAGGGACAGTGCTCAGGCCCAGAGTCCAAGCCCCAGGACTGGCCAAAAAAAAAAAAAAACTAGTGAGTATGTCTACTATACTCAAAATCAGGTTAGCTTGGAACAATAGAGCTTAAAAGATTTCTACAACATAGAAAATAATTTCCAGACTAAATTCTGTTGTACATAAGCATAAATTTGTCCTGTTAATAATTACGTCCGTTTTCTGATCTCTTCTGTGGCCACCCAACAATACTCATAGATTTTGTTGTTGTTTTGTGCCAGTTCCGGGGCTTGCATTCAGGCCTTGGGTGCTGTCCCTGAGCTGCTCTTGCCCGAGATTAGCACTCTACCATTTGAGCCACAGCACCACTTCTGGCTTTTTCTCAGTAATTACTGAGATAAGACTCTCATGTATTTTTCTTCCCAGCCTGGCTTTGAACTACACTCCTCAGATCTCAGCCTCCTGAGTAGCTAGGATTACAGGAGTGAGCCACTGGCACCCAGCATCATAGATTTTTTTTTTTTTTTTTTTTTGCATGTGGTTTTGACCACCATCAGAAAAATAATAATACATTTTTTTAAATCAAAACTTTTTCATGCTGACTCCATATCTCATTTGAGGCAGAGAATCCCTCAGTTGTTCTCACATTACTGATAGTTGGGTGGTAGTAATATTCATGTTTATTAAGTTTTAAATTAGCAGCTTTAAAGCCTAAGCCTAGGTTTCCTTGAGCCTTTATGTTAAACTTATAAGTGTTGTATTATTTATAAACCTGCTAAAAATAAAAACAAAAGAGTTTTTATTTAACCAATTAACTTTAAATTGTACAGACTAGTCTCTTTGTCAATCCCATTTAACAGGCCCAATCAAAAAACTTAAGTTGGTTAAAATTCCCTTAGACATTTTATATCACATTTATAAAACACTATATTAAAGTTTTTTAATACTTCACAAAACAAACTTATAAAAACATGCCCAAATATTTTAATCTCTTTTAAGATAACTTTTAATGAATCTCAAGTTCAATAAACATTCAAATACTTATAAATTTAATTATATTTTCATATATCTATCAACTTTAGATATGATCACAAGTCTGAGATTTTTTTATTGTCAAAGTGATGTACAGGGGCTGGGGATATAGCCTAGTGGCAAGAGTGCCTGCCTCGGATACACGAGGCTCTAGGTTCGATTTCCCAGCACCACATATACAGAACACGGCCAGAAGCGGCGCTGTGGCTCAAGTGGCAGAGTGCTATGCTAGCCTTGAGCGGGAAGAAGCCAGGGACAGTGCTCAGGCCCTGAGTCCAAGGCCCAGGACTGGCCAAAAAAAAAAAAAAAGAAAAAAAAAAGTGATGTACAGAGGGGTTACAGTTTCATACATAAGGCAGTAAGTACATTTTTTAATTTTAAAGTGGAATCAAGTGACTAATTGCCCAGGTCTTAGTGATAATAGTAATAATCACTCTGCATTCAGTGTTTTAAGTACATTACAATATGCAATTTTTACTCCTCAGAATAACTTCATGAAACAGCTACTATTATTATATAATTTCCATGTTCCAAAGAAACAAAAGGCATAGCTGTTTAAGAAGCACCTTTACTTTTGATCACGAAGTAACAGCCACTGTAGCTTTACTGAAGGCAGGTGCTTTCTATCCAAAGACAGTACTCTTTTCCATTATGTACTTATATGGCACAATCTCACAAACATTGTAAATGTTTTAACTAAAACCTTCTATAGATATTTCTGAACATATAACACTATTGATTTGTTTGTATCTCATCTTTTTCTAAACTTTCTATGGATTGGTAAACTAATTACCCAGCAGAGGAAACAAATGTCTCATCTCAGTCAAACTGAGACTATTTTCTCAGATAGAACCATGTTTTTTGATCAGTTTGGCATTATTGACAGATAGTTTGCCACTGTTCCCATAAGCAAAGGGCTAGGCTGGAAGACTAAAGGGCTGTATACTTCTATATCTGCTTTCCCTGTGCCAAGTGACTGACAGAATAAAATGGAATTCGTATTCTCATAAGTCTTATCCTGATGCCACTTGTTTGATCTGATTCAGGTGGATGTTGGTCTGTAACACTTTAGTAATGGCACATTTTCTTCATCTCGATTCTGTATTGCCTAATGAAATTCTTTGTTGTCCTTGGGTGAATCACACATTCTTTAGATTCTTTGACTTCTCCAATTGGATTCTTAGCCAATTTCCTCTCAGCTAATCATAAGTTATTAAGAAATTAAATATTTTAGTGATTCATTGAACAGCTATTGTCTACTTTGTCAGACATTGGCCTAGATTTTTTTTGTTTTGGTTTAGTTTTTTTGTTTGTTTTGCAGTCTTGAGGCTTGGACTCAGGGCCTGAACACTGTCCCTGAGCTTCTTTTGCTCAAAGCTAGCACTCTACCACTTGAGCCACAGAGCCATTTCCAGCGTTTCCTGTTTAAGTGGTTCTGAGGAATTGAACCCAGGGCTTCATGCATACTAGGCAAGCACTCTACCACTAGGCCACATTCCCAGCCCATGGCTTAGATATTTTGAGAGATGAAAAGATAAATAATCAAGGTCTTTGTTAAGGACAATCTTCACAGCAGTGTTTCTTTTACTGTAGCTCCAAGGGCTGTGGTGCTTTAACCCTCTAGAGATGCTTGATAAAATGCATATTTCTTAGTTGCTTAGAGGAAAGGGCTAAGAATCCTTTATTTGCTAAAAGTTTCCAGAAATACTTTTTTAGTTCCACCATGTCCCCGGGACAATTATTTTACCTACAAAAGTTTAGAATCTATATAGGTGCCTTCTTGTGAGCCAAGAAGAGTATTGAAATAACATAATACAAAGGAAATGATAGGTGATGTTTGTTTTATTGTCTTTTTTGACAGAAGTTGGTTAATGGAAATAATAGTTTCTTGAGGCCATGTAGTGTTTATGAATAAAGTTACAAAATACAGTATTATTTTCCTATTTGTTTTGACAGAAATTTTGTGGTTTGTTTGATAGAAGTATTATTACTATTATGATACTGAGATAGGTTTGTTTGTGACTGTACATGGCTTTTTTTGTATTGTTGGGGGAAAGGAGATGGTTGAGGGAGTAAATATATACTTGTTCACTTTTTAAACATTTATAACAAAAGCCAG
This sequence comes from Perognathus longimembris pacificus, assembly GCF_023159225.1. Taxonomy (NCBI): domain Eukaryota; kingdom Metazoa; phylum Chordata; class Mammalia; order Rodentia; family Heteromyidae; genus Perognathus; species Perognathus longimembris. Next base: position 6,423,476 of record NC_063174.1, read on the forward strand.
GTGCTGGTGGCTCATGCCTGTAAGCCTAGTTGCTCAGGAGGCTGAGATTTGAGGATCATGGCTCAAAGCCAGCCCAGGCAAGAAAGTCTGTGAGCACCAAAAAGGCACCATAAAAGCACCAAATTAATCACCAATAAAGCCATAAGTGGAACTGTAGTTTTGCAAGTGATAGAGCCTTAGCCTTGAGCACAAAGCTCAGGGACAGTACTCAGGCCCTGAGTTCAAGTCCCAAGAACTGTACATACAAAATTATTTATAGCAAAAGTGTTCACTGGAGTCTTATAAATGTTATCAAACTACTAGTTAACATAACTAGTTGGCATAAATTTTAATCACTGTTTTTCTCCTTATGTTACTTTAGCCATAAATAGGCCAGATATCACAGACACAGAAATGGAAACAGTAATGGACACGATTGTTGACAGCCTCTTCTGCTTTTTTGTTACATTGGGTAAGTTTTCAAATTTCTCTATTTCTTCAAACTAAATCAATTATTTAGCACCTCCTCATTTTAATCTATCAGATTTTAATGCAATCCTTTTCATGTATTGAAATTTATAGACTCTCTACCATTGGAATACAGTAGACATTCTAGATTATATAAAAAATGTAATTGTTCATATAACTTAATGAGTTATTCTATTCCTCTTGAATAACCAGTAGGCTTTTTGTTTTGGATTTTTGTTGGTAGTGATGGTGTAAGGCTGAATCGGTCCTGAGGGCTATCCCTCAAGGGTAGCACTCTACCACCAGAGCTGCAGCTCCCTTTTTGGTTTTCTGGTGGTTAATTGGAGATAAGAGTCTCATGGACTTTCCTGCCTCTCGGGTGGCTTTGAATTGTGATCCTCAACTTCCTGAGTAGCTAGAATTACAGGCAAGAGCCACCAGTCTTCCAGTAGGGGGGGTTTGAGTTAAGGTTTTGTTAAATACTAGATGTCTTGGCTGTAACTTTCTAATACGCTGCTCCAATGATTTTATGACAGCTTCAACCTGTATGAATCCTAATTTTCTTTAAATATTTCATCATAAAACTTCGCAGTCAGGCACCAGTGGCTCATGCCTTATGACCCTAGCTACTCATGAGACGGAGACCTGAGGATTGTTGTTCATAGCCAGCTCAGGCAGAAAAATACGATTCCACAATTCCACTTAACCACCAAAAATCTGCAAATAGAGCTGCGGCTCAAGTGTTTTGCTCCAGCCTTGAACAAAAAAAAAAAATCTTAAGGGACAACGCCATGTCCCTGAGCTGGCACAAAAAAGAAAAAAGAAATTCAAACATAATTTATAGAGAAATGTGCTTGATAACTATAAGAAAAGAAAAGAAAAATACTAAATTTACATATAATATTAAACTACCCTAAAATTTTTTAATGTTCTCTTAGATCACCTAAAATTGCCAAAATTGTATTTAATATCTCATATATTACTTTATACTTAGCTATTTCTAATAGATTTGTTAAGAGCTTTGATTAAGTAGGGCATTGGTGGCTCATGCCTGTATTCCAAGTTCCTAAGGAGTCAAAGATCTGCAGGATTGAAGTTCAAAGCTCACTTGGGCAAAAAGTTCACAGGACTCCCATCTCCAAAACTAAAGCATCAAAAAACTGTGCTGAAGGCTTGGCTCAGCACAAGGCCCTGAGTTTAAATGATTGTTACCATCGATTAATGAACTGTACCTTACAAATGAAAAAAGAACCAGATATCTCCTGTTTTCTTTTTATTATTTGTCCTGTGTGCCCTATAAAGTAGAAATTGCCCTTAGGAGAACTTGCTTCTTTACCTCCATTCAGTTTCTGCATCTGTACTCTCAGTACCCTCCAATGAGTTTGGTTTTTTCTGCTTGTTTACTTTTGTCTTGCTGGGGTTTGAACCTAAGGCCTCACACATTAGGTGGAGTTCTACCACTGAAGTACATCCTCAGCCCTGTTGTGTTGTAAGTATGTGTATGTAACTTCTAGTTATTAAACAAACATAATTATCTTTTTATTTTGCCATTCTATATAATCTCCAAAAGTTTGCCTATTCCCAGGGTTATTAAGAACATGATTATTTTTGTTGGCTCACAACTATTTTCAAATGAATGGTATTTTTCTTCAGTGACTTTAGGACAAATTAAAAGTCCTAAACTGATGCCACCAAACAAAAATAAATAAATAAAATCTCTTTGGATTTCTGCTTTCTTTATTACCTAGAAGGATCATTCTGAAACCTGTTTTTACCCCAGATTTTAAACCCTTTTGTGTTTGTAGCCAAAATTAACAGCTGTTGCTAACATTTCTTGTAAAAACAGGTGCTGTTCCTATCATTCGGTGTTCAAGAGGAACAGCTGCAGAAATGGCAGCAGTGGTGAGTTCATGCAAAATCACTTGACTATGAGAACTGTGTGAGTTGTTTTCTCATATGAACTTCCAGATAATATCTTAATTGCTATGATATATTTTGAGTACTGGTGACAAATATTTTATTACATTGGGATTTCACTAAAGATTAAAAAGTAATCACTATTGGTCAGGTGCCAGTGGCTCATGATTGTAATCTTAGGCTAAGATGTGAGGGTCTAAGTTCAGAATTAGTCTGGATAGAAAAACAATGATCTGTTAGTTGGAATAAAATTACTTACTCTTTTTTTTTATTTCACCCTTATTTCTTTTTTACTGAATGTTTATTCCTTGTCTCTTAAGTGGCATTATACATTTATGTTCCTCAAAATCATGTAGTATCACCCTAATTTAGCAAATATTTGTATTTATCAGGCGTATAACTACTTTTAAAATAACTGCATTTTAAAGGTATCCCACTGTTAGATTAAAATGCTCAGTAAATAGTCTAAAAGAAATTTGTTAAATGTGTTAATGAAATTAAGTTTCTTTTAAATATCTAAAATATCATGATAATTACTGAAAAGGAAAGCCAAGAAAATTCATGGACATTTTTGAGCTTGGTAACCTCAGTAAATCTCTCTCACTGATGGAAGGCTGATTTCCTTCAAGTATTTCATTTCTTGTCAGGGACCTTTGCACCCTGCACTAGTCTCTACTTTCTCCCATGCAATTCAACATTTTCTCTCTGGTCAGTCTTTGGTTTAGTGGAATAATGCTTAAGGAGAGAGGATAGGTCAATTCATACAGTTCAGTATGTTCTGTACCTAAAGTAAACTCAGTGCTTAGCTAGAAAGTCCTTATTAGGGAAAGCAGGCCTGACACACAGAAAAAAAGTCAGTGGTCTCTTTCAAGTGCAAGTTATCATGGTACTAAAATAATGAAAAAGTTAAAATGTTTCATTGCAGGAATCACTGTCTTATTAAGAAATCTTACATCTCTGGGTTACAAAACTAAGAACTTAGCTACATGACATTATAAGAAAGTGTTAATAGTTCATTTAAAATTTGATTTTTCAGAAACTAGATAAGAAACTTCGTGAAAATTTAAGAGATGCAAGAAACAGTCTTTTTACAGGTGACACACTTGGAGCAGGCCAATTCAGGTATTTTGTTAATATACTTAAACAGCATTTGAAAATAAAAATGTAGCATTCGCATTGTTGTTTTTCTTGTGTACTAGATTATCCCTATTCTTCTAAGACAATTTCTTTTTTATAAGGTAATCAGAGTTCTGATCCAAATTGTCCCTGAAATACAAATGGAAGATTATTCATTTTGTCTTTTCTTGGTAAAAATTTCTATAAGGTTTTATCTGTAGGATAAATGTTTCTGTTTATATAGCTTTGAAGGTCAGAACCTGTTTCAGTTATAATTAAACCTCTTCATAATACAAAAGAAAAAAAAGGAAAAACTATCATACTTGGATTTCTTACTGACTTTATTTCTAAATATCCATTCTTACAATGAAATTGTAAAATATTTAACTTGCAAAGTATTGAGGTGATTGCTGTTTCTAACATGACCATGTAACTTCAGAGTTATTCAGTACTCAATTTTTATTAAATGGAAGTATGAAAAATTTCACCATTGTACATTTTTACTATTAATAGTAGTGGAAAATGTTGACAAAGAGTAAATGCAAACCAATTCAAATGTCTAAGAATTATTTAAAGAAGAGAGGATTTTGGAAATTTCTTAGTTGGACTAATAAAGCTATGGGGAAAAATGATACCCAGAGAAATAGCTTTTCTCTATCAATAAAAATTTCCTATAACAGTCCATATACTTTATTTCAAGTCAGTTTTGATGGATCACATACTTACCTGTTAATCCTATAATTTGTAGTTAGCATTCCTTGGCCACCTTAATTCTCACATTATTTTAAGCTGTTCTCTGATTTCTTTATTGGTCTTAAGTATTCTTCAAAATGTTTCTCAGTAAGCATACCAGAGTAAACACAACAAATTATCATCTAACTTTCTAAAAATTAATGCAAACACAGTCATATCTTAATAATTTCCTATCTCAAATGTTGCCATATGGGCCTTAGAAATTAAAATAAAAGCACTGTTTTATTTGGGTAATTTTAAACACTGCTTCTCATGACAATATTATTGTCTTCTTAATTTCTCGGATACATTTCTAAATTATTTTAATCAAGTTACTGGACTATTGTTAAATTTACTTAACTCCAACCATAGGTTACTGATTCTCAATCAAGACAGTTTTTGTTCACAGACATTTGGTAATGTCTAAAGACACGTTTGGCTGTCAAAGCTGAGTAGATGCTACTGGAATCTAATGTTGTGTATTATAGGCTATTTAAGAACATCCTGTGATGTTAAACCTACTGCAGTGCACCAGATGAAATCTTCTAATAAGGAATTATCTAATGTTAGTCATGCCTAGGTTAAGGAACCTTTCTGAGGATATACTTTCTACCTACTCTCGCCTACTAAATGATAGTAGGTGGTGATACTACCCTGGCTTCTTAGCCCAGAATCAGTGAAGTTAGAAAAGTTCACAGACCTATGCCCACAAGGGTCAGAGGGAGGATAGGAACTTGCTCAAAGTTTACTGCCCATGTCTTTGGAATTATCACAATGAAATCCCCTTGTATTATTACTGTATAATTCATTTAAAAGGGTCAGAGATGTCTCGCAAAAGGGAATATATAGCTAATATAATCAAGTAGCATTGACTCTTGGAAGCCAAAAATATTCCTGATAACAATAATACTTCTAAAGAAAATCTTTGAAACTTCCATAGACACATGGTAACTGAATGACTTTTGTGCCTCAGGTTGCTTTCCCATCTAAATTGTAACGTAGACTCCAACAGTTCACAAGTGTCATATTGCCTTGTTTCTTAAGTGAGTAGTGATATAACTAGGTCCCCTGTGGCTTTATGTGTTTATTTTGTACATTATAATGGGGTAAGATTTTTGAGACTCTTCTCTAAAGTAGACATTTTTGATTTATGCTTTTAGAAAATAAAGTCATAATTTGTCATTTATAAAACTGCCATTGTACTCATTCTGCTCTTCCTGGATCTGAATAACTATGCCTTTTTATCTGTTTTTTTTCCCCAAAAATGTGGAGTACATGAGAAGCAACTTAATAACAAAAATTATTTGTAAAAGAATTTGGATAGACATCTTTCTTTAAGGAAGTTCCCTAAATAAGATCTGCCAAGCTAGCATCATACATAGGTTTTAAGTAGTCCAAATCATTACTATGATTCACTCAATATATTCTATATACTGGAAAGTTTTAGGAAATTTGAGGTTTATATCCTGCTAGAAAGATTCATACAATTTTTTAATGTATTTACAGCTTCCAAAGGCCTTTATTAGTCCTTGTTGACAGAAACATAGATTTGGCAACTCCTTTACACCATACTTGGACATATCAAGCATTGGTGCATGATGTACTGGTAAGAGGCTGACTACAGCACTTATTACTAAAATATGGTAACATTTTGTAGTAGTCCCCTTAGTTTAAGAGGAACATCCCCCACTATTGAAGCAAAGTTGAGAAAGATGAAGCTGAAAAGTATTAATAAAAAAGAATGATGTGAATGCTAGAGATTAGTGAAACACTGAAGTTTAAATTACAAGTTTGTGATCTTTAAATTATACAGTAAGTTAGTGGTATTGTTGCCAATAATGGGGGAAAAGAAACCAAAAATGAGTAGCCATATATATTTTTTTCATATTAAGTAAATTCTTAAAATATATGTTTTACCTGGGGAAAGAACCTGTAATTTCTTTTTACCCAAGGATTAAACTTTGTTTTATGGTAACAATAGATTTTTGCTTTAATGATACATCACTTTGTAAATTGTGTTTCATTTTAAACTTAATTTTGGAATGCCTTATACGGGGTTTAAAAGTTTCATAACATTTCCTCACACATAAAGTATTCCAATGAACTTCACTATCCTTTGTGACTCTCCATTATTAAAACAATTTTTAACAAGTTTAATTTTCTTTTCTTTTCCTCTGCTAGTACTAGGGCTTGGACTCAGATCTTCCGCTTTTTCAAGCTACCACTCTAGCCATTCATCAAGTTCCAGCTTCTTGCTGGCTAATTAGACATAAGGTTCTCTCAACTTTGTCTGCCGGGACTAGCTTCAAACACAGTACTCAGATCTTAGCCTCCTGACTAGCTAGCTTATAAGTGTGATCCACCAGAACACAACTGTCTTTGTCGTTTTCATACATGCCAATAACATGGACCATATTAATCCTTTTCACCCTTTTTATTAACCTTCCCCACTCTTTTTCCCAACAGTCTCTCCTTTTATTTGTTTTTAGTGATTACAGCATACATTTTCTGAAAGATTCCCTATATCTAATTTCATGCTTAAGACAAAAAAAAAAATCATGATTGCAAAGATTGCCTGCAATGTCATAAAAAGGACATGTGACCTAGGTAACAGATGATTTGGCTTAAGAGCTTATCTCTATGAACACAATTATTAGTTCTAAAATGTTTACATAAAATATATTCTGGATTACTGATGGGAGTTAGCAGTTCTATACACTTTTCTGACCTAGAGTCTTAGTAGAGAAGGCAAGAAGAATCAGAGGAACTGTCAGTTAAGCACTAAGTAATAAAACACAGAAGCTGATTTTAAAAGATTAAGTACAAGATTAAGAGTAACTCATTTCAGGCTAAACGTGGTGGTTTGTGTCTGTAATCTCATCTACCCAGGAGGCAGAGATAGGATGGAAGTTTGAGGTTAGCATGAGTCAAGTTAACATGGTCCTGTCTCAAAAGGGAAGGTTGACATTGTGCTTGATGCTTTTCATCCAGCTACTCAGAAAGTGTGGGATTTAGGTCTGAGGCTGACCTGGACAAAAGCACAAGACACAAACCTATCAGTAAACTAAAGCAAAAAGCCCTGAGGACATGGCATAAATGATAGTAGTACCCAGAAGTCAAATTCAAACCCCCCCATTGTAGAGAGTAAAACAAACAAAAACACAATACTCTTGTTTTCCTGAAACTTACAAACGTATATTTAGGAGGAGGGAGGGAAAAATGAATAATTATGTAATGTTAAGGTAGAAAGTACTGTAGAGGAGAATAAAGTGGATAATAATGAACATAATTGAAATCTTGAAATAGGATAGACATTTGAGAAAAGACCTAAAGGAAATAAAAGTAGAATATCATATACCCATGTTGGAAATGAACATTCCAGGTATAAGTGTTCCAGATAGATTTGATGATACGCATGCCAAATCTAGAGTTGTTGTAGGGCAATAGATCAAATAAGGGTCCAGAGTATGAGCTGTGTGAAAGCGTTAAAAAATCAACTCAGAGAGCTACAAGGGATAGCCATTTGACATTCACTTGTAGCAAATGACTACAGAAGTAGGACAGATTTTAGATTTTGCCCATGATTATGTTACAAGAGACAACAGCATTCAGTGTAAGGATTACCTCTTCACTGCCACCAGCACAAGTTTAGAGAAGACTTTAGAGCACACATAAGATCTTTCCTAACTCCTGAATTTACAGTTCTAGATTCCTTCTTGACTCCTTTCGATAGAGAAAAGAGGTCTGGGGCTGGGAATATGGCCTAGTGGCAAGAGTGCTTGCCTCCTATACATGAAGCCCTCCATTCGAGTCCTCAACACCAAATATATACAAAAAGGCCAGAAGTTGCACTGTGGCTCAAGTGGTAGAGTGCTAGTCTAGAGCAAAAAGAAGCCAGGGACAGTGCTCAGGCCCTGAGTTTAAGCCCCAGGACTGGCAAAAAAGAGAGAGAGAGAGAAAAGAGGTCTGTCTGTATAGAAGATGAAGTACATATACAAGTAAGTTCAGCATAAATAAATATGCTCTGAAACCTTATTGACAGAAGAAAAAATTGGGATAGGAGATCTCCCCAAATCCTCCAGTAGTATTGGTCCTCTTTGAGCATGAATGAGAATAAGTTTTTATACTATTACACTAATTTTTATTTTCTAGTCTTTTTTTAAATTTTTATTGTCAAACTGATGTACAGAGAGGTTACAGTTTCATACATTAGGCATTGGATACATTTCTTGTACTGTTTGTTACCTCTTCCCTCATTCCTCCCTCCCCCCCCCCATTTTCTAGTCTTGATGTTTAAACTTCATAAAATCAAAGATAGTAAAGCTAAGTATTAGGACTGGTTTTGTTTTAATCTTCACATAATGAGTTCACAGTCTTTGGAGAAAGTGGTTATAATTGCACAAATTAAAATGACATAATTCTGTTCATTTTAATGAAGTTTCTAGATGTGAGAAAACTATTATTGAGTTGTCATAAAGTTATAACCACACCATCACTTGTTAAATTTTAAACATTAGCTACAAGAATCTTCAGAGCTTTAAAAATTCCCATTATTATACCCTTGACATCCACAAGATGGAGTAAAAGTTCTACGTAGAAAATAAAATTGTAGCTTGATTTTTTAATGTTATCTTTGCCTAAAAAATCTAGATTACTTATATTAGACCTTTAAAACAACTATAGCTTCCCTAAGTGTTTGAAATATGATTACTTTCATTTAAGATGGGATATGCCCTCACCTAAACACAGAAAAACTTTTTTTTATTGTAAAAGTGATGAGCAGAGGGTTACCGTTACAAAAGTAAGGTTGTAAGTAATTTTAAACACTCTTACACGCACCCTTATTTTCTCCTGCTTACCACTCCCCACTCCCCTCCCCACCAACTTGTAAAAGTCATTTCTAATGTGTCTAGTGACTATTGTTCATCCTTTGTCCTGCTGTTTCTGTGATCCTCCAGATAAGCTTATATACAAGACAGGGGGTATAGAATACTAGAACAGAAAGAAAACAAAAATAACTGCATACAGGACATAGAAAGAACCTCTTTCCATTTCTTGGTGTTCATTTTGATACCCTTCATTATGTATGGTTCTAGGCACTTAGTGATTGGGCTATTGTGATCCCCTGCTAAGAATATCATAGACATATTGTAGTTATTACAAATGAGGGAAACCATACAACTTGTATTTCTTTGTGCCTAGCTTGCTTCCCTTAATACAATTTTTTTCCAGGTCTTCCTTCCATTTTCTTACAAATGAGGCAATGTCATTCTTTCTGATAGAGGCATAGAACTCCAGTGTGTGTGCATGTGTGTGTATATATACATATATATATGTATATATACCACACCTTCTTTTTTTTTTGGCCAGTCCTGGGCCTTGGACTCAGGGCCTGAGCACCGTCCCTGGCTTCTTCCCGCTTAAGGCTAGCACTCCGCCACTTGAGCCACAGCGCGGCTTCTGGCCGTTTTCCGTATATGTGGTGCTGGGGAATCGAACCTAGGGCCTCGTGTATCCGAGGCAGGCACTCTTGCCACTAGGCTATATCCCCAGCCCCTTACCACACCTTCTTGATCCATTCATCTACTGAGGGGCATCTGGAATTGTTCCATATTTTAGCTATGGTAAATAATGCTGCAGTGAACATGATTGTGCTGGTAGCTTTAGTGTAGCTTTGTTTATGGTCATTTGGGTAAATGCCCAGGAGTGGGATTACTGGTTCATAGGGGAGCTCTATGTTTAATCTTTTGAGGAACCTCCATATTGCTTTCCAAAGTGAGTGAACAAGTTTACACTGCCACCAACAGTGTAGTAGGATTCCCTATTGGCCACATGCCCACCACCATATGTTGTTATTAGATTTCTTGATAATGTTCATCCTAACTGGGGTAAGGTAGAATCTCAATGTTATATTGATTTGCATTTCTTTTATGGCCAGAGATATTGAGCATTTTTTCGTGTGTCTATTGACTATTCATATTTCTTCTTAAGAGAAGTCTCTCTTTAAGTCTTTAACCCACTTGTTAATGGGTGGTTGTTTCATAGAGGATTTGTTTGTGAGGGGGTTAATTTTTTGAGCTGTAAATATATTTTAGATTATGAGGCCCTTGTCTGTTGTATAGCTAGTGAAGATCTTGCAGTCTGTGGGCTTTCTATTTATCGTGCTAGCTATGTCTTTTGCCATGCAGAAACTCTGCAGTTTAATGCAGTCCTGTTTACCCAGCCTTTCTTTGATTGGTTGTGTTTCTGGATCTTTATTAAGAAATTTCCACCTGTGCCAAGCAGCCCAAGTGTTTCTCCTATTCCTTCCATAATATTTTCAGGGTATCTGCTTTTACCTGAGGTCTTTGATCCATTTGGAATTGAATCTGATACAGGGTGACATATAAGGATCTAGCTTCAGTTTTCTACATATGTATAGCCGATTCTACCATCACCATTTGTTGAAGAGGCTACCTTTCTTCCATCCTTTTTTTTTTTTTCTTTTTTTTTTTTTGCCAGTCCTGGGGGTTGGACTCAGTGCCTGAGCACTGTCCCTGCCTTCTTTTTGCTCAAGACTAGCACTCTGCCACTTGAGCCACAGTGCCACTTCTGGCTGTTTTCTATATATGTAAGTGCAGAGGAGTCAAACCTAGGGCTTCATGTATATGAGGCGAGCACACTTGCCACTAGGTCATATTCCCAGCCCCTTCCATCCTATTTTTTTTTTAGCTCCCTTATCAAAGATTAGGTGGCCATAGGCCTGCAGGTTCATTTCTGGGTCTTCAGTTCTATTCCATTGGTCCTCAGGCCAATGGAAGCCAATACCAAGCTATTTTTATTACTATGGCTTTGTAATAGAGTTTGAAGTTTGGTATTGATATTCCTCCAGCACTGTTCTTCCTGCTAAGGATTGGAAAAACATGTTTTGTAATGTTCCTTCCTTGTCAGGATAGAAGAAGCAAAACCAGCAGCTAGAAAGTCATGACTTCTTTTTATTATGTCTTAGTTGTGGGCAGGATGAATTTGATTCAACTGAAAAGAATTCTTACCCTGTCAAAGGGATAGCATCATCTTCATCTCATCTTGCCTTTTGTTTGGTTTTCATCTTTCCAAATTTGGAAATCTTTTAAGACTTTGCTTCTGACTCTTACTGAAATGTTAAATTGCATTTCATACTAATATACATAGGCATCTTATTAAAATGTACCTTTTTTTGCCACTCAAGAATACTACAAGAAAAAGTTTTAAGTGTTGTCAGAGAAGCATTTTTACATACTCATTTTCTTAAAGATGTGTGATTGCAATATAAAAAAAGCCATATTCAAAGATTGATACTTTGAGTCCAAGGTTGATCTTCTTTTGATCCTCTAGTCCAGTGTAAAACCTCTTGGATAACAACTATGTTAGCCTACTTTTAAGCATTTTCTTTACAGTCAAACGGATAAACTTTTACACATTTAATCCAAACTAATGGATATTTTACCATACTTACAGACAGGAAGTTCCTATTGAAATATGTAAACTAAATAAAAGCAAAAGATGTGATTTTATTCTTTTTTAATGGAATTCAGAATATCACCATATATGTTGCTCTCACTGATCTTGGGCCAAATTCTTAAAGGCAAAATGAATTTGTTTATCTAATTTTGATACTACCATTTTCCCCTATAGCCCAAATACTTAAAAACTAAAATTTTATAACATTTGTTCCATATTGGTAATAGAACATTTTATAAGAATTTTCTTTTCAACTAAATGATTCCTAACCTGTTTTAAATTAAGTTATTCTATCCTTTTGTTGATTTGCTTTGGTGTTTTGAGAAAAAGTGTCACTATTATCCCAGAATGGCCTTAGAATTTGCCCTGTAGCCCAGGCTGGCCTCAGCTCAAGATCCTCATTCCTCACCCTTACTGTAGCTTTTTTTGTTTATGTTCATTTGCTTTTCTCTCTTTGTCATCATTGACCTGAGTTCAGTGGTTCTATATCAATACTTTGTGATAGAAATATAATTACTGTTGTCATTGTAGTGTTAGATTTTTTTCTCTTTTTATCATCAACTTGCTATACAAAGGGGTTACAGTTACATAAGTCAGGTAATGAGTACATTTCTTTTGGACAGTGTCACCCCTTCTCTTGCGCTATCCCAGTTTTTCTCCTGTGTTCCCACCTACAAGCGGTTAAGTTCACTTTCAGCATAGTGTCTAGTGAGTACTACTGTTATATTTGTTCACCCTTTATCCCTCTATTTCTGTGAATCTTAGATTTTTTTTTAGTAACCACATTAAAAAAGTGAAAAAGAGTAACAAGAGAAACGTATTTTACTAGTATATCTTCTATAATATTTCTAAAATCAACTTAGATCATATATTTTATATTTTTGTTTTCATATATAAAATCCTATCATTTTGGTGTATATTGTATAATTATATCACATCTCAATTTATGATAAGCATATTCAAGGTACATAATAGTCACTCATGACTAGTAATAATGGTTTGGGACAGTATAGTTCTTAATTATAAGACTATGATTTTTGCTGGTCCTGTGTCACACCTGTAATCTAGCTATTCAGAAGTCTGAGATCTAAGTTTGGAGCAAACCCAGGCTGACAAACGCAAGAGATTTATCTCCAATTAACTGATAAAAATCTAGGAGTAGAGATGTGGCCCAAGTGGTAGAGTGCTAGCTGTGGACAAAAATCTGAGTGAGAGTATAAGGCCTCATTGAAGTTCAAGCCCCAGTACTATCATAAGGGGAATAAACTGGCCCCAATTCTTTACTGGCTTAGAGAATGAATAAATTGCTTAGACACAGGGACTGGTAGAAAATGTTTGTGTATTGGCAGCAGAGTGTGTATAGCCTGAATTTCCAGCTATGATTGCTAAGGTTATAAGTAACTCTGCTTTAGTAACATTGGACAAGCTTCTCAAAATGCTGACCTTGGACTCTGAACTAAAATAGGTTAGATGGTTCAGCTAAATCTAAACCCTTCAAACTTAAGTGGCACAAAATAATATTTCTTCATAGCCTTTCTGATTCTTGTCCAATTTGCACAGTCAAGGAAGAGCTCTGCTTCTAAGTCACTCAGATTCAGGATGATGAAACTCTATATTAGACATTCACTGCGGCAAGGGAAAAACAGCATGGTTCTACTGTTTTTTTAAGCATTTTTCTTATGTAAGAAATATTTCAAATAGAAAGAAAAAAATGAAGGACTTGGGGGATGGCACAAAGGTAAAAGGCCTACCTAGAATATGTGAGGGCCTTGACTTAATCTCCTGGACCACAAGAAAAACTCATAAGGAATTCTGGAGTATAACCCAATCCACATCATTATATTATCTTACAACATAAATACTTCATGTATATGTAAAAATGTTTGTGCTTTTTATGCCCAGAAAAATAATAAGTTTATCGTATTTAATACCAGTTCCATATTCTTGTTTCCTAATTATTAGAAAGACACATCTTTACAGTTGGTTTGCTCAAATGCTTATTTGGGTTTTTTGTTTTGTTTTGTTTTTTGGGGTTTTTTTGTTTTGTTTTTGTTTTGCCAGTCCTGGGCCTTAGACTCAGGGCCTGAGCACTGTCCCTGGCTTCTTCTTGCTCAAGGCTAGCACTATGCCACTTGAGCCACAGCGCCACTTCTGGCTATTTTCTATATATATGGTGCTGGGGAATCAAACCCAGGGCTTCATGTATACGAGGCAAGCACTCTTGCCACTAGGCCATATTCCCAGCCCCTCAAATGCTTGTTTTGTTTTGTTTTTTGGCCAGTCCTGGGGCTTGGACTCAGGGCCTGAGCACTGTCCCTGGCTTCTTTTTGCTCAAGGCTAGCACTCTGCCACTTGAGCCACAGCGCCCCCTCTGGCCATTTTCTGTATATGTGGTGCTGGGGAATTGAACCCAGGGCCTCATGTATAGGAGGCAAGCACTCTTGCCACTAGGCCATATCCCCAGACCTCAAATGCTTATTTGTATACATTGTATTGGTTGATAACTCTCTTAGTCTCTCAGTTTACAATATTCATTTCATTTTAATATATTTGTTCAGAAGAATTAGATCCTTTTTCTATAGAATATTTTATGTTTATTTGACTGATTATATCTTTTGGTACCATTTGATATACTTCTCAGTTCACTTAGAATTGATTCAGTTTTGTCAAAACCACTTAACAGCAGCATTATGTAGTTCCTCTTTTATGACATCAGAAGGTATATAGTGTCTCTTTGTTACAATGCTATTGATGGACTTGATCAGAATGATCACTCCAGAGTTTCCCACAAAGTTTTTTTCTAAAGATTTTAGTGGCATTAGTATTCCCTCTGAATACTAAGTTATTAAATACTGATGGCAACTGGTGACTTTCTGATACTGCCATTCCTCCATCTTTTGTAGCTAACATGCTTATTATTCTCTTATCAACTACTTAGGACAAATGCTTAGCTCTCTTCCTTTATTTGACAGCTGCCAGAATGAGTTCATGCTCTAGCCATCTGCAAAGGTAATTAGTGAGATTAGTTAATTTTGTTAGTGTTATTTTATAAACTAATGGAATTTTATTAGAGATGTTATCAAACAATTATATTTGACACGCAAATTATATAATCTTTGGCCTATCATACTGGTCTACATGTCCCCATTAGTCTTTGATAGCTTCCTTTCAAGAACTAAAGATTACCTGGCTCATTCTGTCCATTTTCCCCCAGTTATAGTCTTAGCCATTTCTCCAAAAGCAATGGTTCCTAAGAGTGAGAAATAGTACTTAAAGTCCATAGTTTAGAATCAGGGACTATTTCTACCGGAATATTCTATTTTGATATAATCACAGTTACATGAAATTGTAAAGTGAAATTGGTAACAATTTATTCTAAACACAAACTAGAAGCATCAGTTTAGGACTGGTATCTCTTGCTTCATTCTAGCATGTATGTTTTGACCACATTTTACTTGAGTATTATTTGACAGGCTGAGTTGAATGAGCCAAAGAAACATGATTTACATAAAGCAGAAAATATTTGAATTTAATTTTTAAAATAACTTAAAACCTATATAGCTCCATCATTCTGAATGTTATTGTCTCTATAGCCATTCAAGAGCACTTTTACATAATTTTGGCTAGAAGCCCATCTTAATATGTATGTTTTTATACTGACAATATATACACAATCTGTGTAACTTAGAGTTCTTTCCAAGCTTCTGCACTTTTCTCATTGAGTTTTTCTCATCTGTGTTCATAGAAATAAATTGTTTAATAGCTGCCTATAATTGATTTTACAGAAATAGAATTTCAGTTTCTAGGAACTTTTTCAAAATTGTCTTGTTTATGTAAAATACCCTCTAGATCAGATGATGACCTGCCTCTGAAGTGTTCAGGAACAATTGGAACAAATTTTGTATTCATAATTAGTATCCAAAATTTCCAAGTCTCAGAGAAGTTAGTATTGGCTTTGAAAAATTAATTATTCGGTGGGCTGGGGATATAGCCTAGTGGCAAGAGTGCCTGCCTCGGATACACGAGGCCCTAGGTTCGATTCCCCAGCACCACATATACAGAAAACGGCCAGAAGTGGCGCTGTGGCTCAAGTGGCAAAGTGCTAGCCTTGAGCAGGAAGAAGCCAGGGACAGTGCTCAGGCCCTGAGTCCAAGGCCCAGGACTGGCCAAAAAAAAAAAAAAAAAAAATTAATTATTCGGATAATGCTCTGTTTTATAAACATCATACTGCAACTATTCTATTCTAGGTATTGCCATTGGATTGAAACCCTTATGGAATTACTCTATTGATTCATCTACAGTGATCATTGTCTTTCAGTTGCTCTCAGCAAATTGTGATAAAGCCTGAGTCATTTAGGGGGTAAATTTGGTCAATGTAATGTGTGTATGTGTGTGTACATGTATATGTTATATACATATATAGTGCACATATAACATGTAATACATGTGTACATATATGTATATGTATGTGTATGCACCATATATATGAGTGTATCATGATGAAACTCATTTGGTACAACTAAAGTAATACAAAAACAAATTGTTGGGCTGGGGATATAGCTTAGTGGCAAGAGTGCCTGCCTCGGATACACGAGGCCCTAGGTTCGATTCCCCAGCACCACATATACAGAAAACGGCCAGAAGGGGCGCTGTGGCTCAAGTGGCGGAGTGCTAGCCTTGAGCGGGAAGAAGCCAGGGACAGTGCTCAGGCCCTGAGTCCAAGGCCCAGGACTGGCCAAAAAAAAAAAAAAAACAAATTGTTGAAAACTCATTTTTTAAGTTAACTCTTAAATCTCACATCTGAAGGAAATAGTAGTGACTACAGGAAATATATTTGCCTACTCTAGAGAAAGTACAAAACATCACACTTTTTTTTTTTTTTTGCCTTATCATTTTTCATGGATGTTATCCCTGGTTTCCAAACTACTTACCTAACCTCTTAAGAGAAAGGTTTTCTCTGAAGGTAAGATTAGAGTTCTTAAATTATGTGGAAGGGCACACACAGAGAGACCTACTTTTAAGTGGTTGAAGACACATTTCTTTGCTAGACAGTAAAGAAGGAGCTAGAGACCTGTGGAACCAGCGGTACTTTGCTTTCCTATTACATCCTTCCATTATTAAAATATGTAGCTGGGCGCTGTTGGTCACACCTGTAATCCTAGCTACTCAGGAGGCTGGGATCCAGGTTCAATGCCAGTGGGGGCAGGAATATCTGTGAGATATATCTTTATCTCCAATTAACTACCAGACAACAGGAAATGGCCCTGTGGCTCTAAGTGATAGAGCAGAAAAGTCTGGCACAGCGCCCAGGCCTTGAATTCAAGACCCATGACTGACAAAAAAAAAAAAAATGTGTTCCCTTTTTTATGTTTTCCCTCCTCTTCTGTATTTCTCTTTTAATGATGAATGTAGTATAGGTTAAAGGATTTTCTTAGTATGAGCCAGTCACTTCAGTATAAAACTTTAGTTGTTGACATAATTCCAGAGTCCAGATGTTGAATCAAGTAGCTATTTAGTGAATTCAATAATTGTATTTTGAGTAAAAGGGGTTGTAAATTCTTGCCAAAATGAAAATTATTTTTCTTTACTTTTTTCACATCTGAATGTTAAATTTTAGGTTTGCATAAATATGTGTCTTGTGTTATCCAGAATAATTTTTGTTAACATTCGCTCTTTGTGGCTCTTCTGATCTGCTTTAACTTGTGAAAGAACAAGATTGTTGAAGGAGTCACAACGTTTTCAGCATTAGTAATGGGATTTGTATTGCCACACATACATGAAGCCCTGGGTTCAATTCCTCAGCACCACACATATAGAAAAAAGCCAGAAGTGGCACTGTGGCTCAAGTGGTAGAGTGCAAGCCTTGAACAAAAAAGAGCCAGGGACAGTGCTCAGGCCCTGAGTTCAAGTCCCAGGACTGGTCAAAAAAATCTAGTAATGGGATTTATATAGCTCTAGATTTGAGCCATAACTGACCAGTCTTTTAAGTCAAGAAAATGTGGCTATCAGTGGAAATTGGTTAGCCTCTACCATGTTAAAACTAATTACATTTTTATTTGTGTATAAACATTCAGTTGCTTTTGTATGCTTGAATACATTGCAAAATATTCTAATTTCCCAATTTTCAAGATTAAAATTTATTTTCCTTATTGGCCTTGCTATTAGGCAAACACTGAAAATGTTCCTAGAGCTATTGTGTTATTTCTCAGTACTCCTTTTTTTATTCCTTTATCATTTTGTACTTTTAAGTGTTCCATCAGTACTTCACTAATAGTAGGCTTTTCTATTTTTGAAGCAGCAATTTTGATAACAAGTTACTTTTATTTGAATGAACTGTGTCATCACGATAGAAATAATACTTCACTAGGAATTCCAGTTAATAAAGCTTAAATGCGGAAGGATATTTGACTTCAGTAGCTTTTGTTTTCTTAGATTTTTGAAAGCTACTTGACTTCTCTGATGTAATTTTTTATATTTATTGGCTAAAGTACTTTTTCCCTTGGGCTGTTTTTATTACCTTCATCCTATATGGATGATTTGTTATGCAAAATGAGAATCCAGTGTGGGGGTGGGAAAACTGAGGAATTGGAAAAGGTTTCAGTTACAGTGTAAGGACTCTAGGAAATCGTTATTAACCATTTGAAATATGGCCTAGTACACTTGGATTTTGCCATCCTAATCATTTATTTTACAACTCTAGTCTCTAATCTGCAGTTTATATTACTTCTCTGTGCTTCAGGAGGTTTTGTGTTTTTTGTGTGTGTGTTAGAAATGGCAATTTTTATTGTACATATTGTACAATAAAAATAAAATAGGTAACCTAGAGATAGGGAGGGAGTGGGAGGGGGAACAATGGGAAATCAGTAGAAAAGGTGACGTTGATCAAGATGCATTGTGCTTATAACCTGACTTAGGAAATTGTAACCTTTTTATACAACTACTTAACAATAAAATTTCTTTAGAATTTCCATTTAGCTGGGACTGTTGCTTAGCAGTAGAGTGCTTGGCCTTGCATGCTTGAAGCCTAGAGTTCCATTCCTCAGCACCACATAAACAGAAAAGGCTGAAAGTGGCACTATGGCTCAAGTTGTAGAGTGTTAGCCTTGAGCAAAAAGAAGCCAGGGAAAGTGCTCAGGCCCTGAGTTCAAGCCCCAGGACTGACATACATAGATGGATATAGATAGATACATAAAAAATAAGAAATGGTGAAGTCTATATTAACTACCTTGTTCGATTTAGAGGAGATTAGCTTGTACTAAGTACACAACTTGCTAAGATGCAGAATCATTAAAATGTAGTTAGACACATTTGAACTAAAATTATTGTGGCAGTTATGTTTGGTAATTTCTCCAGGTAGTTTCTTTCTTACTCATCATTCCTTTACTTCCATTGTAATTGCCATGCTTTATCATTTTATTCACTACTGTTGACCCATAAAATGCTACTTTTACTTGAGGGAAGCCAGAGATCTAATGCAGAAAAGAAAAGAGGATAGAAAAGATACCTTATTTTTGTCTATTTTTTTAAAGGGAAAGATCAAGCTTAACATGAGTAAAGTTAATTGTAACAAGTGTTTAGCACCTACTAGTCTGGTTGGCTCTTCTAATTTATGTGAAAGAGAATATTATCATAGCTAATATTTTCATTATTTTTTAAAATATAGTCCATCAATCAAGTACCACATTAGAATATCAAGACTCCAAAAGTTTAAAAAAGTATATTTTAAGATTATATATGTTACTGGAAATAGCCAGGCATCAAGAGCTCTGGTCAAATAAGTTGACACAGCTAAGCATTGTGGCTATATGTATTAGAACAATGGGCATATGCAAATACAGAAGAGTTCTAAAATATATTATTGAATGACAAAGTTCAAAATATATAATCTCAGTTAAAATGGTATATATGCAAATGTAAATATATTAAATCATAAGTACTTTTCTAAAGAATATATAAGGATCCTAACATAATTTTTCTCTAAATTTGAAATTTTAATTACATACATCTGTGTCTACTAAAATTCATTAAAGAATATAGAACAAAAGCTTAGGAGAAGCCTTTTAAATTTTAGATCTGTATTTTGTCTTTGGAAATATTAGAAATGGCAGCAGAAATCTAGGGGTTTTTTTTCTTTGTTGCAGGAACTAGTATAGCTCTTAATTCAGGCAACAGTTTTTTTCAATGGATTGACTTTTTCCTAGGATTTCCACTTAAACCGAGTAAATTTAGAAGAATCTTCCGGAGTAGAAAACTCTCCAGCTGGCGCTAGACCAAAGAGAAAAAGCAAAAAGTCTTATGATTTAACTCCAGTTGATAAATTTTGGCAGAAACATAAAGGAAGGTAAGAGAAATATCTGTAAGTAAAAGATTTATCCCTGAAAAAAATGAATGTCGGGCTGGGATGTGGCTTAGTGGTAGAGTGCTCGCCTAGCATGCATGCAGCCCTGGGTTCAATTCCTCAGTACCACATAAACAGAAAAGGCCAGAAGTGGCGCTGTGGCTCAAGTGGTAGAGTGCTAGCCTTGAGCAAAAAGAAGCTCAGGGACAGTGCTCAGGCCCTGAGTTCAAGACTGGCAAAAAAAAAAAAAAGAATGTCATCTAACCTAATAAGTTTAAGAATTAATAATGAATCATGGTAGTTTTCCTTGTTCCTGTTTCATTTGTTGTTACTTTATAGGGGAGTACTTGTCTTCAATAAGGTCATCCAATAATTTAGCAGATTGTGTGTATATGTGCCACTCCTGGGGCTTGAACTCAGTCAGGGCCTGAACACCTTCCCTGTCAGCTGTTTTGCTCAAGGATAGCACTAAACCACTTGAGCCACAGCTCCACTTCTTGCTCTTTGGTGATTAATAGGAGGATAAGAGTGTCACAGAATAAGAGTGTCACAGATTTTCCTTGCTGTAGTTGCCTAGAAGCCATAATCCTCAAACCTTAGCCTAGTAAATAGATGGGAGGATTACAGGTGTGAGCCACTGGTGCCTGGCTCATACAGTTTTTCTATATTTTGTTTAGGGTTCCACTGACTCTGGTTTTATAAACCATCTCTGCCTTTCATTTAAGCTACCTTTTATGATAGGGAAGTCCTGGGGTGAAAGTTTTCCTTTGTATTCTGTGTTTGCTCTCATACAAATCTTGTTATGTACCTGTGAAGAGAGAAACAGCCTAAGATCCAGAGGATTTTCCAAAGTACATAAGAAATAGTGGTTGAAAACATTAATGTGGAATGTAGTTTATTGTAGGTTAATATACATATCTCGAGTATAGCTGTGTCTCTTACTTCATTTCTCCCAGAAACAAATACATGCTTCTAATCAGTTAAAGAATGTTATCTATAAAGTTAGTGATGTGTATTCTTTATATATTCTTTCAATTTCATTTTACATTTATTAAATATAATAAGAGAAATAGGATAGAATTAATTCACCATGTTAGGATGTTTCATATCTATTTTTGTACTTACAACCTTTTCTACAACTTAGAAAATCATATTGCTGGGCTGGGGATATGGCCTAGTGGCAAGAGCGCTTGCCTCATATACTTGAAGCACTGGGTTCGATTCCCCAACACCACATATACAGAAAGTGGCCAGAAGTGGCGCTGTGACTCAAGTGGCAGAGTGCTAGCCTTGAGCAAAAAGAAGCCAGGGACAGTGCTCAGGCCCTGAGTCCAAGGCCCAGGACTGGCAAAAGAAAATCATATTGCTATAACAAAGCTTTAAATTCCTCTTCAGAGAAAATCTTACTTGGATTCTCTTTCTGACTGGCAGTTTTAAATACTATTACAATGTATCTTAAGTAATACTTTTGCTTTGGAGTTTTATAATCTACATTTCTCTCCAGAATGAGGAGATAGGAGAAATGGTACTTCATTAGAGAGACTTTCTTGTGTGCCAGTTCTGGAACTTGAACCCAGGGCCTGGGTACTGTCTCTGGAACTTTTTTTTCCCAAGACTAACGCTCTACCACTTGAGCCACAGCTTCACTTCTGGCTTTTCGGTGTTTAGAGATCAAGCTCACCAAATTTTCTGTCCAGGGTGTCTTTAAACTATAATGCTCACCCTCCTGATTACCTAGGGTTACACGAGTGAACCACCAGCACTTGGTTTAAGAAAGACATTGTCAATAGAGGATATTATTTTTGGCATTAAGCCCCCCCAAAACTGCTATTTTTACTAGTCAGAGTATAAAAGTACTGAGTTAATATTATTTTTTTTTTTTTGGCCAGTCCTGGGCCTTGGACTCAGGGCCTGAGCACTGTCCCTGGCTTCTTCCCGCTCAAGGCTAGCACTCTGCCACTTGAGCCACAGCGCTGCTTCTGGCCGTTTTCTGTATATGTGGTGCTGGGGAATCGAACCTAGGGCCTCGTGTATCCGAGGCAGGCACTCTTGCCACTAGGCTATATCCCCAGCCCCAATATTATTTTTAATCACAATGACTAGCATGTGATAATTTTTAAATGCCATCATTGTAATTAAATGGACCCTTCCACTCTAACCTTTGATATACCATGACTTCTCTTCCTTTAATTTCCACTTACTAAATAGTTTTGGTTCTACCTATGTATAATTAAATGGAATAGGTGATCTCTTTAATAAAAAGAATAGAAGTAAAATTTTAATTTGCTCAGCTTCATAAGAATTATAGTATATGTTTTAAAGCTACAGTGTTAATTTACACAGAATGTTTTCTGCTCATGTTATAGATAAGATGTATTCAAATCTAAATAAGCACATTTAAAAATAAAAGGTCCTTGGATATATTTCAGAATTCATACAGAAATCAATCTTTTAATATTATACTCATCGTTCCTCTTATGAAATATTGTTTTAGCCCATTCCCAGAAGTTGCAGAATCAGTTCAGCAAGAACTAGAATCTTACAGAACACAAGAAGATGAGGTTAAACGACTTAAAAGCATTATGGTAAGGTTCTGTTGGCTTTTTTAAGTATTAGAGGGAAGAAGAAGGAGATCTGGAGGGATAAATAGGCCTGCTTTCTCTCAAAAGTTCAAGGTCACTCATTATTGCTTTACTACCATAATTTTTCTCAAATTGGCTTTTTCAAAAAGAAACCTAGTCAAAAGATTAATAAATATATATGTGCTTACCTTTAATATATAATATACAAATGTATTTAATAAGTTACAATGTGCAAAAACACATGACTTGAGTTTTGAAATACATTTTCCAGAAACCTATTTTCACTGCCACTGCGATCTAACTTTTTCTTTCAGCTGTACACTTCATTACAAGTTTCTAGCCTGTCTTAAATGCCAGCTGATTCTTTATGTCCTTAACTGCTTACTAGAACAGTGGCAACTAGAACTTTTCTATAACTGACAGAAACAGGCACATACACACGCACGCATGCATACATACACAGGCATGCGCATGCGCTTGCTCCTTAGAGAAGAATAGTCTTTCTAATGGATTGAGCCTTATCAGTAATCTCAGGGATGTGTTTGTTTTGGAAAATTTCAGTCATTGCTAGAGCTTTGTTTTCCCTTCCCAGGGACTAGAAGGGGAAGATGAAGGAGCCATAAGTATGCTTTCTGACAATACTGCTAAGCTAACATCAGCTGTTAGGTAAGTACACAAGATACGCTCTTTGAAGTCTTTGTGTTGATAAGATGTATTTTGGAGGTTCAAAAATGGCCAGGTGCTGGTGGTTCATGCCTGTGATCCTAGCTACACAGGAGGGGGAATCCATGAGTGTCTTATCTTCAGTTAAACATCGGAAAGCCAGAAGTGAAGCTTTTTCTCAAGTGGTAAAGTACTAGCCTTGAACAAATAAGCTCAGGGACAGCACCCTGAGTTCAAGCCTCAGGACCACACAAATTAAAAAAAAAAATAAAAAATACTAATGTTTTTGATAGTAGGTAATATCAAAATCAGTTTGAACCTAAAGAAGTAAATTGTCTGCTTAGTACATCTTCCAGCTGATCTCATTCCCCGTTTAGATACAGCAGAACATTTGTTTATTTCAAATTTCTGGTAGGATAATTTTATTAGGAAAATAAGGGGAAGCCATTATTAATTTAAATCTTTCCCAGAAGTTTTTCTTCTTATTGAAGATTAAGCAGTTTTTCAATCTTATGAATGTCATCTAAATTTCATGGTTAGTTTTCTGTTTATATTTGAGATGTGGAGCTGAATTTCAATAGCAGATTGAAATTCTAAGATAAACTGTATGCACTCAAGCCTGGAAAGTAAATTTAGTTGGTAACTTTATCACTGTTTCAGTGTTCTGAGTTCCCACAGAGGAAACACCAGTTGTGAGTTTTATTCTAATAATTTTCTTAGAAAATTTTATGGTTAATTTTCAATTTTTTGGTATTTGTAGTTCTTTGCCAGAACTCCTTGAAAAAAAAAGACTTATTGATCTCCATACAAATGTTGCCACTGCTGTTTTAGAACATATAAAGGTAAATTTACTTTTTTCCCCTCACATTTTGACTTGTGTTTGTATAGGGTTTTATCCTTTCATGTTCATTATCTCATTGAGCCTTCAATTTAACATAACATTAGTATAGTTATAGAAAGCAAAGGTATTGTGTTCATTTTTTACAAATGAGGAAACTTAAGTATCAGGAAGGATAAGTGACTTATTTACCCAAGAAAATTACTGTTGGATCCATGATATTTCTATTAGGTTGTACCATCTCAAGACTGCCTGTACTTTTTACTTTATTAAGTAAACATATATTTCACCATCAGTAATGTAGATTTAAAAATCATTTTGGAGGTTTATGATTTGGTTTTGGTTTTTGAGAGAAGATCTCTCTAGGTGGCCTAGGTTGGCCTTAAATTCCCCCATAGTCCTCCTGCCTCTGCTCCCTAAGTGCTGGGATTCTAGGCATGCAGCACGCACCACGACGCCCAGTTTAAATCCTCTCTGGTATTACACACACAATGCCCATTAATAACACCACATCCATTTATTTGATTTGGTTTGGAACTTTTGGCTTTAGATGAATCTGTTAACATTAAAGCTTCTTACTGTCCCTCTGACTGTGCGGGTGAGTGAGTGATTGCAGTAATGGGGTTTGAACTCGGGACCTCAGGTTTTATAATAGGTTAGTGCTCTACCACCTATGCCTCCATATCCATGTGTTTTGCTGATTATCTTTGAGATAAGGTCTGTTCACTTTTTTCTGCTCATTCTGGCTTCAAACCACAATCCTTCCCCTCTCAAACTCTCAAGCTAGAATTACAGGCATAAACCACCAGCGCCCAGCATGGACTATGATTTTGGAATAAATACATTAGATTTCTCTGTTATCATAGCTCTTTATTTTTCATTACCTTGTTCATGATTACCCTATATCAGCTTGCTTAATGAGGCCTTCTACTATTAACTTATTCTAGTGATGTAGAACTAAATAACAGAAGCCTAAGTCTAGAAGAAAAAAGCTTATCTAATACTTAATTAAAAATTATTTGATATGACTAGAGGGCAGTTAACCTAGTAAATAATGCTAAAAGAGAAAGGGCGAATGGGCCAGATTGTGAAGGAGCTGACATCAGTTTTATGTTCTTTTTGCCTTCCTTTCACTTTTCTAAACATTGGTTTCTCCTAATCTGATATCCCCATGAATGTTGTGCCTATCTTAGCTTCTAGGAGTTTCCTTGACATCCCTTCACTTTGTTTCCCATATCCTTTCTACTGTTACTTGTTAAAGATCCATCTTTTGCTCTCCTTTTCCACAGTCACTATCTTGGACTTTTTTTCCACCTGGTCTCTCTAATGGTTCATTTGTCCATTTTAGACATTTCAAGGGCTTGGTCATTCCTCGGATTTCACCTTTTACCTATTTCAGTTTTCAAAGTAGCTTATACAGTAGCAAAAGTTCCTATAGCAAGCACTCAGAAAAATACAAAAAGCCTAGATTTTGTAAGGAAAAATGTTTTCCTTAGCAAGAAAGGGTAGAAGAGTATATTGCTTTCTGTATCAGAAAGAGTAGAACGTTCTATTTGTTTGTATTTGCATAACAAAACCAAAAAGCTAAGGAAATAATCAAAAACTTTTTTAAAAATCCTATAGGACTGGGTGAGAAAGGATGAGTGAAAAATGGAACATCTCAATGTATATCTTTCTATGATATTTTGTTTTTAAACTCTGAACATTTCTTCTCTTTCAAACTATTACATTACTCTTACACTGCAAGGCAGTGAGGTTGAAAGGACTCTAGATGGTTTCTAGTCATGTCTTAGTCTACCACCCAGATGTCCCTATTCTTTGGTGCCATGCTGTGATCTGTGAAGCTTCAAAAACTATTGTCCCCAAATCATAGCTTTAAATCCATTACTTTATCTTGCAGAATTGCTAAACTATTATGTTATTTTAGCATAATGTATATATGCTCTCTTAATTATTATGGTTCTTTGATGGTATTGCAAAGTATCTAGATTTCAGGAATGATTCCAACTCCTATTTGGAGTGTTAACATCTTTGTATTAAAAAGAAAAACCTGGGCTGGAATGTGGCTTAGCAGTAGAGTGCTTGCCTAGCATGCATGAGGCCCTGGGTTCGATTCCTCAGCACCATATAAAGAGAGTGCTAGCTAGCCTTGAGCAAAAGGAAGCAGGAACAGTGCTCAGGCCCTGAGTTCAAGCCCCAGGACTGGCAAAAAATAAAATAAAATAAAACAGAAAAACTGTATTTTCACTTGAATGTTATCTGAAGCATAATTTAGTAAATACTTGATAATAAAAGGTCTTAAGTTAATTTTTTTTGCATTTTCATCAGTAAAACTTTCAATGAGAAACATGTCATTCAGAAAAATTTTCCCATCACCTAAAACTTGAGTGTAGTAATAAACTGGAGAAATAATGAGGGAAATAGTTTTATCTCAAAAATTAAAATTGTTTTTAAAACCTTGAAAATAACATAGTCAATTTCTGTCCTACAGGGAAAAATCTAGGTATGCATACTAAAAAAAGCAAACATAGTATGACCACCTGTTAATTTTTATGGAGTATATGTATGATCAGTGTTCTAGTTGTTCATCAATACAGAAATTGAGTTATGTGGATTTTTAAGAAATACATGTATGACATACAAAGTTAATTTTACATGTTCATATATGGCAAATAAAATAGCCTACTGGTTTTCCCTTTTTTTCTTTTACATTAAGTGTATGACTAAAAATAGGAATCTTAGCCGAGCACCAGTGGCTCACTCCTGTATTCTAACTACTCAAGAGGCTGAGATCCAAGGATCACAGTTCAAAGCCAGCCTGGGCAGGAAAGGTCCATGAGACTCTTTCCTCCAATTAACCACCAGAATGTTGGAAGTGGCACTGTAGCTCAAAATGTTAGAGCGCTAGCCTTGAGCTGAAGAGCTCAGGAACAGTGCCCAGGCCCAGAGTTCAAGCCCCACACCGACAAAAAAAAAAATCTTTAAATTCCACAAGTAAATGAACATTTGTTTTAAAAATACCATAAAAGTTGAAACTTGTAAGCAGGAGACTCTTGGTATATTGTTATTAATGTATCCTCATCTAATATTTATTTTGAAACAGGCAAGAAAGCTGGATGTGTATTTTGAATATGAAGAAAAAATAATGAGCAAAACTACTCTGGATAAATCCCTTCTAGATATTATATCTGACCCTGATGGTAGGTACCATAAATTTGAGATTAATGTAAGTTTTACATAGGGCCATTTTATTCAGTGTTTTCAGTTGAGCAAAATTTCAACAGAATTACTACTTTACTGTCAGCTAATCCTCATAACAAAAACAACTAAAACTATTTTCTTTCTTTATATATTTATTAGCCTACATTTATTAGTTGTACAAGGGTAAGGTTTCCATACGCGCATACAGTGTTTCCCATTCAAGTATACTCCCTGTATCATTCTCTTACTCTCCTTCCACCCTGCCTAAGACAATTTCAGTAGGCTTCATTTGCTATTTTAATAAATACAGACTATTTCAACCATGTTCATCCTCATTCATCCTCTTGGTTAGCCTCCCCACTCCTAGTAGTATTCTCCTCCCCCACAAAGCTTGTTTTTTACTTTACTATCATTGTTTGTTCTTCTGTGGGGTTTTTTAATGTGTATTGTACCAGGGGTACAATTTACAAGTATAAGCATTTTGCAATGAGAAATGAAAATGAAAAGCGATATATGTGTGTAAGTCCATCATTTCTAGGCCATTAGTATCAGTTTTGAGTAAAATATATATATATGCATACATTACCACTATTATCCTAGTTTGGGTCTAATGTTTGAGTATGAAAGACAGACCAGCAACTTACTCTCAAATTGTTCAGGGGGAAAAAAAATGCCCTCTAAACTATACCTAGAACTTTTCTTTAAAATGTATCTTATTGGGCTGGGAATGTGGCTTAGTGGTAGAGTGTTTGCCTAGAATGTATGAAGCCCTGGGTTCGATTCCTCACCACCACATAAACAGAAAAGGCCAGAATTGATGCTGTGGCTCAAGTGGTAAAGTGCTAGCCTTGAGCAGTGAAGCTCACGGACAGTGCTCAGGCCCTGAGTTCAAGCCTCAGGACTGGCAAAAAAAAAAAATGTATCTTATTATTCTGACTTGAAAATAAAGAGAAATCATGGGAAAGATTTAAAGTTAAGAGGTTCCAAGTGATTTTGCCAAGTTAGAAAAGCTAGAAAACTGAATGTAGCAGAAATGTACAGTCTAACAATCAGCTCCAATTATTAATATTTTGTTCTGGAATAAATAATTGCTCCTAGAATGTAAATTCTTACTAGAAGAAATGACCAATTGGCCTACTGAGTAATTTTTTCTGTTGTCTGGAACAAAGTGAGACCTTCAGACAACGCGAGCTTGGGAGGGATGCAGACCCAGTATGTATCTATACATGAGATTGTTAAGGGTGTTGTATTTTTAACAGTGATGTCATTATGAGGTGTCCCATTTTCCTTTTTACATTTTTTTACTCTTTTCTAAATGTTTGTCTCAAAACTATATGCCCCTATAGTAAACAAAACTAAAAAGTTTACTATAACATGAGACTAGAAAATATATTGAGATAGCAAGATAACTTGAACATTCTTAGTCAATAAGTTCTCTCAGGTGGAAGAAACATTTGTGATTTAGATTACAGATCTGTATTCGAGATCTGGACGTACCAGTTATGTACACTTGGAATCCCCATCTGCAAACTGTGGATTGTGTTAGTGTCTCTATCTTGTTTTCATTCATTTTTTGTTAATAGTGCTAGGGTTAGAACTGGGGGCCTTGAACTTGCTAGGAAGGTATTCTACTGTTTATGCCATGCCTCTAGCATCTTGGCACTGACTCTTTATCTTTTGAGACAGCATCTCCCTTCTGCCTGGGCATGTGTTTTGCCCATGATCTGCCTATCTTAGGCTTTTTGGAACCTCTTAAATTTTTTTTTCCTTAATATAAAATTCTAAACACTGAAGCTTTTAAAACCTATTTAATTAGCAATTCACCAAATATGTCCCAGTTACTTCATTGATGAACTAGATGGTTTCACCAACAATAGCATGAGGTGAAGACATAAAGAAGAGAACTGTATGTCATAACATGTAGATAACCCACATCAAAGTAAAATACAAGGATGAGGCATTTGGAATATAACATTTTTTTCAACATATCAATACCTTGATATATCCAGAGCAATGCCTTGAGAAAACTCAAATCGGGTTGTTTGGCAAAATTATATTTGGAATTATATTTAAGATACTATTGCTAATATTTTTGTGCATTCAATATTTATTGGATGTCAAGTATATACATTTAAGGCACCTTGCTTTATAAATGTTCCTGCCTACAGTCCAGGTGGTCCCGGCTGTCGCTGCTCTCGGGGTGTAGCATCTTTCAGACTTCCTGCTGTATACAGGGTACTGCTACACTGTGTCACAAAGGACAGTCTTCAGGACCAGAAATCACTTTCAGTGCAAAAGAACTGACAGCATGTGACAGCATGTGACCCCTTGCTATCAATTCCTAGGCTTTGGGGAGTGTGTAGGATGGGGTGGGTCTGGGAAAGATACATTTTGAAGTGTATATAGACATGTCACAAGACTACTCTCTTGAACAACTAGTTGATGCTATTAAATGTTGTGAGGTTATGTTTCCACTTAATAAGGGTGAAGAAATACTTTCCTTCTTCAAAGCAAAATGAATGTCTACTAATAGTGTGTTGCTAGGTGCTAAGGATAGTAAAATCAACGTCAGGGACTCAGAGGCCCAAAGAACTCCGAGAGGAATCTTCCTGTCAAGTCTTTGGAGCTGTGGTTCCCTGAGTGTAGGACCAACCTTGTTCGTTCTCCCATACTCTTTGACCTCTAACTGCTTGTTTACAGTTGCAGCCATAGTTGCATGAAGTGCACAGTGGAGCAGGATAACTAAAGCCAAAGCTTTCTGGCCAGAGCACCCAATAGGGAAGGCCAAGGGAATGGCAGAGTACCAAGGAGATGGCAGAGAAGGATGGAGTTCAGGAAAGCAATCCCATAAAGTTGTTTATGAATTCCTAGGCTCACCCTTGAAGAACACATTCATGAATATCATCCTGACAGCATTTCAAAGAAAGGTGAGGGCTAGACCACCAGTTCCCAGATTGATCAGTGCCTGATGGATCTGACTGCAGTAGCTACAAAAGGTTTTGGAAATGGAATTGATGGTGGAACACAGCCTATACAAAGCTGGTAGTGATACTAGTTTGCCAATAAGACTAATTATCTACTAAGACAAAATATCAGCAATCTTATTAGAGTATCATAACTTAATATTCAAAATGTCCTGGATATAACATTTGTTAACTTGAGAACTTGGGAGAACTTGTCACTGATCCTTATTTCACATTATATGTTACATTCACAGAATAAGAGTAAATGGACTGTCTGGATTCCAACGCAAGAAAGTCAGTGATTCATCACTGATAATGTATTTTCAGGGGGGAGTTGTTTTATGTATTTTGAGACAAGACCTGACTATGTCTCCCGGGCTGACACGATACGCCCTATGTAGCTCAGCCTCCTAGTTGCTTGGGTTATAATTGTGTGCCATAACACCCCACTCCAACTTTTTATTCTATAATGAAATATGCATAAATGATTCTGTGTCTACATCTTAAGACATGCTTTGGTAAAAAGTGAAAGATTTATATGATCTGAAGAGAAAACAGAGTATTTAAGACACCTTTTTGTTGCTGTTTTGTGTGTGTGTATTTGTTACTATACAAAAGGGTTACAGTTAATAAATCAGGGAATGAGTATATTCTTTTTGAACAGTGTCACCCCTCAGAAAGAGAGGATTTGTATGTTCAGAGGTTCCCATTTGGGAAATATATTAGGTTTGGCTAGCTGGTTTTATGTAAATAGCAGATATTAACTAATGCCAAGGATGACCTTACACCTAGATTGCCAGAACAGTCTTTTATACCAGTTGACGTATGCAGTTATTGCCACCTTAAAAGTAACCCGTTTTCATTCCATTTTTAAGCTTGGTTTTTATCATTTTTTGTTTGTCTTAGAGATAAATTTCAGCATTATAGACATTTGGGGAGATTGGATGAAGATGTCTGTAATCACAGCCTTTCAGTTGCACATTTAGTCTTTTTCCGTGACTGTGTTGTACATGGTTATAATTATAGCACTTATTACCTTAACTCGGTTGAATAAAGAATCATATTTTTGTTGTCACACTTTTATGTGTCTTGAATTTTAATGGGCCTTGTTTTGACTGTAATATATAATAACCATAATTATGAAAGTGTTTTTCTTTTTTTATGTTTTCCCCAATGTAGCAGGAACTCCAGAAGACAAGATGAGGCTGTTTCTCATCTATTACATCAGCACTCAGCAAGTACCTTCTGAGGTATGTCCATAGGGTTAGTGAAAAAGGGAAAATGCTTATTTCATACATACTAATCAGAACTTCAGAAATACACATTAAAAAATCACTATGGCTATATACCTACTTCATTCGTTTTTTAGAAGAAAAACTGTTTGCTAAGGCTGATTCTATTTACTACTGAGTTTTATAGCAATATTTATTGTCACTAGGGGAAACTATCCACTAAGGAAATATCTGACCCGTTGTAAGTTGTTGGAACATGAATTGATTTCACGTGGCCAAAATTCTTATTACTGGAAAATAAGTGTTCTAAACTGTGTTAACCAGGTTTGTTAAGTTTTTTTAAAAATGTTGATCTTACCATTTTAAGAGTATTATAAAATGAAAATTCAATATAGAAAATATCTCATAATGGTCCTGCTGTAAAGAACAGTGGTGATTTCAGTGTCAGACTTGCTGGGTTAGAAAAATTGCACTTTCCTACATGAACTCAATGGAGTATACTGAAATGAGCAACAAATATAGAAACTTTCGAGGTGAAATCTGGACATCATTGTTGTTTAATGACTGGTAAATTATAAGGCTTTTACTGGCCAACAGTTTTGGGCATACTAAAGGAGTAAATTAAACCCAGCATTTGCGTTAGGTCACTGTACTTTTCTGAAAGAATATATCCACCTCTTTCCTTTTAATTCAATAAGAAAGTATGGTTTTCTTTCTGGAAAAACTCTCCAGCCAGTCTGAGTCTCCCTGTATTTTAGAGAATGCTAGTAGCCTACCTAAAATATTAAAATATTTTCTAGGGGCTGGGGATATAGCCTAGTGGCAAGAGTGCCTGCCTCGGATACACGAGGCCCTAGGTTCGATTCCCCAGCACCACATATGCAGAAAACGGCCAGAAGCGGCGCTGTGGCTCAAGTGGCAGAGTGCTAGCCTTGAGCGGGAAGAAGCCAGGGACAGTGCTCAGGCCCTGAGTCCAAGGCCCAGGACTGGCCAAAAAAATATATATATATATATTTTCTAAAAAATACATGATTTGGGGGCTGGGAATGTGGCTTATTGTTAAAAGTGCTTGCCTAATATGCATGAAGCTCTGAATTCAATGCTCAGCACCACATGTACCAAAAAAGCCGAGAGTGGCGCTGTGGCTCAAGTGGTAGAGTGCTGGCCTTGAGCAAACAGAAGTCAGGGACAGTGCTCAGGCCCTGAGTCCAAGGCCCAGGACTGGCAAAAAAAAAAGAAAGAAAGAAAAAAATATCTGATTTTAAAACTAAATATTTCTTTATTCACTTATTTTTGTTAAGGATTATTTCTGAACTTCAATGGCATTAAAATGTTTGAAACTAATTATGATTAGATTAAGTTCTATTAGATTAATTTCTACAAATGAAAATAAAATAAAAATCTGTATAAGTTTATTTTTTTTCCTGGCTGAGGGTGGTATTGCATGTGTGTTGTATGTAGCTATAATCCTAGTGGTCAAAGCATTAGACCTTATCTAGGAAATAACTAAAGTGAAAAAGGCTAAGGAATGTGGTTTAAGTGGTTGCACCTTCTTAGCAAGCACAAGATCCTGAGTTCAAATCCCAATACCACCAAAAAAATAAATAGGGTTATCATTTTTATAGTGGAGTCTTGTGATGATAGGTTCTTTGACTTTGAAAAACACAGTTAAACTTCCCAGGAAATAAAAAGAATAAAGAGAAGAGAAGAAAACGGTTTTAAAAGTGTAAGACAACTTAATTCAGCTAATGAATATGAGTGCTTAGAGTAAAAAATGAGATAGAAACCTGAATCTACACATTCTCTGAGTTTATCTCATTTAGTCAAGCAGAATCATTCATTTAGTGCTTTTCCCAGGAAAAGCAGCCTGTGTAGTATTAGAGAAAAAACTGTTAGTGAAGGATAACAGTATATTTCTCTTCTTCTTTTTTTTTTGCCAGTCCTCGGCCTTGAACTCAGGGCTTGAGCACTGTCCCTGGCTTTTTTTTTTCCCCCCTTCAAGGCTAGCACTCTGCCACTTGAGCCACAGCGCCACTTCTGGCCATTTTCTGTGTATGTGGTGCTGGGGAACCCAGGGCTTCCTGTATACAAGGCAAGCACTCTTGCCACTAGGCCATAATCCCAGCCCCTATATTTCACTTTCTATGTGATCTCTTAAAAGTAATTTTTCTTCTCTTTTTTTTTTCTTTTTCTTTTTTTCTGGCCAATTCTGGGGTTTGAACTCAGGACCTGGGCTCTCCCTGAGCTTCTCTGTGCTTAAGGCTAGCTCTCCACCACTTGAGCCACAGTGCCACGTCTTTTTCTATATATGTGGTACTGAGGAATCGAAACCAGGGCTTCATGCATGCTAGGTAAGCATTCTGCCGCTAAGCCACATTCCCAGCCCAACAATTAAAATTCAACACTACTTTAACTCATGCCTTTGGTAAAACCTCATGACAAACAAATGATGTCTCTTTTGCCCTGTTCGTAAGGAAATGGAAGGACTTGGAAAAAATTATACTAAGGGAAATGAGCCAGACCCAAAGAAACATGGACTCTCTGGTCTCCCTCATAGGGAATAATTAGCCCAGGTTTAGGCTAGTCACAGCAGAGGATCACAAGAGCCTAATAGCTATGCCCTTATGAATGTATAAGATGATGGATGCTAAGTGAAATGAACTCCATGTTATGGAAGCGAGTATTATATCACTGTTATAATTACTTTCAACATGTGATGTGAAACCATAGCTTCTATTATTTATGACCCTCTTGTATCCCCTTCCTATGGTTGTACCTGCACTATCACTGTATCTTATCTGAGTACATTGGAAACTGTATATACTGGTATTAAAACCAGGAAAGTGAAAGGGAATACCAAAATCGAGAGACACAGGATAAAAAGACAAACGACTACAAAAGCAATACTTGCAAAACTGTTTGGTGTAAACCAACTGAACAACTCATGGGGGGAGAGGGAAAGGGGGGGGAGGGGGAACGAGGGAGGAGGTAACAAGCAGTACAAGAAATGTATCCAATGCCTAACGTATGGAAATGTAGCCTCTGTACATCACTTTGACAATAAATAAGAAAAAAAAGATAGAAAAAAATTAATAAAGTCTCTTGAAAGAATGATTTTTTTGCCACATAGTTTGTTTTTTTTTCTTATTTCAGGCTGATTTGGAGCAGTATAAAAAAGCTTTAACAGATGCAGGATGCAACCTTAATCCTTTGCAGTATATAAAACAGTGGAAGTAAGTTTTAATTTTTCCTTTAATTCCTATCCTTTAAAATAAGGACACAATTGAAATTTTGTTCCCAAGAACATGGAAACTAAGTAGATTGAGCACTGCCATGGTGGATTTAGATAACCAGGTATACAGATTATCTGGCTTCCAGTATGCACAACTTACAGTTACATGAAACAGTGATGGCTTTTTTTTCTAAATAGGCTGTATGTGTATTTTTTTATTGATAAAATGAAAAGGTCAAAAACAAATCTTTTTGAATCAAGTGTCTCAGATGCATTAAAAAGAAATGTTAATTTCACTAATAGCAGTAAAAAAGTAGCAGCTTCACATAATTTAGAAAACATTGTGCAAGGAAAATGGGAAAAGTAATTCATTTGTTCATAACCACTGTTTCAAGTACAGTCACAATTTTTCTCGATTGTACAAAAAAGTTTTAATCTCTTTGACCTAGTATTGGCGCTCTTTTAACAATTTATTTCAAAGAAGTAATTGGATTTATAAAACTCAGAAGCAATTATAATGATGAAATTTTATCCAAACTAATCTATGAACTTCAATCCCTAGCAAATTCCCAGTGGTATTCTTTATAGAAATAGAAAGTTTAGTCCTAAAATTCATATGAATGCACAGAAGACCTTGATGAGCCAAAACAATCTTGAGGGGGGAAAAAAAGCAATGCTGTGAAAACAGCCTGAGCATCCAACTATAAAATTGTTTTTTAAAATCCAGTGGCATTTCAGCCATGTGTAGTTACACACATCTACAATCCTAGCACGTGAGAGACTGAGGCAAGATCATAAATTCAAGGTCAGGTTGGGCTGTGTAGCAAAATTGTGCTTTAAAAGAATGCATCGTGGCATTTGTGTCCATTTGAAATTGTGTATAATAAAAACTATGTCATGTAAAACTTCAAAATGTTGTATAAGACTAAATTACATTCTTTTGATAGGATAAAAATAAAGAATATTTACAAGATTTGTTGATTAGCTTGATAAATACTGTTGACCCTTCAACATCTATGGGTTCCACGGTCCATGGATTGAAAATATTCAGGAAAAATAATTGTTTACCCTATGTAGACTTTTTTTCTTTTTATTCCCTAAATAGTACATTTTATTTATAAAGCTTTGACGTTGAAGTTATAAGTAGTTCAGAGATAATTTAAAGTAAATGAGAGGGTATCCTAGGTTATATACAAATAATCTACATTTTATATCTTTAGATTTTGAGATCTGTAGATTGAGTATTAGAACTAAGCTCCCATGAATTCCAAGGAACAATTATATTTTCTAATAATATGATAGGCATTGAATTTATGTCACTGAATATGTTTGTGCTGCAGGAACAATAAATCAAATAAATGAGGCTAAAACAACATTAATGTATGTTAAACCATATTTAAAAAACTAAAGGCTAGGATCTTATCACATTTGGAAGCAATAGCTAAATTAGCGTAAGTAACCATGCTATTTAGGTAGAGAACATTTGGACCAACAGTCGGACGACATTTCCTGCAGTCTGATCCCTACTTGTGTTTCCATCTTATATCTATGGGCACACATGCAAGCATTTAATTTCATAACTGAAATGACATATACTTTAATGTTAATAGTGGTAGATCACTACATAGTAGATCTTTCTTTTCTTTTGAGTGTGTTTCTTTATTTTCCAGATTTTGTACAACATTACTTTTGAAATACTTTCACATCAGATTTTAAGACATTTCAATTGACTGTATTTTCAAATATGTTTTGTCAAAATATTGTTTATAGTTTCCAATGTTAACATTCACTGTCTGCGTAAGCCTTCCCTCTTAGTTGTGTAGAGTTGTAGTGAAATTTTTTGTTAAGACAGAAATTGCAAGTGAGTTGATTGGCTGCCTCCTCTGAACTAAATTAAAATTTTTGTGTTGTGTTTAGGAATACTCCTCATAATTGAGTTTGAACATTTTTAGCATTTCTACCACCACATTATAGTGATTCCTTTTATTCCAATTCTCATAACATTTTCTTTAGGTCCTCCCCCTCCCTTTTGTTTTTTTCATTTAGGAAACAACTAAGAATCATGAAGTAATAGCGATTGACATAAAGTATTAATAGAAAAATGTATAAGACGATGCTAATTTTAGGGTTTAAATCATAACTGTTACATATTCATATATACAACAATTAGAAGAATATATAACATCCTAACAGTTTGTTACCTCAAAGGACTAGAATCTGGAGCATTCCTATTTTCTAGATTCTGTAAGGAAATGTAAATAGATTCTCCCTAGAAAAGAAATACTCTTTAAGATATGCCCAGTCTTTAAAAACCTTACAGGTCAGCTAGAGAGGTTCTAGACATTTACAAAGAACTGAAAATAAATAACTATGCAATTAAATTTAAAAGCAGGTGATTTAGAATATAGATGAATGGGAAAATCGTTGGGTAGGCGAATTCTGAGTAAGGATTAAGAATTCGGTTTTGAACCAAGTCTTAAAAAGAAATGTGCAGTTTCTGTTCAAGAAGGACCGCATAAGCAAAGGCTTGTGCTGAGGAACAAGGGGGCACAGATTCTGGAGAATAATAACGTGAACTTAACCATCAGCATTGAAACATACGTCTCATTCCTTAGGGCTTTTGCTAAGATGGCCTCAGCTCCCACCAGCTATGGCAGCACCACAACTAAACCAATGGGGTGAGTACTACTCCTAATCATTGAATTGTTATTTTTGTACTCCAAACGTTCGTTTTTCATGCTTTAAAATACAATACAATGCCTGACATTTTGCAGAATGTTTTCATTATGATATATATAACAAATGTCAACGTGCTTTTGCCTCCTTATGTGGTTTAAGTTTTGTTGAGTTTTGTTTATTGTTCATTGGACTTGATCTGTGGGCCTGGGCACTGTCCCTGAGCTTTTTCAATCAAGGCTAGTATTCTACCACTTTAGCCACACTTCCACTTCTGGTTTTCTGGTGGTTAGCTGGAGATGAGTCTCATGGACTTTCCTGCCTGGGCTGGCTCCAAACAGTGATTCTCTGGTCTCAGCCTCCAAAGTAGCTAGGATTACAGACATAAGCCACCACTGTGAGGCTAAATTCTCTTTTTAAAATATAAACTAAGGGCTGGGAATATAGCCTAGTGGTAGAGTGCTCACCTCATATATATGAAGCCCTGGGTTCGATTCCTCAGCACCACATATATAGAAAAAAGCCGGAAGTGGTACTGTGGCTCAAGTAGTAGAGTGATAGCCTTGAGCAAAAAGAAGCCAGGGACAATGCTCAGGCCTTGAGTTCAAGGCCCAGGACTGGCAAAAAACAAAATATAAGCTAATACCTTTAACATGGGGTTAACCATTGGCTTCATTTGCTGTTTTCTCCTTAGAACTTATCAGTTAATAACCTGGTGTGGACTAGAAGCTGGAGCACTCAGTCTAGCTAGTAGTAGGTAGGTGTAGGTGCCAAATGATAGCAAATGATAGAAATCTCCTTGACTAAAAATCACTTCTTACTACAGACAATGAATAAGATAATTCTGACTAGTTTTTCTATATCATACATGTTTCCAAGGTTGTTTTGTTTTTGGGGGGTTTTTTTGCCAGTCCTGGGGCTTGAACTCAGGGCGTGAGCACTGTCCCTGGCTTCTTTTTGCTCAAGGATAGCACTCCACCACTTGAGCCACATCGCTACTTCTGGCTTTTTCTGTTAATGTGGTACTGAGGAATCGAACCCAGGGCTTCATGCATGCCAAGCAAGCACTCCACCACGAAGCCACATTTCCAGTCCCTAACTTATTTCTTTAGAGCTAAAATTTAAGTATGAAACCAGAGGAAAGCAAGTTTGTCCTAGCCACACATAGCCACACTGGTTTTAATGAAACCATCTTCAAAAACAAAATCCTCACACTGATCAAAAGCAGGTCTTTTCTAAGTGCTGGACACATAAATCCAGCTGGCTGCACCTCCAGGCAGCGCAGCCTGGGCTAGCCCTCTCCTTCAGTTGTCTGGGACAAGAAGTGGCCTGAGAGCCACTCTGTCTTAATGCTATTAATAAAGGGTTTCTATTCTGGCCAAAATCTCTTTTATTTCAGAGAAGAATAAGGACAGGAAAAAAGGGTATTTTTTTTTTAAATAATTCCTAGTATGGGATTCCTATGAGTAGATTTTCCAGTTTTTTATCTTCAGATCTTATGACCTATATAAATAGTCTATTATGTTTCTTATGAGTTTTTAGTTTAGAATTTTCATAAAATGCATAAGAAACTCTTTAATGATTTGAAAGATCTCCTTAGTCTCCTTATATCATGATGTACAATTACTATTCTGTGCCAGAAAACATTCTTTGTTCCCATGTGTGACTGAATCATAAATATAAACCCAATATAGCAAATCTTGTGTTCTCTTTGTAGTAAAATCATTCTTCAGAGTTCCTCTAAGTGTTACTGTTACATGTTATGTGATATATACAATTCAGGGTTGGATCCAACTGGTACCATATAAAGAACACAGTGCATTACATATCCAGGCATATATAGTTTCATTATGTGCGTTTTCATAAAGTACAGTGTCTGAATTACTCTCTTTAGTTTTATTATTTCAGCATTAAAGCAGTTGGAAATGCAAGGAATTTTTTATTTTGCTTAAAATCCATACCTAAAGCTACGGAATTATAATGGATTTTTGTTTGTGTTTTTGCCAGTCCTGGGGGTTGAACTCAGGGCCTGAGCACTGTCCCTGGCTTCTTTTTGCTCAAGGCTGGCACTCTACCACTTGAGCCACAGAGCCACGTCTGGCTTTTTCTATGTATGTGGTGCTGGGGAATCGAACCCAGGGCTTCCTGTATACGAGGCAGGCACTCTTGCCACTAGGCCATATTCCCAGCCCCAGGAATTATAATGTTTAAGAGGTTGGCATGATAATTGCAGCTACACAGAAGGTGGAGTTGGGAGGACCAGGGCTTAAGGCCAACCCAAACAAAAGTTAGTGAGATGCTATCTCAGAAATAAGCTGGGTCGGGCTGTGGATATGGCCGAGTGGCAAGAGTGCTTTCCTCGAATACATGAAATCCTAGGTTCAATTCCCAGCACTGCATATACAGAAAACGGCCAGAAATGGTGCGGTAGCTCAAGTGGCAGAGTGCTAGCCTTGAGCAAAAAGATGCCAGGGACAGTGCTCAGGCCCTGAGTCCAAGGCCCAGGACTGGCAAAAAGAAAGAAAGAAAAAGAGAGGCAGCCCAGGCAGGAATAGTTCATGAGACTCTTAACTCCAGTTAACCACCCAAAAAAAAAAAAAAAACAGAAGTGGAGCTGTGGCTCAAGTAGTAGAGCATTGGCCTTGAGCAAAAAAGCTCTATGGCAGTGCCCAGGCACTGAACTCAAGCCCCAGGACCAGCACCAAACTAAAAACAAACAAAAGGGGCTGGGACTATGGTCTAGTAGCAAGAGTGCCTGACTCATAAAAACAAACAAAAAGGCTGAACATGGTGGCTCACACCAATGGCAATGATCCTAGCTATAAGGAAATGGAGGTAGGAGGATCATCCAAGCCTCAGGCAGAAAACAGAAGACCGTGCTGGAAAATATGCAGAAAGGACTGGTGTGTTGTGACATAAGTGGTAGAGCACTTCTTTTGCAAACACAGAGCCCTGAGTTCAAACCCCACTATCACCAAAAACAATCAATATAAAAGTAAATACGTGAGCTAAGAATGTGGTTAGTGGTAGAGTACTTGTCTAGCATGCATGAAGCCCTGGGTTCCATTCCTCAGCACCACATAAACAGAAATAGCCAGAAGTGACGCTGTGACTCAAGTGGTGGAGTGCTAACCTTGCACAAAAGAAGCCAGCAACAGTGCTCAGGCCCTAAGTTCAAGCTCCAGGACTGGCAAAAAAAAAAAAAGTAATTCCAGGTTTATGTTGAGGACCCTGCTTTCTATTATGTTTTAAACAATTATTTACTAGAGTATTTTACTACAATCTTACTATAGACTAACATGGCAGCAGTGGTTCTCACAGAGGCAGAAATTCTCAAGGCCCTTTGTCTTCAGTGAAAACCAAATGCCAAATGCAGTGAGCATTCTCTATGTATTCCCCTGGATAAGCAGTTTGTACTTAGTGTGGTCCTCCTCTCTTCCCCTACCCTAGTCTCTTATCACGAGTCATGAATACAGGATCACAGTTTGTGATGGAAGGAGTGAAGAACCTGGTGCTGAAGCAGCAAGTAAGTACACGTGTTAGAAAATACGCTATAGCTTTTAGACATGCATAGACAGGTTGACGGATCATGGAACTTCTGGATTACTTGAGTAATGGTGCTCTTTGTTTGATTATATAAGAATATGAGAGTGTTTTTATGTGTGTAGTTCAGAGCTTAAGATTTATTCATTGGAACATCAGTGATGTTGTGGGTTTTTTGTTTGGTTGATTTTGTTTTTACTTTTAGGTTTGTGAAAATACTTATTGAAAAAAAGAGCTTAACTTGTCTAGAATAATGAACTGCCATACAATTAATATCATTTTGCACATAACTGAGAATACTAGTAAGCTAATAAACATAATATATAGCCTGAGGTCTTGCATAAATTGGAAAAGTATTTTATGTAGCGCTTAGGGTTAATTTTTTTAAAAGCTTGGTTTTCTTCTTCCTCTTCCTTTTTCCTCTTGTCTCTTCTTCCTCTTCCTATATCTCCTCCTTTTCCTCACTTTATTATTTTCTTCTTTTTTGACAGTTTCGCTGTGTGCCCAGGCTGACCTTACACTGGCTTTGTAACTCATTAGCTTAAATGTTTATGTTTTTTCTGTGCGAGTATTCATCTATGATTAACTTCTATACCCACATTATAAATTTCTACCACTGAATTATGGAATCAAAGGGCATGGATACACCTCTTCATTCTTAATAAATATTACCAAATTATTCTCCAGTAAAGAGTCCTTATTCTATATCTAGTCATTTAAATTCATAGTAACCCACTTTAAAAGTTGAATTGCCTAATGCTCCAAAACTTGGTATCATTACAGTGGGGACACCTGGGATGGTTTGAGAACTAAAAGGTGCCGGAGAAAAGCCACCTCCTATATCTGTAAAGATTTCTTTTAGTTGTTATTCCATTGTAGTCTGTAAGTAGGTGAGACAAAAAGAAAAAGGATTAGCCATTTCCTGTTTTCTAGGTCATTTATAAAGAGCTTGGTATCATCTATCACATAAAACCAGTTAAATGGCATTTACAGAATGGAAATATATTCCTGTGGGGATAATTGTACAAAATGTGATGATGACTATTGTAGCACAAAGTTTTATAATTTAAAAGTCTTATTTTCTTTGACTCATTTGTTCATGTACTCCTTTTTAAAAAGAATTGGCAACAGATTTTTGTAAAGATTGAAAAGGCAATTCTAATCACAATGTATGTCCTGTAAGATTATAATTTAGACAAGAAAATTACAAAAGAATTTTATGCAACAGTAAATCTTAACACTGGCTTTTAAGCTATGTAGTAATTATTTCACAGAATAGACATCAGAATATCACATTGAACACCCAAAATATAAGTTTTATTTATGAAACCTTCAGAAAGGCAGGGAGAACTAGTGTCGTGGATACCATATGTATATGGGTTAACGATGGTTTTATATTGAGATTTGTTTAAATGCCTGTGGTAATGGGAAGCAGCAGAAAGCAGAGGATGTAAGATTTGCTTAGAGTTGCTAATTTCCCGGGCTGGTAATAGATTTCCTTTGGTTATAATTTTAAAATTTTGGAGAGATGGATGTGTCTTTTTCTCTTCTTGTGTGTGCTTCACCCTTTAATGTCTGTCCTCAATATGTTTCCAGATCCTGCATATCCCATCTGAGTCTTTCTTGAGGTAGAAACGGCTTTGCATACAAGCTTCTCCTCAAGGAGATCCACCTGGTGCTTTTCAGCCTTCAAGGCTCTGGTCATCAGGACAGCTTCTGGCCTTATTGTCAGAGCGTCACGGAAGCCCAAGGACACAGAGGAGAGCTAGCAGTAGTCACTACATAGGTGCTGGCCACCTAGTCAGCAGGTGTCTCACTGTAGAAGAACTTGGAAAGTTATCCATTTGCTTCTACAGCCATGTGTTAGGTGGTCTGTTTAGTTATTATTTTATTTGCATTTTGCTTTTAAAGCAATCATAACATCAGGGATAAAGTTAATATTGTTTTTATCTAAACTTTTCCAATGACTAAAGTCAAAACATGACTGACATCATAAAACCAGTTAGGGTTTTCAGAAGTAGACTTTTTACTGTTTTTATCTCCACATACATTTCTAGTTCATTTATTTGAATTTGCTAAGTTTAGAAATAGCAGTCCTTGCTTTAAAGATCTTTGCGAATGGGACTCAGTCTCAAATCTACATTTATAATAGAATTCTGATCATAAAAATTTATTCAGTTATCAGTGGAGTGGTATTTTCCATCTCATTTCTAAACCACAATTTCTGGACAAAGAAAGACATGCTTGCAGATTTTAAAACAACTA
Organism: Perognathus longimembris pacificus; assembly: GCF_023159225.1. Classification (NCBI taxonomy): domain Eukaryota; kingdom Metazoa; phylum Chordata; class Mammalia; order Rodentia; family Heteromyidae; genus Perognathus; species Perognathus longimembris. The sequence continues at coordinate 6,466,700 of NC_063174.1, forward strand.
ATGGGTTTTTTGTTGGGTTAAATTTCGTTTATGCCTTTTCTACTGAGACACAATTTGTGTGTGTGTGTGTGTGTGTGTGTGTGTGTGTGTGTGTGTTTCTGAAGACAAGCTAACAGATTATGCTGAACAGTGAGAATTACTTGGTTTTGTTCAGATGTTCTCTATTTGCTACAATCTGTGGTGCTACTATAGTGTGTCAGTCAGTAAATGTTGATTGTGTGTAAACTACTCTCGATATGTAATTATAAACTAAAACCTTCATTTAGAACAATAGCAGCTAAGCAATGTCTCAGTTGTGTTGTTAGTTTTATGCTTTTGAAATAGGCATTTTCTTTGTCCTTCTCTACATGTCAAGCTTTCTTCATCTGTTACCATCTCTATGTATGTGGTACAGCTAATTCTGTATTATCTTATGGTTCTGAAGACCAGGCTCTTATTCAATGGCATAATCATTGGCAAATGCAGAACTATAAGACATAGATAATTAATTGTGCCCATTAGGGAAATCTTATTTAATACTAAATAAAAACTTGTTATAAAATACTGTGTAAATGTTCAAATCTCATTTTCACAAGTACAGTAAAAATATGACTCAACTTAAACTCTGTAAATTCTTTTCTGAATTTTTCTGTTTGGTATAGGTCTAACTAGTGCAATTTCAATCTTAAACAATTCGGTTTACAGGAGTGAATTTAAAATTGTCAAATTTAGTAAAAATCTTACAAAATAATATATAAATTTTCTCCTTTAGACAAAGTATTCTTGGAGATTTTAATCTGAATCCATTATTTCCTGTCGAAACTATGGTTTAAACTTCTTAAATGAACAAATTTATTTGACATAAAACTTAAGCTACCAATTTAAAGTTTAAAAAACTTAAATTTTACCAATTTTAAACCATCTTATTTTTAATTCTAAATAGTATTCAGGAAGTACATTTTAGTCAGCTTGAGCATTTGGTGTTTGTGTTTATATTTAAAAGTTCCTGGCCAGCAAAAATATCAGAGAATAATGAAATGCTTTGATTTTAATTTTGCTTGCTTGAGACTATCTTTAAAGATTTTTATTTACTAACCTAGAGAAAAGAGAAGGAAAATACATATTTTCTGTCTTTGTAAAGCAGCATTTTCCTTAGTGCTAGTCCATTTTAGTAACAATAAAATGCTTTATGAACTAAGAAAATAAAAATCCTTGTGAAATAGTAATGTGTTAGCTACAGTGTTTTGAGTAATAAGATTTAATGTTGCTTTTGTTGGATGTAGTCTCCAAGATACAAACTTTTCCTTCCAGAACATCCTGTACAATTCACAAAGTAGTGTCAGCTCAAAATGAGCACAATACTCTTCAAGTAGGAATGACTTTGAATAGACGTTATAGTTATTTAGTAAATTTTTTGTACTTCATGAGTTCTTACATTCAAAGTAATGGTAAAGCTTGTCAGATTGAAATGTAGAACTAGTATTTCTATCACAAGGTGTGTGAGCACATCAAGGGGCAGCACCTCTTGCCAACATCTCATGATGAAATTGAATTTGTTCTATAATAGGACATGCAATACAGCACTGAAAATGCAGAATTCATCCCAGGCAAAATGAAAATAGGCAATAAAATTGTATATCTGTAGCCCCATTTTTCTTCAAGATACACAAATAGACCTTTATTACAAATGAAAGAAACGTATGTTAATTTAATCTTATGCTTTTTCACAAACTATAAAGTTAACTAAGAAAACCAGTAGCAGAAAGGAAATGGAAACAATACATTGTATTCTTATTTGATCAAAAGAAAAGCTTATAATTACTGACATTAAAAAAATCAAACCAGTAAAAAGCCCCAAGCATTGCTACTAAAACCTAGATACACTTATACTTTAAAAGAAACTTTTTATTGAGAAGTACACTTTTCTACGGAAACTTCAGTGCTAAGGGTATTTGCATATCTGACTACCATTTATGAAATACTTCCTCTTAGGATGTGTTTAATCAAAAGATAAGCATACTTAACTGTAGAATGATTACGTTGTTATTAGTAAGAAACAAACTCTTGATTTGTTCTAACGTTTTGTTATTCTAATGTTTAACCAAATACTATCTCTCCTGCAGAATCTACCTGTTACTCGCATTTTGGACAATCTCATGGAGATGAAGTCAAACCCTGTACGTAATGTTTTACATGGAGCTCATAAATTCTTGAATGTAGCAATGTCACTAATATGAAAAGTGATAAAATCAGACTATTGATATTAATCATTACAGAGTAACATATAAGCGCAATGAAAGAATTTGTTCTCAAAAAACGTTTTTTAGCAATTATCGCAGAGAAAACTGAGTTTTCTCAGCTTGCTACCATTGTTCTGGCCAACTCTCATCCAAACTAAAACTAGATTATATTCTATATGGATAATTAACTTAAATATGTCCTAAGAAGCTCAATCCTGTAACTGAACAAGAACTAGTAAGCATTCACTGTTACAGTACAAGGACCTGGACCAATTTAAATACACTAAATGAGAAGAATGAATAGTACATTTTTAAGTGCATATGTTCAGATGACACAAAGTTAATTTGGACTGAAGAAGTAATTTGGAAGAAATTGTTGGCTGAATAAATGGGTAAATATTGTTGATATTTACTTAAAGAATGGGTGCCCAAACTATCTTCTTACAATTACGGAAAGCTATGTAAATATCAGTCTGTTCATCAAAAGGACTATGCTGATACATGTGCACATCTGAGGGAAAGTGGGAGGAGGATACAGAATGAGTGGAAAGCAAATGAAAAAGTACAGAGTGGCCCAACAGCTGCACTGGACATAGATGAAAGTGAACTAAGCACTCAAACCCAGGGCTTCATGTATGCCAGGCGAGCACTCTTGCCACTCGGCCATATTCCCCCACAGTACAGATTTTAAACTTCACAATGCCCATCTGAAAGCGGGGATAATAATAATCACTCTCAGACTGAGGATTCAGTGAGCAATTTCATATAAAGCACATAGAATAAAGTGTACTGTGCCTGTGATCTTCAGAACAGAAATTCCAAAGTTTTTGTTGTTGCTGTTTTCAATAGGAAACTGATGACTATAGATATTTTGATCCCAAAATGCTGCGGGGCAATGACAGGTAAGCAACTTTGTCTTAATATGGTTTATTGCGGGGTTTCTTTCCAAGAGTAGAAATGTTTTGTTTGGTTTTTGTGGGGCTTGTGGGGGGGGGGGGCTTCAATTTAAAGCCTTGCACTTTCATTTGGCATTTTTGCTCACAGCTGGTCCTCTACCACTTAAGCCCACACTTTTCTTTTCTTTTTTTTTTCTTTTTTGGCCAGTCCTGGGGCTTGAACTCAGGGCCTGAGCACTGTCCCTGAGCTTCTTTTGCTCAAGACTAGCACTCTACCACTTGAGCCACAGCACCACATCTGGCTTTCTCCGTTTGCGTGGTACTGAGGAATTGGACCCAGGGCTTCATGCCGGGTAAGCCACATTCCCAGCCCCAAACCCACACCTGTACTATGGCATTCTGGTAGTTAATTGGAGAAGAGTCTCCAGGCCTTCTCGGCTGGGGTGACTTCAGTCCTCACGTCTCAACCTGCTACAAGGACAGATGTGAACCATAGGCTCCCTGCTTCGTGCGGTTTTATAGAGAGAAGCACTATGTGGGGCGTGATGGCACATACCTAGAATCCCAGCTGCCCAAGAGATGAAGACAGGATAGTGAGTTCAAGGCCAGCACAAGTAGAACAACTACCTACCATGCACAAAGCCCGGGGTTCAGTCCCTACTATCACAAAAATGAAATATATTCTAACCTCATCATGCAGTATCATGGTATTTTGTTGATCACCCCTTCCAAGTATACACACACACAAATATAGTCTGTTTATCAAGTAACTATAGATAAACCGATTATGTGAGAAGGAAATTTAGGTAATTTTTTTTTTTTTTTTTTTGGCCAGTCCTGGGGCTTGGACTCAGGGCCTGAGCACTGTCCCTGGCTTCTTCTTGCTCAAGGCTAGCACTCTGCCACTTGAGCCACAGCGCCACTTCTGGCCATTTTCTGTATATGTGGTGCTGGGGAATCGAACCCAGGGCCTCATGTATACGAGGCAAGCACTCTTGCCACTAGGCCATATCCCCAGCCCCAGAAATTTAGGTAATTTTTTAATAAATAGACTATTGCACTAAAACAAAAAGAAAACTTTATTGTGGATGCCAATTTTGAGAAATTTTGTGGGATTTTTTTAATTGTTCTACAAAATCCAAGTCCTTGGCACAATTATTACTAAAACACTATCATTTCTGCATTTTATTAGAAATGGTATGGTAAATTATTCCATATTGTGGGTAGTACAAAGATTTAATTCATGGTGATATGGAAATAGCCTGTAAAGTAAAAGAATAATTATGTCTGGCACTGAAATTTGTTGGCTGGTTTCATGCCTGTGCCTTATGTTTGAGATCTTTAGAACTCTCTGTATTTGCCATCTCCAGAGCTTTCTTATCTGTATAAGGGAGTTGGAATATATAATATAGTCACTAGATTACTAAAGTGTTTATTTTCTCTTCTGAATTTACTAGAAATACAGTGTGTAAGAAGTATCATTGGCAAGAAAGGATATGAGGGGCTGGGGATATGGCCTAGTGGCAAGAGTGCTTGCCTCGTATACATGAGGCCCTGGGTTTGATTCCCCAGTACCACACATACAGAAAATGGCCAGAAGTGGCGCTGTGGCTCAAGTGGCAGAGTGCTAGCCTTGAGCAAGAAGAAGCCAGGGACAGTGCTCAGGCCCTGAGTCCAAGCCCCAGGACTGGCCAAAAAAAAGAAAAAGAAAGGATTTGAGTGGACTGTAGAAGAGATCAGTGGGTAGAGGGATTTCTGGGACCCAGCTACATATTCTGGAGGAGGGACTGGAGATGAGGAGTGATGACAGGGCTGGATTCAGCTGCTGAACAATTGAGATTTCCAAAATCACTAGCCACCAGAATCACTAGCCAGCCTATTTCATTTAACACTCAAGTATAAATCTGGGGGGAAAAAGTCTTTATTAAAGATCTGGAAGCCGGGGCTGGGGATATAGCCTAGTGGCAAGAGTGCCTGCCTCGGATACACGAGGCCCTAGGTTCGATTCCCCAGCACCACATATACAGAAAACGGCCAGAAGCGGCGCTGTGGGTCAAGTGGCAGAGTGCTAGCCTTGAGCGGGAAGAAGCCAGGGACAGTGCTCAGGCCCTGAGTCCAAGGCCCAGGACTGGCCAAAAAAAAAAAAAGATCTGGAAGCCAGCACTGGTGACTCATGCCTGTAATCCTAGCCACTCAAGAGGCTGAGGTCTGAGGATCAGTTTAAAACCAGCCCAGGCAGGAAAGTCCTAGAGACTCTTAGCTCCAATTAACCACCAGAAAACTGGAAGTGGTACTGTGGCTCAAAGTGGTAGAGCACTAGCCTTGAGCAAAATAGAGCTTAGGGACAGTGCCCATGCCCTGAGTTCAAGCCCCATGACTGACCTGGAGGGGGGGCGGGGTGTTGGATTTCCTGGGCTAGGAGCCAGTAGCTCATGCCTCTAATCTGAGCTACTTCATGGCTTGAAGCCAGCCCAGGCAGAAAAGTCCATGAGTCTCTTACTATCTCCAGTTACCAGCTATAAGTTTAGAGTAAAATACAAATCCTTCCCATTTTCTCTATCCTTCCTGTTATATTTAGCTTTTCTCAAATGTATTCCCACACATTGTGGTGGATAGTTTGGCTCTGCTTCCCCATAAATACCTGCTCTGAGGCTGGAAATGTGGCTTAGCAGCAGACTGCATGAAGCCCTGGGTTCGATTCCTCAGCAACACATACAGAAAAAAAGCCAGAAGTGATGCTGTGGTTTAAGAGGTAGAGTGCTAGCCTTGAACAAAAAGAAGCCAGGGACAGTGCTCAGGCCCTGAGTCCCAAGCTCCAGGACATGCAATAATAATAAATAAATAAATGCCTGCTTTGACCCTTCTCCTACATCCACACTTTCACTTCTCCTTATGGGAGCTCCATCTTCTAGAATTTTATTTCAAAGTTTATAAGTTGTTCCATTCCCTTTTAAATATTGAGATTTTTGCCTCTTCTGGTTCTTCCCTCTATAAAACTCAAGAACCCAGTCCCCTCCTAAGTAGGTGGAAGAGGTAGAATTCTAACTACGTATTATCTAACAATACCCAGAAACAGATACTCATGTGTCCTGCATCCAGTTTACATGCAGGAAATGCCATGATCACATTTTCAGCACCACTTTTCTTTGTTTCAGCTCAGTTCCTAGGAACAAAAATCCATTCCAAGAGGTAAGTTTCATATGCACATGTTCTGCTCTTAGAAGAGGTAAGGTGATCAAATAGCCCTGAGGAGGGGCTGGGGATATAGCCTAGTGGCAAGAGTGCCTGCCTTGGATACACAAGGCCCTAGGTTCGATTCCCCAGCACCACATATACAGAAAACGGCCAGAAGCGGCGCTGTGGCTCAAGTGGCAGAGTGCTAGCCTTGAGCGGGAAGAAGCCAGGGACAGTGCTCAGGCCCTGAGTCCAAGGCCCAGGACTGGCAAAAAAAAAAAAAAAATAGCCCTGAGGAACATATTAGTTATAAACAATAGCTTTATTTTTTTGTACTCTTGTGTAAACTCAAATTTTTTTCTTAGAAACTTTATTTTCTTCACTTAACAGTGTTATTTATACTTTTAGGTTTAAAAATGACATAACAGGGCTGGGAATGTAGCTTAGCAGTAGAGTGCTTGCCTAGCATGCACAAAGCCCTTGGGTTTGTTTGCCCAGCACCACATAAACAGAAAAAGCCAAAGTGGTGCTGTGGCTCAAGTGGTAGAGTGCTAGCCTTGAGCAGAAAGAAGCCAGGGACAGTGCCCAGACCCTGAGTCCAAGCCCTGGGACTGGCAAAAAACAAAGATGACATAACAGCCTGTCACCTGTGGCTCTCACCTTTAATCCTGGCTCCTCATGAGCCTGAGATCTAAGGATTGAGGTTTGAAGCCAGTCCTGGCAAGAAAGTCCAAGAGATTTTTATCTCCAGTTAACCACCAAAAAGCTGCAAGTGGAGCTTTCGCTCAAGTAGTAGAGCACTAGCCTTGAGCACAAAAGCTCAGGCCCTGAGGTCGTCACCCGCCCCCCAGAAGAAATGACTAACAATACCAGACATGGTGTTACATATATAATCTCAACTACCAGGGAGGATTGCAATTCAAAGCCGTCCCAAGAAAAAAAAGTTAGCAAGACCCTATCTCAACAAATAAGGTAAGCAAGAGTACATACTGTTATTCCCACCTCTAAGAGGCTGTAAGGTATATGGATAACCATCTAAGGCTTGACTCTAGACAAAAATATAAGTAAGACTTTTGTAAACAAATAATAATAACTAAAGCACAAAAGGGCTAGAGGTATGGTTCAAGTGATAGAATACCGGCATCGCAAGCCCAAGGCTGTAAATTCAATCCTCAGTACCACCAAAAAAAAAAATTTTTTTTTAAATCAGTCTTTCAGGTTGCAGTAAGAATTGTATATGTGCCATGTTCTAAAATGGAATTCCAAACATTTGAGACATTGTGACTTTTCATTTGAAATACATGCTGTTTTCCACATTTTCCTACCCAACAGTATCCTTTGAAGAAAGCTCTGTAACTAAAGGATGAAACTATTTTCTTCAAATTTGTTTCTGAAAAATCTGTCCTTTACTATTAAAGTTGATCAATGTGTATAGACCTTTAGAAATAAATTTCCTAACTAGAATCAGATGCTTACAATGTGACCTTTGGCTAGCTAGTAATTTTTACCTCAATTGCTGCATAGTTTCCACATTAAAACGTTGCCTGAAGGTTACAACACTGTTTTAACTATTTCTTTCAACTTACCTTTTAGGCAATTGTTTTTGTGGTGGGAGGAGGCAACTACATAGAATATCAGAATCTTGTTGACTACATAAAGGTATGCTTTTGCCTTTTTACCCTTTACCATTTTCTTACCATTTGATGGCTTTTGTCCCTAGAACACTAACATTCTCTGATAGCTATCCTGGCCTTTATATAACTACTTTCCTAAGAAGTAGCTTTAAAATCCTGTATACAGGTGAGACACTAGGCATGGGCCTCCATTCCTAGCTTCTTGGTGGCTGAGGTGATAGGACCACTTGAGCTCAGTAAGTCAGGACAGGCCTGCCCAACACAGCAAGGCCCTTATAAAGTCCTGCACAGAGAGAAAAGTTAAATGCTGACTCCCTTGTCATGTAAGGCTTTAAGAAAAGTAGAGGAAGGATAAACATGGTCAGCAGTCACAGAATTCTAAAAGTAGGAAGGACAGCTCACTGGGCCTCTCCAAATTGCATAGGATATGCTTCATCTTTGGATTGTGATCTGCTAATACATGTGTGAGGTACTGCAGGGTCAGAAAGGCCTCATTCTTGTGAAAGGGTTGTTGTTTTATTATTACCCTTTCTTACCCATAGTAAAAGACTGCTACAGAAACCAAGAGCTCATTCCGTCACCATAAGCTAAGGTAAACTGCCTCCTGCTGGGTCAGCTCTCATACAGGACTGTACTAATGTAGGACATGTCATTCGGGTTTGGCTAAGGGTTAGCAGCATGACTGGTTCTAAGTGTGAATCCCACTCCTACTGCTTTAAGTGTTACTAACCACCAGCAAAGGATGCTGAAAGATTGACTACACTTATGAATAGAAAAGCAAGGTTAAATATCAGGATATTTATGTACTAACTAAATATAAGTGTAATCTAAAGGAACATTTTGACTTATCAGATAGCTCTGTGAAAGCATGTTCTTAATCATGCCCAAGCTTGACAGCTCTTGCCTCTCTTTACTACAGAAAGTTGAATTTTGTGAAAGAAATTAATTTAGTTTGGTACTTACATCTACTGTCTGTAGTCAGTCACTTCTATCACAACATATGAAATTAAATTTATCCTTTATAAGTGCTTACTCATACCATATTACCATAGGATTTGTTCAAATTCACCTTCCCACTAATGCCAGTATTGTACCAATCTACAGCTGCATTACAATTTAGGTTAAGATTATTGCTAAGTCCATTAGATTTCTTGCAGTATTTCCCCACAAAATCAGTTTTTGCTTGTATACTAAAATGTTTCTCTTGATGGGGAAAATTACATTCTCCATTTTGAAACTACAGCTTGTTCAAAAGCAGCTGGCACAAATTTTTCATTCCCATTGGCAGTTTGACTTTCTGTCCTTGGCCAGGACCTGTTTGGTGATCATTGCAATCCTGGTAGATATGAAATGGCATCTCACTGTGGTTTTCCTTTGCATTTCCCGGATGGCTTGACTCACTGGCCAATTGTAAATCGTCTTTGGAGAAATATCTGTCCAAATTTTTTGTCCATTATTAATTGGCTTTATTTTGCCCTTTTTTTTTTCAGTGGTAGAGTAAGAGCAGCCAGTGCCCCACCATTATTCATAATTGAACTGTTGTAAAACAGAGTAGCTTGCAAATTAATTTTACTTATCCAGACATTTAATAATATTATTGATGACCAAATGTACTGAGAATTTGACTTAAAACCACAAGTCCTCTTTTGGCAGATGACTGGATTTAGGAAGAACTGGGTTTTGTTGATAATGTACCAACACATTTATTAAGTTCCGTTTTTAACAGGTCAGCAGGAGGGGTCTCATGACAGAAGTGCATGATTGAGACAAGTTTACAAGAACATTTTATAAGCCACAATGTTTATATTTATACTTATACTTCATTAAATGATATGTATTTTGATTTTCCTGTGTTTTTTTTTTGTTGTGTAAATGCTATGAAATAAGAGTGGTGATGAATATCAGGAAACAGGGTGCTGACATTCGGCCACACCTGAATGAAACATCTTATCTATACCAGGGTCTGGTGATCAGGGGCAAAGTGTACTACCTTGCCAGCACTGTTTACTAACTAGACAGTGTTGAAAGAATTGCTTTACAACTGGTTTCGACTGTTGAACTTAACATGTAGCCCAGTTGACCAAGTGATCAGGAGAGAGAATTGGGTCAAAGACCTCTCTATCCACAAACTAGAGCACCAAGAGCTGAACACAGTTCATCGTTAAAAATGTGTCCTGGAAGTGGTGCTGTCGTAGAGCACTAGCCTTGAGCCGAAGAGCTCAGGGCCAGCTCCCTGGCCCACAGTTCAAGCCCTGGACTGACAAAAAAAAATGTGTCCTGTGCTGCTGAGATGGAGGTCCTAGGAGCTGTTCCAGAAGCGTGGGACTCCTCTACTGTTACTTTATGCTTGCTTTCCTCTACACCATGACTCATACAATGCAGAGAGAAATGTCCTGTTTACATAACCATTGTCCCTGTGTGCCTTGATGAATTGTCAGATTACTTTATGGAATACAGTTTTGCAAAAGAAATCTTAATTTACCTTGAAAATCATAATACACATAAGAATTTCAGCATGAACGGCTTACCTGACCAGGCATAGTGGCACATGCCTGTAATCCCAGCATTCAAAGCCAAAGCAGGAGGACCAAGAGTTGGAAATTTAGCTACATAGTAAGACCTTGTCTCAAAAAACAAAAGACTTAGCCTGAATTCTCTAGCAAAGAAGTTATGACTATTTGTATTACAGTATTCTTTCCAAACCAGAAATAAAATTCATGTCAGTATATAAATACTGTGTCACCCAAGTGACACTGAAATGGCAGGCCTGGTCCCAGCCTGCCTTCAGCATCACAAAAGCCTTTCTCCAGAGAATAATCCCAGCTGTCCATCCTTTGAAGTGTGGTCATCCGAAGATCCTGTTAGCGCAGTAGAAAACGTATTCTCATTCTTTACTTTTATTTCAAGATACCACATATACACTAAAATTCACTCCCACAAAAGACCTTGAAGAATAAACCCCAAAAGATCCTTACAGGCTAATATCTTTTTGTGACTTGCTGTTGCTCATTTCCTCCTCTGCTCTCCAATGTGTTACAGGGGAAGCAGGGCAAGCACATCTTATATGGCTGCAGTGAGCTCTTCAATGCCACACAGTTCATAAAACAGGTAAGGTACAAGACCTTATGTATATTATGATGTGTGTGTGTGTGTGTGTGTGTGTGTGTGTGTGTGTGTGTGTGTCTATCTGTTGTTTCTTTTAACATACACCCTAAATTGCCGGCTGATACTTTTCAAGAGTGAAAGAGAACCATTTATTCATCTGGACAAAAGTCAGATAGCTAGAAGACTTTTGCCATGTGCATCAATTTTGATAGGAAACTTTTTTTTTGTCCCAATTCTTGGTGAAAAGGTAAACTCACAAAGTTTAAAATTGGAAGAGGGTACGAATTGAGACAGGATTGGAATTCAGCATTTCACTTACATGTGACTGCCAACTATATAGTGCATTGACATGGGAGATTCACTTTGTTGCTCAGTAGTGTGTGCTTACATGAGAACAGTTAGGATAGTAGCTATTAACAATAGTAAGATGAATTTGAGGTTTGATTTTTCTGTTTCTATAAATGTCATTGGGATCTTGCTGAAGATGACATTAAATGTACAGATTACTAAGTGTGCAGTCCATGAGTGCCGGTACCATTTGCATCTTCTAGCATCTTCAGTTTCTATGGTAGAAGTCTTTCCTACACCACCTCAATTGTGTATACCTAGCATTTGTGTTCCTGCTTTCTCTCTCAGCATAGCCATTGTTAGTATACAGGAAAGGCACTGATTTGGGGGTGTTCATTTTATATCCTATTATCAGATCTAAGAAATTTCTGGTGGAGTCCTTTTAGCTTTTTAAATATAGGTTATCATCTGCAAAAAGGAATGCTTTGATTTCTTCCTTTGCTATGTGTATCCCTTTTGTTTCTCTTGTCTCATTGCTTCAGCTAGGACTTGAAGCCCTGTGTTGAGGAATGGAAGGAGGGGACCCTTTTGTCTCATTCTTGGTTTTATTGGAGACAGTGGCTTCAATCTTTTAACTGTAGGTTTGTCGCATGTAGCCTTTCGTGCGTGTCCCTTCTCTTCCTCTTTCCCTCAGGGCTTGTGTGTGTGTGTAAAGGGATGTTGAATTTGTCTGCTGATCATCAAACAGGGGAGTAGTGCAGGATGCAAGGTAGCAGTCTCTGAAGTTACCCACCAGAGTGGGGGGAACCATCCTAGGATCAGTGACTTCCTGTAAACAAGAGTAAAGACCAGCAGCAAACACAATTTGAATAGGCCCTGTCTGGCTCCAAGGTCTAGGGAAGTTTGAATACAGATTAACTCACACCTAGGGTGGAATCTGTAGTCTGTGTAATGCTAGGAGCAGTAGATCTTAGGCCACTCAGCCTTCTGAGAGTCAGAGAATGGCATTCCAGTTCTCATGGCTCCACACTTACAGGTCCCCACACATCCTTGCATCCTGAAATGAAACATGTATGGTCCTTTTAGTTCCTAAATTCAGTTTCTATTTTATTGAGGATTTTTATATCATTTATCTGGGGAATTGGTCAATAGTTTTTGGTGTTCTTTTCTAGTTTTAGTATCAGAGTAATGATACTACTGGCTTAGAAACCAGTAGTAGTAGTAACAGTATGGGAAGTGTTCCTTCCTTTCCTATTTTATGCAATAGTTTGAGGTACATTAGATTTATTCCAGTAGACTGGAATAAAAGCTTAAGTTTGTATATTTTTCTGTCTTTATCGTTTAACTTTTTGTATAGATCTTCATAACTATAAACTTCCCTCTTAGTGCCTTTTCAGTATCCTACAGATTATATTTTGTTCTCATTTGTTTGTAGGAATTTCTTCAGTGACACACTGGCAATGCAAAAATTAACTTGGTTCATTCAGTCTCTTTGTGTAGTTTCTATAGTTGATCTTGCTATCTAATTTTATTCCATTGTAATCTGATAAGATACAAGAAACTCTTTTAGTTTTCTTGTATTTTAAGTCTTACTTTATGGCCTAATATATCTATTTTGGAGAAAGTTTTATGTTAACAATCCATTCTCACCCAAAGACTCCTAAGAATTAAATGGCATTATAATCCAAATGGATTTAATAAACATCCACAGAGTAGTATTTCTATACATTCTTCTCCGGGTAGCTCATGGAACTTTCTCCAAAATAGATGATTTTACCTTCTCCAGAGTCTGCTGTCAGCTACTCACCACTGTCTTTGCGTCATTGGTTTTTGCATTTTTGTTTTAAATTCTCAAGTATTATATCTGGGAAAATTGATCCAAAAGGAGTTTAGCAAGCATTCCAAAATTGAAAGCTTTCCCTTCTCTTTCCCCAGTGAAATTGCTACAAATATCAAACATGGGAAATGTTTATTGGTAAACATTTCAAATATGTCAGTTATAAAATTGGAATTTACTATTCTACAAATGTACATGAATAAATAGGAAGCCCAAATTGTAGAAGTTCTTAGGGTATTTACAAATGTATTTGAATGTTTGCACTCATACAAAAGGAAAGCTATAATATAATTTTGTGTTTTGTTTTAGCTATCACAACTTGGGCAAAAGTAACACAGAAGAACCTTAATGCGATAATCATCTTGGAATTTGGATCAATGTAAAAAGTCAAAAGAATCAGATATTTCCTTGTCCATAACAATATCCTAACAGTGAAAGACAGTTATTTGTTCATTTTTAAGAAATTCTATATACTTAATATAATGTATACTGATTTTAAAAATAAAGCATTTCAGAAATAATGTTGGTCATTTTCACACACACACACCCTTTTTTTTTCCTTAGCACAGGCTAGATCTTTTTTTAGTATTTTATTATATAAGTTTTATGCTTTTTGCTTGGGGCTAAGCTAAGATCCTCCTGTTTATACGAACCTCTCCCTCCCCCACCTGGGACTACAGCCATGCGCTGACTACAGTGCCCCCCACCTGGGACTACAGCCATGCGCTGACTACAGTGCCCCCCCAGACCTGGAACTACAGCCATGCGCTGACTACAGTGCCCCCCCAGACCTGGGACTACAGCCACGCTCCCACTACAGTGCCCCCCCAGACCTGGGACTACAGCCATGCGCTGACTACAGTGCCCCCCACCTGGGACTACAGCCATGCGCTGACTACAGTGCCCCCCCAGACCTGGGATTACAGCCACGCTCCCACTACAGTGCCCCCCCGGACCTGGGACTACAGCCATGCGCTGACTACAGTGCCCCCCCAGACCTGGGACTACAGCCACGCTCCCACTACAGTGCCCCCCCAGACCTGGGACTACAGCCATGCTCCCACTACAGTGCCCCCCCAGACCTGGGACTACAGCCATGCGCTGACTACAGTGCCCCCCCAGACCTGGGACTACAGCCATGCGCTGACTACAGTGCCCCCCCAGACCTGGGACTACAGCCACGCTCCCACTACAGTGCCCCCCCAGACCTGGGACTACAGCCATGCGCTGACTACAGTGCCCCCCCAGACCTGGGACTACAGCCATGCGCTGACTACAGTGCCCCCCCAGACCTGGGACTACAGCCATGCGCTGACTACAGTGCCCCCCCAGACCTGGGACTACAGCCATGCGCTGACTACAGTGTCCCCCCGGACCTGGGACTACAGCCATGCGCTGACTACAGTGCCCCCCCAGACCTGGGACTACAGCCATGCGCTGACTACAGTGCCCCCCCAGACCTGGGACTACAGCCATGCGCTGACTACAGTGCCCTGCCTGGAATCTCGTATGTTGGACACATGAGAAAGTGCTTTTGGAAAGCCCTATGTGAACAAATTAAAGTATTAATAATTAATAGGCTCCAACTGAAGCTGGTAAAAGTTTGTTTTTATATTCAAATATTACATGACTGGTTTACGAATCCCCAACTGTACATACGTTTTAGTTGTAAAGCTACTTTCTCTCGGTTCCTTGGTTTGCTACACTGCCTCCAAATTTTAGGTGGAGACTTCAATCGGTTTCTTTGTCTCTTCTCCCTCGTACATAAATATTGACTTACATTTTAGCTGTAAAATCCACCCTGTATAGAATGTTCATAGGGCATGATTTGGAATGGGCAAAATAGAAAGCACGGTGGGTAATCTTCTTTCTGCCAAGAGCCATTGTATTATTTACTCCCCCTGACGGGCCATGGGAATGTTTCAGTACAGGCCCAGGCTGCCAGCAAGAAGCATGTATAGCTTGTCCTATCGTGTACTAAATGATTTTGTTGGCTTTATGCGGTCTGAAACCCAAGCTCCTCACCCCTGCAAAGTTCTGAATAGTGAAAAGAGGCATTGAACATACTCAGGATGCAAGCTTCCCAGCATGCATCATCAAAAGGAATGTTGATCAGTCGAGCACTCATTACTAATTCAAGTCAAACACAAGTAATTGAAGCACTGAGGTTTCATAATACCAGTAACCTGCACTCAACTATTACCAAATAGATAGGTAATCAATTGAAATATACATAAAAATCTGAAATACCTGAAATCTGATCTTGCCATGAAACAGCAAGTCAGATTGAAATCATTTTGAGCAGATTGAGACCATCATGCAAGAGGTTTTGATAACAGACCTCCAATCCAAAAACCTTCTATTGGAAATTGTACCATTCCTAAAACATTAGAAAAAGTGAATCATTTTGAGTTGCACAATCTGAAGTATTTTGAAATGAATAATAGTTTAAAATAAACAGTCATAAAGTACTGCATACTAATATCTAATGGTACAACCAGAGAAGAATTTTAAGGCATTAAAAAAAAGAAAAAGGCCGAAGTTGGGTACAGGTGGCTCATGCCTATAATCCTAGCTAATTAGGAGGCTGAGATTAGTTCAGCCTGAGGGAGTCATGGTTCAAGGCCAGTCTGGGCAGGACAGTCCATGAGACATCTCCAGTTAACCACCAGAAAACCCAAAGCTCAAACCCATGGCTCAAAGTGGTAGAGCATTAGCCTTGAGCAAAAAGAGCTCAGTGACCGCACCCAGCCTTGAATTCAAGCCCCATCACCAATACCGGAAACAAAAGGCCGGAAATGATGTGCTATGGTTTGTCCCCTCAGGAGCAGGTGCAGGATACTGGCTCTCAGCAGTGGTGTTAGGAGATGGTGTCAGCTGCTGGGGGAATTCATTTTTGTGGGACCTCTGATGAGTCTACACCAGAGGGGTTATTAGAAAGGAGTGAGCCAAACCCCTGAATCACTAGGTCACTCACACCCCACCAGGTGAGGGCCTCCATCAGGAGGTGATCAGGACATAGCTGACTGCAGCACCATGCCGCAAACCTCCCAAACCAAGCGGAGTAATCCTCTCTTCAAAGTACCTCGCAGGGCTGGGAATATGGCCTAGTGGTAGAGCGCTCGCCTCCCATACATGAAGCCCTGGGTTGGGTTCTTCAGCACCACATATATATAGAAAAAGCCAGAAGTGATGCTGTGGCTCAAGAGGTAGAGTGCTAGCCTTGAGCAAAAAAGAAGCCAGGGACAGTGCTCAGGCCCTGAGTTCAAGCCCCAGGGCTGGCAAAAACAAAACAAATAAACAAGTACCTCATCTCTTGTATTTCAGCACAGAAAAACAAACACTAATGTAGCATCCAGAAGAAGTTAGAATTATAAAGTCAACATAAAAAATAGAAAGATGACATAATGACCAGAAATGAATGAAGCAGAAGCAGGATAAACGATATCTTCTCGTAATTCCAGTGAACATCATAACCCCCTCAGTGCGACTGTTCATGGAAGAAATAATTAAGATCGAATGGGACCCTAGAGTAAGGTACTAATCCTATAGGACTCAACGGCCATGTAAGTACCCAGTAAGAAGGTAGACAGCTGCTGATTGGAATTGTGGGCAGCATCCATTCTTCAAGCAGCAAGTCTGTGGTATCCTATTACCTCAGCCTGAGCTGACTGCTAACCGGAAAGAAGAAAGCTCTGGCAAAACTGGTGGAGGAAAAGGAAGCAAAAGGACACAACAACCCCAATGCTAGGAATAAACAAGGGATGTTTCTTTATGTTTGCATACAGCAAAGCGGTAAGTAGAAACTACTACTCAGCCGAGATGGGTTATAGGTACCAGGTTCTCCCTCCCACCAGGAAAAAAAATATTCTAAAACTAGACAGAATACAGTCCTTAGGATACTGGATACCAACAACGAAGACAGTAGGCCTTGCAGACCGGAAATAAGCACGAGGGGTTTTATTTGTTTTGTTTTGTTCAGTCATAGGGCTTGAACTCTGGGCCTGGGTGCTGTCCCTGAGCTCTTGAGCTCAAAGCTAGTGCTCTACCACTTTGAGCCACAGCGCCACTTCCAGTTTTCTGGTGGTTAATTGGAGATAAGAGGCTCACAGACATTGCTGCCCCCGCTGGCTTTGCACCTCGATCCTCAAATTTCAGCCTCCTGAGTAGCTACACCACCGGCGCCCAGCAGCATGAGGATTTCTAAGATGGTGGCAGAAGGGAGTGCCTAGATGGAGACAGACCAGTAGCCGAAGAAACGGTCTTGGAATCCGGGGACAGAAATGGCCGCAGCCTTCCAGAACTCAGTTACACAAGACCCTGGAGCACAACAGAGTGCTCTTTGTCACCTATCCTGTCAGCAAACAGGGAAGACTCTCAAGACTGGGGAGAGAACCACCTAAAGAGTTAACACGGAGTAGACTACAAAAGTCACGCGGACCCCAGGCCAATCAGAGCAGGAAAACTCTACCCTTTGTTTGAGAAGATCTCACTATGTAGCCGGGGGAAGCTCCAAAGTCATTCTCCTGCCTCAGCCTCCCATCTAACAGCTTAAAAGCCATGCCACAGAAGAAGACCAAATTGTTCCCAGGCAACTTACCATGTGGGTTAAGAGGTCAAGAATATAGGAACTGGGCTGGGAATATGGCCTAGTGGCAAGAGCGCTTGCCTCATACATATGAAGCCCTGGGTTCGATTCCTCAGCACCACATATATAGAAAAGGCCAGAGGTGGTGCTGTGGTTCAAGTTGGCAAAGTGCTAGCCTTGAGCAAAAAAGAAGCCAGGGACAGTGCTCAGGCCCTGAGTTCAACGCCCAGGACTGGCAAAAAGAAAATATATATATATATAGGAACTGTAAAAATACCTGGGGTGGATCTGGTGTCAAACCCCTGTCATCTACGTAATCTAAGCACTCAGACCGAGACAGAAGAATCCTAAATTTGAGGCTACATAGTTCAAGGCCAGCCGTAATACCTAATCTAAAAATAACACATTATTATTTGAAATCTAACCCAGAGCTTGTATTTCCTGTATGAGAGCAGGAAATATTTCTGATTCTCGCTCCTCTCTTCCCTCCTCTCTCCTCTCTCCTCCCTCCCTTCCCTCCTTAACACTACTATATTAAAATAAACCCTAATGAAACTTTAATAAGTAACATAATTCAATTTTACAAGAAATATACATCAAGAAGAAAACAAAGGTGTTTTAGCCTCTTTTGAGACACCAAAAGTATCACAGGAGCTATAGTTAACAGAAAAAGACATTAAAACACTTGTTCCCTATGTTCAAGCTTGGAGAAAGAGCACAGACCCAAGTCAACTACACCTGCCACGTCTACAACTTTCTTATTGTTGCCGTAACAAATCAACCCAAATTTTATCTTGCTGTTGTACAGGTCAGAAATCCACCGTGGAGCTCCCACGGGGCTGGAATGGAGGAACCAGCATTGGTGTTCTTTTTGGAGGGTCTCCAGGAGGCCAGAGGCTTCTTCGCCAGCCTCTAGGGGCCGCTTCAACCCCAGGCTCATGGCTCCTTCCGCGAGGTAAGCCCCTGAGGGCCAGCCGGCTGTTCCCATCCTCTCACTCCGATCCGCGTCTTTCCCTCCATCTGCCATAGGTAAAGAGCTTCTGTGCTTACCCCGGGCCTACCTTTAGTCCAGGACAATCTCTTCACAATCCTCCTCCCCAAACAAAGCAAGGGCTACTGTGGTGTGGTGCGTTCAGAACCATCGGGCCTGCCAGAGCTCACAGATGGGGCCCCCCAGCTGCCCCAGGATCACCAAGGGGAGGCCTCCTGTTCGGCGGGACCAAATCCTACTTCAGCCTGGTGGCATGAAGGACATCACCACCCTGCCACTATTTGTTACAGGCCCCGGCGGCTGAGAGTGTCGGGGACAGCCAGCCCAGTGTCAGCCTGGGCAATCAAGAAGCCGTTGCTGTCCAGTCTCCCCCCCACACACATTTCTCCCTCCCCTTCCCCTTCCCCCTCCCCCTCTCTCTCTTTCTGCTCCCTCCTTTCTCTCCTCCCTCCTGTCTTCTCTCTCCAGTGCCAGGTGATGAAAGAAACCCTGAAGGAATCTCCTAGCTGGCCTTAGGCCGACAGTGCCTCAGGGTCTCTTGTCCTCTCAGGGGAGAGTCTAGAGAATTCTCTTTCATAGTCTCGAGCCTGAGGTGGGTGAGGCTGGCCGGTTTCTGAGTTGTCCTCACATCATTTCTCGTTGTCCAAATGCAAAGTGCTTGGCTTCTTTTATGTGCTAAAATGCTAACTTTATCATGTGCGCCTTCCCATCCGCAACTTGGAAGTCTTTCTGGCAAGATGGCACGTTGTCACATCTTACCACCCTGCCTATTGCTCCCAGTTCTCACTGTGATAGCCATACACATCATGAAGGCTAGTCTTGCAATTTCCTCCACCGCATTAACTCATCTAGTACTTTTAAATTTCACCTTACCCGAAGTCTTAGGACATAGACAAAATGGACAAGTTCTTTGTCAGAATATGTAACACAGGTGGCCTCTCGTCCAATCCCAATAGACTCCTGTTCCAGTCCAAAACCACAAAAGCCTTCAGGGACTGCCTTCCCCCCAATGTTCTGTTCTTCAGTGACTGCCTTCCCCCCCAATGTTCTGTTCTTCAGTGACTGCCTTCCCCCCAATGTTCTGTTCTTCAGTGACTGCCTTCCCCCCAATGTTCTGTTCTTCAGTGACTGCCTTCCCCGCAATGTTCTGTTCTTCAGTGACTGCCTTCCCCCTAATGTTCTGTTCTTCATGCTTCTACCACAACTGCCTGTTAAGCTTATGTTGTCGAAGTCCAGAGCTTCTCTGACCTGTGCCTACAAATTCTTTCTAATTACTCCTGGTTAAAAACAAAAAAAAATCAGTTCCAAGAGTTTGGTAGTAGCAATGACTCCCCTCCTAGTCCAATTTTCATGTCATTTACTTGTGCTCCACTGTGACAGAATGTCACATATAAATAATGCAGAAGGAAGAAAAGTTTATTTTGGCTTATGGTTTCAGAGGTGCAATGAATCATTCCAGGGAGGGCAGGCCATCACAGAGCAGACTCTATAACAGCTGAGAAGAAGCAGAGTAAAAGCATATAGGAAGGGGCCAGAGCAAGATACACTGGGAATGCCGCCAGGGACCTACTTCTTCTAACAAGGCCTCCATTCCCATCTCTCACGACCCACCACTAATACCACCATATTAGGAATCCATCAAGGGATGGATCTATTAGGCCAGAGCCCTCTCAATCTACCTCTGAAACCACCAGTCATCCCCCAAGGTGAGATTTACTAGGCATGCTTTGCTTCTAATTATTTCTCAGGCCAATCAAGTTGACAAGACTGGCTACCCCATTCTTCCAAATGGCATAAGAGTCTGCTTGGGGGAAGAAAAGGGAGAGATGCTCTAAGTCAAGGCACACGAGTCTGGAGCTGGTCTTGACATGGTGACTCTCAAAGCTTGGCAGTGTCGCACAGAGCTTCACCACACATCACAACTATAAGTGAAGCCACAGAACCCACCCCAGTCACAGAGAGCCCCTTTTCAGGTGCTTCTCCAAGTCTTTCTGAACAACACACCAACTGAGGATTTGGGACAAACCTGCGCTAGGATTTCCCTGCAGTTCTGAACCAACAGCAGACTCTCAACAAACTTAAATTTGGTGCACAGCCTACACTAAGACAGGCTCAGAGAAAATAAGTGAGATGCTTAGGATTTCTGGAAAGACACACAAAATCAGAAGGTGGAGACTGGGATAAGTAATCCTTCACAGCACCTGTAACATCACACACTTAACTTAAGCACAAAGAACTTTCAGGCAACCATTAATCCGGTTAATGCTTAAAATATGGCACCAGAAACTGACTGTGTAGTAACCGAAATGAGCAAACTCCAAGAATGAGAATTTAAAGCAGCTGTTTGAAGGGCGCTTAATGAGCTTCAAGAAAACAGAAATGATTCAGCACTTCATCAAAACACAGAGATGAAAGCAGTTTAAAAAAAATCAAACAGAAGTCCTTGAGATAAAAAAAAATACACTAAATAAAATAAAAGCACAAAAGAGTACCTGAGGATGTGGCTCGGTGGTAGAGAGCATGTCTGGCATGCACGAAGGCTCCAGCACTGAAAAATAAATTGCAATAAGAAAAAGAACAGAATAGAGCAAACAAAAGGAAGAATTAGTGAGTTGAAATACAGGCTATTTGCAAATACAGCCAGGAAAAAGGTAAAGTGAAATGAAGAAATGAATTTCAGCAACACAAAGGGGCAGATATCCAAGTTACTGGATCAAGAGGGATTCAAAAATTCCAAAAGGATATAATACTTATTCAAAGAGATAAGAGAAAATTTCCTAAGCCTAGAGAAAGATACAAATATCCACATACAAAAAAAAAAAAACAGGTAAAAACATCACAAGTCAGATTGAATTCAATCAAATGCATCCTAAAACATAATGGAGCAAGAAGAAAACATGACATGTCAAACTTGAGTCTGTGCTGCATCCCTGGCTAGTCAGTTCGCTTTTTGCTTCCCCAATAAATCCATCCTGTGTGCTGTAGTACATCATATGAACTATTCATAAAAATAATTATATTGTATGAAACTGGAACCCCTTTGTACATCACTTTGACAATAAAGAAATTAATTTAAAATAAAAATAATTATATTAACATGTTAACAGAAATATAGAAGGATGTAAACAGACATCTAAAGCTAAAATGAAGGGGGGAATAGAAGACACATGTATTACTATTTTTCTCTTTGTTGTTTCTTTCATCCTTGTAATCACGTTAAGTTCCTACTATCTCAGAACGACTTGTTGTACTGAAAGATGTGTTTTTTGCAAAGCTCATTGTAACCACAAAGAAAACTCTGCAATAAAGAAACCACAAATAACAAGCAAGCAACAAAAACATACTACTGGATTAAATTACTACGCCACAAAGACAGACTATAAGAGAGAACCAAATTACAATAAAATTGGAAACAAGTTGAAAATGTCGCCAGGCATTGGTGGCTCTTGCCTGTAATCCTAGCCACTCAGTAGGCTGAGATCTGAGGGTCACAGTTCAAAGCCTAACCCAAGACAGGAAAGTCTATTCAAGTCTTATCACCCAAAAGACAGAATGGTACTAAGATCTTGCCTATAACTGAGGGTATGGCTCAGCGGTAGAGCACCTGCTAAGTAAGGAGGCCCTCCGTAAACACACACACACACACACACACACACACACACACACACACACACCAAAAAAAAAAAAACTAATTAAAAGAATTAGAGTAACTGAATAAGACAGAAAAGAAAATAATCAGATCCAAATATTATAATGTTGACAAGAATATCATTTTATTCCATAGAGCTTGAACATATCTCTTGTAAAAAGCTAAACAAGTGAGTTTCTGGTGCTTTATGATTGCTCAACTCTTTAAACTAAATCTGTATGTAAGATTTCATTCAGCTCTCATTTACCATTTTGGATTTAGAAGCTGATATCTGCTAGACTTGTAAAGATGTAGGGACTAATAGTGAAGAAAAGTGATTAGCTATTCTACACAAGCCCAGAATAGGAAACCCAGAAACAGAATAGGAAATTTATATCAAAACATAATTTACATCAAAAACAGTAAAAGAAAAACGAACAAGAGAATAAAAGGGTCCATGTAGCAATAATTAACAATTCTAATAATACGTCTACTCAATATCAGAACACTCAAATATATGAAGCAAATGATTATACAATGAAAAGGAGACCTTGACTCCAACGCAATAATAGCATGAAGCCTTCACCCCCATTTCAGCAGGGGACATATCATCCAGATATCAAGTCAACAAAGAAACTGCAGTTCAATTGCACCCTAAACCAAATGGCCCTGACCCACATCTAAAGACTACTGTATAGAATGAATGGAGAACACGGCGCTTTTCAGCAGAACATGCATCATATGATAAACCCCAAAATGAGTTTCAACAATTTATTCTAAAAAGTAAAACCATATCAAATAGCTTGTACAAGCCCAACACAGTAAATTAGAAATCAATAACAAGAAAAACTTTAGAAATTAGACAAAGAATAGAAGTTAAACAACTGATTCTTGAACAACCAATGGACCAAGGAAGAAATAAAAAATAGAAATGTATAGGCAACTCCTCCTCCTCCTGGTTCATTTGTTCTCTTTTCCCGGTGCGCAGGGTGGAGGCCTGGATTCCTGCCTCCAGACCTTCACTCTTCACAGTCTGCCTGGCCAGGCCTGGCCTGGAAAGTAGGCCAAAGGCCCAGGACTTCCTCGGTAACCAATCCCACACTCCCGTCAACACACCAGTTTGAGAGGAAACATTAGCTCTCCCCAGGATTTCAACTACAGATATGTTGAAAATAGAAAGAACAGTACATGTAAACAACCCTCAGAACTCCGGCCTCAGATTGGTGACTCGTCCCCGAGTCTAGAGCTCTCTCCTCTTCATAGCGTATGTGAATGAAGTTGGCAGTCACCTTGTGGGAAAATAAAACTATCAGCCCGCCACAGGTGAGCCTCCTCAATTTCCCACTGTAAATTTCTTTTGTTAGTCTTTGCTGCTCCTGGGGCTTGCACTCAGGGCTTTTTTTGTTCAAGTCTAGTGCTCTACAACTTGAGCCACAGCTCTACTTCCGACTTTTTTTTTTTTTTTTTTTTTTTTTTTTTTTTGGCCAGTCCTGGGCCTTGGACTCAGGGCCTGAGCACTGTCCCTGGCCTCCTTTTGCTCAAGGCTAGCACTCTGCCACTTGAGCCACAGCGCCACTTCTGGCCATTTTCTGTATATGTGGTGCTGGGGAATTGAACCCAGGGCCTCATGTATATGAGGCAAGCACTCTTGCCACTAGGCCATATCCCCAGCCCCTACTTCTGACTTTTTGATGGCTTTTTGAGGATAAGAGTCTCACAAACTTTCCTGCCCAGGTTGGCTTCAAACCACTGTTCTCAGATCTCAGCCTCCTGAGTAGCTAAGATTACAAGTATGAGCCACCTGGGAAGTTCTTTTTGTTCTTCAACTAGAAAATCTCTAACCCATGAACTTGTCTAATGTCTATTCCACACAGTTTAAAACCATATTACTGTTTTAAAATTCATGCATGTGAAGATGAACTAACCAGGGGGGCAAATGTTATTGTTTTAAAAATAAAACCATATTAAACAATTTCTTGGAAAACAGTTTTTGAACATGACATATCAAGACCTATGAGATCCAGCAAATCAGTACTAAGGGGGACATTTATAGCAATCAATACCCACATCAGGAAAATAGAACGACTTCATTGGTCACCAAGGTTCACACTTAAAATCTTAGCAACTCGGTTGAAATCCAGAGGATCACAGTTTAAAACCAGTCTAGGCCGAAAGTCTATGAGACTCCATCTCCAAAATAACTGGGAAAAAAGCAACACCAGAGGCATGGCTCAGGTGGTAGAACACCTGTCAAGCAAGCAAGCACAAGGGATTGAGTTCAAACCCCAGTACTATAAAGAAAAAAAGGGAAGTAGACACATCTCAAAAATAAAACAATCCATTACTGCACTCAGGGAACTAGAAAAGCAACAACAATCCAAACCCCATGTTATTAGAAAAATTAATAACGATCAGAGAATAAATGAAATAGAGAATAAGATATCAATGAAACAATAAAACCCGGTAATTTTAAGAGCTGGTAATGAAAAAGCAACAAAATTGATAAACAATAGGTAGACTAATTAAAAACAAAATATTCACTGGGTGCCAGTGACTCATACCTGTAACCCTACCTACTCAGGAGGCTGAGCTCTAAGAGTAACGGTTCAAAGCCAGCCCAGGTAGGAAAGTACATGAGACATCTACAAAACAACTACCAAAAAGCGAGACATGGAGCTATTGCCCAACTGGTAGATCACTAACCTTGAGCACCAAAGCTAAGGGACAGTTCAAGCCCCTGGACCTGCAAAATAAAAAGGAATACTACCATAGATTAATTGGAGATAAGAGTCTCACAAACTTACCTGGGCTGGCTTCTAACCATGATCCTTAGATCTCAGGCTCCTGAGTAGTTAGGATTACAGATGTGAGCTACCAACACCCAGATTCTAACAAACATTTTTAAACTGATACTAATTCTTCTTAATTTGTTCTCTAGTTTTTTTGTTTGTTTGTTTTGTTTTGCCAGTCCTGGGCCTTGGACTCAGGGCCTGAGCACTGTCCTTGGCTTCTTTTTGCTCAAGGCTAGCACTCTGCCACTTGAGCTGCAGCGCCACTTCTGGCCATTTTCTGTATATGTGGTGCTGGGGAATCGAACCAAGGGCTTCATGTATACAAGGCAAGCGCTCTTGCCACTAGGCCATATCCCCAGCCCCTCTTCTTAATTTGTAAAAACAAAAAAAAGAAAAGAAAAGAAATAGAGAAATGAAATTCTTCTAATCATATTCTATGAGGTCAACGTTTCTTTGGTACCAAAATCAGACAAGTAAACAACAAAAGAAGTTCAGGCCAACGTACTTGGTGAACATAAATGCAAAAGTACTCAACAAAAAAGCCAGAATCAAAATTTAGTGATACATTAAAAAAATTATTCACTGTACCAAGTAGGACTTGTCCCAAGAATACAAGAATGGTTAGAATATGTAAATCAATAAATACAGTGGGGGCTAGGAATATGGCCTAGTGGAGGAGTGCTTGCCTTGCATACATGAAGCCCTGGGTTTGATTCCTCAGCACCACATGTAGAGAAAAAGTCAGAAATGGTGCTGTGGCTCAAGTGGTAGAGTGCTAGCCTTGAGCAAAAAGAAGCCAGGAACAGTGCTCAGGCCCTGAGTTCAAGCCCCAGGACTAGCAAAAATAAATAAACACAGTGAACATAAACAGAATAAAGGACAAAAACTATGCAGCCATCTCAAAAGACATCAAGAAAGCATGTAATAAAATCCAATATTCCTTCATGATCAAAATTCTGGGTAAAGAAGGAACACTGGAAAGATCACTTATGATAGGCCAAAAGTTACAACATAGTGAACATTCAAAGCTTTCTGTCAAGACCAGGAATACCACTTTTATTCAGCTTTGTGCTAGAAATCCTGGCCAGAGCAATCAGGCCAGAGAAAGACAGGAAGTTGGAAACGACATTAAATTGTCACTGTTCGCAATGACCTAATGTGTATATTGACGTCTAAAAGTCTCCACCAAAAAAAAAGCAGCTATTAAAATAAAAGTTAGCAAAACTAGAAGAGACAAAAATCAACATATGAAAAAATTCAGTACTATTGCTAAATATCAATAGCAATCACATGAAGTAGAACCAAGAAAACAACCCCATGAGCAGAACTTATGAAATAAACAAATAGTGTGCCAAAGAATGCATTTAATCAAAGACATGAAAGATCTTTCTTTCAGACAGGACCTCGCTGTTCAGCCCTAGGTAGGCTGGAACACCCTAGCCCAGACTGGCCTTGAATTCTGGATTTTCTTGCCTCTGCTTCCTGAGTGCTGAGATTACAGGGGTATGCCACTGTACCTGGCTCAAGATCTCTACACACTTAACTGTAAAACCATTATGAAAAAACTTAAAGAGGACATGAAAAATGAAAAGATATCCTGTATCCATATATTTGGAAGAATCAGTATTGTTGAAATTACACATTCACCAAAGCAATCTATGGATTCAACCCCATACCTATCAAAATGTCAGTGACATTCTTCACAGATCTAAAAGTCTCAATTCTATGACCCAGCAATCCCACTTCTAGGCATTTGCCTAAATGACCACAAACAAGGCCACACTAAAGCTACCAGCACAACCATGTTCATTGCAGCATTATTTACCATAGCTAAAATATGGAACCAACCCAGATGCCTCTCAGTAGATGAATGGATCAAGAAAATATGGTACATATACACAATGCAATTCTATGCTCCCATCAGACAGAATGACATTGCCCCATTCTTAAGGAAATGGAGAGACTTTGAAAAAATCATATTAAGTGAAGTAAGCCAGACCCAAACAAACATAGCTTCCATGGTTTCCTTCATTTGTAATTTTTTAAATTGTTATTGTTAAGGAGTTGTATGAAGGAGTTACAATTCCACAAGTCAGAATATAAGTACAATGTCACCCCTCACTGCATTTTCCCCCATTTTCCTCCTCCTGTTCCTACCTACAAGTTATATACTTTATAGTGAATACGATGCTTGCATTTACTCCTTTTTCCCCCCTCCATTCCTGTACCTCCCTTCCCCCTCAAAAAAGTGTTTTATTTCCTAGTATTCATTATGATAAACAGAACTGCAATTGTTTAAAGCAGTTATATTCCTCCCATACATATGCCCTCCTTTATTCTATTTGTAAATGCATTAAACCCGGTATGTGTTATCATGCCTAGTTGTATTTTAGATCTAGCTTCCACAAGTGAGGCCTTACCTCACTGAACATGCTTTGTTTCAAGTCCATTCATTTTCTTGCAAATAACACATTATTCTTTCTAGTGACAATCTTATTTTTCTTTTTTTTTTAGCTTTGGGGCTTGAACTCACTGCCAGGACACTGTCCCTGAGGTCTTTTTGCTCAAGGCTAGCATTCTACTACTTTGAGCCACAGCACTACTTTCAATTTTCTGGTGGTTACTTAGAGATAAGAGACTCACAGATTTTCCTGCCCAGGCTGGCCTTGAACAGAGATTTTTAGATCTCAGCCTCCTGAGTAGCCAGAATTACAGCTGTGAGCAACTGGTGGCTGACATAAAATAGTTACATGATGGTAAAAATCACTCAAAGGCCATCCTTGAGCAAAAAGAATGAAGCAAGTATCCTACTAATTGATTTCAATACATACTCTAAAGCTATAATAATCAAGACAACATGGTATTAGCACAAAAATAAACACATACACAGAATAGACTAGAAACACTGCAGCCAACCAATTTTCAACAAAGGTACTAAAACCATGGGTTGAGCTAGAACCATTCTTTCAACACATGGTGCTAGGAAAGTTGTATGTGCACATATATAAGAATGAAATTACATCTCAATGTCACACCCATTAAAAAAATCAGTTTAAAATGAATTAAAGACTAAAATGTAAGATCTGAGACTCTAGAATCAGTAGGAGACCACACCTCCAGCACTAAAGTTATTTGTTTTTGTAAACAAAATTTGCCTAAATGTTTTCGTGACCTAAATCTTCTGAGAGCAAGACAGGAAAGTATGTATCAATTATGTCAAAAATTTCTTTTTTGACTCAATGTATTTTGGGAAGAGTTCTGTTTGAAAAAAAAAAAAAGTGTTGAACTGGACACTAGTGCCTAACATCTGTAATCCTAGCTACCTAGAAATCAGAGATCTGAAATATGCAGCTTAAACACGCAACCCCATCTCAATAGCTGGGCATGGTGGTGCACTATTTTCACCCTAACTAAATGGGACTCATAAAGAAGTGGCTGTCGTCTAGGGCAGCCCAGGTACACACTCGAAACCCTATTTGAAAAGTAGCAAAAGTTAAAAAGTGGCTGGGGTTTGACCAGAGCACCACACACAGTAAGCCTGAGTTCAAATCCTAGTGCTACCAAAAGAAAAACCACTTCAAAAAGAAAAACACTTCAGGAAAAAAAAAAAAAAAAACCAACTCGGATTAGATGATCTTCAAGTGCCCTGTTATCGAGTACTTCATTAAGATTCTAGGACCCCAATCAGACTCACAAAAATCTCACTTGCAAGCTTGTATTCAGATTTATTTATGAATTGACATATATCAAGAATCAGCACTTGGGTGAGGTATGGCTCAAGTGGAAAAGTGCCCCCTAGGAGCAAAAAAGCCAAGCCAGGAACACAGGCCCTGAGTTGAAGCGCCAGGAATGGCACACATGAGAATACATGCACACACAAGGGAAAAACATGAAATGGTAGGCGGTAGGCGAAACAAATTCTAGTTGCAGACTATAACTTGTTGACTCTATCTCAACCACCCAATGGAACAGGTGCCCTCCTCATTCATGCACTCAAATACTTACCGAACATTCGCTCCACACACCCGTCCCCCCAGGAGAGAGACAGCTAGCTGGTGCCGATTTTTTAGTGTCAGTTGAAACCAAAACACCTCCATACCATGAAACAACCCTGTGTCACTGCCAAAGTAATAAGGAAACTCTTGCTGGTGAGTTCTGGAATGGTGTGCAACAGGTGTGCTTAATTTTCTACAAAAAGGCACAGGACACTGCACACGGCATGATTTCATACCTGAGGGAGGAAGGGAAGAAAGAGAAGGAAAGTAAATGTCTGTATTGTGTATAGAGAATATCGCAAGTGGATACACTATAAAGTAATTGCATTATCTGCTTAGTAGAAAGAGAACAAATCACCTGAGAGATCTAGAGACATTTCAGGGCGTGTCTTCTATAGGTTGCATAGCATGTATTAGAAAACAAGCTTTTCTGCCACAAAAGGAACAAAATGATTTTAGCTCACTACAGCATCTAAATTGCAACTCTGGTGAAATCATGGAAGTTCTTCGTTTGTGTCTACTTCCTTCTGAAAATGTTCCTTCTTTGGCCTTCAGTGACTTAGAAGCATCAAATCAGACTCGTGTGGTGTGTCCTCTATTCTCAGCTATGTCTGTGCTTCCGACGTTTTGGCTAAGCCTCGAGGTAAGGAAACACCATCCGGTGTGTCATACAATACTTCACATGGAGACACCTCGTGGTGCTCTATTTTTGCCATTAGTGAAAAATTGAGTGATCTTTCACTACCCCAAAAGCTAATGCTCAGCTCAGGATTTTTGAATGTGTCTATCATGGACACCCCGGATTCCATCCCCGCCATACAGTTGCATAGGGGGAGTCCCGGTGCCTCAGTGGAGCCCCAGCTGCGTCTCCAGCTGGGGTGCGCTACTCCGGGCTGGGCTAGGCGCCCCCACCTGCAGCTCCACACACAGCGACCTTGGCCACGCGCTCAGGCGGCCCCCAGGGTGCCCTGCGGGTGCCTGAGCAGATCCCTCCAGCTGGGAAGGCCAGCCTCCCTCCCCGGCCTCCACCGAGGCAGCCAGGCCGGCATCTGCTCCCTGAGGACCACAAGTGGCCCCTGAGCTGTGCTTCACAGGAAGGCAGGGAAGCCTCGGGCCTGGGTGTCCTGTGTGACTTGCTCGGCCATCTGCCCTGGCACGACCTCAGGACACAGCTCCCCACTGCCTTACAAGCGCTGGCACTCGGGGCCTTGGATTGGGGGGGGGGGATGTTCCTAGCCAGTGACCCCCACACTGACCTCCGAATGGAACCAGCCCAGGGACAAGCCCGCTCTGGGGCGCCAGGGGCTCGGGCTTCCAACCAACTGCCTGTGTGCAGAAGGGAAGCGACGGCGAGGCGAAGGGAAAGCAAGTCACCTCGAATCCCAAGCTGGAGAAAAGGAGGATGTTTTCCCCAAAGTAAAAATAAGTTCCCACATCAAAGGCGCTTTGTCCTTGCAGGCAAGTGGCCCTTCTCATCTAATCCTTCCCCCACACACCTCACCTCTCATAGCCACACCGAACCTCACGGAGACACAGATTTGCCACAGATGTACCCAGAAAATGGAGGTCCAGGGACAAGCAAACTCACAAGCTCTTCCCAACCCATTTGAATCACTGACTAGACCTTGCCCCCGGGTGTCCCCGTATGCGCTTGTTGTACCGCGTGACCAGGGGCCATGTCGCCCCTCGCCTGCATGCACTGCATGTCTTATTATGAAAGCTAGGGTCCGGTGGCACATGCCTGTCATCCTAGCTTCCCAGAGGGCCATGGTTTGAAGACAACCTGGGCAGAGATGTCCTCAAACTTCATCTCCAATTAACCAGCAAAATAACTAAACTGGGTTGGAGGCCCGGCTCAAGTGTTAGAACAGTAGCCATGAGTAAGAATGCTAAGAGAGAGCATGAGGCCCAGAGTTCAAGACCCTGTACTGAAATAACAAAGTTATGATGAAATCCCATCCGAAAGAATGACATCACCCCATTCATAAGGACATGGAAAGACTGGGGGGAAAAATCATACGAAGTGAAGTGAGCCAGACCCAAAGAAACAGAGACTCTATGGTTTCCCTCATTGGGAATAATTAGTACATGTCTAGGATAGTCCCAGCAGAGGATCACAAGAGCTCAATAGCTATCTACTTGTGATCATAAAAGATGATGCTAAGTGAAATGAACTCCAAGACATGGAAACAAGAGGTTTTTCATTGTTGCCGTTTTTAATGTACTGTGTGACGTTATTTCTTTTTTCTTTCATTTTTTTCCCCTTTGGTTTATCCCTGTCATCACTGTTGGCTTTGGTTTCTTTGTTTGTTTGTTTGTTTTCATTTTGGTACCCTGTGTCTTGTTTATATGTTTATGTGATTTGGGGAAGGGAAGGGGAATCGCAAAATGGTGAAAAAGGACAGTGCAACAGCGATCCTCACAAGGCAGTATGTTGGGAATGAGCTTTACAACTTGGGGGGTAGGGTGCAGGGAGGGAAAGTGGGAGAAAAACAAGGGAGGGGTATCAGTGTTTGGCAAGAAATGTACTCATTACCTTACTTGTGTAACTGTAACCCTCTGTAGATTACCCTTACAAAAAATTAAATTTAATTTTAAAAAGAAAGAAAGAAAAGCCAAGCACATGATGTAAGCCTGTAGTACTAGCTACCTGAGCAATAGAGATCAAGGAATAAAGCTTTGAGGCCAGGCCAGGCAGAAAAGGTCCCGAGACTCAATCTCAACCAATGGTTGGGCACAGTGACATGCACCTGTCAGCCCCAGAGACAGCGTGAGTGACCAAAATAGGAAGACTGCAGCCCAGGCCAGCCTGGGCATGAAGGAAAGCACTCACGTTGAAGTTAGCCAGTGGAAAAGGGGTCTGGGGTCTGGATCAAGGGGTCCAGTGCATGCCTAGCAAGCTTGAAGCCTGAGTCCACACCCCAGAGCTGCCAAAAAAGGAGGAGGGGGAGGAAAGAGAAGAGGGGGGAGGGGGAGGGGGAGGAGGAAAGAGAGAAAAGAGGAAGAAGGAAGGAGGGAGGGGAAATTGAGAGAGGGAGAGGAGGGAGGGAGAAAGTGAAGGAGAGAGGGAAGGAGGGAGGGAAGTGAGGAGAGAAGGAGGGAGGGAGGGAGGGAAGGAAGGAAGGAAGGAAGGAAGGAAGGAAGGAAGGAAGGAAGGAAGGAAGGAAGGAAGGAAGGAAGGAAGGAAGACGAGTGTCTGGGATCTTCAGTTTCCTTAAAAGCTTTCAAAACTTTGAGGTTAGAGCAGCTTAGAGAAAGACAGGACTCAAGGCGACCCGGCCTGCGCACAAACCCTCTGGCCCTCCCGGCACAGGGCCCCCAGGCCAGCCCTGCGCAGGTTCAAGGCCACATTCTCTTCCTAAAGCAGCCAGTGGTGCTAGGGGACAGTGGAGGCCATGTACCCACGAGCTCCTGGGCGGCGAGCCACGCGGGCCCTACCACGCTCCTTCCCACCCGGACCGGGGGCGCGAGCCGGCTGGCCAGCCATCACAGGGCACAGAGGATCTCCACAGAGAACACCACGCCTGTTCTCCAGGACCCTGGCTCTCAAGGGCTGCGCGGATTCTCCAGTGTTGCTGAGCTCGCCTTGCAAAGCGTGTCTTGTGGAGGGCGCGGGGCCACTCGTGAGGCTCGAACCCAGGACTTTCGAGCAAGAAGCAGGTCTTGCAGACACAACCCAGCTGCATCCTGCACGCGGAAGCACGCGGTTGTGTCAGGAGGAGGCCCCCAGCTCTGACACCGCCCTGCGCCTGGCGGTGCTGGCTCTGGACCCTGTGCACCTGCAGACGCGGCCGGGCTGGGCTGGGAGGCACCGGCCACAGAGGCCTTCGCAGCTCCGGGGCTTTACGTCTGGGTGGGTCTCGAACCTGGGTGCACGGAGTGGAACAAGGAAAATCCGGCATATTTGTTCTTCCTATCTTAATAACAAGCTCTAGGTTTCTATAAAAGGTTATTAGTTGCATACGTAGGAGGAGATATGCCACATGCACACAGAAGAAATGACAAACGTCTTCTACTTGGGGCCGCCTTAAGACACTTGGGCCTCCCAGAAGAATTGCTGAAGCCAGGCAAATTGAGTGCAGGCAACCTAAAAGCCTTGTAAATAGTATGTATGATCATCAACTAGCAGCGGGCTGTTTGTAGTGTGTGAGTGTGTGTGTGTAAGAGAGAAGGAGAGAGGGATACGTGTATGCCTGTACTGGAAGAAGAGAGAACGTGAGTGAGTGGCTGCTGTATTCAGAGCACAATGATTTCAATGTGACCTTGAAGAGTCACACCCATTTGGGGGGCATCTCACCAAAGAAGTAGACATGCACCTTTCATCTTACACACTTTCCTCCTCCAGCTTCCCAACTTGCTGATCGACCGGTGTGCAAATGAGGAGACACAAGTCATTCATAGATCGTGGATAGCATCTCCAGTATAAAAAAACAACTGGCCCAGACGCTGAGGGCTCGCACCTGTAACCCTGAGCTGCTCAGAAGACTAAGATCTGAGGATCACAGTTCAAAACTAACCTAGGCCAAAATGTCTGAGACTCCTATCTCCAATCACCAGCAAAAAGCCCGAAGTGGAGGCGTGTTTCAAGAGATGGAGCAGCAGCATTGAGCAAAAAAGCCACATGAGAGCTTGAGGCCCGGAGTTCAAGCCCTAGTTCCAGCACACGTGCACGTGCACACACGCGCACACACATACACACGGGAGTGCTGGCATTGGAGGCCAGGACTGATTCCAAACACTTGCCTTTGCTGTGCCGTTGGTACACTGAGCAGCATTTGAGCTATCTGGCTAGAGGGTAAGAGATGAACTGCGGGATGAGGGGTGTGTTAACTCTGTGCCTGGCTATAAAGAAAAGGAGAACGGAGTCTGACTTCGTGGCCACCTCTGCTTCTTTGTATGAACCTTCCATCCTCGTCTGGGCAGGAGACTATGGCTCAAGGCCTTCCATTCACAATGGGACTTGCCTCATGCCAACCCTGCTGTATCCTCCCAGATCCCAGAACCCATCCCTACCCTCTGACGGTCGATGATGGGGTAGAGCAGTACCTCCACCTAAAAGCTGAGAGGGGGCAACCTCAGCCCAAAAGGTGAACGATGCGTGTTAGCTCCTCTCTCTAAAGGAGTTTGAGGACAAGGAGTCCAGGAAGAAGAACATTAATAGCAGATGAAAACAGAATGCTATTCAGAGGCCATCGGGACCATGGCAACAAAAATCCCTGTCATTATGGCTGCACCTGCCACTCGTGGAAAAATGGTTTGATTCAGTGAAATCTTGGACCAAGAGAGAAGAAAACTCTGCACTGCTCAAATCACGACATCCAATGGAGCTGGCAGGACTCGGCTGTTTTCCATGCCCTGCAATCTGCATTCCCGCGATTTCCCACAGGGAAGCAGCAATCTTGTACTGGGTCTGAGGATCTGATCTTTCGGCCAGCAAAAGAACTGCACTGTGAGAGCAGCCATCAGGCAGGGTCAGCTTTGGTTGCAGTGAAAAATCTTGGGAATGGTCATTTCTTCCAGTGTAACCTTAAGACTCGGCAGTGCTGGCTCCGGAATCAAATGGTAGCTGCAGACACGGTTTATGGGGAATACCTCAGCTCTGGCTTTTCCATTCTGAAATTGCTTTGCCAGGGTTCCTCATTCCCATCCCCACTGTCATGAGCATGTCTCTGGAGCCTCCATATTCCCATCCGTTTATCCATATTTATGACTTTCTTTTGTCTGCCAATGAAATTCTAACATCCCTCGTAGCTAGGTTGCAAAAGTCCCTGATAAAAACATTAGCTAGCACTTTTAACTGGTGGCTCTTTCTTCAGATCATTTCTGTCTCTTGGGGGAGGGAAGTTTGAACTCGGGGCCTGAGCACTGTTCCTTAGCTTTTTGCTCAAGGCTGACACTCTATCACTTGAGCCACAGTGCCTCTTCTGATTTTTTTTTTTTGCTGGTTAATTGGAGCTAGAGTCTCAAATAATTTTCCCAGCCAGGCTGGCTTTGAACTACCATCCTCAGATCTCAGTCCCTGAATAGCTAGAATTACAGGCATGAGCCACCAGCGCTTGGACTTGGTTGGCTGTTGACTACACCCCTGGACTAACCCACAGCCAAAGACAGTTATCAGAGCTCCGAGTGTGGCCTCGGAGCCTGGCCGTGCTCTGCCCTGGGTCCGATGCTATTCCAGGTTTGCCATCACAACCATTCCCGTCCTTACACTTTCTTTCTTTCTTTTTTTATGAATAGCTTCCAGCCCCACTACTTGCTTTCCTGAGTGGCTTTTTCTTTTGCTTTGCCATAAACTCTTCTTGCTCAAAAAAAAAATTTTTTTTTAGCAAACATGACTTGCTGTTCTTAAGTCCTAGGCACACTGCTGGCCTTGTCCACTGACCTTGTGCTTTTCTCAAGCCTG
Organism: Perognathus longimembris pacificus; assembly: GCF_023159225.1. Taxonomy (NCBI): domain Eukaryota; kingdom Metazoa; phylum Chordata; class Mammalia; order Rodentia; family Heteromyidae; genus Perognathus; species Perognathus longimembris. The sequence continues at coordinate 6,502,250 of NC_063174.1, forward strand.
GGACATTATTTGGGGTTTTGTGGTGCTGGGAATAGAATTCAGAGCCTTTGCATACTAAGCAGGTGCTCTGCTACTGAGCTATACTCCAAGCTAAGCTTCGGCTTTGGGATGGCTTAGGAGGCTAGGAGAATCTCTTAGTCCCCTGAGCTTAGAATCTGATTTTCTGTGGTTATTTAGAAACCTTGGAAATATCAGAGCATTACGTTGGAGAAAATCGTGTTTCTTCAGCATGTTGATGCATTATTTCTAAGTTTCTCTCTCCATTATACCAGTTCTTAACAATGCCTATTACAAAGCTGGATGCCAGTGCCTCACGCCTGCAATCCTAACTATGCAGGAGAGATCTGAGGATCATGGCTTGAAGCCACCTTGGGCAATAAAGTCTGTGAAACGCTTTTGTTTGCCTGTTCATTTTATTGCAAAGGTGATGAACAGAGGGGTCACAGTTACCTTCATAAGGTAGTGAGCACGTTTTTCGTCGAACATTGTTACCCCCTCCCTTGTTTTTCTCCCACTCTCCCTCCCTGCTAACCCCCCCCCCCAAGTTGTAAAGTTCATTTCCAACATATCGTCTTGTGAGTATCATTGTTGCATTTGGTTCACCCTTTGTCTCACCATATTGTTGTTCCCCTTCCCTTCCCCAATTCAGATAAACATACATACAATATACACAGGGAATCAAAACCAAATACATTGACAACAGGGGATAAACCTATGGGGGAAAAAAATGAAAGAAAGAAAAATAACTTCACATAGTACATAAAAACAACCACAAAGAAAAACCTCTTGTTTCTGTATCTTGGAGTTCATTTAGCTTAGCATATCTTATATGGTCATATGTACACAGCTATTGAGCTATTGTGATCTTCTAGGACTATCCTAGACGTATACTAATTATGACAAATGAGGGAAACCATGGCGTCTATGTTTCTTTGGGTCTGGCTTATTTCACTTCATATGATTTTTTTCATAATCTCTCCATTTCCTTATGAATGGGGCGATGTCATGCTTTCTGAGGGAAGCCAAAAAGAAGCCAGAAGTCGAGCTGTGGCCCAAGGGGTAAAGCTCAAAACTTGAGCAAGGAGAAGGTCAGGGGCAGAGTCAAGGCCCTAAATTCAAGCCCCAGGACTGACATGCGCACACACACTATGCCTACTACAGAATCTAGCTAAGGTTTATTAAAGTAGGTAGCCAATAAAGGAGAACACCATGTGGTATTCAGGCAGGAGGGAAAAATTCATTCCTGAACTGCGGGCCATAAGTTATTAACGGTCAAGGCAGGAGGGGGCGTGGCATTAGGCTCTGTCAGGAGTAAGGGAGGGGCAGCCAGGAAGTCCCGCCCCCGACAGCCACAGCGGCACTTTCAATTGGTCTGGAGATTGGAGGGGGACGGGGCTTCAGAGGCCCCCCCCCCGAGTGTATATATAAGCTGCCTGCCTGGGCAGCCAGGGGGGGAAGAGGGGAGAGGAGGAGAGAGGAAGAGCAGCAGGAGGAGGGAAAGCGCTTTACTAGCGAGCGGAGCAGCGCAGCAAACCGGGCCGGCCGCAGGAATGGAACGGAGCCGAACTGGGCCGCCACCAGAGGAGCAGGATGGAAGCGGACCAGCTGGAGGAGGGGGGTGGCATCAGTCCGGAGCCTGAGGCCTGAGGAGGGGTTGGGAGCCTGAGGCCTGAGGAGGAGTCAGAGCCTGAGGCCTGAGGGGGAGTCTGGAGCCTGAGGCCGAGTCTGGAGCCTGAGGCCTGAGGGGAGTCCCCGAGCCTGAGGCCTGAGGAGGAGTCAGGAGCCTGAGGCCTGAGGGGGGAGTCCGGAGCCTGAGGCCTGAGGGGGAGTCCGGAGCCTGAGGCCTGAGGGGGAGTCCGGAGCCTGAGGCCTGAGGGGGAGTCCAGAGCGTGAGGCCTGATGAGGAGTCAGGAGCCCGAGGCCTGAGGGGGAGTCCGGAGCCTGAGGCCTGAGGAGGAGTCAGGAGCCTGAGGCCTGAGGAGGAGTCTGGAGCCTGAGGCCTGAGGAGGAGTCCGGAGCCAAACCATGACTGTCATCTTCTGTCTCCTGAATACATCCATCGCCAGGTCAAACTGAAATGAGCCACAGCCTATCTTGGTCCCCCTTCCTGACCACGACTGTCAAATTACTATCAAAGTAAAAACTTTGGAACATAAGGGGGAAATAGCCTAAAAATGGCAGCCCTCAGCTGGCCCGCTGGCCCGCAGCTGACCTGTTTTATGTGCATGGCAAGGTAGCTTTTCATGGTTTTAAGGATGGGCTTGGAGAGGTCACTGGGCTGTGTAGTCTTAATAAAGTGTCCCCTTAAATGCTCCCCTACTGAGATTCATTCTGGGAAACAATAATAAGCACATGAATTGTTTTTAAGATAAATTGTAAATGTTAAATTATGTGGCTGAAGCTTTCTTTGTAATGGTTCTCACTAGCCAAATAAGCTCTATTTTAAGATTTGGCAGTATCATTATCTAGTGTTCCCAACATGGTTGAAAAATTATACACACTGCCCTTTGAACTGTTTTGCTGAATTTCAAAGTCAAAATTAGCGTGGAAAATAGGGCTAATTTTTACTGAGAAGATTTCCACAGAGGTCTTTAAACTAGATATGCAGGAGGACCGCCATTGGTAAAGTGAACAATGGAGCTGTTAACTGTCCTGATGGCTAGCATTGACTGACATCATGTAGGAAAAATTCATCCCTCAATTGTCAGAAGGCTAATCTAATTTACAATGAAAAAGACCCTAATTCCTAACAACTAAAGGCCAGTGCATCAAGGAATTTCCATTCCAGAGAGAAAAAATAAAAATAAAGTTGTGAACATTGACTTGAAAAGTTTATCAAGCCATACACAGAAATGATAATGGTTAGTAAATCAAGTGGTCATTCACTTTTTATTTCAAGAAAAATCATTTTATCTGCACACTGGTGGCTCACTCGTGCAATCCCAGCTATTCAAAGGCTAAAATCTGAGGATCACAGTTTGAAGCTGTTAGAAGATAAATTATTGGAGAAGCCACATTTTGAAGGATCCAGTCTTGGGGTCTTTATTACAATGCTAGCAGTCTGTAGGCAGCCAGCTGTTACAAAGGCCGCAGCTGGCAAGTGCCCTTAACATTGTTAGGAAACAGGCCAGACAGGAAAGCAAGAACAAAAACCATACCAACAAACCAACTCAGCTCCAATGGAGAGCCGACTTGGGACGCCATGGTGACCAGAGACAAGCCAGGAGACAGGACACAGGACACAGGATGCTAAGATGGGGACAAGTGGCATGGTGCCTGAGCTGGTCTTATCCTAAATAGGGTCAGGTCAGGGGGCAGGGTCACAGGAAGCTCCCAGTCCCAGGCACTGGATTGACAGGTGTAGTAACGTATCAGCCAAGTGCCCACCCTGTCTCCAGGGATTCAGGAACACTCATCCCCTGGGGGTGGGACTTCCCTTCCTCTAGGAATTCAGGCACTCCCGTGAACACAAGATGCCAGGCAGTGCAGCTCACTTTGTGGCCAATGACGGCCCTGGCCAGGTCTGACCTCCATACTACCACCCAAAGACAAGAAAACAGTACAAAACATTCTTTTTGTTTGAAAATGCAAGCAATGTCTGAATAATGGGTGATAGTGAAATACAACGTGTACACATATTTACAGACTTACTCTTGTCGGGTGACTGGAGGGCTCACAGGTGTCAAGAATAAACCACCAGGGCTGGGGATATAGCCTAGTGGCAAGAGTGCCTGCCTCGGATACACGAGGCCCTAGGTTCGATTCCCCAGCACCACATATACAGAAAACGGCCAGAAGTGGCGCTGTGGCTCAAGTGGCAGAGTGCTAGCCTTGAGCGGGAAGAAGCCAGGGACAGTGCTCAGGCCCTGAATCCAAGGCCCAGGACTGGCCAAAAAAAAAAAAAAAGAATAAACCACCAGATGTCAGGCTGCTGGAGGGCTTGCAGGTGCTGCAAATCAACCACCTTCCTATGGGGAGACCCCATGGGCATCAGCCGTTCCTGGAAGCGTGAGCCTGAGACCACCTGGAACCACCCAGACTTGCAGAACAAGCCATGCGCTCGCTACCACCGCTGACCCAACCACCTCTTGCCCCTGCCATATCAACCCTGCCTGAGCCAGGCCCAGGCGCGACCTCTCGGATTCCGACCAGAGGGGTGACCAGGAGTGTACCCCAATAAACTCAATCACCCCTACTTCTCTCCGCGTGCTCTCTCCTCACCGAGAACCTTTCAATTCTCAGACCAGCTTTATAATAGATAAAATGACTGTGTGTGTGTGTGCTGGTCCTGGGGTTTGAACTCAAGGTCTGGGCATTGCCCCTGAAATTCTTTTTTTCTTTTTTCAGAGCTAGCATTCAACTCCTTGAGCCCCAGCTCCACTTCTGACTTTGTTGCTGATCAATGGGAGGTAAGAACCTCATGGACTTTCCTGCCTGGGCTGCCTTTGTAGTAAGGGGACTGAATCAAGTAATTTGTCACCACTGTCCCAGCCAAAGCCTGGAGGCAGGAAGAGCCATCCTTTGAATTGCAGATGCCTGGCTCAAGGGGGAGAGCCAGGAGGACCCGCCTCAGAGAACTGCAGGTGCCACGGCCTTAGAAAAGCTCAGCAGATAGAGAATGCTCTGCGGGGGCAGCCGGACCCCTGGAGACAGGGTGGGCACTTGGCTGATACGTTACTACACCTGTCAATCCAGTGCCTGGGACTGGGAGCTTCCTGTGACCCTGCCCCCTGACCTGACCCTATTTAGGATAAGACCAGCTCAGGCACCATGCCACTTGTCCCCATCTTAGCATCCTGTGTCCTGTCTCCTGGCTTGTCTCTGGTCACCATGGCGTCCCAAGTCGGCTCTCCATTGGAGCTGAGTTGGTTTGTTGGTATGGTTTTTGTTCTTGCTTTCCTGTCTGGCCTGTTTCCTAACAATGTTAAGGGCATTTGCCAGCTGCAGGCCTTTGTAACAGCTGGCTGCCTGCAGACTGCTAGCATGTAATAAAGACCCCGAGACTGGATCCTTCAAAATGTGGCTTCACAGATCATTTCCCACACAACAAGATCTCCCTCCAGCCTGTTAGAGACCTGGTTAACCTTTGCCCAAAGTCCAGTGTCATAGGCTGTTAAAATCCCTCCTGGGCCTTGGACTCAGGGCCTGAGCACTGTCCCTGGCGTCTTTTTGCTCAAGGCTAGCACTCTGCCACTTGAATCACAGCGCCACTTCCGGCCTTTTCTGTGTATGTGGTGCTGAGGAATCGAACCGAGGGCTTCATGCATGTTAGGCGAGCACTCTACACTAAGCGACATTCCCAGCCCTTATTTGTTGTTGTTGTTGTTTAAGCTTCTCTCTCTTGGTATGATATGAAGGTGGCAATGTCATTGATGAGATGGGAGACCATGAGGAAGAATCGAGAGGAATTCCATTGAGCCGGATGTGGTGGCCCTTGCCTGTAATCCCAGCACTCAGGAAACTGAGGCAGAAAGCACCTGAATTTGAAGCTAGCCTGGGGTATATAGTGAAACCCTGTCCTTTTCTTTTAAACTTATCTTTAAAAAGAAAAGTCACAAAGTGAGGTTATTTCAGGTTATTTATTTCCTGTAGGTGCTACAGAACAATATTCCAACTCTTCACTCAAGATGATACCATTTAATACACAGCCAAACAAATAATCGCAAGGTTATATGGAACTGCAATGGACTTAAGTTAACGAAGAAGGTAAAGACAAAGACCTCAGGAGGAGACTGCTAATTTTGCATAATCCTTGCTAAATCCATTCCCATGACTAGCATATAAATGGGGTTTATTTCTTAACTGGTCTTTCAACCACTGGTTTTTCTTCCCTATAGGTATCCTCTAATCTGTCTCCAGGCTTGCTTACATAAAATTCAAATCTGATAATAATGACCTAATGAGTTTTTCTTTTTGTTCCAGTGCTGGGGATTAAACCCACAGCCTCGCCCATATTAAATATGCCCTGTACTTCATCTCAAATCTGCAGAGTATTTTCCATGCATCAGATATTATTTCATTCTATCCCAACCATCCAAATAAAGACACTGAAGAGTTAAATAATTAGCCCACATAGCTAGTAAAATTAATAACTAGGAAAGCGGGAGAACTAGGATACAAAACCATTTGTGTCTGAACTCTCTTTTGCCTGTTTCCTGCATTAGGCAAAAAGTCTTACTTGTGTAGCAATAATTTAAACAGAAAAACAGGGTTATTAAAAAAAATACTAAGTGTAGCTCTGCTTCCACTTAAGATGTAGAAAAACACAAGAGAATATTGTTTCCACCCTGACAATAAGGAAAAATTTAATTCAGTTTATAAAATTCAAGTCTGCCAGACCATAAGGACCTGCTAGAAGCTGCTAGGAGAGCACGTGTGAGAAGAAAACTCTAGCACCCTGACAGGAGCACAGGATCAAAGCAGCTCACCACAGGAAGCTGACGTCCATGGTGTGCAAGAAACAAGAAGCCCAACAAACTATTGACTATACTGTCTCAGGTTTCCATAAGACCAACTAAACTGCAAGTGTAGCCACTTGTGATTTGCCTCAGTCACTACCATTCCATGCCAGTGCAACATCCAACAAAAATGAGAAGCAAGGACCTGCATTTTCCAGATAAGGCAGGCTCACCCCGGAAATCCTAGCAGCTCAGGAGGCTGAGACCTGAGGAGCACAGTTTGCAACCATCCTGGGCAGGAAAGGCTGGGAGACTGTTACTCCAATTAAATGCCCAAAAGCTGGAAGTGGAGCTGTGGCTCAAGTGGTAGAGCAATTGTCTTGAACACAAAAGCACAGGGACAGCACCAGTTCCTGAGTTCAAGCCTCAGGACTGGCGCACACTGGTGCAAAAGCATGCACGTACACACGCGCACACACACACACACGCGCGCACACACACACACACAATACTTAACAGAACCATAAATGATTCAGATGTTGAATTTCTATAAAGGTGGAATTTTTAAGTAGCTGTAATTAATTTGTTTAAGAAACTATTGGGAAGATGAGCATCCAAAAACAGAAATTTCAAAACAGAAATTTATTTTTAAAAGATAAATGAAAATTCTGGAAATAAAACATTACATCAGAAATAAAATATTCATTAATGGATTTATCGGCTAAAAAAATGAACCAATGACCTCGAAGACAGGTAAATAGAAACTTTCACGCAAGGTATAAGAGAAAAAGGGAAGGTCTAAAATATTGAATATGAAATAGGAGTAACTGGAGACATCAAAGGAAGAAATAATAAGGCAGAAACCCATCTGAAGAGATTATAGCCATAGATTTTCCAAAATTAATCCACAGAACCAAGAAACTCTGAAAACAGACAAAATAAACTAAAAACAGAAACACATAGACATGTACACTTTTTACTCACAGCAGCAAGTTTCTTGATAACTATAATAAAAACTAGATAGCTGGAGGAATCAGAAATGTTGTGTAATAAAGAAGATAAGAGGGCTGGGAATTGGCTTTGTGGTAGAGTGCTTGCCTAGCACATGTGAGGCCTTGGATTTGATTCCTCAATACTATGTGAACAACAACAAAAAAGTCATTAAATCATAATTTTAAAAAAGTACACAATAAATTTTCACCAAAAATTATGAAAGCCAGAAGACAATAGAAATTATAATGTTTATTCACAGAAAGGGATAGTAAACATAGAATTATGTAACCAGCAAAAATATTTCTAGGGGCTGGGGATATGGCCTAGTGGCAAGAGTGCCTGCCTCATATACATGAGGCCCTGGGTTCGATTCCCCAGCACCACATATACAGAAAATGGCCAGAAGTGGCGCTGTGGCTCAAGTGGCAGAGTGCTAGCCTTGAACAAAAAGAAGCCAGGGACAGTGCTCAGGCCCTGAGTCCAAGGCCCAGGACTGGCCAAAAAAAAAAAAAAAAAAAAAAAAAAAATTTCTAAAAGGATGAAATGAAATGAAGACTTTTTCAAAGAAGATCAGCCAATCCATGACAGCACTAATACACTACAAGAATGCTAAAAAGAATTTTTCAGATAAAAGAATTTAAGTGTAGGGGCTGGGGGTATGGCCTAGTGGCAAGAGAGCTTGTCTCCCATACATGAAGCCCTAGGTTCGATTCCCCAGCACCATGTATACAGAAAATGGCCAGAAGGGGCGCTGTGGCTCAACTGGCAGAGTGCTAGACTTGAGCAAAAAGAAGCCAGGGACAGTGCTCAGGCCCTGAGTCCAAGGCCCAGGACTGGCAAAAAAAAAAAAAAAAGAAAGAATTTAAGTGTAAAAGGATATAAAGAACTGAAGAATCCTAAAACAACAAAACAAATAAGGTAAATATATAAATTTTCTCCTACTTTTACTCTTGTTAAAATATTATCACCATTTTAAAAACAAAAACAGGAATTTCATATTGTAAACTTAAACATGTAAAAGTGAAACAACTACAAAAAACAAGAGAAGAAATCAAAGAATATTTAATATTATTTGATAGAAGAGGAAGGTAATAAAGAGTACTACAGACAAATTTTATGAAAGCACAGATATACATGTAAGGAATACCATAATAAAACCCTTTTATACAATTAATATGTGCTAATAAAATAATTATTTGGTACTGTTAAAGTAAGTTATTTGAAGTTTAAGTGCATAAAGAGTTAAAGTTGTATATTGTGAAATCAAAGCCAACAGCTTAAAAATACAAGTAACTTAAAAAGAAAACAAAAATAAAATATATAGAGGTAACTAATAAGCCAAGAGAGACAAAATGGATCAACCCCCCTCCCCCCCACACACACAATAGTAATTTCTGGACTAAAGTATGGTTCAAGTAATAAAGTACTTACCAAACAAGTGCAAGGGACCCATCTTCCCAAGTTCAAGGCTCAGAACAATAATAACAATCATAATAAATAATCATAACTTCAAACAAATACTGGAAAAGAAAACAACAGAAAAAGGAGGACAGTGGGAAACAATTCAGAAAATGGTAGATGTGAATTTAACTACATGAATAATACATCATCAAGAAGAAGCTGGAGACAATAGATTAATGTCAAACAAGATAGTCTTCAGAACAAAGAATAATTTCTAGAGATAAAGAGAAACATTAAGCCAGGTGCCAGTGCTCATGTCTATAATCCTAGTGGTAGAGCACTACTCTTGAGCAAAAAAACTCAGGTCAGCTCCTAGGCCCTGAATTCAAGGTCCAGGTCTTTCTCTCACTCAAAAACAGAGAAAGAAAGAGACCAGGAGAACAAGGAAGAAGGGAAGGAGGTATGAAGTGAAGGGAAGGGAAAAGGGAGGGGAGGAAAGGAGGCAGGGAGGTAGAGAGAAATCTAAATGTATTTTTTAACAAATCTTTAAAAATACATATGAAGGGGGCTGGGAATGTGGCTTAGCAGTAGAGTGCTTGCCTAGCATGCACAAAACCTTGGGTTTGATTCCTCAGTACCACATACACAGAAAATGCTGGAAGTGGCACTGTGGCTCAAGTGTAGAGTGCTAGCCTTGATTGAGCAAAGGAAGCTCAGGGACCGTGCCCAGGCCCTGATTTCAAGCCCCAGAACTGGCAAAAAAAAAAATTTTTTTTTAAATACATATAGAGAAAACAAAGAAAAATAGACAAAATCTACTACTGTCTATGGAAACTTCAAAAATGTTCTTTTGGTATTTGATAAAACAAGTACAAAAAAAGGAAGGACCTGCAATAACAGAGAAATTCCATTGATAGAATATTCCAACCAGAAGAATCAGAATATTTAGTGTGCAAAATAGGCCATATTTTAGATTATTAAAACAAATCTGTAAATACAAAAGGCTTAAGAGCATACAAATATACTCTCTGAGCACATTAGAACTAAATAAATAATCAAGAGTAAAAAGACATTTGGAAATTTTCCAATGATTTGGAAACTAAGCAAGAAGTTTCTTGATAACCCTTGAGCTAAAAAGTCATATGAGAAATTAGTAAAGATTTGGAATGTAATCTAAAAATGCAACATTTCAAAATTTGTAGGATGCAGCTAAATCAGTAGTTGGAGGGGAAAGTATAGCATTAAATGCTTGAATTTCAAAAAGAAGAGACTGATCAGTAAATTTCTATATAATAAACTAAGAAAAGATGTCTGAGTGAAATCCAAATGAGAAAGAAGAAGAAATGATAAAGAACAGAAACCAGTGAGGTAGAACATAGAAAATTCATGAAAATAAAAACTAGTTATTTGAAAATTTCAATCAAGTTTATAAACATATAGCCAGATCTAATAAAAGAAAAAAGGTTAGGGGAAAAAAAACCTCAGTGGTAGAGAGCTGCCTTAGCCTATACCCTGAGTTTGATCCATATCACCAGGAAAAAAAAAGGTATAACAATATCAACACTAATTATCACTATAGGTTAAATATAAAAATTATAATTAGGCCAACAAATTTGATGACTTCTTTAAAACCATTGCACATACTAGCCATGAGCAGGTGGAAATTGAGATTGAAAAGTAATAACATTTACAAGCCCATTATAAAACAGAAAATTCTCAGGAATAACTCCGGCAAAGTATGTACAAGTTATATATGTTGAATATTAAGACACCACTGGGAGAAATGATAACGCTTAGGAAATGGAGAGATAAATCCTACTATGGTTCAGAAATATTGATACTGATGTTCTATAGATTCAACACAATCCTACAGAAAATCCCAGCAGGCTTTATGTACAAATTGAAAAGCAGATTCTAAAATAAACAGAAACTTAAAATATGAAGATAACAAAACAAATTTTAAAAAGAACTAAGAGAATGCATCTTGTATCTAAGACAACCTAATTTTGGCTTAACAACAAAACAGAGTCAACAGTTCAAATACAGATGACCCTCGCAGGTGTAGTTCATTGGTTTTCAACAGATGTCAGAATAACCGGAGGTTTGGATTTTCAACAGTGGTGCTAGAATCAGTCACCAAAATCCATTCACTTTCCAATAGAAAGACAAAACTTTTTGTCTTAAGTGAAAAAGTTCAGGGATAGCACCCAGGCCCTGAGTTCAAGCCCCAATACCAGCACACACACACACACACACACACACACACACACACACACACACACACATACACACACACACCCCTCAAATATTTGTCCTTACTAAGTGGATAAACAAATTCGGATATAACTGGACCACTGGGCATTATTCAACAATAAGAACAAGGGAGCTGATAGACACACATGAATGAGTCTCAAAGCACTGTGCAAAGGGGGGCAAGAAGCAGACACTAAAGCCTCCTCCTGTACCACCCCATTCGGAGGAGCGTTTAGAAAAGGCCAGAACTCCAGGGCCAGAAGTGCAGGGGAAATCACCTCAGTGATAGGATGGTCCAGTCGCTTGGCAACTGAAATCACCCGTTGGGATGCACTGAACCCTTTGGCTTTTCCAACTTTGTATGATCTCCAAGTAGCTGCGCACAGGGGTTTTAAAGTCCACGTGTCCGTGTATGGGTGCAATGCGTCTTGATCAGTGCCCCCCCCCTTCCCATCCCTCTCCCCCATCTCTCCCAGCAGACTCAGCCCCTCACTTCCAAATACAGACGCTGAGTTTCCTTCCATGCATCAGACAGCTCACAGGCTCTCCTGCAGAGCTGACTGAGCTGGGTGTGGAGGCCGTGGCACTAGCAGCAGTGTTGGGGTGACAGGATAGTGAGGGGAAGGCCGTCCATTGCTCCTTCCTCTGGGAACTGAGGGCTCCCTCTTCACAGGGCGTTTGCCTTGGAGTCCCTAGTCAGAACATGGAATGGAAGCACGTGATTGGCAGGGCCCAGGTCAGGCGGCATTCCTCAGCTATGGGGATCCTGGAAAAGAGGGCAGCCAGCCAGGTCAGCCTGCACTGTTGGGGGGCGGGGGGAACTCTTGTCCTCAGGAGGGAACTCCTGCCACACAGCCCCCCACCCCACAACCCTTAGGTATTTAGCCATTTTTATGTGACAGATAACTTCTGTAAGCAGCACTGTAGAAAGAGAATTGTTCACTGAAAAGTCAATGGAAAGAAAGGGAGCAGCCTCTAGAAGAGGGAGCCCCCCCAAACACCCCCCCAAACCCCACCTCCCTCCCCTTCTGACAGCATAGCCCGGGGTGGGACCTGCGGAGTGCTGATTGCCTCCAGACAAGACACAGCACAGGGCACAGACCGGCAGAAAGGCTTCATGACAGCTCACACGCCAAAGGAAAGTGCTGATTAAAAAATACAAAGATGGGCTGGGGATATAGCCTCGTGGCAAGAGTGCCTGCCTCGGATACACGAGGCCCTAGGTTCGATTCCCCAGCACCACATATACAGAAAAGGCCAGAAGTGGCGCTGTGGCTCAAGTGGCAGAGTGCTAGCCTTGAGCGGGAAGAAGCCAGGGACAGTGCTCAGGCCCTGAGTCCAAGGCCCAGGACTGGCCAAAAAAAAAAAAAAAAAAAAATACAAAGACCCCGCATTGCAGGCAGATACAGTAAAAGTTCGGGAGAGATGATTCTAAAAGTAGCAGGATTAAACTAAATAAAAATAATAACAAAATTTAAATATATATATATATATGGTCCCCAGTCAACAAATGCTATGTCAATTGTGGCCTTAGTGTAAATAGTGCTAAGTCAAGTGCTCTTGAGTAGAAAAATCGCCAAGATTTTTATCCAAGGCCTGAATTTAATTTGTTTTAAAACAAGGCATAAAAGTTACCAAGATTAAATTAACTCTTAAAATGGCACACAGGTTTTAAAGCTATCTGCTTTTTCTTCCTAGGTCTCTGAATTCTTGCCATGACCCTTTTTGTTGTTTTGTTTTTTTTTGTTTTCTTGCCTATCCTGGAGCTTGAACTCAGGGCCTGGGCACCGTCCGTGAGCTTCTTTTTGCTCAAGGCTAGCACTCTACCACTTGAGCCACGATGCTACTTCTGGCCTTTTCTCTGTGTGTGGTACTGAGGAATCGAACCCAGGCCTTTTTGCATGCTAGGCAAGCACTCTATCCACTAAGCCACCTTCCATGACCTTTGTACATCAACTATTTCAGTTATTTTACCAGAAACACTCAACATACTTGTCTTTCAGATATGTCAATCAATCATGTCCAAACAGACAGTGAGTTAGCAGACTACTAAGTTGAAAACAAGCCAACCCTAGCCAATAGAACTTGTACTTCAGATATGGTGTAACTGAAAACTAACAAATCTGTAATTCTAAAAAGGCAGTCTCGATGTGCGAAGAGCAGAAACAAATCACACGTGAGAGTAGCAGAAATTCTCACGGAGCTCATTCCACTCTTGCCCTCTCCTTCACCCTGGAAGGTCAGCAATGCATCCAATGTGAATAGAACTGTGACAATAGCTCCTTCGAGCTCCCTGACTGTGACTACGAGAATGGCCACTGTACATTCGGTGTTGTGAAATGTGCACAGGCGGACTCATTCTCTCTCCTGCTTTGGATTGTCCCCAGTTGTCACACTACTCTTGCAAATAAGATTTTCACCCCTGACCCACTTAGCATTCATTTTTCTCCTTTTCAAATTTAGCGAATTCTCATCTGTCCTAAGTCATCATAAAATGCTTCCAAATCAGCGATAAGACACAATCATCACAATTCCAGCAACCACACCAGCTACACTCATCATGACATCTGGACCAGTACAACAGTCTGGAGTCGCTACCACATGAACCACACAGCCTTGTGGTTTCCGTGGCCTGCGTTAGGTGGCGTTGGTCAACATCCTTACCGCATCCTGGGGTCAACCTGGACAGGCTGGGCAACTTGGCCCGACTCTCTCCCTTGGTCCGGTTGAAATGTGAACATTGCTGGGCCCGTGTCCTTCTTTTCTCCTTTATTGAAGGATCTGCACTGAGTGCTCTTTCTCCACAGGATGCATCACGGTTGAACATGCCGCCCTTATGCAACATGGCAGAGTAAACGTCATTTGGATCACCCCTCTTCTGACCCCCCCCCCCCCCCCGCTGCTCACAGACGTGCTTTCCATTGCTGCCGCAGACATCTGAGCTGTTGGTGTCCCTCCGTTAGCGTCACCTGTACTGCGTTCACAATGGCAGCCCTCGTGGCCTTGCTACACCGACAAGCTCCACACTCCGATGCTCGCTTTCCTTCATGACCGCTGGGCCTCTCCGGAACGCTTTGGCTTTGGCATCTACATCCACGGATGAAATGAAGAAAAATCTCTACCTCTTCAACGAACCCCAGAGGCTTCGTTCTAGTGATTCCAGAATGCATACTGGCTTCAGAATCCTCATCTGAACATCCATTTGAAGTGATGCTCCTTTTGAATTGAACCTCAGCTCCAGTGGAGTTGTTGGAGCACTTTCTTCCATTTCCTCCCCTTCCAGCCCCCCATTCTTGCAGTAGGAGTTGTGATTTATGGTCACACCTTCTGACACTTTCCTGTGTTCCAAAATGACTTCTGAGGAAAGGGACAGAAAGGTTCTCACTGCTGAGTTAGAGATCACAGTTTTCAGTTCCTTATAAGCAGGTTGCAAGTCTTCAGTAACTGCAAAAACAAATCATTGGAAGATTATTTCCACCGAGTTTCTGGATAGGGTGAGAATGCAGAGATGATCACGAAAAATGGCCCATCGTGTGAACATTATTTTGCAGATGACCTCATCTATCCTTTGGTAAAATAATGTCACCAACTTTCTCATCTCCAGCGAAGCAAGGGACGGCATCCTTGGAAAAACAGCAGCAGCTGGGTGACATTCCTCCAGCCAATCAGCAATCCATGTGCTGAAACCTGCATGATAGCATCAAATACATCCTCCAGAGGGTCCACGTTTCCAGATACGCACTGTGTACCCACAAGTTCATTGACTACTTCGCCTTTATCAGTGAGACGGAGCACATTTTTGTAGCTGAATGCGCTGGTGCAGTTCTGTTCACGTGTGCAAATTTTTGAGCTTTGCTGGTGTTGTAGTAATAGAAGATATCAGTTTTCTCCACAAATGAGCCAAACCCTTGGCTCTACCAGGGCCATTACCCTGGGCATCTCCTCTGCCCATAATCCACCTTCTCAGGCACACTGCCTCTCCCTGAGAGAGCTTTTAAGTTTTTTCTCAGTTCTCCCCAGCATAATTCTAGGCTAGGGAGGCAAGCAAAGGAGAAATGTGCCTTAGACATTGCATATCCTGACCTTCATTAAGAGCCATAGATGAATGTCCAGTGTTTGAAGAATAAAATGTGAAGTCTCTATGTGCCCCCCTCAAATCTGACCCTATTCTGTCTTCTCACCTGCCATCAGGCCGGTTCTTACCACGTAGGCACTGTCACCATGGCTCTGGCACTTAGCTCTGCCTGACACAGTCTCCTTTGCCATCAGAGGAACTCCCAGTCATTTGTCCAAGCTCCAATCCAAGAAGCCATGCCCAGATCCTTGCAAAGCAGGAACCAAGTTCTTCTTTATGCTATCCCACTATAGCATTTAGTAGAAATGAAAGTAAAAAATGCATGATAAATGAGAATTTCTTCTCTAATATCAAAGCTGCACCTTTCAAAAACTAAGATAAACCATAAAAATAAATAGCTACTCAGGAGGCTGAGATCTGAGGATCATGGTTCAAAGCCAACCCAGGTAGGAAAGTCTGTGAGACTCTTATTTCTAATAAACTACCATAAGTGGAACAGGGGGTCAAGTGGTAAGGTGCTAGCCTTGAGCAAAAGAAGCTCAGGGATAGCACCCATGCCCTGAGTTCAAGCCACAGGACTGGCACAAAAATAAATAAAAATTGTACTCATACAGTAAAAATCTGTAACAAAAAGACATGCTTGGATGAATATGGCTATAGCTCTAACTCCTCAGTAGATTGGGGCAGGGGATTGCTTAAGCCTACAAGTTCAAGACTAGCTTGGGCAGCATAGTAAGTCCTCACCTAAAAGAAAAGAGAAGGAGAGGGAAAGAAAGGGAAGATGGAGAAAGGGAAGGAAGAAAACAGAAAGGAAAGGAAAGAGAAAGAAAAAAATGTAGGTGTTTTCTAAAATGTCTGAATCAACAAATGACCTTGGCCTTATTCTTCACTGCACCTGAAGGTTTTCTCTAGGCAAATGGGAAAAATTAAGACCTATCTGCAAACTCCTACAAAGCCAATAAACACAGGAAAATGAAACACCCCCAGATCCCAAAGGGGCCAAAGACCAGGTCTGAGTTGAGATGGGAACATGTCATGTAGCTGAAATTTGTTGTGAAATGCCTCCACTAATAAACCAGCAAAGTCAACAGTGAGATCGGTCAACCAAAATTACTCCCTGCAGAATCAACAAATGAAATCCAGCTAATGGCGACCGCAAATCTGAAACTCAAATAGTTGCTTTGGTCTTCTACATGGAACGTGGAAGGCAGAGCCATCCTGAGGAAACAGTGAGCAGACCACACTGCCTACCCCGGCCCCCGGTCCTCACTGTCACTGGTGCCCGGTGCTAGGTGAGGATTCACTGATCAACGCCACGGAACCTTGACCTCAAGCCTGCCTTGACTTCAAGGCTAATGCTCCCCTAAGTATCTGGGCGCTCCTCTCTCTACAAAGATCCCTTTATAATCATTTATTCTGCCTTCTTGTTTAAGATGGCCATGTGCCCTTTGCTCTCTTTCATCTTTGCTTTTCTTTCTATATTAGCCTTCTGGGCACATAAGGTCCTTGTGTTTCTTGCTTGTGGATGGACCCATCTCAGGCTTCATTGTTCAGGCTTCTCGAACGTCTGTGTGAGGGATAACACACCCAACACCCAACAAATGCTGTGGGCTGCTCTTCTCCTGGGGAAACTCCTGACACGCCAGTCGCAATGACAAGCCACGCAAAGCCACCTCTCCGTTTCTTCTCCAGAGCTGAGTGTTTTCTTGTCCTGACATAGAAGAGGCACAGGATTCCCAGAGCCAGTGCCGAATTCGACTCTCTGGAATTGTCAGAGCTATTCAGCTGTTTTCTGCAGGTTTAAGATGGGGGACCTTCTCCATCTCAAGTGTTCATCGGAGGCTAGAAGGCCTGCCCTTGCCTCCTCTAAAATCCTAGCAAAAGCCCACAACACCTGCCACAGTTGAAAGTCAAGAAGGCTAAAGGAGAGAAGAAAAAAAAACTGCCAGGCCAAATTCAACAAGACCGTCCACCATCTAGTGGGTATTCTCCATGGAAAGAAATGCAGAAAAGCAGGAGCTGTAAACAAGCTCCTGCGTGCACACACACACACACACACACACACACACACACGCACACACACATGCACGCACACACACACACACACGCACACACACACGTTCGGCATAGTTTGAAGAAATCGTGGCTGGCACGCAGGGGCCAGAGGCAGAGGCCAGAAGCCTCCGTGACCCGACAAGACCCTGACCCTGCTCCCACTCAGGACGAAAGGCTCCAGGGGCTATTGGCTGGCTAGCCCACCTGTCCAGCTCACGGGGCTGGCGAACACCTCCAGGGTAGGAGAACCGATCCAACACCCCCCCCCCCGCCCCAACCCATTCCTAAGAACTTTCCAAGCAGAACACGAAAGGGGCAAAAAAAAAAAAAATCCACAAGAGACAAAGGCTGAAGTGATTGGCAAAGGCAAATCCCAAGAGAGAGCGCTGCTTCTCAACCAGCCTCTTGTAGGCTTGGGACACATACCCTGCTCATTCTGTACCCAGAGAGAAAAACGTCTCCTAACCTTAGCAAAAAAAGTTACGTAAACAACACTATCCCCTTTGTTGATTTCTTTTTCTTTTTTTCCCCCCAAGGATTGTTTTTGAAAATAGATAATTTTACTGATCCAGGAGCCAAGAACTGTTGCTCTGTCTCAAGGAGCAGTTGTCTGTGCTTTTTGGCAGGACTCTTTGTTGACCTAGGATTCTGTGTGTTTGCTGGAACAGCACACTGAGTGGGGACGGGAGATGGAAGCACCTGAGCGGGCCTGTTGGGGTGACAGATGGCCGGCTGGCAGGGGCAGCAGCCCCTGTGTCCCCTTGCTCCCTTCTTCTCAAGCTCCCCCGAATGTGGATCCCGAGATGCATGTCATGTACCAAATCATTAGAACCGTAGAAATCAGTCCCAGGAAAGATCCACTCAACCCGCCAGTTCTCAGGCTCAGAAGGCAAGAGGAAAGAAGAGAGGAAAGCTAAACCCCCAGTCAGAACACACAAAAGGGGGCTGGGAAGGTGGCCTAGGGGGAGCGTGCTTGCCTAGCATGCGTGAAGCCCTGGGTTCAGTTCCTCAGCACCACATACACAGAAAAAGCCAAAAGTGGTGCTGTGGCTCAAGTGGCAGAGTGCTAGCCTTGAGCAAAAAGAAGCCAGGGACAGTGCTTAGGTCCTGAGTTCAAGTCGCAGGACTAGGGGGAAAAAAAACCTCAATAAGAGCCTGTGCATCAGTGGCTCGGGCCATGTTAAACTTGCTCCAGCAATGACAGTTCAGTCCAGGCTGAATACACCATGCGACGTGTCTCCAACTCCCAGCAGAAGGGAAAGCTGGAGGCATGGCTTAAGTGGCAGAGAGCCAGCTAAGCAAGCCAACCAAGTCCAAGGCCCCAAATTCAAACTGGCACACACACATTCACACACATGTGCACACACACACACGATAGAAATAATAGCCCCTAAGCAATTAGCTAATAAAGTGACATGTCAGAGAAGAAAACAAAGACATCACAAGAGAACATTAGTTTCAATCATGCACAATCCACAGCAATCAGATTACTTCTCCTTCTAATAGTCCCTCCTTAATCTTCAAGATGTTTCCAGATGTTCCAATTAACCCAGAGGAAATAGTTAAGAATCAACACTGCTCTGAAGTTTAGTTACATTATATAAAGCAATAGTATACAACCTAGTGGGAAGGAAACTTGGACAATGCATAAAGCTTAATACTTTTGTGTAAATCTGCTTAAATTACAAGCACAGAAACTTCTACAAATGTATATTCTCTAACTCAAAGTAACACAACAAGCAGCTTTAAAAGACAGGATCAAACCTAAACTTCCTTCACAGAAGAATGCATCCCACGGATGTTCTTTTGAGATAGCTATCTGACAAACAAAAAAGAAGAAATTCTGTTAGCCCGCAAGCCTGTGCTGGTTGAGTTTCCTTCTCTTTAATTATGGCCACTCAGAATAGTAATTTTGATATTAAATGTCCTTCCCCAACGAAAGGATAAAAAGCAAATCTTTGAGAAATTATATGCGGCATGCGACACCAGTTGTTTTCAAACCCACATTTACAATGCTCCATTTGGTATGCAATGCCACCTCTAACGGATTAAATCTGCCAGGCTCTGGTGGCTCATGGCCTGTAATCCTAGCTACTCAGGAGGCTGAGATCGGAGGATCAGGGTTTGAAGCCAGCTCAGACAGGAAAGTCTGTGAGATGCTTTATCTCCAAGAAACCACTCAAATGCCAGCAGTGCAGCTGTGGCTCTCAAGTGGTAGAGCACTATCCTTGAGTGAAAAAGCTAAGAGACAGTGCCAGGCTCTGAGTTCAAGTCCAATATCAGCATAAAAAAGGGGGTAGTGGAGGATTGAATACTTCTTCTCAATATAGGAACATCCAGTGTAGACTCTTCTGATCCCAGTACCCAGCACAGGGCCTGGTGTGTGCACGCTCGCTCTGTCTCTTTGTCTCTGTCTCTGTCTCTGTCTCTGTCTCTGTCTCTCTGTCTCTGTCTCTGTCTCTGTCTCTCTCTCTCTCTCTCTCTCTCTCTCTCTCTCTCTCTCTCTCTCTCAATGTAAGTCATGGAGCTTGGGCTCAGGGCCTGGACGCTGTCCCTAAGCTCCTTTTGCTCAAGGTTAGCACTTTCCCACTTTGAGCCACAGCACCGCTTCTGGTTTTCTGGTGGTTAATCGGAGGGAAGAGTCCCACACAGCCTTTCCCTACTGGGCTGGCTTTGAACCACAATCCTCAGACCTCAGCCTCCTGAGTAGCTAGGATTAGAGGCGTGGGCCACCAGTGCCCAGGTAGGGCCTGGCTCTTGATGGGACTGGATAGACTGTAGAACACTCCACGTTGCCAGCCCTTTCTAAACCAGGCCCTCCCTGCAACCACTAATCCAGCCCAGTAATGTTCCGACGGTGCAGGAGGGGTGGAATGATTTCAGTGGGCACCCCAGGCTTTAAAGAATGCGCTGACGGGCTGTACTTGTTAATTTCCAAAATCACAATTCTTTGCTTCGTTTGGAGCTGAGAATCAGCTTGGACACAAGGGAGGGGGCAGCGCTGCCCGTCAGCCCGCCCTGCGCCCCGGCTGTTTTGCTTGGACGCCCATGACACACGGCGAGATGTCTTATCAGCGGCCAGGTGTGGGCAGCGGGCCCAGCCACTTCAAACAGGGAAGCAGGCGAGGGAGGGCGGCCCTGGGCACGGAACCGCCTGCTGGGGCGCCAGGCTCTGCGGATACAATTCCCAACTGTTCCCCTCCACCTGCACGGCCACTGTTGCCTGTGATTGCTCAAGAGTCTGCCTGCACGCTCCAAGGACCACGTATGCTTGTCGCCATGGAGGAAATCGCTAGACACAAAGAGGCTGCACTGCTTCCTTCTTACTAAGTGAGACTGACGCCGGGTGCTGTTTCAACCCCTATTGTCCACGTTACCCTCCAGCCTCCAGGGATGTGGAGTTTCACGGCGCTTCGGCTGCTCTGAAATCACCCACCTCTCCCTCTCTTTCCTAGGGTCCAAGAGGAAGGTTTCTCCCTCTATCGCTTCCACAGTTAGTGTTTGGAGAAATGACCATGAAGACAAATATGTAGAGCTCCTCTCAAGATCTGACGACTGAGGGTCAAAGAGGGCCCAGGCAGAAAAGTCACAGAGACCATTATTACCTCCAATCAACCAGCAAAAAGCCAGAAGTGGAGCCACGGCTCAACTGGTAGAGCTCCAACCTTAAGTTGAAAAGACAATGAAGAACGCAAAGCCCTGAGCGCAAGCCCCACTGCAACAGGTATACCTTCTCTCTCTCTATAGATACAGATACATCTGCACGTATATATATATATATATATGTGAGTGTGTGTGTGTGTGTGTGTGTGTGTGTGTGTGTGTGTGTGTGACCATCTTGTTTCGGTCCTTGTCTTCTCCGATCCTGAAGCTGCGGCACTGTTCCCCCCACAATTGTTCTCCTGAACACCTTGTATGTGGATGCACCTCTCATACAGAGCGCACCATTTCCACGGGTCTTTGTCCCTGCAGCTTCAAAATGTATGATCAGCCTTCTGAAACTGAGCGATACAGTATTCCTTAGTATGTCGACAGGATCTGTGTTTGGAAGGGAGATATCGTACTGCATTGTTAAAGCATGTAGTATTGCATTGAAAATACATTGAGCATCTTTAAGTAGTTGCACAAAGCAGTTGTCATCCCACAGAGCAATCTGTGAATCCAACGCCTCGTGATCAATGTCACCCTGCCAACATTCTCTCTCCCACCTCTCCCAACCCTCCCCTGCTCTCACTTTTGTCCATATAGTATTGCATTTTGAGTTGATGGTTCCTGTCTGTGCATTAAATGCTCATCAGAGACCGGAAGTCATGCTCCTTTCCTCTCTAAGATCCCAGGAAAACATTTGCTCCATGAGTTTTCAATCTCACTGGTTGAGTAACCCTGTAGCTTCAGGGTGACAAAAGAATTAGCCGATTGGAGCCTCACTCTATAACAGGGAGAGAGGGCTATGGCTGGGAATAATACCATAGCCTTGTAAAAAAAAAAAAAGTGAACACATTGTTCAGAATTCCTTCACACATCGACTCACATATTTGGGGTCACCTTCGTTGCCATACATTGTGTTAGACACCTCTAACTCTAACTGCGATGCCTTTGTCACCATAGAAATCTCCCCCACTGCTGTCTAATGGTTGGTGTGAAGGTTACAGTTGTTCCAACTGACTGTGTTATCATAGATTTTCTGGGACAAATGCTCTGCCATCTCTAGTAGGGAAATAAGTTTGATGCCGGGGCAAAGCTTTCTCCGTAGACTCCTGAGATTGTCCAGGCCTGTTGGGTCAACTACACGCAGACTGGAAGACAAGCCACCCATCCAGTCCCATTCCACGTGTCGGCTTGGTACCAAGCACTGAAGCCCTCAGGCCACCTACCGTCAGAAGAGCAGCAGCCCGTGTCGGGACTCCCCAGCAGTGCTTCTGATGATCCAGAGCTCCGTGGCGCCTCTCAACTGCCACGCGGGCCGTCTACTATCCAAAACACATGGGTCATCCAAAAAGCATGAAGCCAAATGAAGAAGGCCAGCATTCCCTTTGAAAGGCCAGCAGACAGCATGGCGCCGCTGACACAGAGCTGGGGACCAACAGCAGCTCCCATCAGTCAGTGGGCACGACATGTTAACCTCTCTCAGCGCAGGGTACAACGTGGACCCGCCCACCCGCCACATCTGACTTTTCCTCCCTTCTCGAGTGTGACCTTCCAGCACTTCCAACTATGAAATACCTGGGCACTCAAGTCCTGGGATGTGGCTGATCTACCAAGACCTGAGTCTTAATTTAGGACAATCCCACAGCTTGAATAACCACACATTACGATACATACTCTTTCTCTCAGACAGACAGACAGACAGATCGATCTCACCACCTTCTAGGGTAACTGCCTGGGAAAGGGCATGAAGAAACTTTCTGGGTGGTAGTTACAGAAATAAGATACACACATGCTAACGAACCCAGCACTGGGTTTACATTAGTGCTTTCTTACCAGGAGTTTCGAGGTTTAAGTTGAGCTCCTTTTTTTCTTTCTTTTTTGCCAGTCCTGGAGCTTGAACTCAGGGCCTGAGCACTGTCCCTGGCTTCTTTTTGTCACTTGAGCCACAGCACCACTTCTGGCCGTTTTCTATATATGTGGTGCTGAGGAATCGAACCCAGGGCTTCATGCATGCTAAGCAAGCACTCTACCACTAAGCCACCTTCCCAGCCCTTTGAGAAGATGTTTACTAGCTTGTATTCATTGTATAAGGGCTTTCACTGGGACATTTTCATCCATGCATGCAATGTACCCCCATCAACCTCACCCCTCCATCCCTCTCCCTCAGACACCCTCTCCCCATTGTAAAACAACTCCCACGAATGCTACTGCTCTCTTTCCATTCCGGCATATAAAGTATTTCAACCATATTTACCCTCATTCACCCTCCCATGTCCTGCACCAACAGAGAGTCTGTTTTATTTTCCTGCCATTGTTTTCTCTTTTAATGTATATTAATTATACAAAGGGCTCGAGCACCCCCGGTATTCACCACATAGGTATATATTATAATCTAGTCAACTTAACGCCCTGTTGTTCTTTCTCCCCATCCTCCCTCCCCCACTTGTGTTCACCAGCTTTCAGTGATATCCCTTCTACCATCTCCATACAGACATCTCCATGTGTTTCCATATGATTCCTCCCCTAGCACTCTCTCTCCCTCTTCCTTCATCTCCTTCATTCCCCCAAGCAGTGCCATAACGAGAATCATATCTCCATCCATCCGTCTGTCCACCCACCCACCCATCCATCCATCCATCCGTCGTAGGCTTAGATTCTACAAATGAGTGAAAACACACATACACCAAAAATAACAGCAATATCAACACCTAGTGAAAAAGGACAAGGTTGCGTGTTCCCTTTGGGCTCATCCAACTCATCCATCCCCACGTCCCAGCTGGAAGATGGCACATCCCCTGCCCAGAGCAGGACAAAATGCTGCCAGCCATGTACCGGCTCATGTCACACAAAGCCCTCGCACGACCACGGCTTCTGGGAGAATGGGAAGAGGAGCTACCGCCATGGGAAACCATCAGAGCGGAGGAAGGCAGCCTGTAGAAGATGTGTTTGCTAGGTGATGGGGTTTTTCATTAACCACCCTGAGGCACCTGCTTCTCTTCATCTGGAAATGATTTTTTAAGCATCAGAAGTATGTTTTAGGCATACAGTTTCGTAGCATTAAGTACACATTGCTGTGTATTCATCCACAGAAACCCTGAAATTCTGTACCCATTATATAACTCCTCCTTCCCTCCCTCCTGCCCATTACAAACATCACTCTGTTGTCCTTTTTTTATGCTTTTTATGGCTCTGGCTATCACATTGATGTGGAACCCTACAGTGTTTATCCTTGGACAACTGGCTTATTTCACTTAGCATAATGTCCTCAAGCTAAAGGATTATTTTTAAGAAGGCATTTAACAAGTATTAGCTAAGGGTGCTGACCAGCTGTTTTCCATCTTCCATAAGAACAAAGAAAACACAAGAAAAGGAGTTTAAATTACAAGGGTAGAAAGAGCTGTCGTGCTGGAATAGAAGCTCTTTTAAAGAAACAACTTGGGCCTTTTATTTAGCACCTACCAAAATGCTTCCAACAGGGGTGGATTAGCACGGTAACCTTTCCTCATGCAGGCTTTACAATGAATGATGCCCGTCAACGGGCCCTCGTGGCGCTTCTGATTGGAATAATGTGGACGCTGCTAAAGAAATGGAACATATCATCCGTTTCCGGAAAAAGGAAGAAAAAAAAACCCATACGATTTACTCCTGGCAACAATTAGCTTTATTCCTTAGTAATTAATATGTGCCGTTATTCCCATAGACCAACAACTGTAAGCAGCATGCAACTCAAGCATCAACTCTCACGCACTATGAGAAGCTGCCTAAAACCCCGTGGTAATTTGAATCCACGCCTGAGCACAGAAAAGAGCCCATAATTATTGTCTGCCATGAGTCAAGCGGGTAAGAGAGCCATGATCTTGCCATTCCTACGAAAGCTGGCGTTCAGACTTCACTCTGCAGTATCAAATGCTAAGCATGGATGGACCACTTATAGTGAGCCTTTCTCTCCAGACAAGGGGAGTACCACAGCAACGGCCAGTACTGTACACCAGTACTGTACACCTACTGTACACCGGCATGCTCACGCTAAGTATGTAAATATATGATATACATCACATATAGTAATATATATATAGCATATAATAACACTAAAAGCCAGAAGGCACTGTGGCTCATGGCAGAGGGCTAGCCTTGAGCAAAAAGAAGCCAGCGACAGTGCTCAGGCCCTGAGTCCAAGGCCCAGGACTGGCCAAAAAACAAAAAATCCAACCACAACTCCCAGTGGAGGGCCTCCGGCTACAAGGCTGCTTCCCCTCACTGGTCCTTCAGAGGAAAAGAGGTTTCCAGTCTCTTGCTGTGCAACCTGGGCAGTCCTTTACATACACCAGCCTGAAAGCGTTCCATCACTAATTACCCAGTTCAACACTCTTTGAGACCCTCTTGTTTTCCTTGGTCTATCGTCTGCCCCAACCTGTCCTCCCAATTCTCCCCCTAACCCCCTGTGACATTCATCCCTATCTTCCTCCTGCTTCTGCCTCTTGCCCGTCTGTCTGCCTCTTCCAGTATAAATGGCGGTCTCCCCACCGGTCCTCCCTCCTTTGACCACAGGACCGTTCTCAGCATTCTCGCCCACAAGCATGGCTCAGGTGCCTCCTGTTCTGATCGTGAGAAGCTGCCCCAGCCAGAAGCTCAGGCCTCGCCCCAGAGTCCTGCCTGCGCCCCTATTCTCACCTTCTTGTCACTCTTCCCTAGCCTTCCTCCTTGCTCTTGTCTGTGATTTTCTCTTCTCTCCAGCCCCGCGCAGCTTCCTAGCTTTGGCTTTTGTTATTTCACATCTAGGCAACTGCAAGAGACCCTGAATGGATGTTTCTGCCTCTGTGGCCCGTGCGTGCGATGATCCCCAGCCCCACACATCTGCTCTTGTTACTTCCTGCATCGTGATTTCTTTCGTGCTGCCCACAGCCTGTCCATACTAAAGACTACAGCACCCAGATCAGGGCCTTGCTCTTTATGGTCTCCAAGAATGTGTCCAGGAACACAGAGGGAGATGTAAAATGACAAAGATTTAGTGAAGTGTGTGTGTGTGTGTGTGTGTGTGTGTGTGTGTGTGTGTGTATGTGTGTGCCAGGACAGGGCTTGAATTCAGATCTTTGTGCTTCATTTGGCTTTTTTTTTTTTAACAAAAGGTAGGCACTCTACCACTTGAGCCACACCACCACTTCCAGCTTTTTGCTGGTTAGCTGGAGAGAAAGGTCTTTTGTGTCTGGGGTAGTTTCAAACCTGGATCCTCAGATCTTAGCCTTCTGGGTAGCCAGAATTGCTGGTACCTGGCAACATTTTTGTTGTTGTTAAAAAGACATTAGGCCGGGGCTGGGGATATGGCCTAGTGGCAAGAGAAGCAGCCTTGTATACACGAGGCCCTGGGTTCAATTCCCCAGCACCACATATACAGAAAATGGCCAGAAGTGGCGCTGTGGCTCAAGTGGCAGAGTGCTAGCCTTGAGCAAAAAGAAGCCAGGGACAGTGCTCAGACCGTGAGTCCAAGCCCCAGGACTGGCCAAAAAAAAAAAAAAAAAAAAAAAAAAGACATTAGGCCGGGCACCAGTGCCTCCCCGCTGTCATGCTAGCTACTCAGGAGGCTGAGATCTGAGGATCAGGGTTTGAAGCCAGAAGTGTAGCTGTGGCCCAAATGGTAAAGCGCCAGTCTTGAGCACAAAAGCTCAGAGACCCCGACTCAAGACCAGAAAAAAAAAAGTCAGCTGTAATAAGCTTTTCGTAGAAACCAGATCTAAAATCAATTCACCTTAGTTTCCCTGTAAGTAGCTAACTAGCATCACTTTATGCCTTCTTTCGCTGTAAGAGAAATAACAAAAGCACATGAGAGCTTACTGTGATTGAAATAGAAGATGCAATTCATAGAATCATTTACATCAATATTTCTGTGATCTCTGATTTTTTTTAAAAAGTAATGAAGGGCTGGGGATATGGCCTAGTGGCAAGAGTGCTTGCCTCCTATACATGAGGCCCTGGGTTCGATTCCCCAGCACCACATATACAGAAAATGGCCAGAAGCGGCGCTGTGGCTCAAGTGGTAGAGTGCTAGCCTTGAGCGGGAAGAGGCCAGGGACAGTGCTCAGGCCCAGAGTCCAAGCCCAGGACTGGCCAAAAAAAAAAGTAATGAAAATAAATTGTTTTTAAAGATGATTCTAAAATTCCCTCCTATCTTGTTTACCGGTCTCAAAGATGCCCTCTAAGCAATAAAAAACTAAAGAAATTTTAAAGGAAAAAGACAAATAATATCTGCAAAATCAATCAGTTGACGTACGCAGGGTAGTGAGAAGCCAGGTTCTCTTGTAAAGCATCTGTGTGAGGAAAAGAAGCCACATCCTCTGTGTCCATTTACAAGGTACGATGGAGACAAGGCTCCCCCAAGAATCTCCCCTTCCAACCCTGGGGAGCAGTAAAACTGAAGCCTGGAAGCCAAATCCAGCCAACACCTGGTTTTGTAAATAAAGTTTTATTAGAACACAACCACACCCATCTGTTCATTGCCAACACTGTTTTGACACTACAATTGTAAAGTTGGCTTGTTGAAAGACAGACTCTGACTCAAAAAGCTAAAAGTATTTATGGTTCAGCTTCTTACAAAAGTATTTGTGGATCCTGTCCACACAAGTAGAACACTTGTCTTACACTCGCTCAGCAAGCACTCTGCCATTTGAGCCATACCCACAACACTTTTGACTTAAGTTATTTTTCAGATAGGGTCTCCGGCTTCTATTCAGGGCACAGTCCTAACTACCTACACTTCCCAAGTGGGATGACAGGGGTAACCCACCACACATAGTCTAGAAGTCTTTTTTTTTTAATTATTTAATAATGACCATGGGGGCTGGGGATATAGCCTAGTGGCAAGAGTGCCTGCCTCGGATACACGAGGCCCTAGATTCGATTCCCCAGCACCACATATACAAAAAATGGCCAGAAGCGGTGCTGTGGCTCAGGTGGCGGAGTGCTAGCCTTGAGCGGGAAGAAGCCAGGGACAGTGCTCAGGCCCTGAGTACAAGGCCCAGGACTGGCCAAAAAAAAAAAAATAATAATAATGACCATGGAAGCCAGATCCTAGTGGTTTATGCCTGTGATTACTACTAATTGCTATTCAGGAGGCTGAGAATCATAGTTCATAGCCAGTCCACATAGACAAATCCATGAAACTCTTATCTCTAATAAACCAGTAAAAAGTCAGAACTGAAGGCATGGCCCAAGTGGTAGAATCCCAACCATGAGGGAGAAAAGCCAACCAAGAGTTCAAAGCCCTATTGGCCAAAAAGCAATGTACTCTTTATCTGACTTATGTAATTGTAGCCCTCTGTACATCATCTTTATAATAACAATAAAAAATGTTTAACCAGTGCAAATCCATGATTTCAAAGCCAAGTATTGGCACAAAATAGAGGTAGTAGTAGTAGCAGCAGTAACAGTAATAATAACCAAAAGAGTGGCTTTTAGGGGCTGGGAATATGGCCTAGGGGTAGAGTGCCTGCCTTGCATACATGAAGCCCTGGATTCAATTCCTCAGCACCACATATATAGAAAAAGACAGAAGTAGCGCTGTGGCTCAAGTGGCAGAGTGCTAGCCTTGA
Source organism: Perognathus longimembris pacificus (assembly GCF_023159225.1). Taxonomy (NCBI): domain Eukaryota; kingdom Metazoa; phylum Chordata; class Mammalia; order Rodentia; family Heteromyidae; genus Perognathus; species Perognathus longimembris. The sequence goes on from NC_063174.1 coordinate 6,530,656, forward strand.
GCAAAAAGAAGCCAGGGACAGTGCTCAGGCCTGGCAAAAAAAAAAAATGGCCTTTAATCCATGATGGGATATTTCTACAGAAAGGCACATGTTTTTCTGAATTAGGTACAAATTTGGGTGGAGTTTCTTCTGTTTCTTGCCTTGTTCACTTCTATAATTTTAGATGACTATAAAGAATGCTGTACATAGTGATTTTGGAGATACACACACACACACACACACACACACACACACACACACACACAGAGAAAGAGAGAGAGAGAGAGTCCCAGAACCTAAAGTGATTAAAGGGACTGGTGGAGGAGTGTAACCACTGTTTACTTCTCACTGTTTTGCCTATCCTAGAAAGATCTTCAAGCCCCAGGTACCAGACTCCAAGAGCAACAAGCTAATGGGCCATTTGCAGTCTGCCAGTTTGCGGTGTATATTTCACTGGAATATTGGCTCAGTCCTGGTGGCTTCACACCTGTAATTCTAGCTACTCAAGAGGCGGAAATTGCTGGGAATACGGCCTAGTGGATAGAGTGCTTGCCTCGTATACAAGAGGTGGAAATTCAGAGAATCTTCGTTTGAAGCCAGGTCAAGCAAAAAAGTCCACAAGACTCCACCTCCAAAAAGAGCAAAAAGCAGAAAGAGGCAAAAAGCAGAGCTAGCAGCACAGCTCATGTGGTAGAAATCAAGTAAGCAAGCCAAGCACGCACAAGGTGCTGAGTTCTAACCCCGGAGTTGCTCCTTTAAAAAAATCTTTTGCATGTTTTGCCACCAGAAATCACTGCGTTCTTTCTAAAATGGTTTCTCCTAAGTTTCCTAAACACTATGCTTCCCTAGTCTAAACTTTAGCAATCTCCTCAGTTTATTAAATGTCATATCACAAGCATGGTCTACAGAAGAAAAAAAGTACAAGTTGAACTTTATCAAAACTCTAAACTAGGGCTACGAATGTGGTTAGCGGTAGAGTGCTTGCCTAGCATGCACAAGGCCCTGGGTTCAATTCCTCAGCACCACATAAACAGAAAAAGCTAGAGGTGGCACAGTGGATCAAGAGGTAGAGTACTAGCCTTGACCAAAAGAAGCCAGGGACAGTGCTCAGGCCTTGAGTCCAACTCCCAGGACTGGCAAACAAACAAACAACAACAAAAACAAAACCTTCTAAAATATGTACCATTAAGAATGAAAGGATTGAAGGGCTGGAAATATGGTCTGGTGGCAAGAGTACGTGCTTCATATACATGAAGCCCTGGGTTCAATTCCTCAGTACCACATATATAGAAAAGGCCAGAAGTGGCACTGTGGCTCAAGTGGTAGAGTACTAGACTTGAGCAAAAAGAAGCCAGGGACAGTACTCAGGCCCTGAGTTCAAGGCCCAGGACTGGCAAAAAAAAAGAGAGAGAGAGAGAATGAAAGGATTGAGGGCTGGGAATGTGGCTTAGTGGTACAGTGCTTGCCTAGCATGCATGAAGCCCTGGGTTCAATTCCTCAGCACCACATACACAGAAAAAGCTGGAAGTGGTGCTGTGGCTTAAGTGATAGAGGGCTAGCCTTGAACAAAAAGCAGCTCAAGGACAGTACCCAGGCTCTGAGTTCAAGCCCCAGGACTGGCAAAAAAAAAAAAAAGAAAGAAAAGATTGAGAAATAATATCTGAAAATCCAGTATCTGATCAAATTAGTTACATAAAGTCCCATAAGTTAGTAAGTAAATAACCCACTTAATAAATTGGTAAAAAGCACTTTTTTTTGTTTATTTATCTTCTGTGCTGGTACTAGGTATTAGAAATTTAATTAACCCCACAAAACCTCATTGAAAGAAAGTGATAAATATCCCTACAGTGGAGAAACAGGTAATGTTCATGAATTGGAAAAACTAAGTGCTTTAAAGTAATAATTCAATATAATACTAAGGAAAAGTGTGTTCTGACTTATCTTGAAGGAGTATTACAAAGGAGGTGCCATTTAACAAAGCCGTTAATGAGTATGATGCATTTTGACCAGTGTCACCCCTCCAACGTCTCACCCCCCTCCAACCCACTCCCTTTCCCTGCTTCTCTTGAGTTTACGGTCTATACAATGAATTTTTGACTACATCCTCCTCCCTCCCACCTCCATTCCTCTGCCCTCTCCCTTTGGACAGGCCTCACCTTGCAAGTACTCATTTCCTAGTGCTTATTTTGGTAAGATTTCACCCAGTCTTTTTTTTTTAAAAAATTAAACTATTTGAGATCTCAATAGAGTTCATTATACTTCAGTTAACTCATTTGTAACCCGTGCTTACCATCCAGATATTTACTTCTGGATCTGTAGGCATATTCTATGTACCAAAAATGAGGGAAACCATGCAGCCTTTGTTTCTCTGGGTCTGGCTTACTTTATTTACTCAATATAATTTTTCCCGTCTTTCCATTTCCTTATGAGTGGTACAATATCATTCTTTCTAATGGATGAGTAAAATTCACACAGCTAGGTAGGTAGATAGATATGCAGAGAGACAGAGAAGAAAAAATTATATAGCTATTGGAATGATATATTATATGTTTTATATATTACATATATATAATTTTCTTGATCCTTTCATCTATTGAGGGGCATCTGGGCTAATTCCATTTCTTGGCTATGATTAATAATGCTGCAATGAACATGGTTGTGCTGGTTGCTTTACTGTAACCTTGCTTGCATTCTATTGGATAAATGCCCAGGAGTGGAATTGCTGGGTCATAGGGTACTTCTGTGTTTAATTTTTTGAGGAACTTTCCAGAGTGATTGAACAAGCTTAAATTTGACCATCAGTGTATTAGATTTCCCTTTGGGCCAAATCTTCAAATCACTGTCAACATTAGTATTTGTTTTCTTGATAATGGCCATTCTAACTGGGCTGAGGTGAAATCTTAATGTTGTTTTGATTTGCATCTCTTTCATGGCCACAGATGTTGATTTTGATTTGTTTTCATCTTTTTGGTAGAACTTGGCAAGCTAATTATAAAATATATTTGGATATTCAGAGAGCCAAGAATATCCAAAACAACATTCAGAAGAAGAGGAGAATTTGTTCCATCAGATGTCACAATTTATTTATTCATTTGTTCATTCATTCATTATTTATTTATTTATGGCTGAGGAGCATGACTTAAGTAGTATGGCACCTGCCCAGTAAGCAAAGGCCCAGTATTGGGGAAAAAAACATACATAGACAAATATTAATCTAAGGAGATAAATGGAATATACAGCTCTGTGATAGATGACAGCAATCTGAGGCGACTTTATTTATTTATTTATTTTTGGCCGGTCCTGGGCCTTGGACTCAGGGCCTGAGCACTGTCCCTGGCTTCTTTTTGCTCAAGGCTAGCACTCTGCCACTTGAGCCACAGCGCCACTTCTGGCCATTTTCTGTATATGTGGTGCTGGGGAATCGAACCTAGGGCTTCATGTATGGGAGGCAAGCACTCTTGCCACTAGGCCATATCCCCAGCCCCCTGAGGCGACTTTTAAATAAGTAATGTTGAAACCATTTGCTAGAACTGTTTCATACAAAATTATATAGAAAAATGAAATTGAACCCTTAGGTCTTTGCTTTCATGTAGATTTATATTCAAATATGAACATGAATAACGTACAGCTTTTGGAAGGTAACACAGAAGGATGTCCTGATCAGCTCATATCTTTTTATTAGCAGGCATTAATTATACAAAATGCTCTGATGTTTGAAATAAGGTCTCATTTGTTTGCCCAGGTTCTCTTACACGGCAATCCTTCCATTTACATATCCTGCCTTGGCTGGAATGACAGGCGTGAGCCGCCACTCCCAGTTTTTGCATTGAAATGGGATCTTGCAAACCTTTTGCCCGTGATGGCCTTGAGTCACAAACCTCCCAGTCTCTATCTCTTGAGTGACTAGGATGACATGGCTTCCTGTCATGTGACTTTTTCCGGGTTCCACATACAAAGAAGAGAAAACATGGCGCATTTGTCTTTCTGCATCTGGCTTGTTTTGCTTAGCATAATAATGTCCATTTCTATCCATTTTCCCACGAGTGCCATGATTTCGTTCTTCCTTCTGCCTGAATAACACTGCATTGTGTAAGTACATCTATGTGAGTATACATATATACATTGTGTGTAGAGATATAAGTTTTCCTTTTCATTCATCTGTTGATGTGTATGTAGGCTGACTCTATAACTTGCCTATTGTTAACAGTGCTACAATAAAATGTATATGTTGATATCTTTACTGTTGGCGTATGCTGACTTTGATTCTTTCAGGAGTGGTATAAGTAAAAAAGAAATACAAATGACAAACAATTACGTGAAAATGTATTCAGCATCTTTAACCATTAGCAAAATGTAAATTAAAAGGAAGCTGTGGTTCCCCTTCACCTTGGTTAGCATAGCTATCATCAAAATAACAAGTAACAGCAAATGTTGACAACAATGCCTGAGATGTGTGTGACACTCTTTCTTATACACTATTGGTGGGAATATAAATTAGTCCCAGTTATTACGTATGGAGCCTCCTTAACCAAACAATCTCCTTCATGGGAATTCAACATAATGGTAACGTGCTTAGACTCTGGGTGCAATCTTCTGCACTGCCAAAAAAAACTTGTATTTCTTAATAACACATAATAAAATTAAGTATAAAAGCAACACACCGCGCTAGACATTGGTGGCTTATTCCTGTAATCCTAGCTATTTAAGAGGCCGAGAATGGGAGAGATTCAGAAGAGTTTGCAAGGCCCCTTGTCAATCCACATTGGAGTACAGGACCATACCCTTGTTACCCCCACGCGGTGTGGAAAGCTAAGAGCATAATTCCAGGAGGATCATAATTCCAGGCTGGTCCAGCCCCCCTCCCAAAGAAAACCTTCACGAGACTGGATCTCAGTGGAGGGGAGTTGGTGGTGCGCATCTGTAATCCCAGCAGCTATGGGAAGACTAGCGTGGGCAGATCACGGCTCAGGTGGGAGTCCCGAGGGAAAGCAAGAGCCCATCCTAACAGTGACGACCGAGAACCAGCTGGAGGTGCGGCTCAGCAGCGTCCCGCCAGCCTAGCAAGCCCACGGCCCTTCGTTTAAACCGTAGCACTGCCCTAACCAGAAAACCTGAATTCAACAAGACTAAGACGATGCCCTTCAACTCACCAAAAGACGGTTTAAAAAGCTAAATCACATCGGGGCAGAAAAATATTCACACAAATATAGCACGTGTTATACTTAATACATAAAGAACCATTAAAAAAAAAAAACAACCAGAAATTAAGAATGCAACTGAAAATGGGCGAAGACCTGGTCAGGTGCTGCAAAGGATCTGCTAAACAAGGAAAGCCTAAAAGCACCGTGCCTACGAGGCCCAGACGAACGAAGCTTAGTGAGGGTCTGGAACCCTAGGATTCTCAAACACAGCAGGTGCAGCTCGACAACCACTTGTAAAGCAGAAGTCACGTTCCCTAAACCCAAGACTTGGGCCTGGGCATTTAGCTGAAGAACTGTGCCTACATACGGTGTAAGAATGATTCATCACAGGTGAGCACCAGTGACTCACACCTGTAGTCCTAGAGACTCAGGAGGCTGAGATCTGAGGATCCCGGTTCATAGCCAGCCTAGGCAGGAATGTCTGTTGAGACTCTTATCTCCAATAAACCGCCCAAAAAGCCAAAAGTGGTGCTGTGGCTCGAGTGGTAAAGTGCTAGCCTTGAGCAAAGAGGCTCAGGGACAGCACCCAGGCCCTGAGTTCAAGCTCCAGCACCAACAAAAGTAATAATAATAACTAAAGAAAAACTCAGTAATGTAACTGTAATAATGTATTATACTGAAATAAAAGTAAAAGTAGGGCAGCTGTAGGCAAAACATAGGTGAATCAAGTGACAGAAAAATGTGTTATCTATGACTTGTAAATGATTATAACATTTGAATTAGCATAAGTAGAATTATATTTCTGTTACAGGTGAGCAGACAGCCTCCCACTGAGAGCAAACAAAACAGCCAAAAAAAATAAGTACATAGATGTAAATAACTATAATCGCTACAATTTTTCTGTGTACAAAGCCCCAGAACCCAATCAAACCAGCAAATCATTTGCATATATTAATTGTGCAAAGTAATGACAATTATTATTATTAGCTATATGAAATAATCATAGTTTAATGCATACATAAAATGAACATCTTTTGGGGTATTTTATTACCTTTAAGTAGTTGTACAAAGGAGTTGCCATTCAACAAAGCAATTTAAGAATACAATGCACCTTGATCAATATCACCTCTTCACAACATTCCTACCCTCCCCTCTCAACCCTCCCCTTCAATTACTTTTCTTAATGTTTTAGGATATATATTGAATTTTTTTTTTGAAAAACATTTTTTACTAAAATCCTAAAGGAAAAATACATGGCAAATAAAAACGCATCCACCAGCAACCCAGATTCTGAAGTTATCAAATATGGGCTTTAAGATGACTACAGTCCAGTTGCTTAATCTGAAAGGCGGCTCCTTGCACAGCTGTTGTACTCATGCAACCAAAATGCATGCGCTGGGTGCATTTCTGAATATGTGTGTGTACCGTGCAATGAGAGAAGACACAAAGAAGTCGAGGTGGTGTTTTTTCCCTTCAAAGGCTGGCTGTTTGGTGACAAACAGTACTTTCTGAGGAGATGTTTTTCATCCTGTGGTTTCATTAGCATGATCATGGTGTTATTTTGATCGCAGGAGCTTTTTTCCAGAACTCAGAAATGTCTGCTTCTTGTAGATCCACACACATGAAGAAATTTGACCAAAATTAAGAAAACAGCTGGTGGGAAAAAAAATTACCAAATGTCATCGCAGAATCAATAGAAACAAGCCCCATCGATAAAGGATAATATTTTACGATGTGTTGATAAGAAAATTTGATCTTTTTGGGGGCATTAAATCTGTTTATTTCAGTGTCTGCCTAAGAGCTATTTGTTCTAGAAAATCAAAGCAGATTGTAATGCATAATACATGTCTTGGTGTTGTTAGTTGAGCCTGCATAATTTGTCTCTTATTCTTTCTCCAATGAGGCAAAAAAGTGTTTTTTTTCTATAGTAAACCTTCAGGTTTCCTCTGTAAACATCCCATGTGATTAGGTGTACAAGTGATCGCAGAATATTTATTGCCTCTTAATTTTATGTCTAGATCTGCTGTATCTCCATCCAGTTTCATTCCCTGAGATCTGCCTAGTTCTGAGTTTGCCCAGAACTTGTGGCTTTGATGATAGACTTTCTCTCCTTCAGTGCTTCATTGTAGATGGAATCGGCCAACAGAAAAAAGAAGGCAGTCACAGCACTGGTGACGCATGCCTTGAAGCCTACCTACTCAGGAGGGTGAAGTTCAAAGCCAGCCTGCGCAGCAAACTCTGTGAGGCTCTTATCTCCAATTAACCACTAACAAGCCGAAAGTGGATCCGTGGCTCAAGGGGTAGAACACTAGTCTTGAGGGAAGAAGCCAAGCAAGAGCTCAAGGCCCTGAGTTGAATGAAGCCCCAGAACCAGAGGAGGGACGGGGAGGCAGGAAATCGAAGTATTTCAAGTTAGGTAGTCTGTACCTTGCAAAGCAAGATCATGGACTCTGAAGAATTATCAGATTGCTGTTGGAAACTGAATAGTCCTTGCAATGTAAAGGGAAAATATCCACGGTTTTCCTGGCAGCTCCGCGTGATAAGCCAACTGTAATTGCATGAGGTGAACCATTAAGTCCTAAGGACTCCTCTCGTCAACATCAGTGCTGTTCTCACAAGTAAACACACTGTGATGTGTAAGAATACTGTGTGTGATTTGTTGATAAGGAATGTTTATCTTCTTGGCACTAAATCTGTTCATTCCAGTGTCTGCCTAAGGGCTATTCATTTAGAAAATCAACCCATTTGATAGGGTACCAAGGTTTAAATTCATGGCCTTGCAATCTTGCTCAGCATTCTTGTTCACAGTTGGCACTCTGCCACTTGAGCTGTGCCTCCAGCCCGTTTTTGTTGCTGTTGTTTGTTTTGCTGGTTAATTGAAGATGGGTTCTTTTGGGTTTTTTTCATCATGCTGGATTGGAACTGTGCTCTCAGAGGTCTCAGCCTCCTGAGTATGATTATACGCTTGAACCCCCGGTGCCCAGCTCGTCTGATTAATTTTAATCTGGCCCCATTATGTGTGGAAGGATCTACTAAGCCTCCTGGAACTTTTTCTTTGCTCTGGGTAAAGATAGTTCATAAATACAAGTTATATTTTTAACAATAAAACAGCAGACTTACTGAGAGTGTGACTCTGGGAGCTTATGTCCATTGGCCCAGTGGTTTCCCAACAACAAATCTAGATCTATTCCAGGTGGGGGCAGAGTTGGCACACAAGTTCCCATAAAAAAATGCTATCCTGCCAGGTAACTATAACCCTAGCTACTCAGGAGGCTGAGCTCTGAGGATCGTGACTCAAAGCCAGCCCAGGTAGGAAAGTCTATGAGACTCTTATCTCCAATTAAGCATCCAAAAAAGCTGGAAGTGGAGCTGTAGCTCAAGTGGGTGAGCACCAGCCTTGAGCAAAAAAGCTCATGGACAGTGCCAAGGCCCAGAGTTCAAGGCCCAGGTCTGGCATAAATTAAACAAACACCCTATCCTGGCAGTGACTCATTCTTATCCTACGAAGTTATGCAACGTTATATGAATAACACATTGATTATCAAAATTATGATATTCCATATTTGCACACACAGACACTAGTACTGGACTTGAACTCAGGGCCTCAGGCTCTCACTTGGCTTGTTCACTCAAAGTTCACACTCTATATTTAAGCCACATATCCACACTCCCAGATTTTGGGTGCTTACTTGGAGGTAAGAATTTCTCATATTTGTCTCCCTAAGCTAGCTTTGAACTAGGGTTACAGGCATGCCTCACAAGTGCCCAGCAATTGTGATCTTCTTAATGGTCTTCTTTAATTCTCCTAAAGGGTTTTTATGAAACCTCATATAGCCCATGAAATTTAAAAATCTGGGACCCACACTCTAAATCTGTTTCTCATCCCGTGGGTTTAGGGTAGAATCATGGGGTGTTCCAAGCCCCCAGTGCCAGATGCCATGGCTTGGAACCAACATGGTACTGTTGGATACGGTCAGCCACTCCCCGCGTGCTACAGCTCGGTTCAACCAGCCACACAAACACACGGGGCCTGGTTTGGGTTCTCTGATGGCCCCTTGGTCACTTCCCGCGCTGGCTCCGTTCTCTCCCCAAGTGCAAAGCCCTCGCCGGGCATTCCTCCCGGCTGCTCTGGCTTCCACGCCTGCTTTCTGGGAAGCACTTGCACTGCCTGACAGCTCTGCGTGGATGGTTTTCAACACGAGGGACTGGAAAACTCCCCACGCCAGCCAGGCCTCGGCGGGCCACACACACCCACCGCTGGCTCCCGCTCGCCCTTTCCACGGGGCTTCTTCATGCCAGGGCGCCCTTACAAGTGTCCACGCTCATCCAGCACTTGGCTGGCAATCCGAGCCTCATTGTCCTTTGATTCTTTTACCTCCTGAGCCCAACTGCCCTCAAATCCTTTTCAACCATTTTCTAAAACTTCTCCCTACAAACCTGAGAGAAGAAGAAGCCTGGGTTTGATTCTAAGCCCTGGCACTGAACAGCTCTGAAACCTTCAGGCCAGCAACTTCCTCTGCGGGCGCCTCTGTGAAGGGGCAACAGCACCCACCCTGTTGGAAAATGCTCGCTCTCTGCTCCAGTCCCGTCACTGCCGTCTCGTCTTCCAAGTGCTGGATCAAGCCTCAGCTCCGACCCCTTCAACTCCCTCTCTCCACTCTATGCTCACATCACGAGCAGAGTCCTAGTCAGAAATCATTCTTTTTTTTTTTTTTTTGGCCAGTCCTGGGCCTTGGACTCAGGGCCTGAGCACTGTCCCTGGCTTCTTTTTGCTCAAGGCTAGCACTCTGCCACCTGAGCCACAGTGCCCCTTCTGGCCCTTTTCCATATATGTGGTGCTCGAGAATCCAACCGAGAGCTTCATGTGTAGGAGGCAAGCACTTTTGCCAGTAGGCCATATTCCCAGCCCCCCTAGTCAGAAATCAAACCAGCCACATCTAATGCCCTCAGAGTTGTGTGTGACGTTTGTACTTGTAGGTACTGCAGTATCTACCTCTAGTCCCACTCCATCCTTTACACACACACACACACACACACACACACACACACACACTTTTTACATCTTCAGAATGGTTTCTAGTAGTCCCTTTCAAACCTATCCATATGAGGAACACACTTCGTGTGCCTGAGTCTGTCACAGTCACCGCACAAGTCACTCCCCCATCAGTTGGTCTCCTTCTACCCCAGGGGCTCTGACTTCCAACTTTTGGCAAGACTTAATTCTATTCCTCATCTGCAAACATAATGATAAGCTTCTCGCTTGGAGCCGATAGTTCATACCTGCAATCCTGGCTTCTCAGGAGGCTGAGATCTGAGAATCTTGGTTCAAAGCCAGTCTGAGCAGAAAAATCCAAGAGACTCATTTCCAATTAACCAGAAAAAAGTCAGAAGTGGAGATGCAGCTCAAATGGCAGAGCTGCAGCCTTGAGCACAACAGATGAGTGAGAGCACAGGCCCTGAGTTCCAGTCCCAGCACACACACACACACACACACACACACACACACACACACACACACATCCTCCAATTATATCACTCCATACTTCCATGATGTCATCCCATGACATAACTGCTTCACATAAGAATGCCTTATTATTTCAACTAAAAGAGCAGCCTTGTTCCCGGGATCAAGGTTCTGTCCTTCATGATCTCTCTGGAACCCCTAATCCCCAACACAACAGCTACTGAGCGCTGGTGGCTCAGGCCTGGAATCCTAGCTACATGGGAGGCTGAGATCTGAAGATCTCAATTCAAATCCAGCCAGGGTAGGAAAGGACATGAGACTCTTACCCCCAATTAACTATGCAGAAACCAGAAGTGGAGCTGTGCCTCAAAGTAGAAGAACATTAGCCTCAAGCAAAAAAGCTCAAGGACAGTACCCAAGTTCATCAAGTGCCACAACCAAAAATAAAACCAACCACCAAAAATACCTATAGGGTTTACACAACAACAAAGTGACTTTCAGAAATGTTCATATATTGTCATGTTAGATTCCAAAAAAACATTTTTTTTTTTTGCCAGTCCTGGGGCTTGGACTCGGCCTGAGCACTGTCCCTGGCTTCTTTTTGCTCAAGGCTAGCACTCTGCCACTTGAGCCACAGCACCACTTCTGGCCGTTTTCTATATATGTGGTGCTGGGGAATTGAACCCAGGGCTTCATGTATTCAAGGCAAGGACTCTTGCCACTAGGCCATATCCCCAGCCCAGATTCCAAATGTTTTAAGAAAATAAAACTTTTCAAATGCCACTGAAGTCTATTTCCCTCTCTTTGAACTATTTCCTGTCCTCTTGCATTCACAGACCCATTTAGATATGTCCTGGCCAATGAGCTCAAAACTTTCCTCATAAATTTGACTGTAGATGTTGCCTTTTGTTTCTTAATTTCATAGACATGTTTATACGATGGTGATTTGTTGGGGTCAGCTGTTCCTTTAAGAGGCCACAGCTGACCTTGGCCTGCCCCTCCCCTTCCTTCCCTTGGCAGGAAGAGAAGGCCCTGCTCCTGGGGCAGCACGTGTGCAATGGAGGACACCTCAGAACCCCATCCTTGGGGGGCTGGGGCTCCGCGCCCGAGGGAGGTCCCCTGACATCACTTGATGGACACCCCTCAGTGGCCAATCTGGTCTCCCTTTCCCTGTGCCCGCCTCTAGGGTATATCTTTGTGCCTCCTCATCTGAATAAAGTAGAACTGTCCCAGAGACCTCCAAAACCCCACGTGCCCGCATCTTCCTTGGGCTCGCGGGCATCGGGGTTTCGCACCCACATGCGCCCCAAGGCTAAACCCGGGACCCCACTCCCGCGTCTGTTACCCTACCAGCCGGAGGGGGCATGAGAGAGTTGGTATAGATCCCCCATGAACAGTTAGGTAAGCCCAGGACCCTTCCCCACGTGATGGGGAGGGATAGAGTTCGGCGAACTTAACAACCCCAACATTTTGGCGCCCAACGTGGGGCCAACAGTGGGGCCAACAACCCCAACAGTGATTCATATTCTAATTATGTTTTCAGCTCATTATTAGAGTTCTGAAGTTCATTCCACACTGATAAACAAGGGATGTGGTTTAGTCATTTTGCCCTTCTACGATGCTTCATTAAATACCTGAACTGTAATATATTTATTTATTCCCATGCTGATGAATGTTTACATTGCTTCCAACTGTTTAGTATCACAAATATTGTAAGGAATATTCTTGATAATGGAAGGCAGCCTACTTCAAAGCAATTCAACCTACGCATGAAGTCTGTGATTCGTAAGCAATGGTTTACATGTGTTCTCTAAACGTTTAAGTATTCAAGCCGGGCTTTGAGCCGGTTCATAACACCCCACAGCTGCCGTAGAACACAAAGACAAGGATTCTTAAACTAGGCAACGTGTCACATGACTTTCATCTCAGCAGGTGGGAGGCTGAAGTAGAAGAGGATCACAAGTTCAATGTCAACTTGAGCTACACAGCTAGATCCTGTTTCAAGAAAGAAAAAAAAATCAAAGAAAAAAGTCCCAGTGTCAGTATAGTTGCTTCTTCCTGAAATCCTAAGATGTTATTGATCATTTGATCCCTCACTATCAATATGCCATAAGCACTATCTGCAACAATTGGTAAACAAGCAGAGCAAAGGTAAACAAACATCTCTCAGCCCCAAGGTTTTGAATGTGTGGCCAGCCATCCATCACTGAGAATGAACTAGACCCTAAGAAACAACCACCGAAGCACAGCCAACTCCCACAGAGCTTGCCCTCCGATAGAAAAGATAGGCAAGAGATAACCCAAAAGCTACACACCAAACACACCACCCAGATCCAAATCTACAATGATGAAATGCAGTGAGGCAAGAGGGTGCTTGCTAGAGGCCAGCAGAGTCCAACGCGACAACGAAGGGACAGTTCTCCAGCTGGGCCAACAATATGGCAGTCGCCCCTCCCGACCACTTTAATGAGGAGCTGCATTTAAATTTAAATTTTAACTCATATAAACGGAACCGTGAAGAGCCACGCGTGGCTGGTGGTTGCTGAGCAGCAGCCCTTTCGTAAGGATCGTGGTGGAAAAATCTTGAACCTAAGGAGTGTGGCACCAGAGCTGACACTCTCCCCAGGGCGGCCCCCGCTCTGCTGGTACAGATTAGCCCGCAGAAGGAATCCTTAGCAGTTTTTGCTTATTCATTAGTTTAAAAAAAAATAGCCTGTTTTTCTGCTGATGGAAATGAGTGGAGAATGGGAAAAGTGAGGCTGAAGCAGAGGAGAGAAAGGCATCTTGGACTCATGAGAGGAGATGAGGGGCAGGGCGTGGTGAAAGGGGGGAGCAGCTCTGGGAAGAGGGGATCATCAGGGAGTCTCTGCGCCTCACTGTGACTCCAGTCGCAAGGGGCGTGCAAGCTCCCAGGGAGAAAATCAGGAAAGGAGGAGCAGCGGGGGGGGGGGGGGGGCACAGTTTTGAAGGGGGTCCATCCAGGAGCCTAGCTCATCGGTTCTACATGCTATTGTTGTTCTCAACAATTGTTGTGACTATTATAGTGACTGTTATTATTTGGGGGGGGGGGATTAAAGCTCCCACGCGAATAGGCAAGCTATGTCTGCAGCCCAAGTTCTTTCGCAGTGTCAGGGGGTGGGGCGCAGGCCCAGGGTTAGCAGTGAGGTGCTGCTGGGTAAAGGAAAGAGTTCAGTGCATTTGCCAGGAGGGTAACAGCAAATCCTAGGCAGGGGCCGAGGAAATGAGGTGGATGAGGGTGAAAACGCAGGAAAACCTGCGATTCCAAACAAACCTCCAGCAGGGGGGTTGTTTCCTTTGCGTGTTTTTATGGAACCTAACAAGCTAGATGTGCATGAAGCAGTCACTAAAAGCCAGGCACTGGTGATTCACGCCCGTAATCCTGCGCCATGAGAGGCTGAGAAGTGATTGCAGTTCAAGGCCAGCCTGGGCAGAAAAGACCACTTGTCAACTCAAGTCACTGCGGGGGACTCCTGTCGCGCGAGCCATGCGGGAGGCTGTTAGTGGTTGGATATCGGCTCCACGTCAGCCTGGGAAGAACAGTCTGAGAGACCTCAGATGAAGGGAAGACAGCTGGGTGGAAGGGTGTGTGTGCCTGTGATCCCAGCTTCAATAGGAAGACCTTGATCCCGGCATGCACCCTGGTGAACCCATGCACCTGCCAAGTCTATCTAACAGAATAGAGCTCTAAACGTACGTGCAGACATATGGAAGTCTGATTTAAGGCACGGCTAATACTGTACATACTGTTGGGACAGCACACAATCGATGAGGTTGGTAAAATAAGCGGTCTACATGTGATAAAATTTCTTTCATTAAGTCACACCATACATGGAGAGTAATGACTTTAATACAAAAATCAAAGCTATAAAACTTTTCAAAGAAAATGAAGAATATCTTTATCACAGGGCAAAAAATAATCTTAAGTAAGAAAGAAAATGAACAATCCCAAAGGAGGCAACACATAGATTTGAATACTCTCCTGTACAAACAGTAAAATAATGTGAGAAGGTACGCCAAAAACTAGGAAGAAGTATTTTCAACACATGAAAACCAATAAGAGTTTTCATTTCTGAATATATAAAGAATTATAAATCCAGTAGGACATTTCAATAAAGGAAAATAAGCCAAAAATACATCTAGGCATATCACAGCACAAGAAATAGGTACAACCCAGAAATAGAAAAAGAGAGAAGATGCTCAAATTCACTGTTATTTATGGTAATTACAGAAATGCAAATTCAACACACAATAAAATATATTTTGCACTCTTAGCGCAGTTTTAAGGTTTGTGTAGTAATGATGGAAGAGGATCTCAGAAGGGTGAGCATCTGCTAGCCTTGCTTTTAGCTCTTTTTGTAACAGTAAAAACAATAACAACAGGCCAATGGATACAAGTACTTGTCCTAAAATAGAAAAATAAACCTAATAGTTTTGAAGAAAAGGTCCTATTAACTTTTTCCTATATTAATTTGTTTGTGCTGGTACTGGGGCTTGAACTCAAGGTCTAGGCACAGTCCCTAAGCATTTTTGCTCAGTGCAAGAGCTCTACCATTGTATTCACAGCACTACTTCCAGATAGGAGATTACTGTACCCTCTTTTGTTTTGTTTTGAATCCTTTGACTCCATTTGTATTAACACTTCAAAACACAAATATATTGTGTAACTATATGAAAATATTTTCTTTACACCCTTATTCTACAAACATTTTTTTGTCGGTTGTGGGATTTGAACTCAAGGCCTAGGCGCTGTCCCTGAGTTTTCTGCTCCAGGCTGGCGCGCTAACCGCTTTGAGCCACAGCGCCACTTCTGGTTTTCTGGTGGTTAAATGGAGTTAAGCGTCTCATGGACTTTCCTGCCTGGCTTCAAACTTCCATCCTCAGCTCTCGGCCTCCTGAGTAGCTAGGACTGCAGGCGTGAGCCACCAGCGCCTGGCTTTTACAAATGCTTTTCGCATTGTTCCTTAGCACTAATGGAGTGCTCGCAAGGCTTTCGTTTTGGCATGTTCCTATCTGGGTATGGGTGACCTGAGCAGACTCACCTTGTCCCTCTCTACGCTGCCACCCACCTTTCCCAAACCAGTCACTGGTCCATCTTTACACGTGTACTACTTGGTGAAAATGTTCTGTTCAAAAAGAAAAACTTGTTAAAAAAAACATTCAATTAAAACTGAGGCCTAGGCGAGGTGGCGGTGACTCGCGCCCGGAATCCTGGCCACTCAGGACAGCGGCTTGGAGGGTCCCAGCTCAAAGGCAGCCTGGGCAGAAAAACTGGGGGGATGCCATCTCCAAAGCAGCCAGCAAGGGGCAGCAAGGGACGTGTGGCCCAGTGGGAGGGGGGACCAGCAGAGCAAACGAGCCAAGGGGTCGCGAGCCCCGCGTGTAAACCCTAACGCCACGCACGCGCTTGGCTTGGCAGCTTGTGATCCACGGTGCCCACACGCTCTTTAACTTACCCCCAGCTCACTGAGCTTCTTGTTGCTTCCCCGAGATCGTGGACCGTGTTAGCACAGTCCGTTTCCCTCCTCGTGGTAGTCCATGATCAGCTGTTGTTCATCTCTGACTGTGCCTAATTTATAAACTAAACTTTATCGTCCTCAGAGGTCTACAAGGGGAAACAGCGCGTGCAGAGCCTGGGCCACGCCTGGCTTCTCCTGCCTGCCCCGGGGCGGCTGGAACCAGTATGTCCCCGTGGACCAGGGCAGCCCTCGGGCCCCAGAGCCACCCTTTAGGTGTCCCCCCCCCACCAAAAAAAAAATGATTGGCTATCTATAAAGAAGAATGAAATGATATTAACAGGCACTAAGCATCATTATGTTACGTTGGATAAGCCAAACTCAAACCAATACCATGATTGTGTCTCATATACAGAATCCAGGTCCATACAGATAAGCAAACGAACAAACATATGTGAACTTAAATGGGAAGGACTATTTAGGGGACGCGAGGGGGAATCAAGCGAGGAGGAGGACATGGGGGGAAACAGGAGACAAATAAAAAACCAAACACATGCATGTATGGGAATGTCATAATGAAAGCTATTGTTTTGTTCAGTACATTAAATTTTAAAGACGACTGCCTATCTCTAAAGACCTGAATTTACACAGAAAACACATTATCCTAAGAACAGCTTCCCTGGGAAACAGGTAAGCATGGAGTTCCTAATTAGAGACATTGACACCTCAGATACCAGGCAGTAGCTTGGCCTGGCAAAATTTTAAGACAATCATTGCAGACGATCAGCAGTTTCTGTTGAAGGTCAGAGGAGTGGAAGAGCTAAAGTGATGAGGATGGAGGGTTTGTTAGCTCAGGAGCAGAGCAGACATTTATTTAAATATGCATTGGGAAAGAGACAGGGACTAAAGCTGCTGACCTAAGGAAAAAATGATCTGCTTGTGAAAGAAGGCCGGGAGGCAGAGTGGGACACGCCAGGCTCTTCATAGAAGAATAGATGTCTGGACACGATGACAGCTTTAGACATTTCAATGGAAGTGAATAAAGAAAATTTTATAAAAAAGGAAGTTGGCAGTAAGTCTAGGAATTCCTCTAGACATCTGGAACTCCCTTCCTATTAATCCACAGACCCTTCTAGCCTTTCCCTTACGTCTCCTATTACCTCCTGCAGATAAACGACTTCAAACAGCTCAGCTCTACAGTGGAGACAATGAATAAACATGCTTTTCAGTTTTCACAAAACTATAGGGACCGTGAGGAATAAATCACTTTAGAGGATGAAGAGAATCTCATATGTATAAAATAATCTGCTATGAAAGAGGAATGCGCTGCAGATCTGAATGTCTGGGTTTGTTTCAGGCGCAGTGTGAATACTTAGAGAAGCGTGTGTATCACCGACCATAGCTGGGTCACTCCTGCTTGCTTCCTCCTTCCTGCTCATCTCTCCCACAGAGGATGGCTACAGGTCGGATCAGCTAAGTCTTCCTCACAGAGCGTTGTACATGCTTGAATGGGGGTGGGGGTGGGGGGTGTTGGGGTGTACATGAATGAATATGTGTGTGGCGGATGTAAACTAAGACTCACCATCGTCCTTGATGTCCAGATGGTTGAGCAAATTGTGATAGAGAAAATAAACTCACTACCCAGCAAACAGTTATTAAATTTAATTTGCTACATGACAAAACCAATGGCAGATGATGCTAGGAATGACAAGCAAGACAATGTCCTACTTCCCGTGAAACTCGGGGACGGGCTATTAGAGGAGCAAGAAGAGACTGCGCCCACTGCTGGTGACACGCACCTGTAATCCTAGCTGCTTAGGACGCAAGGCTGCGATCTGAGGACCGTAGTTCAAAGCCAGCCCTGCTAGAAAGACCCATGAGATGATTATCTCCAATTAGCCAGCAAAAAGCTGGAAGTGGAGTTGTGGCCCAAGTGGTAGCGTGCCAGTGTTGGAATGAAAAAGCAAAGGGACAGCACGTAGGATCTGAGTTCAAACCCCAGTACCGTCACAGAGAGAAGTGGGGGTGGGGGAGAGAGAGTGAGAGAGAGAACACTAAACTGACTCCAAAGAAAGGAATTAAAGACGCCCAGATGGACAAGGGAGAGTAGTTTTCAGAAGCACATGACTAAGCTGAAGTTGCTCAAGAAGTGAAAGCATTTTCTATTTTTGCTACTTACTGGACTCAGACATCAGACACAGCCATTCGTCACCACATCATTCATTTCCTGCATTACTGTTGCAGTTACTCTTCCCGCCGCGCCCCTCCTCGAGTCTGAGGAGTCGCTCCCCCTCACCTTCAGAGCTCTGCGGGGATGGCTGGCCCCCAGCTTGTCACTCGGGCTCAGGCGGGGGGGGGGGGGGTCTTCCAGTGGCCAGACTCTGTGAGTCGTGTGTGTGTGTGTGTGTGTGTGTGTGTGTGTGTGTGTGTGTTAGCACGTGGGTTCGAACTCATGGTTTTGCACTTGTTAGGCAAGTACTCTACCACTTGAGCCACTGCTCCAACCCTCTCTGCCCTAGTTA
This sequence comes from Perognathus longimembris pacificus, assembly GCF_023159225.1. Classification (NCBI taxonomy): domain Eukaryota; kingdom Metazoa; phylum Chordata; class Mammalia; order Rodentia; family Heteromyidae; genus Perognathus; species Perognathus longimembris. The sequence continues at coordinate 6,549,236 of NC_063174.1, forward strand.
TTCATAGGGTATGGTAGTATGTATAAACTAGAAGGACAGGCATGTACCGCCGTGCCGGCTTTTGTTGGTTGAGATGGAGTCTCCTGAATGCCTTTGCTGGGCCTGGCCTAGAACTACAACCCTCCTGATCTCAGCTTCCTCTGAAGTTGGGCTGGAAGGTATGTATGAAGGAGCCTAGCTATAGATTGGGGCTTGTGAACTTTTGGCCAGGGATATTCTGAAACTATAAGCCTCCTTAAGTAGCTAGGATTACAGGCATGAGCCACCATGCCCAGCTTATAAATCATTCTTTATTAAACTTTTCTCAGATCATCCATCCAATTCCTCTGGGAGCCTAGTTTCTCAAAGTGGTGCTACAGATTGCTGATTTTAAAACATGCACTAGAAAAATACTTTAAAATGAATGTTTTTATCATCTGCAAGTAGTTGTACAGAGGGGTCACTGAAATATTTCTAAAAGAAAAAATTCACCTATCCAAAATTTAGGGGGTTGGACACAGTGGCTCACATCTGTAATTATGGAAACACTGAATGAACCAAAAAAGAAAAACAGGCTCTTTAAATATTGGATGCTATTCTTCCCAGAGAAGCATAACGCTTCTCTATTTTTCAAGAGCATCTGGGAACTAGTGTTCCACAGAATACTTAGGAAAATTCTGAGTTACGCCACAAAGGAAGAAGCGAGGAAAAATACACAGAACACTAAAGAGCCTCTAAGAACGCTCAGGTCTCTCATATGCTGACTTCAAAATACAGCCTCTCACCCACCCGGACTGACTTCGCACAGACACAGACATCCCTGAGACGAGAACCAAGGCGCCATTTCTGACTTCTAAGGCATCATCGAAGTCACTGGAAAACGCCAAGGACACTTAGCATTACCGACGTGGGTTGTTTTTTTTTTCAACAATGCAGGGGTTTGAACTCTGGGAGTCTTGCTTACCTCTGAGCCGCTCCTCCAGCCCTGTTTAATACTGATTATTTTGAAATAGGTTCTCGCTTCCTGGATGCAATTCACCTATGTCAGACTGCCCATGCAGCTGGAATAACAGGCCTATGCCACTCTATCCAGCTGTCGGGAACTTGTATTGGGTTGACCTTGAACCGCAGTCTTCCCTATCTCAGCCTCTTAAGCAGCAAGGATTACAGGCATAAACCAGCCCAGCTCTGGGGTAGACAAGGACCTTAATAGGCAAGGAAACACAAGCTGTCGACAAATGAGCGGAGGATCTCTGAGGCTTCATTTCCTTTCCCGAGCTCTACACGTGGTACCTTGATTGCCTGCGAGACTAAAATGGAGTCGTCCCAGATAGTTAGTAATCGACGTTTTTAATGTGTCGTTTCCCAACAGAGAGCTGCGCCTCCGTCCATTTTCCTGCTGGGAAAGCACCTCCACGCTCAGCAGGAACCAGGAGTGTCGTGCAGGCTGCTGATGGGAAGAACATTGTCTTGTTTTTACAGCCTTAACACTTGACACCTTATGTGCTAATAAATATTTTTGAGCAACATGGGAAACTATTGGCTAAGTGAATAAACGTTTCCTTGGGAACGAATCGCACCAGGAGTTGTGACATGAAGTTTTCCTTCAGACCTCCTTCCACACAGACATGATGTGCAGAGAAAAATCGCTCAAGGCTTCTAGAGATTACCCACAGTGGACAGAAGTACATTTTTTTTATTACAAGTTGTCTTGCTTACTGTTAACGTTGTATTTCTTTTCCATCTTCAGTACAGAAAGCGGCACAACCATCTGTGCAAATGTATCTCAATCTTAGAAACGTTTAGCGACAGAATAGATTCCCTCCTTAGATACCCAGGAGCCCGGCACTCACCTCCAGCGAGCTAGACAAGCCAGGTGAACAGGGAGGCGAGGGGTCTTGGCCTAAGATCCTACAGGAAGGGCTGGGAATATGGCCTAGTGGCAAGAGTGCTCGCCTCATATACATGAAGCCCTGGGTTCAAGTCCCCAGCACCACATATATAGAAAATGGCCAGAAGTGGCGCTGTGGCTCAAGTGGCAGAGTGCTAGCCTTGAGCAAAAAGAAGCCAGGCTCAGTGCTTAGGCCCTGAGTTCAAGCCCCAGGACTGGCGAATCTGTAGACCGCCCCCCCCCCCACCTCTGGGCTCCCACTGGAAGGTTACTCTCATCAAGCACTGCTCCTCATGAAGAGAAGCAGGCTGGCTGGGTGCCCCCTGTGAAAAGACAAATCTGGGTGGAGAAAGGAAAAGGAAAAACAGCAGGAAAGTGGGGACTTGAGTGCAGATGTGATCTCGTGATTTCTAAGGGGAAAATAGCTTTCCACCTCTCCCGCAAGAGGCGGAAGCAAGAAGCACATCACATTACCATGGCTTCTAAACGCGCTTCCTCGTGGAGAGGAATCAACCTTTGGAGAGAAAGCTTCCCGGAGAGGAAAATACAAGCTGGCCTGCAGTGCTTTCTGGATCAGCAAGTATGTGCTTTTAAGTCACTGGGCTCAAGCCTGTTTCCTGGTTACTCAGGGGGCTGAGATTCAGAGGACTGAGTAGACCAGTGCACACAGGAAAGCCCAAGAGATTCCATCTCTAAAACAACTAGTTGTTTGTTTTTTTTTTGTTTTTTTTGTGTGGTTTTTTTTTTTTTTTTTTTTTTTTTTTTTTTTTTTTTTTTGCCAGTCCTGGGCCTTGGACTCAGGGCCTGAGCACTGTCCCTGGCTTCTTCCCGCTCAAGGCTAGCACTCTGCCGCTTGAGCCACAGCACCGCTTCTGGCCGTTTTCTGTATATGTGGTGCTGGGGAATCGAACCTAGGGCCTCGTGTATCCGAGGCAGGCACTCTTGCCACTAGGCCATATCCCCAGCCCCAGTTGTTTGTTTTTTTTAAAGGTTACAGATAGCAGTAAGGCACTAGTGAAGCAAACAAGCAAGCTAAGAAATGTGGCCCTGAGTTCAAATCCCACTGCTGGGAAAGAAAGGGAAAGGAAAGGAAGAAAGAAAATGCTTTAAAAAAAAAAAAAAGCCAGTCCAGGCAGAGAAATCCTGGAGATACTTATCTCCAATTAATTAGAAAAAGTCAGAAGTGGCAGTGTGGCTCAATGGTAGAGCACTAGCCCTGAGCCCTGAGTCCAAGCCCCAGTACAGGCGAAAAAAAAATAAAGGGGTGCAGGGGTTGTCAACATTTCAAAAGAACACAAGAAGCAAATTGAAGAGGCTCCTACCAAGCCTATTCCATTATCAAAATTCAATAGTGTGTTGTAACTCATTGCACATAGAAATCCAAATTCATAATACATAAATGCATGTATAAATCCCTCCTATGCTCTCCCGTTCAGTGGGAGTCAGAAACCTGATGTGAGTATCTATGGGCGGGGGGTGGAGGGGGGAGAGAGAGAGAGAGAGAGAGAGAGAGAGAGAGCAAATAAATAACACAATGATACACCTCAAGCTTCTTGAAAAAAAACAAGAACCAACCCCCAAATTAATTCTCAGATGTATATGAAAATATAAAATACCTTGAGAAGCAATAGTAATTCTGAGAAGCAAAGAGAACTGTGTTACCAGACACTGGTGGCTCACGCCTGTAATCCTAGATACTCAAGAGGCTGACATCTGAGGATTGCAGTTCAAACCCAGCCCAGACAGGAATGTCTGTGAGACTTTTCAAATTAACCACCAAAAAGCCGGAAGTGGAGCTGGGGCTCATGAGGTAGAGCACTAGCCTTGAGCAAAATAGCTCAGGGACAGTGTCCAGGCCCTGAGTTCGAGCCCGGGACTTACAACAACAACAAACAACAACAACAAAAAGGATCAAAAGATCTTTATATTTGAGGCCTGAAACTTTGAAAGCACTACAGGAACTCATGGGAAAAACACTTGCCATTATGGGCATAGGCAATTATTTTTTGAATGGGACTAATGGAATGTAGCAAAACGGAATTTACATATTAGGCTAAAAAGCTTCTATACATAACATAAAATTACCTGAACCAAGAGGCAACCACGGAATGGAGAAAAACCTCCCAACCTATGCATCAGTTAATGGATTAATATCCAGAATATACAATCATCTTAAATTTTTAAACAGCAAAAGAACAAATAGTCCAATTAGTAAGTGGGCAAATGAATTGGACAGTTCTCAGAAGTACAGTACTTAACAGATACATGAAGAAATGCTCAACATCCTAAACAAGAAAGAAAAATCAGGAGATGTCACTAAAACAAAGGAAATTTTTGGTGTTCAGGGTTACTATTTATTAGTGCAAAGAATAAAACATGAGTTTTTCCAACTTAATTTATATTCTTTAAAAAAGTGAAGGAACAAATGACATTTACAAAGGTGCAACAATTAGCTTCGCCTTTCCTGGATATTTTCCTGTTATAGCAGTACAAATGACCAACTTGACAGAAACGAGCCAGTACTCAACTGCTTGTTTACAGGACAAACTCAGTATTCGGGGCAAGAGTTGGAAGAATTTCTCCAAATGTTCCTTTTTCAACGAGCTGAACTTTGAGTTCAAGCTTCAGGGTTTCAAAATACCTTAACTTTTCAAAGATCCACATGTCTGCAAAGGCTTTCTGTTGGGTTTTGTTTTTTGTTATTGTAAAGGTGATGTACAGAGGGGTTAGTTACATAAGACAGATAACGAGTACCTTGTTTTTTGAACAGTGTCACCTCTTCCCCCACACATTGTATAGTACGTTGTCAGCGTAATGCCCAGTGAGTGTCACCCCCCCTTACCTTTCCCCAAACAGATACACTTACATACAAGACAAAAAGTACCAAAATACTGTAACAGCGGCAAAGGAGAAAAACAGAAACAAAAACAAAGTAACAAAAAAACCTCCTTGTCAGTTCTTGGAGTTTATTTCAATAAACACCATTGTATAGGATCATAGGCACAAAGCTATTGAGCTTTTGTGCCCCCACAGAAGACCCTCAAGCACAGGTTTTGGACAAGTACTCTTTCCTGTGAGACTCTCCGCACCTCACACCTGAACGTGGTCTTTGGAGACCACGTGTGCCCGGAGGGGAAAGGAGGCAGGACTTCCTGCCATTTTTCTTTATGTTTGTTCACATTGACGTCAATGCATGGGTTCACGGGTTCAGGAAACTTGGTTGTGATAAGTAAGAGGTCTAGATCCACTACTTATTATTTGCATGAACTTAAGTAGGAAATACTTTCTCTCCGTGTTGGTTTCTTGGATGCAAAATGAGGAAATTAATTCTTAGCAGAGTTTTTGTGGATTGCATAAGAAGGATGTAGAGCTCTTGATATGGGACCTGATGCATAGTCAACTATCAGTAAGCACAATTACAGTTTATAACAATGAAGAAGTAATTGTTGCAACACTTTTTTTTGTGGCGTGGTCATCATCTTCAGATAAACACGCAAAGGAAAACATTTGCTTATGGATTTGGGTTGTTTTGTGTGTTATAGCAATTGTTAGCATCTGTGGTAGGGACCCACTAAATAATTTGTTTTGGAGAACTTGCACTAATTTATGTGAATCCTGATACTGATAGGAAACCAATCGTTTTAAGAAATAACCCTTGAGTATCTGACTTGGGATTCTGAAGTGCAACCTACAGAACGGACTCCAGGCGGGAACTAAGGGCAGAAGCCTGGGTCTTGGTACCCTACGGCTGAAGCTGCTCCTCTGATAGGTTTTCTAGGAAACGTCCCCTTCAGGATTCTACTGGCTGTCCGTTGGGGCGCAGCCTAATTAGTGCTTTCTCTTTCAAGATTGTGTAACTGCAGAAAGATCAAAGCGAGCTGATTGGAGTCAAATGCCCCCTATACTGTTTTTCAAATATATTAGCTGTGGCCAAGAAATTAATCAAATACAGAACCTAAAGCAAACAAAACAAAAAGAACAGCAAAAGAAGCTAAAGTGTGGAAGAAGACAGAAGCTATGGAGAGGAGAGGTGCTCTGTCTTTAGCTGAAGAGAAATTAGACTCCAAAGTATTGAGAGTAGCATTTTGCCCTTCATATGAAGCCAATGTGTCTTCTGAACTCTAGCGCCATTGATATTTTAAGTTCTTATAATTATGCTGTGACATGATTGAATTTAACAATTTGATTTTTCAATGCGGTATTACTGAAGTCATTGTAACAACGTTATTGTTCCTAGAAATTAAACATTTTTTAATTTGCCTACTAATATGCTCTCATTTTTTTCTGTATCGGCAGTGGTTATTACAAAGTCAAAAGACCATAAGAAAGATACATTACCACAATTCACAGCTCCCATTTTTATGAATGCACATTAACTAAAGAGGGTTTCGGGGGTAATATTTTCACAGGTACAAAAAGTGTACTTTGAACAAGTTCACCACCTCTGCCACAGGTCCTCAACCCCTTCCTCCCTCCTCCTCCTCCTCCTCCTCCTCCTCCTCCTCCTCCTCCTCCTCCTCCTCCTCCTGCTCCTCCTCCTCCTCCTCCTCCTCTTCCCTCCTCCTCCTCCTGCTCCTCCTCCTCCTCCTCCTCCTCCCTCCTCCACCATTTTCAAATAGAATTTAGTGGGTTTTATTATGCTATTTGCATTCAGAGGCACATCTATGTTCACCCCTAATATCTTCTCCCTCCAGCTAATTCCACCTAGACATACCCTCTTATGCTAGTGCCCTACTGTTATTGTCCTCCTCCTCCTCCTCCTCAGTATCTTTATCATCACGTTAGGTATACAGTCTACATACGATATTTAGTTTTTTAAGCGTGGCTTGTCACACTCAAGATGATGATCTGCAGCTCCATCCATTTTCCTTCAAATGACAGAATTTTTGTTTTGCCGGTTCTGAGGCTTGAACTCAGGGCGTAGGCACTGTCCGTGACACTTTTTGTGCTCAAGATTAACACTCTACCACTTGAGCCACAGAGCTACTTCCGGCCTTTTCTGAGTAATTTATTGTCTTCAAATCACAATTCTCAAATCTCAACCTCCTGAGTAGCTAGGATTACTGGGGTGAGCCCCCAGTGCCCAGCTCAAATGACAGAATTTTTTTTTTTTTTTTTTGGCCAGTCCTGGGCCTTGGACTCAGGGCCTGAGCACTGTCCCTGGCTTCTTTTTTGCTCAAGGCTAGCACTCTGCCACTTGAGCCACAGCGCCGCTTCTGGCCGTTTTCTGTATATGTGGTGCTGGGGAATCGAACCCAGGGCCTCATGCATACGAGGCAAGCTCTCTTGCCACTAGGCCATATCCCCAGCCCCGAGAATTTCATTCTTCCTTATGACTAAATAATTCTCCGTGTGTGTGTGTGTGTGTGTGTGTGTGTGTCTATGTGTCTGTGTGTCTGTGTCTGTGTGTATACCTTACATTTTCTTTGCCCATTCATTAGCTGAGGCTGACTGCAAAGAGTGACTATTCTAAACAGTGCTGCAGTACATGTAGGTATGCAGATATCTTTCTCGCATGCTGATTTGTACCCTTCAGATACATGGCCAAGAGTGGGATAGTTATCAGCATTTGTTTTTGTTTGCTTATTTGATGATTGCCATTGACTAGTGTGAGAGAATCTCATTTCAGTTTTGTCTTTTTTCAGACATTTTAAGACTCAATTTTCCTTCTAAATGAATGGTGCAGAAAGAAATAATTTTGTGCCCTTCTTGAAGCTCACAGTTAGATTCAAGAATTCCCGCAGTACTGTGGGAGCCTGAGTTTTGTATGATTTGGCCTGAGTTACCTAGGGAGCAACTGAAGGCTTCCTTTTGAAATTATGGCCTTATGACAGCACTGACTTTTCATATCATTAGGAGAAATTGAAAGAACTCAAGGGTAGTGTTTTCAGACTTGGAAAGGTACAAGAACATTTTGAAATAAACAGTTTCAACAAATTGGAGTTGATTTGTTAATGCCAGAGTAATGTTAAGTAATGCGTAAGTGATGCTAATTACTTGAGTACAAATTTTGTTTGTGTATGTGTGTTTACCTTGTGCTGTTCTTTTTCTATTTTTACTAGCAAACCTTAATGATAGAGAGGATTTGCTTTTATCCATAGATGCCCAGAGTATACTTGGAGCAGATTCATCAACCCTATTATATTCTTTTGGTTCCTCTTTCCTATCTCTTGTCTTTTCTCTGCTACCTCTTCTATGACTCTCAATGTTCTTTTCTCCATTCAGAATATAATCTCAAAACTGAGTATATATAATTCTTGATATATTCAAAAAATGTTTTCTTATAAGTACTGCACACTAACCAATTGCGCCACTGGAGCCCATATATACATTTCTTGCAGTGCTGGGCAAGTACCCTACAAATAAGCCTTTGAAAAGAATATAGTAATGTGTATCTAATTTTTAAGCAAAATAAAATAAAAAAGATTCCGTTTTCCTAGCAATCTAAGAAACAGAGATTGTCTAAAGAAAAAAGAACTTGTAAGAATTTAATGTGCCTTCTCCTTACACCGGAATGGTTATGTTATATACAGAGATCACAGAATATGCCTGTGGTGTTTCCTGAGTTCCGTGCTGGTGAATCCTACTGTTTATTATCGTTTCTTTTTAGCCATTTCGTTCAGGTTTGGATCCGATCCACTGTCATTAGAAATCAGTGGGTCCAGTCTATGTATACATTAATGAGTAAGGCTGACTTGTGGTATCTTATACTTTACTAACTTGGTTTGAATTTAATATCAAGGTAGCAATGGTCTCATAGAAAGAGTTTTCAGGTCTCAGAAAGGATTTGTGAAAGTTTGACATAGTACATTCCCTGACGATATGGTAAAATTAGCCTCTGAAACAATGGGTCTGCAGTTGTCTTTGTGTGTCTGTGTGTGCCTGTGTGTCACTACTGAGACATGAACTTGAGGCCTGGGCACTGTCCCTGAGCTCTTTTGCTCAAGGCTAGCCCCCTATCACTTGAACCACAGCTCTAATTCCAGCTTTTTGTGGTTAATTGGAGATCAGAGTCTCAGGAACTTTTCTGCCAGGTCTGGCTTCAAACCACAGTCCTTGAATCCCAACCTCTTGAGTTGCTAGGAATAAGCCACTGGTGCCCAACCTGTAGTTGTCTTTGTGGACAAAAATATTGTTAATCTGATTTTTAAATCGCTTTATAATATTCAGTCTTTCCATTTATTTTACATTTTTCTTTGTTTTAATTGACAAATAAAATCGTATTTATTTACTATATGCCCAGTGTCTTTAAATACTGTATATATATATATATACATTGTTAAATAGCTATATGGAATTAACATATATATTACCTCACATATTATCATATTTTTGTGATGAAGACACTTTCAGAAATTTTGAAGACTATAATACATTATTATTAACTATATTCACTATGGTGCCATTCTTTCTTTTTTTTCTCTGTTTTGTTTTTTTGCCAGTCCTGGGGCTTGAACTCAGGGCCTGAACACTGTCCCTGGCTTCTTTTTGCTCTGCCACTTGAGCCACAGCGCCACTTCCAGCTTTTTCTATATATATGGTACTGAGGAATCCAACCCAGGGCTTCATGTATACAAGGCGAGCACTTTACCACTAGGCCATATTCCGAGCCCCGATTCTTTCTTGAAAAAATTACTTGTAAGATCAATAGAGACGAGGAACGATGGCAGATTGGCAGACCACAGCCCTTTAAATATTGTATGCTGCCTAGTCTCCATTCTTACGCTTTGGGACTCCCATGGATCTCTAGTAGATTTGCTTGAATAGCGACTTGGGGGAGCTTGAAAAGGCAGAGAGGACCAAGTGGCCATGAGACATGGTAACAGAGATATGTGACATTGCCCGTCAGCCCCCGGCTTGCCTTTGCCTTTGCCCTCTTCCTTCCAATCATAGCCACCCCACATCTGTGACCAGACAAGCTGGAGGTCACGAAACTGCTGCCCAACAAGCGTCCCTGAGCTTCCCATCCATGGACATGGCTTCTCAGATCCTGGCTGGTGATGACTTCGCCCATCATCTGACCCCTCTCCTAGACCTATGTATTCCAGCTCCTTCTCCATTGTGTAAAGGCCAACTCCTCCCCAGAATCCCTTACCCCACAATACTCACGATGGAGCTGCTTTCCAGACTGAAGTCTGTTAAGATGCCCTCATGCTTCTTGAATTTAGCTTAACCAATTATTTTCCAAAACCTAGAAACATATATGTGGAGCTTTCACTGTACAAACTTTTAACTCTGCTGGGCCCACATGGAAGGCACTGTTCTAACCCCTAAGAACATTTTTTTAAAAGACATTGTTTTTCAAGGATACAGAAATACACAAGAATTGCAAGTATTGTGATACAAATAACACAACTCTGCATAGAAAGGACATCTACAACTCAAAATGGATCAAGGACCTCAATATCAGACCTGAATCCTTGAAACTACTGAAGGACAGAGTAGGAAAGACGCTAGAACTTATAGGCACAGGAAGGAACTTCCTGAATAGAGTCCCAGGGCCACAACAAATAGGGGAAAGACTCGACAAATGGGACTACTACAAATTAAAAAGTTTCTGCACAGCTAAGGTCATAGCCACCAAAACAGAAAGACAGCCAACGATATGGGAAAGGATCTTTACCAGCACAGCAACAGACAAAGGCCTAATATCTGTCATCTACAGAGAACTCAAAAAACTAAGCCCCTCCAAGCCCAATAAACCAATTAGGAAATGGGCAAAGGAGCTAAAGAGAGACTTCACAAGAGAAGAGATAAAAATGGCAAAGAAACATATGAGGAAATGTTCAACATCCCTGCTAGTAAAGGAAATGCAAATAAAAACAACCCTGAGTTACCACCTCACTCCACTTAGAATGGCCTATACTCTGAACTCAGGCAACAACAAATGCTGGAGGGGGTGCGGGGAAAGAGGAACCCTTCTCCATTGTTGGTGGGAGTGCAAATTAGTACAACCACTTTGGAGAACAGTATGGAGGTTTCTCAAAAAGCTCAACATAGACCTACCCTATGACCCAGCCATACCACTCCTAGGCATCTATCCTAAACAGCAAGTCCCAAGATATCAAAAAGACATTTGTACTTCCATGTTTATCGCAGCACAATTCACAATAGCCAAAATATGGAAACAACCCAGATGCCCCTCCACAGATGAATGGATCCAAAAAATATGGTACCTATACACAATGGAATACTACATAGCGATTAGGAATGGTGAAATATTGTTATTCGCAGGGAAATGGTCAGAACTCGAACAAATAATGTTGAGCGAGACAAGCCTAGAACACAGAAAACAAAGGGGCATGATCTCCCTGATATATGACTGTTAAGAAAGGGAGACAGAGAGACAGTAGAGACCAGGTCTGTGAAACCAAAAACTGCTTGTCAAATGGTATTTCCCACAGGATTGGGGCAGCGACCCAACAGTATGTAACTAAAACCAAACAACTACTCAACATATAAAGGTAAAAATTGACCTCTCAGTGGAATACAATAGCTCAAAAGCTATGTATGTACGTTCATATAAGTCTACTGTCGACATATTGTCTAATATCGACATTACATTTAAAGCCCTAGGCGAATTTTCTTTGGCGTAGGCCATGTGGCTACTGTATATGTTCTTGATACATTATATATTGTATATATGTCTACCTGACCTAGAGAAGGGAAAGAAAAACAGGGCGTAAGATATCACAAGAAATGTACACACTGCCCTACTATGTAACTGTACCCTTTTTGCACAACACCTTGTCAAAAAATTTGTGTTCAATTAATAAATAAGTTTAAAAAAAAGAAAAGGAAAAAAAGAAAAAACAAAGAAAGGACATCTAATCAAGCTGGGTTTTTACAGCAGGATTTCAAATAAAGTCCTCCTTGAACTGAGTCTTCAAGCAGGTCTCTTGAGCTTCTAGAAATGTAAGGTGTCTGCTTTAAAAGATTTTGGATTATTCATGAACTGTATACTGACAACTCTTCTACCAGTTTTCTCTCTTCTAACTCAAAATATCCCGCACTGTAGCAATCTGTGCTATATATAGTTTGTAAGTAGTGATTCAGTTTTACCAAAACAGTACCATTTGTCACATTAAGTTAATGTTAATTTAGAATTAACTGGTTTTAGAGTTTATAGTTAACATGTAAATTTTTGGTCTTATAAGACTAATAAGAAGAAAACGATACCTGGTTTTATGTGTGTATATATGTAAGTCACATTATTATATAGTTAATTCAGTTCGCCTGGCTTTTTTTCTTTAAGGAAAGTCAAACAGAATATGGTCCCACCATGCAGTCTCCCCTCACGGAGTCTGACAGCAGCGGATCCAGCCTGGGGGAAGAAATCACAAGTTTTATATGAAGCGACATTGAGCTCTGCCATCTTTGACTTGGTGATTCCGGCTCTTTTCTGGGCCCTGACAAATCCCACCCCAGTGAAGACTCTGTGCGATCAGCACAGTCTCCTCGCGTTCTAGCAGAATGTGACAGTTCCTCTAACTTCACAGCACTGGGGACTGGTGGCTCATGCCTGCCACTCTAGTGACTTATGATGAGCCTGACATCTAAGGAATATGGTTCAAAGTCAGCCAGAGCAGGAAAGTGTGTGAGATTCTTATTTCCAATTTACCACCAAAAAGCCAGAAGTGAAGCTGTGGCTCAAGTGATATAGCACCAGCCTTGAAAAAAAAGCTAAGGGAGAACACACGGGCCTTGAGTTCAAGCCCCAGTATCAGCACACACACACACACACACACACACACACACACACACACACACACAAAAATGCATTTTAAGAACTATAATAATACAATGCAATTCAGTCAGGAGATTTGAACTGACATCTAAGAAGCTTAAAGCACTTTTTTTCAATGTGTCTTCCTCAGACTAGTAACCTAATATAGAAGAATTTGTGAGAAGTGCAAATCATAGGGCCCTATGAATCAGAAATTGTTCAGGTAATGGCTTATCTGTGTTTTACAAGACTTCAGGTAATCCTGATGCATATTACAGTCAACCAAGGGGCCCCTAAGGAAAGGTCATTATTTTCAAAGAAGTAGCATAATAAGAAAGAATCTGGTGGACAACACATCAAAAATTTTCAAGAAAACAGGATGAAGAAACACAGCCTCAACAAATGATGCTGGCAGAATTGGCTAAACACCTGTAGGAAACTGAAGTTAGAGCCTTATGTATCACCCTGCACCAGAATCAACTGCAAATGGATTGAAGACCTCGTGGTAAAAGCAGATACCATGAAAATATGACAGGAAGGAATAGGAGAAACACTAGATCTCCTTAGCACAGGTCAAATCTCCCTTAATAAAGACCCAGAACCACAACAAATCAAAGAAAGGTTGGATAAATGGGAAGGCAGAGCTTATGCATGGCAAAGGACATAGCTAGCAAGATAGAAAGCCCGGGCTGGGAATACAGCCTAGTGGCAAGAGTGCTTGCCTCCTATACATGAAGCCCTGGGTTCGATTCTTCAGCACCACATATATAGAAAACAGCCAGAAGTGGCGCTGTGGCTCAAGTGGCAGAGAGTGCTAGCCTTGAGCAAAAAGAAGCGAGGGACAGTGCTCAGGCCCTGAATCCAAGGCCCAGGACTAGCAAAACAGAAACAACAACAACAAAAAAGATAGAAAGCCCACAGATTGGGAGAAGATCTTTACTAACCATATAACAGACAAAGGTCTCATATCTTAAATATACTTACAGCTCAAAAAATTAAATCACTCCATAACAAATCACACACAAAAAAACCACCCCATTAACAAGTGTGCTGAAGACTTAAAGAGACACTTCTCTAAAGAGGAAATAAGAATAGCCAATACATACAAGAAGAAATGCTCACTACCTCTGGCCATAAAAGAAATGCAAATCGAAACAACATTGAGATTCCACCTTACCCCAGTTAGAATGGCCATTATCAAGAAATCTAATAACAGCAGATGCTGGAGGGAATGTGGCCAAAGGGGGAGCACTACTATGATGTTGGTGGGAGTGCAAACTTGTCCAGCTGCTCTGGAAAGCAGTATGGAGGCTCCTTAAAAGACTAAACATAGAGCTGCCCTATGATCCAGCAAACCCTATTCCTGGGCATTTACCCAAAGGATCACAGACAAGGCCACAATAAAGTTACCAGCACAACCATGTTCATTGCAGCATTATTTACCATAGTGAAGATATGGAACCAATCCAGATGCCCTTCAGTAGATGAATGCATCATGAAAATGTGGTATAAATACACAATGGAGTTCTATGCTTCCATTAGAAAGAATGACATTGCCCCATTCATAAGGAAATGGAAAGACCTGGAATAAATCATATTAAATGAAATAAGCCAGACCCAAAGAAAAGTAGGTTGCATGGTTTCCCTCATTTGTAAGAACTAGAATATGTATGTCTATGATATCCTTAACAGGGGATCTCAATAACCCAATTGCTAAGAGCACAGAACCATATATAATGAAGGGTATCAACATAAACTCCAAGAATTAGAAACAAGAAGTTCTTATTATCTCCTGTATGTAGTTATTTCTTTTGTTCTTCTTTTTTCTCTTAGTTTTCTGCGCCTGTGTCTTGTATATAAGTTGATTTTATGTGGGAGGGAACGGGAATCATAGAAACAGCAGGAGAAAGGATGAGCTAATGCAACACTGATACTCACTTGACACTTTGTTGGAAATGAACTTTACAACTTGAAGGGGAGAAAAATGAGGGAGGGGGTGAACACTGTTTAAGAACAAATGTACTCATTACCATACTTATGTAACTGTAACCTCCCTGCTCATCACCTTTGTCAATAAAGATAAATTTAAGTTTTAAAAAAATGTCAAGGCTGGGAATATGGCCTAGTGGCATGAAGCCCTGGGTTCGATTCCCCAGCACCACATATATAGAAAACAGCCAGAAGTGGCGCTGTGGCTCAAGTGGCAGAGTGCTAGCCTTGAGCAAAAAGAAGCCAGGGACAGTGCTCAGGCCCTGAGTTCAAGGCCCAGGACTGGCAAAAAAGGAAAAAAAATGTCAAGAACCTAGTAACCTAATGAAGAACATAAACTATTCAGCATCTTCATTTATTTGTTTTCCAAGAATTGTGTACTAGAAACATACAGAACCAGTTAGTTCTCTGATTTTAGGAGCTGTCCAGGCTGAGTCCAGATTGGGATGAAAGGCAAGAGTGTTCCAGCATCCCAAGAAGCAAACACCAACTTCCAGAACACTACCAGCAATATTTTACGGTAGAATAAGGCTTTTCATGCTCCCCCTTCTACCACGGCACATTAAAAACATGCCCATCTGCTTTACCCACAAGCCCACCCAGCTTGTAAATGAGCCTGGCCCCCGAGCATGGCACACATTTAAAAAGACGTCACTGTGTGTTGTTTGAAAATGCAAGAGCCATTAATCACATCCACAGCTGTGGCCTCCCCCAAGTGACTGCACTTTAATGCATTATCTGTGAGAACCATGAGAAGAGTCTACTTCCTCTCTCCTGATGCAGTACTGCCACCACCTCTCAGTTACCCACCGTGCAAAATCAGATTCCTTGCTATCTTGTCAATAAAAATAGGAAAGTAGGGGTAGGACCAGCAGTTCATGCCTGTAACCCTAGCTACTCACAAGGCTGAGATCTGAAGCTTGAAGTTCAAAGATTGCCAGGGCAGGAAAGCCCACGAGACTGTTGTCTCCAATTAAGTTCCAAAACGCTGCAAGTGAAGCTATGGCTCCAGCGACAGAGCTCCACCAAAAAAAGCTCATGGACAATGCCCAGGCCCTGAGTCCAAGCCCCACTATCAGTACAAAACAAATAAATGAACAAAAGCATACAAAAAGAAAACGAAAAAGATTACATCCTCCAAGACAACTGGCACTACCTACTAAGAGAGACCAATACAGAGCCTAACAACCAAACTGAATTGGGGCTCCAATTCCAGAACCCTAGGCTTATCTAATAAAAAACGTCCCTGTCCAGACTAACTACAAGAATGAATGTAGGACTGGATTCAAGCCTGGTAAAAAGGGAAAAGCAGTGGATTTATCTGTCTCCAACCCACGTCCGCCTTCAGGTCACCCCCTCTTCGCCACCTACATCCAATCTGTCAAGTTAGCCCCCCCTTCACAATTCCACCTTTCCAAGCTCTCCCTCACCACCTTGACCCAAATGCCTGAGGCTGTGTGAAAACAGCACTGTCAGATTTCATAAATGTGCAATGACAACCCGCACTGAAAAGAGACACTCTGTCACAACGGAAGCACAGATTGTCCAAAAAAAAATTCATACCAAACTTGAGTAGCTCTCAAGTTTCAGGTTTGAGGGCTTTTATTTTTAGAGATCAGTTTTTGACTTCTGGACTTTTGCTCAAAAAAAACACATTTAAATTTAGTTTTTATTTTAAAACAAACAAACAGAAAGTAGTATTTGGCTATTATATATCTATTACAATGTATGTGTGTCAAATTCACAACACCCCCTATGCTTTAAGAATGATAGCTTTTGGACTCGCTTTTGGTTTTTTTATTTGGCCCTGCCAAGTAGTTCATTCCTTTGCCACACCCAGAATAATCAAACATGTATGGGCTTTATATTCCGGTAGCAGTCGTGTGTGTGACAGTAATATGTGGGCTTTATATTCCGGTAGCAGTCGTGTGTGTGACGGTAAACACTTGGTGCCCTGCCTGCGTTGAAGTCAGAATGGCCCCTGACCATGACCAATGTCCCCTCCTTCATGGTATGGAGTGTCCCCAGCTCTCCATGGACTCTCCTCCCGGCTCTTCTTTTCTCTGTGTTTCTCCCTGACAACAAAAGGCCTAAGGAAAAACAAATGAAGGGGGCAATATTTACAGGCCAGGATTCCAAGAAGCCCCATCTTGGACTCCTACTGGAAGGAAAGGCGGAGGTACCAGCCTCTCGTTTCCTGGCTTTTGTTTCTTCCTGGCCAAGTATGGGAAGTCCCTTGGTTTTTCTCTCCTTTCCCATCTTCTGCCCACCACTGAGGGGTGTTCCCCCCTCCCAAGGTGGAAAGAACATGCCCCTAGGGCCTGCCTGGAAAGGCAGCCAGTGCTGGGAACGACAGCAAGACCCGCCCGGGCTTCCTTCTTCCCAAATCATGCCATCCATGCGAGTTTCCAGGGAAGGAGGAAAGTCTCCAAGACCAAGTCCATCTGCACCCATGATGACAGTCTCCCCAGCAGCCAGTGTGTGCTTTTTTCCCCACAGTCCTGGGCCTTGAACTCAGGGCCTGAGCACTGCCCCTGGCTTCGTTTCACTCAAGGCGAGCACTCTACCACTTGAGCCACAGCGCTACTTCTGGCTTTTTTCAATATATGTGGTGCTGAGGAATCGAACCCAGGACTTCATGTGTACCAGGCAAGCCGTCTACCACTAGGCCACATCCCCAGGCCCAGCCAGTGTGTTTTTAAAGCAAAAGATACCCTCTCCAAAGCCACATAGTTGTTCCAGCTACCATGACAATTTGGGGTGAAAAAGGGTAACAGCACACTTTTCTGGAAAGGAAAGAGAGGGAGCTGAAGGTACAAGTAAAAATTAATTCGTAAGATCTATGAGGAGGAAAAATTATAAAACTAAGAACTATGAACATTTGGTGGGGGGGGGGGAATTGAGTGGTATGCCAGTGGTCACACCTGTCATCCTAGCTACTCAGGTGGCTGACATCTGAGGATCACAGTTCAAAGGCAGCCTAGGCAGAGAAGTCCATGAGACTTAGTAAAATAGCCAGAAGTGGAGCCGTGTCTCAAGCAGTAAAGCACTAACCTTGAGTACGAAAGCTAAGGAAGAGCATGAGGCCCTGAGTTCGAGCCCCAGTACTAGCTAAATAAATAAATAAAACCTGTTTATAAAGCACGATGTAATTATGACTTTTGAAGAGAAGAAATAAGTGATTGTGCTGATATGCTCTTTGAGAGCTGATATGCACTTTATTGATGGTGGCTCATTCCTATAATCCTGGCTGCTCAGGAGGCTGAGATCAGAGGCTTACCGTTCAAAGCCAGCTTGGGCAAGGAAGTCTATGAGGCTATCTCCAATTAACCACTGAAAAGCTGGAAGTGGAGCTATGGCTCAAGTGGTAGAACACTAGTCATGAACCAAAAGGCTCAGGGACAGTGCCTAGGTCCTTCAGGACTGGCACAAATTTTAAAAGTGGAAGAAGGAAAGGAATGCCACAAAGATTGAAAGGTTTGAGGCATTATAAAAGAAAAACACTCACTACAAGCACAGGTTGATAAACATCAAAAAGACAAACCATTCCCAAAGCAATACTTACAAAACCATTTGGTGTAAATCAGCTGCACAACTCTTGGTGGGGGGGGTGACGGAGGAGGTAACAAGTTAAACATATGAATCTGTAACCCCTCTGTACCATACTTTGACTATAAAGAAAAAAGTTTAATTAAAAAAAATTGTTACAGAGTAGTTGTGGCACTTAGTTGGAGAAATCTAAGAACGGAAACTGAAGAATCCTTGCTCTCTGGGTGCTGGTAGCTCACGCCTACAATCCTAGCCCCTCAAGAGGCTGAGATCTGAGGATCCCAATTCAAAGACAGACCAGACAGGAAAGCTGCTGGGACTCATCTCCAATTAACCAGCAAAAGTCTGGAAGTAGAGCTGTGGCCTAAGTGGTAGAGTGCCAGCTTTAAGTGAAAAAGCTAGAAGTAACCACCCAAGCCCTGAATTCAAGCCCCAGTGAACACACACACACACACACACACACACACACACACACACACACACACACACAGCTGGAGATGTGGCTCAATGGCAGAGCACTTGTTTCACATGTGAGAGGCCTGGGTTCCATCTGACCACCACAAAAACCAACAACAACCATCAAAGAAAAAATCAAAGCATGACCCTAGTGCGTGCTTTCTCTACCTATGGAGTTATGCCAATATGGAATGAAATAATAGTCTGGACCAGGCTAGAGAGGAAATCCACTCCTTACATTCAGTAGAACTTGTTGGGTGAGTGTTCCCTTACTCCCTCCTACAGTGCAAATGCCATTTCATTCACACACTCACACAAGAACAGCCATGGGAGGTTGGTAAGAAACATAATAATGCCCATCGGAATGATTTAGGTAGGTTGGAAAGAAGCCAGCGAGGTGGTCCAATGTCACCGAGTGCATGTGATAAGCTTCCTAGAAAATCATTTTGGAAGACAAGTGCCGGTTTCTACTTTAGAAAGCTCATATTTTCTGAATAAGGCTGGGGAAGGGAAGACAAAGAAGGAATCTGATGTAGTTCATTTACTTTCAAGAATGGCTATATCCTGTGACAGTTTGCTAACTTTTAACAATCGAGGGCACTTGTCATATCTGATGTCCACATGTTTTCATATAACCACTTTCAACCAGCAAAGCTGATAAGCTAAAACACGCTGGGCTGTGTCATTGACGCTGAAACAAAAAGCTGCCTTTGCAAAAGCGCAGAGGACTGAAATGAAATCTCTTCTGAATAAATATTTTTGGTTTGCTAAGTCACCCAGTCAGCTTTCAAATCACCCATCAAAGCAGAAAGCCTTTCCCAAGTTTTAAAAATACTGCAGCTATTTTGTAAACAAAACATTCAGAAAACATGACCTTGAGTATCTCTGAAAGTCAGATTCAGACCAAAATTGATGACTGTTTTTCTAAAATCAATTATAATCAGTACAGTGGGGTGACTGTGTAACTGGAATTTCTTATGCAATAGTTCTACATTACTCGGTTAAAAAAAAAACACACCTATTATTGGGTTGTAATCAACTTCCTTCCTAGGAATGAGAAGGCGAGGCAAATAATGAGAAAGGTCAAAGAAACCAAAAGATAAAAGTGTTGCCTTGCCAACTTCACTACCAAAATGACTTCAAGTAATCAATAAAAAAGCAAACACTCCTCAGCAACATTCCCATCTGTCAAACACAGTAGTGTGTAAGATATGCCACCGTTTAATTATGAAACTCGATTACTAGCAGGCCCAAGCCGACTTTCCTGAGCCAGAAGTGATCGAGTCATCATGCCACAATTGGAAACAAATGTTCAGACGGGAGGAAGTTCTGAGCATCCTAAAGGAGGAACAGATTAGAACTTTCCTACCCTCTGTGAAAACAAGTTTGTGTCATAAAGCCCTTTTCATCTTAAACTTCTGCAGAAAGTATCCCAATTGACCAGAATATGCTCTAACTCTAATACCTTACGTACAGCACGTGCTGTACGTAATGAACTCTCTTCTCTCCTTTCCTCCAGGGTGGCCTTTGCCCTGTACTACTGTGGACAACTGAGACAGTTACAATGCAATTTCAGGTGCAGAAAGGTTTACTGAACAGACATCAGCTCTCTTATGCCCCTCATAATTTCACAGCCCTTTGTGATTCTCAAAGCCACAAAAATGTTCTGGTGACACAAATGAAGACTCTTGCTTCTGTTAAATAGTCTTAAAATATCCATATCACATTACCCACAGATACAGATAGATGAGATATAATAAGATGAGAGAAAGACAGAGACAGAGAGAAGAGAGACAGAGAGAAGGGTAAGAGATAGAGAGACGGTGAGGAGAGAGATGAGAGATGACAGATTCAAGAAAGATGGAGTAAGATGGAGAGAAATGAGAAAGATGAGAGAGAAAAGGGAGGAGAGAAAAGATGGAGAGAGAAGAGAGACAGAGAGGAGACACTAGAAGGAGAAATGAGAGATGATGGAGATAAAAATGAGATTCGATAAATATTGTGTATTTTAAGAATTGTTATTCTGACACTATTTTTTTTAAGTTTGCAAGAGGGGCTGAGAATGTGTCCTAGTGGCAAGAGTGCTTGCCTCGTATACACGAAGCCCTGGGTTCGATTCCTCAGCACCACATAAAGAGAAAAAGCCAGAAGTGGCGCTGTGGCTCAAGTGGCAGAGTGCTAGCCTAGAGCCAAAAGAAGCCAGGGACAGTGCTCAGGCCCTGAGTTCAAGCCCCATGATCATTAAAAAAAAAAAAAAAGCCTGTGATATATTAGATAAGTCAATCTAACAAATTAGCTGATACCTGGGCTTTTCCTCTGCCAGCCATGAAGTTGACTTGTAGGACCAACAAAAGTCCAAATAATTGTGGCTCTTCAGTTAATACAAAGCTCAGCTAACCTTGTTGCTGTCAGTGCACACAGGGCATTACTATTGACAATGCTCTTTGGTGTGAAATGGGAATGAGGCAATTTAAATACATTTCATTTCATTTTAAAATTTCTAAAAATATTGGCTGAGGTTTTACATGTTCTCTGTGCTAGCAAGGGAATGGACAAGAAAAAGCATTTCTATCTCCTTCCACGCTATTATTGCTGGCACTGTCTTTCAATTGCCTTGAGCTCTTTACATGGTTTAAATACCAAGATTGCTTTCATAACTCAGTTTCAGGAAAAAAAAAAAGTATGTCTTCCCTAAGGGGGATAATCCTGTTAATCATTAAATAGTATAAGGAATTATCTTTCAAAGCTAAATTTAATTAATGCTGTTTTTTTAATGTTTTTCCTTCCGCTTCAATTTTTTTGGTTTTTTACAAGTTATTTACTGTATACATATATCCATTTAAATGAAAAGTAGCAAGTCACTAATTGTAAGATACACATCCACATCTTAACACCCTTGAAATAGGGGTACATTTTACAATCGATATAGTTTTCCCAAACTGATTTTTTCTCATTTAAATTTACATTAAAATAAGACATTTTTATATTTTATTGCAAGCTAGAGTTGATAAAACACCAAAATTCCTTCAATAATTATTATGAAGCTAGTGATGGAATTGGTTTCTTAAACACTTCCAAGTGTTTTGTTCTGTTTGTATTAGTCCTGGAGCTTGAACTCAGGGCCTGGGCGCTGTCCCTGAGCTTTTGTACTCAAGGCTAGTAGTGCTCTACCACTTGAGCCACAGCTCCACTTCCCATTTTCGGATGGTTAATTGGAGATAAGAGTTCCACCGACTTTACTGCCTGGGCTGACTTTGAACTTGAATCCTCAGATCTCAGCCTCCAGGGTTGCTAGGATTATAGGCATGAACCCCCAACCCTTGGCTAACACTCTGGTTTATTTATACCCTGTATTGTAGACAGCCGTCTCTCATGCCCAAACTTCAAAAACCATGCGCAAGCAAGGACTTGGCCTTTTCTATGCACAACTACTTGGAAACATTACATATTCAGATTATCCTATTTGGCACAACCGAAATCTGAAGCTTCGTGTGAATTTTACACTTTAGCAATGGTGACTTGGAACCAATCTCTTGAGGAATCAGTGTCTTCATGTGGAAAAATGGAGGTGACAGCCATCTCGGGAGCATGCTGCAAAGACTCCAAAAGAGCATGCGTCTATCCAGAGGGTAGCACAGGAGTGTGGTTGTGGCTCGGCAGTAGAGACTGCCTCGCCTATGGGAAGTCCTGGGTTCGAGCCTCAGCAGGAAAAGAAAGTATGAAGGACAAAAAGAAAGCAGGGAAGGAAGGAGGGAGGAAGAGGGAGGAAGGGGAAAGAAAGAGGGAAGGGAGGGAAGGACAATAATATTAGTAGAATCAAGGGTTGTTTTTTTTCTGGTAGTACTGGGGTTTGAACTCGGGGTGCTCTCCTACTTTAGCCACGTCCCCAGTTCCTTTCTGCATTTGTTATTTTTCCAGGAGAGTTTTGACTTTTTGTCCAGGCTACCTGGACCGCAACCCTCCGATTTACAACATTCTGCACAGCTAAAGCGGTAGGCAGGCAGACTCCACATTTTGTTGGTTGAGATGGAACAACTCAAACTTTTTGCCTGGGGGGGGGGGTGCCTCAAACTGCAATCCTCCCCATCTTCACGTGGCTGGGATCACAGGCATGCGCACTCAGCTAGATCACTATTATTACTAGAGTTGTGGTTCAGCCTGCACAAAGAAGCAGATGGGCAGCTGAACAGAAGGAAGCAAGCGGGAGCCGTGGGCAGGAAAGTCCGCAGAGCACAGGCAGGAGTACCTGAGATTCCGCAGGAGGCCACATCCCAAAGGCTCGTGAGGATTTGGTCATGTGAGAAGTGATGACACCTTTAGGAGCTGACACCTAGGTTCTCGGGTCTTGGGGGGGGGGGGGATCTGCCACTGAAAGGAACTGTGAGACCCTCTTTAGCCTCTGGTTTTGCAGCTTAATCTCTCCTCACCGTGGAACCTTCCTTCACCAGAGCCCACTCCATGCTGCTCAGTGCCTCACGCGGTGAGGCGCTTAAACCACTGTTCACTGTTCTTTCTAAAGCTATATTGCTCGGGGATTTCTTGACAGTAACGAAAAATGAACTAATGCATTGAGTATCTACTAGTGTGTTACCTAACACACTACTGAGTGGAATATTTGGAATATAGAGGGGCATGTAGGACTTGATCTTCAAGGAAGTTACAGTAAAAAATCAAGAAAGGGAGAAAGGACAAAGCTCCCATGCAAAAGAATTCTCAATATTTGAGGCTCTCTATTTTCTTTTCTTTTTTTGCCAGTCCTGGGGCTTGGACTCAGGGCCTGAGCACTGTCCCTGGCTTCTTTTTGCTCAAGGCTAACACTCTACCACCTGAGCCCCAGTGCCCCCTTTGGCTTTTCTTATGTATGTGGTGCTGAGGAATCGAACCCAGGGCTTCATGTATAGGAGGCAAGCACTTTTATCACTAGGCCATATTCCCAGCTCTGTGGCTCTCTATTTTCAAGGTAGTATAAAAGAATACCCCACTCCTCCAATGTGAGTTACTCAAAATGCCTTTCTTGCAGAGAACATAGAGCAGGAATAAAATGAGTAATCAAGTACAGGTGGTTCATTCCTGTAATCCTAGCTACTCAGGAGGCTGCGATCTGAGGCTGAGATCTGGTTCAAGGCCAGCCTGGGCAGGAAAGTCCGAGAGACTCTTATCTCCCATGAACCTCCAAACCAGTGATGAGTTGTGACTCCAAGTGGAGCCTGAGCCTTGAGCAAGAGAGCTCAAGGACAGCAAGAGCCCAGGCCCTGAGTTCAAGCCCCATGACCAATAGAAAAAAAAGTTAAAATAAAGATAGCACTGAGAATGTGGCTTAGTGGTAGAGCACTTGCCTTGCATGCACGAAGCCCTAGGTTTGATTCCTCAGTACCACATAAGCAGAAAAAGCTGGAAGTGGCGCTGTGGCTCAAGTGGTAGAGTGCTAGCCTTGAGCAAAAAGAAGCCTGGGACAGTGCTCAGGCCCTGAGTGCAAGCCCCAGGACTGGCTATATATATATTAATATATATGTATATATATATATATATTAGAGAAGATTAGAATACCTAGAACAAAACATCCATGTGGGCCCATTGATAAGAGTTCTAAAGCTGATTTGACTCTGTACAATCAATCACGGAAACGTTAAGGTCACTGACTGGAATCAAATTAAGTTACTATGTCTTGCTCTTC
Organism: Perognathus longimembris pacificus; assembly: GCF_023159225.1. NCBI lineage: Eukaryota > Metazoa > Chordata > Mammalia > Rodentia > Heteromyidae > Perognathus > Perognathus longimembris. The sequence goes on from NC_063174.1 coordinate 6,573,500, forward strand.
CAAATAACAGTTTCGAAAAGGGCTTAACTGGTAGAGGGGTAGAGCAAGAATACTGTACCATAAATAAAAGATATGCAAAAGAGTGGGTAGAGATAGAGAAGGGCCCTGCAAAGCTCAGAGCCTGCCTCTTAGTTCAGGTAAGGAGCTAGACCTGAGCGATTGGAGTGAAACGCATTCCAGTTCGAGGCAGCCTCTGGCGACTTGCCCCTGGGCGTTAGCAACGGTCCCATCCCTGCGACACGGCCCAGCCCATTTCAGGACGTTGGAAGCTTGCTAGAGAGCACACCCAGCATGCGGTCTTTTTCTTGGCACCTGCTGGACCAGTGCTCCACCACTGAGCTACACTCCTCCCCCTCCCGGGCCCTTCCCTCCCGTAGACACCCATAGACAATTACCTTGGAAATGTTTTCCTTCTTTCTATTAGGCATTATTTTTGAACAACCATCAGAAGATTGTCTCCAATAGTTTGTCAAGGGGACTGAAGGCAGAATTTTGATGGTAAAGCTCATGAAAGACAAATGAAAAAATTCGAATGATTGCCTTAAGTCTGTAACACGGAGCTGGGGCCTAGGCTGAACATTAGAATCACCTGGAAAGATTAGAAATGTGCTCACTGCCTGGCTTCTGAAACTAACCCCCTGTACATCGCCTTTACGATAATTAAGTAGATTAATAATAATAATTGGAAAGACTCCTGCGGCTCCACTCCTGGCCAGTATCATGGGAATGGCTGAAGGCTGTACGTTTTAAAGTTCCCTAAGTGGCTGTGGTGTACCGCCGGTTTAGGAATCCATTGCCTCATAAGGAGTCTACATTTTGAATATCAAACACTCTCCCTCAGAGCAAGATAAGATGACCAAGAATCCCAGGGGTTCCGTTCTGTGAAAAGTCACCTGTGTGAATATAAAACTCTATAATCTTAACAATTTGTCTCATTCAGTGAAAGGTACCGAGTACAACTTTCCTCAGCCCTCCAGCTATTTCCAACACAGAGCCAATCATCTCTTACATCCAGATAGTCTGTGTGTGTGTGTGTGTGTCTGTGTGTGTGTGTCTGTGTGTGTGTGTCTGTGTGTGTGTGTGTCTGTGGTGGGGCTTGAACTCAGGACCTGGATGCTGTCTCTTAGCTTTTTCACTCAAAGCTGACACTCTACCACGTGAGCCACAGCTCCACTTGCAGTGTTTTTAGGGGTTAATTAGAAGTAAGTGTTTCATTGACTTTCCTACCAGAGCTGGCTTTGAGCCTCAACCCTCATACATCAGCCTCATGAATAACTAGAATTACAGGCATGAGCCACCAGTACCAGCCTCAGAGATTTCCTTCTCCTCTTCCTCCTGCTGCTTCTCCTCCTTCTCCTATGTGTGTGTTTTGGGGGAGGAGGGGGAGGAGGTGCTGGTCCCGGGACTTGAACTTGGGGCCTAAGCACTGTCCCTGAACTTTTTTGTGCTGGAGGTTAGCATTCTACCATTACAGCCACAGCTCTATTTCTGGCTTTCTGGTGGTTAACTGGAGATAAGCGTCTCTCAGATTTGTTTGGCTTCAAACTGCAATCCTGGGATCTCAGCCTCCGGAGTAGCTAGGATTACAGGCGTGAGCCACCAGTGCCCGACTACAGATATTCTTCTTAATATACTTACAGCAAGCATAAAATACAACCAGAGAGAGAGAGAGAGAGAGAGAGAGAGAGAGAGAGAGAGAGAGAGAGAGAGAGAGAGAGAGAGAGAGAGAGAGAGAGAGAGAGGCCTCATCCTTACCCCTCCTGGAGTGGCAACTCCAAAAGGACAAAATAAACAAGAGACTAACTTCTCTTCAATGCTTCAAAACAAGATCATTAAAATGTCTCTGGGTAAACAACCATGAAACCCAATGAGCTATTTCCTCTATTTTATTTTACGTTGTTCATAGTCACAGACTCAGGGTCTGTCATGGAAATAGCCGCACAGTCTTGACAGGGGCCAGATGACTCCCTGCGTTACCTCCCAGGGGGTCGGTGGCCCGTGGCCCGGGGGTGTCTGTGGCCGCCTGAGCCAGGGCGGGGCGACATTCCCTGTCCTTCTCAGGACCCAATGCTGGGGGGGGGGGGGGGTGGCAGCCATGACCTCAGCCCTGCAGGAGACGGGTGGCCCCCAGTCAGTTGCAGGAGGAGCAGGTGTGACTCCTCCATATGGAATGATAAGGGGCACCCGGGTGGCTCAGCACGCCTGAGCCCTGAGGACTGGGGTTCGAAGCCAAGCCCGGGCCGCAAAGGCCATGCAACTCCTGATCTTCCATTAACCCCCTCCCCTCCCCTGCCCGCCCCCCAAGCCCAGGGTAGAGCTGGGTGCGTGGTGCAGGGGGGGTGGCAGGGCGAGTGGGAAAGCCAAGGGACGGGCAGCACCGGCCCCGAGTTCAAGCCCCGGGCCCCGCGCCCACAAGACTAGATTCAACAACAAGTGACATTAAGAGATGAGGAGCCGGTGCTGGGGGCGGGGGGTGGGGGGGGGGGGCCGGGGGGCGGGCCGCGGGGGGGAACCCCGCCTCGCCCGCCCCCGCGGGCCCGCAGGGGGGCGAGGGCGGAGCCCCTCCCCCTCCCCCGCCCCCCCCCCGCCCCGCGGCGCGCCCCCTCCCCCGCGCTCCCCGCCCGCCCGCGCAGTGCTCATGCGCGCGGCCCGGGCCTTTATAGCGGCCGCGGGCGCCGCGCTCTCCGCACTCGGGCGCCGCGGGGCGGATCCCACGCACGCAGGTGCGGGCGCCCGGGGCTCGGGGGGCGGCGCGGGCGCGCGGGGTCGGGGCGCCCGGGGCCCGGGGTCTCCCCGCTGCCCGCCCGCGGGTCGATCGCTGTCTGTCTGTGTGTCTGTCTGTCGCTCTGTCCGTCCGTCCGTCCGTCCGTCCCCGGGGCGCCCGGCTCCCCCCCCCCCACCCGCGCCTCCGCACCCCCAGCCCGCGGGTCCGAGCTCACCGCCGCCGGGTGGGTTCGGCCGAGTCCCCGGGGCGCCCCCTGGGGTCCCCGCGGGCCGGAGCTCCAAGCCGGGGGGCGGGCGGCGGGCGCCGGGGCCGGGACGGGGCCCCGCCTCGCTCAGTGCGCCTCGCTCCCCCCTCCTCCCGTCCCGTCCCGTCCCGTCCTCCCCACCCCAGGTCGGACCAGCCTCGAGCACCATGCCCGCGCTCTGGACCCCGCTCCTCTGCCTCGGTGGGTACGCCGCCCCCCCCCGCGCCCCCCGCGCCCCCCCCGCGCCCCCCCGCGCCCCCCCCCGCGCCCCCCGCGCCCCCCCGCGACCCCCGCGCGCCCCCCGCGCCCCCCGCGCCCCCCGCCCGCCCCCCGGCCACGCCGGCCACCGGCGCCGTCCTCTGTGCTCTCTCCGCAGGCGTGAGCGCGCTGCTGCTGCCGCTTCCGGAGCCCGCGGGCGGCGAGGGGGCCGGTGAGCCGGGGGGGGGGGGGGGCCGGGGGGCGGCATCGCGGGGTCCGGGGTCCGCCCGAGAGTCTCAGGAGTTTGGAGGGGAGGTCTGGGAATGGGGGTGCGGCGGGGGGAGGGGGCGCAGTCCCGGCCCCCCCCCTCCCCGCGTGTCCGTGTCCTCGGGTGGGTTCCCCGGGCCCGGCGCGCCCTGAGCCTGCGCGGCCCACCTGACGGGTCCCGGGGTCCCGGGGCTCGAACCCGGGGCCCGCCCGCGCTCTGCAGCTCCATCGGAGGGCGAGCCCCCCCCCCCCACGCCTTTCCCAGGTCACCGGGATGGAAAGCAGAGCTGAGGCCCCCAGAGGCCCCCCACGTCGGGTGCTGTGTGCACAGTCTCCTCAGGGCGCCGGGTGCTGTGCGCACGGTCTCCTCGGGGCGCCGGGTGCTGTGCGCACGGTCTCCTCGGGGCGCCGGGTGCTGTGCGCACGGTCTCCTCGGGGCGCCGGGGGTGCTGTGCGCACGGTCTCCTCGGGGCGCCGGGTGCTGTGCGCACGGTCTCCCTCGGGGCGCAGGCTTGTTGTTTCCTAGACTAAGTGCAGCCTCCGCGGCTCCCGGGCCTTCCCGTGCCGGGCAACGTCCAAACTGGGACAGAAGATGGTCACCGGGACGCCTGTCACCAGCAGCCACCGTGCCGCTCACACACGCGCGCATCAGCGCTGCTCGCACACCTGTGCCCCGTAGGGAGGGCGCGTGTGAACCCCCAGATCGGGCCGTGCCCCTCCAAGGTGTGCCCCGCGGGGCGGCGACTTGCCCGGCCCTTGCTCCCGCTGACACGGCCGCCTCTGCCCTCAGCCCCCCTCGCCGTCACCTGCTTCACGCGAGGCCTGGACGTCAGGAAGGACGAGGTGGACGTGCTCTGCCCCGGGGGCTGCCCTCCCGAGGACTTCTCCGTGTTCGGGAACATCGTCTATGCCTCGGTGTCCAGCATCTGCGGCGCCGCCGTGCACAGGTCAGACCCCGCGCCGACCGGGAGACACCCCGGCCCCCCTCCCTCCCCTTCCCCCCCTTCCTCCCTTCCCTCCCTTCCTTCCTCCCTTCCTCCCTCCCTCCCTTCCTCCCTCCCTCCCTCCCTCCCTCCCTCCCCTCCCTCCCTTCCTCCCCTCCCTCCCTTCCTCCCCTTCCTCCCTCCCTTCCTCCCTTCTTCCCTCCCTTCCTCCCTTCTTCCCTTCCTCCCTTCCTCCCTTCCTCCCTCCCCCCCCCCCGCACCCCCTCCCTGCTTTCCCTCTGTGCCTTTTTAATCAGAGGTGAGCGCATTCCTGAAGCCTTGGGGGGGGGGGGATCTTTGACATTTCAAGGAGAGGGAGGGAAGCTGACCCCCAGGCCAGTGGCATCAGGAGGTAGGCAGCACAGCCCCCGCTTTAGCGTCCCGATTCCTGATCCTGTCATCCGTGCTGGACCTTGCACCCTGTGCCAGCTTTTTGCTTTTTAAGCCTTTCATCGCAATCTTCAGGTAGGTGCGGTTTCTTCTCCTCACCAGACGAGGAAACCGAACTCCGAGTACCTTGCCCAAGACCACCTGACTGTGATTCTGCAGTAGAATAGCCACTGGCTTGCTCACCCAAAACGCTGGTGGCTCACTCGTGCAGTCCCGGCCGCGCTGGTGGCTCATCGTGCAGTCCTAGCCGGGCTGGTGGCTCATCGTGCAGTCCTAGCTATGCTGGTGGCTCATCGTGCAGTCCTAGCTGCTCTGGTGGCTCACTCGTGCAGTCCTAGCCGCGCTGGTGGCTCATCGTGCAGTCCTAGCTATGCTGGTGGCTCATCGTGCAGTCCTAGCTATGCTGGTGGCTCATCGTGCAGTCCTAGCTATGCTGGTGGCTCATCGTGCAGTCCTAGCTGCTCTGGTGGCTCACTCGTGCAGTCCTAGCCGCGCTGGTGGCTCATCGTGCAGTCCTAGCCGGGCTGGTGGCTCATCGTGCAGTCCTAGCTATGCTGGTGGCTCATCGTGCAGTCCTAGCTGCTCTGGTGGCTCACTCGTGCAGTCCTAGCCGCGCTGGTGGCTCATCGTGCAGTCCTAGCTATGCTGGTGGCTCATCGTGCAGTCCTAGCTATGCTGGTGGCTCATCGTGCAGTCCTAGCTATGCTGGTGGCTCATCGTGCAGTCCTAGCTATGCTGGTGGCTCATCGTGCAGTCTAGCTATGCTGGTGGCTCATCGTGCAGTCCTAGCTATGCTGGTGGCTCATCGTGCAGTCCTAGCTATGCTGGTGGCTCATCGTGCAGTCCTGGCCGGGCTGGTGGCTCATCGTGCAGTCCTAGCTATGCTGGTGGCTCATCGTGCAGTCCTAGCTGCTCTGGTGGCTCACTCGTGCAGTCCTAGCCGCGCTGGTGGCTCATCGTGCAGTCCTAGCCGCGCTGGTGGCTCATCGTGCAGTCCTAGCTATGCTGGTGGCTCATCGTGCAGTCCTAGCTATGCTGGTGGCTCATCGTGCAGTCCTAGCTATGCTGGTGGCTCATCGTGCAGTCCCGGCCGCGCTGGTGGCTCATCGTGCAGGTCCTAGCTATGCTGGTGGCTCATCGTGCAGTCCTAGCTATGCTGGTGGCTCACTCGTGCAGTCCTAGCTATGCTGGTGGCTCATCGTGCAGTCCTAGCTATGCTGGTGGCTCATCGTGCAGTCCTAGCTGCTCTGGTGGCTCACTCGTGCAGTCCTAGCTATGCTGGTGGCTCACTCGTGCAGTCCTAGCTATGCTGGTGGCTCATCGTGCAGTCCTAGCTATGCTGGTGGCTCATCGTGCAGTCCTAGCTATGCTGGTGGCTCATCGTGCAGCCCTGGCCGCGCTGGTGGCTCATCGTGCAGTCCTAGCTATGCTGGTGGCTCATCGTGCAGTCCTAGCTACCCAGGAGGCCGAGATCTGAGGAGCACAGTTTGCCCCCAGGCTGGGCTTCGGAAGGCCCCGGGCCCCTTATCTCCAAGTAGCCACCAAACCGCGCTGCCGCTCGAGCGGTAGAGCCCCCGCCTTGAGCCCCGAGCCGAGCCCCGGTACCTCGCCCCTCCCCGCCACGCAGGCCCTGGAGTTGGGTTACTTTAGGAAAGTGGCCTGGCACCCCGTATTAGACTCTGAGTCTCTGAGCTGCGGGGATCAGGACACTGCACGCGTATTGGCATCGTGGCTTTCAGAGCTGGACGGTCCCACGCCACGCCCCCGGGCGCGCTGCGTTCCTGCGTGGGGCTGGGGGGGCCGTGGCCCCCGTGCCGGGCTGCTCTGCTGGGCGCTCGGAGCAGCAGCGGCTCGGTGCTATGGGCAGGCGCCCGGGCCAGCCGGCCGGCCTCTCAGCGGCTGTCCTTGGGCTGCAGGGGAGCCGTCAGCCTCTCGGGGGGCCCCGTGCGCCTCTACAGCCTCCCTGGACGCGAGAACTACTCCTCAGTGGAAGCCCACGGCATCCGGTCGCAGGCCCTCGCCAGGTGGTCCGCTTCCTTCACAGTGACGAGTAGGTACAATGACGCTGCTCCCACCAGGGCCCGAGGCCCCCCCAACCCTGTCTACTCTTCTTAGCCAAGCTGCTTTGCGGGTACAAAACCCTGATGCATTAGCACACCCACCCCAAGGCCGGAGGGGGCAGGCGCCCCTCCAGCCCAGCGTGGGGAGATGGGGGGAAGGAGGGACTTGAACTTGTCTGCAGCTTGACTTTACCAAGCAGTACTCAGCCGTGACACACATGGATTCCGCGTTGCTGGCCCTTTCAAGCAGAACGGGAGCAGGCCCCGTGAGGTTTAGCCCTGCAGCGTCTGTAGCATCCCGTGGAACTGTAGATGAGATGCACAAGCTTGATGATGTAGGCAAGGGAAAAACAACAGACCACTTTTCATTTTCACAGAAGGCAAAAGTAGTACCCAAGAAGCAACCGGAAGGGCCGTGTCCACAGCCCGCCCACCCACAGGTAGGGAATGCTATGCTTGCCTGCAACGGCACTGGGAAATTAGAGATGGATTGCACTTGTGTGTGTGTGTGTGTGTGTGTGTGTGTGTGTGTGTGCCAGAACTGAGGCTTGAACTCAAGACCTGCTGGTGTTCTACCGCTTGAGCCATACCCTTTTTTCTGGCTTTTTGCTGATTAATTAAAAATAAGGGGCTGGGAACGTGGCTTAGCGGTAGAGCGCTCGCCTAGCATCCATTCCTCAACACCACATACACAGAACAAGCCAGAAGTATGGCTCAAGTGGTAGAGCGCGAGCCTCGAGCAAAAGGAAGCCAGGGACAGTGTCCAGCCCCGGGGCTGGAAAAAAAAAAAAAAAGAAAGAAAGAGAAAATCTCATGGGCTTTCCTGCCCTTGATGACTTCTAACCTTGATCCTCAGCTCCCAGCCTCCTGAGTGGAGAGATTACAGGTGTGAGCCACTGGCACCCGACATACAGGTGTTGCTGATACTTTTCCCTTAAACAATTTATATGAGAGAAACAGAGAAAATATCTCACACTTACAGGCATATTACAGAAATGCTCGATTTTTTATTTCAAGTTTCTTCTTTTTAAGTGTACTGGGGTTTGAACTCCGGACTTTTCACTTGCTGCGTGGGAACTCTTCTACTTGAGCCACTCACTCCTCAGCCCTTTTTGTTTGCCCCTTTTCAGTTATTTTTCAGAGAGCATCTTGTATTTTTACTTGGGGTGGCATCAGAAGATGACCCTCCTATCTATGGCCACCCCCCCCCAACTGCAATCACATGGGGAACACCACCCCGTGGGGCTTATTGATTGAGATGCAGTGTGACTAACTTTTTGCCGAGGCTGGCCTCACACATTAATCCTCCCAATCTTTGCCTCCTGAGTAGCTGAGAGTACAGGTATGAGCTACTGTGTCCAGCAGTCTTAAATTATAAGCTTTGCTACAAGTCATTCTCTGCAGACCTCCCATGTCTCTCCTTTGACAGACTAGGCTCAGCACCCTGAGTTTCTTTCTCCTCCATCGATTGGTTCAGTTCCCTTAGTTATTACAGTGCTGTGCAAATGGAAGAAAGCATTAGTGAATTAGTGGGTGTCCACAGGAAGAAGCTGATAGGGACCCCCTTTTCTCAGGCCGTGGCCATTTTCAAGTCACGGGAATTAGCCTTAGGCCGTGAGTTCCCAGTCCTGCTCCCTTGTTGGTTTAGGGTATGGAAGTTCTGGGGTAGAGACGGATCCACTGTGGGGGCTACACAGTCCTGTCGTGTTCGTTGTTGGGGCTTTGCTGCCCCAAGCAGAAAACCGTGGGGAAAAGTAATTTTTTTTTCATACTGGTCGTACTAGGGCTTGAACTCGGGGCTTATGCGCTGCCCCTGAGCTTTTTTTGCTCAAGACTAGCATTCTACCACTTGAGCCACAGTTTCGACTCCAGCATTTAAACAAAAAAGATTATAGACTTCTTTGCCCAGGCTGGCTTTGAACCAAGATCCTCAGATCTCTCCTAAGTAGCTACGGTTGCAGACGTGAGCTGCTTACTGGTGCTGAGCTGAGTAAACGATTTTTAAAAGTCTTTTTATAATAATAATACAATTCTATTTTTAAAAAATCTTTTCCTCTGGGTGAAGTGGCTCACATCTCTAATCCTGTTACGCGCCAGGACCTGAGGGTGGAGGTTTGGGCGGTGTAGGCGGGAAGGTCCACGCGACGCTTATCTCCAGTGAACCAGCAAAAAGCCAGACACGGCTCAAGGAGTCGAGCGCCACCCATAAGCGAGAAAAGCAAATTTAGAATGAAGCTTTGAGTTTAAGCCCCAGTCGTGGCCAAGAAAAATCACGCAGTCTTTTCAAGGGCTGAGGGTGGGACTCAAGTGGCACAAAAGCCCGAGTTCAAGTCCTAGTCCTGAAAAAAGTGTGGTGGTTTCTTTTTCCAGCCAGGCTCTGGTGGCTCACGCACGCGCACGTGCACACACACACACACACACACACACGCGCGCACACGCAGAGTAATCGTAGCTACTCTGCAGGCCCAGATCTGGATTATCCATATTCAAAGCCAGCATAGACAAGAAAACACCACTTGCCTCATCTAAAAAATAACCAGCAAGAAGCCAGGCTAGAGGCATGGCCCGGGGGTGGGGGGTGGGGGGTGGGGGGTGGGGGGTGGGGGTGGGGGGGTGTCTTTCCCGGAACAGCACTCCTTGCACAAACTTTTTCTGGCTATAAATCGGTCATTGTTTTGCCCATGTTAAACAGTGCTTCCTTTGCTTCAGGAAAACGACTGAAAAAAACACCAGAGAAGAAAAGCGGCAATAAAGGTAAGAGTACGGCGGCATTTCCTCCGCCCTATTTATTTTCCTGTTATGGGGCTTGAACTCGGGGCTCGGGCGCTGTCCCTGAGCTCTTCTGCTCAAGGCTGCCGCTCTACCACTTGGAGCCACAGCGCCCCTTCGGGTTTCTGAGTGGCTAATTGGAGCTAAGAGCCTCACGGTGACTTTCCTGCCCAGGCTGGCTTCCAACCCTAATCCTCGGATCTCAGACTCCCGAGTCGCTGGGATTACAGGCCTGGGCCACCAGTGCCCGGCTCTTTTTCTTTTTTAAGCATAAATTAGTTGTAAAAAAAGTTTCACTCTGATATTTCCATACATATTCACTCTTGCTATTTACATACATATGTGTATAGGAATGTACTTTTACAATGTATATTAATACTTTGATCCCGTGTATCTCCTCTATGTAGAGGAGGTACTTTTTAACCTGTGTCCTTCCTTTCTTCCCCCTGCCCCTTTTTGTTTAACCAGTCCTAGGGCTTGAACTCAGTGCCTGGGTGCTGTTCCCGAGCGTTTTGTGCTCCACGCTAGTGCTCTATTACTTGAGCCATAGCTCCACTTCTTATTTTCTGGTGGTTAACTGGAGAGTCTCACGGAATTTCCCGCCCAGGCTGGCTTTGAACTATGATCCTCAGATCTCAGATTCTTGAGCAGCTAGGATTACAGGCGTGAACCACTGGCACCCAGCCTTTTTAAGAATTTTTAATGGGTTGCATTGTTATTTTCCTATATATGCAATTATATACATATATATATATATATAATCTAGATGTTACTTCTGTGATATAACCACACCCAAACTCCCCCTCTGCCTTCTGGAGACTGCTAACAAAGGACTTGTTTGGGTATTCACAGACTGTAAAGCAGATATTGCATTTCTGATTGATGGAAGCTTTAATATTGGGCAGCGCCGCTTTAATTTACAGAAGAATTTTGTCGGGAAAGTGGCTCTCATGTTGGGAATTGGAATTGAAGGACCACACGTAGGCCTTGTTCAAGCCAGGTACTACTTTTGTTCCAATGGGAAGTGACTGATAATCTTGAATGGTAACAACTTAATCAATCTGGTTCGTTCTTCGTAGTTCATTATAAACATGTTAAATTCTAGATCAGCTGGATTCCCAAAGCACACATTCAGGATTTAAGACCACCTGGACAGACACTTGATAGGCATAGCAAAAAAACCCCAAAGACTACTTGGGCGATCTGAGTAGGCCCCGGTACCTCCTCTTGGGAATAAAAAGTTGGGCGAGTCGTATGCCCTCTGGTCCAGTGTTCTGAAGGAAGCAGCCGCGGTACGTCTGGTCCTCTTTGTTGGTTTGCTGGGCCAGGTTTGCACTCGGGGCTTCCTTCCCTCTCGCTTGGCAGGGAGAGGCTCCCCCACTTGAGCCAGGCCCCAGCCTCCATTTTTTTCATTTATTGTTTTAGGTCTTTCCCTATTTCCTTGGTTGGAGACACGCAAACATGACCTTTTTACTTCATTCACGTAAAAGTAACCTTTACGGCCAGCTTTTAGGATCATAATGTGCTCACTAGAGGAAGGCTGAAAAACATAGGATCAGAATTTCCAGACCACGTCCCAGGATAATCTTCATCTGAAGCTTTTTCTTTCAGTATTTTAAGAAAAACTTTGACTGCATGTTGTATGTATGCGTCTCTTTTAAAAGCTGGGGTATAAGAATGTCTTGGGTCCTGGTTTTTTCACCCTTGGTATGTTTTCTTATCACAAATACAATGTTTCATGATATTCCTTTGCTTAATTATTTAACCATTGTGCTATTTTTTAACCCACTACACATCGCTCTGTATTAACTAGATCAGCCTTATGTATTTATTATCTTGTATGCCCGTCTTGTTTCATTTGGCTAAATTCCTAGATGTAGGTTATGACATTCCTAGTTTGTTCTATAAGTTGCTTTCTAAAAAGTTGAAGCAGTTTACCCTTTTCGTAGTCCGTGAAGATGCCACCAGCCCTACTCCCAATAACTGCATTTCATTTCCTATTTTAAAAGTGTCTCTACGTTTTTGTTGTAATAGTTTAACTGTGTTGTTTCCTACCGAATTTAACCATCTCATTTTAAAAATTAGCTCCTTATTCTACTGCTTTGTTTGTAGCACTATTTTTATCTACAAGTCTGAGCAAGTTTCTTTGATTCCTGTGATATTGTTTTGATAGTTAGAACTTCATTGCGATTTTTGGTTTTGTGCTGGTACTGGGTTTGAACTCGGGGCATCATACATTTCCAGTCAAGGCTGGCACTCTGCCACTGGAACCATCCCCCAAGTCCGCCTTTTTGATGGTTAATTGGAGATAACCGTCAGACAGACTTCCCTGTTTGGGCTGGCTTCGAACCACGATCCTCATGTATCAGCCTCCCGTTAGCGAGGATTACAGGCATGAGCCGCCAGTGTCTGACTTCATTGTAAACTTTAGCAACTCATGATACAATTTTCTTCTTACATTTTTGAGGGGATAATAGAACCCCAGAAAAGATGTTACACTGCCATGTACTTACTCTAGCTTCTTAAAAACTTCTTGGTTTATTCATTTTCTACGTTAGGAAGAACATTAAAATAAACCACAAGCCTATTTATGTTACTAAAAAATATGATCTTTGTCTTATGAAGGATGCAAAGCGTAAGTGAGATGAAGACAGTTAATAGTTGAAAGCGATAAGGTTATCGATGAAAACTCTGATTTTGTGACTCAACCTTTGGACATGCAAAAATAAAATGTCTACTCATTCCTCAAGAAACATCTCAATAAGTCAAATATGGCTGTGGTACATCTGTAGTTCCAGCATTTGGATGGCTTAAAACTTATTTTCAGCCATCTAATGTTGCTTATTTTGCTTTTCTGATATTCCCTAGATAACTGCTTTTTTTTTTTCTTTCATCACAGTGAACATCCCAAAATAGAATTTTACTTGAAAAACTTTACCTCAGCCAAAGATGTTTTGTTTGCCATAAAAGAAGTAGGTTTCAGAGGAGGTAATTCCAACACAGGTAAGTAGCCAGTCCCTGGGATGTTACAGTCAGGGTTACAGAGTGACTGGACATGTAAAACAGCATTATGCTATTTTATGTAAGCAGATGACACGGCACTTTCAGCTTCATCTGATCACCTGAGATTCAGGTTATAATGGAGAATATACCAATAGGTTTGTAGTTTTGACTTAAGATCACCTAAAGCTTTGTTTTTTTGCCGGTACCAAGCTGGCCCGCTACCACTGCAGCAATGCCTCCAGCCCGGTGCTCTGCTGGTTCTTTTGGAAATGATATATTCTCGACTTTTCTGCCCACGCTGCCTTTGAACTAGGACACTTGTTCTCAGCCCCTTGAGGAGCTAGACCTGGGCCACAGTGCCCAGCAAGCATTGCGGTTTCATAATCCTTAGATTGATTGGTCAGTTATCATTACAGAGAAGTAGCTGTTTGCAAACAGAAGTCAACAGTCGTGCAAGCCATAGAGATGAGGCCGATAGAGCAGCACAGGTGCCCCTCTGAAGACGCTCCTTGTTCCTTTCAAGGCTCTCCTGCCAGCGGGGAGCAGGAGCACACAGCAGCAGCACGAGAGACAGTTTGTGATTCTGACTGGTGACTGACGGGAAGGAAGGCAATCTGAGGCTTTGGGGGTGGAGGGGGAAGAATGTGGGTAGTGAGGACAAAAAAATAGGCCTGAAGAATAATGAACCTTTGCCGAGCTGAGGAGTCAGTTATAGAACCGAGTTCCATATCAGTTAAATTCCTAAGCTTAGTGGCAGCAAGTTTGTTACCTGGAAACAGGCATGTCATTCGAGTGAGGGATAAATTGCTGCTCAAACTTGCTTCCTTCTCCATCCTAGGAAAAGCTTTGAAGCATACGGCTCAGAAGTTCTTCACGGCAGACGCGGGCGTGAGAAAAGGCGTCCCCAAAGTGGTGGTGGTGTTTATTGATGGCTGGCCTTCCGATGACATCCAGGAAGCAGGCATCGTGGCCAGGGAATTTGGCGTGAACGTCTTTATAGTTTCTGTGGCCAAGCCCATTCCTGAGGAGTTGGGGATGGTCCAGGATGTTGCCTTTGTGGACAAGGTAAGGTGGGGGGGGTGCTTCTGCCAGGCTGGATAGCACGGACTCCGTTTCGAGCCTCTCACCTGAACGCTCAAGACTGAAACGTGCACAGATTTGGCGCCACGTTTGACCCTTCTGACCCTGCCTTGTCTCCCTCGTTAGGCCGTGTGCAGGAATAACGGCTTCTTCTCTTACCACATGCCCAACTGGTTTGGCACCACAAAATACGTCAAGCCCCTGGTACAGAAGCTGTGCAGTCACGAGCGAATGATGTGCAGCAAGACCTGCTACAACTCGGTGAACATCGCCTTCCTCATCGACGGCTCCAGCAGCGTGGGGGACAGCAACTTCCGCCTGGTGCTCGAGTTCATCTCCAACATCGCCAAGTCTTTCGAGATCTCCGACGTCGGGGCCAAGATAGCCACCGTGCAGTTCACCTACGACCAGCGCACGGAGTTCAGCTTCACCGACTACAGCAGCAAGGAGAACGTGCTGGCCGTGATCAGGAGCGTCCGCTACATGAGCGGCGGCACGGCCACCGGCGACGCCATCGCCTTCACCGTCAGGAACGTGTTCGGTCCCGTAAGGGGCAGCCCCAACAAGAACTTCCTGGTCATCGTCACCGACGGGCAGTCCTACGACGATGTCCGAGGCCCCGCCGCCGCCGCCCACGACGCAGGTAAGGCCCGCCGCCTTCGCGTGGATACACACGCACGCACACTTTCCCGGGATTCGAACCCAGGCCTGCGAGCCCACAGCCCCGCCCGGGTTGCGTTCCGGGCGCTCGCATGCGCCTTAAACTTGGAACACATCCCCCCCAAGGGGGGGAGGCGCTGCCATTTGTTTACCCAAGCTTGCTGAAGTGGTCAGACTGGCACGCGTTTGATTAGACGGTCAGATCTCCAGTCGAGTTCGGTCCCATCTTCAATTCTTTCCTGAACCTTCGCTGCCATTTTGAAAGGCGTGACACAGGTGTCCTCCGCGCCTCTATTCTGCACCTTAGTGTCACTTTTGGCTAATGTGTTGATGAGACCCAGCGAGCCGACCGAGGCCTGAGAGGCCCCTTGGGCTGCTCACTTCGTGTCTTCCTTGGGGTTAAAGTTTCAGGAAGGTGAACCGCGCGGCAAAAGTTCAATGAAAATTATCCCTCGATAATAGTGAAATGAAGGGGCTGGGAATATGGCCTAGTGGCAAGAGCGCTCGCCTCCAACACATGAAGCTCTCGGTTCGATTCCCCAGCACCACATATATGGAAAACGGCCAGAAGGGGCGCTGTGGCTCAGGTGGCGGAGTGCTAGCCTTGAGCGGGAAGAAGCCAGGGACAGTGCTCAGGCCCTGAGTCCAAGCCCCAGGACGGCCAAAAAATAAAAAATAAAAAAAATAATAATAATAGTGAAATGAAAACCACAAAAGCCAGAAAATGAGATTTTTAGGGCTAGGTCACAACTTTTTTTTTCTTTTGAGTTAAACAATATGGACCAAGGGGCGAGGAAACGTTTTGACATGGGGGGAGGGCAGGATGGTAGCAGGGACAGGATTGGTGGGTGGTAAATTGTAAATTGTTACAGGGTTTTTTTGTGGTTTTTTTTTTTTTTTGCATTATCTAAACCTGGTTTATATTGTCTTTCTTTCCAACTCTGAGCACAGCATACTTCACTTAAAACATGACAAGAGAGTTTCACCGAGCAGAAGAAAGCTAAAACGAATGCTTCTGCAGTTAGTATTGAATTCCATTGCCATCCTAGTCCAAAAACATACAATCTCCTAACTCCAGGCCGGTGGGAATTGGGCACGGGTGACTTAAGCCTGTCATCCTAACCACACAGGAAGCTGAGATCCCAGGGCCGCAGTTCAGAGCCAGCCATGGTAGACAAGTCCTATTCTTTTCTTCAATAAGCAGCAAAAGGAGAGTTAAGAGGTGTGGCTCAAGTAGGAGAGCCAGCCTTGAGCAAAAAGGAGCAAGAACAGGAGGGCCCTCAATGGAACCGAGGTAGTCCGATATACAAATCCCCTGACGGGATTTTTTCTTTTATCAATCATGTTTTTGCTTTTGTATTAAAGACTAGGAAGTTCTGACTACTAGACAGTTTGCCAATATAACTGTGAAAATCAAAATGCAGGATACAAGTTCTGTCTCGCTTCCTCAGACAATCCAGCATTTGAGGACTTCCACCACATATACGGAGGCCATTCATGAGTCCGCGTACTGGCAAAGTGCCCACCGTAGCCACCTGAAGCGATCGCAGGCAGCCCCTCTTCCCGTTCTTACGTGTAGGATTTTGCATGTGCCAGAACGAGAGTTTGAACTCAGGGTTTCAAGCTCTTGCTCCGCTTGCTGGCTCAGCTGGCGCTCAACCACTTGAGCCATGCCTCTAGGTGGGAACCTGGCTGCTTAATTGGAGATGGGATCTCGGTTTTTTTCTGTCCCCAGTGGCTTCAAATCACGGCCTTTCAGGGGTCAATCTCTGAGCCACTAGTCCCCGGAATGTTGGAGGACTTTACCTGATACTCTATACCTCCTCACTGGATAACTTAATTTCTAAGTATTTTTTCTATTATCAGTGATTATGATTAATCCAGTAGTGAGGGAAATAACACTCATGGCAAAGTTTGTGGTTTTGACCACCGGACTGCCACTAGCCTCACAATGACTGAAAACTTGAGCTTCACTGCAAGTATATACTAATACGTGAAAAATGTGGACGGAGCTTGACATATAAAGTGGACATGTTTTCAATTTTAAAATCCCTCCCCCGTAGGTGTCACCATCTTCTCTGTTGGAGTGGCTTGGGCACCCCTGGATGACTTGAAAGACATGGCCTCGAAACCCAAGGAGTCCCACGCTTTCTTCACGCGGGAGTTCACAGGATTAGAACCGATTGTTTCCGATATCATTAGAGGAATTTGTAGAGATTTCTTAGAATCTCAGCAGTAATGATGTTTGACCACTGATAAAATGCAAGACCTAATATATAAAATGTACTCTCACAATACTGAAATATTATACAGCATACTAGAATCAGATGCTTTCAGGCCAACAGCTGTTTTCAACACATCAGTGTTCGTTTAAAAGCTGTTGCCTTCAGATTAAAATTTAGACGTTAACTCTTCAATCACATGGTTGAGGCTTCATAATCACGGCCCTTAGAAACTCAGGAAGGAAGGAGGTATGGATTCAAATGATAAAAGTTCTAATATGCCTATTAAATGTATAGATATGCAAATATTATAGCTCAATAAAATAATCTGATAAGACAAAACCAACATTCTTTCTCTAATCATTCTGTATTGGCTAATAAGGAAAACAAAGATTTAGACAGCATTTAAAGTTCAAATATGGATATTCTGAACCAAGTGAATGCTTTTAAACCAATTGATAGGATTATAATTACCAATAAGGAAAGTTATCCTGTACCAAGCTTTTTTTGTAGTGTATTTTCATAGTAACTTATGACTGAAAATATCACACTGAATAAGTAGCAGGATTTCCTGGTATTTTTCTATTTATATCCTTAATTTTATATGTATATAGTTATACTGGCCGTACTCTTAAAATCCATCCAGGATCGAGAACACGTTAAGTTGGTAAAGTCTTCGAAAAGTTTTCAAATATCAGAATTATAGGAAAAAATGTTATAGTTTGGATATTCAAAAATAAAATTGCTAGTAACTTAATCCAAGCTGCCTTACTTTCATTATTCCAAGTATTCCTTTCTAGGAAATGGTTAAAAAAAAATTCTACATTTAGTAATATGCATGGGTAGAGCCGTTTGAACAGTATTTTAAAATCATGTAATAATCTCAAGTATATTTATTTTTCTTTCATCTAGTTGTGTATGCTGGCTCTAGGGTTTGCACGCTCAGCCTGAGCCTCTCCCAGCTTACCGCTTGAGCAACAGGTTCGTTCACTTTTGGCTTTTAGCTGTCAACTGGAGAAAAAGAATCTCTCGGGATCTGTCTGCCTAGGCTAGCTTCGAACCTCGTTCTCAGATGTGATGTCAGCCTCCGGAGTGGCTTTTCACTCCAGTGTTCACTGAGTGCTGTTTTGTTCTGTTTTCTGACTGGCTGTTTTAGCCATTATATACTAACACTGTCGGGTTACTCATTGGGACATGCTTTTGAGAGCTTGCTTCCACCTAAGGGTTTTGTAACTAGTCTTTTTCACGGTGGTGAGGCCGACGTCTAAGGAGAGCATCGGAAATGTGGCGGAAGGTGCGGTGTGCAGGCTCGCCAGGGCCGTTCCTCATCTCATGGCGCCTGCCCCGTGCGAGCCACACCCTCCCCTCCCTGACTCCACAGTGGTACCGGCTCTATCTGAAGCTGTGAGGACCTGAACAGCTGTTAACTGGTTGGAATAATATGTCCACTAAATCTTTAGGTCTTTACAATTGTTTGCTCATTCAAAAGGAGAAAAAAAGGAATTTATATGAGAAGCAGAACTTGAATTACCTTCAAAATTTGCAAAAATCTGGTAACATGAAGGTTAACAAGACAATGTTCATTGTTCCCATCTGGGGAACATGGAAATGTAATACGGATTTTTGTTTTGTTTTTGCCAGTCCTGGGGCTTGAACTCAGGGCCCAAGCAGTCCCTGGCTTCTTTTTGCTCAAGGCTAGCACTCTGCCACTTGAGCCACTGGCATTTTCCATATATGTGTGGTGCTGAGGAATCGAACCCAGGGCTTCATGTATGCGAGGCAAGCACTTTACCATTAGGCCATATTCCCAGCCTGGAAATTTTTCAACACCAAAATGGGTCAGCCAAGAATCGGTGGCCACACCTGTCAGGAGACTCAGATCTGTGGATAGTGGTTGGAAGCTAATGGGGAAGGAAAGTCTGTGAGACTCTTATTCTCTAGTTAACCACCACCAAGCAAGAAGTGTGGCTCAACGGCTGAGCACCCAGGCCCTGAGTTGAAGCCTGGGACTGGAGTTAAAAAAAAAAGGGGGGGGGATGGGGACAGCCTGGTTTTCTCTCTAGTACACAGGTTATAAATTCTCACCTAGAAACACCTACAACCACTTAGTAGTAAAAACACAGCTTTAATAATTAGCTGTTGAATTCTACAGAATGAGTCATCTAGGTTATCAGGGACATTCATACTGTAAGAGCAACAATGCAGGGCAGGGGTGTGTCACTCAAGTGGTCGAGCGCCTGCTTACCAAGTATGAATGAGGCCCCGAGTTCAAATCCCAATACCACCCCACCCCACCCCCGAAAGAGCAGGAATAACTATAAGGTACTATCAAGAGTCGCTTATTTTTTGGTGGTACCAAGGATTGAACCCAGGGCCTCGCACGCGAGAGGCCAGCACTCATGGCACTTGATCAACACAGCCCTTTCGCTTTTGAGGTAGGGTTTCACTGCCTTTGTGTAGGCTAGCCTTGGATCCACTACATAGTCTAGCCCAGACTGGCCCTGAACTCAAGACCTTCCTGCCTATGGCCCCAGCGTTGGAATCATCATACACATTCCCTACATAAAACACAATTTTTAAAAAGACGTTTAACGATTCGGTGTTAGCACGCATGGCTACATTTCACAACGCATTGATAACTTGTAATGCACTAAATGTTCGTTTTCAGCAGATAAGTTTGAAACAATGAAAAAATACAAATATAATGAAAATGCTCGACACATACACACATATATCTTCTAATCCCTCTTTGAAGTCCTAGGTAGCAGTAATCTGCTGTTTTCCATGAGTCACACGTGGAAGCACACAAATAAAATGAAGACATTCATGTTACATCCCTTTAGTCTCTTCCAAATGTTTAATGTTATAAAGAAAATACAACCAAAGTAGGTAAGAAAATAAACTAATTTTTATCCATCTCAATCTTTAATACATTCTAAAAGAGGTAAGTGTTTATGCATTGCAATAATAACATTACAATTAAGCAGTAATGCAATGGCTTAGCATAGCTGCCAGAAACAATATGAGCTTTTGAGAACTGAGTTATTAAAAAAGAAAAAGTGCCCCTTTGCTGTTTGATTTGTTCATTAGTTGGAATATACAGTTCAAAACTCAACAGAGAAGTTTTATAAAATCTTCAGTATTTCATCAACAACAACTGGGAGTTTTTGTAAGCACAGAAGGTGCTTTTGTTTTTGCAGCAAGCATTCAAAGGGAATTAAGTTCTCTGGTACCCTCTTCTAACTGCATTTCCAATTCCCTTCAAAGGAAAAGAATATTACCTAGTTGAAGGAAAAAGTTTCAAGATACTAATTTAAGGACAACTTTTAAACAATAAACACTGCAGCTTTTTCTCTGACCTGTGTGTGTGTGTGTGTGTGTGTGTGTGTGTGTGTGTGTAAACAGATATGGCTAAATAGGACACCACCATAGTTCATCTTAAGTGAAATTCAGATTTAACAAAATAACAGGATAAGTAAAACTGCACTTCTTTTTTGGGGGTGGTACTGGGGTTTTGAACTCAAGACACTGGCTTGCTTGGTTTTCTACCCGTTGAGACACATACTGTCTTGCTTTTTGCTGGTTCTTTTGGAGACAGAATCTCAAGAACTTTTGTTTAGGATGGCTTTGAATGAAGTTCCTCCAGATCTCAGCCTCCAAAGCAGCGAGGATTACAGATGTGAGCTATGAACACCCAATACATCGCTGCATCAAAAAGAATTGACTGGCCTTTCTTACTTTAACAGGAGATTTCTAAAAATTCCCAAGTAACGAGAAATACTTTCTTGTTTTTTTTTTTGGGGGGGGTGGGGGGCCAGTCCCAGACTCAGGGCCTGAGCACTGACCCTGGCTTCTTTTTGCTCAAGGCTAGCACGCTACCTCTTGAGCCACAGCGCCACTTCCGGCCTCTTCTGTGTATGTGGTGCTGAGGAATGGAACTCAGGGCCTCATGCATGCAAAGCATGCACTCTACCACTAAGCCACATTCCCAGCCCGAGAAATACTTTTATAAGGCGTACTTAACAGTGGTAATTACGGTCCCACTCTTTTTGTTGTTGTTGGCTGTGGAGCTTGAACTCAGTGTGCCCGGGAGCTGCCCCTGAGCTCTCAGCTCCAAGCTAGTGCTCTACCATTTTGAGCCATAGCTCCACTTCTGGTTGTTGTTGGTGGTGGTGGTTGTTAACTGGAGGTAAGGAGTCTCACCAACTTTCCTGCCCAGGCTGGCTTTGAACTGTGATCCTCACATCTCAGCCTCCTGAGTAGCTAGGATTACAGGCGTGAGCCACCAACGCTTGGCTTGTTCTACACTTGAGGTCAAAAACAGTGTAAAAATATAAAAAGAAAAGCATTAAAATGAAAGACTCACTAAGAATCATCTCTATTTCCTAGTTTAATTATGGAGAGTATTGCACTTTATTATTCACAAAATGATGTGGCCAATAGTAACATACAGGTACACAATTTAATATTTATTATATGCATTTTATATACATTATTTTTCAACAGCTGTACGTTTGCTTTGTGGTACAATCTTAAAAATTTGCTGATTCATAGTTTGTAAAACAAAAACCTTACAAAACTCATCAAAACTTGCAAACTGATCAGAAAAGGGTTTTGGAAGACTAGAAAAAATATTTTATTGTCTTAATCATGCATTACACAAACAAAATTTTTAGTTACACCAAAAAATTAAGCACATCTAAAAAAATAAAATGGGAAAGTTAGCCCAAACACAGCAAATTTTTGTATCTTGATTCAACCAATTTTGTATTCTATTTGTAACGCAAATAGTTTTACTCCAAATATTTTAAACGAGATAGGTTTGGAATCATGGTAAACTAAACCAAGATAGGTATCTTAGGGGAAACACCTTGGTTTGTAACTTAAACTATAAAATATTTCTTTTTTAGTCTATTTTAGACTATTCAAAGAGTTCCAAAATAGATATACAGGTTCCTTTAGCACATTAATAAAAGGATATAAAGACCAACAAAAAGTGAAATAAATAATAGGCCATTAGCAAGATGGATAATCCTTGATAAATAAACTTGTAAATACAGTAAGATGTACAAAATATCACATAGTGATAGGATGCCAAGATTAGTTTTTAAAGAGTTCATGTGGAGTACTAAACTCCAGTTTCATTTTTATACATTTAATAGTCCTTGGTTCATGAAGACAAGTATGTGATGATGAAGATGATTTAGCATCTTTATGGAAGGACTTAGCTGAGCTGTATTAGGCAAAAGAAGGAAAGAAAGTGGTTACGGGTGGTGGGTCAAGGAGATCTCTGTGTTTTAGGGTTGTATAATGCAGAAAAACTTCAATACAATCTTGAGCACTGTTGTGACAGGCTAAATATATAAAAAGACTTATAAAAACTAGAATTTTATCCAAACATTTTGTGCAACTAATGCTAAAATATTTTAAGTTAAATTTTCTTTTCTTTTTCTTTTTTAAAGCAAAATAAGTTGAAAAGGGAATCTGTGGCATTCAACTGATAAACGTAAGATCACTAGAGATGAACGAAAGCTACTCTTGGAGCTCACTTCCCCCAAAGAGCACCACATTCCTAACCCTAAGGCAGCACACAGAGTCCAAAAAAGGTCTTTTTGTCTTTTGTAAGATCAGACTCCACATTGGTTTAAAGACACCTAAAAGACATATGCTCAGTTCATATCCAGTACAAGCCACAAATACTGGAGTCCTTTTTCTTTCTGTCCCACAAAATACAGTAATTACAGTTAAATCAATGAGCCTGACATTAGAATGTGATTTCTACCAATTTATACCTGACTCGAATAGCCTTCACCAGGCAGATTGCATTTAGTGTTATGTCAATAACCTTTTTCATGGCAGTGATGCAGGCCCTTTCTGTCCAAGCCAAGCGTTCTCTGCTGTGAGTTCCTGTTGATTCACACAAATACTTTGGCAAGGGCATCGGCTCCTGCACTGGCAATGTACGCTTTTGATGGATGAAAAGCAACATCATAAATCGATTCGTCCAATTTCTTCCTATGAGCTGTTATTTCTTGCACACATGTCTTGCTATCTAAATTCCATAGCCTAATGGAACAGTCATGGCCTGTAAAGAACAAATAAAACTCATTACTGAGTAGCACTTCTTTTCCAAAGGCTATGGGTAATTAGAGAGGTTCACACTTACTTCCAGACATCAAATAGATTCCGTTAGGATCTACTGCTAGACTTGTGACAGCATCCAAGTGAGCGACCATAGAATGGATCATTTTACCTAAAGAGAGCATAATAGAGAAGCTTTCAAAACTACTGATGTGAGATACAGAAATGCTCCAATACACCATCAGAGTAGACAAATGAGTGGTTGTGAGCAATCACAATGTGCAGCCGTCACCACTATCTAATCGGGAACGTTTCATCACTGACCAATTAAACCCTGAACTCATTAAGGGCAACCAAGCTCCTCAGTTGTCATTTAATTTCTATGGCCTATGCTGGACATTTCATATAAAATGAATCCAGCAAAGCTAGGCATAGTGATTCACACCTATAATCACATCCTAACCCAGGAGGCTGAGCTTAGGAGGATTAGAGTGTGAGCCCAGGCCAGGCACAAAGCCTGCAAGACCCCTTTCTCAACCGAGGACTGAACACTTCTAGAGCTCCATCTATATAGGTCCAGAAGCATCTCAGGCTAAGCAAACAGAAAGACTACGTGGCAGGAGTTTGCCTGGGCAAAAAGTGAGATCTTATCTCAAAATAACTCCTGCAGAAAAGGGCTGAAGGTGTGGCTTCATGGTAAAGGGTCTGCCTATCAAGTGCAAGGTATTGAATTCAAACCCTAGTGTAACACACACACACACACATCTGGCTTTTACTTACTACATTTGAAAGGTACATGCACTATAGTTAATGTTTTGAAAAGAACTTTCCCATTCAGTTGTATTAAGATAAGGTTTTACTATGTGCTCCAAAAGCTAGCCCGGAACTTGCTGCTTCATCTCCTGACTGCAGGGATGGCAGGCATGAAAAACCTGCTGCCCATATAAGAGAGGGAGGGAGATTTGAGACGTGTGTGTGTGTGTGTGTGTGTGTGTGTGTATGTATATATATATACACACACATAATGAAAATATATATATAGAGAGAGAGAGAGAGAGAGACTGCCTGTCTAGCGTGCTGGGTGCTAGTGGCTTATGCCTGCAATCCTAGCTACCCAGAAGGCTGAGATCTGAAGACCGAAGTTCAAAGCCAGCCTGGGCAAAATCTGGGTTCCCATGAGAATCTTTATCTACAATAAACTACTCAAAAAGGGGGACAAAAGCCGGAAGTGGCACACTGGGTCCAGTGGCAGAGCGCTAGCTGTGGAACCTGGCTCTAGTGGCAGAGCACTTGCCAGAGCATGTGGAAGGCCCTGGGCTCCATCTCCACACAGGAGAGGAGTTGTGGGGAGGGAAATACAATAGCTGTGTGAAATAAATACCTTCACTGAAGACTTGGGAAATTTCATTTCCCAGTCAGGGAACCAAAAAAATAAAAAAATAAAAAAAAATTGGGCTGGGAATATGGCCTAGGGGCAAGAGTGCTGGGTTCAATTCCCCAACACCACATATATAGAAAACGGCCAGAGGTGGCGCTGCAGCTCAGGTGGCAGAGTGCTAGCCTTGAGCAAAAAGAAGCCAGGGACAGTGCTCAGGCAGAGGAAAAAAAAAAAAGACTTGGGAAAATTAAGGTAGACTGCCTGTCTAGCAAGCTCAAGGCTTGATTTCAAACCCTAACACTAAATAATCTCTCCAAATAAATATATAAAAATAAAACTTTAAAGATAGGACTTAACCCCAATTGGAATTAGAGCTAAGCTGTTGTGTTGCACAAATCTGGGAGCAAAGCCATTCCGCACTGTAATAGATGTTTCTCATGGACAGATCATACAAAACAGGAGTAACACATCAAACACTGACACTTTAGTCCCCTTTCATTCAGCAGCCTAGTACTCAAACAACTAGGATACTCCTAATTGAAGATGGGAAGCCTTCTGTAGAACTCTCCTTGTGCTGATACTTCCTAAAAGCATTTTACACTGGGAAGTGAAAGACGTCTACTTTAGTTAGTTGTCATGGGGCCATAACTGAATACAAAACAAAATCATGATCAAATAAGCAAAAACTTGCTCCAATATCTATGGAGTTGTGTTGTTTTATATCAAGCAATTATCAGCTAAGGATAAAATTAGTTATTTCAAATAAGCATGGTTATGTTTGTCATTCATGTAATTCCATAGATTACACACACACACACACACACACACACACTCTCTCTCTCTCTCTCTCTCTCTCTCTCTCTCTCTCTCTCTCCCTCTCCCCTCCATACTACAATGAAACTAAAAGTAGATTTAACATCAACACAATTTTTAAATTTCTTATAAGATACACTGTGAAGACGACAATGAACACTGTTCTTTTGTTTTGGTTTTGGTACTGCTCCTGGGGCTTCAACTCAGAACCTGATGCCAGAGATATCTGGAGTTTGGGGTTTTTTTGTTGTTCTTGTTTTATTTTTTGTTCAGAGCTATCGCTCTACCACTTGAGCCACAGATACATTTCTGATTTTATTTTTATTTTTTATTTTTTGCTGGTCCTGGGGCTTGAACTCAGACAGAGCCTGGGCACTGTCCCTGAGCTTCTCTGTGCACAAGGCTAGCGCTAGCACTCTACCACTTGAGCCACAGCACCATTTCCAGCTTTTTTCTGTGTATGTGGTGCTGAGGAATCCAACTCTGGGCTTCATGCATGCTAGGCAAGCACTCTACCCCTAAGCCACATTCCCAGCCACATTTCTTGACTTTTTGATGAATGGAGATAAGAGTCTCAGAAACTTTCCTCCCCTGGCTGACTCTGACCCTCAGCCTCAGCCTCATGAGTAGGTAGGATTACAGGCGTGAACCCACTGGTACTGGCTACCACTCTGTGTTTTGTTTTTGCCATCCTGTGTCAAACTCGGGGCCTGGGTGCAATCCCTAAGCTTTTGTGCTCAAGGATAGCACTTTACCACTTGAACCACACCTCTACTTCCACAACTCTACTTTTCTCTACTTAGAGATAATAAAAATCTCATGAACTGTCCTGCCTAGGCTGGCTTCAAACTGCAATCCTAAAATCTCAGCCTCTTGAGTAGTTAGGATCCATGAATAGTAAGCCACCAACACCCAGCCTACCAAACTGTTTTAAGAACATGTTTTAAGAATACATTTGACTGGGGCTGGGGATATAGCCTAGTGGCAAGAGTGCCTGCCTCGGATACACGAGGCCCTAGGTTCGATTCCCCAGCACCACATATACAGAAAACGGCCAGAAGCGGCGCTGTGGCTCAAGTGGCAGAGTGTTGAGCAGGAAGAAGCCAGGGACAGTGCTCAGGCCCTGAGTCCAAGGCCCAGGACTGGCCAAAAAAAAAAAAAAAATACATTTGACGAGAGCAAAGGAGTGACATTGTCCAAAAAGAAATGTACTCTACACCTGACTTTTGTATATCCCCCTTATAATAATAAAAATACATTTGAAATACCAAAAGCACTCTCCTATAATATGCGTTAAGACAGATTATGAAGAAAAAAATTCAAATATGACACATAATCATTATGCGTAGACAAGGTATTATGTACAAATATAAAACACATCGTAAATGTGCTATACTACATAAAGCAAAAATTTGAGTTGAAATAGTTTAAGGCCAAGCTGAATAAAAAGTGAGACTCAGGGCTGGGGATATAGCCTAGTGGCAAGAGTGCCTGCCTCGGATACATGAGGCCCTAGGTTCGATTCCCCAGCACCATATATACAGAAAACGGCCAGAAGCGGCACTGTGGCTCAAGTGGCAGAGTGCTAGCCTTGAGCGGGAAGAAGCCAGGGACAGTGCTCAGGCCCTGAGTCCAAGGCCCAGGACTGGCCAAAAAAAAAAAAAAAAGTGAGACTCAAACTCAACAAACAAGCTGGGCACCGAGGTGCACACATAAGCCAGGTGTACAGAACGCATAGGTAGGAGGATGGAAGTCTGAGACTACTCCTGGGGAAAAAAAGCTAAGACCCAATCAAAAAAGATTAAAGCACAAAGAACATAGTGGGGTGAGGAGTAGGGAGGAGAACATAACTAGATTTTTAGTGTCTGCCTACCAAGAGGAAAATTCTGAGTTCAAATCCCAGTTTAGGAGGAAAAAAGAGAAACAAACCCTAAGCGTAACTGATCACTTTTCCAGCAGGATACCCAGCATCTCAATAATACAAATAACTTTTTAAAAAGTCTAGTTTACCCGAAAACTTCACAGCCTCCAACTCAACATACATTATATAGAAGAACAATGTTTTAGCCAGGCACCGATGGCTCACGCTGAGATCTGAGGATCATGGTTGCAAGCCAGCCTGGGTAAAAAGTCCCTGTGAGACTTTTCATTTCCAATTGGCCACTCAAAAACTGGTAATAGAGCTGTGGCTCAAAGTGGTAGAGAACTACCCTTGAGCATAAATAATTCAGGGACAGTGCCCAGGCCCTGAGTTCAAACCCTTTGGCTGAACCCCCCCCCCTCCAAAAAAACACCACACCCCCAAAACCCTCCCCCCCAACAGCATTTTAAATCACAAATATATACTATTATTAGTATGAAAAGACAACATACTTACCCGTTTTATTGTCAAAAAATTTGATATGTCTATCTTCATGAGCAGTTATTGTAACAGGAAGTGTGGGATGACTTACTACTCTGTTAATATGATTACTGGATTGTAAACCTGAAACATAAAGGAAGACAATTCTTTGAATTCAAATCATTTGGGCTGAGGATGTAGCTCAAGAGAAAAGTATTTGCTTTGTATAGAATGAGGACTCACTTTGATTCCCAACATTGTAAAAACTTGAAAGATAAAATCCAAACCTTCAACTAGAAGTTGGAAGATGGTCGTTTTAGTCTTACCAAAATGAATGCCAATAGGCTTAAGAAAAAAAAGATCAGGTGGGCCTAGTGGTTCACACCTATAATCTCAGCTACTTGGAAAGCACAGAACAAGAGAATAGAGGGTCAAAGTTAGCTTGGACAAAAAGTCAGTTGAGACCATCAATATGCTGGGCATAAACCACAAGGGGCTTATGGGCAGGGACAATTTGGAAAATAACGTAGAGAAGATAAAAAGTTGCCAAGTCCAAATGGATTCATTTGTACCAGCCTTTCCAAAAACAATTAAAGCTCTAAAAGTGATTCTACAGAACAGCCACCTAATGTGAACTAAAGCCTACTCCTATCTGACTTCCAACTGTTACCCCAACCTGTCACCTAGCCAGTTTGACAGCTTCAACAGAAACTTACTTCAAACAGAAAACAGGAGGGCTACCCATGCTAAACGACTTTGGAATTATTTCAGGTATTGGGACAGGAAAAAGGGGAATCATTTCTTACTTCCTGATTTACAAAAACCTATCACCAGAGGTAGCCAATACTCTAGGCAACACAGACAAATCCTCAGGGATTTAAGGGACAAACTGACTTCCCAGCAAACATGGGTACAGAAGAACAGATAGGATGACCAAGGGGGACCTGTCAGTCAGGACAAGTATAAACTAACATTCATAACTAGCCACCCTGGACTCTTAAAACTTACAGAAAGAGCCACCTGAGGATGGCTCTTCTCATGGGAACATTCCTGTCATGGCTCTCCTGGTGCCTCATGGGAACATTCCTGTCATGGCTCTCCTGGTGCCTCTCCTGGGAACCTTTGGTCTCCCCGCTATCTTTATTCCTTATTACACGCCTTGCTAATATAATTAACATTCTCCACAAGATGTGACAGTATGGTCTACCTAGTGGCCAGGTGCCCAGCAGTCTCTGCAGCAGGCTTCCAGGACTTAGATCATGCTATGTCCTCATGGACTGCCCTGTAAGGATCTTCCAGAACAAACACACACAGATACACCTCTACCACCCTGCTCAGCGCAAATCAATTCAAGAAGGTAGGAGTCCATGGTTTATTGTT
The DNA here is from genome assembly GCF_023159225.1 of Perognathus longimembris pacificus. NCBI lineage: Eukaryota > Metazoa > Chordata > Mammalia > Rodentia > Heteromyidae > Perognathus > Perognathus longimembris. Next base: position 6,602,094 of record NC_063174.1, read on the forward strand.
CTATCAGAAGAGGAATATGAAGCCAAGTCTCTCTCTTAAGGACTCACAGTAAGAACAAAATACCAAGAGCCAAGTAGAATGAGAAAATAAGGGCTTAGTGTATGAAATTCAAATAATCTTCTGAGGAAGTAACAAAGAATCAAGCAAGGCCCAGGAAAAACAACAGTGAAATCCCAAGTGCCTCCCTAAAAGCTTGCTCCCAATTCCATCTCAGTGCAGCAGCAGTATTTCTCTTGATGTTAGGCTGCCATTGCTTCCCTTCCCAGCTTCCTAATAAACCTGTGTTCCCTAAAAAAATCATCATCAATAACGATGACAATGATGATGAGGGTGCATTACCAGCTTAGGTAGGATTTCCTGAGGCCACATTAGCAAAACTTATGAGACCTTTCTTGAGAAATAACTAAAGGAAAAAGGGCTACGAATGTGGCTCAAGTGGTAGAGGGCCGGCCCAGCAAGCCAAAGTCCAGAGTTCAAACCCTAGAACCACCCTGCACTCTCAAGGGGAAAAAAAGGCTCAGATACTAAACTTTTTTTTCCTTTTTTTGTACCAGGGTTTGAACTGGCTACTTGCTTGGCTGGAGCTCTACCACTTGATCCCTATTTAAAGAAACTGTATAACAATATCCTATAATACTGGTATAATCCTAAATACAATAGTGAGTACCAGGTTCCTTATGTTTTCTTCTCTACTTTTACATATATTTCCATAAGCTCAAAAATTATTTACTTTGCTTTTACCTTTATATTACTCCATTCTCTCCTCTGTCCTCATTTACCCACTAAGCAGACATAATAGCAGACATAATGTAAATAACTATAATATAGTGAAGCTATTTTTCCCATCCAAATTTAGTCATTAAGAAAATTAACTACAATATAACCCCCCTTTTCATATCATAATCCTTCTTAAGAACTTTCAGAGAAAATGGTGACAACTTACCAGCTTCTACTTGGGATGAAAGCATCACCAATGGCTGTGACGTTTCTAAATCGTAAATGACTGCACTGCCAGTGTTGAAAGAGGTCACCATATGTGCTGGGTCACACCCTATGAAATCAACTGATGTAGGGACTCCATGTTCTGAAAGAAGCCCAAAGGTATACTATAAACATAATTTGGAAATGTCTACTTTTTAGGTAAGAAAAAATAAAATATTCTTGAGCTAGAATAAAGGGAAAAGACTCCAATTGTGTGAGGATAGGAAACAGAAACAGGTACCATTCATGTTTTTAATTCTGATATTTGGGAAGTAGAGATCAGAAGAACCTTAGTTTGAGGCCAGCCCAACAAAAACTCACCAAGACCTCATCTCAAAAATGCTGAGTGCAGGGCTGGGGATATAGCCTAGTGGCAAGAGTGCCTGCCTCGGGTACACGAGGCCCTAGGTTCGATTCCCCAGCACCACATATGCAGAAAACGGCCAGAAGCGGCACTGTGGCTCAAGTGGCAGAGTGCTAGCCTTGAGCGGGAAGAAGCCAGGGACAGTGCTCAGGCCCTGAGTCCAAGGCCCAGGACTGGCAAAAAAAAAAAAAAAAAAAAAAAAAAAATGCTGAGTGCAGGGCTGGGAATATGGCCTAGTGGCGAGAGTGCTTGCCTCGTGTACATGAAGCCCTGGGTTCAATTCCCCAGTACCACATATATAGAAAATGGCCAGAAGTGGTGCTGTAGCTCAAGTGGTAGAGTGCTAGCCTTGAGCAAAAAGAAGCCAGGGACAGTGCTCAGGCCCTGAGTCCAAGGCCCAGGACTGGAAAAAAAAAAGAAAATGCTGAGTGCAGTGTGGTGGTACACACATAGCAATCTCAACTACATGTAAGCCTTGAGTAGGAAGGTCACAGTTCAGAATACCCGAGCTATCAAATGGAAGACGGTAACTGAAAGGAAACTAAAGCGAAAAGGGGTAGAGGGCATGACTCTAGTGGTATATAATTTGTGCTTAGCAAGATTAAGACTTGGGAGTTCAAAGCCCAGTACCGAACCCTGTCCCCCTGAAAAGAAAGCAACTTTTCCTCAACTTTTATTGATAACATTCTTTTTAACATTATAGGAAAACAATAAATGAAGAATAAATTACCAGCCAGGTATGGTGGTATATACCTCTAGCACCAGAATTTGGGATACTGAGAAAAGAAAATCCAGTCCTTCAATTAATTAACTGATTGATCAACCGGTTAATTATTCTATGCATTTTCTTTTAAGGTAAAAAAAAATCTTGTCAATTTTTTAGAGTAAATGAAAATACGGTATTCTCAAATGTACTTCTTGAGAGATGGCGGTCCATGTCAAATATACAAGCAATTAATTAACACAAGTCAAAAATTTTTGGTGCCCTTACTGAGGCTTGAACTCAAGGGCCTTGTGCTCTTGCTTAGGATTTTGCTCAAGACCAGCACTGTACCACTTGAGCCATATCTCCAGTTCCACAGTTTTGCTGTTAATTGAGGATAAGAGTCTCATGGACTTTTACTACCCAGACTGGCTTCAAACTGTGACCCTCCTGAATAGCTACCGTTACAGTCATGAGCCACCAGCACCCGGCTAAAAAAAATTTTTGGGTCTAAAAATGAAGACCAAATGGTCTAAGCAGCAACTTCTTCAATATATTAGGTTAATTATCTGAATAAAGCAAGAGACGTATTTAAATTAATTCTTACATGTATAAGTATATATCTGTATTTTTACAAAGCCCAGAGTAACTGAAAAATTAATAGAATGAGCATTTCAAAAAGATACACAAGGGGTTGGGGATCTGGCTCAGCGGAAGAGCACCTGCCTGGCGAGCATGATGCCTCGGGCTTGGTCCCCAGCTCGGGAAGAAAAAAGAAACAAAAAACAAAAAACTACAAAAAACCAAAAAGATAACACACAATCACATACTACTCACCTGAGATGCTTTTAAAACAATACATTGAAATAAAACCAAAAGAACTGATTAAAAAAATTTAAGGACTTAGAAAGCTAAGACTGGTCAAAAATACATATGCATATGTAAAGAAATGCATTCAAAAGGTAAAATGGCTAAAAGCCTTCTTTAATAGGAAAAAGATCTGAAAGTATGAAAGTGATCCAACTGGTGCCTTTAGTGAAGGGTGCTATTTTACTGATTACACATGGCTTCTAGTCTGCTCGAGACTACTATGCCTTCAGTTTTGTGGGTAGTTACATGGAGCAGCTGGGTTGCCTCCTGCTGTCCCCAGGAGTAACACCATTGTCCACCCCACTGTTCTCTATAAAGACTTTAATTTTTAAAATGGAACAAGATCTTAAAAAAGATCAGAAAGCCTTGAGCTACAGCATGAATTTGCAAAGCACTTACAAAATATTACTGTAAATTCTTCAAATATATCCCTTTGGAGTAGAGAAAAAAATAACAATATGGCTGTTTTTTCCTATTTTTAAATGAACAACATTTACTTACCCTTGTCTCCATTGTAAGTGCAAATGCATGGCAGTTTTTCTTGTGGATTCCATAACCTAACAGTGCCATCTGCTGAACAAGATAGCAAGTGATTTTTTATGCCACTGTAGGTGAGACCCCAGACCGCATCTGTATGAGCAACTAAAGTGCCAGCTAGGATGTTTGACTCTAGGAAGAAGAAAACACAGATAAGCTGAAAGAAGCCTGGTAAAGATATTTTTTCCATATAATAAAATACGAAGAACACACATAGCCAGGTGTGGTGGTGCACATCTGTAATCCCAACACTCAGAAGGGAGAGGCCAGTTCGAAGCCAACATGAGCTATGTTGTGAGTCATAGGCCATCCTGAGCTACATCAAGGATCTCTATCTCCTCCCCCTCACACACAATAAAAGGTACCATACAGCACACTTTACAATGGAATTTCACATGTACAATTTCATTTAACATATTGTTCTACTCTATTTTCCCAAGAGTCTAGTGACACCCACTTCCTTATTTTACCTGCTCTTTACACCACTCTAAATCCTGGCTAGTCTACGAGACTACTATATTAGAACAGCCTCTTATAGGTAATTCTTGATTCCATTTTTCCAGTTCCCTAGATTATTCTCCCTATAAGATTCAGTCACCTTTTTATTTAAAAAATGAGGTAGGGGCAAGGTTGGGAGTACGGACCTAGGATTTGAACTCAGAGCCTCAAGCTTCCTAGGTAGGTACTCTACTATGTAGCTTTTTTGAGCTTGGGCCCGCTGTTTTGTTTTGTTTTTTTCCCCCAGGGCCATGTACTAAGATCCCTTCCCTTCCATATTGTTGATAAAGGATCTCACTTTTTTGCTTAGGTTCCACTCGAACCTCAATTGGTTCCTTGTAGCTACTAGGATTATAGGAAGGACATGAGTCATAAGTCACCCATTTTTTCTTTTTTTTCTTTTTTTTTTGTCAGTACCAGGGCTTGAACTCAAGTCCTCAAGCTCTCCCTCAGTTCATCGCTTATTCTTGGTTGACACTCTACCACTTAAGCCTCCAGCCTTGTATTTCCCTAGTTAAGTGAAGATGAAGTCTCAAAGACTTTTTTGTCTGGGCTAAGCTTCAAACTAAGATCTTTCTGAGTAGCTAGAATTACAAGTATTAGCTACAGGCACTCAGCATCTTTTCAAAACTCTTCTGGTACTTAACATTTTTTATGGATATTCTGTTACCCTACAGCCATCTGGCTTCAATATTACTATGTTAGATCTAAAACACAGACTCCTCCACTTGTTTATCTGCTTAATGTCCATATGTCCTTATTAAACTTAATCTTATTTCTTCAAAAAATACTTATTACCATTAATGCTAGGTAAACATAAGCAACAAGTGTGTTAAAATAGACCAAAATGTGTTAAATAGAAGAACTTGTAAAAATAGACCAAAATGTGTTAAATAGAATGAAGAACTTGTAACATTTTAGTTTTTTTTATTAATCATGAATGTCCGTGTGTGTGTGTGTATATATATATTTGAATGGATATGCAGGTTTTCATCTAGAACAGACTCCAAAAAGTATCATCTGTGGAAGTCAAAGTTTTGTAGCTGTGTCTCCATTTTAAAACTCAAGAAGTTATGACCCATGGTTCCTTTGCGTATTTGGTATACTGCTATTAAAAGACAGTCCTGTTTCAGTTTTAGGAAATGCTTTCAGTTTTAGGAACTTGAATATATAGTGCTGAGGTAAACTAGAATTATAGTAAAACTCATACCAAGTAATTCAAATACCTCTACATGGAAAATGAAGTCACAAATTTTCTTTTCTTTGATTAGGCCAGTAAAAGCATTTGTTAACTTCTTTTTAAGTTATGGCTCTCAGTTGTACTAACTTATACTGATTGTCTCTGTATGTTTCCATCTTTTTCACTTAAATTGTTAAATACTACACAACAGAGGTATGACTCAAGAAGCAGAGTACTAGGCAAGAGTACTAGGCAAGTACTCTAAGCAAGTGCAAAGGCCCCGAGAGCTCATATCCCAGTACCAATCCTTCCTGTCTCTGACAAAAATTACATGCCTATCTTGATTGTAAACATTTAAGATATTTTGTTTTCGCCTCCTTTAAAAAAAAAATAATCACTGAGATTTTTAGGCAACATAAAGCACTATGCTTCACAGGTTTACATTTCTTAACTTTTCTCTTTGAGAAAGCAACCTACTAGGCAAATAGAAGAACTAAAAGAAAAAACTAAAATGTTTATAAACAACTCTGTAGTGACATTTTAAGTACTTGTTATTGGCTTCATGTACTGTAAAAATGTATGTGACACTTTACTTACCATATGTGTCATAGGGGTCCACATTAGGACTAGGCATGTTCCACCACTGGATGGTGGCATCCACACCACCACTAAAACACTGCTCTCCATTAGAACTAATAGCTAAGGACAAAACAGGCCCACTGCAAGAAAGAGAGGGGGAACATTACTTACAAATCTAACAAGGAATCCAAATCTCCATTTCCCCTAATCTCTGAATTCTAGGTAAATATGTACATTTAAGTAGTAGTATTAAAAATAATAATTAACAACAATAACTATGGTTGTTAGTTATTAATTCAACAGAACTTACATGTGGGCCCTAAATGTGTAGATAGGCTCCACATCTAAAGAGGCACTCCTAAAGGAAGGAGAAAAAAAGACAGGGAAATCAATTAATTACTCACAAATCACTGCGGGATAGTGAGGCAATAGAGCAAATGTGCATATAAATGACACAGGATGAGAAAGAGGAACAATTACTCATAAGAGAAAAAATCAGAGGAAAATACAGCTAACAATAAGTACTTACTTTTTGGCTGGAACTGTTTTTTGCAAGTTCCAAAGTTTCAAGGTATGGTCCTCAGAGGCAGTAACCAGCACAGGTTCTATAGGATGGAAAGCTAATGCCCGTACTCCATCAAAATGGCTACGTAGTGTATACTTGGGATTCCATGTCTTTCGAAAAGCATCTTTATTGGCAGGTAACTAGAAAGAAAACAGGCACTATTTATTGTTAAAAATCAATAAATTCATAGTTACATGGAGTTTTTGTTTCTTTTTTAGTGTGTTTAAAACATACATTTAAAACTCACTATAATGTCCAGGAGAAATTTAAAAATACCTTAAAAACTTTAATAGCCTTTTTATCACTAAATAAGAATTCAGAATAATTTCATAAGCTTTCCAAATTCCAGATTAAGTGAAGAGTTCTTTAATCTGTCTTTACCTAATCATCATGCTAAACTCAAAAGTTCCTATTATATATCAGCTGGAAACCAAATAACTATTATTGCTGCAATACTTTACATCAAAATAAAATAAATATATCAATAGCCAAAGATACATGTGCTGTTTCAAAGGCAGCACATTAACGTACTAAGTCTAAATTATAAACTCTTTAATAATATTTAATACAATTTTTCTAATTCTTAGAATTGATAGGTTAGTCTTTTTACCCTTGTTTCTCCATCTGTAAAAAGAAGCTATAAAGTCATTTCTAAAGCAGTCAAGTTCGCTTCCACTTAGCTGCATAAAGAACTTTGAAAGTTTGGAATATTTGACATTCCAATATTTATTAGATCCAGCCCATCAAGGCTGATATCTAAAAGAAAAACATTTGAGGGCTGGGAATATGGCCTAGTGGTAGAGTGTTTGCCTTGTATACATGAAGCCCTGGGTTCAATTCCTCAGCACCACATATATAGAAAAAGCCAGAAGTGGCGCTGTGGCTCAAGTGTTAAGAGTGCTAGCCTTGAGCAAAAAGAAGCCAGGGACAGTGCTCAGGCCCTGAGTTCAAGCCCCAAGACTGGCAAAACAAACAAAGAAACTATTTGAACGTTAAATATAAAAATATAGGGGGAAAAGTTACCAAGAAAATATTGACTTGTTAGAAAACTGCAATTCATTAACATCAAAGTCTAAACTAAAACAGTTTATTCTCAACTGAGTGTTAAATGTGTATAAATCACTGAATTCAAGAATAGTTTTAACTGTAACACTTTCCAGAGTTATTTAGAAAATGATGCAAGCTAACTTTAACATTAGTCTTAAGAAAAAAAATCAAAATGAAAGTATGCTTTTTATGAAACATCCTGAATACACAAAAAAATTGGTTCAGATTATCGACTTATTTCTTGTTAACATCTACATATGGTTGAGTTTGAGTAGATAATTGAGAGTTGACTATTCAAGATGTAGTATGCTGACCAATTTTGTAAGGTAATCACCCCAAACTAATCTACCAAAACACCTAAGAAAAATGTAAGCACCAAAGAAGGCTATTAAAGAAAAACTGCATGTTACTTCAAATCAACACTTAAATATCTTTTCCATGCACCTTGACATTAATTCTGGTTTATGTGATTCCAAAAAAATAAGGAGCCTTCTATTAAATCACTTAAAAAATTAAAAATAAAACTGCACTTACATCATAACTATAGTCTGCATCATTTGTTACCGTCAAGTCTGCAAGGTCTCCAAGGCCCAGAACGCTTAACAGAACATCATCAGAACCCATAATAAAGGATTTGCCTCCTCCAGACGGAAACGTTATTGGTTCAGCTATAAGGAACAAAAACGCTTCTTAAATGCTGAAAAATCATACAGTACAAGACAATATTGTAGGGAAAATTTAAGCATTTAACAAGTTACATAATTCAGGAGTATGAAATTTCTACTTTGCCACTTCTACTAAAAAAAAAAACTACTGAACAGTAATAAACAAGTATGATGAAACTGCAATGTAGCTACCTTCCACAAATCAAATATGCACTCACTACATATTAATAATCAAGGGGACAAAAATCTTCTTTAAATCTTTACCAATTCAGTAAATTTAACTATGGTTTACTTGTTAACTAAGAAAAAGGACAAATTTTGGTTAGGTAATGGAATTAAATATCAAATTCTAGCTATGTATGGGAAACAAACCTCTACAATTAATCTCTAAGTGGCTCGTACAATATTTTTAGAACGCTAATAGTCTGTTGCTAACTTTATTTTGCTTTGTAAAGAACTGCTAGGTATTCTAGTCTTGATAAAAGTGTAAGCATTCGATGTTAATGACTTCCAAACAGTCTGCCTTATCAACTAGTAAAGCAATGGTCTAGGAAAAGGCTATTGATATATTTATTTTATTTTGATGTAATTACATCATTCTCCTATAAGGTTAATTTCAAATGCCTTTTAGCTTTAAAGATTTGACGAAGATTTTCAATTTAATATCCTCTTCTATTTATATTGTGCCAATTAATTTCTATTAACTATTTACTATGTAACAATACTATATTATTTATTATGTAACTTTAAATATATTTCTGTTCAGATATACATTTCTGTTCGGAGTAGCTGTTTTAATTTCAAACAGAATTCACAGAAAAAAATTCATTTTTACTTAATTTTCTCATTTATGTCATGTGATTATAGCTTTCCATGTTGACATTAACAGTTCCAATTTTTCTTTATACACAGTGACCAATTAAACTGTCATAATTTGAATGACTACCTATACCTCTATCTAAATTTTTTACTCTAACATTTATACTATAAGCAATAATTTCCAATGTCATTTCAAACAAGCTTTGCAAACATACTGTTAATGTTCAAGATGGCAAGATGAATATTCAACTCATAATACAATAACTCAAAACTTTTAAATTCATAAATTTAAAAAGGAAACCCTAAAGAACTTAAATGGATAGATTTTTAAATTGCTGTGAAAATTACATAAGTTTACTAGACTTCAGAAAACAAGGACAATAAATTTAGACAGTCCTCACAAAAACTATCAAAATAATTCTATGAAGATACAATTCATATATTGCTATGGCAAAAGTAGTTCACCTTTATTAGAATATTTTGGTTATTTTATCATCCCATCAAAGCTATATAAGTAGACTCAAAGTCCCTTTTAGGACTTATTGGAAAGTGAAATTGATCACATGAGAGAAAAAACAGAAATGTTAAGAATTTAATTTTTCAAGGATTATACTTACTGAATCTGAACAACATGTAATATTGATCTTTCCTATCAATACCAAGTGCACAGCTACTGATAATACCAAAAGTAGTCAAGAACTATCAAACCAACAGCTTAAAATTATGTTTAAGAACAATTACATGAAAGTCATCACAAGTTTACTCAAACTATTTGTTGCTAGTTCAAAGAATATTTTAAAGCTCATAATGTTTCTAAGACAAGTTAAAACAAAATGCCTCCCACTCACAAGTGCACAAATAATTGTTAATATAAATGTGAAAGCTCAGTAAAATAACCTTACCATAACATATTAAATTGTCATGTTGTAAATTACTTTTCCAGGACTATTTCTGATGAACCACTGACCACTTTAGGGACATGTGAAAGAAAATGGCTTGGCAATACTAGCAAGTTTTCCTGGAGTTTTAGATTAATTTGCAAATAACAATAGAAAATCCTAGTATTTTATGCTTATTTCTAATTAATCATGTAGCTATATTTTTATTCTTTTCTTCTGCTTATTTAGTTTATACATACAAATGCAAACATGTAAATAATTCTTAAGGTGTAAGCTTTCCTTTCCATAGCAACCATCATTGTGGCATACGGTAATCAAAGTAAATATGCAATTTGTTTGCCTCATTTCCCTGCCAAGTAAGCTAATGTATATTCTACAAATTCCTATTAATGCTAATAACCATTAACAATTCAAAGATAAAATGATAACCTGTTTTCAATTTAATGACAGAAACCATAGCACTTTTATTAAGTACTTACTGTAGTACTTTTACTTTTTATCATCAAATAATTAAACATACTATTATGTTAGCATTTTTTTCTTTGCCAATCCTAGGCCTTGAACTCCGGGGCCTGGCCACTATCCCTAAGCTCCTTTTCCTCAAGCCTAGCACTCTATCACTTGAGCTACAGCATCACTTCCAGATCTTTCTGTGATTAATCAGAGATAAGAGTTTCATGGTCTTTCTAACCAGGGCTTTAAACTACAATCCTCATATCTCAGCCTTCTGAGTAGCCAAGGATTACAGGCATGAGCCAGAGGCACTCGGCTAGTATTTCTTTTATATGAAAATCTTACAGCCTACTGGATCTCAAAGTAAGATATTTTTCATAATTCGGTAAGTAACCCTCCTTTTTCATGGACTCTGTGACTAAGAAAATCTGTAGCTGAGACATCCAACTCCTTTGTCCTCATTTTATTGGCAGGGGAAGGAGCGCTAGGGAGAGTGGATACTGGGGAACAAGCCTAGGGCATATGAATACCAGATAGGAAGACAAGCACTCCACCACAATGAGCCAAAGCCCCAACTCTCCTGCAACTATATCAAACCTGATGAGCACAATCTAATAGCTGCTTCCACTTATGCAAATGTAAATATGTCTACCTTAAGTTTTCAGTAACAATAGTTGAAAGTTTGTGGTATACAACTTCTTCTCCTAAAAGCTAGACCTTCATTTTTTTTTCCTTTGGGCCAGTCCTGGGGCATGAACTCGGGGCCTGGGCACTGTCCAGAGCTTTTTGGTCAAGGTTAGTACTCTACCATTTGAGCCACAGCTCCACTTTCAGCGTTTTGGGTGATTTAAGACATTCCTTCCTGGGCTGGCTTCAAAACATGTCCTCAGCACTCAGCCTCCTAAGAAGCCAGGATTTCAGGCGTGCGTCATTACAGCCCAGCTGATATTCATTGAAAGGTAGCAAATAAATTTAAAAGCACGAAGCTAGAAGATTGCTGCAAAAATTAGGTATCCATGTACTTGACTTAAACTCAAACTCAAACACCTTAAGTTTTATTAAGATTTAAATAATGAAATAAAGTTCATGTTTATAAATAAAATCTCTCCATCTACCCTCCTTCTCACCATTGTTAAAGAAATCTGTGACTTACATTTATTCTGTAAACATACAAATAAACACACAGAAAGAGCTGTTTTGGCCAGTAGTAGGACATGAATTCAGAGCCTCACACTTTGATTTGCTACCTTGCTCAACTCTCACTCTACTACCTGAGCCATGCCTCCAGCCCAACCTTTTCTGGTTCTGGAGATGGAATCTTGAGGACTTTTCTGACCTATATACTGTGGTTCTCCACATCTCAGCCTCCTTAGGAGCTAGGATTACAGGTATGAGCCACCAGTAGCCAACTCGAAATTGGTGAGCTTTTTTTTTTGCCCTAACAAGTTGGTATGAGACATTTTAAAGGCTTCCACCTCTTGTAAGGCTTTATTTTCAACTAGAAAATCTGTATTTTAAAATGTAAATCACAAAAATTCTACTGAGTTATACTATACTATTATTTGACAAAAAAAAGCTAAACTGCCAAGTACATTTTAGAAAATACATTATCAAGTAAAAGGGGAAAATTGTTCAATGGTGAAAATGATATCCAGAAAAACCAGCATATTATTTTATTGTCATTGCTTTTGTTTTGGTTTTGTTTCCTTTCCAATTTCCTACACATTAAAAATGTTAAGGTAAGGAAAGTAATTAAGGTAAGGAAAAAGGCAAAATTATTCAATGTTAGCTATAAGGAAAATATGTAATATAGAAAATTTAAAAGAGAATAAGTTTTCAAAAAAATTGGGCTGTGGTGAACAAACCTTTATACAGCAAAAATAGGATCATCAAATAAAATTAAATATGTTAAAATAACCTTTATATAAAAATTCAGATTCACTACTTAGAAGTGTAACTAAGCCTGGAATTATAAACTAGTCAAGTACATCCCTAATACTTTTTTCCTGAAACTGATTCTAAATAAGAATCATTATTATATCTTGAACATTTGTGGCTTAGGCAAATATTAGAAAATTCACTAAAAAATCATGAGCATTTGATAACAAGTCAAAGACAATAACATTCCTGTATCCTACAATGATTAAATTAGACAAGACTTACACTTCTTTAACAGCTGCTAAATTTAAGCCATGAGAACTCTTTAGTTTTTCTCTGTATTTAAAATTGATTTTTTTTGTAAATTATTTTGTTTCTAGATCTGTACACTAATGTTAAATTTAAGGGAGATAGGCTGAGATGATCTATAATAGAAACAGCTCCACCTAACATTAAAACAAAAACAAATATAAACAAAGAAAAGTGAAATGTTCCAAAGTCCCTAAGACAATTATACAAAGAGCTTGCCCAACACCTTCTCGGAAGATCATATATAATGATCTTCAGCATTTTACACAACAGAAAATGTGCAATATTAAGATGTGATTTTAATGTCTTCTGCAATGTAAACAAACATGGTAGCTAAATTCTGTACCTTCCTCTGCTCTTGGACCTTCATGACCAGTCATTCTAGTAGAGGCTGACCTAGACTGATTAATGACTCCTGAAGGCATGTGGGGCAGCTCATCATCTCCCAGATCAGCTATCATGTCGCAGAGTTTTGTCCCGGCGACCCCTGTAAATTAATGTCAGCAGTAGAGGTTCACTTCATGGCTACTGCCTGACTTACTAGCAGCCTTAGTAAAGCAATTTCCAACAAAGCAAACTACAAATAAGTCCAACTTATTAAAATATTTTCCATATCGTCCCCCCAAACACATTAAGATTTTAAATATTTACTATTCTGTAGATATTTGTATATGTAAAAGACATTTTAAACATATATGGAAAGAGGGGATAGAAAGAGAGAATGGAGATTATTATTAAACCCAAGTTCTGTAAGCTCACAGACACAGAAGTTACCATTAAAACAAAGGCAAATTTTGGTGTTTAAAGTTACTGTTTACTAGTACAAAGAATAAAACATAAGCTTTTCCAACTTAATTTACTGTTTTAAAAAGTGACAAACAAATACAAAGACATTTACAAGGGTGCAACAAACATTAACTTTCCCTGGTGTCTTTCTGGATATTTTCCAGTAAGGACAAATTTGGCTTTAACAAATCAACTCCAATTTGTTCAATTTGTTAAAACTGTTTCAAAATGTTTTTGTATCTTTCCAGATCTGAAAACACTACCTGACTACTCCCTGAGCCCTCCCAATTTCTCATAACATGAAAAATCAATAGTTGTAAGACCGTAACTTTAAAAGATTTTTCAGCTACTCTCTCGATAACCCAGGCCAAATAGTACAAAACTCAAAGTCTTCCACAATACTGTGGGAATTCTTTATCTGTGAACTTCAGGAATGGCATAAGAATTTCTTTATTTTTAACAATGTAATTGGAAAGGAAATTTTAGCCTTAAAATTGTCTGAAAAAATAATTTGAAAAGACAAAATATATTAGCTGACAGCAATATTACTGGTTTATTAAACTACTATGGTTATCTTACTGTGATTATTAAACTCACTGTGGTTAAATATTAATTGTTCTACATATAGGAAATGATCCTTACCTACAGATCTCTAACAAAATGGCAGGGCAATGAGAGGCTAAGACAGGTAGAATTTATTTATTTATTCATTCATTCATTCATTTATTTATTTTGGCTAGTCCTGGTCAGGGCCTGAGCACTGTTACTGGCTTCTTTTTGCTCAAGGCTCTCTGCCACTTGAGCCACAGCGCCACGAGGTGAGCACTTTACCACTAAGCCATATTCCCAGCCCAAGACAGGCAGAATTTTATACATTAGTTTTATTTTAACTTCCTATTTCTTAGAAATGTTCATGCAATTCCTAGACGTATTTAACACTGAAGTCTGAATTTTCTAAAATGTTATAGTAGGGTAACTTGGCTGTTACCTGAGCTGCCCCCTGCCAGTGAAATGACCATGAATAAATACCTTAATTTAAAAAAAATGCTGGCTGGGTACCAGTGGCTCAAGCCAGTAATCTTAACTACCCAGGAGGCTGAGATCTGAGGTTCATGGCTCAAAACCAGCCAAGGCAGGAAAGTCCATGGGACTCTTACCTACAATTAAGTACCAAAAACAATAAAAAGCTATAAGGGGAACTGTAGTTCAAGTGACAGAGCACTAGCCTTGAGCAAAGAAGCTAAGGGGCAGCACCAAGACCCTGAGTTACACACACACACACACACACACACACACACACACACACACGAGCTAATTGGATACCAACCACTTAGTAAATTCAACAGGAAAATAAAACAAACACCACTTTCAAACAAATAACCTCATTTATAGTAACTTTTCTACTTCAACAATTATCACCATAGACTTAGTTTCTGTTCTCAAAAAATCTAAAGCTGTAGGCTGGTGGCTCACATCTATAATCCTAGGCACTCAGGAGGCTAAGACACAAGGATCGAGGTTTGAAGCCAGCCTCTGCAGGAAAGTCCATGAGACTCATATTTCTAATTAACCACCAAAAGAAAAAAAAAGCCAGTGGAGTGGTGACTCAAGTGGTGGAGTGAAAGGGAAGGGGAGAAGAGGGAGGAGAGGGGAAGGGAAGGGGGAGGGGAGGGCATGGAAAGGGCTAAGGGACAGAGCCCTCGAGGTCAAGTCCTGGTACTTGTTAGACAGTGTCCTATATTCTATCATTATAATTTTCCCTTGTGCTTTTTTTTTTTTGCCAGTGGTGGGGCTTGAACTCAGGGCCTGGGCACTGTCCCTGAGCTGCTTTTGCTCAAGGCTAGCTAGCACTTTGCCACTGAGTCACAGCACCACTTCTGGCCTTTTCTGTATTATGTGGTGCTGAGGAATTGAATCAGCGCTTCTTGTTTGCTCGGCAAGCACTCTACCAGTAGGTCACATTCCCAGCCCCTATCATTATAATTAAAATATATCTTTCACATATAAGCTGTTGCTTATAAAGAAACTGCAATGTTAAAAACAAATAATAAGCCAGGTGCTGGAGGCTCATGCCTGTAACCCTAGCTACTCAGGAGGCTGAGATCTGAGAATTGCAGTTCAAAGCCAGCCCAGGTAGAAAATGAGAATCTTATTCCCAATGAATCTCCAATGTTATCTCCAAAAAACTGGAAGTGGCATGGTGATAGAGGGCTAGCCTTGAGGGAAAAAAAATGAGCTCAGAAAAGAGCTGAGAAAAAAGACAGCATCCAAGCCCCAAGCTCAGGTTTCAAGACTGTCACATGTATGTACAAATACTGAGAGAGTTACAGTAAAATTACTATTTCTACTCTTCTAATACAACTAATTGTAAGTGCAAACTTTATTTATTTATTTTCTTTTTTGGCCAGTCTTGGGGCTTGGACTCAGGGCCTGAGCACTGTCCCTGGCTTCTTTTTGCTCAAGGCTAGCACTCTGCCACTTGAGCCACAGTGCCACTTCTGGCCATTTTCTGTATATGTGGTGCTGGGGAATTGAACCCAGGGCCTCATGTATATGAGGCAGGCACTCTTGCCACTAGGCCATATCCCCAGCCCAAGTGCAAACTTTAATATAGGCATTATAGTTGGGATCACAAATGTTCCCAAAAGGTTTGGCCCTAGTGGATGGAATTATTCAGAGGTAGTAGAAACTAGGCATAGGACCTTAGCAAGTCACTGGGGGAGAGGAAGGAGTTTCCATGGGACCCTACTGAATTCCTCTATCTCTGCTTCCTTACTACGTGAGGTAAAGCAGCTTTGCTCTACAAAATGCTCCCTGCCACAATGGATTTACTGCTCTAGCACAAGCCCCAAATGAAGGTCCTAAATAACTGTGGGTGGAAATTTCTATTAAGCCAAAATAAATCTTTCCTCCTTATTTATTTTTGAGCTAGGATCTCCATGCGTAGCCCAGGTTGGCCTCAAACTCTGGACCCTGCCTGCGTTGGCCTCTGGAATGATGGTATCACAGGAATGACCACAGCAAATGCAGCTCTTTGTTCTTCCTCATGTGTATGTGTGGTGGGGAGTACTAGTAGAGGACCTTTAAATTCAGGACCTTGAATTTTCCCCTCAACCTTTTCACTCATAGCTGGCACTCTACCACTTCCAGTATCAGCTTTTTACTGCCTAATTGGAGGTAAGAGTTCCAATTTTTCTGGCTGGCCTAGCTTCAAACCAAGATTTCCTGAGCAGTAAAGACTACAGGTACTCAGTTCTGGTAACTTCTTCTTTAAAATTAAAAGGAGCCCCCAAACAAACACCGAAATATATAGTTTGATACTATTTAAAGCTTGCTAATCTGCTGGGAGTCCTGGAATGTATTTTCTTAAACTTGATCTGCAAGACAGATTCAGAGACATTTTCATATGGAAATTTGTATTCAAGAACAAAAAGGTTTTAATTAATCAAACTTCATAAAGGAAATATATAAACACTACTTCTTATTCTTTGAGATACTGTTAGAAACCTCATTCTTATATCTTACTTACATAACTATCCTAAGGACATGATTTTGATTATTGGCTGAGCTCTGGTGGCTCATGCCTCAAATCCTAATTACTCAGGAGGCTGAGATCTGCGGATCATGGTTGGAAGCTAGTTCAGGCAGGAAAGTCTGAGACTCATCTCCAACTAACCTCTAAAAAAGTTTTAAGTGAAGCTGTGGCTGGAATAGTAAAAAGTCCTACCTTTTGAGCAAAAAAAAACCTCAGGTCAATCAGACCCCAAATTCAAGCCCAAGGACTGGCACACATGCGCGCACACACACACACACACACACACGCACGCACACGCACACACACGCACGCGGTACAAATATTTACAGAAGTACTCAAAATTAAAAGCAATATAAAAATTTAACTGATGGAGGATAGGTTAACATCTATGAAATGAAGTATCTAGCAAAAATTGACTTTAGAGGGCTGGGGATATGGCCTAGTGGCAAGAGTGCTTGCCTCGTATACATGAGGCCCTGAGTTCGGTTCCCCAGCACCACATATACAGAAAATGGCCAGAAGTGGCACTGTGGCTCAAGTGGCAGAGTGCTAGCCTTGAGCAAGAAGAAGCCAGGGACAGTGCTCAGGCCCTGAGTCTAAGCCCCAGGACTGGCCAAAAAAAGAAAGACTATAATCTTATAAGTAATATTGAGAATAAAAGTTATGTCATATATAAAGTCCTTGCCAACCTCACTTTACTCAATTCCTCACTTTGAAAATAGGGATGAGCTTAATATATAACTTCCATAGTCTGTTTAAAGATTGAAGTTTAAGGTTGACCTAATGGGATACCAGAAAACAATATTAGGGGGGAGGAGGGAATGAGGGAGGAAGTAACAAACAGTACAAGAAATGTACCCAAGGCCTAATGTATGAAACTGTAATCTCTCTGTACCTCACTTTGACAATAAATAAGAAAAAAATAAAGAGGAAAAAAATTGACTTTAGAAACATTAAGAAAAATTTAAGCATGAAGTTTTTTCTGAGACTTTAAAACACATCTAGATAATAAGATATTATCAAGGAGAGCCAAGAGACCACAGATCCTGATTTAATCCCATTCCCTTTCACTCATTTCACATATTGTGTACGCCAAATGTTGCTTGACAACAGGGTAGCATGGTTTGAAAGAGCTGAAAAAATAATCAGAATAGTAATTAGCCTAAAAATTTGTTTTTTATGGTAAGCTAAAATGGCACAAATTTAAAACTGCTTTATGTATACAGTGTTGTGTGTTACAGAACTCGGCCTGAATTCAGAGCCTTGAGCTCTCACTTGGCTTTTCTATCATGGATGTGGTCTGCCACTTGAGCTCCATTTGCAGTTCTTTCCTATCATGGATGTGTGGTCTGCCGCGTGAGCCCCATTTCCAGTTCAGCATTTGGCTGGCTAATTGGAGATAAGAGTCTTGGATTTGTCTGCATAAGCTGCCTTCAAACCAATCATCAGATCTTAGCCTCTTGAATAGCTAGGTTTTTAGACCTAAACCACTGATGCCCAGTATTAATTATTTCTAATATTCAAAGAGATCTATTATGAAAAGTTGAATGATACTTCTATTTTAAATTAGAAGTAACATCACTTAATAGTCCAATACTAAGATGAACTACCTCACCTCTTAAAAAAACCTTAATCCTAAAACTCAAATACCTTTTTCTCTTTGCTAGTTAAATCATGCAATAGTACCTTCAAACTCAACATGCACACATTATAAGTAAGTGATGTTAAAACTGAACATATCAGCATGGTAATAAATTGGTTATTGTTTCTAAATATAAGCAAATCACAATACAGTATGAAACGCGTTAAAGAATAAGATATCCTTTTAGTCACATGCAGTAACATAAACTAGCATAAAGTTATAAAAGAAAATGTGTATAACAGGCAAAATGCTCAAAACTCCACTTCTTACTTCAACAGTAAGTGCTTAAGAAAAAACCCTTTACTGAAGGAAAGCTCACAGTTCTACATTATATCTACCTATCACTTTACAAACTAAGATATCTGTCACCAGACAAGGGAATATGAAATGCCTGTAAAGTTTTTTTCGTGTACTATTTTCTCCTTGATGTAGTAAAAAGAAAAGGCCATACTAGTAAGAGTCAATAGCTCGCTCTAAATAAGATTTCCCAGAAGTAGAGGTGTAACTCACGTGGGCAGAGCAGCAGCCTTGACAAGCTGGAGCATAAGGCCCTAGTACTAGGAGAAAGGAAAGGGAGGGAGGGAAACTTCAGGTCTCTGTTTACTATCACGAGTCTGAAGATGTTTTTCATGTGGGTGCTTTGAGTTTGGTTCACAAAAAGGAGATGAATCACTTTTGGGGGAGTATCAAGTGCTCTGTAAAAAGCAGCACTTAACACAGCTATAGTACAGCAGCCAAAATATGATGCAGTGAAAAATACATCCAGGTACCAAACTATTTCTAGCTATTGGCTAGAACCTTAGCTATCATCACTAATCAGTTTCCCGTTCCCCTCACCCCTCCCATGGCTTTTCCTTTCTAGAGTAGTCAAGAAAACACTTGCCCATGAGTGGTTGTTACTTGTGGTCATAAACAGAAATTACAATGAAAACTTTCCTACTCATTTTAAGGATTAGAAACTAAGAAATGTAATCTGGATATGAGTGTAATCTAGATATAGCTTTCATGCTGCACTCATAAAAATAGATTAATATTTCTCTTTTGAACAATCTTAATCTTCTATTTAAAATTCCAAGGCCAATATTCTTATAATTTAGTAAAGTTTTACTTACCTATTTATTTATTTATTTGTTGCCAGTTCTGGGGTTTGAGCACTGTCCCTCTCTTCTTTTTGCTCAAGGTTAGCACTCTACCACTTGAGCCACAGCACCACCACTTCTGGCTTTTTCGATATATGTGGTGCTGAGGAATTGAACCCAGGGCTTCATGTATGCAAGGCAAGCACTCTACCACTAGTCCATATTCCCAGCCCCTGATAAAGTTTTTTTTTGGCCAGTCCTGGGCCTTGAACTCAGGGCCTGAGCACTGTCCCTGGCTTCCTTCTGCTCAAGGCTAGCATTCTGCCACTTGAGCCACTTCTGGCCGTTTTCTGTATATGTGGTGCTGGGGAATTGAACCCAGGGCCTCATGTATGCGAGGCAAGCTCTCTTGCCACTAGGCCATATTCCCAGCCCCCTGGTAAAGTTTTTAAAGCTTAAAAGCTCATTCTTTATGAGTTTCCTTCACCCTCATCCTAAAGTGATTTTTGCTTAAATAAACACATCTTCAATTTTATCCAAGTTTCAATAACACAACAGACAAAGTTTAAAGTTAGTTGCCCCCTTTATGAAACAAAAACAACAACGAACAGAGTTGAAAAATTATTTTGTCAATATTGACATACAAGAAGTATAATAGTCAGAATCTGAACTTACTCTTCACCCCTTTCTTCCCCTTTCGTTCCTTCTTGTACTGTTCCTTCAGTTTACTTATTAGTCCCTGGTCTACATCCCAAACCTCAGCAGTTGGGGACAGGTCATCTTTATCTACATGCAGCATATTATTAAAAGAAAGAAATCAGCAGTTGGCAATGCAAGCTGTGGGCAGTAAACTGTTATAGCTTTACATAATAAAAATGTTTCAATAGCATGTACTCAAAATACTTTAAAGGTGCAGTCTCAGTTTTGGTACTCACAACAAACCAAATGCTCATTTTGTAAATATCTAAACATTTAATATCAACGACAGTTAAGTGATGCTTCATTTTTATGTATTATAAATTTGAAGGCTATTATTTTAATGGACTGACATTAGAAATCTAATGTTACAAAAATAGATCACTGCATCTTTATAAAAATGTTAATAAAATTATTCAGCCAGCATCATATAAGCAAATGAATGAATTACATGCGAATTAATCATAAAAGTGCAAGCTGGAAAGGTCAGTGCCATTTCATTGATGAAAATATTCATGCACCTTCTGTCACACTAGTTTGGCATGCACACGGTAACTGTACTAATGGAGAAGCATTCTAGAATATAATACATACTCATAATTCCAAAATATGCCTCAAATAATTCATACAAAGCATTCAGAAAATCCCACCTTTGACTCCATACTCTACCCAAATATTTCAGTATTTTATTACCTTCTTCCATTGGTCTACAACTAAGATTAGCAAAAAACAAAAATACAATAACAACAAAAAACTCAAATTCCACTGAAGAATTTTTTTACAGTTCATTTTTTTAAGGGTAAGAGAAGCAGTGACAAGCATTGAAAATTAGAAACATGTACTATTAGACCTCTGCTAAAAATGGCACCAGCTATTTTAGATAAATAACTATAATATTAAGTAAATACTTATGCTTGAAAAAAATTAGTAAACAAGAGGAAAGAAGATTTTTCATAAACAGTTAAATTCTTATTTTAAGTTTTTAAGTATCTAAGTATTTTATTTGAAGTACTGAGGGTTTTTTACATCATTTGAATTTCTAAAGCAGCCATGTTATAAAGAACTTTAACACTTAGAGATTAACACCTAGGAGTTTAAATGACTCTGCTGTAAGAATCAATCCAAAACACAGAGGCTATTAATAAATTAGACCGAACAGTAAGGTTTCGATGGAAATGTATAGTTTTTGGTACCAGTAAATTTTTGGTTGTTTTTTTTTTTTTTTTTTTTTCCAGTCCTGGGGCTTGGACTCAGAGCCTGAGCACTGTCCCTGGCTTCTTTTTGCTCAAGGCTAGCACTCTGCCACTTGAGCCACAGCGCCACTTCTGGCCATTTTCTGTATATGTGGTGCTGGGGAATCGAACCCAGGGCCTCATGTATATGAGGCAGGCACTCTTGCCACTAGGCCATATCCCCAGCCCGGTACCAGTAAATTTTTGATAATTCAGTATTTTCTAATTCCATCTTGCCTTCCTGATTTAAAGAATAAAACTCATATTTTAAAAAGTCCTTTTCCCTTATAAACTGCTGCATGTAGCAAATATAAAAATTGTCATACTCAAACATCATTCAGAGATTCATATATTTACAAGCCTTTGAGTTTGCTACAATTAAGATTTTACTCTTAATAGATCTATGATGAGCAGTGGTCAATGTGAAAAACTAAAGCTTTTAATTTGAGTAGACTCAAATTTACATGTGAATCTGAGTATGCCAAAAATAATGTGATCTACAAACTGTGTGCTGTGTATTTTCTGTCTATGTATGTGAAGATTTTGTAGCCAGAATTCTCATTATGAAGCCAGGTGCAGGCTCTGAAGATCCTGTCAGCCTGCAGGGGGCTGCAATAAGGTATTGGGGCCACCTCAGTAGCTCATGAACATCTTAAATAAAGGTAACAACCCTTATTGTCAACTTCTTGAGGTAAATCAAAACGAAACATTTTGAGGAAATACTTTTTGCATCTGAAACCAAAAGCATCATTTAACTGGCACAAAAATTTTTAAGAAAATTAGAAATGTTTATTTAAGGTAGCCAAATTGTACTCTACAAGAACGTTTTAGTGAGAATGAAGCTGCAAATAGCTGCAAGTACATTAGCCAAAGTGAGTGGAGTGAAAAAGCAAAAGTGAAAAAAAAAAAAAGATAAACTTAAGAAAAAAAACAAGTATTTGCAAGATAATCTCAAATCTAGAAAACAAAGGTCAACTTAAGGCAGTGCAAAGAACAGGTTGGTGAATGAATATATGCACAAACAATATCCTGAAACTTGCCTGGTAAGTAACAGCTGATTTGATATTGCTTATAAGAAATAGATAAGAGGAAAAGGGAAGAGGCAGCATAATCTTCTACATATTAATCTTGTTTTAAAAAATCTAGGAGGGAGGGGGAATACCAAGAAATGAAATTGAATCAATTGTGGGAATTCTTGTCTAAAAGAAAATAAACATGCACAAAAAATAAGTTGACTCCTAACAATCAAAACCACAAAAATATACAATTCTAAGTATAGCACAAATGTGCAACATTTTATTTCATACAAATATTGAACAAACCCCATGTATTTAAATATAGACACTCAGGCACTAATTTTATTTTGTACTTCTACATGTGTTCATTTACCATAGTTCCAAAGAGTAGGAGAAATTAAATACCCTTAAAATATCTAGTCTCCATGAGGGGAAAAAAAAAGATGCCAACTAAAAATTTGTATTTTAAGAACATATAATTACTAATATTCAACTCTATCTAATATAATCTTACCTAACATAGATAATAAAGAAACAAGATTTCCAAGAAAAGATTTCAAAAGTTGGAAAGATTTAAAATTAGAGAAAACTAAAGGATGCTAATATACAAAATTAAAATTTGTACATAAATGAGGGCTGGGATGTAGTTCAGTGGCAAAGCACTTGCCTAGCAAGGTCAATATCCTGGGTTCAATCCCCAGTACCAAAAAAAGAAAAAGACAAAAAAAACACAGTTAAAAATTACATAAATGATGTAACTATGGGTTAGTACTGTGTTATATTAAAATAAAGACTTTTTTTTCTCCCTTGGTGCCAGTCCTGGGGCTTGAACTCGGGGGCCTGGGCACTGTCCCTGAGCTATTTTGTTCAAAACTAATAACGTTCTACCACTAAGCCACAACTCCACATGTGGTTTTTTTGGGTGCTAAATTGAAGAAAAGAGTCTCAGGAACTTTCCTGCCTGAGATAATTTCAAACCACAATCCTCAGACTCCTTAGCAGCAAGTGTGAGCCACCTGTATCCAGCTAAAAGATTTATATTAAAAATCTGTGCTCTTTAAGCCAAAATTTGAATTTAAATATTATTTGCTCATTTATGCTAGAAAATGTTAGCAAATTAAAGAAATATAAAAGGGATGTTTATACATTTTTTGTCTTCAGAAAAAGTAACAGAATACTTGTTGAATAGAAATGATGAATTTTACAACACTACATAGGTGTCTAGAGCTTTATCCTTATATAAAGGAAGTACTTGAACCATTTTGGACTTTTCTCCATCAAAACTTAAAATGTGAGGATGGGAATGTGGCTTACTGGTAGAGCGCTTGCTTGCCTTGCATGCATGAAGCCCTGGGCTTAATTCTTCAACACCACATAAACAGAAAAGGCCAGATGTGGTGCTGTGGCTCAAGTGGTAGAGTGCTAGCCTTAAGCAAAAAATAGCCAGGGACAGTGCTTGGGACCTGAGTCCAAGTCCCAGGACTGGTAAAAAACAAAAACACCAAAAAACTTAAAAATGCTCTAGGGTTTTGCTGTCATCCTAAAGTAAGAAAAAGCCTTGTCAGTAGTCTTCCTTTACTTAAGGAGAAATGTTGAGAATGAAAAAGAAATGGATGCTATTCACCAAGTCCTCTCTTAAAACTGATTGACAGGAAGACGACCAATTAGCTATACATACTGACATTTCCCTACTAAAGAAATAATGCCATTTCATTCTAATCAACTTCCTGAATCTTTGCTAATCCTTTTGATTAAGAGTTAAACGGGGCTGGGGATATAGCCTAGTGGCAATAGTGCCTGCCTCGGATACACGAGGCCCTAGGTTCGATTCCCCAGCACCACATATACAGAAAACGGCCAGATGTGGCGCTGTGGCTCAAGTGGCAGAGTGCTAGCCTTGAGCGGGAAGAAGCCAGGGACAGTGCTCAGGCCCTGAGTCCAAGGCCCAGGACTGGCCAAAAAAAAAAAAAAAGAGTTAAATGTCGGGCTGGGGATATGGCCTAGTGGCAAGAGTGCCTGCCTCGGATACACGAGGCCCTAGGTTCGATTCCCCAACGCCACATATACAGAAAACCGCCAGAAGCGGTGCTGTGGCTCAAGCGGCAGAGTGCTAGCCTTGAGCGAGAAGAAGCCAGGGACAGTGCTCAGGCCCTGAGTCCAAGGCCCAGGACTGGCAAAAAAAAAAAAAAAAAAAAAGAGTTAAACGTCTAGTAACTTTAGATGATGGGACTAGGAATGGAAATATAACAAGATTTAGCTAAACAGATCCTCAAGGAACTAAATTAAATAAATATGTAAATATATACTTCTACGATTATAAATCATTCAGGAGAAATGAATATATTTCTGAGTTACTAGAAAAATATATTTTTAACATTTAATGGACGCATACAAAAATTAAAATAATAGTAAAGATTTCATCGTTTCTTTTGAGCAAGAACAAAGCATATGGTCATTTTCAAATAGGTAAAAAAAATTCATTAAATGTAGAAATTGTGTAGTTCAGGCTTTGAATTATGCCTCTATAAAGAAAACTACATGTGCTTGTATTTCCATTCTGAAGATAAGTGAAAATCTGAAAACGAGGCTTTGAAATTATAAACAATGACGATACTGCTAATAAAATCCAAATCTTTTGAGTAATTGACTCATTGAATAAAAAGTCAACACTAAATATATATATGTTCATATATATATTAGGTTTGTCACCTGCTATTAGCAATTTTCAATTTCAACATTTTTTTTTAACCTAAGCATGTTTCTTATCACCAAAGTACTTAAAAAAAAATCTTCTTAAAAGTAATTAAATAAGCCAAGTAAAGGTGGCTCACAGCTGTAATCCTAGCTACTCAGCAAGCTGAGAGTTCAGGGTCCAACTTTGAAGCTAGTTAGGCAGAAAAGTCTATGAAATTTTTATCTCCAATTAACCAAAAAGTCAAAAGTGCTGCCATGGCTCAAGTGGTAGAGCAATAACCTTGAGCACAAAAGCTCAAGGTCAGCACCAAGGGCTTGAGTTCAAGCCCCACGACCAATACACACACACACACACACACACACACACACACACACTCATCATATTTAAACTTTTATGTACTAAACCTTCTCCAATAAAGCTCTGTAAATACACTTTAAGTTCTACAGTCCTATTATTTAAAATGCTGCTATTAAACAATGATTGAATGAACATCAAGAAAAACTTGCCAAGAAAAACAGACTAGACATCAGCTATTACCCTACAATAGTTATGTTTTTATTGTATTTTGTATTGTTTCTTTTTTTGGTGTCCATAAGGGCTGGAACTTGGCTGCGGGTTCGTGTTTGGTTTTCTTGTTCACAGCTCATACTTTTTCATTTGAACCACACCTCCACTTGCAAATTGCTGGTTAACTGGGAATGAAGTCTAGTGGATTTCTCTGCCCAGGCTGGCCACAAACCACAATTGTCTCAGTATCCTGAGTAGCCAGGATTGAAGGCATAAACCACAAATGCTTGGCTTCTAGTGGGGATTTACACTCAGTACAGATAGAACTGTTTCATTCATGACGCTCTGGATTATATGTCTCCGAATTATACTGAGTAGGTATACTTGGAAATCATAGTCCCTACCATTTCAACACGGAATATTACATGTAATATTTAGTAGTCTCATTCAATTCTGCTTAATATGGAACTATCAGTATTAGTGACAATAAATCAGATAATTCCTTATGTGTTTACTAAGAGTTAAATTCTCTTGAAACCTAGATTACCAAATTAATAATGGAAACGTTTAAAAATGAGTAATGCTAAAGGCAAAGAATTTCAAAATCAACTTTAAATCAAGATGAATTTCAAAAGCAGTATCTTTACCATTTTAGTTACCAATCTAAAAAAAAAATCAAATACCTTGAGATTTAGTCAATCCACTTTCCTTGCTCTTATTTTACCCACCACCATACATTCAGATACATACATCTACATACATTGTTTAATTACAATCCATCTTGAAAAGTGAGATTTCCTCCCACCCCCAATTTCTTTTAAATCACCTCACCCCATTCTGTGCCATCTCCTGAACTCCGTGCTTCTCCAGCTCCTTCACCATCTTCAGCAGTCACTAAAAAGTCAAATTCCTTCAACGCCTCCTCAGTATCAGGATCATCAGCTAGGTCAGCTGCTAAACCTTCATTACCTATCTGTCAAGAGAACATAATCAAGAATTAAGTTTTATGCTGTTTTAAAGGGCTCCTTTAGTGTTTGCATATAGAAAACAGACACCCTCATCTTTAAATTACTGTACCAAAAGCTTTACATTTACCACCAAGACCATTTGTATGATGTGATCTAAGCAACATGGCACGAAAATGGCTGCTTGCTGGCTCAGGCCTCTAATTTCAGCTACTCAGGAGGTGAAAATAACAAGGAATTCATTTTGAGGCCATTTCATACAAAAAGTTACCCGCCACCTCAACATGTAAGCCAGTGTGATGGTGCACACCTGTTAATACTAGCTACTATATGGCTATATGCATAGGTAGGAAGATTGCAGTCCAAGGCCTATCTTTGGAAAAGAAAAAAAAAAAATCATAAGGCAAGGGGAGTAAAAGAGGGGCATATGGATAGATGGTAGAGCATCTGTTCAAATCCCAGTACCATCAAAATAAAATAAGAAGTGTGTTCATTTCTCTACTTATGGTAGATCTACAACTAGATATCATTAAGGAAATCAGTCGCTCACATTCTGACAGGTTATGTTGAATTAACATCACACTCTGAGAACTGCCTACTTTGGTCCATCGGTCACAGGAATACAATATAGTAATTAATTTAAACTCATACATACAAAAATTTAATAGGTCTTTCCTATAAAAAATGTACCAAAGAATCAAAACCTCTATTCACAACAGTTACGTTGCACACATATGGAAAGATGAAAACTGTTTCTGCAGACTGGACGCTTTTGAGGAACACTGTCAAGCTTTCCACATTGCTGTAAAATTCCAAAGCACCACAACTACATTTACTCTCTTTTAACATAATTTAAATATTAAACACTTGATAACTCACAAATGAAATGGATAGTATACTCTACTTTGACCCTGTATAGATAACTCCAATCACAAATGAAAATGATTATTAGGTTATAAGCAAATTAATTTTTAGTAATCCTTACAAAAGAATGAGAATGGTTAAGACATATTTACAGTCCACAGATTAGTCCCTTCACAGAGTTGAAATGTCCCCATTGCAGGGTTAGCTAACTGATTACCTTATGTACTCTACATGAAGAGTAAGACTTCAGCAGTGATTTTCAATTGTGGCAGCAGGGGCTGGGGATATGGCCTAGTGGCAAGAGTGCCTGCCTCATATACATGAGGCCCTGGGTTCGATTCCCCAGCACCACATATACAGAAAATGGCCAGAAGTGGCGCTGTGGCTCATGTGGCAGAGTGCTAGCCTTGAGCAAAAAGAAGCCAGGGACAGTGCTCAGGCCCTGAGTCCAAGCCCCAGGACTGGCCAAAAAACAAAACAATCAATTGTGGCAGCAGTGGAAAAGCTATGGCTCAAGTGGTAGAGTGCTGGCCTTGAGCAAAAGAAGCTCACGAAGAGTGCCCAGGCCCTGAGGTCAGCCCTATGGACCTGGGGAGAAATGTAAAAAATCAATTTCTTACTTTATGTTTATTCATTCTATGTTTATCTTTTCCTTCTGGGATGCCTTCAATCATGTCATTTTCCTCTTCTTCATCACTGTCATCAGCATTTTCTAAGAAATTGAATGTCTCAAGAACATCACCAGAGGGTCTGTAGAAAGAGAAAAAAATAATTGTAACTTCCTCAACGAGTGATTCTTCCTTCCTATTTTAACTTTCTTTAAATGTGTGTTTAGCTATCAAATTCAGGGCCTCAAATGGCAAGGCAGGCACTCTACTTACTACTAGGGTCACTATACCTCAGTGCTCTGGTTCCTATTTTGAAACTACTTGAAGGAAGCTACACAGATTCAAAAGAAAACAGACTTATAATGTATTGCCTGACGATCTGACCCAAGAAAAGAATACTTTCAAAGATGTATATTCTATAATTAAAATTAAAGTATTGCTCTATATTGAATGAGTTTCCCCAAAATTTACTGTCCAAAATATTTTAGTGCCATTGTCCAAAAAGTTTACCATGACAAAATAAAAACTGAGAAGGGCTGGGAATATGGCTTAGTGGTAGCCAGGGCTTAGTGCTTGCCTAGTATGCATGAAGCCCTGGATTCGAGTCTCAGCACCACATAAACAGAAAAATCCAGAAGTGGTGCTATGGCTCAAGAGGTAGAGTCCTAGTCTTGGGCAAAAAGAAGCCAGAGACCATGCCTTGGGCACTGAGTTCAAGTCCCAAGAATGGGGAGGGGGGAGAAGGGGTTCTATCTCATAGAGTAAACTCTCTCTCCTTCCTCTTCATGCTCCCAATTCACTTGTCCCAATCTCATTTACAGTCATTCCAGCAGAATTTCTATAGACAGTGATATTTAAGTGGAAGTTCCTATGCTAGTTTTATTTTCTTTTGCCACCTATTTATTTACTGTCATTTCTCATTCAAAAAGGCAAACGAGTTGGGTATTGGTGGCTCACATCTGTAATCCTAGCTACTCAGGAGGCTGAGGTCTGAGGACCATGGTGCAAAGCCAGCTAGGCTGGCTATTTCCAATTAATCAGCAAAAAAGCTGGAAGTAGAGTGGTGGGCAAAGTGGTAGAGTGCTAGCCTTGAGCAAAAAAGCCTGGAACAGCCCTCAGGCCCTGAGTTAGGAGGGGTGATGGGGGGGGGGGGGGAGAAGAAACAGAATAAAGAACCTACATATAGCAGGTATGGCCCACACCTGTAATCCCAGTGTTTTAGGCAGAAGGAGTATTATATCTTTTTTTTCCCAGTCCTTGGGACTTGAACTCAGGGCCTGAGCACTGTCCCTGGCTTCTTTTTGCTCGAGGCTAGCACAATGCCACTTGAGCCACAGCGCCACTTCTGGCCATTTTCTGTATATGTGGTGCTGGGGAGTTGAATTCATGTATACGAGGTACATGAGGCAAGCACTCTTGCCACTAGGTCATATTCTCAGCCCCAAGGAGTATTAGTTCTAAGCTAGTGTGGGGTAAATAGAGAAACCCTATATCAAATTTAAAAAGTTTAAAAAAAAAAAAGCAGGCTAAGAATGTGCTTGCCTAGCATACACGAAGCCCTGGGTTCAATTCCTCAGCACCACATAAACAGAAAAGGCTGGAAATGGTGCTGTGGCTCAAGTGGTAAAGTGCTAGCCTTAAGTGAAAAGCAGCCAGGGATGGTGCTCAGGCCCTGAGTTCAAGCCCAGGAGTGGCACAAAAAAAAAAAAAAAAAAAAAAAGCACAAGAGAGCCATACACAAAGTAGACATGGGTACAACACATCAAAATGATGTTGACATGAATTAGATTCCTCAGGAAATTTTTAATCAAATCAATAAAGCTTCACCAAGAAGGCTACCAAGGAAGCAAGCACAGAAGACACTGGCGGGATCTGATGAGTAAATATTCTTTTGTGCAACAATTCAGTCTGTACTTACCCTACCCTAATGTTTCTCATCTGAGAATTAGTACAAACAAGTCATACTTCTTATGTGTGGACTGAGCAATCAGAAGCTGTGGCAATAATATCGTTGAAAATGCACTGATTTCATTTTTCGAGGACTAACAAATCTCGTTTGTTTTTTTTTTCAAACCATTAAAATCAATGTTCATGTGTGAGTAGATGTGCTGCCATAATTATTGTTGAGCTACCTGATATCTGTCTTTAGAATACTAAATAAATATAATGTTCTTGTCTCATTTGCTCATTTTTGTCCCCACACTCAATGGATGTATTTGCCCCTACAATGAAGTCTTACCTTGAATAGTCTTACTATTTTAAGGAAATGCTTTGTTTCTCCCATGCAACCATCTAGATTGAGGCTAAACATTTTCTTATTACTCTGTTACCAGACGTATTTCAAAGGCACAAACAGGAGTAGCTGCTTTGTTTGTTAGCAATAGAATGTTTGTTTTCTACTGCTGTTGGCAATAATGCACACCTTGAAAAACCTTACCACATGGACTTGGAAGCATTTGGGAATTCTAGCAACACAATTGTGAAATATGAAAAGACACAAAATCAAACCTTGCCTCTTTTTTTTTTTAAACAAATAAAACTAGTACATGTGCGTAAACTGAGTTCTTGTGTGCTCCATCCTTTTCTATTTCCGACCTGGACAAGCTATGAGACCTACTCTAATGGTCTGTTTTTTTTTTTAAAGGGTGAAGTTTTTTTTCTCCTTAAAGGTATTCCATCTGGCTAGTTGCTGGTGGAAACACCTATAATCCTAGCTACTTAGGAGGCTGAGATTTGAGGACTGCGGATAAAAGCCAGCCCGGGCAGGAAAGTCTATGAGACTCTTATCTCAATTAATCAGCAGCAGATCTGAAGTGGGAAAGTGGCCAAGTGATGCCATGGCTCAAGTGGTAGAGCACTAGCCTCGAGCGAGCTCAGGGACAGTGCCTAGGCCCAGATTCCAGCCCCATGACTGACACCCACACACACACAATGTTTTTCCACCTGCAAAGTTGTCTTGCTTTATTGACCAAGCAGATCAAATGATAGGGACAAGAGATAAATTCCAACTAATCCTTGCCCATAAAAAACATGACTGGAAAGTTTTAAACATAGTTGTTTCTAATCTGATTGGGGGGGGGGGGGAGTTGGGAAATGCTGGTTATTGACATATCTATTTTTGGTTATTATGAGAAATTCAGGCACTTAAGACCTTGAGATCAAATTAAATTAGACTTAGCTAGACGTGGGTGGTGCTTGAAATCTCTAGCTGCTCAGGAGGCTGTGATCCAATCCAAGGATCACTGAATCCAGCCTGGGCAGGAAAAGTGCATGAGACTCATATCTCCAAATAACCACCAGAAAACCTGGAGTGTTGCTGTGGCTCCAAGTAGTAGAATGATAGTCTTGAGAATAAAAGAGCTCAGGCCCTGAGTTCAAGCCCCACAACTGACAAAAAATAAAATAAAAAATTCAGATGAGGCCAAAGTAAGGTTGGGAAAGCAAAAGACTCAGTGCATTTTCTAAAAGAAGATCACAAATTTAGCCCCAAGATTCTAAGTAGAGTAAAATGTAAGAATGACAATTGGAGGTTCAAAGGTAACTGAGAAAATTACTAAGAAGTAGCACAGCTGCTTCTAAGAGAATTGTATTCCAATTCTTCCCAAATTTGCTTGGCTTGCTTTCTCTCCTGACTGACACTCTACAACTAAGCCATGCTCTAGCCAGGCTTTTTGCTGGCTGTTCCGAAGATGGGAGTCTAGCAAACTTTTTGACTTGAGCTGACCTTAAACCAGATCATCCAGTTACCAGCTTCTTGAGTAGCTAATATTACAAGTATGAGCCACTGGCATCCAACTAGTTTTTTTTGTTGTTGTTCATTTGTTGGTTTATTCGTTAAATAAAGCCTAACTGGAGCCCAAGCACTACACAAAACTTTTATTATTTTCAGTCTGTCTAAATAAACACTGTTCATTGTAGTGGTAGAAAAGAATTACAGCATACTGAAAGTACTCTAGCAGAAATTTTAAACAGTTGCATTACCTATGAATTACATAAAATTCATCTCAAATCTACATTTCAATTCTATACCTGTTTCAGAGCTAGAACAATACTCCTAACACAAAACTCACGGATAAAATTTAAAGAACCTAAGTACTAAATTTATTTGTCCAAATTTGAGTAGGTGAGTGGGTGTATAGGAGTCTTTAAATATGAGCTCTGCCTGCTTAAAAACTGTGAGGGGCTGGGAATGTGGCTTAGCATAGAGTGCTTGCCTAGCATATACAAAGCTCTGGGTTTGATTCTTCAGCACCACATAAATGGAAAAAAACAGAAGAGCTGTGTCTAAAAGAAGTAGAGTGCTGGTCTTGAGCAAAAAGAGCCAGGGACAGTGCTCAGGCCCTGCGTCCAAGCCCCAGGACTGGCAAAACAAAAACCCATGAGAGGGCTATGTACCAATGCTTCATTCTTATAATCATAGTTACTCAAGAGGCTGAGAACTGAAGATTGAAGTTCAAAGTCAGCTCTGGTAGGAAAGTCCATGAAACATTTAACTCTAACTCCTAAAACACTCCAAGTGGAGTTGTGGCTCAAATGGTTTTGTGCCAGCCTTGAATCAAAAACCTAAGGAATAGAACCCAAGCCAGAGTTTGAGCCCTAGTACTGGCACCAAAAAAAAAAAAAAAAAGGAAAAACGAAATATGGCTTAGCGGCAGAGTGCTTGCCTAGTATACACAAAGCCCTGGGTTTGACTCCTCAGTACCACAAAACAGAAAAATCTGGAAGTGGCACTGTGCAAAAAAGCAGCTCAGGGACAGTGCCCAGGCCTGAATTCAAGCCCCAGGACAGGCAAAAAAAAAGGGAGGGAGGGAAGGAGGGAAGGAGGGAAGGAGGGAAGGAGGGAGGGAGGGAGGGAAAGAGGGAGGGAGGGAGGGAAAGAGGGAAGGAGGGAGGGAGGGAGGGAGGAACAAATAGCTGCAGAAATTTACAATGTCCATTGCTTAAACACACTGTTAACGTACAAATACAAACCATACCTTTTGATTTCTTGTCCTTTTTGCTTAGGAGAGTCACCACCATTCAGGATTTGTTCTAAATTCTTTGTTTCTACTGATCCATTTGGTTCTGAATTTGACAGTCCAAGTAATGACCTTACCCGTTGAGACCGGACATCTAATATTGTATCTGTGTAACCTACTTCCTGAAGATACCTATAAGAGAAAAGTAAAGATACTAAACTCTACATACTGTTAACACCTCCCAGGCATAAAATTATGGACACCATAAGACTTTTAAAAAATTCGTAATCCTACAAATTACACATTTTCTTTTCTATCTTTCTTCTCTACAGACTAGCCTCTGTACTAAGTGAACAATACCAATTACAAACTACAATTTAAGGTAAGGAAACATATAAGAAGACTAACATTGATTTTAGGCCAATTATTTCAATATCTAAATCCCTACCACCTTAAAAAGCTTTTCAGAGTATGTATGTATATATGCATGTACATATGTATACACAGACAGACACACACATACAAAACTTTCTGGTCTAAAAAGTAGTAAAAAATAAATAGAACTGAAGCTTAGAACACTGTGACTTGCTAAGTTCTTAACCAGAGATTGATAGATAAGCTAATTCTCCTTCTAGGATCTCAGATTTCATAACATTTTTCTAATTCTGTGGTGTCTTAATTTTCTGCCTATCTAAACCAGGGTAACCTAGGATCCAGATAGGACTAGAAAAAAAGACAGATAATAATGACATGTAGTAAGTTGTGAATGACTTTTTATATTCAAGTATTTAAGAGGCTAATGAAGGTTGTAAAGAGAAACCTTAAATACTACTAACAAACAATTTTTAAAAAATTTAGGTCAAGGGACTGGGAATGTGGCTTAGTGGTAGAGTGCTTGCCTAGCATGCATGAAGCCCTGGGTTCCATTCCTCAGCCTGGCCAAGAAAAAAAAAAAAGAAAGAAAGAAAGAAAAAAAAAAAAACTTAGGTGAAAGCGAAAACAGAGAAACTGATTAGGAAACTAACAAAGCATGCATAAATATGAAGAGAACAAACAAGAGAAAAGTAAGTATAAAACCTTTTTGACTTGATACACTAATGAAAGTGGCAGTAAAATTAAAGTTGGTATATATTAAGGATTCTAGACAATTTTCAGGTTTCTAACGTAGATGTCTAAGTAACTGTTCCATTCACTAAAATGGAGAATAAGAGTCAGAAGCAAACTGGTTAGAGTTCCTATCAGACAAAGTATATGGTGTCCATTTACAAAAGTCAAATGATAGTGTTATTATACACATGGGTAAGATAGGTCCAAAAACTCAGAAGACTATATGAGTCTCTAACAGAGACTGGAGAACAAAAAAAGCCAGTACACGCGCACATGCACGCACTCTAAAGGTCACAAGAGTCCACCTCAACCAATGTCTAGGTGCAATGGCACATAGCTGTCACCCCAGCTAAAGGGAAAAGCACAATGGCTGGATGCAGTGGTCTAGTCCTTTCATCCGTGACAACAGAGAAAGAAGAATCACAGCCCAAACTCATCAAGTGGGCATAAAGTAAGGCCCTACTTCAAAAATAACCAAGATAAAAAAGGGGCTGCAGATGTGGAAATACCACTGTAACTAAAAACAAACAACAAAGGTCTACACATAAAATTCAGAAGAGACTAGACTGGAAATACAGATTTGGGTCACTAGTATTTGATCACTGTCATACTTTGAAAAATGCTTAGTTTGCATTTGTCCCACCCAAATAGCTTATGTCTTCTGTCTGGGGGACTTGGGTTCCCGGATGGTAATGCTAATAGAGAAGCTTCAGGAAATTTCAGGAGGTGGGCCTAAATGGAGAAAATGGATTGCTGCTCCTTGAGGGCATCTTACCTCTGACCTCTCCATGGCCTGTCCACTTCCCCATCTACATGCTCCCAGTGCCATGCTCTGTCTCCACACCAAAACCTGGATCCATGTGACCACCAACTGAATATTCCCAAAACCCTGACTCAAAATAAGTCTTTCCTCCTTTTACTTGGTTTCTAACATGGATTTTGGCCATACCAACGCAAAAGTAATGAATAATACTTTCTTTGAAGCCATGGATTTTTAAGTGTAGTCATCCACATAACAAGCCTAAGAAGAGAAAGCAATGCAAATACAACATGTAAAGGAAAGAAAAAGAAAAAGCCAAAGAAAATTCAAGTACTTAAAAATTAAGGGAAGGAAAATAATGCTTTGCTAGCAAGTACAAGTCCGTGAGTTAAAACCCCAGTACTCCACAAAAAAAAAAAAAAAAAAAAAAAGTCAAATCGCTCAAGGGGTCAAATATGAATTCAAAAAGGTAGCTAGAACATGCTGCAAGAGCAGTTTCAAGGGCATGGCAAATTAAAAACAGACTTAAAACAGGTATGGAAAGTACAGGTGAGGCTCAGTCAGCCTTCAATAGAAAAGCTAAGCAAGCAAGTGCCCTGAGTTGAATCTCCAATACCAGCACAACTTAGCTCCTGGATGAGAGGTATGATTCAAGTGATGAAGCACCACCAGCTGTGATTGAAAAGCTGAATGACAGTGGGAGGCCCTTTATTCCAGCCCCACTAACAGAGCAGGAAGGAAAAAAAATGAGGAAACACCCACAACTAAAACAGCTACAAACAAGAAGGAAAACTATAAAGGACCACAGAAACTACTCTTACAAAGTTTGGCTGCAAACACAAAGGTAAAGAGAAAAGTAAAGAGACAAAGCATATATTCAGGTAATGAGATTAAATATTTATGAAATACTGTGCAGATGATTTTACTACCCAATCGTCTAAACAATGCATTCCTCTTTAGGAAGGAAACTCCTCACTAGTCTAACACCTTTGGTTTTAATGACCTGTCAGGGTCCTCTCTACCCCAGGTAATCATTCATAAGCACTTATCTGGTCCATCCACACCAATTCAATCTTCCTCAGAAACTGATTTTTGGTGTTTTTTTGTTTTTCCTACAGATGAACAGAACAAAGCTAAAAAGAGATGGGCAGATTATACCTGGATAGTTTCAGTCTCTAAAAGGTCCTGAGCTACCTGACTTCCTGACAGTAAGTTGATCAGAATTTCCTTGAGTTCTTGTTACCCAATTGGCTTCCAATTAAAAAAAAAAAAGTTCTTTTGTTCATTTTTTTGTGTATAGAGTATAGGAACTGATAGAATAAAAGTTTAAATTTATTTGCAGAAAAATGAAAGCCTTATTTTTAGTGAAGGAGAACTTTAAGTGCTCTGCAAGGGAGAATGGGCTCACTGTACGAGTTTAGTATATCCACTGAGGACAATAGGAATGGGAAGTACCAAGCTGAAGGGAAAAGGCTCTCTACAATGTGTAGATAGAAACCATGACGATACCGATCATGATATTCTGTGACCTTTAAAAGTTAAGAACAGAAGAAACAGAAGAAACAGAAGTAAAAGTAGGTATAGTAGTAAAACTAAACTAGGGCTGGGATTTTATAGGTAAGTATAATAAAAATGACTGGTGGCAAAGGAGTGACCAGTAGGCAGTACCAAAAGGCAATTAATAATAGAAAAGAAAGATGAATCATGGGATCTAAGCTGGAGCTGAGGAAAAAGAAGTACAGCAACTATGTGTAGAAGAGATAAAAAGAAATGCTCAAGGACCTAAAAACATAAACAGGATCTGACAAAGTATTTCCAATATAGCAATTATTCATATGATATCAAAGCTTCCTCAAAAGTTTCTGAAAAATTTCAGATAGCCAGGCTAAATTTATCCTCTAAGCTAGTTACATCCTGACTTAAGAGAAACCAAATATGTAAATTTTGTAGTGACATAGTTGGACAGATCTAGAACAATGAACTCTATACCGTTTCTTTCTAGACTTCAAGGCACTCTTCAAGGGACTCTATCCCACGCACACACACAAAAAAAACAACCCAAAATACAAAAGCTCAGAAGAAACAAAACTTTTAAATGATGGTTTTATGTGTAAGTTAACTCAATATAAGCACTGTTATAACTATTTTATTATTATTAAAGGATACTGAAATAAACCATTACTCACTGTCTTAACAGCTGTCTGCCTTGCTTCCATGTTAACTGGCTATTCTGAGGTGCTGTGGGAGCCTCTGTATCTTTGGTTTCTTCTAAAAATGAAGAATAAAAGTTTTACATACATTTCAACTCTTGAAAGTATTACCAAGGTTTCTTAGGAATAAGTTCCAAATAAATATATTTAAATATTTTATACAGGATTAAAAAATTCAATTGAAGAGTTATTACGGATCCCCCATTTTTAACGTTTGCTCTAGTAATTCAAATCCCTGAGGTGAATTAACTATTCATCTCAAAATTGAGAAAACCCAAATATACTTTTATTGCTATAGAGATTTCAAAAGTCAAAAGCCCAGATGTTGAAATAAAATATTATTTATTTAGCTATAAGAATTCTGCAATGTCAAATGTCCTTGAAATTAAAAAGCTGCACCATGTCAGGTACCAATGGCTCAGGCCTGTAATCCCAGGTACTCATGAAGCTGAGATCTGAGGATCACAGATTGAAGCCTAGAAGTTTGTGAGACTCCTATCTCCAATTAACCACAAAAACAACAAAAACACCAGAAGTGGAGCTGTGGCTCAAGTGATAAGAGTGCTACCCTTGAGCCCTGACTTCAAGCCCAAGGACCAGGACAAAAATAAATTGAAATAAAAAGCTCTATCACATAAGCTATTCAAAACAACTATTGGATACATGTAACAATATTGAATAACTGAGTTTCTATCATTAGACTTTAAATGCACAACACAAGACTTTTTCTACACAATTTCTTACTGTCTCTTTTTATAGTTAAGGTTAACCCAGGGCCTCAGTGTTCTACAATTTTAGCCACATTCTCAGCCCAGTCTAATTTCATTTTTAAAACAGAAAGTTAAACAAGAAAAACCATTGTTTATGATATGATCTTACTATGATAACCTAGGCTGGCCTCCAACTTAACATCCACCTATCTTAGTTTTGCTGGTGTTACAGGAACGTATCATCATATCCAATTCAGAAAAAAGTTTTATAATAGGTAAATAGTAGTTACTTTATTCTCAGATAACAAGGTATGTGTATTTTAAAAAAAATTTAAGTTCACAGCACACAACATGTGTAAAGCTGTAAGATCAATCCCAGCCCTGAAAAAAATGCAAAGTTTTAAAAATTACAAGCTTTAACACATCTAATTTTTTTAATTAAAAGAATAAAATTTAAAACTACTTTGAACACTAAAAATAATGTTTTCTCATAATTTTTTTATTAAAACGAAGAAGAGAAGTGGAGAAGAGAGGATCTTGGAAATTCAAGCCTCCCACACATTGAGAACTGAAGAATGAATAGTTAGGCAGGGGGTAGAGCTCAATGGATCAAGTGGCATGACCAATATGTGCAAGGCCAAAGGCTCCATCCTCAGGACAAGACAACAAAAGGAACAGTTCCGTTACTAAGCTCCTAAACTTTCCTCCGTCACTTTATTGGTATTTAAAATAATCTACAGACATTATTTCTCCAACACTAACAATCTCTTGGTATCTTATCCATCCCCTGTACACATGCAATTCTCTGATCTGTAGAAATAATTATTTCATTCTAATAGTCTCCCCTGCTTATTTTTCTACTTATAACATTTATATTTTTAAAAATAATGTATCATAGGGCTGGGAATATGGCCTAGTGGCAAGAGTGCTTGCCTCCTACACATGAAGCTCTCGGTTCAATTCCCCAGCACCACATATATGGAAAACGGCCAGAAGGGGTGCTGTGGCTCAGGTGGCAGAGTGCTAGCCTTGAGCGGGAAGAAGCCAGGGATGGTGCTCAGGCCCTGAGTCCAAGGCCCAGGACTGGCCAAAATAAGTAAATAAATAAACAAAACAGGAACACACACACGCAAAAAATAATATATCATAATCACTGGAGAAGTATATGTCTCCATTTTGTTTTTGGCAGTACTAGTGTTTGAACTCGGGCCCTCACACTTGCTAGGCTGGTGTTCTACCACTTCAGCCATGCTTCCAGGCCTTCTTTTTTTGGGAAGGAGGAAATACAATGCTTCAAAACCTAGTACCAAAAAGTTATCTACTATACACTGGAGTTTCAGTCTTTTCTTTCTGCCTAAAAATACATGCATGACTCGACAACTCTACTTAAAGTATGTACTGCTCTATAATCTGTTTTTGACATTTAATGCATTCCTATCATTCTTGCTACCGTACAACTTAAGACTTACACACTGAGTTGAGGATATGTATTAATGGGAGAACACTTAACTAGCATGCAAGAGGCCATGGCTCTTATCTCTACCTTCAGTACCACAAAAGAATTATGAAATTTCATTGAAAATATATATCTACTGAATATAACCAGTTTACTAATACTAAAATTAGATGCTTTTCTTCACTATCACAGTTATTTAAGATGTCAAAATAGAGCATATAAATTGACCAAAGTGAGGCATAGCTCTCTAAATTCTAAAGTGTATTTTGCTAGTTTTGTGAATATTCTAAACACACTGGAAAGAAAATAAAGGAAAAGCTTCTGAATCCATTCCAATTTTTCCTGGTAAAGCCAATATACCACTTCTGACTACAATAGGATGATGGTAGTAAACATGGCTTTACTTTTCTATCATTTATTCTTGCTTTTTCAAGGAGGTCACATATTGCTTTCTAGAGCTGGAATAAGTTTTACTAACAATTGGCCATATCATCAAAGAACTACCGGGGCTGGGAATATGGCCTAGTGGCAAGAGTGCTTGCCTCCTATACATGAAGCCCTGGGTTCAATTCCTCAGTACCACATATATAGAAAAGGCCAGAGGTGGCACTGTGGCTCAAGTAGTAGAGTGCTAGCCTTGAGCAGAAAAAAGCCAGGGCTGGGATTCAAGCCCCAGCACTGGCAGGAAAAAAAAAAACAAACTACCATGCTCTCCCATCTTTGATCTCTTGATTTCATATATATGATAACAAGAAGATCAACAGTTCTGCTGCTAAAAGTAAAATGGAAGAGATTTTTATTAAAAACCTCAGAATGTTATGGTATATGTGGTATGTTTATACCAGTACTTAGTGTACATACACAACAAATGACTTAAATTTTTAAAATTAACTATATTACACTAAATAAATCCATAGTAAGTTTTATTTTCCTACTACATGCCGTGAAAAAAAGCTACAGAACAAAACTGCATATTCAAATAAAAAGCAATCTTTTGTACTCCTTCAGTAATTAGCATCCAAGTATAAGCTTCACTTTGAACTATAAAAAATGTATACATAGCAGTATATAGTGCTTCAAGCCTGTAACTGAGGATCCTGCTTTGAAGCTAAGCCCTGGCAAAAAGTTTGCGTGACATTCCCCAACCCCTTGTCTCAAAGAATAAAAAGCTTGGTACAGTGACACACATCTTGTAACCCCAGCATTCACAAGACTATAAATAGGAGACTCATGGAGCAGGCCAATTGGGCATAAAATGAGACTATGCCTGAAAAACAACAAGAGCAAAAACAAAAAGGCCAGGAAAGATACAGCTCAAGTGGTACAGCAGCTGCCTAGCATAAAGCCCAAAAGAGTGTGTGTGTATGTGTGTGTGTGTGTGTGTGTGTGTGTGTATACAGTCATTCAAACTTCAAATATGATAAACCTATTCTAAGTCACTTAAAGATAATTATTAGTGGATTCTTCATATATAATGTTGAACATTTTTCAATGGCTGACTTTAACAATTCTTGAGAAATAAGAAAAACTAAATGTTCCTGATTTAATAGTTATTACTGTTTATAAAGGAAAGAAAATGCTTAAATACAATATTATCTTATTCAGCATCACAAGTTAAAAATGTATTACAGAAAAGACAGTTCACTCCCATGTTACTAACTCAAATGCATACTTACTCTTCAAAAGGCCTGTTTTGTAAAAGAATATTAGAATTTTAATGATGGTAAGAATGATACTGCAGGGGGGAGGGGGGCATGAGGGACAAGGTAACAAACAGTACAAGAAATGTATCCAATGCCTAACGTGTGAAACAGTAACCTCCCTGTACATCAGTTTGATAATAAAAACTTAAAAAAAAAAAGAATGATACTGCAACAAATGTTATCTGAAAATCTAAATAAACTGCTGGTAACATTCTCAAATCCTACATAATGTAACTAAAAATTCTTCTTGATTCCTCAAACTGAAATCATCTGGAGTCCTAAAATTGTTAAACGGCCAGCTCTTTTCTTTATCTGGTCCTCTCCATTTGCAAACACTATCCTCACAGTCCCCATTTAGTAAACAGCAAAGCCAAATGGAAATACTTTTCTTTAACCTTCCCTTTAACATATGTGGCCTCCACTGTAGTTTACAAATCTAGTAAAATTTCCATTATATTAGGACTAAAATGAGTAATTAAAACTCTAGGTAAAAAAGGACTTTTTAAAATAATGAAACATTAAGCTCATATAATAAATGAAAAATACCTACTGAAAGAAAAAAAATTGCTTTAGTATCTTCTAGTTCTAATTATTACCAAAAAGTGTACCCATGGTTTTTATATGTCTAAATGCAAGGAAACAGGTTCAATAACCTTAGAACTCATGTACATTAAAATACTATTTTATGTAATTAATATTTTTCCAAAATTTTAAGACAGTTTATAACATTCAATTATCTAATGCCATCAAAGCAAAATGATATAAAAAACAGGTCTGCTACCCAGAAATGAGCTTAAAACAAGTGACAGGAGAAACAGGTTACCTGATTCAAAGGTTGGCATTTTCAAATCACCTTGGTTCAGTTCTGTGCCATATTTTAATTTGTGATATTTTGCCCTGAAAATTTAATAATAAATTGGTAAAAGAACAATTGCTTCCTTTTCTATAGTTAAAAGAGTACAAATATCAGTCAAATAACAAAACATAACACAAGGGGCTGGGAATGTGGCTTAGCGGTAGAGTGCTTGCCTAACATACAGGAAGCCCTGGGATCCTCAACACCACATAAACAGAAAAAGCCGGAAGTGGCGCTGTGGCTCAAGTGGTAGAGTGCTAGCCTTGAGCAAAAAGAAGCCAGGGACAGTGCTCAGGCCCTTTGTCCAGGCCCCAGGATTGGCCAAAAAAAAAAAAAGTTTATGTCGTAGGAGCAACAAAAAACACCAACTCCAGGAAATGGAAACATAGTGTTTTTGTTGTTGTTTATTGTTGGTGGTAGTGGTCTTTGTGTTTTCCTTTCATTTTCTTTTAGAGGGGCAAAAGGAGGGATGTAGAAAACAAGGGAGGAAGGGTAAACAAATACAATCATGCTTTCAGTATACACTGTGGGGAAAATATCCTATGTAATTTGTTTTGTTTTGGTTGCCAGTCCTGGGGCATGGACTCAAGAGTCTGAGCACTGTCCCTGGCTTCTTTTTGTTTTTGCTCAAGGCTAGCACTCTACCTCTTGAGCCACAGCGCCACTTCTGGCTATTTTCTATGTATGTGGTACTGAGGAACCCAGGGCTTCGTGTATACGAGGCAAGCACTTTACCACTAGGCCGTGTTCCCAGCACTGTCCTATGTAATTTGTAGGCAGAGATTGAAGGGCAAAACTGGAGTAAAGCAAAGGAACAGGTAATTGTTCTAATCACTCATTATGTGACTTGTTTGAAATGGTAACTCCTTTGTAAAACACCTTAATAAAAACAAAATTATGGACTGGGGATATAGCCTAGTGGCAAGAGTGCCTGCCTCGGATACACAAGGCCCTAGGTTCGATTCCCCAGCACCACATATACAGAAAACGGCCAGAAGCGGCGCTGTGGCTCAAGTGGCGGAGTGCTAGCCTTGAGCGGGAAGAAGCCAGGGACAGTGCTCAGGCCCTGAGTCCAAGGCCCAGGACTGGCCAAAAAAAAAAAAAAAA
The DNA here is from genome assembly GCF_023159225.1 of Perognathus longimembris pacificus. NCBI lineage: Eukaryota > Metazoa > Chordata > Mammalia > Rodentia > Heteromyidae > Perognathus > Perognathus longimembris. The sequence goes on from NC_063174.1 coordinate 6,644,933, forward strand.
AATTATACTACAAAAAGAAAACTGTCCAACTAGAATATGTCTAGGATACAGCTCAATAGCTATGCTCATGTGAACATATAAAATAATGCTTATCAAAATGAACTCCCCAAGAGGTTTATTTGTTCTTTTGGTGTACTGTTTGCAATTATTTCTTTTTTCATTCTTTTTTTTCCTCCTGGTTTATTCCCTATTGTCACTGTTTTTCATTTCCATCCCCTTTGTCTTGCATATAAGTTTATCTGATTTGGGGAGGGAAGGGAAATCACAGAAATGGTGGGTGAACCAATGCAATAGTGATTCTCACTAGACAGTACTATGTTGGAAATGAACTTTACAACCTGGGAGGGGAAGGGAATGGGGGGAGGGGGAGGAAATGAGGGAAAGGGTAACACTGTTCAAAAAGATATCTTAATTATTTAACTGTGTTCCCTCTGAATATCACCTTTACAATAAAATTTAAAAAGAAAAGAAAGTTGTCCAAGTAAAAGAGTAGCTTCAAAAGATTTTTTAAAAATGTTCCTGGACAGGTGCTGGTGGCGCAGGCTTGTAATCCCAGCTACTCAAAACTAGCTACTGAGAACTGAGGGCCCCGGTTCAAAGCTAGGCTCAGCAATAAAGTGTGAAACTCTCCAATCAAGCACCAAAAAGGCCAAAAGTAGATAGGTGGTTCAAGTAATTGAATGCTAGAATTGAGCAAAAAAATAAATCTCAAGAAGAGCACCCAGACCCTGAGTTCAAGCCCCTAGATGGGCACCCCAAAAATAATAATAAAAAAATGCCTAGGCATCAAGGAAAAAATTTCTAAAATTTATATTCTAAAGTACAACATTTCAATTTAACTATTTTAATTGCCTTTTCCCATGTATGAATCAAATAAAAATATATTTTATTTAAAATAAAAACTTCAAGGAAACTGCAATTGCATTAATGAGGACAATATTGTAAGTTATATGGAAATGACCCATACATACCTTTCTTGTTTTAATGCATATTCTAACATCTTTATTCTTCTTACTAAATCCTTCTTCAAATTCTCCTGACCTTTTCTTTCACCTTGTAAAAATGCTATCCGTGCCTAAAAATATAAAAGATACATTACTTCATTTTTTCCTTAATTATACATAAGAAACTAAAAAAGAGAAAATAATAAATCCTAGTTACTCTTGACAACAAGAATTAAAACCCATGGAAATGGGCAGAAGTTCTGTTAGATAACAACCACTTTAAAAATGAAGATAACTGCCAGGCACCAGTAGTAGTTCAGGCCTATAATCCTTCTAGCTATTCAGGATGATCACAGAAGCCAACCCGGGCAAAAACGTCCATGAGACTCTTATTGCCAATTAACCACTGAAAACATCTGAGGAGTTAGAAACAGCTCCATGTGATAAAGTTTCCCCCCCAAAAGGTAAGATCTGCCAGGTGCCAGTGGCTCACGCCTATAATCCTACCTACTCAGGAGGCTGAGATCTGAGACCCGCAGTTTGAAGCCAGCCAATGTAAGAAAGTCTGTGAGACTCCTATCTCAAATAAACCACCAGAAAATCCAAAGTGGCATTGTGGCTCAAAGTGGCAGAGTGCTAGGCCTTGAGCAAAAACAGTGCCCAGGCTGAGTTCAAGCCCTATGACCGACCACACACACACACACACACACACACACACAAAACTGTAAAAGGACAACCTTGGGGTTCAGTTCAGTGGTAGAGAGCTTACCTAACAAACACCCTATAGTTCAATCTTGATCATCATATACAATATTAAAAAAAAAAAAGGGTTTAGAACCTAAGAGCTACAAACTCTAAAAAGAAGGGCAGCAGCATTTATTACTCTCAAGTTGTAGAAAAAAATTAAAATGTGTAGCCTGGGCAGGAAAAGTCCAAGAGACTACTATCTCCCAATGAATCGCCAAAATATTGGAAAGAGCTGTGGCTCAAGTGGCAGAGTGCTAGCTTTGAGCACAAAAACTCAAGGACAGTACGCAGATAGGCATACACACAAACACATACATAAGCACACTTAGAATGTCATCTTCGTTATGCATTTTTCAAGAAAGATTCTGAGTTTTCTCTTATAGAGATTGGCTTTTTAAAAAAATCTTAAGAAGTCAGAAACTGGTGGCCACACTTGTAAACCTAGGTACTCCAGAGGCTGAGATCTGAGGGTCATGGTTTGAAGCCAGCCTTGGCAGGTAAGTGCCTTGTGACTCTTGTGTCCACTACCCACCAGAAAACCAAAAGTAGTGCTGTGGCTCAAAGTGGTAGAGTGCTAGCCTTGTATGAAAAAGCTCAGGAACAACTCCTGGCTCTGAGTCCAAGCCCCACGACCACCACCACCAACAAATCATAATAGCCAGGCACTGTTGGCTCACACCTGCAATCCTAGTAACTCAGGAGGCCAAGATCTGAGGATGGTGATTCAAAGCTGGGGCAAGAAACTCCATGAGACTCTTATCTCCAATTAACCAGCTAAAAACTGGAAGTGAGGCTGTATTTCAAGTGGTAAAGTACTAGTAGCTGTGAGCACAAAAGTTCAGGAACAGCACCCAAAGCTGAGTTCAAGCCCAAAGACAGGCATCAAAAAGGATATAATAAATAAAAAGCACAAATTATATTTTATACAAGCACTAAATAATCCTTATCTTCTGATCTTATGAACATTAGATTACAAGTGTCTTGAAACTAGTGGGAAAATCTGAAAGAAATTCCTTCTCATATTGTTAAGAGGTAAGGGTTGTTTTTCTGATTGAGAAAAGAATTACAAAATACACAATATGTTATCTAAGAGACTGTACCACAATATTTTCTATGACATTTTTATACTATTGTGAAAGCTCCTATTTTGCATTTTTCTATTTCTAATCATTTCTACTTAAGAGAATCTGGTAAATTAGATTAAGCACAAACCACACCCACACCTACACCCATAACATGAATCCCAAAGCAGTTACTGAAAATAGGTGATTGATGAGAATATAGGTCAAGTTGAAGATGAGAACTTATTAAAATAACTTCAAAAGAACATAGCTTAAGTGGAAATAACAAGGAAGATGAAGGAGAAGCCACAAGGGCTGGAACTGACTTTATGACCTAGTATCACCACATATTCAGAAGGAATTTTAAATGAAATGGTTTATTTTATACCCAATAGTCATAACAATGAATAAAGACTTCTTAGCACTGACAATGGCTTTCCTTTTTTTCCCCTTCTTTTCCAAACATGTAGGTCCCAAGGCTTAAGCTCCAAGCCTAGATGATGTCCCTGGAGCTTTTGTGCTCAAGGCTAGAGCTCTAGTATTTGAACCACAGCTCTACTTCTGCCTTCTGGTCAACTGGAGATAAGAGTCTCAACAAATTTTCCTGCATGTGCTAGCTTGGAACTGCAATCCTATCTCAGCCTCCTGAATAACTAGAATTACAAGCATTAGCCTCACTGGCACCGAGATTTCCTATTATTCTTATAGGTCAGAATGCACCGTTTATAGCACTCGTTTCTGCAAATACACACTTTAAAACACTGATTTTAAAACCAGCACTGTGAATATGGCTTAGTGGTAGAGTGCTTGCATGGGTTTGATTCCTCTGTACCACATAAACAGAAAAGGCCAGAAATGGCGGTATGACGCAAGTGGTAGAGCACTAGCCTTGAGCTCTATAGAGAGACTCCAGGGCAAGCAAAAACGAACAAAAAATATTTATAATGGGGGTTGGGAATATGTCCTAGTGGTAGAAGTGTGTGCTTGCCTAGCATGCATGAAGCCCTGGGTTAGATTCCTCAGCACCACATACACAGAAAAAGCCAGAAGTGGCGCTGTGGCTCAAGTGGTAGGGTGTTAGCCTTGAGCAAAAAGAAGCCAGGGACAGTGCTCAGGCCCTGAGTTCAAGTCCCAGGACAAAAAAAAAAGAGAGAAAGGGTTTTACATAGAATATATGGTTACAGTGCTGAAAATGGAACCCAAAGCTTTACATGTACTAGTTAAAGTGTTGTACCAATAAGGCACATTCGAAGCAACAAGTTGTTTAAAGCACCAAAAAATTCACTTTTTAAATCAACCCCAGTCAATAATTTTTATGTTTTAGTTATATTAATATCAAGAGTATCAAAATAGGGCTGGGAATATGACCTAGTGGCAGGAGTGCTTGCCTCCTACACATGAAGCTCTCGGTTCGATTCCCCAGCACCACATATACAGAAAATGGCCAGAAGTGGCGCTGTGGCTCAAGTGGCAGAGTGCTAGCCTTGAGCAGGAAGAAGCCAGGGATGGTGCTCAGGCCCTGAGTCCAAGGCCCAGGACTGGCAAAAAAAAAAAAAAAAGTATCAAAATATATGGTTACCTTGAAATTTACTGCTAAAAACATATTGTAAAAGCAAAAATAAATTTGTTTCCATCCAATTTCAGTTGACATTCCACTGATAGCCAATAAACTTTATTGTTTATTTTCAAGGCACCTTTTTCCTTTGAATGAGTAAAGGTGTTCACTTGGCACTTATTTGCATATCAACTGAATTTTCCCAACAAGAAGCATATGATTAACACATGAGAATTGTCTGGTATTTGTTATTTGATGTAGACAATTTTAACTAAGACCACTAGAGGTCACCAGTGCACAACTTTCAGCATTGATTTGACCAGGATAAGCCTAAACTTGACTCACAATTGTTTCCTTTTCTAAAATAACCGTGTCTCGTGTTGTTGTTGTTGTTGTTGTTTTTGCCAGTCCTGGGGCTTGGACTCAGGGCCTGAGCACTGTCCCTGGCTTATTCTTGCTCAAGGCTAGCACTCTGCCACTTGAGCCACAGCGCCACTTCTGGCCATTTTCTGTATATGTGGTGCTGGGGAATCGAACCCAGGGCCTTATGTATACAAACAAGGCAAGCACTCTTGCCACTAGGCCATATCCTCAGCCCCCGTGTCTCATGTCTTACCGAACATAGAAAGCAAACCACTTTCTTTCTTTCTATTGCAAGATTTTTCTTAATCAAATTATTTAAACAAAAGTTAGCACTACATGTAGATAGTCTTAATGACTTTAAAACACTTTAGCACTTACTGTAGAATTCAAACTGCATACCATTAAATAGCAAACCTTAGTATCCAAGGAATAGAAAAAATAAACTCTCAAATACTATGTTTGGGAGCAACTTACCAGCAATTTCAAGTTACAACAGCTAACAAATTAACAATGCAACTAATTTAGAATAGCAAGCAAAGTTAATATCCTCCTTCCTTTAGTGGTCAATAAAACTATACATATGAATTCAAAGCACCAAGATTCAGTTGTAAATCATTTTAGGATACTCAGGTAATATAGTGACAAGACATATAGGAAATCATTTTAAAAATGACTCAAAACTTAATCATCAAGTTCATTAGGGGGCTAAGAACTCTTCTTAACACAAACACACACACACACACCACCACCACCACCACCACCACCACCACACACATCATAATTCAGTGTGTTGAAGCAGTCATCTAGTAATACCAGTCATCAGTCCCCAACTGATCAGGATGAACACTCAAAATTTTATTTCAAGGAAGATAAACAAAACGCTGCTTGCAAAAGCCTAGAATGCCCTTCTTTCTTTCCTCTCCCTTCCTCTCTTCCTTCTCCTTCCTTCCTTGTGCTGGTCCTATGGCTTGAACTCAAGGGCTAGGATGGTGTTCCTCGGCCTTCTTGAACAAGGCTTGTGCTCTTCCACCTGATCCGGCCTCACCGATGTTTTGGTAAATTGGAGATGAGAGTCCTGCCTGGGCTGGCTGGCTTTGAACTGCAATCTTCAGCTCTTGGCCTCTTGAGTAGGATTACAGGCATGAGCCACCAGCACCAAGCCATGAGCCACAGAGCACATTTTCTTTTTGGTGGTGCCAGTTCTGTAGCTTGAACTCAAAGCCTGGGTGAGCACTGTCCCTGAGCATTTTTAAAAACTCAAGGCTAGAGTTCTACCACTTGAGCCACAGCTTTACTTCTGGCTCTTCTCTAGATAGAAGTGTCTCAAAGACATTCCTGCTGGGGCTGGCTTTGAAATGCAATGTCAGATCTCAGCATCCTGAGTAGTTAGGGTTACAAGCGTGAGCCACTAGCACTTCCCTTTGTATCTTATTCTTATTTCTTCATTTATAACATTGTCTAAACAAGGTTAACTGAATTAAAACACTTCCATTACCTCTAAAATGCCAATGTCATATTTGACAGAAATACTGGTTCAAAGCATAATGAGTTTTTGTTTTGTTTTGTTCTTAAAGAAGTATACTCCTGTAAGGTAGCAAATAAATCATTTTAATAAAACACATCTTAATAAAAACACATCTTGCTTGACTATTGTTTAAATCCATTATAAATATCATATACAAGTACACAGAAATTGTGAAAAAGTGCGAAAGGTCAGTAATATGGCATTATAGCACTAATTCAGAATCTGAAGATGTGAAAGAATGAAATGACAATATTGGGGGGGGGGGACTTGAATTCGGAACCTGGGCGTTGCCCTTAGCCTTTTCACTCAAGGTTGGTGCTCTTACAGCTTGACCATGGCTGAACTTACGGATTTTCGGAAGTTAGAGATGAGTCTTTTCAACTGGTTGGCTTCAAACCATGATCCTCGGGCTGGGAATATGGCCTAGTGGCAAGAGTGCTTGCCTCCTACACATGAAGCTCTCGGTTCGATTCCCCAGCACCACATATATGGAAAAGGGCCAGAAGGGGCACTGTGGCTCAGGTGGCAGAGTGCTAGCCTTGAGCGGGAAGAAGCCAGGGACAGTGCTCAGGCCCTGAGTCCAAGGCCCTGGACTGGCCAAAAAATACAAACCATGATCCTCAAATCTTTTTTTTTTTTTTTTTTTGGCCAGTCCTGGGCCTTGGACTCAGGGCCTGAGCACTGTCCCTGGCTTCCTTTTGCTCAAGGCTAGCACTCTGCCACTTGAGCCACAGCGCTGCTTCTGGCCGTTTTCTGTATATGTGGTGCTGGGGAATCGAACCTAGGGCCTCGTGTATCCGAGGCAGGCACTCTTGCCACTAGGCTATATCCCCAGCCCCGATCCTCAAATCTTAACCTCCTGAGTAACTAGGACTACTAGTGTGCGCTACCAGCACCTGGACAGGTTACATTCATAATCCAAAGACCTTGAAACTAGATGGGTCACAGAAATCATTACTACACTGTATACACCACATGTAGTGCAAAATCTTATTTAATGCAAACTAGGGCAGTAAACACAAACATATTCATTATTTTTCCAAAAAGGCATATATGTTTTCACTAAGTGTGAGAAGGTGTCAGTTCCCAAATGCTTAGCAAAACCTTTAATCCTTTAGTTTTCAGAGTTTAACAAGAGTAATACTTGTCAAGATTGGTATGTCAAACAGTATCAGTACTAACTTATCCCCCATAAGATAATTTGCTAGTTTCTCCACAGAAGAATCAAAAGAATCAAAACCTCTATAGGTTACAGTACTTTTCTCAAGTAAAGCAGTGGTCAGTGTAGGCACCAAGGCAATCTTATTTCAGAGAATATCCCACTCACCAAACTATAAAACTGCTCTCAAGGAGAGGAAAGCAGCTAAAAAGGAGCCAAAATATTCTTGTCGATAAGCTCACCTGTTACATTAAGGATAGCATCATTAACCTCATTTCTGGATTTTTAAAAAAAAAGTTTATTTAATTTGTGTGTGTGCGCGCGTGTGCACATGTGTGTATGTGTGTGCTGGTCCTCAGGCTTGACCTCAGGTCCTAGGCACCGATCCTGAGTTTTGTTTCTCAAGGCCAGTCCTCTACTACTTGAGCCATAGCTCCACTTCCAGTTTTTTGGGCTTACCTGGAGATTTTACTTCCCAGGCTGGCTTTGAATCATGATCCTCAGATCTAGGGCTCCAGAGTAGCTAGGATTATAGGTGTGAGCTAACACAACTCAGCTGAATTAGAATTCTTTAAGTAGAAAAGCAGGCAGTCACAAACTGTGACTTATGAGAACTTGCAGATGGTAAGAAAAGCTGACCACTCAAAATTTACTTGCTAAGAATCAAATAGGAGCTTTAAGAAATGAGAAAATAACTATGGGAAGAAGTACTAAATCTTTGGTCTTTAGTGTCACCACCTTAGAGGAAACAGGAGACCCCACCAATCAAAAAACTGTCTTCAGGGCTGGGAATATGGCCTACTTGTAGAGTGCTTGGCTCATATACATGAAGCCCTGGGTTCGATTCCTCAGCACCACATATACAGAAAAAGCCAGAAGTGGCGCTGTGGCTCAGGTGGTAGAGTGCTAGCCTTGAGCCAAAAAAAAAAAAAAAAACCAGGGATGGTGCTCAGGTCCTGAGTCCAAGCCCCAGGACTGGCAAAACAAACAAACACAATTCACTATGTCTTGTGTCCATCTTAATGCACTCTATATAGCCCCACTCCTAAATGGAAGGTAATGACTTTTTTCAGTAGTAAGCAGTGTAACTTAACTTTTATTTCTCAATACAAATTAATATCAGACATTCCCTGCTTCCTGAAAAACAGCCTATTTTGTCACTCTTTAGACAAATAGTGAAAAAGAGTCCTCAAGCTTCAATTACAAAAAAAAAACCAAACAACCAAAAAACCTTTACTTTGGTATCTATCACATCATCTTTGATGTAATACAAATATAATGTAAGTACAATATAAAGTCCTTCAAATTCATACATTAGTACGATACGTATGTACAATATGTATTAGTACGATATGTTAAGACTCTGAAGATACAAAGCACAGTAAAACTTGAACGGTATTGGAAATGTTAAGAAAAGACTTCAGGGCTGGGGATATAGCCTAGTGGCAAGAGCGCCTGCCTTGGATACACGAGGCCCTAGGTTCGATTCCCCAGCACCACATATACAGAAAATGGCCAGAAGTGGCGCTGTGGCTCAAGTGGCAGAGTGCTAGCCTTGAGCAGGAAGAAGCCAGGGACAGTGCTCAGGCCCTGAGTCCAAGGCCCAGGACTGGCCAAAAAAAAAAAAAAAGAAAAGACTTCAGGGGCTGGGAATATGGCCTAATGGCAAAAATGCTTACCTCGTATACAGAAAGGCCTGGGTTCAATTCCCCAGCACCAAATATACAGAAAACAGCCAGAAGTGGCGCTGTGGCTTAGATGGTAGAGTGATGGCCTTGAGCAAAAACAAGCCAGGACAGTGCTCAGGCCAAGTCCAAGCCCCAGGACTGGCAAGGAAGAAAGGAAGAAAGAAAGACTTCAAAGGTTGTATTAGGAATGTTATCGAGCCATAAAAAAAAATTAAAAGCAAGATTTGCATCTCCCCCAAAATTCTAATTACCCTGATCCTACCAATTTTCTGACATTTATCTAAATAAATGCAATTTATTCTCATTTCTTCCAGTACTCTTTTCAGAGTAACTAGTATATTAAACATTAAAAAAATTCTCACTCGATTATGAACCCCAAAAGAAATCACACTTTCAGTATCTCACTCAGTAAATGTGTCCCCCAAAAAATCCATCTTTTTCTAGTCTTTGTGCGTGAACTCATTAAACAAATTTGACATTTTTCCAATAAAAAATAATGTAAACCTAGATCCTATGCCAAGAGCAGCACTTGGATCAGAAGAATGGATCCTAAAACATACTTTCAACAACTCTGATTGTTACACTCAATTAAAAGCAAATATGCTACTCTAGGCATTAATTTTCCTATGAGTAATAAGTTATGCACATTTCTGCTAGCATCACAACATATTTAATTCATTAATTTGCCCCTAATTATCAACTTTATTAAGCAAACATACAAAAGACAAAACAGAATCTGATAAGCCAAACTACAACAAAATTAAAGTATACTCATTAAGATGAAACAAGAACTTTGTTGAATGCAAATTTACTCCTTAGAATACAGACATTGTAAGAGAGAATAATAGAAGAAAATGGAGCAGAGTGCTGGTAGCTCACAATCTGAGGGTCATGATTCTAAGCCAGCCCGCACAGCAAGTCTGTGAGACTTTTATCTCCAATTAACTACCAAAAAGCTTAAAGTGGAGCCGTGGGTAGAGCAATAGCCTTGAGGACAAATGCTCAAAGACAGCCCCCAGTTCAGTCCCAGCACCGACGCGCATACACACACACACACACACACACACACACACACACACACACACGAGAAAATGAAGTCACAGCATAATATACAATTCATATTAATAACAGTATAATTAATAATTCCAAGTTTCATTTGTTTTGACAGTCTCAATATGTAGTTCAAGCTGGTTTCGAACCTGAGATACTCTGCCTCAAATGGGATTACAGATCCATGCCATGGTGCCCAGTTTATCTATTCTAGGTCTTGGGGCTGGGGATATGGCCTAGTGGCAAGAGAGCTTGCCTCATATATATACATGAGGCCCTGGGTTCGATTCCCCAGCACCACATATATAGAAAACGGCCAGAAGTGGCTCTGTGGCTCAAGTGGCAGAGTGCTAGCCTTGAGCAAGAAGAAGCCAGGGACAGTGCTCAGACCCTGAGTCCAAGGCCCAGGACTGGCCAAAAAAAAAAAAAAAAAAGAAGCTAGCTTCCAAGGTTCTGATGACAGTATCAGAAAATGGACAACATTCAAGGGAAAAGATTCACATGAGAGGAGTTTTAATCATCCCCAGAAAGTAGCCAAGTTCCTATTACAAAGAGGGGTCAGTTATCCTACTCCACTGGTTGGCTCCCTGAAGACAACTTAAAACCTGCTCCTAGAACCTGTCTGGCACCCAACTCATTTGACATTTCCTGAGCTTCACCAAAGCATTCATACCTGGAGAATATGGCTTGCTGCTCAAGAACTAATTTCAACAGAAGCCTTCTTCACTGTAGTCCAAAGTTGTCATAAATATTTTATCCAAAGGACTTTTTTGGAAGGAGAGCATAATAATCAGCACAACATAGGCAATGGAATAAACATAGGATTCTAAGTCATAATTCCAATCCTAACACATAGAATCACAGGATCTTGGGCAAACTTACCCTTAGTTTCCTATCTGTTAATGGGGATGATGGTATTACATAATACCAATTCTCAAGCTACATTAAGAACTAGAAATAAAACTCAGGAAATATGAGTATCTATGTCATTCTAATTCAGAAAAGTGGATTTGGGACAGGCCAGTACACTATAAACTCAGGAGAGAAGGACTCCTTTGCGTATTTCCTTTAACAAAACAACGAAAACCCACCTTGAGCCCCATGAATTAAAAAAATGCAATAAATGCAATACATGATAATATTATAATAAATGAAACTTTCAGATAAAATAGCAAATTCATATCTGCTAGCTCAAAGATCATTTTTCCAGAGAAAATAACAGCTAACCTTTGACCTGAAGAAATCAGATGGAAGAGGAAGAAGCCAGACTGAATTTACCAGATTAGAGAAACTGGCAGAAGCTATATTGTAAAGTATCTTAATATACAATATCAGTTGGATGTGGTGGCACAGACCTGTAATCTCAGCTACTTAGGGAACTGCAAGTATCCTTGTTTGTGGCAGGCCCAGGCAAAAAGATAGTAAGACCTCATCTCAACAAGTGGTGCACCCTGGGAGGCATGGGAGAGAGGATCATGGTCTGAGGCTGGTCCTTACAAAAATACAGGGCCCTGCTAGAAAAATGGCTTAATAATAAAAAGGACTAAGCGTGGCTAAAGTAGTAGAATACCTGCCTTACAAGTATAAAGCCCTGAGTTCAAACACCCATACCACAAGATAAACCGACATCAAGCCCAACAATAGAAAGCAGAGGCAAGAGACCTTGAGTCCAAGGCTGGCCTGGGCTACCAGAAACCATGTTCAAAGCAACAATAAAAACGGCTCAGCACAACAGGATATGAAAACAAGGGCAAATTCTGACTCCAGCATCAAGTGCAGTTATGGTAGATGATCTACAATATATTTAGGATAATCTACCACTGAAACTAGAATGCTTTTTATTTTTTTTAATTCTAGGGCATTTTCAGACCTCATTTAGAAATCTTATTCATTGCATGATTCTGTGGTAACTAGTGAATGTTTTCCATTACCTGATTAACTCAGTTATCTGGAGAAGTTTCCAAAGTTAACTATGGAGTCATCTTCCAGGAAGGTTAAAAATAAATCAGATTCATCAATCCTAAATGATATAACTCCAGGAGCTGAATCTTATTAATGCTTTTACTAAAGCATCTGCATTAACACTATTCGGGAACAACAAGGTGACTATAAAAGATATTCACACATATATGTATGTGTATGTATGTATAGATAATCATATTTTCTATGCAAATATGAAAGTAGAACATAGAAACCTGTTGAAATTGTTTTAAGAAAAAGGGAGAAAATGTGTATTTGCCTTGAATGCATGAAGCCCTAGGTTCCATTCCTTAGTATCTACCACACAAAGAAGTGGCACTGTGGCTCAAGTGGTAGAGTGTTAGCCTTGAGCAAAAAGAAGACAAGGGCAGTGTGTTCAGGGCCCTGAGTCCAAGCCCCAGGACTAGCAAAAAAAAGAAAAGATGAAGGACAGAAATCTGGAAGGTAAATTGAGATACATAGTATCTACATGTATCTACATATGGATAGACAACCATCACCTGTATATAAATGATATATGCTAAAAAACTTATTTTAGTAACAGTCTAGCGATATGGCTCAGTGTTATTAGACTGCCTATCTAGCAAGTATGAAGCTAAGGTACTAGGGTCAAACGCCAGCACTTGAAAAAAAAAATGAAGGAAGAAAGAAATTTTAAAAATAAATTCAAACCAGGCACCTGGTGGCTCAAGTTTATAATCCTAGCTACTCAGGAGGCTGAGATCTGAGGATCATGATTTGAAGTCAGCCAAGACAGAAAATTCTATGAGACTCATCTCTTAATAAACTACTCAGAGGGGCTGGAGATATGGCCTAGTGGCAAGAGTGCTTGCCTCGTATACATGAGGCCCTGGGTTCAATTCCCCAGCACCACATATACAGAAAACGGCCAGAAGTGGCGCTGTGGCTCAAGTGGCAGAATGCTAGCCTTGAGCAAAACAGAAGCCAGGGAAAGTGCTCAGGCCCTAAGTCCAAGGCCCAGGACTGGCAAAAAATAAATAAATAAATAAATAATAAATAAATAAAATTAAAAAATAAACTACTCAGAAAAAGCAGGAAGTGGCACTGTGGCTCAACTGGTAGAGTGCTAGCCTTGAGCACAAAGAGGCTCAAGGATAGCGCCCAGGAACTAAGTTTGAGCCCAAGAACCGGCAAAAATAAATAAATAAATGAATTAAAATAAATTCAAAAAGCAAAATCTCTTCTTTAGTCAGAACTTTTAATACTCTCTTTTAGAAATTGAAGGACATCATGTAAATGAATAAGGTACTAGTAAAAGAAAAACAGCCTATATTGTTTGAGGATGTAAATCCCTACTTGTCATGATTTAGCTATTTTATAATCCTTTATGTGTTTTCCTCAGTTGAGGTTAATTCATTTATTTATACATAACATACCAAAACAATTCAGTTTTTCAAAAGTGCCTTACTAAAAACTGTCCATCTTAATTAACATCATTAAAAACTATAGAACTGGGGCTGGGGATATAGCCTAGCGGCAAAGAGTGCCTGCCTCGGATACACGAGGCCCTAGGTTCGATTCCCCAGCACCACATATACAGAAAATGGCCAGAAGCGGCGCTGTGGCTCAAGTGGCAGAGTGCTAGCCTTGAGCGGGAAGAAGCCAGGGACAGTGCTCAGGCCCTGAGTCCAAGGCCCACGACTGGCAAAAAAAAAAAAAAACTATAGAACTTAGCTGGGTGCTAGTGGCTTACGCCTATAAATCATAGTTTGCCTGTGGCTGGTCCTGGGAACAGACTTAACTCTAAGCCACTTACATATGAATAAAACTCGTAAACAAAATGTCATCTTACCCTGGAGATGACCCACTTTCAGTCTATTCAAAGTATATTCTTTTCTTAATAAACTTTCCTATCACTTTCACTGAAAAAAAAAAGGAAAGAAGAAAAATTAAATCACAGTAAAGAATTCTTGAGGCTACGTTGAGCAGACACTGAAATGTACTGCACATGTCTTCCTTTTGGAATGGTAGATTTATTATCCAGCTGCTTGGAGTACTACTGGAAAACAGCCCTCAGCTGTCATTTTTCTTCAGGAATTGCCTCAGCTAAATTGAGCTGCCTTCCCAAGTGGCCCTTGTCCAAAGTCTGACCAAAACAGGGGCATAATGGCCTAGTCCCTCCTTAGCTAAGGACAGCTATGACAACGACGCCAACTGCAGAGTTCCCGAATGGGGTCCATACTGCATTATAGCCCAGTTTAAACATTCTGCTTCTTTTTACAGATAGCTACTCTAAGAGCATTACTATGTGCTAACTGCTACCCCAGCTATCTGAAGGTACTCAATTTGCTACCACTAGTGACAGTATGATACAAGAAAGCAGGCTTTGGGGCTGGGAACATGGCTTAGTGACAGAGTGCTTGCCTCTAGGATGCATGAAGCCATAAGTCTGATTTCTCAATACCATATAAACAGAAAAAGCCAGAAGTGGCACTGTGGCTCAAGTGGCAGAGTGCTAGCCTTGAGCAAAAGAAGCTCCCAGGCCCTGAGGTCAAGCCCCAGAACTGGCAAAAAAGAAAAAGCAGTCTTTAAAATGAGGTTGAAGTTGTGCACTTACACCAAAAACAAAAACAAAAAACAGGACAATAAAACCTTCACCTATGGTAAAGCAGGAAGTTTTCTGTGAAAAGGAATGCAAAGTTGGAGCATCTTCTCTACCAAGGGCCACATGGCAAATATCTTACTTGGCCTTTGCACCATTACATATTCTTTCATTATTTTTGTTTGTTCTATAACTCTTTTAGAAATGGGCCAGCCCCCCAAAACAGGCAGGCTCTAGGCTAATTTGGCCTGCAGGCCATAGTTTGCCAAACCCTTCACTAGAAAGTACACTGTATCAGGCATTTTTGAAATACAAGGAGAACACCAATTAAAAAGGACTATAAAATTAGGTTGGTACTGCTAAAGGCAACTGACCCTGAAAAAAAAAAGAAAGAAAGAACAAGAAGTGAATGTAACAGGGGATGAAAAATGAAGTTATGTTGACACATGCTTGTAAGCCCAGCATTTGGGAGGCACAGACAGGAAGATCACAGTTCAAGGCCAGGATACATAGTGAGAGTTACAAAGTAAGAGCCTGTCAAAGGAAGGCAAAGGAAGGAAAGATATGAAATAAAATAAGAAAAGCAAATATTCTTTGGTAGCACAGAGACATTTATCTCAAATAGCAAGATGTAACAAATCCTAACAGTAGCAAAGTTCCAACCACAGCTAAAGTCCTTCAATCTGGACAAATCTAAGTTTTAGGGGGGAAAAGAAAAATAAGTATGACCCTAAAAGTGCAACAGGGACATAAGTTCAGAAACCTGAAAATTTCTCAACCTACAGTGAACTCTGTATATATATACTCTTTTTTTTTCCTGTGTACTATGCTATTCTGACACTTTAAAAATCCTTTCCAGCTAGGGAGAAGCCCTCCATGGGCTAGGCGAACTCCTCAATTTGGCAAGGGCTCAGTAGCAAGAGTGCCCTTTGATATACAAAATCAGAGCCACATCTCAACAGTCTGGTACAAACCAAGAGGTAGTAGTATTCCTCTGCTTTAATCCTCTTAGAGCCAAGTATAAGACAACTAGGAACCACTGCATAAGCTCACAGCCCCAATTTAACCAAAGTAGCCAATCTTAAAACTACTTACCTGGTACCTACCTGCCTTGACTTTCTTGTAGAAACCCCAATAAAGGCAAGGCTATGAGAGAACCCCTCCTTTTCTCTCCTATCTTCTGTCTCATGACCAACCTGGAGAATCCTGAGTCATGTTGTACCTCCTTGTCTCTAGAATCTGAGTAAAATAACTTTTCTTTCTAAACCTTTTCTTGTGTCTCCTCTCAGGGCCTTATCTAATTACCTGACTAGTCCATAAAAGAATACAATCTAGGGCTGGGGATATGGCCTAGTGGCAAGAGTGCTTGCCTCATATACATGAGGCCCTGGGTTCAATTCCCCAGCACCACATATACAGAAAACGGCCAGAAGTGGCGCTGTGGCTCAAGTGGCAGAGTGCTAGCCTTGAGCAAAAAGAAGCCAGGGACAGTGCTCAGGCCCTGAGTCCAAGCGCCAGGACTGGCAAAAAAAAAAAAAAAGAGAGAGAGAGAGAGAGAGAGAGAATACAATCTAGCTTCATTTGAGCCTTAAAGAAGGAACTTGCATTTTTATTAACAGCCAGTATTACTTTCAACCTTTGCTTTACATCTTCACAGCAAAAATAGTAAAGACCAAAGAAAAAAAGAACACCACTGAAATTCACTTCTTCGTAATAGCAACAAGACTGGCAAGTTGTTAACTCTTCCAGAGCGATGGAAGTTAAGTGAAGCAATCAGAGGAATGTTTATGGAACACAGAGTTGAATTTTAGTAAACAATAAACATACTATTTACATTTCTCTCTTCCCAGTTCCATGACAGCCATGAAACCAATAGTTCACAATCACAGTAAAAACCAGCAGTAACTGGAGCAGACAAGAGGACCTGCAGCTCCTTGAAAGGCCTATGCCCAGATCAGGGCATGGTGATGATACGTCCCTGTAATGTAAATCCAACTTCAACACAGTGACTCTCTCTCAAAAATGAGAGGAACCAAGTAGTAGCGTGTTTTGCCTAGCAAGCCCAAGTTCCCAAACTCAATCTCCAATATTGCAAATAAAATAAAATATAAAAGCCCCATTCCCAGCGTCTTATTATTTGATATTTGGGGGTCTCTTAGAAAATTATTCAAACAAGGCTGTCTTTATCTGACTTAGGTAAACGCATCCAATCCAAGCAGTTTTTTTCATGAGCATTTATGGCCAAAAACAATTAGCAGCAATTTAGCCAACATCTTGGCTGCCTGCGGTGGTAGGTAATATTTGGGACAAACAAAAAATTAACTTAGAAACTTACAAAAAAAATTAAGAAAGGAAGTGAAAAGGCTGGGAAGTAAAATGCTTGTAAGGGGCTTTGAAAGCTTGAATACAGTCTGGGATTCTAGAAGGTGGCACATGCAGCATTAAGCACTTGCTCAAAAAAGTCCTAAGAAAGCCCCCAAACTCTCTCCTCTGAGTTTGAGGAGACAGGCAGAATTGTAAATACCCAAAGCACATACATTATAATTTCTTGACAAAGACTAAACTACATACATGTTTCAGTACTCATTAGTAGAGAATTCAATAATCTCACACAATAGAAAATACAAAAAGGGGTAGGATGGATGAGAATATTGAAACACTGAACAAGATATATTGTATTCATAAACTGCTTTGTTAAGTGGCAACTCCTTTGTACAATTACTTAAAAGATGTGTGTGTATGTTCTAGAACTCAGGGTCCCTTAACTTTTTGCTCAAGGCTAGCTCTCTAGATAGAACCAGAGCTCCACTTCTGGCTTTTTGATGGCTAATTGGAAATAAGAGTCCTACAGATTTTCCTGCCTAAGGTTCACTTCAAACTGCACTTCTCAGATCTCAACCCCCAGAGCAGTTAGGATGACCAGTATGAACCACCAGCACCCATCTCAGGTATTCTTTTAAAAGCTTTGGAACTTAAATTCCAATATTCAGAAATATGTTAACAAAAGATACACTTAAAGGTAGAATGTATTTGGCATGTATTTCCTGTGCTTTTCTATCTCTACTGCTATAGGGCTGACTGATCTCTCATGATGATAATCATGATCTGACCTCTGAACAATAAAAAGACAAAAGGATAAAAAAATTTAAAAAAAAACACTTGAGGTGAGGGGAATCTGATGCTATAATGCTTTATAATTTTACATGCACACACAAAAAAAGAATATAGAAGGTAGAACCAGGGCTCAGAAGTAGAGTGGTTGCCTAGAATGCTCTGGTACAATCCCAGAAATGCAAAAGAAAATGATAGTCCATTTTCAACAACAAAATTACTAAGTAAACAGAAAAGCAAGTATGTCATGCATATGAGGGATGGATGGATATACATACACACATGCACAAACATTAGACAAACATATAAACTGTCCCTAAGAAAGCCCAGACACAGAAGTCACCAAACTAAGTCTTTAAATTGTTAAAAATGACTAAATGGAAATTCTAGAATTGAGAAGTAAAATAACTGAAATGAGAAACCTAAATAGATTTGCTCAACTTACAAGGAAGTAAAACCACCAACCAACTTCAATATTGGTCAATTGAGATTATGTAGTCCAAAAAATGAGGAAAAATTAACAAGCCTCTAACAAGAAATCTATAGAACAAATTCAAGTGCTGAAACAAAGATCCATAAAACTATCCTTCAAAACTGAAAGAGAAAACAAGGCATAGTGGTACATGTCTACAATCTTAACACCCAGGAGGTTGAGGCAAGAGGTTCTTGAATTTGAGGATAACCTGTGCTAACTAAGCAAGTTTAAGGTCGGCATGGCAACACAGACCCATTCTAGCTAATTGGGAAGCAGAGATCAGGAGGACTGTAGTTAGAGGCTAGCCTGGGCAAAAAATAGTGAAATCCCACCTCAACCAATAGCTTAGGTTAGAGGCACTCAAGTTACCCCAGCTAAAAGGATAGTATAAATAAAGAAAAATACATAAACAAAGGGAAATGTACATAAAAAGAAGCATACATGGTAAGGCAGCAGGCCTATGAAAACAAAAGTAAAAAAAACACAGGACCCTGTCCCCAAAATAACTAAAACAAAAAGGGCTAAGGGTATAGTGGTAGAGTACCTGCTTAGCAAGAATGAGGTTCTGAGTTCAAATCCCAGTACAGCTAAAATAATAACCAAATCACACACATTTTTTTTTTAAATCAAGAATCAGCACACCAACAGGTGCTACAAAAGCAACACTGAAAGGTCAAAGTCAAGAGAAATGGCTTCAAAATGTTAATGTAAATTTATTCCCAAAGCGCCAATTAAATGTGACAAAATACTGACATTTTTAAAGAATCTAGGTCTCTAAAACCTATCTCTTATGTAAGTTTTCTCAATAAATGACTTGATAACAATAACTGGGCAAAATGAAACAGTAAGCCAAGAAGACAGGTGCTGGTGGCTCACATCTGAAAGCGTAGAGCAACTCAGGAAGTTGAGTTCCCAAGATGACAATTTGAAACCAGCCCATGGAGGAAAGTCTGTGAGACTCTTATCTCTGATTAGTTAATCAAGAGCTGGGGCTCAAAGTGGTAGAATGCTAACCTTGAGCAGAAAAGCTAAAGGACAGTGCCCAGGCCCTGAGTTCAAGCCCCACCACCACCACCAACAAAAAGAGTAAGCCAAGAAAGGATCAATACAAGAAAACACACACACACACACACACACACACACACACACACACACACACACACACTATGGTCAATAGACCATCAGACATTAGCTTCAAAATGCAATAAAACCTGCCAAGTCTAAATCACAGGAAGGGAAGGATAAC
The DNA here is from genome assembly GCF_023159225.1 of Perognathus longimembris pacificus. NCBI lineage: Eukaryota > Metazoa > Chordata > Mammalia > Rodentia > Heteromyidae > Perognathus > Perognathus longimembris. The sequence goes on from NC_063174.1 coordinate 6,664,400, forward strand.
TCTGGGAGACAGGTTGTCCTCTTCCCTTCTACATTTACACACAGGAGGCAGAACTGATAATATATGCTTAAGAGCTAGAAAACCCATAGTCATACAATCTTTACAGAAATAGGACAGTACACACATAAAACAATGAAACATTTCTAAAAGACAACTCCAAGAAAAATAACCCAAAACTGTGCCAAAAAGGGAACGTAATCAAACTACTGGGGCTAGTGACGTGGCTCAAAGTGGTACAGCTCCTGAATTTAAACTATACCACCTCCAAAAAATGTTTCTGGTCAGTGGTGGGGCTTAAACTCAGCCAGGGCACTGTCCCTGGGCCTTTCAGCTCAAGGCTAGCACTCTACCACTTTGAGCCACAGCCACCACCTCCAGTTTTCTGGTGGCTAATTGGAGATAAGAGTCTCAGACTTTTCTGCCCAGGCTGGCTTTGAACCTCGATCCTCAGTTCTGCCTCCTGAATAGCTAGGGTTACAGGCATGAGCCACCGATGCCCAGTTTCCAAAAAAATTTTTTTGAATTCATGGAAACTTGACATCTGTGATAAGGAAAATAGCAGTCCCTTCCCTATAAAACATCCCATCTCACAGCTTCAGAGCTTTCTATGTCTTTCTTGTTCACTTACTAAAGCAGCTATAAGCCTATCTAAAAGTAGGTTCATGGACAAAGTTCTAAGACTGTTACTTTATGAAATGAAATACAAACCAATAAAAGTTTGTTTATTACTAGCTTGACATTGTGGCCCACTACTCAGGAGGCAGAGGCAAGACAATCTCGAGTTTCAGGTCAGTAAGAGTAAACATAGTATCATCTCAAAAAAAATAAAATTGGCCAACTATGAATCATGCCCATAATGCTAGCGACTCATGAAGCTAGGATCTGGGAATCACAGTTTAAAGCCCTCAAGCCAGCCTGGGGAAGAAAGTCCATGAGACCTTTGTATCCAATTAACCACCAAAAACATCAGGTAATGGAGCTGTATGTAGCTCAAGTAGTACAGCAGTAGCCTTGAGCACAAAAGCTCAGGATCAGTGCCCAGGACCTTGTCTCAAGCCCAAGGACTGTTACACACACACACTCAAACCACAGGTAGCTGGGCACCACTGGCTCACCCCTATAATCCTGGAGACTGAGATCTGAACATCTTAGTTCAAAGCCAGTGCAGAAAAATCTGAGACATTTCCCGCCCATCATCTACCAAAGAGCTAGAAGTGGAGCTGTGGGCTCAAGTGGAAGAACATTAGTCTTGAGCCAAAAAAAAAAAAGAGCAGGGACAGTGCCTAGGCTCTGAGCTCAAGCCCCAAGACCAGCAAAGGGGAAGGGGTGAACAAGCATAACAAAACACAGCTGGAAATATACCTCAACAGATAGCACACTTGCCTGTGGATCAATAGCCAGTACCATCAAAAATTGTATTACTAAAAGAAAAATAATGTAAAATGAATAATGATTTAATTTCATTACCTGTAAGTAAATATGATAAAAAATGTAAAAATTGTCATAAATCCTCTACTAATATAATGTCAAAACTGCCAGAGCCAAGAAGTAGTAATATGCTGAGTGCCAGACACACCTATAGTCCTAGATACTAAGGAGCTGAGATCTAAGAAATAAAGCTGGAGCAAGGTAGATCAACAAATACAACAGAATTATCTCCAATTTAAACAGCAAAAAGTCAGAAGTGAGGTACGGCTCAAGTGGTAGAGGAAAAGCCCTGAGGGGGCTAGCTAAGAACGCTAGGGTCTGAGTTTAAACCCCAGCACTAGACCAGATGGGGACGGGCACACACGCACACACGCACACATGCACACACACACACATGCATGAAACACCAAGGGGATACACAGAGTACTAGCAAAAGGAGTTAGTTAACAATGTGGGAAAGTACAAAATTATGATTTGAGTACAAGACTTAAAATTTGAACACAGTATTTATTCAAAATATAGTTTAAACTTTATTAATAATCTTAAAAATATTTTAAACAAAATCTTGTGATGGTCTAAAATTTCTACGAATTTATGATTGCTGCAGTCTGATCATTTAAATCACTGTGATGGAGACTATAACTATTTATAATTCTTTCCCACTTAGGTGGTCCCAAAGACAAAAAAATATTGACACTACTTTTTTTGCAGTGCTATCATTTGAACCCAGTAACTTGTGCTTGCTATGTACGTACTCTTGCACTTGAATCATGCCTCTTGCCTAATTTTATGTTTGAGACAGCATTACATATTTGTCAAAAAAAAAAAAAAAAAGGTCCTGGGCTGGACATGTGGATTAGCAGTAGAGTGCTTGCTTAGTATACATGAAGCCCTGGGCTCAATTCCTCACCACCACATGAACGGAAAAAGCCAGAAGTGGCGCTGTGGCTCAAGAGGTAGAGTGCTAGCCTTCAGCAAAAAGAAGCCAGGGACAGTGCTCTGAGTTCAAGCCCCAGGACTGGCCAAAAAAAAAAAAAAAAAAAAAAAGGATCCCGAGTTGTGGCTAATGTAACCTGTTAAGTTTGACAATACCATATGGCTCATTCGTGTAACTAGAGATTTCAAAAATGTCCCTAAATCAATTTCATAGTTCTCTTTGGTGGCTGTACTGAAAGAAAAGGCAAACACAAGGTAATGCTACAATATGTCATTCCTTTAGAGGATTAAATGTGTCACAGTGTGATTGGGGCTTAAACTCAGAGACTGGGCACTGTCCTTGAGGTGTTTTTTGTTGTTGTTTGTTTTTTTGCCAGTGGTGGGACTTGAACTCGGGGCCTGAGCACTAATCCTGGCTGCTTTTTGCTCAAGGACAGCACTCTACCATTTGAGCCACAACACCACTTCAGGCTTTTTTTTATTTATGTGATGCTGAGGAATCGAACCCAGGGCTTCATGCATGCAAGGCAAGCACTTTACTACTAGGTCATATTCCCAGCCCCTCCCTGAGCTTTTTTTTGCTCAAGGCTAATGTGCTCTACCACTTGAGCCACAGCTCTACTTCTGGCTTTTTGGTGCTTAATTGGAGGTAAGAGTCTCTCAGACTTTCCTGCCCAGGCTAGCTCTGAACCACAATCCTCAGATCTCAGCTACCTGAGTAGCTAGGATTACCGGCATGAGCCACCAGCACCTGGCTTTAAAATATTTTTAAAATATTTATATAGAGGCTGGGAATATGGCCTAGTGGCAAGAGTGCTTACACTTGTATACATGAAGCCCTAGGTTCGATTCCTCAGCACCACATATATAGAAAAGGCCAGAGGTGGCACTGTGGCTCAAGTTTGCAGAGTGCTAGCCATGAGCAAAAAGAAGCCAGGGACAGTGCTCAGGCCCTGAGTTCAAGCCCCAGGACTGGCAAAAAAAAACTATATATATATATATATATGTAGTAAATGTTAAATGTAATAGCAATGTCAGCTGCCATTTACTTAATTTATAAATGACTGGACACAATATTTAACAACATCCTATCCAAAACCAAAGTAAATGTCAGGAGGAAAAACTTACAAAGAACATACAAAACTTCTGAACAGACCCCCCACTGAGACAAGTAAGCAAGTAGGAAAAAAATGTCAACATTGTATTTCATTAAGGTAATGTAAATTAAAATAACAATGTGGTGGGTCCTGGTAGAATGTGTCTCTGTAAGCCCAGCACCAGGGAGGCTGAGGGATGAGGATTGTAGTTCAAGGCCAGCTTCATCTACATAGTAAGACTGTTTCAAATACAATAAATACACAAGCACCTGTCATCAAATCCAACACACTAACAATTTTAAATGCTAGAGTGGAACAAGGAATATTCAATCATTACTGATGGAAGTATAGCCATTTTGTAAGACTTGGAAGTTTTATATAAAACTCTATATAATATTAACATACATCCAGCAACCGTTCCCTGGTAGTTAGACAACTTACCTGAAAAACTTAAATCTGCACAAAATCCTGCTCCTGGATACATACAGTCACTTTATCCACCAACTGCAAAAACTTGTAAGAAGCCGGGCACTGGTGGCTCACACTCGCAATCTAGCTACTCAGGAGGCTGAGATCGGAGGATTGTGGTTCAAAGCCAACCCAGGCAGGAAAGTCCATGACACTCTTATCTCCAATTAACCACCAGAAAACTGGAAATGGCTCTGTGGCTCAAGTGGTAGAGTGCTAGCCTTGAGCTGAAAGGCTCAGGGACAATGCCCAGGCCCAGAGTTCAAGCCCCATGACCCACCAAATAAAAAAAGACACGGAGGAACCTTCAATGCTATTACTAAGTAAAAGGGCTATATACTATCTGACTCTGACTTTATGACATTCTGGAATGGGCAAACTAAACTCTATGGAGGCAGAAAAATAGTAGTACTAGGGGTTTGAGGGTAGAAATATATGGCAGAACTATTCTGTATAGTGTAAGGGCAGAAAAATTGTCATTATACATTTGTAAAAACTCAGAGAATGTAAAAAGAATATAATGTCAATGGATAATGGTAAAGGGTGACTGTTAGCTTACAATTACAACAAATGTACCACATGGGGTGGATAGATACTGATGACAGAGAACGGTGATGGATGAGTTAGGTTAAACTGTTCGATGCTGTATACAATTAAAACTGCTCTTTAAAAAAAAAAAGTCTGCAAGGGGGCTGGGGATATGGCCTAGTGGCAAGAGTGCTTGCCTCGTATACATGAGGCCCTGGGTTCAATTCCCCAGCATCACATATACAGAAAATGGCCAGAAGTGGCGCTCTGGCTCAAGTGGCAGAGTGCTAGCCTTGAGTGGGAAGAAGCCAGGGACAGTGCTCAGGCCCTGAGCCCAAGCCCCAGGACTGGCAAAAAAAAAAAAAAAAGTCTGCAAGGAGATAGTGGGGAGCAAAGTGCTTGCATTGAAAACAGGGGAAGGGCTTATAATTTAGAATAAAAAAATTTAGCCTGAACTTACAGGAAAGATATTCTTCTAGGGGAAAAAAGCCTCACAACATTGAAACAATTCAAAATTGAAAAAATATGGCAGTCCTGAAACCTTCCTTCATCACTGGTAGGAATGTAAAATGGTACATACAGTCACTTAGAAAACTGTTCCTCCATGACCTAGCAATTCAACCCCAGGTATAAAAGCAGCAGAACTGACAACATGCATCCACAGTCCAAAACACATGCATGCATATGTGTACACACACACACACTCACACTACATAAAAATTCACCATGGCATTACTCATAAAAGCTGTGCATATCACCCAAAATGTCCATATGAATAAGCAAAATAAATCCACACTAAAGATTATCCACCCCTAATATGCTATAAAACTCATAAACACTAAGTAAATGAGAAATGCTGTACAGGTACAGTATTAGCAAATTCACAGATTAATGGTTACCAGAGTGAGAAAATATGTGCAGGAGGAGGGTCCTTGGGGGGGGGGGGTGATGAAAATGTTCAGAAATTAGACAGTAATGACTGCACAAGGTAACGGTTGGATTTCGTTACATAAACCAGATCTCAATTTCTTAGGACTTTTTTAGCCAGGTTCTGGTAGTGCATGTCTCACCTGCAATCCTAGCTATTGATCTGGATGATCCTGGTTCTCACGCAATCCAGTTGGCAAAGTTTGCCAGATTCCATCTCCAAAGTAACAACCAAAATGCAGGATTGTTGTAACTCAAGTGGCAGAATGCCAGCCTACTAAGTGCAAGGCCCTGAGTTCAAACCCTAGTAACAGGAAAAACAAACTTTTTTCTTACACTAAGCCTGGTCCTAATGAAAAACTCCTCTGAAGTACGAACATCAAATAGCTGCTAACATCATAGAAAATGACCACTGCCATATGCCTTCTGACAGAAGACTTAATCACAACCTAGAAAGTTATCTTAACCTCCACATCTCAAAAAAGAAAATAAACCAGTTCTTATCAACCTCCTAAGTAACCAAGTTTTAAAGAACAAGTAGAACAAACATGCTAAAAACTATACCACAGGGAAGTGATCAGCAAATGACCTAAAACAATGACCTCATTCCTTCAACAGAAAATGATGAAGACTATGTGAGGGTCCCATCCACAAATGTTATCTGGATCCTACACAAATGAACTGTTCAAAATTACTAGGTAAATGGAAATCTAAATACTGGATATTTGATAATATTAAGAAACTGCCAATTTGTTTTAACAATGACATACAATGGTGATATTACAATTGTATACTGCAAGCTTCTATTAGACATACCAAAATATTCACGAATGATATGATTCTGAGATTCAATGCAAAATATTTTCAAGTAGGAAGTGAACAGTAGTATGAGAATGATCATGAGCACCAACCTTGAGCCAAAAAAAAAAAAAAAACAACACCTAATCAAGAGTGCAAAGCCTTCCTGTGGCATACTCTACGTGGTTACTGTACACGATTTTGGTACACTGGATATTGTATGTATGCCTACCTGATTTAGGGAAGGGAAAGAAAAATGAGGGTGTAAAATATCACAAGAAATGTATTCACTGCCTTATTATGTAACTGTACCCCCTTTGCACAACACCTTGTCAATAAAATTTAATTTAAAAAAAAGTGCAAAGCCCAAGTTCAAGCCCAGTACCAGGTAATACAGACACACAAACATACAATCACACACACAGACTGATCATGATGCATCACTATTTAAAATGAAGAATAATAGGCTTATGGGAGGGAGGGTAACAATGATGATGTATTTATGTATATATGTTAAATTTTACATAATGTATTAAAGTAAGGTTAAACATAAACGATTATATTTATACTATATAAGTTTAAATCCTAGTGCCACCAAACAAAGAAAAATAACTGTACTGACCTCACCAAATTGTTTTGAGGATTAATGGATAAGTGCAGAAGCATTGTAATAAAACTTAGCAAACTGTAAACAGTAAGTATGAGGTATCATTAACATGGTAAATGGCAGCTAACATTTAGACTTAAACAGTACAGTGAAAACATGAAAGTTAGGCACTGGTGGCTCATACCTATAATCTTAGCTATGCAAGACACTGACATCCTAAAGATGGCAGTGCAAAGCCACCAAGCAAAACAGAAAAGTCCTGAAGATTTAGACAGAAGAATTAATGAAACTGTATCTCCAAAATAACCAGCAAAAAACAAGGCTAGACTCATGGCTCAAGTGACAGAACACTTGTTTAGCAACAAAGCAAGCTGAGCAAGTAGAGGGCCCTGAGTTCAAAGTCTGATACTAGAAAGAAAATAACTATAACCCCAGCTCATGACTGGGAATATATAAACAGAAATATATTACAGTGAGAAAGTGAACCAAAAGAAAAATGGGAATAAAACAGTGGAAGCCAAAGAAAAGGATTTTGAGGAAGAAACAGTCAAAAGCACAAAGAGCAGGTCAAAATGCATGTGATCTGCAAAGCCACAGGATCTGGTGGTCTGAAGGTCAATCATTAACAACAACAAAAAAAAATTGTTTTCTGCAAAGTGTTTAGAAGGAGGCAAGACTACTCAGTGAGGTTAATGAATAAGTGGAGGATATTCCAGATTAATAGTCCTTAATCTTTTTTCCTGGGCTTCAAACAAAAAGGAAGATTGACTTAAAGTTGTGAATTCTTAATTACATATTTTTAAGATGTTTAATTCTATTATTACCATCATTTGAAATCAGAAGCTAAGTAACAGTAAAAAATGTGTGGGGCCTTAAAAACAGGTATGAGTGGCCCTGTAGCTTAAAGTGGTATAGTGTTAGCATTGAGTGAAAAAGCCCAGGAACAGTGCCCAGGCCCTGAGTTCAAGCCCCAATAACTAACAAAGAATAATGTGTGGACTGAGTGGCAAGAGGAATGTAATTCCAGAACTTCTGAAGCTGGAACAGGAGAATCCCAAGCCACACAGCAAGACCATGTCTCCAAAAATAAAAAATAATCAATCTAGGAACAGTATCTATGAAAAAAATCACTACAGTGTTTTCTTTCTCTTTGTAATTTCACAGATTTAAAAAATCCTATTATGAAGACACTAGGATTTGCAAATTGTAAAACCTTACAATTAAAAAAGGAGTAAACGAGACACAATGAATGTCACTTGCCTATAATCCTAACCATTCAGTAGGCTGAGGCATCATGAATTTTATACCAGCCTGGACAACTTAAAAAATGTCCAAGGAAAATTTTCAAAGTTCCCTTTTCCACTTAAAAATGGAGAAATGGTTACATTTACGCAAATTATTTCCTAGTTAAAAGAAACCTTAGGCAGTAACATGTCATGTTATGACTGCATGTGAGAATATACAAATTAAAATTTTTATATTTGCTGGAGATTTTGTAATTTTGCAACCTTACCTCCTGAATTACAAGTTTCTATGTATTAGGTAGATTTTTATTTGTAATTTAATTATCTATGTTATCTGTCTACTCACTGGCAAAACATTTTGGAAGTATGTTTACTACATAACAACTGCAGATGAAAATAAAAGGACATGTTTGCAGTAAGTACAAACTAAGCCTGGCCATCAAGAAGGCTCAATAAAACCTGTTGAGGGGCTGGGAATATGGCCTAGTGGCAAGAGTACTTGCCTCGTATACATGAAGCCCTGGGTTCGATTCCCCAGCACCACATATATAGAAAAAGGCCAGAAGTGGCGCTGTGGCTCAAGTGGCAGAGTGCTAGCTTTGAGCAAAAAGAAGCCAGGGACAGTGCTCAGGCCCTGAGTCCAAGGCCCAGGGCTGGCACAAAAACAAACAAACAAAAAAACCTGTTCAAACAAGTCTGGTGGAGTTTACCATATAACAGTAGATATATAGACTTACGAAAAACATCTTTGTTTTTGTTTTTGCCAGTTCTGGGGCTTGAACTCAGGACCTGGGCTCTGTCCCTGAGCTTCTTTTTGCTCAAGGCTAGCACTCTACCACTTTAGCCACAGTACCACTTCTGGCCTTTTCTATTTATGTGGTACTGGGCAAGCACTCTACCACTAAGCTACATTCCTAGCCCCTGTGTCTTTTTAAATGCTAAGAAATAGAAGTATATAAAGCTCAGTTGCAGAGTGTTTGCTTAGTATACACAAAGCTAAATTCAACACTCAGCTCCCCCCCAAAAATAATTTTCATAAGCTAAAAGACAATATAATGCAATGGTTATGAGGGTAACAACAGCCTAGTCTTTGGGACCTGACTCAGGGCCTAGGTGCTGTTTCTTAGCTTTTTTACTCAAGTATTTGACCACTTGAGCCAGAGCTCCATTTCCAGCTTTTTGCTAGTTAAGTGGAGCTAAGACTTTCATAAACTTTCCTGCCCAAGCTGACTTCAAACCACAATCCTCAGCCCTCAGCCTCCTGAGTAGCTAGGATTTAGAATTATAAGCATGAGCCATCAGCACTTGGCCAAAGTTTCAGTTTAATAGCTTTTCCAAAGCTGAGAAAATATTAATTCCAAATTAAAATGTTACATCAGTAACATGATTATCAAACAGTTTAGTCAAGCATTTGTCTATCATGTATGAAGTTCCAAATTCAATCCTAACACCAGCAAAAAGAACATGTAATGGGCTGGGTATTTTCGTGCACAACTGAAATCTAAGTAATTGGGTATGGCAGGAAGATCACTTGAATCCTCAAAAGGTAATACGTAGCTAGGCCTCTATAATTCTAGATACTCAGAAGGCTGAGATCTGAGAATAACCACTCAAATGCAACCTCTAACAAAGTAATGAAGACTCTTATCTCCAATTAATGAGTGGTAGTGGGAAAGAAGATTGAGGGACTAAATGAAGTGAGAGCACAAGGCTCGGCGCTCAAAGCTTAGTGCCAGCACATACACAGATGAACGTGGAAACACACACACAAATGTGTAAATAAATCAGAACTTTATAAAAACAATGGTATGAAGGTATCCTCTTCCTTGTGTTTTAGCTTAAATCCATTGATGTTTAACTAAAACCACAACCCATTCATTCAACATACTCTTTGTTTGTTTTGCCAGTCCTGGGGCTTGGACTCAGGGCCTGAGCACTAACTGTCTCTGGCTTCCTAGCACTTTGCCTCTTGAGCCACAGCGCCTCTCTGGCCGTTTTCTATATATGTGGTACTGAGGAATCGAACCCAGGGCTTCATGTATACGAGGCACTCTTGCCACTAGGCCATATTCCCAGCCCAACATATTCATTTTTAAATAGGCATCTCACAAGCAATCTTACTGAATAAAGATTGGAGTCACATAATGCATATTCAACAAGACACAAGCCTGAAACTACTACTTAAGTACCTGAAGACATTCTAAACACACGACACACATAAACACACACAACAATGAACACTTTACTCCAAAATAGTATAAAACAACGAAAATTCTGGCTGGGGGAATGAGTCTAGAAAAAAAATCAACACTTCTTCAAAACAAGCAAGCAACAAAAAAACTTACGAGTTTCAGTATCAGAAATACCATATCAAACTCAGATAAAGTGGAAGGAATCTTAAGGATTTTCCTGTTGCTGTTATGGACAGAAGAAATGGTAGGAAAAACAAGGGAGCAGTAGGCTGACAACATAAACTTTGGCTTCAATAAAGCGAACTTGTTTATTAATTTAGGCATCAATTTTTCAATTACTTACAATAATGAAGTTTATGAGGACAGATTCAATTGCTAATCTGAAACACACAGATAGCAAAACTTCTAACAGTACAAAGGCCAAAAAAACGTTATCAGGAACTGGTGTGGTGTTTTTACTGAGTGAGCCTAAGCTTCCATGTGTTTCAAGCAAATGCTTTATCCTCACACACAATATTAAATGTAGCACATAGCATACAAGAAAGCTGTATACCAACAAAATGGTATATACCCACAGTATTTTAAAGCAGACTATCTAATTAAAAGAACCACAGTAGGAAGGAGGGCAGGGAGAGTAATAGATTTGGTGAGATAGACTGAAATACATTGTAAACATGTGTGGAAAGGTAACAATAAAATTACCTCCTAAGGAGGAAAAAAAAACCACAAGCAATTTTGACATAGCAAAACAAGCTGATACCAGTTGCTCAGGGCTATAATCCTAACTACACAGGAGACTGAGATCAGAGGACTAAGGTCAAAGCCAGCTCCCACAGCAAAAAGCAGGGCTGGAAGCATGGCTCAAGTGGTGGAGTTCAAGTCAAGGAAGCATAAACTTTTTTTTTTTTTTTTGCCAGTCCTGGGGCTTGAGGACCTGAGCACTGTCCCTGCTTCTTTTTGCTCAAGGCTAGGACTCTGCCACTTGAGCCACAGCGCCACTTCCAGCCTACGTGGTGCTGAGGAATCGAACCTAGAGCTTCATGCAAGCTAGGCAAGCACTCTACCACTAAGCCACATTCCCAGCCCAAGCATAAACTCTTGAGTTAAAACTTTGACACAGGCAAAAAGAAAGGAAAACACAATTCTAAAATATCGAATAAAAGTCAAAATATGTAACTGTCTTTATTTGTGTGTGTGCAGATGCCAGTCTTGTCCTAGTGTTATCCTGAGCTTTTTTTTTCTGCTAAGTTTAGCATTCTGCCACTTGAGCCAGTGCTAAACTTCTGAGTTTTTGGTAATTGGAGTTAAGAGGCTCATGCACTTTCCTGCCTGAGCTGGCACTGAATCATGATCCTGCGATATCAGCCACCTGAGTAGCTAGTGCTATAGACGTGAGCCACAGTATCCAGTAGTACTTTTACTTTAGAACTATGAATGGCGAAGCATACCTGTAATTCCAGACTGGCAGACTGAGACCAGAAGATCCTTAGTTCGAGGCCAGCCTAGGTTACATATTAAGACTTCATTAGGTAGGAGCTGGTGGCTCACACCTGTAGTCCTAGCTACTCAGGAAGCTGAAATATGATGTCTGTGAGACTCTCATCTCCAATTAACACCCAGAAAACTCAAGTGGCTCTGTGGCTTCAAGTGGTAGAGCGCTAGACTTGAGCAAAAAGCTCACAGTACCCAGCCCCTGAGTTTAAACCCCAAGACCACCACCAACAACAACAACAAAAACCCTTTGTTACCCTGACCACTGGTGTGGCCCAGGCCCATAATCTAGACTGGAAGCCACTCAGGCAGACAAATCTGAGAGACTCCTCTCCAATTAGATCAGCAAAGAGCCACAAGTGCAGATGTGATGTGGCTCAAGTGGCAGAAAGCCAGACTTGAAGTTTAGCTTCACCCACTTTGTGGAGTCAGAGCAAGAGTTTACTAGCTCAAAACCAAACTAAAGGCTCATTTGTTTGTGGGCATCCTTTGTTTATTAATCCAATCTTCCCTCATCCTACATTTCCCAACCACTTCAGGCATAGATGCCAATACTGCTTACACCCTAAATACGTAACCGTACAAAAACAGGTGCAGAGATTTGAAAACAAACACCAGTATCCTAAAATTTGCGTAAGCCTGCAGGAAAAGATGCAGCAATACTGAAAATCGGAGGAATTGATCCCAATTCTACGAACACCTTCCAAAGGTTAGATAACACAGCCCACCAGTAGTTCACCTGAAGAAGGACGAGTCCGGGACTCAAGCTAACTTTGTAAGTTGGTAAGCCTGACACAATGACACAAATACGTTGCACTTCGAAACGAATACCAGTTAGTTCTCGGTCGTGTCACAAATACAGCACCGCTAAAGTCTAGTTTGGCTCTGTGAAGAAAGGGACTAGAGGGGAGGTCTTAGTGAGGGTACTCCAAAAAAAAGACAAATGCAAAATGCAGATCAACCACTGGGAAGAAGTAAAGGAATTCCAAGTGAGCAGGCAATACACACACACACACACACAAATATATACATGTATATATGTACACACACACATATATATACCCACACACATATGCATGCATGGATACATATATCCCAGGGATGTGGGTAGTTGAGATGACACTGGGAAATGAAAACCTCACAGGTCAGCCCTAAGTCCTTCTGGCTGGTAGTTGCCCAAAGGGGTGCGGGGGGGGGGAGGGGGAAGGGGTGGTTTAAAAAAAAAAGCTGCGGTTGTCAAGGGTTAAGTATGCACCCAGTTGCGGGAAAAGGGGCTCAGTCAGACTGGCCCAAGAGGGGAAGGTGGGGGTCAGGGGCCAGGTGGTGAAGACGCGCGGGTCCCGACCCGTCTTCGGGTTCTCGGTTTCCGGGGGGGGGGGGGGGGGAGAGACGAGCGCCAAGTCGGCGCCGGGCAGCCCGGCTCGGGCCGGAGCGCGGCCCCGGGGCCCCCGAGGGCCGGGGAAGGCCGCCTCCCGAGCGAGGAGCCCCCGCCGACGCCATACCAGCAGCCAAAATGGCTGCCCCGAGGAAGCCCGCACGGCGCAGCTAGGGAGGGCAGGGGAGCCGGGCCCCGCGGGAAAGGCGAGGGGACCGCCGGGACCGCCGGGCTCCGCGCCGCTCAGGTAGGTGCCCCCCCCGCCCCGGCCGCCCCCCCACTCCGGCCCGGGGAAGCGAGTCCCGGCCCCACCCCCCGCCCCGGGCCGGGCCGCCCCGCCAGCCGTCCCGCGCGCGCGCCGCCCGACCCCCCGCCAGGTACCTGCAGCTCGGCCCGCTCCACCTCCCAGTGCGCCCGCTCCATCTCGAAGCGGGCCCACTCGTGCTGGATGTAGTGCAGGATCCCCGGGATAGTGTACTGCTGCGGCCGGGACAGCTCCGGCCCCGCCGGGGGGCCCGCTCCCTCCGAGGCCGGCGGACCCCCGGCGCCCGCCGCTCCATTGCCCCCCGGCGGGAGGCCCAGGTTCCCCCCGGGGCCCTGCGGCTGCCGGGGAGGGACCCCCGCCATCCCCGGGCCGCCGCCGCCGCCGCCGCCGCCGGCAAGCTCGTCCATTGTGTGTGGGGCCCCGGCCGGGGCGCTGGGCGAGACGCCGACGGCTGGGGGGAGGGCGGGAGCGAGTGGGCCCGCGCCGCGAGGCGGAGGCCGGCCGGGAGAGGGGCGGGGAGGGAGGGGGGTGGTCGCTGGAATGCTTGCCGGGGGTCAGAGCAGGGAGCTGCCGGCCGCCGCCATTACAGTCCCTCCTCCATCTGCCCGTCTCACTCACTCACTTTAGGGGGAGGGGGGGGGGCCGCGGCGGGAGGGGGAGGGGGCAGGGTCGGGAAGGGGAGCGACGCACGGCCGCCGCTCCCGCGCGGCATGCCGGGAAGCCGACGCCGCCGCGGCCGCCGCCGACGCCGCCGCCGCACGCTGGATAACCAAATAGAGTCCGGCCTCACCCTACGCAGGCGCGCTGAGGGACGCCGGCGCTCGCGGGCAGGGGGCGGGGAAAGCGCTGGCCCCACCCACCGCCCCCACGCCGGTTCCGAGCTGGCGGCGGCGGCGGCGACGGCGGCTGCTCCTGAGGCCGCCTTTCCCGCTCGGTGAAGGGAGCGGCGTCCCGTGCGGCCGGGCCGCCTTCGCCGCCGGCCCTTCCTCCCCCCGCTCGCCACCCCCCCTCCAGCCCCGGGAAGCTGGGTTTCAGCGCTCCTCCTCCCGCCAGCCGGCCCGGGATCGGGGGCGGGGGGGGGGGGGAGTCGGCCTCCCTCCCTCTCAGTCCCGGCGGCCCCTCGCTCCGTCTCCGGCTCCCTGGGCACCGGACCCCGAACCCCGCGCTCGTGGTGACTGACACCCCGCCCCCTCCCTCCCTCCTTCCCTCCCTCTCGACCCGGTCGCCGGCGCCCCGCTTCCTCCCCATTTCCGAAATGAGTGGTCTGCGGAGTTGGGGCGACTGTGTTGCTTTTTTCCCTTGGGAGAAGAGGAGGTAGGGATCGCCGGGGGATGATGGAGGAGGATGGGCCCCGGGGGACGCACCCCTCCGGTTCCTCTTCGGTGGGTGTAGACGCCCCACCTCCTCCCCGCTCGCCTCAGCACCGGGAAGGGGCCAGGTTTAGACTCGTGCTTGCTAGGCCGGCCCTCCACCGCGGAGTCCTGATTCTAGCCCCGCCCCCTTTTTGGTTTTTTTGCATTTAGTTATTTTTGAAATAGAGTCAAATTTTTGCCCAGGCCGTGTAAACCTAAAGGGGTGGGGGCCTCCTCCGCGGTGGGGATCATGGAGGTGCACCCCTACACCTGGTCTACCGTCTGCCTTACACTATCCAAACCCTAAAGGCCAGGAGACATTGTAGTACCCTTCACTCAAACCACCCTCCCTCTCTTCCCCCCCAAATGGAATCCTTTCTCAGAAATGACTTTCATCCATGCCTGAGTTCACACCTCCACCTTTCACCCACTTCCACCACGATCCCCAGTGCCTCACGGATCCTCCCCGAAAAAGCAGATTTGTTTTCATCCTGCTTACGATATTTTAGTGGTGTCCAGATGTAGAATCAAGTCCACATTTTTTGCTAGCTCATAGGGATCCTTGAAGTTGTAGGGCCTCCCTATCTCTGTCCGTACTTTTCCAGGCTAATCTGAAGCAACTTTCTCAGGAAACCACCTGGCATCCGCAATCCCTTATTATGTGCATCCGTTTCAAATGGGCTCTTTCCAAAACTGAAGTGAGGGGGCTGGGAATATGGCCTAGTGGTAGGGTGTTTGCTTCCCATACATGAAGCCCTGGGTTCGATTCCTCAGCCCCACATAAACAAAAAGCCAAAATGGCGCTGTGGCTCAAACGGTAGAGTGCTAGCCTTGATAAAAAAGAAGCCAGGGACAGTGCTCAGGCCCAGACTGAGTTCAAGGCCCAGGACTGGCCACAAAACAAAACAAAACTCCATTGAGCTCCCTATTTCAAGGATTCTAACTGAATCTGTCTACATTCACTTTAACCATGGGTTTATAAATGTCAATTCCTTCGCCATTTTCTTTCTATACCATAGAGTCATTTGTCTGCTGCTTGTAGCTTTCAAGAGAGGCAGAGCCCCTCTGTTCACAACCATCCCCACTGCCAATATCTGGGACACAGTGGATCCTTCATAAATATTTGGTGAGTAACTTAAGTTTAGGCCAGACTGAAATGAGTTTTTGTGGTTGTTTTTGTTATTTGATGTTGGATCTGGCTGTGTAGCTCACATTGAAACTGGCAATCCTCCTGTCTCAGCCTCCCAGGTGCTGGGATTAGAGCCCATTGTTCTGCTCACCATTGTTCTGCTCAGCTGTCTCAAGATTCAAAGGCTAGAAATGCCCTGTCTATTAAAAGAACGGAGGGGTGGGGGGGGGGGGGAATCCATCCTTTGGAATAGTTTTGTAAGCTACTCACACTGTAGTTTCTGCTCACAAGTCCTCTGGACAGGATAATGCCAAGCCATTTATCACATACAGCTTACCTAACTGGAATTCCCTCCCTGATCGGTAGCTGAGTCATTTCCTCTCTTGAGGCTCACCTTTGAAACTTGCTGTTCTGTCATTTCATCATTCCTATTCTTCTCTCCTCCCTGCCCACAAATTCTTCCAGTCTCCTGATGGGATTGTCCAGAATGCCTGTCTTCAAAATTCAGTTCAGAATTTTATTTTTCTTCCCAGAGCTGCTCTTTAAATCCATTTACTTATTTTATATTTTACTATAGACATAGCATATTTCATTGGCTTATATTACATCAGCAAAGGGATGTTAAGGAATTCCAGACTTTAAAAAATGGGAATGGATAATACTCAGATACCATCTTTCCAATTATTACAGTACTTGATACATAAAGAGTTTTGACTCTGCCTTTGAGAACTAAATAGCTAAATACAATTTTATATCTTCTTGCATCAAAGAGTTCACACTGGCTCATGACCACAGTAATTTGTTTTAGTAGTAATTGTCTTTGAGTCATCTGCAAAGACTGTGACAAGTGTTCATATCTCCATAGCTGGGAGAGAAAGCTGAGACAATCTTTGATCGTCTGAGTGTCGGTGCCTCATGCCTATAATAACCCTAGGTACTCAAGAGTTAGACATCCACAAGATTGAGGCTGTTCAGCAACCTGGGCAGAGAACTCCAGAACATTCCATCTCCAAAGTAACCAGCAAAAAGCAAGGCTAGAGGCATGGCCCAAGTGATGGAGCACCCACTGAGCAAGCAAGCTGAGTTCAAACATCAGTACCAGAGAGAACAAAATCTTTTATCATGTCAGCATGATCTTAAGAACAGCAGAATAGTAAGTGGTTTCTGCTGTCACACAGTGAATTAATATATGCATGTGTTTGGGAATAAATAGGGAATAAAGTTTCCCTTTACAAGTTTGCCTCCCACTCACTTATCAACCGCACAAGATTACTATCTCGGATTCCTGAGGCCTTTTCATGCTTGCAGTTATTTTTAGGTAGTTTAGGGCTGATGCAGTTGCTCAGGGAAGTAAAAGGGTATTCGCCTTTATAAACAATGCAAACAAATATTAGTGCCTTTAGAAACATGCAGGACACTTGAGTCATTCAAATGATATACTGTATGCCAAAAGAAGAACCGCCATGGGTCATAGAAAAATAGATACAAATAAAACCTTCAAGAAACTCAGAACCAGAACAAAGGAAGGGATGACACTGACCAAAAAGAAATGTACTCAATACCTGACTTATAGAAACAGTAGCCCAGCTGCTCTGTAAATCACCTTAATAAGAAATTTTTTTAAAAACTCAGAAAGCTTTATAACATTCTAGTCCAGGTTCATTTTGGAATTGTCTCCTGAGTAATATATGTCAGATAAAAGTAGGCTATGATAATATTGTATAATACCTAACTGAGATGTCAAGGAAAAGGAAAAAAGGCCTGGCTAAAGCCAAGTCTCTCGGCCATTGGCTAAGAAGGAACGACCAGGTCTGTAAACATGACTGGAAAAAAATGACTGAAAAATGTGGCTGACTGGAAAACTGCCCACTTTCCAAGGTGAGAGTTTACCAAGCTTGGAAATGTAGATGTGGCTGGTCCCCCATTAGAGCAACAGGGGAGAGTGCCCAAAAGGCCCGTACCAAGCAGCAACACCTGCCCTGGGAATTCTGTGCTACCGGCAGTGTTATCTTTTCAGAATTTATTGTTGTTGTTGTCATTTTATTCTTGTTTTTTCCTTATGATAGGGAGTGAACCCAGGGCCTCAGATACTCCAGATGCATACTCTACAGCTATGCCAGACCTTGAAGCCCTAAAGGATGTTTAAAATTGGCGTCATTTTACAAAAAAAAAAAAAAAAAAAATGTTTTTAGAACATATTTTTGAATGATGGTTACTTTTAGTCTTTCTATTAATAGTCCAACTCAGAGTACATGACAATTATCCTACAAAAAAAGATTTTTAAATGACACGGGAGTTTAGGTGGGTTTTTGTTATCGTTCTTTTTTGGCAGTACTGCGGATTGACCCAGAGACCTCATGCTTGCTAAGCGGGCATTAGGCAGACATTCTACCACTTAAGTTATATGTCCAGCCCCCTTTTTTATCTTTGTGGGGAGGAGAGGGGACATCTACACTGAGGCTTGAACTCAAGAGCTTTGGGATCCCACAGGTTTGTTTTTTTCTATTTTCCTTTTTTTTTTTTGCTCATGGATGGCACTCTACTGCTTGAGTATGGAATTTTGGCCTTTTGTTGGTGAATTGGAGAAATGAGAGTCTCATATTTGTTTGCCCAGGCTGGCTCCCTACCTCTCTCCTTAGATCTCAGCTTCCTAAGTAACTAGGATTACAGGTAGGAGTCACCAGTGCCCAACTGCAATTGGATATTTTAAATTGTGTTCCACATATATTCTCTGGATGTTTATATGTTTGTTTGTAGCACTGGATTTTGAATTCTTCTAGCACTTGAGCCACAAACCAAGTCTTGATTGCTTTAGGTTATTTTTCAGACAGAGTCTCATGTTTTTCCTGGGGTTGCTTGGGACATTAATCTTCCTACCACTATCCCAGTATCACCATTATATATATAAAACAACAAAGCCAGGTGCTGGTGGCTCATGCCTGTAATCCGAACTACTCAGGAGGCTGAGATCTGAGGATTCAAAGCAAGCACATGCAGGAAAGTCCCTGAGACTCTTCTCTCCAAATAAGCACCAGAAAACCAGAAGTGACACTGTGGCTCGAGTGGTAGAACACTAGCCTTGAGCAAAAGAGCTCAGGGACAGTGCCCAGGCCCTGAGTTCAAACCCCATGACCACCACCAACAACAATAAAAAACTTGCAACACAGGCATTTATGCTTAGCTGTAAATGTATATAGAGAAAGCCTACAAGGATACATGCTAAATAAAAACTGGTTGTATTTTGAGGAAGATGGTTTGGATTTAGGTCGGGAGTTGGGGTTCAAGGATACCTCATATCTGTTTTGTTTGTTTTGTTTTTGTTGCCAGTCCTGGGGCTTGGACTCAGGGCCTGAGCACTGTCCCTGGCTTCTTTTTTGCTCAAGGCTAGCACTCTACCTCTTGAGCCACAGCGCCACTTCCGGCTTTTTTCTCTATATGTGATGCTGAGGAATCGAACCCAGGGTTTCATGTATATGAGGTGAGTACTTTACCACTAGGCCATATTCCCAGCCCCTCATATCTGTTTTATGTGACTATATCGGTGGTTTGTTTTTTGGTGTTTGGTTTTTGAAGTAGGGTTTCACCGTTTTCCCAGGCTGGCCTGAAACTTGCTACACAGCTCAGGCTGACTTTGAACTCACAATCTTCTGCTTGAGCATTAGATATGAGGCACTATGTAAGGATCTGAAGCAAGGCAGTGGTGGGTCGTATTCACAAGTTAATATTCTAGTATAGTACTTTTCAGGCTTTGGGTCACAGTCCTTTAGCAGGTTATGAAATTAAAGTATATTCACTTATAAAATAGGGCTGGGAATGTGGCTTAGTAGTAGAGTACTTACCTAGCATACATGAAGCCCTGAGTTCAATTCCTCAGTACTACATAAACAGAAAAAGTTGGAAGTGGCACTGTGTGGCTCAAGTGGTAAAGTACTAGCCTTGAGCACAGAGAGGCTCAAGGACAGTGCCCAGGCCCTGAGTTCAGCAAAATAAATAGAATAAAGCATAAAGTATCCACCAGTCCTTATCACTATGAAGGAATAATTGAATAAATAAAAGAAGTAGCCTAAACAAATTTGTACAGAAAAACTGCAAATAATATATATAGGTAGTCTTCCTAAAGGAGGATTAAGAGAGGAGCATAATATGGAGAAACTGAGTCAGCCATTGTGGTCAGTGTCCACAGTGAGAGGCCATGCTGATAGAAATGTGATGAAAATGGTACTTTATCTCTGTGTTCTCCCTCCAAAAGCCTAAAACCCCAGTTTAGTCATGAGCATGACATCGGGGTGGGGTGGGGGAAAAAAGAGAGGCATCCCATAAAATACCTGATAGTATCTTCAGAACTGCCAAGATGATCAAAAACACGAGACCAGGGCTGGGGATATGGCCTAGTGGCAAGAGAGCTTGCCTCGTATACATGAGGCCCTGGGTTCGATTCCCCAGCACCACATATACAGAAAACGGCCAGAAGTGGCGCTGTGGCTCAAGTGGCAAAGTGCTAGCCTTGAGCAAAAAGAAGCCAGGGACAGTGCTCAGGCCCTGAGTCCAAGGCCCAGGACTGGCCAAAAAAAAAAAAAAACAAAACACGAGACCAATCAGAAAGGTCAGGCCAGGAACACCTTCAGGGATGTGAACAGTATATTCAATGCAGTACCGTGCTGCAGAGAAGGGCATTAGATGCAAAGTAGGAAATCCACATGAAGTGCGGACTTCTGGCGTTACTAAATAGTATATTAAAGATGGTAATAAGAGAATGGTAGACAAAAAAACAACAGGGAAACTGGGTGTGGAATACATAGGAACTACAATCTCTGCAGTTTTTCTACAATTCTAAAACTGGTCTAACAAATAAGGTCTATTAATTGAAAAATCAAAAACCTACTTAGCCACAAATAACATCTCTCCAAACATTCTACTACTGACGACTGTGTGTGTGTGTCTCTGTGTGTCTGTGTCTCTGTGTGTGTGTCTGTCTGTGTGTCCTGGACTTGAAGTCTAGGCACTGCCCTTGAGCTTTTTTGCTCAAGGCTGGTGATCTACCACTTGAACCACAGCTCCATTTCTGGCTTTTTAGTGGTTACAGATAAGAGTCTCACAGCCTTTCTTGCCCAGGCTCTTGGAACTATAATCCTTAGATCTCAGCCTCCTGAGTAGCTAGGATTACAGGTGTGAACTACCAGTACCCAGCTTATTACTGATGACTTTCAAATAGGAAAGTTGAAGAAATTTTACAGTGAATTCCCATATATTTGCCACTTATACTGTTAATTCACTGCATTTGCTTTATGATGTGTGTAACCATTTATTCATCTTTCTTAATTTTTTAGTGTTTCCACAGTAACTTGTATGTATCACTGCAGTGCCCCAACACTCCAACATTTTCCATTTTTGTGTGTGTAGGTCCTGGAGCTTGAACTCACAGTCTTGCCCTCTTCTCTTGCCTGCCTTTTTTTGCCCAAGACTGGTTGGTACTCTATCACTTGAGTCATGCCTCCACTTCTGGCTATTTACTGGTTAACTAGAGTCTGACAAAAAAAGAGTCTTCCAGACTTTTCTGCCCAGGCTGCCTTCCAATTTCGATCCTCAGGTCTCAGGGTCCTGAATATGCTGGGCTACAGATGCGCCAACAGCATCTAGCTGAGTACATGTGTATTACTAACCACAACAGCTCTGTACTCAATCTGAAACCTATGATCTATAAAGACACTTCTAGCTCTAACCTCCCAGAAAGAGGCCATGATAAACATGAAATTGATCACTTGGACATATCCTGGGTCTCTTCAGTCTCTTTTCTCTAGGTATTAAGTTTCTGTCATGTAGGACCCTTGGACATGGCTGTGTTTATAATCTACTGTGAATCTGCCAAGTCCACAGGTCTTGGGCTTCAAAGAATGTCCCTACTAACTCAGGGAAAATTCTTGTTCCATTCACTTTTCCCCTCGGGAGTATTCTAGAATCCCTGCTGGGCATCCCCACACCCTTTGTGCAATACTTACCCCACTGAAGTTTTGGTTTGGTTCTTTTCATATACAGTCACAGAAGCCTTTGAGCAAGGGCTCTCCTACTTTCCTTAATCATTTTGTGTACTGTTGAAGCAGAGTTCCATGAGTAGAGCTCACGCCTGCTCCTTGACCACTGCCAGCCTTGTCTACACACATTCCTCTGTGGTGTTACCTTTCTCTCCCAGGGATTTGTCTGCCTCCTTCCTGATGATTGCTAACCAGGATTCGTGCTTACACTACTCATCTTCCATTCTCAGACAGGTCTTCGTCTCTCACCTCCCTACATTGTTTTCTTTGGCATGGTGTACTTTTATGTAGGAATAGTTTATAGTTGTGCTTCTCTATTGTTATTATTTTATAATCCTGCAATTATAAATTATGTAATAGTGAGCGTGCCAAAAAAAAAAAAAAGATGCAGTCAAGTCGTCAAATGCCTTCATTTAATCTTCTGGAAGATTTGCACCATCTGGTGAGTCAGTTCACGTGTCCTTGGTTGGCATTCTGTGCATTTGAAGTTGGTGAGGAGGAGTGCTGCTGTTCCACTCGTTAGGTGGAAGCCAGTTCCATCCCTCCACAACATCTCTGTGGGTTCTTCTGTCTGTGTGTGTGTGTGTGTGTATGCGTGTGTGTGCACGCGTGGGCACACCAGTGGTCTTGGCGCTTGAACACAGGACCTGGGCACTGTCCTTCAGCTTTTTTGTTCAACACTAGCACTCTACCACTTGAGCCACAGCTCTACATCCAGCTTTTTGGTGGTTCATTGGATGTCTGAATCTCATGGACTTTTCTGCCCAGGCTGGTTTCAAACTGTGATCCTAAGATCTCAGTCTCCTAAATAGCTAGGATTACAGACTTGAGTCACTGGCACGCAGCTTGGCAGGTTCTTCTCACTTTACCACTTCATGAAACCAGGGCATTTGAAAGCAGAAGTTTGACCACTGGTTCCTTTGAGACTGTAATTTTCTTTTACCTGGCTGTTGAATTCAAAGTTATGATTGCAATTCTCATCGTGTTTCTCTTAAAATAATTTTGCCAAAAGGAAACAAATGGATGACAGTCTTCACTTCTTGGTCGTTTGCCATAATTTACTGGCAATAATTTGTAAGGAGAATAAAAATAACACTGAATAGCAAATGACCAGACACCACAAAGTGTGTTGCAATCCCACCCCAGCACGCAGCGATGTTATCTTCCTGGAAGATGGGGTGAATGAGCACAGACCTCCCCCAGTGCCCAGCTGTCAGGTCCCTGGCTGAGCTGCTCCAGATGACATCCTGTTAACCCAAGGGTAGCTTTGCCACACTCTGCTTGGCTTTTTATAGCATAATGTTTGGGATTGTGAGGTAACCACCACCTGTCTGACAGGGCTTAGGAAATAAGAGAGGAACTGAGAGGGTAAAAAATAATCATACAGTCAGGCGCCAGTGGCTCATGCCTGTAATCCTAGCTACTCAGGAGGCTAAGATTTGAGGGTCATGGTTTGAAGGCAGCCCAGGCAGGAAGTTCATACGACTCTTCTCTCTAGTTAACTACAAAAGAGCCAGAAGTAGAGCTGGTACTGCACCAGCCTTGAGTGGGAAAAGCTAAGGGACAAACTACTAAGTCCTAAGTTCAAGTCCCATTACCAGACACACAAACAGATGGAAATACACACACACACACACACACACACACACACACACACACCCCTTAGTCTAAGCCACTGAGATCTGAGGATCACAGTTCAAAGCCAGCCTGGGCAGGAAAGTTCGTGAGACTTTTATCTCCAATGAACCACCAAAAAGCCAGAAATGGACTTGTGGATCAAGAGGTAGAGTACTAGCCTGGAGCAAAAAGAATCTCAGGGACAGTGTCTCGGCCAAGTTCAAGCCCCAAGACTGGTACCAAAACAAAAGACCTGGAAGTGGCACTGTGGCTCAAAGTGGTAGAGTCCTGGCCTTGAGCAAGAAAGCTCAGAGACAGCACCCGGGCCCTGAGTTCAAGCCCCATGACTGAAAAACAAACAAACAAAAAACGTTAATCCAAGGTTTTTTGGTTTTGGGGTTTTTTTTGGTTTGTTTTTGTTTTTGTGGGCTTTTTTTTTTTTTTTTTGCCAGTCCTGGGGCTTGAACTCAGGGCCTGAGCACTGTCCCTGGCTTCTTTTGCTCAAGGCTAGCACTCTACCACTTGAGCCACAGCGCCACTTTCGGCTTTTTCTATATATACGGTACAGAGGAATCGAACCTAGGGCTTCATGTATGTGAGGCAAGCACTCTACCATTAGACCGTATTCCCAGCCCCTCATAGTATTTCCATACATGCACATAATGTATTTTGATCAAATTCATCCCCTCTATTACTTTCCTATAGTCCCTCCCCATAGACAATACTTATAAACTACCTGGCCTAGGACTTTTTACAGGAATTTGACAAATAACTATTAGTCCTACAATTTCCACCACTGATCAAGAAAAACCTCACTATAGATCTTATTTCTATTTCCCATAAAATACAATTCAAATTCTTTACCATGAGCTAAGGCTGATCATATCATATTTAAACAGCTTAATTTCCTACATCCATTCTTGCTGCTCTCCAAACTTAGGCACAGTGAGTTTCCTAGATCCTTAACCCTGTGTTTCCTCCGCCGCAGAGTCTCTCTGGATCGTCTGCCGCATTGTTCAAGAGCCTCTCTCCAGGAAGCTCTTGCTCCCTCTCTCTGTTCCTTCCTTGCACACAGCGAGAAGACAACTGTCCCAGGCACAGATGTCACCTTCTATGCCATGGCTTGTCTGTTTAGCACTTCAGGCATGAAAACCAGAAGAGCAAAAATCATAACCAGCCATCAGTGGCTCACATCTGTCACTGTAGCTACTCAGGAGACTGAGGATCACAGTTCAAAGCCAGCCAGGACAAACAACTCCAAGAGCTTCTTATCTTCCATTAACTAGCAAAAAGCCGGACCTCGCCAAGCACTGGCGGCTCACGCCTGTAATCCTAGCTATTCGGGAGGCTGAGATCTGAGGAGGTGGTTGAAGCCAACCTGGGCAGGAAAGTCCGTGAGATCTCTAATTAACCACCAGAAAACCAGAAGTGGTGCTGTAGCTCAAAGTGGTAGAGAACTAGCCTTGAACAAAAGAGCTCAGGGACAGCGCCCAGGCCTCATTTCAAGCCCCACAATTGACAAAAAAAAAAAAAGCCTGAACTGGAGATGTGGTCCAATTGTTGTTAAACATAGTTGGCATCCATAGTTGGTAAAACGTGACCTAAGAGAGTGAACATGAACACAGCAGTGCTGCTCAGTTGTTTTGGATGATAACTAATGAAAACTGATGTTTGGTTACTATTTGTTCAAATCCCATTTTGCTCATCGCAATGAAGGCCAATGTTATCAGATGAGATGTTATTTCCTTCTGGGTCATCTTTAGAACAGGCTAAATATGACTCTTCAGGAAATTTAATCTTTCCTTTCTGTTGTTTCATCCTACAGGTTCCAGTGACAACCATCTCTTGTCATAACTTTTCAATCCTATCTGGAAAAACACTGGCAAAAAAAATGATAAAATTTTTTCTAATGGTGAATAAACAAGGGCAGACCCGACTTTCTAAGTACTATGAACATGTGGAGATTAATAAGCGGACCCTTCTGGAAACAGAGGTCATCAAGAGCTGTCTGTCACGATCCAGTGAACAGGTAAGCTCCTGCTGCTGGCTTGCGTCTTTGTCAGCCTCATCTCTGAAGATCTGTTACAGCTGAGCGTTCAAGGCCACCATTTTCTCTCTTAGGGAAAATCAGGACCAAAGGCAGCAAAGTGCTTTTCGTATCCCCTTAAGGGAATAAAAACAAGGAAATCCAGGGCTGGGAATATGGCCTAGTGGTAGAGTGCTTGCCTCATATACACGAGACCCTAGGTTCGATTCCCCAGCACCACATATGTAGAAAACGGCCATAAGTGGCGCTGTGGCTCAAGTGGCAGAGTGCTAGCCTTGAGCAAAAAGAAGCCAGGGACAGTGCTCAGGCCCTGAGTCCAAGGCCCAGGACTGGGCCCCCCCCCCCCCAAAAAAAAAAAAGGACATCCAAGGCAAGGCTTGGATTCTTATTTCAGTCAGGATATTTGTCTTAGAACACCAGAGGAGTGGCAGCTAAATTTATTCCTGCGACCAGACATAATCTTTTTTTGTTCATATGAATTCAGCCTGTGGAACACTTAGGAGTTGCCTGTGGCAGGTGGCTTTCTGTAAGCCAACAAAAATGAAAGTCATATGCCTGGTATAGAGGTGAATGACTACTCATGACCCATTTTATGCCAGAGGATAATAATATGATAGTCATGTGGCGAAGACCTTTTTTTCTATTTTTCATTTTTTATAAATACACCATTGGCACAATACTAGAACTGGTGATTTTAAAGTCAAACAAACTTGATTTTACTATATAGATATGAGAAAGAGATGTTTCACATTTGTATAAAACTACAAATCTATACATCCTGCTGAAAGTTGGAGGTTAAGTGCTAGAGGCATGGTTCAAATGGTAGAGTACTTGCCTAGCAAGCACAGAATACGGAGTCCAAATTCCAGTACCACTGAAAATTTTTGTGTGTGTTCTGATACTGGGGCTTGAAGTCAAGGCCCTGCGCTCTTGCTTAGCAATTTTTGCTCAAGGCTGATGCTCTAGCACTTGAGCCATAGCTCCACTTCTAGTACCAACGAAATAGGAAGGCTAAATAATTATAATAATAGAATTTTTTGTAGTACTAAGGATTGAGCCCATGGCTTTGCATATGCTAAGCTAAACACATACTTAGCTACACTTGAGCTCAAATGTAGGAATATTTTGAACATTTCTTTTTACAAAGAACTTTACATGGAGAATACCCCACCCCACCTCCTACCTGGTCCTGGGTCTGGGCCTGGGCGCTGTCCCTGAACTGCCTTTTTGCTCAAGGCTAGCACTCTACCACTGACCCAAACCTCTGCTTCTGGCTTTTTTTGTGATTACTTGAAGATAAAAGTCTCACGGACTTTCCAGCCAGGGCTGGCTTTGAACTGTGATCCTCAGGTCTCAGCCTCCTGAGTAGCTAGGAATATAGGCAGTGAGC
Source organism: Perognathus longimembris pacificus (assembly GCF_023159225.1). Classification (NCBI taxonomy): domain Eukaryota; kingdom Metazoa; phylum Chordata; class Mammalia; order Rodentia; family Heteromyidae; genus Perognathus; species Perognathus longimembris. Next base: position 6,691,320 of record NC_063174.1, read on the forward strand.
CACCAGCAACCAGTACTTTTTTTACAGAATGTAGGACCTCCACAATTTCAAAACATTTTCATGGATAACTTACTTTCTGAAATACAAGCTTTGGAATAGAGTGGTATTCCAAATTATTATAGACTTTTAAAATGATTTTCTGGCATGGTCATTGAACAAAGCATCATATAAGCAGCTTAGTTTTCATTTCATCCACAGAAGTGTCCTGATGCAGGCTGGGAATATGGCCTAGTGGCAAGAGTGTTTGCCTCACATACATGAAGCCCTGGGTTCAATTCCCCATATATATAGAAGAAGGCTAGAGAGGCACTGTGGCTCAAGAGGCAAAGTGCTAGGGGCTGGGAACATGGCCTAGTGGCAAGAGTGCTTGACTCGTATACATCAAGAGGCAAAGTGCTGGGGCTGGGGATCTAGCCTAGCGGCAAGAGTGCCTGCCTCGGATACACGAGGCCCTAGGTTCGATTCCCCAGCACCACATATACAGAAAACGGCCAGAAGCGGCGCTGTGGCTCAAGTGGCAGAGTGCTAGCCTTGAGCGGGAAGAAGCCAGGGACAGTGCTCAGGCCCTGAGTCCAAGGCCCAGGATTGGCCAAAAAGAAGTGCCCTGATGCTTCTTTTTTTAAATGTCAGAAACTCCTGAGAAACTTTGAAAAAAGGTTCCTCAGTTTTTCCAAATAGGTTGTTTCCGTGAAACAACTAGCTGGCAGAAAGCACCCTGTCTCTCCAGCCAGCCACATACCTTAGAATGGTCCAGTATTTATCACTTTTATCCTAATTGTAGTTAGAACTCCAAGTTCTTCTAACTTACAGATTGCCAGGTGCTTTCTCATGGAGGAATTTCCGTGATCAAAATTCACACCTTCAGCTGGGTGTTGTGGCTTACACATGTAACCCTAGCTTCTTCGGAAGGGAAGACCTGAGGATCATGGTTTGAAGCCAGCCCTTGAGACTCTTACCTCCAATTAATTACAAAAGAGCCAGAAGTAGAGCTGTGCCTCAAGTGGTAGTGCACCAGCCTTGAGTGGAAAAAGCTAAGGGACAGCACCCAAGCCCTGAGTTCAAGCCCCATTACTAGCACACACAAGCAGAAGGATAAAAATACAATGTAGTCTAAGCTAGGCTTGAAATCCTAACTACTCAGGAGACTGGGATCTCAGGATTGCAGTTCAAAGCCAACCCGGGAAGGAGAAGTCCTGAGACTATTATCTCCAGCTAACCACCAAAAAGCCAGAAATGGAGCTGTGGCTCAAGTGTTACCCTTGAGCTATAAAGCGCAGGGGCAGCACCTAAGCCCTGAGTTCCAGCCTCAGGACAGGAAACCAAAAAAACAAAAGCAAAACAAAAACCCGGAAACCTGCAGCTTCATTCCCATGCGCATCCAGACACGAGTATAAAAAGCCATGGAGTTTGTGCCACATTTGGCCACACACATGCTGACATCCGACGGAAGGATGGCATTGGTACCTCCCACCGCGGGTGTCATTCCTGCTTGCCCACAGCTCTTTGGACAGTAGCGCTAAGAGAGGTAAATGAGAAAAGAGCTGTTTGATTTCCAAGGCAGTTGAGGTAAGCTGGTTATTAATTCATTTGAAGCAGTGTTCTCAGTGGAAGATTCTTGTCTAGAGCTGCCATGCAAAGGCCATCTTTGAATAATTTATTTTTTAAAAACCTTCGCAAGTCGGGCGTGGTCGCACACAACCTGTAATAGCAGCATGGCTGCAGGAGTGGCGGAAGGAGGGGGACCCTGAGCTCAAGGCCGGGCCCGGCTGTGTTGTGACTTCCAGGCCAGGTGGTACTACCTAGTGATTCCTGGATGAGTTTTGATATAAATGACTCACTTATGCACTCCCAGCTCCTCAGAAGGCTGAGACCTGGAGGACTGAGGTTCGAAGACAGCCCAGACAGAAAAGTCCAGGAGATTCGATCTCCAAAATAACCAGAAAAGGCAGGACTGGAGGTGTGGTTCAAGTGGTAGATGACCCGTTGAACAGCAAGCAGAACAACCGTAAGCCCTTGAGTTTAAATCCTAGTGCCAGAAAGGAAAAAAGAAGAGTTCAGGTAGATAGATAAATAGAATACTACTTATATTTGGGTGCTCAATGACTTTTAAATAGTACAAAACTGAGCCCATCTAATTGCTCCCTAAGAATACATGAGAGGGCTGGGAATATGGCCTAGTGGCAAGAGTGCTCGCCTCGTATACATGAAGCCCTGGGTTCAATTCCCCAGCACCACAGAAAATAGCCAGAAGTGGCGCTGTGGCTCAAGTGGCAGAGTGCTAGCCTTGAGCAAAAAGAAGCCAGGGACAGTGCTCAGGCCCTGAGTTCAAGGCCCAGGACTGGCAAAAAAAAAAAAAACATGAGAAGGCAGAAAGAAGAAAATCTTCATCATGTGTATTTTTCCATTAAAGCGGTTTTAAAATGCTGATTCTGGGGGAGGGGCTAGTACTGGGGATTATACTGAAGGCCTCTACCAATCCAGTCTTTGTCAGCCCCTTTTTGCAAATGGTTATTTTTAAGATAGGGTCTCATTTTGTGCCAGAGCTGGCTTGGATTTTTATTTATTTATTTTTGCCAGTCCTGGGGCTTGAACTTGGGGCCTGGGCACTGTCCCTGAGCCTCTGTGCTCAAGGCTAGCACCCCACCACTTGAACCACAGTGCCACCTCTGGCTTTTTCTGTTTATGTGGTGCTGAGGAATTGAACCCAGGGCCTTGTGCATGCTAGGCAAGCACTCTACCACTAAGCCACATGCCCAGCCCTGGCTTGGATTTTGATCCTCCAACTTGGCCTCAATTGCTATCCCCTAGTGCTTGAGCCAGGGCCTGTGGGATGAAGTGCTGAATATTCATTAGCTTCACCCCCTGGGCTCCTGGGAGCTGGGAAGGAATAAGAGGAGCACTGAGGGAACCAGGGGAGCACTCAGACTCGCTCCTCCAAGCACACCGGGAAATGCTTCCCGCTGCCCCGAAGGTGGTAAGATGGCCAGCAAGGGTTCCAACAGCGAAGCGTTCAGTATTTCTAGGAACGTTTTCACAAATGCTCCGAGCACCATCTAGAAATTACACACACTACTTTGAAGAGGTCTCTTTCAACCAAGACATTAATATCTCATTGTGTTTCAGTGCTCTTTCGTTGAATATAAAGATTTTAAGCTGATCTATCGGCAGTATGCAGCGCTCTTCATTGTGGTTGGAGTGAATGACACTGAGGTAAGGTTATAGAAGAGCCTTTGGAAAATACAAGCGAATTAGCCACCAGTCTGCTTTTTCCCCCTTAGTTGACATTTTCTTCTTACTATCTCCCTAGAAGTTATTGTGTCTCTTTTGAAGGATCTTGGCTTTTTTTTTAAAGCTCCTACACAGCTTTTTGGGAGGAAAAAACCTATGATACTTCTTAGATTTGATAGACAGCTTATCAGTTGAAGGAGAATAAAATCACAGATTGTGTTTGTGATTCTGTTTTGTTTTATTTTGTTTTGTACCTATGCCGGTCTTGAACCCTGGACCTGGACACTGTTCCTGAGCTTTTGTGCTCATGGCTAGTGCACTTCCATTTGAGCCACATCCCCATATGTGGTGTTTGGTGGTTCATTGGAGGTAATTGTCTCACAGACTCTCCTGCCTGGGCTGGCTTTGAACCATGATGATCTTCAGATCTCAGCCTCCTGAGTAGCTAGGATTATAGGCACGAGCCATTGTCCAGGTATGTGTGTGTGTGTGTGCTATTGGGAGTTTGAACTCAGGCCTGTGCGTGCTAGGCAGCTGCTCTAGCACTTCCGTGTCCACAGCTAATAAGCATTTTATAAAATGCGTGGATAGGGGCTGGGGATATGGCCTAGTGGCAAGAGTGCTTGGCTTGTATACATGAGGCCCTGGGTTCAATTCCCCAGCACCACATATACAGAAAATGGCCAGAAGTGGCGCTGTGACTCAAGTGGCAGAGTGCTAGCCTTGAGCAAAGAGAAGCCAGAGACAGTGCTCAGGCCCTGAGTGCAAGGCCCAGGACTGGCAAAAATTAATTAATTAATTAATTAAATAAATAAAATGCGTGGATATTGGCCTGTTGTACTTGCCAGGGAGGGGTCCCTCGCTCACACTGCCTCTCGTTACATTACATGCACTAAAACCTGCACCCTTACTGGGCATTCCTGCTATGCTTAATTCTACCCTTCTTATTTTGTTTCAGAATGAGATGGCTATTTACGAATTCATCCACAATTTTGTAGAAGTTTTAGATGAATATTTCAGCCGAGTGGTAAGTCTAATGTTTAAAAACTACTTTCCAGGCTGGGAATGTGGCTTAGTGGTAGAGCGCTTGCCTGGCATGCATGAGGCTCTGGGTTCGATTCCTCAGCACCACATACACAGAAAAAGCCAGAAGTGGCGCTGTAGTGCTAGCCTTGAGCAGAGAGGCTCAGAGACAGTGCCCAGGCCCTGTATTCAAACCCCAGGACTGGCAAAACCCAAAAAACCAAAAAACTATTTCCCTCAACACAGTGTTTGGGCTTGTTTGTTTGTTTTTTAAGAAATTCGGTTCCTTTGGGTTAACCTAGAGCTTTAAAAGTTGATATCCATGTAATGGCAATTTTTTCTCTTACTCATCTGTATGCATTGGCTCTTTCGGAAGAATCAGCTCATAAAATCAGTTAGGAAGTTTCGCAGTCTAAGTTGCTCTCACCCTGTTTTCTTCCCACTGATCTCATTCCTCAGGCATCAGGATCCTTTGCACTTTGAGAACCATTCCGTCCTTTCATAGGAACTCTTGCTTTTCCTCTTCTCCTTTCAGTACTAGAGACTGGACTCAAGGCCTGTATAAGTTAGGCGAAGCAGGGTACCACTTGAGGCACACCCCTACCCCTTTGGGTTTGTATTTTGTTTCAGAGATAAGCTCTCTCTGCTAACTTTATCTTTGCTGGCTTACCGTTCAAGTTCTCCTGACCTCCCAAGTAGCTGGGCTTGTAGGTATACACAGTCACACCTGCCAAACTTTTGCTTTGAGGGTCAAAAATCAACTCCCCTTTAAGAATATGTGTATTCAACCACTTTCTGTGTGTCTCTCTCTGTGTCTGTCTCTCTGTGTCTGTGTCTCTGTCTCTGTCTGTCTGTCTGTCTCTCTCTCTCTCTCTCTCTCTCTCTCTCTCTCTCTCTGGCAGTCCTGAGACTTGAACTCAGGGCCTGAGCACTGTCCCTGGTTTCTTTTTGCTCAAGGCTAGCACTCTACCAGTTGAGTCACAGCGCCACTTCTGGCTTTTTCTGTATATGTGGTGCTGAGGAATCAAACCCAGGGCTTCATGCAGACTAGACAAGCACTCTACTGCTAGGCCTCATTCCCAGTTCCCCTCCACCATTCTCTTTTTATTTCAGTAGCTGTATTGAAATATGAATTGCATGCCATATAATTCACCCATTTAAAGTATATAGTTAGGCTTTACGATTTCCATGGTCATGAAACCATCAGGCCATTTAACTTAAGGGAGCTGTATCACTTGACAAACTCTGAACGTTTTCCAGGTAGTCCTGTCTACTTACTCCAGGCGCTAGACAAGCACTCACTTACTCCCCAGGTCTACAGCTTGGCCTGATCTACACTTTGGAGAATAGAGGATTGTGTAATATATGGTGCAGCTTTCTTTTGCTTCCCAGCTTCTTAATATTGTGCCCCAAAAGTTTTCAGATTTACTCCCGTTTTCTTCTTAGAATTGATTGGTTTAGCTGTTGTGTCTGAGTCTGTGGTCCATGTCGGGTCATTTTTGTATATGTCCTGCGTTATGAATCCTAACGTCCTTCTTTCTGTTTCTTCTCTTCCTTTCTTTATAGTAGTGCCGCAGTTTGAACCCAGGACCTTGCACTTGCTCTCTACCTCTACGCTGTACGTCTAGCCGCACTACTTGTTTTATGCTGGCTATTTTCATATTGGGTCTCAAACTTTTCTGAGCAGATTGGCTTCAAACCTTCACCCTTCCACTCGCAGTCTTCCGACTAGCTAGGATCACGTCGTTCTTTTTTTGCATGTAGATGTCCAGGTGTCCGAACAAACTTTGTTGAGGATTTTACTGTGTGCGGTGAATGACCGTGGCACCGTTGTTGAGAGGGAGCTCAGGGCCCTGCCGTTGATCCGCAGGGTTAGCCTTCTGTTAGTGCTATATTCTCTTGGGTACTGTAGCTTTGGAGTGAGTTGAAAACCCAAACGTCTTTTTAAAAAGCATCCGTGCAGACCGTTTGCTTTGCTACCATATGCTTTTCTGAGCTTTGGTTAGACATTTCTGCGACACAAGCTTATTGGTTTTCAAAGTTCTGTTTAGCTCATTGTGCATATATATGAAGGATTAGGAAGAACAGTTGGGAAGTTGCTTTTTCCCAAGGCAGATATGGGTTTTGCTCCACAACTCGAAACATTGAGTTAACAAAAAACTGAGAAACCAAATAGTTGTGTTTGAGGTCATGTCTTCTTCCCACTGCTAAAGCAGACATGAATTGGGGCAAACTCTCCCTGGGGCCATCAACGAATCTCTTTGGGGTCACAGTGCTTTCGTTCTCAAAGCCTTATTCCTAGACCAGAATCTGAAGGTGGGCTTGTTAGGAATCCTGGGTAGGCGTGATGGTACACACTTGAAATCCCTGCGGGGCGGACGGAACTTTGGGAAGGATGTGGGTCGAGACCAGCCCAGGCAAAGAAACACTTAGTGAATTCCCACCTCAGAAGCAGGCTATAGAAGCCAGACACCTGGGGCTTATGTCTGTAATCCTAGCTACTCAGAGGCTTAGATTTAAGGATCCAAGTTCAAAGCCAGCCCAGGCAGGAAGGTCCAATGAGACTCTTATCCCCAATTAACCACTCTCCTCCCCCCCCCCCCCACCAATAACCCAACAAAGTAGAACTGTGGCTCAAGTGTTAAAATGTTAGCCTTGGGGCTGGGGATATGGCCTAGTGGCAAGAGTGCCTGCCTCATATACATGAGGCCCTGGGTTCGATTCCCCAGCACCACATATACAGAAAATGGCCTGAAGTGGCGCTATGGCTCAAGTGGCAGAGTGCTAGCCTTGAGCAAAAAGAAGCCAGGGACAGTGCTCAGGCCCTGAGTCCAAGGCTCAGGACTGGCAAAAAAAAAAAAAATGTTAGCCTTGAGCAAAAAACATCAGGGACAGTGCCCAGGCCGTGTATTCAAGCCCCAGGACTAGCACAAAAAAGAAACAAAACAAAACAAAACAATCCAGGCTCTGCGTGCTTGTGCTAGCACATTGGGAGGTGGGAGGAGAATGGCAAAAGCAGTCAGCAAAAAGGGCTGGGAATGGCTCTGAGTTCAAACTCCAGTAGCTCAGAGGAGAGAGAAGGAGGGAGGGAGGGCGGGGAGGGAGGGAGGAAATAAATCAGTCATCCTGGGTCACTCCCCCAAACCACTGAACCCACAAATCTGGACTGGAGCCCATCAGTCCGCGTTCACAGGCCTGTCAGGTGACTCTGACACATGCCTGAGTTGGAAAACCATCCGTTTAGTGCATGAGGCTGGCCACCGGAAATTTCCTCACTCCCCAGCTGGTGTCCTGCCACGTGACAGGCACTGATGTCCACCAAGGCTCCAAGAGGTCAAGTGGTCAGGCCCTGCCAGAGCCTGACCTTGACGGGACGGAGGACACAGAGACGCGCTGGGGATCTGTGTCTGTTGATGGCGAAGAGGCGGCCACGCAGCCCGGCCCTGTCCACAGCGGCTTTCCTCAGTGGGAGGAAAACTGTGGCCTGTGCTACCCGCGTGCAGACCCCAGCCTGTGTGGCTCCGGAGCGTTGACAGGTAGTGAGTAGAAGTAATGAAGGCAAATTGATTTCATTATAACGGATTTACATTTAAATCACCACACTGAACAGCTCCGCTGCTCTCGGGTCTCTGACCTGGTGGCCACGTCTGTAAGCGTGTTGAGACAGGCTGCCACCCGTAACCGAGTTACAGTGACACCCACCAAGACGATACTTTCCCCAAATAGCCATGGCTTAACCCTGGCTCTCAACACCATTTTAACCTATGGTTAACCTGGTTTTAAATACGATGTAGACCTGTTCTAAACATGATTCCGAGCGCTATCATTGTTAAGGGTTTTTTTTTAATTATTCCATAACTAAAAATAAATCGCACACTGCTGAATTAGACACGGCATTTTAGGGAGCGGGTGAGCGGGCAGGTGACCCACAGAGGGAAGGGCTGGAGTGTAGCTTGAACCCGGAGCCTGCGCGGCTTCAGGAGTGCCCGAGGTGACCCGGCCCGTGCGCTCAGCGCAGAGGAGGGGTGCCGCGGGGGGCCCCGAGTCTCAGGTGGATTTGTAGTTGGTGAGTTTTGAACCCTCTTTCGGAGCTGCGCAGGGTTCTTCTCTCCGCGTTTCCAGTCTTGAAGCTGAGTCTCATGCCGTCTGGGCTGACAAGTTTCTTTTTTTTTGCCAGTCCTGGGCTTGGACTCAGGGCCTGAGCACTGTCCCGGGCTTCTTCCCGCTCAAGGCTAGCACTCTGCCACTTGAGCCACAGCGCCACTTCTGGCCATTTTCTGTATATGTGCTGCTGGGGAATCGAACCCAGGGCTTCATGTATAGGAGGCAAGCGCTCTTGCCACTAGGCCACATCCCCAGCCCCTGAGAAGTTTCTTAGCATTACATTTTCAACGACACGAGGAAAACAGTTGTCTTTGGGAGGCCGCGCGCGGGGGGTCGTGTGCGGGGGGGGGGGGGGGGCGCGTGCGCGTGCGGGGGGGGGGGGCCGCGTGTGGGAGGCCGTGTGCGGGAGGCCGGCCGGCCAGAACACAGAGACCAGGCCTTCCCGCGTGGGCTCGGTCCTCTCTTCGTTTCCTTGCTCTGGGGCATTTTCATGACATGTAATGACATGGTGAGAAGTCTGGACGTGTTCAGTACAGATGCTTTTTCCCAAATATTTTAAACTGTAGTTGGTTAATTCATAGGTAAGGCTGCAGAGGCTGGCGGCATACCATTTTATTGCTTTTTTTTTTTGGTAGGTCATGGGGCTTGAACTCAGGCTGGGTGCTGTCCCTGAGTTCTTTATGCTCAAGACTAGGGCTCTACCATTGAGCCACAGCACCACTTCCGGTTTCCGGGTGGTTACTTGGAGATAAGAGTCGCATAGACTTTCCTGCCCGGGCTGGCTTTGAACTGGGATCCTCAGATCGCAACCTCCTGAGTAGCTAGGATTACAGGCGTGAGCCATCGTGCCTGTCTCTTGCTGTTTTTACTGTTCTATCAGTACTTTTACATGTTTACTTGATCATGTGTCGATGAGCTGTTGTTTACTTCAGTCCCCCCTGGGTCGATACTTAGGCGATTACTAGTATTGTGCTACTAGAAACAGCTTCATGCTGAACATCCTGTCCCTTGTGCCTTTGCCCAATTCCACAGGGGACACGTTGTGAGGAAAACGAAAGGATTCGAAGGGTGCAACGAGTGGGCAGTGCTACTGCTGCCTGGTCACATGACTTCTGGCTGTGAAAGTGAGCTTGTGAGCTTGTGTCCTGTCTGGCCTCTAGCGTCCTCTAAGGGGCAGGGCTTTGTGTTCTTTGCTCACTCACGGTCCCGGTTCGGGGCTGCCCAGGCTGGGGCCGCGGCCGCTGGCTGTGTCCCTCCGGTCTGCGTCTCCTTCTCATCCGGGCATTCTCTTTCTCTTTCCAGAGTGAACTCGATGTATCCTTTGTCTGGCGCTTTCCACAGCCCGTGGCAAAGCACTCTTAGTTTAATCAGGTAAGTGCCCCGGGCAGGAAGACCATCTAGCGGAGGCGGGAGGCCATTTGTCCTCCTTGGACCAGGCGGCCCGGCCTTACAAAGCCCTTCTCTCCAGAGAGACCAGGGCCACAGTAGTAGGTAATAGTAACTGTACACGTCTGTTTAACTTCTTTTAAGTATATGAGATAGGCTTATTCAACACTTACAAACCCAGCCCGAGGAGCTGTGGTCTTCCCAAAGAGACTCGGCTTTCAGGGCTCCAGGTATAGACCTCCAGACTCCCCCTCGGGGTCAGAGGCCCACAGTGTGGGTGAGCAGGACAGGTACAAAGAAGCTGCCCCGTGTTCCCAACAAGGAACGCTCTCTCTTTCGTTTCTTGGTGTGTGTAGTGGCTCACACGTGTAGCCTAGCTACTCAAGAGGCTGAGTTCTGGAGGACCTCCTTGTGAAGCCCACCCAGGACTCTATCTCCAGTGAACCAGCGAAAGCCGGGCTGCACGTGTGTTTCATGGGGTACAGTTCAAGCCATGACCAAGGAGGCCAATCAAGTGCCAGGCCCTGAATTCAAGGCTTAGCCAAAAAAAAAAAAAAAAGAAAAAAGCCCAAGGGGGAGGAGGGAGAGAGCTAGCTCAAGGATAGCGCGCTTCCCCGGCATCTAGTACCATTAGAAAGTAAAATGCCCAAGGACGCAAGCATAATTTGGTGAGAACACTGCAGACCTACATGTTTTGGCAGGCGTCCACTAGACGCTGTCAGCTATAGACAGGAGGCATTTTGATTCGCTCCAGAAATCTGCCTACCACTAGACAGAGATGAAGATGTCTTTGAGAATGTATCAGAATGTGTGCACGTTCATGAGTGTGTGTGTGTGTGTGTGCACTCTAGCGCATGCGCGTGCATGCACACTGGTCCTGGGGCTTGAACTCAGGGCCTAGGCACTGCCTTTGAGCTCTTGTGCTCAAGACAGGTGCTTTACCACTGGAGCCACAGCCTCAGTTCTGGTTTTGTGGTGGTTAATTGGAGATAAGGAATGTCATGGGCTTGGACTTTCCTGCCCAGGCTAGCTTCATTCCTGCCCAGGCTAGCTTCAAATCTCAGTCCTCAGATCTCAGTCTCCTGAGTAGTAAGGATTACAGCCATGAGCCACCAGCGCCCTTCCAGACTTGAACGTAGAGCAGTAACATTAGAGAAAATATTTCTTGATTTTCATTCATTAATTTTCATTATATACGTATATACTTAGCATATAACATGTGTTTGTGTGTATACATAGACACATTTTTGTATGTGTCTAAATTAGACATCTATGCCAAGAACCAGTATATTTACATCAACATACTGTTCTGGAAAAATGGCCTGTTATTGATAGGAAATTGCCATCCTGTTGATAAAATTCGCTTGCAGGCTGTAGTTGGAAGCCTAAGTTACCTGGGGAGAAGAAGCGCCCTCTAGTGGTGCACAGCAGGCACCTAGGATCCCTTTGAAAGCCACGAGCTGGGTGGCTCAGGCTGTACATTTATCTACTCAGGAGAGTGACCCGTTCAAAGCCAGCCCAGGCAGAAAACTGCAAGACTCTATGTCCAACTAACCGGCCAAAAAAAAACGCAGGAGTGGAGATGTGGCGTAAGTAGTAGAGTGCCAGCTGTGAGTGACAAAGTGCGTGCGAGCTCTCTGCAGACAGCATGCTCGCAGAAGTGTTCGCGAACACCCACAGAACAAAGGAGCATGAGAATACTAGCCGATGTCCTCGTTCCGCATGTAACGTTCCGTCTAAGCCATTCAAAGTTGTCTCACAGATGGGGCTGGGAACATGGCCTAGTGGCAGAGGGCTAGCATGCAGGAAGCCCTGGGTTCGATTCCTCAGCACCACAGACACAGAAAAACCTGGAAGTGGCGCTGCAGCTCAAGTGGCAGAGTGCTAGCCTTGAATAAAAAGCAGCCAGGGACAGTGCTCAGGCCCTGGGTTCAAGGCCCAGGACTGGCAAAAAGAAAAAGATCTCGCAGACTCTGGGCGTGGCTGGGATCACGGGCGTGGGCCGCCTGGGCCTGGCGTCTAGGGCGTTCCCGAGAAGTCACCCGCGCGCCCTGCGAGCCGGGGTTGCCGCCGTCGGGGAGACGCTCCGCGGGCCGAGCCGCGGCCGGAAGCCCAGCACGGAGCACGTCCCCGCCGCGGCAAGCTCCACGGCCTTCCTGTGACCCCCGTGGTCAGACCCCAGGCTGAGGCCCCGGCGCCGCGCCCGCGCCCCAGCTCAGCCCTTCCTCGCGTCTCCCAGAAGCCCCTGCCTGCCGGGCACACGTTTCCTGCACGGGGCTTCTGCTCGCAGCCCCCAGGCCTGCGGGCTTGAGCGTGAGACGGGAGGAGCGCCGCCTCCATCCTCCCCAGCGCGGCCGCGTGACGGGGCCGCGCACATGGGGGTGGAAGACCACGACCTAAGCCCAGAGAGCAGGGCAGAAACCGGCCACCAGCGGGGGCTGAGCGCATGGGTGGCCCGGGCCCTCCCGGCCCCTCCCTGCCCCCGGGGGCGGGGGGACTGAGCACACCAGTGGCCTTGTCCCTCCCGGCCCCTCCCTGCCCCCGGGGCGGGGGGACTGAGCACACCAGTGGCCTTGTCCCTCCCGGCCCGGGAAGGTGGAGCGTTCAAGGCCAGCGTAGGCTACATAAACGAAATCCTGTCTCAAAGCTGAAAGGGCTGGGCATGGTGACTCACGGCTCTAGTCCCGGCCACCTGGGAGCTGATAGGAGCCAGGGAAAGCAACAGCCCAGCGCGGAGAGAATGGCTCCAGTTAGCTCGGAGAGGAAAAGGGAAGGTTGCACAACAATGGCCGGCCACTGGACAAGACTGCGCCAGGGTGGGCTGGACGTTACCAGCAGCAGTCACCCCGAGGCTCACCAGCTGCGCGCTGGCGGCCACGCCCGTACCCCGCTGTTGGGGAGCCTGGCAGCTGAGGATGAAAGGCTGCGAGGCTCTTCCGCCATCAGACGCCACAGCCAGACGCAGAGCTGTGGCCCAGGGCGGAGCGCCGGCCTCGAGCGGAGGAGCCCGGGGCAGCGCCGGCCTCGAGCGGAAGAGCCCGGGGCAGTGCCCGGCTCCGAGCGGAAGAGCCCGGGGCAGTGCCCGGCTCCGAGCGGAAGAGCCCGGGGCAGTGCCCGGCCTCGAGCGGAAGAGCCCGGGGCAGTGCCCGGCCTCGAGCGGAAGAGCCCGGGGCAGTGCCCGGCCTCGAGCGGAAGAGCCCGGGGCAGCGCCAGCCTCGAGCGGAAGAGCCTGGGGCAGTGCCCGGCCTCGAGCGGAGGAGCCCGGGGGCAGTGCCCGGCTCCGAGCGGAAGAGCCCGGGGCAGTGCCCGGCTCCGAGCGGAAGAGCCCGGGGCAGTGCCCGGCCTCGAGCGGAAGAGCCCGGGGCAGTGCCCGGCCTCGAGCGGAAGAGCCCGGGGGCAGTGCCCGGCCTCGAGCGGAAGAGCCCGGGGGCAGTGCCCGGCGTCGAGCGGAAGAGCCCGGGGCAGTGCCCGGCCTCGAGCGGAAGAGCCCGGGGCAGTGCCCGGCCTCGAGCGGAAGAGCCCGGGGCAGTGCCCGGCCTCGAGCGGAAGAGCCCGGGGGCAGTGCCCGGCGTCGAGCGGAAGAGCCGGGGGCAGTGCCCGGCCTCGAGCGGAAGAGCCCGGGGGCAGTGCCCGGCCTCGAGCGGAGGAGCCTGGGGCAGTGCCCGGCCTCGAGCGGAAGAGCCCGGGGCAGTGCCCGGCCTCGAGCGGAAGAGCCCGGGGCAGTGCCCGGCGTCGAGCGGAAGAGCCGGGGGCAGTGCCCGGCCTCGAGCGGAAGAGCCCGGGGGCAGCGCCAGCCTCGAGCGGAAGAGCCCGGGGCAGCGCCGGCCTCGAGCGGAAGAGCCCGGGGCAGTGCCCGGCCTCGAGCGGAAGAGCCCGGGGCAGTGCCCGGCCTCGAGCGGAAGAGCCCGGGGCAGTGCCCGGCTCCGAGCGGAAGAGCCCGGGGCAGTGCCCGGCCTCGAGCGGAAGAGCCCGGGGCAGTGCCCGGCCTCGAGCGGAAGAGCCCGGGGCAGTGCCCGGCTCCGAGCGGAAGAGCCCGGGGCAGTGCCCGGCTCCGAGCGGAAGAGCCCGGGGCAGTGCCCGGCTCCGAGCGGAAGCCCCAGGACACGCGTGCTTGGAGCGGGGCCCTTGGGAGTGGGGAGACCCCTACGCAGTGAGCGGGGTCTCTCCCGCGCCCCGCCGTGCAGCTGCGCAGGACAAGGCTCGTGACAGCCGCGGAACGTGAGGCCGCTCAGTGCAGACGCTCGGCTGTGCTTCGTGAGTGACGTCTCTGCAGAAATAAGCAAGTAGAGGAGGTTGAAGACGCTCCTGTCCTGTTCTGAGGGTGAGGTCTCCAGGCTGCGAGGCTCCGTCTCCGCTCAGGTGGAAGCAGCCCGCCGGGTCTCTCGAGTGTTGAGCCTGGAGCACAAAACGCAATGCCCGCCACGCCTGAAGCAGCTTGAGACTCCGTGGGCTGGGAATGGGCCTAGTGGGGGGGCGCTGGCCTAGCACGCGTGAAGCCCTGGCTTCCATCCACAGCACCGCACGACCAGAACAAGCCAGAAGGGGCGCTGTGGCTCAAATGGCAGAGCACTGGCCTTGAGTAAAAGCAGCTCAGGGACAGTGCTCAGGCCCCGAGTTCAAGCCCCAGGGCTGTGAAAACATTTTTTTACTAATCATAGCCGGGCTGCAGTGGCTCACGCCTGTAATCCTAACTCCTTCAGGAGGCTGAGGTCTAAGGATCAAGGTTTGAAGCCAGCCTGGACAGGAAAGACGCATCTCAACTACCAAAAGAGCCACAAATGGATCAGTGACGCAAGCGGTAGAGCGTTAGCCTTGAACAGAGGCTCAGGGACAGTGAGTGCCCAGGCCCCGAGTTCAAGCCCCAGGGCCGGCCTGTCAGTCTCTAGTGAACTGTTTGTAAAGTCCTGCCGCACGCATTGTGCTTGTCGAGTCTGGCGGGTGACAGGAGAGGTCCCGACAAGCTGTGCCGGCGTGAGGACCGTGCTGAGGCGAGCGTGGGGAAGGGCCTGCGAGCGTCCTGTGAGTCCTGATGCTTCCCCAGGCGGAGCTCACCAGCCTTCCCAGGCGGCTTTGCTTCTTCTTTCCGTGGAAATTCCAAGCTGGGCTACGGGGGTGGGAGGGAGAGAGCCTGAGAGCCGGGGTCTTGGGAAGGCAGACTCGGAGTGAGGGCAAGGAGGCCGGGCCGCCCCCCCCCCCCCCCCGTGCGAGCTCTGCCCTGCACGGCGTTAGTGACAGAGCCTCCGAAGCCATCAGACCCCGGGGGAGCCGGTCCTGCCCCCAAAAGTTCTGCCTTGCCAGCCTTTCTGAATCTTCCTGTGTTCTCTGTGCCTGCCCTGCGCTCCCGCTCACTGCCCTCCCACCAAGCCCCTTCCCCTTGGTACTTTTATTCCAGGCCTCCGGCTTCTGTGTTGGTCAACAACAAGTATGGTGGGGTATGCCTGTAATCCCTACTAAAGCCTGAGCAGTCAGTGAGACCTTAGCTGAAGGAAAGTGGAGTCATGGCTCAAAAGGTTGACACTTGCTTAGTAGGCAAAGGTTCAACCCTCAATTTTGCAAAATTCTAATTAAAATGATAATGATAATATAGTGGCAGCAAGTTGTGAGTAACGAAAGGGTTCAGATGGGCTCATCTGACCCAGTGCTTAATTGTACATAAGCACATATGAATTTGTGTGTGTGTGTGTGGTCGTGGGGATTGAACTCTGGTCCTGGGCACGCTAGTGCTCTACCCCGAGCCACAGCACCACTTCTGGTTTTCTGGAGTCTCACGGACTTTCCTGCCCTAGCTGGCTTTGAACACAGTCCTCAGATCTCAGCCTCCTGAGCAGCTGGGATTATAGGCAAGAGCCAGCTGTGCCTGGCTTAGCACATAGGAATTTTAAGGGCCCTATAAAATTAGGAGTCAGTGGCTTGTTCTCAGCAGGTGAATGGGTCCTGAAAAACATCCTCTGAACAGATAGGTTTTGCCAGGTGCTGGTGGCTCACACCCATAATCCGAGCTCCTCAGGAAGCTGAGATCTGAAGATCATGGTTCAAAACCAGCCAGGGCAGGAAAGTCCATGAGACTCTCTTAACTCCAATGAACTACTACAAAAAAGCCAAAAGTGGCACTGGCTCAAGTGGTAGAGAGCTGGCCCTGAGCACAATAGGGGCAAGCACCAAGGCTCTGAGTTCAAGCCCCCGAAAAAAAAAGATACATTTGCTGGGGCACTGGTGGCTCACACCTGAACCCTAGCTACTCAGGAGGCTGAGGTCTGTGGATCGAGGTTCAAAGCCAGCCCGGGAAGGAAAGTCCTTGACTCTTATCTCCAGTTAACTACCAAAACAGAAGTAGAGCTGTGGCTCAAGTGGTAGAGCAGTAGCCTTGAGCAAAAGAAGCTTCGAGACAGAACCCAGGCTCTGAGTTCAAGCCCCAGGACTGCCAAAAACAAAACCATTTTTCAGTGGCATGACGGAATGCATGGGAAGTCTCTC
The DNA here is from genome assembly GCF_023159225.1 of Perognathus longimembris pacificus. Classification (NCBI taxonomy): domain Eukaryota; kingdom Metazoa; phylum Chordata; class Mammalia; order Rodentia; family Heteromyidae; genus Perognathus; species Perognathus longimembris. Next base: position 6,707,535 of record NC_063174.1, read on the forward strand.
CTGTGCTGGCAGGACAGTCCCCTTATACAGCAGGGTTCCATTTTTTGGTGGGAAGTGTGAACACTGTCCTACTCCTTGGGAGGTTGTTCATAGTTCGTGGGTCAGCCTCATTGGACTGAAGGAAACGCACGCTTTGCGAGTGTTCACCGCAGTCAGGTTCAGTGCAGCCCTAAGCTCGGTCTTCCGTACACATTGCCGGCTGACTGCATGACTAGGCCCACAGCCCAGTTCTTCCTTGCTTCCCCCGATCCCAAATGTCAGGGCTCAGATGTGCTGTCTGTTTACTGCCACTGGTCTTTGCAGATGGGCTATTTTGTTGGTCCCCGCTGGCCTGGAATATGGCCCCGTGTGATGTGGACAACAGCTGGATTCTTAAAGGAGTCGGAGTCATGAGTCCGGGGGAAGCCGGTTCTCAGGCCTTTGCTTGTCACCGATGTGGTCTGTGGTTTCCCTGGGTAGTGCCAGAAGCTGCCGGGCACCAGTAGCCAGGCGGTCACGCGCCCACAGCAGGATGACCTCACTGTGTAGCTCATGATTTGGGATGCTGGGAAAGTCAACTTGCTGGAAGATCTTGTCCCTGCAGTTTGGGGGTATCAGTGGTGGATTCAGCAATAAATTTGAACTGTCAAAACAACTGGGCAGGGGCTGGGAGTGGGGCTTAGCGGTAGAGTGCTCGCCTTGCATACATGAAGCCCTGGGTTCCATTCCTCAGCTCCACATACACCGAAAGTGCCAGAAGTGGCGCTGTGGCTCAAGTGGTAGAGTGCTAGCCTTAAGCAAAAGAAGCTCAGGGACAGAGCTCAGGCCCCGAGTTCAAGCCCCAGGACTGACCAAAAAAAAAAAAACCCCCACCAAAAAACAAGTGGGCATTTGCAAGGGGTCACCTGAATTGCGCATCCAAGAGGGAGCCTTCCACACCGCAGCTTGAGCCTGGGATTAGTCCAAGAGATTAAACTTACATTTCCTTCTATCTAAAAGAAATCATCTTGGAGATGAAATTTTCAGAGGCATCAAGGCTTTCATTGCCCTCTGTGAATAAATAGGAGGGGCTGCCCCCGTGCCCCCCACGGGCCGCCTTCCTGCCCACCTCCCCCGCTTGGCCTCATCTTGTACGTCGTGGCTCCTGTGTGTGCTAAGCAGAGCTGAGTGAGAGGCCTGCAACGCACTGCAGTCCCAGCGTGACCCCAGGATAACGCAATCAGCTCCGTGACCGGAAGACATTGAGGTGCTTCAAAGGACAGCCTTTCACCCCCCTTTTCTGGGTCCTGTCTGCTCCTCAAAGTTTATTCTGCTAAATAATTCCTTGCAGAGCTTAATGTGACGGTAACACAGTCTAGTTTTTTGTTTTGTTTTTGTGGGGGTTTTTTGGTCAGTCCTGGGCCTTGGACTCAGGGCCTGAGCACTGTCCCTGGCTTCTTCCCGCTCAAGGCTAGCACTCTGCCACTTGAGCCACAGCGCCGCTTCTGGCCGTTTTCTGTATATGTGGTGCTGGGAATCGAACCCAGGGCCTCATGTATACGAGGCAAGCTCTCTTGCCACTAGGCCATATTCCCAGCCCCCAAGCAGCTTTCATTTCTATGCCTGCTTATCCTCAGCTTAACCAAAGTGAAAGTAGCGATTTATGTGTACATGAAGGTAATTATGTCTAACATGGATATGAGTTTTAATTTCAGAAATCCCCTACTGAAAACCTCCTTATGCTTAGGCCTATTTATACTGCAAAAATGCTAGGTTGCTATTAACTGAATGTTAACTTTTTACATAAATCTAAAGTTAATTTCCTTAATAGGATCCTAGATAATGTTTAATCTGGATAAAGTCCACATCATTTTGGATGAGATGGTGTTAAATGGCTGCATTGTAGAAACCAATCGGGCAAGAATTCTTGCCCCTCTACTAATCCTTGATAAGATGTCAGAAAGCTGAATGGAAGGGTGTGCCAGACTGCATTGGATTTCTAGGAAACGTGACCACCGTGGACCCCACTTCAAACAGTATACCTATTGTTTCCCACAGTTCCTAAATGGAAAACAAACAGGTTTTATATTCTCATTGCAAGCGTATTTTGCCCTCACCTAAGTTTTGTTGCAAATCTAAGGCATCTTTTTGGTCACTGCTTCTTTTTGTAAATTAAATGCAGGAATAACATGATAGTGATGGGAAGAATGTATGGCAGTTATCAGACAAAAAAATTTAAGTTTACTAAAATATACACGGTACTTTAAGTAAGCCTGTCTTCTGAGTGCTTTTTTGTTAAGACGTCTTCGTAATTACGCGGGGCACATGTGGCTCACGCCTGTAACCCTTGCTACTCATGTGGAGAGCTGAGGAATACAGTTGAAAGCCTACTCAGAAAACTCCCGGGGACTTCTAACCACCAAAAAGCCAGCGTGGAGCTGTTGCTCAAGTGTTAGAGCACTAGCACCACACCAAATAAAAATACTTAAACAAAAATGAAATTTAGAGTGAAGGGGTGACACTATCCAAAAAGAAATGTACCCATTACCTGACTATGGAACTATAACCCGTCTGTACATCACCTTCATCATAACAAGAATATTCTTAAAAATGAAATTTTTTTTTTTTTTAAAGAAAAAGGTCGTTCTGAGACTCAGCAGTTGGGAAACACTGTGCTTGCTGGTAGGCGCTGAAACAGAAGCACCTTCAGGTAACTTCTGCTACACCAGAAGTACAGTGGCACACGCTTACAATCCCAGACTCAGGAGACTAACAATGCTGGACCAGGGCTGCATAGTGAGATCCTGTATCAAAACCAACACACACACACACTTTAGTACATCTAAAGAAACTGCAAAATTAAGCCAGTGCGCCAGATCACTTCCATACTCAGGAGCTACTCAGGAGGCTGACATGGGAGCACTGATTCAAAGCCAGCCTAGGCAAGAGAGTCTGCGAGACACTCATTTCCCGTTAACCACCAAAAAAGCTGCAGGCTGAGGTATGGCAAGCGGTAGAGTGCTTGCCTTGAGCAAAAATAGCTCAGGGACAGGGCCCTGGCTCTGACTGAGTTCAAGCCCCAGGACAGGCACACACACTAAAAAACAAAGCCAAACCTAACAACATAAAAATAAAACCTGCAAAATTAATTAGATTTTACACTACTTGTCAGTTTCTGAAAGCCTTTAGACTCAGTTTAATAGCTTAGTAATTATAATGCCATCACCATGTAATTATAATGATGTATCAAACAATGAATGTTTAAACATGAAAAGAGAGCCTTTACAATGATTATTTATGCCGCATCTTAAAGGAGGCTGAGATCTGAGGACCATGGGGTAAAGCCATCCTGGGCAGGAAGTCCTTGAGACTCCTGTTTCCAAAAAAACTACTGAAAAGCCACTGGAGCAGTGTGCAAATAGTAGAGCACTAGCCTTGAGAGACAGAGAAAAAAAAAGAAAACTCAGGGACAGTGCCCAGGCACTGACTCCAGGCCCAGGGGTGGGGGCTGGGAACGGGGGAGGTGCTAGTGGGGGTGGGAAGGGAGAGAAATTCTGCCTGGGCTTGGTCAGAACCATGATCTTCCCACCCCCGAGTAGGCGGACCTAAAGTTTGGTATGAGCTACCATTCCTGACACTCTTTTTACTTAGAATGTCTTCGAAGCAAGCCAGGCACCAGTGGCTCACACCTGCAATCCTAAACAACTCGGAAGGCTGAGACGGAGGGTCATGATCTAGCTAGTCCACGCAGCAAAGTCCATAAAACTTTCATTTTCAATTAACCAGCAAAAAGCCAGAAGTGGAACTGTGGCTCAAGTGGTAGAACCCCCAAGTTCAGGGTAAAAATGTTTTTGCCAAGTCACAATTGAAGAGCTGCCTTGGACGCCTCATCCCCCACCCCACCCCCCAAAAAAAAACTTTCTTTGTGCATTCATCATTCAGGCAACGATAGAATATACAAAACTGGCTTTGGGGAGACTTTGTATGTAAGCTGGGCATGATGATATACATCTGTAATTCCAGCTACTCAGGAGAAAGAGGAAGGCTAGCTCGGGTAAAAGTGAAGTCCTAGCATGGCTCAAGTGGTAGAGAACTTGCCTAGCAAGTGCAAGGCCCTGAGTTCAAACCTCAGGACTACCAAAAGGGAGGACATGAATATATGCACATAGGAGTAGGAGGTCAGGTGAGAGAGGAAGTGAGAATTAAGATAACACCTATGTAATGTTCCTATGACTGTTTCATCTGTAACCTTCAATCTTCCCAAAAGGGCATTTTTGTAGGGACTGACCAATCAGCATGTGCTATTCTTGCTCTCATATATGAGGATTTTTATTATTTTCTAAAAATCTATTTATGTACTTCAGTTTTTACCTATAAGGACCCAGAAAGGTAGTCATTTTGGGCTTGAAAAGCAACACGTTCTTGACTCATTCAGAAGGCAGAAGGAAGGCTTCTTACCCTTGGGAACACTCGGTATGTGTATACAGATCCACCTTTAAGTCGTCTTGGTGTGGGGAAAGCCCCAACTACACAGTACTTTGGAGGTCTTTCTGAGACACAGTAGTTGGGAAACACTGTCCTAGTTGGTAGGCACTTAATCAGAAGCATATTCAGGTAACTGCTGAAACTGGTACACCAGAAGTGTCTAGGGAGTGAATAAAATTAATTTTGGGGTCACACTAAAATAGATGAATTACATCTTGGCACAGATTTCAGTACCTTCAGAGACTAAAAAGACTTTCAAAAATAATAGGTAGATATGATAGGAAAAAATACTTAAAAACTTACAGTATGTTTGAGATACCAGATGTCTCGTAACACTTGAATCATTCAAAGTTGAACTGTGATGTGACTATTTGTACTTAGAGACTAAAAACTCTTCACTAATTCTTAGTAAACGAGTTTTTTCACTCATAAAATACTTTATCAAGATTTTATGACTCATCAAGTTACCTGCAGCAGCAACTTGCTAAGCTAGAGCTTGGCAAACCTTTTCTACAAAGGGCCAAAGCAGAAGTATATTAGACTTTGTGAGACACGGTGCTTGCTATCCACCCTACTCTGCCGCTGTAATGCGAAAGCAACCACACACAGTCTTCATGAATAAGCATGACTGTCTTCCAATAACATTTTATGGTAGCCACGTACTGGTGACTCACACCTACGATCCCAGCTACTTAGGAGGCTGAGATTGAGCATCAAGGTTTGAAGTCAGCCCAGGCAGTCAGATCCGAGACTCTTATCTCCAACCAGAAAAATGCTGGAACTGGAGGTATGGTCCAAGTGGTAAAGCACTAGCAGTGAACAAAAAAGCTGAACAAGAACGTAAGACCCTGAGTTCAAGCCCCAGTATCAGCACAAAAACAAAACAAACTTTATGATCATCGAGCAGGCACGGTATTTACAATCCCGGCCACTCAGGAGGTGGAAGCAGGAAGATCACAAGTTGCTAAGATCATATCTGAAAAACAAAACGCTAGTGGACGTTGCCTGTAAATCCCAGCTACTCTGGAGAAAGAACTCAAGAGAATCACGAACCAAAGCCATCTGGGGCAGAAAAGCTGGCAAGAACTATCTGCAAAATGTGAGGATGAAAGCATGGCTCAAAGAGGTAGAGCACCAGCTGAGCAGAAAGCCCAGTGAAAGTATGAGACGGAGTTCAAATCCCAGTACTGGGATCATCCCTTAATTAAAGACAGTGCCCAGGCCCTGAGTTCAAGCCCCACAACTGACAAGAAGAAAACAAAAACTACAAAATACCTTGATAAGGATAGAGGGATGGCTCAAGCAGTAAGTGCCTACCTAAAAACAAGTCCTGAGTTCAAGCCCAGGACCATAACAAAAGAAAACAAGAACAAAAAATCCTCATGTATATTGAAATTTAAATTTCATATAATTTTCATATATAAAAACTTTGACTTTTTTTAGTTAAAAACTTTAAAACCATACTTAGCTCATGGGCCATATAAAAATAGCTAGTAGACCATGGTTTGCCAACCATTTGCCAGGCTAACCTTCCTAAGAGTTATGAACAGACATTTTAGAGATTTAAATAATAGCAACACTACATACATAAGCTAGATTTCAATCCTAAAACCAGTTATGTATTCAGGACTTTATGAGGAAAAAGAAACCCACTAGTTTTTGGATTGAAAACACCAGTCACACATTTAAATACTGATAATAGGTTTTAAATTTTAGTCTCAGAGAACTGTGACACTGACAAAATATTAAAATGCTGCCTCAAATTACACAATTTTATGCAGCAAATATATAGTTGGCCCTCCATAGTCTTGGTTTTCCCTCTATGTAGATTCAAATTGTAAGTAATGAGATGACTTGAAGCATGGAGGAAGATATTAATAGGTTATGTGCAAGGGAAGAGATTTGAGCATCCTTCGATGCTCAAATGCTATGGGGGTAGGTGGTAGGAATGTCTCTAAGAACACCCAGGACAACACACTCAAATCACTGACTGTAATAGGAGCATCTCTTCAAATGTGACTACCGGGCAATTTCAAACCTGCTTCTAGTGCCCCAGTAAGCATCAGGCCTAGTTACATTTCTTTATGCACAGCTATGTTAACAGCAGGGGTCTGGAGAACGGAAATACAATTCCTTAATTAAGATCAGGAAAAAAATATCCTGGTGCTTTCTTTTCACACTAAAACATGAAAATCATTCTCTTTCTCTCTCTTTTGCCTGAGACCAGGGCTCAAACTTAGTATCTTACGCTTTTGCTCATTGGTTGGTGCTCTACCACCTAAAGCTATGCCTCCAACCCCATGAAAACCATTCTCGATCAGATTTCTACATTCCTGTAGACACAACAGTAAATAGCAGACGAGCTGTTTTTAAAAAAGCTTATAAGCCAGGTGCCAATGGCTCACACTTGTAATCCTAGCTACCCACGAGACTGAGATCTGACGAAGTTCAAAGCCAACTGGGGCAGAAAGGTCCGAGAGACTCTTGATCTCCACTTAACCACCAAAAATCCAGAAGTGATGCTGTAGCTCAAAATGGTAGAGTATTAGCCTTGAGCAAAAAAGCAAAAGAGCTCAGAGACAGCTGCCCAGGCGCTGACTTCAAGCTCCTCGACTGACAAGAAAAAAAAGCTGGAAGTGGAGCTGTGGCTCAAGTGGCAGTGTGCTAGTCTTGAGCAAATGAAGTTGAGTGACAGCGCCAGGTACTAAGTTCAAGCACCAAAGACAAATATGAAAATAAAAACAATAACTGGATAATTCTAATTGAAGATTTCTATACAACTAAACATGGCAGATGCATCACAGGTATGTGAATATTTATTTCTTCTAGTCCTTTAATTTTAGTATTTACTATCAAAAACATTTTTATTTCATAATATCAGAAAACTAAATTTGAGTAATTCAAAATGAAAAGTATCTTAAGCTCTGAGCCTGATGACTGCAGTGAAATAGTCACATGACACAGTTTTGTACGCTGCAAACATTTTAATGATTATTGTTGAGCATACATTTTGGAAATTTACTTCAAACTGCAACAAGTTTAAATAAATGTTTATAATATACAAAGAAAATACAACCAAACATAAAACTTGCTTCAAGTGTGCCTTGCACCTAGACCAGTGTTTCCCCCTCCCTTAATATATCTTTTATTTTTGAGCTGCACAAACACACTTAATTTGATCTTTATAGTATGGCATTTAGGAAATAAAAATATACTCCCACCTCAAAGAAATAAAAAGGTTGTGCATGATTATATGCCAAACGAAAGAGAGAATACTAGAATAGTGCAGGCATCATTAAAAAGGAAAAGAAAAAGCTTGAGATGCTCATTAACTCTCTATGTCTTAAGGAAGCAGGATTTTTGATGAAGTAGCTTCAAAGTCAGCAAAACGGGGGATCAGTGATGGCAACTGTAGTGTATGGAATATGAAATAACAAACTTTACACAAATACACTGTTAGAAATTTACCAGTGAACACTGAAGATCTGAGAAGCTGCTCTTTGGAACAGTCGGTGAGTGGGACTATCTTTTCCAGTCACATGAGCCCTTGTGAATCAACACAGTGTCCTGTCCTGTGCAATATATCTGCTGGCTGGGTAGTTACAGGATTTTTTTTTTTTTTTGTCATTAGCAGCTAACAAACTTATTCCACATGTTCTTAAAGCCTTAATGGTGGGAAAAAAGGCAAGTGTCGTTAGCGTGGAGGATCACACTTCTCTGCACACAAACACAAGAGGCTTCACTAGAATTGTAAGTCTCTGATGACTCCCGTTTTACTTCAGAACTCAATTGAGATGAAAGCCTTTCTCCATTGTAGCAGCTAGCAATCGTTCTCTCATGATCTCCTCAGAAGAATATTCGGGCAACTTAAGGTAATGCACACATGTATTGACTGATGGATAGCTTGCGTCAGTAGCATCAACCTGTAAAGAATGACAATAATAGAACACCACGGGTTTATTTTTTGTTTCTTCCTTTAAATACTGATGGAACTAAATAGCACTGGGATTCCCATCAGCTAGTTTTTACCTTTCGTACAACTGTGAGTCTAGGATGGAGGTTAGCCAGTCCACCTGGGGGTAGAGTTGAGCAACCAGTGGTAAACTGCAGGAATGCTTTCCTCTCATCTGAAGACATGCCACATAAAACTCGCACAAACCTCAGGAAACCAGGGCTAAAGGAAGAGAAGTATAGTTATATTGAATGGACAGCAAATTTAAGTGGAAAAACACTGTACTTATAGCTACTTTAAAAATGTCAAAGATTGTCTTGCATTTTTACAAATAGGAACTGAGGGACTGGGGATATGGCCTAGTGGCAAGAGTGCTTGCCTCCTATACATGAGGCCCTGGGTTCAATTCCCCAGCACCACATATACAGAAAATGGCCAGAAAGTGGCGCTGTGGCTCAAGTGGCAGAGTGCTAGCCTTGAGCGGAAAGAAGCCAGGAACAGTGCTCAGGCACTGAGTCCAAGGCCCAGGACTGGCAAAAAAAAAAAAAAGGAACTGAAACCTAAAATCTAACCTGCAACAAACTCAGAAAACCACATAAGCTCAAGATGAATTTGTATAATTAATCTAAATAAGGCAAATAGTACTAGCTAACCCAATTTATCAAAGAAAACTTGAAATAATCCATTTTCATTCCAGTAAAATGGTTACTCTGTGTAAATAATATCTATTAATAAAGACCAAATGCCACACAATTGATCAATTTCATAATTATTCTGTTAAAAGAAACCAGACCATAAAGAGTATAGGCTACTTGATTTCACATTAAAGTTCAAAAGCAACTTACCAAGAGATAGTTATTTAACTACTAGAAAAGAACATGGTAAGACTTCTATATGTTATATTATTGTCTTTTATTCTGAGTACCAAGTATAAAGGTATGCTAATTTTGTGATGATTTTCTTAAGCTGTGTGTATGTATATATACCTACATACATAGAGATCACTTTTTTATACCTGAATTAAAAGCAGAGCCTTTTACCATTTATGCCACATATTCTAAGTACTTATAATTTAGCCAATTTTTTAAAAAATATTTTTTTATTGTATTTATTTATCATTATTTCTTTGACAGTCCTGGGGCTTGAACTCAGGGCCTGAGCACTGTCTCTGGCTTCTTTTTGCTCAAGGCTAGCACTCTACCACTTGAGCCACAGCACCACTTCGGGCTTTTGTCTATGTGGTGCTGGGGAATTGAACCCAGTGTTTCATGTATATGAAGCAAGCACTCTTGCCACTAAGCCATATCCCAACCCACCAATTTTTTTTTAATGTGTGTGTGCCAGTACTGGGATCTGAACTCGGGGCCTGAGCACTGTCCCTTATTTTTTGCTCAAGGATGGTGCTCTACCACTTGAGTTCCATTTCCACTTCTGCCTTTTGAGTGGTTAATAGTAAACATAGTCATCTCTCGCTATATAATGGTTCACTTATTGCAGATTCACAGCATCACGGGTTTAAAAAAAAAACAAAAACAACCACAATATAGTGAGGAACAACTAACTATCCAACCCTGGACTTTGAGGATTTTCACCTATCGCAGGGGTCTCTGGAACGTAATTTTCACGATAGGTGAGGATCACTGTAAAGACAAAATGTTTTTTGCCCAGTCTGGCTTTGAATTATAAATAGCTAGAGTTACAAGCACAAGCCACTGGCACCTTTTGGCCAAATTTTTAAATAATGAACAATTAAAACAGGAGAAAATGAAATAGCAGCCATTATTTAGTGTCTGTGTAGCCTCATGGCCTTATCATTGCGTATGCATCTTCAATGTAATTCAGTGAGTTTTTTAAAGAACTTATCATTAGAGCTTTGCCTATAAACAATTTTGTACACTGGGAAATTACCGACACATACCTGTCACGGGTGTAACCTAGTTTAGGTTCAGTGTAATTGATAATATCTTCTGCGGCCCAGGAAGGTGACTGGTTTCCACAAAGAATCATCTGGACTTCCTCATGGCTGAAGGAACTTAACTTCTCCATTGGAAAAACTTTGTTAAAGCCATCTAGATTAAAACGCACAACTTAGTTTCTAAGTTATGATTACAAAGTACCAAAATTTAAAATCAAGCAAAACTGCTCATTATCATCCAAGTGGACAGAAAATGGGGAAAAAATAAATGTTTGAATAAACAAAAATCAAAATAGCTTGAAAAATAAAAAGGTCTGGAGATTTAAGATATAAATCTCTGTTTAGGGGGTAGGGATGTAGCTCAATGGTAGAGTATTAGCCTAGTTTATGCAAGGCCCTGTATAATCCTTAGTACTACAAAAATACAAAAATGACAAGATCAAAACGTGGCACCCCAGACACACAAAGAAAATCTACATATAGATTATCCATCCACCCATCATCCAGACACATACACATCACAGCACAATCAAAATGCTCAAAATGTAAACTATGAAAATACTCATTTTGATCACTGCTAAAACAATGAAGTAAATTAGGAAGAAAAAACATACTTATTGTGGCTAGTTGCCAATCTTATTTATTTATTTATTTATTTATTTATTTATTTATTTATTTTTGCCAGTACTAGGGCTTGAGGGCTTGCAGGGCCTGGGTCCTGTCCTTAAACATTTTTTTGTTCAAGTCTGGCACTAGCACTCTACCACTAGAGCCCCAGCTCCACTTCTATCTTTTTGGTGGTTAAGATTGTCAATGGACTTTGCTGCACAAGCTGGCTTCGGACTACAATCCTCAGAGTGCAGTCTCCATAGTAACTAAGACTAGAGGCCTGAGCCACCAACACCCAGCAAATGGCCAAATTCTTACAAGCAGTACTCAGAGCTCTGTGTCATAAAAGCAGCCAATGTTGGATTCATGTTTTCAAAAGTGGCTTACTATACTTTTTCTAGTCTTCACTTGAAGAATTTTCATGGTATTCACAGGTGGGGAATGGCTACCCAAGGGCCAAATAAGAAATCATTTGGTATATGTCAGGATAGACATAAAATGCCCACAGCCTGTCTACCTGTATTGATACTTTTGTATGGTCATATTGATGTTACAAATACACAAATGGCCTTTGGAGGGAAAAAAAAGATCTCATCCCTTGCCCATGATGAATCAATTCACCTTCACTGTGTAATGTAGAAGGTATACAATCTTAAGTCTGCTAACAAATGAAGAAATGAAAGCCAATGTGGGAACCCAGTATAATAAGAGGAGAAACGTACAAGTATATTATAGCTTTAGAATGTTGTAGCCTGTTCTTAATACTTGTAGGTCCTAATTATTTAGAGGACAAGAAATTAGGAGGCAAGTTTAGTGATTTTCAGCAGTCTTGATCATACTTTCAGCTGTTTCAATGGCAATGGATTATTATCCTTCAAAATTACCTCTAAAGGCTTCCATCTGTTTCTGAATACCTGTATGCATACAAAAGTCAAACATCAAATCCACATACTCTTCTGCATTATCCATTGTTATCATCTGGAAAAGAAAATTCATATGCATTATTATTAATACTTTAATACTATTTCAGTAACGGCTCATTTAACTCGCTTTACAAAAGTTATCTTTACCTCATCTTCACCACTTGGCTTCAGATCCACAGCTGTAAAACCATATATTCTAGAGGAAGGGCAAAACTGGAAATTTAATCTGAGGACAAAAAAAAAATTAAGATTAACTGACATTCAGCACTACTGCTGTTGTTTATTGTGAGGTCCTGGGGCTTGAAATCAGGGCCTGGATGCTGTCCCTGAGCTTTTTGTTCAAGGCTAGTGCTCTACCACTTGAGCCACAGCTCCAATTCTAGCCTTTTGATGGTTGATTGGATATAAGAATCGCACAGGCTTCCCTGCTTGGGCTGGCTTTGAACTAGGATCCTCAGAGCTCGGCCTCCTGAGCAGCTAGGATTACAGGTGAAAAAGCATGAGTGCTCAGCTTGGTACTTAATGTCTATAACACTGTTAGATGTAAATATGAGAACTAAGTTTTACTCTTAATTTACAGTGCTAAGGATTGGGCCTAAATCCTTGAACATGAGGCAAAAAAATTCTTTCCTCTTTCTCTTGATGCTGGTATTGGTGGTTGACATCCTACCACTTGAGCAACATCTCCACTCCTGCTTTTTGGTGGTGAAGTCTCATGGACTTTTCTGCCTGGGCTGGCTTCAAAGCACTGTCTATAAATCTCAGCCTCTGAGTAGCTACAATTACAGGCATGAGCCATTGGTGCTTGGCTGAGGCAAGATTTAAAATTTTTTAACATATTTTTGTTGTTATTATAAAGGAGATGTACAGAAGGTTTATTGTTTCATAAGTCAGGTAATGAGTACATTTCTTTTTGGTCAATGTCACCTCTTCTTTCACTCTGTCCTAGCTTTCCCTCCTGTCCCCACCCACAAGGTCTAGTTCATTTTCAACATAGTGTCTAGTGAGTACCACTGCTGCATTTGTTCACCTTTTTCCCCTCCATTTTTGTCACCCCCGTACCCTCTCAAAAACAGATAAATGGACAAATAAGACCAAAAGAAAACAAATTAAAACTTCATTTTCATTTCTTGGAGTTAATTTCCATAAATACTATTTTATATAATCAGAGGAGCACAGAAATTGCACCTTTCCTCCCCCAAAGATTATCCTCCTAATTACCTGACTAGTCCATAAAAGAATACAATCTAGGGCTGGGGATATGGCCTAGTGGCAAGAGTGCTTGCCTCATATACATGAGGCCCTGGGTTCAATTCCCCAGCACCACATATACAGAAAACGGCCAGAAGTGGCGCTGTGGCTCAAGTGGCAGAGTGCTAGCCTTGAGCAAAAAGAAGCCAGGGATAGTGCTCAGGCCCTGAGCTCAAGGCCCAGGACTGGCAAAAAATAAAAATAAAAAAAAATTAATAAAAAAAAAGAGTCTCAAGGACTTTCCTGCATAGGCTGGCTTTGAACTAGGTCATCAGATCTCAGCCTCCTGAATAGCTAGGATTATAGGCGTGAGCCAGCAGTGCCCATCTCTGTGGCATGATTTTTAATGCAAAATCTTGTATGTAAAAACTACTAAGCCAGATTCTCAAACCTTATGAAGCAAAATAATCAAACTAAAGATTTTTTTATGATGAGTAATGGTAGAGCCATGTAAGACTTTTTACAGGAAAATTACTGCTTCACTGAAGTAACAATATATACAAAACAAATACAAACATACGTGTGTGTGAAAAACCCACTATTAATATACAGTTATGTATCACTTATGATGAGATTCACTTTCAGAAATATGAAATTAGGCTTTTTTTTTGGTTGGTCATGGGGCTTGAACACATAGGACCAGGGTGATGTCTGAGCTCTTTTTCTCAAGGCTGGCGCTCTATCACTTTGAGCCACAGTGCCACTTTTAGTTTTCTGGTGGTTAAGTGGAAAGAAGAGTCTCACAGACGTTTCTGCCAAGACTGGCTTTGAACCTCAATTCTCATATCTCAGCCGCCTGAGTACTAGGATTACAGGTGTAAGACACTAGCACCCGGCATTAGACAATTTTTGTTGCACAAATATATAACATATTTACAAATAGATTGTTGTGCTTACTACACACCTAGTTTACATAGGATAAGCCTATTGTTCAAACTCCAAAGCTTTAGGATATTTAATATGACACAATGGTTGTGCACTTAAAAACAAAAAGATACAAGGAATACCTAAAGCACCAAAAATCTTACCTCTTTTATAATTTTGTGAAATAACCTTAGTACATGTGGCCTATTGTTGACTGATGCATATGACTGAGGCATATGATTTCTGTACACCATTTATCAAACAGAACTTTCTAATCTTATCAGCAAACATTAAGATAAAAACATAAGCCAGGAGGCCATAGCCAAGTCTATAACCCTAGAAAAGTCAGGAGGCTAAGATATGGATCTCCAATTAACCATTAAAAAGCCAGAAGTGGGGCTGTGGCTCAAGTGGTACAGTGTTAACCTTGAGCAAAAAGCTCAAGGACAGTGCCCAGGCCCTGAGTTCAAGCCCAAGGACAGGCACACACACACACACACACAAAAAAAAAAAAAGGGAAGAAGAAACAATGCAATCAAAAATTATGAGAGCATACTTTAAAGTGCAGCAATTACATGCATATAAACTGAAATTTATTTATTTTGCCAGTCCTGAGCCTTGGACTCAGGGCTTAAACACTGTCCTGGCTTCTTTTTGCTCAAGGCTAGCACTCTGCCACTTGAACCACAGCACCACTTCTGGCCTTTTTCTGCATATGTAGTGCTAGGGAATTGAACCCAGGGTTTCATGTGTACCAGGCAAGCCACTAGGCCCTATTTCTCAGCCTCCCGAACAATTTTTACTAAAAGAGCTGCAGTAATTTATAGATAGAGACTTCCAGACCAACCGCTTTTGAGCTTTGCCAAGCCATATAATTTTAGCTGATTTTTCAAAATGTTGTCAGCTCTGAACTCATTCACACACTTTTTTGGAGCCTGTCTTGGGGCTTGAGCTCCTCAGGACCTGGGCACTGTCCCAGAGCTTTTGTGTGCAAGGCTAGCACTCCAATATTTGAGCCACAGCTTTACTTTTGGCTTTTTGGTGGTTAACTGGAGAAAAGACTCTCATGAACTGCCCTGCCTGAGCTGGCTCTGAGTGACAATCCTCAAATCTAATTCTCCTGACTAAGGATTACAGGTGTGAGCTACTGGTGTCTAGCAAGACATAAACTTTTAACACACATCTGGAAAATCAGGTAATCTTCCACAGGTTTGATAATTCATTCATCAGGTTAAAGGAGACGCATTGAAAACTTACCCTAAATCCTCTATGCTAAGTGGAGGACCAGAACCTGAAGGATTCTTCAGTACTAGTTCCTGCAATTTTGTGTTCTTCTCATCTTCAGAAAGACTTTTGTTGCTTAAAATCTGGCGTCTCTTGATAGCAAGGTCCTTAATTTCTTTTAAAAATCTGGCTCTGTGTGGATTTACAAGTTCAAAGTCTTCCCAAGTTAAAATTCCATTAAACCAAGCTGGGGGTTTGGGCTTAGGGGGATCAAGAATAAATTCGGATTTTGAATCCTCTTCAAAGCTTCCTACTGAGAGTGAATCGTGGCCTTCTTCTGTAGATGCTTCAGACTGACTTTCAGTGCAGTGTAAATCTCTATCACCTCGTGATTCATAAATCAGTTTACTCATATTGCTTTTAATGTCACCCATACACATAAGTTTAAAGAAGGGCTTAGAAATAGGTAAGTCCACAAGTCTATTGTCTTGAATACACTTAGCCAAGAAAATGCCAAGGAAGTGAAAGAGTTTTGTGATCCTTTCAAGCTCATCACTATCCTGTGGGAATGGTGCTGTGAACAGTCCGCAAGACCTCTGCACGTAGTAACCAGGAGGTTTCAACCCACCTCCAAGGTCCACCTAATTTTGTAGAAAGGAAAATTCAAATAAAATTAAAAGCTTTTTCATTATCTTAAAAAGTCTATAAACGTATTTCTTCTAAAGGTACGAACATATGTACTTGTGCACACACACACACACACACACACACACACACACACACACACACACACACACACACACACACACACACACACACACACACACCCCCCCCCCCCCAGGCTTTGGGTGTCCAAATTTTATCCTTTAGAAATACTTTTAATGTAAAGATTACTCAAATTGGTTTATGCTTCAAAGGTGTAACTACTACTATAGTTAATACTTTTCAAAAGGACAGTCCCAACTCAAACCACAAAATGGCAAGTCTTACTTGACGAGATTCATCGTCTGGAAAGTTATCATCACAAAGCCAAGCTCCCAAGTCAGTTCTCTGGAACTCTGCTGCCACTAGAGCATAGAACTCTAACGTGGGTCCCAAGCCAGTTCCTTCTTCTCCTAAAAATTCAACCTAAAATAAGAACAAATAGTGGTGTAAAAAAGTAAACTTGAGGTATATGTTTGTTTAAATAATTTAATTATTTTTAAAAAATTTATTGCCAAGGTGATGAATAGGGGAGTTACAGTTACAAAAGTAAAGTAATGAGTACATTTCTTTTTAAACACTGTTACCCCCTTCTAAACAATTTAATTCTTAGCAAAATTCCCCACATGTGAGTTAGTGCTATTATATTTTTTGTTACACAACAATAGTATAGTTTTATATGTTATAAGCAACAGAGGAATTTTATTCCAGATTTTCTACAGAGAAGAATGATATTTGTTTTATGTCATTATACCACTAAGCACTGTGCTTAGCACTCATTGTTCACACATTAATCACTTTGCACATCTCTGCAAAGTAATTTATTTTTTATATCAAAGGAAATCATACCTCAGATAAAGAGGTTGAATCACTTGAAAAAATGGTGTAAAGGTTTTTTTTACCTGTCTCTTCATGATATTTATAACTTTAAGCAGTTCCTTTAAAGGTTTTTATCCATAATCCACCTTGTTCAATGGTATTTCTTAACAAAAACTTAATAACATGGTAATAAAAAAGTGAGGATTATTTAAATTAGAAAAATATAAAGGTAGAAGAAAAAAGACACAGGCAAAGAAAGCCTGTAAATAAACTGAAAACCATAAAGTTCTGCATAGTTTCTAAAAATGTATTATTATATCTACACAATCAATCTGATTCAAAGAGCAAATGACAGTTCACATCTGTGATAGAGGTATTTCCATATTTCCTTAAATAAAGGTAAGATAAAATTAATGTGTAAAGAGTACCTCAAGAGTTAATATCCTGAATTTCATATTGCCATTTGCAGTAACATCTCTCAATACAGACCAATAATACAGTACACTATGCATATTTTACGTGAAATAATATTATAAAACTATGTGCTCAAACCTGCAAATGATCTAGCGCAGCTTAGATGAGGAAAATCTGGATGATTGCCAGGAAGAATCCTCCCTAAGTGCAATTAGTCAACCCAACTCCATTAAGAAATGAGTCACTTGCTCATGACTTTTCACTCTTTATTCTCTGCTGTTCATTAAGCATATAAGATCCTGACCCAAGGTGGTGGGCTAGCATTCTCTTATGAAAGACACTGGCAAAAAAGAGGCCTCTGTACCCCTACTTGAGAAATCCCTTCTCATATTTAACTGACAGTTTTTATGCAGTGGAAAATAAACTTTGGCTAATTCCATGTCATTCATTCTCTCTTAAAACGATCTTATTTTATATGAGGTTACCTCTAGAACTGACTTCCGATCTGCATGTATTTGCATGACATTCTCAGCCCATTCCATCAGTGATTCCCCACGTGGGACTTTTACTCGTTCATGCTTGAGACGACCAACTCTAAATTCTCCAGGATCATCTCGCCTTACACTGCTTGTGGTCCTTGTTCGTTCCACAGTGGCTTCACGTCGGTTTTGTAACCACACTATTGCTCTGAAATTAAAAAGCAAAACAAAACCTCTGTAGTTGTAGCAAACTTTACTTAACAGTCGAATATACAACTTAACCATCAAGTTTGAAACTGTGCCAGACCTGGGGCTGCAACTCAGTGAAGCACTGTCCCTAAGCTTTTCTGCTCAAGACAAGCAAGCACTCTACGGCTTGGGCCATAGCTCCACTTATGGCTTTTCCTGTCAGGGATGTTTCAGCAGTGATCCTTAGATGGTAGCCTAGTACACAGTAAGTAGGATTACAGTTTGAGCCACCCGGGTCCTGGCACTCCTTGTAATTTTAACAACTAATAATTTATGTAAGTTGCTAAAAACTATACAGTAAATGTTAGGTGATAGAAGCTTTTCATTCCATACATATTAATCCAACACAATATATATCCAAATGGAATTGAAAAAAGTTTTAACGTCAACCAACTCTTTTTTTTTTTTGGCCAGTCCTGGGGCTTGGACTCAGAGCCTGAGCACTGTCCCTGGCTTCTTTTTGCTCAAGGCTAGCACTCTGCCACTTGAGCCACAGCACCACTTCTGGCCGTTTTCTGTATATGTGGTGCTGGGGAATTGAACCCAGGGCCTCATGTATACGAGGCAAGCACTCTTGCCACTGGGCCATATCCCCAGCCCCATCAACCAACTCTTTACAAGATTGGAAGATAATATATTGCTGACATCAATCTTAACACATAAAAGAAAATCTTTACTCTAAAAACATAAAAAGATATAATCCTACCTTGATGCACCAAATGCTGTACATGTGAAATAAAGCTGTCTAGTTTCAAAAGGTATTAGAAAAGGGCACTTGCTGGTTAATTGTTCACACCAGTCTGGCAGAGCTCCACTTGCTAAAGCCAAAGGTTCCTGAAAATTAACAACAAACCATGTCTTAGAGTTAAAAAGCAACCTCAATTCTTACAGGTAATTAATACAAACTATAAGAAGACCAAAAATTAAAAAGAGTTCATCCCTGTGAATGTATTACCTCAATCTGCTGCAAAATTTTTGTTGTGATTTTTTTGCTAGTAAATTCATCTGGTGGAAAAATAAACTGAGGTTGCTCATCACCATCTGCAAAATTAATTAACACAGCTGATAAGATGTAAACTGGCTTGCTATAAAAATGCTATAGAAATAAGACAAGGTATCTTACAGACCTTCTTGGGATATTCTTGAGTAAGGGTCACTTGCAACTATATACAAAATACGCAGAAGCTGAAGGACATCTTCCACTCCACAAGAGTTCTGTCCATTTCCTGCTTTAGCCTGAGGTTGTTCTTTTGTCAAATTAAGAATGTCACTACTTTGAAGAGTAGATATGGCACCCTGGTTTAATCCAGACTTTGTTCCATGCTCACAAAAATCCTGAAGAAACAATTAGCAAAACTAGAAATTAACGTAATTTTAAGAAAAGCAATCAATCTTTCCTCTAAGAATTAATTTGAAAGTATTGGAATTTTTCAAAGAATTAATTGCATTGTTTTGAAATAAAAACACTAGCACACCATTCATTCTAATTGTTAAAAAAAATATGGGCTTGGGATATAGCCTAGTGGCAAGAGTGCCTGCCTCGGATACACGAAGCCCTAGGTTCAATTCCCCAAGCACCACATATACAGAAAACGGCCAGAAGCGGCGCTGTGGCTCAAGTGGCAGAGTGCTAGCCTTGAGCGGGAAGAAGCCAGGGACAGTGCTCAGGCCCTGAGTCCAAGGCCCAGGACTGGCAAAAAAAAAAAAAAAAAAAAAAAAAATATATATATATATATATATATATATATATATATATATATATATAAAAAACAGCCATAAGCTCTAGTTAAAAGACTACTCCAATCCAATAACAAGGGGTCATATTTGAAATTTTAGCATTTGAACATTAACAGTGGTAATTCACAGTCTTGGGGTTGTTTGGGGAGGTTTTGCTTTAATTCAGGGCCTGGGTGCTGTCTCTGAGCTTCTTTGCTCAAAGCTAGTGCTCTACTCCTTAAGTCACAGCTCTACTTCTGGCTTTTCGCTGGTTAATTAGAAATAAGAGTCTCATTCCTGCCTGGGTGTGCTTTGAACTATGATCCTCAATATAACAAGCTTCTTAGGTAGCTAGAATTACAGTTGTGAGCAAACAGAGCCCGGCAAAGCTTTTTTAATTGTCTATTTTTTGTTAATGCTAAGGATCAAATCCAGGCCTGGATGTGAGGCAAATGTGAGGCGTACACGTCCAGCCCCTGATGAAGTTTTTAAAGCTGAAAAATAAAGCACAAGCCATCCCAAACAAAATAGTGTTTTTATGCCAATATATACCTTATATGCAGCTATGAGCTGAGAACAATTTCTGTTTTTCCTAATGCTTTTATTAGTGCCAGTTAATTTCCAGTGACGCAGGAAAGCGGCATCTGCATTCTTCTGCAGGTAGGTTATCAAGTCATTCTTTGGTAATTCATCAGTGCCAAGGTACTGTTCCACATGCTCTACAGACCAGCAGCCCTACAACAGGAAAAACCAAATGTTGGCCTTTCCCAATCACGTATCTACGACATTTCACATGCATTTCCTGAGCTAGCCTTAAGATCATGCACTCATAAAAGAGTTCCAAATTAGTCAAATTTCCACTTAAATGTTCAATTAAAACCCAAATTTTAAATTTAAGAGCCAAGAATAAAAACACATCTTCTAAAAATAACTTACCATTTTTCCACTTTCCTTTTCCTTGTCTGAATCCTTCATTTCTCTGTACATGATCCTAAAATATGAAGATATTATTCACGTTAAATCATACATCACATGATTTGTGGTTAACTCCAACAAGATTCTAATTCGTTTTCTTTTGGGCCAGTGCTGGGGCACTGTCCCAGAGATTTTTGCCCAAGGCTAGGGCTATTGTTCTACCTCTTGAGCCATAGCTCCTGTTCCAGCTTTTTTGGGTGGTTAATTGGAGGTGAGGTTCTCATGGACTGTCCTGCTAAGGATAGCTTCAAACCCTAGTCCTCATATTTCAGTCTTCTGAGTAGCTAGGATTACAGGCATGAGCCATTGGTGCTCAAAAAGACTAATTCTTAAGAGTAATCTATGAGTTAGGCAATGGTGGCTCATACCTGTAAATCCTACTCAAAAGGCTGAGATCTGAGAAGCCAGTCCTGGCAGCATAGTCCATGAGACTCTTATCTCTAATTAGATACCAAAAAAGTTGGAAGAGGATCTGTGGCTCAAGTGGTAGCCTTGAGTACAAATGCTCAGGGCCCAGGCCCTGAGTTCAAGCTTCAAGGTAGGCAGAAAAAAAAGAAAAGATGTATATGAATGATGTCACTCACTAGCCATATGCTTTTGGTAACTACTGAAGTTAAGGTGTGTTTTTTATATTTGTCTTTGCATTGCTGGGTATTGAGTCAGAGTAGATGATCTACTATTAAGCTATATCACCAGCCCTGAATTCTTTGAGATAAGGTCTTCCTTTGTCGATCAGGCTGGTATTGAACTTACTATGTACTCTCAAAAATTTGGATCTTCTGCTTCATCCTCCCAAATCCTGGAATTATATTCATGTGCCCAATATCGTCTTAAAGAGAACTTTTAAGAAACATATTAATTTGGACTAAGCATGGTGACAGGTATTTATAATCCCAGCTCCTATAAAGAACTGTAGTTGAGGCAAGCTGGGCAGAAAAGACCTCTCAAATCAGTAAGCTGAGCATGGTGACGTATGACTATAATTCCAGCTCTATGAAGTCTCAGCTATGTGGGAGACCTAAGTGGAAGGAATGCAGTCCCAGACCATCACGGGCAAACCGTGAGAGCCTATCTATATAACCTACAGATAAAAGCACTGATGCCCATAGCTCAAGGGGCAGAGTGTCAGCGTAGTCAGCTCCAGGCTCTAAGTGCCCCACTACTGCTGGGAAGGTAGCAAAAACCGTATTTTTGAGTTATAATTTAAAATCTTAGAATTATTGCAAAGAAAACACAAATCATATCTAGGGTTTTTAAAGATATGAATGCTCACGATATTCATACATTATAGTAAAAATAAATAAAATGGGATATGAACCATTTCACATTTCAACATGGAAAGAAAACTAGGAGTAACAATGATCAGGAGTGCTATTTATACAAGGCATTGAAATTAATTTTTAAACTTCAAAAAAAGTAAGTATTAATGCCATCACTACTTCTTTTCTATCTAAACAGGACCTTCATTAGCCATTATATAATCGATATTTGATTCTATTAACTTATTTGTATTATGAAATAGTAATTATCTTATAGATAATATATAGCATTTATTACTACATTGTAAAAAACTAAAGCTACTTTATTTTTTTACTTTTTATTTTTGCCAGTCTAGGGCTTGCACTCAGGGCTTGAGCACTGTCCCTGAGCTTTTTTTTTTTTTTTTTTTCCTCAAGGCTAGCACTCTACCACTTGAGCCACAGCACCACTTCTGGCTTTTTCTGTATGTGGTACTGAGCAATGGAACCCAGGGCTTCATACATGTTAGGCAAGTACTCTATCGCTAGGCCACATCCTCAGCCCCTAAAGCTACTTTCTATGTTTTTGGTTTTCCTACCGGTCATGGTGCCTGGGCATTGTCTCTGAGGAAATATGCTCATGGCCAGCATTCTATTACTTTGAGGCACAGTGCCACTTCTGGTTTTTGAGTGGTTAATTAAGAGGTAAGAGTCCACAGATGTTCCTGCCCAGGCTGGCTTCGAACTATGATTCTCAGATCCTTCTGAGTGTAACTAGGATTACAGGTGTGAGCCACCATCACCCAGTCTCATTTTTTTTTGTAATTGATTCCTTAATACTACTGTCATTTTTATATACTTCCCCATGGCCATTAATGCTTTTGAATTCATGAACAAAGAAGTAAGCTTAACCTACATACCCAAAAACTAGGAATAGAAAATATTGAGTACTTTATACACAATTTCCATAGAAGAGTTCAAATAAGACTCTTAAGTTATTAGTCAGCTAAATTGTTGTGTGTGTGTGTGTGTGTGTGTGTGTGTGTGTGTGTGTGTGTGTGTGTTGATCCTAGGGGCCTGGACTCAGGGCCTGGGTGCTACTCTTGAGCCTTCTCCCCCTCCTCCATCCCCTTCTAAAAAATTGTTATTATAAAGGTGGTATACAGAGGGGTTACAGTTACATAAGGATCCTTGAGGTTTTGTGCACAAGGTTGGCACTCTACCACTTGAGCCACAACTCCACTTCTGGTTCTTTTGGTACTTCATTGGAGCTAAGACTTAGCCTCACTTCCTGCCTGGGCTGACCTTGAACTATGATCTCAGCCTCCTGAGTAGCTAGCTAGGATTACAGGCATGCAACACCGGTACGTGGCTAGTCAGTTGAAATTAGTTCTGAAATTCTAAGAGTTAACCATTCTGTATTTGGGATCAAAAAGGTTCTTCCTTGTTCCTGCAAGTAACAGAACAAGAATGCTACTGGGTTCACATGTGATGACAATATCTACTTAAAAACATTAAGTTAAAATCTCTTACGTGTATGTTGGCTCCCAAATACGCCTAAGTTTATCTGATTTCACATTGCCATTACAGGACAACTGAAGTAATTTTTGGACATAATAAAAGATGGTTGATCTGAAATTGGTGAGTGGCAATTCAACTTCACGAGTTGTTCCAAGACCAGTTACTTTCAAAGTGAGGGCTAATCGAGGTGAGGGAGTACATTCAACTTCTTCCAAAAGCTCTGAATGAGGTGTTCCTATGAATTTGAAGACATTCATATTAAAGGAATAATATTAAAAACAAGCATTTCAGAAAGAATACTGCATTGAAAAACAAGGTTACATGAAGTTTAAATTCTTTTGCAGACAGACTAAATTCTGTCAAATACTTAAAGACTTTTGCCATAAACATTTGTCTTATCTATACGTATTTCTAAGTAAATATCTTTATTTTGTGCGAAACTGGAATTGAAACTCAGGACTTCATGCTTGCAACCACTTAAGCCACTGTTTTATGTTTTGCAATAGAAATAATTAAATTTAGGTTATTCAAAGGCAGAGTCAAGAAGCAAATATACAAGAATACAGCCAGTTGTCATTTGAAAATAAATGCTTTCGTTTTCTATGTGAGAAAGCTTAAAGTATCTATAAATTCTACTTCAGAGAAAACCATGTACTCTGTCTAGATCAATGACCAGTCAAACTTTACTTAAAAATAACTGAATATGAGATAAACATATGCATAGTATTACTTCCACTTGAGCCATCATGCCTCCAGCTCTTTTAGGTGATAATGTCTCATGTTTTTTACCCAGGCTAGCTGTCAAACCACATTCCTCTTAATAACCCTGCCTCCCAAGTTACAGGGATTATAGTCATGAACCATCCTGGCTGAAATATTTTTATTACTCATTGAAAAAACATTCCACAACACTTCAATTGAATCATATCCATTATAGGACACATCAAATTTCCAATTTTTTGGCAATATCAATAATACTGTGTATTTCATCAGTATATTACAAATGCAGGGATAATATGCTTTAGTATGAACTACTACTGACAAAAATTACGTTAGGGCTGGCAATATGGCCTAGTGGTAGAGTGCTTGCCTCACATACATGAAGCCCTGGGTTCAATTTCTCAGCACCACATATATGTAAAAAGCCAGAAGTGGCGCTGTGGCTCAAAGTGGTAGAGTGTTAGCCTTGAGAAAAAAGAAGCTAGGGACAGTGCTCAGGCCCTGAGTTGTGTGTGTTGGGGGGGGGGGGGTGGAGATGGACATGACACTTTATCAGAAGACATGAAATATGTTGCCAAAAAGTTTTACATACTTTCTGCTGTAGTTTCCTTTTCAAAGAAATTTTAGAACATATTTTTTTTTGGCCAGTCCTGGGCTTGGATGAGTACTGTCCCTGGCTTCTTTTTGCTCAAGGCTAGTACTCTGTCACTTGAGCCACAGTGCCACCTCTGGCCATTTTCTATATATGTGGTGCTGGGGAATCGAACCCAGGGCTTCATGTATACGAGGGCAAGCACTCTTGCCACTAAGCCATATTCCCAGCCCTCTTAGAACATCTTGATTCAGCCTAAATCCATTCTCCCCATAAAATATTATACTACAAAGAGTGAATACTCTATTGATTAAACAATTTCAGTCATTTTAAGAAGCAAGTACTAATTCCAATATCTGATATTTACTAAGGCACACACATCAAGTACCATGTTAAGCATATTACTGTACTTCATTTACTCTTAACTATCTTGCCAAACTGGGACTATTATTCTTTCCAAATAGGAGATGTTGAAGCCAGGCACTCGTGACTCACACCTATAATCCTAGCTACTCAGGAGGCTGAGAACTGAGGATTGAGGTTCAAAGCCAGCCCAGACAGGAAACTCTGTGAAACTCTTATCTCCAATTAACCACTAGAAAACTGGGATTGGTATTATGGCTAAAAGTGGTAGAGTGCTAGCCTTGAGTAAAAGAGCTCAGGAACAGCGCCCAGACCTGGAGTTCAAGCCCCACAACTTCCCCCCACCACCACCACACACCAAAAGATGTGGAAATTCAAGTTTAAATCATTTAGGAGACTGGCCCGATGTGTTAGTTTTCTATTGTCTATATAAAATATTACCTACCACATACTGGTTGGTTTAAAACAATGCAAATTTACTATCTCACAGTTCTTTATTCCTTCTCAAGTCTCTACAAGGGTCTGGGGTTCCCTGTTTCTTTTATTTCGAGAGGCTGTCCACCCTTAGCTACCACCCCCTATCACTGACTGCTATCTCCTTACTCACATTTTTCTCTGATTGACTAATCTGTCTCCTTAAAAGGATTGCTGTCATTAAATTGGAATTACCTAATAATCAAATATAATCTCCCCATCTTATTAATAACTATTGTTTGCGGTTACTTTTGTCACATTCAGATAACAAGTTCTAAAAGTCAGAAAGTAGACATCTTTAGGGAGCCCATTAAAAGATGTCTGCCATACCTTATTAAACAGTTTTATGGGATAAAATTGTCAACCAGGACAAGTGACTGCCAAGGCCATAACTATAAAGCCAATAGATAGCTTTCCAAAGTCAATAAAAAATAATTTTTAGCAATTTTGGGCTGGGAATGTAGCTTAGCAGTAGAGTGATAAGCCCTAGCATGAAGAGTGCTAGCATGCATGAAGCCCTAGGTTCGATACTCAGCACCACAAATACAGAAAAAGCCAGAAGTGGCTTAAGTGGTAGAGTGCTAGCCTTGAGCAAAAGGAAGCAAAAGGACAGTGCTCAGACCCTGAGTCCAAGCCCCAAGACTGGCAAAAAAAAACTTTCCCACTTGTAAATGAAACTTAAGTTTTAAAAATTTGTACAAGTACCAGCTGTGAATGTGGATTAGTGGCAGAGTGCTCGCCTAGCATGTGTGAAACCTGAGGTTTGATTCCTCAGTGCCACATAAACAGAAAAAGCTTGAAGTGGCACTGGCTCAAGTAATGAGAGTGTTAGCCTTGAGCAAAAGAGGTTTAGAGACAGTGCCCGGGCCCTGAGTTCAAACCCCAGGATTACTGCGCCAAGAAAGAAAAAAGTGTGCACAAAAACAAAACACAAGGTGTTTTAAACTTTTTCAAATAATCTGTGGGCTGGGAGATGTAGTTCAGCGGTAGAATGTGTGGTTAGCATGCATTAGACCCTAAGTTATATTCCCCCATACCACAAAAATAAAATAAAATAAAGTCATAAAAACCAATAGAGATGCCAGGTACCAGTGGCTCACGCCTGTAATCCTAGCTACTAAGAAGGCTAAGATGTAAGGACAGCAGTTCAAAGCCAGCCCAGGCAGGAAAGTCCGTGAAATTCTTATCTCCAATTAACCACCAGACAACTGGAAGTGGCTCTGTGGCTCAAAGTGGTAGAGTGCAAAAGTTCAGAGACAGTGCATAGTCCATGAGTTCAAGCCCTTGACCACCATTACCAACAAAAAAAACCTGATAGCTTTAAATTTTTTTCTTATAATTTGAAAATAAAGCAGTGCCTCATTTTTCCAATTATATAAAACTATCTAACTTATAGTGTAAAAATAATAAACTATACTGTACCTGGAGGTGGAATTTCTAGGTCAGTTGTCTGCTGGACATTAGTACGACCTGGCCTAGGATCAAAAGCCGGGACTAGAGCAGAAAATTGCCGCTTTAGCACATAATCATCATCCCACGTTCTCCGGCGTCCTCCTTTCGTTTCATACTCTTCTTCTTCCTATTAAAATAACCACATATAGTCTTTAACTCCATTTCCTGTATGGAAGGAAGGAAGGAAGTGTTGCTTATTTTCTATCATCCCCCTCCCTTTCTTTTTGGCCAGTCCTGGGCTTGGACTCAGGGCCTGAGCACTAGCCCTGCTTCTTTTTGCTCAAGGCTAGCACTCTACCACTTGAGACACAGCACCATTTCCAGCCTTTATTGTATATACAGTGCTGAGGAATCGAACCCAGGGCTTCATGCATGCTAGGCAAGCACTCTACCACTAGGCCACATTCCCAGCTCTCGCCCTACTTTTACACTAAAATAACCACCACTGTACTAAAATAAATGCTTGCTAAATCTTGAACCTTGTGAGATTGTCATTTCTGTGAAGCACTCTGAAATGCTTTCTGTGAGTAGGTCTTAAGAACCGGCGGTTTTTGTATGGAAATTGAGGGAACCCCTCATCCGTCCTCTGGTGACAGAAAACAATGTGCTTCTGCTAGGGGTTGAATCCCACCTATGGAATGTGTTGAGCTTAAGAAAATTTTCGGTCACTAAATTCTTGTCAGCCATAGTGGAAGCTTTCTCAGCCACAGTGGAAGCTTTCTGTCTCCTCTTTGGGACAGGCTAACAAGAGGAGGCACAGACGCAAGGACAGACAAAAAGAAAAGGGATCAGAAAGAGAAGTTCTGCTCCTAGCCATTCTATGGTACCAATTGGTTGTCACAGCTTTCCAAGTAACTCAGATATGGTCAAATGAAACACTATATGGCCTATGACTGAAGACTGGAGCTACTTCTCCACTGTCTTCCCTGGAATTGTTGCACTTATCACTAACCTTTCAAGTTTAACTCTCTTTACTACTATCCCCATTAAGTCTTGCTTGGGAGATGGGTCACTTTTGCCATCATGGATATGCCATTGCCAGGGAAAGGAATGGGCTGTGTCCCAGCGGCTGTAGGAGATGACCCTGGATCAGCCCCATCCCCTCTCAGAGCCAAGGCAGCACATGGCAGATCAATTTGTGGGCACGCTGTGGTTAAAACTTCTCTAATACAGGTAAAAAAAATCCTGCGAACCAGACATGACACATCCAGTTGAGTATATCTCTTTAATGAGAAATAGCCTTTAGAAGATGAAAAGGGGACTAGGAATGTGGCCTAGTCGTACAGTGCTTGTCTAGTATACATGAAGCCCTGGCTTCGATTCCTCAGCACCACATATATAGAAAAGGCCAGAAGTGGAGCTGTGGCTCGAGTGGCAGAGTGCTAGCCTTGAACAAAAATCAGCCAAGGACAGTGCTCAGACCTTGAGTTCAAGCCCCAGGACTGGCAAAAAACAAAACAAAACAAACAAAAAAAAAGATGAAGGGAGATGCCAAAGTTTAACACTCCATATTAACCAGGGTTAGAAAAACACCCAGAAGAATTAAGATTCAATACTTTAACTTACTGTTTTAACATTCCTAGTCTTGGAGCAACAACAAAGCCCCATTATGAAGCAATCTAGGACTGTACTGTAAATACTTGGAGTAAACTGAAAAAACAACAAAATTCTCTTAAACAAAAAGGCTTACTTATGTACTAGCTCAAGGAATTCTAGATTTAGATATGCCTTCCATTTTGTATGTAAGGACAAGGAAAGACATGGCATTAAAAGTTCTTATTCAAGGGCTGGGAATATGGCCTAGTGGTAGAGTGCTTGCCTCGTATACATGAAGCCCTGGGTTTGATTCGCCAGCACCACATATATAGCAAATGGCCAGAAGTGGCGCTGTGACTCAAGTGGCAGAGTGCTAGCCTTGAGCAAAAAGAAGCCAGGGACAGTGCTCAGGCCCTGAGATCAAGCTCCAGGACTGACCAAAAAAAAAAAAAAAAAAAAAAAAGTGTTCTCAGTGAAAAAAATTCTTAGGGGAAGAACACAAAGATGCCAGTGCCTATGTGCCTCTCATCATATAAAATAGTATTTATTGAAATGAAAGGCAGGAAATGGAAGTGAGGGTTTTTTTTTCCTTTGGTATTGCTTTCTTTCTTTCTGTCATATTTGTTCATTTATCTGTCTTTGGGAGGGTAAAGGGGGCCACAGAAATGGAGGGACAAGGGGTGAGCCAATCCAACAGTGGTACTCACTAGAAAGCACAGGAAGTTGAGTCCTCGAGACTCTTTTTGTTTGTTTTTGTTGCCAGTCCTAGGGCTTGAACTCAGGGCCTGAGCACTGTCCCTGGCTTCTTTTTGCTCAAGGCTAGCACTCTGCCACTTGAGCCACAGAGCCACTTCCGGCTTTTTTCTATATATGTGGTCCTAAGGAATCGAACCCAGGGCTTCATGTATACAAGGCGAGCACTTTACCACTAGGCCATATTCCCAACCCTGAATCCATTAGACTCTTACATTAACCAAGTACGCTAGAAGTAGCACTGTGGCTACTGAGTGATAGAGCAGCAGACTTGAGACAATGCCAGGCCCTGAGTTCAACCCTAAGGACTAGCATTTAAAAAAAAAAATCTTATTTTCATAAAGGTTAAAATTTAAAATCGACCTCCTCCCTCCAAGTACTTTATTAAAGTAAAACATTTGGTACAAAAAGTAACTAACCTAACCACCATCACATAAAAAATAAAGAAGAAAGGTTGCCAAGCATTACTATATAGAGCTATCACTTATCACACTCGTTCTGTAGACAGCAGGTGTATAAAATATGTGAAACCCATGCACTATCCATACAGACAGTATGATTTACTTTGTGTGTGTGCACGCTCACCAGTTATGGAGCTTAAATTCAGGGCAGCTTGCTTGCTTAGTTGATTTTGCTCAAAGCTGGCACTCTACCACCTGAGCCTCACCTCTACTTCTAGCCTTTAAGTGGAGATAAGTCTCTCTTAGGCTGACTTTGAGCCATGATAGCCAGATCTCAGTCTCCTGAGTAGCTACGATTATAGGCATGAGCCAACACTACTCAGCTACTGTTTACTTTTCTTTGTTTTTTTCCCAGTCCTTGGGCTTGAACTCAGGGCCTGAGCACTGTCCTTGGCTTTTTGCTCAAGGCTAGTACTCTATCACTTGGGCCAAAGCACCACTTCTGGCCTTTTCTATATATGTGGTGCTGGGGAATCGAACCAAGGGCTTCATGCTATGACGCAAGCACTTTACCACTAGGGCTATATTCCCAGCCCAGCTACTGTTTATTTTTTTTCTTTATTACTTTTTACTTTTAAAGAACAGTTTTCATAAACTTTGGTTTATTTCTTTTAGTTAAAAGAATAGCCAGGTACCAGTGGCACATGCCTGTAAGCCTTGCTACAAAGGAGGCTGACATCTGAGGACTGCAGTTCAAAGCTACCTTAGGCAAGAAAGTCTTTAAGATTCGTATCTCTCACAAACAATTTTTTTTTTTTTTTTGGCCAGTCCTGGGGCTTGGACTCAGGGTCTGAGCACTGTCCCTGGCTTCTTTTTGCTCAAGGCTAGCACTCTGCCGCTTGAGCCACAGCGCCACTTCTGGCCATTTTCTGTATAAGTGGTGCTGGGGAATTGAACCATGGCCTCATGTATACGAGGCAAGCACTCTTGCCACTAGGCCATATCCCCAGCCCTCACAAACAATTTTTTTACAAAGTCAGAAGCAGAGCTGTGGCTCAAGTGATAAAACACCAGCTCTGAGCAAAAAACTAAGAGACAGTGCGTAGGCTCTGAGCTTAAGTCCTAGTCATAGCATCCATACCCACTCACAAAACCACTTTAATTTCTTTTGGTCCTGATCATCTTCGGGTTACAATACAGCATCTAGTCAACTGAGTTTCTGCCAACTAAATTTCCTATGTCATCTCCAAAATTACAAAAATTACGTTTGGAGTCTCTTTTCCAGGCAAAGTAAACAGTCCGTTCTCAGCATGAAGCAGATACCAAAGATGGACTATCTACCCTCTAGTACATCCCTTTTAAAATTAAAACAGACCAAAGTTGTTCAGAGGGGAAGTGAAGTAGGATAAGGAGACAGGGAAAATACATTATTTTTAACAAAAACAAATGGTCCAAACTCAGATGTTAAGCAGAAAGCAGCTGAAAAAGCAGTTAAGATCATATTTCCTTTTGAATATTAAATTACAAGGACTAAGAGACCTAAGAATAGCTACTTGCCTTCTCCTTTTAAATGCTTTAAAACCCCCACAAACTCTGAAAAATGGGTAGAGATGGAAAGTTAGAAAGCCCATCTGGGGAAGCTAAGCTCTAAAACACCAATAGTGTCCCTGTTTTTAGGTAAACTCAGTAACATTTCCATATTTAAAATCAATAGCACCTATCTTTGCCACCTAGAACCACTGTCTAATAATTTGTAGTTGCTATATTCACGTGTATTCCACCAGCTCAGAAAGAATAAAGACAGCAGGCAATAGCTGCTATTTTATGTCTACATCTCCCATTTCTTGCAGGAGAAGCTATTTATCTCTCTTTTCCTATTTTTCTCTAATTTGACCATTATACTAAAATAATCTTTTCCAGGCACCAGTGGCTCACGCCTGTAATCCTAGCTACTCAGAAGGCTGAGATCTGAGGATCATGCTTCAAAGCCAGTCCAGCAGGAAAGTCTGTGAGACTCATCACCAATTAACCACCAGAAACCCGGAAGTGGCACTGTGGCTCAAGTGGTAGAGTGCTAGCCTTGAGCTGAAGAACTCAAGGATAGCACCCAGGCCTAGAGTTCAAGCCCCATGATGAACAAAAAATTAAGCAAAAATAAAAAAAGGTCCAAAGACATTCTGAAAATTCCTCATTCCAAAAGTAATCTGATTCTTATAATGCATGAAACTTCCTAAGTTGCGTTTTTTTTTCCAAATGTAAACTTCACACTGAATTATTTACATATAAAAGGTGTAGATAATTGTTAAAGTAAAACAATAAAATACATTAAATCTAACAGTTTTAATATCTAATTGAAATTATCTCTTACCAGTGAACTATAAATCCCTACCCTTTCCCCGCTTTTTGGATATGATGGTGGGGCTTAAAGTCAGAGCTTCAAACTTTTTTTTTTTTTTTGCCAGTCCTGGGCCTAGAATTCAGGGCCTGAGCACTGTCCCTGGCTTCTTTTTTTTTTTTTTTTGCTCAAGGCTAGCACTCTACCACTTGAACCACAGCACCACTTCTGGTTTTTTACATATATGTGGTGCTGAGGAATGGAACCCAGGGCTTCATGTATGTGAGGCAAACACGCTACCAACAAGGCCACATTCCCAGCCCATAAAATTAACTATTACAAAAGATCAAATTAACATTTGCTAGTTGTGTAAGGATATCCTGGTTTGTATCCTAGACCAACCATTACTATCACTCCAGCTAAAAAATAATGAAGCTAGTAACAAAACTCAAAGAGTTGTCAAAAATACATAATATGTATAAAGTACTGAGAATTATTCCTAGCAATTAGTGATCAGTGTTAGCCATTAAGACTACTTCTCCAAGTTCTATGATTCTCACTACCACACCAAGATAAATTTTCAGCCTAAGTAGTGACAGAAGTTTCCTTCTATATTTGTTTTGGTAGCTCTTTCCTCATAACCTCTTCTAACTCCTGCACATATTCTAGACATTTACGCATTCTGCTTGATGCTTTCCTGTAAAAGTAAAAAGTACAATGTAGGGTAGGTACACATGGTAATACCTGCTCCCCAATAGGTCGGCTTCCTGCTCCAGGGGGGACCTGCGGTAGTTGGGAGGTGACAGCATGGTGTGTTACATCAGAGCGAGAGCCAGCTCGACGCTGCAGAGATGGACGTCTTAGAATCTATAGCAAAAAAAAGCCAGGAGACACATCTAATTATTTGATCCATTAGCATCTCTAGCATTTGGCAATAACAAACAAAAGTAATACTAAACCCTTTATCTTCATTAGCCATCTTCAGAAAAGTTATGAACTGAATCTTTTAAATTCAAAGGAAACATAGTAGTATGATTCTGTTTCATTTTGTGTTTTAGCAATTCTAGGACTGCACCAAGCACCACAAATGCTAGAAAATGGTCTACCACTGAGCTCCCAGTCCTTCTTTAAAAATCTGAGGCAGGGGGCTGGGAATGTGGCTTAGTGGGAGAGTCTTGCCTGGCATGCATGAAGCTCTGGGTTTGATTCCTCAGTACCATATAAACAGAAAAGGCTGAAAGTGGTACTGTGGCTCAAGTGATAGAGTGCTAGCCCTGAGCAAAAGAAGCTCAGAGACTGTGCCCAGGCCCTGAGTTCAAGCCCCAAGACTGGGGAAAAAAAACAAACTGAGACACGATCTTGCTAAGTTGTGGTATGCCACCATACAAAACTGCTAATGGGTTTTCTAAGTAATGTACATTAAAAAGACTTATGATTGAAATTCAACAGTTTTTGGGGCTGGGGATATGGCCTAGTGGCAAGAGTGCTTGCCTCGTATACATGAGGCCCTGGGTTCAATTGCCCAGCACCACATATATAGAAAATGGCCAGAAGTGGCGCTGTGGCTCAAGTGGCAGAGTGCTAGCCTTGAGCAAAAGAAGCCAGGGACAGTGCTCAGGCCCTGAGTCCAAGCCCCAGGACTGGCAAAAAAAAAAAAAAAACAAAAAAAAAAAAACTCAACAGTTTTTTTATACTTACTAAAATTTAAATATAGATAGTTACAATAAAGAATATCTGAAAGCCACGTACAGTGGCTTTAAGTCTATAATAACCAATACTTAGGATTGCAGTTTCAGCCAGCCTGGGAATAAAAAGTCCAAGAGGGTCTACCTCAGTCAATGGCTGAGCAGTGTGGCATCCATCTGATCTCTCAGCAAAATGGAAGCACACAGAAGATCACCGTATAAAACAGCTTCTCCGTCATAAACCAAGACTTTATCTTGAAAAATGACAAATGCTAAAGGGACTGGTGGGAGTAGCTCAAGTAGTAGCACTTGCTCAGTAAAGCATAAGGCCCCGAGTTCAAATTCTATTACTATTAATATACAAACAACTAAAAGATATATGGAGTTGCAACTTAAATTTTTTTTTGGGGGGGGGGGGGGGGGTCCAGTCTTGAAGCTTGAACTCGGCCTGAGCGCTGTCCCCGAGCTCTTTAGCTCAAGACTGGTGCTCTACCCCTTGAGCCACAGTGCCACTTCCAGTTTTCTGGTGGTTAATTGGAGATAAGAATCTCACAGACTTTTCCTGCCTGGGCTAGCTTTAAACCTTGATCCTCAGCCTCCTGAGCAGATTGGATTACAGGCGTGAGTCATTGACGCCCAGCTTGGAGATGCAAACTTCTGTGAGTAAGAGAATCACAGTGGCTAACTACTGAGTTCTGAATCACACTGCCTAGATTTGAGTCTTTGCTTTTCTACTTAACCATGATAATATAAACAAACTACTTTTCTATGCCTCTACTTCATTTTTCCATGTTAAGCCTAATGAATGCCTATAAAATAGTAAGTCTTTAAAAATTTTTTTTTGTTAAGGAATCATGAAAATTGCATTTTTTTATATTAGCACAGTTGCCTCTAATACATCTTCAAACCTATTAAAATAAAAGCACATAACTCCTCTGAAAACCAACACGTTTAACAAAAGAAATAGTATTTAGTTGAAACATGTTTTGTCAAGAGGAGAGCCAAGAGAAAAGGTGCAGATAAATGAAGTTAGAAAAGGTGGGCAAATACAGTCATTATTTTCAGTAGATATTTGAACATGGAATCAGGTAACTTGAGAGCATGGAAAAGATGGGGAGAACAATGGTAGGGTGACACTGGTCAAGATGCATTATGCTTATAAACTGATTTGTTGAATTAAAATCTCTCTGTATAACTACTTAAAGACAAACAACTGTGAAACTTTAGTATTGTTAAAATACACAGACTGATTAAAAATGTTTTTCTTAAACTAATCGTAGTTTTTATACTGGTGCACTATCACTGAGTTATACATTCATTCTGTCCCTCTCTTAATTATTAACAGCATATCTTAGTAAGAGAGTAGGGGATTCTCTCTACCATAACCTCCTCGTATTCTTGGTCCTCTTGATTGTCATCTTCATTCTCATCATCTTCTTCATCAGGCTCAGGTAAATCCTCATCATCATCGAGTTCAGCTAACAGAGTACTAGCACGGCAGCTATCAAGAAAATCTAAGAAAAATGCAAACCTTATTGTCAATATAATTATAAGGTGCCACCAGCACCTGACTTGGCAGCCATTGTAAATGTTGTAGAAGCCTATTTCAAATATTTGAAAGTATTTGCAAAATGTAATAATGTAAAAAAAAAAGAGCTGGCTGAAAGATATTATCATTTTGTTGAACACAAAAACATGTGGTTCATAGCTATAATTCTAGCTACTTAGGAGGCTGAGATGAGGATCTCAGTTCAAAGCCAGCTCAGACAGAAAAAATCTGAGAGACGCTTATCTCTAATTAGCCAAAAAGCCAGAAGTGAACTGGGCGCTGGTGGCTCACACCTGTAATTCTCAGGAGGCTGAGATGTAAGGATCCAGGTTTGAAGCCAGACCAGACAAGAAAGCCCATGAGACTCTCCAATAAACTACACAGAAAAAGCTGGAAGTGGTGCTGTGGCTCAAGTAGTAGAGAGTTAACCTATAGCAAAAGAGGCTCAGGGACAGCAACCAGGCCCAGAGTTGAAGCCCCAGGACTAGCCAAAAAAAAAAAAAAAAAAGCCCGAAGTGGAACTACAGCTCAAGAGGTAAGAGTATCTGCCTCAACAAAAAACTAAGCAAGAGCACAAGGCCCACAGTTTAAAATCCCAGTCAGTCTACAAACACAAATAGCAAAACATGAAAACAGTTGCCTAGTAATCATATTTGGAAGGTAGTAATTAGATAGTTTTCATTTTTTCTACATCTACAAAACTTTCTATTACTTAATAAATTTGAAAAATACAGCCAGATACAGATAGCTGATTTAGGAGTGTAAAAACCGAGGATCAAGATTTGAAGCCAGCTATGACAGGAAAAGTAACACGATTCCACCTTCAAAATAACAAGCAAAGCTGGGAATGTGGCCTAGTGGCAAGAAGACCTGACTTGTAGTCATGAAGCCCTGGGTTCAATTCCCCAGCACCACATATGTAGAAAACGGCCAGAAGTAGTGCTGTGGCTCAAGTGGCAGAGTGCTAGCCTTGAGCAAAAAAGAAGCCAGGGACAGTGCTCAGGCCCTGAGTCCAGGCCCCAGGACTGGCAACAAAAAAATAAAAAATAAAAATAAATAAACAAAATAACAAGCAAAAATAGGTTTACAGGCATGGCTCAAATTAGTAGAGTGCCAGCCATTAGTAAGCAAGCCAAGAGGCACAGGGCTCTGTGTTTAAGGCCTGCTGCTGCCAAATTTTTTTAAAAAGGAAAATGGGCATAGTACTATACGCCTGTAATCTCAACACCCAAGAGACTGATGTAAGATTATGAAAAGGAAAGCCTGGGCTACATAATAAGACCCTGTCTCAAATTTTTTTTTTTTTAAAGGGCCTGGCACAGATGGCTCATACCTGGTAAGCCTACTGACTCAAAAGGCTGAGATGTGAGGGTCAAGGTTCAGAGTCAACCTAAGCAGACTAATCTGAGAGAGCCTTATCACCAACTAACCAGTAAAAGGCCAAGAAATCGAAGTGTGGCTCAAGTGGTAGAATGCCAACCTTGGGGGGGGGGGGGGGAGGAAGCTAAGCAAAAGTTTGAAGCTCTGAGCTGGAAATACATCCTAGTGGCAGAGTGCCTGCCTCACATACATGAAGCCATGGATTCGATTACCCAGCACCACATACATAAAAAAAGCCAGAAATGGCTCAAGTGGTAGAGTGTTAGCCTTGAGCGAAAACAGGACAGGGACAGTGCTCAGGCCCTGAACTCAAAGCCCAGGAGTGGGGGGAAAAAAAACAAAGTTTGAAGCTCTGAGGTTAAGCCCCACTATCAGATCAAAAAAGTGGGGAAAGGGTAGGGATGAAGTTGTTCACTGGTAAGAGTATTTGCCTAGCATGTACAAGCTTGATCTTCAGCAGTTCAAATACATTATGGACAATAGGCAAAGAAAGATGACACCCAAAGGCTGCCAGTGTCTGCTTTCTTTACCATTAGGTA
The DNA here is from genome assembly GCF_023159225.1 of Perognathus longimembris pacificus. Lineage (NCBI taxonomy): Eukaryota > Metazoa > Chordata > Mammalia > Rodentia > Heteromyidae > Perognathus > Perognathus longimembris. The sequence continues at coordinate 6,744,608 of NC_063174.1, forward strand.
ACTTTAAGTACTACATAGTCACTGAGAATTACAAGTATCAGCATATTTATAAGATAAATCATTGTGTGTGTGTGTGTGTGTGTGTGTGTGTGTGTGTCTGTATCTGTGTGCCAGTACTAGAGCTTGAATTCCACAGGATACAAGGGCTGATGCTGCATTACTTGAGCCACACCTCCACTTTTGGCTTTTTGCTGCTGAGGTAAGAGTCTCGTGAATTTTTCTGCCAGAGCTGGCTTTGAACTGTGATCCTCAGATTTTATCTTCATGAATAGCTAGGATTACAGGCATGAGCTACTGGCATCCAGAGGAATAATTATTTTTAACCAAAAGCCTATAGTATTCCAAGAGAAAAATATAATAAAGGCATCATTATGTAAATACCTAAAAGTATCTTTACCTTAGGCTGCAACTTACCATATAAGGAATATTCTGCTTCCTGACCTGTGTCACTCTCACTAGAGGTTGATGTGAGGCTGGTGGTTAAAGTATTACTTAATGACTGACCCACTGATAAAACTGTCGTTGCGGTAGCTACATTGCTGCTGCTTGTAACACTGGATGTTGACATGGTCACTGTTGATGTAGTGCCAGGTGTGGTCAGATTAGGAAAACTCTGAGCACCCATAAGAGGAGAAGCTAAAGATGAAAATGAAGCAAGTCAGTATCAATAGCTAACACTGTAGGAACCTTAGAAAAACAAATAGATGTATTTTCAAAAGGTCATAAAGCATACTAACAATGAAAAGGTTGAAAAACAACTTTGGGAACCCAACTGAAATCCAACTAAAAATTCTTGTTTTAAATAGCAAAATATTTTCAAAATATTAAGCCTAGCTTCTTAAAAAGAAAACAATAGAAGTAATTCCTAATGTATTTCCCAAGGGAATTACTTTGACCCATTAGAAATTTAAAATAAAATTAAATAACTAAAACCCATCCAGGGACTAAACAGAAGCACTACAAAAGGGCAATAAAGCCTTATATAGCTGTGAAAAAACAGAAGTAACATTGTTTGATATCCTTTTAGGACAAGAGACTTTCCTATAGCTGATCTGAATTCTTAGAATCATTCTATAGACTGTCTCTTCCAATTCCTGGAGTACTAAATCTGCTGAAGTTGTATCTTACATGATTAACAGTCTAGTTAAATAGTTGAACCAGCACACACTGAACAAGAGACCCTACACTTGGCAACCCTCAAAGTAGAAAAGGCATCGGGTCCCATAAGGAAAGCTCACTTACTTGCTGTGCTCATCACATTCCTCCCCAAAGTATTAGTGTTGTTATCACTGCTGCTTCGGCTTAGATTCATGTTGTTCGTGGCATTAGTCCGTGCTATGTTTGCCACTCTCCTTACAAAACTCTCCAAGCTAGATGTTTCTCTTGAGGACAGGTTAGGTACACTTGCACTAGAGCTCATAGGGGCCCCAGCAGCCAACAAAGAACTCACTGACAGTCTGTTACTTGCTGAAGAGCTAAGGGGTCGTTGTGAAGCTGCTTCTTTATTAGTTAATTCAGATACTGAACTAACATCAGGAGAACTAACACTAACAATTCCCATGGATATTGCACTAGACTCCCCAGGAGTACGAACAGAACTATCAGGGCCTAACTTCCTTTCAACATTTTCACTTCCCGTTTCCGCTGTTAAGGTGCTTGTGCTTGCACTGGAAGATGACCCTACTTCTGTTTGAGGGACGTTTTCAGCAGATGAAAGAACAACAATTGGCTCATGGACATCAGCTCCTGAAACTATACTGTGTTCCATTACAATTTCTGATCTCCGTTCCGTTTTGGTCGAACCCAAGCTGATGTCGCTGCTACTGGCCACGCTACACACAGAACTGCTGCTTCCTTTTCTACTTGAGGAGCCTGCAGCAGCAGATGTCTTGTCTGGACAGTTGTTTTTCACCAAGCTGCTCCATGATTGCGTTGTGCCTGAAACAGTGGATGAAACAGGTTTGGGTGATGCCACTGTATCAGGGTCGTACCCTGGTGCAAGCTTGAGGTCAAATTTTCCTTCTGCGCCCATACGGTAAGAGTTTGAGCCACCAGCATCCCAGGTGACATCAATCCAGCCTGGAAAGGGACAGGAGTTTGTGAGACCCAGCAGAAAGCAGATAGGAGCGTGTCAGACAGTAGCTCCACAATATGGGATCAGCTTTTCATCTGTGCTGTAATTCTCTTAATTTCTAGTCAATTTCTGCCAGCCAACATGTTAATTGTTGGAGTGATCAGTGTGAAATATATGAACCTATATGGCTATCCTTGTTATCTTATGCTCTGTACTATTTAACTCTAGCAAAAAAATATACTTTTAAATATGAGTTGTAAACAACATTTCTAGAAAGTATCTAAAATTAAATCTTTAAAATTCTCCTATCTCTTTTACTTAATCCTGACCTGTATAAAACTAGTGATATTTTAAAACAATATAAGGATCAATGTACATTTATAATGCTACATCTTTTTTTTGCCAGTCCTGGGCCTTGAACTCAGGGCCTGAGCACTGTCCCTGGCTTCCTTTTGCTCAAGGCTAGCACTCTACCACTTTGAGCCACAATGCCACTTCTGGCCTTTTCTATATATTTGGTGCTGAGGAATCGAACCCAGGGCTTCATGCAAGCTAGGCGAGCACTTTACCACTAAGCCACATTCCCAGCCCAGTCTTAGTTTTCCCAGCCCTATAATGCTACATTTTAAACAGACTTGCTTTTCTCCTTTTTTTCATAGGGATTAAACCCAGTCTTTTTTTTTTTTTTTTGCTAGTCCTGGGCCTTGGACTCAGGGCCTGAGCACTGTCCCTGGCTTCTTTTTGCTCAAGGCTAGTACTCTGCCACTTGAGCCACAGTGCCACTTCTGGCCGTTTTCTATATATGTGGTGCTGGGGAATCGAACCCTGGGCTTCATGTATACGAGGCAAGCACTCTTGCCACGAGGCCATATTGCCAGCCCCTAAACCCAGTCTTTAAATATTACTTGGCAACTACTTAACACTGAACTACATTCCCAGATCCTAGAAGAATGTTTTTAAAATTTCAAAATACCTATTCAACTTCAACAAGAAAGTGAAATTTTAAAAATTGCTAAATAAATAAAAATTCCTTTAAAATATGTCAGATTACAATGATTTGTAAGGTTGGGCTAAATCCTATAGATATAGATATTCATATATGACTTGTAGAAAATCTAGGTTAGCTCAAATAAAATATTAAGTTAGCATTTCGGTTGTGTTCTCAAAGTTCAATGGTTACTTGATTTTTTTAAGTTTAATAAATTTGGTTAAGCACAGAAAAATTTTAAACAAAAGGGGAAAAGCATGCAAAGCTCTTTTATTGAAACCTATATGCTAAATAAAGCTAATAACACATAAAGAACAAATGAGTATAATGACATTTAATCTATATTTACTTGTACTTAGAAAATTATATTTTTTAACCAAAAAGTAATAAAATCCCAAGAGCAAAAAAGAAATTGCTTATTAGAGAGTAAGTTAATAGAGATCTTAGTGTTACAGGCTATTACTATTCTAGAGGAAAATACAACACATTAGCCAAAATTACTTTTAAAGTATAACAAGCTTTCATAAGCCTAAAAGTACTTGACTCATAGATACACAGGTGCGAACTCTAGCATACACATGCAATGACATACCAAATCACACAGCCACCCATATACCAAGTTCATATACGTTCAAGATGAAGTTCAGAGAGGTATAATAGGGGTATAATAGTGAATTACCTGCAGGGATTATCTGCACGTGAGTTCTTTGAAAGGAAAGCTGACTGCCCCAAATCTACATTAGTAGCTTAGGTGTGATTTCAACTGCTTCAATTTATTCTGTATGCTGAAATAACCTCTGAAGAACCAACATTTTACTATCTGTTCTGCTACATAAAAAAGTCTGAGAAAGTAAGGCTCAAAAGACACCCCAATCCCAAATAAAACTGAGTTGGGCATTGTAAGAATTGGCCCCAAAACATGCTGATAACTTATTTTAGAGCACTTACCAAAATCTGTACTTATTTTTTTGTTTTACGGGTAAAACAAGGGTGGTCCTTGACCACTGAATATGACTTTTAACAAAGCTGCTTTTATATTTGTGCAATAGAGGAATTAATGCATAGTTCTTGTAACATAGACTCTCCAGGAAGGAAACAGATATAACATATAACATGGAAAAAATACTGAAGATAAGTTGTTTATATAAGGCCTAAGATTGTCTTTTTAACTGATATTTCAAACATTCTGGTAGAAACAAGAAAGGGTGGATACAAAGCACAACTAAGTCTACAAATACCAAACTCTCAACTCCTCTTGTGCCCACCAAACTGAAACTTAGTAAAAATCAGTTAAATAGTAAAACAAAAACAAAAAGCAGCCACTATTAGAAATTGGTTGGCATAAGTATTTGTAAGCATAGAACATTCTCTAACATTCAATATAATGCAAAAGCTGAATTTCTAGTTTGGGTTTTTTTTTTTTTTTGCTGTTGTTTTTGTGCTTGAATTCAGGGCCTGGGCACTGCCCCTGATCTTAAGGCCAGTGCTCTACTACCTGAGCCACAGCTCTACTTTGGGCTTTTTTTGAGGGGTGGGGGTAGGAGGTGGTTACGTGGAGATAAGAGTCTAACAAAAATGTTCTCCCAGGCTAAGTTAAACCACAATCATCAAATCTCAGCCTCTAAGTACCTAGGATTACAGAGTTGAGCCAGTGACTACCTGACTTGAATGTCTACATTTTTTTTTTTTTTTTTGGCCAGTCCTGGGCCTTGGACTCAGGGCCTGAGCACTGTCCCTGGCTTCTTCCCGCTCAAGGCTAGCACTCTGCCACTTGAGCCACAGCGCCACTTCTGGCCGTTTTCTGTATATGTGGTGCTGGGGAATCGAACCTAGGGCCTCGTGTATCCGAGGCAGGCATTCTTGCCACTAGGCTATATCCCCAGCCCCTGAATGTCTACATTTTTAAGATCAGTAAAATAGCCCATTCCTGAACACTAGATTCCAAAATTAAGAGTCTAATTTTCAGAAGTAAAATGCAGAGTAAAAATTAATTACATTCCTATATCCCTAACTAGCCTCCCTTAGTCACATACGTCAAAACAATATCAGATAGACTATGGACTTAGAAATACTGATGAGTAACACACTAAATTTGAGTTGAATAGTACTACTCTCATCTCAACTTTTACTAATATTTACAATTTTGGTCTTATTATAAACCTGCTTGGAATTATCAATGATTTTCAAATAGAATTTAATGCTACAGAAATATATTTAATAATGTGAAGAAGACACACAAACTTAAGGGCTAGGGATATGGCCTAGTGGCAAGAGTGCTTGCCTCGTTTTCATGAGGTCGTATACATGAGGCCCTGGGTTCAATTCCCCAGCACCACATATACACAGAAAACGGCCAGAAGTGGCGCTGTGGCTCAAGTGGCAGAGTGCTAGCCTTGAGCAAAAAGAAGCCAGGGACAGTGCTCAGGCCCTGACCAGGACTGGCAAAAAAAAAAAAAAAAAGAAACACAAACTTAGAAAGCAGTAAAATCAGCTAGGTGTCAGTGGCTCACATCTATAATCCTAGCTACTCAGGAGGCTGAGATCTGTGGATCATAGCTTGAAGCCAGCCCAGGCAGAAAAGTCTGTGAGAATCCCATCTCAGAAAAGGCTGGAAGTGGCACTGTGGCTCAAGTCGTAGAGTACTTAGTTCAAGCCCCAGTACTGGCAAAAAAAGAAAGCAGTAAAACCAGAGTTTAATTAGGTGAATGTTTATCACATGAACTATAAATATATTGTGATAACATGTAATTAGCATAATTGAATGTTAATTGTTCTCCTAAGCACTGTCACTTATATTGCTTTAATAACTTGGTACAAGCTTGACAATATGAACATGTTCCTTTTTTTAAAGCTAAGAAAAATGGATAGGAAAAATTTTGCCAATAAGTCTGTTTTTTAGTTGTGAAAAGTATCAGCCATGATATTAATAGCAATTAGTAAATTGCAGGGGTGGAAGGGTTGTGACTCAAACAGCAGAACACTTGCTTAACAAATGCAAGAGTGTTAGTTCAAACCTCATTAATACCAATTTTTTTTAATTAAGGACTTTGCTAAATTTTTGTCTATTTCAAAGATTAAAAATGAGGGGCTGGGGGTATAGCCTAGTGGCAAGAGTGCCTGCCTCGGATACACGAGGCCCTAGGTTCGATTCCCCAGCACCACATATACAGAAAACGGCCAGAAGCGGCGCTGTGGCTCAAGTGGCAGAGTGCTAGCCTTGAGCGGGAAGAAGCCAGGGACAGTGCTCAGGCCCTGAGTCCAAGGCCCAGGACTGGCCAAAAAAAAAAAAAAAAAAAAAGAACTTTATTTTTAAGTCTCTTCCTTAAGCTGTAAACAAAAATATAAATGAAATATCCACAATCTACTAAAAGATAAAGAAGCCATATTTCTTGTTCCATGCTTTAATAAGGAAGTATGAACATTAATCCTTTTTCTTAAGAATGCCTTTAATATACAGTAAAAAATTAGACTAACGGGACAAAATAAAATTAATATTAGCACTCAGGAAGCTGAGGCAAAAGGATCAGTACTTCAAGACAAGCTTGGGCTACATATCCCCCCAACAACAGCAAGTCCAAGGCCTTGAGTTCAAACTCCAGTACCACCAAATACAAATTTTTTTTTAAATGCTTGGTGGTGCACACCTGTAATCCCCAGAGGTATACATGATAGAGGCAAGAGGATGTAAGGCCAGCCCAGGGAATTATTTTGAGACTCTTTCTCAAAAAACAAACAAACAAAAAAGCTAAAGAGGGGGCTTGGTTCAAGTGGCACAGCATTTGCGGAACATATAACAAGCAAAGATATTACCTCTGCCTAGTAACGGGAGAAAATATGTCTCAAAGACACACTGATAACCCTTTAAAATATGACCATTTCTAGAAGAAGAAAAATTAAAAAACCAAGCCAGGCGCCAGTGGCTCACACCTGTAATCCTCGCTACTCAGGAGGCTGAGAACTGAGGATCATGGTTGGAAGCTAGCCCAGGCAGGCAAGTTCCTGAGATTCTTATCGCCAATTAATCACAGAAAAAGCAGAAAGTGGGCTGGGGATATGGCCTAGTGGCAAGAGCGCTTGCCTCGTATACTTGAAGCCCTGGGTTCGATTCCCCAGCACCACATATACAGAAAATGGCCAGAAGTGGCTCTATGACTCAAGTGGCAGAGTGCTAGCCTTGAGCGGGAAGAAGCCAGGGACAGTGCTTAGGCCCTGAGTCCAAGGCCCAGGACTGGCAAAAAAATAAATAAAAAGAAAAAGCAGAAAGTGGCTCTATGGATCAAGTGGTAGAGTGCCTTGAAGAAAAAAAGAGCTCATCAACAGTGCCAAGCCCAGAGCTAGAGCGCCACAACACACTAAAACAAAAACAAACCAACGAAAAAAACAAGAATTAAAAATTTTCTCTAATTTCTAGGCTTTTTTTTTTCTTCAATCTAATGTAAAACCACTAGGAATTCTTACACATAGTCCTGAGACCACAGTACAAGTGCTAAGCACCTACTCACCATTATGTAGTTCTCCTGTGACAGTGCCTTCTCCCTGTGGGCTGCCATCTTGATCTCGCCATTTCCAATCAAGGCCTCTGATGACACGTGCTCCTGGAACCATGTATTTCAGAACCTGTGAGCGTACTAGACGTCTCTGTCTTCTAAGATTAGCTTCTGCCTCCTTAGCTGCTTTCCCTGTAACAGAGAAATAGACATCAAATCATGTGTTAGACATATAATTGTTTTCATAAGTTGGAAAGTACCCATATCCCCTCTTTACCTAGTTGATCTTCACATACTCCATTCACAGTGCCATAAAGTTCAAAGCCAGATAGTGAGAGGTAGTGTGTTTGACCACTAGCATTCTTCCCCATCTGTTTAATTCTCACATGTCGCCACCCTTGTTTTTCATCCTTTGGCGAATCGAGAGGCCAGGTCGCAGTTGATCTATACATGTGGTGAAGGGGGAAAAAAAAGCTTTAAAAAAACAGGATGAAAAGTTTTCTTTCAAAGCAGGGCAAATTATTTACATAGCAGAACTTAAGGAAAACCTTTCACATGCACTCAGTAATTTAAAGATCAAGAAACAAATGGAGGGGCTGGGGATATGGCCTAGTGGCAAGAGAGCTTGCCTCGTACACATGAGGCCCTGGGTTCGATTCCCCAGCACCACATATACAGAAAACGGCCAGAAGTGGCGCTGTGGCTCAAGTGGCAGAGTGCTAGCCTTGAGCAAAAGGAAGCCAGGGACAGTGCTCAGGCCCTGAGTCCAAGGCCCACGACTGGCCAAAAAAAAAAAAGAAACAAATGGAAAAAAGTGAAGACAACAAATAAATGAAATGCTTAAATATTTAATTACATTAAATGATTTAAGATTAATATTGAAAATCAGTTTGCAAATAAAACATACTTTCATGAGGAAAATTGTTTCTTTTTAAACTCACGAGAAGGATTAAGAGCTTAAAAACCTTAAGAACACCTTTGGGGCCAGTGGCTCATTCTTATAATGCTAACTACTCAGGAAGCTGCATCCTGAAGAAATGAGGCCTTAAGCCAGCCAGGCAATTCCATCATTAAAATAACTAAAAGCAGGGGAGAGGCATGGCCTAAGGGTTATACCACTAGCCACCCAAGCCAACCAAGTTTTAAAGAAGTCCTGGGTTCAAAGGTAGTACAGCCAAAGATATGACGTTGTAGAATATTACCTGCTAATCCTAATGATAGAATGCTCCTTTCAGGACTGGGAATGTCAGTAGAATGCTTGCCTAGCATGCATGAAGCCCTGGGTTCAATTCCCCAGAACCACATAAACAGAAAATGCTGAAGTGGCACAGTGGCACATGTGGTAGGTAGAGCACTAACCTTGAGCACTCTAGAGAGGCTCAGGGACAAAGCCCAGACTCTGAATTCAAGCCCCAGCACTGGCAAAAAAAATTTTTAAAGCTCGTTTCATAATTTACTTGTATAATATGCCCTAATGAGCTCTCAACAAATGCAAAATGTGCTAGACACATGATTCAATTGGTAGAATACATGGCTAGCAAGCCCAAGTTCAAACCCCAGTATCTCTAATAAATTAAAACAAAACAAAAAACGGGCCAGCCACACACCACCAGTGGCTCATGCCTGATCATTCAGGAGGGAAGATCTGCAGATCATGATCTTGTCAGTCCAGGCAGGTCTCCAGTAAAGCACCCAATAAAAAGAAGGAAGTCGAGTGGTAGAGTGCTAGCCTTTAGCAAAAAAGGTCAGACACAGCTCCCAGGCCCCGAGTACAAGCCTCAGAACCAGCACAAAAACTAGCAACAACAAAAAGCCATTTTGTAAAATTAAAATTTGAGAAAAGATTACTGGATAATATATTAATAATTAATATTAATCTAGTATATTAATAATGTATTAGCAGTAATTTGCTGGGATAAAGCTCAGTAACAGTCTGTCTACCTGGCAAGTATAAGGCCAGACAAAGCACATAATTTGATTCCCAACAAAATAAGAGCGTGTGTCTTTGTGTGTGCGTGTGTGTGTGTGTGAATATAGTCAATATGTAGATTTTAGTAAAAGATATATTAAAAAAGCTGGTCAAAGCATAATTTCATTAACAGCAACAATCACAGATATTTTTTGAATACTCATATCAGGGACTAGATTTTACTTTCCATTGTGTACATAGACCGTCTTAAAATAAATATGCTCAGCTTTCTACAAATATTTAACCTAAACTTTCTGACAAAATTTTAGTAAGGTATTTCTTTAATGCTTTAACTACAGAGCAAGTAAATTCGTTTTAGAAAGATTATGTTCCAGTATTTCATAAAGAAGTATAAAATGAAACTAAACAAAACTTTTCACTGAGATTCCAATTTTGCAAAGACACCATAACTAACCCTGGTTCATTGAGACTGCAGTCATCAACATGGGTATACAAAGAAGTCCAGTTCTGTCCATCTTTGGATACCTGGAAAACCCAATTTCTTAGTGCAGATCTTCCATAACCACGAGCATGACGAAGTGTATATGCTGATGGTATCACCCAGAGACCCAGATCTATAGCAAACCAGGCATTCTTATCATCATTGCTATGACAATTTAAGGCTGAATTATCACGACTTAGTATGTCTTCCAATCGACCATATGGTAGATTTCGTCCTTCTGATGATGTTACTACAACAAGTCCATAGGCAGCAGGATTAACCCATTCATAGGCAGTTCTGCACAAAAATAAAGAAAAATAGAAAATTTAAACAATATTAAAGCAATGCCAATAGTTCAAACAAAATTATATTACTAAGGCTAGGAATGTGGCTTGCCTAGCATGTATGAAGCCCTGGGTTTGATCACTCAGTACCACATAAGAAGAAAAAGCACAAAGTGATGTTGTGGCTCAAGTGGTAGAGTGCTGGCCTTGTGCAAGAGTAGCTCAGAGGCAGTACACAGGCCCTGAATTCAAGCCTCAGGACTGACAAGAAAACAAAACATATTACTGTAAATAAAATTCTACAATTGCTGGGAATATGGCCTAGTGGCAAGAGTGCTTGCCTTGTGTACATGAAGCCCTGGGTTCGATTCCCCAGCACCACATACATAGAAAACAGCCAGCAGTGGCGCTGTGGCTCAAGTGGCAGAGTGCTAGCCTTGAACAAAAAGAAGCCAGGGACAGTGCTCAGGCCCTGAATCCAAGGCCCAGGACTGGCAAAAAAAAAAAAAAAAAATTCTACAATTAACAACTTAGGACACAGTTTTCTTTATTAAAAGTAATTTTATAAAATTCCTTAAATTACACAAGCATAGCTAATGATGTTATTTGCAACCTAAAATTAGTTTCCAAGTGAATAAAATGTCACCTAACAAAAAGACTTACTTTGCGTTTGTACCAATCCAGTAAATGATTCCATTTTCATCAAAATCATGCTGGTGTCTAAATATAAAATTTTGGCCTTCTCTTAGTTTTCGAACAAAAACAAATGAAGATCGGTCAAAATCATACCACTGCTTTGCTACCTAAACCAAAGAAAACATAGAAGACACTTTTTAATAATGTTATTTTAAAGTATTAAAACTTTTTTCCTCATTTGTTAAGGTCAATTATATTATTAGAATTGTTCACTAAAAATATTTAAAAGCCAAGCACCAGTGGCTCATGCCTGTAATCCCAGCTACTTTGGAGGCTGAGGTCTGAGGATCATGGCTTAAAACCATGAAGGAAAGTCTATGAGACTCTTAGCTGCAATTAACCACTGAAAAGCTGAAAGTTAAGTTGTAATTCAAGTAGTTAAGAGTGCTAGCTTGCAGCAAAAGAGCTCAGAAACAATGCAGGCTCTGAGCTCAAGCCCCAGGAGCAATACAAAAAAAAGCAAAACAAAAAAAACTAGAATTAGGGCTGGGGATATGGCCTAGTGGCAAGAGTACCTGCCTCAGATACACGAGGCCCTAGGTTCGATTCCCCAGCACCACATATACAGAAAACGGCCAGAAGCGGCGCTGTGGCTCAAGTGGCAGAGTGCTAGCCTTGAGCGGGAAGAAGCCAGGGACAGTGCTCAGGCCCTGAGTCCAAGGCCCAGGACTGGCAAAAAAAAAAAAAAAAAAAAAAACTAGAATTAAAAAAATGATCCCCTTTCCATTAAAAAAAAAAAAAAAAACCTTGTACCAAACAACAAGAACAACAAATGGTTAAAACTATTATAATTAGGGCTGGGAATATGGCCTAGTGGCAAGAGTGCTTGCCTCGTATACATGAGGCCCTGGGTTCGATTCCTCAGCACCACATAGACAGAAAATGGCCAGAAGTGGTGCTGTGGCTCAAGTGGCAGAGTGCTAGCCTTGAGCAAAAAAGAAGCCAGGGACAGTGCTCAGGCCCTGAGTTCACCGCCTAGGACTGGCAAAAAAAAACAAAAAAAAAAAACTGTTATAATTATCTGTCCATTAAATTAATTTAAAAAATTTAAACTGCCAGGTGCTACTGGCTCACACTTATAATTTTGCCTACTCAATAGACTGAGACCTGAGGATTCAGGTTTGAACTCATCCTAAGCAGTCCTTGAGATTCAATCTCCAATTAACCAGCAAAAACCAGACTAGAAGTGTGGTTCAAGTAGTAGAATGCCAGGCATGAGCAAAACAGCTGGAAATATAAGGCCCTAAAGTTCAAGTCTAGGTACTGACACAAAATATATAAATGAATAAATTACTCCTTTAATTATTCTTTTATTATTTAGGTATTTTTAAACTATTTCAATATTACAAGTAGTTACAACAAATTATCTTTATATAAAAGGTATTTAGAGATAAAAGATAGAGTATATAACATTATTTTACAAAATATATTCCTAACAGTGGACTTACTAGGCCAAGTGTCAGTGGCCCAAACCCTTTAATCATAATTCAGGAGGCTAGGATCCAGAGAATTGGGGGTACAAAGTCAGTCCAAACAAAAATATTGGTGAAACTCTACCTTCAAAATAACCAGCAAAAGTTGAAGGCTGGAGATGTAACTCAACTGGTAGAAAACCACTCAAGAAGTCTCAAGCCCCAACTTCAAACCTAGATATGGAGCCAGGCTCCAAGGGCTCATTACGATAATCCTAGCTACTCAGGAGACTGAGATCTGTTCATCACAGTTAGAAAGCCAGTCTGAGCTGGAAAGTTCATGAGATTCTTATCTCCATTCAACTAACCCCCAAAAATCAGAAGTGGAGCTTTGGCTCAAGTGGTAGAAGAGAAGCTCAGGGGTAACACTCAGGATCTGAGTACAAAATTGGCACAAAAAGAAATTAAAAATAAAAAAAAAAGCCAAGCAAAAGCCAGAGGTCCAGAGTTCAAGCCCTAGCACAGCTGCACACATGGGCACACATTCCCATATACCAACTAGTGGGGTGGGAGGTGTGGTTCAAAGTGATGGAGTGTCAACCTATCAATTGTAAGGCACTGAGTTCAAATCCCAGTACCAAAACAAACAAACAAACAAATACAACTAGTGGTAAAGAAAAGTAGAATTGCTGGCCAAAAAAGGACCAAGCTACAGTAAGTACAATATGTCTGTGCCAGACAGAAACCCACCATCTTCAAGAGATACTGTTCTAGAGATTCTACAGTAGCTAGTGGTTCCATCTTTAACATTCTGCCAGTCCGATCAATCAGTGCAGTTTCACCAGGTGCACGTTCCAAGCGAAAACGCAATCTTCTTGTAAGTATCTGCACAAAATTAATAGTCTTTATAAAAATATATTTCCTTTTTTAGAAGTGTAAAAATGATACACATCAAATAACTGCAATAACTGAGACTTATAAAGCATAATCATAATGGGACAAGCAATTGAAATTTTTTATACATGTACACACATACACACACATATATGTAGACAAAATAATAAAAAATGCATAAATACAGTTGGGCATCAGTGCCGCATGTCTGTAATCCTAACTACTCAGGAGGCTGAGAGCTGAGGATCAGTTCAAAGTCAGCCCAGGCAGGAAAGTCCATGAGACACTGACATCCAATTAACCATCAGAAAACAGGAAGTGGTGCCGTGGCTCAAAGTGGTAGAGCTCTAGCCTTGAGCTCAAGAGCTCAGGGACAGCTTGAACTATGGACCTGGGTGCTGTCCCTGAGCTTTTTAAGCTAAAGGCTAGCTAGCTAGCATTCTACCACTTTGAGCCACAATGCCACTTGCAGTTTTCTGGTGGCTAATTGGAGATAAAAAAAATCTCATGGCCTATTTTGCCTGGGCTGGCTTTGAACCACAGTCCTCAGATCTCAGCCTCCTGAGAAGCTAGGAATACAGACATGAGCCACCAGCACCCAGATACACACATACATACACACAACACACACAAATATACACATACACATATGTATGTATATATGTGTATAGTGTGTATGTATGTGTGTATATACATATATATATATATATATAAGTTCACTATTAGAAGTGAAACTGTGGGTCAAGGGTGCTAGCCTTGAGGAAAAAAAGCTCAGTGACAGCACCCAGGCTCTAAGTTCAAACCCCAGGACCTGCACAAAAACAAAAGGTCCACTGAATAATGATAATGCCTACCACCAAAATCAAGTGCTGTAGGTGTGGCTCAAGTAGTACAGTGCACATGTTAAGTGTGAGGACCTGAGTTCAAACCCCAGTGCCATAAAAAAAAAAAGCTAGTTTCTAAAAAATTTCAATAGACATAACTTAAATGAAGTTATACTATAACACTAACAGAAATATTGTTTAAATGAAGTTATACTATAACACTAACAGAAATGTGGTATCTTGCAGCACCGCCCCCCCCCCCATCAGTTGGGCTTGAACTTTGGGCCTGGGAGCTGTCCCTCAGCTTCTTTTGCTCAAGGCAAGCATTCTACCACTTGAGCCACAGTGCCACTTCCAGCTTTTTTGAGTAGTTTTTTGGAGATAAGAGTCTCATGGAGTTTCCTGCCGGGGCTGGCTTTGAACAATGATCCTCAGAACTCAGCCTCGAGAATAGCTAGCATTACAAATGTGAGCCACCAGTGCCCATCTTATAATCAGCTTTTTAAATATAAAATTTCTTAATTCGGTACATTTTAGTGAACAAGTACAAAACTAGTCACTTCAATAAGCTTCATTTCTATATAAATTTTATGTACAGATCTAATTCCTATACAAACATAACTAAATATTTGTGTGTGCTTTGGTATAATTTTAGACTATGAAACGAACAGAGGGCACATTCCCAGCCTTCCTATTTTGGAATCTTGTACAACCTCCTGAATAAAACGTGCATAATAAAAGATGTTGGTACTCCTAGGACCATATAAACAAGATAATTTCCTGTCTCTGAGACTATTCACCAACTCATATGTTCACTAAGGATCAAGCCAGTTGATGATTATAATCCTAGCTACTCAGAGTCTGAGATCTGAGAATCTCAGTTCAAAACCCGATAGGGCAGGAAAGTCTGTGAGACTTGCCTACAATTAACTTCCAAAAAAACAGGAAGTGGAACGGTGGCTCAAGGGTAGAGTGCTAGCCTGGAACAAAAAAGCTCAGGGACAGTGCCCAGGTCTTAAATTCAAACCCCAGAACTAGCATTATTTAAAAAAAAAAAAAAAAAAAAAAAAAGCCTGGTACCAATTTAAGATTACAACTGTAATTCTAGCTACTCGGGAGGCTGAGATCTAAGAAACACAGTTAGAAGCCAGGCCAGGTAGAAAAGGCCAGGAGACTCTTATCTCCAATAACCTATTCAGATAAAAGCCAGAAGTGGCACTATAGCTCAAGTGGTAGAGCACTAGCCTTGAGCACAAAAAGCCACAGAGACAATGCCGAGGCCATAAGTTCAAGCCCTAGGTTTGCCCATGACAACAAAAAAAACCTAAGATAAAGCACACAGGTCTTGAGTTCAAGCACCGGAACAACAACAACAACAAAAAAACCAAGAAAAGCAAATCATCATTCCTGTGTTCATTCAGTAATACTAGCTAGCACCTAGCACTTTTTGTGATTACCTGGAGGTTATATGTGGATCCTGGTGTATCATACAAATGGAGAGGTAGTCGTTCAATTGATTCTAGTACAGCTATTAACTTTCGAATTAATGCAACTGCTGGTCGACTGTGAAGAAAAAAATAACTGTAAACAACTTTGCATAATTACACATAAATGTTCATGAAGAAACTGTAATAAACCTAACATAGGTTTGCTTTAGACAATTACTGAGTAGTCAAAGATACTCATAACAGTTTACTTTACTTAGGAATATTTTATTTTTATAATTTAAGATTAGCAATTACATTCAACACAAACAAGCTTTGACATTTAAATGAGTTTATAATATTTGTTACATAAAAAGAACATAAAGCAAAGTTTTAAGAAAGAAAATATTTGGTAGTATATCAAAGTATAAACTCACATAATATTTCTTGGGAAGTAACTGGAAAATTGAAAAGCCTCTATAACACAATCATTCCACTTAAGGAAATTATGTAAAAAGATGTTTCCATAAAGACAAGTATACTTAAGTACTACTAGTAATCATTTCGAACTGCCAAAATGTTTAATACAGTATAATTTCAATAAACTACTATCCACAAAAATATAATAGGCGAGGTGTGATCCCATGTCTAATCTCAGCTACTCATCAATCAGAGACTAGAAGATGACAAATTCAAGTTTAGTTCTCAGAAATCCTACCTCAGAAATAAAATATATAAAAGGGCTGTGTGGCTCAAGAAAGCACTTGTCCAATATGTGTAAGGTTTTGGGTTCAATCCCTAGTACTACCAAAATAAGGTAGACAAATAAATAGATAGATACATGTTAAGTACTCATTAGAAATCAAGCTATCTGGACCGGGAATATGGCCTAGTGGGAAGAGTGCTTGCCTCATACACATGAAGCCTGGTTCGATTCCCCAGCACCACATATATAGAAAAGGCCCGAAGTTAAAAAAAAAAGAAAGAAAGAAAAATTATAAGAAAAAAGTAAAAAAAGAAAAAGAAAAGGCCCGAAGTGAGCTGTGGCTCAAGAGTGCTAGCCTTGAGCAAAAAGGAGCCAGGGACAGTGCTTAGGCTTGGGAGTCCAAGGCCCAGGACTGGCACAAAAAAAAAAAAAAAAGAAAGAAAGAAAGAAAAAAAAGATTTGAGGGGCTGGGAATATGGCCTAGTGGTAGAATGCTTGCCTTCCACACATGAATCCCTGGGTTCGATTCCTCAGCATCACATATATAGAAAAAGGCAGAAGTAATGCTGTGGCTCAAGGGGTAGAGTGCTAGCCTTGAACAAAAAGAAGCCAGGGACAGTGCCCAGGCCTTGAGTCCAAGCCCTGGGAATGGCAAAAAAAATATATATATATATTTGAGCCAGGTACAATGGCTGGTGCCTCTAATCATAGCTATAGAGATTTCAAGGATTATGGTTTGAACACCGCTGGGGTAAAAAAAATTTTAAGACCCATCTCAACCAGTATCTGGGAGCATAGGCACATATGTGTGATGCCAGTTATGTGGGAAGCTGGGATCAGAAGGACCAAGATTCCATGTCAGCCAGGGCAGAAAAGTCCGTGAGATTCCATCTCTATTGATAGAAAGAAGATGCGGAAGAATGTCAGTGGCTCATGCCTGAAATCCTAACTACTCAGGATGCTTAGATCTGAGGAATACAGTTCTAAGCCAGCTTGGGCAAGAAAGTCAGTAAGATTCTCATCTCCCAATTAAGCACCAAAAACCTGGACGTATACAGCTGTGACTCCCAGTGGTAAAGCACTAGTCTTGAGCACAAATGCTCAGGGAGAGCAGCCAAGTCATGCAATCAAGAACTAAGACTGACACACACCGACACACCGACACTCACTCACACACACACAAGACCCTTTCATAAAAATAAGCAGAGCAAAAAAGGGTGAGGAGCATGGCTCCCGACTAACATCATAAATTCCATGGCCTCAAGAAGTAGGCAAAAGAGTATAATATAAAGACCCAGCTTCAGCAATTCAATTCAAAAGTCTGGTCTATGAGTTTTTGTTACTTTTTTATTTTTGAAGGGGAAGGGGGAATAGTAGTAGCTTTCAAGTTAGGAACTTACTTGCTAGACAGGTACTCTATCTTATCACCCAGGCTCTCAGTCTTTTAAAATTTCATTTTGTAGTAGACTCTTTTTGCTGCAGCCTGCTTGAACTACAATTCCATCCTCTTATTTACCTACTCAGCAACACCATTTTTTTTATTAGCTGAGATAGGATCTTGCAAACTTTTCCACAAGTTGTCCTCAAACAATGATCTTTCTGATCTCACTCTTCCAAAATGGCAAGGATTACGCTCTAGCAAGTCAATTTCTCTCTCTCTTTCTCTCATTTCTGTTAGTACTGGGACATGAACTTTCTCTGCTTTGGGGGTTTGGCTGGTGCTTTACACTTGAGCCATGCCTCCAGTGCAGTGTTTTTGCTGGTTAACATGAGATGGAATGCTAAGTCAAACCATGATCACCCCAATTCTCACCCTCCTGAGTGGCTAAGATTACAGGTGTGAGCCACCAACACCTGGCTAAACAATTTCTTTGCATCAACACCTAAAACAGTTCTCCTCCTCCCCTATGGTTTGAAGAAAATGATAGAAAGCACATCATTTCATCCAGAATTAAAAACTAGAATCTTTATCACACAAAATAGATTTAAAAATGATTACTTAACAGCTTCAAATTAAATGTAGCTAGTGTTTCCACTAATGTGGAGTTTTTGAAAGTCTAGTGACTAACTCAAGTTGGCCTCAAACGCCCTATATAGCTCACTTTTGTCTTTCAGAAACAGATGCTTAACAGTAAGTAATCAGCTATATTCATAACAAACATGTTATTTCAACTGTTTTATTCTATTAGATAAAACAATTTTCAAAAAGTTTCCTAAAATTTATGAACTATGTATAAAATAACTCTTACTTTTTTAACACTTGCAAAAAACAACTCAAGAGTTCCTTTTATGTGTATAAACAGTTAAGTTAGGGAAGTGTACAAACTGAAAATATTTCAAACATAAAATTAAATGAAATTTGCAATTTATGTTTTGACTTGGGTGCTGGGGACTGAACCAAGGGCCTTATATAGGCTAATAAGCACACTAATGTCTAGTCCCAGGCCCTGGTTTTTACCTTTCATCATCTTCATTTTCACTAAAGGCTGTTTTGAAAACATTTATTCTTTCTACCAGTTGACTACAATCTTGCTTCATATCCAAATCCATGCTCTAAAAACAAAAAGTAAAAAGAACAAATGAGTTTTTATGGATCTTGTTTAAATTTATCAGAAATTCATGGGATATATATTAACATATCATTTTTCAAATCATCAATACAACTTGAGTAAAATCATTAATCAATCTTTCATAAAAATTCTTTTCACTGTATGGTTTGCATAACTAGCATGTATGTTTTTCCTTTCTTCAATGGTATAAGGTAATCAGCAACTATGCTGCTAAATCAGTGATTCCCAAAGTAGGTACAATGATTCCTTATTACATAATGAGTACTTTCCATTTTTATAAGATTTACTCCATCAAGTATGAGGAAAAAAATAAAAACCGCAAAGATGTTACGAATAATTTATAACGAGGATTTTAGTCAATGGAATAAATGTTAATGGTACAACTCACAAACGAAGATTCACTGAAGTTAAGGAAAACTTCTAAGAGTTTAAAGTTTATAATCACATATAAATATTAATATAAAAATTAGGGGGCTGGGGATATAGCCTAGTGGCAAGAGTGCCTGCCTCGGATACACGAGGCCCTAGGTTCGATTCCCCAGCACCACATATACAGAAAATGGCCAGAAGTGGCGCTGTGGCTCAAGTGGCAGAGTGCTAGCCTTGAGCGGGAAGAAGCCAGGGACAGTGCTCAGGCCCTGAGTCCAAGGCCCAGGACTGGCCAAAAAAAAAAAAATTAGAATATCAAAAACTGAAACATGAAGAAATGTTTTCTTCACTAACATACAAGAAAACTTTTTTTTCTTAAGTATCAGTCCTGGAACTAGAAATCAGGCTTGGATGCTGGCCCGAGCTTTTTTGCACTCTACCACTCTGGTCCACTTCTTTAACCACCATTTTTGGTGGTTAAAGATCAGAGGGGCTGGAATGTGGCTTAGTGGTTGAATGCTTGCCTAACATGCATGAACCCTGGGTTCGATTCCTCAGTACCACATAAACAGAAAAAAACTGGAAGTGATGCTGTGGCTCAAGTGGTAGAGTGGTAGCTTTACAAAAAAGCTGAGGGACAGTACCCAGGTCCTGAGTTCAAGCCGCAGGACAGGCAAAAAAAAAAAAGGAAGAGTCTCATGGACTTTCTTGTCCAGGCTGACTTTGAACCATGATCCTAGATCTCAGACTCTTAATCTAGGCATGAGCTACCTACCAGTGCTAACAGAAAAACATTTTTAATAAAAACATTCAAAGTAGATTAAAGATAGAAGGAAAAATAAGGTTATTAAACACCTGCCAAATATTCATATGAAATCCTAAACTTTTGTTGGCTAATTTTATGCATACAATTTAGGTACAATATTATAAAATAGGTTATAGGGTGCGTGGTCCCAGCTCCTGAGTCTGGGCTGTGGCCCTGGCTGGCCAGCCTGCTTTTTACAGTTGTGGTTCCAGCTCCCGAGTCTGAGATGTGGCCCTGGCCGGTCAGTGTACTTTTTACTTCCCCAATAAATCCATCTTTTGACTTGAAAAATAAATAAATAAAAAATAAAATAGGTTATAGAATAGAATTATTCTATTTTATGTATTTTGGAAATTAGAGCAAGGAATTATAATAGCTCTTAAGAAAAAGTTTACATACCAAAACACTACATGTAATAGGGAAATTGTAGAAATTTGATTTGTTTGGTTCAATTGGTTTAAAATAATTATATAACTTAAAGGCCAGAGAAATAACAGATATTAACATTCACTTTGTCTTTATTTCTTGACAAAAGCAATCTAAAAACTCAAAAACGTGGCCATAAGTAATTTTTAAACCTAAATCATTATTCTTTGGAGTGAGAAGGAAAAAGCAATAGAGAGGGTTATTCTGAACAAAATATATGCATCTCTCTGAAATACCACATGAAGCCTCTTGGTACACTAAAAGGGGGGAGAAGGAGTAATTGGAAAATAAAAGAAGCTCAGTTGAGACGGCAGCTATCAATGGGAAAGAGGAGGACTAACAATGAACATAAACAAGGATGAATATGGTCATAGTAGTTTGTTTACATGTACAGAAATAGAACACACTTCTGAGATGGTTTTAATATGTAGGGAATGGGATATGGTAGAATGGTACAGATGTAACAGGTTGATCAGGATGTACTGTCTACATACATGTGTGGATATGTGACACTAACAACCGTCTATACAACCTTTGTATAAGAGTTTTGAAAGCTCCATTATACTTCCATTTTTCTGGTACGTAATAAACTTACGTTGTTTAAAACAGTAAGAAGTGCTTGTACTAAACCACTACTGCACATTTCATATGGTGAAATTGTGTTTTCATCCTTCAAAAGTACAATTAGGTTTTCTAAAGCTGTCTTCATTAAATCTCGCCAAGTGTTCTCACCTTCAATACACTAAAAGAAAAAAAATTAGCAAAAGCAATTTTTAAAAACAATAACTTAAGAGTAACATCATAGTAATTATCACAAACATAACTTAAATGCTAAACAAAATTAAAAGTTAGAATTATTATAGACAATTATCTCTACCATAGGTCAACCAACTTTCTCATAAGGGCCCACTAAAAAAATGTTCTATACTTTGCTGGCCATATACCTCCTGTGATTATTCAACTCCACTTTTGAAACATGAAAGTAGCCATGTAAAATACAAAACGAACATGGTTATGTGTAATAAAATATTATGGGTCACTGAAATTTGACTTTCATCTAAGCTTCATGTGTTATATTTTTTTTTGTAAGATGAAAAGATTTTATTATTTTTTTATTCAAAATTTTTATTATCAAACTGATGTACAGAGAGGTTACAGTTTCATACGTTAGGCATTGGATACATTTCTTGTACTGTTTGTTACCTTGTCCCTCATACCCCCCTCCCTCCCCATGTGTTATATTTTTCTTCTCTTGATTCTTCAATCACTTAAAAATAGTTTTAAAAATTTTAACTAGCTTTTCCCATGTGAAGAGCAGAACCTCTCACGTACACGAACACAAATAAATAAACAAATTATTGCCTCAAAAAGTTATTGAGGGCTGGGGATATAGCCTAGTGGCAAGAGTGCCTGCCTCGGATACACGAGGCCCTAGGTTCGATTCCCCAGCACCACATACACAGAAAACGGCCAGAAGTGGCGCTGTGGCTCAAGTGGCGGAGTGCTAGCCTTGAGCGGGAAGAAGCCAGGGACAGGGCTCAGGCCCTGAGTCCAAGGCCCAGGACTGGCCAAAAAAAAAAAAAAAAAAAAAAAAAAAAGTTATTGAAAATCAGGCAGGCCAGATTCACTGGGCATCAAAGCTTAAAGGGATGAGAGTAGGCAAGATGGCACACATCTGTAATCTCTACACTGAGGCAGGTCAATCCAGAGTTTGAGGTCAGACTTACTATCTGGTAAGACCTCATATCTCAAAACAAACAATAACAACAACAATAAAATTTAACGTACTTGTCTATTCGTATGAAGCTCCCAAGATGACTCTAACTGAGTTGCTATGTTTCTCAGTGTTACCACTACTCCTCGAGGCATGCTTTCAACAGCTTTAAAGTGATCATCATATAAATCTCGAGCCATAGTTCGTACCTATACCAAAAGAGAAAAAGAAAATGTGAATTTTCACCACAATTAATAATGTTATCAACTCTTCCCTTTTACATGTCAGTGTATGACTTTAAAGAATAAGATTTTTGAGGCTGAGGATACAGCCCAGTTGTCAACTATTTACCTACAATGTGTGAGTCACACCCAGTGTTCAATCCCAAGCACTACAACAAACAACAAAAAAAGATGTTTGTGCTATATTAAATTTCAAAAAAAAGGTTACTACTCCTATTTACCTATGTCAAAGGCTTTGATGATTAAAAGGGTACTCTAGCAGACTTTAAACATTTACTAAAATAACTTTCAGTTTTTCTTTTTGGGTAAATAAAGATGAAGTACTTAATACACTTGTTCCTCATTTTATTGAGGTTCACTTATTGCAACTTCACTGTATCACAGGCTTAAAAAAAAATAATGATCCCTCACCAACTGAGGGAGTTATATTCCAGACACTTCTGTGATAGATGAAAATTCGTGAAGTTGCAGTAAGCAAGGGACACAATGCTATTCCATGGATTTTCACCTAGGCAGGGGTATCTGGAATGTAACTCCCATGTTAGGTAAGGGATCCCTGTATATTTAAAATAAAGTTACAAATTATGTAAAAGATTAACTTTGTTCTAGCTTTTTTCTAATTAACTTTTTTCTAGCTTGTTCATGCTGAGCCAATTTGGAAAAAAAAATCATCAAAAGGAAAATTATTAACTGCTTCTATCTAGGTCAATCAGTCAAAGTTGACTTTCTTTTTCTAGGAGACAACTTAGGTTTCTAGTATTAGTCACACATAGTATAGATGGCATTCATAATTTTACATATTTCAGCACAAGAAGAAAATTTACTGTCAATTTGGATTCTACTGAACAATCACTGAAGTTAAAATAAAGACATTGGAAAAAACCATTTGTATATTTTCTAATTTAAGGTAAGGTCTAATGAAATTTAGCACATAATACTGTTAACTATGCTTAAATAATGCAAATTTAGAGCTTATTTCATTGTACTTTAATTATAAACTACTAATCATAACTTCAACACACAACAGAAATAATTTACTCCCTAAACTACTTACTGATACTGTCCCATTCTATTTTAGTATATCCTATACAATTTATAAATAAATCTACTTAAAATAGTTAATTTTCTTTTGGGAGGGTGGGTACCAGTCCTAGGGCTTGAACTCAGAGCCTGCTTAGTAACTCTCTGAGCTTTTTTGCTCAAGTACTTGCTTTTGTACTCTACCACTTGAGCCACAACTCCACCTCCAGCCTTTTTTTAAAAAAAAAAAAAAAAAGTGGTTAGTTAGAGATCTCAGCCTCCTGAGGAGCTCAGATTACAGGCATGAGCCACTAGTGCCTGGCCTGTTATTTTTTTTTTTTAATGCCTACAGTAAGTGTATTTTGAAAAGTACTACTTTCATACCCTGAAAGAATAACAACCGACTGAGCACTGACTTACTAATTTCAAGAAAAACAAATCAAGGACTAGGGATGTCATATGGTCTACCAAGTCCCCGGATTTGATCCTCAACACTGGTTGTTTTTTATTGTTGTTTTGTTTTTGTTTCTGGCCAGACCTGGGGCTTGGACTCAGGGCCTGAGCAATGTCCCTGGCTTCTTTTTGCTCAAGGCTAGCACTCTACCTCTTGAGCCACAGCGCCACTTCTGGCTTTTTCTGTATATGTGGTGCTGAGGAATTGAACCCAGGGCTTCATGCATGCTAGGCAAGCACTCTACCACTAAGCTACATTCCCAGCCCAAGGTTATTTTTTTAAGGAGTGTATAATAGTGTTTTTATTTGTCATATTTTTGTTTGGCTTTAAAGAAAACAAAACAAAAATATAAGGGTGAGACAAGGATCATCCTGATTATTTGTCTGTTATAGAACTTTACTTTTCTTAGTCTACATGTGGTAGGTGAATACAACATATAGTCTAAGGATCCTTGATGATATAATACAAAATACTCCAAAATCTGAAATTCTTTATAACACAAGGGCAAAAATTCCACTTCGTGCAATATATATATTTACTTTATACATTAATTACAAATATTGTATGATTACCTATAGACTAATTACCTCAGATAAGGAATACATGAAATGCAAATAAACTGTATTTTGTTTTTATCACAGCACTGGGGATCCATCCCAGGGTCTCGCATGCTAAGCAAGAACTCAACTCGTGAGTTATACCACCATCTCACAAGTAAATACTGGTTTTAGACTAAAACTCAACCTCAAGGCATCTTATTATAAACATGTACATTTTCCAAGATCAAGAGAAATCTGAAACACATCTGGCTTCAAGCATTCTGGTGAAGGTACTATATGTTGCTAGGCCTTGGTGGCTCATGTTTGAAATCCCGGCTACTCAGAAAGCTAAATATTGAGGTTCAAAGTGAGCCCAGGCAGAAATGTGTGAGATCCTTATTCCAACTAACTAGCAAAAAGTGAAAGTAGAGGCATTGCTTAAGTGGTAGAGCACCAGCCTGGAGGAAAAAAAAAAAAACATTCAAGAGCAGTTCAGATACTACTATCAACAACAACAAAACAAAGTCAGGCACCAATGGCTCAGAAGGATGAGGATGAGATCTGAGGATCACAACTTTGTTACGGGGTTCAAGGGAAGAGATTCCTTGTCCTCCAAGAGTCCCCCACTCAGAGATAGTCTCCAGCAAAAAGATGGCCTAGTGGCACGAGTGCTTGCCTCGCATACATAAAGCCCTGGGTTTGATTCCTCAGCACCACATATACAGAAAATGGCCAGAAGTGGCGCTGTGGCTCAAGTGGCAGAGTGCTAGCCTTGAACAAAAAGAAGCCAGGGACAGTGCTCAGTCCCTGAGTCCAAGCCCCAGGACTGGCAAAAAAAAAAAAAGCCAACTGACCGGCCAGGGATGCAGTACAGACTCGGGAGCTGAACTGCGACAGTGAAAAGCAGGCTGACCAGCCAGGGACACAGTGCAGACTCGAGCTGCCACCATGACCCCGTGCAGCTCTCAAATTGGGGTTTATAAAGTTAAAAAGTGTGACACAGATGTAGGGGCTTGATGCAGGGGGTACAGCAAGCAACAAACAAGCAGGCGAATTACAGAAGCAGAACTTCAGGGTCAGGTTGACCTAATCTACTCCCCCCAACATTTCTTACCATGTTTCCCTAATGAAGATCCAGTCAGCTCCGCTCCCTACAACAAATTTGAAGGTAGCCCAGACAGGAAAGTCCATGAGACTCTTATCTCCAATTAATTACCAAAAAGCCAGAAATGAAACTGTGGTTTGAGTCGTAGAGCACTAGCCTTGAGCAAAAAACTTCAGAGACAGCACCCCGACCCTGAATTCAAGTCCAAGGACCCTGCCCATGACCCCACCCCTGCAAAAAAAATACCCCATTGCCCAACTTTAAAAACCTTATAACCTATCAAAAATTTACCAAGTACTATACAAGAGAAAGAAATCACATTTCACAATATACCTTTTGCTTTGTTTTTTCCAATTTAGATTTCAGTTTTCTGCCTCTTTTCCCAGTCCAGCCAGTCACAAATTCTGAACCTGAGGTAGGGACCCCCCCAAAAAAAAAAAAAATCACAGAACATACTTTATTACAATTTAACATATTTGTTTATTCTTACTTGCTAAATTTACAATAGCTACATACTTACCCAGAGAAGTTTCTGCAGTAAATGAATGTTTGGTTCCTCTATTAGATTCAAATACAAAACCAGGTAAATCTTCTTTCAATATTGTGGCCTGCTGACCATCTGAGTTATGAATGGCAATTTCTCCTTCTTTTAAGCATGTTAGTGACCAATTCCCAACAGTAAGTTTAGTGGGTCCTGGTGCTGATAGTATAGGTTGACTTGAAGTAGATGGCTTTACTTGCCCTCGAGCTCTTTGTAGTTTCTCTAGGAATTCACTTCTGCTTTCTATAAAGACAAAATATGGTTTTTAAAAAACCTCAATCCTCTCAAGTATTTCATGATTTAGGGGTTAAGGTACATACTTCAGTGGTAGTTCACTTGCCCAGCACATACAAGGTCTAGGGCACCACACATAAGATCCTACCAATCAATTTAAGTTGCTTATAATAAAAATTATATATGGACAGGCGCCAATGGCACATGCCTGTAATTCTAGCTATTCAGGAGGCTGGATCTGAGAATCACAGTTTGAAGACAGCTTGGGCAGGAAAGTCCCTAAGACTCTTATCCCAATTAAGCAACAAAAAGTCAGAATTGGAGTTGTGGCTCCAGTGTTAGAGTGCTATCCTTGAGTACAAAAGCTCAGGGATAGTGCACTGAGTTCAAGCCCCAAGACCAGCACAAAACAACAAAAGGTATATATAAAATGTTTTTATAGTACAACAGTTTTTCTTTCTTATAAAACTGTTTCCATGATCATCAAAAATGTGCTACTTCAGTGACAATATTAGTAAAAATATGAGCAGCAAAATGAAATTTAAAAGACAGTAGCTTAATTGAAAGAAAGTATTACCTGAACTATCTGATCCACCTTCAGGGCTACCACTTGAATACATGGTAGCAAGTTTTCCATCCAGGATAAATCTGAACCATCCATTACTGCCATTAGATAATTCCAGAGCTGCAGCATCACTCCAAATATATAAGCAGTCCCTTCCCCTAATGATTGACCAGTCTCTCCAATGATAGGGTTTACCTTGCTGCAATTCTTTAGCATCTTCCTGTGGTTCATCTTCCTGTGTATAATTATTCAATAAAATAATTATTTCAAATGCAAATTATTTAAAAAACATGAATATGAATCAAATTTAAAATTTAAATATTCTAAACATCATATCCAGATGCCTGTAATTTAATATGTATCATGACTAATTACCTGCTGAGCCCTGGTGGCTCACGCCTGTAATCCTGGCTACTCAGGAGGCTAAGATCTGAGGATCATAGTTCAAAGCCAGCCCAGGCAGGAAAGTCCATGAAACACTTACCTTCAATAAACTAAAAAGCCACAAGTGGAACTGTGGCTCCAATAAGCCTACCAACAAAGCCATAGTGGAGTTGTGGTTCAAGTGGTAGAGCACTACCCCTGAGCAAAAGAAGCTCAAGGACAGCACCAAGGCCCTAATTCAAGCCCCAGAACCAGCACCAAAAAAAATTTTAAATCCTAAAAACGTTAAGTAAAAAACATATGAGTAAAGAGCTCAATTATATCACATTCAAGAACAGTGGTAAAGATCAATGAATTAGAGCTCTATACACATCTTGCTAATAGGGCTGGGAATGTGGCCTAGTGGCAAGAGTGCTTGCCTCATATACATGAAGCCCTGGGTTCAATTCCCCAGCACCACATATATAGAAAACGGCCAGAAGTGGCACTGTGGCTCAAGTGGCAGAGTGCTAGCCTTGAGTAAAAAGAAGCCAGGGACAGCTCAGGCCCTCAGTCCAAGCCCAGGACTGGCAAAAAATAAATAATTTTACAAAAATTTTAACAGAGTGCTAGCCTTGAGCAAAAAGAATCCAGGGACAGTGCTCAGGCCCTGAGTCCAAGCCCCAGGACTGGCAAAAAAAAAAAAAATTTTTTTTTAAGAAATGGAAGTTTAGATAAGATCAATAGAATCCAAACTATATAATGATAGTGTAATAAATAACAAAAGCTTTTGAAAAATAAATTCTTTGAGCTGGAAGCAAGACTGAAGGGGTAAAATGCCTAACTTGCAAGCTCAGGCCCCGAGTTCAAATGTGATGTAATTATACAACAGAGAATCTACTCAGCCATTTAAAAATAAAATAATGAAATCCTGTTTGTTTGCAACATTAGCTGAAGGATATCATATCAAGTGAAAGAAGCCAGGCAGAGTAAGACAAATAATACATCTCAAAAAACAGTTGATCCCATAGAGTCTTAAGAGACTCTTATCTCTAATTAACAAGGAAAAAAGCTAGACTGAAAGTACAGCTCACAACAGACATGAGTACAAATCCTGAGCAAATAAATAAGTAGCCAAATGTGAGGAGAAATGTACTCTTTACCTGATTTATGTAACTGTAACCCCAATGTATATTACCTTTATAATAGCAATAAAAAATATACATGTTACAAAAATGGAGGGAGTACTGAGAAAATAGCTCAAGTGGTAGAGTGCCTGCCTACCAAGTATGAGTCCTGAATTCAAAAGCTTCAATACCACAAAAATTTTCAAATGAATACTAAAATTACTGAATAAAGTCTAATGAAATTGATATAATCACAAATTATGTTCTTACAAATTGCTTAATTACTAACAGAAAAAGTACATAGCCAAGCTATGGAAACAGCCCAGATGCCCTACAATAGATGATGAGTGGATCCAAAAAATGTGGTATCTGTACATAATGGAATTTTACACAGCCAACAGAAAAAATACTATGTCATCTGCAGGGAAATGGTTGGACTTAGAACAAGTCAAGAGGAACATGGGCGCATGTTTTCTCTCATATGCGGAAGCTAGATCTAATATACACTGGAACATATTAAATTATACAAGACTAGACATTTACACACAGTGAGACCAAAGAAAGATATTCTTAGGAGAGGAACACAAAAGTACAAGGCTGGGCTGGGAATGTGGCCTAGTGGTAGAGTGCTTGCCTAGCATGCATGAAGCCCTGGGTTCGATTTCTCAGTACCACATAAACAGAAAAAGCCAGAAGTGGTGCTGTGGGTCAAGTGGTAGAGTGCTTGCCTTGAGCACAAAGAAGCTCAGGGACAGTAGTCAGACCCTGAATCCCAAGCCCCAGGACTGGCAAAAGAAAAAAAAATTCTAATGCCTATGCGCATTTGATCATATAAAATAACTACCTAAGTGAACTCCAGGAAATGGAAACAAGAATAAAAAAAAAAAGAAACAAAAGGTAGAGAAACTTACAGCTTAATTAACAAATCCTAGGTAATATTATCAGCAACTAGGTAAACATACCATGTACTGCTGAAAATGTTTATAATGCATGAAGAACTGAATATCATATCTGTAGTATGCCTACAATTATAAATAAACTGAGTCTAATTACAAAGAAATATGATTACAATCTAATTACAAAGAAAATGCCAAATGAAGCTCTGGCCCCATTAACTGGTCTCCCTACTTCAAAAATACCAAAGCTACAGAAAAAAAAAAAAATTGACAAACTGCTGTAAGACTCAGAGGAACATGAAGACTACAGTATGTGTTCCTAGATTGAATTCTGTACCAGGAAAAAAAAACTGCTATGAAAGACATTAAGGATGATTGCAGGGCTGGAGACATTGTTCAAGTAGTAGAGCAACAGTTGTGAACAAGAAGGATGATGGCAACACTTTATCATAGTCTCTGGACTTACTAGCAATTAGTTTTATATAAATATATAATTTTTTTCAAATGCTAAGGATCAAACCTAAATCCTCACACATAACCAAACACTATACCACCAGAGTAATCATGATCCCATACTACGACTGTATAAGAGAATATGTCTTGTTATTTTTCTAAATCAAGTGTTTATGTATAAAATGGAGCATACTATATCCAGCTTCCCCTCAAATAAACAGTCCCAAAATATATAGACACAATTATCTGTGGAAATGATTAAGGCAAATAAGGCAATGTTAATAACTAGCAAATATAAATAGGGAATTTGACACAGTTTCTATCTATAACTTTATCCCCAGTTACAAAAATGTAATCTTTTTTTTTTTTTTTTTTAAAGAAAGCTGTTTTATTTTATTTTATTTTTGCCAGTCCTGGGGCTTGGATTCAGGGCCTGAGCACTGTCCCTGGCTTCCTTTTTGCTCAAGGCTAGCATTCTACCTCTTGAGCCACAGCACCACTTCCGGCTTTTTCTGTTTATGTGGTGCTGAGAAATCAAACCCAGGGCTTCATGAATGCAAGGCGAGCACTCTACCACTAAGCCATATTCCCAGCCCCAGAAATGTATGTAATCTTTACTACTCAGGAGCCTGAGATCTGACAATACAAGTTCAAAGCCAGTCCAAGCAGAAAAGACCATGAGACCCTTAAGTCCAATTAACCAGCAAAAGGCCTAAAGTAGAGGGGTTCTACTCAAGTGGTAGAAATCCAGGTCTTGAATAAAAAAGTCAAGTAAGAGTTCAAGGAGCTGAGTTCAAGACCCAATACCAACACACAAAAATGTATCAAAAATTTAATAGAAAACTGAACTTAAAAGTATAGTGCCACCTTCATGCTGCCATTATTTTATCAAAAGCACCATAAAATGAAATTACATTTCTTCAAAATAAACGCTATTCCAATTAAGACCACTCACTTTTTCTGGTTTTGACTCCTCTTCATTTTCATCATCAGAGGAAGGACCTGCCAAAGTTGATACTTTGCTAATTACACCAAGTCTGGCTAGCTGATCCAAAAAAATATCACCACCTTTATCTACTAAATCTCTTATGATCTGCAAAGCAAGCAAGTGGCCATCATCATCATCCTGGAGAAGGGAAGAAAAAATAAAGAATAAGAAAGAGCACATGAAAGCAAGGAAATTAACAGAAAATGACAAAAATAAGTTTAGTTGCTTTGAGTAAACAAATACAGTAATGTGCATAGACAAAATGACTTACTGAAATTAGAACAAAACTTTTATTTTTGCTGACTACTATCTAAAGGAAATTAAAGCTACAAGATTTTTAAACAAATGAGAAACCAACCTCTTGATCAAGAACAGTTGCAGTGATTTCCACTAATACTGTAGGCAAATTATGACCAACATCAGAGTCACAAACTTCTTTTAACAGTGCTTCAGAGCAAAAATGAATCATTTTTCGGATTAGAGCAAGACTTGCTTTCCTTGAGAAAAAAGAAATCACAGAAATTTATGTTATCAATGTTAAGAAGCTAAAATTAGCAAAAACACAAACAACTATGCAGTAGTAAAAACTACAGTGAGGCCAGATGCTGGTGGCTCATGCCTATAATCCTATTCAGGAGGCTGAGATTTGAAGGCTGTGGCTCAAAGACAGCCCAGGTAGGAAAGTCCCTGAAACTCTGATCTCCAATTAACCACTCATAAACTGGAAGTTGTGGCTCAAAGTGGTAGAGTGCTAACTTTAGACAAAAGAGCTCATGCACAGCACAAGCCCCAAGGGCAGTCTCCCACCCCAAAATCCAACTAAATTGTCCAATATTGTTTGATTAACTCCACTAAAAAGCACTAGTTTCTTTTAAAGTAATTTTATTTCCTATGATTATTATTACGAGGTTGAGATAAATCAAAACTGGCATTTTCCCCCCTTTTTCCAATTCTGGGGCTTGAACTTGAGGCTTAGGCACTGTCCCTATGCTTCTGTGTTCTACCACTTTAATCTATAGCACAATTTCCCACTTTTTGGTAGTTAAGAATCTCAGGACTAGGGCTGGGAGTATGGCCTAGTGGCAAGAGTGCTTGCCTCCTACACACGAAGCTCTCAATTCGATTCCCCAGCACCACATATATGGAAAGCGGCCAGAGGGGGCGCTGTGGCTCAAGTGGCAGAGTGCTAGCCTTGAGCAAGAAGAGGCCAGGGACAGTGCTCAGGCCCTGAGTCCAAGGCCCAGGACTGGCCAAAAAAAAAAAAAAAAAAGAATCTCAGGACTTTCCTGCCTGGGCTGGCTTTGAACTTCAAGCCTCAGATCTCAGCCTCCTGAGTAGCTAGGATTACAAGGGTAAGCCACAAATTCCCAGTTTAGTAACTTATTCGTGTGTGTGTGCGCGCGCGCGTGCACACACGCGTGTGCAGCTTTTTATTGGTTAAGATGGAATCTCACAAACTTTCTGGTCAGGCTGGCCTTGAACCTCAATCTTCCGTGTCTCTGCCTCCCTAGTATAGTAGCTGAGATTTCAGGCGTAGCCTCTGTGTCAGGCTAGTACTTGCTTTGTTCCAATCCAAGCTCTCCTGGTACAGTTTAGTAACTTATTCTTTTAAAATAACACACACATGAAATTATAAAAGCCTAAGTGAAGCAAGCATCTAACTCTTGAGAGTCTAATGTCCAACTCACCAGCAAAAAGCTGGAATTGGAGATGGGGCACTGCAGGCTCATGCCTATAACCCTAACTATTCAGGAGGCTGAGATCTGAGGGTCTTGGTTTGAAGCCAGCCTGGGCAAAGAAAGTCGATGAGACTCTTATCTCCAATTAGGTACCAAAAAAGCTGAAAGTGGAACTGTGGCTCAAGTGGTGGAGCACTAGACTTGAGCAAAAAGGAGAGGGAGAGTGCCCTGGCACTGACTTCAAGCTACAGGCACACATAAAAAAAGCTGGAACTAAAGGCATGGCTCAAGTGGTAGAGTACCAACTATGAGTGGGAAAAGATGAGCTCTTTAAGTGAAGCCCCAGTACAGGCCCAAAACAAACAAACAAATGGCTAAGTGACTATTTTGCTATCAGAGCCCATAATCAATTCATTCAACAATGAACTTTTGAGCATCTAACAATATTCTGGGCACCAAGACATAAATATCATTATTCTTGAAGTGACCAGACAGAAGGGGAGAAAGAAAAAAAAAGGGGGTATCCTACAAAGGCACCTGACAGAGCTGTTATTTCTACAGAATGAGGTCTCAATTTTATAACTGCTTGCTTGTATGAAGTACTGGGGATCAAACCTAGGGACTCATACATGTCAGACAAGTACTTTACAACTGAGTTACACTTCTAGTCCCTTTTTAACTCTATAACTGAATTACAATATTTCTGCATTTTATTACAATTTCAAGCACAGAGAAATTACTGGGTACACAAGAGCCAAACTTCCCTAATAGTATTTAAAGTTCCTTTCCACACTTTATTAATATTTATATTTAGTTATAAAGTTTAGTATTTATGTATAATAGGTTTAGATGATGATTTATTTCAATAAACAGCTTAAGAATATCTGTGTCACCTCTTCTCTTTTTTCTCCCACTCCTCTACCCTCACACTGAAGGCATGAATACTACTGAATACTGTAAACACATTGTAACTCATTTAAAAACATGACAAACCATGTGAACTAAGTGAACTAAGTTTTATTATCCCAAAGAAAGGTAATGAATCAACTAAAGTACACAAAGCTTATAAATTACAATATCTGAACTCAAGTTCATCTTTTATCAGTACATGATACATAATATTTACAACCTTAAAAGTTCCTGTTTAACATTGTTATACAGTCAATTATAAGCACATGATTTAAAATCTTGTCTATTAAAAATACCACTAGCTAGGCACCAGTGACTCATGCCTATAATAGTAGCTACTCAGGAGGCTGAGATCTGAGGATTGTGGTACAAAGACAGCCTGCATAGGAAGACTATTAGACTCTAAGTTCCAATTAACTAGAGAAAGAGCAAGGAGCAAGAGTCTCAAGCAAGAGCACTAGCCTTGAGCAAAAAATATCAGGAATAACATCCAGGCCCTGAGGTTCAAGTCCCAGGACCAGCACACACAAAAAAATAGTACATACATATACTGTGTCTTATTATTCACTGCTTGATTTATTTACATGGGCTCTGAAATTTTTACCGTGAATTTATATAGTAAGGATGGTATTATTTGGTCTTATTTGCTAACAAACACTAATCTATTGTCATATTTATTTGAACTAAGAAGTGTTTCATTCTTGGGTCTTTGTTGCTGTAGTCTTTGTGCTGGCCATAGGACCTGAACTAATGGCTCCACTTTCTTGTTTGGCTTTTTTGCTCACAGCTTGTGCTCTACCACTTGAGCCACATTTCCACTTTCTCTTTTTTGATAGTAATTGGAAAGAAGAGTCTCTCAGCTTCCAACCTTAATCCTTAGATCTCAGCCCCCTGAACAGCTAGGATTATAGGTGTGAGCCTCCAGGGCCCAACTGAGTCTTTGTTTTGATATAGTAGTTTTGTACTTTTTGGATAAGATAAATTTAAAATGACAGATTTAGCCAGGCAAAGTGGGATGTGCGCCTATTCACAACTATTCAATTAGGAGAAGCTGGAACCTCCCTTCTCCCAATCTGCTTCCCACAGAGCTAGGAAGACAAAAATGTGCCACCATGTCCAGATATCATTTAAGAAGAGGTCTTGAAAGCTGGGAATGTGGCTTAGTGGTAGAGTGCTTGCCTAGCATGCACGAAGCCCTGGGTTTGATTCCTCATAAAAAGAAAAGGCCAGAAGTGGCTCAAGTGGCAGAGTGCTAGCCCTGAACACAGAGAGGCTCAGGGACAGTGGCCAGGCCCTGAGTTCAACCCCCAGGACTAACAAAAATAAAAAGAAGAAGCCTTGAAAACTTTCTGCTTTAGCTATCCTCACACCTCAAGCCTGTCAATCTCAGCCTTCCAAGTAGCTACGAGCATAGGCATTTATTTCTAACATGAATAATGAATATCTTCTTCTTCTATGAAGATCTACCAAATTCGGGATAAAATTTCATCATATTTGCTACAATAATGGCACTGTGGATTTATGTTTTAAATACTTATCTGTTAGAATATATACTGAAGTATTTGAGAAGGAACAAATAATTCCTAAGTTGAACATGAAACAGAATGGCCTTTACATAATAGTAAGCCCAACTCCCAGTCTGCAAGGCAGCCAAAAACATTAAAATTTATGAAATTGTATTTTACATTGCTTATGCCCACAAGTATCCTAGGTCTAAAATTATTTCTAAACTATTCAAGGTCAGTATAAGAGAGTAACATATCATACCACTAAAGAATTCATCTTCCTTTCTTTCTGTGGGGCAATATTCAGGGCCTCATGCTGGATAGGCAGATGCTTATTGAGCCACACTTCCAGCCCCCCTTTTAGGGGGAGGCGCATGTGTGTGCCTGTTGAACGGTACTTTCAGACCCTTTTTAGGTGTGTCTATATGTATGTGTGTGCACACACATGCATGCAGGCCACTCCTGAGGCTTGAATTCAGGGCACTGTTCCTGAGCTGTGGTGCTCAAGGCTAGTGCTCTATCGACTTTTTGCTTGTTAACTGGAATTAAGAGTCTCACAGAGGGCTGGGAATATGGCCTAGTGGTAATTACTTGCAGATAAGAGTGTTATGGACTTTCCTGCCTGGGCTGGCTTCTAACTGCAGTTCTCAGATATCAGCCTCCTGGGTAACTAGGATTACAAGTATGAGCCATAGGTGCCCAACTCTAAATGTTATTCTTAATATTGAGGGTTTTTTGGGGGGTAGGGGAAGAAGGTGTCAGTCACAGGATTTGATCTCAGGAGCTGGGAGTGCAAGGCTAGCTCTCTACCATTTGAGTGACAGTGCCACTTCCAGTTTTCTGGTGGTTAGCTGGAGATAAGAAACTCATGGACTTTCCTGCCTGGGCTGGCTTTGAACCACAGTCCTCAAATCTCAACCTTCTGAGTAGTCAGGATTACAGGCATAGCCACAAGCACCCAACATTTAACATAGCTTTTAAATGCTAAACCTCAATTCCTTCTCGAAAAGAAATAATTAGTATTATTTAGCAAACAGATACAAACAGTATGAATACATACCTTATTGAAGGCAGCATGGTTTGCTGAAATGTTTGTGCAAACACTGGCAATAACCTTTTCAAGTATATTGGTGCCATTTCGGGATCTCCTTTGGGCTCATTACATTCTTCTTCATCCTTATTTGTATCTTTCTTTTTCTTATCATCTCCTTTATTAACTGGACACATCCAGTCACCTTCAAACAAATATTGTACAAAGAAATATTTTTCAGAACCACTGTTTCAAGGAAAAAAATCTTGATATATCAACATTAGCAGATTGGGGACATAGCTCAAGTGTTAAAGCAAGCGAAAGTTACCAGTTTATACCCAAGTAGCAACAAAAAAATAAGATCTATCCACCTCAAATTGCTATCATCTAGCAGGTAGGAATATAGATAGCTTAGTGGTAGAGTGATTAGGCAATGTGTTGGATCCTCATACCAGGAGGATCCAGAGGGGAGGATATAAAATTAGATAGTATCTGTTGATGGTGTTTTTACAAACTAACACTTCTAATAAGATGAATAACACATCAAGGAAATCATTTTGCTACTACCTTTGATTCTAAAAATTACTTCAGAGGCTTGACACTAATCAACTCTAAGGTCAAATTATCTTACCTGCATAATACCCAAGTATTCTTTACCAAACATTCCCCTATGCCTTGAACTTTTGACTTTTATTGGTTCTTGAAACATGCAGTCAGTCTCAAGAAAATGCATCAGTAACTGCTAAAGGTTTAAAAATTAAAAGAATATGTGTACACATATATATATATATTTATAGGAATAGTTCGTTTATATGTTCATGGGTCTACAAAAAATGACTTCTGTGGAAGCGAAGATGAAAAACTAATATTAGATAGACTAAAAGGAATTTACTACTCACCAGGAGATTGAAGAATAGCTACAACTTCACTATGGCCCCTTTCGCGAGCTTTATCTAATGGAGTTTTCCCATCTTCATCTCTTAAATCTGGATTTGCACCATGCCTTAACAGAGTCTTAAGAAAAACAATGTGAATATGTTGTTTCTTAAACATCTACTCAGAAATCTAAAGATTTCCCATAATTATTTAAATTATAGTTACTAATCCATATCTGCATTTATTGCCTTAAAAGCAGCTATTTATATCTTTAATAAGTAGATTAATGTACTTATTTTTATTATCTGAACCTATTACTTCTCCATTAAATTATTCTTCCTAATTTCTTTAATGAACAGAGTACTATTTAGTTTGTGACCTGGCAATCAATCCAGATTATTTCCTACATAATGCCAATGAATATTTTGACCAAAAAGTCATCAAGATCTATCATCCTTTACTGCCAGAAGCTCCAACTTAATCTTTCACAATCTCAAATTGAGAAGTTAATCACAATAGTTCAAAAACACTTTACTAACTGGCTAGCTTTAAACACAAGTGGACTGTGAATATAGCTGTAGGTGATAAAAGTGTTTGATTGGTATATATGAGACCTTTGACTCCATTCCTAGTAAGGGCAGGAAAGGTGATTCTTAAAATGCAACCTCTAAAACATGTTTCGTTAATTATTACTAAATAACCCTGAGAAACACTACTCTCTTTAAAAACCAACTGATAAGCTAGCCCGTAATCTCAGTTACTTTAGAAGGCAGAGATCAGGAGGTTAGCAGGTCAGAGTAGCCAGGGGCAAAACACACAACCTGTTTGAAAAATAACTTTAAAAAAGCAAAAAAAAAAAAAAAAAGGGGGGGGGGGCGCGGGAGGGAAGTAAGGGGTGAGAGGACATAAAAATGGAGAGACAAAGGATGAACAAATGCAACAGTGGTAATCACCAGCCACTATATTGAAAATTAACTGTACAATTTGTGAGTAGGGATGGGAGGGAAAAACTAAGAAAGAGCGAGGGAAGGATGACATTGTCCAAAAAGGAATGTACTCTTTACCTGACTTATGTAACTGTAACCACTTTGTAAATCACCTTTGTAATAACAATGAAAAAATTAAATTTAAGAGGAAACAGCTTGGGCTGGTAATATGGCCTAGTGGCAAGTGTTCACCTCGGATACACGAAGCCCTGGGTTCGAATCCTCAGCACCACATATGTAGAAAATAGCCAGAAGGGGCGCTGTCGCTCAAGTGGCAGAGTGCTAGCCTTGAGCAAAAAAAAAAAAAAAAAAGAAAGAGAAGAAACAGCTGGGCGTTGGTGGCTCAGGCTGGTAATCTTAGCTACTCAGGAGGTTGAGATCTGAGGATCACGGTTCAAAGCCAGCCCGAGGAAGGAAAATCCATGAGACTCTTATCTCCAATTAAACACCTGAAAACCACAAGTGGTGCTGTGGCTCAAGTGGAGGAGCACTAGCCTTGAGCTGAAGAGCTCAGGGACCACACCCAGGGACAGAGTTCAAGCCCCACAACAACAAAAAATAAATGAAAAAAAAGAGGGCTGGGAATATGACCTAGTGGCAAGAGTGGCCTTGTATACACGAAGCCCTGGCTTCCATTCTTCAGCACCGCATGTATAGGAAAAGCCAGAAGTGGTGCTGTGGCTCAAGTGGTAGAGTGCTAGCCTTAAGCAAATAAGCCAGGGACAGTGCCCAGGCCCTAAGTCCCAAGCCCCAGCACTGGCAAAGAAAGGAAGGGAGGGAGGGAGGGAGGGAGGGAGGGAGGGAGGGAGGGAGGGAGGGAGGGAGGGAGGGAGGGAAAAAGAAAAGAAAAGAAAAGAAAAGAAAAGGAGGAATTGGGAAGCAAAAAGGGCTAGGCACTGAAGTGTTAGTGAGCTTGCCTATCAAGTATGAAGCCTTGAGTTCAAACCCTCAGTACCCCATGACCTACCCAAAAGGACTAATGAATTCAAACTCACAAAATTTAAGGTTCAAGAGACATCTTTTTCTGGTTAAAATCCTACTACATTGAGTGATAAAGGAGTTGACATTGATCAAGACACATTGTACTCATAAACTGACATGCTGAATTGGAAACACCTTTGTACAACTACCTAAACAAAGACAAACTATAATAATAAAGGAAAACTACTATATCACTATCAAAAACTTTCTGTATTGTAAAGGTGACAAAAAGTAGACACTGGGGCTGGGGATATAGCCTAGTGGCAAGAGTGCCTGCCTCGGATACACGAGGCCCTAGGTTCGATTCCCCAGCACCATATACAGAAAACGGCCAGAAGTGGCGCTGTGGCTCAAGTGGCGGAGTGCTAGCCTTGAGCGGGAAGAAGCCAGGGACAGTGCTCAGGCCCTGAGTCCAAGGCCCAGGACTGGCCAAAAAAAAAAAAAAAAAAAAAAAAAAAAGTAGACACTGGTGGCTCACTCCTGTAATTCTAGATACTCAGGAGGTTGAGATCTGAGGGTTGTGGTTTGACACCAGCCCAGGCTGCAAAGTCCATATGACTCTTATCTCCAATTAACTACCAAAAAGCCAGAAGTGGAGCTATGATTCATGTAGGACAAGCATGCGCACACGCACAAAGGTGACAAAAAAAACAGCAAC
This sequence comes from Perognathus longimembris pacificus, assembly GCF_023159225.1. Lineage (NCBI taxonomy): Eukaryota > Metazoa > Chordata > Mammalia > Rodentia > Heteromyidae > Perognathus > Perognathus longimembris. The sequence continues at coordinate 6,783,843 of NC_063174.1, forward strand.
TATCATTTGAATACCTAAGATGTGCTGACTTCTACAGTGTGTTACATATAGTTTTTCCTAATTCTCGAAATGATTGTGGGAAGAGACATGAAGACAAATGGATGGCAAAGAAATATAGCTTACTAGAATAAAGATTTTTGTATCATTCTAATTTTTGAACCATGTAATTTTATAAATCATTAGACTTTACCTTTGCTACTTGAGGTCTTCCAAAACAGGCAGCATAATGTAATGATGATGACCTTTGACCCCTATTAACATCAGCACCTCTCTCACAAAGAAATTCTACCTATAAAAAAATAACCATAGAGTTGCTTTATTTATATGTCTATCTTTGATTTAAAATACTAGCTGATTTATTAGCTTACCATTTCCTGAGTTCCAAAAGCAGAGGCCCAGTTTAGTAAAGTCTGACCCACATCATCCATAAAGTTTACTTCAAAGGCTGAAAGTTAAAAAAAAAACTCATTTTTAACGCCAATAAAATAATTCTGAACTTTCCTGAAGTCTGAACCATTTAAAAATTATAAATGATCCACTAAGTACACAGCCAAGAGAGAGTTTTAAATATGAAGGCCAATTATAAAGCAGTAAATAAATCACTTTAGTATTCTAAAAATTTTAAACCACTAAGGATTCACAAGGCCTTAAAAAATGAACATGAAATAAGGAAAAAAATCAGCTCAACAGGGTATAACTTTGGAAAAGCTAATCTACATCTATCTTCCAAAAAACCCAAAAGAACAAGTCTGATGACCCAGAAGAAGCTTTCATGAATTTGATCATCACCTTTTTCAGTAGTCTTATATATACATATATATACAAATATATGTGCACACATTTATATGTAATGTTACTACTATTTACACTAGCTGATTTCCACCAATCTTAATAAAACAGCACTAAATTTAATCAGCAATTCATCTTAGATTAGCAGACTCTCCCTTCAAGTATCAAAACAGGTAAATTTCAAATGCTATTTTACTCATTCAATAGGCATTTATTCAAGTCTTACCATGTACCAGGTGAATAATTTAAGCATATAGAATTGGGAAACTATTTTAAAAGATAGGCCACAGAATATCACATTTATATGAAAAAAACTAATTGCCTTTAATCCCTTATCTCATAATATTAACAAAAAATCTGACCTCCTGTGTCAATTGCATCTATAAGTGCATCAGTATCTTTACTTCGAATACAGTCTATAAGCTGCCGATGGGAACGCTCCCCAGAACTATCCAATCTCCGAAGTCCTGGGATTCTGCCTGTAGATCCAGCACTAGACTTAGGCAAAGCCTTTCGTCCTTCAAATAATAGCACCAACAGAAGATCAACCAAACGCATGGTATCAAGCACACATCTTTCATCACCCTGTAATGCACTCTCAATTGAATCTGGAAGCTCTGACCTCAGGAGATCCTAGAAAGAGAATGAAATGAAAATTACACACATACCCACACACACACATATATATATTTGCACTACATAAAACCATTTTTTTCTTAAAAGATTAAAAAAAAAAAGATTCAAAAACATTCTTACGTGTGTTACTACTGGAGAGCCTCTGCAAAGCGTTGAGAGCAAACTTACAATCGTTGACACTTGGTTACTCAATTTGGAGTCTGCAGTTGTGGAAGGGGCTCCAGTGGTGCTGCGACCTGGTTTGCATGCTGATGAGGGTCCTGATACAGTACCACCAGCAGCTGCCATTCGAGATAAGAGTTCCTCAGTTAATCCATGTTTGGCTAAAGGAGCTGGGTCAACACCACGACGAGTAAATCGGTCTGCTAGTGAGGCAAAACATCGTAGAGCTCCATCTGAAACCTGATGATGCAAAGAATAAGCACTCAGACAAATTAAACTAAATGGGGCTAATATCATATCATATACTGTTAGAAAGGAAGCTGTTGTAAAGTGTTGGAAGCATAAAATCTATCTAGGTTTAATTCTGGCTCCATACTCCGCTAATAGAGGAAGCTAGGCCTCAGTTATTTCATTTTATCAGCTTAAATGATGTAATACATGTAAAGAACACAGATAGATGACAGGCACAGAAGGCTCAGCCTACAATCCTAGCTACTTAAGAGGCTGAAATCTGAGGAATGCAGTTCAATCCAGCCTAGGAACTTTTTTTTTTTTGCTGGCTCTGGGCTTGTCTGGGCCTGGGCACTGTCCCTCAGCTTCTTTTGCTCAACATGAGCACTCTACTACTTGAGCTACAGCACCACTTCTGGCTTTTTTGAGTAGTTTATTAGAGGTAAGAGTTTCAGTTTCCTGCCTGGGCTGGCTTCCAACCGTGATCCTCAAATCTTAGCCTCCTGAGTAGCTAGAATTACAGGCATGAGCCACTTGCGCAAGGCTACCAGAGCTTGCATAAAATATTTTTTTAACTATTGCTAATAAGAGAATGGCAATTTTTATAGATACTTATACCTCAACAAGTAAAAATTTCAAATTATATAGTTCCAAATAAAGAGCATTATAAAAATCATCTCTGAAAACTGCAAATAAACAGAAGCAACTTATTTACCTGATGATCTTCATGTTTTAGTAAACTAGACAGAGATTCTACACAAATTTCTAAAGAAGAATCTTGAGGTTCCATTTTGCCACAGAGTCTTGATACCACAGCCATTGCAGAGTGTAAGGTATCTTTGTGAACGAGGTGTCCGCTGTCACGAATGAAGGTAAGCACACAATTCAAACCACCAGCCTCAAAAACTGCTCCAGACTCACGGGTGCATATCAGTTCCAACACCTGCAACAGTAAAACAAAGTAACAGAAGAATATATCTAATTTTAATTTTATTAGATTAATAGAAAACATAATGTAGGCCTGGGAATGTAGCTTAGTGGTAGAGTGCTTGCCTAGCATGAGTAAAGCCCTGGGTTCAATTCTCAGTACCACATAAACAGAAAAGGCTGGAAGTGGTACTATGGCTCAAGTGGTAGAGTGCTAGCCTTGAGCAAAAGAAGCTCAGGGACAGTGCCTGGGCTCTGAACTCAAGCTCCAAACAGGCAAACACAGGCGCGCGCACTCACACACACACACACACACACTACTCTCTTTCTATGGCTTCCTCATAAAAGGTAGTCAAGTACTGATCAAATAACAGCAAACTGAATTTTAAAAACCAAGATGAATTATGTCAACACAAGGGTCCATTTGAATATGATAGTAAGAAATTCCCTAACAAACAAATGAAGTGTCAGGTTTAACACCTCACATAATTATTTAACATTGACTATATTAATTTAGGAAATTCAAAGTATAAAGCAATTACATTTATTATTATTAATTTGTCTTAAACTGAATATGAACTTTCAAAGAAAAATATGCTCTGCTGGGGAATTACCAGCAGGAGTTGAAAGGGCTAAGGAAGAGGGTGAATGAGGATAAATATGGGTGATATATAACAAAAGAACAATAAAACCTATTGAAATTGTTTTAAGAGGGGAGGGATCATGAGGGGGGGTGACAGAGAGGGAGTGGTTAATGGTAGGAGTACATTTTATGTATGTAAATAACATAATGAAATACCCTTAATATAACAAATGTACGCTAATAAAAAAAATCTTAAAAAAAGAAATGAACAAGCCTCAACTTACTCCTTAGGTTGGGCTCTATTCCTTAGATATTTTTTCACTCAAGGTTGGTTTTTTACCACTTGATCAACACTTCTACTTCCAGCTTTTTGCTAGTTAATTAAAGATAAAGAGTCCCATGAACTTTCATGCTCAGGCTGGCTTTGAACCATAATCCTCAGATCTCAACCTCCTGAATAGCTAGGATTATAGATGTGAAGCACTAGTGCCTGAGTACCCCACAGTTTTAAGTAAGTTAAGAAAGCACAAACCTGATTTTAGTGGGCTAACAGGGATTCAGGCTAAATCTCTAAACACTACTTATAGTATTAAGAGTATTAAGGGTGGCTATGAATAGGAAAACAGCTGAAATTAAAATACACAGCTAAAGAAGAGGCTTTGGCTTTTTTGTGTGTGTTTTTTTTTAAAGTGGGAAAAAAATAACAGAACAACATGACACAATATGCCTTCTGTTATGATGCAATGTGAACTATGCAACATCACCCCCAAATCAACATGGCACTGTGCAAATAAGAGTTTTTAAACCAATTCTATAATATACAGAGTCAAGCAAATCTAAAATGTAGGACATTAAATAAGACAAACTGCCTAAACTCTGTTAAAAAAAAAAAGTGTCACAGAAGAAAAACAGTAGGACTATTCTTCATTAGATACTAATGAAAGTAACAATATGCAATGTGCAAACTGGATTTTTTGGGGAGGAGGGTATTAAGAGTTTGAACAGGGCCTCAAAGCTCTACCTCTTGAATCATGCCATAGCCATTTTCACTCAGGGTTGTTTTTAGATGGGGTCTTGCATTTTTGTCCAGGATAACCACAATGATCATCCTTCCTCTGTGTAGGTCAACATACCTGGTCTCTGAATTTTGTGTTTGGAGGGAAGGTCCTAGTGCTTGAACTCAGGGCCTGAGTACTGTCCCTCAGTATTTTTTGCTTAAGGCTAGAGATCACGTGAGCCACAACTCTACTTCCAGTTTTTTTGGGGTTAATACGAGATAAGAATCTCACACATTTTCCTGCTGGGTTGGTTTTGAATCATAATTCTCATATCTCAACCTCCTGAGTAGCTAGGAGAACAGGTGTGAGCCACCAACACCCAGCTTCCTTGAATTCTTTGAAAACCATAAAAAAACATACTGATGGGGCTGGAAAAATGGCCTAGTGGTAGAGTGCTTGCCTCGTATACATGAAACCCTGGGTTCAATTCCTTAGCACCACATATATATAAAAAGCAGGAAGTGGCACTGTAGATCAAGAGGTAGAGTGCTAGCTTTGAGCAAAAAGAAGCCAGGGACAGTGCTCAGGCCCTGAGTTCAAGCCCCAGGACTGGCACAAAAAAAAGCAAGAAGAGAAAAGAGAAAAAGTAGGCAGGAAAAGGGAAAAGGAGAGGAGGAAGAAAAAATGTTAATAAAACTGCCAAGTTAAGGTAAACCTAAGTATTAATCATACTATTTTAAATATAGGTTGTGCCAAGTACTCATTTAAAATAGACAACTACAGCCAGGCATCAGTGGCTCACACCTGTAATCCTAGCTTCTTAGGAGGCAGAGATCTAAGGATCATAATTCAAAGCCAGCCCAGGCAAGAAAGGCCATAGGATTCTTTATCCCCAAGTGGCACTGCAGCTCAAGTGGTAGAGCATTCAAAAACAGTGATAGCTCTAAGTATCTTTGCTCTTAGAATTTGGTGGGCATGGAAGTGGTGCTGTGGCTCAACTGGTAGAGCACTAGCCTTGAGCTGAAGAGCTCAGGGACAGTGCCTAGGCCCAGAGTTCAAGCACCACGACCAAAAAATAAAATAAAATAAAAATATGGATCTAGGGCTGGGGATATGGCCTAGTGGCAAGAGTGCCTGCCTCATATACATGAGGCCCTGGGTTCGATTCCCCAGCACCACATATACAGAAAATGGCCAGAAGGGGCGCTGTGGCTCAAGTGGCAGAGTGCTAGCCTTGAGCAAAAAGAAGCCAGGGACAGTGCTCAGGCCCTGAGTCCAAGCCCCAGAACTGACAAAAAAAAAAAAAATATGGATCTGATTCCCCAATAATGTAAAACCAAATAAATCATAGAAATTAAACAATGGTGGATTGGTGTTTGTTTTTGCTTTTGGTATTCCTTCTTTTTTGTTTTTTGTCCTTTTAGAGACAAAGAGGGAGCACAGAAAGGGAGGGAAAGAGGGAGGAAGGATAAACAAATGCAGTCATGGTTTTCAGCATACACTATGTGGAAAATGAGCTATGCAACTTGTGGGCAAGGACAGGAAGGGAGAGCTAGGTGAAAGCGAAGGAAGAGGTGACACTGTCCAAAAAAGAAATGTACTTGGGCTGGGAATATGGCCTAGTGGCAACAGCGCTTGCCTCGTATACTTGAAGCCCTGAGTTCGATTCCCCAGCACCACATATACAGAAAATGGCCAGAAGTGGCACTGTGACTCAAGTGGCAGAGTGCTAGCCTTGAGCAAAAAGCCAGGGACAGTGCTCAGGCCCTGAGTCCAAGGCCCAGGACTGGCAAAAGAAAAAAAAAAAAAAGAAATGTACTTATTACCTGACTGATGAAATGGTAATCCCCTCTGTACAACACCTTAATAACAATAAAATTGTATTAAAAAAAATTACAACAACTGGCAGCTGGAGGCATGGCTCAAGTGGTAAAGCCCTTGCTTATCAAAGGTAAGGCCCTGAGTTCAAACTCCAATAGTTACCCCCCCACACAAAAAAAAAGAAAGAAGAAAGTTAAATGCCAGATAGCACAAAAAGAGATGGCTCAAGTACTGTATGTTTATGTTGAAAATAAAGAATTTGAAAATACAGTGGGTAAGCAATGAAGTAAAATCCCAGAAGAAACATAAATAAAGAGAACAGGGAAGGTCCTAATGAAAAAAAAATAGGTATCATTTTTCTCAGAGGCTGTGGACACACAGGTACAAATCTAAGGTCATATAGACACCAAGTTCTCAAATCATATAGTCCAGGAACCTCAGGTCCCCAAAGCATTTTTTAAGGAGCCATGAAGTTAAACTTATTTCACACTATAATGATATTTGTCTTTCATGAAATATGATATTGTACCACAGTAAACCACAGAAGCAGATGTGAGTAGTCAGACATCTTTTTATTCGGCCAGAAGATTTTAAAGATTTCCAAAAATGTACAAGGACAGTTTCTAACTAGTTTTCTTTTGGTTTTGTAAAGCCATTTTTCATTAAAGTGTAGGTTACCATGTAATGAGTTTGAGATAAATTAATAAACATCTGAACTTCTCCGTTTTAGTATATAATATAGCAAGCATATGCTACCTTATATACTTTGGAGATGCTCTTTGAAGACGTACAAAAGGGTACTGAGCACTGTCCCCCCAAAAAATGTACTATATCTGACTTATGTAACTGTAACCCCTCAGCACATCATCTTTACAAAAACAATTTTTAAAAAGGGATAGTGAGGATAAAAGTGTGAAATCTTTTGATCTAAGATTTTTTTTTTAAGTGAGACTCATAAATCAAAGAAATAGAATCACAGTCAAAAGCCGGGAGTCCCAACACCCACAGGAAGCTGAGGAAGAACAATCCTTTGAGCCCAGAAGTTGGTTTGCGAACAACCTGTCCAACACAGTGAGACTTTGCCCCCAAATAAAACCACCTAAATGTACTTACCACATAATGCCAATAAATCAACCAAGATCAATTCTTTTAGAGTTAAATAAAATTATACTTAGTCTCACTCTAAAAGACAGTAATAGAATAATAGTTAAATCACAGGCCCTGGAATCAGACATCCTTATTTTCAAATTTTGGCTCTGCAATTTGCTACCTGTATACAAGTTTATATTTAACTTCAATATATCTGATTATTTTAAAAATCTATAAAATTTTTTAAATCTATAAAAATGTACAGTGGTCACAGGGACTAATAATGCCTGGCAGTGGGGTGGCTAGTTTTAGTTCTTAAGGACTCTTACTAGTATCAGACAAAATAACCTTGGCAAAAACATGGATAAGCTATCTCAAGTGTTAATGATTACCAGTAGCACCAAAGACCTTATCAGTAACATGTAAATTTTCACAGATAAAATTTTTTTTCCTTAGCCCTATGGGACCTTCTGTGATATCAAAAGGCTTGCGATCTCAATTGTTCACAATTATTCTTAATAAAGTTAGCAGGAAGAATTCTGTTTTAGTACAATAAACTTTTCATTCTCTAAATGATTTTCAGATGGACCAATAAATAATACTTTTACAGCGAATGAGGACAAATATGATCCAAGTAGGTGTTTTTTTTTTGCATGGTAATAATAATACTCACTTTTACACATTGTTCTGCTAAGTCTCTGCTAGTCCTGTTGTTAAGTTCAACCACAACCAAACGATTACAAAGTGCTTTTATAGCTCCATCTACCCCAACAATCCTTCGGGTACATTCTGCAGATACATCCAGGTAGTATGTTATGGCTCGAGCTGTCACCTCTAACACATTGTCTGGAGCACTTTCATCAAGAAAAATTTTGCAGAGGGCTGGTAAGAAAGTGCGAGGAGGACATCTGTAGTGAAAGAAATCATAGTGTAGCTAGCATTACTAGACAAAATAGTAACAAAATAAATATCATAAAAAAGCTTTCTAACATTTAACTCACTCAATATTCTACCTGAATTTTTTTTTAATTTTTATTATCAAACTGATGTACAGAGAGGTTACAGTTTCATACGTTAGGCATTGGATACATTTCTTGTACTGTTTGTTACCTCCTCCCTCATTCCCCCCTCCCCTCTCCCCTACCTAAATGTTTTTACACAATATTTTTATATTGTTTTCACTTCCACTATAATACATATAAATTTCACGGCTGAAAATACCAAGCTGGAAACAGTTTTAAGTAGCGGCACTAGGCTGGGAGGCTCAAGTGGTAGCGCTCCTTTCTAGCAAGCTAAAGACCATGTTCAAACCTCAGTAACACACACACAAAAAAGTAGCAACATTTACTTGAAACTAGGTTCAAAAAAATTATTTTAGTCAATACTTGGCTTAAATACCAACTACTCTATAAAACGTGCCTGAATGTCAACAAACAGTGAAATGGTTCTTCCACATACCTAAGCTTTATGCAAGTAATACACACAGTTTCAATTTATTAACCTCTTTCCTTACTTACAAGAGTCCTTGAAGGCCAAATACACTGTTCAATTCAAATTTTACAGGAACAAGCACTGGTTTAAGGTGTTTAAGACCAAGATAAAGCAGAGAATAGCATCTATGAGATCTTTCCAAACCTGTTTCCTCATTTGTATAGCAAAGACAATATGTAAACAATACCTACTTTAATATGATTAAATCATATACATTAAACACTTAGCCCAGTGCTTGGCCCAATACAAATGTAACTTAGCTCCCTTTCTCTCCTTTGAATAATCAATGCCCATCATTTATACCTGTGCGAGGTAATTTTATCAAAAGCAAAATCTGCCAGGTATCAGTAAGACTCCCTACATTTTATCAACATATAAAATACAAAAGATCACAACTTACATTTAACAGCAATGTAATGTATTTACATTAAATATACTATTCTTTTGCCATTTCCTCATAGACCATGCTATAGCTACAGAGTAATACAAAGTAATACAATACTGCTCAACATTTAGGCCTATTTTTTCCTCCAATTTTAAGTGTGTACAAGTGAGCACCACTCAAACCTTTAGCAACCTTTAAAAAGCATATGTCAAGTATCTCTAAATCTATTTTTTCACTAATATTATTATTATCCTTTTTAATATTAGACTGTTCTTTCTCTCTGACCCTCCCAAGGGAAAATAATCATCAATTGGCAATAAAACAAAGCCCCAACACAAAATGGTTTCAGACTCAGGAGAGAATGCCAAATGTCTTCATGTCTTCCTGTACTCTACATGTTCGGAGAAGCTCTCCTAGCAACACTGTACAGAAATGATCTTCAATAGTACAGCCTTCCTAGCTTTATTCTTCAATAATATACGCTTTCCTGTTTAAACTCAAGGGGTCCAGCAGCAGGAACATTATCAAAGATTTTAGACAACTTCACTCAATGATTAAATACAGGTGGTTTTTATTAGGCAGAAACTCTGGCAATCTCTGCCAACACATATTTTTCAAGTTATTATTTTGTTTTGGGTTTGGTTTTGGTTTTTCATGGTACTGGGGCTGGTACTAAGGGATTCAAACTTGCTACCCCTTGATATTGATTTATATCTACAGTCCCTAGACAGAATAGTCACTTATAACAATGCTGTCAACAATTTTAAAAGGTGCCAGGTGCTGGAGGCTCACGACTGTAATCCTATCTACACAGGAGGCTGAGATCTGAGGATCATAGTTCAAAGCCAGCCTGGGCAAGATTCTTATCTCCAAATAACCACTAGGAAACCAGAAGTGAAGCTGTGGCTCAAAGTGGGAGAGTACTAGCCTTGAGAATGAAAGAGCTAAGAGACAGTGCCCAGGCCTCAAGTTCAAGTCCCACGATTAACAAAGAAAAGAAAAAATAAAATATGTAGCTGTGCTCAAGCCTTTTAATACTTGTTACTCAGGAGGCTAAGATCTAACAAAGTTAACAGTTCAAAGCCAGCCCAAGCAGGAAACTGTGAGAAGCTTATCTCCATTCAACTACCAAAAAAAAAAGCTAGAAGTGGACCTGTGGCTCAAATGGTAAAGTGCTAGCCTTGAGCAAAACAGGTTTAGGGAAAACATGTAAGCCCTGAGCTCAAGACCCAGGACTGACACCTAAAAACAATGCTTTGAGAACAGGTTACAGTAGCTCAACCAATAGTTCTCAAGGAAGATCATAATGCTGCCTAGAATGTCAAGAATATTTAAGCACTGTTGATCCCTACCTATGCAGTAGAGTCTATGAAATAGTATAGAAGAGACTGTGAACACATTTTGTGTATAATATTTGTTTTCTGGGTTATTTTCTTTGGCATGGGGGTGCTGTTACTGGGGCTTGGACTCAGGGCCTCAAGTTGTCATTTGGCTTTTTCTTTTGTGTGACAGTCCAGGGGCTTGAACTCAGCGCCTGGGCACTGTTCCTGAGCTTTTTTGCTCAAGGCTACTGCTCTACCACTTGAGACACAGCTTCATGTCTGGCTTTTCTGGTACTGAATTGGGGATAAGAGTTCAAGCTGAGATCTTCAGATCTCAGCCTCTTGAGTAGCTAGAATCACAGTATGAGCCATGGACTCCTGGTTTGGCCTGAGTTTTTCAATCAGAACTAGCATTCTACTACCTGAACTATAGCTCCATTTTTTATCTTTTTTGGTGGTTAGAGATAAAATCTCAAGGATATTTCTGCCTGAGCTGGCTTCAGACCACACACACACACACAAAAAAAAAAAAAAAAAAAAAAAAAAAAAAGGAGAGCTGTGGCTCAAGTGGTAGAGCTCTAGTCTTACCAGAAAGAAGCTCAGAGACAGGACTAAAGCCCCCCGGGGGGGGGGGGGGAGGCTGATATTAATAGTCCTCACATCAAATGACAAGACTAAATTTACTATGATTATATTAAAAATAAAAATGTGCTCATTTTTATAAATTACCAAAACTGAGTATCAAGAAATAGGATTTAAGAGAAATATTTATTATAAATGTTATGCATTTCCTACGGAAATAAGTTTTTATTAATTTGGGGAACAACGGTGCCTCCTGCTGTATCCTCCAGAAAAATGAAGAATCTCAACAAACATAATTAAAGAATCCGTTTCAAACAAACACATGTGAAGGTACAGGCTCAACAGTCTGTGGTAGAATGCTTAATTACCATAAGCAAGGCGCCTGGGTTTGATTCTTAGCATTGAGAGTGGTGGGAAGAGGCAGAGCGTTTCCAACTAGAAAAACATTTGTAGCCAGGCACCAATGGTTCACACATATAATCCTAGCTACTCAGGAAGCTGAGATCCAAGGATCACAGACAGAAGCCAGCCCAGAAAGAAAAGTCTTTAAGATTCTTTTTTTTTTTTTCCAGTCCTGAGACTTGGACTCAGGGCCTGAGCACTGTCCCTGGCTTCTTTTTGCTCAAGGCTAGCACTCTGCCCCTTGAGCCACAGCGCCACTTATGGCTGTTTTCTATATCTCCGATTAACCACCAAAAGCCAGAAATGGAGCTGTACAGGGTTCAAGTGGTAGAGTGCTAACCTTGAGCTTTAAAAAGCTCAGGGACAGCGCCCAGGCCCTGAGTTCATGCCCCAGGACAGGACAAAATTATATATACATATATTAGTTTCCAATTTAGTCGTGATTAATTTTAAGAGAAAAAATTTAAATGGTTTACATACTAAAGGTATAATGAAAGCCCACTTAATGAATGTGGGGGGGGAGGGGGTAATGTTGGCCCTGGGGTTTGAACTCAGTACTAGGTACTATCACTGACCTTTTTTTCACTCAAGGCTAGAGTACTCTACCACTTAAGCCACAGCTCAACATCCAGCTTTGTGGTGGTTAATTGGGGATAGGAGTGTCTTGGATTTTCCTGCCTGGGCTGACTTCAATCCACAATCCTCAGATCTAGCTTCCTGAGTAACTAGGATTACAGGCATGAGGCATCAGTGCCCACCTTCACAAACGATTGAAATATGAAATCGCTGTTTTACTTCGGGCTATTAACAAGAAAAAAATGCTTTTTCTAGCTCTTGAGTTACCTTTTTAACACTGAGAAAATATTTTGAGTATATTCAGATACATGCCAAAACACTAATTTTTAATAGGAATGTACATGCCAGTATTAACTAATGGCTCCTAAAAAGCACAGAGTATCTAAAACAACTATAGTTCTATTACTTCAAAGTTCATACTTTAAAAAAAAAAAACTAGCATACATTAACTGTCTAAAGGAGGTTTCATTGTGACATTTCCATAAATGTATACAGGTAAAGCCAGCAACCTAACCCCCTCTATCATTTTTATATCACCCTCTCCCCTCCTTAAAATAACTTTAACAGGTTTCATTGTTCTATTATCATTCATGCAAATAAACTACATCATCCACATTCATTCCCATTCACCCTTTTTCTTAGCCTTCCCCAGTCCTGCAGGTGACCACCCCAACAGAACCTGTTTTTATAAGTTCATATTACATTTAAAATTAGTAAGTGTAATTGCCTAATCAATACACTGAATTTTCTACTTTAATAAAGTTGTTGTAATATAAATGTGTCAAATGTTAAACTTGACCTGTAGGGGCTGGGAATATGGCCTAGTGGCAAGAGTGCTTGCCTCGTATACATGAGGCCCTGGGTTCGATTCCTCAGCACCACATACACAGAAAATGGCCAGAAGTGGCACTGTGGCTCAAGTGGCAGAGTGCTAGCCTTGAGCAAAAAAGAAGCCAGGGACAGTGCTCAGGCCCTGAGTTCACGGCCTAGGACTGGCCAAAAGAATAAATAAATAAACTTGACCTGTATTAACAAATAAATTCAACCTAGTCTTTAAATTCAACTTTTTTTTGCCATCCTGGGGCTTGAACTCTGGGCTTGGGTACTGTCTCTGAGCCTCTTTGTGCTCAAGGCTAGAGCACTCTACCACGTTAGCTATAGAGCCACTTCTAGCCCTTCCCTCCCTCCCTCTCTCACTCCCTCCCTCCCTCCCTCCCTCCTTCCTTCCTTTCTTGTCTTTTCTCTTTTTGGTACTGGGGATCGAACCCAGGATGTTGCACTTGCTAGGCAAGCGCTTTGCCACTGAGCTACATCCCAGCCCAGGCTTTTTCTTTTTCTGTGAATAACTGAATATAAAAGTATCATGGGGCTGGGAATATGGCCTAGTGGCAAGAGTGCTTGTCTCGTATACATGAAGTCCTAGGTTTGAGTCCCCAGCACCACATATACAGAAAATGGCCAGAAGCGGCACTGTGACTCAAGTGGCAGAGTGCTAGCCTTCAGCAAAAAGAAGCCAAGGAGGGGCTGGGGATATAGCCTAGTGGCAAGAGTGCCTGCCTCGGATACACGAGGCCCTAGGTTCGATTCCCCAGCACCACATATACAGGAAACGGCCAGAAGCGGCGCTGTGGCTCAAGTGGCAGAGTGCTAGCCTTGAGCGGGAAGAAGCCAGGGACAGTGCTCAGGCCCTGAGTCCAAGGCCCAGGACTGGCCAAAAAATAAATAAATAAATAACAAAAAGAAGCCAAGGACAGTGCCCAGGCCCTGAGTTCAAGGCCCAGGGCTGGCAAAAGAAAACACACACACAAAAAAAGAAAAAAGTGTCTCATGGACTTTCCTACCCAGACTGACCTTGAACTTCAGATCTCAGGATTACAGGCATGAGCCACTGGTACCTGACTGTAGTTGTCAATTTTAAATGAGCACAATGCTACAAATAAAAACTGTCATTTTCTTCCACTGTCTAAAAATAGTATTGTGTAATTTTTCTATAATTTTCTCTTGACTCCCCTGATTTTTCCCCCTCTAGCGTCACTCCTAGATTTCTTTTTCAACTCTCCTGTATTATTTCACTTATCTCATCTATTCCTTTTAGACATGATCAGTATAAATCTCATCTACACAACACAGAATTCCAAAGTATTATCTCAACCAAAGTCTAACTTATCATTGTTATTTCCATTTAAAATTACAACAACCCTAAAAATAAGTATCTTCCCAACAAAATGGATCTGTGCTCCATCCTCTAATTTTTCATTATAGTAAATGTCAACATGCAGAAAGCCTTAAAAACCTAAGAATCATTCTTGGTTTCTCTCCCTATTTTCTTAACATTTCACATCCAATCAGACAAGTCCCATCAATTAAGCTCTCTAAAATATATCCTAAATCTTCCCACTTCTCTCCACATCCTTTTTTATAGCACTATTCTGAGCTAACTTCAAAATCTTGTTTAGTCTACCAAAACAACCAGAGGCATACACATCTGGCACTTGTGTTAAGGAAAGTGTCCAGAGAGAGGAGGGTGTTCCTTCTGGCATGGTATCAGTGTATGAGCAAGGTGAAAAGTGGAAATACTTTGGTGAATTCATGATACTCAATATACAGAGATAGAAAAATGTATTTACAAATGGTATTCAACATACAATAGTTAACCTACGGCCTGGGAATACCAGTTTCTAAGGAAAGAAAGACAGAAGGACCAATACAAGGTGAACCTGGGTGGAATTTGTAAGATCCTAACACAGTTGTTTGTTTTTGACAGTCCTGGGACTTGAACTCTAGGCTTGGGCCCTATCCCTGAGCTTTTTCACTCCAGGCTAGCCTTCTACCACTTGAGCCACAGTTCCATTTCTGGATTTTTCAGGTTAATTGGGATAAAACTTTTCTGCTTCAACTGGATTCAAACTGGAATCCTCAGATCTCAGCCATCTGAGTAGCTAAGATTACAGGTATGCCACCAGTGCTTTTAAAAAAAAAAAAGCAACCCATGTTCTACACACTGGTGGCTCACACCTATAATCCTGACTACTCAGGAAACTAAGAACCATCATAGCCTTCCCTGAATAATGCCAAAATTACACAAAGTTTTATATACAATTTTTCAAACTTGTAAAAAGATTTACTCTTTACATGATAGAAATTTCTTTTTTTTTTTTTTTTTTGGCCAGTCCTGGGGCTTGGACTCAGGGCCTGAGCACTGTCCCTGGCTTCCTTTTGCTCAAGGCTAGCACTCTGCCACTTGAGCCACAGCGTCACTTCTGGCCATTTTCTGTATATGTGGTGCTGGGGAATTGAACCCAGGGCCTCATGTATACGAGGCAAGCATTCTTGCCACTAGGCCATATCCCCAGCCCACATGATAGAGAAATTTCTATGTGCTATTAAGTTACCCAAAGTAACTTAATAAGGAAACTTCAGGATTACAGTGATATCCAGGAAGTTGAGGCGTTATATAGTCTTGCCTCGCTATATTGCAGTTTACTCATTTCTACTTCTTGGATTTTCACCGATTGCAGGCAGGAGGGGGGTCTACATAGCTCTTTTGATGCATAACGGATTACTATTTAATATGGTTTTTTTTTTAACCTGCAATACAGGAAAGCTGCAATAAGTGAACCACAAAACAGTGAGGGACAACTGCACTCTAGTCAGTATAGAACTAACTTGGCAATCTACTCAGCCACATAAATAAGATTATAAAGAAACTTTAAATCTAGATACTGTTTTCTAGGATGCTATCTACAATAACATATTTGTAAACTTTCCCTGAAAAAAGTACAAGTATCTTAAAAGAACAAAAACAGAACTAGGTTTGATGAAGCTCCTAAAAGAATTTCCCTGAAAATGGCAGTATTTTCTGTATTAATATTACTTTTAAATCTTTTGCCTTTTAATTATCTGTACTACAATTACCACATGCCTTCTCTAGACATCATCTGATCTTGGGGTAAGATTTAAGAAAGCTCACAACATGGAAAAACTTTGGAAAAAATTTAAGATATATTAGCTATTATTTTTTAATAATATGTAAGTGAAGTACTTCCTTTACTAAAGTAGCCAGGCGCCAGTGGCTCATGGCTATAATCCAGGCTACTGAGGAAGCTGAGATCTGAGAACTGGAGAGCCAGCCCAGGCAGGAAAGTCCATTAGACTCGTATCGCCGATTAACTCGAGTGGTAGTGCTAGCCTTGAGCAAAAAGAAGCCAAGGACACTGCTCAGGCCCTGAGTTCAAGCCCCAGGACTGGCAAAAGAAAAAAAAAAATCAAGCAGTTAGTGTAGTGGCTCAAATGTTAAAGTCTAGGCCTAGCAAGCACAAAACTTCTGTTTTGTTCGTGGTTTATTTTATTTTATTTTTTTTGCCAGTCCCGGAGCTTGAACTTAGGGGCTTGAGCAATGTCCCTCACTTCTTTTTGCTCAAGGCTAGCACTCTACCACTTGAGCCACAGCACCACTTCTGGCTTTTTCTATATATGTGGTGCAAAGGAATTGAACCCAGAGCTTCATGTATACGAGGCGAGCACTTTACTAGTAGGCCATATTGCCAGCCCCGCAAGCACAAAACTCTTAAACCCTAGTCACTATCACCACCAACAAAAAGCCATTACTCTCTTACATGTGAGTACTAAACAGAAGAGAGGGCATGACAGTTGATCTGACTGGCAAGTATAACTTCTTCCCCTCTATGGCCCTAGGGATCAAATCTAGGACCTCACACTAGAAGGCAAGCATTCTACCACTAAGCTACATTCCTAAGGCCAAGAATAACTTTTCTAAATGCCAAAAGGTTATTGATGAACCTACTAATGAAAGATATGAATACTCTAAACTCCACTGTACTTTTCTATAAGTCTTGCTAAAACAGGTGTCAACTGAGGGGCTAAACTATTATGTATTCAAGAGTCAGCTGATAACACATATTACAATCACTGATTTGGAAACAGTTTACAGGAATTTTTATCAAAATAAACTTCTAACAATATTCAAACAATTTTTTCAAATCAAAAAAGAAAGTGGAAGCAAGCAGCTCATGCTTGTAATCCTGGCTCCTCGGGAGACTAAGATTTGAGGTTCACAGTTCAAAGCTAGTGTGGGCAAGAAAGTCAGTGCAGGCAAGAAAGTCTGTGAGACTCTTATCATCTCCAATTACTCACCAAAAAACCTTATGTGGAACTGTGAACTATGGCTCAAGTAGTAGAGCTCTACAGGCCTTGAGCAAAATAGCTCAAGGATAGCTCCCAGGCCTTGAATTCAAGCCCCAGAACTAGCACAAAAAGAAAAAAATCAGAGAGAGACAAACAGAGACAGACAGAGAGACAGAGACAGAAACAGAGAGAGAGAGAGAGAGAGAGAGAGAGAGAGATAAACAAGGAAAGAAACAAAGAAAAATATAAGGAGAAAACAACTAGAAAATTTAAAACACCGTGCCAGGCTAGGAATATGGCTTAGCAGTGGAGAGCTTGCCTAGCATGCATGACGCCCTGGGTTCAATTCCTCAGCACAACATAAAAAAGCCAGAAGTGGGGCTGGGATATGGCCTAGTGGCAAGAGTGCTTGCCTTGTATACATGAGGCCCTGGGTTCGATTCCCCAGCACCACATACACAGAAAATGGCCAGAAGTGGCGCTGTGGCTCAAGTGGCAGAGTGCTAGCCTTGAGCAAGAAGAAGCCAGGGACAGTGCTCAGCCCCTGAGTCCAAGCCCCAGGACTGGCAAAAAAAAAAAAAAGCCAGAAGTGGTATTGTGGCTCAAGTGGTATAAGCCAGGAAGAGTGCTCAGGCCCTGAGTCCAAGCCCCAGGACTGGCAAAAAAAAATTGTAACAATTTAACAACTAATACAGTTTTTTAAATTCCCACCTCAAAGATGTTAAGGTTAAGTATAGCAAACTTTAATAGCTCAAATATTTTTCATTAGTTATCTGAAAATGGTATTAAAACAAATACAGGAACAGAGTTTTCAATTACTTATTATTAGGCTGAGGTCCAGGCTTAGATGGGTAGAGTGCCTGCCTAGTCAGCACAAAGCCCTGAGTTCAAACCCCAGGATGGTCCTCCCAAAACAACCCAGAGAATAATTAGTTATTACTGGAAATTAAAGCTATGAACAACGAAAACCTAACATGCATGTATAACACTCAAGAAAAAGATTAATCTTACTGGACCAAAATGAATGCTCGTTTACGTTTTTGCACACATTCTCTATTCAAATAATCTCTGAATAAAACTGTTTAAATTCTCCAAAATTCAAGATGTTTCTATTATTTCAGAAAAGTATGCTACATATGTAACATCCAATTTCTATCTTCCTCAAATGAAATTAACAATTCCATGGTATGTTTAACAAAAGTACAGTATCATATGACTTAACACTAGTGACGAAATGAACTGTTCAAAAGGTATGCTCACCATCATTTCTCTAATTCTCTAGTCATCATTAAATATAAGTTGGGCACTTGAGCATCTATGGCTCATGTCTGTAATCCTAGGTACTCAGGAGGCTGAGATATGAGGACTGGGGTTCAAAGCCATCCCAGAAAAGTCTGACACTCTGATCTCCAAGTAGCCACCAAAAAGCCAGCCGTGGAACTGTGGCTCAAATGGTAGAAAATTTGCCTTGAGCAAAAAAGGTGCTCAGGGACAGCGGCCTCTGAGTTCAAGCCCCAGAACCAGCATCAAAAAGCTTAAAAATAATAAACATCATTCCCAATTTATAATATAGTTTAAGAATGATTCAACTGATATATGAGTTAATCTTGGTATTTCTATTCCCACTCATTCAAGAAATATGTATTAGTGTAAGCGTAGTAGTACTTCACCCACCACCTCTTATTTCTCAGAAGAAACTGAAAAACAAAACTACAGCAAAGTTTTAAAAGGCTATTTTAAAATTCACTAGAAGTTCGTACAGAAACTAAAGTCGGCACATGGTTGGAAACAGATGTCACTGCGGCAACCCCCAAGGAAGAGACGAAGGAATGTACTTACGTTTCAAAACAACGATCCACGTTGTCGGACATCAAAAGCAGCATGCATAGCTGTTCAAGGGCTATTAGTTGCATGTCCCTTTCATCTCCCTGTCCCATCTGCAGCCATTCCAGCAGTGTATCCGGATCCACATCTGCCATGGTTTTTTTTTTAAAAGCCTCTTCGCTTAAAAGTTAAAAAAGTAAAGGGAAAAAAAGTTCTTCAGACGTCCAGAACTAATCAGTTTCAGTTTGATTTTTTTTTTTTACTTTTATAAGTGCAAGTACCCAATGTTCATGGTGTTCTCCTAGGGATTCAAATCCTAGGTAGGACTGAATACAATGCTTAATGCAGTTTTCAACGCTCCTTCTTCACCAGGTTTAATGTGGAGACAGTAAAAAAAAAAAAAAAAAAAAAAAAAAAAAACCGAAAACCAGTTTAGCACCGGAGTGTAAGCTGATTAGGTCGCTGCTTAACCAGAAACCAGAGCTGTCTTTGTCGAAGACAGTCCCAACAAGCTTTGGATCCCACTACCGCTATCACTCGTGTCTGTGCCAAAGAGGCAAGCAACACCCACTCCAAGTTTGGGGTACGGTCGTCTCCCCTCCTCACCCCTCCCCACCCCACTTCCAGAGGAAGAAACTTCTCCACGGCGCCCGAAACTGGTATTTAGACGACCAGGGTCGGCCTCGGATCCATCACTTCTTCATCCAATCCCCTCCACACTGAGTTTCTCCTTCGGCCTCGGGTTTCGCACGATCGCGTCCGACCCTCACGTTCTCCGGGGGAGGGGGGGACGGGGTGGGAGGAGGGCGGCTCGGGTCTCGCCCTAGCCGGCGGCAGGTGCGGGAACCCGGGCGGCGGGGCGCGGGGAGGGGGGGGGGGCGCCCGGCGGCGGCGACCCCCAGGGCCGACCCCACGGCCCCGGCCCCGGCCCCGGGCGGCCCCGGCGGGCGCCGGCTCCGAGCCCCGCGGAGCGAGCGAGCGAGCGAGCTACCTGTGCGGGGGGAGCCGGGCCGAGAGGGAAGTTCTGGAGTCGCAGCGGCCGCCGAGAGCGGCGCCCGGAACTCGGAGGCCCGGCGGGACGTCCCCGGGCCCCGGCCCCCGCCCGGCGGGGGGACCCTTGCTCGAGGGCAAGGGGAGCCCGACGGGGGGCCCCGACACCCCCGGCCCGCCTCGGGCCAGGCCCTGGGAGACGAACAAAGGGGCCAAGCCGGGAGGGGGGGCGGGGGGTATGGCAGGCAGCGAGCAGCCCGGCTGACCTCCCTCGCGCCCGGGTCGCGCTCCTCGCCCGCCGCCGGGCGTCCCGGAGCCCGGTCCCCAGGCCCGGCCCCTCCGACGGCCCCGAGCGCCCCGGCCTCCCCGGGGCTCAGGCTCTTACCCGGGCTCGGCTCCCCAAACTGCTCCGGTCCAGCTCCGAGCAGGCCGCGGGCAGAGCCAGGCCCGGCCGCGGCCCTCGAGTTCCCCCGGAAGCCGCAGGCCGCGCAGGTCGGGCCCGGCAGGCGGCACAGGAAAAGCCGCGTCTCGTCCCTCCCCTTCCTCCGGCGGGGACCCGGGGACCCGGGGAGCGAGGGGTGGTCCCCCCCTCGGCGGCGGCGGCGGCGGCCGGCGGCGGAGGTCGGGTCCGCGGCACGCGGCTCCTCAGGCCCTGCAGCTCGTCCGGAGGCCCGCGCGGGGCTGCCGGCGGCGGCGGCGGGGGCAGGCCGCGTCCATCGCGATCCGGGCGGGGGGGGGGTGGGGAAGGGCGGAGGGTCGGTCGGGAGCCGGGCGGGGAGTCGGCCGAGGGCGGCCCGGCGCGGCGGAGGCGGAGCGAGGCCGCGCTCCCGGCGGCGACCCTGCCGGCGGCCACCTGAGGCGCTGCGGAGACGCGCGGCCCACGGCGCTGGGGCGCCGAGCCGGGAGGGGGCGCCGGACGGGCCCGGCGCGTCGCCGCGTCGCCCCGGCCCCCGCGGCCTCGCGCGCGCTCGCTCGGCTCGGCTCGGCCGACGGCTCCGGCGGCTCTCGGCCCGGCCCTGGCGCCGCGCCCCCCCCCCCTCACCCGGGCACCCGCGCCCCTCGCGCTCGCACGTTCCGCTGGTTTTGCTCGGGGTCCCTCACTTCCGGTGCTCCCGCCCGAGCCGCCCCCCATCCCCGAGGCGCCCTCCCCCCCACCCCCGGCTTCCCCTCCGCGCGCACGGAAGTGGCGGCGCGGGAGGAACAGCGCCGCCCTGCGGCCCCGGGAAGCACGGCAGCCCCGCTGGCGTCTGGGACCGGCCAGGCCTCAGCGTCGGCCATTGTACAGGTGGGAGGCTCGAGGCCGGCCGCGCGCGCGCGCTCGCCGGGCCCCGGCACACCGGGGGCGGACGGGCTGCTCCCTTTCCTGGGGCTGAGGGCCACGCCTACTTCCACTTCCTCCCCTAACCCTTCCCCCCCCTCTCTTTTTCCCCCCACATTTGGAACCCTATCGCCTGCTTGCCCGCGGGCGGTCCCGCGAGGCATTTTAAGATGAATAATAGCCCCAGCTCCTGGGCTGGGCTTGTGGCTTAGCGGTAGGGCGCTCGCCTGGCATGCCTGGAGCCCTAGGTTCGATTCCCCCTGAACCACATACACAGCAAAGGCCGGAAGTGGCGCTCTGCCTCAGCCAGCCTGGAGCAGAAAGAAACCAGGGACAGTGTCCGGACAGCTCAGGCAAAAA
This sequence comes from Perognathus longimembris pacificus, assembly GCF_023159225.1. Lineage (NCBI taxonomy): Eukaryota > Metazoa > Chordata > Mammalia > Rodentia > Heteromyidae > Perognathus > Perognathus longimembris. The sequence goes on from NC_063174.1 coordinate 6,805,474, forward strand.
CAAAAAGATTATTAGCTGTAGTGTGCTTTTAAGTAAACCTTATCAGAATAACACTGTGGCTTCTCACATGTTTTCTAAACACGTATACTACATATGTGCTTATGGCATGTAATTATCACATACTTACTGTGTGTGTGTTTCTAGAGATTGAACATAGAGAGGCTTCACCATGCCTATTGTAATCCCAGCTACTCTGGAGGTGGAGGCCGAAAAATCTGGGGTTCAAGGCCGACCTATCTCAAACATTTTAAATACAAAGGGCTGGGGGGGGGGGGCATGGGCCAAATGGTAGAGTACTTGCTACTTGCTTAGCATGCACAAGGCCCTGGGTTGGATCCCCACTCCCACAAGAAGAAAAAAGTGTCTCATGATGGTGGTTCTCTGAAAGTCAGGACTCAAGAGGATGAGATCTGAGGATCACGGTTCAGGAAAGTCCAAGAGACTCAAATCTTCAGTTAACCACCAAAAAGCCTGAAGTGGAGGTAGGGCGCAAGTAGAAGAGCATCAGCCTTGAGTGGAAAAGCTCCAGTACCAGCAGACAGACAGACAGACACCCGTGAACACAAGCAAAGTATGAGCTGCATCTCAGATGTCGTGTCAGAGCTGGCCGGCTGTTAGGGAGACCATGTAGACAGAGATCTACAGCAGGTTCCTCTTAGGGGGAAGGAAGCAAGGGACTTAGGTCTCCCTCTCACGAAGGATCTTCCATACACAAACATGCATAGAAGTCACCTGGATCCACTCACAAGACAGAAAAAGGAAGCGTTTTAAACGCTAACAAATTTTAACTCTTATTTGATAGACTGCTTTGTACCATGAATTAATTTAAAGTAAATCTTACAGTTTTCTTCTCTCTGATGTAAGTATGTGGCATTACACATCACATATATCAAACATTAATTTGTTAGGTATAATACATATACATATGTATATATGTATATACATACAAACACACACATATATATATTACAGAATATAGGCATTTCTTTAACTTTGGGCTGGAAACCATAACTATACTCAACTTCTGAGAGGCTCAGGATGTGGAAGTGTAGTCTATCATTTTGGAGTAGTAGCAAATGAAATTTGACTAGAACCTAGAGGGTTATCAGAGACTATTTCCAATGATCTCTTCCAGGGGTAGAAGACCACGGTTGTTATTGGATCTAGCTTGCTATAGTGAGCTATGAAGCATAAAGCCTGCCCCTTTTGAGCTGCAACCCTGAACATGCCACTTGACTTCTGAGGGTTTGTTTCCCCCCCCCCCCCCGCTTAATATAGAACCAAAACAAGATTTAACACTAAAACTGCTTTCAGCAAGTGGGAAGATGGACTGGATATCAATTCTAGTGTCTTTATTTTACATCCGTAAATAGATACCTGCTCAATCTTCTATCATGTTAGAAAAGAAAAAAAAAATCAATGAAGTATTCTCTGTCATCCTGAGGTGTTTTTCTTTTACAGCCTGTAATATTTCCAAGGCTGAGAAATTAATACTTCACGAGGCAAGTACATTTTACTTCAACCTCCTCACACCAGTTATTATATGACTCGTTACACCGTTATTACAGAAAGAGTATGTACAAGGGACTCAACAGAGCAGTGTTGGAAACCTCGTTTTTGTCTCACTGGATATGTTATTTAACCCCATCCAAACCTCAGTTTCCTCATATATAGCAAACAACTACCTAATTTGATAATAAGAATTAGGAGATTATATATACAAAGATTTTAGGCCAGTAGTTCTTAACCTTAGCTGCATATTAGGTTCACCTGTCAAGCTTTAAAAAAAATTTTTTTAATGCTGCAATAGCATTGTTTGGGAGGAAGTAGCAAGAGGATTTTGAGTTCAAGACCAATCTGGGCTACATAGGAAGACTGTCTCAAACAGTAACAACAAATGAAATTTAAAAAATAAAAACAGGCTTTCTTTTTTTAATAGTTTTAGGTTCACAGAAAAACAATGGAAAGTTAAGTGAATTCCCATGTATACTTGGCCTTCCCTGACACGTTAAAATTGATGCTGAGCCTACATGGCCATGGTTTTCATTAGGGCTAATTCTCTATGGATTGAGGGGAGTGTAAAATGATAAATATCCACGTTTGTAAGTGTACAGGATAGGGGTTGAAGGAACAGCTCACCTGCCAATGACTGTAAAGCTTCAGATACCAAGTCCAGGTCTCAAACAGAAAAATAAGTATACAGAACGGTTTTGCTGCCTGAAAATGTACCTACCCTGGCACAACTAGCTCACACCTAGAACTCTAGCTACTCAGGAGATCTTGAAACCAAAAGTTCAAAATAAAAGTAAGCCTAGTGCTGGTGGCTCACACCTGGGTTCCTAGCTCCTCAGGAGACTGAGATCTGAGGATTACGGTTTGAAGCCAATTCAGACAGGAAAGGTCCGAGAGACTCTTATCTCCAATTAACTATTCAGAAAAATACAGAAGTGGCGCTGTGGCTCAAGTAGTAGAGTGCTAACCTTGAGCAAAAGAAGCTCAGGAGCGGCGCACAGGACCTGAGTTCAAGCCAGCAACCAAATTTTTTAAAAAATGAATGAATTTCTTGGGTTCTATCCTCATAACCCTGTCAACTACATGTATGTATGTTTCTCTATAGTGTTGTATTTTTCAGGATGTCATACAATTGGAATTATATAGCATTTAACCCTTTCAGATCAGCTCTTTCATTTAGTAGTGTGCATGAAGGGTTCCTCTATGGCTTTAGTAGCTCATTTCTTTTCTAATGCTGAATAACATTCAATTGTCTGGATGTACCACAACTTACTCATCGAGCCACCTACTGAACGACCTCTTGATTGCTTCTCAAGTTGTCGTTTGCTGTTGTTTCAGTGCCGGGGTTGAATCTAGGCCCCTGTACCTGCTAAGCCACAGTGTATGCGCCCCAAGCTCTGTTTGTCTTGTTTCTTCATGTCTTTTTGATATAATGGTACTGGGGTTTGAACTTGAGGTCTCCTGCTTGCACTGCAGACGTTCTGCCACTTGAACTGAAGCCTCTAAGTCTTAACAGCTGTGCACAAAGCAGCTATGAGAGTTGATGTGAAGGGTTTTGTGGGGGCTTCAGGTCTTCCATCAGATTTGGGGGGCGGGGGATTCAATTTTTAATCAGGGATTGATTTTCTTATTGATGGGTTGCACGAGTTCTTTGCATATTTTGCTCACAACCCCTTATGAGATACATCTTTTTTTGTAAGTATTTTCTCCATCTAGGCAACTTTGGACATTTCCTCTGTACAGGCCATCCCTTCGAAGGCAGGAGGCAGGCGCCAGTTTCTTTCTCTGTGTCTCTGTCTCTCTGGGGGTCCCATGGATGTAGGCCAGATAGGCCTGAAACTTGAGAACACTTTGTCTTAACATCCTGAGTGCTGGGATCAGAGTGCCCTGCCGCTCCCTTAAATAAGGGAGCCTTAATAATCCTTAATAATCCTTAATAATCCCTTAAATAAGGGATCCTTAAATAATCCTTAAATAAGGATTTTTTTTTTGTTTCCTTTTGTTTTGGTGTGGGTCCTAGGACTTGAACTCAGGTCCGAGCTTTTATACTGAAGGCTAGCACTCTACCACTTGAACCACCGCTCTACTTCCTGACTTTTGGTGGTTAACTGGAGGAAGTGTCTCACAGACTTTCTTGCCCAGGCTGCCTTTGAAGTGAAGTCCTCAGATCTCAGTCTCCTGAGTAGCTAGGATTGCAGGGGTGAGCCGCCACCACCACCAGGCTTATTTATAAAGCTTTTTTTTTTGGCCAATCCTGGGGCTTGGACTCAGGGCCTGAGCGCTGTCCCTGGCTTCTTCTTGCTCAAGGCTAGCACTCTGCCACCTGAGCCACAGTGCCACTTCTGGCCGTTTTCTATATATGTGGTGCTGGGGAATCGAACCCAGGGCCTCATGTATACGAGGCAAGCTCTCTTGCCACTAGGCCATATCTCCAACCCTGCATGAGTAGTTTTTAAAGAGCGCTGCGTAACTGATATGTAGCCCAAACTAAGAAATACTGTTCTTGCTCAACATGGTAACAATAATATTGACCATAATACTTGATACTAAATCCAAGTTTTATGCGCATGTATTATCTTCAAACACTCTTCTGTGCTTAAGTTATTAACTCATATGGGTCTTAGCTGTTTCACCTTACTATTATTGGTGGTAATTTGGCCTCTCTGAGCTTAGCTTATCCTAATGGACAAAACAGACACAGTAAGATTCAATAGCTCTTCATAGGAGCATTCTATTAAATAAGATAATGCATGTAAAATGCCTACTATCTATTAAACATTCAAAAATGTCAGCCATTCATATGAGCTATGATTAGGCTTGCTCTCTATAATGGCATGTTATGTCTTCTCCCTCTCCGTTCAACAAATCACATACTATTTGTACTCATGTCTCCCCTTTTCAGGATGAAACAATTCCAGTCCCTCCCGTTGCTTTTCTGGGCACACTGCAGTTTCTCTCTGATGTTTGTGAACTGAGTCCTAACTCCAGTCTTCCAATGTCAGCCCCGAGCCAGGAATGCACTCTCCTGTGTGTGGCCTTGGTCTGAGACAGGCAGAGCATTCTTTTGCCTCAGAGTTTGTAGCAAACCGAAGCCATCACTGCCTGAACTTTTGAACTAGATTATTCCCTTCCTTTGTTGAATTCAGCAGTTGATCGTTTTGTCCTTGATATTTAGCCTTACCAGCTTGCATCTTGTTGGTTCTGTCTCACTGCTTCCTTCAGTGGGGATGTCTTGGAACCCTGACTGGGTGGTAATCTGTATCAGCCAACCTGCCAAAGGCTCTATTAACAGTCAATTAAATAAAGGTGGTAGGCAGAGGGTGGCCAAACAAAAGCTCCACATATCACAAACCATTCATTAAGTAGTTATCCATCCTATTAAGTAACATCCTCCCTGTATGCATGTCAGATACCTGTGGCTACCTGACAATTATCACCTGACCCAGTTACCTCCTTTCAGAAACAGTCATTGTAATAACCTCTTATCTAAAGTGTGATAATAGTAATGGATCCCTAAGGTTTTTTTTTCTCTCTCTCAGTGATAAAAAGGTTTGAACTCAGGGCCTTACACTTCCTTCCTTGTTAGGTAGGTATTTTTACTACTTGACCCTACTTGGAGCCCTATCTATAGAATTTTAAAGAAAATCTTATCAAATGTCTTCTTGAAATTGACTTCCACCTACTATGCTATTGAAACAAATTTTGGGGAAGCTAGATGAAGGCTATGTAAGAATTTTAAAAGTATTTTTGTAACTTTTAGAAACCTGACGTGTCTCAGGATTAAAAAAATTAAAAACGACAGTAAATTAAGCTTGAGATGGCTATTTCTTAATAATTCTGACTTCTAGGAATCACAGCTTCTCCTAAGACACTTTTTTGTTTGTTTGTTTTTGTTTTTGTTGCCAGTCCTGGGGCTTGGACTCAGGGCCTGAGCACTGTCCCTGGCTTCTTTTTGCTCAAGGCTAGCACTCTGCCACTTGAGCCACAGCACCACTTCTGGCCATTTTCTGTATATGTGGTGCTGGGGAATTGAACCCAGGGCCTCATGTATAGGAGGCAAGCACTCTTGCCACTAGGCCATATCCCCAGCCCACTAAAGACACTTTTTTAAATGATGAGAGTTTTGACAGTTTGTTCCATAATTCACTATAGTCACCAAATCTTGGTGTGGTGACAAAAGCCAAATCATATTGTAAAAACTGTGTATTTCATGTTCCTAGTTAATTGTTCCTGTTCCAAGGCTAAAAAAACATTTCTATAATTTTCTAAGATTCTGCCCTTTTACCTTAAGGAAAATTATTCTATTTTTTATTTTTATTATTATTATAAAGGTGATGTACAGAGAGGTTATAGTTACGTAAGTCAGGTAATGAGCACATTTCTTTTTGGACAGTGTTACCCCTTCCCTTGCTCTCTCCCAGTTTAAGAAAAATAATTCTTGAGCGTAAATAAAAAAGTTGCTAGTTTGCATTAGCATATTAGGATACATAATAGTTACTTTATAAGCTTGAAAGATAAGTAGAATAGTAGTTTTCTACTGACTTAAAAGAACTCAAACTTCTAGAAGAAATATTTTCGGGCTGGGAATGTGGCTTAGCAGTAGAGTGCTTGCCTAGCATGCACGAAGCCCTGGGTTCAATTCCTCAGCACCACATACACAAAAAAAGCTGGAAGTGGCTCTGTGACTCAAGTGGTAGAGTGCTAGCCTTGAGCAAAAGAAGCTCAGGGACAATGCTCAGGCCCTGAGTTCAAGCCCCAGGACTGGCAAAAAAAAAAACAAAAAAAAACAAAAAAAAAAAAAAGAAGACATGTTTTCTTTTTGTTTTTTGTTTGTTTGTTTGTTTGTTTTGGCCAGTCCTGGGCCTTGGACTCAGGCCCTGAGCACCGTCCCTGGCTTCTTCCTGCTCAAAGCTGGCACTCTGCCACCTGAGCCACAGCGCCCCTTCTGGCCGTTTTCCATATATGTGGTGCTGGGGAATCAAACCGAGAGTTTCATGTGTAGGAGGCAAGCACTCTTGCCACTAGGCCATATTCCCAGCCCAAGAAATGTTTTCTTATCTATTGCAAAATGTGTATTAGGAAAAAATTATAATTAGTGTATAATTTTGCAAACTTTGTTTCTGGATATATTCATTGTTTTTATTATGATAATGGCATTATGGTTATGTTGTCTAAAAAAGAGTCCTAATAGCTTAAGGATATATACTTAGCCAGGCACCAGGGGCTCATGCCTGTAATCCTTGCTGCTCAGGAGGCTGAGATAGGAGAATTGAGGTTCAAAGCCAGCAAGAGCTCAGGCAGGAAAATCTGTGGGCCTCTCATCTCCAATTAACCACCAAAAAGCTGGAAGTGGAGCAGAGGCTCAAGTGGTAGAGTGTTAACCTTGAGCAAAAAAGCTCAAGGACAGTGCCCAGGCCCTGAATTAAGTCCCAGGACCCACACTAATAGAAAAATAACAGATAGCAAAACCTTTCTGTAATGTTTGAATAAATATAATGAGGTTTCCGAGCAGGTGTGTTGGTGCACAACTGTAATTCCAGTCCTGGGGAAGGTCAAGCAGGAGGATCTAGAGTTTGAGGATGATCTGGCTACGTAGTGAGACCTTGTCTCCAAAACAGAACAAACCACAGACACTAACTATTAAGTGCTCTCCTCTGAAAGACATCGTTAAAATAAGGGAGAGGATTGTTTCAAATTTTATATCCCTATTTAGTGTTGACTATTTTCACAATCACTTGCACAATTTGAAAAAGTGGAACATTCAGAATAAAGAGCAAAGAACAATAATCGCCATCTTGAAACAATTGCTGAACATTTTGTTACCATTTCTCTGCTCTTTTCATACATGGATAAAACAGACTGTGGTGCTACTATTGCACAACAGGCAGGCAATGTGAAGTTAAACTACTTCTAAGCCTTACCTTGAGCTTTTAAAAATTGCATTGTATCTATGTTCCCTTTGGACTTTCTATATCTCAGCAAGCCAAAATTCACCTGTCCATCACCACCCGAGCTCACTGAGTGTGGCTGCCACCCCTTCTGCCATGGAGAAGCCTGAGGATGGGGTTCTTTGAGCTGAGCCAGAAAAGGTAGCTACTTTCCTTTCGCAGTGAGAATTACACTTCTCTCAGGAGTCAGGGTGTTGTCTCGCGTGACAGCAGTTCAAGTGGTGACCAGTGACTCAGGAAAATTGTTTAAGGTGAAAAAAATCCATCTAGAGCATTTCCAACCCTAAACTTTTACTTTCTTCAATCACATCTGCATAAAGAAATAGTGATTTATAAGACCTAGATAGGGGCTGGGGATATGGCCTAATGGCAAGAGTGCTTGCCTTGTATACATGAGGCCCCTGGGTTCGATTCCCCAGCACCACATATACAGAAAACGGCCAGAAGTGGTGCTGTGGTTCAAGTGGCAGAGTGCTAGCCTTGAGCAAAAAAGAAGCCAGGGACAGTGCTCAGGCCCTGAGTTCAAGGCCCAGGGCTGGTCAAAAAAAAAGACCTAGATAGGCAGATTAGGGAATAGCATTTGCTTTACTAAATGATAGCACCTGCAGTCTGGAGATGCGGATAGCGGGGGTATTCTAGAGATGAGACAGAACGTTTCCTCAAGGAAATTAATCAAAACCTTCCAAGCAAGAGTTTCTATCCTAGTTTTCATTCAAAATCACCATGCATATGTGACTCCTACATTTTACTCAATTACAATAGATTCATAGTCAAATTTCAGGTATATATATGGTATCAGAGGTACATGCAACAAGTTTAGGAAAATATAATTCAAATTATATAGGTTTTAACAGCATTTAGATGGTTTGCTTGTTCCGGACAATCTCTTTATGTAGACTAACTGGGCCTCCGATTTGTGATCCTCCCACCTGCTAGCTTCCAGAGTGCTAGGATTACAGGCTGTGCCGCTATGCCCAGCTGAAGTTTATGTTTCTTGTGTGTACAGTTTATTGGTTTCTAGCATATTCACAATTGTGTATCACTTACTACTATCTTAATTACAGAACATCTTAACTCTAAAAAAATAAATAAATAAATAAATAAATGGGCTCGGGATATAGCTTAGTGGCAAGAGTGCCTGCCTCGGATACACGAGGCCCTAGGTTCGATTCCCCAGCACCACATATATAGAAAACGGCCAGAAGGGGCGCTGTGGCTCAAGTGGCAGAGTGCTAGCCTTGAGCAGAAGGAAGCCAGGGACGGTGCTCAGGCCCTGAGTCCAAGGCCCAGGACTGGCCAAAAAAAAAAAAAAAAAAATCCTGATGCAAGCCAGGGTGGCTCATCTCTAGATCATTCTAGAGATAGCTACTCAGGAGGCTGAGATCTAAAAATCACAGTTCAAAGCCAACCTGGAGACTCTTATCTCCAACTGACCAGCATAAAGCCAGAAGTGGAGGCATGGCTCAGATGGTAGAGCCCCAGTGTTGAGCAAAAAAGATGAGCTAGAGCTTAAGACCCTGAGTTCATGCCTAGTAAGCACACACACACACACACACACACACACACAAACACACACACACACACACACACATACACATAGAATTATAATCCTGGTGTCCCTCAACAGATACTCCATCTGTTCCCCAACAAGCAGTCTCTGAAGAGTGTTAATCTATTGTCTGTCTCTGGGTTTCCCTAGACATATTTCATATTATCAGGATCATAGAACTAATGGCCTTTCATATCTGGTTTTTATCAATTTAAGATAGTATGTTTGAGGCTCATCCATATTGTCGTTTCTATCAGAACCTCATTGCTTCTTATGACTAAATAATATTCTATTTCATGGATATATTACTTTTTATTTATTATAATTTGTTTTCAGTGTTGAGTTGGAACTCTGGGCTGCGTGCGTGCTAGGCAAGTGCTATAACACGGCGCTACATGCCCAGCTATTGCGATATATTCTGTGTATGTGGTGTGTGTGTGTGTGTGTGTGTGCGCGCGCACGAGCATGCACACACTTGAATTCAGGACTGGGCACTGTCCCTGAGCTTTTATTGCTCAAGGGTAGCACTCTGCCACTTAAGCCACAGCACCACTTCCAGCTTTTTCTCTCTATGGGGAACTGAGGGATGGAACCCAGGGCTTCATGCATGCTAAGCAAGCATTCCATCACTAAGCCACTTTCCCAGCCCCCCTAACATTTTTTAATCTATAATTTTTTTTTTTTTTTTTACTTTTTGTTGATCACGGGCCTTGAGCTCAAGGCCTGGGCACTGTCCCTCAACATTTCTATTCAAGGCTAGCACTCTCACACTTGAGCCACAGCTCCACATCTTTTTTTTTCTTTTTTTGCCAGTCCTGGGCCTTGGACTCAGGGCCTGAGCACTGTCCCTGGCTTCTTTTTGCTCAAGGCTAGCACTCTGCCACTTGAGCCACAGCGCCGCTTCTGGCCGTTTTCTATATATGTGGTGCTGGGGAATTGAACCCAGGGCTTCATGTATACGAGGCGAGCACTCTTGCCACTAGGCGATGTCCCCAGCCCTACATGTGTAACTTTTGGCAGAACTTCCAAATGACTTCCACACTGTACTATTTTACCTTTCCACCATTACTTTAGTGTTCTAATTTTTCAACATCCTTGCCAACACTAGCTATTATATGACTTTTTTTTTTTTTTTTTGAGATAGCATCTTACTATGTGGCCTAGGTTAGCCAGGAACTCCCAGGCTTAAACAATACTCTTGCTTCAGTCTTCTGAGAAGACTATTGGCATTGATGGCCACCATGGCTCACTTATCTGACTATTAAAATATATATATCCTGGGCTGGGAATGTGGCTTAGCGATAGAGTGCTTGCCTAGCATGCATGAAGCCCTGGGTTCGATTCCCCAGCACCACATATATAGAAAACGGCCAGAAGTGGCACTGTGGCTCAAGTGGCAGAGTGCTAGCCTTGAGCAAAAAGAAGCCAGAGACAGTGCTCAGGCCGAGTCTAAGCCCCAGGACTGGCAAAAAAAAAAAAATTAAAACTTAAAAATTAAATAAAGGGGCTAGGGATATGGCCTAGTGGCAAGAGTGCTTGCCTCCTATACATGAGTCCCTGGGTTCAATTCCCCAGCACCACATATATGGAAAACGGCCAGAAGTGGCGCTGTGGCTCAAGTGGTAGAGTGGTAGCCTTGAGCAAAAAGAAGCCAGGGACAGTGCTCAGGCCCTGAGTCCAAGCCCCAGGACTGGCCAAAAAAAAAAAAAAAAAAAAATTTAAATAAAGATATTTATGTCCTAGGTGTGAACTAGTATCTGTTAGCATTTCCCTAGCCTCAGGTCCTCAGTTCCTCCCACTAGCCCCCAGATCCACCCATACCTAATGAGCCACTCCTACTCACTACCTAACTACTTCCCCTTTACCCCAGAGAAGCTGCCACCTGGATAAGGTGCAGACGCCATGTAGCTCCCTCTCCCGTGGGAACTATGGCCCCACTAATAAACCTCCTTATGAACCTTCTTCTGCCTGTGACTATCTCCACATGGTCCCCTGGGATGGCCGAGACCTATGCTTTCAGTATCTTATTGTGTTTTCATTTGTAGTGCTGAAGATCAAACCTAGAGCCACATGCATGTGCTCTATCACTGAGCTGAGCTATATCTCGGCTCTTTCATTACACACACACACACACACACACACAGTGCTGTGGATTATTTTAGTTATGATTTGCATGTCTCTAATGACTAATAATTGTTGAGCATTTCTCATGTACTCATTTACTATTCATCTGTTTTCTTTGGAGAAATGACTATTCCAACCCTTCACTCTTTTTAAATTGTGTTGTTTTATTTTTTTTTTTAATTTAATCAGGTGCCTGTGGTTCATACTTGTAATTCTAGCTACTCAGGAGGCTGAGATCTGAGGATCTTGGGTGAGAACCAGCCCATAGCATGGAAGTCCATGAGACTCTTACCTACAATTAACCAACAAAAAGCTGGAAATGAACCTGTGGCTCAAGGGTAGAGTGCTAGCCTTGAGCAAAAAGCTCAGGGTCAGCGCTCAGGCCCTGAATTGGAGCCCTAAGGCCAGCACCAAAAAAAATTGTGTAATTGAAGATCTTTATATATTCTATGTACAAGTTGAAAACATAGGTCTCGGCCATCCCAGGGGACCATGTGGAGATAGTCACAGCAGGAGAAGAAGGTTCATAAGGAGGTTTATTAGTGGGGCCATAGTTCCCACGGGAGAGGGAGTTACATGGCGTCTGCACCTTATGCAGGTGGCAGCTTCTCTGAGGGTAAAGGGGAAGTAGTTAGGTAGTGAGTAGGAGTGGCTCATTAGGTATGGGTGGATCTGGGGGCTAGTGGGAGGAGCTGAGGACCTGAGGCTGGGGAAATGCTAACACAAGTCTCCCATCAGATGAACAGCTTCCATCTGAAAAACTGGTCAACAATGAAAGAGAAGACTTGAAGCTAGGCACTGGTGGCTCACGCCTGTAATCCTACCTACTCAGGAGCCTGAGATGTGAGGGTCACAGTTTAAAACCATCCTGGGCAGGAAAGTCCATGAGACTTTTTATCTCCAATTAATCACAGGAAAAGCTGGAAGTGGCCCTATAGCTCAAGTGGTAAGAGTGCTACCCTAGAGCAAAAGGAATTTAGGGACAGTGCCCAGGCTCAATATTCAAATCCCAGGGCCATCAAAAAAAAAAAAAGAAAAGAAGACTTGAATACTATCATTAATCAGCTAGCCCTAACAGGCACCCATGAAACAAGAGTAGAATGCGTATTGTTCTCTAGAATTTAATGGAAGAAACAAGAAGACATGTACATCGAAAGTTACAAAATGGCGTTGGGAGATTAAAGAACAATTGCTGGGGGCATAGTTCAAGTGGGAGAGCACCAGCCAGAGGTGGAGGAATAGGAAAGTGTATGGACTACGCTTGACATGACCACAACCATCTTGAGTCATAAATGCCATGACTTACCCAGAATAATGCTAAGTTTTTCCTGGATAGTTTCCCAGCAAACTATAAATAGACAAAAACAGTAGAATGGTATGTGGAACTTGACAACTGGACTCTTGCTCCAAGAATGCCTGACTCCGTGATGCTATTTTAAGACACCAGGTACAAACACACCAGTTAGAGCCAGGTGCTGGAGGCTCATGCCTGTAATCCTAGCTACTCAGGAGGCTGAGATCTGAGGATTGCGGTTTGAAGCCAGAAAAGGCAGCAAAGTCCATGAGACTCTTTTTTTTTTTTGGCCAGTCCTGGGCCTTTCCCTGGCTTCTTCCCGCTCAAGGCTAGCACTCTGCCACTTGAGCCACAGCGCCCCTTCTGGCCGTTTTCTATATATGTGGTGCTGGGGAATCGAACCGAGAGCTTCATGTGTAGGAGGCAAGCACTCTTGCCACTAGGCCATATTCCTAGCCCACCCATGAGACTCTTAGTGTAACTAGCAAAAAGCCAGAACCGAGCTCAGGACCCAGTGAGTTCAAGCTTCAGTAGCAGGACACACAAAAATATAACTAAATAGATAAATAACTCAATTTTGGTAGCATACATTTTTTTCCAAAATAGCTATTCCCTTTCCCTTCCTTTTGCCACTATTGAGATATATATATATATATATATATATATATATTATTATACCTGCATGCATTCTAGTTATTGCTTTATGTAGGTATCTCATAGTGAGATAGAATAAATGTTTCAAAAATTCCATTCATATTATCTTTTATATTTGTCTCTTAAAGTTACCTTTATACATCATATATTTATTTTAAGTTACTATTGAAATTTTCTTTTTGCCAGTCCTGGGCCTTGAACTCAGGGCCTGAGCACTGTCCCTGGCTTCTTTTTGCTCAAGGCTAGCACTCTGCCACTTGAGCCACAGCACCACTTCTGGCCATTTTCTGTCTATGTGGTGCTGGGGAATCGAACCTAGGGCCTCGTGTATCCGAGGCAGGCACTCTTGCCACTAGGCTATGACCCCAGCCCCACTATTGAAATTTTTAAATACTGAGTTTATATCTGCTATGTGCTTCAGACATTTCACCCTTTTTTTGTCGGTGGTGAGGCTTGAACTCAGGGCTCAGGCACCGTCCTGAGCTCTTTTGCTCAAGGGTAGCACTCTACCACTTTGAACCACAGCTCCACTTCCGGTTTCACAGATTTTTTTCCTGCCCTGGGCTGGCTTTGAACTGTGATCCTCAAATCTCCTGTGTAGCGAGGATTACAGCTGTGAGCACCAGCACCCTGCTCCATGGTTTTGCTATAGTAATTATCTAAAGCTCTGTGGCTTAGCGGGAAGACTGCAGGGCTTTGATCCAAAGCACCTGCCAATGCTTTGGCTGATTTTGTAATCTGGACTACGCCACTGAGTCACTACCTGGGCTCAGAAGTGGGAGAAGCGCATCTGGCAGCGGATGACAGCAAGCAACTCAAGCACAGTTTATACCGCTTTCCCCACGTTGAGGTCCTCCCTGCGTTAGAACGGCTCCTGTGTAAGTCCAGTCTGTCCGTTGATGTCCATAAAGAAGGTCAAAAGTTTTATAGACTTGCCAACTAATACTCCATTGAGAAAGATTAAAAGTGATTGAGAATACATTTTAACAAATTACTTCAGGGGCTGGGAATATGGCCTAGGGTTCGATTCCTCAGCACCGCATATACAGAAAAAGCTGGAAGTGGCACCATGGCTCAAGTGGCAGAGTGCTAGCCTTGAGCAAAAAGAAGCCAGGGACAGTGCTCAGGCCTTGAGTCCAAGCCCCAGGACTGGCAACAACAAGCAAATAGATGCCGCAGTGGTACTCCCTAGACCCTGGGTTGAAAATGAACTAGACAACTTGTGGGTGGGGAGGGACAGAGGGAAAACTGCAAGAGCGTGAGGGAAGCGGGGACACTGTCCACCAAGAACTGCACGGGAGCTGGGCGTCAGTGGCTCACGTGGGCAATCCTAGCCACTCAGACTGAGCCCACCCACAGGAGAATGCGCTCATCACCTGACTTAGGTAACCGTAATCTCTCTGTACTTCACCTTTATAACAAAAAAATGCATTAAAGACTAAGTTTTAGTAGAGCTATCACAACCTCAATCCTTTTATTAGTAGTTTGATATCTTATTAACAAAAATATTTTGTACAAAGCTTTGTTTCATTTTCTTTCCCACCCTTTCATCCTTCCTTCCTTCCTTCCTTCCTTTCTCTCTGTCTCTGTCTCTGTCTCTTTTTCTTTCTTTCTCTCTTTCTTTTCTTTTTTCCATTCTTGGAGCTTGAACTCAGGGCCTGGGCGCTGTCCATGAGCCTCTTTGTGTTCAAGGCTAGTGCTCTGTTCCCCTTAAGGTACAGTATCACTTCTGGCTTTTATTATTATTTTTTTGACTAGTTTATTGGAGATAAGAGTTTCACAGACTTTTCTGCCGTGGATGGCTTTGAACCATGATCCTCAGATCTCAGCCTCCCTAAATTGCTAGGATTATGAGCCACCAGTGCCCAGCTTCTTTTTCTTTCTTTTTTAAAAAATTGTTTCTATTGGGGCTGGAACTCAGGGCCTTGCACTCTTGTTTGGCCTTTTCATCCAAGGTTGACACTCTACCACTTGAGCCACATCACCATTTCTGGTTGTTGGCATGTTTGTTAGCTGGAGATAAGAGACTCAAGAGCTTTCCTCCCCAGGCTAGCTTTTAACCACACCCCTCAGATGTCAGCCTCCTGAATAGCTAGGATGACAAGCGTGAGCCGCCACGCCACACTAAACACCTGGAGGAGACAGATGTTATAACTAAGCCAGCTTCAGTAACTGGACCAAATTGTATACACTGAATATCTCCACAGATGTAAAAAGCTGAACAATATTATATCGATTCCTGAAACCCTCACGTAGGGTCCTCCCTACTTTCCTCCCAACCCCAGCATAGTTACAAGGCTAGGGCTTTATCTGCTCAAGGGCTTGTGCTCTTCCTCTTGAACCACAGCTCCAAATCCTCTGCGGGGGGTGGGGGGGGGGGGAGGGGGGGGTGGCTCAAGAAACAAGCATAGAACCTTCTTTTCATGGTGCTGTCTTGAGTCAAATACATTTTATACAGTACCATTGGCGAAATTACACAAGAATTATTAGTACTACAATTTCTTTTCCCCACTTGGCCTATTTTTTGAAAAGTAAACACCTTCTTCAGCCAGAAGTTTGTAATTGGTGGATTCATTTAATAGAGTACTGATTAGTTTATTCTAGTTCTTAACGTCTAAATTTAAAAAAAAATGGTTATTTGAAGTGACATGTCATAAGCCGAGCTTTTCATTTCTTTCCTAACTAGAGCAAGCAGAAAGTGATTTGAAGCAAGTGTGTGATCTGGCCTTGCTTCCTGGTAGACAACCCCCCCCCCAGCCCCCACCACCCCGTGTTACACAACGTGAGGGACACAGTGTTGATGTCTCTCTGGAGCCCAGAGCGGTGTTTACACACCGGAGCTCTGGCACTGACAGGTGACTGGAGTCAAGTGTAAACCTTGGCATTTCTCCTCCCTAGTCACATGGGTTGTGCAATGGGGAGCAGAGGCACTGTGTGAAAGGTTGCCTGAAGAAAGGGCCGCCCAGCCGCAGGATTACCCAGCTTCTCACTGCCAGATGTGTGTGTAACCGAGATACTGGAGGGCGCTGGGGATGGACAGGCCGGCCGGCCAATGGCCGCCACCCAAAGCTGAAACTCACTGCTTGGCCGACACTTGGGTCTTGGCATGGGGTTTGATCTCCGAGGCGCAGGGACAGAAACTAAAGAGAAAGACTTTGTTTTCTGACATTATTTCCCATGAAAACTTCCTTCCGTAGAATTTCCTAGTCATCACATCAATTTCTGGATGTGTTTCTTTATAGTGGCACTGAGACATGCCTTCTGCAAAAGTATTTTTTTCTCTTGGCAATGCAATTTGTTTATTTTGTAGTAAAATAAAAATATCTTAAAATACAAGTATTTTACAAATTTACAACTATTTGACAAATCAATTACAAATGATAGAGAAATTGAGAGACACAATAGGGAAAACACACTCCCTTTTGCTAAGAAGAACTGTTATTAGCACACACATTCTTAGTCTTTGAACTGTTTTACATGAGTCTGGTCATGTGTAGATTTTTTAATCATATAATTTTTTTGTAACTTACAAAAAGCTTTTCCTCCCACCATGTGACCTTATCACACGTGTGTGTGTGTGTGTGTATGTGTGTGTGTGTGTGTGTACAGGAAATGTGGGTTAAACTAGCTCGGGCACTTGCTTTCCATTAGCATTTTTTTCTCCTCCGGACTGGCACTGTAAGGCTTGAATTACACCCCTACTCTCTCCTTTTTGCTGGCTAACTGGAGATAGGAGTTTCATAGACTTTTCCATCCAGGCTGGTTTGGAAACACAACTCTAAGAAGCTAGGATTACAAATGTGAGCTACCAGAGCCCAGCTTAACCATCTTTACTTAACCCACCTTAAATATCACTCTTTTTTTTTAACTGATATTTTATTCAGCATATGATTGAACTAACATCCACCTTAATTATTCCAACCAGTAGGCAGCTTCCATTTCATGTTATTATAAACAATGCTAAAATGAACATGATTTGAAATATAGCTTTTTAAAACTATTTTTAATTCCAATTGAGTTATTTATATCAAGCACAAAAGTTATATACCTATTTGCCCAGCTTAAAGAATGATAATAAGGGCTGGGAATATGGCCTAGTGGCAAGAGTGCTTGCCTCATATACATGAGGCCCTGGGTTCGATTCCTCAGCACCACATATACAGAAAATGGCCAGAAGTGGCGCTGTGGCTCAAGTGGCAGAGTGCTAGCCTTGAGCAAAAGGAAGCCAGGGACAGTGCTCAGGCCCTGAGTTCAAGGCCCAGGACTGGCCAAAAAAAAAAAAAAAAAAAAAAGAATGATAATAAAATGAGCATATGAAAGGAAGCCCCTTGGTTCAATCTCCAGCACAAAAAAATACTAATATAAGTGTAGACATTACTACTGATAACTTGTCAGGGATAGGGAATCATGTTAGTTGGCCTTGAGGCCACTAGTGAAACTCATAACTGCCTTTTCACTGTGTGCATCAGCATCAGTGGAGATATTAGGTGATCTCCACCGGCTCCCGCAGAATCATTAGCTAAGTACAGGAACCAGGCAGCTGCAGGTCCATAAACAACCCAGGTAAATCCTCAGTACTCTGACATTGAGAGGCAGTGGGCCTTTGGCCCAGCCAGCCAGTAGGAGAAACCTTCCCGTGTTGGTGTTTGAATACACACTGGGCGGAGCAGGCGTCTTCTTAGGGGTCCATTGTGCTGTTTGGCTAGGTGAGAGTGGAAATACTCTGTTCTTTACTTCCCTACCATTCTAAAACACTAAAGCCTTCAAGACAAATCACATTTCAAGTTGGTTCTAGGTATGATCTCAATTATTTGTATCAAGTTAGCGGTAGGTTTTCATTGACTAGCCAAAAATAAAGGTTTAAGCACATCATAGGTATAAGGGAAGGCATTTCTGGAGAAGCAAAGACTAAGGTTCATTACTCTTGTTGCCAAGCATTTGCTTGTTCTTTCTTAGCATTGGTTTTGCTCCCTTGGGTGTGTGTTTGGGTTCTGCTATCTCTTGCCTCATGTGTGCTATGCTAGGCCTGGTTTACATTGCCAGGCCTTTTCTTCTGTTTTGTGTTTGCCCTTGTCTGTGACTTTGATACTTGCAATTGTTTTGCCTATAGCCATTGGCTTGCACAACGCAGATTATATAATAATTATCTTTGAAGCTGGAATCACAAAGCCTAAAGGCATTTGTAAAAGAAAGAAGTGAGGAACACTAGCTGTTGAGAAGAAAAGCTGAAAGACAGGATTGGAGAAATGATAGGAAGGTAGAAATAGCAAAACAAGTCAGAAAACAAATATCACAAGCAGTCTGGGAGTCATTGCCCTTATTCAAAGTTCACCCTCAATTAGCTACGCCCAAAGCAGCTTGAGTAATTGCTAAACAAATTGGTCTTTTGAATACACATGAGTTTCTGGTTAATACTCACCTGCTCTCTGGCTCAGGGAAGAAATTCCTTCTAGCTGCCAATCAACTGCTCTGTGAAGGGACCATTATCAAGTGGCGCTGTGGCTCACGTGGTAGAGTGCTAGCCTTGAGCCAAAGAAGCCAGGGACAGTGCTCAGGCCCTGAGTTCAAGCCCCAGGATTGGCAAAAAAAAAAATTATCTTTAAGTAGTTATACAAAGGAGGTACGATTTAACAAAGCAGTTTATGAATACAATGCATCTTGACCAACATTACCCCTTTGATCATTCTTGCCCCTTCCTTTGCTTTTCTTAATTTTGTGGTGTACACACGAATTCTTGACTGCATACTCCTCCCTTGTGCCCCACTTTCATCTCCTGTTCTCCTAAAAGCAGCTTTTAAATTACCAGACTTTGAAGGGCGTCTCTTTCCCCATTCATAGTACTGAGGATTGAACTGAGAATCTCACATATGCTATGTAAGTGCTGTATTACGGAGTGTCACTCCAGTCCTTTTAAATTTATTTTTTTAATTTTTTTATTTAATTGTGTTATTTTTCTGGTGCTGGTCTTAGAGCTTGAACTTGGGGCCTGGGCACTGTCCCTGAACTTTTGCGCTCAAGGCCCTAGTGCTCTACCACTTTGGGCTACAGTTCCAGTTTTGGCTTTTTAGTAGTTAATTTGAGATGAGTCTCACTGACTGTCCTGCCCAGGCTGGCTTTGAACTGTGATCCTCAGATCTCAGCCTCCTGAGTACCTAAGTTTACAGGCATGAGCCACTGATACCTGGCTGAATTTTTATTTTTAGAATAATTGTCCAGGCTCCTGTCAGACTAGGTATTCTCTTGACTTACCCTCCTCTTCCTCTTCCCTTGCTAACCCTACCTCTTCCTTTTCTGAATGCCAGTGGTTTTGTTCTGGAGTCAGCTTCTCAAAAGAAACCAAAACCTGTCCTGAAGTGACAAAATGTTCCAAGTAGTGGACCTCCATTATCTTGCTTCCTCCCTCCCTTCCTCTCTTCCTTTGTTTTCAGGTACCTGGACTCTAACTCAGGGCTTAGTGCTCAGTAGGCTTGCTTGTTTAGCTTGCCCTCTACCACTTGAGCTATGCCTCTATGCTCTGCTGTTTGTTCTTTTAGAAATGGAATGTATAAGACTTTTCTGTGTGGGCTGGCTTTGAACTATGATCCTTCAGACCTGAGCTGCCTGAGTGACTAGACTATAGGCATGAGCCGCCAATGCCCAGATCCAGGGTGCTTCTCTAGCTGAGGAGACTGGAGAGCTTGAACTGGGTGTTAGGTTGCTTTGGGTGTGGGCATAGCTCATTAGGATTGTACCTGCTCCAGGAAATGCAAAAGCATAGATATTTAAGAGAAGGAAGGGGGGAAGAGGCATGCATGGTATCAGGAAGAGGAAGGGAAAGAGGAAGAAGTCTACTGGAGAAGAAAGATTATGGTGATGTTACCAGAGTGCTAGCTAAGGCAAATGCCCTCGTTCTGTGAGTCACAAACAGACTGGGCATGGCCACCTGTCCCAATATACCAGTTAATGACCAGTTAAACAGAGAAGTAGGGGTGACAGGCAGAAATAGGAGACTTAACCAATGCAGCCACTTTGGGAAGTAAAGACAAATGAATTGGTGACTCCCAAGGCCATCTTCCGGGTAATAACATGAGCTTCCAGATTCTATAGGGAAGAGAGGAGACCAGCATGTAGAATGCAGTAGTCTTAGGTCCATCCAACTGTGCTGTGGTCAGTCACTATCTCAGGGTTGGTCAGGTAGGGTCTTGTGAGGATAAGAAAGTCCTTGCTGGCTGGGGTGTCGATGGTGGTAGTGTAGCTTAGACTCTCGCCACAGGATGTTTATTAATCAGGCCTAACATCCTGGAATCCAAGATGACTTCGAGAGAGAATGACTCAGAGAAAAGGAGCCATATGCAAAATGGAGGCAGAGGTTCAGAGTTTCTAATCCTGCTTTTGTTGTATAGTAGACCCAGTTGCAAGAACAGAGAAGCCACCACTTAAGAGGCTGAATTTGGAGTCTTTATTGGAGTGCTAGCGGGCGGCAGGGAGACTTCAGGCACAAAGCCTTACCGTCCTGAATACATCTAACACGGAGTTTAGGTGGCCCAAAACCACACAATGTGCATGGAACTAATGTTAACAAGGTAGGAAGCAAATCAGATGCGAACATAATCAAAGTACATAGAAAGACAGTGAACACTCAGATCTAACACAGATGTTAAATATAAGCCAAAACAAATGAAATGTGGATACAATCAAGGGAAATAAAAGAACTAATCATCTGAGGAGAGTAAGACTTTTCTGGAACCGTCCTCTACCATCGAAGCCTGTAGCCCAGGCCCAATCTCCTTACTTCACTTTTAGTTACCTGTTGGACATTTGTAGGCCCCATGAAGAGCTAGTGCTTTTAATAAAAGCAATTTCTAAGTATCTATTGTAGCAGCAACAGGAGATAGCCAGAGAGAGAATGGCTATATGTCAGAACAGGCAAATACTCATAGAGAACATCTTAGTAAATGAGATGAATTAAAGTATACTAGATGGGCTGGGAATGTGGCTTAGCGGTAGAGTGCTTGCCTAGCATGCAAGAAGCCCTGGGTTCAATTGCTCAGTACCATGGAAACAGAAAAAGCCAGAAGTGGCGCTGTAGCTCAAGTGGTAGAGTGCTAGCCTTGAGCAAAAAGAAGCCAGGGACAGTGCTCAGGCCCTGAGTTCAAGCCCCAGGACTGGCAAAAATAATTAACTAAAAATATATATTACATTCTATGTAGTAGGCACTGCTTTAACTGCTTAAACATGATTTCAATCTACCCAGTAATTCTATAAAATTAGAGGTGCTATTATTATTTGACTCTGATTCCTCAGCAAAAGAAAAGACAGATTTAGAAGTTTGCCTAGGGGTTGAGGTTGGGGGAGGAAAGGGGGGAGAAAAATGAGGGAGAGGGTAACAAGTTTGACAATGTACTCACTACCTTATGTATGTAACTGTAACCCCTCTGTACATCACCTTGACAATAAAATTAAATTTAAAAAAAAAGAAAAAGAAATTTGCCTGAGTGGAGGCAGGATTGGAAATCATGTCCATATGGCCCAGAACGTGTGCTCCTATCTATCTAACTGCGCTTCTTCTGATCATCTACATTGCTTTTCCGGTTGCTTCTCTGAATACAAAGGCATATCTGTGCTTTGACAAAAGAATGAGGACGAGGGCTGGGGATATGGCCTACTGGCAAGAGTGCTTGCCTCGAATACATGAAGCCCTGGGTTCGATTCCCCAGCACCACATATATAGAAAATGGCCAGAAGGGGCGCTGTGACTCAAGTGGCAGAGTGCTAGCCTTGAGCAAAAAGAAGCCAGGGACAGTGCTCAGGCCCTGAGTCTAAGGCCCAGGACTGGCCAAAACAAAACAAAAGAAAACAAAAGAATGAGGACGAAAGAAAGAGGAAGAGGAGGTAGAGGAAAACAATAACCAGGGAAGAGGAAGAACAACAACAGAGATAGAAAATTACAGAGCAGAACACCTAATATGATAGTATAAAGACTTACAAAACAACACACATCTTTTTAGATAAGGTAAAGGGATTATTAACACTAATTTGTTTGTTGTTACATTTAAGTTTTGAAGAAATAGGTATATCAAGGATAGTAAGAAAATGTTCTTTAATAAAGGAAAAAATACACTAAATTCTATAATCCCAAATGCAACAGATTCGGGGAGATACTGTGTTTAAAGCCAGCTTGAAGTTCAGAGCTAGAAGCCCTTTTGGGGGTGGGGAGGGGTCTTTCCATGACTGTTGCGTATGCATGGAGGCTTGGTGCCTCATGTATACTTAGACGAGCAGGATAGCCTGCCATGAATAACCTAAGAAGTTCCAAGACCTCCAGGAGAGGGGCCCAACTGCTTTTCCTGTTCCTTCAACTAACAACGGGATTCAAAAGCAAGTTCCCACTTTCGACTCTGATGTCTTTTGAACAGGGGATCTATTATTGGGTGCTGGTGGGTGTCACTGTAATCTTAGCTACTTAGGAAGCTGAGCTCTGAGGATCAAAGTCTGGAGCCAGCCTGGGCAGGAAAGTCCATGAGACTCATCTCTCATTAGCCATCCAACAGCTGCAAGCGGAGCTGAGCAAAAAGCTCAGGGGCTTTTCCTAAGCCCTGAGTCCAAGCTCTAGGACTGGCCGTCTAGCCGTCTCCCTCCCCCTACTCCACACACACAAAGAAAACCCCCCACAAAACCCCAGAAAAGCTGGGTCGGAAAAAAGCCAGGTTGTGATCCACACGTCCAGCGTCTGATCCTGTCGTGTGACTTGTCCCTCGGCCCCAGGATCTAAGGCACAGACAGACCTAGCTTCCCACCCTTCATGCACACAGCCCCTCTGGGAGCAAGGAATCTGTGACTTGGGTGGTGTTTCCCCCAGTCTGACCTCACGAACCCAGGGCCTCATGCATACTAAGCAACGGCGTTACCACCAGGCCCAGCCTCTGCCTCCATAGACGTGTGTGTACAAATACATACGTACACAGAGATAGAGTGTGTGTGTGTGCGCGCGTGCCCACGCACACACGAGTGCTAGTTCTGAGGCTTGAACTCAGGGCCTGCACACTGTCTTTGAGCCTTTTTTTCTTCTACCACTTAAGCCACAGCTCCACTTACTTCTTTTCTTCTTCTTCTTTTTTTTGCCTGGGCCTTGGACTCAGGGCCTGAGCACTGTCCCTGGCTTCTTTTTGCTCAAGGCTAGCACTCTGCCACTTGAGCCACAGCGCCACTTCTGGCCATTTTCTGTATATGTGGTGCTGGGGAATTGAACTCAGGGCTTCATGTATACGAGGCAAGCACTCTTGCCACTAGGCCATATCCCCAGCCCCACTTACTTCTGACTTTTGGTGGTTAATTGGAGATAAGAGGAAAGACTTTCCTGCCCAGGCTGGCTTCAAAGTACGATCTGAAGATCTCAGCCTCCTGAGTAGCTAGGATTACAGGCGTGAGCAACTGGTGCCCCCCACGTTGTAAAGTTCTTGTGAGTATCGTTGTTGCATTGGTTCTCCCTTTTTCTCACCATTTTGTTATTCCTCTTCACTTTCTCAAATAGATAACCATATATACAAGACACAGGGTACCAAAATAAATAAAAAAGGACAACAGGGGATAAACCAAAGGGGAAAAAAAGACAAAAAAAAGAAAGAACTGCACACACAGTACATTAAACACACACACACACACACGCACGCACAACAAACCTCTTATTTTTCTATCTTGGAGTTCATTTCAATTAGCATCATTTTATATGGTCATATGTACATAGCTATTGTGCTATTGTGATGCTCTGCTAGGACTATCCTAGATATGTACTAATTATTACAAATGAGGGACACCATGGAGCCTAAGTTTCTTTGGATCTGGCTTACATTTAATATGATTTTTTTCCAATTCTTTCCATTTCCTTAAGAATGGGGTGATGCCATTATTTGTGTATGTATACTATGTTTTCTTTTTTAATTAATTAAAAAGAATTTTTTGACTCGGTGTTGTGCAAAAGGGGTACAGTTACATAATAGGGCAGTGTGTACATTTCTTGTGATATCTTACACCCTGTTTTTCTTTCCCTTCCCTAGATCAGTTAGACATATATACAATACACAGTGTATCAAAAACTTATATAGTATCCACGTGGCCTACGCCAAAGGAAATTCACCTAGGACTTTAAATATAACATCAACAATAGGGTTTGCTTATCCTTGTCTTAAATGATCATATACACATAGCTGTTGAGCTATTGTGATTCACTGAGAGGTCTATTTTAGACCTTCTTATGTTTAGTAGTTGTTTGGTTTTAGTTACATAATATAGGGTCGCTGACCCAAACCTGAGGGAAATACCATTTGACAAGAAGTTTTGGTTTCGCAGACCTGGTCTCTACTGTCTCCCCCTCCCCCCATATCCTACGTTTTCTTGCCCCATTCATCTAGCGAGGGCCATCTGGGTTGGCTCCATATCTTAGCTGCGGTAAATGATGCTGCGATGAGCATAGTTGTCAGCAAGAATATTTTTAAAGCTCCCCTCCCCCTACCAATGGATGTCCCTAAATAGGAAGTACATAACTGTCAGTCTGAGGCTCTCCATTTCTGTTTACTTGCTATATCTCACCTTCATACTGATTGACTGCAGTAACCTCCAAAGGCTGATGGAGATTTTTCAGTCATCTAGAGAGTTCAGGGCTTTAAGGAGGACTTTCAGACCAAACTGCAAATCAAATCACTAATCATGAAAACACAATTCTTAAGTCTTCCCAGAAGCTTTGAGAACACACTGGAAATCATTTTCCCCTTTGGGAGGCAAAGAGTAGGTCCAGGGCTAGAAGTAGGGCTCAAAAGGTTAGAACACCTGCCTAGCAAAGTACAAGGCCCTAAGTTTAAACCCTACTACCCTTGTATTTGACTTACTTTGCTAGCAGAGATTAGAACTCTAAAGTTTTTGTTTGCAGCAGAAATAAACACATGCCTTGACCTATGACATGTAGGCTCAGAACAATGTCATTTTCTTAATTATGTATCTTTTTTTTTTTTTTGGCCAGTCCTGGGCCTTGGACTCAGGGCCTGAGCACTGTCCCTGGCTTCTTTTTGCTCAAGGCTAGCTAATTAAGGAGCTGGGAATATGGCCTAGTGGCAAGAGCGCTTGCCTCGTGTACATGAAGCCCTGGGTTCGATTCCCCAGCACCACATATACAGAAAATGGCCAGAAGTGGCGCTGTGGCTCAAGTGGCAGAGTGCTAGCCTTGGGCAGAAAGAAGCCAGGGACAGTGCTCAGGCCCCAGGTCCAAGACCCAGGACTGGCAAAAAACAAAACAAAACAAAATAGTGCCTTAGCTTTGCATTAGATTTGTACAACATAAGGAATACAAATAACCTTAGGATGAATGACTGAAGAAAACAAACATACAAATGCTTTCATAGAACTAGGACAGTGTGAGTCAGACACTGGTGGCTCACGCCTGCAATCCTAGCTACTCAGAAGGCTGAGATCTGAGGATTGTGGTTCAAAGCCAGCCTGGACAGGAAACTCCATGACACTCTTAGCTCCAAAAAACTACTCAAAAAAGCTGGAAGTTCAGCTGTGGCTCAAATGGTAGAGCACTTGCCTTGAGTAAAAGAAGCTCAGGGACAGCACCCAGGCCCAGAGTTCAAGCCCCAGGGCCAGCAAAAAAAGAAGAAAATAAAAAGAACTAGAATAGTGGCTTTTAGAACTACTGAGTATCAAGTATCAGATATCAGTTTAATAAAAACTTTACCATTAAAATAATACAAGACAATAGGTGAGTGGATCCCCAAACTGTGGTACCTATACACAATGGAAGTTTACACAGCCATTAGAAAGAATATTGTTATTCGCAGGGAAATAAATGGGCCTAGAACAAATTACGTTAAGTAAGGTAAGCCGAGCTTAGAGAGACACACAGTGCCTGTTTTCTCTCATAGGTGGAAGCCAGATCTAAACACTGGGTCATGATAAATTATATAGGAATGTAGACATTCACACGTGATGAAACCAAAGGCAGGCACTGGGAAGGGAGGAACACAAAGGCACCATTCCTATGTGCAGCTGATCGTGCAAAATCATATTTATCAAAATGAACTCCAGGAAATGGAAACAGAGGTTTTTATTTGTTGCTGTTTTTGTACTGTTTACCTTTTGTCTTGTTTGTTCACTCATCTATCTTTGGGAAGATAAAGGCAGGCACAGAAACAGAGGGACAAAGGGTAAACAAATGCAGTGGTGCTCACTAGATACTACATTGAAAATAAACTAAAAAACTGGTGGGTGGGGATGGGAGGGTTAAAAGG
The DNA here is from genome assembly GCF_023159225.1 of Perognathus longimembris pacificus. Lineage (NCBI taxonomy): Eukaryota > Metazoa > Chordata > Mammalia > Rodentia > Heteromyidae > Perognathus > Perognathus longimembris. The sequence continues at coordinate 6,831,814 of NC_063174.1, forward strand.
TGGGAGCGAGGAGGGAAGAGATGACAGCGTCCAAAAAGAAAGGTACTCCTTCCTTGACTTATGCAACTGTAACCCCTCTGCACACCACCTTCATAACAACACTTTTTAAGAAAGGAATAAAAACTGAAGCTCAGTGCCTGGATACAGCAGCCTCAGCCTAATGGACTACACTTGGCCCGTGGGGGAAAAAACTACCACCACCAAGAACAAACAAACACTAGGGAGTCCCTGACAAGAAGGCTTTCTCAGGAAGTGGAGACCTATAAACTTTCCAACTTGCAGGAAGAAATGTGGGCAGGGACTCGGGCCTTGCCAGAGGCGGCTCTTCCTGCGTGGGGGCTCGGATGGTGGCCTGGAGCTTCGCCTGCAGGGTCTTGCATGTGCCAGCCTCGTTACAGGCTTAGGATTCTGATGCATCGGTTCCCGTGGACCTCTTTGATATTGTCTGATTCTTTTAAGAAACTCCACCCCAGGGAGAATTTGGAGAAGGTAAAAGCTCTCTCCCTATCCTTCCCCACGTCCACAGATGAGTTAAGAAATGTAAAGGCCAGGAGACAGTAGATGGTCCAAGCTCACCAGTGATGAGCACCCTGGACGCCTGCTGGGTGTACAAAGCAGATGAACACATACCTTTGAAGTTCTTCAGTCCATTAGGAAGCAAGGAATATTCTTCAATTGAAAGAATTTAAAGTCACATGCCTGGAACTTTTCTTATTTAGCCCATCTCCTTTGTTGACAATGCATAACCAGAAATATCTCCTAAGACATTCATGAGACTAGATCCTGGTTATGTGTAAACAGGAATTTTCATTTGAGTCATAATTAGTCTCTAGATAATTAACTCATTAACTGGTGGCTAAAATTTTCCTTTGTTATTTGCCTTGGATTTTTATTAAAGTTAAGCTTATGGAAAAGGGAGAAGAGCTAATCCGGTTGGAGGAAACATGGCTATTTCATATGCTTCCTAAACCAGTTTAACTTGATTTTATTGTGTCTTTGAACCAGTTTGACCTGAATTTTACTATACTTTTTATTGGTCAAGAGTGAGAAGAATCTTCTTATTTGCTGAGTTATAAAACAGTTCTTTCGTTTGTTCCTTGGTTCCTTAAATAGCTTGTGTTAATCTAGCTTTTTTGACTTTCTCCATGAGCATTCAATCACCACTTAATCACTACGTGGGACTGGGCTCCGCAAACAGCTGCTGAAGGCCAAACAATTGGGAAGAAAATTTGTTCTCTTAACTGAAAGAGAGTTAAGTATCAAGCCAAAATGAAAATCAGGCACACAGAAAATGGACAAGGTGATTCTGAAGTTTGCTTCTAAATTAACTAGAAGCCTGCAGCAAGCCACATCTCGTTGAGTCACCAGAGTGCCAGCTGGCTGCCGTGGTGGTTCAAGCTCTTAAGATCCAGAATTCAGCTCTCCTTCACCTCGATTCCGTGTTCAGGGACACTTCTCTTGAATGTCATGGCAATAGAACAAATTCAATTGTCAACATGTTGTGCAAGACACTTGCTCGGCTGACTTTTTTTTTTTAAGGCCTTTATTAGAAAGCTACCTTTGTGTGATCTCACGCTGGAATAAATCTCTATCAGAAGATGCTGAAAGCCTTACTGACAGGCCAGTTTTGAATACAGTGCGAGCTGCGAAAGGAGCCGTCATTGGGATGACCACCAGAAGCCAGCCAGTTGTAGCTGTAGCTCGAAAGGTCATTGGCTCACTTGCAAGAATGCTGGCAGCCTCAACATTTGTTACAATTCCTTTTTTCAGTCAAGTGTTTTTGAATTTCTTTTCCACTGGGAAACCCAAGAATGTCTTCAGCCTGAGTATTTTGGTTTCAGCCGATTTCTTCCTGGGAGATGAGGAAGGAGGTTACAACCCGTGTGAGTCAGAGGTCAGGAGGCAGGGTGGCTGCCACGTTCTTGATGGGTGGCTACGGGGTCTCCCTCCCCGTGACTCAGTCCTGGCTCTGCAGGGCACACCTGAAGCTTACCCCAAAGCATCAGAACCAGAAAGGTTCTCGGCCTGACAGGCTGTTCAATAGCTTCCCCAGTACTGAGGAATTATGTGGCACTTTCAGTGCTAAAACTAGTAGCAATCCTAGGCAAACAAATAATTTCTCAGATTGTGCCTAACCATTGTGCACAGAAGAAACTGAGTCCAGGAGGCTCGCTTGCCCAAGCTAACAATTTGTCAGCAGCAGATCTAGGATCACAATCCAGAGCTTACGGTGCTCTATGCAAGAACTTTCTTTTATCTCCAGAGTGCTTTTTGTATAGAATAGGTATTTATGTTTCTGTTGTGGATGCTTTTGAATTCAAGGGATACGTTTTTCACAGATGCAATCATTCCTAATTAGTAATGGATCTCACTCAAGGAGATCATGAATCAATGGTGAAATCAAGTGTCTGCTCTAGAGTGAACAAAAACGGCAAGAACAAAGGGCCAGAAAGCTTAGTAATAACAGAAGCAGTTAAACAAACAGAATAGTACAAAGAGTTGCAAGTTGACTGGGTGAAACTGCAGCAGAGAACACAAAGAAATATGGTATGGGATATAAATACCAAAGAGAAGGAAGTATTTTCTTGTCCTCAGAGTTTCAGAAGCCTGGTAAAAAGATTATAATTCTTCTGACAAGGGAGAAAAGTAACTATGGAGAACCCTACTTCCCGCCCCCCCCCCCCACCATGCAACACACACACACACACACACACAATTGGTGATGACCATGTAATGAGAAAATGGTATCACCTGACATTCATGGTCCTGGCTTTTAAAAGAACCCAGCATTATGCTTTGTACTTCTGGGTCTGACATTTGCCCTGTTATCCTTCTCTCCTTGTCAGTTTTCTCCTCTGGATAATGAATATTTTGTAAAGTGGCACATTCCATAGGAATTTGTCATCAGTGTTTTATTTTCTTTGTGCCAGTTCTGAGGTTGGCACCAAGGGCCTGAGTGCTGTCCCTAGGCTTTTTTTTTTTTTTTTTGTAGGTCATGGGGCTTGAACTCTGGGCCTGGGCACTGTCCCTGAGCTCTTCAGTTCAAGGCTAGCACTCTACCACTTGAGCCACAGCTCCACTTTGGGCTTTTTGAGTTGTTTCTTGGTCATGGGACTTTCCTGCCTGGGTTGCTTTTGGACTGTGATCCTCAGATCTCAGCCTCTGGAGTAGCTGGGCATGAGCCACAAGCAGCTAGCTAGTCTTTTCTACACAGGTCTTTATGATCCTTTAAGTAAGGATTACACTATGCTGAATTCTCTTCTCCCCTGTAAGAGAGAGGCATAGGAAGTATATTTTTGAAGGAACAGGCAAATCATTAGGAATGAGACTTGCAGAGGTTAAAACTGAAGAAATGACAGTTGGAAACAAGGATTCTGGAACAGACTTGGTGTAGTGCCCATCTGCAGCAAGTCACTTGGGACAGAGGAAGTGGCACTTGGACAGGAGTGGCATAAACAAAATGGAAGTGACTAAGGTGTTTTGACACTTATTAAGATGGGTGTTCTCTTCGTGTGGAAGTCATATACCTACCTTTCTATTCTGCCACACCTTTACTTGTTGGTGATCAGAAACAGGTTACCTTTTCTTCTGACTAATCCCTAAAAAAGCAGGTGAACAGAGGCTGTATTGACCTACTTTGAAAATGCCTGTTGTTAATCAGTAAGCTCACAGAAAGCAGTGATTATTCACTCATAGGTGTTCCAAGCTACAGCCTAGACTGGGAGCTGACATCTGGATGGTACTTTTTACTCTTTGTTTTCGACCAGTCCTGGGGCTTGAATTCAAGGCCCGGGCACTGTCCCTGAGCTTCTTTTACTCAAGGCTAGCACTCTACCACTTGAGCCACAGCGCCACTTCTGTTTTTTTCTGTTTATGTAGTGCTGAGGAATTGGACTCAGGGCTTCATGCATGCTAGGCAAGCACTCTACCACTAAGCTACATTCCCAGCCTGTGGATGGTAGTTTTATTGGTTGGTCATGGGGCTTGAACTCAAGGCCTGGGTGCTATCCCTGAGCTCTTTTTGCTGAAGGCCACAGTCCCACTTCCAGTTTTTGGGTGGTTAATTGGAGACAAAAGTCTCCCAGACTTTCCTTCCTAGGCTGGCTTTGAACCATGATCCTCAGGTATCAGCCTCCTGTATAGCTAGGATGACAGGCATGAGCCACCAGGGCCTGGCTTGGATGGTAATTAAAGAATGGGCTGGGGGCTGGGAATATGGCCTAGTGGCAAGAGTGCTTGCCTTATATACATGAGGCCCTGGGTTTGATTCCCCAGCACCACATATACAGAAAATGGCCAGAAGTGGCGCTGTGGCTCAAGTGGCAGAGTGCTAGCCTTGAGCAAAAAAGAAGCCAGGGACAGTGCTCAGGCCCTGAGTTCACGGCCTAGGACTGGCCAAAAAAAAAAAAAAAGAATGGGCTATGGGGGGAGGTAGAAGTGCCGGGCACTTGAATGAGTGCCCAGCTTGAATGAGGCTCTAGGTTCAGTCCCAGCTCTACAAAACAAAACCAACTCACAATACAACTGAACTATATGATTACATGGTGCTGAAGGCTCAGCGTTCAAAATGAAGGTGTGGTCAGGGCCATCTTTCCTCTCAAGCCTCCAGGGGAGAAGCCTGCCTTGCTTCCTCAGCTTCTGACAAATCTATGCGGTCCTAGGTTTGTGCAGCGATGTCCAGTCTCTGCCTCACCTCACCTGGCCACCTACTCTTCCAGTCTATGTCTTATGTGGTCTCTTCTCACAAGGACTTGAGTCAGACTGGACTTATGGACTCACTCTACTTCAGTGTGAAATAGTCTCAAAGGCCCCATTTTCAAATAAGATCACACTCTTGAGATGTTGGGGGTGATTAGTACTTTGGTCTATCTCTACCTGTTAGTGAAGCCTACATTGAAAACCACAGCAAATGGTAGAGTAAGAATACAGCTAAATGGAGACTATGAAATGATTTAACCACTTTCCATTGATGTTGATTCACAGTGGGTCTGTTAACCATTGAAACAGAAGCATATCCACAATTTATTATATATATATATATATATATATATATATAGATCTATCTATATATATATATATCACTCTTGTGTTTAGACAAAGACATGGATAATATCCAGCATCTTCTGTAAATCAGAAGACTGAAAACTTTTGTAATCAAGACCAGAAATAAGCAATTGACAAATATGAGGCTTTACTGCTTAGCAGACAGCCTCAGTTTTCATGCATACACGTTTTTTTCCTGAGGTACTTATACTTCCTATAACAGTAGCACTAATAAACTGCTCTTGAACTGGGCATCAGTGGCTCAGGCCTATAATCCTAGCTACTTAGAAGGCTGAGGGGCTGGGAATATGGCCTAGTGGTAAAGTGCTCGTCTCCTGTACATGAAGCCCTGGGTTCAATTCCTCAGCACCACATATACAGAAAAAGCCAATTCCTCAGCACCACATATACAGAAAAAGCCAGAAGTGGTGCTGTGCCTCAAGTGGCAGAGTGCTAGCCTTGAGCAAGAAGAAGCCAGGGACAGTGCTCAGGCCCTGAGTCCAACCCAGGACTGGCAACAAAAACAAAAAACCAAAAAACAAACAAACGAAAAAGAATGCTGAGAGCTGATGATCATGTTCAAAGCTAGCCAGGGCAGGAAAGTCTGTGAGACTCTATCTCCATTAACTACCAAAAACCCCCAAACAAAACTGGAAATGGAGTTGTAGTTCAAAGTACTAGCATTGTGCAAAAAAAGTTTAGGGACAGCACCCAGGCCCTGAGTTCAAGCCCCACAAAAAAAATTTTAATAGTTTTTGGAGTCTCAAGTCAATTCATAATTTGTCAGGTTCATATTAACATTTTCTCAGATTGAGAACTCAATTTCTTCTTTCACAATGTAAATCTAAGCTAATGAAAGGATAAAAGAAATTCTTCTCTTCAAAACTGATTGAAATAAGGCCAGTGGCTCAAGCCTGTACTACTAACTACTAAGGATAAGATCTGAGGGTTGAGATTCAAAGCCAGCCGGGGCAGGGAAGCCTGTGATACTCTTATCTCCAACAGCCACCAAAAAGCTAGAAGTGGACCTGTGGCTGAAGTGGTAGAGCGCCAGCCTGGAGCAAAAAAGCTCAGGGATAACACCTAGGCCTTAGGTTCACGACTGAGGACCAACACAAAACAAAACAATCAAACCCCCAAACCAAACCAACCCACCACCACCAACAGAAACTGTGACAAAAGGCTTCTGAGTAATGATGCATCTGATTCATCAAGTAAGTGCTATCACTAGTCTTGTATCATACAAACTCTTCAGGAAGTTCATCTTGGAAACTTCAGTTTTCTTCTCACAGTTCTTCTAGCACAATACCTACCTCTCTCCTCTCCCCCCTTTGTTGTCAATTTGGGGCTTAAACTCAGGGCCTTGGGTGCTGTTCCTGAGCTCTTTGCACTGTCCCTGGCTTCTTTTTGCTCAAGGCTAGCACTCTTTGAGCCACAGCGCCACTTCTGGCAATTTTTTATATAATATGGTGATGGGGAATCGAACCCAGGGCTTCATGTATGCGAGGCAAGCGCTCTTGCCACTAGGCCATATTCCCAGCCCCCTGAGCTCTTTCACTCAGGGCTAGCACTCTATCACTTTGAGCCACAGTGCCACTTCCGATTTTCTGATGGTTAATTGGAGATGTCTCACTGACTTTCCTGCCCTGGCTGGCTTTGAACAGTGATCCTCAAATCTCAGCCTCCTGAGTAGCTGGGATTACAGATGTGAGCCACCCTCCCTTAAAAAGTAAGTCTAATAGTAGCTTTGCCTCTATTTTTTTTTTTTTCTTTAGAAGAAGTAGATCAGGGGGCTGGGAATGTGGCTTAGTGGTAGAGTGCTTGACTAGCACACATGAAGCCCTGGGTTCCATTCCTCAGCACCACATAAGCAGAAAAAGCCAGAAGTGGTGCTGTGGCTCAAGTGGTAGAGTGCTAGCTAGCTCAGGCCCTGAGTTCAAGCTTCAGGACTGGCAAAAAAAGCAAAGAAAAAGAAGTAGATAAAGACATTGCATTGATCAGTTTTCCATAGCAGTGACAAATTACCCAGGAAAAACTAGAGGAAGGATTTATTTTTACTCAAGGGTTCAGTCTATGGTTACTTGGCCTCACTACTTTTAAGCAAAACATCACAGCAGGAGTGATGGATGGGAAAGCAAAGCTGCTCATATCATGGCAGACAGAAAGGAAGGTAAAAGACAGGAGGAACTCAGAGATAAGATATATCTGTCAAAGGGGCACCCCCAGTGACTTACTTCCTCCAAATAGAGTCCCTCCTAATATAGTCCATTTAGCTATGGGCTTTTAGCACCTTCATGATCCAGTGGCCTCTCAATAGCGCCACCACCTGGGGATCAAGTTTCAACACAGGGGCCTTCAGGGGACATTTCATTCCCAAATTCTAATAGTATATCACGGATTGCTTCATTCAAGTTGCTGCTCAATATATTTAATTTGTAAAGGGTTACCAAATTAATTAACATGGCTGATGAATTAAAGTTAGTACATTTCAATAAAGCAAATGTAAATAATTTTTATGTCTTTTTCTTTTTTTTACCCTTTGCTTTTAGGAAACTCTGGCTTCTCCGTATCAGATCAAATCATCTTTTCCCATAAAAACTTTAGGGAGTACCTTTTGTGGTTGCAATTTAGAGAGCTGCAGTTTGTAACTGAAAAAACCTTCAGCAAGGAGAGGAGCTTGCAGTAGTGAAGAGAACATCCTTACCTTGATAGAGTCAGGACCCCATCACTTATGGTTTTCAGTGTATAGACGTAGAATCAGACCAACAGGCTCAAAGCTCAGCGGTTAATATTTAACTTCTTTATCATTAGGTCATATTTAAACCAGTGTTATTAAATAAGATGATACATTTAAAGTAGCATATTATGTACCTCAAAGTTTCTAATTTCATGACACTGGATATAGTATTTTTTCATAATTATTAACATGTACACAACACTTTTAGTCCAAACAACTCAGGCCATTATGCCTTTAAATGATGACTAGAAATCTTAAGTCTTTTTTGTTGTTGTTGCTCATAGGGCTTGAACTCAGGGCCTGGGCACTGTCTCTGAGCCTCTTTGGGCCCAAGGCTAGTGCTATACCACTTGAACCACAGCTCCCCTGTCAGTTTTTGCATGATTAATTGGAGAGAAGAGTCTCACAGGGACTTTTCTGCCCCTGCTGGCTTTGAACCTTGATCCTCAGCTTTCAGCCTCCTAACTAGCTAGGATTATAGGTGTGAGCCACTGGCGCCTGGCAAAATCTTAGTCTTAAGAATAGGTAAATGAAACAAATAATAAATACCGCCCCTGCCAACCATCCAAGAGTCAAACTTACAAATTATACTCAAAGAACAACTTATTCAAGCATTTACCCTGGCAAAGGAATGCAGCTCCATTACATATTAGCCCAACTCAACAGCTATTATGCACATACAGGACAGGTAACAGAAGACAACAGACTGTTCCTGAGGAAGAGTAAAAGAGGTAGATAAGATAATGTTAAAATGCAGTAATATGTTTATGCGCTGAAGATTGTATTAAGGATGAAGGGAACACAAAGTAGAAAGCAGTTACATTCAGTATAAGATGAGGGTAAGAAGAATTAAGTTGTTACTAAGGGGAAGTGACTTTTAAGTCAGGTATTAGAGGAGGAACACACTAGATAGAATAGGGAGAGAAAAGGTAACCTAAGAAATATATTCAAATCTTAGAGATAATTAGGAAGACAGTCATTTTAAACCACTGCAAAGAATGTTCCAGAGAACAGGTTCCTCTAAGAAAAAAGGCCAAGTTACAAGGGTATCTTAACTCCAAAGAGCTGACTTTGAGACTAACCAGCCATTTCCCCCTCCTGGATAACTTGAAGTAGAATACAAGAAAAATAAAGAAAATTAGCTTTATTTATGTGATTTAGAAAAATTGATTGTACTGTTAGAAGTTGTCAAATGTTTCCATTCCGAATAATTTACAATACTATTATATACAAACATAATAAAATAGACTACATTACATTGCTTTTGCTTGAATTAAAGTGTCTTCAGAACTGAACATGCTCCCATCACTTCAAGTTTCGTCCATTTTCTGTGTGTGCTGGTTCTGGGGCTAGAACTCAGGGTTTGGGTGCTGTCCCTGAGCGTTTGTGCTCAAGGTTAGTGCTCTACCACTTAAGCCATAGCTCAACTTCTGGCTTTTCGGTGGTTAATTAAAGTCTCACAGTTGTTCTTGCCAGGGCTGGCTTCAAACTCATCCCAGGCTCTCGAGTAGCTAGGACTATAGGTTTCAGCCAATGGCGCCCAGGTAAATTTTGTCATTTTTAACAGGGAAAAACTTTATTTGACATAGTGATTAATTTAATTCATAGAGTATATAGCATTGAAATAGTTAATGATAAGCTAAAATATCATTCAACCAGTACGACTTTTCCATTAGAAGTTTTATAGTAAAATATGTTTTACTTTAAAAAAGTATTTGTATTCATTGATGATCTAAATTTATTGTACTAAATTTGGCATTTGCGTAAACTCATAGGTAAACTAACTATAATATAGATATCAATCTACATTAAACTCATCAATATGAATAAACATAATTGAAAACAATTGCCACAAATGAAAATGAACAAAACTGTTCAGAACAGAGGTAACAGAAAACCCACCTGAAAAACATTGAAATAGAGATGTTCTCTTCTATTTAAAGTAAGTAAAACTTTCATTTTGTGAACACAATATAAAGTATCTCAAAAGATGGTGAAAAGTTATGAAACAGACACCAAATCTTAAGCCACACTTATAGGGCTGAAATTAATTTGAACAATTGCATATTGGATATTTCTAGACCGGATCTCCTAAATAGCTTTCCAATCATTTATCTTGCTTAAGAAATCCAAGCAAGTTTAATGCTATTATTGAACAAGGCAGAATTTTAAATTAGCAACAAGGATACAATGAGTGCAGATAACTTATACTAGATTGAAATTTATATCTTTCACAGAGTTAAGTATACTATGTGTATATGCGGGTTGTTAGAAGAGATCTATTTTACTTTGAAAGCAGTGGATTGCTTAGTAAATTTTGTTTTGGTACTTTCTTGAAATTCCTGACAAGAATCTTGACAGTTTTATGGTCTTAGTAAAAGAAAACCAAAAACAACCCCCCCCCCAAAACCTTACAAAAAATAGTGTTTGCTGTCAGTTTGTAAAGTCACAGCTCTTTAAGTTAAAACAATCAAGTAGCCCTTCAAGTGCACTTGAACCTAAAATTTCATATTTGTCCTTAAAGCAAAAGAAATGATTAAGTATTAATATAAGGTGCTTATTACTCATAAAAATAAAAATTAGAGGAAATTGGTTTTTAATTGGATGGTCGAATTCTTCCCAGGGTTTGCAGTGTGTTTAGAAGATGGTAACTTGATGTTGACACTCTCCTGATTGCCCTTTATGGCGGCTGCAAGGCGGGTTTTCAAGGATGGAGTAGAAGCCATTACACTTTTAAAAACTGAGGAATACTGAGGCCCGATCTGCATAAGATTTTGCAAAGCGAAGTCATGTAAATTTCTCATTACTGAAGTTGCTGATCCGAGAGCATTCTCATCCAAAAGGAAGGAGATAAGGATGGGCAGAAGACAGGCCACCAGCTGAGAACCTTATAAGTAAACAAAGGTAAGTTCAGGGAAACAAATATTCAACTTGGCTTGTATACATTTTTTCCTTACAAAACAATTCTGATCTCTTCCCTCAAATTAATACTAGTATCAATGAGTGTAACAGGATACTGCTTCACCTTTTCAGATGGAATTTGGCTGCATTACCCAGGCTGGCCTCAAACTTAGCCTCAACCTCCAGAATAGTTGAGACTACCACACACACCACTGTGACCATTTACTACCTTTCTTTGAAATAACACTGAAAGTCTGATCTTGGGAAGATTCTGAAAGAGTATGGGTTTAGTGCAGACACTTACGGTGCTGTTCTTCAGCAATGGTAACCAAGGCTTCCAGGACCTTGATGCCTTCTTGAAAGATCTGAAGCTCAACAGTATCTTCAGGTTTTCTCTTATCTATTTCCTGAAGTTTTTCCATGACAGAAGATGCTAAAGAATAAATGTATGGGTAGGAAACAGCTGGATTTGGATACTGAAAAATGGAATGTAGGAGCTGATATGTCTTGATTTGTACCTAGCAGGAAGAAGATAAGAATAAACTATAAATTAAAGTTCTTAAAACAAATAAAAATCAGGCAAATAATTGTCCCTTAAGACTTTGCAGTTAAAGTAGCAAAGATAATTAAATTGATTTCTAATTTATATTTAATTTTGGAAATCTAAGTATGAATTGAAAAATAGGTACTCAGAAACAGATAACCTAGAACCTGCTTTGGCTAAAAAGCATTGACTCTTTATTTGGGCCTACAAATAAGCCAAAAGCATCTCTACTTCCACTTTATATCTGTCCAGGAAAGACAAGACAAGATTGTTAACTTTTTTTTTTGCCAGTCCTGGGGCTTGGGACTCAAGGCTTGAGCAATGTCCCTGGCTTCTTTTTGATCAAGGCTAGCACTCTACCACTTGAGCCACAGCGCCACTTCTAGCTTTTTCTGTTTATGTGGTGCTGAGGAATCAAACCCAGGGCTTCGTGCATGCTACGCAAGCACTCTACCGAGAAGCCACATTCCCAGCCCGTTAACATCTTTATGAGAGTTCAGCTCTCTATACTATCCTCCAAGAGGGGATCAACTGTCTTGAAGGACAAACCATTGCCCACGTGAAAACAATAAACTATTATGCACCTTGGCTCAGGAACAGTCACCTCAAGGGGCCACATTGCTTCCCTAAGTGAGGACAATTTTCTCCAAAATTCCTATCAAAGCCAGAAGATCATGATCAACCAGGCTACGGTATGGTACTGTTTAACTATATCTATCTCTTATCCACTGTCCCTAATCTTTCCGTATTTAAACCCAAAACTATTCTCTGCACCTTGAAGATGGCTGAAGTATTTCTTTTTCTCTTTCCTGTGGCATGTCTGTGCTGCATAATTGGCCTTTCTTGGCCATTTACCATTACCAATCTCTTTATTTGGCATGTTGTGAGGAGTGTCTGGATCTGACATGTAGAATGCTGAACTGGTCTTGTGGCCTAAATCCTTTCCTGAGGTAACAGTTTGGAGGAGCGGAATACGGTATGTGGTGTAATGGGAAGGAGAATAACGCTGAGTGGTTACTTATTTTCTTCATTTCTCTAGCTCCCAATTTCTCCATCTCAGCACTTTGTATAATGTTCAAAAACACAACAAACAACACACAAAACCCCTCAAAAACAGAACAGAGAAGCTTGTAAATACTTGATTTCAGAAAATCATTTAGACCAAAGTAACACATATTTGATGTTCAAATGTCATGGTCTGAAGGTTTTAAGGAATCCTATTTGAACCATACTAAGTATCATGTATTAGTTACCACTAGGAAACTGATATATAAAACTCCTGCAGGCAGCAAACAGATGGAACAGAAAAATAAAAGGAAATGACTATATGTCAAATTCACACATCATCTTTCATTGAGTTAATGTGATGGTATTTGCATCAGTATTACTTTTTTTTTTGGACAGTAAATTTGGCTCCTGTATGTTGAGAGTAGATACATTTGTGAGGATGGGCTACAAACTCATGTCGCAGCACATAAAAGAGCAGGAAATTAGTATAGCAAAAGAACTTGTATGCACTGTTTTTGGAATGGGCTCCGATTTTTTACAATCATATTATAGAAGGCATGTTCTTTCCTTTCTTTCCCTTCAGTGAATTTTGTGCGTGGCTTTTTCGCTCACAGCTGGTACTCCACCACTTGCGCTGTGGTTAAATGGAGATGGATTCTAGGGGATTTTTCTGCTGGGCTGAGTTGGAACCAGGATCCTCGCGGTTTTAGTCTCCTGAGTAACGACGAAGGCAGTTGTGAGCCAGCAGTGCCCAGCTTCCTCTCTTTTCTTTTAAAGGAATCTACTATAACCTACAATGAATCTAATAAAAGTACCTTGTTCTAGATCCATATCAATGAAATTTTTCTTTTTTCTTTTTTTTGTTGGTCCTGGGGCTTGAACTCAGGGCCTGGGCACTGTTCCTAAGCTTTTGTGCTTAAGGCAATCACTTGACCACTTGAGCCACAGGACTACTTCCTGCTTTTTGGTGGTTAATCAGAGTTAATGAACTTTCCTGCCCAGCTTGGCTTTGAACCTTGATCCTCAGATCTCAGCCTCCTGAGCAGCTAGGATTACAGGTGTGAGCCACCAGTGCCTGGCTCAATGGAACTGTTAACAATAAAAGTATCAGTTACATTAATTTTAAGACACCTGCTTTAAAATAAAAATACTTTCTTTTTCTCCTACTACACTCCACACTCAAGGCAGAAAAATAATCACTATTACTACTTACCTTTGTCATGCTAAGAATAGGTATGCCCCAATCTAAAAATAAAAAACTCTGTAGTCAGATACTTCCTGTTGAAGCCAACAAAAATCAAAAGTTTTGTAAAAGCCTAAACACATTCCTACTACAATCCTTTTCCTGCTAAAGGACACTTACCATAGGATCTTTTGTCTCAAGGGTGGCCTTAAACTTCTCAATACAGCGGTTCTGAAGGCATGGGATGGTAGTTACTTCTGGACTGGTAGACAAAATAAACACTGTGATAGCAGTAAGCAGGCTGACTTCATCAAGTTCTTGATATGTTCCGTCAACTAAAGAGAAATAATTAGAACTCATCATATTTATTGCTTTATGTATCTGGGTGAAGCTTTCTTTAACTTGGTCAGCAACATTTTTTTTCATGTATACAAAAGGTGCAGATAAGAACCCTGATAGACTCTAGAAACTCTGGCAGGCTACATAATACATGCCAGTGATAGTGGGAAGTCCTGGGTTTGTTGCTTCCCACAATGCAAAAAAGAAGGAAAAGAAAGGAACTTTGACAAATATTTAAGGTATGCCAACTCAAATTTATTTATGATTATATTTATAACAAGTAACTACAGAGTCAAGAACTAGCAAAGGAATTTTAATTATCAAAAGTAAAGGCATCAATATACACACATGTAAAGTTTGAGGTTAGACTAGACAACAGTGAGACTCAAAAACAAAAAGATGTAATGACATAATAGCTAACACAAGTTCATGTTGAGCACTGTTCGTATTATGTATTCTAAATACTTTACATAGATTAATTCATTCAATTCTCACAACCTAAACAGTATGAATACTGCTACCATTGCCATTTTATAGAAGGGAAACTGAAGACAAATTTAAATGTTCAAGGTCATGCAACTAATGTAGCAGTAAGCTAATGAGAGACCCTAAGCTAACTAACCACAGGCTATCTCTGACTCATGAAAACGGACAGATCACAAATGTATGCTATTTTTTACTATGAGGTTTTGGGGCAATGTTTATATATAGAGAGCAAACTTTTTACCTGTCATGATCAGTTCCTCCATTATTTTCATAGTAGCTAATCTAAATTCTAGTCCCCATTAGAAGTCTTCATTCTCTGATATATCACTATCACACCCTTGTGTGTGTGTGTGTGTGTGTGTGTGTGATGAAAGAGGAATGCTTGTCTTAATCTACATAAAACTATTGTTCCACCCTTGAAAGCTGTTCTTCTTATGTTAACAGGTTTAATTCTTTTAATTTTATTCCTTCTTCCCTACTTAGTGATGCTTTATTACTGCTTCCAATGTCATCCTCTTACGCATCTTCTTTTTTCCTCACAAGTATGAACTTTATGCTAGAATTTCATCTTTAAAAATAAAATTCCTGGCCCGGGGGCTGGGGATATAGCCTAGTGGCAAGAGTGCCTGCCTCGGATACACGAGGCCCTAGGTTCGATTCCCCAGCACCACATATACAGAAAACGGCCAGAAGAGGCGCTGTGGCTCAAGTGGCAGAGTGCTAGCCTTGAGCGGGAAGAAGCCAGGGACAGTGCTCAGGCCCTGAGTCCAAGGCCCAGGACTGGCCAAAAAAAAAAAAAAAATAAATAAATAAATTCCTGGCCTGGCAGCAGGGTGCATGGCTGTAATTCCAGTACTCAGGAGGTTGAGGGAGGAAGATCATGAGTTCAAAGCTAGTCTAGATGACGTAGCAAGGTGCTGTTCAAGAAGATAGGAGGAGAAGCAGCTTCAGCCTATACCTTCCATCCTTCTCCTTCGAGAGGAGTCCACAAGGAGTTTTCCTGTTCCTCAGCTCTCACTGAGCTCTATTTCCCATAGTGTTTGACTTCTCTACAGTATTTTACGCCTCTGATCATTCCTTCTCTATTAACATTTTTTTCTTTAGCTTCTTTGACTACATTAAAAAAAATTCTCCTTCTACCTTGATTTTGGTTCTTTTTTTACTTCTTGAGCTCCAGTTGGGTAAACTGTGACACTTACATAACATATATATGACAAAGGAGGCAGGGATGATGCAGAATATATCTAAAGACCTTTTTAAGATAATAACTAACACAATACAACAATAAAAAGATGGTAATTTTATTGGACGTGGGAAATAGTGACTATTACTTATTGATATGCCAGGTAGTAAATAAATGAGATGCTTTTTTTTTGCCCTGTTTGAGACAGGGTCTTACTATATTTAGCACAGGGCAGACCTGGACTTTTTTTTTTTTTTTTTTTTTCAGTCTTGGGGCTTGAACTCTGGACCTGGGGGGGTGCTATCCCTGAGCTCCTTTTGCTCAAGTCTAGCACTCTACCACTGTGAGCCACAGCACCATTTCTGTTTTCTTCTGTGATTAATTGGATATGAAAGTCACAGACTTCCCAGTCCAGGCTGGCTTCCAACCTCAATCCTGAGATTTTAGCTTCCTGAGTGGCTATGATTACAGGTGCCAGGATAGGACCTGGACTTTTTGATCCTCCTGTTATGTTACAGCTTATTAAAAAAAAAACAGGGGCTGGGGATATGGCCTAGTGGCAAGAGTGCTTGCCTCGTATACATGAGGCCCTGGGTTCAATTCCCCAGCACCACATATATAGAAAATGGCCAGAAGTGTCGCTGTGGCTCAAGTGGCAGAGTGCTAGCCTTGAGCAAAAAAGAAGCCAGGGACAGTGCTCAGGCCCTGAGTCCAAGCCCCAGGACTAGCCAAAAAACAAAACAAAAACCAAAACCAAAACCAAAACTCAGGGAAACTGAGTAGGTAGTTTGACTAGTCATTCAGCTAGTAAATACTGGAATTATGACATAGATTTATATTTATAACATGTAGCTTATGCACATTTCCAGGATACCGCATATATAAAACTTTCCCTTAGCTAGAGATAGATCATATTGCATTTAACAAACAGACATGCTATTGTATCTGAAGGTCTCCCCTCGTCAACATACAGGCTGCCTGTCAACACCCTTCATTCAATTGCACTGAAGTTTAAGGATCCTAAGATGTAAACATATTGTCTAGACACTTAATATGGTCTCTTCTAGGTGAGACAGATAAATATGATCAAGTTTATAGCATGCCCTCAAAACACCATACTTTTTATTTTCCTTTGTGCAGGTACTAGGGCTTGAACTCAGTACAAAGCCTGAGTACTGTGCCTTAAGTTTTTTGCTCAAAGCTAGCACTTTACCACTTGAGCCACAGCTCCAGTTCTGGCTTTACACCTTGATCCTCAGATCTTAGCTTCTAGAGTAGACAGGATTATAGGTGTGAGCCACTGGCACCCAGCTTCCTCTTACTTTTGAAAATAAAGTCTTCAAAAGAGCTTTATTTACCTGGATCCCAACAGTCCAGAATTGTTGTTAAAGCACTTCGGAGGAGGTCAGTCCAAGCCGTGTGGCTCTTTTCTGCTCTGGCCATAGGGGAAGATAATATTCCTTTCAGAGCCTGGAGGGAAGCTGCAACTGTGGAAGATAATTGGCCCCCAGGCAACTTCACAGCAGTTTCTCTGAGCACTCCAATTGTGAGGTACAATACCGTAGGGAGAATTGAGATGCTTCCTGTAAAATCAACATTTAAAACATTATGGATTTTCACACACACACACACACACACACACACACACACACACACACACACACACACACACTCTTCCTTTCTCTCCCCCAAAAGACATCACTGATTAAGATGGTGTCAGAGATAATCTAGCTTAAAAGATTTATTGTAGCTCAGAGGCTTGAACTCGGGGCCTGGGCAGGCTAGCTCGCTACTTGAGCCACAGCTCTGCCTCTAGGTTTTTGGTGGTTAAATGGGATAAGAGTCTCAGAGACTTGCCTACCTGGACTGGCTATAAACTGTGATCCTTAGATCTCAGCAGTTGGAGAATCTAGGATTACATGCATGAGCCACTGGTGCCTCATAAAGGTCAGATCAAAATTTGATGGTTAAATGAACGTGTTATTTACTTAAGTTGTATCACTTTGTTTCATTATGTTTTGAGGTCTGATGTGATGTGGCAGTTGGTAAATCTTTTCTATACTAGCTATGTAGCCTGGTCTGGCCCCTGAACTTGCTATGCAGTGGAGGCTGGTCTCAAGCTTCATGATCCTCCTGCCTCAGCCTCCTAAATTCTGAGGTAACAAATATGTGCACCATGTCCAGTTCCATTTTTACTGTTAAGGTGTACAATCTAGTAGTATGATATATACAGTGTTGTGTAACCTCACTACCACCCACTTAATTATTTTAAATTCCTCGGAAATTTGTGCCTCAAATAGCTATGAAAAATGGAGCAAGGCAAGGTAGTGGAATACTGTAATCCCAGCAATGCAGAGGCTGAGGCAATATGATTATAAAGTTGAGACTAATCTGAGCTATACAGTAAGATACTAATAAAAAAAAAAAGGCTTGTGGCCACTAAGGAGTTCAAGTCATAAAGTTCAAGCTAAAATGATTAATGAAATTATCAAATATACAACAAAAAAGCCTAAAGTATATTTTTACCCCTAATCCTCTGATAGCCACTTTTTCTTCCACTCTTAATCTTACATTGTATGTGGTAACAAGGAATCTAACTTTTAATTTAAATTAAAGGTTAAAGTCATTAGGTATAAGATAATTACCAACTGTTCAAGACACATTTAAGCAGAAATATGATTATCAAGTAGTTAAGTATCCATTGCGTAGATGAATATATGTGCTAGATTTGTAGGATATGAAAGTTTAACTGGAGCCAAGCACCAGTGACTCATACCTGTAATCTTAGTTACTAAGAAGGTTGAGAGCTTGGAGACTACAATTTGAATCCAGCAGGGGCTTTAGGAAAGTCTGTGATATTCTTACCTCCAATTAACCACCAAAAAGCCACAAGTGGAACTGTAGCTCAAGTGGTAGAACACTACTTTTTTAATATATATTTTTATTATCAAACTGAATTACAGAGAGGTTACAATTTCATGCATTAGGTATTGGATACATTTCTTGTACTGTTGCCTCGTCCCTCATTCCCCCCTCCCCCTCCCTCTTCCCCTTCCCCCCCCCCCCCCCATGAGTTGTTCAGTTGTAGAACACTACTTTTCAGCAAAAAAGCTCAGGGACAGAACCTAGATCCTTAGTTCAAGCCTCAAAACAAGCATGTGCATGTGCATGCATGCATGCATGCGCGCACACACACACAGTTGGAAATACGACACATCTATATACATTAACACTTTTTTTATGTGTGTCAGTACTGAGCACAGCTCTATTTCAGGCTTTTTGCTGAATAGCTGAAGGTAAGAGTCGCACAGATTCTCCTGCCCTGGCTGACTTTGAACCATGATCCTCAGATCTCAGCCTTCTGACTAGCTAGGGTTACAGGCATGAACCACTGATTCCTGGCTACATAAATCTTTTATGTAGTAACCAGTTGAATATGATACATTTATATGATAGATAAAAAGCCACAGATCTACATATAGAAATAACTTATATACACAAACAAGGAAAATTCAGTATGAGGTAGAGTTTTTAGAAAAGAGTATAGATGAGGTAGGACTAGAACTAAACTTTGAAGAAAAGATTTGAAAGTCAGGGAAGGTATGGGTCATTTCAAATCAATAGCTAGAACAAGAAGGAACATGAGGGCTAGGACCATGGCTTGGCAGTAGAGTGCTTGCTTATTTAGCATGCATGAAGCCCTGGGTTCAATTCCTCAGTACCACATAAACAGAAGAAGTGGAAGTGGCACTGTGGCTCAAGTGGTGAGAGTGCTAGCCTTGAACAAAAAGAAGCCAGGGACAGTGCTCAGGCCCTGAGTCCCAAGCCCGGGGAAAAAAAAAGAATGAACATGAAGCCTTTTGGGTGTAGGATCTGCACAGAAGGAATTAGCAAAAGGCAGAGGACTCAGTAGAGCCTGTGGAGGGCCTTAAAAGCTACATTAAGCATGGTTTCCTTGATACATGACTGTTAGGGAGGGAGGAGGACAGTAGAGACCAGGTCTACAAAACAATGAACTTCTTTTCAAATGGTATTTCCACATATTTGGGTCAGCGACTTTACATTATGAATCTAAAACCAAACAACTACTAAACATAAAAAAGTCTAGAATAAATCTACCAGTGGATCACAACAGCTCAACAGCTATGTACACATGATCACATAAGACGAGGATAAGCAAAAACAACTCCAAGAGAAGGACACAGGAGGATTCTACTGTTGACATTATCTTTAAAGTTCTAGGTGAATTTCCTATGGTGTACCCTACGTGGTTACTGTATATGATTTTGGTACACTGGATACTGTATATATGCCTACCTGATCTAGGGAAGGGAAAGAAAAATGAGGGTGTAAGATATCACAAGAAATGTATTCACTGTCTCATTATGTAACTGTACCCCCTTTGCACAACACCTTGTCAATAAAATTTAATTAAAAAAATAAGCTACATTAAAAGCAGAATGCCAGTAGCTCACACTTGTATTCCTAGCTAGTTAGGACAGTGAGATCTAAGAACCATGGTTTGAAGCCAGACTGAGCAGGAAAGTCTGTGAGACTTTTAATCTCCAATTAACCATCAAAAAGCTGGAAGTGAAGCTGTGACTTAAGAGGTAGAGTACTAGCCTTGAGCAAAAAGCTCAGGGACAGTACCTAGATATGGAGTTCAAGTCTTAGGATGGCACCAAAAAAAGCCCAGTAGACTTAATTTCAAATAAAACTGGATATGATGACCTGTTTCTATCATCATGGAAGCAGGAAAAGTCCAAGAGATAATATATACTTAAAAGATTTTAAGAGCTGGGCAATGGTGGCTTACTCCTGAAATCCTATCTTCTTAGGAGGCTGAGATTTAAGGATTGTGGTTCAAAGCCAGCCAGAGCAAGAAAGTCCATGAGACTATTATCTCCAATTAACTACCAAAAAAAGCCAGAAGTAGAACTGTGACTCAAGTGGGGACAGAGCACAATTCCTGAGTTGAAGTAACAAGAGTAGCACGCGTGCACACAGTTAAATTCCTAATTGCCAGTGACTGACTAAAATATTTTCAGCTAAAAATGTAGCTCAGTGGTAGAGCACATGCCCAGTTTGCTTGAAGCTCTAGATTTAATCCCTAGTACTGGAAAAAAGAATAACCAACAACAGAAGAGCATGTCTATCCGTACTACTTGCTGTCTTATATTTACTTTTACATTTTTTTTTAACTGATGAATCATTTATTTGGACAAGACAAAAATGTCTCCACGTGGTTTCCTTCTATACAGAAAGTGGAACATTTCAAATATATTAGTTTTTCTCTTTTTCAACAGAAATCAATCGTCCCAGATCAGCCTCTCATATTAGGACTCACATTTTAGTAACACATATGCACCCATGACAGCCAAAAGAACATACTTGAATTTTGGATAGTAATTCATTATAATTGTGACCATACCAACATACGGCAAAAAACCCTCTCACTCTCCCCACTACGTCCTTCTTTTCCAGCCAGTTCTGGCCTTCTGTGTATAAGCCTCTATCGTCAACTTCATTATTATCTCCTTTAGTCAGGAATTTGATGTCTCCATTATCTCTGGCGTTTGTTCATCTTCCTCAGCTCCCCGAAGATGTCCAAGTCGGACGTGGGGAGATGCGCCCCCATGGCACCCGCACAAACCATGGCGGGGTCTCTGGGGAGTGACAGCCGGCCAGCTCCCCGTGTCACACAGCGCTTTCACACTTCTAACAATACTCAAATTTGGGTCAGCATTCTCTTATAATGAGAAAATAGATCAGCAATTAGATTCCTTTATCTATGACAGACGGACATTCTTCCTTTTAGGACAAGCAAACAATTGCAAGCCACAACATACCTTCAGGAGAGCACACTGTAGGAAGTTCTGAAAGGATAACCAACGCAGATGAAACTAATCTACTCCCATCTTCTGATAGCATGTGTGGTTTTGTAACTTTTACTCCTGGGCTACCTGTCAATTCGGGATTTAGTTCTGGGAGTTGTCTAACTAGAATGCACATACATAGTTCTAGTGTTGCAAAGACCAAAGACTTTCCAGGCACAAGTCCTCCTGTGTCCTTGCCCTCTCCAAATTCTGGCAGGGTTTCCTTTTCAGCAGCACCATCATCAACTACAAGACAGAAGGAATAGTGTTTAATAAATACTTTGTGCTGACTTTGCTTCTAGCAGATGGCTATTTATTTCTGTTATAGGTAATAACTTTAATGGCTATGGTCTTAATGTGAAAGAATTAAAGAAAGCAATTGTGTAGGTAAAATAGGTTTTTTGGTTTGTTTTTCTGCCAGTCCTGGGGCTTGAACTCAGGGCCTGGGTGTTGTTCCTGAGGCTGTGTTCAAGGCTAGCACTCTACCACTTGAGCCACAGCATCACTTCCAGCTTTTTGAGTAGTTTATCGGAGATAAGAGTCTCATGGACTTTCTTGCCCAGTCTGGATTTGAACTGTGATCCTCAGATCTCAGCCTCCTGAGTAGTTAGGGATTATACGAGCCACCAGCACCCAGCTAGAAAATAGTTTTTGTTACATCATTTTTCTTTTTCCTTTTTTCTGATACTGAGGTTTGAACTTAGCCTCAAACTTACTCTGCTTGCTCACTTGGCTGCTGCTCAACCACTTAACCCACCCTTCAACCCCTGGTTTCTGCTGATTATTGTGGACATGGAATTTCAGGGACTTTTCTGCCTGAGCTGGGCTCAAACTGTGATCCTCATATTTCAGCCTCCTGAATAGTGAGGATTACAGGTGTGGGCCACCCATACATGGCTGTTATGATTTTGTATTGCAATAGAATTTTTAAAAAAATCATAGCCAGGTGCCAGTGGTTCATATCTGTAACCCTAGCTACTCAAGAGGTTGAGAGCTGAGGATTATGGTTTGAAGCCAGCCCAAGCAGGAAAGTCTCTAAGACTGTTATCTCCAAGTAACTGCCAGAAAACCGGAAGTGGCGCTGTGGCACAAAGTGGTGGAGCATTAGCCTTGAGCAAAAGAGCTCAGGGACAGAGCCCAGGCCCTGAGTTTAAGCCCCATGTCCCACCCCTCAAACACACAAATTCTCATTTCTCCAAAGAATGGTAGCTAGGCTACTGACAATATCCAAGCTAACAAGTAGAAGAGGATGAGAAGATTCAAAGCATGTGTTAGGACAGGTTTTGATGGCTTAAGCATATAATTCTCAGCACGGTAGTTCAAAGTCATCTCCAATTAACCACTGAAAGCCAGGCTGAAGATACGGCTCAAGAGGTGGGTGCCAACTGTGAACAAGCAATAAGCTCGAGGCTCCTGAGTTCGAGCCCCGATACTGGCAAAAACAAAAAGTGAAAAACAGCTAGACACCTATGGCTCATGTCTATAATCCTAGCTACTTAGGAGGCTGCCACAGGATTGAGGCTTGGCAAACAAATCCATGAGATGCTTAACTTCAATTTACCAGCAAGAAGCTGGAGGTGGAGGTCAAGTGCTAGAACTTGAAGTCTTAAGTTTAGGCCCCAGTACCCAGCACCAAAAAAAAAAAAAAAAGGAAAGTTCCAATTTTCCTATGCATAGTAGATATGAAGCAATTATTTTAAAAACAGTGATGTTGGGCTGGAGGTGTTGCTCAATGGCTCAGAGTTAAGACTGCTTGCCTAGTGTATTTCAGGTCCTACATTTGATCTCCAGCACTGATGATGCTGTTAATTTGGCATTATGAGTTAATTAACATTTACCTTCTGCACTTCGTCTTTTTTCCTTCACATGTTCTTGAGCTGCACAGATAATCTGCCTTACCACTTCAAGTGAAGCCAGTTGAATGGAAGGGGATTCTCTGGTCAAAATCACTCGGTGTAGAACATTCAGTAACTCAATACCCAAGTTCTATCATAGAAAAATATGTAGTGGACACTATATTGGAAATGATATAGATTTTCTTTTTCTGATAAAATAATAACAATGTTAAAATGCTATGACAAAATCCAGAAACAGAATATAACAAACTGCTCATAAAAATGGTTGTTAGTGCAACAGAGTTATATAGTAAACTTGAAATGAACTTCAGAATTTTTTTTGTCTCATCTTGGTGAGAGATGTTACTATGAAAAAGATCATAATCACACAGGTCCCAAACCCAGAAATTAAAAAAAAAATGGAAGCAAGATGGAAATATGGTAAAAGAATAGAAGGGCTGACAGGCAGATTCTCCAATTCATATTAAGGATGTCTAGTAATAAACAGTGAGGGAAAACTATGTTATTAAAATGGATCTCTCACTAAACTAAATATACCAGAGAAACATTGTTTCATTTTCCCTTATCTTTTTAAATTACTCTGGTTTCTTTAATGTATGAAAATAACAGGAGTAAATCTGTTATTATACTTGTTTTAATATACAGAGAAAATAAGCACAGAAGAGAGTGCAATTTATTCAAGTCCATTTCAACTTAGGTAAGATTGTGACTAAATACTTCAAGCCTCATAAATGATAGTGTTAAATGATAGTCTATGTAGTGAAGAAATCACACAATTCATTTACCTTAATACTGAATCAAGGACTACAAAGTTAATATGTTGGATAATATATGAGACTTAAGAGGACCTCTCTAATGCATATTTATCCTTGGGAGATGCCAAAGAAGTACTACAATATGTAGCAATCTTTTACTATATGGGTCAGATATTAGTATTTGACTCCACCTACCAGCTAGGCAGCGCGCATGTGTGCACAAGCACTAGGGCTTGAACTCAAGAGACTGGGCACTGTCTCCCTTAGTGTTTTTGCTCAAGGTTGATACTCTGCCACCTGAGGTACATCTCCACTTTCACTTTTTGGGTGGTTAACTGGAGGAAAGAGTTTGTCTTACAGACTTTCCTGCCTTGGGTCGGCTTTCAACCTCGATCCTCAGATCTCAGCTTCTCCAGTAGCTAGCTTCTTTTTGCTCAAGGCTAGCACTCTACCACTTGAGCCACAGCACCACTTCCACTTTGTGTTTTTGTGGTATTGAGGAATTGAACCCAGCTTCATGCATGCGAGGCAAGGACTCTACCACTGGGCCATATTCCCAGTCCCCTGAACAGATGTTTCTGTTCCTAAAGTCCACGGAAGTCTAACAAAAACAAGAAATCACCTGATCGCTGCCAATCTTAGATCTGGGCCAAGGAACATCTAGAAGGGCCTGTAATGCATGTAAACAAGCAGTAATGCTTTCCATGGTTGCATCTGAGCGTAATGAGCATAAAAATTCCACACTGATTCCTGTGGAAAGGAGAAAGGTTCTTTGAGATTTTTAGTTTAATAAACTAAGTTAAATGATTAACTTCTATTTTGCTGAGAGACACAAATAAGAAGCTTAGCTAAAAGGTAATAAACAACTGTGAATTTAAGCCTATAAACAAATAAAGCAAGCCTTTAAAAACTGTTTCTGCACGCACATGCACACACACAAACTCATGAAGACTGTACAAATTGCCTAGTTGCTATAAAATAGTTCAAAGTTGAAAAAAACCCAATAAAATTGCTCCACAGAACTTAATATTTAGGGTTTTATAGCTTTAGTCCAACTAAAATGTGACTATCATGTATCAAACAAGGTGTTTGCACTCATTTTACTATATTATCATAATACCTGAAGGAGGCACTATTAGCACTAGTTCTCGGTATTTCCTGGGGTGATGGGGGTGCTGAACCAGGACCTCGAACAAACCAGGCATGTGATCTAACTACTGTGCTATACCTTTAACTCATTACTGCTTATTTTGAGACAGGAAAACTGGCTGAAAGAACCAAACTAATTTCAAGTTTTACAATTTTTCTGGCGATGGTACTGAGCTTGAATTCAGGGCTTTGTACTCTGTTTTACAGTGTTTTCTCTCAAGGTGGGCACGGCACTCTACCAACTTGAGCCATCATGCCAATTCCTGCTTTTTGCTGGTTAACAGTAGACATGAGCCTCTAGAACTGGCTTTGAACCATGAACCTCTGACCTCAGCCTTTTGAGTAGCTAGGATATAGGAAAGACTCATTTAGCCAGTGCTTGGCTAAGTATAATTAATTTTTGTGCTCAATTGTAGTGTTCTACCACGTGAGCCACAGCTCCACTTCTGGCTTTTTTTGGTAGTTAAATGGAGATAAGTTTCACAGGCTGTCCTGCCCAGGCTGGCTTCAAATCTTGGTCCTCAGATCTCAGCTTCATGAGTAGTTAGTTAGGATTACAGGTCTGACCTGCAGTGGCTGGCCTTTTTTTTTTAATTAATTTTTTTCCCTTTGCAGTGCTAAGAATAAAATCTTACACATATTAGGAAAGCACTGTCACTGAGCAATGCTTTTACGCCCTCCAAAGTTTAATAGAAATTCTATGAATGATAAATCTTAACTTGATAAAGTACATTTTATTTACTTATTGTTTGTACTGAGGTTTGAACTAAGGGCCTTGAACTCATTTTAGTCATATCCTCAGTCCTTTTGCTTTTAGTTATTTTTCAGGTAAGTTTGCTCTTCTGAAGACTAAGATCTTTCTACCTATAGCTTCCTTGTGAGCTTGGATTAAAAGTGTGGGTCACCAAACAAGCCTAGCTTGTTTGTTAAGAAGAGGCTTGGGGCTGGGGATATGGCCTATTGGCAAGAGTGCTTGTCTCTACATGAGGCCCTGGGTTCAACTCCCCAGCACCACATATACAGAAAATGGCCAGAGGTGGCGCTGTGGCTCAAGTGGCAGAGTGCTAGCCTTGAGCAAAAAGAGGCCAGGACAGTGCTCAGGCCCTGAGTCCAAGCCCCAGGACTGGCCAAAAAAAAAAGAAAAAAAAAAAGAAAAAAAGAAGAGGCTTGTTTCTTGAGAAGAGGGTCCTATCCTTTTGCCTGGGTGCCTTTGAATCTCACTCATCCAGATCTCCATCTGATTGCAGATGTGAGCCACCATGCCCAATAACCATTTACCTTTATGACATTTATGTTCCATTTACTCAATAGCTCCTTATAAGTAATGCACTTATAGTTTTTCTTAGAACTAAATTAAACATAAAAAAATTGTTCCATTAATTCTAGAAGTTCACTGTATTTTACCAGAAAGATAACACATTTTAGTTGAATCCCTTCTTTGTAAGTGTGAGGCCCTAGTTTAATCCCTGATATACTATCAAAAATTAAAGAAGTTATAGAAAAGCTAAAATATGAAGCGAACTTCATAAATCTGAAAATCCTATTGTTAATCCCTGGCCATTACAATTTTCTGTATTACTGGGCGAACATTCTTTTCTTTTTCTTCAAATTTTTATTATCAAACTGATGTACAGAGAGGTTACAGTTTCATACGTTAGGCAATGGATACATTTCTTGTACTGTTTGTTACCTTGTCCCTCATACCCCCCTCCCTCCTCCCCCTTTCCCTCCCCCCACCCCGGAGGTGTTCAGTTCACTTACACCAAACAGTTTTGCAAGTATTGCTTTTGTAGTTGTCTTTTTTTACCCTGTGTCTCTCAAATTTGGTATTCCCTTTCAATTTCCTACTTCCAATACCAGTATACACGGTTTCCAATATACTCAGATAACATTACAGAGGGGGCGAACATTCTTGAAACTTGAAAATGTTGAGAACAAGGGAGAGAACCCCTTGGCATGCCTTTTTGTGTATACTGAGAAATTTGGAACATATGTTGACAGCACATAGATCTATTAAAAATCTTTTGGAAAGCTGGGTATGGTGGTACATGTTTGGTACCTCCCAGCACTCAGGAGGAAGATAGAGTGGGATCTTGAATTCAAGACCAGCTGGGTTATAAAATAAGTAAAACAAGATCTGGGAGCATAACTCAAATGGTGGAAAAACAAAATGAACAGCATCTGGTGGCTTATGCCTGTATTCATAGCTATTCAGGAGTCTGAGAGCTCAGTTTACAAAATCTTGTTTTGAAGCCTGCCTGGGCAGAGAAGTCTGCATGAATCTAGCTCCAATTAGCCAAAAAATTTCAGACTGGAGGTATGACTCATGTACTAGCTATGTATGAAAATGCCCAGCAAGAATGAGGCCTCAGTTCAAGCTCCAGTACATGTAATACACACACACACACACACACACACACACACACACACACAAATACTACATATAACATCTACACAACTGTACAGAAATAAAAGTTGGCTTCTTTTGTAATTTCTTTAATTTATTCAACTTGATACCGAAGCCAACTGTAATAGATTCTAGACTGTATGAACATTTTTAGGTGTACAGAGTGCTTGTCTAGGAAGCACAAGGCAAACTTGAGTACCATAAAAATGATCATTTTTACAAATATATTTACCTAGTTATATCAAGGCTATCATTAACATCCAACAAAGAATAAGTTAAGCCAGTTGCCAGTGGATCACACCCATAATCCTAGCTACATCTAATTCTAGCTAGATCTGTGGATCAAGGTTCAAAGCCAGCTCGGGCAGGAAAGTCCATGAGACTCTTATCTCCAATTTACCACCAGAAAACTGGAAGTGGTGCTGTGGCTCAAGTGGTAGAGCGCTAGCCTTGCTTGAGCTGAAGAGCTCAGGGACAGTGCCCAGGCCCAGAGTTTAAGCCCCACGGCTGACAAAACAAAACAAAACAAAACAAAAATAACAACAAAAAAAAACAAAACAGAAAAACAGAATGTTAACAGTTACTGAGGAGACAGGCAATAAGGTGTAACTCAAGAATAACCCTAAAAACACTTTAAGCTTCTATACTTTTTATGGTGCCAGTCTGGGCACTGTCCCTAAGCTTTTTTGTTCAGGGTAAGTGCTCTACCACTTCAGCCACAGCTCCACTTCTGACTTCTTTTCTGGTTGACTGGAGATAAGTCTTAAGGACTCTCCTCCAGGCTGGCTTTGAACAGCAATTCTCAGATCTCAGTATTCTGAGTAGCTAGGATTACAGGTGTGAGCCAATGGTGCACAGCTGCTTGTACACTCTTTTACTGACCTAAAATTAGATGGAATCTATCAGTGTAGACATCCTCAGGGGACTTCACTGTATGCTTGGATGATGAGCCTTGGCACATGGAAGTTGGGGTTACAGGCCTTGAAAGATTAGCTGTGCCTTCATCAGGCTCAGCAACTGCAAAACCTGTGCTTGTCAGCCACAAAGCTGCAGCATGGAGGATGAGTGCCCAGGAGTTGTGATAATGCAATTTTGCATTTTCGCTGGTCTCTGCTGTGTAGAACGCACCACCTATGAATGGGGAACAGGAAGCAGTTTTGGAAGGAAAGAAAGAAGAAATCAGCTTCCAGCACTTTTTCTTCTTTCTCTGCTATACATGTGACCATTTATTTTATTGTTCTTCAAAGTTTACTCATAGCCCTTTCCTCCTATATTTTTAGATTTTTACCAGGTAAGGTGAATTTTTTCTGCTCTTAGAATTCATGGGAAGCTAATTTTATTAACAACATGTATTTGTGTGCTTTATTTGCCTCATACAATTTTTGGAGATTCATGCTGCCATACAATTAAGATTCTGTTACCAATGCGTTTCTTTCTCCTGAGAGTACAACTGTTGGGTTACACACTAATTTATACTTAACCTTACAGGAAATCTGAAGGTAAATCTCAATAGTTTGTAATCTGATCAGCAAATTATTTAAAAGAACATGTGTTTAAAACAATGTGAATATGTTTAAAACAAATACCAATAACACATTTACCCACCTCCACCTGCCTTACTTCCTAAATCTCTCATTTTTCTTGCAATAATTGGAATGTGCCTATAAACCTACAAGTAAACCCAACAGGTAGTGAACAACAAATAATTACACTTGGACATGACTAATTAAATAGCACTCTAAACATTCACAGAATGAGAGCAAAGCAGGAGATTCTTAGCACAGGATCACAAGGGCTCAATAGCTGTGTGTGTGTGTGTGTGTGTGTATATATAATACATATGATCATATAAAATGATGCTTATCAAAATGAACTCCAAGAAATGGAAATAAGAGGTTTTTTTTTTATTGTACTGTTTGAGGTTCTTCTTTTCTTCTTGCTTTTCTTTGGTTTATTTCCTTTGTTGCTGTTTTTGATTTTTGTACCCTTTGTCTTGTATATAAGTGTATCTGATTTGGGGAGCACAGAAACGGTGGGACAAAGGGTGAACCAATTCAGCAGTGATACTCACTAGACACTATATTGGAAATGAACGATTCAACTTAGGAGGGAGGGAAGTCCTGAACGGAAAAAGTAGGAAAGAATGAGGAAGTGGTTAACACTGTTCAAAAGGAAATGTACTTATCACCTGACTTATGGAACTGTAACCCCTCTGTATATCACCTTTACAATAAAATCTTAGAAATTTTAAAAAAGAACAATAAAACCCCCTAAAAATTTTATAACACAACAAATTTTGTCCCTCTTTCTATAACTAGTGTCCCCAGGTGAATCATGCCTAAGTGTAATCTTACACTTTGTCAATGTTTATACTTATAATGTTATTACTTAAAAAACATTATGTTTTTTTTTTTTTGGGGGGGGCGAGTCCTGGGCCTTGGACTCAGGGCCTGGGCACTGTCCCTGGCTTCTTTTTGCTCAAGGCTAGCACTCTGCCACTTGAGCCACAGCACCACTTCTGGCCATTTTCTATACATGTGGTGCTGGGGAATCGAACCCAGAGGGCTTCATGTATATGAGGCAAGCACTCTTGCCACTAGGCCATATTCCCAGCCCAGACATCATGTTTTATATATCTCCTTGAAACTTGTTTTTTTCCCCTCTTATCCTAACATATTTTTAAGATTTGCTTATGTTAAAGATTTACTTATGTTAAGATTTATTTACTTACGTTAAAAGGTGTCTATTATTCATTTTTGCTGTTAAACTGTTTCAAAAAATCAGCTCATTTCCATTTTACTTACATTCTGTGACACTGTAAAGTATAATATTCTACCTATCTCTTTGGAACTAATTTCAAAGCTTTAATAGAAAGTGATGAGCTCAATCTAAAATACATACCAGTAGTAAATGGTATCAGACAAAATATTTGAAATAACACAGAATATTAGGAGTATCAATCAACTACCTAACACAAAAAAATGTGGAATTAGCAAACAGCATAAAATCAAGTCCCTATCCCAATTACATACTTGCAAAATAAATTCCAATTCAACTAATGTTCAAACATGAAAAGCAAAACTAAATGTTTTCTTAAGAAAAAAATATGTCAAGCAATATATAAAAATACAAAGCAGAATAACAAATTCCATTAAACTTAAAAACAAGAGAATAGTTTTAGACTAGGAGGAAATATATGTAAGACACAAACCAAAAGAGAACTGTGTTAAATGCACATATAAAATCAATGGGTGAAGGGGCTGGGAACATGCTTGCCTAGCATGCACAAAGCCCTGGGTTCGATTCCTCAGCACCATGTAAACAGAAAAAGCCAGAAGTGGCGCTGTAGCTCAAGTGGTAGAGTGCTAGCTTGAGCAAAAGAAGCCAGGGACAGTGCTCAGACCCCGAGTCCAAGCCCCAGGACTGGCAAAAATAAATAAATAAAATTAATGGGTGATTATGATTACAGTATTTATGGAAGAAAACAACTCCATAAGTTTATGAAAAGGTTCCTCAAAGAAATGAAATTTAAAATGAAATACTATTTCATATCCACTGATTAGTAAAAAGTAAATATATTTAATATATAATGTGAAGAAGCAGAAACAGGTTGCTGGTGGGCATATACACTGTTCAAACCATTTTGAAGAATAATTGGGCAGTATTTGGAAGATAAGATGTGCATTTCTTATGACTTTGTGAATTAACTACTGATATCTACTCTCACTTGGATGCTTATCCTGTACATGAAAATTGTTTAGGATAAAAACGATTGGGTAATGGAAAAATTATAAGTATTTAAAATACATGATTGTTTTACCTCCTTACCTTCATCCGGAAGTTGGGAGGCAAATTCTGAAGGTAAAGACAAGAGAGCAAAATCCTGAAGTGCAGCAAGCCAGAGTCTGCTTAGTGTGCCAAGGTCTGTGTAGACTAAGTCAAGAAGTCCTTCTGAACAGGTGGGAGTCTTTGAAATTTGCTTGTGGTTTTTATGTCTTTGAACAGCAATTATATATACCTGTTATAGATTAATTTATAAGTAAGAAAATGTTATATTTGATGAAAACGTATCATAATATTTTTACATTTTCTGCGGTCAGACTTATTCCTAAGCATATTGAACTGGAAATGCTCTATGATATGAAAAGGCACATGCGTAGAAATAGTCACACATACTAAACTTTGGTTGAAAGCATATCACCTTCTATAAGATGCATCAAGGATAACAAATAATTGGTAACTATGCTACAATTCTATTCTTGAACAACTTGAGCAGTTACAAATAACTGATCACAGCATTCTGTAGATTGTAGCCTAATAATCCATTTCAACATATAGCTAGAACAAAGTCAGAGCTGGAGATGTGGCTCAAGCAGTAAAGTGCCAGCTTTGAGTGGAAAAGCTAAAGGATAGCCCCCAGACCCTGCATTTAAGCCCCAGTACTGGCACAAAAACAATAAACTGACAAATAAACCAAGGGCTAGGGCTATAGTGCACAAGTAGGACACTTGCCTACCATGAGCAAAACCCTGGGTTCAGTCTCCAGCACCCTAAATACCTCTTCCCCGGCAAACTCACAAAATCTAAAATTTCAGTTATTAACTTAAGATTGTTATAAACAACTTCCATAATTTCAGTTATAAAATAAAAATTACCAACCTCTGCCCAGGCTTTTAGCACAGCTAAGATCTCCATGGTAGAAGCACTTTCATTATATAAGTGACTTAAAGCTTCTTTTCCAGCCTGTATTTTTGTTAATGATGAAACAAGCAATTGATGAACTCTTCGGAGATCATTAAGGTCATTTACAACCCCACTTGCTATCCAGGCACTGCAAACCTGATATTTAAGAAATCAAGTTAGTTAAAAAAATTATAAATATTCCTAAGTTAAGCTGGATGCCAGTGGATCACACCTGTAACCCTAGCTACTCAAGAGGGCTGAGATCTGAGGATCATGGTTCAAAGCCAGCCTGGGCAGGAAAGTACATGAGACTGTTACCTCCAATTAGCCACCAGAGTGCTAGCCTTGAACAAAAACAGCTCAGGGTTAGAGCCCAAGCACACACCGTGAGTTCAAGCCTCCCTCTCCCCTGCCCCCAAAACAACCCCCCAAAAACCTGTTCTTTGAATTTATCTTTTCTTGGGCTACTGATATGATCATGAAGAAAAAAACTACTCTAGTGTACCAAGTTGTTGAGCTATGATGCTTAGATGTTTAAGTATATTAAATACATTTTCTACTTCTGAGATTTTAACTTACGACCCTTACGACCAGTTTATCAAAATTTAACTCTGCTGTAAATCAAGATTCATCTCTATTTATTTAGTTCTTGTCTCATTGTACATTAAGTGGTTTATCGTGAGAACACAGACAAAGTGATAAACTAGAGACTCATTACAAAATATAAGATGGCTTCCTCAACAGTAAAGGTACTCATCTATTTCTTTCTTTCTTTCTTTCTTTTTTTTTTTTTTGCTGGTCCTAGGGCTTGAACTCAGGGCCCGAGTGTCTTTTTGCTCAAGGTTAGTGCTCCACCACTTGAGCCACAGCACCACTTCCAGGTTTTTCGGAGTAGTTTATTGGAGATAAGAGTCTCACAGACTTTCCTGTCAAGGCTGGCTTTGAACAGTGATTCTCTGATCTCAGCCTCCTGAGTAGCTAGGATTACAGGTGTGAGCCACTGGCACCCAGCATATATTTCTTTTTTATTTTTGTTTTATTTGTGTGTTTATTTGTGTGTGTGCGCGCGCAAGCGCATGTGCACATGCACGTGCACCAGTACTGGGGCTTGAACTCAGAGCCTGGGCTCTATCTCTTAGCTTTTTTTTTTTTTTTTGGCCAGTCCTGGGCCTTGGGACTCAGGGCCTGAGCACTGTCCCTGGCTTCCTTTTGCTCAAGGCTAGCACTCTGCCACTTGAGCCACAGCGCCACTTCTGGCCGTTTTCTGTATATGTGGTGCTGGGGAATTGAACCCAGGGCCTCATGTATACGAGGCAAGCTCTCTTGCCACTAGGCCATATCCCCAGCCCCTCTCTTAGCTTTTTGTTTAAGGCTGATGTTCTACAACTTGAGCCATAGCTCTACTCTGGCTTTTTAGTGGTTAAATGGAGATAAGAGTGTCACAGACTTTATTGCCCAGACTGGCTTCAAATTGTAATTCTCAGATCTTATCCTCCTGAGTAGCTGGTATCATAATCACAACTGAGTAAAAGAAAGCTGACTTGTTGGGTGTTGGTACAGTTTAGTGGTAAAGCACAGGCTTTGAGTTTATTCCTCAGTTATGCATGCATAAATAAATAATGTGGAAAGAATTGACTAAAATTAATTTTTCTATTACATTTATGTTTCATTTATTGTTTTGCTTTGTTTTTTGCTAGTCCTGGGCCTTGGACTCAGGGCCTGAGCACTGTCCCTGGCTTCTTTTTGCTCAAGATAAGACTCTACCACTTGAGCCACAGCACCACCTCAGACCATTTTCCATCTATGTGGTGCTGGGGAATTGAACCCAGGGCTTCATGTATACGAGGCAAGCACTCCTGCCACTAAGCCATATTCCCAGCCCCTATTTCATTTATTCATTCCAGTCTTGCTTTTACTTACTTCAGGTCTACAGTGTTGGATATTAAGTGTTTGACAACCCATTTCATGAAGAGTAGCTGTTTAAAAGTATTACATGATAGAGGAAAATATGCTCAAGTTTGTTAGAAATACAAATGTAAGCGTTCTTGAGATGCCCTTGTAAAAATGTTATACATTTTTGTCTCTCATATCAACAAGAAAGTCAAATCCATCATGTTCCTGACAATCCATCATGTTCCTGAGGCTATGGGAAAATTGTATACACAACTGATAGGAGTTTTAATTGGCAAACTTCATAGGGTTTTTTTGTTTGTTTTTTGTTTTGGCAGTCCAGGGGCTTGAACTCAGGGCCTGGGCACTGTTCCTAAGCTCTTTTGCTCTACCACTTGAGCCACGGTGCCACTTCCGGCCTTTTCTGTTTATGTGGTATTGAGGAGGCGAAGCCAGGGCTTCATGCATGCTAGGCAAGCACTCTACTACTAAGCTACTCTTTAATTCATCATTCACTTTAAGGAAGTGATCTTAGACATGCCTGCATTTAGTACAGAGACCTATGTGGAAGATCATTTACTGCAGTACTGTAACAAATTTACTGCAAAAGACAAAAAAATCCTGTATGCATTAATATGGGCCTGTATAAATGCACTGTGATATATTCATTATGCAGTTGTGGGAAAAAAAAGGGAGGAAATCCTCTAATTTAAAAAGGATGGGAAAGGAAGGGAAGAAAAGAGAGAAGAAAGGGAAGGGAAGCTCATAGAGATGGAAATGCAACTGTTAAGATCATTTTTGTAAAGGTTTTTCTTTTTTCTTTTTTTTTGCCAGTCCTGGGCCTTGGACTCAGGGCCTGAGCACTGTCCCTGGCTTCCTTTTTGCTCAAGGCTAGCACTCTGCCACTTGAGCCACAGCGCCACTTCTGGCCATTTTCTGTATATGTGGTGCTGGGGAATCGAACCCAGGGCCTCATGTATACGAGGCAAGCTCTCTCGCCACTAGGCCATATCCCCAGTCCCCAAGGTTTTTCTTTTTAACCACTTACCTGACATGCTTTGGCAGTAACATCAGGTGGTGTATCTGAAGTGAAGGCTGGTCTAAGTGCTGCTCCTACCTGAGGAGAAATTTTATATCACACATCAGTAAGAAAGCAAATCTTAAACATTGTTTCAAAGTTGTTTATTAATAAGTTACTTTGGGCACCTGATGTATCTGTCTATCCTGAATATCTTCCCTTATTTTTATTTGTTTTTGTTTTTGTTGCCAGTCCTGGGGCATGGACTCAGGGCCTGAGTGCTGTCCCTGGCTTCTTTTTGCTCAAGGCTAGCACTCTAGCTCTTGAGCCACAGCGCCGTTTCTGGCTTTTTTCTATATATGTGGTGCTGAGGAATCGAACCCAGGGGTTCATGTATACGAGGTGAGCACTCTTACCACTAGGCCATATTCCCAGCCCTCTTCCCTTATTTTTAGATATTAATATCTCAGGTTTTCCTTTGGGAAATCATTTCTTCCCTCAAGTGTTCATCTA
The DNA here is from genome assembly GCF_023159225.1 of Perognathus longimembris pacificus. Lineage (NCBI taxonomy): Eukaryota > Metazoa > Chordata > Mammalia > Rodentia > Heteromyidae > Perognathus > Perognathus longimembris. The sequence goes on from NC_063174.1 coordinate 6,867,385, forward strand.
TGTGGTTTCCTTGGAACGGGAAGTACTTGTGGCTCCAGGGACTTACAACTGGGACACTGAAAGCTCCTAAGCCTTTTGCTGAAAGTCCTGGGAAAAAAGCCCTGTCTCTTCCGACCTGGGTGCTGACAGTCATCTTGCTTGAGAGAAAATCTCAAAAAAGTATAAAGGAAGCTAAGGGGGCTTAAAATACAGAAGTTCCCCATAATTGGATTATAATACTTTATTCTAATAGATAGTCGATGTAACTCGAACCCCTTCCTATTTGCTTTCTCTCTAGCCATAAATTGCTGTCACCTGCCAGGAAGAAGTGATATAGACTGCTAACCAGCTGGTGAATTGCTCTAGATAGTTTCACTGTCAGCCATTGGAAGTTACCTCTGAATTCTAAGACATACTTGGATGAATACAGCTACAGGATCACAAAACAGGTGATATTTTGTTATCTTCCTTGATCTCCTTACATTGCTCAAAGGACCAGTCAAATCCAATCAATTAAAAAATTACAGAACCAGAAACATAAACCAGAATCCTTTCCTAGGTCTAATAAAAAATAATGAAGTTACAGGATACTCTATTCTAGGGGTAATAAAAATAAACACACATGTGGCCTAAATAGAATAGCTGGTGTTATGTTGCTTATTCAAATAGCTAAAAGGTTAAAGTTCCATTACTAAGCAACTTTATTCCCTCAAATTAGCCAGACTTTAATTATGAAAATTAACCCTTAAAATGCTAATAGTAGTGATATGTTAGGAGAGATATCCTCTATGACTTTAGGTGACAAGACATATGGTCTCATACATTTTATCTGTGTTGTTTAATAAAAACAATTCTAACAGAAAATACTTACATTGGCTTGATACTGTTCTAGAATCACATGACCCGGAAACTCTGGCTCTGGAATAGCTGCAAATTGTCGAATAACAACTAACAGCGTTTCAAGGCCAGAAAGACGGAGCTGATCACTGTGATCTGTGGCAGCCATAAAAGCCATGCGAATTAAATCAGCAAGATGTAGCACCAAAAAGTCATCTACAAGATTAAAAAGATGCTATCAATTAAAAGAACATGCTGGAACTGTGGTTTATACAGTCATTTTCTTCTTTAATTCCATAGTCTAGAAATTTTTAAAGGTACTTTTCAGCTGATTACTGCTTATTTTCACTGTTTTAAATACAGAATTTGAGCTAAGTGCTGTGATTTACAACTGTAATCCCAGTAATGAGAGAATGAGGCAGGATGGTTTTGAGTTCAAGGCCAGTCTGGGCAGAACAGTGAGTTCCAGGTAAGCCTGGGCTACATAGTGAGACCCTGTCTCTAAATCACTGAACTAAAACACACACACACACACACACACACACACACACACACACACACACACACACACAAAACAAAAAAGACTTTAAAAATAAAAATAAATTTAGTGCACACAAACACACAAAACAACCTGAAACCAAATAATTATAAAAACTATTCAAAAGCCAACGACAGAATTAACATCCTTTTTTTTTTGGCCAGTCCTGGGCCTTGGACTCAGGGCCTGAGCACCATCCCTGGTTTCTTCCCGCTCAAGGCTAGCACTCTGCCACCTGAGCCACAGCGCCCCTTCTGGCCGTTTTACATATATGTGGTGCTGGGGAATCGAACCGTGAGCAAGCACTCTTGCCACTAGGCCATATTCCCAGCCCCAGAATTAACATCCTTTAAAAGTGTTAAGTCTTGTCAATAAACATTTTGTTTAGATTTTCTGATAAAAGTACATTAGCTGGTACTTAACAGACCTTGGGTTTTGATTAATTAGGCGGTAATTTATGCTCTTTTTCTCAATTTATTGCTAAGAGGTCTAATATTTCCTTACTCATTTATGTTTTGTAGCAGTGCTGCAGTTTGAACTCAGAACCTCATGGCTGATAGGCAGGTGTTTTACCATATTAGCTGTGTTTAGCTCCCCCACCGTTTGAGCTTTAGCTAGTTTCCTGATAAGAGTCTTCTATTTTAGCCTGGGACCATCCTGGATTTTGACCCTCCCCTCCTGATTATGCCTCCCATGTAGCATAGGTGGAATACAGGCACACACCATTACATGCCCCGCTTATTGATCAAGATAGGGTCTCACTAACATTTCCCCCCAGGCTGGCACTGAACCAAGATCCTTAAGATCTCTACCTCCTATGTAACTGACATTATAAGTATGAGCCTCAGTACTTAGCTATTACTGTTCCTTCCTTCCCTGAGAGAGAGAAGGAAGGGATGACACTGTCCAAAAAGAAATGTACTCTTTACATGTCTTATGTAACTATGACTCCTTTGTACACCACTTTTTGTTTTGTTTTTTGCCAGTCCTGGGGCTTGAACTCAGGGCCTAAGCACTGTCCCTGGCTTCTTTTTGCTCAAGGCTAGCACTCTACCACTTGAGCCACAGTGCCACTTCCGGCTTTTTCTATATATATGGTGCTGAGGAATCAAACCCAGGGATTCATGTATATGAGGTGAGCACTTTACTAATAGGCCATATTTTCAGCGCCTGGACATCACTTTTATAATAATAAAAACATTAAAAATAATTTTTGAAAAAGGTTTTAAGGGTACTGGTGGCTCATGATTGTAATTGTAATCCTAGGTACTCAGGAGGTCGAGATCTGCCCAGCCTGGGCAGACAAATGTGAGATAAAGTCATCTCTAATTACCAACAAAAAGACAGAAGGGAGAGCTTGAGGTTCTGAGTTCAAGCCCAAGTACTGGTAACTCCCTACCTCTCCTGCCTAAAAAAGTGTCATTTGGCCCTTTGTATGGGCTGGATATATCTCTAAGTACTATATAGATATATCATCTGTATGTCTATCTCTTGCACTCTCTAATCTACGCTGGTACTGGGCTTCACCTCAGGGACCCATGCTCTCATTTGGGATTTTCTCCTCGGGTTAAGTGCTTTACCATTTGAGCCATACTCTACTTCTGGCTTACTGCTGCTTAATTGGAGAGAACAATTTCCTAGACTTTTCTGCCCAGGATGGCTTTGAACTACAGTGCTCAGATCTCAAGCTCTTTAGTAGCTAGGATTACAGGTGTGAACCACTGTCACAGCAGGATAGTTTTATTTTTGCATATATTCAAACATACACAAATGATGGGCATATACAAATTACATAAAAGGAATTTTTTTTTATTCCTTTCATGCTTATGACACAGTGTTTGGTATAAATATCAATTTTAAGACATAAGAAAAGGAATTCAGATAACCTTCACCTAGCAAAGATGACAGTAATTCAAAGAAAAGTCTTATATTTCACAGTGAAGAACTCCCAAATCTTAGTAAATACCAAGTACAATTTTAATTGGGAGCACAGAAATCAGGAACTTTCCATGGCATATAAATTTTATACTCATCGAAAATAGAACTTCAGGGGCTGGGGTATATAGCCTAGTGGCAAAAGCGCTTGCCTCGTATACATGAAGCCCTGGGTTTGATTCCCCAGCACCACATATACAGAAAATGGCCAGAAGGGACGCTGTGGCTCAAGCGGCAGAATGCTAGCCTTGAGCAAAAAAGAAGCCAGGGACAGTGCTCAGGCCCTGAGTCCAAGGCCCAGGACTGCCAAAAAAAAAAAAAGAAAAAAAGAAAATAGAACTTCAAGACAAACTTGCTTGAAAAGTAATTAAATCAGAGATACCTAACCTAACTCATACACTGGTAATAGTAATATTTGCCATGTAATTATTTGTGGTTATTTTGTCTGACATTCCTTTGGCATTTAGAAATGTGCATTGTGGTTTTAAAAAAAAAAGTAGTGACCCAAAACTTACATAAGCATTATGAAGTTTCATAACTGAGTTGGAAGAATAAAGCTTTTTACTTATATGTCTTGATATTTTTGTTATTATGCCACTTACTTCTTGAGTCTCTTTTTTTCATTTCTTGTGCTAGGGCAATGTCAAAATGTGCGCTGTTTGCATTCTCACACTGCTTAATTATCCTACAGACACATTCAGCAGCAAAGACCCGGGTGGCCCATCGGGGATGTGTAAAAGGGTGTGATTTTTCATTGCTTTTGGTGGTCAGGACTGATGCATCATCACCTCTGTCTCCTTCTTCCTCTTGCATTGTATCCACACAAGTTACTCCTGTAAAATCTTTTACCAAGGGAAAGCACACCATGATAACTAATTGCAATTTATATTTATAAAGGAACACAAAGAATGATTTTACTTTTAGATTTATCAATCACACACGACTAAATAATTATCAGGTATAATAAGTACAGGTAACAGTGTTAAGCTATAGGAAATGCTATGAAACCTGTTTCAGGTCAAAATGACAGAGTTGTAGCAGCATGCCAGTGGATCATGCCTGTGATCCTAGCTACTCAGGAGGCTGAAATCTGAGGACTGAGGTTCGAAGCCAGCCAAAGCAGAAAAGGAGACTCTACTTCCAATTAACCAGCAAAATAAGCTGGATTAAGCCAGGTGCCAGTGGCTCACACCTTTGATCCTAGCTACTCAGGAGGCTGAGATCTGAGGATCACAGATCACAGATCAAAGCTGGTCCAAGCAGAAAGGTCCCTGTGACACTCTGATCACCAATTAACCATTCATAAACCAGAAGTGGAGCTGTGGCTCAAGTGGTAGAGTGCGAGCCTTGAGTACAAATAGGTTCAGGGACAGGGCCCAGGCCCTGAGTTCAAGTTCCATAACCGACAAAAAAAAAAGCTGGATTAGAGGTATGGTTTACGCAAAACATTACCAGTTGTGAGCAAGAGACTGAGGCCTTCAGTGTAAGCTCTAGTACTGACAAGTAAACAAACACATACATACACAGAGTAGCTAAATTATTTTCAGATAAAAGCTTAACACAATACTAAGTACTATGATAATTATCAATTTTCTGCATGCACATGGCTGTACTTAAGAAAGCTCAAGTTTTCTAGCAGGGTATCAGTGGAGTTACACTAGTTATTTCTTTTAGATTTGTTTTGAAACTGGGGCCTTGGATAAATTTAAGAGATTCCTGAACCCACTCAAATGCCTGAAAATGTTTTTGGTAGGTATAGTCTCAATACTGTGCTGACAGGCAAAGCCACTGATTAGAGAATTATTACTTTTTATTAAAATATAATCAGTCTATGCACACATGCTTACTTTTTCAAAGGGGAAGTTTTTGTTAAGGCTTAATAGATTTTTGTTAGAAGACAGCATTTCAGGGAATCATGTAGAATCTACGTTAAAAGAGCAAAAGAACCCCTCTGAAAAGATGAGGACAAGAAAGAATTCAGATAGAAAGTACAGAAATGCCAAGAATTTTATAGTATTCCTTTTACATAACTGACAAGACTTCGCTACATTAAATTACAGGGCATGTGTAACTAAATTGGGAGCTATTAAAACGTAATAGATGCTGGTGGCTCATTCCTATAATCCTAGCTACTCAGGAGGCTGAGATCTGAGGATCATGGTTTGAAGCCAGACCAGGTAGAAAGTCCATAAGACTCTTATCTTCAATAAACTACACAGAAAAGGCCAGAAGTGGTATTGTGGCTCAAGTGGTAGAGTGCTAGCCTTGAGCACAAAGAGGCTCAGGGACAGTGCCCAAGCCCTTATTTCAAAACCCAGGACCAGCAAAACAAAGAAAATAACATAATGGAAAGTTCAAGTGTTTTGTTTTTTAAGGAGCTAGGAAAAATAAATTCATAGGTTTTATGCAGACTTAGACTTTCATTTGTGTCTTTAAGTAAGCTACTTCCTCTCCAAACCTATTTTTGGGGGCAGGAAATGTGGCTTAGCGGTAGAGTGCTTGCCTGGCATGCATGAAGCCCTAGGTTCGATTCCTCAGCACCACATACACAGAAAAAGCCAGAAGTGGTGCTGTGGCTCAAGTGGTAGAGTGCTAGCCTTGAGCAAAAAGAAGCCAGGGACAGTGCTCAGGCCCTGAGTCCAAGCCCCCGACTGGCAAAAACAAAACAACAACAAACCTATTTTTTTAAGCCTAAAATTTTAAATTATCTTTATTTTTCATCTGTAAAATAGAGGAATACTGCCTATTCACAGGATGAGTTTAAGGACTAAATCAGGTAATATATACAGTTCTTGGACAAGATCATTCTTTATTTTTTATTCTTTCATTTATTTTCTTTCCTACATTAGAACACATACTTAAAAACCCAAATACATATTTTTATTAACAATTATCTTGTATTAGCACAGACACTAGGGAAATAGCACTATTTTCTAATGGTATCTGAAATGAACATTGCTAATTGTGGACTAGTGATGCTCTAATTAGTTTAGAACTAGCTTGTTATAAACAGGAACTTTGGTAAAATTTCTGTAGGTTTTTTTTTTTTCCTTTCAGTCAATTGTGGTGCTTGAACTCAGGGTGTGGGTGCTGTCCCTGAGCCTCTTTATGCTCACGTGCTATACCACTTGAGCCACAGTGCCACTTCGGGGTTTTTTGAATGGTTAAAGATCAAAAGAGAAAACAAGTCTTAAGTGTCGGATTCATTTTGTGTAAGTCAAAGAGAATTCTTTCTATGACATCAGAGTAGAATCACCACTTGAAGAAACCAATGACAACCCAACTAGAATTCAAATAGATAAAACTGGTGCATTGCAAGGGGCAAACAATTTTGTATAAGGTTTCTTTATTTCCCCTCATCTTATTTGTTCACCTGGTTAACTAGCAGCACTTACCTGCAGATGCAGCAAGCACATCCTTACAAAGCTTTAGCCAAAAGGAGAGTTTTTCCACTGCCATGGATGTAAGCATGTGATTTAAGGTCTCTTTGATATCTTGGCATAATCTCTGATCTGTCTCTTTGTCTAGTAAAGTCAATAACGCCCCTTCAAGGCCGAATTCTCTGATGTTAGCATCTGACAAGAAGAAAACCGGTGATCTAAGTAATACAGAAAACAAAACTGCCATATGAGAAGCACACATCTTAAATAATTGTTAAATGTTACACATATTATAAAGAACTAGCCTACATATTGAACTTTAATCTACTGAAATGGAATTCAGCTCACAGTTAAACATTAGGATGACTTATGGTCCTGTGCAACTATTTTGTTTTCTTAAGTACTGGGGTCTAGAACTCACAGCCTCTCATTTGCCAAGCAAGTGCTCTACCACTTGAGCTATACCTCCAGTCCTACTGTGCAGCTATTTGAAAAAATGTATTGTTATATTAACTGAAAAATGTTCAATACAGGGGCTGGGGATATGGCCTAGTGGCAAGAGTGCTTGCCTCATATACATGAGGCCCTAGGTTCGATTCCCCAGCACCACATATACAGAAAATGGCCAGAAGTGGCGCTGTGGCTCAAGTGGCAGAGTGCTAGCCTTGAGCAAGAAGAAGCCAGGGACAGTGCTTAGGCCCTGAGTCCAAGCCCCAGGACTGGCCAAAAAAAAAAAAATGTTCAATACAGTACACATAAATTTCATGTTTCTTGCTATGATTCTCTTACTTTTTCTCTAAAGTTAATTTCAAATCAATAAACATAATTAAAACTTCCTCATTCTGTCATACAGGCCAGAATGTGATAGTACAGACAGAACAGAACAATCACAGCACAGAGAAAAGTGTTTAATCTAAGTTATTGTGAACTATTAAGTTAACAGCAATCACAATGCAATGCTTTCTCAGATGAGCACTTTGCTACTAGGCCATATTCCCAGCTGGAACTTCTGGCTTTTTCTATTTATGTGCTGAGGAATGGAACCCAGGGCTTCATGCATGCTAGGCAAGCATTCTACCATTAAGCCACATTCCCAGCCCTAAATATATCTTAAAGCTGTTTCATTTTAGCTTTTTTCCATTCAATAACTTTGTGCTGGGGCTGGGGATATGGCCTAGTGGCAAGAGTGCTTGCCTCGTATACATGAGGCCCTGGGTTCAATTCCCCAGCACCACATATACAGAAAATGGCTAGAAGTGGCGCTGTGGCTCAAGTGGCAGAGTGCTAGCCTTGAGCAAAGAGAAGCCAGGGACAGTGCTCAGGCCCTGAGTTCAAGCCCCAGGACTGGCCAAAAAAAAAACACAAAACAAAAAAAAAAAAACTTTGTGCTTTATATGCAGAATTATTATTTTCATTTTGAAAATTTAGAAAGATTAAGCACTATTCTTATTAAAAGATTATGCTAGACTATTTTGAAAATAGCATTGTTTGAAAGATCAGAAAAAGATGGACAAATGTTTCAGATTAGTAGTCTAATATATTGGGTGAATACTGACTAAATTCTAAAGCTGAGTGAGAGTGAGGATGTAGGTAGGAGTTAGAAAGAACATTTTCTGAATGCCAAGAGAAATATGAGGAATGTTAATCTATGCAATAGATTTATTCATCTATCTATACCAAACCAACACTGTGTTTCTTATGTGTGGAAATGATGTGTGGTTATATTGGAGAATGTCCTTATTTTGGGGAAATGAGAACCGAAGTATTTAGGGATTAACTGTCTTCAGTTTCCTTTGAAAAGATTTGACAATAAATCAGTATGTGTATGTGGATAGAGAAATAGATACAGAAATATAAAACAAGGGGCTGGGAATGTGGCTTAGTGTTACAGTGCTTTCCTAACATGCACAAAGCCCTGAGTTTGATTCCTCAGCACCACATAAATAGAAAAAGCCGGAAGTGGTGCTGTAGCTCAAGTGGTAGAGTGCTAGCCTTGACCAAAAGGAAGCCAGGGACAGTGCTCAGGCCCTGAGTCCAAGCCCCAGGCAAAAAAAAAAAAAAAAAAAAAAAAAAAGAAAGAAAAAAAAGAAAGGAAGAAGAAGAAAAGAAAAGAAAAAAATATAAAACAAGTGGAATAAAGACAGTAAATAGGAAAGATGTTCAATGCATGGTTCCTTTAACTTTTCTGTGGGTTTGAAAAATGACATTTTTAAAGAGTAATAACATGAGTTTTAAAATTTTGCTCATATAATCAATTCAATATTTCTAGGAAAATGTACCCAAATGCTTATGCAATGAAAATATAAAGTAAATGATACAATTTCAATGATGAATAGGAACTTAAAGTCCTTTTGGGAAGAATGTTTGACATTGTTAGATTATTAAGTTGGTCTAGGTATGCTGATTAACCTAAATCAACACGGACATTTTAATATAAATTATGAACTAAACAGTATAGACTACTAACAATAAAACACATGGATTTGAAAGCTTTAAGATACTGGAAAGCTTTGTGAAGTCTATGACTTACTAAATGACTGGCAATACTACAGAAAGTTTATTTACAGAATGAAATGTTGGCAGCTGCTTATCGCAGAAGACTTAAGACACATCATATACAAACTTTTAGAGTTTGCTTTTAAAAATGCAAGTACTTGTGGAAAACTTAATATTAAAACAATCATTTGACCTGGATGTCATGCTGACAAAAAGAATTACCTGGAGTCAACTCTTCTCTGCTGTCCTTAGCAAGCACAACAGCATGTTCTGAAACTTCAGATGCTTCTCTCTGTACAAGCTGACGTAAACAAGCCAGAACGGCTCTTCTTAGTAACAAGTAGGGACTGCAAAGATTCACCTGGAAAAGACCATTTGGGAAATAAAAAAGCTAAAATTCCCATGGCACACAGTAAGCCTACTAGATATGCACTAGACTTTCTTTCTCTTCATTCTGTCCAGCCCATGAGTAAGTGGGTTGACCACAATTTACCAAATACAAAGAAACTTCTTTAAAAAAAGTATTATGAGACAACATTTGAACAAACGTTAAGTTTGGAGAGATGAAAGAAACACAGCTAAAAGAACTTACACAATTTTGCTCATGCAACTATGTTTATGATTCTCTAAGAAATGTATACAAATATAGCAACATAGGCAATGTAGCAACATTGGTTGAATTGGAGGTTCTGGATTCAAACCATCTTAGTTTGAGTCTTAGATCCACCATTTACTAGCTGTGTGACCTTGGGCATTCTTTAACCTCTCTGTGTCTTACTTTCCTGATATATAACATTATCTCATTTCACAAGCCTATTGGGAAGTTAACATAATATGACTTGTAAAGTGCTTATCATGTCAAGCAGTAATGCCAAAAAATTATTCTTAAAACAGCATTTCATTCAGAAGACATAAAGAGGAAGTAAATGAATCTTCAAATAGCATTTGTGCTCAGAAAACATATTCAGCAAAAATGCTTTAAGATTACAGAGCACCAAAATTTATATAGATGTATATGTCTATATAAATACACATATATGTACATATCATAGAGCTATCATGTAAATCTCAGTAAGTTGTGTCTACCAATGGCAAATGATAAGCTTTGGTCTGTTCAAATAAGCAATTATAAGTCAGAGGTTCCTGGATATGATTTTATTATATTTAAATTTTTTTGAGACAAAGTCTCACTATGTAGACCTGGAAGATATCAAACTTGCTATGTAGTCCAGGTTGGCACCTCAATCTTCATCTTCTCTTAGTTTCTTGAGTGCTGGAATTACAGGTGTGTTCCATCATACTTTGGCTCTTACTAAATGACTTCATTAATAATATGAAATTTAGAAGTTTGAATTTTATTTTCTTCTAAGCAGGACAGATCAGGTTGGTGTGGTCCCTATTTTTTTTAAGCATACTCTTTACAACTTGGCCATACCTCGGTGCAATGTGTATTTTATGGTAGTGTTTTTCAAAGTAAATTTAGAGAAACAATGGTACAATCCTGATGGTCATCTTATGGTGATTTGCTCTATAGAAGCGAGGTAAAGTAACTGAATTTGTTGTAAAGAGCAAATTCTGAGAGGAGAAAAAGGTAGGTGACAGCTAGTTTTCAATGTATAAAACACATGTAGAAGGCACCAAAACTTAAATTTTATCATACTTCCCAAACCAGAAGAAATTAGTTACTTTATCATCAGTGAAACAGAGAATGGGAACTGATTTGCAAATATGCTCTGTTTTACTCAAGCTACATAGAAAACTCCAATGTAGACTGCAGAGGAATGAAATTCATGCATGTCTCAAGGTAATGTTATTTCAGTCATGGTTCTGTTCTGTTGTTAGAAACTAGTACATAGGATACAGAGAAGTTAAAATATAAAATGATTACATTTACTTATGCCCAAGATTACTGCTGTATTTAACAATTATGATTAAAAGCATATTATATGACAATTTTAAAGAAAAGTTAATGACTCTACTAGCTATTTTAATGAATTTTACGAGCATGTAACACAAGACAAGTGCAACATTTATTCAGGCTGGTCAAACAATCTTAAAGCATGCTGGGAAATATTCTTTGTTTGGCATAAAACAGATTTAATGCTGTTGCACAAAGCAAAATAGGAGGCCTAATACCTCCATGTCATTCTCCAGTACTTCAATAGAATGGGTAAAGGCAAACAAACAAGGCAAGCAAAATACAGAAATTAAATCAAACTGTAATTACAACTCTTTTCTGAAATGAACATATTAAATCAAAATGATGCAAAATTCAGTGCAAGAAACGAGGGCACCAGCTGGAGGTTAGGAAAGACTTGTTTATACTGTATTAAATACCATATAACATGCTATAATACTGGACTTTGCATTAATGATTAACTTAAAACTCAGAGGTGCAGAGAAAAACAAAAGCGTCTACAACCAAAAAAATGATACAAAGAAACAGCACTGCAAACCTCAAAAAAACATTAGGAATCAAGGGTCAGGGACCTACCAACACAGAATTATCCAACAAGATCTCCTGCACAAAAACAAATGACAGACCAGTCATGGCAAAACCAAAAGATAAACACTAGGATGACTTTCACAATAATCAGCTAATCAGCTAAGCATTAAAATGTAAATGGTGATAGTTATCATTCAAACTGGCTTAGCTTCAGTTAAAAAATATGGCACACCTTTTTTAACTTGATAAAGCATGACGATTTGAGCTAAGATCTTGAAAATAGTCAACTAAAGATGTAAAGACATAAAACAACAGTTTAGAAATGAACATTTGTGGGGCTGGGAATGTGGCTTAGTGGTAAGAGTGCTTGCCAACATGCATGAAACCCTGGGTTTGATTCCTCAGAATCTCAGAAACAGTGCCAGCCTTTGAGTTTAAGCCCCCGGGGAAGGAAGGAAGGACGGAAGGATGGGAGGGAGGGAGGGAGGGAGGGAGGGAGGGAGGAAGGGAGGAAGGGAGGAAGGGAGGAAAGGAGGGAGGAAGGGAGGAAAGGAGGGAGGAAGGAAGGGAGGAAGGAACGGAAAAAGGAAGGAAGGGAGGAAGGGAGGAAGGGAGGGAGGGAGGGAGGGAGGGAGGAACGGAGGAAGGAACGGAGGAAGGAAGGAAGGGAGGAAGGGAGGAAGGGAGGAAGGAAGGAAGGAAGGAAGGAAGGAAGGAGAGAAGGGAAGAGAGAAAGAAAGAAACAGAAAGAGAGAAAGAAAGGAGAGAGAGAAGGGAAGAGAGAAAGAAAGAGAAAGAAAGAAAGAAAGAAAGAAAGAAAGAAAGAAAGAAAGAAAGAAAGAAAGAAAGAAGAAAAGAGGGAGAGAAATGTACATTTGTGCAATGAGGTTTTCCTTTATTATCTCTGGTCAAGTCAGAATTAATAATTAAGATTAAGTACACATGTTAAAAGAGGAGTGGCCTGGACTGTATTCACATGAACAGGCATTCAGCAAGAGACAAAGTTAATAGTTTACTTCATCACAAGTTAATTATAGATTTTTTTTCTCTTAGAAGCCAAGTTTTAGAACTGAGAGTACCCAAATCTGATAGTATAGATAAAGCCAAGTTTAACTATCGAAGTTAAAGAGCATGCAGTTAGACAGAAACCTTTACAGCATGACTCTTGCCTAATGATAAAATGCAATTGCCTTACTTCAGAAAAAGTGCTATAAAATACAGTAAGTCCCAGCTACTAAATCAAGAATGAGGAAACAAAAATATTAAGACATAAAATTAATGTAGTGATATTATTTTTGAAAAAAAAGGATCATTTTACTGATCAATATTATGAGCAACATGAAAAATATTTGAAATTATTCATGTAGGTACTCTCAATTGCCCAGTGTATCCAAAATAAAAATCTCAAATTTTTTTTATTTTTATTTTTTGCAGTCCTGGGGCTTGAACTCAGGGCCTGAGCACTGTCCCTGGCTTCCTTTTGCTCAAGGCTAGCACTCTACCACTTGAGACACAGCACTACTTCCAGCTTTTTCTATATATGTGGTGCTGAGGAATCAAACCCAGGGCTTCATGCATGCTAGGCAAGCACTCTACCACTAAGCCACATTCCTCACAATAGTCTTGATTATTTTTTTGGTCATGGGGCTTGAATTCAGGGCCTAGAGTGTCCCTGAGCAGTTTTTGCTCATGGCTAGCACTCTACCACTTTGAGCCACAGCTACACTTACGGTTTTCTGATGGTTCATTGGAGATAAGAGCCTCAGAGACTTTCCTGCCTAGGCTGGCTTTGAACCACGATCCTTGTACCTCAGCCTCCTGAATAGCTAGGATTACAGGTGTGAGCCGCTAGCACTTGGCTTGACTGTTCTTTATATGTAACTTCTTTCTTCTATTTTTGGGAGTGAGGGGGAGAATGAATGAGTACGATCAGATTTTTTTCATCATAATTGTCTTATTCTACTTCTCAACAATACTTTACAAAGTGCATTCATTTAGAAGAATTTTTTTTTTTTTGCCAGTCCTGGGCCTTGAACTCAGGGCCTGAGCACTGTCTCTGGCTTCTTTTTGCTCAAGGCTAGAACTCTACCACTTGAGCCACAGCGCCACTTCTGGCCGTTTTCTATATATGTGGTGCTGGGGAATCGAACTCAGGGCTTCATGTATGCGAGGCAAGCACTCTTGCCACTAGGTCATATTCCCAGCCCCATTTAGAAGAAATTTAAGGACAAAAATTTAAAGATCCATTAGTGAAAAATTTCTAGCAAAATTTAAGAAGAAAAAAATAGTGTGTAATATTATATTTAATTGGAGAGTAAATGCAAAGGAATGGAAAAATTTTCAATAACTGGGTTTGGTAATAATCTTTAAAATACAAAAAGTATTACTAAGGAAGTTCTTTGAGTGCTAAACGTAAAATTCTTCTTCTTTTTCTTTTTCTTTTTTTGCTGGTCCTGGGGCTTGAATTCAGAGCATATTGATGCATATAAAAACAACAACAACAAAACAACAGAGAAATTAAAGTTTCTGTCAAAAGCATCTGTGACATCTTTCTGTTTTTTTGTGTACTGGTCCTAGAACTTATATTCAGGGCCTTGTCACTGACTCTGAGCTTTTCTGCTCAAGGCTAGCACTTTACCACTTGAGCCACAGATCCACAGATCTGTCTGGCTTTTTGGTGGTTAAATGGACAGACGAGTTTCACCATGGACTTTCCTGTCTGGGCCAGTTTCAAACTGCTATCCTCAGATCTTAGAAGGTGTAATCCATTGGCACCCCATTCATCTTCCTTTTGAGTTTTATATGATCATTAGTATCAATAATTAATCAGTGACTTGCTTAAACATATCAAGACAAAAAAATCTACTGATTACTGAATACTAAATGCCTCGAGCACATGCTTCTCTGTGTAGCATGTAGCTCCTGTAGGTACCAGGTGAAGTAGCTGACACTAGAAGAGATTGATCAGATATACCTACAACTACACAGAAACAGGTGGGAGTTGGTGTGTGATTTAGCCATAAAATCTACAAAGGCATCATCAAGTATTAGAATGATGACTAAAAGTGAGGATTCCAGGAACACAGAGTCTACACTTAGAATTAGCTACTACCTAGTTTGTATTACCTTGGGCAGGATTATATTATTTTAGTGACTCTCAGATTAGCTTTTTATTAAGTCTAGTTTAAATGATGCAAACATTATTTTGTAAATACAAAGATGATCCATACGACAAATTTTCAGATTCTTTCGAGCTCTGAAATGCTTCTATTTTGTCTTAAGCTTGAAAATGAAAGTACTGTCTAAATTAAAGCTTCTTGACTGCCATGTTATTAATGGGAGTATGCAATGAAAACTGTAGAGGCAGAGTTGAAAAGCAACTCAAACTCAGGTAGCAATTGGTCACAGTTAAGGGAAACATAAAAAGAATGATGCTTATAAACCATTTCCTCAGACTTCTAGTTGACTGCCTTTATCTTTGTTAATTTGTTTGACACAGGGTCTTACTATGCCTGGTTTTGTCTTCATCTTTTTACATTTGTTAGATAGCTTATAAAAAAATTCAGATATTGGATTGAACAGTGGACTACCTTCCTAGCATGCATGAAGCCCTAGGTTTGATTTCTCAGCACCACATAAACAGAAAAAGCAGGAAGTGGTACTGTGGCCCAAGTGGTAGAGTGCTATCGTTGAGCAAAATAAGCCAGGGACAGTGTTCAGGTTCTGAGTTCAAGCCCCAAGATTGGCAAAAAAAACCCCAACAAAACAATAAACCAAAAACTCTGATACTGGCTGGATGCCAGTAGCTCAGGCATGTAATCCTAGCCACTCAGGAGGCTGACATCTAAGAATCAAGGTTCAAAGCTAGCCCATGTAGGAAAAGTCCCATGAGACTCTTATCTCCAATTAATCACTAAAAAGCCAGAAGCAGAAGCTGTGGCTCAAGTGTTAGCCTTAAGCAAAAAAGTTCAAGGACAGCACCCAGGACCTAAGTTCAAGTCCCAGGATAAGCACAAACACACAGAAAAAGAATCTAGATGATATACATAGAGAGAGTTAAATATCATGCATAAGTTTATTTCCTCTCCAACTTAGATGAAAATAATTTTGTTTTTGTTTTTGGTACTGGGGTTTGAAACTCAGGGCTTCTTCAACCTTGCTAGGCAGGCATGCTACTTGCTAAGCCGTGTCTCCAGCTTTTTTTTTTTTTTAATCATAATTAGGAATATAGGAGGAAAAACAAGAGGGGACTTCATAAATACTTGTGTGTCCTATAGCCCTTATAACCCAGGAAAGTATAAGTACCTAGTATATGTTTATATATTAAGAAAATATTAAGAAAAAATATTAAGAAAATACTAAGAAAAGTAAGTCCACACATAAGAGATTTAGAAGTAAATATATAAAAATTGTCTTACTATTTCCAAAACAGAATGAAATAATTATGTACATGTACATAACAAATAATTTTTCACACAGCCTAGAAGGTAATTAACTGGAATAATCTACATTTCAAGTAAAAGAAAAAAGGGATTCATTTATAGCTTTATACTCACACAGAGGCTGCTAACTAGGCTAGACAAGTTGACATGTCGTGGAGCAAACATATGTAGCTGCTGAAGGCAAGAGATGGCCTGAGCCTGAACAAGACAGCTCGGATTATCCTGCATCACTGCACAACCCAATAGACAAGAAGTCCTTAAGGTTGAAACTGAAGTATTGTTACCTAAAATAAAAAGCCAAAACTGTTAATAATTGGCCTATAAAATGATTTGTCATAACATATATATTAATAGGTTTTAAAACTTGTTTCCAGTTTAAGTAAAATTTCTACTACAAAAGGGATAAAGCTCTGGGCACAACTAAACAGAGCATGAGCTTAGCATGCATGAGGCACTAATACTATATACTGTGTGCCCAAGTGAGGCCTGGAGTTTAACAATAAAAAGTAAGTTTTGCAGACTATTCTCAATGAAATGCTTATTATAATACAAATCATTAGGTAAGAAAGAATCAAAGACTATAGATTTTAACAAAGCTTCAAAATAAGTAAAAATAGAAACTTGCAATAAATTTAGTCCAACTGTATTATGTATTAGTTAACTGAGTCACTTTCATATATTATAGTCTTATTAGAACAGGTACAAATATTTGAGCTAAGTCAATTCTCAGAGATTCTTTTTACTATTTTGTTTCATGTCTGAATATCATTGAAGAATCAAAATGTTTGGGGATGCATAGATTAACTGTTTTCTTGGCCTGGGTTGGCTTCAAACTATGATTTCCTTTGGATCTCAGCCTCCTCAGTGGCTAGGATTATAGACTTGAGCCACCAGCAGTAACATCTCACTTTTCTAAATATGAAGTGAATGACACTTATACATTCACTTCCACAGGATACTGTGTACTTACTATGTGTCAAGCATAGAAACTAGAAACTGAATTCATTTTATATATATATATTTTTTTTATTATCAAACTGAATTACAGAGAGGTTACAGTTTCCTGAATTCATTTTTATGTGTATATTTTTTCATACAGAACAGGACAAAAGCAGCCAATGCATACATACCTTGTAGCTCTGGACCTAACATGGTAATAAGGGCATTCAAGCAGCGACCAAGACTCTGATGGACTTCAGCGTGAGTAGGAGGCACATTTAACAACAACAGGATGATGAGAGAAAGGGTTGGTTCCACATGCACATAATAGAGTGCACCTGCAGAGTCAATTATTAATGATAGAGAATGTAGTGCCCAGGTCTGTGAAGACAGAAAACAATTAAAAACATTACCTGAGAATGAAGAAACATAAGAAAGATTCAACTGTTCCTTGTTGAAGCAGTTGACAAAGTGATTAGAAATAAAGCATGAGTGTACAACTACTATTTAGAAAAATAAACAGAGAAACTTACGAGTTTAAGAAAATTCTTTTTTTTTTTTTTTGGCCAGTCCTGGGCCTTGGACTCAGGGCCTGAGCACTGTCCCTGGTTTCTTTTTGCTCAAGGCTAGCACTCTGCCACTTGAGCCACAGCACTACTTCTGGCCATTTTCTGTATATGTGGTGCTGGGGAATCGAACCCAGGGCCTCATGTATACGGGGCAAGCACTCTTGCCACTAGGTCATATCCCCAGCCCCAAGAAAATTCTTTTTAAATATCTAACATAAAACCAACTCAGTGGAAGTGGCAATGTGGCTTACATGGTAGATCGCTAGCCTTGAGCTGAAAAGCTCAGGGACAGCACCCAGGCCCAGAGTTCAAGCCCCACGACCGAAAAAAAAAAATCACTGATGTATAAAACCAACTCCGAGAATTCATCAAACTTAAGAGAGATAAACTAAGATAAAGTTTAGCATGAAAAATTTCAGGTTGTTTGACACCTGTAATCCTATTACTCAGGAGGCTGAGATCTGAGGACTGCAGTTCAGTCAGCATGAGCAGGAAAGTCTGTGAGACTCATCTCCAATTTATCACCAGAAAACTGGATCTAAAAATGGATCAAGTGGTAGAGCACTAGCCTTGAGCTGAAGAGCTCAGGGACAGCACCTAGATCCAGAGTTCAAGCCCCACGACTGACAACCGCCCCGCCCCCCAACAAAACCCTCTTTACTGTTTAATCTATAAAAAAAAAAAAAGAATATTCAAGTTTTTAAAAGGACCAAAAAATCTACAACTACTTGCAACAATACGGACAAATCACTTGAACAAAATGAAGGTCAGACATGAGTACATACAGTATAATTCTGTTTTTGTAAAATGTAAAAGAAGGAGAACCAAATTTATACTGCTGCAAATGAGGACAGTACTTATCTATAGTGGGATGAGAAAAATGTCTGCTGTACTGTTAATGTATCCTTTTTGATCCAGGTCCTTGTGAGGCCGTGTGCTCAGTTTTTATATTTTCTCTCTTACTTTGTCACTCCTCTCCCCATCATTTCTCTTTTCCTTTCCTTATTTCCCTTTCTTTTTCTTTTTTTGGCAGCACAGCTGTTTATTTTCACGCCCTTGGACTTACCTGGCAAGCACTCTACCACTGAACGATAGATACCTCTAGCCCTTCAATTATACATTTTACACACAGACACATGCACTTACAGCAGGTGTAACATTAATTATATAGAGAAATATATACTCTAGCTTAAATGAAATGAAACTGAACATATACTGATAACCACTGAAGCTGAATCATAAGTCAAATAGGCTCATCCTAGTATTCTTTCTACTTCTGTGGATGTTTGAATGTTCCATAACAAGAAGCAAGTAAAAAATTCTCCCTTTAGTAAGTGAATTTGAAAGATTTCATCACTTTATCAACAGCTATGTATAGCCTGCATGAAGCCCTGAGTTCAACCCCAGTACCAGAACGAAAAACAACAACAACAAAAAATATTCAGTTTAAAATGTATGAGGACAGATTTCTTCTTCTTCTTCCTTTTTTTTTTTTTTTGGCAGTCCTGGGGCTTGGACTCAAGGCCTGAGCACTGTCCCTGGCTTCTTTTTGCTCAAGGCTAGCACTCTGCCACTTGATCCACAGCGCCACTTCTGGCCATTTTCTGTAAATGTGGTGCTGAGGAATCGAACCCAGGGCCTCACGTATACGAGGCAAGCACTCTTGCCACTAGGCCATATTCCCAGCCCACTTCTGGCCATTTTCTGTATATGTGGTGCTGGGGAATTGAACCCAGGGCTTCATGTATATGAGGCAAACACTCTTGCCACTAGGCCGTATCCCCAGCCCCAAGAGGACAGATTTCTTGCAAGGAGCAAAGAAAAATCTAATAGAAATAGGAAGTAACAAAGCACTGCATTTAAAGATGGGTTAAAAGTAACCTAGATTAGAAGTAATATGACCTATTATCAGGATACTGTTACTAATAGGGACTCACAAGGCAAGAGAGATAAAATTAGGAAAGTAAAAGGATAGATTAGCAATCATTCCAAAATTGATTACATCATCAGAAAATGATAATTGTACTGACAGGAACAAGTAAATATACACAACAATACAGTACAGTCATACATTAAGTTTTAAGTCTATAATCTGTGTTATTTTTGATTCCCTGATTTGCTACCTTTTCTTGTAACTTAGCAAGTTATTTAACTTCTTTCTCTATGTCTTATTTTTCCTTACATTACTGTGAGGACTAATATGCTTACTTAGAAACATAATATTATGCCTGGTACCTGTTATGATCTCTAAAGTAGTAGCTGTAATTATGATAGAAGGATGACCCATTTTTAGAAAAAGATATCCAACTTCACTTCAGACCCTTCTGAGAGTGAGGAAAAGATAGCCTTGAATTAAAAAAAAAAATCCATCAGGGCTGGGAATATGGCCTAGTGGCAAGAGTGCTTGCCTCGTATACATGAGACCCTGGGTTCGATTCCCCAGCACCCCATATACAGAAAATGGCCAGAAGTGGCGCTGTGACTCAAGTGGCAGAGTGCTAGCCTTGAGAAAAGAGAAGCCAGGGACAGTGCTCAGGCCCTGAGTCCAAGGCCCAGGACTGGCCAAAAAAAAAATAACAACAACAACAAAAATCCATCAAAGATAACAGTAGCTTTGACATTTACTTTGGGGCAAGTATTTATCTAATTATTAGTGATCATAAAATATACTCTGCATCCTTCACAAATCATCAGTTTCAAGGAGTCCTTACCTGCACATCAGGAGAGGTGCTGTCCTGAGACAAAGTATAGAGGATCCCAATACAAGAATTCAAATGTTGAGTAGAGCTTATTCCTCCTAAATACCTATGCAAGGATCCCAAGGCTAGTGAGTGTCCTGTTCTGGTAACCACGTCCCTTGCTGACTTCAATCTATAGTTATGGAAATAAAAACAAATGACAAACACAGAAAAAAAGAAACAAACCTAACAAAAACTAACGTGTGTAACTTTCTTATATAAGGTAAAACTCTTTATAAAATTAAGAAATATATTTCCTGTGAAGTGATTAAAAATTCAGATTATCTTTCAAAGGAAAATATTTTAAATAAAAAGGTCTTTACATTATTAATGATCATTTTAGTATGGCCATTTATAGAATCCTCTATCCTAACGTCCACATTTATAAGGGAGGCCTTATTAGTACATATCATTAAGAATTTTGAGGGGCTGGGAAAGTGGCTTAGTGGTAGAGTGTTTGCCTAGCATGCATGAAGCCCTGGGTTCAATTACTCAGCACGACATACACAGAAAAAGCTAGAAGTGGCGCTGTGGCTCAAGAGGTAGAGTGCTAGCCTTGAGCAAAAAGAAGTAAGGGACAGTGCTTAGGCCCTGAGTCCAAGCCCTAGGACTGGTGGGAAAAAAAGGAGAATTTTGATATCAAAATGAAACACAATAAGAGACTTAAGATGTATTAGGAATTTTCTATGTACTGTGTGGTAGTTTAAGTACTTCGCATTTAGCACTTCTTTAATCCTTCTAACCCTATGTTTCGTGCTATTATAGTTCCTCTCTATAGATGATGAAACTTTCAAAATGATAGCTAAACTACTTCTCATAAAGTATTAAATAGTAGAACTGAGACTCTTATAACCATGAGTATTTACCTGTAACTGAAAACTGAAATAACCTTTTCATATTATATTCATATTACTCTTTTATCTTAAATCTCCGTGTGTGTGTGTGTGTGTGTGCGCGTGCATGCGCGCACGCGCGCTCACACTGGTCCTAGGACTTGAAGTTGGGGCCTGGGCACTGTCCCTGACCTGTTTTTTGCTGGTCTTGGGGCTTGAACTCAGGGTCTGGGTAATGTCTTTAAACCTCAAAGGCTAGCACTCTACCATTTGAACCACAGTGCCATTTCTGGCTTTTTTGTTTATGTGGTATGGAGGAATTGAACCCAGGGCTTCAGGCATGCTAGGCGAGCACTCTATCACTAAGCTACATTCCCAGCCCTGTCCCTGACCGTTTTAGCTCAAGGCTAACAATCTACCACTTGGGCCACAGTTCTACTTCTGGCTTTTTTTGGTGGTTAATAGGAGATAAGAGTCTCACAGACTTTCCTTCCTGGGCTGGCTTTGTACCATGATCCTCAGATCTCAGCCTCTAGAGCAGCTAAGATGACAGGTGTGAGCCACTGATGCCTGGCCTTCCTTAAGATTCGTAGACAGGTAGGTTGTATAATCAACTATCAATTCAAAATTGTGCAAAAGTAGTCAGTGGTGCCTGCCTGCCATCATAGCTACTCAGGAGGTAGAGATCAAGAGGAATGCAGCTGAAGGCACAAATATGAGACCCCAGGGCCTCAATCCAGAGCCTCAAGTGTTGGCATGCACACGTCGTCCTAGGTATATGGAAAGTAAATGGGTGGGTTGGCATACGTATGTGGCTCAGGCATATGCATGATATCCTATTTTAAAAATGAAGGTAAAAAGAGTTGGGGATGTGGCTTAAACACAAGGCCCGGGGCTGGGAATATGACCTACTGGCTTGCCTCATATACATGAAGCCCAGGGGTTTGATTCCTCAGCACCACATATATCGAAAAGGCCAGAAGTGGCGCTGTGGCTCAAGTGGCAGAGTGCTAGTCTTGAGCAATCCGCCCCCCACCCCCCCAAACCCAAAAAGCACAGGCTCTCAGTTCAATCTCCGGTACCACTTAAAAAAAAAAAAAAAGAGAAAAGAAACTGCTAACGTATTAAGGAACCTACTACGAGTCATAGACTTGGTTAAAAAAAAAAGTAACTTTTTTTCTGATCTGTATTATGTATGTTTCCCTTTTCCTGTAGATTGTTCTTATTACTGATCATCTATATTATATATGACAAAACTCCAGAAGTATCTCAAAAGCCTGAAATTCAAACAGTAATAATTTTATGTTCAGTCAAAAGGGTCTCTTTCGTCTTAATACATTTGTGTTTTTAGATGAACACAATTGTGCACTGTTTTTTCCTTAAATGTCGGAACAAAGTTCCTACTAGTTTGAACAATAAGTTATATGTAGTTTTGACAGAGTCCATGAGTGTAAATTAAGAAATTCACTTACTTTTCAAAGCTAACTTGAGCTAAACCAGCAGTAAAAACTCCATCATCAACCACTTGAGCTAGTCTAGCCCAAGCTTCAGCAGCAGCACATCTTAAAAGGGGGTTGGTACTTTCTAGGGCTCCCATTACTAATGTTAGGACAAGTCTTCTTATTTCTTCTGGACTTAAATTTCCCTTGGAGCCAGCCAGGTACTAAAGTATATAAAGAACAATCCAAATGTTCATATATTGAGAAAATCAGAACATAATATATATGTGTGTGTATGTATATATATGTATATAATTTTATTTTCCCCAAAACAATATGGCAATAATTAACATGTTGGCACAAGATGTCCATAAGATGAGTAACTAATAAAGACTATTATATTTCAATTGAGAATTAGTTATATTGTAAATGCAATGTTGAGCTAGATTTGGTCAAGAGCCACAGTTTATCAATCCCTTGTCTAGGATATCAGATTCAGTAGCATGGTTGTAAGGCTAGACCACCTACATTTTATTCCTAACTAACAAGTTCTATGTAGAGAAAAAGTTGTAGAAGGAGTATTCTAAATCCTGAAACCTCTATTTTTTTTGTCGGTCGTGGGGCTTGAACTCTGGGTCTGGGTGCTGTCCCTGAGCTCTTCAGCTCAAGTCTAGCGCTCTACCACTTTGAAACACAGCACTACTTTGGTTTTCTGGCGGTTAATTGGAGGTAGGAGTCTCATGGACCTTCCTGCCCAGGCTGGCTTTAACTGCGATCCCCAGATCTCAGTGTCCTGAGTAGCTAGGATTACAGGTGTGAGCCACCGGAGCCTGGTATGCAACATTTTTTACAAGAAGATCAAGAAAAGAAAATCAAGCCCTTTAAAAACATCATCCTCCAACCTATTTAATTAGACATGGACATTTTAAAAATTAAGCAGTATCTAAATTTAAAAAACAACAGATTTACCTTTAAGAAATTAGAAATGGAAGAAACAACATGTAGTTGAACTACTTGTTGACGAACTCCCTTTGTGTGCTTTATACTGTTCAAAAGCTGTTCCAATACAAGAAGCCTAGAATCAGAAAAACATGATTTAAAAGCAAATAGGTAAGATTTATAAGATTAAAAAAATAAAGGACAGCTGAGAATCTACTGCTACTTTGCCTTGCTGTATTATTTTGTTGAAACTACTAAATGGGTAAATCATTGTTGAAAACTTTTGAGATATTTTGGGAAAAGCAATATAGCACAACAAATAGAAAAATACCTTATCATTTTGATAGCATGGAGATTATTTTGTTAGAAATATTCGACTATATAACTTTTCATCTGGGCAAATTGAG
This sequence comes from Perognathus longimembris pacificus, assembly GCF_023159225.1. NCBI lineage: Eukaryota > Metazoa > Chordata > Mammalia > Rodentia > Heteromyidae > Perognathus > Perognathus longimembris. Next base: position 6,891,302 of record NC_063174.1, read on the forward strand.
CTACTTCAATAGATATTTTCTAAGTAAAACGTACATAGAAAAAAAAAACCATGAAAATAAGTTATTTACAGAAAGTTTTTGTGTCTCCCTCTCCCTAATTCCAATATAGTTACTTTTTCCTCGGACCTGGATATGTTGAACTCTTAAAACTAGGACAGAGCCGGGTGCCGGTGGCTCACACCTGTAATCCTAGCTACTCAAGAGGTTGAGATCCAAGGACCATGGCTCAAAGCCAGTCCAAGCACAGGAAAGTCCATGAGACTCTTATCTCCATCTCCAATTAACCCCCAGAAAACCGGAAGTGATGCTGTAGCTGATGGTAGAGAGACTGACTTGAGCTGAGAGCTCAGGGACTGCACAGGCCCAGAGTTCAAGCCCCACAACCAACAACCAACAACCAAAAAGGACAGTCTTCAACACTATTTAAACTACACACTTCAAGTTCTTTAGACTACTGCAGTATTTTTAAATGTGAAAATGTACATTCTAGTAATTGGTGTTAGGGTTGAGTTAATGGTCCCCAGAGCTTGGTACTTTGGGGGAGGTAGGAACCTAGTGAGAAGTCTTCAGGTAAATGTGGGTATGCCTTCTTTAGGGGGCTCTGGGAGGACCTCTACATTAGGCTTCCGGGTCAGGAGATAAAGTGGTATTTTTCTGTTATGCATGCTGGCTGTGATGTGCTAATATAAACCCATAGCAGTGAGGCCAACTAGTAAGGGTTTTTTTTTGGAGGGAGTGTGAGTCATGGGGCTTGAACTCAGAGCCTGGGCACTGTCCTGAGCTCTTCTGGCTTAAGGCTAGTGCTCTATCACTTTGAGCTACAACTCCATTTCTGGTTTTCTGGTAACATGGACTTTCTTGCCCATGCTGGCTTTGAACATCATCCACTGTTCTCAGCCTCCTGAGTACCTAGGATTACAATCATGAGTCACTAGCACCTGGCTTGAAATTTCTTTTTAAGAGCCAAAATGAACTTTCTTCTTCAAACTGATTATCTCAAGTAATTAAAGCTAAGACAACTGGGAAACTAACACAATTTATTCAATACTGGTATAATTAAACAATTACACACATATATATGTAAGATATAACATTTAATATTGAAGAATTTGGCAGCTTATAGGTAGCTTATATAAACATTGTTATTTTTTTTGTACTGGGTATTTACCTTTCTTAAGGTATAAACCATATATACAAAACATTTCCAACCTCAGAGTAATCTTATAAACTGTTTTTAAATTGTTCAAATATGATCTTAACACAATTATATCAAATTACTTTAAAATATTTAGCTGTCAAATACTGATACTTTAAGACCTTTCTTATCTGGAGGAGGACATGTAACTGCAAGAAAAAGGGTCTGTCACCAACAAGTATAATTGGGATATCAGGAAGTTAAAACTTTACTTTCGTATCCTACAATTTCTCTCCTCTAGTCGTCTAGCGACACCCACCGGAAGTTTCTAACAGCTGCTATGACCTGAGATTCTGCCAGGATCATTTTCCTTTAAAAAAAAAAATTCCAAATTGCTGCCTACTTCTTTTTTTCAGTTAGAATCCAAACAGAATTATAACTTTTGATTTAATAAAGTCTCAATTTTTAAATTAAAGCAAACAAACCTTCCCATCCTTGAATACTCATTATTATAACAGGAGGAAAATGAGCACAATTTTAGGTCTAAATAATACAATACAATAAAAGCTATATTGAACCAAATGCATAGCCTAGAATGTCAGAAAGACAAGAGAGGAAGAAAGGGGAAGAGGGAAAATGAATATGATTGTAGTATCTTGTAAATATTTATTAACCAGAATAGCCTATGGGATAGATTCACTTCCATTCAGATTCTCAGATTATTTTCCTGGATCAGGGAAGTTCATTGAAGGTAAGAGTCTAACAGTTATTTACTTTTCTATTTGTATTATTGGCTAGTTGATAAACTAATTTTAGTCAAAATACTATCTACAACAGTACCTAGTAGATTGGGGCACTTAATAATTTCTTATTCAATATTAGCTAAGAGAATAAATACAAACCATAATCTTATGTTCACCTGTCACTTACAGAATTCTTTCATTAATGAGATCTAACTATATATTTGCTAGTTCTAGGGCTTGAACTCAGGGCCTGAGCACTGTCCCTGGTTTCTTTTTGCTCAATGCTAACACTCTACCACTTGAGCCACAGCCCTACTTCCGGCCTTTTCTGTCAAGGCTTGGTGCATGCTAGGCAAGCACTCTACCGCTAAGCCACATTCCTAGCCCAACAATATTCTTACCTATCATTTCACTATTATAAATTCACCGAACCAATATTCTATTTCAGGATAAGTGAACTGTTAAAGGAATTTACCTCTGAGCATCTTCCACATGAGCACAGACAACTCCAAAGAGCTTGGCTGCAGAACTAATAACTGATAGTGTCGGAGGTAGGGGTTTAGGCACAGAATTTCCTTCTACATCCTCATAAATAGAATAAGGGTCATATTCGAGACTTCCACAAGCAACACCATTACCAAGCAGGAGCTAAAATTGAGAAAGGCATGAGGTTTTAAATTAAAAGTCACTGTTCACAGATTAAATTTATCCAAGACTTAAAAATGGCCCCACCTGCTCTTCAATGAATCTATGGTCAGTCTCTTGTAGCAAAGGACTTAATATCAAAAGATCATCCTGATGACAAAGGGATGGAAGTAAACATGAAGACGCTGCCACCTGGATATCAGGGGCAGTCAAGTCAGCCGTAAGTTCTTTGAGAATAGCACAAAAATTTCCTGTTGAGTTAGAGAAAAAGAGCAATTATCAATTTAGGACTTCCTGGGATTTAGAAAGTCCAGGGTGAACTGTAATACACACTGGCCAACTTTAATATATTACACCAGTGATTATCTTTTTCATATCCCAAAACTGCCTTCAACTGAGTACCTCACCTGTGTTGGTGGCCACAAGGTTAACAAAAGTGAAAAGAAATTTCAAAGAAAGTATCTTAGTAATACTAACATCATTTAAAACAGCATGAAGGACAAATATAGATTTAGGAATCTAATATTCTCATTCCTTAGTAGCTAATGAATTTTTTCTTTTTCTTGTCAAAAAACCACATATAAACCAGAAATCAGGGTATGGCTCAAGTCATAAAGTGCTAGATTAGCATGCCTGAGGCCCTGGGTTTAATCTTCAGTACTGCAAAACAAATTAATAAACAAACCAGAAAAGGCTAGACTGAGCACATAGTTAGTGGCAGAATGCTTCCCCAGCACACACGAGGCACGCAATTCCCAACATCACACACACCTACTTAGATTTAGCCTGGGGTAGTTGTAGGTAGATACCTGTAGTTACAACTACTTCTGCTGAGCAAAATGATAATACTTGAGCCCAGCAGTTGGAGGCCAGTATTGGTGACCGAGCAAGAATTCTGTCTCTTGAAAACAAGCAGGCAAACAAACAAAAAAAAACAAACAACAACAACAACAGAAACAAGGCTAGTACTTGCTGGTGGCTCATGCTTGTACTCTTAGCTCTCAGGCAGATGAGAATCAAAGGATCAAAATTTGAGGCCAGCTCAGGTGGCAGAATTTAAGAGCTTCTTTCTCAAGTCATAGCTGGGACAGGTACACATGGCTACCACCCCAAGTTTACATATGAGAATTGTGGTGCTAGGCCAGGCAGGGCAGAAAAATATATGTGACTCCATCTCCACAAGAGGGAAGTTGGATGTGATGGCAGGTGCCTGGGATTCCAGCAATGAGAAAAAGCCGAAAAAGTAGGCTGACTGTGGTTTATGTGAAAATTGGGCAGGAAACTAAACTCTATCCTAAAAGTAACTTATGTGAGAAAAAAGTAAAGCAAAATGTAGTTACTTTATTTAAATGTTTTAAAAATAATCACCCATCTATCTATCCTTGGCTGCTATTTGGCCCAGATTTCTCACTTACAGACCTATGGCTTTGGTTCTTTGGTATTGCCAATATAGTTAATCTTTGTATTTAACAAAAAGTGATTATTACCAATTTATAATTCATGATAAGCAGCTAACTAAACAGCAACTTACACCAATAGAGAAAGTTCTATTTCACTCTGTATTTCCTGATTTTAAAAATGGTCTACTTCCCTGTAGCTAAGTGGAGATACAAATCTTCATGACTTTCCTGCCCAGGCTGGCTTTGAATGGTGATTCTCAGATCTGAGTACTAGGTTTTATCCTATGGCCAGGTTCCCAGAGCATTTTTGCTCAAGGGTAGCGCTCTACCAGTTGAGTCACACCTCTACTTAGGGTTTTTTGGTGGTTAATTGGAGATAAGAGTCTCTTGGACTTCCCTGTTCTGGCTACTTTTTGAACCATGATCTTCAGATCTCAGCTTTCTAAGAAGCTAGGGTTACAGGTAGGAGCTACCAGTGCCTGGCCCCATTCAATCTTTTGCAATTGTTTCTTTAAGCAAATAGCATCAGGATGATATGAAGAATGGAGGTGATGTCTCCTAGTGCTAAATGGATTAGGAAAGGTTCATTTGCCATAATTTTCTTTTTAAGAAAATTTTCAATTATCCCTATCTACTTATGGCTGCATAATTCTTTTCTCTTTCCTCTTCTCTACATTGCCTTCTTCTTATTCTTTTTTTTTTTGAGAAAAAGCTGAGACCCAGATTGATCAAAAAGCAATCTTCCTGCCTTAACGTCCCTAAGTAACAGCAACCATAGTAACTGATTTTTTTCTGTATTATTAGTAACATTAATACTAAAAAATATTTACTGAAATATATACTGAAATATGTGTCAGGAAATGTATTAAAACCTTTACATAGATCCTCATAATAAAACTCATGAGGTAATCGTAGTACTATCATTTTTTAGATGGAAAAATAAAATTTATTTGTTATTGGTCAGAGATTATAAAGCAATTATATAGCACATAGCAGAATCAGATTGAAACCCAGGGAGTCGGGCTACAGAATGAGTTTTTAACCACCTCCACAATAACTCATTTATTTAATTTTCAATTGAGATGCTACAGAGAAACTTTTTGTATTTTATTTCATCTTCAAGAAATAATACATGGAATACAAATACACACATTTTTTTTTTTTTTTTTTTTTTGGCCAGTCCTGGGCCTTGGACTTAGGGCCTGAGCACTGTCCCTGGCTTCTTCCCGCTCAAGGCTAGCACTCTGCCACTTTAGCCACAGCGCCGCTTCTGGCCGTTTTCTGTATATGTGGTGCTGGGGAATCGAACCTAGGGCCTCGTGTATCCGAGGCAGGCACTCTTGCCACTAGGCTATATCCCCAGCCCACAAATACACACATTTAACTACCATATAAAGTTGGAAATAATTATGACTTCTAGAAGATGAAAACAAAAGCATTATTAGGTTTATAGAAAGGAGCAGTTATAAGTAAGAACTTGGGAAGATGGACAGCTATCAATAAAGGCTTAATAGAGCAAATCAGAGCTATTTAAAGTTTAATTACCAGAATAGGGAACTCAGTAATAAAATTTTGTTGGCAGTCCAACACATAAGGACCTTGTTTGGTCCTGTAGCTAAGTGTGAAAACAATGGGAAAATCATTTCTTAAACTGAGTTCTTGCATAACTGTCTCTGGGCAGAGTGAAGTTGGGAAGGGGAAACTGAGAGAGAATGAGGGAGGGTGTAACACTGTTCAAAAGGAAATGTACTCATTACCTTTCCTGTTCTTTGTAGGTACATATATTCTAAAGCTTACTTTGTAGTGAACATTTTAATAGGTACATCTATGAACCAAGGAAAGGGTTAAGAACATTATTGTCCACATAAAGCTGAAGTTACAGGTTAATATTCTGAAATAATTTGACATGTTATACTGCATTTACTCACAACAGGACCTAAGCAAATAAATGTACTTTTTATTTTTTTTGGCCAGTCCTAGGGCTTGAACTCAGGGCCTGAGCACTGTCCCTGGCTTCTTTTTGCTCAAGGCTAGCACTCTACCACTTGAGCCATAGTGCCACTTCTGGTTTTTTCTATATATGTGGTTGGTGCTGAGCAATCAAACCCAGGGCTTCTTGTATACAAGGCAAGCACTCTTGCCACTAGGCCATATTCCCAGCCCCAATAAATGTACTTTTACAAATATATAAATGCACGTATATTTATTTTTTTGGGGGGTAGTCCCCAGGGCCTTCTGCTTTTCAGGCAGGTGCTCTATCACTTGAACCATACCATCAGGCAATCAGAAATATAATCATTCAACTTAGTATGGTTGGCTGAAAATTAGCAACACTAAATTACAAAACAAAAAGTTTGCACAGAAGGTCATTTTTAAAATTTAACTCATAAAACAAATACTTTGATTTAATTAGTTATCACAACATTGTTCTTTCTTTCTTTCTTTCTTTCTTTCTTTCTTTCTTTCTTTCTTTCTTTCTCTTTCTTTCTTTCTTTCTTTCTTTCTTTCTTTCTTTCTTTCTTCTTTTTGCCAGTCGTGGGGCTTGAACTCAGGGCCTGGGAGTTGTTCCTGAGCCTCTTGGTGTTCAAGGCTAGTGCTCTACCACTACAGCCACCGTGACATCCTGTGTGGGCTGCCTTTGAACTGTGATCCTCAGTCCTCAGCTTCCTGAGTAGCTAGGATTACAGGTGTGAGGCACCAGCGTCTGGCTGTATTTTCTTAAAACTGTATTTTATAGTAAAGATGCAACAAATGATTTTAAAATTTTATTTTTTAAGTTTATTTTATCAACTGTAGGCTTTCACTAACAAAATCATCATTGATTCTAATAAGTGCAAAAAATTGCATTATAAGTTTGTAACATCAATTATATTTTGGTAATTTATATTAAATTTTTCTTAACAGAGTTAAAAATAAAATAATAGAAAATGTCCTCTAGGTATCATTCTGGAAGGAAACTAATACAACTAAATGTATATCAGATTTACATGACAAATTCTATGTAAAACCTAGTTGTAAAGTCAAATCAGTCTTTGTGACTTATCCTCTCTCACACCTTCGATCTAGTGATTTATTTACCGGGAGAAAACAAAGCAGGACACAAAGAAGCAGGTTTCCAAAAAACATATTTAACTTACTATAAAGCTGTGAACATGTAAATTAGGATTAGTCTCTAAACCTCTGAAAAACAAGTCACTAAATAACTGACATTACAATTCATTCATTCAAGAATGTAATGAGCCAACTATTGCTTTTCAGGCAATGAGAAAAAAAATAGTACATTTTGGTCTAAGGCACATACCTTGATAGGTTTCAGGAGGTAATAAGATCAGTAGTTCATAAAGTCTTTGTCTATAAACTACTGATGGAGTTTTCAAAGGACTTCCATATGTTTTTAGTATTGAAGAAAGCCTTAAAACAAAAGAAAAAGTACATTTTAACAGTCTGTTATATGATAACATAAGAAAAAGTCTATTTTAACAGTTTAAGTTATATGATAACATACAAGTACTGAACAATTTGACATGTAAACATAAATTAGCTATATGTATCAAATGAACATTAGTGCTAATTTGTTTTTAAAATAAGGTGTGATAATCAAGTGTTATATGCAGAAGTTATTCTGCTAACTATTCAGTCATTCTTTTTTTTTTTTTTTTTTTGCCAGTCCCAGGGCTTGGACAGGACCTGGGCACTGTCCCTGGCTTCCTTTTGCTCAAGGCTAGCACTCTACCACTTGAGCCACAGCATCACTTCCAGCTTTTTCTGATTATATAGTACTGAGGAATCGAACCCAGGGCTTCGCTAAGCCATACTCCCAGCCCTATTCAGTCATTCTTTACAAAACAAAACTATAGTCAAATTTGATTACTTTAAAGCCACAAGCATTACTGCCTGGAACTTGAAACTCATAGTATTATAAATTTCTAAAATTTATGGTTGGGCATTTATAAAAAAACAAAACAAAACATAAATCTATTATGTTCAGGAGTAATTAGCCCGAGAAATATACAAGGAGGAAACAAATGGCTAGAGAAAATCTAAACATTTGTTAGAAAGGCAATCTGTCTGACATGTAAAATGCAAAGAAAGAAACTTGACTTAAAATATTACCACCACCACCACCTCCAAACCAAGACCTATCAATTGTCTTACTTACTATTTTAAAATATTAGTTCTAGGGGGCTGGGGATATAGCCTAGTGGCAAGAGTGCCTGCCTCGGATACACGAGGCCCTAGGTTCGATTCTCCAGCACCACATATACAGAAAACGGCCAGAAGCGGCGCTGTGGCTAAAGTGGCAGAGTGCTAGCCTTGAGCGGGAAGAAGCCAGGGACAGTGTTCAGGCCCTGAGTCCAAGGCCCAGGACTGGCCAAAAAAAAAAAAAAAAAATTAGTTCTAGGACTCTAATACTCTCATGCTTTAGCTTTAGGCATGTAATGAATGAAATGTTGTGCTTTTTCCTGTTAAAAAATAAAATAAAAATTGCCAGGTGCCTATAGTTCACATTTGTAATGCTAGCTCCTCAGGAGGCTGAGATCTGCTGACCATGGTTTAAGCTAGCTCAGGCAGTAATGTCCACGATATTCTTATCTCTAATTAACAATTAAAAAGCCAGAAGTGGAGCTGTGGCTCAAGTGATAAGAGTGCTAGCCTTGAGCAAAAAGCTCAATAAATAACTGGGTTAGGGTCATAGAAAGGGTCAGTCTGTCCATGTATCTGTGTATTTATCTGGACAGCGTACTGCTAGACAGCACAAAGTGGCCTCAAACTACAACCCTACCTCCATCTGGGATTACAAGGCCATTATTATCAGGTCTAGTAACATTTTGCACAGTGTACAATATTATTATGTACAACAATATTACACATTGTTGGTCTCAAACTTCTGGACTCTGCTTCCTCCTGGATAGCTTAGACTACAGCTGTGAACTACAGCTATACCCAGTGATAAAACAGACAGTATGAATAAGTACTGCAAACCTCTAAAATACTAGCTAATCTATAAGAAAATTTACTAAGCTGGCTGGAGACAGGATCAATTACAATTTTATACAGTAGCAAAAAATAGATCAGACACATCACTTGTTTAACAACTACAACAATAAAAATATAAAGCAGCTGAGAATAAATTTGTCTTTTTCATTTGTGGGGCTTGAACTCAGGGCCTGGGTGCTTGCTTGTCCCTGAGCTTTTATGCCCAAGACTAGCATTCTACCACTTTGAACCACAGCTTCATTTCTGGCTTTTTGGTGGGTAATTGGAAAGTCTCACAGATGTTTCTGCCCAGGTTGGCTTTGAACCACAATCCTTGTATTTCAGCCTCCCAAACAGCTAGGATTATAGGCATCAGCCACCAACACCTGGCTTGAGAGTACATTTTTTTTTGGCCAGTCCTAGGACTTGAAGTCAGGGCCTGAGCACTGTCCCTGCCTTCTTTTTTGCTCAAGGCTAGCACTTTACCAGTTGAGCCACAGTGTCAACCTCTGGCTTTTTTCTCTTTATGTGGTACTGAGGAATTGAACCCAGGCTTCATGTATGCTAGCCAGGCAAGCACTCTACCACTTAGAAAAGTGAAAGGTCATCACTAAAAGTACTAAGGATTTTTTTGTGTGTGGTGGGGGAGTCAGTCGTGGGGCTTGAACTTGGGGCCTGGGCACCACTGTCCCTGAGCTCTTTTGCTCAAGGCTACCGCTCTACCACTTTGAGCCACAGCTCCCCTTCAGTTTTCTGGGTGGTTATTTGGAAATAAGAGTCTCATGGATTTTCTTGCACTGGTTGACTTTGAACTGTAATCCTCAGATCTCAGGCATGAGCCACCAGTGCCTGTCTTGATTTTTTTTTTCAACAAGAAAATATGGGACATCCATGTTCACTGCTGCACAATTCACAATAGCCAAGATATGGAAACAACCCAGATGCCCTACGGTAGATGAATGGATCAAAAAACTGTGATACCTGTATACAATGGAATTTTACAAAGCCAGTAGAAAGGATAAAATAATGGCATTTGCAGGGAAATGGATGGAACTAGAACAAATCTTGTTGAGTGAGGTAAGCCAAGATCAGAGACAAATAGGACATGCTCTCACTGATATGCAGAAGTTAAATTTAAAAATATGACAAGAATATGATAAAGGATTCTAGACACCCATATACAGTGAGACCAAAAGAGAAAAGAAGAACCAAGTTGTAATACCCAAGCACCTCTTCATATGTATCCTCTTCATATGTATATAAAATAATCTACATACTGAAACGAACTCCAAACATAAGGAAACAAAGCACATTTTCTTAATTTGTCTTTTTGTTTTGAGAAGACTCTATTCTTTACCTCATATAGGGTATATATACATGCACATCTGAGGGTAGGTCAGGGGAGGGCACAGAATTGTGGAAACTGGGTGAAAATGGGCAGCAGCGAAGCCTACTGGCTGCAGTGGATGTTGATGAAAGCGAACCAAGCAACTCATGGGCAGAGATGGGAGGGAAGGAATGGGAGAGAATGAGTGAACAGATGATACTAAGCAAATGGAAAGAAATGTACTAATTACCTGATGTGTGAAGGTAACACTGCTGTTTATTTTATCACCTCGAAAACTACAATAAAGTAATAAAAAAAAGAAAGTATGGGACAATTTATTTTCCACATTAAAAAGGAAAATGTCATTGGGTTCTGATAGTCTGAATAGGCTGCTAAAAATTCATGTGTTGAAAATTTAGTCCCAACAGAACAATATGGGAAGGTTGTGCCTTTTGGCTCTGCCCCCATGAATGGATTAATGTCTTTACAAAGGGTTGCTTGGTTGGAGGGGATGTGGCCAAAAGGGAACCCTACTTCATTGTTGGTGGGAATGTAAACTGGTTCAGCCACTCTGGCAAGCAGTATGGAGATTCCTCAAAAGGCTAAATATAGAACTCCCCTATGACCCAGCAGCCCCACTTTTGGGTATCTATCCAAAAGAACACAAAATCACAGTAAAGCCACCAGCACACAATGTTCATTGCAGCGCAATTTTCATAGCGAGAATCTGGAACCAACCCAGATGCCCCTCAGTAGACGGATGGATCAGGAAAATGTGGTACATATACACAATGGAATGTTATGCCTCTATCAGAAAGAATGACATTGCCCTATTTGTAAGGAAATGGAAGGACTTGGAAAAAATTATACTAAGTGAAGTGAGCCAGACCCAAAGAAACATGGACTTTATGGGTCTCCCTTATTGGGAATAATTAGTACAGGTTTAGGCAAGTCACAGCAGTGGATCATAAGAGCCCAATAGCTATACCCTTATGAACACATAAGATGATGCTAAGTGAAATGAACTCCATGTTATGGAAACGATTGTTATATCACAGTTGTAACTACTTTCAACGTCCCATGTGTATCTGTAGCTTCTATTATTGATGATGTTCTTGTATCACCTTCCTGTGGTTGTACCTACACTATCTCTGTAATCTTATCTGAGTATATTGGAAACCGTGTATACTGGTATTAGAACTAGGAAATTGAAAGGGAATACCAAAGTTGAGAGACACAGGGTAAAAAAAGAAAAACTACAAAAGCAATACCAGCAAAAATGTTTGGTCTAAGTGAACTCAACACCTCATGGGGGGAAAGGGAAAGGGGGAGGAAGGAGGGGGGTATGTGGGACGAGGTAACAAACAGTACAAGAAATGTATCCAATGCCTAACGTATGAAACTGTAACCTCTCTGTACATCAGTTTGATAATAAAAATTTGAAAAAAAAAAAAAGGCTTTTACAAAGGTAGTTGAGCTCCTTTTTGCCCTTTTGCCCCTTCTGCCATATTAGGACATGGCATTCGTTGTCTCCAGAGAAAAGAGCAACATAGTGCCCTGCTGGAGATCAACAGCGACCTCTCACTCGACAATGATCTTGGACTCTTATCCTTCCAGACTGTAAGAAATAAATTCCTCTTCTTTTCAAATTACACAGTCTGAAGTACTTTGTCATAGCACTCCAAAACAGACTAAGACAGACCTATATTTCACTTCAAATAGGAAAGTCAATTGGAAATGAATTAAAAGACTTGAATATAAAACACAAAATTTGAAAAAACAGAAATAAAAGAAAACATAAATATACAATAAAATGTTTTAAGTGAAAAACAAAATTACTCAACAAGAGTTGCAAATTTGACATTTCAATGAAAAATGTCTGTGAATCAAAAATTGAAGGCATTTTTTAATACTTGGATGAGCAGCAAAATACTGAAAATAAAGATGATAGTGAATCAATAAAAAAGAGCAATCTAAAAGAAATATAGGTCAAAGAAATGTGTACTATTATTGCTCTAGTACAGTGAGGTCCAAATATAGCCCACTGATTATTTTCATGAAGTTATTGACAAGACGCATTTATTCATTCACGTATCATCCATGATTAACTTTTGAGCTACAACAGAGTTGAGCAGCTGTCATTAAGACCTCATAGTCTATAAAGTTGAGCTCTTCACAGGAAATGTTTGTAACCTCTGGTTTTGTATTTGATTCTAACTTGCTCATTTTATTATTATGCTTTCTAAGTCATACTCTTATTTTACTGTCCATATGCTATACCATCAAATACTTTTTGGGAAAGATTTTTCTCTAAGTACTTCAATAACTTAGAAATTACAAGTGTTCATAATACACTGTTGACTTTTCTCTATCATATATGTATAACTCAAACAATGAAATTGCAAACAGAAATTTGAAATTTAACAAACAAGCATCTGATTCCTCTGAATACAGTTGAACTAACCAATTAAGTTCACACTTGAAAAAGTTAACAGGATTAATATTTAATTTTTTTACTATATCTGCCTATATTAAAGGTACAATATGCTTCAATAGATTTTCCTTTCCTTTTATTTTATTTTTGTTGGGCCTGGGCGCTGTCCCTGAGCTCTAGCTCAAGGCTAGTGCTCTACCACTTGAGCCACAGTGCTACTTCTAGTTTTCTGGTGGTTAATTGGAGATAAGGATCTCACAGACTTTCCTCCTGGGCTGTCTTTGAACTGCGATCCTCAGATTTCAGCTCCCTGAGCAGCTAGGATTATAGGCATGAGCCACCAGTGCCTGGTTCCTTTGCTTTCAATATGTATTTTTCTTTCAAGATCTTAGCCAATGTAACTGTAACCCTCTGTACATCACCTTTACAATAACAATAAAAGAAAAAGATCCTAGTCAAAAATGAAAAAAAAAATCACAACTAAATGTTTTCCTCTTCAAAAAGAAAGTTGTTCACCGACCACAGAAACTTGTCTTACTAATGTACTTAAGGGATACTGCACAGTAAGAGAGAATCTAATTGCTCTTAGAAAACTTATCAACCAAAACAGCTAATCCTTACTGAGTTAGCAAATCCACAGCACAAGGAAGTGGTAGAAGGAGATGCTGAATCACTTCTCCAGTGAGGAGATCACCACAGTGGGAAACAAAGCTCTTCATAGCTGAAAAAGAGAGCAGACTTTTAGCAGGGTATAACCAATATGAACACAGAATCTGATTAGGTTACAATATTATCATTTTTATTACAGAAATAAAGAAATGTCAAAACTAAATTTTCCTAATATAAAAGGGATTCTAATGTCTTCCATTCTTGAGATTGTGAGTAAAAGTAGATATTAGCGAGTAAAAGTAGATATTAGCTTCACTTTTTAAAAACTTTTTAAAATGGAGTTTAACTCAGGGCCTCACAATTTCTGGGATTTTCCCCTCATGGTTGGCATCTTACTGCTTGAGCTAGCATGCTGTCTTTCTGCTAGTTACTTGGAGACTAAGTCTCTCAGCTTTGTTTGCCTAGGCTGGCCCCAAACTAAGATGATCAGATAATTTCCTGAGTAGCTACGATTATTACAGGTATAAGACACTGGAACCTGGCAAGTTTGCCTGGTTCTGCAAAGCTGGCATATTACAGTTTCACAGATATTACTTGAAACAAAGAACTTTCTCTTGAAAGTTACTTCATATAAGGAATAGAATGAGTAGTTTAAAGACTGTTCAAGAATAAATTCAAAAATCCGTTGGTTTTTTTTTTGGTATGTACGTGTCCTAGGGTTAGGCTTGAACTCGGGGTGTGAATGCTGTCCCTGAGCTCTTTTGTTCAAGGCTAGGGCTCTACCACTTGAGCCACAGTCCACTTCTGGCTTTTTTTTTGGTGTTTAATTGGAGATATGAATCTGATGGACTTTCCAGCCCAGGTTAGCTCTGAACTGCGATTCTCTGATCTCAGTTTCCTAAGTAGTAAAAATTACAGGCATAAGCCGCCAATGCCTAGCTTGTCTCCCCCTTACCCCTGTCCTGTGGCTCGAACTCAACTCCTGGGCTTTGTCCCTGATCCTCTCTGTGCTCAAGGCTATACCCTACCACTTGAACTACATTACCACTTCTCTCTTTTTCTGAATAGTGTATTGGAGATAAAGAGTCTCATGGATTTTCCTGCCCAGTTTGGCTTTGAACCATGATGCTCAGATCTCAGCCTCCTGAATAGCTAGGATTACAGGTGTGAGCCACCAGCGCCTGGCTTTTTTTTTCTGTTCTTAAGAGAAAAAACAAACTAACAAACAAACGAAACCCGAACAATGCTTCCAGAAACCCCATCCTTCCTTAGTTTACATTTTCATAGTACAGTATTATTTTCAACAGTCCCTATTTATTGTTAATGGGCATAACTTTCATATATGTAGAGACTGAATGAAAAGCATACTTTATGCTAATTAAATCAAACTCCAGTATTTCTGAAAACAGCAATGAGCTGTAGAGGCCTGGCTCAAATGGGAGAGTGCCCATCTAATAATAAGCATGAGGCCCTGTGTTCAAACTCATTACCAAAAAGAAAAAAAAAAGGAATATCTACTTAACACAAGGCAATCTTATCTATTAAGATATGCATTCATCAGCCTAAGGATTAGGTTTCCCATATTTGGTTTATTACCAAACTCTTCAGTTATTATCACCAAGTAGTCAATTATGTCCAGTTACAAAAAAAAATAGTAGAGTTAGATTCTTCCTGTACAGCAAATTAAACATGTCATACATACAAAAACAAAGGGCGAGGAAAGGGGAAAGACAGACTAAACTGAACCCACCAGAGAGAGCACCAGCTCGTCCTTCCAGGGTCACCTGCCATGTAAACGAATCTCCTCGGCTCTTTTCTGTTTCTAGATCTTTAGGAGATGCTGGAAAGACACACTTCCATAACAGTAGAACTCGAGCAAGGTGATGAGTGACAACTGCAGGACCTGTAATTTATTCAATTTGTCACTTAAAAGACTCTAAATCAATTATACGTTAAAGCTCTATTATTAAGCAGGAACTTCCCTCTTAAACGATGGAGATGGAAGATGGAATCTCAAAGTGGTTAATCAATTGGGGACTAGAAGAACAGGGAAAGAGAAGCAAGAGTTGTTATTAAAACATAGTACATGCATATGAAATAGCATGGTGAAACCCTTTGACACAATTAATACACACTAAAAAAAATGAATGACAGGAAAGTAAGGTAGAGTCTTGGTGGGAGAGTATAGGCAGGAGGGGTTAAGGGCTAATGGACAGGGAGAACCAAAATGACTATGATCTAATAGTTTATCTGCATGTATGAAAACAGAACTATGAAAGCTGCTGAAATTGTTTTTAGAAGGGAGGTAAGTAAAGGAGAATGAAAGAGGGTGTGTTTAATCCAGATACATTATATAAATGTATCGAAATGTTAAAATGCATCTCCCATTGCTTTTATGATTATATTCTATTAAAAATTAACAAAAATAAGGTATCAAATCAAATACAGGAATTCTCTCACTTAGAAAACACCAAGAATTTTGTTAGATGTCTCAGGATGTTTGTTACCTAATGTCATCAGAGCAGCAATCAATAACCATCCAGCTTGTGTGCGCTGAGCTGACAGGCGACTATTTTGAGCAGCAGAACACAGTAAATCCTCTGCCAATGTCATAATAATCTGTTTATGTACAGAAGAACCAGATAATTTAAAAAATCAGTAGACAAATTTTAGCAACTAATTATAAGTATTTCAAATTTTATCTTGCGCTATATAACTAGACAATGTCCTATAGAACACTTAAAAAGATTAATTCTGAAAGATAAATAAATACTGGTAAATTAGATACAACAGTGCAACACAAAATACTCTGGAGAGCACAGAAGACAAGACTATGACTATTCAAGTATAACTGTATAGAACTGGCTTTTAGTTTAAAAACAACATCCTTTTTGATCAGTAACTACTGGGAAAAGTTTCATCATAGTAGTTGCCCTTTTTAAAAGTTTTGTATACTATTTGATTTCTAAACGGCTGATAAGGCTGGGGATGTGGTCTAGTGGCAAGAGTGGTTGTCTCGTAATACATGAAGCCCTGGGTTCAATTCCCCAGCACCACATATACAGAATAGGGCACTGTGGTTCAAGTGGCAGACTGCTAGCCTTGAGCAAAAAGAAGCCAGGGACAGTGCTCAGGCCCTGAGTCCAAGGCCCAGGACTGGCAAAAAAAAAAGTCTAAATGGCTGATAATGGTTTCCGACAGGGAATACTATTATGGTTGAAAGTAATTTTAAAAAATCTGTCTAAAGAAGTTTCACAGTAGAGTAGGATTCACTAAACTATAAAAGTCTACAAAATAGCAGTGTTAAAACCCAACAGAGAAAAAAAATCAGATTTTTTACATTTATGTATAATGTATGCTTATACACAATAAAGGACAGTGCTGATGTATCTGACAAAATATCAGTTATCAATGACCTTTGAAAAAGCAGCAAGTATGAAGAGATGTATTAGCTCTCAAAAGAGGAAGGTTGGTATTTTGAAACCAACCAAAGTAATTATGATTACCTATAGGCTATACAGTCATAGATGATAGTCAAAAAATAAAGACAAGCGGGGCATGGTGGTGCATGATTGTAATTCCAGTACTTGGGAGACTGAGATGAGGAGGATCATGAGCTTGAGCCTAGCTGGTTACATTGTGAGTTTAAGGTCAGCCTGGAGTACATAGAAAGGTACAAGGAAAAAGCTCCCCCAAAGTAAGTTCAAAACAAATGATTTTAGTCAAATCAGGACAAGTGGACTTTCTCTCTGAAGGAAATGTCAAATATGAAATAAGAATCTTGTCTTATCTAATGAGATTTCAGTATAAGTCCAGTTAAATATATACGATGATGATTTTTGCTTAACAAAATATAATGTGTTAGTTTAGATATAACTAAAATAATAAAACAATAAATTTAAATGAGTATTACCACCACCCAAATTTGTCAACCATTGTTTTCTAATGATATTGGCAAATCTCAAAATATTTTTGGAATGGTTTTAAACTGTGAAATTTTCTTTTGCACAGCCCAAGCTTTGGAGTATATCATAAAACTATTGTCACAGTAAGTGTAACATTAAGAAAGGAATAATGGTGATATATTTTCTGAAAAATATTTAAATGTAAGTTGTGGTATATATAAGGGATTTCACTATCAAATATTCTGACAACTTGCAATTCTTAGTTATTGAAAAAGAAACACTAGGTTTTGTCTTTTTTGTGTGTCATTTTGTAAAAACTTTTTGCTTAGTTTTCTACAAATTTCTTTGCATATTACTTTTTTTTTTTCTGACAGTACTAGGGTTTGAACCCAGACCTTTTGTTTATTAGAAAGGCACCCTACTACCGGAGTCATGTTCCTGCCCTTTTGAGTTTCAGACAGGGTCCTACGTTTTTGCCCAGGTTGGTCTGGAACTAAGATCCTTCTACTCAGCCTCCTGAGTAGCTATGGTTACAGGTGTGAGGCACAAGAATCCAATAGCCATTGTTATTTTTTAAGTTTAAATTATCCTCTCTTCGATTATTTACTTCCTTTTAATTCTTTAATGAGGTTTCTCACTGTCTGCCATGACAAAATACCTCAGGTTTCCATTATGCATTTTCTGCCCAGTCCTGGAAGCAGGTACTTCTTTTTTTTTTTTTTTGGCCAGTCCTGGGCCTTGAACTCAGAGCCTGAGCACTGTCCCTGGCTTCCTTTTGCTCAAGGCTAGCACTCTGCCACTTGAGCCACAGCACCACTTCTGGCCGTTTTCTGTATATGTGGTGCTGGGGAATTGAACCCAGGGCCTCATGTATACGAGGCAAGCTCTCTTGCCACTAGGCCATATCCCCAGCCCACAGCAGGTACTTCTTATAGGAGTCCTAATTAATTAGTTTTTTTGTAGTAAAGCTACAGTCCAGGCACTAGGTTATCATGTATATAGGACTTTGTAGCAGATAGAATAAGGATATAAGTAGTTTGAAAAAGTAAAATTACAAGCTCATAGTAATAATCTAAATTTGGATCTGGCACAAATTAACTACATCTGTTGATTCTACAACTGTAGCTTTATTTTACATAAAACATTTTGTTTTCTAAGAATATTAACATAATTATTTGTCTACTTTATAGTAACATAATTTTTGAAGAAATAACCAACAATAATACCAGTAATTATGAAGTTATTAAATCAAGTTTAGGATTTCATTCACAGCAATGTACTTTACAACTTTAAATTACAACAGAATTGTAAACACGTTTATGTGACAAAACTAGATGTATAGCAAAATGGCTCCAGGAATGAATTTTGTTAGTAAATGGCAATATTTCTAACATAAGTCACTCATTTACTACAGTGTGAAAAAAGCATCTGAAACCATTCTCTCCTTTTTTCACAGCTATTGTGTTGACAGTTGAACATTTGAGTTGGAGTAGAGCTGACTGCTCAGCCTTCCTGAATGGTGTTGCCTGAGTGATATGTAAAGGCTATGCTGTTAGAGGAAAAACTTCGGTCATTATTATGTAAGAATGAGATTATTACCTTGCCCTTTCCATGAGGAATTCCTAAAGGACAATGTTTCACTGCTCCCAGCAAAGCTGCCACAGCAAAACTAAAGCCAGTCACTGCTTCAGGTGAAGACTTAAGGACAGTAAGTCTTTCAAGGGAACGATCTAAGAGAGGTGTCAGGTAGGAAGGTAATGCCACAGCAATGCAGTGCAAACACCAAGCTGCTGCTAGTCGAACACAATTGCTAGGGTGAGGAATTACTGAAGTGACGCTGTCAAGAAGGCCTAAGGGGACAGAACAAACAAATGACTTAGGTACACCAACAAAACTTAGCCATACAACAGTCAAAAGAATGGCCAGCTAGATATAAAATACATTACTCTTATGAAAAGCCAAATCAAGGGCTGGGAATGTGGCCTAGTGGTAGAGTGCTTGCCTCGTATACATGAAGTCCTGGGTTTGATTCCTCTGCACCACATACATAGAAAAAAGCCAGAAGTAGCGCTGTGGCTGAAGTGGTAGAGTGCTAGCCTTGAGCAAAAAAGAAGCCAGTGACAGTGCTCAGGCCCTGAGTCCAAGCCCCAGGATTGGCAAAAGAAAAAGAAAAGCCAAATCAAAATGAAAAATATTTAGTGACACATAATTAAAAATAGTTTTTCTAACCTAGGAATTACTTTTAATATTATGAAATTGTCTTAAATTAAATAAATATACAAAAGAGCAGTTCTTTTTTTTTGTTTTGTTTTGCTAGTCCTGGGGCTTGAACTCAGGGCCTGTGCTCTATCCCTGGCTTCTTTTTGCTCAAGGCTAGCACTCTACCACTTGAGCCACAGCGCCACTTCTGGCTTTTTCTGTTTATGTGGTGCTGAGGAATCACCCAGGGCTTCATGTATGTTAGGCACGCACTCTACACATTCCCAGGCCCGGAGCAATTATTTCTAAGTCATTACTTTCCCTACTTTACCTTGAGATCTTACTCATTTGGCATTAGGAACTAAAAATTTTCAATAGATAATGAAACATCTTCAAAATGTCACACTTCCTCTTGCCCTCTTTTTAAAAAATTCCTCAAGCATGGGGTTGGGAATATAGCCTAGTGGCAAGAGTGCTCACCTCATATACATGAAGCCCTAGGTTCGATTTCTCAGCACCACATATATAGAAAAGGCCACAAGTGGCGCTATGGCTCAGGTGGTAGAGTGCTAGCCTTGAGCAAAAAGAAGCCAGGGACAGTGCTCAGGCCCTGAGTTCAAGCCCCAGAACTGGAATTTAAAAATAAGAAGAACAACAAAAAAAAATTTCTCAAGCACATTTCCTTACATTAATATTTCTTCCTTCTTTCCTTCCTTCCTTTCTTTTTTTTTGGTGCTGATCCTGGGGCTTGAACTCAGCTTTTTTGTTTATGATTGGTTGTTATACCACTTGAGCTAGGCTTCCTGTTCTGCTTTTTAGTTGGTTAATTGGAGATGGAGTCTTATAGACTTTCTTCCCTTCGGGCTTGGCTTTGAAATCCTCCATGTTTCTGCTTCCTAAGTGGTTAGGATTATAGGTGTGAGCCACATCTCTTGGCTTTAGGCTTTAAATATTATGCATATTTGTCCTTGTGTCTTTTTAAGAGAAAGGAAATACATTAAATCAACAAACAAATTTTCCAGGGGACTTATAATACCAGTATCCCAAATGGTGTGTAACTTTATAGAAAAAAAGCATAATCTTCTACTATTAGTAGTTTGCTCTTTGAGCAGTTTGTATCTAAAGACATACCCTTAAAATCCAACTAACTTGGAGCTAGGCAAGTCCTGAAATGTCAAGTCCCAGGGGTTTTTATTTCTTGTTTCTTTTTCTTTTTGCATTGCTTGTGCTTGAACTCTCAGGGCTTTGTACTTACCAGGCAGGCGTTCTGCTATTCAAAGCATATTCCATTCCACCTTACTGGTTTTTTGTTTTTTTGTTTTTTTTTTAAAGAAAAAGTGTCAGTGTCTAGCCCACTCACTTCAAGCTGGCCTTGAACTTGAAATATTTCTTCTTGCCTCAGCCTCCAGGAGTGCTATGATTACAGATGTCTTCTACCACAACAACCAGCTGAGTCTCAGTAATCCTTTTTTTTTTTAAACTGGTCCTGGGGCTTGGAACTCAGGGCCTGGGCACTTCTTTTGCTCAAGGCTAGCATTCTGCCACTTGAACGACAGTACCACTTGTGGCTTTTTCTGTTCATGTGGTGCTGACAAATTGAACCCAGGGCTTAATGCAAAATTACTAGGCAAGCACTCTACCACTAAGCCACATTTCCAGCCCCAATTATGGCTTTTTGGGTAGTTAACAGGAGCTAAGAATCTCATTGACTTTCCTGCCTGGCGGGTTTCAACTGCAACCCTCAGATCTCAGCCTCCTGAGTAGCTAGGATTACAGGTGCAAGCCACCCAGTGCCAAGCTATGTTAAACTTAAGGTTTCCTTGGGTTCTTGAAGTGGGATAACCCACTGTAATGACAATAAAGAAAGGCCAACAAGGGGCTTGGAATGTGGCTTAGCAGTAGAGTGCTTGCTTAGCATGCATGAAGCCCTGGGTTCGATTCCTCAGCACCACATAAACGGAAAAAAGCTGGAAGCGGTGCTGTGGCTCAAGTAGTGGAGTGCTAGCCTTGAGCAAAAAGATGCCAGGGACAGTGCCCAGGCCCTGAGTTCAAGCCCCAGGACTGGCAAAAAAAAAGGCCAACAACAAGAAAAAAGTTCTCTACTTCTATGACTCAAGGTCCACCTTTGTTAAAAAAAACCTAAGTTTCATGTCAACTGCTACAAAACAATATGTGACCCAAGTTTAAAAGTCTTGCAAACAAACAAATACAGTGAAAAGCTTTTTATCAGCAGGATATGCTTATCAAAAAGGTCAAAAGCTACAAAATTGATCTTTAAGTGATTAAAAAACTTTCAAAGAAGGATAAGAAAAAAAGCCCAATAAACTTCTTAGAAATCTTGGAGAAACTGAATTACGTATACCAGATAGATTTACTTCTTACTTTCAGATTTACTTCTCAGTAGCTTTTCCATAATATCTTAAATATCCCCAGAAAGAAAGGCAGGAAGAGAGAAACCCTGAATTACAAAAAAAAAGCTGGGATCTGGTGGCTCAAACCTGTAATCCCAGCTATTAAGGAGGCTGAGATCTTGAAGCCAGACAGGGAAGTCCATGAAACTCCAATTAATGACTAGAAGTGGAGCTGCGGGTCAAGTGGCGAAGCATGAGGATTTCGCCAACAGCTCCAGGACAGCAGCTAGAGCTGAATTCAAGCCCAAGAACAACGTGTGCGCAGACACACGGCCCCTCAGATATGGCTATATTTTAAATAGTGTTTATTATAATTTTCCATAAAAGGTCTTGAATAAATATTCCACTTTCTAAAGTGGAATCTACAATAACGAAGCTATGTGATGGTTTTCTTCCACGAGTCACTGAGAACCATTGACTTACCTGTGCTGGGATCCTGAAACAGAGGTGCAGCTGTGGTGCCAAGGTTGTGTATGAGACTTCCAAGTTCTTGTAAAGCACATACCAGCATATGCTGGTTGGCAGCTACATCTGTGGAACTGAGCCGGGTTTCCAGATTACCATCACTTAATACAGCATCTGACAGAAACACAATTTTATAAAAAAAAAAATACTATTTTATAAAAACACATTACATGAGGAGTGTTAGGAGCAGAAAAGTATAAAGGTAGAAATTAATAAAGTACATCAACAGAGAGAGTAACCTGAAACCTTCAGGCAGTAACTGGGACATTTAAATGGGTAACTGTATTAACAAGAGTATAAATAGAGCTAATATAATCAATTTAATTCAAGAAACCCAATCTGAGATCTAATATTATTTTTTTTTTAGCATGGGGAGACTAAAAAAATTAAGAACTCATGGGAAACCAAAAAACAAAGTAAATTTTCTAATACTACTGATATCAAGACAAGATATCAAGACTTAGTACAGTTTCGGATCTGAAAAAAATGAATTTTAAAAAATGACTTATTGTAACTTCCACAGGAAGTACATGCATTCTGAGGAATCTATTAGCAGCCTTTAAGATTTCCGTGTTAATATAAGCAATGTGGCAGTCTAGCTTTCCCAGTGGACACTTCCTTTGGCACTGTTAAAACAGAGTATCTTAGTAGGATCTGTACCTGAAAGTTTCTTTAGCTTCCAGATTGCCTGGCAGATCTCCTTTGCAGCAGCAATTTGAGCCTTTTCTCCAAGAAGGCCTCCTATAGTAGCTCGAAGAATAAAGGAAACACATCGGCGACAGCAGACAGCATCAACCTGTGTTTGGGTGGCTTTAGGGTGTGACTGTGACACAAGGCTCAGGAGATGAGAAAGAAAGACAGCAAAATTTTTCTCTAGCCACGCTCCTCCTAACGTTGAGACAAATACCACATATGCCTAAAAAAGAAAAGAGTTGGGCTTGTTTTTTTTGGTGCTGTTCCTGGTGCTTGAACTCAGGGCATAGAGCCACAGCTCCACTTTCAGCTTTTTTGAGAGTCTCATGGACTTTCCTGCCTAAGCTGGCTGTTAACTGTGATCCTCAGATCTCAAGTCCTAGATCTCAGTAGCTAGGATTATATGTGTGAGACACAAGCACTCAGCTAGGAGTTTTATCTTCAAAACTAAATCATTTCAATTTTGTACTTATTTTCCACAAAACTTTCCCTACAGACTGTATTCAATCCTCATTTCAGCCATCTGCAGTACATAAATGTAGCACTATCACTTTGTTGTTAAAGACAAAACTGAAGCATCTTTCAACCCAGGTTTCATTATTCTGCCCTTGTTTTATTTTGGCTAAACCCTGCAATTTTTCAGCAGCGTTGATATGGCCTATTAATCTGCAAAGCATGTCTATGGCTTTCCTGAACAAAGTTTTCAAACTATTTAACATTCTGAACAGGAAAACTCAATGTAAACATAGGAACACATCATTAAAATTAAGTATGCTCTACCACCATAACTCTATAAGAATTCAGTTTTAAAAACTAGAAGAAAGTTTACAAAGACAAGTCACTGCTCTTTATTTTCATAAATGGCAATGGTCTGTTTTACTTTAGAGATAAAGGTACTTTTCTAAAGTAATGGGTTCTTGAGAAACACATAGTTTAAATTATATTGGAAAACTCACATTTCCATGAACAGAATATAAAGCATATGACAATGGGCTAAATGTGAATTTTCTAAAAAGTACAGTTTGCTTTACACTAAAAAAGCACTTAGAAGAAAAAAATAATTCAAGGGAAGAATGCAGTATGTCATTTTATTCTATGATTATCTTGCCTAAGAAATTAGCTTTTAAATTTTGTTTAGGACCAAAAATCCAGCACTAAAACATATTAAATGCTGTAATTTTTATTTAGGAATTATAACCACATAAAATGTTTATTTCATCCATGCTAAATAATATGTATTTAATAGATTAAATGAAACCCAGTGAAAGACACATGAAACCACAATACACATGAAACTACAGGACTGAAAACTTACAAGTCAAAGGAAATAAAACTCCATTATTAGGTATTTAAAACACACTCTGGGTAATACGATTGTCTTGTAATCTAATTTCTTAAAAATGTTTTGGCCTTATCTTAAGTATGAGCAAACTGACTTCACTCACATAGCTTCTGTAGAGTCAGAAACTTAAAACTTTCATTACAGGCCAACAGTATTCCATTTAGAGAGTAATTTGTAATTTCAACCTGAGTAACTCCAACTCGAACATCCCTGCTGACTGAACTGGTTCCTTTCAGCATATCACCACTGGCTCGAAGAAATCCTGAACTGCCACGCAGAAATCCTGTTCCGAGTAATTCCAGAACTTCCTCCAGAGATACTCTGCGGATACTTTGACGGGAAGCTGTTATGACAAAGAACAAAACAAAATTGTGATCTATATTTTGTAGAGCATAAACTGTAATGCAAGATCTTTTAAATTCTGGTGCTGGGCATTGAATCCGGACCTTGGGCAGGCTAAACACATGTTCTACCACTGATCTAAGTCTTGATTTGCCAAAAGCAAGCATGTTAATGTAAGTAAAAACTAAAATTTCAAATAAATTATCATATTTACAGAAAATCCTATACATTAATGTAACATATACATACACAACTTAACACAAAGTTTCAAAGTTCAAACCACAAGGAGCCCTAAAGCACCATGTATGTCAATGACATAAAGTCTATTCTACTTTGGGCCCTTTTTCCATTGCTTCCTTCCCTCAGAGAATGTAAAAGGCTAAGTCTTCTGAAACAAAGGAAAACAGATAAAACTGCTCTGCTTTTTTGCAAATTAAAATGAAATAAGTTCGTTGTTTTGGATTCAAATCATATATTAGTAAATATACTTTCATTAATGTTATACATAAACAAAAAATCTACTTTCTATCCTAAAGATGAGTTTTTTCTCATCCTTGTCACAGATGGTTTTCATCTGAGAGAAATAAAGATCTAGCTTGGCATTTGGAAATAAAACAGTAGTAAACAATACAAAACCTGTGCCCCTGTGGATCCTACGGTCTAGGAAGACAAAATAATAGAATGACTAAATAATACATTAAATAGCTATTAGAAACCAGGAGGAGGGCTGGGACTGTGGCTTAGTGGTAGAGTGCTTGCCTTGTACGCATGAAGTCCTGGATTCGATTCCTCAGGACCATATACACAGAAAAAGCCAGAAGTGGCGCTGTGGCTCAAGTGGTAGGGTGCTAGCCTTGAGCAAAAGAAGCCCAGGGACAGTGCCCAGGACCTGAGTTCAAGCCCTGGAACTGGCAAAATAAATAAATAAAAAATAAAAACTGAAAACAGATGACTTCTAGAACAGTGCTCATCGAAATTTTAAGTGAATCCCAATGATATAGGGATCCTATAAAAATGAGAATTTTGATTAAGTAAGGTGAGACCTGGGTTCCTATATTTCTTAAAACTCCCTAAGTGATGTTAAAATTTTTGGTCTGTGCCTACTTCTGCAGAATTGTTACATTTTCATTGTGTGAGCTTGTTTAATTATTGGAGATAAAATAATAATAAGATCTTTGTAATTCATAGGTATTTTAAAAAATTCAACAAGTTATACTTTTTATGTACATTGTAAATTAAACGAAGGCAAACTTCTCTGTTTTACAATATTTCCCATCCTTGCTCACAGTGTCAAAACAGGGAATTTAAAAAGAAAAAAGAAAAAATTAACAAGGCAAAACTGTCCAAATAGAGTAAATGTCAAATATCTATTCTACCTACATCATTTGTTTCCTGTACCAATCTAGAAATTTGCAAGATGAATGTAATCATATACATCTTTAAAAAATAAATAAAAATAATAAACAAAGGATAACACACTTCAGAAGTTCTTAGCAAATATAGTGGCATATGCTTGTAATCCTAATACTTGGGAGGTAGAAGTTAAAGCCAGCCTGGCTATACAGCAAGACAATATCATAAAACCAAACCAACTCAATTTTTTACTGAATTGTCTGAGAATAAAATCATAGGACCTTCAGCAATGCTTATGAACTATAGCTCATTTATATTATTTGTTTTCAAAAGTTAATAGGTATCTATAATGCTGATATGTTTGTTTGAATCCCATAGAAAAAAACTGAAAAAAGGTTTTTTGAAAAGAATTATAGCATTACCTGAACCTGGATGCTTAGAAATGATAGCTTTTGCTAATACTGTGCCCAACAGTTTTGAAACTGCAATCCGTACGTCATAATTAGAACCTTCAAAGGACTTAAAACATAGTGTAGTCACACTGTCCAGGTCTGTATTCCACATGAAGATGGCTTCATTCTGAAGTTCAAGAAGACACTACCCATTCAGACAAATAAATAAAGGAAAAACAAAATATAAATGTCAGGCTTAGTTACACATGAGTTATAAAAACTATAGGTTCCAACAAAAATAATATTTATATAATAATTATAGGAAGACAATGTAAGAAGTCACAAACATTATACCAATAAGGCTACAAAGGCAGAAGCAGAACTTACTGTTCAGTAAGCCATAAAAAGTGCCTTTCAAGTTAATCTGTTGGCTATAAGCAACTGTGAGGATAATTCCAACAATGAAAAAATAATTTTACTATACTTAACCAATTATGTTAAAAAGGCATGATTAAGGGGCTGGGGATATGGCCTAGTGGCAAGAGTGCCTGCCTCGGATACACGAGGCCCTAGGTTCGATTCTCCAGCACCACATATACAGAAAACGGCCAGAAGCGGCGCTGTGGCTCAAGTGGCAGAGTGCTAGCCTTGAGCGGGAAGAAGCCAGGGACAGTGCTCAGGCCCTGAGTCCAAGGCCCAGGACTGGCCAAAAAAAAAAAAAAAGGCATGATTAAAAACAATAATAAAATCACCACAAAACAATATAAACTTTACATGTATATTTCAGTTTAGATACATCTGGAAGGGAAGCATTGTAAAGTGTAATGCAAGGAAACAAACTTCCTACTCTCGGACAATGTGTTTCTTTTTTTGGGGCGGGGGGATTTTTTAAATTAAATTTTATTGACAAGGTGATATACAGAGGAGGTACAGTTATATAATAAGTAGTAAGTACATTTCTTGTCCTATTTATTACACCCTCCCTCACTTTTCTTTCCCTTCTCTAGTTCAGGTAGGCATATATACAATATCCAGTGTACCAAAAGCATATACAATGTGTTTCTTATTAACTACTTGAACCTTAGAAAATTCACAGAACCCTCTGGGCCTGAGTTTCCTAATGTTAAAATAAGACAGTTATAAGTGATTACTAAGGTTGCAGCTCTAACATTACATAGCTATTACTAATAGTTCTGCACTAAATCTCATTTAATTTTCTTTATATAAATTTTTACCTTTGCAGCAGCACAACGAACTGCCATGGATCTATCTGTCAGACAGGATCTAGCAGCCTTGTAAACATCTCGATGGCAAGGTGTAGCAGCAGCTCCTAGCCCATTCAAGATATTTTGCAGACTCAGCATAATTTCATATCGACCTTGAGACTATGAGAAAAATTCAAAAATTAAGAAAAAAATTCACTGTGAGGAGTAGCTTGAAGCACTAATATAACCTCTCATTTAAAAAATATTCAAGTTTCTGTACACTAACCCATGCTAACATAAAAAACATTAATATCTTATACTTGACAAGTATTATTTAAACATATTACATACAATATATCTCACTGAGTTAATGTGAAGATTATCAAAACTATAAGAAAAATGCAATTAAAAACTCAATAAGTGAGTTCCATAAGAGAGGCAACATAATAAGAGCACAAGGTTATAAAAGAACCTTGGGAAAATGTTTCTTTACCCATAAAGTGCAGGTAATAGTATCTACCTTGGAGGCTGTTGTAAAGAGTACATGACTTAATAATGCATACAAAATGCTTAGAAGAGTGCTGAGCATACAGAAAATGTGCAACAGATTTCACATACCTATAATCTTAGCTACTCAGAAGGCTGAGATATGGGGATCGTGGTTCAAATCCAGTCCAGGCAAGAAAGTCTATGAGATTCTTATCTCCAATTAACCACCAAAAAGCCAGAAATGAAGCTGTGGTTCAAAGCAGTAGTACTAGCCTTGTGTACAAAAGTTCAGAGACAGTACCTAGGCCCTGAATTCAAGCTCCAAACTGACCCCCCTCCCCCCCAAAAAAAAGAAAGAAAAGGAAAGACCAGGCCATGGATACAGTTTAATGGCACAGTTTTTGCTTCTTATGTACAGAGTCCTGTACATGTCCTGTACTACTACCATCACCCACCCATCCCCCAAAATTGGCAGCATTGGGGTTTGAATAGAGGGACTTAGGGTCTCGGGATCACTTGGGCTATCCTCCAGTTCCAAATGTAATCTGAGCTAGAATTTTATTTCTAACTCTCAGTAGTTGTTGTTGCTATTTTTCTATCTACAAAATGAAGGAAAAATGAATCTTACACTAACGATCATCATGCATATAGTACACAATCAAAACACAGACTGTTTTATCACAGATGCTTTTCTAGATGCCTTAAATGATTTTATCTCTGGAGTTAAGGCCACTAACATAAAGTTGGAAGAAGACCAAGATTACCACCAAGCATCATTTGCATAGAAATGCTATTAATCTGTTTAAAATGACACAAAAGTTACAGGGAGATTAATAAAATGCGTTCTAATAGGAAATTTTGAATTTTTTTTATCCATTGTGTCAGTGATTGGGTATGGGTGAACAGCAGGAATAATTTGAAATATCTGAGATGATGTGATACCTTACTAACTAAATTATGAAAGTAAAAAATAAGGACATAGCTGGGCATGATGTAACACACCTATAATCCTAGCACTTCAGGAGGTTGAAGTAGGAGGATTCTACTTCAAGACAAGCCTGAGCGACCAAAAAAAATAAAGGGCGTAATAAAATAATTACCAGTAACACTTCTGATTCCTACTGAGTAATCCTCCATTAACTATGGACCTAAAATGTAGTATAGGTTAACTGATGGAGATAAGAAGGAAATAAATGTTCACAATGGCTATATCTCAGTAAATTACCATCTTTCGGGCATACACCTTTTCATAAAATCAGATTCTATGATTGAATTCTTTTCTGAATTATCTTCTTGGAGTTTTCAGAAAATAAATGCAAAGTAGGAGGTTCCCTTAGAACTCCTGTCTTTTTTTTCTGGTTGTAATGGTGGTTGAATTCAAGGCCATGAACTAATAAGCCTTCAGCCTCAAATTTCACATTTTAAAGTTTTCAAATACTTTATGAAATTTAGTGTATCTTATATATAAACTTCCTTAGCTTCATTTTGTTACATTAAAAATGTGTAACTAGGGCTGGGGATATAGCCTAGTGGCAAGAGTGCCTGCCTCGGATACACGAGGCCCTAGGTTCGATTCCCCAGCACCACATATACAGAAAACGGCCAGAAGCGGCACTGTGGCTCAAGTGGCAGAGTGCTAGCCTTGAGCGGGAAGAAGCCAGGGACAGTGCTCAGGCCCTGAGTTCAAGGCCCAGGACTGGCCAAAAAAAAAAAAAAAAAAAGTGTAACTAAATAAGGTAAGAAGAGCAATTGGCATGAAATTTTTGCATTTAATGATGTTGAGTTATTATTACATATTAGGAATCACAGATTTAAATTCTTTGATATATACATGCAACTGCTTTACTTTGAAAACTGGTAAAACTAGCACTATGAGGTTACAAGATCTTCCAAGTTAAATGAAGAGAAAGTCTTTTTAAAAGAACAGGTAGGGGCTGGGAATGTGGCTTAGTGGTAGAGTGCTCGCCTAGCATGCATGAAGCCCTGGGTTCCATTCCACAGCACCACATAAACAGAAAAGGTTGGAAGTGGCGCTGTGGCTCAAGTGGCAGAGTGCTAGCCTTGAGCAAAAGAAGCTTAGGGACAGTGCTCAGGCCCTGAGTTCAAGCCTGCCAGGACTGGCAAAAATCAAAACAAAACAACCCCAACAACAACAACAAAAAACCCTCGAAACAATAACAAAACACCAAACAGGTATTTCAGGGTGGTAAATGATGCAAATCTATCAATGAAGATTTGGTTAAGAATATACAACTGGGGTAATACAAAGGCCATCAAGATCCCAGCTACACATCCTCAGTGCTCTCTCCCCTCTTGACTATATTCCTTTCATGTGTGTTATGCACATGCCAGTCTTGGGGCTTGCAATCAAGATCTTGGAGTTTGATTCCCCAGCACCACATATACAGAAAGTGGCCAGAAGTGGCACTGTGGCTCAAGTGGTAGAGTGCTAACAAGCCAGGGACAGTGCTCAGGCCCTGAGGCAAGTTCCAGGGATGGCCCCCCCCCCCCCCAAAAAAAAGATCTTGGCATTGTCCCTGAGCTTTTCTGCTCAAAACTAGTGCTCTACCATGGGAGTCACAGTTCCACTTCTGATTTTTGCGGGGGGTTAATTGCAGAAACGAGAGTCTCATGGACTTCCTGCCTAGGCTTTGAACCACAATCCTCAGATCTCACCCTCCTGAGCTGGTGTGAGCCACCGGTGCCTGGCCTTATTCCCATCCAAGTATTCAGCAGTTACCAATTAGTAGTTTCTGGTGACAAACCCTTGCTCTGCCACTAGTAAATCATACCAAATGGAAAAGGAAGAGTGAGAGGAGGAAACAGAGATGAGTCTGCCAACTAAATACCTTAGTTTTTGCCCATTTAGCTTTATAAAAATACACAAAATTGGATTGTATTATTCTATGTCTAAAGAAGATTCAATGTATAGTATACACCTTATACAGAGCCTAGAAATGTTTGTAGATATACTTATATAGGTAATATATACGCCTGTAATTTATAAGGCTCTTTCACTATCTCAAGAAAGTATAAACCTATAAAATGCAATACTATTTTTTGGCTGAACTTCATTACTTACCTCTGCACTCTTCATAGCTTTAAGAATATTCCCCACTGTATCAGCAAAGGTGTTACCTAGTATTCTACCCAATTTCTTGTACAAGGAACCCAAACACACCACTGCAGCACTGAAACAACATTTAAATCAGAAATAAGTCATGGTTGAAGAAAAAAGAAGTCAGGAATATGGGGAAAAAAATCACTATTAAAAAATGGCCCCCATTCTGTTGGTTATGTGTTTACTTTCTTGGAAGTTATCCTTGGAAACACAAATGTCTTGAATTGCGATGAAGCAATATTCATTCACTTATATTTTCTTTTGTCATTTGTACTTTTGGTGCTCTTTTTTTCTTTGGCAATCCTCGAGTTTGAACTCGGGGCTACCTGCTTGCTACACAGGCATTCTACAACTCTACCCATTTTTGCTTTATTTATTAGATAGCGGCTCCAGATTTTGCCTGGAGTCAGCCATGGGTGATGATCCTCCTAACTACATCTGGGATTACAGGCGTGAGCCATAATACCTAGCTTATTGACTGAAATGAGGTCTTACTAACTTTTTTGTCCTGGCTAGCTTTTAATCTCAATCCTCCCAAACTATGTCTCACAAATAGTTGAGATTACAGGTGTGAACCACTATGTCCACACACCTAAGAAATCATTGCTTATGCCAAGAGCACAAAAACTTAGCATCTTATTTTTCTTAGTTTTAATTTCAGCTGTTACATTAGATCTGTGCTTCTTTTTGAGATAATTTTCTGTATACGTGATCTAAGATTATACCATATCCTAGTGTATGTGGGTATTCAATTGTTTTATCACTATTTGTTGACACAACTATATAATTTTACCTTGAAAGGGTACAATTTTGTAGAATCTAATGTTAAATTCTAAGGCATTACATTAAAGGGAATATGAAATAATTATATTTTCAACAAGAATTTTAAATGGCTGTGTTAGTGTTCAACTAATCTAAATTTCAGCCCAAATATTCTACCCCATCAAATCTGCTGCAAAATGAAATTCTGAAAAAACATTTTAATAGAATTTCATATATTAAACAGTCAAAGATGAGCTCAACTACCCTCCAAAAATTCTCACTAAAATTGAACTCTGAAAACTTTATGGGAAAATATATTGTTTGAAGGTAAAAATCAGGCCAATAGGGGCTGGGAATATGGCCTAGTGGTAAAGTGCTCGTCTCCTATACATGAAGCCCTGGGTTCGGTTCCTCAGCACCCCGCATATAGAAAAAAAAAAGCCGGAAGTGGCGCTGTGGCTCAAGTGACAGAGTGCTAGCCTTGAGCAAAACGAAGCCAGGGACAGTGCTCAGGCCCTGAGTTCAAGCCCCAGAACTGGCAAAAAAAAACAAAAAAAAATTTAAAAAAATCAGGCCAATAAAAATTCCATAGAATTACTGTTGTGAAATCACACCTGGCTCACTGCCTTTTGTAAAATAACAGGCCAAAAGGAACTGAATCCTATGGAGAAAAATACTAAGCTGCCCGTGGACCTTGGAAGATTATTTTTCTGTTTATTATCATTTTTACTAATAAGAAAAAAATCTGAATAATGTGAAATATATTCCTAAAGTTTTAGGATGTTTTCAATCTCAAATTCAGACTTCAAATGTATCCAATTATTTTAATGTATTTAATTCATGCATTCTTTTTGTTTGTCTTTTTTAGTGTCATTATAAAGGTGATACAGAGAAGTTAGGTAAGTTAGTAACTTAGGTAATGAGTACATTTCTTTTACATTTTTTTTTCTTTTTTTGGCCAATGTCACCCTCATGCGTCCTTTAATTTTAATTATTTTGAAGTGCAAAGTGCTAGGGTCAGACTCAAGGCCTTGTGTATGCTAGGCAAGCAGTCAATCAAGCTACATATTCAGCCTCAGAAACTTTTTGTAAAAAGATATTCTCAGTCAAGAAATGTTTTATTATCATTTTGGCCAGTCCTGGGGCTTGGACCCCAGGCCTGGGCCCTGTCCCTGAGCTTCTTTTGCTCAAGGCTAGCATCACTTCTGGCTTTTTCTGTTTATTTGGTACTGAAGAATCAAACCCCCAAGTTTCATGCATTCTAGGCAAGCATTCTACCACTAAAGCCACATTCCAAGCCTAGATTATTTTTTAAAGATTAAAGCATGTGCTGTTTTAATTTGAATTTAACTTCAAAGAAATTGTCAAATAGGTTCGGTACTAAAACCATACAATAAGGAAGAAATATTTTGTTTTTTTATTAAGTTTTGAAGTTTAACTTACAGTTTGGTGGGAAGGAAACTTGGAGAATCATCTTTACTACGAATAAGATCATTACATTTATCGATTGTCTCATAAACAGAGAATGTGTCTCCAATACTATAAATTATGGCTAGATTCTTAGCGAGGAGTTTACGAGTAGGAGGCCCTGGGGAGCTGTTCAACAAAGATAGGAGCTGTTCAACAAGAGTCTTCTGTTTCTCCCTTACATCATTCTAGAAAGAAAAAATAACGAAAAGACAACTCAGCATAATCATATGTAACTCTCTAGGATAACTTTTCTAGAAAAATAAATTTATGGAGCTCTAACCACTCATACATGACATTCATGGTAAAGTATTATTGGGTTGAGTCTTGCCTGCCTTCATTCAGTCATTGCTGTATGTATCCATGATTGTGGGGCATGGGGTATCGCTTGTTTTATTTATTTTTTTTCTTCCTGCACCCCATCCCCTATTTTCAAACAGCTTGTAGCTGATATTTATGAAGAGCGTGAGTAATCAGAACTGTGCCACTAATGGCAGGAAATCCCATCTAAGAAAGTGTATTTCTTTTTGGCTGTTATTTTTGTCGTTGATTTTTTTTTTTAATTGTAAAAGTGATGTGCAGAGGGGTTAGTTACATAAGTCAGGTAATGAATACATTTCTTTCTAAACATTGTTATCCCCTCCATCATTTTCTCCCAGTTTTTTCCCTTTTGACTTCCACCCCTTCCCCCAAGATGTATAGTTCATTTACAACATAGAGTCTAGTGTCATACCCTCCTTTGGGCCCTCTGCTGGAAAAGTAAAATCAAATTTTAATAATGTCTTTTTAATTGTATCCTCTAGTATTAAAGATGTAAGGACAGTACTGTATCATACCTCTGTGAATGTAAAACACCTTGTACCTGCTTTATGGTATATAGTAGTGACTGTACTTTATCAGAACTGTTGTTAATGATGTTACTCAATATGTTTTCTTTCTAGATGATGATTAAGAAGCTAATAAAAAAGTGGTGCCAGGTACCAGAACAGTAACAGAACTTGGCATTTTTTCTGGGGCTTTTAATCTTTTTTTCTTTATTAATGGAATGTGCTAGAAGTTTGATTCTGTTCACATGACTATAAAACCTGTAAATGCTATTGCTGCTATTGATGCATAATTTATGGCTATTATTTGTCTTTATAAATACACACACGTTATTTGAATTTTTGGAAACTGTGCTGTCAACTTTGGAAAACATATCCCAGTTTACCATATTGAGTTGGCATTGTACAGAAATTAATAGCCATATTGGTCCAGAAACAATTTTTTTCCACTTGGATAGGGGTAAACATACCATATTAAATATGTAAGGTATTAACTATGTGGGTTTGAATATAGAAACTAATAATGTATTCTCCAAATAATTTAAAAAATTAAAATTATTACTAGTACTATCTTTGTGCCAGTAGTGGGGCTTGAATTCAGAGCTTCACACTCTCAGCTTCTTGCTCAGAGCTGTCATTCTATCATTTTAGCCATACCTCTAATCCAGCTTTTGCTGGTTAATTGGAGATGGAGTCTTGCAGACTTTTCTGCCTGGGCTGGCTTTAAACTGTGATCCTCTAGTTCTCAGGCTCCTGAATAGCTAAGATTACAGATACGAGCCACTAGCACACAGCTACAAAATAATTTTGAGATTATAAAGAAGTTCATAACGTGGCCAAAATGTTTCATGAAGAGATAATTTGTTGTTTTCCTGATTGATATTTTCAAAACCTCTGAATCCAACCATACCAAACTCTGTTAATAAAGACACAGGCTGTATTTCTTCTACATCTTTATTTTAAAAAAACAGAAAACAAGCCAAGCACCAATGGCTCATGTCTATAATCTTGGCTACTTGGAAAAATGAGATCTGAAGATTGTGGTTCAAAGCCAGCCCGAACAGGAAAGTCTGTGAGACTGTTAGCTCCAATTAACAACCGAAAGAAAAGAGAGAAAAAGAAAAAGGAAAAAAGCCGAAGTAGAGCTTTGGCTTACATGGTAGAGTGTTAGTCTTGAGTACAATAACTCAGGGAGAATGCCCAGACCCTGAACTCAAGCCTCAGAATCAGCATAACCCTCCCCATTCCACCCTCAAAATTTGTATTTTCAACTATAGCTTCTTAGTTACTAAGCCTTTGTCTCTGCATATATATTCACATAAATAAAGCAGTACTCTATAATCCATAACAGAGCTGATAGTTATTTTTTAAATTCAGAGCTCTCCTAAGTTTAGCATACTTTTCTTTTTCTAAGCTTGTACAGGGAAATGCTAATAATATTATCATTTTACTTCTGTGCTTTCTTCAAAAAAGGTACAGAATATCATTATAAAGCTAATGCTATTCAGTTGCTCAGGAACAAGTAAATTCCCCAATTCATTGTTTTCATTTTGTCAGTCATGGGGCTTGAACTCAGGGCCTGGTGCTGTCCCTGAGCTTCTTCACTCAAGGCTAGCATTCTACCACTCCTTCATTGTTTGTTAAGAGTGTATTTTTTTCTTTTGTTGAATTTAATTTTCAACCTACTAGTTGTTTTTACTTTTTTCTTCTAAAGACCAACAAACTTGTCAAAGATTCTGTCATGGGAGCCCACAGCCAGATCATGTCCATTAGACCCACAGCAAGAATATATTTTGGAATGCTGAGGGTTTTTTGTTTGTTTTCCTCTCTTATAATGCTTTGCCTTTTGTTAAGTTCTGAATCTGACTATAGTGTTTTTTCTTTTTTTTGTAGTGATGACTATTATATTAGATCTAGGCCTCACCATGAGCAGTATTTTCATATTACATTTGCATTTCATCTGGTATCATGATTATGTAAAAGGATGCCCTATTTTAAAATTTATACTACATTATTTAGAAGTGCTACCTCACAATACTGAGTAAATTAATGAATTGAACATGGCAAAATGTTAACTTCTGCATGTAGGTGAACAATAAATGAGTAACCAGTTTTCTGTCTTTGTATCCATCTCATGAACTTTTTAGGGTAGTATGTTTACCAGGAGTCTTCAATCTTTTCAATTTACATTCTCCACAACTTTTTTTTTTTCTTTTTTGGTGCTAGTACTGGGGCTTGGACTCAGTCTGGCACTGTCCCTGAACTTTTGTGCTCAAAGCTAGCACTTGGGCCAAAGATCCATTTTTCTGGCTTTTTGGTAATTAATTGGAGATGACACTCACAAACCTTCCTGTCTGAACTGGCTTCAAACTGCAATCCTCATATCTCAGCCTCCTGAGTAACTAGGATTACAAGTGTGAACCAGCACTGTCTAGGCTCTTCATACCTGTTTAAAGTGTAAACTAGTACTATTATCTAGCACCATACTACACAAGGGCTTCATGTTTATGGCGGGACAAAAGATATATAAGATAAATTTATCACATTTCATTATTAAGTCTCAACAAAGTTTATCTTAATAAAGCTAACTTACTACTATGTTATTCTGGATACAACAACGTAAACCAGAGGAATGTAACATTATCTGGTACTTGGAAAATAGACTGTAATAATGAAAAAAAAAAAGTAATTTTACCCACCCTACTGGTTGCCAGCAAGAGCTTCTCCAAGTATCTCAACCACTCAAAAATAAACTCAGCTTTCTGAACATCACCTAGTTGATTGCATGCTTCTTCATTCAGCAATAAGTTATGAGACAATTCCATTCCTTGAAGCAAATTCTTCTAGCTGGTTGCAGTTCTTCTCAATGAATTTCAGTCAGGACACATAGGAATAAAAAAAATCTGTATCAAAGGAAAACAACATTATTTTAAAAAGAGACCAAAAAAGGTAGGCAATCAGAATACTGAAGATCATCCATAGAAAAGCAGAAAAAGCATGTATATACTACCAACCTATCTATTCTTTTAAAATTGCTGGAGGATA
Organism: Perognathus longimembris pacificus; assembly: GCF_023159225.1. Lineage (NCBI taxonomy): Eukaryota > Metazoa > Chordata > Mammalia > Rodentia > Heteromyidae > Perognathus > Perognathus longimembris. The sequence goes on from NC_063174.1 coordinate 6,928,587, forward strand.
CAACTAGGAAAATCCCAATAGTAAATTTTAACATTGACACGGAATTCATCTTTGTATTCAGCACTAGCTTTTTCTTTGGCTTTTTTTTTTTTTTTTCCCAGAGCTGAGACTCAGGGCCTTCTACTTGCTAAACAAATGCTCTGCCACTGAGCTAAGTCCTCAACTCCTCAACATTAATTGTTTTAAATAGCAAAGACTTTACTGGCATCCATAAGCAAAAACTAAAATTAAAAAATTAAAAATTCCAAAGGTTTTAAGGTCATACAGCCAGTATACTCAGTGTTAGGCTTTCAATTTCCTTTGTAGCCTATTAACAAATAATCAAATATCCAAACCAAACCTCTTTAAATTCTATAAAATTTGCTATTTCCTGGGTCTTTGCCTTGTCATTCACTTGGAGATACAAGCCAGGACAGTAAGGGACTTATGCTCGTGCCTATTCATTATTTACTATTTATTGTGCTCCTTTATAAAGAGAGCCTACCTTAACTAGCATATAGTTTTATCTTTGTGAGCCTGTGAAAATCAACCTCTTTTTTTCTATGTCTGCTCAAGGTGGACTTAATTTTGCTGTAGCAAATAACCAACAGAAAACATATGAGGCTTTTTAAAATTTTAACTTCTTTTGTCTCCTTGTTTTATTTATCAAGATTTTCTCAGCACACACCAAAGCCTTTCCATAACATATCCAATATACAATTTCACAAAGCAATTTATAAAAATGACATAATTATGGGACTGTTTTTTAAAGAGAGTAGTGTGCAAATATGTGACAATAAAGCATTTTTTTAAAAGTGGTACTGGGTTTTGTTTTTAATGTTATTATTTTTTATTGTCAAGATGATGTACAGAGATTAGTTACATACTTAAGGTAGAGAATACATATACATTTCTTGTCATACTTGTTACCCCTTCCTCATTTTTCTCACACCTTCCCTCCCCGCAACCAACCTCCCCTTGCTCTCATCATTTTTTAAATTAAATTTTATTGACAAGGTGATGTACAGAGGGGGTACAGTTACATAATTATGGTAACGAGTACATTTCTTATCTTATTTGTTACACCCTCCCTCATTTTTCTTTCCATTCCCAAGTTCAGATAAACATATGTACAATATCCAGTGTACCAAAATCATATACAGTAACCACCTGGGGTATGCCACAGGAAATTCAACTAACGATAAAATCCTCCTGTTTCCATCTCTTGGAGTTCATTTTGTTTAGCCTCATCTTATATAATCATATGAACGTAGCTGTTGAGCTCTTGTGAACCTCTGATAGGTCTATCCTAGACCTTTTTATGCTTATTTGGTAATTGTTTGGTTTTAGAGACATAATGTAAAGTTGCTGAACAAAACATGTAGAAATACCATTTGAAAAGAAGTTTGTTGTTTTACAGACATGGTCTCTACTGTTCTGCCCCCCAACAACCACCTATCAGGGAGACCATGCACCTTTGTTCTCTGTGCTCTTGGCTTGTCTCGCTCAACATTATTTGTTCAAGATCTGACCATTTCTCTGCAAATGCCATTATTTTATCATTTCTAATCGCTATGTAGTATTCCATTGTGTACATGAACCACATTTTTTGGATCCATTCATCTGTAGTGGGGCATCTGGGTTGTTTCCATATTTTGGCTATTGTGAATTGTGCAGCGATAAACATGGATGTGAAGGTCTCTTTATGATATCCTGGATCCTGTTTTTCAGGATAGATGCCTAGGAGTGGTATGGCTGGGTCATAGGGTAGGTCTATGCTGAGTTTTTGAGGAACCTCCCTACTGTTCTCCAGAGTGGTTGTACTAGTTTATACTCCCACCAACAATGGAGAAGGGTTCCTCTTTCTCCGAATCCCCTCCAGCATTTGTTGTTGCTTGAGTTCAGAGTATAGGCCATTCTAACTGGAGTGAGATGGTATCTCATCAGGCTTGTTTTTATTTGTATTTCCTTTACGGCCAGGATGTTGAACATTTCCTCATATGTTTCTTTGCCATTTTTATTTCTTCTGTGAAGTCTCTCTTTAGCTCCTTTTCCCATTTAATTATTGGTTTACTGGGTTTGGAGGGAGTTAGTTTCTTGAGTTCTCTGTAGATGATGGATATTAGGCCTTTGTCTGTTGCTGTGCTGGTGAAGATCTTTTCCCATATGGTTGGCTGTCTTTCTAGTTTAGTGGCTATGTCTTTAGCTGTGCAGAAACTTTTTATTTTGAGGTAGTCCCATTTGTTGAGTCTCTCTCCTATCTGTTGTGTCTCTGTTCAGGAAGTTCCTGCCTATGCCTATAAGTTCTAGTGTCTCTCCTACTCTGTCCTTCAGTAGTTTCAGGTCTGATGTTCAGGTCTTTAACCCATTTTGAGTTGATCTTGGTGCATGGTGATAGGCTAGGGTCCACTTTGAGTTTTCTACATGTGGCTGCCCAGTTTTCCCAGCACCAGTAGTTGAAGAGGCTATGTTTTTTCCATTGTATATTTTTAGCTCCTTTGTCAATTATCAGCCGACTGGAAGTATGCGGATTTACCTCTAGGTCTTCTATCCTATTCCATTGATCTTCAGGTCTGTTTTTATGCCAGTGGTACTGGGTTTTGAACTCAGGATTTTATATTTGTTCCACGGGTGCTTTAGTCCTGATCCACACCACCAGCTCTCTTTTATGCACTGGTTATTTTGGGTCCCATGACAGGACACTGATCCTCCTATTTTGTCTTTTGCAGTGGCTGCAGCAAAGCACTCTGAAATAGTTAAGTAATCAACCAACACAAATTGTGGCAAAATCTAACAGGTGAACGTAAATAGCGGGTATGGGAGTGACTGGTTTACTATTCTCTAAAATTCTGTTTTTGCAGTTTTAAAGATCACAATAAACTGGGCACTGGTAGCTCACACCTGTAATCTTAATCTACTCAGGAAGCTGAGATCTGAGGATCTTGGTTCAAAGCCAGCCCAGGCAGGAAAGTCTCAAAGACTCTTATCTCCAATTAACTGCCTCTGTTACCTAAAGTGGAGCTGTGGCTCAAAGTGGTAGAGCGTTAGCCTTGAGCTCAAGAGATCAGGGCAGCGCCCAGGCCCTGAGTTCAAGTCCCATGACCAACAATAACATCAACAAAATGATCACAGAAATAGTAGGGGAAAAAAGAAGAAAAAATACAAGGTAGATTAAATTTTTCTCTGCTCCTGGTAGCCGAAGTATTGGGGCGATTAGGCTGGAGATGTGCGTGGATCCAGGTTTTTAGGAATTTGCATAGGTACTAAAGGAGACCTGTCTCTTCTATAAAAAGAAAACTCAACTACTTATAGTAGTAGGTGTCATCAGGAACTACAAAGAGACATATACATAAACAACGTATTGCAGTCATATTCACTAATATATCAAAAATAAGTTTGCCAAGGAACTGGTAGCTCACACCTGTAATCCTAGCTACTCAAGAGGCTGAGATTTGGTTTGAAGCAAGCCTAAAAAACAAAATCTATGAGACTTTAACTTTCAATTAACCACCAAGAGAAGAGGTAGAGCATTATCCTTGAGGAAAAAATAATCTGAAAGACAGTGATCATGCCTGGAACTCAAGCCCCAGGACTAACACCACACCACACACACACACACACACACACACACACACACACACACACACGGATGGATAGAAGAGTGGCTAAAGCAGTAAAGTACCTGCCTAGAACATTCACAGAGGAAAAAAGATTGTGTAAAACTTCAAGCTAACTAGCAACCATTTACAGAAACGCAGATAGACTGCAACAGGTAATTAAAATTTTAAAAAGTACAATATGTACCTCACATTCCCCTAAATAAATCTCACTAGTTGAGGAGAGAAGCCACTAAGTACTTAATGCATACAGGGAAATCATATGTGAGATTTGTAGTAGGTACAAGGAAAAGAAGAGTTGTCAATATTTAAACATTGCCAATATTTTACACATAAAAATCTAGGAGGTACAGGTACTTAAAATATTTGTCAAAGTCTATGGGGTTTTATTTGTTTAAACTTAATATGCATTTTCCATCCCAATACTTTATCTTATTTGTGTTCTCTATGTTGGCCCAGCTACTATTATCTCTTCTATAGACAGTGGGTGACCCCTCTCAATTGGTCATGCCCCAAAGCATGGGTGCTATCCCAGAATGTTTGTGCTCAAGGCTAGTGCTCTACCACTTGGAACCACAGCACCATTTCTAGCTTTTTGGTATTTGGAAATTAATAGTCTCAAAGAGTTAATCTGTCCTGGCTGGCTTTGAACCATGATCCTCAGATCTCAGCCCTCCTGAGTAGCAGCTAGGATTACAGGCATGAGACACTGGCATTGGTGCCCAGCTCCAGAAATGTAACTTTTAATGCACAAAGAACACAAGCAATGCTGCCAAGAACTCACTTTACAGAGACAGAATGAATAGCTATCTGTGATAGCTTGGGAGAAAAAATAACCTTAGTATCACACAGAAAATTTCTTGTAACTACCAGGGCAGGTGAAAATCCTCTTAAGAATCAAATTACCCTTGCTGGAGGTCATTAAGACTGCTGAAGAGACATTTTTTTCTTTAGGCAACAGCAATATTGTGGTGTAAAATGATCTATCAAGAAGCAAAATAGCTAATACAATGTGATAATAAATAATTCAGCAAAAGCTTGAGATCATAAGCAGGGCAAAAAGTTATCTCTAATGCCCTCAATACATTCCTCATATAAATCACTCCTAAAAGAAGCAGCCAATTGATATTGGTGATATCACTTCTAAACCCCAAATCTCGACTGTACCTGGCATCATCACACACACACTATCAATGTGATAAGGATCTGCATTCTGTAACAGATGCAACTGTTTTTATCTGAAATCTCTTTTTTTTTGGACGATGGAGACAAATGTAATATCTGCTGTAAGTTTTGTGGGGTTTTTTTTTGGCCAGTCCTAGGCAGTGAACTCAGGGCCTGAGCACTGTCCCTGGCTTCGTTTTTTTTGTTGTTGTTGTTGTTTTTGCTCAAGGCTAGCACTCTGCCACTTGAGCCACAGCGCCACTTCTGGCCATTTTCTGTATATGTGGTGCTGAGGAATCGAACCCAGGGCCTCATGTATAAGAGGCAAGCACTCTTGCCATTAGGCCATATTCCCAGCCCCTGCTGTAAGTTTTAATAAAACCACAATCCAACAAGCCCACAAGGATTGTTTATTTTGCCCTTATTTTCCACTTTCATGCTTCTGTTGAGATTATAAAGTGATCAATTTACTGAAAGGAAACATAACAGCAATATATTTAAACTTTAAAAAAGTATTTTGTTTTTATCTTTCTGAGAAGTTGGGATTATAGGTAAGAACCACCATTCCTAATTTAAATATATTTTTTCAAAATACAATAAGTTGCAGCTTTAAAAACAGAAAAAACTGCTGCTCTAAATGCAATGCTCCTCTAACTAGATGCCATTTTATTAACAGGTGGTACTTTTATGGACACTGAACGATGGTCTAGGCACTACTTTTATATGTATTTTCTTGAGTAATTGGCAAAACTGTCTGAGAAGTTGCTATTTCATTAGTCCTCTTTTACAATTTTCTTTTAAATTGAGGCAGAGAGATGTTAACCAAGTAGCTTTTCTAAGTTCACACAGATCTTGATTGTACCTTTAAGCAATTTGACTATGTCTATGTGTTTAATCAGTATATACTATGCTGTCATCCTTTCATGCAATCAAAACACCTCAAACATCCTAAAACATCATTTTTTTCTTGGTACTGGGATTTGAACTCAGGGCCTTGCTCTTGTTGGTAGGTGCTCTACTGCTAAGCTGCCCATCCAGCCTTTTTTTGCACTGGTTACTTTATTTTTAATACCAGTACTAGAGCTTAAGTAATACAGAGCCTCATGTTCTCGCTCAGCTTTTTTGATTAGCTACTCAGGAGACTGAGATCTGAAAACTGATGTTCAGACCCAGCCAGCCAGACAAATCTACGAGACTCTCTGGAAGTGAAGGTATGACTCAAATGGTAGAACGCGCTAGCCTTAGTGAAAAGTCCAAACCCCTGAGTTCCAGCACAAATACCAACACTAAAAAAAACCAAAAACCACAAAACCCAAGACTTATCTCCAAATAACTACCAAAAAACTGGAAGTAGGGCTGGGGATATGGCCTAGTGGCAAGAGTGCTTGCCCCATATACATGAGGCCCTGGGTTTAATTCCCCAGCACCACATATATAGAAAATGGCCAGAAGTGGCGCTGTGACTCAAGTGGCAGAGTGCTAGCCTTGAGCAAAAAGAAGCCAGGGATAGTGCTCAGGCCCTGAGTCCAAGCCCCAGGACTGTCAAAAAAAAAAAAAAAAAAACTGGAAGTGGATGTGAGGCTCCACTGGTAGAACACCAGACATGAGCAAAAATAAAAAGCCATGCAAGGCCCTGAGTTCAAGCCCTAGCACCCATAAAAAGAAAGAAAGCAGGTAAAATAGAAGGAAAGATAAACCTTTAATATGCAATAAAAAGCAAAATTAATCAAATGTTTCATGACTTAAGAAATTCTAAGCATGACAAAACATTGCTAGATTTCCTTTAGTAAAATAACTCCCCTCTACTAGTAAGAATACGAGTTTAATGGAGAAGTTTAAGACTTACTAAGTTAAACTGGATGTAGTTGTCCACACCAGGAGTTCCTCCTAGCTATTTAAGAAGCTGAGGCAGGATTGTCGCTTGACTTGCTAGAGTTTAAGGCCAGTCTGGACAACAAAGCAAGATAATTTCTCAAACGAAAACAGAAGAAAAGAACCACTTAGGTACTTAACTAGCTGAATACTGGCAATTTATGAGTGAAACTTAACTACCATGCTATATCTTCAAAGGTGAAGCAGAGTATATGAGATTAATGTATGCACACAGTACTGCCCCATGAGCCAAGAGAAATAATATATAAACACTGCTGGTAGAAAAAGGAACCAGAAGAGGGTCAATTTTCTAGGGCCGGGGTTCTCTAAGTAACTGGCTCCAAAGTCCAAGAGCAGTTAACAACTGTATTATCAACAAGATTCATTTTCTACCTGAAAATGAGGTAACACTGGGTTTATATAGGTAATAAAGTGTAAACAACTTCAATAATGTCAAACAGACATAGGCTGCTCATTATGCCAATTTTGACAGGAAGTACAAACTCATTTTCTCTATTTAGAATTTGCAAACCTATACTGAGATAGATGGAAATGTGAAAACCAGGGGAAGAAAGTATTCCTAGGGTTTTTTTGTTGTTGTTGTTGTTATTTCAGGGCTTTCAAGTCACTTTGAAAAGGGAAAGAAGAAATCATAATCAAAGAGACCATCAGAAATAGGATACGTTTGTTGAACTAAGTTTTTAGCTTTTTCCTTCCAGAGTACAATAAAGCAATTCACAAAATGTAAGTCATGGGCATTAAATGAAATTAATTCCAAAGTGTATCAAGTTTTGAAGTAAGAATCGCACTTAAATTTCAACAACTTTTCTTTCACTTCTCTGAAAGACAATCTCTAGTTCCAATTCACCCTCCAGTCTTCCATTTCTCTGGTTCTGTTCAAAAAGAATGACGTGAAAGAAATAACCAACACGGGGCTGGGAATATAGCCTAGTGGCAAGAGTGCTTGCCTCCTACACATGAAGCTCTCGGTTTGATTCCCCAGCACCACATATATGGAAAACGGCCAGAAGGGGCGCTGTGGCTCAGGTGGCAGAGTGCTAGCCTTGAGCGGGAAGAAGCCAGGGACAGTGCTCAGGCCCTGAGTCCAAGGCCCAGGACTGGCCACAAAAAAAAAAAAAAAAAAAAAGAAATAACCAACACTCAAGAACTCCAACACTTCTGGAAACATATGAATCCTAAAATCCAAACTTTCCCCAAAGGTACGGTAATTATCCTTATTCTAGAAACAAGACGGATCACTGTAGTCTGAATTCAAATTCACACTTGTTATTTAGACTTTACAGAACAATACATTAGTTCATGCTTTAGATGCCGCCTATAAAGAGCAAATGGAATGCCTTCATTACTGTACTTTACACTGCTCTAGGCCTGATCCTAATGGTGGTTTGCTGTCACCTATTGGCTTCAAGGCAAAAAGGACAACTGAAGCAAATCATTTACAATTTCAAAGTTCTTTAATAGCTATGGCTTGATGATTTAATCTTGACTATTTCATCCTTGAATCTAAAATAGTTTGCTTCTTTCTACAATAAACACATTATTTTAAAATTCAGCTAAAAAAATCACTTCAGAAAACAGCAGGAGGGCTGGGAATATGGCCTAGTGGCAAGAACAGTGCTTGCCTTCTTCTACACATGAAGCTCTCGGTTCGATTCCCCAGCACCACATATATGGAAAACGGCCAGAAGGGGCGCTGTGGCTCAGGTGGCAGAGTGCTAGCCTTGAGCGGGAAGAAGCCAGGGATGGTGCTCAGGCCCTGAGTCCAAGGCCCAGGACTGGCAAAAAAAAAAAAGAAAGAAAGAAAGAAAGAAAACGGCAGGAAAAGCTGACAATGAAATTCAATTTTATAACAAAATTTTATATAAACATTCTTTTCTGCTTATAGCAATCACAAATACAATTATCATTATATTTTAAGATGTAAACTCTTTAACACTGACTTAAACTCGATAAAAAAAATACTTTAATTTAGAAATCCTTTAATTTCGCTGATTGGTTCAAGACAATCTAAGATTTTGCAAAACTGGCTTTTAGTGGTAGTGAGGTTTGAACTCAGGAGCTGGCACTTACTAAGGCAACCACTGTGCCACTTAAACCACAATGCCAACCCCTCCCACTTTTATTTTTGCTTTAGTAATCTTGCAGATAGGGTCTTGTGTTTTTCTTAGGGTCAGCCTCAGACCATGACTCTCCTATCTATAGCTCTCCTTGTAGCACCACTATACCCAACTTACTGAGATGGGTTCTTGCTAACTTTCTGCTCTAGTTAGAGACACACACACATACACAAACAGAAACATGTAACATACATACAAATACAAATATATAACATATCATATGTAATATTATATAAATCTATGTAATATAATAAATAAAATTTAAATAAGTATTATAATATATTATTATGTATATATAAAAGGAGAACATCCAGGCCTACCCACTGGAAAAGAAAGAAACCGGGGGAGATGTGGAACAACAGCAGCATTGACAACCTTACCAAAGAATACTGCTACCTACTGATGCAGCAAAAAGGGAGGTAACCAGGCTAAAGAGAGCAAGGTAAAGAGGAAAAGGAGGAAGACAAAGATGACAAAGACAAAGACAAAGTTGGTTCTAGTATAGTTTTCTTTCCTTGGCCCTACAGTATTTAACCCTCTTGTACCTAACCAATCCTTGTTTTTTTTTTTTTTTTCAAGCAAAAAGATGGATTTATTGGGGAAGTAAAAAGTATACTGACGGGTCAGGGTCACGGCCCAGACTCCCCTGGAAGCGCAACCCTAAAAAGCAGGCTGGCAGGCCAGGGCCCCAGCCCAGACTGGAGCTGGGACCACGCCCTGGGCCCCGCTGGGGGTCGGTTTATAAAGACAAACACCACATGGTCAAGCCTGCCACACGCAGGTGGCCAATGAGGTTACAACACTTACAGAGCATGCCAGGTCACACACACAGGTGGCCAATGGAGTTACAATCTGTCTCATAGTAACTATTTGAACCAACCAATCATTTTCTAAATCAATCCTTTCAAAGAAAATAAAAAATCAAACTAGATGCAATGGCTCATACCTGTAATCCTAACTAAGCTGGAGGCTAAGATCATGAGAATCACGGTTCTAGGCCAGCCTGGAAAATAATCTTTAAAATTTTATTTTTATTGTCAAAGTAATGTACAGAGGGGTTAGTTACATACGTAAGGCAATGAGTACATTTCTTATCAAACATTTTACCTCCTCATTTATTTGTCTCCCACCTGTTCCCCCAGCTCCCCCAAACCCAGAAAATAAATATTTTGAGGTCTCATCTCAACAGAAAAAGCCAGGCACAACAAAGGCCCAGGCTGTCTGGTGTGCGTGTGTGTTTCCCATCACTGAATAATAGGCCAAGAGAAGTGCAAATACACAAAGCTCCAAGAACCACAGAGGAGCATATTTAGCAGTGTACAGAAATAGGATGGAATAGGAAAGAAATGAATTATAAAGAAAAATAATTTGTAACAAGTTGGGGCCAGACAGGACTAGAGGTTGGGATGGCTTTCTCTTGCTCTTCTTTCTTGTTTATCCAAAGTTCTATAAGGGATGAGAAAAACGGCAGACCAGCTGGATTAAATGGATAAGAAGTGGGAACCCAATTGCTGGACACTGTGCCTGAAAATTCTCCTTCCAGACTATGAACAGAGAATCCCTGAAGTGTAAAAGGAAGCGTTAGGCTGGGAATACGGCCTAGTAGTAAAGTGCTTGCCTCATATGCATGAAGCCCTGGGTTCGATTCCTCAGCATAACATATAGAAAAACCACAAGTGGCGCTGTGGCTCAAGTGGTAGAGTGCTAGACTTGAGCAAAAAGAAGCCAGAGACAGTGCCTAGGCCTTGAGTCCCAAGCCCCAGGACTGGCAACAACAACAAAACAAAAACAAAAACAAAAGAAGTGTTGGGGGGTGAGGAGTAAGGAGTAGAACCAACTTTATTAAGGGAGTGAAAGGGGAAAAGTCTTTTGTTCTTTTCAGATCTGCTTACTAAAATCCTTCCTATTTACTCCTCCTAACAATGAAGTTTAAGATTGATTTATTTATATTTTTTCCAGTCATGGTAAATCATGTCTGTAATCCCAGCTCCTTGAGTTGTAGGCAATGAAAGGAATGTGGTTCAAAGTCTATCTCAGCAAAGCTAGTGAGATTCTATCTCAATCAATAAGCTGGGCATGGTAGCTCCTGTCATCCCAGCACTTGGGAGGCTTTAGGTAAGGGCACTGTCATCTAGCCTACTTCCAAGACACAACAGCTATACCCTATCTAAAAATAACTGACACTTGTACTCACTAGACACTACGTGGAAAATGAACCATTCAACTTGTGGGTGGGAACAGAAGAGAAAAACTGGGAGAGAAAGGGAAAGGGTAACATTGTTCAAAAAGAAATGTACTTATTGTCTACTGTCAACATTACATTTAGAGGCTGGGGATATGGCCTAGTGGCAAGAGTGCTTGCCTCGTATACATGAGGCCCTAGGTTCGATTCCCCAGCACCACATATACAGAAAATGGCCAGAAGTGGCGCTGTGGCTCAAGTGGCAGAGTGCTAGCCTTGAGCAAGAAGAAGCCAGGGACAGTGCTCAGGCCCTGAGTCCAAGCCCCAGGACTGGCCAAAAAACAAAAAAAACAAAAAAAAACATTACATTTAAAGCCCTAGGCGAATTTTCTTTGGCGTAGGCCACGTGGCTACTATATATGTTCTTGGTACACTGTGTATTATATATATATGTCTACCTGACCTAGGGAAGGGAAAGAAAAACAGGGTGTAAGATATTACAAGAAATGTACACACTGCCCTACTATTTAACTGTACCCCTTGAGCACAACACCTTGTCAAAAATTTTTGATTAATTAATAAATTATACAAAAAAAAGAAATGTACTCATTACCCGACATGTCTATCACCCTTCTGCACATCACCTCTACAATAGTAACACGTATTTTAAAAAATAAATAAAAACTGAAACTTAAAACTTTATGGGTAGGGGCTTGACTACCAAGTACAAAGACTGAGATCAAACCCTAGCACAAAATACACAAAAGAAAAAAATTATCTAAGGCTAAAAATGCTACTTTCCTGAGAGAAAATAACATCCAGGTCTATTTTCAACATTTGTTTCTAACCACAGCTATCAATAACAATTACTACCATTAATGCTGAAGCATATGATCTTTGACTTTATTTCACAACATTTTGCTCTCTTGTGTGTCTTTAACACTTGGAGCCTTTCTGTTAAAACTGCTAGGTCTTCTAGACACATCAGCTTTCAAAGAGTCCTTTCCTCCGGGGCAAATTAGTAAGTACTAAAAGTATTAGTTTATTCTTGGTCTATTAGCACTTTTCACCACTCTCTACTCCACAAACCAAACTTTTGCATCTCCTTCATGGGAGAAGAGAGTTCATTCTGGATATGTAGGAATGCCAGAAGCACATTTTAAGATGAGAAGCTCTAGTTTGTAAAAAAATATCACCACCTAGAAATCTCATGACTTGGTACTTGGTTGGGAATTTAGTACCAGGAAGTGAAACCCAAACAAACAGGTCTATATAACAATTTAGTGTTCCAGAACTCATGGATTTTATTAGATGACTTTTGATCCAGTTATCTGAATTCTAGCTAAAGGACTACATAAAAAATTGAAGGAGCAGGCGGGTTGCTGGTGGCTAATGCCTGTGATCCTACTCAGGAGGCTGAGATCTGGGGATCATGATTTGAAGCAGCCTGGGTAGGAAAATCTGAGACTTTCATCTCCAAGTAACTACTCCTTCCCCACGCTCCTCCCAAAAAAGCCAGAAATGGAGCTCAAGCACTAGAACACTAGAGCCTTGAGCACAAAAGCTTAGGAACAGCCTTGAGTTCAAGCCACAGGATTGGCATGTGTCTCACACACACACACACACACACACACACACACACGCACGCGCGCGCACACACAGAGGAGTAAACCAAGCGCAGAAAGAATTCAACAGAGGCAGCAAACAATGATGGAGGAGACTGAAATACTATTTAAATGTAGAGCAATTTGAAACTATGAGTTCAAAAGTAAAGTTTACAAAAATTCCATTATTCCCCAAGCACAGCAGAATTTTCAGGAGGGCCAAGCCTTTTTGCTCTATTTGCAGAATAACTTGTACTTGCTGCTGGTACAAACTGCCACTCAGAATTTCCTTGTTAGACTCCATCTGCTAAGAATCCTTCCATCTCTTCTCTAAATGTCCATGGCTATTCTCAACACTCATATTTATCCTTAATCCACACTATGGTCTGACATCCTGGTTTTCCTCATGGTTTCACCTTCTAATTCACAATACAACAAATAAAATACCTAGAATTTTGTCCCATTTCTAACTTCTTGGAGCCACACATGAAGGCTTTGCTTGCAGACATTTGCTTCTCACTCCCTGCTAGAGGTCCAGATAGTCTCTTAATTTTCCAAGTATAGCTTACTGGGGTAAGTCCATATTACTCTGGCTTCTTCTGGCTGCTACTGTCATGGCTCATCCACAAAATAGAGTAAATATATTACCTATAATGTCAGTCCTCCATATTGTCTGGGAAACATTCTGTTATCAAATGAACAGGCATTTCTACAGCAAAAAGAAGTCATATTCACATAAGATGGGATAAATAATTACATATAGCAGTTGTATTCTTTCAGGTCAATTTTGCTGCCAAATACGTTTAGAAAAAGCTCAACTTTTGGTCCCTAGAGTTAAAGATCAAATAATTTTCTACTTGTATATTTTTTTCTTTCTGTTTTTTCCCCAAATATCATTCTCTCTCTCTCGGCAGTACTAGGGCTTGAACTCAAATCTTGGTAAGTGCTCTATTGCTTGAGTATTTTTTTTTTGTGTGTGAAAAAAGTTTTAGTGCTTCAATAGATAATTTCAGCTTCAGGTGATTTTATTGTACAACCCCCCCCCCACCATATATTACTTGTATTAAATATGATACTTTATATATGAACCAAAATATTGACTTATGCAACATATGACGCTTACAAATGTAACAGAAAAGGAAATAAATGCTGTAGTGTCTCCTTTGACAAAAATTACTTAGGCAAAAAGGACAACTAAGTTACTGAAAAAAATACAAAAAATTATTTAGTAAAACTGGCACCATATTATTTTAAGATTAGTGAAAGTATATGTACAGCTTTAAATATTTACTATGATCACCTCTTCTAAGTTTTCCTTCTTTGGTATCATATAACCAGCTCTAGTTTCTTAGGCAGCTAACTAGAACTTGTTTCATAGTGCTTTAACATTGCTATTTTATGTCTCTTTTCTAGAAGTGAGTATCTTTTAAGTTGTTATTCATTTATTTTTAAGAATCCAAGTGCAATTCTGGACACAAGGTCCAATTTCAGTCTATTAGACATTTGTTCAGAGTACTAATCTCCCATATGGTTTTTATTGTAAATCCCTATTTAATTTCATGTTCACATTTATATTTCCAATAATATTCCATCTGATCTACTGACCTACTGCAGTCAGTAGATTCATGTTTTTAAAAAGTTTTGAATACAGGCAACTTGCTACTTATGATGAACATCATGAATAACACATTAAAGACAAACACTGACCAACTGAAAAAAAAATCCAGAGGATCTAAATTAAAAGCTGAAAATCAGAAAAGCCATGCTTCTCTTGTATTATTATATTTCTAGGATCCAGAGAGATTTATAGTTTCCAAATTTGCCTGACAGAATTAGAAGAGAATTTAATATCTTATGTATTTAGAGTACTAGTCCAGGAGCCCACAATTATTTCCCATAAAGAACCGGAGTAATACTTAAGGCTTATTGGTCAATATGAACTTTATTAGAACTATTTGTAAACAACATACAAACAGCCATAAGCAATATATAACCAAACAGGCAAGGGTGTGTGCCAATAAAACTTTATCTACAAAAACTGTTAAGATGGGTTTGACCCACAGGTTGTAGCTTAGTCCTTTCCTGTTCCAGATGGAAGAATTTAATACTAAATTTAGACAATGAACACAAGTCTTTACTAGAGCTAGACAATGGGTAGCAAATCTTGACCAATTCTCTAGGCTACAGTTAACTCACTTCTTAAATGAGTTCTAGTAAAAGCATCTCCACATCTGTTAAACAGCAGAGTGCTTTTTCTTTGTACCCTCTCTTACTCTCTCTCCTCAGAATTGTTTTTCTTAGTTTTAAATGAGAGAACTACAGTCTCATTAAAAAAAACAACCAACTATACTATAGGACAATTAGTGAAGCGCTTAAGACTCATTAAGGCTTTTTAAAAATGCAGATGTCATTAAATTGTTTAAACAATTTAGAATAATTTTAAAGTACAGAGTTTAATCTATTTTATTCATAACTAAGAAAGTTTCAAAAAGATGTAAACTATCTTAACACCTGTTTTTAAAATAAGGAAGGAGGGAAGGAGGTAAGAAGGGAAGGAATAAGGAAAAGAGGGAGAGAAGGGGAAAAAGGGAAGGACTGGGGTAAGGACATGTAAACAGGTACTTTTCCCAACAGAGAATGCATTCGTAAAATTAAAACGAATGTAGTTATTTTCGTTAATAGTTTAAACTTTTTTTTAAAAAAGTACTTAGGAGTTATATATTTTCTGCCATTGAATTCAGACCTTTAAATTAGCAAAGGAAAAGGGAAATGACCTAATCTAAGATACATAAATAGTACTGAAGCTTTGCCAAACCTCAGGTCAGTCATCTTTTAAGGTCAGGAGGTGCCTCCCGTCAGGCACCTACCTATCTGTCTGTGTGTAAGGTGGGTGGGTACACGACCAGGGACATCCAACGCGACCCCCAGTATTTCCAACTGTCGCCGATTCTTCTTCTGCTATATAAACTTGCCCACTTATTAAAGGAAAAAAAGAAAGCTTAAGACACCTTCAGTGCTTGTCTACACACTTCCTGTATGAAGGGTGTTAAGCAAGGAAGAGCTCTTCCCGGTATCCACCTCGAGTCCAGTTAGTTCCACGCCGCCTTCGGCTTCGCTAACCACTCACCACGGTTCCTTTTTTTCCTCCTCGGAGCTAAGCATCAACTCCGGGCTGCCAATGCTTTTTTTTCCCGGGCGCCCGCCCCGCTCGTACAGGGCACTCAGCGGGTGCACCTAACTAACGACGGTGCGGGCCGGAGCGGAGGAGGACCTGACCGCGCCGGGCACCCGGGCACCCGGCACCGTGCGGCGGCTACCCGGGGCCGTACGGTTCACACCCACCCGGAGGACAGGTTTGCAGATCCCCAGGCGGAGGCGGCCCGGCGCGCGGAGGGCGCCCGGCCCCGCCGCTGCCCCGTCCAGCCCCGCCGCGCGCGGGGGCCCGGGGGTGGCGGTGTGGGGTGCGGAGGACCGCGCCCCGGAGGGAGCCGGGCTGGGGCGAGGCGGGCCACCAGGGCTGCGACCTCCCGACTCGCCCCGCACGGCGCGGCGGGCCGCGGCGCAGCACCGACTCCGCGCCTACCTGTTGTGCCCGGGGGGTAGCCCGACTTCTCCCCGGAGCCCGCGGGGAGGAAGAGCCAGCCGCCGCCGGGGACCCCACGCTTCCCGCCAGCCCCTCCTCGGCGGGCTCCCGTTCCCCAGGCCGCGGCGCCGGACCCCCTCGGACGGCCCCTCCACCCCCGGGGGGGCCCCGGCGACCCCGGCCGCACCCCTCTCCCACCCCCACCTCCCCCAGCCGCTGCCCCGCCGAGCAGGCCGGGGGGCGCCGTCCCGCCCCAGCCGCCGCCAGGCTGGCCCGACACCGCCCCCTCGCGCCCGGGCCGCGCGCCTCTCCCGGGATCCCCGACCGTCCGCGCGGAGGGGACCCCCGCCCCCCTTCCCGCCACACAGGGCTCCGCGCCGGCGCCGGTCCGCCACGTTTACCTGCTCCCCTGCACCGCGAAAAAGCTCCGAGACGCGCGCGCCGGAGCCGCCGTGAGGCACTGAGGCGGCGGGGCGGGGCCGGGGGGGGCGGGGCCGGGGGGCGGGGCCGGAAAGCCCGAGAGGGCGCGGCCCGGGCGGGAGACCCGGAAGGAAGCGCGCCGGAGCCGGGCCGCGGCTGCCAGCCCCGCTAGCCGGCCGCCGAGCCATCGAGCGCCCGCGGTGGCCGGCCTGACTGCTCCATTGCTGAAAGAGTGATGAGGCCCGAGGCAGAAGTCGTGTCCGAGGGGACTTTGCCACCCGCAGCGTCCGGCCACAACTATTTTTATCGGCAGCTAAAAAAATCCGAGGGTGTAGCCTGGGGTGGGGGGCGGGTCGGGAGGGGGCTTCGGGAGGCAAAGATACCGCTACGCGCAGCTTCAAGGGGCCCTGAGCAGCCCGGACCCGACCGGAACCAGAGGTCAAGCTCAGTCAAGGTCACACGCTGAGTGCAGGGGATGGGATGAGCTCCCTGCCGCTTCCCGGCTGTCTTGTGAGCGTTTCCACTATAATCAGGGTTTCCAGTGTTATTTCTCAGGTTTTATTTTGAAACAATCTCATACTTAACAACAACAACAAAAAATGTTGCCAACACGGTACAGAGAATATCTTTTTCCCTGAACGGTTGGGGATTTAAGTTACTGACCCCGTGCTCCACTCTACACAGTCACAATATAACTATCAAATGAGAGCGTTTTTGTGGCCTGGTGTGATTTGCCTGTTGCCCAAATGATGCCCTTTGTTGTAAAAGTATCCAGTTCCAGAACCAGAAAAAAACAACAAAAACAAATTAACACTCCCCACCCCACATCCCCCCAAAAAACAAAAACCCATTTACTTGCCACCTGTCTTCAGTTGCCCTCAGTCTGGAACACCTTCCTTAGTCTTTCTTGGACTTCCATATCCTTGGCATTTTTTTAGGATTCCTAGCCAATTATATTCACATAATGCCCTTCACTTTGGATCTGGTATTTGAGGGCCATAGATTCAAGCTGAGACGTTTTGGAGGAGTTTGGTAAGTGATGCTGTGTTCTTTCCATTGTATTCCACCCATGGTGCAATTGTAATTTCTCTCATTATGGATGTTTATTTTAATATGATATTACCTGCCAGACTTTTTCATTGTAAGGTTTTTCTTTTTACCCCTGTAATTAATGGGTATCTTCTGAGAGGAGATTATCTGAAGCTATCTTGTTCCATACTTTTGTTTGGTTTTGTTTTTGTTGCCAGTCCTGGGGCTTGAACTCAGGGCCTGAGCACTGTCCCTGGCTTCTTCCCGCTCAAGGCTAGCACTCTGCCACTTGAGCCACAGTGCCACTTCTGGCTTTATATATATATATATAGTGCTGAGGAATTGAATCCAGGGCTTCATGTATACGAGATGAGCACTTTATACCACTAGGCCATATTCCCAGCCCCATCTTGTTCCATATTTTTAAATAAGCCTGCTTCTCACCAAATTTACAATTTATAATTATGTATTAAAACCTTTATATTTCATTAATTATTATTTACTTTGATATTCAAATTGTGCTATTTGGTCTGTAGAAGCCCCATGCATTCTGGTGTGTGTGTGTGTGTGTGTGTGTGTGTGTGTGTGTGCGTGCATACACCAATATTTGAAAAACAATATTTGAAAAAGTTTTGTATAGAATGTACCCAACATCCAGATTCTGTATTAATAATTTACCATTCTGTGCCTTTTAGACATATTCCTATCATCCGTTGAGCATTTCCTTACTCTCTGGAATAATAAGGTTCCAGATTCATCTTGCCCCAGCCTGGATGCAGCCATCCACAAGTCCTAGTTCTTCTGAATGGAAAATACTATTTAGAAACCCTAAGTTTTCTTACTAATGTTGCAGCAGCACAGCCCAACGAATACGCGTACATTTATACTCATACAGTGCATCTATGTATATATTTTACACACAAATTTACAGTTGTATTTATTAACCTACCTAAATACTACAAAACCATGTATTCATGGTAATACCTCCAGTTCAGCCTCAAAAGGGTCCTCTACATTTGGGCTGGGAATGTGATTTAGTGGTAGGTAGAGTGCTTGCCTAGCATGCATGAGGCCCTGGGTTCAATTCCTCAGCACCACATATATAGAAAAAAACCCAGAAGTGGTGCTGTGGCTCAAGTGGTAGAGTGCTAGCCTTGAGCAAAAGGAAGTCAGGGACAGTGCTCAGGCCTTGAGTTTGGTCCTGTACATTTGTAACTCTTTTCTCCTACAGTATTCTAATACTTTAAGATGTTTATCAACTTAAACAGTCCCACCCCATGTAAGCAATCACCTATAGCTGTCCTCTATTCCTTTAAAGTTCTTAAAGTTCTGAAACCCCCTTATTGGCCACTTTAACCCTCCTCCCAGATTCCCTTTCCTCATCTCTGTTTCCACACACTTAGTTCATGTCCAGTCCATAACCACTCCCCACCCTGCCCAGGTTCAAATATTTCATGACAAACATCCTTCTGGCATATTCCCTATTCCACTTAATGTATATGGGTGCATGTGTGTTTATACATATACTATACTATATATAACATGCTTAATATACACATTTTACCTCAAATATTTTTACACTGTCTTGTACATATGCATACTATATGAATTAGTCATTGTAAGATATTATATAAAACATTCATTATATTACACTATACATATACATACTATATAGTCACATACATACTATTATGTATATTTGTGCATATGTGCATCTAACATATTCATGTGTATACACATATTGTGTGTAGGTATAGATTACTATAAAGAATAGTATACTGTAGATAACAATATATATTAAACTATAAACACATAGTATGTATGTGTACACACTGTTTAAAGTCTTTTAAGAAAGGTGCAAAAGTTATAGTATTCTCAAGGGGAGAATAATAACTAACAAGGCATAAGGTACTAAAAGAAAGAGATAACATTTAAAATAGTCCTTGATGTTGGGCAGTACTAGCTACTTGAGAAGCTAAAGTGGAAGATCTCTTGAAATCAAGAGTTCAAGGTCACCCTGAGTGAAATAGTGAAACTTTCTCAAAATAAATAAATTTCAATTGGGCACCAGTGTCTCACACTTGTAATCTTAGCTGCTCTGAAGGCTAAGATCTGAAGATTATGCTTTGAAACCAGCACAGGCAGAAAAATCTATAAAACCCAATCTCCAATTATCCCACAAAAACTCAGAATAGAGGCAAAGCTCAAGTTGATAGAACATGAGCCATGAGCAAGAAAACCAAGCAATAGTGTGAGGCTCTGAGTTAAAGCACCAGTACCAGCACAAAAATATGTTTTTGTGTGTGGCCAGTCCTGGGGCTTGAACTCAGGGCCTGGGCACTGTCCCCGAGCTGCTTTTCCTCAACGCCAGCACTCTACTACTTGAACCACAGTGACACTTCTGGCTTTTTCTGCTTATGTGGTACTGAAGAATCAAGCCCAGGGCTTCATGCATGCTAGGCAAGCACTCTACTGCTAAGCCACATTCCAAGCCCCATAAATAATTTTTAATAAAAATTTTTCTTTCTTTTGTTTCTTGTGCTGGTGATTAAACATGCTAGATTAGTGCTCTACCCAATGAGCTACATTCCCTGACTATAAAATGGACTTTGGATGACATATAAGAATGGATGAGTAGAATACACTATGTTACATAGCAAGAAAGGAAGAAAGGAAAAAAGGAAGAGAGAAAGAAAGAAAGAAAGAAAGAAAGAAAGAAAGAAAGAAAGAAAGAAAGAAAAAGAAAGAGAGAAAGAGGGAGGGAGGGAGGGAGGGAAGGAGGGAGGGAGGGAGGGAGAAAGGGTGGGAGGAAAGGAAGGAAGGAAGGAAAAAAGGAAGGAAGGAAGGAAGGAAGGGAGAAAGGAAGGAAGGAAGGAAAGAAGGAAGGAAGGAAGGAAGGAAGGTCTAGAAAATAATTTGAATGGGCCTAAAGATATAATTCCTTTTGGCTAAGTATGTAATACAGAATTGCAATGCTAGAATTTCAGAGCTAGAAGCAATATTGCCTATCATTGAGTGTAATCACTGTTTTACAAAGGATTCAAAGATGAACTGAATGACTAAGAATAAAATTAGGGGGAGTCAGTCTAGAGGAGAAAATAATAATTTAATTTTAAACATGTCACTTTTTAGGTCACAGGAAGGTAATCAAAAGGAAATGTGGGATTATAGCTCAGAATATGGGTGAGAACTAAAGATGTAAATTAAGAACTTTTCCAGCTGAAACTGACAACTGACAGTAAAAGAAATAAAACAAGGACAGAACTCTAAAACAAAAGTCCACAACTTTTATTATGTTAATCAAATGAAAAAGTGTCCCACCTTTTAGCCCCTATCTTATTTTGTTTATACTTGGATCTCAAATTGAAATTTTGAGCCACGAAGAGGAAGCTATGTTGCAATTGGAGAAAATAGTGCAGCTTTGGGATCAGTGACTTATTTTCAAATTCTAATTCTGCCACCTAATAGGCATGATCTTGGGAAATTGTCTCTGAAGCTCATTTTCTTCCACTCACAAATGAGAACACTACCTCATTCCCTGGTGTGTTTTGAGGATTTGAGAAACAATATAAATAGCATGCAGCCTAATATCAAATAATAGCTAGAATTATTAAGCATTTAATTTCTTACCCATAACTTACTCCAGCCTGTCTGGCATACAAAAAGTCTTATCAGGAAGGGCTTTCTTGTAGGAATGGACACTTTACTAAACTTTCTATTAACTTTCTACTGGTACTCTAAAGCACTACATTGACATTACTTTGCTTCCTATAAGGGGATAATTTTCTCATCAATAAATAAAGCATTTTCATAAATAAAACTGTTGGTATTTAGTGGTGTATGTAAAAATCATGAAGCCAACAGCTACCCACTAAACTTGTTATGAGAAATCCTGCTTTAATACATTGCTCAAACATATCAGAAATAATGATTTTAGGTTCTAAACAGTATACACGTGAGAAACTAAAAATGATAGATTACCTTAAATATTTTATCAGTGATTGGGACTATTGCTGTAGTTCAGTGATAGAGAGCTTGTGCATGAAGTCCTAGCTTAGATGCCTAGCACTGTTACTTAAACACAGGTACACACAGTGTACTTATAGAAGTTGTGCATTTTAGGGTACTCAAAGTGGTCAATAGGAATTCATTTAAAAAGGCCTTCTATATTAATATGTAGCCATTTCTTAGAGAATAATTATATACCATAATGTTTGAACAAGTGTCCCCTAAAGTTTTTTGAGAAGGTAATGTATTATTGCATATGTACACACACGTTGTATATGCACACACACTACTGCTGAACCACTCATCCAGAACTTTTTGCAAAGTTTAGTTTTGAGATAGGGTCTCTCTTCCTGCCTGGGTGCATGCTTGGCCCATGATTGTCCTAAATTAGGATGACAGGCACCAACCATTAGGGCCAGCTATTGGGTCAGAAGAATATCTTGAACTTTTTTACCCAGGCAAAAGCATCAGCATAATATAGTAGCTGATTACAGACACGAGGGCTGGGAATGTTGCCTAGAGGTAGGTAGAGTGCTTGCCTAGCATGCATGAGGCCCTGGGTTCCATTCCTCAGTGCCACATAAACAGAAAAAGCCGGAAGTGGTGCTGTGGCTCAAGTGGTAGAGTGCTAACCTTGAGGAAAAGAAGCTCAGGGACAGTGCCCAAGCCCTGAGTTCAAGCCCCAGGACTGGCACAAGAAAAAAAACAAAGATTATAGACAAGAGCCATCAGTGCCTGGTCACATATTTTTAAAAAATGGTTGGTGCTGGTCCTAAGGCTTGAACTCAGGACTTGAGTGCTGTTCCTGAGCTTTTGTACTAAAGGCAAGTGCTCTACCACTTGAGCCACAGCTCTACTTCTGCCACTCCAGCAGTGCCAAATTGCTGAATGTAAATAGAACCACCCGGGGTTCACATGTGCCAAGCTCATGTTACAAGTTTACCAGTTAGGGTACAGCTTCCATACTGTTGATTTCAATGTGTTTTGCAGCCTGAAATGACACTGATATTTCACTCCAAAAAAAAAAAAAATCCACAAACCCTTTGTGATTTAGCTTTCCAGGTTTTGGTCTACTGAGCATTATGTCTCAATGTACTGCTGAGCTTGCTGTAATCTGTGACAGCTTTTAGCACTAAATTTCCAAATAGATCTTTCAGCTATGGGAAAGGTTGTCTCGGTAGGCAAAATACTACTATAAATTTTCAGTCAAAGAAGTACTTGAGCAGTATAGAGCTTGAGCGGTGATAGCAAGTGAGAAACAGCAGGCCATTTAATCTCAAAAGGAGCACTTAAACACAGAGCGGGTGCTTCACTACATAGGAATACTAAACAAAGGTAAATGTAAAATTACATATTTGATATTTACACGAGACATAATTGTAATTATGTTTATATCTAACTATGACACTAAGGATCCTTCACAAGCCTCATTTTCTGATCAGATAAAGAAATCCAGAGCTTCGCGTATGCACAAACTTCATGATTTTGTTGCAAAGCTGCTGTTGTATTTTACAAGCAAGCTGGTTAACCTCTTTGGATTGCATTTTCCTCCTGTGGCAGATGAGCATATTGTGCTAGTGTCTGCAAGGTTTGTTTTAAAATTCAAGTATTTTCCTATTACTTTTAGGAGAGCCTCTTCAAAGTTAACAGAATAGCTATTATTTTGAAAAATAAGTCAGAATATTTGTGATTTGTCTGTGTTTGCAATGAAATTCCAGAAGGAAGATTTTAAAGCCAAGCCTTCTGAATCTTTGTCAGATACCTGTTCTTTATTATCATGGTTCATATATTTGAAACTATAAAATATGTTAACACTTTATAAAGTCTTTTCCTATAGATATGCAATCATATTAAAAATGTTAAAATATTAGTGTGAGCATATAATTTTAATATTAATTTGTTTATGTATTTATTTTAGCTGGTCCTGGACTTGAACTCAGAGCCTGGCTACTGTCCCTAGGTTTCTTTTGCTCAAGGGTAGCACTCTACCTACCTACCACTTGAACTACAGCTACATTTATAACTGTTTTGGTAATTTATTGGAGAAAAAGAGTCTCATAGACCTCATGCTTGGGCTGGCTTTGAAGCATGATCCTCAGATATCAGCCTTCTAAGTAGCTGGGATTGCAGGCATGAGCCACCAGCGCCCAGCCAATATATTTTTTTTTAATTAGCATCAATTAGTTATACAAAGTAGTTTCATTTTGACATGTCCATGTATGAATACAATGTATCTTAATCAGACTTACTCCTGTCACTCTCCCCTTTCCCAACTGTAATTTTTTTAAATCACAGAAACAAAAACATAAGCTAGGCTGGGGATATAGTCTAGTGGCAAGAGTGCCTGCCTCGGATACACGAGGCCCTAGGTTCGATTCCCCAGCACCACATATACAGAAAACGGCCAGAAGCGGCGCTGTGGCTCAAGTGGCAGAGTGCTAGCCTTGAGCGGGAAGAAGCCAGGGACAGTGCTCAGGCCCTGAGTCCAAGGCCCAGGACTGGCCAAAAAAAAAAAAAAAAAATAAGCTAACTACCTCTACATGACAATCGTTGTACTTTATCTGGTTTTCTTTCAACAGTTACATGTCTGTACTCAGTTACATGCTTGTGGCATATCAACTTTGTATCCATTGTTGCTTAATGAGAGTTGTCCATAGAAACACAGCATTCTGGATATAATGATGCTAGTGTTCAATGATATGAGCCTGACAGGAAGAGAAGTTACTAGGTAAGTAAGATCACCAATACCCCGGGGTGGGAGTGGGGGGACCTAGAACCTGTAGTCAGAAGACTCTGGAGACAGAAGACTCTGGAGATCTTCTCTGGCTTATTGCTTTTCTATGGGTTTCACCTTGGAAGTCAGGGAGAATGTGACTCTGGCAGGAAGTTCCAGTGGAGAGCAAGGATCAGGCCCAAATACACCTGCAGTGACTAGAGGGAACAGTCTTTGGATAATGGGACTTGGAGGAGAATCATTAAAAAGGGAGGGAGGTGGCTATGGGGAATCAATAAAAACAGGGCTGAGAGGAATTAGAAGAAAGTCCTTGATCGGCTTGTTAGGTTTTTTTCCTGCCACAAAGTCCCTGATGGAAACCACAGGAAGCACCATCCTATGCCAAATTAATCACAAAGTTAATGTATCAAGGCGAAGGAACAAAATTTAATGACATTTAGCAACTAAGTTCTTAACACAAGCCAAATCTCAAGGAATAGAATAGGTCAAGCCAAAGCTAGAATTGAGGAAGATGGGTATGTTAATTAAATATTTCACAAGCCCTAAGCTTCTGCTCCTAGCTCTTTAGGCAAAACACTTGTTACCCTGTAGACAGGTAGCTCAGAAAAACAAACTAGTGCTTCTATTTTGAGATATTTCATTTTTTACAAGTACCATATAAGGCATTTCAGAGATCTTTTATTCACCATTTGGAGATTTAAGTTGATGATAGATGATCAGCTACTTAAAAATCAAATGTATTGAAATAATATATAAGATAACATTGACTCAAATAACTTGCAATAAAATTGATAATTTAAAAGTATTTGTCTAATTGAAGAAACAATATAGGAAAGGAGCAAAACTATGTTCTGGATAAATTGTATTCCTGATGAATTATCATATATGAAAACATACCTATGGAAATTCTTATCAATTACTGTTCTTTTCAATCAATTTTATTGTCAAGGTGACAATAAAAGGGGTTACAATTATATACATAAGATAGTGAGCACATTCCTTGTCAAATTTGTTACCTCCTCTCTCATTTTTCTCCCAGTTACTGTGTTTTTGAATAGACATTTCACTAACTTCTTTGGGACACATTATTCTTGAAACAAATTCTAATAAAACCAGTTTATAAGTAAAACTTCTTTAGCTATAAATTGGAGGAAAGAACCTTAGGTAGATGCAACTATTTTACTGACCAATATAAACAACAACTAGAAATTAAGTTACCCATATAATATGATTAAGATAACCAGTGGAGCCTGAGTCATGTATCAGGAAGAAAAAGGAAAAATGTTAATAATGTGGAATAGAATTACATTCTCTTGAACTCAATTTGCCACCCTAAAGGCATTGACAGACCACAGCACAAATCCATTTATAGACCATACTTGCTCATCTTAATAGTATTTTATTGACTTGCATATTCTTTGCTTTTGTTTGCTTCCTTTCTTATATTCTTTGAGATCAAAGTCAAGAAAGACTTATTTATGGTAAAATATTAAGATTTTTAAAAACAAAATATGTGATTCCTTTATGCTACCTGAATTATGTTAAAATATGTGTGTAATTCTGAACAAAGATGGCAAGGGAATAGATAAAATATTGTATTTGAACAATGTGATTATTACAATGTTTTAATTTTTGAAATATTTATTACTGTTATATTGCTTTTATTAAAATAAAAATAAAAAAGAGAAAGCATTTTTGGAAGGTTTCTCTGCAAAGTTCTGATACAATCTTTTGGTAAAGTACATGAACAATAGTAAATGCTCTGTATAAATTTGTTGAATAAGAACAAAAGACAATTACACATTCGGGCAGATTTTCTTTAGAATGAAGCCAAATGATGTCTGTGGATGTGTTGAAATAAGGATAAAATAAGTCTGTCTCCACTAATCTACTTGTTCAGAGCCCTCGGATTGCCCATCCCTGTTTCCTTGAGGTGGAATTAGAGGTTTATTAGTAGGATGCCCATAACATTTATTCTTTACTGGGACACTTCCGTAGAGAGGAGCTGCTATAAGAATGCAGGTTTTTATCTTCCCTTCCTCCCACCCTTCCCCTTCCTTCCTTCCTTCCTTCCTGCCTTCCTTCCTTCCTGCCTGCCTTCCTTCCTTCCTTCCTCTTTTCCTTTTTCTTTCTCTCTTTCTCTCCCTCCCTGCCTTCCTTCCTTCTTCTCTTCCTTTCTCTTTCTCTCCCTCCCTCCCCCTCCCTCACCCCTTCCTCCCCCCCCCACCTCTCCCTCCATCCGTGGTCGCTTTCTCCCTCTCTCCTTCCTTCTTTCCTCTCTCTTTCTTCCTTCATTTCTTTCATATAATGCCAGTGGGGATGTAAAATGATGTGGCTGCTTTGGAAAACAGTTTGGAAGTTTCTCCAAAATAAGTTACATGGAAGTTTTATCAGAGAACTTATCATCAGTTACATGGTAGAGTTACCATATAACAGAAATTCCATTTTAAGTATAACTCCAAGGGGATGGACATATATACACACAAAAACTTGCTCACAAGCTGGTGACGGATGTCTGCCTGCACTCCCTGCTGCTCTGAAGAGTAAGGCAGGAGGAAAGTACATTTGAAGTCAGCCTGGGAAACGAGGTGACAGAGCAAGGTACTATCTTAAAAAACAACCTCTCCCTCCAAAAAACTCCAAAAGAATGATGAAATAATGCAAATGTCTCCTGAGTGATGAAGGTACAAACAAAATGAAGCATATTCATATAATGGAATATTGTTCAGTTATAAAACAGAGAATGTAGTTCGGATTCATAAAATCTACAATTTTGCTGATTCTTGAAAACAGTGTTAGTGAAAGAAGCCAGACACAAAAGGCTAAATGGTATGTGCTTCCACTTATATGAAATACCCAGAAGAGTCAAATGGAGACAAAAACAGATTAGTGTTTGCATGAACTAGAGGTAGGGGAAATGAGGTATAACTTTGATGGGTATAAGCTTTCATTCTTTTTTCTCACTTTTTCAGTTTCATTTCTCGTGTTTTCTTGTTATAGCCTTTGAGAAAGCATGGCTATGTAGCCCAGACTGACCATGAATTTGATCATGAGCCCAGAATCTTCCAGCTTCAGCCTCCTGAGTGCTGGAATTAACAGCAAACACCATCATGCCTGGCTCTTTATAGTTATTTTCTTTCTATTCCTTCCTTCCTTCCTTCCTTCCTTCCTTCCTTCCTTCCTTCCTTCCTTCCTTCCTTCCTTCCTTCCTCCCTCCCTCCCTCCCTCCCTCTCTCCTTCTCCTCCCCTCCCTCCCCCTCTTTCTTTCTTTTCATTCTTTCCCTCTTCCTCCTCCTTCTTTCTTCCTTATTCTTTCTTCCTTCTTTCCTTTTCTTCCTCCTCCAATTTTTCCTCTTTTGCCTTTTTTGGTTTTTAGGGATAGGTTTAGGGATAGCTATCTAGATAGCTCAAGAATTCACAATCTTTCTGCCTCAGTCTCCCTAGTGCTGGGGTTACAGGCAATATGCCACCATAGCGGGCTCAGGTTTCTTATTAGATGACAAAAATGTCCTGGGATTGTGAACTGGTGATGCATAGCTTTGAAAAACATTACTGAAATATTACCTCAAAACAACATTGCACATTGTAGAGAAAATACTGAAAACCATTGAATTATACGTTTATTTTATTTTTTTAATTGTAAAGGTGGTGTCAGAGAGGTTACAGTGAGATAAATCAGGTAATCAGTACATTTCTGTTTGAATAGTGTCACCCCCTCCCTTGAATCTTATATTGTAAAGAGATAAAGTATATGGTATAAGTAAATATTAAAAATAGAATGCCAGGTGCCAGTGGGTCACACCTGTGATCCAAGCTGCTCAGGAGGCTGAGACCTGAGGATTGTGGTTCAAAGCTAGCTGAACCACCAAAAGCCTAAAGTAAAGCTATAGCTCAAGAGGTAGAGCATTAGCCTTGAGCAAAAATTGCTCAGGGACAGCGTCCAGGCCTAGAGTTCAAGCTCCAGGGCCAGCATACACACACACACACACACACACACACACACACACACACACACACACACACACACACACGACAGCTATATTGGAATTGAATGTATGGTTTGTCCTAGATCAGACGGATTTGCAAATGTTTTTATTTCATATTTATTTATTTATTCAGCCAGTCATGGGGCTTGAACTCAGGTCCTGCGTGCTTTCCTTGGCTTCTTTTTGTTCAAGGCTAGCTAGCACTCTACCATGTGAGCCACAGGCCACAGCCCCACTTCTGGCTTTTTCTGTCTGTGGTACTGAGGAATGGAACCCAGGACTTCATGCATGCTAGGCAAGCATGCTACCACTAAGCCACATTCCCAGCCTTTATTTCATACTTAAGCTTGAAATCTATAAGTTTTACATACCACCTATGTCTTCCAGATCATCACCATTTCACTTTATTTCTTCTTGAAATAATATGAAGCCAAAATGAGTGGTTGCATTTGATTTTGATCACCATTTTCTTTATGTTTTCTAAGCTATTTATTCAGTTCCAAACTAGCATTATAATTCTATTTACATTTATTCCATATTCATTTCTCTTTAACTCTTTGTACACTTCCTAATACCTTCTCTACCTTGTTACATAAGTCCCTGTGGCCATTTTTCTTTTTCATAATTAGCATGTAGATTCTTCTACTAATCCCATGCTGTCTTCTAAAATACTATTCTACTGTTAATAAACTTTCTTATACTGACAACTTTTCCCTAGCATGATTTTATCTCCTTGCCATAAAGGAAAACTGACTTCCTCTGAACTTCCTTTACATTTTTGGGTAAAAGGGTGCCTATTTCACCAAGAAGTAGAGGTGTTATTCTCCTGCCTCTGTACTAGGGTTTTCAAACCATGGTTCTCATTTGCTTCTCTGATGTTCACATCCTCTTGAAATACCACTTTCAACTTTACTTTTACCATTTCTTTGCCATCATATTACACTTTCCCAGTGCTCAAAGGTTTGAGCACAGGGTTATAGGTATTTCTCTCTATTCTCAGACTTTTCATCTTGGCTTTCCTAATTTATTATTTGAATGGGGAAGGCTGAATGTAACAGGCTGACCTTTCAATTTCTTGCCACTTTCTGCAAGTACACGTGGCCATTGGCTCATGCTAGATCTTCTTATCACTCACTAGCTCAATCTCAAGAGATCTTTTCTACTGTGACTGTTCTCCTTTCAACTGCTCTGCTTGAAATTGCCTTTTCTAACTTCTTAACATCCATAATCTTCTTGATCTCTTCTCTTCAGTCTGTTAGCTCCCTGATGATTTTATCTTTCTGTATTCAATTTAGTTTGTGAGGACAACTGTTGCAACTATTTTCTCACTAGCATTTGTAATTCCTTCCAATCCATGACCTTAAAACGTTGAATCTCCTGCCAATCCCTGAATAAGGACCAACACAACCATCTGCTTTTTCCAGTCTACTGTTGGGATGCCAAGAAAATTGCATAACCCTGTTTCTAATTTACTGTATTATTTATTATCTAGAATCAGCTAGTTGGCTCAGTTACACGCATCCTGTCATTGCTATTCTCTTTTTCTTTTCTGTGCTAGCACTGGAACTTGAACCGAGGCCCCCTGGATCTCGCTCAGCTTTTTAAATGTTTGTTTCCAGCTGGCATTCTACCACTTGACCCACACTTCTCCTTCAGCTTTTTGCTGGTTGAATAGAGACAAGAATCTCTTGATTTGTCGGCCCAGGCTAGCTTCAAGCCTCAGTCTTCAGACTTTAGCCTTCTAAGCTGTTAGGATTCCAGGTGGGAGCCACTTGTACCTAGCAATAAAAAAAAAAATTTAAAATGTTATTTAGTTCTCAAGATATCTGGCTCAGTAACATTAGAGAAACCTCCTAATTGTCAATCCCAGTGGACTTTTTTGCTGTTTTTTTTTTTAATTTTTTATTGTCAAACTGATGTACAGAGAGGTTACAGTTTCATACGTTAGGCATTGGATATATTTCTTTTTTTGGCCAGTCCTGGGCCTTGGACTCAGCCTGAGCACTGTCCCTGGCTTCTTTTTGCTCAAGGCCAGCACTCTGCCACTTGAGCCACAGCGCCACTTCTGGCCATTTTCTGTATATGTGGTGCTGGGGAATCGAACCCAGGGCCTCATATATATGAGGCAAGCACTCTTGCCACTAGGCCATATCCCCAGCCCCTGTTTACATTTCTTGTACTGTTTGTTACCTCCTCCCTCATTCCCCCCTCCCCCTTGCTGTTATTTTTTATAGCACTGGAGATGGATCCTAGGGCCATCATGTGCTAGATAGGCACTCCAGTAGTGAGCCCGATCCCAGCCAGTCCTTTACCAGTTCTTTCTCATGTGACTTCTCTAATGGGATGGATACTGTTACCACAGCCCAACTGGATAAAATGTCTCCCTTCTCTTAGATTCTATCACATCAGTCTGGGCTGGGAATATGGCCTAGTGGCAAGAGTGCTTGCCTCGTATGACATCATTCTCTTCTCATTTTCTACCTTTCTTCCTATCGCTCATCATCTGCTTGGCATTTTCTGCAGGTTTTTGTTAATACTCATCTAGTCCACTTTTCTCAGTTGATATTCTGTACACACATTTCTCGGGTACTGTCTTCCACTTTGGTGACAGATAAGATGAGAGGTCGCAGTGCGCACCTGTAACCTCAGCATTCAGGAGACTGAGGTGGGAGGACTCTTAAGTTTGAGACCAGCCTGGACTATACAGAAAGAACTTATTTAAAAAATAAGTGTACAGTTAAGTAGTGGTAAGTATATTCACATTGTCATGAAATAGATCCTCAGGACTTTTTCATTTTGCCAAACTGAAACTCTATACCCACTCAAAAATAATAAGTACTCATTTTTTTAACCCCCTTATCTCCTAATAACCACCATTCTATTTTCCTTCTTCTGTAAATTTGACTATTCATATATATCATATGTATGGAATCATATGTATTCATCTTTTTTTTTTTTCAGTCCTGGGGATTGGACTCAGGGTCTGAGCCCTGTCCCTGGCTTCTTTTTGCTCAAGGCTAGCACTCTGCCACTTGAGCCACAGCGCCACTTCCAGCTTTTCTATATGTATGGTGCTGAGCTTCATATATATGAGGCAAGCACTTTTACCACTAGGCCATATTCCCAGCCCCTGTATTCATCTTTTTATAATTGGATTAAAGTTCATCCATGTCATGACAGGTAATGGGATTTTCTTTCCTTTTCCTTTTTTTCTTTTGTTGGTCATGGGGCTTGAACCTGATCAGGGCCTGGGCACTGTCCCTGAGCTCTTTTGCTCAAGGCTAGCACTCTACCACTTTGAGTCACAGCTCTACTTCCAGTTTTTTGGTGGTTAATTGGAGATGAGGGTCTCAAAAACATTCCTTTCTGGGCTGGCTTTGATCTCAGCATCCTGAGTAGCTAGGATTACAGGCATGAGCTACCAGTGCCTGACATTTTTTTTTTCTTTTTGATAGTGTTAGGGGTTGAACTCAAGGCCTCACACTTGCTAAACAAGCACTCTACCACTACAGCCTTCCTCTAGTCCTCTCATGCTTTTTTTCTTTTTTTCGGGGGGGGGCTGCTCCTGGGCCTTGAACTCTGGGCTGGAATGCTGTCCCTAAACTCCTTTTGCTCACTCAATCACTTGACCTACAGCACCACTTCTGGCTTTTTCTGTGATTAATTGGAGATGAGTCTCATGGACTTCCCTGGGCTGGCTTCAGACTGCAGTCCTCAGATCTCAGCCTCTTGAGTAGCTAGGATGACAGGTGTGAGCCACCAGCACCCTCAATGTCTGTTTTCTTGATGGACACCTGGGATGTTCCTACCTGCTGGTTATTGTGAATAGTGCTGTTATCAACAGAGGTGTGCACGTATCACCTTTAAGACTCTGCTTTCAGTTGTTTTGTATGTATGCCTAAAAGTGAGTGAGGTCTCTGGGTCATTTGTTAGTTCTGCTATTAGTTTTCTGAGGAACTGCCATGCTGCTATTAACTTTGGTGACTTTACCATATATTTGCAACTAACTTCCAAATTTATATTTTGTGCTTCAATCTGTCTTCTGGAAAGTATAGAGATAGAAGCTCTTCATGGAATGTCCTGTCATCTACTGTGCTTTCCCATACATGTATACAGTAGGCTCTATATAAGTTCTACTAAAAGATTGTCTTTTTTTGTGTGTGTGCCAGTCCTGGAGCTTGAACTCAGAGCTTAGGTGTTATCCCTGAGATTTTATGCTCATGTCTAGTGCAATACCACTTGGGCCATAGCTAGCTCCATTTCTGGCTTTTTGGTGCTTACTTGGAGATAAGAGTCTCACCATGGACTTTTCTGCCCTAGCTGGCTTTGAATCGTGATGAGTTTGTGGCACCTGGAGAAAGAGTGTCTTTTTATTCTCCAAAAGGATGCTAGAAAAGAAAAAGGCTGTTTTTTTTTTCTTTTTTACTGATTATTGTGAGTTAGGATGGATCACTATTATAGGCTTCTTTATAGTAGTCACTGTGTAATACATTTAGCTATTTGCTTACAATGTCTATCAGTTGTCTACACATACTAGTAATATTATCTGATTCATTCAGGTAACAGTCTCAAATACTTATCAAAAACTGAGGCCATCACAGTGGCTTAGTTGTAAAACACTTGCATAATTTCTCTTTCCTATACTAAGTAGGGAGGAAATAGGAAGAAAATTTGAGTCAGTATTGTATTGAAGTAAGGAGGCTGGGTCTATGCTTCCCCTAGATAACTAACCCTTGATTTCCCTTGATTGTTCCCCTAGATGGTTTGCTTTTTGATTAGGTTTAATTCCACACACCTCAGTGGTCTTAGCCTATATAAGCTTTGCACTAGCTGCATTTGGGGCTGCTGGTCTTTGACACGAGAGTCCACCAGCAGTCCTCTGGCTCTTCAATAAAGACTCATAATTTGGCCTCTTAAGTGGTGGCTTCTCTGTTTCTCATGACTGAGTGTCCTTACAACAGTATGACTATAATCCTACATGTATTTGAGGAGAAACACACATAGATGGATCATATACTTGATGAATTTTAGTCCGATCATACCTCAATAAACTAAATATGCCAATAAAAATTTTAGATAGCTGTATAACACTACTGATAGTAGGATTACAAAATATTGTTGGAGGATATGGACATTCATTATTATTTAGGAGATGATAACAAAGACACTGAGTAATATTTTAAACAATATTTTGAAATAATCTTGAGGTTAAACTTAGGGTTCTGATTTATGGTGGAAATAAAAAGCTATCACTAAGGTAATGTAGAGCAAAAAAAGTTATTATTTAAAGATTCTCAGACATGCACAGAACTTTAAAATTCAGTTGTAAAGAAAACTAGTCAAAAAATAGAGAAAGAAAAAAAGAAAACTAGTCAGTGTATTATAGAAAAAAAAAGAGGAAAAGGGTATTAGTAACAATGGAAAGGAATGCAGAGCGACAGTAGCTCAAAATGGGCTTGGCAGAGTGAACACTGAATCTCCAGGGAAACATGGAGCTATGAAATGGCAAAGAGCCGTGTGAAAGGTCTAGAATAAATTCTGTGGTTCACCTTTTAAAAACCAAAAGAAAACTCATGAGCTATAAGGAGTGCGGTATTATTTTAAGGTAATTAGACTGAGAGAAACAACATTAGCTCAAATGGGCACATACCTAGACACTTTTTAGGTCATTTACATTCAACTAACTCCTAATAGAAAAGATTCAGTTTTCATCATCCACAAAATGGTAGCGCTGAAGGGATTTTAGGATTTATCAAGTACAATTATTTTTCTGATTTCTAGAGGATCGAGTAACATACAATTTATGGGAAAACAAACTCTAAACACAAAGGTTTCACTCTTTGTTCATATTTATCACTCCTAACATAATCCATTTTCACATACTAGTTTGTGTAAATCATTTGGAGTACCTGTTAAAATGTAGACTCCATAGCTGGATGCCAGTGGCTCAAGCCTGTAATCCTAGCTAACTCAGGAGGCTGATATCTGAGGATTGTGGTTCAAAGCCAGCCTGAACAAGAAAGTCAATGAAACTCTTACCTCCAATTAACCACCCCAAAGCCAGAGGTGGAGCTATGGGTCAAGCGGTAGAACATTAGCCATGAGCAAAAAATATCAGGGACAGCACCCAGGTCCTGAATTTAAGCTTCAGGACCAGGACCTGTAAGATGGTTGTAGGATCTAGGTGAAAGGTATATGGGTGTTGACTGTATTATAAACTTTCAAGGTTTCTGTAGCCTTGAACTCATTTTTCCAATTGTTAAACTCCAGGACACTGGTGTTTCCATTTACTTCTATTTTGAATCAGCTGGATTTACCTATATAATTCCTTTTTCTTTTGTCTAAATTTTTTCCTCCTCATGTTGCTCTCAATTTGGTTAAATTCTTGTTTTCTATACTGTCTCTCTCACAAACCTTAATGTTCATGACTGTACTAAGATGACAATGTTCTTCCATCAGATGACATTTCCTTGATCTATCTTTGCAGTGCTATTTTACCCTTCTTTTAGAAACAACTGCTTAACTATATTACTAGTTAACTTAAAAAAAAAACATCTTGGGGTTATGATCTTCACAAAGACAGAGGTTGTGCCTATGAGCTAAGATTGAATGGTATTTTTTCCTTAGTTTCATCTATAATTTTTGTAATTATGACTCAAACCTGCTTTACATTTTATTTTTCAGATTCCAGGGCTTGAACAATTGCTCAGCTGGTGCTCTTATCATTACAGCCATGTCTTTAGCCCAGTTTTCTTTTTTCTTTTTCTGTTTTCTCTATTCTTTTCCTATGTTATTCTATTTTAGAACTTGAGAATCAATAACTGCATTAGTAATGAGCTCATTGTCCTTAATTTCTGTTTTATTGATTCACAATATACTAATTGAAATGTAATCAACTATTCATAAATTTGCAAATTTCATTTTCTCCGAGCTTCTCCAAGGAGGCGTATGTGCCTTTCAGAAAGATAATAGTATGTGTTTTAAATCATTTTGATTTTTGTGTTTACGTAATATGCTGACTCACAGCCCTTGATTGCTATTTTATAGTTGAAGCAGTCCTTTGAAAACTTCCATGAGCTATTGAGGGAGAACAGCAATTTTGAGTGCATGAAGTTATTAAGCAGAAGATTATGGACAACTTTGCTTCCTTTGCAGGGAGCCTACAAGAAGAGGGTAAGTGAAATAGTGCATAGGAAAATATCTCTACCTAAGTACTCTTTTGGCCCAATGCGCTCAAAATTTCTATATAATTTTAAAGTATTTCAATAATGAAGATATGTTGTAGAAAGGCAGATAGTGCTTAAATAATTTGCCCAAAGTCACTGTATAGGGAGGAATCATTTCTACCTTTTTAACTTTAATAGTGAAACTTGTTAAAATTGAAATTGGTTTTGATGAAAGCTTAGCATCTCTCACTGTAGGCACCCCGCCCCCCAACCCCAGCTTTTAAAAATTGACTCCTTTATGCCTTCAATTTCTTACATACTTTCCTCTCTTGCTTTTGCAAAGTTTATCTTAGGAGTTTTGTTACATTCTTATTTTAGTCATCTCTAGGTACCCTAACAAACTATCAAAGTTTGGCTGGCTTAAACCACAAATTTATTTTCTCACAGCTCCAGAGGCTAAAAGTTCAAACTAGGGAGTTGTCAGCATGGTCAGCTTCTAGTGAGAACTCTTCTTCTTGGCTTGTAGACAGCTACCTCATTCTGTGAAAGGAGACAGCTAGCTAGCTTTTGCTATTTCCTCTTCAAAAGGACCAACCTTCATCCTTAACTCTAATCACTCCCCAGAAGCCTTATCTCTAAACACACTGGAGTTTAAGGCTTCAACATATGGCTAAGGGAGGGCGTGCACACACACACGCACACACACACAGCACATAACATTTACTAACAGAGAGACACTGACAAATCATCAAGCCATACAAATCTGGTTAAAAACACCTGATACCAATTAGTTACAAACAAACTATTCCAGTAAAAATTTTCCCTTGTTTCTTCCTTTTATAGTTTTGATTCAAAAGGAAAGGAACTGAATGTTAGAGGAACATGCATTGTAAATTAAGAAAAATTTCATGTAATCAAAAAAAAAAAGAAGAAACTGAGACATATTGGTTTTTGACAAAAACTGAGAAACAGAATACTAATGTAGTTGTGGGGGTATGTTTAACAAAAACAAACTTTGATTTTTTTTTTTTACTTATAAAATTTCTAATTGACATAATACACATTTATAAGGTACGAAA
Organism: Perognathus longimembris pacificus; assembly: GCF_023159225.1. Lineage (NCBI taxonomy): Eukaryota > Metazoa > Chordata > Mammalia > Rodentia > Heteromyidae > Perognathus > Perognathus longimembris. Next base: position 6,965,148 of record NC_063174.1, read on the forward strand.
GATTCTAAAGCATTTGGATGTTCTTGGAAAATAATGTAACGCACAATAACATTGCTATATCACATTTTAATAGGTATTATTAAAAACAATAGTAAAATATCTGATTTTATTCAAATTACAGAAAACTGGGCTGGGAATATAGCACAGTAATACAGTGCTTGTCTAACATGTACAAAGCTCTGGACTTGATCCTTAGCACCATCAAAGAATAAATAAGTAATACAAAATAAAAAACAAAGAAAAAAGTAAAACTGGCATAGTAAAATAAAACAGATGAAGTTATAGTTGGTTTGTGCTGGGTCTTAATTTTAATACAAATAGTTACTTTTATTACTACATAAACTTGTGGCATAACATGTATTTTTATTGACTGTACAACTCAACTTTATTCATTACAAAATAGGTTTAAATGCATGTGATCTTTTAAGTGTGGTCAAGATTTTCTTAATGACTAGGAGGTAAATAGATGACATTTTTCAAATTTTTCAGTGGAAGGGTGGAGGAATGTAGAACAGAAGGTGACAGATCTAGTTATGTGACCAGGCAAGGTCATCTGATTATCAAGTTACAGTTATTTATAGCACCCAGGATTTTCTTGCCTCAAAGTGCTGCAGACGAGTGTATTCAAGGTGAAGAAGTAGAAAATCTAACTATAGTTCAGGTCTTTTAGTAGAAAAACAGTTGTGGGAACTAATCTTGAATTTATCAAAACTCAATCAGATGTGTGTATGGCCCATTGGTATCAAGCTTCAGTACTTGCCTGTTCCCATAAGTGCCATGTTTCACCACAACCCCAGCTTCCGCACACTTGCTGTTTGCAGCGAATTCTTTTTCACAGAGAGTCACAAATTGGGAATACAGTTCTAACCCTTCTTCTTTTCCACAGTTAGAATGATACTGCATGTTTCTTCCTTTTACTCTGCCTCCAAGGGTGGCTTGGGGAATGATTAGAACATCACCAGGTAGTGCCAATATAGAGACGTGCTTGCCATTTTCTGTCTCACTTAATTTCACATTTAACAATGTATTAACTGGAGGGAGGACAAAAGGTAAAACATTTTGAAACAAAAAACAAACTTGAAGAAAACCATCAATCTTTTAAATTAGTTGGCAAATCCCACATTTAAAGCCCAGTTTGCTCTTACTCCTTACCTCGTTGCGATTCAAAATTCTGCTTCATTAAATAGTCCAAATATGAAAAAGAACAAAACTTTATGCAGAAAAGATCATGACTTATTGTTTATTTGTTTGTTTGTCCTGGGGCTTGGACTCAGGGCCTGAACACTGTCCCTGGCTTCTTTTTGCTCAAGGCTAGCACTCTACCTCTTGAGCCACAGCACCACTTCCAGCTTCTTCTGTTAATATGGTGCTGAGGAATCAAACCCAGGGCTTCGTGCATGATGGGCAAGCACTCTACTGCTAAGCCACATTCCCAGCCCTAAGATCATGACGTTTTTAATTTACAGAATTAACTGTACCATGAAACCTCAGGAAAATATGAGATTTTCCCTTGCTATTTCCTGTATTTTATAAGTAAATCCCATTAGAAAATACCATGATAAATCCTTCTCAAACCAAACTCTGTTCCATAACAAAGATTATCAGAATGTCATTTATTATTTTAAAATTAGTTACCTACAGTTTTGAGCTGTAAAAAAGCTTTCAGGTTTAAACTCATTACATACCAACTCCTTTTGCTTTTTCATAACCTTAATGGTACTATTGACATGGACTAATCATTTTACAAATACATTCTATGGCAGAAAATACACTGTTACAAATAAAAAAGTAAAGATCCAGAGCTATTAACACTATCTTCATATACATACAAGAAAACAGTGTGATATTTTCATAGCATTTATGAAACTATAGCTAACAAGTGTCAAAACCTAGTGTCACTAAAATTTTATCTAAATTTAGAAAACTTTTATACCTCAACATTTAACCATTTAAAAAATGATAAAAAAAAGAAGTGTCTATTAGAATCAGATACCATCCAAGGAGGTAATAATGGTATAAATGAATTGTGCTTGCAAAGAACAGTACTGAGAGAATGGTAAAATGACTTTTTTTTTTGCCAGTCCTGGGGTTTGAACTCAGGGTCTGGGCACTGTCCCTGAGCTTCTTTTGTTCAGGGATAGTACTCTACAACTTGGGCCATAGTGCCACTTTGGGCTTTTTCTGTGTATGTGGTACTGAGGAATTGAACCCCGGGCTTCATGCATACTAGGCAAGCACTCTATCACTAAGCCACATTCTGAGCCCCCAAACAGTAAAATGGTAAAAGAAACTATACAAACCTCTCACCTCTATTCTCAAATTAGACAAAGGCATGCTTTTGGCAGGTATCTAATGGTTTGAATTACTAGAGGATCTATAGTAAGGATTTACTATATCCTTATAGTAAGGATATTAGTAAGGATTTGGTTTGGCTATCCCCTACTCTGTAAATCATGTAATTAACCAGTTAAAAGCCTCCCAAGGTAAACACTCAAAGGAACTCTCAAGTTATGCTTTATGTACCAACAATTTTCACTTAACATCTATTTAAATACCTCTATAATTTCTAAATTACAACTAGGGCTTTGCTATATAGCCCGCAGTCCTTAGTGGTTGCTTCTGTGGAAAACTAACTTTCCAGAGTGCTTCATTACAAGCCTCAGGCTGGTAAGAGACTAAGTGGCCAATTTTGGATTAACACAGGAGTGCTAGTACAAGCTATTACACTTCTACACACTTCCCTCTACTGGCAACATCTTGGAACTCAATACTGATATAAATATCCGTAGGTAGAAATAGATCCAAAACAAATATAAGTAGAATTAAAATGAGACAATGAATTAATGGCATGCTGGAAACTCAGAGATCCTAACATAGGTTATCAACCAAATAAATCCAAAGACATTGACTAGAAGTTAAGCCTTCACAAATCTCTAGACCACAGCCCAGTTATACAGAAGATGAATTTAGAAAGACTTTCCAACTTCTGCATTAGCTATGTATTGTGGGCTTAATTCCCCAAGTGTTACAAAATTTGATTGGAAAGATTGGAATCCCTCTAATGAGTATGAGGTGTGTGTGTTGGGGGGAAGTGGGGTGGTCTAAGAGAATCTTATCACATCGGCGGACTTTTCTTCCGGGAGGGCAGTATCTATCAGTAATAGATTTGTTTATTTATTGCCTGACCTGGGGCTTGAGCTCCCGGCCTGGGATCAGTCCCAGAGCTTTTTTGCTCAAGGCCAGTGCTCTACCACTTCAGTTGCAGCTCCATTTCTGGCTCCGCCCCCGCCCCCACCCCCTCCCTTGGTGGCTAATTGGAGATAATAGTCTCTTGAACTTTTCTGCCTGTGTGTGCTGGCTTGAACTGTGACCTTTTGATCTCAGCCTCCTGAGTAGCTAGGATTGAAGGTGTGAGTCACTGGAGCCCAGCTAGATGTATTTACTTTGCTTGTAACTCAAACCAGCAGTCTGATTCTTCAGATGCATATGGTCCTTTACTGAGAATCATACCAAGTTTTGTGTTAGATTTTGCACTTGAAAACTTACATCCTCAGTGTTTTATCAAATTCACCACCCTCTTACATGTCTATTTAAAGTGAACTCACATAGACATATACAGAGCATTTCATCTATGTAGAATAAAATGCAGCTTGAATTGGTTGGGTTTATTTTATGATTAAAGTTCATTTAAGATTCTATGATCCAACCTTAAAAAAGTCAATCTTAAGAATGAAAAGAATTTGGGGCAACAGGTGGCTTAGCGGTAGAGTGTTTGCCTAGCATGCATGAGGCCCTGGGTTCGATTCCTCAGAACCACATAAACAGAAAAAGCTGGAAGTGGAGCTGTGGCACAAGTGGAAGAATGCTATCTTTGAGCAGAAGCAGCGACAGTGCCCAGGCCTTGAGTTCAAGCCCCAGGATTGGCAAAAAAAAAAAAAAAAAAAAAAAAAGAAGGAATGAGAAGAATTTTAGAGAATCTTATTATATTTTTTTATGGCCAGTGAAGATTTAATTGAGGGCAAAATCTTAACTTAGGAAAATGGACAGGTCTATTACACCTTGACATCAATCAGTACCTCACAAATTATCCTCTACAATGGAAGTCCTCATTTCATTTTCTTCTTAACCTCTCAAACATTCCTTATTATGTCCTGGGTTCAAGTTCCAAACTAATTTAAATACTGCCTTTCTACTGTCTTCTATTATAGTCTCCTGAATGTAATTTTCAGAATTGTCAAATGTTTGTTATATTAGTATAAAAAAGCCATACCTTTCTGTCCAAGTAAATTATTTGCTCTCTTCTAGGTTAATGTCTATGAGCTTCAACTACCTAATATTCAAATTTATATATAATTTATATATTCTTAAAATTTGGAGACAGGGTTGATTAGAATGGCTTTGAACTATGAACAAAGGAATAGTCCTCTTTCAGTCTCCAGAGTGGCTGTATTCCTTTTTTTGTTTTTTGTTTTGCTGGTTCTAGGACTTGAACTCAGGGATTAGGCATTGTCCCCGAGCTTCTTTTGTTCAAGGCTAGTACTCTACTACTTGAGCCACAGTGCCACTTCCAGCTATTTTGGTAATTTATTGGAGATAAGAGTCTTATGGGGCTTTGAACTGTAATCCTCAAATCTCAGACTTCTGAGTAGCTAGGATTACAGGCATGAGCCATCAGTGCCTAGCTTAGATTTCTTTCTCTCTCTCTCCCTTCTTCCCTCTGTCTCTCTTTTCTTTGCTGGTCCTGGGGCTTGAACTCAGGGCCTGGGTACTGTCTCTGAACTTCTTTTGCTCAAGGCCAGTGCTCTACCACTTGACCGACTGCACTACTTCTTTTTTTTTTGGGCAGTCCTGGGGCTTGGACTCAGGGCCTGAGCACTGTCCCTGGCTTCTTTTTGCTCAAGGCTAGCACTCTGCCACTTGAGCCACAGCGCCACTTCTGGCCATTTTCTGTATATGTGGTGCTGGGGAATTGAACCCAGGGCTTCATGTATAGGAGGTAAGCACTCTTGCCACTAGGCCATATCCCCAGCCCCCCACAGAACTACTTCTGGCCTTTTCTGAGAAGTTAAGAGTCTCACAGACTTTCCTGCCTGGGCTGGCTAAACAGTGATCCTCAGATCTCAGCCTCCTGAGCAGCTATGATTATAGGCTTGAGCCACAAGCACCTGGTTTTAGTTTGTATTTCCTATTGATTCAATTAATAGGTGCTATCTTTCATTAATAAGGATAATATAAAATGTCTCCAAGATTAGAGATAGCTATATCAAGCTTTTTTTTTTTTTTCTGGATATACGTGATAGAATCAAATACTGACTTCAGACAGCACATGATTGATTTGATATATCTGAATCTAAATGACTATTATAAAGAATATGCAATGCCATGGGTATTTCAGTATACAAACTGCAGTCAAATAAATGATTGTTCAGAGATCCTTGAACACTTACTTTTGCTTCCGATGCAACCAGAGGAAGTACAGCTGTGATAACACTATGGTTTAAAAACTAGAATTGCATTTGTACATATTTCTTACCAGGACATTATACATAAATGGTTAATATAAATTCTTCCATAAAAATGATGTAATTTTGACCTGTATAAATTTGACAGGACTAACACTTTGTAGATACAGTGTTGTCTACTGCCTCTGTTCTCTTATCTAGGGAAACCTTAGTAAATGAACAACCTGTTTCTCCTAATGTGGCCACCAGCAACTTTCTGTAACCTTGGTCTAAACTACCTTGTGTGTATTTTGTGTGCTTATAAATCAACCTATAATCTATTATGAAAAGCTAAGTTTTAAAAGAATACATGCATACCTTAATTGTAATAGAAAAATAGCTAAAACCAACAATATTAAACAAAAACTCTAAAAGAAAAACAATACTAAACTAAAACTAAGCTAATGAATAACTTATATACCAGGACAATTTATTATTATATTTCTATAGTTCAATGGTAGAGTGCTTGTAAATGGCAAAGTGCAAGTAAATAAATAAGTAAATAAGATTGTACTCCTTGTATAGTGCTTTTTTTTTAAATCGCCACATGTATATTGCTGTTCTTTCTCACTCATTAAAAAGAAGAAAACAAAACACATACCCATTTTGGGAAGAAGTTCTTTGTCAGCTCCCTTGAAGAAGCACACATAAATCACTAATCCTCTTTGAACCTACAAGAAATCACCACAGAAAACTCTGGTTAGGGAGAAGTCCATAGAGATTCAGGACTCAATGAAAAAAAAATTCAAGAAAATCTTACAAACATAGAGATTAAGAGCAACAGGAAATGTATGATAGTTCTGATTTCTAAATAAGTATAAAAAACAAAATCCTTTCAAGTTTTAACCATTACTATTTCTTAAAAAAACTAAAGCTTTTATTTATTATTTTTAATTTATTTTGTGCCAGTCCTGGGGCTTGAACTCAGGGCCTGGATGCTGTTCCTGAGATTTTTTTGCTCAAGGCTCAAGTGCTCTACCACTTGAGCCATGACTCTATTTCTGACTTAAAAAAAAAATTGAGACAAGAGTCTTAAGGACTTTCCTGCCCTGGCTGGCTTCAAACCACTACTCTCAGATCTTAGCCTTCTGAGTAGCTAGGATTACCAAGTGTGAGTCACCAGCCCCAGTAGGTTTTTCTTTTTAAAGTGAAGATCACATTATAATTTCATATATTTACTTCTATTTTAATAGAAGTTAGTAGAATTTCAACCAGCATCCCCTCATCTACCAAGTAAGGCTGACAGGCTTAGAAACATTTAATGTGCAAGACCCATTTATTCAGTACCAGATGAATTCACATTATATTAGACAGGACTGATGAATAAGCAGCAGTCTGACTGATATATTTTGACATCACCACTCTATACCCCCTAACTTATTTACTAACACACAGTGAGTTTGATTCTATTTCTATGGGAAACTGTCTGATTATTTCAGTTATTGTTAAATACCTTAAATAAGCATAATGATTAGAAATTATATTTATGGTAATAAATTCTACATGACAAGATTGGTTGCTACCAAGAACACCAATTTATTTATTTTACACAGTGACTTGGATATTTTTATTAGCTCTTTTAAGACAGGCTATAAGAAAAAAGACATCTGATAAATGACTTTGATTCTGCTGATTATGTCATTAAATTCATGATTGTATATGTAAACCTTGTTGACTCCAGGAGCTATCAAAGACTAAATAGATTAATAGTCATTGTGTTTAAAATATTGCTGGGTTCATGGTAAGTCCTACATATGATTATTAAATGAGTATATACATTTAAAGGCAGAAACACTATCTAAATATGAACTTCCACAGTACTTCACATGTTTTATGCATTACAGGGACTCAATTTATATCTTGATTGCATTAACATTCAACTGTATCTCCTAGGCTCCATTATCTACATAATGTTCTTTGTAAATATAGCTCTGTACTCACACTTACTCGCAAAAGCAGTCATTCTTAAAAGCACAATTGTGGTTTTGGAAGATGTATACCCACAAGGGGCTGCCAAGTTGAATTAGACACCTGCACTACTACTATGGATAGAATTTTCAACATGAGGCCAAATCTTCATTATATGTCCTGTCAGATTAAGTACTTAATTACTCCCAGAAGTTGATTACACTAACTACATTACTTCCTTTCATTGCTCTTTGGTTTATTCCAATAATATACCTTAAGATGTGATCTACATATTCCTCTCTTCAAGTCAAAACCATCACTTTCCTTGCAGTGTTCTGTTTTTCTTGGCACTACTGAGGTTTGAACTCAGGGCCTTGAGTTTGCTTGGCTGCAGCTCCATCAATTGAGCTATATGACTTCATACCTGCTGTTTGCCAGTTATTTTGGAGATGGAGTCTAAGGGACTTTTCCTACTTGGGTTGCCCTCAAACCATGATCCTTCAGATCTAAAAGCTAGGATTACAGGTGTGAGCCCCCAGTCTTTCTAACTTTTTTTTAAATTACAAAACATCAAATAAAAAAGTACAGTTAATTCTCACTTAAAAATGCTCCATTCCCAGAAAGAAAAGCATTATCGTCTGTGATGGCAAAGTTCTTAATGAATGAAACTAAAATAAGTAACTTTCAAACCACTGAAGTGTTCCATTAACAAAATTAATGGAACAGGGTAAGTGGTATGTGAGAAAAGGGAATTTACACTTTCTCAACATCTAATTACTTGTCAGCTCTTTAATTCATTCATGTGTGGGAGGGAAGGAAAAAATCTTTAAAAACAGTGTCTAGCGTTTATAAACACAAAGTGACACACTAGAAGGCTGCAATAAAATATCTGTAATTATACGTAAGAAAACATGGCATGAGAAAACCTAAAAAAGAAATATGGAAGAACTCTAAGTGATTACTAGTTTGAAATTTGTAGTGCCAGAGAGCAACGATCAAATTAGTTTATTCTACATATTTAGGTATACAAAACATGAATGTAAAGGAACAAAGTTTCAAATATGGAAGAAAAATAAAAACCTCAATGAAGAATCAAAACAAAAGTTAAAGAAAAAGTTTGAGAAAAGGAGGTGGAAACAGAATTGCTGTTCTCCCCTCCCCAAGGGAGAGTACAGAGGCAATTCACAAGAAGTTGTCATAACAAATTATGCAGTCAAATCTCCCACATCAGGGGAAACTACAGAACATCCGAGTGCAATGGATAAACTTCATCCTGGAAAAACCATCTTCATGATCAGGGTATTTTCTCTGTCAGGTAAATATGGAATACAGCAATTTTTAGTGTTCATAAACGATTTCCAAGTTAGCACAAGTAAATGATAGATTCTGATGTAAATGCGATCAACCATATCTTCACGCATAATATTTAAAATGACTGTGTGTTATAGTAAAGCTAGATCCTGGACTTTATTAGCAGATAAGTGAGAGATTCTCCTACATTATTGATTCTCATTATCTCCTAACGTTTTAACTATGAGCTTTTTTTTCTTTTTAAATTAAATTTTATTGAGGTGATGTACAGAAGGGGTATAGTTATTTATTTTTTTATGTTTTAACTTACTCCCAAAATATGCCAAGACACTTTAAAGAACATTGTATTTGCCTTTGTGGCCTACTGACTGGTTGTCTTAAAAGGATTAAGTATGGAAGTAGAAGTCATATTGAGATGTCTTAATTTCTTTGGAGGAAATGTGTTCCAATAACAATGCAAAACTATTATAAAAAGTAGTAGTCTTGACTTCTTGGTACCATAAACGAGAGTCCTAGTTGGAAACAAGTCAAAATTTCTTGAAGAAGATGCTTGGGCTGGTGATTAATAAAAACGCTTCCCTGCTTAGGCCTGGGGGTTTGATCATCGAGTGCGGAAAATAAGTTTCTTGAAAACTAAATTGTTTCTCGAGAAATCTCCTTCCTGCGCTGAGCCCAAGCGACACAAACCAAAGCAGGTCTTGAACCCCCAAATCCAGCCTACAAGAGGGAACCAGTGCGGTTCAGGCCCAGGGTACCGAGCTGCCCGGGGCAAAGGAGGCCTACGGCCAGGGTGTTCCCCCGCGGGGGAGGCCTGGCGCGGGGTGCTGCGGGGTGGGAGACCCCGCGGGCCAGGACGCCGCGCCAGGCCCGGCACCCCGGGGGCCAGCGGGCTGGCAGAAGGGCGCGCGGGGACGAAGCGCCACCCAGACGATGCGGAAAAGGATACCGAGAGCTGCCCGGCCGCCGTTACCTCCACCCACTGGGCCGTGGCGTCCCCCTCGGCTGGACAAACTTGCAGTCGGGCGTGCAGACACTGCTGCAGGAGCGCCCGGGCCTGAGGTACTCGGCCGCCGTCAGCCATGGTCGGAACCTGCTCCGCCGCGCTCCCGCAGGCTCACGCCGCGCAGGCTCCGCCCCCCCCCCCCCCCGCGCTACGCCGGGAGGGCAGGGAGAGGCGGGGCGAAGCGGAAGGACCGCCCTGATGCGGGTGGCTCCGCCCCCTTGCGCTACGGTAGGGGGCGGGGCGTAGCGGAAGGACCGCCCTGCCGCCGTGGCTCCGCCCCCGGAGGACGGGAGTCCCGGATGTGCCTTCAAAGGCTGTGTATGTCTAGCGCGTTGAGCCAGTGGGCAAGTGTCCCCGCGTTGCAGTAGGCTCTCGGGGTGCATTGTGAGCCAAGACGCTTTTGGATGATGTCTTCCTTCGGTCTTCCCCCACCCCCCCCGGAAGTTTCAGCAAGGACTTACTTAAGTAAAACAGGATAAAGTAGAGAAATGGGGGGAACTGGGGGGGAAAGGGAGGAGAAACATTTCTTGCTTCCCATGCAAGAAATAGCAGCCAGTGACTCCCTGCACACTGGCCTTTTCTTTCCTGGCACGGGGATGTGAACTCGGGGACTCTGGTTCTAGCTGAGCTCAGGCTGGCATTTCATTGCTTCGTTGGAGATGGACTCTGGTGGACTTTGCTACTGATTCAGACTTTGAACCTAGATTTTCCAGTGCCACAAGCACTGTATTTCTGAGTGTATGTACTAGGCAATTTATCACCTGGTTGACACCCCCAGGTCTCCTGTACTTCTCGTGTGTGTGTTTCTCTGTGTGTGCATGCATGCGTGCTCGCGAATACTGGGACTTGAATTCGGGGCCTGGGAGCTCTCCCTTGCCTTTTTGACTCAAGGCAGGTGCTCTACCACCTGAGCCATGGCTCCTCTTGGGGCGTTTTGCTGGTCAATTGGAGATGAACCTCACAGGACTTTCTTGTGCACACTGGCTTCCACCTAGGATCCTCAGATCGCAGCCCCCTGAGTAGCTAGGATTACAAGTGTGAGCCACAGGTATTTTTTCTTAAAATCTTATTACCAGGCTTCCATTCCCAGTCCTCCTTTGTATCTTTGAAGAAACATTTTTTTTTCACCTCAGAAAGCCCCCTTACAGATATTGAACAAATTTAAGTTTGCTTGATTTAAATCTATATTATGCTCATTATGAAGATAAATCACTAGAATGAACCAATCGAATCTCAAAGCAAGTGGAGATGGAATTGGAAGCTATAAATCTTTGAAAAGTTTTCTTGCCCAATCAATAAAACGGTGCTGCCTCCCTTATCAGGAATGCTACAAATCATTCTGATTTCACAGATCCAAAAATGTATTAGTATGCTTTCTGAATACACATTTTGAGATTAATTCTTCAGAAAATACCTTTGGCAAGAATTGCTTATGCAAGAAAGTGTGATTGTTAATACATTACTTAGCCTGCTACTAATATAAACCTAAAATAACATGTTCTGATGCACACAACATTATTAAGTTCTGTGATGCATTTTCTCCAGGTCCAAGCTGAATGTAAATAAAAGTAAATAAGGACTCGATTTTCTTTCCCACACAACACATGCAGCGAATTCCTTGAGTATGCATCAGATTAGCATTTCTTTTTGTACAGTCTTGGAGAGTTAAGATGAGGAATAATAGTGTGACCCTGATTGCATTACCCAGGTCATTGATTTGGTCTCAGTTGGCACAATATGCCTATACATTCAGGTCTGTTGTTTTAGAAGATGACATCACTGACAGTGTTGCTGCCCATACAAAATAGTGTGACTGAAGAAAATAATCCGTGCATAATCAGTAGTCTTTTGTACTCAAAAATTGAAGCTGCTTGTTTGCTGGTTGTATTTCAGCCTGCCTTAGACTTTTAATTAAAAGAAAAGGAAAAATCTCTGATGGCTGCATTAAAGAGTTTCCAACTTTTGCTGACATTTGTCTTCACTGCACACAAAATTGCTTAATGTCTGCACCTTTAGGTCATTATAACTGTTGAATCAGTATTATTATTCTCAGATAGATCCAAATTTTAAAAGTCTTGAAAGATCTTTGAAACAGTGACACTAGCTATGATCTTGGCTAAATTAGGATTTTTGTGTCTATTTGCAGATGGGTGTAGAAGATACAGAGTTCTATTGAAAACTGAGTTCTCAGAGACTTTTCTACAGTGAGAGAGCTTTGATAATTTGGCGAACCCTTTCTGTGAGCAGATGAGTTTTCTCTTTAATGGTTAACTTCTCAAATATTAACAGCTAAACTTTCCTATTGACTGAGAATCTTGAGCATAGCTTTAAGTAATGTGATGGGTTTTGGCTTATTCTTCCCTTTTACCTGCAGATGGCAGTAGTGAGTAGGAAATAAAAAAGCATTTCCTTTTTGTATTTTATGAAACTGGCTCATCAAAAAGAATTTAAGGAAACAGAAATACATGTAACACCATAGTAAAATGTGAATAAATAACAAAGCAATAAGAGCAAAGAAAAAGTATATTGGTAAGTCACAATAGAGGGAAATTTAGAACAAAATAGTATGTAGCAAAGCTTTTAAATTGTGTTCATCATATGTAATGTCGAGGTAGATCAGGTTGTACAATTTACTTGAGTTTGAAGTAAAGAAAAAGCAGCTTATTACTTTTTTTTTTTAGGAAGACAGTAGTTTACTGAACTGTAAGAACTCTTTGCCTTTTAGCTGGGTGCTACTGGCTCATACCTGTAATCCTAGCTACTCAGGAGGTTGAGATTTAAGGATCACAATTCAAAGCCAGCCAGAGAAGAAAAGGCCATGAGACTCAACAAAAGCTACTCAGGAAAAGCAGGATGTGGTGCTGTGGCTCAAGTAGTAGAGTGCTAGCCTTGAGCACAAAGGGACTCAGGGACAGTGCTCAGGCTTTGTGTTCAAGCCCCAGGATCAGCCTCCCTCCCCCAGTAGTCTACACAAGAAATAACTTTCTAGCCAAGTTCTGGTAGTTCTCACTTGTAATTCTGGCTACTCAGGAGGCTGAGATTTGACCTTAACGGTGATAAGCCAGCCCAGGCAGGAAAGTCTGTAAAAGTCTTATCTTCAATTAACCATCAAAAAATGCTGGAAGTAGATCTGTGGCTCAAGTGGTAGAGTATTAGCCCTGAATAAAAAGAGTGCAGGGACAGCTGCCAATTTACACATATGAAGGTGTAGTCAAGGATTGCTGAAGAAGTAGTAGTCTATATCCACTGTAACATAAAAATGAAAAATCAGGTTCCTAAAATTCTATATAATGGCAGAAATCATTTTGGCTTGGGAAAATGTCAAAGCAGCTGTCTTGACAGGAAACAGATGGCACATTTTAAAGAGGTGGCTGAAGGGAGTTGAATGGTGGAACCATTAAGCAAGTATGTGAAAGGTTAGGGTAAGCCAATAGGGGGTAAGGCGAACAGTGCTAACAACTGCAGGAAGCAGTTACAGAAGAGGTCAGAGGAAAAGAGAGCTGTAGCTGGAGGATAGACACTCAACCTGTAGCCTTCCCACAGAAAAATTGCAGCGCTTACCAAATGGTAGCCTGTGTTCCTTCTCCTCCTTTTGGATTTCCTGACATTTCTCCTACTGACTGAACCCAACTGAAAGGATTAGAGCAAGCGTTAATTCAGTACAGAGAGAGCAGCCTCTGAGGACACAAATAAGATGCAGAAAGGTGACAAGTGGATCTGAAAGGATATTTGAAGTATATGCAATGAGGCAACTGTTCCTGGTATCTTTTCCATGGCCAGAGGAAAATGTCAGTGTTTAGCTTACATAATACAGAATTACTTAGTTGCAAAATATACCCATCACTCCTAAATACCCAGTGCTGCTCTAATTATAATGAATCATTTCATGAACCAATTAAATTTTGGATGGCATGTCTAAAGAATATTTTAGTTTAAGAATTTGAGACAATTACCTATTGAGGTCAGTCAGATAATGTCGAAATAAAAACTGTATTTATAAAAGAGAAATTAAGTTTATTTTTAAAATTTTGTTATTGTATCACTTCAACATCACAGAGAATGTTTGGGATACTCTGAATTGGTCCATGCAAATTTCACTTTGAAGGATGCCCATTTGAGTCACCAAGAGACATTCAGTCTTCTACCTGGACATCTGAAAGTGAGGTAGAAAAGGTCCATGTGAATTCTGACTTCTACACACTTGCCACACATATTAAGATTTTGAAGAAGAGGAAACAAACAGCTGGGTGCCCTTGTTGCATGCCTTTAATCCTAGTTACTCAGGAAGCTGAGATCTGAGGATCATGGATCAAAGCCAGCCTAGTTAGGAATGGCCATAAGACTCTTATTTCTAATTAACCACTAAAGAGCCAGAAGTGGGGGTGTGGCTCAGGTGGTAGAGTGACAGTCTTGAGCAAAAATGCCAAGGGTTAATGCCTACGCTGGGTTCTGGCACCAGTACCAGTGTGCCTGTGTGTGTATGCACAAACATGCACGCGCATGCCCAAAGAGGAAACATTTATTCTATGTACGTTTGTTTGTATGTATGTATGTATGTATGTATGTATGTATGTATGCATCTACCTACCTACCTACCTACCTATGATACTCCCTTCTTTTTTAATTTTAATTTTTATTGTTAAAGTGATGTTCCGAGGGTGATACTTCCTTCTTAATAGCTGAATCTTTCACATGACTATGTTGTAAAACAGATAGAGAACAAATTTTTACTTTGGAGTTTGACATCTGTTGTTCGTTTTAATTCTTAATACGACATCTATTTGCTAGTGTGTTACCTAGGTAACATAATATGGCAACTGTTTTTTTAAACTCTAAGGCAATGATATATATCTTTGGCAGTCTGTAGGGTTTCTCCAGAGTAGGCTGATAAATTATCTTAATATTTGGGTTAGTTTTCTGTTTATAGTGTTGCGATAACTTAGAAAAACATAAGACCTCTTGAACATTTGTAAATGCCCATTAACCCTTTTTCTAAATCAGGCTAACCTGTTTTTATTTTTTAAAATAATATTGGCATTGATATCCTTTCTTGAAGACAATTATCAGAGATTATGAATTGGATGACAGAGATTCTGGATATCTTTGTAATGAAATGTTGGAGCCCCTGGATAGGATTTGTCCTACGGGCTATACAGAATTGCTTTGTCTTTGACCAGTCTGTCTTACAACTCTGTAGAAGTAGAGTTAATTTCTAACTGCAAAGTATTCCTATCTGTAAAAATGTAAAATTGTCTCTAGTGGAATGTACCTGGTTGTTACCCTTTGGCATGTGCAGAAAAAGAAATGTAGATCATTCATATGTTCATATTAAACTGTAATGATCCCATAAACAGAAAATTCCTGTTTCAGAATAATGACTACATTCATGCATTTGTGCAATCGTTAATAAACATTCATTCATCATGCCAGACACCACGAGCTAGATATCCAAAATATACAGGGAATAAGATATTGCTGTTTCTCTTCAGAAGCTCAGAATTTAGTGAAAAGACAGGGGAAACAATAGGAGCATTAGAAAAACTCCTCACCAGTGTTCTTTCCAGTCCTCCTTTTGGCCTCCCAACAGGTGAAGGACAAGGCTCAGAAGAGAAGCCATATCCTGAAAGGCCTGAAAAACTAAATGTGGGAGACAGCCCCTCATTGAAAGACCTCTTGCAAAATTGCCACAAAATGTATTTTCAGGGTTAGATCACCTCTGCGCATTTTTTTTTCTTAGCAGTTAAATTTCTCATCAGAATAAATTTCTTCTCCCACTTCCCTCTCTTCCCCTCCCCTCTATACTGGGAGCTGAACTCAAGACCTTGCATTCTAGTGCTGGAGCCAACCCCCCCTGGCTTTATCTTTTATAGCACTTGTCTCGTCCTTAATTATGCTGCTTTCAGGGTCTCCATACTTCACTCCATGCTCTACCTCCAACACCACTTCTTCCTTCCTCAAGACCACAATCGAAATTCTCATCTTTTTAGCACTGTGTTTGGCTGCACTGTGCTAGGTGTGAAGCTGATTAAAGTAATTCCCATCCTCCTATGAATGAAACTCGCCCTTCTTAAATGGCATATTTGCATTTTAATAGCAATCCTTTAGCGCACTTTAATATCTCGTTGGTAGAATGTGTGAGTTACTTTTTGTGGGAAGGAGGAGGGAGATCATGTCGTAATTCACTAAAGAGTTGCTACTCTAAGAGTGTCTGAAGTCTCACCTCTCAGTCACTCCTCAGCACTATGAAATTTGCTTCTCTCCTCAAAGCAATTATGCTGCAAGCTTTAGAGATTACATCCAATGGACATATTTTAGACCTCTTCCTTAACAAATATGCATGCTCTATGTTTTGAAATGTCTTTTGTGACAAAAGACTTGGTTTTCCTATTCCTTCTGAAGTTTCTTTCCTTCTACTTGCTTCTAAATGTTAGTATTCCAGTTTCAGCACTGGTTGCTTATTATATAATGAATCAATTCACTTAATACATGGCTATTAGGTGTCTATGGCATGCTAAATATGGTTCTAAGCAATGTATATAGTGCTGTGAAGAAACTAAAGCATCTAACTGGTATAGTGGCACATGCTTGGAATTCCAGTACTCAGGAAGTAGAGGTCGGAGAATCATGACTTTGAGAGCAGTCTGGGCTACACAGTGAGCCCTGGTCCAAAATCCACAAACAAAACCCCAAGTCCCTCCATAACCTATATGCACATACCTAATTAGATAGAGTGGGAATGACAAAGAATGCAAAAATAAACAATTAACTTAGATAATATCAGGGAGTAACAAACATTATAAAAAGAGACACAGGGGCTGGGGATATAGCCTAGTGGCAAGAGTGCCTGCCTCGGATACACGAGGCCCTAGGTTCGATTCCCCAGCACCACATATACAGAAAACGGCCAGAAGCGGCGCTGTGGCTCAAGTGGCAGAGTGCTAGCCTTGAGCGGGAAGAAGCCAGGGACAGTGCTCAGGCCCTGAGTCCAAGGCCCAGGACTGGCCAAAAAAAAAAAAAAAAAGAGAGACACAGCAATGTAAAGGTAACATTTTCAATAAGGCCTCGTTCACAGATGATACTTGCAGTGGAAGTAAGGGATCGATAGGCTTGTAAAGTGTTGGTTCATTTCTTAAAGTTTAAATCCTGCTATGATTTGAGTGAGTGTCCCCCAAAACCCATGTATTAAAGGCCTTGTCCCCAGTTCATGAGGAGCTGGCAGAACTTTTAAGAAGTAAGGCCTAGTGTGAGGCAGTCCAGACACCCGGGCTCTTGAGCCTCCCGCTTCTCTCTGCTTCTCAGTTATCTCGAGGGGGACAGTTTCATCCTGTGCATACTCCCACCATTATGTGCTGCCTTGCTACAGGCCCCAAAGCAACAGGACTAAACCAACTATGGACTGAAATCACTAAAACTTTGAGTCAAAATAAACCTTTCCTCTTTATAATCTCTCTCTCTCTCCTCTCTCGTTGGTCATGGGGCTTGAACTCTGGGCCTGGGTGCTGTCCCTGAGCTCTTCAGCTCAAGACTGAATTCATTATCTTAAAACACACACACACACACACACACACACACACACACACACACACACACACTTTCTTGCTCTCTCTTTTTCCTTCCCTCTCCTTTCATCTGTCCATCTGTCCATCTCCCTTCTCCCCTTCCTATTCTTCCTCTCTCTTCTCTCTTTTCTTCTTCCCTCTTTCCACTGCCATTTCTTATTTCTGAAAATGGCACTGCCATCTGTCTTCTATGACAAGAATATATATGTTTTTCATATTTGATTCATCATTTTTAGAATAGCTTTTATATTTAGGGAAATGCCCACATTATGAGCAATCTCCTCTTACTCATGTAAAAATCAGAAACTCAAATTCCCTGTCTCTTTTGTAGTTATGATACAGGTATGATAATTAGATACACTTATGCTAAATGGAATTTGGATGTGAGCTGTGTGAATTAGCAGGCTCTATGTGAGGCTTACAATCTTGTTGGCAGAGTTTTCAGGTGCTTGGGGGCTCAGGGCTTGAGGGAACAATGATACTGGTAGCCGTTGCAGTAAAACCAAGTTGCTGAACCTGATGGCTGTAGCAATAGCAGTTGGTGGCATTTTCTGAAGTAGGGAATACCTTGACAAATTCCTCATTGGATAGTTCTATGGCACATTTTGTATGTGTTTCCTGGGGGAAATTAGCCTTGACTATTTTTCTAGCTATTGGATTTTTTTTTTTTTTTTTTGGCCAGTCCTAGGCCGTGAACTCAGGGCCTGAGCACTGTCCCTGGCTTCTTTTTTGCTCAAGGCTAGCACTCTACCACTTGAGCCACAGCTCCACTTCTGGCCATTTTCTGTATATGTGGTACTGAGGAATCAAACCCAGGGCCTCATGTATAGGAGGCAAGCACTCTTGCCACTAGGCCATATTCCCAGCCCCTGGATTTTTTTTTAAAAAAGAACAAACAACAAAAATTAGGTAGCCAAAGTTGTCTTGGACTCATTATGTAATCCAGACTGGCCTTGAATTTACAATCCTCCAGCCTCAACCTCCAGAATGCTGGGATTAGAAGGGACTGCCACCATACTACGTTAAGCTACTCCTGTAAGCCTGTAAACAGTTTAATCTTCTAGTAAATCATTTTTTGGCTAAAACAGGAGGAATAAAATTCTACTGTTTGCAACAAAGAGTGCTATTTGGCACAGGAATCATCCACATTTTACGCCTCTCCCTTTGTCTCTCAATCAATAGAATTTATAGGATTTTACAGTGTTGGGGCTTGAACCCAATACCTTGCACATACTGAATACATTCCATCACTAAGCTACTACCCAACCTGTGCCTTCTAGTTTGGCCTCGCTCCACTTTAGCAGTCATGGAATTTTAAAATGCAAATGGAATTCCATCACTCTTGGCTTAAGACCCTGCAATGGCTCCCTAAGGCCCTCAGGACAAAGTGTAGGATCAGTTCCAGACTGTTTTGCACAGATTGTCAGAATCAAGGGCCTGGTTGACCTTTCCAAGTCATTTTCACAAGCCTGCTTCTCACACCTATGTTCCAATTACACTTTTTTTGCTGAGCTGGGCCAGAGGCAATGAGATCCCTGGAGATCCTATTAAAAATGCAGAATCCAGCTCTATTCCAGACTTACTGAATCAGAACCAGCATTTTAACAAGATCATTAGGCAATGCATTTGCATGCTGAAGTTTGGGTAGGGCTTCTTTCCCTCCCAGGTTTTTACACATTTTATTTCCTCTATGTTTCCTACTTTTTACGTGGACTACTATTCTGCAGAACTCCAACCAGATGGTCCTTCATCTTAGAAAGTGTTTTACATGTGAAGGCTTATTTAAGGGGAATTTAAAAAAATTCCGGCATGGCCCTCGTTGACTCCCTTCCTCCTTTCCCAGTTCCAGGGTTGAAACTTAGAGCCGGGAGCTTGCTATGCAGGTACTCTACCACATGGATCAGACCCTCAGCATCAGGATATTTATTTCTTTTACGGTTATTACTCCTTTTTCTTCTCTTCTAAGCAGGATTTTTGTACTGAGAACTGGAGGGAAAATATCGGATTTCTCTCTCTCTCTCTCTTTTTTTTTTTGGCCAGTCCTGGGGCTTGGACTCAGGGCCTGAGCACTGTCCCTGGCTTCTTTTTGCTCAAGGCTAGCACTCTGCCACTTGAGCCACAGTGCCACTTCTAGCCGTTTTCTGTATATGTGGTGCTGGGGAATTGAACCCAGGGCCTCATGTATATGAGGCAAGCACTCTTGCCACTAGGCCATATCCCCAGCAATATCGGATTTCTCAATGTGGCCTCTAGAGATTTCGGATAAGACCTAAACATGAGAACCTTTTCCAGGTGATTATTATGTAGAGCCAAATTCAGAGCTCCATAGGAAGAGAGGCTGTGTCTTATCCACATCTGTATTCCCAGACCCGACTGTAGTGCCAGGTACATATACGATACCAGTAACTCATTCTTTTTCCTGGTTACTCAGGGATATGCAGTTTTCAGTTCTACGCAGTCTTATCTTATACACTAACCACTCTCATGTACATTGGCATCTGGGAAGCCTGCTCATCTCATTAAAACAAAGAGCCATTTCATGAGGGAAGAACATGGGCTAGCATTTGAAGCGTATCTATAACTACCTCTATCTTCGGGTGCCTGTTTGATGCTAACAGAACAAAGCAGGTTTATATAATTGGATGCTAATAGGCACAGTGCATGGAAACGCTCTCCATGCACAAGTTCTATAAAGCAAAGCCATTAGTTCCTTGTTTATAAGCCTCTTGGGTTCTGAGAATTCAAAATTGTGAGGAAGTTGATAGATTCTCACTGCAACAAGTAGATTTTCTAAAAAGTAGATATTTTTCAAACTTCTATTTTTTATTTTTAAAAATTGATTTCTTTATTGTCAAAGTGATGTACAGAGGGGTTACAGTTTCATATGTAAGGCAGTGAGTACATTTCTTATCAAACTTGTTACCTCCTTCCTCATTTTTCTCCCGCCTTTCCTCTCCCTCTATCCCCCCCCCCGAAAATGTACAGTTTACAAGCATATAGTTTTGTAAGTATTGCTGTTGCATTGGCTCATTTTTTTTTCTTTTTTGCCAGTCTTGGGTCTTGAACTCAGGGCCTGGGCACTGTCCCTGAGCCTCTTTTGCTCAAGGCTAGCACTCTGTCACTAGAGTCGCAGCAGCACTTCTGGCCTTTTCTGAATCGAACTCAGGGCTTCATGCATGGTAGGTAAGCATTCTGCCACATTCCTAGCCCCTAAAAAGTAGATTTTCTAAAGTGGAGTTATGTGAGTGGTTAAAAATAGTATAATTTCTTTCTGTCCTGGAGGAGATTATAATCTATAAAGAGATGAAACAAAGCAGATTAAAAGAGGTACTAGACTTTCTCATATACCACACATCCACACATCCCAGTGCAAGTTTTTGTCTTACTGTACAGGTTTGAATAGGGCAACAAAAACCATTTTTCTGGAGCCGCTAGGTTTCCAAAGCACATGTCTTGGTGCAAAGAATCCTAAAGTCTATCTATTACCTTTCTTTAATTTTTAAAAAGTTGTTATCATAAAGGTGATGTACAGAGGGGTTATAGTTACACCGGTTAGGTAATAAGTACATTTCTTTCCTTTTTCCCTTTTTTATTTTTTGCTAGTCCTGGGGCATGAACTTAGGGCCTGTGTGCTATCCCTGAGCTTCTGTTTTTGCTCAAGGCTAGCTTTCTACCTTGTGATCCACAGCTCCATTTCTAGCTTTTTCTGTGATTAATTGGAGATAAGAGTCTCATAGACTTTTCTGCCCAGGCTGGCTTCAAGCCATGATCCTCAAATCCCAGCCTCTTGAGTAAGCTAGGATTATAGGTATGAGCCACCAGCGCCTGGCACAAATACATTTCTTTTTGGACAATTCTCTATACATTCTTTTTAAAAAATATTTTTTATTGTTTTTATAAAGGTAATATACAGAGGGGGTACAGTTTGTTTGTTTTTTTTGGCCAGTCCTGGGGCTTGGACTCAGGGCCTGAGCACTGTCCCTAGCTTCTTTTTGCTCAAGGCTAGCACTCTGCCACTTGAGCCACAGCGCCACTTCTGGCCGTTTTCTGTATATGTGGTGCTGAGGAATCGAACCCAGGGCCTCATGTATACAAGGCAAGCACTCTTGCCAGTAGGCCATATCCCCAGGCCAAGTGGGGGGGGTACAGTTATACAAGTCAGGTAAGAGTCTTTCTTTTTGGATAATGTTGCCCCTTCTCTCACTCCATTACCTTTCTTAAGTCTATAAAACCATAGAATCTACTAAGATTAAAACAAGGGCCAGGGGCTGGGGATATGGCCTACTGGCAAGAGTGCTCGCCTTGTATACATGAGGCCCTGGGTTCAATTCCCCAGCACCACATATACAGAAAATGGCCAGAAGTGGCGCTGTGGCTCAAGTGGCAGAGTGCTAGCCTTGAGCAAAGAGAAGCCAGGGACAGTGCTCAGGCCCTGAGTCCAAGCCCCAGGACTGGCAAAACACACACACACACACACACACACACACACACACACACACACACAAACAAGGGCCAATGATTAAAGTTTTCAGCCACTCAAGAATTTTCATCTTCTTCCAAGTTGTCATAGTCCACACAGTCCAAGGACATTCCCAGAAATTCAGAATATCCCAAAAATTCTGATACCATGTCAACTAGTAGGATATCCATGGCATCAAATGACTGTTACTGTCTCTCCATAAAAATTAATTATAAAGATTAATTTCCCTTCCTTTCTGTAACTCTTTGTAATTAATATTATGCATTTTGATGATGCTTAGGTAAGGTGTCCACTTGTCATGTGGAATGATTTGTGTAAAGATAGGTGTCATAGTTAGGGATTAAATGTGTGTTGTTGCCTAAGTCTTTCTGGCTTTTTAAATTGAGCTGACTAGATAGTTCAGTTGATTTAGAATAGATAGAACTATATATTGATTAATATCTATTGACTGATAACTAGAACTTACTAACTTCTTTGGTTTGGATCTGAACTGCCAGGAAGCAAGCCTTTTCCTTTGCCATACACTCTGACTATGATGCTCTGCCTTACTGAAGACCCAAAAGTAGTGGAGCCAACCAATTATGGACTGAAACTTGTGAAGCCATTTGTTAAAAGAAATAATTTCTCTCTTTTTTTAAAAAACCAGTCCTGGGGCTTGGACTCAGGGCCTGAGCACTGTCCCTGGCTTCTTTTTGCTCAAGGCTAGCACTCTACCACTTGAGCCACAGTGCCACTTCTGGCCTTTTCTGTATATGTGGTGCTGGGGAATCGAACCCAGGGCTTCATGCATGCTAGGAAAGCACTCTGCCACTAAGCCATATTCTCAGCCCCCTCATTTTAAGATAACTGAGTTATCTTAAGTATATTATTGTTACATGGACTGAAAACTGACTAACACACTAAACTAAATATAAAGGTAACCGGTGCATAGTTCTATACAACCTGGGTACTTTATTGAATTGAAAAAGCTTGAAGCAAACCTTTAAAACAAGGAAAGACAAATTAATATTGCTGTTATTAAATGGTATATATGATGGCAGGCAGATTCTTTTTTTTTTTTTTTTTTGCCAGTCCTGGGGCTTGGACTCAGGGCCTGAGCACTGTCCCTGGCTTCTTTTTGCTCAAGGCTAGCACTCTGCCACTTGAGCCACAGCACCACTTCTGGCCATTTTCTGTATATGTGGTGCTGGGGAATCGAACTGAGAGCTTCATGTGTAGGAGGCAAGCACTCTTGCCACTAGATTATATCCCCAGCCCCAAGCAGGCAGATTCTTAAGCATTATAATTATCTCTGTTCCATATTTTGGAGACATTTTAATTTGTAGGTATTAAAAATAGAAACTTAAGATGTCTTTATGTTTAAACCATTTAAATATAAATACCTATGGTGTGTATTTGCTAGAAAATTTTGAGACAGAAAACTTAAATCCACTGCTACATTTGTTGACATTTAGAAATTGATATTCCAACTTTCAAAACTTAAAGGTTAAGAATGACTTAAAGGTTAAGAATCATTTAAGATGACTTTTAATCTATGATAATTTTAAAAAGGAAAATAGCCAGTGTTGGTGAAGATGTGGAGAAACCTTTGTACATTGCTAGTAAGAATGTGATGTGATGCAAATTGAAAGTTTGATGGTTCCTCAAACAGTTAAACAGATAAGTACCATTTGACTCAGTGATTCCTTTCCCAAGTATGTACCTAAACCAATTAGAAACAAGAGTCAGGGGCCTATGGCTCACACCTGTAATCCTAGCTACTCAGAAGGCCGAGCTCTGAGGACTGAGGTTCAAAGCTAGCCTTGGCAGAAAAGTCTGTGAAATTTTTATTTCCAATAAACTAAGCCCCTCAAACAAACAACATAGTAGTGGAGCTCTGGCTCAAGGCTAGCTAGAGTGCTAGCTTTGAACAAAAGAAGCTCAGGGACAACTCCTAGGCTCTGAGTCACGCTCTACGAATGGTGTGCACCCATGCGTGAATGTGCACGTATACGTGCACACACACACAAACACACACACACAGAATCATGAACTAAAGTAGATTCTCCCACAAATGTTTATGTTTGATTAGTGCTCATTCGTAATAGTCAAAAGATAGAAATAACCTATGTCCATCAACAGATTAATGGATTTAAAAAGTGTGATATCTATTATGATGGACTGTAGTTTAGACATAAAAGAGTGAAATTATGTGACATGGTTACATAGATGACCCTTTGCAAACTTTAGGCTAAGTGAAATAAGTTAGATACAAATGAACAAATATTGTATGACTTCACTTGGGGATATGATCTAGAATAGGAAGCTCTTGGAGACAAGACAGACTGGAGGTTACTAGGGGCTGGGGTTGATGGAATGGAGAATTATGAAATTATAGTTAATATCTAATGAGTATAAGGCTCCTCTTTGTATATGAGGTGAAAATTTGGGAAATAACCAGTGATGACGGTTTCACAACATTATCAACATGAATACCAGTGAAATACACACATGTATGAACATGGAAAATTTTATGTTACATACATTTTAGTACAATTACAAAAGAGGTAAAAATCACATTTGCAACATAACCTATTGCTTTGTACTTTTTTTTTTTAATATTCATAGATCTAACTGTAGTACAGCCTAGATGTTCTCTAATACAGGGAGTATAGAACTGAAAAAGCACAGATTATAGCTCTAGTGGTAGACAAGAATCTATATTTGTGTAAGGATTCAGAATTTAAATTTTGGCTTCTGAATTTAGGTTTTGTGTCTTTTCTGTGGAGAATCATCACTGAATGTCGATTTAAGCAGAACAAGAATGGACTTTTGAAAGCCTTTTTGAAATTCTACCCAAGAAATAGGTAGCGTGTGGGAGAAAGACAATATTGAAAGACACAGTCAACATTGTAGGTATTATGTAGTCAGTTGACCATATAAAAGTACAAATGGTTCCTCCAGAGAATCAAGCCCTGGTGTACATTGTAAGGCATCCAGCACATAAAGAAAGAGTTAACGGCAATCATCATGTCTTGGAAGGGTTTGCTGGATTTATGCAGGGCCTTCTCTTTCATCTTACTGGCTACTGCTTTGCAACAGACAATGATGATAAGAAAGGGCAGAAGAAAGCCTAGCAGGAAACAGCTGAGGAAATAGGCTACAAGAATCCATTGCCTTTACTTTTGCATCTCTTTTCTGTCCTAGTTAGCCGACACAGCAGAGTCATTCCAGCAGGTCACCCTTTCTTTATGGTCATGATGTGTCTCCTGGGAAGCCAAATAGGGTGTGCTGGGGTGTGGTGGCAGAAATCCAGAGGCCCACGACAGTGCTGGAAGCCAAGCCTAGGGTTCTTCGCTGCTGGGACTGTACTGGGTGAGGAGTGAGAAGATACTGATCAAGACTGGTGGCCGAGACGAAGAAAACAGAGGCAAATATCCCTACAAAGTGCCATGAAGGCCCTGCACAAAATAGTTCCAGAGCGCCAGTGAGTTTCCTGGAGATAAGATGTGGTCATAAATAGCAGGATCAATACTCAAATAAAATGAGGAAGAATGAGATGAGAAAAAAATAGGAGAGTACTGGCCTTTTTCATTTTGAATTTTAGTACTTACAGATAGAGGCTGTTGAAGATGGTGCCAATTATAAATGACAAGAATAAAGGAAGAGCAATGATTAGTTTTGAAGCAGGAGCTGAATTGCAAGTGCTGTTTCTTACTGAAGTGGAGACATTGATCGGGTTATCATCAGAGGTGCTCAGATGGGGGGGGAAATAACATCAATAACAAAGCAATAGAAACAGCTAAGTATAGAAATTAAAATAGCAATCTTTGCATAGTAATAATCTAAATGACAATATTTTAACAGTGGCAAATTGATATTTCTATGACACAATCAAATCTCTTTCTATGATCTATACTTTATGCTGTGTGAGGATTGAAGATCAGAGTAACATGAACATGAGAAGTAGTATTATTACAGATGAAATATAATAAAGGTGAAAAGAAATAAAGAGTGGGACATTTTGACAATTGTTAAATAATTAACTTAGATTGATAAAATAGATATTGACTGAAGTTTAACTTTGTTGTTTTTTTTTCTGCCAGTCCTGGGCCTTGGACTCAGGGCCTGAGCACTGTCCCTGGCTTCTTCCCGCTCAAGGCTAGCACTCTGCCACTTGAGCCACAGCGCCACTTCCAGCTTTTTCTATATATGTGGTGCTGAGGAATCAAACCCAGGGCTTCATGTATATGAGGCAAGCCTTTTACCACTAGGCCGTGTTCCCAGCCCTAACTTTTGTTTTAAAAATTATTTTATTAGCATGTACTAATATACAAACTTAGAGGCTTCAACATTATATTTCTCTATACTCATATAAAGTATTTTGAACGTATCGCCTTCCCCTTTTCTCGTGCACTGCAGGGATCAAACCCAGGGCTTTTTGCGTTTGGGGCAAGCATTCTACCACTTCACTTTTATCTCCAGACCTCTAGTTCCACCTCACTCCTGTTTTTGTTTTGTTTAATAAAACACAGTCTTGCTATGTAGCCCGGGCTGGTCTCAAGCTTGTGATCCTTTGGCTTTAGCTTTCTGAGTGCTAGGATTGCAGGCACGTGACACCATACTCAGTGGACACACTTTCTTAAGCTAATTTATAATCAGTTTGACTTGACTGAACTATTAGTGGGTCAAAACATTGGTAATGAAAATACTTCAGTAACAAAAATAATAGCAACTGCTACACATGAGATGCTATCATTAGATTTCCCTTCTAAGTTAGTGTAGTAACTATTATCTAGTATTCGAGGCGAGCAGTTTACCACTGGGCCATATTCCCAGCCCTATTATATAGTATCCTAATACTTAGCACAAAACTTTCAGACGTGATTCTCATGTAGGAGCCACAGGGCACTACAACATTGTAAGGCACATTGAGAATCGTCAACAAAAGGGAAATGAGTATTGTAGGAGACATTAGTTCTTCCTTATTTGGGAGGGAAGAAAAGGAGGAGAATTCAAGAAACTCACATTATCCAAAATATGTTATATGTCAGGAGCTTTCTACAAAAAACAAAAAACAAAAAACTCTCTTTTTTCTTCCTCACAAAGTCTATGAGGCAAATCTTTAAACAGAGGAAGAGGTAAAGCCTAAAAGGGTTAACTTTCTTCTACTCATCAGCATCTTCTGTATTGTCAGCATTCTGGAAGCTGAGGAGCCCACTATTGTTTTATATTATTTCTTGGAAATTGGTAATTCATATGAAGTGTTTTCAATAATGAGCCACAAAACAGAATATCTAAATATCAAAGTACCTAAAATACCCCATTTCTTGCATAATGTTTCCTACAGTATTGAAACCATAAACCTGAGAATGTTTTGGAAAATAGCTATTATAACAGTCACATCAACAAATTGATTTTTGATAAATTGGGTAAAGTAATGGAAGTGACTAAGCAAGATCATTCTAATAATATAAAGAGAAAAGGAATAATTGCTACTTAAAACCACAGCTGCTATACGTTGATTCTGTCTTCTATGGGAAATTCAAATCTTTTCTCTGAAGTTGAAAGAAAGTTCTCTCGACAGGAAAGCACCTTACTAGCTTGCTTTGGAATAAAAAGGAAAGCCTGAAGGATGTTGGGTAGACAGGGAGTGCTGAGCCAGAGTGATCACGTGAAGAAGGCTGGTGAAGGGCCTAGGAGCTTGAGGAAGAGGAGGAGAAATGAGGCTAGGATCCCTGGAGGAGGCAGAGGGAAATCTAGCAGGCAAGGTAGAAAGCCTCAAGAAAAGACTCACTGGGGGCTGGGAATATGGCCTAGTGGCAAGAGCACTTGCCTTATATACATGAAGCTCTCGGTTCGATTCCCCAGCACCACATGTATAGAAAACGGCCAGAAGGGGCGCTGTGGCTCAAGTGGCAGAGTGCTAGCCTTGAGCAAAAAGAAGCCAGGGACAGTGTTCACTCAGGCCCTGAGTCTAAGGCCCAGGACTGGCCATAAAAGAAAAAAAAAAAAAAAGACTCAATAAGGTATTCTGAGAAGCAGAAATGACACAAAGATTTAAAAATGGAAGTATTTACTACTCTTTTTAGAATACTGGGTTTGGGTTTGAACTCTTCCATTTGAGCCACAGCGCCACTTCTGTCTCTGTGCCCTGAGTGGGTATGAGAATCTCTTTGGGTATGCATATGAGAAACTGAAGTTTAGGAGAGTTTCAGTGTTTAATTGTGTGGCTGAGTTCTAGAAAAGCATCTGAAAATAATGTAAGACTTGACAAAATAAAAGTAAAGCTTTTCTGTTCTGTGCTGGTAGTAGTTCTGAATATGCTATTGTTTCCTAGTAACTTTGATTTATTGCTCAAGCCAGGAGAATGCTTCATCCTTATACATTTTTGAGCTGGTTCTAAAGGATTTGAGTATAAATGAATGGGGCATAGCTTAGGTATTGTCATGTACAGTCCAGGGTTTAGATCCTTTTTCAACCACTTACTAGCTCTGTGGCCTTAGACTTAACTATTTATTTATTTATTCATTCATTTATTTATTTTTGTGTGTCAGTCCTGGGGTTTGAACTCAGGGCCTGGCCACTGTCCCTGAGCTTTCTGCTCAAAGCTAGTGCCCTGCTACTCGAGCCACAGCTCCAATTCTAGCTTTTTGATGTTTAATTGGATTTAAGAGCCTTTCTTGTGTGGGTTGTTTGGGTTTTTTTGGTTTTTTTTTGGTTATTGTTTTTGGTTTTTGGGTGCCAGTCCTAGAGTCTGAACTGAGGACTTGGCTTCTCTTTTTTAGCTTTTTCATTCAAGTGTGGTACTCTACCAAGAGTCTTACGGACTTTCTAGATGGGGCTGGCTTCAAACTGTGATCCTCAGACCTCAGCCCCTAAGTAGCTAGGATTACTTCATGAGCCACAGCTTTGTATCAGTTTTTATGAAGACTAGACAAGACCATTTTATTTAAACTACTTTGCTCCTTTTGTGGTAAATAATAAACACTGCAATTTTTGAGCTTATTTTTCTCTTTCATATTAAGACCAACAAGTCTTTTTTTTTTTTTTTTTTTTGGCCAGTCCTGGGGCTTGGACTCAGGGGCCTGAGCACTGTCCCTGGCTTCTTTTTGCTCAAGGCTAGCACTCTGCCACTTGAGCCACAGCGCCACTTCTGGCCATTTTCTGTATATGTGGTGCTGGGGAATCGAACCCAGGGCCTCATGTATACAAGGCAAGCACTCTTGCAACTAGGCCATATCCCCAGCCCCAAGACCAACAAGTCTTATTTTCTCCCTTTAAAGCTGCAGGCCAATCCAGGCGTTTGTGGATGGTTTTAGGATGGTTCGAGGCCGATTTGAGCATCAAAGCCCATAAAATCCCTTCTCAGCGGTGCAGTGGAATGTGCCTGTTGTCAGACGCTTAACACAGGCAATCACTCAAGTGTGCACTCATACAAGAATAGAGAGACTGTGTCAGAAATGACCAGTGCAGCTGGGCACCAGTGTCTCACTCCTGTAATCCTCGCTACTCGGGAGGCTGAGATCTGAGGACTGCTATTTGAAGCCAGCCTGGGAAGTAAAATCTGTGAGACTTCTGTCTCCAATTAATCACACACACACACACACACACATACACACACACACACACACACACACACACTACAGAAAAGGCAGGAGATGTGCTACAGTAAATATACCTGCCTTTAAAAAGTATGAAGCCCTGAGTTCAAACCTCAGCACTGCCAAAACAAAAACACAAAAACAACAACAACAAAAAACCAACAAAATTATTGGTCAAACTTTCTCTATGTAAGTTATGGCAGAGAACACAGGACCAGCCAGATGGACCAAATATCTGAGCCGTGCAACTCAAGAAACACTTGCTGATAATCTATTGTGTGCCAGTGTTTGAGATAGGGAAAATAAAATAAATAATTCAAAGTTATTGTCATTGGATGTTTGCAGTTATTAAAGAAGAAGATACCAGAATGGAAGGACATAGGAGCTTTGTGGAGAGCACGTTCTGGGCTTTAGAAACATTGTGTTTAAAGACTCTTCACAACCATCACCTGCTTCTGCATTCCTATTTATTTCATACTGTGGTTGGATCAAACAACATTAAACAGTTTCCATTTCCATGAGTACTTGGCTCGAAATCACCTGACTTCATTTAAAACATGAGAGTGAACCGAATACATTCCCATCACCCAAGCCACAGAAAAGAAGTTAATTCCTCAAACATCGTTGGTGTATTTCCCAACAGAGTTAATATTATTGGTGTAAAACCTTAAAGGTTGAAAACGTTATTAAGCCCATTTCTGGGGAGAGTTTGTAACATTTCAATTTTAGGCTACCTAATGGTGGTAATATTCCCGGTGCCTGTTTATTTTGAAGAGAGGGGATTAAACACTACCATAAATTTGTTATTTTAGTTGTGATTTTTACTAATTATAGAATTAGAAAAATAACAGCAGAGAAAGAACCTGGTCCTAATTCCTTCTTTTTTTGTGTGTGTGTATGCTGGTCCTGGGGCAGAGGTGCTGCCCCTGAGCTTCTTTTGCTCAAGGATATGCTACAACTTGAACCATAGCTCCACTGGCTCTTGGTGGTTAATTGGAGATTGGGTTGGCTTTGAACAGCAATCTTCAGTTCTCAGCCTCCTGAGCAGCTGGGATTACAGAGGTGAGCCACTGGCAGACGGCCGGGCTATTTTTTTTCAGCTGATGAAGTGGCACAGGAAGGAGCCCCTAGCTCCTTGACTAAAGTCAGAATACCTGGGAGAGCTTTACAAAATAATCGCCAATAATTACTGAGTATTTGCTGTTTTGAAGTATTATTCTTGTAACTGGGACACAGAGTTAGAAGAGCTGTGTTCTCATAGAGATTACATTTTGGAGGGAAGAGATGGACAATAAACAAATGAGTCAATACGTCAAGAAGAGAAATATCACTTAGTTCCACTCTACTATACACAGCATTAAATGATGAAAACATAATGAGTGACCAAGTGGCTACATTAGGTGGGATGATCCGAAAAGACCTCTTCAGAGTCGCTGTCTGATGGCACTGGAATGACAGGAAAGAGTCAGTGGTGAGCCAGAGGAAGAACATGAAGCAGCAAGGCCTCTTGTTTCATGCTTTTCCCTCCACGTTGGCTCCTTTCTACATCCTGCCTAGTCTTTCTCCCTTGACAAGACTTTCCCATTCATTGGAATCTTTGTCTCATGACGTTTCAGTTTCATCCTCTAGTTGTGGCTTACGCTCTCCTTGGCAGGGTGTTACGGTGTGGAGATGGCTTGAGTGTCTGTCTCCCAGAGGGCATGGGCTGGGAATTTGAGGATGCCAGAGGTGGAGAAGCATGAAGAGGTGGAGCCTCGTGGGAGTCACCAAGGGTCCTGTATTGCTCTTAAAGGGATTGGTGTAGTTCTGGGATCCAGATCACTGCTCACTAAAACATTGTTAGAAACGACCAGCCCTACCTCTTCTGATGCTCTGGCTTTCGGTTTCACCAGGGAATCTATCCCGTTCCATAGACTTCCATTACAACGCCATCTGCCACGAAGTGATGCAGCCAGGAGCCCTTCACTAGAGTTACCACCATGCTGACGGGCTTCCAAAAATGTGAACGAAATAAACTTCTTTCCCATTTAAAAGTTACCCGCCTCAGGTCTTTTGTTACAGTGATGGACAATGGACTAATCCACCGAATTCTTGCTATGATAGTCTTTTGGAAATGCGATTTCAGCTTCATCCAGGAGGCAGGCTGGAAATCTGCTTCTGGCAAGTGACCTCACTGGGTTTGATCTGTCACATTGAATGACAAATCTGCTCCATGTCTCAGCAGCATTCTGAGAACTGAAGATGGGGGTATCTGCAACGGAGGCAGGGGGACAAGAGGCTGCGAAGTGGGCCTCAATCTCAATTAGGAAAACAGATTCTGGTTCATTCTTGAGGGACATGGTTGAGCTTGGGAGCACTGGTGGCCCTCGACAGACAGGCATGCAGGAGGCAAAGAGTTAAGTCTTTGAATAGATTTATTTTTCCTGCAATTTCATACCCAAGGCAATCTTAAGAGAGTAAACAGACACAGGATGTTGGAGAATGATGAAGGTCTAGAATTTCCTGTGAAACTAATAAAGTATAAAAATTGCTGAGTGGTACTAAGGGTCTGTTTGAAATTAGGGACAATTTAGTGTGGGGGTTGATCCTCCTGGGGAGGGGGAAATATTTCATCTTGTAAATTTTAAATTCTGAGCAGTTCAGTGTGTTACATTTGCTTCCAGTCTGAATGTAGGAACAACAACAGCAGATTGTCAAAATATTCGAGGCTGATGGTTTCCAAGGAAATATTACAGGAGAGGAGGCCAGCTGAGCTGAGTGCTGATAAGAATAGTAGTAGTGACGCTACCCCGCCGACTCAGGTGGATAGAGAACATGGAGAGAAACAGAAAGATGGCAGGCTGAGAGGCAGTGTGTGTGTGTGTGTGTGTGTGTGTGTGTGTGTTGTTGTTGTTGTTGTTTATTTAATGCTGGTCCTAGGGCTTGGACTCAAGGCCTGAGTACTATCTCCGAGCTTTTGTGCTCATGGCTAGCACTTTATCACTAGAGCCACAGGTCCACTTCTGGCTTTGTGATGGGTAATTTTTTTTTCTTTTTTTCTTTTTTTTTTTTTTTTTTGGCCAGTCCTGGGGCTTGGACTCAGGGCCTGAGCACTGTCCCTGGCTTCTTTTTGCTCAAGGCTAGCACTCTGCCACTTGAGCCACAGCGCCGCTTCTGGCCATTTTCTGTATATGTGGTGCTGGGGAATCGAACCCAGGGCCTCATGTATATGAGGCAGGCACTCTTGCCACTAGGCCATATCCCCAGCCCTAATTTTTTTTTTTTTTTCTTTTGATGGATAGAAAAACCTCTCGTGGACTTCCCTGCCGAGGATGGCTTTGGACCGCTGTCTTCACGTGCCAGCCTCCTGAGTAGCTGGGGTGACAAACAGGAGTCACTGGTGCCAGACAGTGTTTGCGTAAGCATAGAGAACCGGCCGCGGTGTTTGTGCTTATGGTTTTCGAGGTGTAGCGGTTCTGAGTGATGGCCAGGTCTTTAGAGTGTTGCAAAGGAAATCAGAACAATGGAATTGCCATCAAGAACTTGAAGACAAAGTATGAGATGGTCTTTATTCTAAGAGCAGGGAGAATCACTGGAGAGTTTTAAGCAAGAAATGCTATGGTGACAGGGAGAATTTCGAAAGCTATCCCAGCCAGGAATGGTAGCCTACGCCTGTAACACCCACAGGAGTTTGAGGCCTGCCTGGGCTGTAGTGAGAACCTGTCCCCCAACATAAACAAACAAAAACAAAGCTTCCCTTTTGAAGCCACCAGTGGATCCGAGTGGGATGAAAGTGAGAACAGGAAGATTAAGTCATTTAGTCTGACTTCCTCCAGAGCAGATCCTGAGACAAGGACGGAGGGCAAGTGGCCTATTTGCCAGAAGACCC
This sequence comes from Perognathus longimembris pacificus, assembly GCF_023159225.1. Classification (NCBI taxonomy): domain Eukaryota; kingdom Metazoa; phylum Chordata; class Mammalia; order Rodentia; family Heteromyidae; genus Perognathus; species Perognathus longimembris. The sequence continues at coordinate 6,998,361 of NC_063174.1, forward strand.
AAGGGAATCTGGCGGGCAGGGAGAAATCTGGAAAGGGCGGGGCAACCAATGACAGCCGCAGGTGACCAAAACTCAGTCCACTGAGGAACTTTGAAAAATGGTATTTATGCTTTCCCACTGGGCCGTCCCATCTGAGCTGTGAAAGTTTCTCATCACTTTCTTTGCTACGTTCATGGACAGAGAAGGATTATGTGACCAGAGAAAACTTTGAGACAGAGATAGTTTCCAGCAGAAGAAGGTCTGGCTAGCAAGGACTGAAATGGCAAAGACAGAGTCACAGTGGGTGTTAAAGAAGATTTTCTGCATCTGTTAAAAAGCTATTGTATCTGTTCTACTACTTCTGTGCTCCCTCCCTACCCTCCCTCCATAAATGGGTACAGAAAACAAAATAGCAACAAAGGAGAGAAAAACAAACATAACCAAAACATCTCTTGCTTTTATTTCTTGAAGTTCATTTCAATAATTATCATTTATATGAGCATATGCTTTGGTGATCCTCTCCTAAGAGTATCCTCCTTTGATCTCACTGTGTGAATATCTTAGAGTCCTGTATAATTTTGTCCTATCCAAGTGTATTTTTTTTTGCCTTTTACCATCCAGTGGGTTTACCTGTAGGTTTAACAGGCACATTCTAGCTACAGCACATGAGGGAAAGCATGTAACCTATCAGCAGTGATACTCACGAGACACTATGTTGAAAATGAACTATATAACTTGTGGGAGGGCTGGGGATATGGCCTAGTGGCAAGAGTGCGCGCCTCGTATACATGAAGTTCGATTCCTCAGCACCACATATATAGAAAAGGCCAGAAGTGTCGCTGTGGCTCAAGTGGCAGAGTACTAGCCTTGAGCAAAAAAAAGCCAGGGACAGTGCTCAGGCCCTGAGTTCAAGCCCCAGGACTGGCCACAAAAAACAAAAACAAAACCAAAAAATTTGTGGGAGAACCTGGGAGAGAGGAGGGAAGGGGTGACACTGTTCACAGGAAATGTACTCATTACCTGACTTATGCAACTGTGGAACACCTCTGTATGTCACTTTTACAATAATTGTAAAAAGTGCTATTGTAGTAGTCCATGCAAGAGACAGAGGTGGCTCAGTCTAGGTTAGTGGTGATAAAATTGTAGAGAAATGAAAGGATTTAATGTGTGCTACCTGTATGCACATTAATTTCATCTTCTCCATTTGGTTAATCATAGTTGTAAAAGTTCTATTAAAAATCCTCTTTGAAGTAAATTGTAAACCTATGACATCTTAAGAAGTTGGAATAGGGCTGGGGATATGGCCTAGTGGCAAGAGTGCTTGCCTCGTATACATGAGGCCCTGGGTTTGATTCCCCAGCACCACATATGCAGAAAATGGCCAGAAGTGGCGCTGTGGCTCAAGTGGCAGAGTGCTAGCCTTGAGCAAAGAGAAGCCAGGGACAGTGCTCAGGCCCTGAGTCCAAGCCCCAGGACTGGCCAAAAAAAAAAAAAAAAAAAAAAAAAAAGAAGTTGGAATAGAGTCTGATATGTCTGCTTCAAGATACTATTCAATGGTAAAAACCTAAGTAAAGCACTGACAGAAATAATATGTACGTCATGATTCAAAAGAAATAAGTCCAATTAATTTTTATCCTAATACATGCAAACACTATCATTTCAATATGTAATCAATCGAGTAGCACTGATGAGATACATGACATCCTTTATCTGTGCTCAATTCTTAAATCCTCATGTGTATTTTCCACTTTTAACTAGCTATTGTGGCTATACCAGACCATGTAGCTCCAAGGGAAGCGTTATTTAAGAACTGTGTTCTTCTTGGGGACCAGAGAGCCTGGGCCTATTTTTTGACTCTAGTTTTGTCAAAAATAAAAGTAAAACAAGAATTGTGATTTGATGGGGCTGGGAATATGGCCTAGTGGCCAAGAGAGCTTGCCTTGTATACATGAAGCCCTGTGTTTGATTCCCCAGCACCACATATATAGAAAATGGCCAGAAGTGGCGCCATGGCTCAAGTGGCAGAGTGCTAGCCTTGAGCAAAAAGAAGCCAGGGACAGTGCCTAGGCCCTGAGTCTAAAGCCCAGGACTGGCCAAATAAAAAATAATAATAAATAAAATAAATAAGAATTGTGATTTGAGAGGATGGGTGGGGTTGGGAGAGGGGAAGAATTGTGAAAGGGATGACATTGATCACGCCGTCATAAAAACCACATGCTGAAATGAAACTCCTCTGTCCAATTATTTGAAGACAAGTTTTTAAAAGAGAAATGCATTCTTATTTTGCATTCTAATGTCAATAGTTAATACTTAGTAGGAGAATACTTTTATTTTTTAGGCACTGAATGTTGAAACTGAATGGAATAAGCAATACTAATATTTTCTGATTTCCTATGACATTGGTAAACAAAAGAGGAAACAGAAGAGTGTGTGTGTGTGTGTGTGTGTGTGTGTGTGTGTGTGTGTGTGTGTTGGTTCTGGAGCTTGAACTCAGGGCCTAGGTTCTGTGCCTGAGCTGCTTTTGCTCAAGGCTAGTGCTCTGCCACTTGAGCCACAGCGCCACTTCTGGCTTTTTCTGAGTAGTTTATTGGAGATAAGAGTTTTCTGGACTATTCTGCCCAGGCTGGCTTCACATCTCAATCCTAGTAAGCTGCCAGCACCCAGCAGGAAATAGAATTTTAAAACTTGATGTGGTTCCTTTATAGTGACCGGACCTTAAATGACACAGAATGACAACTTTTCTTTTTTAATCTTTTATATCTCATCTTTTTCAATTTCCTTTTTGCCCTTCCTTCCTTCCTTTCTTCCTTCCTTCCTTTCTTCCTTCCTTCCTTCTTTCCTTCCTTCCTTCCTTCTTTCCTTCCTTCCTTCCTTCCTTCCTTCCTTCCTTCCTTCCTTCCTTCCTTCCTTCCTTCCTTATATAAACATACATACGTGTGTGTGTGTGTGTGTGTGTGTGTGTGTAAGGGCACATTCCTGAAAATAAGTGTTTTCTATTGTGTGCCAGTTAGGAAGTTCTTTAAGGATTTGATAGCAGACTTGGTCTCCTTATTTTATTACCTAATCTTTAAATGGTAGTACAAGGGAGTTCCCACTTAAAATGCCCACTTATGTGTAAAGTGTATCTTGATCAGTCACCCCTTCTATCATTCTCCTTTATTACACCTACTCCTTATCCCTAAGTCTCATTAGCATTCCCACTTCTTTTTCACCTTACATACATTGACTTTTATGACTGTGTTCATCCCTCGTCCATGCTCCCTTTTGCGATGATCCACCCCTTCCCACTAGTCGGGAGTCCCATTCCAACTGTTTCAGCTTCCTCGTTCATCCCGTTTGACTGTAAATTGTTCAGGGTTTACCCCATGGAGTTTCACTCCTGTATTTACTATACTTTAGTCAAGTTAACTGTGTTATATGCACATACCCTCGTGTGTTTGCACGGGAGTATATATTTTTTCTTATTTATTGTCAAAGTGATGTACAGAGAAGTTACACTTTCATACGTCAGGCCTTGGGTACATTTCTTGTACTGTTTGTTACCTCCTCCCTCATTCCCCTGGGAGTATGTATTTTGAGACTAAGTTCACATATGAGAGAAAACATGGCTCTGGCTTACTTCACTTGCTATGTTTTCCAGATCTTTCCAGTTCCTTGCATATTATATGATTTCTTCCTAATGACTGAATAAAATTGTATTGTGTGTGCATGTTTACATATATTATGTATACTGTATTTTTGAGAATCGGCTTTTCAGTGGCTTGCTTCCCCCTTCCTTCCTTTCTTTCCTTCCTTTTCTTTCTTTCCTTCTTTCTTTCTTTTCTTTCTTTCTTTCTTTCTTTCTTTCTTTCTTTCTTCTTTCTTTCTTTCTTTCTTTCTTTCTTTTCCTTCCTTCCTTCCTTCCTTCCTTCCTTCCTTCCTTTCTTCTTTCCTTTTTTCTTTCTTTCTTCCTATTTTTCCTTTTTTCTTTCTTTCTTTCTTCCTATTTTATACTTGCTTGGCTGGCTGGCACATGGCTGACACCATACCCCTTGAGTCACACTTCCAGTTTGGCTTTTTGCTGATTAATTGGCTATGGCATCTTGTGGGTTTTTCTGCCTGGGCCAGCTTCAAACATTGGTCCTCAGGGTCTCAGCCTCCTGAGTACTTAGAATTATAAATGATAACCACCAGAGCATTTTTATTTAGTCAGTAACCTGATATCTTCCTTTCTTTTTCTTATTTCAAATCACAGGTTTTTTTAATTTTTTATTTTATTAAAAAATTTTTTTTGCCAGTGCTGGGGCCTTGGACTCTGAGCCTGAGCACTGTCCCTGGCTTCTTTTTGCTCAAGGCTAGCACTCTACCCCTTGAGCCACAGCACCACTTCTGGCTTTTCCTATATATGTGGTGCTGAGGAATCGAGCTCAGGGCTTCAGGTATATGAGGCAAGCACTCTTGCCACTAGGCCATATTCCCAGCCCTCAAACCACAGTTTTAAGAAAGTAATATGAGAGTAGAATTCAAATTCCAGTGTTGCAAAACAAACAAAAATACAACATAAACCAAGGCAACTCAGGCGTGCAGTGCCTTAATCAGTATGAACAAGGGGAATCACGTCCATACCTAATTTAAACCTGAAGCGTTCATTCACTCTTGGCTAGTAGACCTCATTTCCCCCCACTTCCCCCACAAGACCTTTCGGGAGTATGTGGTAGCCTTCCTGATTTTTACAAATAAAGCATTCCAGGGGGATCAGGACCACTGTATCAATTGTGGGTCACTGTGATCCAGAGGGCTAAGATTTCAGCTTAGTAGAAGAGCACCTGACTAACATACACGAGGCCTTGGATACGAGGCCAGGACTGCCAAAACAGTTACAATACCTACCACCACCACCACCACACACGCAAACGCAGGCCAAAACAAAGAACTCCTTCTCTTCTCAAGCCCAAAGAACAACCGAGGAAGGGAGGAACCTAGCAGGGTACAAAACACATTTCAAGTTTTGACTTTAGATATGCCTGAATTAAAATATAGGTTTTTACTACTATCAGAAGATAGATCCTTAGTCTTTATTACTTTTAAATTTCCTAGATCTGATTATCTTTGAATAGTCCTTGCCTCACTAGACACTTTGCTGTGGTATATACATCTAAATATGTGGGGTTTTTTTTCTATAAAAAATGGAACCACACTATGCATTGTTTGGTAAACTCTTTCATGTAATGATATTGAGTTTCCATGCCAACAAACCAATAGGCTAATAAACAAACATCTGTATCTTTGTCTAATCTTCTCTTTGCAGGCAATTATTACTATTATTTGTGCTTGTTTGGGGATTTGAACATGGGGCCCCGGGGTGCTGCCCCTGAGCTCTTTAGCTCAATGCTAGCACTCTACCACTTGAGAGCCACAGCTCCACTTCTGGCCTTTTGTGAGTAGTTTATCAGAGATAAGAGTTTCCTGGACATTTCTGCCCAGGTTGGCTTCAAACATACATCCTCAGATGTCAGCTTCCTGAGCAGCTAGGATTATAGGCGTGAGCCACTGCACCTGGCTTGTAGGTTATCTTTTAAAGTTTACATAAGATAAACTGTGTGACCACAACTGACCTCTATTAATTGAAACTTTAGAATGCAAATGATATTGAAATTCAGGTTTCATGTAATCAAGCTCCTGTCTACTTCCATAAATGATTCTTTGCTAGCTGCCCATTTATCACACAGGCTGTTTCCAAGCTTCTTAAAAGCCAGCCTTCCCCCTTGACATTGAATTACGAACCAAAAATCATCAGGAGTGATTCTGAGTCTTGAGATGACTATAGGCACTAGAAGGAGTCTCAAAGACTATCATAGGAGATACAGGAAACTGAAGACTCTATCATAGCAGATAATAGCAATACTGCAGCTCTTTAGAGAAAGAAAATGCATGCGTCTAGGTTCAAGATCTGGAAGACCAGGAGATCCCAGAGGGCGTGGAAAATTTTTTAAGATACAGTTTCTCCGAGCAGAAAGTTCAATTCCATCTTTGTGAAGTCCTTCATTTCTAGCACCCTGGTCATGTTTATCCTTTCTTCTTGGAATGAAATTCAGCTAATGACCTTCCATTTCAGTGAGATTATCAGAACATGAAGAACATTCCAGATTCCTATTTGAAAAAAATATGTGTTCCTCCTACTACATTTCTAGTTTCAAAATAACCTCTTTAACATTCCAAGAATTATTTTAACAAATGGTCTTGGCTGTGATTCGAGACACTGTGTTTGCTAGGCTAGTTCCCAGTCCTCTCTAAACATTGTTCTATAGAGTGCTCTCAGATGGCTAGCAGATGGCTTGGAATACAGACACATTCTAAGGAATTACATGACATCTGCAAGTTGCTTGGGGTGGGTGTACGAGAGAGAGTTTAGTTCTATTGTTAGTCATCTTTTCTTTAGACTGCATCACCTGGGAAGTTATATGAATCAGAGAATGTAGCAATTCTTCTGGGAAAGATGACTGAATATTTGGCATCTTAGGGTGAGGTCCCACTGACTTTTCTATCTAAACCAATTGATTCCTGCATAGAGGTAGCTGTAGATATTAAAAGAGACCGTCACGGGCTGGGGAGATAGCCTAGTGGCAAGAGTGCCTGCCTCGGATACACGAGGCCCTAGGTTCAATTCCCCAGCACCACATATACAGAAAAACGGCCAGAAGCGGCGCTGTGGCTCAAGTGGCGGAGTGCTAGCCTTGAGCAAAAAGAAGCCAGGGACAGTGCTCAGGCCCTGAGTACAAGGCCCAGGACTGGCCAAAAAAAAAAAGAGACCGTCAGTCTTAGGATCAACCTGATGTTTATTGAAGGCCTGATATTGTAGTCCTTTCCAAACTCATGCTCTTGACATCTTTAGCAACCAGGATGCAATAGCTTTTTCTTGTTATTTACTGTTAACATACATATGTGTATATACACACATACATACATATATACATGGGCCTGCAGTTTATCTGAGGTTGGTTTGAACTCAGGGCCTGTCACATATTAGGCAAACACTTGGACCACACCGTAATCTCTAGTGAAGAGCCAGAGTGAAGGACCAGAGTAACTCCATATTGTACTAAGACCCCATTCTGTACCTGACTGACCTTACTGTAAGCCCTAAAGACCATAAAACACCCTGGGACAGAGAGTTCTCAGGAAAACCATAAACACCCATCAGAGTGACCAGATGGCTGAAACTGATTAAGGGTTAGTCAGAGAAGAAAAACAAGTGTTTTTTTTTTTTTTTTTTGCCAGTCCTGGGGCTTGGACTCAGGGCCTGAGCACTGTCCCTGGCTTCTTTTTGCTCAAGGCTAGCACTCTGCCACTTGAACCACAGCGCCACTTCTGGCCGTTTTCTATATACGTGGTGCTGGGGAATTGAACCCAGGGATTCATGTATACAAGGCAAGCACTTTACCACTAAGCCACATTCCCAGTCCCGAAAACCAAGTTTTGGAGTGACTCCAGAACTCCCCCACCCAGGTGTGGTTTCCAGTATCTAATTAAAACCCTGCAGCTGTGCACGTATCCCCCTTGCTACACCCCTATGGCTTAACCAATCAATTTTAAATGTGTCGGTCCCTTGATCTGACCAATGACCCTTTCCAGATTCCTTCCCGCCACCAAATGCACCAAACATGCTTTAGAATTGTTTCATAATTTTCCTGCAGCGGGTAATGATTTGCTAAAAAGATGCTATGGTGTGTGCTAAGTCCCTGCCTACCCTGAAAAATGTATAAATCAGCAATAAGCCCTAGGCTCAGGGCCTCTTAGGGTCACCAGCTTACTGAGTGCACGGAGGACCGAGCTAGCCTGAAATAAACGCCCTTTTTGCTGCTTGCATTGGTCTTGGTCTCTGGTGGTCTCTTGGGGGATCCGAACTCGAGCATTTCACTAGAACAAGTAAATTACATTTTATAGAGCTAAAAAAGACCCCAACTCGAGACAGCAACCATTTGGTTGTTTGTTCAACCTAGGAGTAACCCAGAGCCCCCCCCCCCCCCGAATTCCAGTAACTGACTTGGTTGTGCTGAATCTAAACCGTTTGTGCTAAAATTACTAACCATAAACTACTTGACAAAGCCATTTTGAAATCAGGCTCCACTTTGTACTATGGCTGACTTAGATTCCCATAGATTCTAGGAGATGACTACGCTAGCCTGAGATAAGCAGGCCATGGGATACAATTGTCCCAGCTAGCAGAACAGCTTATCAGGACCCAACTGGCCAGGAAGCCCCCAGACCACCCAGGAATGTCTCTAGTCCTGAGACAGTCAGATTTACCGTATCCTCTTGTCTGAACACCTGATTGCTGTAACTTTACAGGAAGCCCCCTGCTAACTCTAACCACCCCGGAATGTCTCTAGCCCTGAAACAATCAGATTTGCCACACCCTTTTGTTCGAACACCTGATTACTGTAACTTTGTGATTTTTGCCTTTATAAACCCTGTGAAATTTCAGCTCGGGGCTTCCTCTAACCTCTGCTGTGTCGGAGTGTAGGACGAGGCCCGAGCCACAGCCCGCCTGAATAAAGCCTTGCTTTTGCATTTCGGAACGTCTGGCTCTTGGTGGTCTCCCTGCAACTTGGGTATTTCAATTTCTTATAGTCAGCTTGACCTGTGACTAATGTGCCTAAAAGAAGTTGTCTAATATCATTATCTCTTTGTGAAGATAAAACTGTTGTTTTCATTTCTGTTCTGTTGGCCAAGTCTTAGTAAAGGGGGAATTCTTTTTTTTTTTTTTTTTTTGCCAGTCCCGGGCCTTGGACTCAGGGCCTGAGCACTGTCCCTGGCTTCTTCCCGCTCAAGGCTAGCACTCTGCCACTTGAGCCACAGCGCCACTTCTGGCCATTTTCTGTATATGTGGTGCTGGGGAATCGAACCCAGGGCCTCATATATATGAGGCAAGCTCTCTTGCCTCTAGGCCATATCCCCAGCCCCAAAGTCTGTCAATTCTGACATGGTTCTAAGAGATGGTAAACAGAAATAGCCTTTCCATCTTAGGAATGAGCTGGTCAGTTCTGGTAAAAGAAGTTTTCTTGAGTGCCCTGTCTGATCTTACCTCAAGAGTCAGGCCTGGGCAAGAAAGTCCATGAAACTCTTTATTGCCAATTAACCATCAAAAAGCTGGAAGTGTAGGTGTGGCTCAAATGGTGGCGCGGTCACCAACCTTGCTTGGAAAAGCTAAGAGACAGCACCCAGGCCCTGAGTTCAAGTCCTCGTACTGGTGCACGTACGTCTGTGTGCGCACACACACTGTGATTTTGAGAATTAGAGATCATTACAGTGACCAAAATGTTCCAAGTTGCCTAGGACAGTCCTAATTTATGCCTATCTCTTCACATTAACTGTGTTTTCTTCATTCTCAAGTGTCTTGATTTGGATGGCAAATTATATAATATTTCCATCTTTAATAAGAAGATGTAATTTATAAATAAGAATTCTGGTTTATGGATCTTTGCAAAACATGTCAATCATTATTTTGTAATATTTGACAGTGTTCCTGTTCGGATGACTCACTATTTACCATTTTTACTAAGTAAAAGTTTAAATATTTTTTTCATTCAGAAATACTTGACTGTAGTGCCATTTCTGCAAATGCATTTTTTAAAATTTAAAATTGTTGACATGTTTAGCATCAATTAGCTGTAGAAAGGGATGTTTCATCTGGACATGTCTATACACAATGTGCCCTATCAGATTCACACTCTCGGTCGCCCTCCCGCATCTCCTGGGCCTTCCCAAACAGTCTCAACAGCCTCCATTGGTCCATTTTCTTCAACTATACTCTTCCTCCTTCACCCTCCCTGTTAGTTTTCCCCCCAGCCACTAGTAGCCACACCCTGGGCCAGAGTGTTTTACATTTCTGTCATTCTTCTTTTTTTAGTGTATGCTAGTTATCCAAAGGGGTTTCAGCATCTCAGCCGGGTATTTCAGACAGGCCAATACAGTACTTTATCAAATTGACCCTCTAGTTTGCTCTCACCTTCCTATTCTGCCAGCCTGCACCAGATGTGGGCGTGCAGAGAGGGAACTAATGGCAGAGAGAGGTTATCTAGGGGACGGTGAGGAGGAGGCGTGGCTGCAGCGTGGGGGGGGGGGGGGACTCCCACAGTCCCCAGGGATGTCTGTTACCTAGGTTACAGGGGTTGCCTGGAGACTTTGGGGGAGGACCACATTCAGTCCCATGTGGAGACAGAACAAAGGGAAGGGGCAACCTAACCAGGAGCAACAAAATTACAAGAGGGGAATATATAAAAGTAAACAGCCAATGTGAATTAAAGGGAGGGTTGACAAAGACTTGCCCAATTAAAAAACACAACATTAAAATTTATTTTTGAGGGGTTGAGAATATGGCTTGGTGGTAGAGTGCTTGCCTAGTATACATGAAGCCCTGGGTTCAATTCCTCAGCGTCACATATATGGAAAAGGCCAGAGGTGGCGCGGTGGCTCAAGTGGTAGAGTGCTAGCCTTGAACAACAAGAAGCCAGGGACAGTGCTCACGCCCTGAGTTCAAGCCCCAGAACTGGCAAAACAAACAAACAAACAAATGTTTTTGAATGTATTGAATACTGGAATGTGCAAGTTAATTTTGAATGAAAGCCATGTTTTCCTGATCAGAGAGTTAATGATGCAGCATATGTCTAGATAATTGTTAATATAATATTATCTATTATTTAGAGAACAAATATAGAGAAGTTATGCATGGTATCTAAGGAAAATTTATCTCAAATAAATAATATTTCAAATAGACATATCTTTGGGTAGATTTTGCCTTTACTTATAATGAAATTAAATATTAATTAAATATATCTCTCCATATTTTGCTTACATTAAGCTTACATTTTGTAAATTTTAGTAAAAGTTACTAACCACTAGAGGGAGAAACAAGAAAAGCTTTAAAAATTTGGATAAATCTGAGACATTAGTTAAATGCCAGCGGTGAAATGTATTAACTATAGTGACATATGATTTAAGGAAGGCATTGGTGCAAACTTGTCTGTTGGCTTTATTGGACCCTGTAGGAAAAAAAATAACAGAAAGATGATAAGACAACATTTTCTTTCCTTTCCTATTTTTGTGCTGGGCTTGAACTCATGGCCTGGTTGCTCTTCCTGAGATTTTATGCGCATGTCTAGTGTTCTACCATTTTGAGTCATGATACACAATTTTTGATAGGTAATTGGAGATAAGAGTCTCATGGCCTTTCCTGCCCAGGCTAGCTTTAACCACAATCCCAGATCTCAGCCTCCTGAGTACCTAGGATTATAGGTGTCACCCACAGCTCCCTGTGAGACACAGCATTTTCTACCTTTGACCAGTTAAGTTACGGTTGGATTTAACCTGTGTCTTTGCTTAAAGAGTAATTAAAAATAAGAAAGTAAAAAAAAAAAAAGGGGGGGGGCTGGGGATATAGCCTAGTGGCAAGAGTGCCTGCCTCGGATACACGAGGCCCTAGGTTCAATTCCCCAGCACCACATATACAGAAAACGGCCAGAAGCGGCGCTGTGGCTCAAGTGGCAGAGTGCTAGCCTTGAGCGGGAAGAAGCCAGGGACAGTGCTCAGGCCCTGAGTCCAAGGCCCAGGACTGGCCAAAAAAAAAAAAACAAAAAAACAAAAAAAAAAGAAAACAAAAACAATCTATCTAATAAGTATGAATGAGAGGATTAAATGTTCCATACTTAAAAAGTGGTAAAGGGAGAGTAGACAATGAAAACAACGTGAACAATTTCCTGAGGAGTGTTGGTGGCTCATGCCTATAACTCTAGTTTACTCTGGAGGCTGAGATACGAGGACTGCAGTTCGAAGCCAGCTTGGGTAGACAGATCTGTGACTCTGATCTCTAAGTAACCAGCAAAAGTCTGTAAGGGAAGCTGTGGCTCAAGTGGAAAAGTAGCAGCCTTGAGGAAAAAAAACTAAGCAAGAATGTGAGGTCCTGAGGTTCAAGGCCCAGTTCCATCACAAATTAAGTGCACTTGACTAAAGTACACTTCAATTATTACTTAAAATTATAAAAATATAAATTTGTTATAAAGTGAATGAAAATTCCAATCTATGGAAGATCTGTTTCTTAAGCTACTCAGTATGTGAACCTATCAAGAAACAGTCATTTAAACTGTATTATTTAGTTATGTCTTTAGCTATTTTTTTAATTCAAGAAATTGTAGGGCTGGGAATATGGCCTAGTGGCAAGAGTGCTTGCCTCACATACATGAAGCCCTGGGTTCGATTCCCCAGCAACACATTATAGAAAAGGCCAGAAGTGGCGCTGTGGCTCAAGTGGCAGAGTGCTAGCTTTGAGCAAAAAGAAGGCAGGGACAGTGCTCAGGCCCTGAGTCCAAGCCCCAGGACTGGCCAAAAAAACAAAACAAAACAACCAAAAACAAAGAAATTGCAGACTCCTTTAGTTGTAAGGAAAACACATAAAGCACACTAATTTAACAACTAAATGTTTAAAATCTATTCAATACAAGGCACTCAGGAGATGTTAGATTGAATTGGATATAAATCTTTCCCTCAAGAAGGAGAGTTTTACAGGCTAATAAACCTATTCATTGACGTCTATAAAGCAAGGGAGATGTGGGAATTGTGAGAGAAGCAGTCAAGGCACCATATGTGTGTCAAAGTGCTCGGTGGTTGTACCTTTGAGCAGGGCTGGGGGTTCAAAGCATGAAGACAGAAAGAACTAGTTCAGGCTTCATCTAGGATATAATAGTTTTAGCAGGTCCTAAAAATATATTGAGAATTTAGAAGTATGGCAACTACATGAAAAAGGTAAAGGAAGTAGAATGAGCCTAGTATGAAGTTCTGGTGAACAAATGCAAAGTATGTAAACTATGCATATGGTAAACAGAAGAGATCATTTATTTATTTATCTTTTTGGCCAGTCCTGGGGCTTGAATTCAGGGCCGGAGCACTGTCCCTGGCTTCTTTTTACTCAAAGCCAGCACTCGACCACTTGAACCACAGCGCCACTTCCAGCCTTTGCTATATATGTGGTGCTGAGGAATCCAACCCAGAGCTTCATGTATATAAGGCAAGCACTCTAACACTAGGCCATATTCCCAGCCCCGAAAGAGATAATTTAAAAAACCATAAACCTGGACTGATGATGTAGTTCAGTGATACAGCACTTGCCTAGTATGTGCAAAGCCTTGGGCTCAATTTCCAGCCTTGCATTTAGTCAACATGCAATATAAATTCAGTTGTTTAACTTGTAACTGTGATTTTTTTTTTTTTTTGCCAGTCCTGGGGCTTGAACTCAGGGCCTGAGCACTGTCCCTGGCTTTTTTTTTTTTTTTTTTTTTTTGCTCAAGGCTAGCACTCTACTTGAGCCACAGCACCACTTTCGACCTTTTCTGTTTATGTGGTACTGAAGAATCGAACCCAAGGTTTCATGTATGCGAGGCAAGTACTCTACCGCTAGGCCATATTACCAGCCTCCAGTAACTGTGATTGTTGATTTCACATGTAACTGTTAGTGGGCCACAGGGTACCCAGACATTTGATCCAATACTTTCCTGGGTGTTTCTGTGAGGAAGTTTTTGCATGACATTAAAACTTAAATTTAGGGCTGGGGATATGGCCTAGTGGCAAGAGCGCTCGCCTCGTATACATGAAGCCCTGGGTTCGATTCCCCAGCACCACATATATGGAAAACGGCCAGAAGGGGCGCTGTGGCTCAGGTGGCAGAGTGCTAGCCTTGAGCGGGAAGAAGCCAGGGACAGTGCTCAGGCCCTGAGTCCAAGGCCCAGGGCTGGCCAAAAAAATAAAAATAAATAAATAAAACTTAAATTTATAGACTGAGTAAAGCAGAAGTGCCCACCACAATAGGAGTGGGCTTCATTAATCAGCCTAAGGCCTAACCAAAACCAAAGGGTAACACTGTCCTAAGTAAGATTCTCCTGTGTGATGGCTGTTAGACTGGAACATCAACTCTTGTTCCACAGCAGGAGCTGTGGTTTTAGTTCTGGAGATTTTGATTTTGTCAGTCCTTCTAATCCTGTGAACCAGTTCCTTATTCCCACTGTGTCTGTGAATCTATCCATCAATCCATTCCATGGCTTCCATTTCTCTGGAGAATTTTAACCCATTGTTAATGCTACTTAAAAATACCCAACTAATAATCTACAATAGTTACTATCACAATAGCTACTTGTACTACTTTGATCCTACTGCTTTGCTAAGCACCAGGAGAAATACTAGAATACTATAATTTTACCGAGAATTTGAAAAACCTGAGAGCTGCTTCGTAGATGAATATATGTTGATAATAATGGTCTTATGTTATTAATTTAATACTAAAGTACTAATGCAAAAGTACTAACACTAAAGTATTAATTTAATACTAAAGGAAACAAATTGTAACATGAAAGAAAGGAAAAATTTCAGCTCTGACAGTGTGACATAACTATTGGTAGAATTTTCGAACATTTTCTTTCACAATTCTTTCCTTTGTGATTTTTGCCATGTATAAAATTTTAGTGTATATAAACTCATATAAACTTTTTCTCCCTATTAATTGTAACTAATTGTAATTAATTGAAACTCTTGGATTTCACAATGAACATTTTTACCTGGGAGCTTTTTATACCAGAAAAAATTTTTAGACTTGAACTAGGACTTGAACCTAGGACCTTGTTCATGGTAAGCAAGTATTCTACTATAGCAATTCATTCCTATCTCAGATCTTTTTCATTATAGTCTAATTTTAAAAATTGAACATTGTATCATAAACATTTTCCTATATTGTTACATAGACTTAAAATGATATTAAGCTATATTAAAAACTAAATTTTAATTTAACTTTTGTTATTTCCTTGTAGTTTGTAATTTACTATGTTTTTATTTCTTATCACCTCGTTTTTAGGTATTTGGGTTGCTATACAGATTTTCTCCCCTATTTTCAAGATCATGAATATGATTTTTTTAACATTCTGAATTAATTCAGGAAAAATTCATAGTAACTATTATTAGATCATCAAATTTGAGCATTTTGATAGTAAGTTTAAATTGCTTTTCATAAATGTACCAATTTATAAAGCCACTGAGATAAACTCATTTGCCTGTCCAATATTCATTCATTTTTCTCTCAGTAATTTTTTTTTCCATGGGAATATGGCTTGCTCTGGAAACTTTCCTCAGATTCAGCTAGGTATGACCATCTGATTGAGTTCTGGCTTAGGTTGGTTGCTGGGTTAGACTTCTACAAACATTTTTTTTGGGAGGGGGGACTTGAACTTAGGGCCTGGGCACTGTCTCTGAGCTCTTTTGCTCAAGATCAGTGCTCTACCCCTTTGAGCTACACTTCTGGTTTTCTGGTGGTTAATTGGAGATAAGGAGTCTCACTGACTTTCCTGCCTGGGCTAGTTTTGAACTACGATCTTCAGATCTCAACCTCCTGAGTAGCTGGGATTACAGGTGTGAGCCACTGGGGCCCAGAACTATGAACACACACAGACACAGACACAGACACACAGACACAGACACACATACACACACACACACACAAACAAAACACCACAGGAAATACTTTCAGTTGCCACTCACCTTTTTCTCTTTTCCTCTTTTTTCCCTAATTGCAAATAGATCAATCTTCTTACAACTTTAAGTTAATATGATAGGACAGGAAGCCGGAAGTTGTGATTCCCTTGGACTTACTTCGGAACTACCTCTGGACTCTTTGAAACTCTTGTTACATATGCAAATTAAGTCATGTTTAGTAAAGCAATTCTCCCATATTTCTGTTGCATAAAACCAAACAAAACCTAATAGTAATAAATCCGCATAATTACTACCTCATAATAAGTATTGTCCCCCAAATTGGCAAGGGACACTATATTGGTACTTTTGATTATAAACAATAAAAACCTAAAGCCTAAACTACTTTCAATGACAAAAGCAATTTACTGATGTAAGTACTGGAGGACGTATAGGGTCGACTATGGGCATTGCTAAGTGGCATTCACACTTGTTTTTGGTCGAATTTTCTCCACTCTTCACTGTTTTGTTTTGTTTTTAATCTCTCTCCCCTTTACTCTATCCTCTTTCTTTTTTGTCCTCTTACATCTGTCTACTGAAGATAGCCTTGTCCCATGCAGACAACGAGAGAATAGATAAATAGGAAGCCCAAGATTCGTGTTGGTGTAATGTCAGGAAAGAGAAATATCCATTTTCTGTACATATATGTGTAATGGGGTCCCCCCAGGGGAGGGGACCACAATGTAGTGGGGTCCGAGGGGGGATCCCCCATCCCTACAAGAGTCCACCACTCAGAGACAGTCTCAAGTAAAAAGATGGATTTATTGGGGAAGCACAAAGTATACTGACTGGCCAGGGTTGCGGCCCAGACTCAGGAGCTGGAACCGCACCCCCGGCCACGCTCGGGGTTGGGTTATAAAGGCAAACACCACATGGTCAAGCCTGCCACACTCAGGTGGCCCATGAGGTTACAACACTTACAGAGCATGCCGGGTCACACGCAGGTGGCCAATGGGGTTACAGTCTGCTTCATAGCAACTGTTTGAACCAACCTATCACTTTAGTTAGACTTGGCGCATGGATTTGGCAGGCTCACATGATGCAGGCACATACGCCTACTCAGGGGAGGGCACAGGTTTAACCTTGAGCATTCTACAACTCAGGTGATCAGCAGTTTACACAATCTTATCACAGCCAAGGGGAACTTCCCTGGATAGGGCGGGGGAGATCTTAGTGAAGATGGAGTCGGCCCCTGCTCTCTAATCTGAGATGGAGTCAATCTGACACCCCTCAACAGCCAATGATGGCGCTGGCCAGATCTGACTTCCGTATTACTTATGTCAGTCTTGAGGATGAAGGACCAAGTCTGTGATGTGTGGAACAGGAATGGGGAGGATGCAGGACAGCAGTAATTTTAACTCCTTCCAGATGACAGGGATAGGAAGCCATTTCTCATCTCTGTGAACATATTCTAGTGGTCTTGAATATAGTGGGAACAGTGGTGAAGGTATTAGACTGAATTTAGTCAACAGTTGTACTTGAATCATGTGGTATATTTAGTACGGAGAAGAATATAATAGATTATACCTTCTAGTAGCTCATTGACTGGATTGGAGTGTATTAATTTATGAAGAAGCTTGATTAATTATTACACTAGCATATTGCATATAGGTTTCCCCAACAATTCTGAGTTATTCAAAATAAGAGTTAAAAGCCCATTCAGGATTTAGGCTTTAGACTTGGGCTTAGAAGTAAGTAGCCTGCCTTCTTTCCTTCCTTCCTTCCTTCCTTCCTTCCTTTGTTCCTTCCTTCGTTCCTTCCTTCCTTCCTTCCTTTGTTCCTTCCTTCTTTCCTTTCTTCCTTCCTTCCTTCCTTCCTTCCTTCCTTCCTTCCTTCCTTCCTCCCTTCCTTCCTTCTTTCCTACCTTCCTTCCTTCCTTTTTCTTTCTTTCAAGAATCTAGAGACCTCTGCTCAACAATGTAAGTGTTTTCTTACTTTTAATTGACTAAATGTTAATTCAGTCCATGTTTATGCTGATCATTTATGTAGTTAGGATTTCCAGGGACTTTAGGGTTTTGTAGAACAGAGGCAGAGGCTGAAGATCTTTTAGATCACTAGATCTGG
Organism: Perognathus longimembris pacificus; assembly: GCF_023159225.1. Taxonomy (NCBI): domain Eukaryota; kingdom Metazoa; phylum Chordata; class Mammalia; order Rodentia; family Heteromyidae; genus Perognathus; species Perognathus longimembris. Next base: position 7,015,947 of record NC_063174.1, read on the forward strand.
GGCTGGGAATATGGCCTAACGATAAGAGTACTTGCCCCGCTTACATGAAGCCCTGGGTTTGATTCCTTAGCACCACATATGTGGAAAAAGCCGGAAGTGGCACTTTGGCGGAAGTGGTAGCGTGCTAGCCTTGAGCAAAAAGAAGCCAGGGACAGTGCTCAGGCCCTGGGTCCCAAGCCCCAGGACTGGCCAAAAAAATAAAACAAGATCGCTAGATCTTCCTACCAGGCTTCAGTGTAAGGGTAATTCTAGGGTATTATATGAGGCAAAGAGATGAGAAAATAAGTCATCACTGTACCTTTCACATCTATCTATCTAATCCTATCTATCTATCTATCATCTTATCTGTCTGTCTGATCTGTCTGTCTGCCTGCCTGGATGATATATCTTGCTACATTTCCCAGGATGGCCTCAAACTCACCATCTTCTGCCTTAATCATCCAAATAGCTGTCATCACAGGTTTATATCATTACCATGCTTACTTCCAAACTGTATTCAAATGCTTTTCCCAAGACATGTTACCAAGGAAAAACCTTTAGCTTCATTTTCTCTTAGTAGACTTAAAAATCACTAATTTGGAGGCCACACAGCTTTCCTATAAGTGTTGCTGCAACTGACAACTGCAACATATGTTATGATGTTAGAAATTGCTTACTTTTCAGGTACCTGAAGGGCACTTTTGGATCATGAGTTATTCAGCACTGCATGCAGATATGTTGATCATTGAGCGATGTTCTGTTGAGAACCATAATACAAGGTTAACTTGACCTAGACTTTCCTATCCTTTCTCTTCCTTCTTCAAGGCTAAAGATAATCACCAGCTGCCATGACTGAAAATTCAAGCCAAGAAATGAATAAAAAGAGTTGACATTCAAATTCCTGGAAGATCTCCATCTATTCCCAGAAAAGACATGAATATTCTTCCCCTATATTAGCCTATTGTTCCCTCTGTACCTATAACCTTTCATCTCCCAGCAGGTGGAGAAATTGATTTGTGAGTTTGTCTTATTTCTGTCTTGGCCAAGAACAAAGATCTCCATGACCTTGGTCTTGTTAGCGACTCTATAGGTCCAACAGGAGACAAGCATCCAGTTTGGGGTCAAAGTTAGTAATAAAGACCTAAAAAAAATGTAATGAAGTGGCCATTAACTGACCCAATCTACTAAATCAGGTTGATTTCCCTTCTTCCTTCCAGGAAAAGGGTTGGCAATAAACAGATAGTCTTTTTTTTCTGTCAGTTCTTTTGTGGTGTCAGTCAGCGCCAGATAGCTACCACATGTAGCTTTGTACCTGGTGTACTTTAGGGAGGAGAAAAGGTTTGTTTATTTGTTTATCTTTATTTCACTCAAAACTAGCACTCTACCACGTAGAGCCACAGCACCACTTCTAGTTTTCTGGTAATTTGTTGGAGATAAGAGTCTTCAGAACTTTCCTGCCTGGGCTGGCTTTGAAGTTGATCCTCAGATCTCAGCTTCCTGAGCAGCTAGGATTACAGGGATGAGTCACTAGTTGCCGGACTTGTTTATCTAAGTTTAATCTCTAGATTTTAATAAAAAAGCTAAGAGGTAAAAAATGCCTGTAGTTGGCCTACTGATTATTAATTATGTCTGGAATTACACAATAAATTATTCATGGAGGTTTGTAAACTTGCTATTTAGGCAACTGCCTTTTATGTGAAGCCTTGAAGTCATTTTCAACCTTCAGTAGACTCCCGGGGTCCTACCTATGGCCATATCCAACAAAAGCATTCTCAAAACGAGGTGATAATTTTATGTGATGATGCCTTATTTTTGTGTGTCTCACATTCTGTATTTTACCCTTCAGGATTTAACATGTCTTTATGCTCCATCCTTTTAATTTGTTTATCTCAGGTATTTTGTCATAGTAACAGAACTCTAACACAAACAGGGAGAGTGTTAATTATCCATTCAAAAGTGTTGAATCAGTAATTAACAGAGTGTTTTTCACACATTAGAGTAATTAGCTTTTAAATATATTTTTTTTGTGTGTGTAGGAAACTGAACTATGGTGCTCGCATATTAGGCAAGTGTTCTACCAGTGAGCTATATTTCTATTATCCAATTGTAAAAGCAACATATGTTTATTGTACAGAATTTCTAAAAATACAGAATATAGTAATAATAAAAATTATTAACAGATTAGAACCATTAATATTTGACTATATTGATTTATAGATAGCAAGTATTCCTCATTTGCTTTTTGGGGGGGGTGAAAGTTAGGATCATACTGCATTCATTTAAAAAAATAAGAATTACTTATTTATTGTCAAAGTGCTGTACAGAGGGGTTACAGTTTCATATGTAAGGCCATGAGTACATTTCTTGTACTACTTGTTCTGCATACATTTTTTTATCCTGCCTTTTACATTTGTCATGGACATTATATTATGGTATTAAATATTCTTTGAAAATCTGAGTTACTGCTGAATTCTGGTGGCTCATGTCTGTAATCCTAGCTACACAGGAGGCTGAGATCTAAGGTTTACAGTTTGAAACCAGCCCAGGTGGGAAAGTCCGTGAGACTCTTATCTCCATTTAATCAGCAAAAATCCAGAAGTATAGCCTTGAGCAAAAAAGCTCAAGGATAGCACTGAATCCCTGAGTTCAAGTCCTATGACTGCCACACGTACATGTGGGTAAACATATCACACACACTTACTTACTGACTTATTGTGGACATTTAGGACATTTCTTGTTTTCCCATTTATTGATACGTCTGTGGCAAAAATTTTATGCATCAATCTGTATATTTCTAACTATTTCCTTAAGGCAAATTTCTAGACAAATTATTTTCTTACTCCCTGTGGCTATTTTAAGATCTTTTTTTTTTTTTTTTTTTTTTTTTTTGCCAGTCCTGGGGTCCCTGGCTTCTTTTTGCTCAAGGCTAGCATTCTGCCACTTGAGCCACAGCTCCACTTCCGGCTCTTTCTATATATGTGGTGCTGAGGAATCGGACCCAGGGCCTCATGTATACGAGACGAGCACTTTACCACTAGGCCATATTCCCAGCCCCTATTTTAAGATCTTTTGATATGTGTAAAACTTTCAGGAGTGTCACAACATTCACCTACTCTTTCAGCAAGTATTTATTGAGCCTTTCCTATGTGCTTGGCCCTGGATGGGAGCTAGTACTATAAGTGGAAAACAATATGCTCCAAGTCCTTCACCTTGCACACCTTATATTCACCGAGAAAACCAGAAATCAACCAAGAAGTGAAAACAGAAAACAATGAGTGCTACGAGTGCTGTAAAGAAGGCCTGGGATGTAGCCCTTCTTTGTTCAGAATAATGAGGAGAGGCTGTTCTGACAGAGTCATTCATCTTAAATCTGAAACACCTAGCCAGGGAGAGGTTTTACCTGCTAGGAGGAGGGAAAGAGCAAGAAACAAAGTTGAGAAGAGTAGATAAGGGGACAGAGATAAAGATCACTGGTCTCTGTTAGGTGGCGGGAAGCTATTACAAGGAACCAAAAATGCGAGCAAATGTGTTTATAAATATCAGTAAGTGAACACTTTATCACATTTTAGTGAATGCATGCTTTTAAGTGGTAATGGAGGGAAGCAGAGAATGTAGAGTGTGGTATGGTGTGTGTGTGTGTGTGTGTGTGTGTGTGTGTGTGTGTGTGTTTTACTATGTGGTCTAGGCTGGCCTTCAACTCATGATTCTTCTGCCTCTGCTTCTTGAGTGGGTAGGATTATAGGTGTGTACCACTATGCCTAACACAAATGCCTGTCTTTTAATAGACATCTCCCTAGAGACTATCCTTCAATCCAAAGCATCCCCAGTGGTAACATCTTGGGCCTTCAGGTCAAAAATATTTTATATCAGGGTGCCTTACAATTCCCACATTAGTTTCTTCTCAGGTTTGTTCTCTTACACTAATCTAATTGTCCTGGATACATGTGTGTTGTTTTTCACATATATATGCATACATATAACTTAATGTATAATTTTAAATAAATTTAATAAATAGGTTATCTCACACATTTTATAACAAATACATATCGTTAAGTATTGAGAGGACATGAAAATATTTTTTTGTATAGCGTTCCTTCTTAAGAAGGAACTGCTAGCATTGGTGCCTCACACCTTTAATTCTAGGTACTTACGAAGTTGGGATAAGGATGGAGATTCAAAGCCAGCCTGGGGGCTGGGACTATGGCCTAGTGGCCAAAATCTTGTCTTGTGTACATGAAGCCCTGGGTTCGATGCCTCAGTACCACATATATAGAAAAGGCCAGAGTGGCACTGTGGCTCAAGTGGCAGAGTGCTAGCCTTGAGCAAAAAGAAGCCAGGGACAGTGCTCAGGCCCTGAGTCCAAGCCCCAGAACTGGCAAAAAAAAAAGTGGGGGGGGGGGGGGGAAAGAGTTCAAAGCCAGCCTGGGCAGGGAAGTCCTTGAGATTATTATTTCTAATGAATCACCAAAAAAAAAAAAAAAAAGCAGGAAGCAAAGCTGTGGCTCAAGCAGCAAACTGCTAGCCTTGAGCCCCAGGGCTGGCACAATAACAATAACAACAACAAAACCTCATAGTTATGCTTGAAATACATATTGATATTTGACAGCAGGAGTTGTTTCAAAGTCTCAATTCTTGGCTTTGATTAGTTTATGTTTATATTGGAAGTCAAGATCTGTATCCAGCTTTTAGGTTTATTCTTGAGTATTGTGTATTGATGTTTATGGTGCACTTTCAGATTTATACATATTTATAAATGAAGAGCGTATTTATTTATTCCTTTTGTGCCTGGGCTTTGCTTATTTCTTTCCCATCAAAAAGGACTGATCTTTCATTAGAATGCAATCCTTTTCAAGACTACTTCAAAATCAAACAAGATTATAGTGAGGAAAGTATATTCTTTTGATTCTTTGTCTACAAAAAGGAGTCTATACAATAGTGTTCTGATTGTTCGATTTGACAAGATTATATTATTGTTAAGCAATCCAAATAAATTGCTTTGCATAAGATCAAATCAAATCACTGAGTCCTTACTGAGCAGCTACAGTGCTGTAGGAACTGAGTAGTCTGCGAGGACAATGGGGGAGCATGGTAAGTCAGCCCTGCCCTGGGGAGCATGGTAGCCAATGGTGCTGAGACACCTGGCATACTGACGTCTCCGGGGAACCTACTATGGCCTAGGAATTGTGTTGGAGGCCTCTGCATAAGTTATCACCTGAATAGCTGAGTTCACTAGTGTCTCCCCAATTCGCCAATATTCTCTTTTCCATAGTCTACCCCAGTTATTTAGCATCAGTTAACTCTACACCTCTGGCCACCCTTTCTTTCTACATTCAATCATCACACAATTCTGTTCTTGAATCTTCCAATGGTGTTCCCTGACTGCGTTCACTTGCTTCTGTTCTCTTCCATTATTAGTTATTCTGGATTGTTTATCAGTGGTAATCAGAGTTACCTGGTAAGGACAGAGCAATAGAAATAAAGTTGTTGGAAAGGAGAAAGAGCACTTCCCAGGAAAAGGGCTGGTGGGCAGTTATATCAGTAGGTTTTTCTTGTTGTTGTTGTTGCTCATTTTTCAAAAGGATGAGTATATGATTGGGTTAGAGAGAAAAGAAATAAGGTTACAAAGGTGATCATTTATAGCCAAATGCTGATGGCTCAAACCTGTAATCCTAGCTACTCAAGAGGCTGAGCACTGAGGATCACAGTTCAAAGCCAGCCAGGACAGAAAGTCCATGAGACTTTAATCTCCAATTAATTACCAAAAAGCTGGAAGTGGAGTGGAAGTTCAAGTCATAGTGTGTTAGCCTTGAGCAAAAAAAGCTTAGGGACAGTGGCCTTGCCCTAAGTTCAAGCTCCAGGACTGGTGCAAGCTCATGCGTGTACACACACACACACACACACACACACACACACACACACACACACACGACCAAATTTTCAAGAGTTTCTATACCAGGAACAAAACTCATGTCATTAGCTAATGTCAGACATTTTAAAGAAAACTCTATCAAGTTTCTCTAGAATTTTCTGTGTCACTTTTACACATGCCAACATCACAACTATCATGCATCTCTTTGCATCATAGTCCCTCTACACTGGAATGCCAGTATCCTTACAGCAGAAGTTCTAGCTTCTTGATTTTTGTATCTATGAGGTGTGGACTATCATAGCAAGGCGTAGGTACCCAACAAATGTTGAATATACCCCCATGTGGCTACAGGATTTTAAAAGTAGAGTCTGCTCTTTACATACCCCATAATGTACTTGGAAGGGCAATTAAACAGAAAATACACAAATGTGTGTATTTACAGCCTTTCCTTTATCCTGTTTCTTTTAGATTTTATGATAAGGGTTGGATCAGTGAAAGCCGGAGAAAATTGAGCAAAGAGTTTTCTGGGGGTCCTCACAGAAAGAGGTGAGGGTTGTCTTGGATGTGTAGGAACAGTGAATGGAAAAGAACACAGGAGTTTCTGAGAAGCATTCAGATGTGCTTTCTTGTTGGTGTTTGAACAACACAAATATGACACTTGCCTTCCTTTTGAAATCCTCTTTATTCTTGAACTCAGTTCTTTTGATGACACAATTCTGGGGCAAAACCACAGGTATCTCAAATATATGTTTATATGTGGGGATATATTTAATAAATATCCATGAAAAGTCAGTTGCAGAGAGAAGACGAGGGTTGTAGGGAGGAGGAAGTGAGAAGAGCACATTGATGTCAGATTTTATAGAAGCCTATTAATTTAAACCATATGCCTTGATTTCTATTTTGAAACCAAATAATTAATCTGAATTATGTATTCATTTTCTATGAAATTGATGAGATGTGAACAGTTGAGTGAGCTTCAGTGAGAATAAAAAACATTGAGGACAAGCTCATTTGCATTAAAAGGTTCAGCTGATCTTTATTATGAGTGAAATAAACACTGAATAGTGACTTTCACAGAAGAAAGGAAGCATTTAGCATTTTAAAAATACCTAAATTATTACTTTAAAAAGGAGTTATTTTGATAGTAAACACCAGTTTTCTCTCCCCCAAGGAAGTTTCTTCTAAAATCCAATATTTTTCTGAAATAAATAAAAATACCTTTTTTTTTCCTCAATAACATACTTAGATGTTGAGACTAATGTGGCATATTATTTTCGGGTATACCTCAAGAAACTTTAAAATGGGACACCAAAAATATTCAAAGGGCAAAAGAAACTAATTTCAAAAAATCAATTTGTTTTTAGGATCATGCATAACTATTATTATGTAATATAATTCTGAGCAAATAAATCACAAATGTGCTTGAATGAGCTTAAAGGTTATTTTAGAGATTTCTTGAGGACTTTTCACATTTTAAAAAGTCATGCTATTGATTACAGAATTCAGGAATTTTAGAACAGAAAGGTAACCTCGAGAAACAGAAGGAATAAATGCAATTGTGCATTGCAGATATTTGGTGAAGGAGTGATTTGGTGACTCTGATTAAACCACAGCTGTTGCTACCTTCATAGAGAACCCTCATTTGAATGTTTTGAGTTTGCTATCCCCTAAATAGAAGATTTCAGTCATCTATAAAGTGAGTAAGGTGAACAAGATCATCTTGAAGTTACCTATCTGTTCTAAAATTCTTGAATTCTGTAATCAATGCTGAATATTTTTGGTGTTCCAAAATGGTTTGCTGACCTTCATGACATCTCTTCCTCCTGCTGACAAACCTGGAGCTAGAAAGGCAGTTGGCCTGTTGTTGTACTAGGGACTGAACCCAAGGCTTGTGCATGCTAGACAAGTCCTCTCCACCGAGTCCTCTATCAGCCTTGCAGTGGATTTTTAAGTTAAGCTTGCCTAAGTGCTATAATGGCAGGTCTGGTACTACTACTATTTATGCTGTCATTGAGTTTGAATCCATAGTCTTGTCTGTGCTAGGCAAGGGCTCCATCACTGAAGCACAATCTTAGCCCCTCAATATGGTGGATTTGGACACTAAATGATTCCACTTAAGCAGTATGGTGATCAGACAAAAACTGTTCTTTTTACTCATGAAATATGGCCTCTAGATGGTTCTAGAAGAACTTCATTTAGTGAGATTATCACTATCAAGTCAACTTGGAAGGGCAGGATCTATACCAGAACAGAGTGATGGGCTATATAATTGATCCATTATAACTTCAGAAATGCTGAGTTTCATGAAATAGATGAATGAAGATAGTTCTTTGAGTGAAATAGCATTTAAATTAGTTGCTGCTGGTGACTGCAATGTGTGCTAATGAAAAGAGTCCAACACTGTGGATCTTTTCCAGCAAGTAATAATGGTGAATTATTTTTTGTTTTGTCTTTTGTTTTGGTAGTATTGGGGTTTGAACTCAGGACTAGTGCTTGTTCAGCTTAGCTTGCTAGCTTGGTGTTCTACCACATGAGCCATAACAACATGGGATTTTGCTGGTTATTTTGGAGATAGGTTCTTGGAGACTTTTCTGCCATGGTTGTCCTTTAACCACCCTCCTCTGGATCTCAGCCTCCTGAGTGGCGAGGTTTATAGGCAACTGGTGACCCAATAATTGTTCCTGTATTCAGGAGAAAAATTCCCGAAAAACCAAGTTTCAGTGGCTCAGACCTATAATGTTAGTTACTGAGGAGGCTGAGATTTGAGAACATCGGTTCCAAATCAGCCTGGGAAGACAAAATTTTGAGATGCTTTCCTGAAATTAATCTGGAAAGAAAAAAATGGAACTGTAGACAGGGTTCAAGTTATAAAGCACCAGCCATAAGTAAAAAAGCCAAATGAGAGATTAAGGTTTTGACTTCAATCACCAGCACACACACACACACACACACATACACACACACACACACACACACACACACACACACACACAGAGTCTGATTTCAAAAGGATCCTAAAGATACAATTCTGGACAATGAGAAATTGGGTGAAGTCTGTGACAGGGGCTACCTTACCTTACAAAATGAATACATAAGACGAAGTAGCTTCTTTCCTTCTGGGGCATATTGACTTGTCCACTTGAAATGTTTGAAATTGGGCTGGGAATATGGCCTAGTGGCAAGAATGCTTGACTTGTATACAAGAAGACCTGGGTTCGATTCCCCAGCACCACATATATAGAAAACGGCCAGAAGTGGTGCTGTGGCTCAAGTGGCAGAGTGCTAGCCTTGAGCAAAAAGAAGCCAGGGACAGTGCTCAGGCCCTGAGTCCAAGGCTCAGGACTGGCAAAAAAAAAAAAAAGAAATGTTTGAAATTGTGCTAAGCATATTATAAGCTAGCTACTAAACTATAAACAAAATTTCTCTTTAGATTCAATCCAACAGAAAATTAAGTGTAGGTGTGAAATTACTTTCTCCATTTCTCATGCAAAGTTGTGATTGCATTGTATATTTCTAAATTTTTGGTCCAATGCCTTCAAAGATGTTGACAAATTTTAGAATTAAAAATATGTACTTTGGGGATCTCAGCGATAGAGCATGTGTTTAGCATCTGTGAATTGTGAGGGGGAAAATAAAAAAAAATATTGGCAATTTGGGGAGTTAAAAATGTGTACTACCACCAGGTACTGTGGGCTCACATCTGTAGCGCTAGCTCCTACTCCCCGAGGACTAGCACACACATACACAAAACAAAGTCCCTGCTGTTTACCTTAAATCTGCAAGTTTTGATCCCTATTTTCTTTTTTTTTTTGGCCAGTCCTGGGGCTTGAACTCAGGGCCTGAGCACTGTCCCTGGTTTCTTTTTTTTTGCTCAAGGCTAGCACTCTGCCACTTGAGCCACAGCACCACCTCTGGCCTTTTCTATATACGTGGTGCTGAGGAATTGAACCCAGGGCTTCATGTATACGAGGCAAGCACTCTTGCCACTAGGCCATATCCCCAGCCCCTGATCCCTATTTTCAAAATATCCTTAATCAATTTTTTTTTCAGTGCTGAGGCTTGAACCCAGTGCGTTATATATGATAGCAAGCTACCATGTGATTAACAACTCAGACCTCAACTTTTCACTTTCTATAACTGCTTTATTGATATACTATTCACATTTCACCAGTATAAACTGTGCAACCCAATGTTTTTAAGCATATTCACAGAATTCTGGAATTTTGTCTCTATGACCATAATCAATTTAGAACATTGTTTCACCCTAAGAATAAACCTGTGAGCATTGGCAGTCATTCATCATTTCCATCTCACATCTCCGGTTTTATATAATCCCTACCCTTTACCTTTCTCTAAAACATTGATCTTTTCACTGTCTCCATAATTTGGCCCTTTCCTGAGTGCCATATGCTTGGAATCATATGTTATGTAACCTTCTCAAATTAGCTTCTTTCATTTTCAAATTATAGTTCCTAATAAAAATATAGCCCTCTGGGGGAGGGTGGAGGGGGGAAGGGGAAGGAGGGAGGAGGTAACAAGCAGTACAATAAATGTATCCAATGCCTAATGTATGAAACTGTAACTGCTCTGTATATCAATTTGACAATAAAAATTAAAAAAAATATAGCCCTCATCTTTGCATGTTTTGACAGCCTATTTATTTTTGTTGTTGAAAAAATTGCATTGTACCACAGTTTATCCACTCATTTATTAAAGGACATCTTGGTTGGCAATTATGAATAAGTGGCTCTAAACAATAGAGTGTAGGGTTTCTGACTCATTTACATAAAGGGGTGCAATTGTTGGATTATATGGTTAAGAGGATGTTTAGTTTTGTAAGAAACTGTCAAAGTATCTCACATCTCACCAGGTATATGATTTGCAAAACACTTCTTATTCTGTGGGTTATGATTTTAATTTCATATTGATGTCCTTTGAATCAAAACCTTTGTATTTTAAAGAAATTCAATTAATTTTTTCTTTTGTTTGGGTCTGCTAAATATTGTTTTAAAGAGATTTTGCATGGCCAATGATCATCATTTATTACTAAACTTTTTTTTTTTGGCCAGTCCTGGGACCTGGACTCGGCCTGAGCACTGTCCCTGGCTTCTTTTTGCTCAAGGATAGCACTCTGCCACTTGAGCCACAGCGCCACCTCTGGCCATTTTCTGTATATGTGGTGCTGGGGAATTGAACCCAAGGCCTCATGTATACGAGGCAAGCACTCTTACCACTAGGCCATATCCCCAGGCCTAAACTTTTTTTTTTTTAACCAGTCCTGGGGCTTGAACTCAGGGCTTGAGCACTGTCCCTGGCTACTGGGGCTTGAACTCAGGGCCTGAGCACTGTCCCTGGCTAGCACTCTACTTCTTACTTTTTCTTTTTTTTTTTTTTTTTGCCAGTAATGGAGCTTGAACTCAGGGCCTGAGCACTGTCCCTGGCCTCTTTTTGCTCAAGGCTAGCACTCTGCCACTTGAGCCACAGCGCCACCTTTGGCTTTTTCTATATATGTGGTACTGAGGAATCGAACCCAGGGCTTCATGTATAGGAGGCAAGTGCTTTACCACTAGGCCATATTCCCAGCTCCATTACTAAACTTTTTCAAAGAGTTTTATATTTTGAATTCCTTGGCCATTTAAAATGACGTTTTTGGGCTGGGGATATGGCCTAGTGTCAAGAGTGCTTGCCTCGTATACATGAGGCCCTGGGTTCGATTCCCCAGCACCACATATACAGAAAATGGCCAGAAGTGGCGCTGTGGCTCAAGTGGCAGAGTGCTAGCCTTGAGCAAGAAGAAGCCAGGGACAATGCTCAGGCCCTGAGTCCAAGCCCCAGGACTGGCAAAAAATAAAATAAAATAAAATAAAATTATTTTTTTTAAAGGAAGACTATTTTTTTTCCTTTATAATGATACTGTGGTTTGAACTCAGGTCCTCATAAGGCACATCCTTCTGCTCTAAAATGAATTTTTATACGTATTTATTATTTTTCATGGGACTATGTCACTGTCCTAACACCATTTGGTGAAGACTATCCTCCCCCCATAGGATTGCAATGACCCTCTTGTTAAAATGAATTGATCATAAGTCAGGTGATGGTGGCTTACACCTATCATCCTCACTTTTCAGGAAGCTAAGAGCTGAGGATTGCATTTTGGAGCCATCCCAAGCAGACAAAATCTCGAGATTTTTTTTTTAACCAATTAACTAGCAAAAAGCTGGAACTGGAGTCATGGCTCAAGTGGTAGAGTGCCAGCTGTGAGTTAAAAAGCTGGGTGAGCATGAGCAGCCCCAAGTTAAAGTCTCAGTAAGAGCACACACACACACACACACACACACACACACACACACTCACATACACAGTGACCATAAATGTGAGTGTTTATTTTTTCACTATTTTATTTCATTGATGTACAATTTGTGTCCACAAGCCTATAACATATTATCTTATTGCAGTCCTGTAGGAAATTAGGAAGAGTGAGCCCTTCAACATTGTTCCGTTGTTTTTCAAGATGGTTTTGTCATTTCTGGGTCCCTTGTATTTCCATATGAATTTTAAGATTGGCCTGTCTAACTCTGTAAAGAGCTAGCTATGCTTTTGATAGAGATTGTATTACGTTTATAGACTAATTGGGGAGTATTGCCATTTTAACAGTAAATCTTCTGATCTACAAGCATGAGATGTCTTTTCATTTATTTAGATCTTCATTTATTTCAACAAATAGATTGTGGTTTTCAGAACTTCAAAATAATATTTATATCTAATTATTTCATTGTTTTTGGTGCTATTGTAAATGAAAATCTTTATTGGAATATGTTAATTGTACAAGGCATTCCAATGTAATATTCCTATAAATGCAAGTAATCTACTCTGATCAATTTCATATCCTTAGCCCTCTTTTAAAACAAAATTTCATGGGTTTCATTATGTTATTTATATCTACACATATGAAGTACATGGATTATATTCACCTGCCTTTACCCACTCCTTTCTTCTTTCCCTCATCTTGCTGGTTCCCATGCTCAAACAGTTACATTTTATGCTCATGTCATTCATTATTTTTTAAGGTCTAGGTTCTGTATATAAGGAAACATCCATGTGATATTTATCTTTCTCAGTCTAGCTTATTTTGCTTAGTATGGTAATTTCCAGTTTCATCAATTTTCCAGCATACCTGGTTAGATCCTCCAGTACAATGTTGAGTGAACATCTTTGTCTTAGGAAACAACATTCTTTGACTGTCAAGCATAATGTGTTAATTCTGAGATTTTTGTAGATGCCCTTTGCCAGGAGTTGCTGGGGAGAAGAGAGACAGCAAGAAAGCAGTGGAAAAAATAATATTGGTGAACCTCTCACTGAAAGTCCTATGCTTTGCCTGTTGGACCAATCCTCTAGAAAAGGTTAAAACCAATGACTCCCAAGTGACTCAAGAATTGAGCCAGCCTGTGCTATGCAGAAGTAGGCTTCAAAATAGAAACCGACTTACTGTGTTGGAAAATAAAGTTGCATTTCTTCCTCAAATTGTGAGCCAAGACTCATAATCACTCTTTTTATTAATCTCTAAATAGCTTCATATCAAGCCTTTTAAACTTATAACTAGCAATAGCACATACAATAACAATTTCTAGTGGTGTGTTCATTCTGGATGCCTTGCCTGGTCAAAGTTAATCAATCCAATGTTATAGTGAATAAATTTTAAAATGCTGTAACATGTTTTGGAATTGACATAGATTTTTTTTTTTAACAAAGTCTCCTGTGGATATAGGAGTGCACTTTTAATTGATTTGGAGTCCGGGAATAATGCACTATGGAAAAGACAATTTCATTTTAGATAGACATTAATTACATTTTACCATGGAAAGGCTTTCAAAAAGCTGACTGAAGATTTGAATCTTGAAAACTATTTTACACACTCAAGAGAACATTTATCATCATTATAAATTAAAATTATACTTTATTTTCTAGGACTGTTATGTAATCAGAAGCAGCATTTCATGAAAATTGTGAATGTACATTATGATTTTTCTAGCATGTTAATTACTACTCTGCATTTTATTTTTAAAGTTCATCTAAATTCTTGAATTTGTCCACAGAATTTGAAAGAAATAATTAATCATTTTCCATCTTTTCAAAACTTTACTCTGAGAAGCACACATTATTATGTCCATTTGATACTTCATTTCTCTTTTTTGAAAACGTAATCATTGTAAATCATGTGTTCTTCAAACCATTGGGTTTTAATCCTGGCTAAACATTACAGTAAAGTGGGTTGCTTAAAAAAAAAACACCCAAAAAGCAACAACAACAAAAAAAAACCATGCAGGTCCTAGGCCCCATTAGAAGTGAATCTGACCCTGGATTTATTTATTTATTTATTTATTGGCCAGTCCTGGGCCTTGGACTCAGGGCCTGAGCACTGTCCCTGGCTTCTTTTTTTTTTGCTCAAGGCTAGCACTCTGCCACTTGAGCCACAGCGCTGCTTCTGGCCGTTTTCTGTATATGTGGTGCTGGGGAATCGAACCTAGGGCCTCGTGTATCCGAGGCAGGCACTCTTGCCACTAGGCTATATCCCCAGCCCTGGATTTTTTTTTTAAATAAAGTATTTTATCTTTTTATTTCTTGGCCAGTCTTGGGCCTTGGGCTCAGGGCCTGAGCACTGTCCCTGGCTTCTTCCTGCTCAAGGCACCTGGGCCACAGCGCCCCTTCTGGCCGTTTTCCATATATGTGGTGCTGGGGAATCGAACCGAGAGCTTCATGTGTAGGAGGCGAGCACTCTTGCCACTAGGCCATATTCCCAGCCCAATGACCCTGGAATTTTTGAAAAGATCTCCAGTAACATTAACATACAGCCTGGATTTGAGATAATTGCTTAAACAATTGCCAGAACCAATGAATTACATGGTATATAAATTATTCCTCAATAAAATTGTTTAAATCAGCAATCACCAACAGGTCTATCTCAAACTCATTTCTTTAAAAAAAATTACTACTATGAAGTAGAGGTACAGGGTTTACAATTCTGTAAGGCAGGTTATGAGCATACTGCTACTTGGTCAATGTCACCCCTTCCTTTGTTGTCCCCCATTTCCTCCTTTCTACAAACAAGTGTGCTCAAGTTACATAGTTCAGGTTTACATAGTGAACATCCAATATAATGACTGCATTTGTTCACCCATTCTCCTCCCATTCACGTGCCCCACCTTTGCCCTCCCCTGAAAACGTATTTTCAAACTCATTTCTAAATACAAATTAGTCACCTTAAACCTCAGTCACACATTCTCTTAGAGTTCTTCATAGGTCCGCTAGTTTCTGTAACTGTTTTTTTGTGTCCCTCCACCACAATGCAAGTTCCATGATAGCAAGACTTTGTAAGCTTCATTTCCTGCAGTACCCCACTGCCTACTATAGTCCCTGATGTGCTGGGAGTCAGGGGATGGTTATGGAATGAATAAAGTCCTTCAACTGTTGTTTCCATATATCTTCTAGGATAATGTCATCTTTTCCCTTCTCCTTGCCACCGTTATGTGAGGCACGGAAAACCTCTAATTGAGCCTAGGGACTAGAGCCTACCAAGTCTCCGGATCTGCAGATTTTTCTCATTTAAGTGAATGCTCCACAGCACTGCGGTCAGGCTTACTTCAGGGTCTCATTATGTCACTCTCTAACTTGAGGCTCAACACGGCTTCAGGACAGAATCCTCAGACTGCCACTTGGAGCCACCACCGTGTGACCTCAATCTGTCTCTTCAGTTTTGTCTACTGCTTTCTTTTACAGATTCTTTACAATTCTAACAAATGGGGTTCCTGTTCTTTGCATACTTTTTGAACTTGCCTGCCTTTGTACTTCTGGTGGGTTGAGGAAGATCTAGCGCCCATTCACCATCTCACATCACCTCTGTGCCAGGCATCTTCTCTTTTTCTCTTCTAAGGATTGTTTTGGTAGTACTGAGGTTTGAACTCAGGGACTACGCCCTTGCTAGGCAGGCCTTTTACCACTAAGCCCTACCTTCAGTCCTTTTGTGTGTTGGCTATGAGACAGGATCTCACTTTCTGTCCAGGTACATGCCTGGAGCGCACTGTTGTTGCTAGGATGGCAGGTGTGCGACCTGGCACCCAGCTTCCTCTGTCAAGATGGAGTCCTGTGGACTTCCTTGCCCATTCTACACTGGAACTGCAATCCTCCCATCTCGGCCTCCCACACAGTTTAGGATAACAAGCATGTGACACTATGTACAGCTATGGCTTGCAAGGAGGACCTTTGGAACCTTTTCTCCTTGGGCTGGCCTTAAACCGGCATTCTCTCCTCCTCAGCCTCCCAAGGAATTTAAATCACAGGCCTGAGCTACTGTGCCAGGCATTTTCTGCTTGTCCCCTCTTTCCCCGAGCCTCACAGGAATGGGTGGATCAGTGATTCCCATGGTAAGTGAGGAGCAGACAGAAGGTCACAGGATTGAAGTGAGGAGTGTAGAGTACTTAGTACCCTAATCCTTCCCACTGTTCTTCAAACCAGATCATTTTCCCCCCATGATAGGCTGTTCCCAGAACCCTGTTTTACATCGTTGGCAACTGCTCCTTTCCTTCTACCTTTGGGCCTAAGAGGTCCAGCCCTGGGTCGTTAATCATCTCTGGGATAACCACAGTGTTGTGGGGAAGCTGCACATCGCAGTGGGGCGTAGGTGGAGGGAGTGAGACTCACCACATGGTCAGGGAGGACCAGAGAGGGACCGGGGACATCATCCCAACGAACGTGACCGAGGTCCACCAGGCCACAGGCAGGCTGAATGGCCAGTTTTCTAGGCTATCCGCGAGGCCCTTGGCAGGATGGGTGAGTCTCACGACGCCATGCACCCATTGGCCAAGACTGGCAGCATTGTCTCAAAGAACTTGCGACTGCTGGAAATGTGGGGTGTGTAGTATTCGTCATAAATAAACCGTGACAACTCCCCTACTCCCCAAATGGCAGCAAACTTAGTTTTTTTTTTTTGTCCATCAAATATTTTCTGCATATTCTTTGCTAACAGAATCTTGGTTGTATTCTCAAAGGTGAGGAGGATGTGACTGTCAAACCCATTATGCTAATTCCACTCTGGTTTGCCAATGTGGTACTTGCCTTCCCCCCCCCCCCCCCACCACTCATTTTGAGCTAAGAGGGAGCCTGTAACGGATTTTGCTGCTTCACCAGCAGTCTGCCACCCGACGGCCCCCACAGCTGTGTTCTCAAGGGGAAACACCCAGTAGAAGCCTCTAAAGTCAGAAGCCCCTTAGGCAGTAGCCCCTCCTCTCTTCATAGCAAGATGGGTGTTACAAGACTAAGGTAACAACGTGGCCTTTCTTGATCACATCCAAATCAGGAACAGAACAGAGGAAACACTCCGAGCTCATTGGCCGCATCTGACTCACGTCAGAGAATACAGGAGTCCCCGAGCTGCTCCTCCACACAGCAGACATTTTCTCTTTTCACTGACCCAAAGGGTAGTCTTAGGAGAGGATCAATGGCTATGAACATATGATCATATAAAATGATATTTATCGAAATGATCTGAAAAAATGGAAACCAGAGGCTTTTCATTCCCTTTGCTGCTGTTTTTGTTTGCTGTAGCTTTTGTTTGTCAGTTTATCTGTTTGCGGGAGGGTAAGGGAGGAGTACAGACATGGTGAGACACAGGGTGAAGAAACGCAGCAGGAATACTCAGTAAGCACTATGGTGAAAACGAAATACAATTCAGGGGGTGGGGGATGACAGGAGGAAAGGGTGACTGTTCAAAATGTCCACATTACCTGACTTATGTACCTGTAACCCCTCTGTATGTCACCTTTACAATAACAACAACAACAAATAGAGTTATGGCCTAAATGCACAGGTTGTGGGTAAGTCTAAGGCCTACAGCTTCTGTACAGGCTTATTTTTGCCCCGGGGTGGGGTGGGGTGGGGGATGATAGTGCTATATTTTCCATTCTAAACCTTACGCTTGCCTTCCATTTGGCATAGTACCACCAAGTTGTAAGTCGTCATCCACGAGTTCTTTGGTTCTTCCTAGCAGTGCCTCAGCCCTCTGGGCCAATTATTGCTTTTCTGTCTGCTTCCTAACATTTAAGCTGTTGATATCATTGTTGATTATTGTCTTTTTCCTCATTCTCAATGTTTTGTAAGAGAAAGTTAATTATACGTTTTATATTTCCTTTGCCTATTTTAGTGGCAACCCATAAAGGAGAGTGTTCAATTGTGTTTGTTTATTGGAAACTAGGTGGCTAAGTATGGTATTTAAAGTTTATTGAATTGACTTAAGATTCCTAGAGCACTTCTAGAAGCAACGAAGCTGTCGGTGAACAGATTCTCACAAACTACTTATTTATTTTATGTACCATTGTATTCTGAAAGTTAAAAAACGTCTCCTGTACATTCTTTTTAGATTCAATTTGTTTATTGTTATTATGAAGGTGATGTTCAGAGGGATTACAGTTACATACGTCAGGTAAAAAGTACACTTTGTGTGTGTGTGGATGTCACTCCTTCCCCCGCCCCTTTCCTCATACTCTCCCAGCTTTCCCTCCCCTCCCCACCCGAAAGTTGTAATAGTTCATTTCCAACAGTGTCTAGTGAGCACCACTGCTGCCTTGGTTCACCCTTTGTCCCTCCCTTTTTGTGTTTCCCTTCCCCCTCCCAAAGACAGATAAAAAAGCAAACAAGACAAAAATAAAAGAAAACGACAACAACAGCAAAAATCCCTTGTTTCCATTTCCTGGAGGTCATCATTTACATTCTTTAAAAAACATAACGTGATTTTATAAACATTTTTGATTTATCAAAATATGGAAGAATTTACCAAATATACAAGGTTCCCATATATCACAAACCCAATATTCCTCATTATACATATTTTACATTAGGAAGTTACAATTATAACAGTGATGGATTATAATAACAGCAATAATTATTAATAACATATTAATATGTCATATGACTACACCAACAACATATAAGGAACATTGACACATTACTATGTTATATGTAATACAATAATAACATATTGCTATTAATAATAAATAAGTAAATAATTATTATCTGAAAGTACTAAGGGGTTGAAATCAGAATCTTGCACTTGCTAAGGCTGGCAAATGCCATTGAGTCATATCTCTAGCCTTTGATGTATTATTATGATTAATTAAAAATCATACTTTATTTCAGTGATTTTTTGTTTTTTTAAAAGATTGTCCTTGGTGATGGGAATATGGCCTAGTGGTAAAGTCCTCGTCTTGTATACATGAAGCCCTGGGTTCGATTTCTCAGCACCACATATATAGAAAAAGCTGGGAGTGGCGCTGTGGCTCAAGTGGTAGAGTGCTAGCCTTGAACAAAAAGAAGCCAGAGACAGTGCTCAGGCCCTGAGTTCAAGCCCCAGGACTGAAAAAAAACCAAAACCAAACAAAAGATTGTCCTTTCTCCAATGTGCATCTAGAGAAATTCTTATATCATTTAAATATATTTTATTTATTTTTCTTTTAAAATTATATATTGAAATAGTAGTACAAAGGACTTGCCATTTAATAAAGCAGTTTATGAATACAATGTATCTTGATCAATGTTGAAATTATTTAGCCACCAATTTCTTTGGCACACTATGGGGTTAGAGTTACAGACTCCTTGGTTCATAAAAAATCAAGAACCTAATATTCCAAAAGACAGGACAGAAACCATATCTAAGATGAACTAGTGATGATAAATGTGACAAATCTATACATAAATCTTTGGTTTGTGTTCTATTTAAGGGAAGCAATCTGTCCTTTTAGTTTGAAGCATATAAAGGGATATGCCCTGATTTTCTCAACATTATTTTAGGAAAAGTCAAGTTTTACAATTTTGTTTCCATCAGTTCTGATTTTAATTTAATGTGGGCTTTGAGAATAAAACTACCAGTTATTTGATTTATACCCTTCATATTGTATGAAAAAAATATATGACTTGTGTAAGTTATTTAATTGGTGCATGATAATTCAACTTGTTAGTAGCAGAGTTCTTTTAAAATAATTTGTTATTTTAAGTAGTTGTGCAAAGGAATTGCCATTTAACAAAGCAGTTATGAGTACAATGCATTTTGATCAACGTCACCCCTTTTGACATTCTCACTCATCCCTCCCAATTTGCACCTTCCCTCCCTTTGCTTAATTTTGTGGGTTACACAGGAATTCTTGATTGTATTCTCCCTCCACTTTGTTATTTTTTATTTTTATTTTGCCAGTCCAGGGGCTTGGACTCAGGTCCTGAGCACTGTCCCTGGCTTCTTTTTGCTCAAGGCTAGCACTCTACAACTTGAGCCACACGCCATTTCTGGCTTTTTATATTTGTGGTGCATGGGGAATTGAACCCAGGGCTTCATGTATACGAGGCAAGCACTTTACCACTAGGCCATATTCCCAGCCCTTCTCCCTCCACTTGAGTAGCAAAGTTCTCATCTATGGCACAGTTTCTAATCGCTACTCAACGATTATTTCACTGTGCATGGGAGTTCTAGTAGCTAGATCATCAGAAGACTAATGGTAATTGCCTGGTACTGTGAAATGTATAGATGATACAAATTTTCAGTATGATATAGCTCTCAAATACTACAAGGCAATATGTAATCAGGTTCAAAACTGGATAGAACTAAGGATGACGTGTTACAGATGAACATAGAAATATTGCATTGCATTTTGAATAAACAAGGCTGTGTTATAGCAATACTAAATTGTGCTTGAAGTATTTAGTATAAGAGGTTTGATATAGACTAGCTTTGTAAACTTAAATGCATAATACAAAAGTAGACAAATGATACTTTAAATTCATGTTGGATAATAATGTTAAGGTTGTTAAGGAAGGCAAAGGTTAGTCATTGATGTACTGATCAGAGAAATCTTTGTGGGAAGAGGAGGATTTGAGTCAGAATATTAATGGCTGTTGGAATTGGGAACAGTAAAATGATTATAAACTATTACAAAGAGGATATGAACAATATATTAATGAAAATTTGAATACTTTATAAGATAAAATGTGATTTCAGTGAAATTCAAATGAAGACCAATAAGTATGTTTATGAACTTCTGGAATAAATTGATTTTAATGAAAACTAATAAAAATCAGATTTACACAAGAAGCTTAGATATATATGAATTAAGCAGTGACATAGGAATCTAGATTTTCCTTTGGCAGAGGTGGTGCTATTTCCCTCTGGGGCTTCTCTGATAGTAGCTGATACTAGTACCATATTGTTTTCTCAGTAACTCACAGTTATCCTACATAAGTGTCAAGAGACCCTGATTGCTTTTAACAATTTTCTCCAAATCAATCATCTAGCTCCTTTGATTTATTAATCCTTATCCAAAAATGGGACTACCAAGAACTGTCTTGCCAACAGCAGGTGTGAACCTGAATCCAAATTATTTTTTATGTGATAATGATACTTCATGGAGTTGTAGCAAAGAAAGAAAAAGAATTGCAGAGATTATGGCTCAATGGAGATTCTATGCAGTTTTTTTTTTTTTTTTTTTTTTTGCTACAAATAAGTTATACAAATTCTCTGCAGCATGGATCTGGGTGATTGTCCATGATTCTAACAGGCAGGACTGCATCTTTCCTGGAGTGAAGGTAACTATGTGATAACAATGATAGCTAGCTATTATGATTAATTGAATGGTTCATTTGTATTGAATCTTCTTTCATCAGTAGGCTGACTTTTAGTTATGTATTTTTCTGTTATTTAGAGCATTACTGGAAAATTCTTACTTGGTCTATTTGTTTTGTTTTTGTTGCCAGTCCTGGGGCATGGACTCAGGGCCTGAGCACTGTCCCTGGCTTCTTTTTACTCTAGGCTAGCACTCTACCTCTTGAGCCACATTGCCACTTTCGGCTTTTTTCTATATATGTGGTGCTGAGGAATCGAACCCAGGGCTTCAGGTATACAAGGGGATCACTTTACCACTAGGCCATATTCCCAGCCCCAAATTTCTTATTTTGATTACTTTTGATTGATATAGTAAGTATAAAAATTGATTGCTTGATACTTGCATCCAGATTAATTACATTATTGAATGATGCTAGACTGTTAATGGAGACAGAAAGGGAACGGCAACTCTGTTGTCTTACATAAGCAATGAAGCCCATTTGGTAATTTAAAAATAGCATAATAAGAACTTCAGTACTGGGGCTGGGAATATGGCCTAGTGGCAAGAGTGCTAAGCCCCAGGACTGGCAAACCGCCCCCCCAAAAAAAAACCCCAAAACAAAAAAACTTCAGTACTGTTTAACTTTTCCTTTTATTTAGCAATGACTAGAATAGATGGTTACTGAAATAAAAAAAATTTTGTGAGGCATTGCTTCTTCAATTCACTTCCAAGTTCTTATTCTTTTCTGGCTTATAAATATGAAATTATGGGGTTTGATAAATGTTATAAGTGAATTATTAGTATTCAAATAATAGCTTTTAATAACTCCCAGCAAAGGCTCAATCTTTGCAAAGGATTAATTTTCTTAGCAAAATGTGTGATTTTTTTCCACTACAAAACAAAAAATAATTGCCTACAGGAAACTATACCTTGACTATATGGTCTTATTGAAATCTGAGTTGCTGAGTATCAACGCATATTTGGTGGTTTAAAAACTATTTAGTATCACACTGTTTCTGGGGGTCAGGGACCTGCGTACAACTTCACAGTCCTTTGCTTCATTATCTCTCACAGGCTTCCAGCAAGGGGTCAGGCAGAGTTTGGAGTTTCATTTGAAATCTCAACTGAGAAGAATGCAATTCTAAACTCACATGGTTAGTGACAGAATTTAATTCCTTGCAGGCTGTTAGATTGAGGGCCTCAGGTTTTTTTTCTTTTTCTTTCTTTTTTCTGATTGTGAACTTTTACTTGTCACTTGGGCTTTTCCACAGGTCTGTTTGCAACATGGCAACTTGTATCAGGAAAGCTGGCCGATGATCTGTCTTATATTTACAGTAATCCCCAAAGGACAGCCTGTTACTTTTGTCTTATTCTATTGTTTTGAAGCAAGTTACAGGTCCTACTGACCCTCAGGGGGAGGGATTACTATAAGGGTAAAAATATAGGGCTGTCTTAGAGTCTGGGGGACACAGATGCTTGGCATAGGCATAGTTAAGGAAAGAAAATCGTAACTCAGGGCTGTGGATGTGGCTCAGTGATAGAGTGCTTGCCTAGTATGCTAAAGGCCCTAAGTTTATTTTCTAGCATGACAAAGCAAAGCAACAAAATCCCTAACGTATTAGGAAGATTTGAGTTTAAGTCCTGCTTGTGCCACACAGTGAGATCCTGTCTGAACAAGCCGAACAATAATAACAAAATAGAAACTAAAACAAAAAAAATCCCCTAGATGCTCAATAACAAATCATATTTCATTAACTTAGAAAATTACAATGAAAGCAACACCAAAACAAGCTTTCAAAATGAGGACATTAGGAAACAGGATTTAGGTCTATTCTAGCTGCTTCTAGGAAGGTGAATTTTTGTTACCTCCACCATTTCCTGGCTAACATTTACAATGATTGAAGTTCTGGAGGTTTGAATTATACCCAGAGGTTCAAGATGCATAGTAAGAGGTATAGAGAGCTTGTTTCATAGGTATTTCTATTTGGCTTATGTATTCTTTTATCTTCTATCTGTTTCATATCTCCTGTTTTTTCCTCAACTCATTCCTGTTCCTTCACAGTCTTCAATAACACATAAAGCTCCTACTTTTTCTGTCTTCCTTGGAACCCTGATAAGCTATATGAACCTATTTCCTGAATGGAAATTTCTAGGACTGTCAAATAAATGTCCATTAACTTTTCTTGTTTTGAGACTGGGCTGATCAACATTGGTATAAATAAAGTTTCTGGCTTTCATTAATTGACAAAACTCTATTGGTTATCTAAAAGAGTTGGTAGGAATACCAGCTATGAAACTACTTAGAACAATGCAAAATGTTTAAGCAAAACTAGAAAAGCATAAAATAGGAGAGATAAGTAGTTGTGATTTCAGTAGTGTTTTGGTTGTCAAAGTATAGCCAGTAAATGGATTGGCATATGATTGGGAGTAGGCTCATTAGTTTATATCATGACTGTTCAGGAAAATCCTATTTGCTAAAGGTAATTTGGTTAAGTTACTGAAGTAGATGCTGTGTACAAAAATCCTGCCTGCCATGGTGGTTCATATGAATTGCAATGCTTAAAGGAGTGATGGAGCTGTGTGGAGGGTAAAAAACAAAGAAAAGAAAAGTCATATTGTGTGTGTGTGTGTGTGGTGTGTTCAAGAGGATTAGACACAGGGGCTCAGGTATGCTAGGCAAGTGGTCTACCACTGAGCTGTCTCCAGCCCCAAATTTCATTATGTAAGTTTGTCATTCTATCTTAGAATATTGTCATAGTCCTTAATGTTTCTATTTGTACTCTATAGAATGCACTTTGAAAAGATTATTGTAAATTTATCACTTATATAAATAGATTAAATGAATTTCAGATCTGCTAAATTTATATATGTGATGTTTAATATCTTTATGCATGATTAATAAATCTTCACTAGGAAGGGATAACAAATGGCTTAACAAGATTTGGTACCAGATCACCAAGTAGAATACAATATTGACCAGGTCACATTATAAGACACCCTCACATTCTGGCAGCAGTATAAAACTGATAAAAATACATTATCTCCCTGCCTGCAGAAAACAGAACTTCGGATTTGCTGAGTGAAGGTATGGTTTCTTGATGAGGCTCTGCTGTGTCATTGTCCTTGGAATATCCTCTAAGGTACAAACATGAAACTTATCCCTGAATAGATAATGAAGTCATATTTTAGCAAAGTCTAGTAGAAACGATGTGGTAAGGTCTTCTCAAAGACAGAATTGAAGAGTTGGAAGGACTTAGCTGAAAGAATACATGTTCAATACTAGAGAACACAGGAATGTTGAGGCTTTGTGTGACAAATACTGGATTCTGATGGTGTGGGCTGCTTCAATACAGGATCATCCTCGAGGCTTTTTAACAATATATAACACACTGAGCTATAAAGCAAGGCTGTGGCCTTTGTCCAAGGATCCAGTTCATCTTATAAATAATAAATTCAAATGGTGAACCACCATCTAGCTTTGGATATTGGCATGTAGAAACTCAGCATGTCACATTCTAGAGGTGGGTTTTTAGTCAAGTGAATGCATATTTTCTAAAATCTATTACTTATAATAATATATACTTTTGTTTTGTGGGCATTTCTTGGGATTGAACTCAGGTTCTTTCTATCATTTGAGCCATGCCTCTAATTCTTTGGCTTTATTTTTTTAATTTGACTCATTTTATTCAGATAACACTCTGAATATATGTCCACGAACACTCAAGTAATAAATCAAGTAGAATCCGATGTTAAGATTGGTCTACAAACATCCTAGGCAATGATGCTAGGTGGCCTATGATTTCTCTGATACAAAATCACATCTACACCCCAATGGCCACCAAACCATTCAGCACAGCTTCCTTAGCTGTGAGCTGATTGAAGCACTATGAGCACTATGGATTCTTTTTTTCAGGCTTTAAATAGCTGTGGTAATCTCAGCAGGGGTCAGAGGAACCAGCTCAATTCTGACATCATGCCAAAACATGGCCAATCGAGGTTTGGAGTAGACCACGGCAGCGTTCACCCACGTTGGGGCCTTCTCCACGAGACTACTGCTGAAGGCCAAGGCTTCAGGACAGATGGTCTGTCTTCCCGAACCTCCGGCTGAATGTCACTTCTGCTGTTGGTTCTTTTTTTTTTTTTTTTTAAAAGATAGGCTCCCACTAATTTTCTTTGCCTGGGTTGGCTGCAAAGCAAGATTCTCCCAACTCCACCTCTGAACAAGCTGGATTGACGTTGGATAGATGGTGTCAGACTATGGTACCATGTTTTAGACACAGCAAAATGTCATTAAAAAAAGATTGTGGGCGTGGGGTGATGCGGGTGGCTCAAGCCTTTAATCCTAACTACTCAGGAGGCTGAGATCTGAGGACTGCGGTTCAAAGCCAGCCCAGGGAGCAAAGTCTGTGAAATCCATCTGCAAGTAACCACCGGAAAACCAGAAGTGGTGCTGTGCCTCAAAGTGGTAGAGCTCTAGTCTTGAGCAAAAAGTGCTCTGGGACAGGGCCCAGACCCCAAGTTCAAGCCCCATGACTGACAACAAACAAACAAAAAGATTGCTCTTTTATCTTTGAATTGTCAAAGTTAGAATACTTGAGGAGAATGGGACAACCAGCAATACTTTGTGAGGCCCAAATTATGATATAAAAACACAATTTCTTCCTTATTTTAAGATTACCTTTCACTAGAACAGCAGAAAAATCTAAAATTGCCCTGAATAAGTAGGGGTATATTTATGTCATATGACAAGTTCAGATGTAGACTGTACAAACCTGATACAATGGACCCATATTGTAATCATATATATATATATTTTTTTTTTGGCAAAAAGTTAATTCTTTGTCTCATCATCTTAACAACCTCACTTCCCGCCCCCCCACCCCCAGATTGTGCTGCATCTGCAGGCATCAATAGTATAGGATACCACATACACTAGGTGTAAGTCATAAGCCCCAAAGAACCTGAATTAACAAATTATCTTTCCACCACTTTTACAGGACTTTATAAAAGAAATAGAACAGGGGAACAGTGGCTTACCTCTATAATCCTAGCTACTCACAAAGCTGAGCGTTGAGGATTACAGTTCAAAGCCAGCCTGGACAGGAGAGTCAGTGAGACCCTTATCTCCAATTAACTACCAAAAAGCTGGAAGTGGAGCTGTGGTTCAAATGGTAGCGTGCTAGCCACCCAGTTGGGTGAAACAAGAGCTCAGGCATAGTACCCTGGTTCTGAACTCAAGCCCCAGGACCCGGCCCCCATCAAATGATTAGGATTCTTTTGGATATTTAGTGTAATATCGTGCATTATTTCCCAGAAAAGAAGTATATGTACCCACTGTTAGATCATGGGGCTATGGCCAATGATGAAGCATGAAAGAATTCACCAAGTGTCAGAGGGGTAAGCAAAGCAGCAAAGGTTTAGTTCACTTTCTAAGGAAGAAAAGGAGCAGACACGTGGTCACGCCGGCCCTCGGTGGGGTCAGGCCAGGGGTTTACTTAGTATTTTTGAGGTAGAAGATGTACCTATGAAATTTGCTCTGTGGAACAACGTCGTTTAACATTCTCATCCCTCCCCCCTGCACCCTAAGTTTTCGAAGTCCGAGTTCTGTTAGTAATAGCACCCATTTTAAACATAAAGCCCTTAAGGCTTTCCCTAAGCCCCAGTTTTGCTCGTAACCACA
Source organism: Perognathus longimembris pacificus (assembly GCF_023159225.1). Taxonomy (NCBI): domain Eukaryota; kingdom Metazoa; phylum Chordata; class Mammalia; order Rodentia; family Heteromyidae; genus Perognathus; species Perognathus longimembris. The sequence goes on from NC_063174.1 coordinate 7,043,110, forward strand.
AGAGGCGGCCGGTCAGGTGCTCAGTGGCGGTAGCCCGCTTGCCTCGGTGTGTCCCCGCCATCGCTAAAGTGAATGCAAGGAAACACAAGCATACACTTCCTCTGTCCTCTCTGAGCTTCCTAGGCAGGAAACGGGGCGTTCTCAGGGCGAAGCCGGTGCAAGGATCCGGTAGCAGGCTGCAAAACACTTGGGACTCGGGGGACAAATTGTGTTCCCAGGCTAAGTAACTCCGGGCCGGCGAGGCCGGCCGCTGAGGGGCGGGAAGCCTCGGGAGGCCGCGCGACGTCATCACCCCGCGCCCGCGACGCGCCATTTCCCGGCAGGCCCGGCGCCAGGCTCCCACGCCATGGGGCTTTGGCGGCGTTTGCTGCCCGGCCGTGGGATGGTGCTTTGGGGCGATAGTGGAGCCGCTGTCCCGCCTGGGAGAAGCGGAATTTGGGCCGCTCGGCGCCAGGTCCGGGGTGCCGCCGAGCAGCAGGAGGGGCGGGACGGGGTTGCTGGAGGGCCGGCCGGGCTGCCGGTGGCCGTGGTCTCGGGGCCCGGGACCACGTCAGGTCTCCCGCGGCCTCGAGTGCGGGCCGGTCTCGCTGTTCAGGGTGTGGAGACCGGGGTGGGGCCGGCCGGGGTAGTGTGGACTCGGATCTGAGTACCGTGCGCGTCGCTTTCTTGGTTGTGGGTTTTGTAGTATATGCCAAGAAGAGAAGGAAAACTCGCGAAGCATCAGAACAAGCCACTTACTTGCCCCGTTAGAAAAGCCCACGTACCCCGTTACCATGTTCAGTTTCAGCAATGCATCCTTCCAAGTAGGATCAGTAACAACAAGGCCAAACGGCTCATTGAAGGCAGCATTAGAAAAGGAAGGCCCCGGAATCCTGATTTTTTTTTTTAAGAAATCTTTAAATCTTAATACTGGAGAAAGGCTTACTAAAAATGATTATCTTGTTTTATTTATTTTTAAAGTTTTCTGGCGCAGAGAGTGATCCCCTAAAACAAAGAAGAGCACAAATCATGTCCCGAGGACTTCCAAAACAGAAGCCCATAGAAGGTGTTAAACAAGTCATAGTTGTGGCTTCTGGAAAGGGTGGAGTTGGAAAGTCTACGACAGCAGGTATTACAGGATATTAATGATGATCCCCATTGGTTAACCCGTTAGCTGATGCACATTATTCATTTGTTTTTCTTTGTAAGTTTAGTGTTTGCGATATTTGGAGGTAAAAGGAGACACCAGATTTGTCTACTCAAAGTAGGTGGTCAGGTTGAGTTTCACAGTTTACTTAACTGAGAAGACGATAACCTTTCATAGGCTGTTTTTGCAAGTTAAGCAAACTAATCACTGCAGTGTCTACTCCATAGCATTCAGCAAACCGGTTTCTTTTTCTTTAGAATACTTAACTTTCAATTTTTTTCCAATCTTTATTAGTATGCATAAAGCTATACTGTTATTTGCAGTGAGATTGTTGTTACTGTGACCTTTTTGCATTTAACCATAATGTAATTTTCACTACTTGCAAAGTCAACAAAACTAATAATTTGAAAATACTTGTAAAGGGTTAGCATTGTTTTAATGACTTAAAATGTCATCTGTAGCCACATCTTTTATATTAATATACTATGAACAGACTTCTTTTTCAGTGGCTCTTATTTATTTAGCCTTGTCACAAAAATGCTTCTTTTAGAGCCTATAATAGAAGTGACATCAGAAATGGAAAAATTAACAGCCAAGATTAATAATTACTTACAAAAACTTCCTTAAGAACCTTTCCCGACAGATTATTCTAGTGTCATAAGGAACAAGAGAAACCCCTCCCAGTTCTATTCACTAGAAATAATGTGACTTCTTTTATTCAGCTATACAGACAAATACTATGTTTATTCAAGTTGTAGAACTGATAGTTTGTTAAATGTATATGTCGTGAAGTGATTTCCACAATCATGCTAGTTATTATTTTATTGTGTGTGGTGAGAAAACAGTACTATCTTTTTTTTTTTTTTTGGGCCAGTCCTAGGCCATGAACTCAGGGCCTGAGCACTGTCCCTGGCTTCTTTTTTGCTCAAGGCTAGCACTCTGCCACTTGAGCCACAGCGCCACTTCTGGCCATTTTCTGTATATGTGGTGCTGAGGAATCGAACCCAGGGCCTCATGTATACGAGGCAAGCACTCTTGCCACTAGGCCATATTCCCAGCCCCAAAACAGTACTATCTTAATGAATTTCAAATATAGAATATGTTATTAGGTGTCCTTGTGCTGTGTATTACTTACTCATAACTGCACTCTTGTACTTTGAGTTTTATGATACCTTTGAGGTTATTTAATTTGGAATCACAAAGCAATCACATAATGAATTTTAAGCATTTTAGTAGGAATGCTTGCTAATTTAGGCCATACTGATTCCTTTTTAGCAGTTTAAAAAAAAAGATTTTCTTTACTCTATTTCATTTTGTTCATTTGGGCCTAGTTCTAGACCAGTAAAATAAAAAAATTGACTTTTCCCCCCTGAACTTTTAGCTTAAAGTAATAATGCAGATATTGACATGAAAATTCATCAGTTTCAGTGAAGCCCAAGACATTTTCAATAAGATAGACCCTTGTGTGCTGACATAGTCCATACTTTTTGGCTATAGCAGTTTCATGGTTGTGTAACCAGCTACAAATATACAATATTGTGATCAGCTACATTCATTTTCTTTCCTCTTTCCTTATTACCTGAAAAGAGATGTAGAAGAGTTTGTCAGATTTTTTTTTTTTTTTTTTTTGCCAGTCCTGGGCCTTGGACTCAGGGTCTGAGCACTGTCATGGCTTCTTTTTGCTCAGGACCACTTCAGCTTTTTCTGTTTATCTGGTGCTGAGGAATCGAGCCCAGGGCTTCATGTATGCTAGGCAAGCATTCTACTACTAAGCCATGTTTCCAGCCTGTACTCCTTTTTACTATTTCAAAAGAATGTTTGGACACACACACACGATAGTGATGTTTTGGATTAGAATGATGACTTTTGGTAACTATAAACACGTTCGTTATGTGATCCTGTTGCTTAAATGCATGTAGAATCTAACTTTAAGATGAATTCTCTGTTTAAAAGTTAGATATGCTTCATTATATAAATTCAGATTTATTTTGTAATTTATAAGAATGAATTTATCAAGTTCCATGCTCTAGGGTAAACACTTTATATATAGTGTATTATTTAATCTTTAAAATAGTTATGAAGGAGGGATTATATTTATTTTACAGAGGAGGTAAAATAACCTAGTCACTTTTGTATATACTCGAAGGTAGGGGAGCTGGAATTTGATTTAGGTTAGTTTTAAAATTCATTTTGTGCTGGGGCTTGAACGCCAGCCCTCATACTCTCATTTGGCTTATTTGCTGACAGCTGGCATGGTACAACTTGAGACATGCCTCCAGTTCTGGCTTTCTGCTGGCTATTTGGAGATAATCATGGATTTGTCTGCACTGACTAGCTTTGAACTGAGTTTCTTGGATTTCAGCCTCCTGAGTGGCTAGGATTATAGGCATGGCCACCCAGTGCCTTGCCAAATTTATGTTCTTTACCACTTTATTTTCTTTTTTCTTGTCTCCCTATTTGCCTATTGATCAAGAGTGTTTTTAAGGGCTGGGGATATAGCCTAGTGGCAAGAGTGCCTGCCTCGGATACACGAGGCCCTAGGTTCGATTCCCCAGCACCACATATACAGAAAACGGCCAGAAGCGGCGCTGTGGCTCAAGTGGCAGAGTGCTAGCCTTGAGCGGGAAGAAGCCAGGGACAGTGCTCAGGCCCTGAGTCCAAGGCCCGGGACTGGCCAAAAAAAAAAGAGTGTTTTTAACTACTTTAAAGGAAACTACTCCAATGTAATTTATAGCCACGTGCTGTAAGGAAATGTGATTCATAGTAGGAGGGTCTATTTATTTAATCAGTTTGGGAAATAGATTAGGATCATTTTTTCTCAGATGTGGCATATCTCCATCTTCCTTTCCAACTCTCTGCCTCTGGAATTTACTGGTATAGGCAGTTTGGAAAACATTCTGTATGTATTTGTATCCTCTTTTCCCTCTGTGCACAGTGGCCCAGCCTTTGTATACACTTGTACTTATGAGTAAGATTATTGGAACTCCGACAACATTAGCATTTATTTTTAAATGCTAGTAGAATCATATTCATTTTTGTTTATCAAACGAGGTTTTTGTTTCTGTGAAATATGCTTTTGAAAATAACTGAACTATGTATTTCACTGACATTTATAAAACACTAGGAGGATGTTTGAAGGAAGTTGTAAGGTATTATAAAACTTAAAAAGTTAATTTTAGGGCATGCATCTATTGGTACTTGCAAAATTACTTTCATTTTTTGTCTTTTTGTTTTCTGAATTATCTTTATATTCTTGCTCTTTACACATAAATGAGATGCAACAGTGGCGCTGTGGCTCAAGTAGTAGAGTGCTAGCCTTGAGAAAAAGGAGCTCAGGGACAGTGCCCAGGCCCAGAGTTCAAGCCCCAGGACTGGCAAAAAAAAAAAAAAAAAAAGTCTTTATGGGCTGGGAATATGGCCTAGTGGCAAGAGTGCTTGCCTCATATACATGAAGCCCTGGGTTCGATTCCTCAGCACCACATATATAGAAAAGGCCAGAAGTGGCGCTGTGGCTCAAGTGGCAGAGTGCTAGCCGGGAGCAAAAAGAAGCCAGGGACAGTAGTGCTCAGGCCTTGAGTTCAAGCCCCAGGACTAGCCAAAAAACAAAAAGGGGACCTGCATTAAAATTTTGTTTTTTGGAGGCATAGTTAATTTTCATAGAAGAAGTTACTAAATTAATTTCTTTCTGTTTTCTTTTAGTGAACCTGGCACTTGCACTAGCAGCAAATGATTCGGTATGTGTTGATTAATAGAAATATTAGCTTATTTAAGGCAATGATAAAGAACATACTATTACTCTGTCAGAAGTGATGTAGTGTATGTTCAATTGCATGTTCTTAAGGATCTACAAATGCGTCATTAGCGGTGTCATGTAGTAATGATGGTACATTTAAGTATTAATCATAGATTATGTGCTTGGTATTCTACAAAGACTCTCCTGTTCTTGGATAGAAGCCACTCTTCACTATTCTGATTTGTACAAACATTCTGGGTTTAATTTGTTAAGTGTTAGTAATTCAGGTTTTTTCTTTTAAGGTAAAAGATAATTTCAAAGTACTGTTAGTCCACTGAAATAGATTATATATGCAAAATAAGAGGGTTCATGCATTCCCCCTTTATATCAAAGGACTAGCTGTAATTAGTATATATCTTTTTTCAGCTCTTTTCTGTCATCATATAAACATTGTATAGTATACATGTATGTGTAAGTACATGCATCTTCCTATGATATACCTCATTCTTTAAAATTTTTAAAATACAATTTTATTGATATTGTGAAGGTATTGTACAAAGGGGTTACTGTTTATTTATTTGTTTGTTTGTATGTTGGTTTGTGCCTATCCTGGGGCTTGAACTCAGGGCCTATGTGCTACCTGAGCTTTTGTGCTCAAGGCTAGCACTCTACCACTTGCGCCTCAGTGCTACTCCTGGCTTTTCTTGAGTAGTTTATTGGCAATAAGAGTCTTTGGACTTACCTATCCAGATTTTCTGGCTTTGAACTTGTGTCCTCATCTCTCAGCCACTTGAGTAGGATTACATGCATGAGCTCCCAGCCCTCAGTGACATACCTCTTGTTATTAACGATGGCTATATTCACAGTTGTCTATAACATATAAAACCATTTTTTCTTGTTGAAATACTTAGTTTGGCTTCTTGTATCTTTTTACATTTTTGCAAGTCCTGAGGCTTGAACTCATGGCCTGGGCACTATCCCTGAGCCTCTTTGTCCTCAAGGCTAGTGCTCTAACTCATGAGCCACAGCACCACTTCTGCCTTTTTCTGAATGGTTTTACAGTACTAGGGTTTGAACTCCAGTCCTCATACTTGCTAAGCAGGCACTCTACCACTTGTGCCCTGTCCCTAGTCCGACTGTGGAATTCCTATGACCCACTTTTAAAATACTGTATGATATTTTTGTAGGATAGGTTGCTGGAAGTAACATTACTAGGTCTCAAAAGGTATGCACATTTTAAATTGGTTATATGTATTCCTGAAAGTTTCATTTATTTTTTATTTTAGCTATTTAGGAATACTTAAATACCTAATAGTATTTAAGAATACTTCTTTTTATACTTTCATAAATGCTAGGCATTATTATGTTTTTAGATATTTAAAATACAATAAAAATGAACATTGAACATATTGTATAATTCCACCAATTTAGTAACTGATAAAAATTCACTTACCTATTTCAGAACTGATCTTAATATATCTTTTAAACCTAGTTTGTAAAATGTAGGCAAGAATCATTTTATGTGTTAATCTAGGTCTGTGCTTCTAACACATTTTCTACCATTACTGTGCATTTTGTTGTTTCCAATAGATAGTACATAGGGAAAAATAATGTATATTATTTCTACAAGTTTTTAAAATAATAATTATTTATTGTCAAAATGATGTACAGAGGGGTTACAGTTTCATATGTAAGGCCATGGGTAAATTTCTTGTACCATTTGTTACCTCCTCCCTCTCTACAAGTTTAATATTGTTTAAAGGGAGTCCAGAATCGGATAGACACCAGAACTAGGGATGTAGAGAACATACCTTTTGATATTTACCCCTTTCTTATTTCTTGAAATGGGAAAACAATAAAAATTCATAATATTTTGGTTACTTAAATTTTATTCGCCATAGAGCCAAGTAAATTGGACTTCTAGAGAAAAAAATACCATGTTTCTTTTAAGTTATCCTTCTGTAATGAGAAAATTCTACTGCAAAGTTAACTTTTTCTTTTTAGATTTCATTTTAACTCTCTTCCTTTTATGTGGGAACTACTTTCTTTTGTCTCATCTTGTCTTTTTTGAATTTAATTTTGCTTTTTTAAAGACATCATTGAGTCTTTCTATGGTTTGGTAGGCAGAATAATGGACGTCAAAGATGTTCATATGCATTTCAGAGAGCCTGTGAAGATACTTTCATGGCATTTTCTATGTGTAATACTTTCCTACTTCTGTCATAAGAAGTTCACAAACAAGCTCAAGTGGTTTTCAGTGAGCTCAAATTAGGGTGTTGGTAGAATTACATACTTTTTGTGAGTCTTCCTTTTCTTTCCTTCTTTTTTCCTTCCTTCCTTTTTCTTTTCTTTTTTGCCAGTCCTGGGGCTTGAACTCAGGGCCTGGGCACTGTCCCTGAACTTCTTTTGCTCAAGGCTGGCACTCTGCCACTTGAGTCACAGCGCCACTTCCGGCTTTTTCTATGTATGTGGTGCTGAGGAATCGCCAGGGCTTCATGCATGCTAGGCAAGCACTCTACCACTAAGCCACATTCCCAGCCCCCCCCTTCCTTTCTTCCTTCCTTCCTTCCTTCCTTCGTTCCTTCGTTCCTTCGTTCCTTTGTTCCTTCCTTCCTTCCTTCGTTCCTTCCTTCCTTCGTTCCTTCCTTTCTTCCTTCCTTCCTTCCTTCCTTCCTTTCCTTCCTTCCTTCCTTCCTTCCTTCCTTCCTTCCTTCCTCCCTCCCTTCCTCCCTTCCTCCCTTCCTCCCTTCCTCCCTTCCTCCCTCCCTCCCTCCCTCCCTCCCTCCCTCCCTCTCTCTCTCTCTCTCTCTCTCTTTCTTTCTTTCTTTCTTTCTTTCTTCTTTCTTTCTTTCTTTCTTTCTTTCTTTCTTTCTTTCTTCCCTCCTTCCTTCCTTCCTTCCTTCCTTCCTTCCTTCCTTCCTTCCTTCCTTCCTTCCTTCCTTCCTTCCTTCCTTTCTTCCTTCCTTTCTCTCTCTCTCTCTCTCTCTCTCTCTCTTTCTCTCTTTCTTTCTTACTTTCTCCCTCAGCCTTGATTTTAACTACTTGAGTTATAATTCCACTTCCAACTTTTTGGTGGTTGATTGGAGATAAAAGTCTCACAGACTTTCCTGCCTAGGCTGGCTTTGAATGACAATCCTAGATCTCAGCCTCCTGCGTAGCTTCCTGTGATTATAGGGGTGAGCTACTAGTGCCTGCTTAAACAATGATTATTTGTTCTTTCGCTGTTTACTTTTTTCCCAGCTCTTGGTATATTCAGGAATTATTTATATATTGAATAGCTGGTGAATATTGTCTCCATTCTGTGGGTTGCCTCTTTTTTAAAAAATATTTAATTTTTTGTTTATGTGATACTGAGTAATCGAACTCAGGGCCTCATGCATGCTAGGCAAGCACTGTACCTCTAAGCCACATTCGCAACCCTATATGGGTTGTCTCTTGGTTCTGGTAATTCCTTCCTTCCTTCCTTCCTTCCTTCCTTCTTTCCTTCCTTCCTTCCTTCTGCAATCCTGCCACTTGAACTCAGGGCCTGGGCACTGTTCCCGAGCCTCTTTATGTTCAAGGCTAGTGCTCTACCACTTGAGCCACAACACCACTCCTGGCTTTTTTAAAAATTGGAGATCAGAGTCTCACAGACTTTGTTGCCCAGGTTGGCTTTGAACTATAGTCTTCAGATCTCAGCCTCCTGAGTAGCCAGGATTACAGGTGTGAGCCACCCGCACTCAGCTCTATTGTTTATGGGGCTTGAACTGGCCTGGGCACTGTCTTTGAGCTCTTCAACTCAAGGCTAGTGCTCTACTACTTTGAGCCACAACGCCACTTCTGCTTTTTCTGGTGGTTAATTGGAGATAAGAGTCTTATGGAGGGCTGGGGATATGGCCTAGTGGCAAGAGCGCTTGCCTCTTATACTTGAAGCCCTGGGTTCGATTCCCCAGCACCACATATACAGAAAATGGCCAGAAGTGGCACTGTGACTCAAGTGGCAGAGTGCTAGCCTTGAGCAAAGAGAAGCCAGGGACAGTGCTTAGCCCTGAGTCCAAGGCCCAGGACTGGCAAAAGAAAAAAAAAAGTCTCATGGACTTTCCTGCCTGGGCTGGCTTTGAACTGTGATCTTATGATCTAAGCCTCTTGAGTTCAGGATTACAGGTGTTAGTCACCGGCACCAGGCACAGAAACTTTTAAGTTTAATGTAGTTCCATTTGTCCATTCTTGTTCCTATTTTCTGGCCAATTGGAGTTCTGTTCAGAAAATTTTTAACTGTACCCTCCTTTTTGTAGTAGTAGTTTTAATGTTTCAAGTCTTATATTAAGATCTATGATCCATTTGGAGTTGATTTTTGTACAGGGTAGGTGAGAGAGAGGGATTAGGTTTGAGTCTGCTATATACTCAGTTTTCCTCCATATCATTTTTTTTTTTTTTTGGCCAGTCCTGGGGCTTGGACTCAGGGCCTGAGCACTGTCCCTGGCTTCTTTTTGCTCAAGGCTAGCACTCTGCCACTTGAGCCACAGCACTACTTCTGGCCGTTTTCTGTATATGTGGTGCTGGGGAATTGAACCCAGGGCCTCATGTACATGAAGGAAGCACTCTTGCCACTAGGCCATATCCCCAGCCCCTCCATATCATTTTTTCAAGAGGCTTTTTCTTCAGTGTATTTTTCGGCTATTTTATAAAAAATCAGATGGCGATAGCTGTGTGTTTTTTATTTCTGGATCTTCTATTTTCTCCTATTATTCTTTGTGTCTATATTTGTTCCAGTAACATGTTATTTTTGTTACTATGACTATGCAGTCCATATTGTGATACCTCCAGAGTTGTTCTTTTCACTCAGGATTGCTTTTGCACATCGAGGTCTTTATTTTTCCATACAAATTTTAACAAAGAATACATTGGGGTTTTGATAGAAATTGCACTGAATCTGTGGCTAGAGTGATAGAGAGCCGCTGTGAGTGAAAAGCCAAGTTTGAGTCAGAGGTCCTGAGTTCAAGCCCTGGTACTAGCAATTTCAAAAAGCTAGATGTAATGGAACATGTCTGTAGTCCCAGCTACCTGGAAGGCATGGGTTGGAGGATTGTGGTTTTAAGGCCGGCCTGAGCAAAAGCAAGAAACATTATCTGAAAAACACACTACAAAGGAAGAAGACTGTGACATGACTCAAGTGATTGAACACTTGTTTGGAGGCCTAAGTTCTTCCCCAGTACTACCAAAGAACAAAATCAAAATGATAAAAAGCTAGTTATTTCTGGGAGACTGCTTTGTTTGAAGTCATAGGCCATTATTGAATGGTGTGTAGACTGTAGATTCTCCCTATTGTTTTTTTCCCCCTTACCTTTTGTTCTTTCTTTTGGGGATGGGTAATGTTGAAGTGAAGAGTTTAGTGATTGTGTGTATTGCACATCAAAATTTTATCTAGTGGTATGGTGGAAATGGCTTATACTGACTTGTGAGAACTAATTGTTAAACTTTCAGGGATATTGCAAACCAATATGTCTTATGTTGTTAGGTTGGAATAGACCATGGTGGGAGTATTTAAGCCATGGAAGGTGGCAAACACTGAAAATCAAGTCTCCCACTTTTTCCCAAGCTGGTTGTTAAACATCTATTGATAACGTGGTGATCATATGTATCCATGATCATATTTCTTCTTTCCTAAACGACTTTTATTATGGATCTTATTTGTTTATAGTATAAAAGTCAGTTAGGAGGAGCACTGAGCCTGGGAGGAGGAAACAAAGGCCATCTGAAGCTCTGTAAAAACCTGTGTATTTGTCTCAGTTCATTTTAGTCCAGCAAGTTTATCGAGCACCTGTAGCACTCCTTGCCAGATACCCTGGGAATACAAAGAAAAATAAACATAAAAAATAAACTGTAGAAGCTCATATACTGCTAAGACTACAGTTATGTTTTATATATAATGCATATGCATAAATATGTGTACATGTTTATATGTGTTTATATAATATGAGTGTATCTTGTTTACTCACCTATCTAATCTGTATAACTATGTGTGTACGTATGTATTTTCTTCCTTTTTTGAGGAGATGCTACAAATTGAACCTAGTGCCTTTCATACGCCAGGCAAGCCGCCGAGCTTTATTCCCAGCCCTATGTACATTTATGATGGAATATAGCTGAAACTATTTAGTTTTGTCTGTGAATGAGAAAATGTTAGTTAAAGCAAAATTAGTAGGGTTTTTGATTCCTAACAGAGTAGATGCACTGTGTACTCTTAAAGCCAGAAGAACTGAAAGGAAGACAAGTGTCTTAACATGATGAGATATATTCAGACTAAATATATAGTACTAAATCTGCCCAAGATGAGTAGCTTTTATTCCAGAGAAAATTGTTTTTTTTTCCCATGGAGTATTTTCATGAATGTAATTATATTTGATTCTTACAGAAAGCTGTAATACACTCCATGAAGTATTTATCACTTTTACAGCCTTCATTGATTGTGCCCTCGCCTTGCCTCATTTCATCAGACAGCAAATATTCTCTGTCACAGTATTTTTCCATACGTATCTTTCCATTTCTACTATTTCATCTGCAGGCTTATGTTCTTTTGGGCTTATTTGTTCATTTATGCCTCAGACAGTTTTTGAGTGCTTCTTCTTTCCTAAGTGCTATATTAATTTGGAAGATGCAGAAGTGAATGAGACACACAGTCCTTGTTTCAGTGGCCAACCTTGCCTGTGTTCACATCCTTCCAGGACACAATGCCAGATTACTTGTAACTATTGGAATCACATAACTCCCTTGCTTAGAGGCATAGCTGACAGATAGCCTTTGTTGGTGTTCAAGCAAAGCACTCTATCATCTGGCTCTAATCTACTTTATAGGTTTATCTTCAATTATTCTTCTAACTGGTTCTTATGCTTTAGTTAATCTGGGTGGCTTGCTGAAGTGAGTCTGGGCTGGATCTATTCTTTTCTTGAATGCTTACAGTCTTTTTCATTTTTACCAGAATGTTCTCTTCACCTTCTTTCAGCTTTAAATGACCTTTCATCTGGATTACCTGTATGACTATGCTCGTTAGGGCTTATTACAAGGGTGCTGGTGGAGAGGACTGAGCGATGACAGAATCCAGGCTGCCCTTTTGATATGAGCCTATGGGCTCCCTTCTGCTGCTCAGTTTTCCATGATAGGCAATTCAGTGATGTGTTCCCTGGGTTTCTCTAAAAGGAGGGTCCTTTCTCTATTTTATGAATTCCAGTAGCACTATTTACTTGTATTATTAATGCATTCACACAGCAATTGTAGTATTTTTTTTAACAGTAGCAATATGAATAACTGTGTGTGAGTGTGTGTGTGCATGTGTGCACGTGTGTGTGTGTGTGTGTGTGTGTGTGTGTGTGTGTGCTGGTTCTGGGGCTTGAGCTCAGGGCCAGAGCACTGTCACTCAGCTTTTGCCCAAAGCTAATGTTCCACTACTTGAGCCACAGCTCTACTTCTGGCTTTTTATTTTATTTTTTTTAGTTTATGGAGATAAGAGACTCATGAACTTACTTGAGACTCATGAACTTACTTGCCTGGGCTGGCTTTGAACCTGAATCTCTAGATCTCAGCTTCCTGAGTAGCTAGGATTATAGGTGTGAGCCACTGGTGCCCAGCTTAGAGAATCTTATTTGCCTGGATTTCCCAGAATTATTCTTGTTTCTTTTTTCTCCGACCCTTGCATTTTTCCTAACTTTTATAATTAATCTATTCCTATGCTTTCTTCATGTTTTCCTTTCTCATACATCCTTCCTTTATCTTCTTATGCTGCTTCTTTAGCCAATACCTCTTTTTAAAAATTGAGATTCTTTTCAGTAGTTTACTCAACATTTTCTTTTGATATTCTTCAGATATATCCGTTTTAAATTATCTAAATAGAATCACTATAATTTTCTTTCTCTGTAGAGCCTCCTGTTCATGTGTTCTGTAATAACCCACTATTACAGAATAAATGAATTAATTTATTTTTAATCTTCCCTCCACCTATTTTAGTTATTAATTAATGCAAAATAATACCTTAACCATAGTCCCATAAAGCCATAATCATTTTATTATGCTCATAGGTTCTATGGGACAAGAATTTGAACAGAGTAGCAGGAATGGTTTGGGTTTTATATGCTTTTTCTGTGGTGCTTGTAGCTTCAGCTGGGAAGACTTAAGATGGTTTAGAGCCGTGTTTATGAAGAGGCTGTGTTCTCACATGCTTGAAACTGAACTAGGATTTCTTTTGAAGGCTGAATTCAGCAAGTCTTGCTGGCTGGAGTGCTTTACATGGCTACTGCAAGTTGCATGGGCATCTCCATAGTTTAGCAGCTTCAGTGTAGTTGAACTTCTTCACTAGTGGCTCAGAGCTCCCAGAATTAGTGTCCTAGTAAGTAAACTGGAAAATATATGTATAGCCTTTTGTGACCTAGTATTGGTAATCATGTTGGATTCCTGGTTGTGATAGTTGTGTCCTAAATTCAAGGGCAGAGGACGTAGACCTCACTTCAGATGGGAGAAGCATCCTGATGTCACATTTATCTTTCATCTATTCCACTCTACTTTTATAGGTTAGTCAGTAGGCATTAATGTTTTGATTCGAGAATTATCTTGTTTTCCAAATTAATGTGAACCTAGGTAGGAATTTTTCACTTCAAAGTTTTCTATGACCTTTTTTAAAAAAATTGTTTTGTTGTAGGAAGTAGAGCTGACTCCATCTTGACTAGGGAAACATGATAGGAAATGTTGGGGGGAGTGGATTAGGTCAACCTGACCCCCAAATTTTGCTTCTGTAAGTGGCTTGCTTAACTTGTTTGTTGCTTGCTCTACCCCCTGCGTCAACCTACTACATCTGTGCTATGCTTTTACCTTTATAAGCCCAGCTTGAGGACTGTTAGCTCCCAAGTCTGCACTGTGCCCTGGCTGGTCAGCCCACTTTTCATTGTCGCAGTTTCAGCTCTGAGTCTGTGTTGCGTCCCTGGACGGTCAGTTTGCTTTTTGCTTCCCCAGTAAACCCATCTCTTTGCTTGAGACTGTCCCTGAGTGGTGGACTCTTAGAGGGACGGGGAATCTCCTCCCTTGAGCCCCATAACAGTTTAGTGCTGGTCCTGGAGCTAGAAGTTGGAGCTTGGTGATGTCCCTGAACTTTTTTGCTTAAGGCTAGCCCTCTTCCACTTGAGGCCCAGCTCCACTTGTGGCTTTTGGTGGCTAATTGGAGATAATCTCGCAGACTTCCTGCATGGGCTGGTGTTGAACTGCAGGCCTTAGATCTCAGCCTCCTGAGTAGCTAGGATTATGTGAACCATTTGTACCCAGTCTCCACGACCTTTTAACTGGCTAACTTAAGCTCTTCTACTTTGAATTAATGATTTCTTCAATTGCTTGTAGAAAATTCCCCACTGTATATAGGTTTCTGCCCAAATTACTTAGCTTAGTTTTTCAGAACTGACTCTGTTTTTTCAGTCTGCACTTGACTTTGTACCGCTCCCTGTGTTGATTGTCTTCCTTGCCACCTCCTATTGTCTTCCAGGTCTCCTGTTGGAAGTCTCTTCCTCTGTGAACCTTTCCTCATGTCTTCATGCAATATTACTTGTTCCTCTCTTGGTTCATGCTTATTTTCTGTTATTAGAATGGTGGTGACTTCTGCCAGTCCAAAGACTGCATCCCACACCATCTGTCATTGTTGCTTGGCCCCTTGTTATATAGTCCGAACACTTGCTAGTGTTATTTTTGGGGGCTTTTTGGAGTGGCTGGGTGATTGAAAACAACTTACGTTTGCTGCAAATTTCTAAAGGTTTGAACAAGTTACTGGGTTTTCTCAAATATCCATATCCAAGGAGTCATTCCCCAACCTCCCTGCCCAAGGGTTGGTTATTTCTTTTCTTTTTTTGTCTGAGATCTGGATTCGAACTCAGCACCTGTGGCTTTACCTCATTACACTTAGAGAAGCTTTAGAAAAAAAAAAAACCACCAGAGATTTAGCCTTTTTATTTGAGCAAGTAAAGCAACACCCAAAGACTTAAATGCTATTATCATATGCCAGAAAATCTAGAGTACCGGGTTATTACATTGAAAATAAGCTTTGATAAGATTAAAGACTGGAAGTATAAAAAAAAAAATCAGAATGTTATTGTTTCCGGTTGTGGCATTTTAAAGCTCTCATTTTGTCTGTGAAATATTTCACATGACAGATTTCGTTCCAGCCTGTTTGATTCTGGTCAGAAACAGTTGCAGTGTGTGAAAGGGCTGGGGGCTGCCCGGCGTGCTGCAATGGGTCAGTGAGCGCTCCCATGAAAGAGGAAACACTTTTAAAGAGCCTTTATATATTGTGGGCATAATAAGACAAAATAATTGTAAGCTTGAATCTGTCACCATGTTCTTGCTTCCTCCTTCATCTCTCAAATGCTTTGCCAAATCAACCACATCAACCAGTTTTTACAGAAAATAGATTTCTGTTTTGAATTGTTCTCTTAGCTGTTAGTCTTAAGAAGCCTCCTCAGAAAATCTCTCTTTTCTCTTGTTTTCCAAAAGGACATAAGTCTTCTTTGTACTGTTGTAAGAATCTTACATGGATGCTTAAGAGAGCAGGCAGCATGTTCTACTTCAGTGAATGGTAAAGTACAATCACCTAGTTTTCTGCCGAACTGAAGGAAGAACTTTATCCTACAGTTTTAAAGGATGATTTCATTACTGTCAGAACAGATAACAAGCTGAGATTTTCTAAGAGCAATAAATGATAAATTGGATTACTGCCTGTGGTTCCTAAACAATATACCATTCTTGAATTAAGGGAGGAAAGTGATGTTGTGGTGTAAGCAGTCTAGATTCCCTGCTTGGAGATAAGTTTGCCCTCTCTCTGTCTCTGTCTCTGTCTCCGTCTCCATCTCCATCTCCATCTCCATCTCCATCTCCGTCTCTGTCTGTCTGTTTATCTCCAGACCCTCTCAGTTTTTCCCATCAGTGAAACAGAAGGCATCAGGCTCCTCCAAACCCTGGAACATATTTATCCTCCAATTTGTACTGGAATGTTATCTAGGGTGAGATGGGCTGGTTCTTTGTCAGTCAGCATGGAAACTGATTAAGGTGCTAGTCTTGTTCTTTGTGCTATTTAGAGTGACTTAAGTAAAAAATGACCAACATAGCTAATCTTATTCTTTATACATGTATCTTTTTCTTTAAAAATGATTAAAATACCACTTATTTATGGGAGAATAGGGTGTCTGTATTATGCTTTTACTAGGCTATTTAAACATTCTATTCAGCTTGAGAGTATCCTGGCCAAGAAACATTAGTGGAAATTATTCTAGATAGGCATAATTCCATTGATTTGTGACTTGGATTGTTGGCTTGATTGTGCTTGTTTATGAAACAGTATAACAAATACTCAATTTCCATTCACTTAACTAGTGATAGAGGAACTTGTTATAAACATTAAGGAATGACTTTTATTTTTTCATATTATTGCCAAATAAAATGTGAGCTAAATGATGATATCAGTCATAGAAGTTGAATGCTTTGTAAGCAGTTAAGGCAATTAAATATTCAGATGTTATCGATATCTAATAACACTTTTCCCAAATGACTTCTGCAGCTCCAGTAGGGAAGGATTTATACTTACCTTTACAAGTTTTTCCCATTTCCATAGTGGGAACCTCGTGTACAGAGGAGGATGCTGTGAGTTATGTGGGAGAGTTATTTGATGCTGATAAATGAATTTTAAAAATTAATGTTAAACATTGAAGTGAGGCTCAAAGTGGTAGAAGAACCACCACAACTGCATTAGGAAAGATTTATTCTAGCAAGACCATGTGGTGTAAACCAACTGAACAACTCATGGGGGAGAGGGAAAGGGGGAGGTGGGAGGGGGGAATGAGGGAGGAGGTAACAGTACAAGAAATGTATCCAAGGCCTAAGGTATGAAACTGTAACCTCTCTGTACATCACTTTGACAATAAATAAGAAAATTTTTTTTAAAAAAAGATTTATTCTATTTTTGAGGCCTGACTTTGACTGAAAGCTCATAATGGGAACTTGGATGACTAAGGCTTTCTCTTGGTTGTTAATTGTGTACATATATTTAAGAAATTTTCTGAGTACTTAGCATGTACACTTTTCTGGATCCTGGAAATATAGTGGTAAAAGTGGAAGAGGCATAATAAATACACATTTTTAGATTGTAATAAAATTATGGAAACTAGTAAGGTAGTGAAAAAGAAATAAAAAGTGATGAGAGGTACTCTTCTTGGTAAGGTTGTCTGAGATGGCATCTCTGAAGATATCACATTAGAGTAGATAGCTGAATGAACTAAGAAACTGGCTACTGGAAGAACAAAAGCGCTGAGTCAACTTATATTTCCTGAAGAATAGGGGGAAATGTCAGTATGACTACAGTTGATTAAAGGAGAGGCTGCCAGGTGCTTCATCATGTATAGCCTTGGAAGTTTTGGAAACTTGGACTTTCTTCCCTTCCCTTTCCTTTCCCTCCCCTCCCTCCCTCCCTCCCTCCCTCCCTCCCTCCCTCCCTCCCTCCCTCCCTCCCTCCCTCCCTCCTTCCCTCCCTCCCTCCTTCTTTCTTTCCTTCCTTCCATTTAACATGGTGAAACTTTGGCCAGAGTGGTGACACGATCTAATTTTCTTGTTGAAAGGATCTCTCCTAAATATAGAGAATAAACTGAGGAACTAAGAATGAGAACAGGGCTGCTGGGGATATGGCCTAGTGGCAAGAGTGCTTGCCTCTTATGCATGAAGCCCTCGGTTCCCCAGCACCACATATACAGAAAATGGCCAGAAGGGGCGCTGTGGCTCAAGTGGCAGAGTGCTAGCCTTGAGCAAAAAGAAGCCAGGGACAGTGCTCAGGCCCTGAGCCCAAGGCCCAGGACTGGCAAAAAAAAAAAAAAAAGAATGAGAACAGGGAGACTAGCAAATACAAGGATCTAGGCTGACAGCTTGGAGTGTGGTGATAGAGATAGTGATAAGGTCTTAGGTTCTAAAATGTGTTAAAGATGAGATTTGCTGAGGAATTGACTATGGGTGGTGGGCAGGGATAGTTACTTGTTTTTTTATTTTGCTTAGTAATCTATACATAAGATTTAGCATTTTAGCTATTTGTAAACGTGCAGCTCATTGCATTAAGTATATGCATATTGTTGTGTAACCCCCAGCCCTGTCAGTTTTCAGAACTTTTTATTATCCTAAACTGAAACTTAGAATTTATTAAAGAATACATCTCTTTCTCCTTTTCCCCTGGCCTTGGTAGCCTCCAATGTCCTTTCTATGTGAATTGACTGTGAATCTCATATAATGGAATCATTGCATATTTTCCCCTGTGTCTGGCTTATTTCACTTAGCAAAATGTTTTTGATCTTTACCCAAGTTGAAATTACTGTCTTTTTAAGTTCTTGGTTTTGGTTATACCAGCTATGTAAATGATAGTGATATTGCCTGAGATGGAGAAGATTTCTGAAGGAGAGATTAGAAGTTTAAAAAAGTATGTGTATATATAAAAAAAGTTGCAAGTGTCCAGTAAACACTGAATGAATGAATATATATTGACTAAGTCAGAGCTCAAAGAGAGGTTCGGGCCTGGAGATTTAAACTTGGCTGTCATCAAAGCATAGGTATCATTTGAGGCCACAGAACTGAATAAGATGACCTTAGAAGGAAATTAGAGAATCTGGTCTTTTAGGTATTTGTACCTTTTAAGGTTGTGCTAAAAGAACATATATATTCTAAAACTAATGTTACCTTTCTAAATCTATAGCTTAAAAATGACATTTATTTAAATGTTTTAGTTGGTATAGCATGTTGGTTTTAAGCAGTTGTTTACTTGTTATTTTGTTGATCCAGTGTCCTTATTTGTTTGACTTAAAATAGTGATTAGCTTTGTTCTTTTAGAACTCCCCCAAGGTATTAAAAAAGAGGGTGTCAGGATGAATTGGATATTGATTAGAATAGTTAGAATAGATAGAATAGTTATTTCCAAAAAGTACACAAAATAGAAATTAAAGACAATTTAAGTGTTATTATAAAGATGATATGCAGAAGGGCTACAGTTACATAAGTCAGGTAAAGAGTTTATTTCTTTTGGATAATGTCACCCCTTCCATTTCTTCAAAATACAAATTTCATCATGACTAGAGACAATTTAACAGTTAATGAATGCCTGCGATAAGCTATAGGGGCTGTTTATAAGCAGAATATTTCAGTGAGCAATCCAGCTGCAACGTGGCACCTCTCCAGCAAAGGATGTTTTGGGAACAATTTGTGTATTTTTTTTAACTGCAGAAAGGCTTTTTAGATAAATTACTCTTTTCTTTTTCTCAATATTAAGTTTCAAAGGAAGGATCCGACCATTCTGGTGGGGTGAAATGGGGTTGAGAAAATATGTGGAACAAAAGGGATATTTACAGAGGCACAGGGATAGAACGGTCCTTAGATACTGGCTTGTAGGCACGTGACCAAGTACTTAAGTGGAAAATCTGAGTAGTACTTTTGTTTTTCCTTTCTTTTAGTGGGAATTGTTCAGCTTGATTAGTTCCCAATTTTGTCTTTACAATAATGACTCCATGGAACTTGTGAGTTCTAGTTTTTTTTAAAGAACTTTCTCCATTATAAGTAATACATGGTTTAAGAATCATATCTTTGTAAAAAGTAGGCAGGTAATACAAGTTGTTTCTATAATAGGGGAAAATATGAGATTGTTTTCATGTTATTGAAGGATATTATAATTAGTCAAAGAACATGGAAAATATAAGAAAGTAGAGAGCTTTACTAAATGCCATTTTTAAAGGAGGAAATTAAAATCAGGAAAGAATGGTCTCGTTTAGAAACAAGTCATATAAACGGAACTTGAGCAGTTAACATCTGCCTTTGACAAAATCTCCTGCAAGGCTTCTACTTTTCCTTATAGTCCTTGAGTGAGGGCTCTGACATTTTCATATTTGCTATGGAAATGACTGTGATAATATAAATGATGTTTCATTTTTGTATGTGATTAGATAGGGAAGATGGAAAGCAGTGGTTATATGTGTGTCTTGTGAAGCCCTGCAGGAAATATGTCACATGTGGTAGTAAATCTGGAGGTGTCAGAGAGGCTATTGCTTAGGCTCACGGATGGAGACAGACAGATAATCTCTTGATGACTATTGACTTTAGCTCTGTCAGAGTTAGGTTAACCAATTATATTACATAGCCAGCACTTGTATGATTTAGTTTGTAAAACTGAAGAACCCCAGGCAGGCAGACCCACTCTGGCCCATCATTTTTTTTTTTTTTTGGCCAGTCCTGGGCCTTGGACTCAGGGCCTGAGCACTGTCCCTGGCTTCTTCCCGCTCAAGGCTAGCACTCTGCCACCTGAGCCACAGCGCCGCTTCTGGCCGTTTTCCATATATGTGGTGCTGGGGAATTGAACCCAGGGCTTCATGTATTCAAGGCAAGCACTCTTGCCACTAGGCCGTATCCTCCGTCCCACATTATTTTTTTTTTATGATAATAGTTACTATTGCCTTGATTATCTATTTATTTATTTTTCCATGTATAGCTTCTTGTTCCCATCCTTAGAATGAAAACTCTTGGAGAGATAGGACTGTCTGTTGGAAAGGTCTGAGTATAAAGGAATATGTATGAAGGTGACAGGAGACCAATGAAGTGGCAGCTGGTGTGAGAGGGAGAGTCAGCCTTGGAGGCCATGTCAAGGAATTTGCAGTTTATATAAGGACAGTGGGCAGATTTGCGTAGAACTCACTTGCACGGAGGATTGAGGGACCTGTAGTGGACACAGGAAGCCAGTTTAATGTGTGATAATAACATAAGCAGGAGAGCATATTGATGACTTAGGCTGTGGTGTTGGCAATGGAAATGGAGAATGAGGTCACATTGGTATGTCTTGGTTATGGATAGGATCCAGAAAAAGGAGAGGAAGGGGTCAAGGGTAACTTCTATCCCAAGTTGTTTAATTATACAACAGAGTAGAAGTCATTAAGGCATATTTTTCCAAATACATTTGAAAAACACTACGCATGTTTTCTTGTTTAGTACACAGAATTGTTTGTGCAAATGTCCTCCTTTTGGTCAATATGGCAAAGCAAGATACTTGATGAATAGATGTTGTTTTACCTACTTACAAATAGTCTAATAGTTTTGCCTAAGGTTTACTAATTGTACCACCGTGCTCAACTTAGTAGATGCAGTGTGTCATATTAACTTTTTGCCCCGGCTAGCCTTGAACTGACATCCTTCTGAGTAGCAGTGTGAGCTACTCATGGTACTTATACCCACTGTAGATTTTAGCATATTCAGCATATGATTTTCTTTCCTTAGGTCATGAACTTCCACCCTTTCACCTAAAGGAAGCTGCTCTTTGGCATATGTGAATTGCCAGCAGTGCTATTCTTGTCCTTTGGGTCTGTTCTTACATAAAATAAGGGTTATTAGAATACAAGAACTCTACTACCAGTCTCATAACAAAGAAAGCTGCTGGTGACCAATGGATGGGTAGCAAAGATAGGCTGGAGAAAGAGATGTTTCATACCTGAGGAGTCAGGATGAGATGGAGTAGGATGGTGTCAGGTTTTAATTGAACTGTTCAGGAGCTGTGCAGTTTAAAACTTTTCCATTTAATATCTTTAGACCATGAGTAATTGAAACTCTAAAAAGTGAAGACATGGGGCTGGGGATATAGCCTAGTGGCAAGAGTGCCTGCCTCGGATACACGAGGCCCTAGGTTCGATTCCCCAGCACCAAATATACAGAAAACGGCCAGAAGCGGTGCTGTGGCTCAAGTGGCAGAGTGCTAGCCTTGAGCGGGAAGAAGCCAGGGACAGTGCTCAGGCCCTGAGTCCAAGGCCCAGGACTGGCCAAAAAAAAAAAAAAAAAAAAAAGTGAAGACATGGATAAGGGAGAAATAGTGTATATTTCAGTGTGTGTGTGTGTGTGTGTGTGTGTGTGCGCGCATGCGTGCGTGCGTGCGTGTGTGTGTGCGTGTGTGTCCTGGAGCTTGAACTCAGGGCCTAGGTGCTATCCCTGAGCTTTTGTGCTTAGAGCTAGCACTCTCCCACTTGAGCCATAGTTCCCACTTCTGACTTTTTGTTGGTTCATTGGAGATAAGAGTCTTGTAGATTTCCCTCCTGGGCTGACTTCAAACCTTGATACTCAGATCTCACCCTCCTGAGTAGGGTTACAGAGTAAGCCACTGATGTCTGGTTTTAATTCGTTTTAATTGCTGAATCTCATTGTATGGATAAACTATCCATAATTTCGTCAGTTGGTAGACATTTTCTTTCTACTGTTTGATTATTATGAGTTATTATATTGCTAACATTTTTATACAAGTTTTGTGTGGACATTTGATTCCATTCACTTGGCTATATGCTGACCAGTGGAGTTGCTTGGTTATGTGACAGTGCCATTTGCCTGTTTGAGAAATGGACAAACTGTTTTCCACAGTGGCTGAGCCATTTTATTTCTCTATATCTTCACTAATACTTAAATTTTGTCTTTTGGATTATTGTCATCCTTGTGGGTAGAAGTGGCGTCTCATGGCTTTGATTTGCAGTTCTCAGCAGCATTTTTATTGGACGAAGAGGAAGTGAGGTCAAAGGTGAGGACTTTCCTGGCTGGCATTGTAAGGAGCCCAAGAGATAAGAGATGAGCTGCCAAATACATGCATTTTAAGCATTTTTAAGGCCTTAAAATTCTTCTTTAGCAATTAATAATTGAAACATTTTATACTTTTAAAGTGCAATACATCTGAAGTATTCCAGAACTAATTCCTCCAAGACCCTCAATTTTTATTTTATTTTATTTTTTTTTGCCAGTCCTGGGGCTTGAACTCAGGGCCTGGGCACTGTCCCTGAGCTTCTTTTGCTCAAGGCTAGCACTTGACCACTTGAGCCACAACACCACTTCCGGCTCTTTCTGTTTATGTGGTACTGAGAAATTGAACCCAGGGCTTCATGCATGCTACGCAAGCACTGTACCACTAAGCCACATTCCCAGCCCTCATTTTTTAAAAACAGGTTTCCCTTTCCTTTAAAATGAAGTTGTCATCTTTGGCCCCTAGACAACATAACTGAGAATGTCTGAATGATTATGGACAAATACAGTTGAATAATCCAAGAATGGTGTTGTATGTGAGACTCTGTTTACCCTGGAGTAAACAAAGCCTCCAGTGGTGTGGGGAAAGCAGTTATTTGCTTGCTTATATATATGGAAGAATGTGGCAAGTGCAGCAGTTGGTGAGTACAAACAGCGTGTGTTCTTACCAGCACAGATAAATGAATCCCAGCTCTGTGAAGGCTGTGAAGAAAGCTTGCTGGTAGAGAAACAGTAGGGTTCTAGATTGAAGGATCTATGTGAACAAGTTACAGTAGCAGAAAAGTACAGGTGTTTTGGAAGAGAAGTGGCTTGTGTGGATTTGGTATGTAGTATATTGGGATACTGCAACAAGAGAACTATTGAGAGTCCCTCTAAGGATAATTTGGTGTACATGTGACATAAATGGGTGTGTAATTTTGTCTTGTGAGTCTATGTCTTAGGAAGTTTTCCACTAGTGTACAATTCGTGACAAAAATCTATGGTTTTCAAAAGTAAGATTTAGGATGCCATTGAAGAACAATCAGACAAATTTAGGTGCTGGGAGGTTATTGCACTCGCCAGAATGAGAGTTGAATTATTAAATAAGTTGATTTAAAATAGGAGGAAATCTTCAGGTTAAAGGGTTAGTTAAGAAGCATCTCAACTACATCAGGGTTTTGGGATGGTATTTCTGTGTTTCTCTTGGTTTAATCCTACAAGGTGGTTGCCTCACTGGCAAAGAGGAAGAGAAAGGGGTGTGTCTCCTTAGGGTTTTGGGGATGTTTGGTAAGAAAATTTTCATGGGCCCTCCTTAACTTCACTGGTCAGGATTGGACCATCCACATAACCAAGTTTTAGCTGCAGCTTGGCTCAACTTCATAGTGAGGTTATTAGTTGTGTATATTAAGAGGAGGAGTGGGGGCTGGGAATATGGCCTAGTGGCAAGAGTACTTTCTTCTTATACATGAAGCCCTGGGTTCAATTCCCCAGTACCACATATATAGAAAACAGTCAGAGGTGGCGCTGTGGCTCAAGTGGCAGAATGCTAGCCTTAAACAAAAAGAAGCCAGGGACAGTGCTCAGGCCCTGAGTCCAAGGCCCAGGACTGGCAAAAAAAAAAAAAAAAAAAAAAAAAAGGAGGTGTGGGTGAGGGTTAATGTTGGCCAGCACTCCACAGTAGCCACCAATCTGGATGCAGATGATAATGTCCCCTGGCTCAAGGAAGAGGTCAATTCAAGAGACAGAATAATTCTAAGAGAGCTTAAAGATGACTCCCAGCTATGGTGGTGAAAAGATGGTGATTTCATTTACCAAAATGAATTTCCCAATCTGGAATGGATTATATCCTCACTCTTATTGAGTTTTGTACTTGAATCTAATGCTTAATGGCATGGACTTTTTAATCCCACTTTGAAGTCAGTAAACCCACTGGAAAATGGGAGAGGTATTTGGAGCTAGGACAGAGGTTTTAAAATACTATTCCTAGGACTAGAGCCGTCTTGCTACATTAGAATCACCTGGGAGCTTGCTGACTAAATCAGAATCTCTGGGAACTGGTATTTCTAGGTCTGAGATTTGACCATCAATTTTGCTAATAATCCCCCCAAGTGGTTCTGATCCACACAGCTACTATCTGGACTGGGCACCTTGGGTAGGAAAAGCATGGCTTTGGATGCAGCTCTGATTTCCCATCTCCTCACTTATTAACTATATGAACTTGGGCAAGGCACTTGATCTCTCAGCTCAGGTTTATCATCTGTAGAAATGTGTAATAATAAAAATAATAGCTACTTTATAGAGCTTTGATGATATTATACATGTAATAAAATGCCTGGTACTAGTAGTAAGACTTGAGTAGCTGTTATTATCATATATGTCAGCCTGTATTAAGTATTGGGCATATGATTTAGCATAGAGACATAGGTTTCTTTTTTTGAACACTTGTTTTTTCCAGATGAATCTTTTTTTTTGAATAAAAAATATCCATATATTAGTTATTTGGGGGAGGGGAGATTTCACTGTTACATTTCCACTCATGTGTTCAGTGTATTTAAATTAGCCTCACTCTCTCTCTCTCTCTGACTTCCTTGCCCTCTTCCTAAAACAATTTCAACAGTCTCTTTGTTCTAATTTCCAGCGCTGCAATCTACTTTCCATAATAATCCTGATTTACCCTCCTTGCCGCCTTACCACAAGTACCTCCATTCCACAACAGAGCCTGAGAAACTAAAACTCTATATAACTAAAACAAAAAGAAAATAAGAAAGCAGAATATAGTAAATTGCTCTTTTTGCTTGGTATCTATTGTAAGCAATAGCTGATTTCCTTTTGGTCCAGCCAGATGTCTTCTAGGTTTGAGCATATGATCCTTCATTTTCTTAACTGCATTTTTGGCTATATCTGTTCTGTGTAATCTGTATAAACTTATACCTTAAAATCTTAAACTCTAAATATAATTTCTGTGAAATATGTTACTTATTATTCTATAGTAGCTTTTTTTAAAACTCTGATCTCATATAAAACCTTGAACTAGACATAGTACTTACTCTTTAAACAAGCTAAAATAAAACTCCCAGACACTATCAATTCATATAAAAACACTAAGTGCACATTAAGGATCATTTTGTTATTCTCAAAGTTTATGTCATGTAGTTGCCTGGTTAATAATTAGGATGTTATTTTGGATGGCCATTTTGTGTAGTAAATAACTACTTGCTGAGATTGAATGGTTATTTTTTCAGTCCTTTAGAAGGAGGGAGAGAAATACTCAGAGTATTAACTTTCTGTTAGATTTGTTACGATTCTTTGGACAGAACCATCGTGGAGTCACGGTTACCTGCAGACTGACAGCATCCTGTCTGAGCTCCCAGCACATGTACAGCTAGCTGTCTGTCTCTTGGCAGTTTGTAATCTTTCCATTCCCTAGTTTCTTCATTGGAGGTTATTTTATGTGGTCTTCATAGTATTGTGTTAGGATTAAATAAATTATCATACACTGTTTAGGGGTTGTTTATATGTAGAGAAACTCTGAAGCTCTCTCTCTCTCTCATTCTTTTTTTGCCCTGAAAATGGCATTGTAATTTTTTAAATATGAGGATATTTTCTTTATTTTACAAGTAAGAAGACTGAGGCTTGAGTGATACAAGTTTTTTTTTTTTTATGCTTCCATTATGCCTTCAACATGTTGTTTTAAAAAGTCCTGAAAATAGCCAGTTTGGTGACTTGTATGGTATTAAGTAACATTGATTTTCCTTTATAAAAATAGTTTCACTTTGAGTAGGTACTATTTTTTAAAAAGCTACTAGTGTCCCTTAATTTAAAATATTACATCAGGCCAGGTGTGGTGTTTTGTGCATATAATACCAACTACTTAGGAAGCAGAGATTGGGAAGTTCTCAATTCAAGGCCAGCTCAGGCCAAAAAGTTACTGAGATCTCATTTTAATAAACAGGCCAGTCACAGTGGTTCATATCTATAAACCCAGCTATGTGAGAGGCGTAGGTAGGGTTACTGTAGTCTGAGACAACTCCTAGAAAAAAATGTGAGAATTTATCTGAAAAGTATCTAAAGGTTTTTCTAAAAAGGGTGGTAAAGCATCTACCTAGCAAGTGGTAAGCTCTGAGTTCAAACCCAATTGGATTTGCATTTTTCAAAATTACATATATGTCCTGGTAGTAAGTATTGAACGCAGGGCCTGTGCCCTTGCTTGGCTGTTTTTCTCAAGGCTGGTGCTTTACCACTTAAACCACATCTCTAGTTCCTAAACAAATACTGTAAGCTGGGCACTAGAGGCTCACTCCTGTAATACTAGCTAATAAGGAGGTCGAGATCTGAGGTTTACTGAAACCAGCCCAGGTAGAAAAGTTTGCTAGACTCAGTTTCCAAAATAATTGTCAAAAAGCAGGGCTGGAAGTGTGTCTCAAGTGGTAGAATGCCAGCTGTCAACAAAAAGCAGAGTGAGAGTGTAAAGCACTGAATTCAAGCCCTAGTATCATCACAAAATACAGAATAAAACAAAGCAAAACAAGAACATTTACTATATAATGCCATGGCAATTTAATTGCAGTTAATTGTCTAATTGTAATTTACCTGGGCTTAGGTGTTGAGATTTTTATATCGCCCGATAAATTTATAAGTCATAATTGTAATAGTGGCTTAGCAGCTTTGTGTAGCTTTTGAGCTTTGTTTTTTATTTGATATAGTTGTGTAGTTATGTATATATTTGGATTCAGTAAAGTGTTTATTTTATTCCTGAATAGATGCAATCTGTGTTTAAGTAGATTATTAAACTCTCACGGTTCTTATATTTTATAGAAAATAAGTAATTATGCTCATTGAAAGCCACTAATGTATTAATAATATTGTTGTGACATATGTGTATCTATCTGTATCTTCTATAATAGTCTGTGCACTGAATAAGGAACTTGGAGTCAAATATAAGATTTTTAAGATGGTACCAGTGGCTGCTCTCTGTAATCCTAGCTACTTAGGAATCTGGATTATTGTTTGGATTACAGCTGGATTATTTAGGATTGCAGTTTGAAGCCAGCCCAGGCAGGAAAGCCCATGAGATGTATCTCTAATGAACCAGCAAAAAGCTGGAATTGGAGCTGTGACTCAAGTGGTAGAGTAACAAAGCTCAAGGTCAGCACCCAGTCCTGAGTTCAAGCCCCATAACCAGCACTTAAAAACAAGATTTTTTAAAAAGTTGAAAAAGTATATTGTAGAAGAATGAAGCATTAAACTAGACCATAAAGCCAACTTTCTATTAGAAATTCTTTTTTTTTACTTACTCCTTTGCTCCATCAGGACATAGATTAATACACTATACTCTGCTAATACAAAAAAATAATGTATTCTGATAATCTCTAGATAGCAAACAACAGCAACAACAAAAAGCCAGCAAGTTGCTTCCCCTTCCTCCATGTTATTTTTATGGTTTTAAGTGGAAAGTATTATGTTCCATAGGCTTTGTTTGAGATTTGCAATTAGAATCTGTAGCAATTTTGTTTTGAATAGCTCTAAAGATGCTGTTGGCTGGATGTTTCCTCCTCTGAACCATTGACCTGCCTTAAATTTCTCATGGTAAAGTGCAGCTTGTTGCGGTAATTCATTCTTTCATTTGGTTCAAGGAAGTTGCTGAATTTGCATCTGAGTTGAGTAAGAGAACAGATACCCTAATTTTACATTTAATATTTATCCCTAGGTTTTTTCATTAATTACATGTAGGTAGCAAAATTATTACCCAACCTTTGAGTTTCATTATCTGATGATAATGAGAATTGATCCAGAACTTTCTCATAAAATAAATTTTCTTTTTTACATTAATTAAAATTATTTTTAAATTTATTTTTATTGTGAAGGTGATATACAGAGAGGTTACAGTTCCACAAGTCAGTTACTGACTACATTTCTTTTTGAACAGTGTCACCTCTTCCCTCATTTTCTCCCAATCTTTTCCCTCTCAACCCCCTGCTCCTCTAAGTTGTGTATGTACATATGGAGTATAACTGCTGAATTAGTTCACCCTTTCTTTCACTATTTCTTGTACTTCCCCTTACCCGCCCCCAGATAAACTTACATACAAGACAAAAAGTACAGAAATAAAAAACAGTGACAAAAGAGGAAAAACAAAACCAAACCAAAACAAAAAAAAATCACAAGAACTAAAATAAAAACACTCTTGTTTCCAGTTTCCCTCATTTGCAGTAATTAGAAATCTACAAGTAAACACAATGAATGTGATAAAAGACAAAATTACACTTGGACATGGTAAATTATTCAGAATTCAAATTTTTCTTTTTAAAATAATTCTTTCTCCCTAATTTGGCCCTCACTGTTGTTCCTTTCTCCACCCCCCCATCCCATTTTGTTTCCTCCTCCCATGTCCCTGGGGATGAAGGAGTGCCTTATTCCCTGATGTGGCAGTGTTGGGATGGCTAGGCAGCGGAGGAGGGTAGAGCAGATGGAGCCCTGGAATTCTGAACCCTCTGCTGGGCTGCTGTGGTTTTTGTCTGGAGGGTGGAGCTGATGTTCTGACCATGCCTATTTATGTCTTCTTTGCAAGATATGCCATCAGAATTATAAATACTGTCCTCTGCTTTGCAGTTTAGAGAAGGACATTTCTAAGGAATAGGTGTTGGCTTTTAAGCACCTGCACTTTTATAGTACTTTATCTTTTTTGGGGAAAGTTTCTTTAGTTACTTTTCTAGGTTCCCAGGCTTAGATTCTGGCAACAAAAAGACCAGTTGGTGTGGCAAGTAAGATGACTGTTATTTTTAGGGCTTAGTGTCTATAAGAATCTTTTTTTCCCCCTGCATTTTTGTAAGCATTACCATGGTGATAAAAAGCTTTGTAACTTTCTATGCATTTGAAGACTTTACTCACCAACTGCATTAAAAACACTTGTACAGTCTAAGGATTGAAGGATTTTCTTAATCGTAAATATTTTACCACTAATTTATTTTTCTGTTACTTAGTAAATAAAAATGTGGGGCTGAAGACAGTTTCTTCTTGTTGAAGATGTTGCTTGATCTGCTCTGAAAAGGAGAACAAAACAAACTAAAACAAAACCTTTACAGCTCTTTTATAGTTAAAATCCTGTGGTACTTAATCTTGCTGGTGAGCAGATTTAAAAATTCTTCTTTATTATGGCCTTTTTGTGCCACAGCGTGTCCCTGGTTTTCAAAAGTTGTAGACCCTGTGGTATTTTTAGTGATTATTCCTTTGAATTTGGCTGAAATTATAGAAAATTATAAATGGAGCATTCTTAACTAAATACAATTACTTTGGGATGAAGGGTTCATAAAACTTAGCTAAACACTTAGATGCATATATTTATTTAGAACTATCTCCTTATTTTACTATAGCATAAAGTTATCTGTTTAAAAGACTGTTCAGGTACTTAAATAGAAATCTATTAAAATGATGAAGTAAATTATGAAGGACAAATGAAGTGTATATGATATACCTTTTGAATATGATTGAATTTAGGCTTGAACATCTATTTAAGCTTATTTTTATAGAAATAATTATAGGGCTAAGACTTGCCCTAGTGGGAGTATACCATTATCAAGCAGAAAAGTTAAGGGCAGTGGCCAGGGCCCTGAGTCAAGTCCTAATACTGGCACCAAAAAATTACTTTTGTACCTGGAAATAGGTAGCTAAGAACCATGGAAGATAAGAGTTTTTCAGTTTTTAAAACTTTTTCTGGGGCTAGGAATGTGGCTTAGTGGTAGAGTGCTTGCCTAGGATGCATGAATCCCTGGGTTCAATTCCTTAGCACCACATAAACAGAAAAGGCCAGAAGTGGTGCTGTGGCTCAAGTGGTGGAGTGCTAGCCTTGAGCAAAAAGAAGCCAGGGACAGTGCTCAGGCCCTGAGTCCCAAGCCCCAGGACTGGCAAAAAAAAAAACCAAAACAACAAACACACACACACACACACACACACACACACACACAAAAGAGAACTTTTTCTGAGAGCTTGAGTTTTATTTTTGTGAGGTGGATGAAGTTGAGTAAGAGGAAAGTTGTAAAATAGGCACCATGAGAATCCCATTTACTTGGTGATGAGAAACAAATAAACTGATTTAGGGGGAGAGAGAAAAAAGTGATCCTTGGGATTAATGAATTTTGTTCTTTGTTCCTTGGCTAAGCTTTTGAATAACTGGCAGCTAGCAGAGACCAGTAAGGATCTTCTGCCCTTTGACAGCTGGGCGGTCATCAAAGAGAATGGTCTTTAGCTGTTTTTGAGTCCCACAGAAGACTTTGGATATTTAACCCTGACTTATATTTATGAGGCTGTCTCTATTGTTTGCTAGTAACCCTTGTTAGCCCTTCTATCTTTTATGTCAGATTTCCATCAGAATTTCGCAACTGCTTTATTATGGAATTGTTTGCCTGGTCATTTAAAATTTCCCTTTCTTTGGTGTGCTAGACAGAATGTTCCATTCTTTTTGGTTTTGTTTGCTGTAGCAAATCAGTATTTTAACTTTATTTTCGTATTATTTCTTAATTTTCAAAATTATATGTAGGACCAGGCATAGTGGCTCACATCTTTCATTCCAGCTACTCAGGAGGTGGAGATCAGGAGGATTACAGTTCAAGGCCAGCCTGGACCAGGTGACACCTGACATCAACCACTAAGCCAAGTGTGGTGATATACCTGTAATCCTAGTTACCAGGAGGTATAAGTGAAAAGATTGTGGTCTTAGACTAGCCAAGGCAAAACATTAGCAAGATCTTATCCAAAAAACTAAAGCAGAAAGGATTGAGGAGAGTCCTCAGGTGTCAGAATACCTGCCTACTGAATGTAAGGCCCTGATTAAAACAAACAAAGACCAAATAAAAACAAAACAACTCCTGCCCTCCCATCTTAATACCATAAAAAAAAGAGGAAAAAGAAAATCATGCTTAGGCAAAAAAGATCTTGGTCTTCTTGAGACTGAGGGAGACATGAACTACGTACGATGTGTAAAACATATGGGGTAGATTTTTCTAGTCAACTATCTGTAAGATAATTGTGGATCAAAAAGTGTTTTAAACAATTTATGCTTTTACTTACTATTACTTTGAAGGTTAGGTTAGGATTTTTCTTATAGATATTCTTTTTGTAGTCGTACCAGTTGCCAGTACAGCTCATCTTTGATGACCAGTGCGAATAATCCTGTGGTGAATTGTTTCTTTACAGACAAAAACCATTGGTTTGTTAGATGCAGATGTGTATGGTCCTTCAATTCCAAAAATGATGAATCTGAAAGGAAACCCAGAATTATCACAAAGTAAGTAAAGAACAGACCAATAGTAACATAATAATTGTTCTTTTATTTAGTACTTCTTAGCATTGTGCCTTGTGTCCTTTATATACCATGTAGTAGTACATAGGTTTGAACTTCAACTGTCACTTCTGAATGACTGTAGTTTGGAGAAAATTGTTAAACTTCTTTGTGCTTTCCCCCTCTATAGGGGGAAAACCCTACAGTAACAGGGTTACAGTTGCTCTGAGGATTAATAAAACATTTAGCAGAATTCCTGACCAAGTGATACAAATTGTTAGGTATTTATATTTGTCAGTTTACATTTACCATGTGGATATATGGAAATTTTTATACCTCTCTGTGTGTGTTTGTGTGTGTGTGTGTGTGTGTGTGAGAGAGAGAGAGAGAGAGAGAGAGACAGAGAGACACAGAGAGAGGCAGAGACAGAGAGAGAGAGAGAGACAGAGAGAGCGGAGGGCATGTATGCCAGGTCCTGGGGCTTAAGTTCAGGGTCTGGGTGCTGTCCCTGAGCTTTTTTGGCTCAAGGATAATACTCTACCACTTGAGATATAGCTCTACCTCTGGCTTTTTGTTGGTTGGATTCTCATGGACTTTCCTCTGTGGACTGGCTTTGAACTGCCATCTTCAGGTCTCAGCCTCTTGAATACCTAAAATTACAGGCATGAGCCACTGGAACCCTGCTATACATGTTTTTTTTTTTTTTTTTTAAAGATGTAAAAATACTGTGTCAAGTTGTGCATCAGTGGCTCATACCTATAATCCTAGCTACTCAGGAGGTTGAGATTTGAGGATCGCAGTTCAAAGCCAGCCTGGGCAGGAAGACTTTTATCTTCAATTAACTACCAAAAAGCTGGAAATGGCACTGTGGCTCAAAGTAGTAGAGCATTGGCCTTGAGCACAGACACTCAGCAACAATGCTCAGGCCATGAATTTAAGTCCCAGGACCCAAACAAAAATAATATTTTGTCAGATTTTTAAGAAGTATTTTTAAAACTCCAAAATACTGGTTTTTCTTCCTGTCTTTTTAGTGTCATCAATAGAAAGATTAAATATTTTGAGTAAATATTTAATATTTACTATGCTTACTACATTTCATGTAAAGCTATCAAATAGGAACTTTTCAGTCTAAGCCTATTCTGTGATAAAAATGAATGGAAATAACTGGAAATTTTTCTTGAAAATGGTTTTATGTGAAATTTGTTCTATGAAATTGATTTCTACTTACAATAAAAGTATAAAATTTAATGCTTTTGCTTCTTAATAAGATTTTTATTTTCTAAAAGACAACTATATTCTGTAGATATTGGTTGGATTATCTATGTTGTTATTTAAAAATTTTCTCAGACATTGTATACTATTTTGGCCAAAATTGTTGGAGTCATTATTTTTTTTTTTTTTTTTTTTTTTTTTTTTTTTTTTTTGGCCAGTCCTGGGCCTTGGACTCAGGGCCTGAGCACTGTCCCTGGCTTCTTCCTGCTCAAGGCTAGCACTCTGCCACTTGAGCCACAGCGCCGCTTCTGGCCGTTTTCTGTATATGTGGTGCTGGGGAATCGAACCTAGGGCCTCGTGTATCCGAGGCAGGCACTCTTGCCACTAGGCTATATCCCCAGCCCGGAGTCATTATTTTTTAAAACTAATTAATCAATTATTATTATTATTATTTTTGTTCATTGTGGGGTTTGTACTCAGGGTCTGGGCACAGTTCCTGAGCGCTAGCACTCTACCACTGAGCCCCAGCTCCAATTCCAGTTTTTTAGTGATTCATTGGAAATAAGAGTCTTATGGACTTTCCTGCTGGGGCAAGTGGCTTTAAACTGTGATCCTCAGATCTCAGCTTCCTGAGTAGCTAGGATTACAGACATGAGCCACTGTAATGGGGCCCCCCCAAGGGAGGGGCCCACAATATAATGGAGTCCAAGGGGTGTGGGAAAATCCCCCATCCCTCCCAGAGCCCACTGCTCAGAGATAGTCTCAAGTAAAAGGGTGGATTTATTGGAGAAGCAAAAAGTATACTGACTGGCCAGGGTCGCGGCTCAGGCTTGGGAGCTGGAACCACTCCCCTGGCCACGCTCGGGGTTGGGTTATAAAGGCAAACACCACATGGTCAAGCCTGCCACACTCAGGTGGCCCATGAGGTTACAACACTTACAGAGCATGCCGGGTCACATGCAGGTGGCCAATGGGGTTACAGTCTGCATCATAGCAACTGTTTGAACCAACCTATCACTTTAGTTAGACTTGGCGCATGGATTTGGCAGGCTCACATGATGCAGGCGGATGCGCCTACTCAGGGGAGGGCACAGGTTTAACCTTGAGCATTCTACAACTCAGGTGATCAGCAGTTTACACAATCTTATCACAGCCAAGGGGACTTCCCTGGATAGGGCGGGGGAGATCTTAGTGAAGATGGAGTTGGCCTCTGCTCTCTTTCACTAATCTGAGATGGAGTCAATCTGACACCCCTCAACAGCCAATGATGGCACTGGCCAGATCTGACCTCCATATTATACCACCAGCACCCAGCTTGGAGTCTTTGTAATAGGTTTGAATAATTCTTTTTAAGGACCAAAAAAATCTCCATAACAGTTTGAAGAAAATTTGAAAATTTAATGTTGCTAAAACTGACCCTAGGGGCTGGGAATATGGCCTAATGGCAAGAGTGTTTGCCTCGTATACATGAAACCCTGGGTTCGGTTCCCCAGCACCACATACATAGAAAATGGCCAGAGGTGGCGCTGTGGCTCAAGTGGCAGAATGCTACCCTTGAGCAAAAAGAAGCCAGGGACAGTGCTCAGGCCCTGAGTCCAAGGCCCAGGACTGGCAAAAAAACCCCCAAAACAACAAAAAAAAACTGACCCTAGAAATCTTCTATTGCAAGCAACTATTTCCATTGTGGTTTTCTTGTTTCATGAAAACAAACTTTAAAACTGTTCTTGTTTCTTGATTCTTGTCTTTTTAGTGCAACACAAAATTAGTTTGCAAATATGTGACATGAGCCAAGATGCCATGCTTTCACAGAAGAGTAATTAATGAATTTGTGTACTTTAAATGATACAGCCATTGTGCCAGTCTCTGTTATATCTATACAGTGAAAACTGATTCACACAGCGCCACCAGCAAAGGCAAAATAGAGCATGTGGTATCAGTCTCTCAGTAGTCTATTCAGTCTCTGCCAACATAAATACTTGAAGTGAACTTTAATTTCTTCTTATTTACTGGTGCTGTAATCTTGTTTTGTTTTGGGTTTTGCCAGTCCTGAGGCTTGAACTCAGGGCCTGAGCACTGCCCCTGGCTTCTCTTTGCTCAAGGCTAGCACTCTACCACTTGAGCCACAGCACCACTTCTGGCCTTTTCTATATATAGGATGCTGAGGTATTGAACCCAGGGCTTCATGTATACGAGGCAAGCACTCTACCACTAGGCCATATTCCCATGGTGCTGTAATCTTAAATTTGATGCTTGCAAATGGGCTCTTATTGAGTATACTTTCTGTAAAAGATAAGATATAGAAACCTTGAAACAGCTTAAAATAAAACAAAACTTACTTTGTGTTGAGAGGCTGATCTGAAGTTCCTCAGGAAATAGTGTTAGGTATTCACTTGACAGTAGATTCTTAAAAACCTGACTTACAATTTTTTGTCTTACAAAATTCTGCTACTGTTACGCTAATAGGCATCATTTTGACCCTTCTACATTTTATCATGATAATTTGCCCTATTATTCTATTGTAGAAAACGCAAAGCAACATGAAATTACCTAATTAACAATAAGGAAAATGAAAGATTTGTTTTCAGCAGCTGAGGTTTTAGTGAAGTAGACCAGTGAACGCCTTCCCAGCTTTACAGACATTCTTCTTCGAGGACTAAAGTGGACAACTTGGGAGGGAAGGAGAGACTTCAGCATCACCTCATTCGCTTCCTTTTTCTAAACAGATCAATGACAAGGGAGTTTTCCTGCTAATTCACTTAACAACTCCATGATAGGGTTGATAGACTATACACTTTTCCATTCTTTTTGTTTCCTTTTTCTTTTTGAGGGACTTGTAGAAAAAGTATACCTTGCGCAACTACATAAATTTTTATTTGGTTTTAGAAAGTGAATTCTAAATTTAACAATTTTTGGGTTTTTGGAGGAGGATATTTCTCTTAGCGTAAAATGACAACAGTGTTTCTTCAGTCTAGCCAGTATGTAGAAAGTGTATTATACCAAAACAACCTGACATTGTATTCACTACAAATGACGGGTTATTTTGGTGGACCTAATGGAATTTAGATTAAAGTTTATATGTGGTTGGAGAAACTAGCATGAAAGCCTGAATATAACCTTACTTCTTAAAAGAATAAATGCCAGTTATTTTTCTTCATTTAGAATTTCCAAGTATCATAATATTCAAAATTAATATTATAGTATACTCAAAGTATAGCCCTAGAAATGATTGACTGGAAGGTTTTCAGTTGAGATGGCAAATATGTATTAAATGGGTAGATGTACTTGGGAATGTATTGCTGCATTTCACCACTGTAATAATCTTTATGTGACCAGCTTGATGGTTTTTACAAAGTGTTCTAAAATGACTCTTATTGGTAGCCATCTCTTTTTCTTTCATAGTATTATGATGATAAAACACTTTCAAAATACTTGTGAATTTATTACTGCTTTGTTTTACTGGAGTATCTTTTAATGTACTGAGTTAATAAAGTAGGAGCAACCTTTTAAGACCTGCAGAGAGGTTACTAAAATGGAAATGTCAAGTGATTTTATTGAGGATGATAGTGGTTATTAGTGGCTAACTGTGAATTGGATCCACATGTCTTTTCTATTGTTGTGGGGTAGTGATTGGACCAGTTTGCTACTTTATCTGCCTTAACATATTAAACTTGTTTCAAGTTTAGGGATGAGTGTGTATGTGGGTTCATGAGACTTTGTGGAAAATCAGCTGAGGTGAATGGCCTTTTGTAATGGTATTCTTCTCAGGTAAAATGTGAGGAAGAGACTGAGCTTCTAACAGGGAATTTAAGTGAATAGGAAACAGAAATAGAATCAACTGTAATCTCAAGGGAGAGATTTTAGCAGTGTTTTGTGATATATACTTACCTCTGACTTATAATTTGCTTCTTTTGGGCCATTGTCTTGAGGATGCTTGGGTTTTTATCAAATGCTAAAGTTCCTTCGATTTTCCTTAAGGAAGATTCTGGAAGTATGCCATAATCACAGTGTTACAGAAATGACTTTCTTTGCTGTTCTGGATTCTGTGTTTATTACTTGTTGTACCTAGAATATTAAAAGATAAGGTGATATTCTGAACATAATCAAGGGTTAAAAGAATCTTAGGAAGTTGTTTTGCTTAGGCTTTAGGTACATTTAGCTTCAAAATATTTCAGAGAATGATGTCTATATTCTTTGAAGAATTCTTCTCATTCTAGTTTATAAAAAAAAAGTCCATGTAGCCCTCTAGTTGCTTTTGTAATTTTGCTTTTTGTAATTTCTTGTATAGTTCTTTGTAAGTTAAAAACTTTTTCCCCTGAAGGTTGCATGTGTGTTATAATTTAATGTCTCTATCTAAATGTTCCTGTTCAGAGTCACCTCTTCAATCATTAAATAGCTGCCTAATGTATATTGTTACTGTTTGTTTGTTTTTGGTAGTTGGGTTTAAAGTCAAGGCTCACTCTCTAGGCAATCCCTATACCACTTGAGCCATATGCTTCATTCAGCCTCTGATGTCCTTGAGCAGAAACCAGTCACTTTCTGAATTTTTATTACTGCTCCACAAACTGAAAACTATAGCAAGTGAAGTCAGTGGAAGAATGCTTGTTTAATCACAACAAGCCCCATATTTTTGTAGCTACTGCCTTTCCAGTGGTTAACTTTGCTGTGCTTTTATAGGTTATCAAAAAATACATTCAATTGGCTATATCTGTGTAAATACCAATTAATCATACATCTCTATATTTATGATTAGCAACAGTCACCAGAAAAGATTGCTATTCTCCCATTCCTTTTTTCACCTGTTGCATTTAATCTGAAGGCTGTCTTGACACGTGTAAATTAGTAGTTGTGATGGTTAATCTTCATTTTCAGCTTGATTGAATCAAGAGATTCTTAGGTGATTTGTAAATCACAGCTCTATGTATATTTATGATGGGGTTGTCAGAGATAATTAGATCTTCTGGGCTCAGATATTATGAATGGATTAATAATTCTGGCTTTGATGGATTCATAATCTGATGGTATTTTTGAACAATAATGTAATGGTGGAAGTAGGGTGCTGAGGGCATGTTCTTGGGGGCTTGCTCTTTGTCTTGGTCTCTTACTTCATTATCACTACTTCCTATCTTCAAGAAGGTGAAGTTCCTCTGCCATATGCTTCTGTCACCATGATGTTCTGACCAAGCACAAGGAACCAAGAAACTATTTGAGCCCTATGAAACTGTGAGCCAGAATAAATCCTTCCTTCTTTAGGTTATTCTTCCAGACATTTTATTTGTAGCTATACAAAAACAACAAATTAAATAGTACATTTTCAGTGGGTACTATGTGTCAAATTTGTTTGTTTTTCACAGTTTTCTTGTTTAGCCTAGTCCCAGATTACAAAACAAATGCATCTTTTCTTCTTTTGATGATTTAAAATGTTTCTCAAAATCTTAAATTTAAAATTTTAGTGTCTTTGAGATGAGAAAAACTATAAAATTTAGTATTGTTTTGTAGAGGGATGGTTAGTTCATAACTTTATTTTTATTTTATTGTAAAGTTGATGTACATAGGGGTATAGTTACATAACTAAGGTAATGAATACATTTATTTTTGAACAGTATTATTCCCTCCCTCATTTTTTCCTGCTTTATCTCCCCCCCATTCCCCACCCCACCAAGTTGTAAAGTTCATTTCCAGCATAGTATT
The DNA here is from genome assembly GCF_023159225.1 of Perognathus longimembris pacificus. Lineage (NCBI taxonomy): Eukaryota > Metazoa > Chordata > Mammalia > Rodentia > Heteromyidae > Perognathus > Perognathus longimembris. The sequence continues at coordinate 7,081,684 of NC_063174.1, forward strand.
TAGTATCGCTGTTGTATTGGTTTACTCTCTGTGCCACCAATTCTGTGATTTCCCTTCCCTTCCCTTCTCCAAATCAGATAAACTTATATAGAAGATAAAGGGTAGCAAAATCAGAAACAATGACAATGGGGAATAAACCGGAACAGAAAAAAAAAAGACAAAAAGAAAATAACTGAAAACAGTACACTAAGAAAACAAGAAAGAATGAATGAATGAAAGAAAGAAGAAACAACCACACAAAAAAAGAACAACTTCTTGTTTCCATATTGTGGAGATCATTTCAATTAGCATCATTTTATGTGGTCACATGTGGAAAGCTATAGTATAACATAGCTATACTAATTATTACAAAGGAGGGAAACCATGGAGAAACTGTTTCTTTGGACTTGGCTTAATATGATTTTTTTCCAAGTCTTTTCATTTCCTTATGAATGAAGTGATGTCATTCTTTCTGATGGAAGCATAGAATTCCATTGTGTATATGTACCACATTTTCTTGATCCTTTTATCTACTGAAGGGCATTTGGGTCTATTCCATTATGCTGCAATGCTGATAGCTTTAGTGTGGCATTATTTGTGGTCATTTGGGTAAATGTCCATGAGTGGGATTTGCTGGGTTATAGGGGAGCTCTATGTTTAGTCTTTTGAGGAATCTCCATACTGCTTTCCAGAGTGGTTGAGCAAGTTTACATTCCCACCAACAGTGTAGTAGAGTTCCTTTTTGGCCACATCCCCGCCAGCATCTGTTATTATTTGTTTTCTTGATAATGGTCATTCTAACGGGTGAGGTGGAATCTGAATGTGGTTTTGATTACATGTCTTTTATGGCCAGAGATGTTGAACATTTCTTCATGTGTCTATTGACCATTTTTATTTCCTCTCCAGAGAAGTCTCTTTAACTCTTTAGCCTACTTATTAATGGGGTGATTGTTTCTTTGAGGATTTGGTTTTGGATGGTTTAATGTTTTGAGTGCTAAGTGTATTTTTTTTTTTTTTGGTAGCTAATTAGAGGTAAGAGTCTCACAGTTTGGCTTCAAATCACGATCCTTAGATCTTAGCCTCCCGAGTAGCTAGGAGTAAAGGGGTGAGCCACCGTGCACACCTTCTAAGTGTATTTTTTGATATGAGCCTCTTGTCTGTTGTATAGCTAGTGAAAATCTACAAATCTGTGGGCTTTCTATTTATCTTGTTAGCTATGTCATTTGCCATGCAAATGCAGTTTGCATGCTCTGCAGTTTAGCGTAGTCCCATTTATCCAGTGTTTCTTTGATTTGTTATGTTTCTGGATCTTTATTTAGGAAGTTTTGACCTGTGCCTTAGAAGCCCTAGAATTTCTCCTACTCTTCCTGTAATATTTTCACAGTATCTGGTCTTACATTGAGGTCTTTGTTCCATTTGGAATTGATTCTGGTAAGGGTCGATATATAAGGATCTAGGTTCAGTTTTCTGCATGTGTATAGCCAATTCTGCCAGCACTATTATTTCAAGAGACTGCCTTTTTTCCATCCTGTGTTTTTGGCTCCCTTATCAAAGGTTAGGTGGCTATAGTTCTGTGGGTTCATTTCTGGGTCTTCTATTCTCTTCCATTTGTCCGTATGCCGATTTTTGTGCTAATACCAATTTGTTTTTATTACTACAGCTTTGTAATAGAGTTTGAAGCTTGGTATTGTTATTCCTCCTGCACTGTTCTTCCTGCTAAAGAATGTTTTTGCTATTCAGGGTCTTTTATTGTTCCATATGAAGTTTTGAATTGCTTCCTCTATTTCATTAAAGAATGATGTTGGGATATTGATGAATATTGCATTGAATTTGTACATAGCCTTTGGCAGTATTGCCATTTTCACACTGTTAATCTTCCTAATCTAGGAGCATGGGAGGTTTTTTCCACTTAAAGTTTTCATCATAAAGGTTGATCTTTGCAGTGGACTTTTTTTTTTTTTTTTTTTTGACTTACGATGCTTTTGAGCTTAAGGTGCATCACTAAATTATTGGTTTGAGATTTCTCCAATTTGTCGATATAGGCACTCAGAGCTATAAATTCTCCTTTGAGTACTGCCTTTGCTGTTTCCCAGAGGAGTTGATACTTTGTGTGTTTATTTTTGTTTTTAAGTCAGTGGTAGAGCTTGAACTCTGGGCCTGGGAGCTGTCTCTGAGCTCTTCAGCTCAAGGCTACTGCTCTGTCACTTGAGCATAGTGTCACTTCTGGTTTTCTGGTGTTAAATTGGACATGGGAGCCTCCTAGACTTGCCTGCCTGCGCTGGCTTTGAGCCCTGATCCTCAGATCTCAGTCCCATGAGTAGCTAGGATTATGGATGTCAGACACTGTCCCCTTGCTTGTGTGTTCATTTTTGTTAAATATCATGAATTTTCTTTCTGATCTCTTCAATTACCCACTGGTAATTCAACGATGTGTTGTCCAGTCTCTGTAAGTTACAGAATTTTCTATGGTGGCTTTTGGTGTTGAGCTCTAATTTTATTCCATTGTGGTCTGGGGAATACAGCGAATAATTTCAATATTTCTGAATTTGCACAGATTTGGTTTGTGCCCCAAAATGTGATCTATTTTGGATTATGTTCCATGTGCTGCCGAGATAAACGTATATTCTGATGCTGCTGGGTGAAATGTTCTGTAGATGTCTGTTAAATCTAGTTTGTCTATGCAGTTGTTTACTTCTGAGATTTCTCTGTTGAATTTTTGCCAGATTGGTCTATCCTGAGGTGACAGTGGTGTGTTAAAGTCACCAACAATTAACATGTTTGGATATATGTATGATTTTAGGGTTAGTGGGTTTTTTTTTGATGCATTTGGGTGTTCTGGTATTTATAATTCTATTTCTAATACTCCATGTGCCTTTTGATACTTTTGCTACTTTTCAAAAATAGGTGCTATTATTCATAACCCATAGTCACTTTCATAATTTACTGTGTAATTTAGAAACTCTTTAGTTAGCAGTTCTTAACATTTTTGTCCTTCCTTCCTTCCTTCCTTCCTTCCTTCCTTCCTTCCTTCCTTCCTTCCTTCCTTCCTTCCTTCCTTCCTTCCTTCCTTCCTTCCTTCCTCCCTCCCTCTCTCCCTTCCTCCCTTCCTCCCTTTCTCCCTCCCTTCTTCTTCCTTCCTTCCCTCTCCCTTTTCCTTCCTCCCTCCCTCCCTCTCTCCCTCCCTCCCTCTCTCCCTCCCTCCCTCCCTCTCTGTCTCTTACTTGCTTTCTTTCCCTCTCTCCCTCTCCCTCCCTCCTTCCCTCCCTCCCTCCCTCCCTCCCTCCCTCCCTCCCTGTCTCTTACTTGCTTTCTTTCCCTCTCTCCCTCTCCCTCCCTCCCTCCTTTCCATCCTTCTGTCCTTCTGTCCTTCCTTCTGTCCTTTCTCTTATTTTATCTCTTTCTTCTTTGAAGGTAAAACATTAAGAAGGAAAGTTGTTCAGTGAAAAGTAGGATATAAAATGAGTTTTGAAGGTATAAGATTTAGGGACTACATAGGGAAATGTAGCAATTCATCCATCAGTTGGGAAGACAAGAAAGCATAATTATACTATACTAATATATTGAGGCATGAAAAGTTTTGAGGGTTTAGAAATTATACATAGTGTTAAAAACAAAACAAAGATCAACAAAAATAAATCCTAATGAGCTGATGCAACACTTTTACTTTCTTTTGAACTTCTAGATTTATGTATGTGACATGCATCCATCCACATGGAGTAGTGAATTGAAATGTCTTCATTAAGATTGGATAGATTTCCTCTTTAATTATTACCAGTATTAGGCAGAAAAGTGGAGAGGTTCTTCTGTGGTGTTGACAGATTGAGTCTGTCTATTCTGTGAAAGGATAGTTGTTACTGAACAAGGAGAAAATTACATTTCATTGGGACATTTAGTTTAGCTATTAGCTATTTCTTAACTTTAAACTTTGAAATTTCACTAGCTCAGTAGTTGTTACTAGTTGTAGCCTAAAATTATACCAATTAACCACCCAAAAGCCAGAATTAGAACTGTGGCTCAAAGTGGTAGAGTGCTGGTCTTGAGCAGAAAAGCTCAAGGAGCTCTGAGTCCAGTATTGTAAACATACATAAAAGGAGTAGAGTTTGTTTTGTTGTGGTCTGAATTTGAACTATAGTAAAATCAGTTCTACTCAGAATCACAGTGCTGGGATTGTTACGAACATGGAAAAAGAGGCACTAATATACCAGCATACCTCATAATTCTTTTGCTCAGACCATTGTCATTGCCAAGCTGAAGCAGTGCATGAATACTAATGCAAAGACCTCACTTACTTGAGACTATTTCATGAAGAAAAGGAAGGAGAAACAATAAGAAAACATGTTAGTAAACTGGCTGTTGATAATGTGGCAGATTGCTTACTGAATGTCTTAGAGATAGGACAGTCTGTTGGGGAGATTGGTAAGCATTTATCTAGTGGCACCTATCTTCTATTAACCAAAAGGAGAACCAGTTGTCTGCATTTCCAAGTGTGTGTGTGTGTGTGTGTGTGTGTGTGTGTGCTATTTGTATATATGGCAGAGACCTATGGTTTCTGATGGTGTCTTATAATTTTTTATTTTAGTTTATTTATTTAAAATTTGGTGCCAGTACCAGAGCTTGCTGTCAGGGCCTCAAGCTCTTAAGTGTTTTGATTTCCCCTATGCTCATAACTGAAGCTCTACAACTGTGCCATACCTTCAGTTTTGGCTTTTTGCTGAATAATAGGAGATGGAGTCTTTTGGATTTATCTGCCCAGGCTAGATTTTAACTTTGATTTTTTCAGGTTTCAGCTACCTGAGTAGCTATTAGTATAGGTTTGAGCTACCAGCACCTGGCTATGTCCTAACATGGTGTTAACATGGAAGTAAGGCATACATGCAATGAATAGGCCTGGAGCAAGCTGGTGTCATATAAATCCTTCTGTGTAACTTGGTCAGAGAGCTGGTTGCCACAGTGATAGTTGGAAGAAGTTCAAAGTTCTCACCAATAAGACATATACAGAAAATGAAATGGCTTATTAAAATATTATAAAGTAGTTGAACAAAGAGGTTATAAACCCACAAATCAAGTTATGAGTACAGTATATCTTGATCAGTGTCACCCCTTCCATTCTTCTCCTCCATTTCCCCCTCCCATTCCTCCTTTATGTTTTTTAAAAATTGACTTTCTTATTTCAATTTGTTAATTTTTAAAACATAAAATTTGATAATGTCAAAATCTAAAACTGAATATTTTGCCTCTTTAATAATGGGTCTAGATTGATCAAGATGCATTGTGCTCATAAACTGATTTGTTGAGTGGTAACCTCTTTTAATATCTAAGGATAATAAAAATATGATTACAAAAGAATGAGATTTAGGGGACTAGGTCATGCTGGCCAGTTTTATGTTCAGAAGTATTTTGGAGATTCGAACTCTGATTTAAGGGCTAAAATTTAAAAGATGGTCACTTGATTCTTCCATAGCTGTTTCCTTATTCCAAACACATGTTTGTGCAATGATAGTAGGTGTGCATTTAACCTAGGAACCTTAATTAGCAATAGCATTCTGATTGTCAGATGTAGGCAAGAATGGTAACTAAAATTTGAGATACTATAGTTGTAGTAACAAGAGAGAACTGAGTTCAGATGGTTATCTTTGGACAAAATTACTAAGCACTATAGTCATTGGAGGAACATTGAGGGTTGTTTTTTTCTTAGAAATGTTTGTCATATATTCTGCAGCTAAAAATGGACATATATGCATACTTACAGTTAAACAGAGCATCTTTTTTTATCTTGTTACTTCAGTTTAACCAGCACTGGCTTAAAATAAAAATGATTGCCCTTAAAATATAAAGTATGCATATTTTAAGCCCAGTTTTAAAATTCATATTTGAATCAAAATGTTGAAGGCATTGCTTTGGTTTATTTAGCAAAAATTATGCAGTGTCTTCTAAATAGTAGTCATGAAATGTTGAAGTGAAATGTTGAAGGCATTGCTTTGGTTTCTTTAGCAAAAATTATGCAGTGTCTTCTAAATAGTAGTCATGAGAAATAGTTGATTCTTTGGCTATAAGATCAAATAAAATTTGGTCTCTGCTCTCATGAGCATATAGTTGATACACTAGATAATGATAGTATCAATAAAATTGTAATAAAAGTATAAGCATGCTACTTGGAAACCCAAAGATTCCAACTGGAATTCCAAACTAGAGATTGAGAAGGCTTCTTGGGAGAAGTGACTCAAGATATCCTTTAAAAAGTGGGTCGAACAGGAGTCTGTTGAAAGAAGGTTGAAGATTAAACATGAGGAAGATAGCCAAAACAATAGAAAAAGCCAATTTTAACAGCTGTAGAGTAGGAGTTATTTGGCATGGTTGAAGGTGACATTTTGTGTAGATGAGGGCAGATGAGGGCGATTCCTTTTGTAAATGCCTTCCTATGCTTCTTGAAAGTTGAGGTGTGACTCAGATGCCCTGAGGAGCTGTCATACAGTGGAGATATGTTTGGGGAATTATCATTTTGGCATTCTAGGAGGATCATTTTGCAATGGAAATAGGGACCAGTTAGTAAGCCATTACTGTGATCCTATGCTATGGGCAAAGGTCTTATTTCAGTAAAGTGGAGAGGAGTAGACAAAATTCCAAACTGAAAGTTACTGAAGAGATCAAATTATAGTTGCAAGAGATAGTGCACATCTATAATCTCAGCACCCAGGAGACTAAGGCAGGAGGATATTGATCGAGAGAGGGAGAAGGAGAAGGTGAGGGAGAGGGGGAGGTGGAAGGGGAAAAGAGGAAGGGGAGGATGGGAGGGGGACAGTGAAGGCATATGTTTTGGTAATGCATTGAGTTAAGGCTGAGAAGAAGGTTCCTAGTATGGCCCTTGGCTTACTGGGTTGGGTGACTATGTAGGAGAATTTATTGTTCAGCGGGTATTGGTGGCTCATGCATATAATCCTAGTTGCCCAGAATACTGAGACCTGAAGGTAATAGTTCAAAGGCCCAGGCAGAAAAATCCACGAGCATCTTTTTTCCAATTAACTATCCAAAACAAACAAAAAAGCCAGAAGTGGAGCTGTGGCTTAAGTGGTAGTATGTTTTCCTTGAGTAGTAAACCTCAGAGATAGCACCCAGACCCTAAGTTCAAGCTCCAGGGCTGGTGTACATGTGTGCATGCGCACGAACACATGCACACACACACAATTATTCATCAGGTTGGAACAAGAAAGGAACAGATTCAATGAAAACAGTAATGAGTTAAGGTTTAGATATGTTGATGTCCATATAGTCAACAGTTTACAGGTCAGGAAAGAGGATTTGGCTAAAGATACAGATTTATGAATTAACAGCATTTCACACAAATACACTATATTGTTATATATACGAACACTGTATACTGGATGTGTGTATATATGTATCATGGTCACCAATATATATCTAGTATTTGCATGTGTTTATTCATGAGCTAAGGATCTTCTTCCCCTTCCCTAGATTCCACAAGCTTGCAGCCAAAGGCAGTCTGGTAGTTATTGAAGTTGTTAATTTAGATCAGTGGACCTCAATCCTAGATGATTTTGCTTTCTAGGAGATATTTGACAATGACTAGAGGCAGTTTTGATTGTTAAAATTGAAGAATGCTAGTTGGTGATAGCCAGTGATACTTCTAAACATCTTACAACACTCAAGACATTTTCCTACAATAAATTGTCTTGCTTAAAATATCATTTGTATTTAGATTTATTTATTTATTTATTTATTTATTTATTTATTTATTTATTTATTTTGCTGTCTTGGGGCTTGGACCCAGGGCCTGAGCACCGTCCCTGGCTTCTTTCTTTTGCTCAAGGCTAGCACTCTACCACTTGAGTCACAGCGCCACTTCTGGCCTTTTTCTATAAGTGTGGTGCTGAGGAATTGAAGCCAGGGCTTCATGTATATGAGGCAAGCACTCTACCACTAGGCCATATTCCCAGCCCCTGTACTTAGATTTTTAACAAGCTAACCCAAAATAATTTTAGAGAGGCAAGTATAAAACCGAGGGTAGAACCTTGGCAAAAACAACCCAAGGGGATCTGAGAAAGGCTGAGAAAGGGCAACAACAGAAGTAGAAAGAATAAGGAAATAAATGGCTCTAGAAGTTAAGGAAGGAGAGTTCTGGGAGGAAGTGCTAAACATTTTTAAAGGGGCTAAATACAATGAAAACTGAAAATTGTATTTCAAAGTTAAGAATATGTCTGTATTTTCAGTTTATGTAACTTGTGAAGACATCTAGGTCCAGACTAGGTTGTAGCTTTTGTTAATTTAGATTAGATTTGTTAATGCTTACTATATTCGAAATTAAAATAGAAATAAAAATTATTATACTAACTCAGTAAAAATGATAAATTTATTAACATGAGTAGTATTTTGATGAAAAATTACTATTTTCTGGTTAAAAAAAACTTGAGACTTGCTGGGGACACTGGTAGCTCTTGCCTGTAATCCTCCTTATTCAGGAGGCTAAGATATGAGGATCCAATTAGAAGCCAGACTGGGCAAGGAAGTCTGTGAGACTCTAACCTTCAGTTAGCTAACAAAGTCTGAAGTGGAGCTGTGGTATAGCACTAGTCTTGAGCAAAAAAGCTCAGGGACAGCATTCAGATCCTGAGTTCAAGCCTAAGACTGGCACCAAAAAAAGAAAAGAAAAAAAATTGAGAAGAGTGATTTTTTTAAAAAACGTTTTTGTAAATCATTTAAATATCTGTCTTAGGGGTATGGAGTACAGGCCCAGAGTTTAAATTCAGTCTCCAAAAACTTCATTAGTTCTTTTTAAAAATCATTATTATCTTTAAGTAGTTGTACAAAGGTGTTTCCACTCAACATGTCAATTTGTGAGTCCAATGTATTTTGATAGACATAACCACCTTCTATCATTCTCTGTCCTATCTCAACCCCACCCATACCCTTGAGTTACTTGGTTCCATTTCACATAGGTTTATTGAATATTATGATTACACTTGCCATAATTCTTAGGTTGGGCATGGTGGTGCCTACCTACAATCTCAGCTACATGGGAGGTAGATCTAGGAGGACTGTGGCTCAAGACCAGGCCAGTGGAAAAAATGAGACCTTATCTGAAAGGTCTGGTAGTGTGGCTGATATAGAGGAGAACCTACCTAGAAAGTGCATTGCCGTGAGTTCAAGCCTCAGTACTGCCCCCCCCCCCGCCCCCCAATTCTGCCTTAATAGGCTATACTCTCATACCTGTGTTTCCTTTTAATTCATTACAGTATGTTCTTTTAGCTGAAGTATATGATGAAAATCTAGCCTTATGAAAGGTAAGACAAGTAGTTAGAAAGAGGGTTTTTTTTTGAGGGGGGGGGTGACACTAGGCTTTGAACTGTGATCCTCAGATCTCAGGGTACAAACTAGGGTTTGTACCTAGGATTTGTGCTTTCTAGGCAGGCACTCTACCATTGAACCATACCTCTAGCCCTTTATTCTACTGATTATTTTGCCCAGCCTGCACCTGGATAGTGGTCTTTCTATTCATGCTTCTTTCTGTAACTGAAATGACAGGTGTGTATCACCAGGCTTCTTTCTTCTGTTGTCATGGAGTCTCATGGACTTTTCCTTTGCTTGGGCCGACATGGGACCATTATTCTGTCAATCTTAGTCTACTGCATAGCTGGGAAGAGAGACATATTCCACTGAATCCAGCTATTGGTTGGGAAGGAGTCTTACAGATTCTTTGTCCAGGCTAGCCTTGAACTGTGATTTACCATCCAGGCACAGCCTCCTCTGTAGCTAAAATGACAGATACGAGTCACCATGCCTAGCTGGGGGAATGGTATTTTAATAATCCTTTTAAAAAGTGGATTTTCTTCTTTGATTCTGTGCCAAAATCTGAGAAGGCTTGGCTTTTTAAAGATTAGTTGTATATATAATCAGAAACCATATCCATGAACTTTTCAGTCTGTTATACTAAAATCTTTTGGTACATTTTAGACTTTGAATTGGACCATATATTTTGCATGCTTTTATAACATCATGCATCTATCTTTTTCTACCAGTTCATTGATTTATATTGGTCTTCTAAATGTTTACATATTTCATTATGTAATAAAAAATTTAAAAGCCACATTGTTAATATTTTATTATTGCTAATATCATCAGCTAATTTTTTAAGTATTGGGAAGCTGCCAGACTAATTATAACCAAGTATTTTTCTAAACAAAAGCTCTAATTTTATTTAAAAGACTTCATTTTATTATAGGCAATAAATATTATCCATTGTATTTTTGAGTAATAGATCATTCATTTTATATGCCAGAGGCCCAAGTCTTAATAGCAACTATTTGCCTATCAATCTGTCTTTGGATTAAAAATAATATTCAATGTTTCTCATTCAGTTCACTATTCAAACTATTGCTCTTGGTCTTTTTCTTAAGGTAGCTGTTGTAATTCACCAAGAATCCAAGGTTCTTATGTGTACATCCTTCTTGTAATGCATCAGTAAAAAGGGTTGGCTTTTTTGTTTTTTTCCCTCCATCATGGGGCTTGAACTCTGGGCCTGGGTGCTGTCCCTGAGCTCTTTAGCTCAAGGCTAGTTCAGTACTACTTTGAGCCACAGTGCCACTTCCTATTTTCTGGGGATTAATTGGAGATAAGAATCTCAAGGACTTTCCTGCCCTTTCCTGCCAGGGCTGGCTTTGAACTGTGATCTCCTCAGATCTCAGCCTCCTGAGTAGCTAGGATTACAGGCATGAGCCACCTGTGCCTGGCCTTGTTTGTTTGTTTGTTTTTAAAGAAAATTGAACCCACCTGGCAGTGGTGGCTAATGCCTGTAATCCTAGCTGCTCAGAAGCTGAGATCTGAGGATAGCGGTTGAAGCCAGCCCAGGCAGGAAAGTCTCATAGATTTATTTTCAATAGAAACTAATTACCAGAAGTGGCTCCATGGCTCAAGCAACAGCCTTTAGTGCAAAGAGGCTCAGGGAAAGTGCCCAGGCTCTTAGTTCAAGCCCCAGGACCCACAAAAAATGGGGGCGGGGGATTAACAAAAAGAAAGAAGAATGAAACTTATCCAATTAGTATAGTGAGCCTGGATTTATTTTTATTTTTATTCTGGTACTGGGGCTTGAACTGAGGGCCCTGCCCTCTCACTTGGCTTTTCTGCTCAAGGATGATACTCTACCACCTGAGCCACACCTCCACTTCCAGCTTTTTCCTGGTTAATAGAGATAAGAGTCTCACAGAGAGTTCTGCCTACGCTGATTTTGAACCATGACCCTCAGATCCCAGCCTCCTTAGTAGCTAGAACTATAGGCATGAGCCATCAGTTCCCATTGTGAAATTTAATTTTACTGTGAGCCCATGATGGTGAACAGCATGTTTGTTTGAGTGGTGCCATTGTCTTAATTTGTCCTTAGATACTGCCAGTTTACCACGTAACTTTTGGTTATCAGTGCAAAGGTCACCCCAGCTAAACAGTAGATAATATTTTAGTATTATTATGAACATCCTTTTATATCTTTGGACCATCTGAAAGGTTCATAGTGATCTCCTCCAGGGTCACTTGGATAACTGCTGTTTGAAATAGAAAGTTCTTCAACCGAAAGTCAGAAGTCTTGGAGTCTAGTTTAGCAATGCATCATAGGAATTTCACGACATTGCTGACCATGCTTTTGTTTTCTTCTTATATCAAAATGAGTGCTTACAAATGGAGGAATATGTGTTTGAAGTATGGAAATATGAATGTAGGGCGCATTGAAGAAAAGTCCTACAGATACTTATACTAGTTTTTTCTATTTACTTACTGCACTCAAATTACTTGCAATTGAACTATTTCTGAAAAACCCTCTAAATACATTTTCAAAAGTATTAATAATAACTTGAATATGATCACCGTAGCAAAGACACTAGAGTTGCTGGGAATATGGCCTAGTGGCAAGAGAGTTCGTCTCATATACATGAAGCCCTGGGTTTCATTCTCCAGCACCACATATCTAGAAAACGGCCAGAAGTGGCGCTGTGGCCCAAGTGGCAGAGTATGCTAGCCTTGAGCAAAAAGAAGGCAGGGACAGTGCTCATGCCCTGAGTCCAAACCCCAGGACTGGCCAAAAAACAACAACAACAACAAAAAAACAAAGACACTAGAGTTATGTAGTATAGACTATAAGAAATAAAACTAGTTCTTAAGCTGTGTGTAACCTGATTAGGAGTACAGATACAGCAATACAATCTGTTTGATGCTTTCACAAATAAAATATTAATTTGCTTTAAATAATATATAGGAGATGAGAGGATATCAAGAGTTCTGTGAAGGTAGAGGTTGTATGTAGAGAGTGGTTTCTTGAAGGTGATAGAATTGAGGCAAATTCTGAGATGGGAAATGATGTGTGCCAAGGTGAGAAAGAAAATGTTATGCCTCTCTATCTTTCTCCTTCCCAGAGGGATATGTGTTCCTGCTTTCCCTCTTCTGCTATTCTTTGGATTGGGACAGAGTTCTTATTTACTTTTTTTTTTTTTTTTCAGGCAGGAGAGAGAAGTTTATTCCCGAACTGCTAGCCTGCTGCCAAGTCCAAGGCGCTTGTAGTGGGCAAGAGCTTTACTTTTTTTTTTTCTTTTACTAAGGCCTGTAATTTATTGCTATTACAACAATGTAGCTTGGTGGGAGATCTTGGTCTTTGGAGTCAGACTGATTCAGTCCACAATTTTGACAGCGTATCTAAGAATGACACATTTAATGACATTCTTTAGTGGACACCAAATTTACCACTCTTCATATATTGCTCTGGCTGCTGGGAACATAAACCATTCCCAGCTGTGTGCAACATCTGGGAATTGTGCAGCTCTCAGTCTCAGGTAATTTCTTTTCACTTATATGAAAGACTCCATAGATCTCTCCTGTAATTCTGGGGAGTTTTTTCTTCATGTTGCTCCTTCCTTTTTCTTATTTTAGCTTGTAACCTCTAGCTGCATTGGCTTCCCGGAATTCAAATAGTCTTCTCTCAGTTTAGTAAGGTAACGGGGCCATTTTGTTCCCTCCTTTCAGTAAGCCCAAAGTGTCACCAGGCTGGGTGCACTTTCCCTTTGTTTTTATTTTGTTTTTTCCAGTCTGTCATCTTCCCTGATTTCTGTCCTGGATCTTAACATGTAACTATGATCTCCAGTTCTCTAGGAATTTGAGGTGACAGTGGGTGCATGTATGTTTTTGGAGGTATTTCCTATTCCTGCTAATTCTTAAGCCAGTAACAAAGTTCTACATAGAGCCTTTATTCTTTCTTTTTTTCTTTTCTTACTTTTTTGGTAGTACTGTGACTTGAACTCAGGGGGCCTGGAGCTGTCCTTGGACCACAGTCCTACCTGTATCTTCTGTGTAGCAGGATTGACAGGTATATGCTACCATGGTTGGTTTGTGGGTTGAAATGGGTCCCACTTTTTTCTCAGACCATCCTAGAGTTATGGTGTTTCCAGTCTCTATCTCCAGAGTAGCTGGGATTACAGATGTCAGCCAACACACCAGCTACTTTACACTTTTTCTAAACTTTCTGGGGCTCTAAAAAGTTGAACTAGTCTGTCATAATCAATTTTATTTTCATAGCAATCAGATATTATAACCACTTATGTTAGTCTGGGTTCTGCAGATAAATGTAACAATAAGAGATAATCATACCTAATGACACATACCCTGTTTTATTGTGCTCTATATAGACTTGGTTTGTTTCAACTTAATGAAGGTTTATTGTCTCTTCAGTTGCTTACCTTAAATGAATCTCGTGCTATTTTCCAACAGCATGTGCTCATTTGATGTCTCTATGTCACATTTTGGTAATTCTGGCAACGTCTCAAACTTGGTTATCTTATCTGTTATGGTGAACTTTGATCCGTAATCTTGATGTTACTATTATTTTATGTGCTGTGAGCGGGAACCATATAGGATGGTAAACTTAATTGCTAAGTGGTATGAACCAGCTTTTCTTATTTCTTCTCTTAGGGCCTCATTGTTCCTTGAAATATAATAGTATTGCAATGGACTGATTAATAACACTACCCTACCCTTCTAGGACAGAAGTAAATTGAAGTCTCAGATCTTTCACCTTATATCCAAAGCTTTCATGAAGAATAAAGAGGCATATCAAAAGCCGAGAAAGGCACTAAAGGCCAAGTTGTGAATGCAAAGCAAAATTTTTGTATTGATCTTAGCCAAAAGATGGAGAATTGATTAAAGGAGAATTTTGAAAGAAAACTAAAAGTGCTACTCTAGTCAACACATGAATAGTAATAAGATGACATAGCCTTATTGCTGATATTGAGAACCTTCTAGTGACTGGACAGCTAGAGCATTCACTTGTTCACAGCAAGGATTTAAACCTTATTCAATTCTGGGAAGACAGAGAGGTAAGGAAGGGATAGAAGAAAAATTGAAGATGATGTATATTGAGTTGGTTCATGAGGTGTAATGAAAGAAGCTGTCTCATAACATACAAGTGCAGGTGAAGCAGCAGATACTGATGTAGCAGCTCCAACAGGTTATCTGGAAGATCTAGACAAGGCACTTTATGAAGGGGCCACATACACCAAACAGATTGTCAGTGTGCATTAAGCAGCCTGGTGGTGTGAGAAGATAGATGTAGGACTTTCATAGAGAGAAGTCAGTGCTTGGCTTTAAAACTTCAAAGTACAGAGAGATTAGTATTCTGAGAGATTTTGCAGTCTTATGCTGTATGTGTTAAGTGGCTTTTCTTGATTTTGGATAAAATTTTGCTTTCTTAACTTTCACATAATTTTCTAGTTCTGCCCTCATGAGAACCACCTAGTCAATTCATTTTTCTTTGATAACAGTGATTATAGCCTTTACATTTTTTTCTCAGCTAAATAATTTGTGGTCTTCAGCTTTTCCCCATGTAACACAATTCTTACTGCACTTACATTTTGATTGTCTTCCTGGTCATGGGTCATTTTATTATTTAGATAGAGTTGCCCAGATTTGAGCATTCATATATATCTCTATCTCTCTGTCTGTCTGTCTCTCTGTCTTTCTGTCTAGATAGACAGATAGATAGAGATATAGATATATGCTTTTTTTTTTTTTTTTGGCCAGTCCTAGGCCTTGGACTCAAGGCCTGAGCACTGTCCCTGGCCTCTTTTTGCTCAAGGCTAGCACTCTACCACTTGAGCCACAGCGCCACTTCTGGCCATTTCCTATATATGTGGTGCTGGGAAATCGAACCCAGGGCTTCATGTATACGAGGCAGGCTCTCTTGCCACTAGGCCATATTCCCAGCCCCTAGATATATGATTTTTTTCAGAGATTCAGTCAGTGACCTATATTCAAGAACATTCTCTAGGCATGCATATACATACATACATACATACATACATACATACAACCTCTTATCAGCCATACATTGGTGGCTCATACCTGTAATCTCAACTCAATAATTTAACTCACTTTGTAGTTGATGGTTTTTTAAAAGGGGAATTCTGTGATGAATTAAACATGAATAAAGTAATATTAGTTGTTATTTTTATTTTCATGCTAAAATTATGAATTATATGCAAAATGAGATTTACATGGTGAACTTCAAAATTTATAAAAACAGCTAAGTTTCCACCTAACTTCAGATATAAGTAACTGTAGGTAACAGTTTTGCATACACTCATCTAAGTTGACATTCCAAAATTAAAAATATGAACAAATGAAGTATATACATGCAATTGAGACTTGAAATTATTTCTAAATATTTTAATATATCCTTTGACAAGGGGGAGCAAATAATATTTTAAATATTGGTATATTTTCCATTAGACTAGTTTAGCTCTTCACTTTTAGAGATTCAAGTTAAAGATTCATTCTTGCAGCGATGATCATGTCAATAGTATTAGTCATATATACAGCAGAGGGTGTTAAGGCATGAATTAGTGGACATTGGTATAATCCAAGTGTTTGCATATGTGTATGAAGATAAAACCTAATGGCGTCTTTTGGGAATGACTTTCATTGAAAAAATGATGTCTTCATACCTAAGGTTCATTAGCTATTTATTGAAAGCCAGATATCATAAAAATGCCAGTGTTTGGAAACTGCTATGAAATATCAATATTATTTTTTACGTTTGGCATTTGTTTTAAAAATGAGTAACGTTGTAGGTACTGAGTTAGTACACTGGTTTTCTTCTCACAATTAATGGAATGGGAGAAGATATTTGCAAGCCATATATGTGATAAGGCTTGAATAACCAAAAAATAAGGAAATTAAGCAATTAAGTAACACAAAAACAATACACCTTATAGTAAAGTGAACAGAATAATAAATACATAGTTTTGTTTGTTTGTTTGTTTGTTTGTTTTTTTGCCAGTCCTGGGGCTTGGACTCAGGGCCTGAGCACTGTCCCTGGCTTCTTTTTGCTCAAGGCTAGCACTCTACCACTTGAGCCACAGCGCCACTTCTGGCCATTTTCTGTATATGTGGTGCTGGGGAATTGAACCCAGGGCCTCATGTATATGAGGCAAGCACTCTTGCTACTAGGCCATATCTCCAGCCCCAAATACATAGTTTTTAAAACAAAACAAAAACCCTATACAATTTAAAGGCCCCCAAGTGTAAGAAAAAATGTAAAACATCACATTTGTCAAATGTTAAAAACACACAGTGTATATATCACTTCATGCCTGTTGGAATATATATATATGTATATATATACACACATATATGTAAAATCTAAGATTTATATATCTATATCTTTATATCTATCTATAAATAGATTTATACCTCTATATCTCTAGATATAGAGACCTACCAAAAAGCTGAGTGTAGTGGCTCACACTTCTAATCTTAGATACTTGAGGGGCTGAGTATGGGAGGACTGTGGTTTAAGAGCAGCCTGAGCAGAAGAGTTTGAGACACAACCTATATTTGTGTACAACATGATATCTCTTCATGCTTGTTAGAAAAAGAAAAAGAGCCAGGCACAGTGGCTCATACCTGGAGGATCATTGTTCGCCAGCCCAGACAAAAACTCCATGAGACTCCCTCTCAACCAATGAGATGTTGGCTTCAATGGAGCGCATGTCTGCTATCCTAGCTGTGCAGGAAGTTTAATAGGAGGATGCAGGCCAAGCTTGCCTGGATGAAAAAATGAGACTCTATTATGAAAATAACGAAAGCACAAATGACTTTTCTCTTCATAATACTTCCAATAGTTTTGCCTGGATTTTAATGACTTCGATGTATAAAGCTATCAATTTTATTAAGTACCTTTTTGAATTATGAAGTTTCCTTTCTTGCAAAGATACCTGGAACTTGTCCAAATTCTATGCCTTCCTTGAGGACTGGATGCAGTGGCAAGTGTCCCTTTTTGCAGTATTTTGTTTAATGTTTATCTCTTATCTAGACCTCATATTTTATGAAAAAAGATAACTATGTCTGTTTGTGTTTGTCATTGTAGCCCTATCACCAACACCACTGCTTGGCATATGCTAGGCATTCAATAAATAGGTCAGAGTGTGTAAAGCAATGTTCCCTGAGCCTTCAAAATAAACTAACAGAATAAAATTTATAGGTAGCCTTTATAGGGTATATATCAATTATATATAAGTTGACCATTGCCTGTAATCTCAACTTATACAGAATAGATCATTTAAGACAGTTAACTGTTCTAGAACTACTTGAATGATAGCCTTGTAACTGAAATCACAAGCTGTCCAAAATTCCTATTTCTTTTACGTTTGTTTTACCTAGGTTTACAATCATGAGTCACTAGTGGTAGGCCTGAAGAAGTTACATTTTGTAGCTACCATTTGTTTGTTGATCATTAACAGTAGGTTGTTTTTCTCTTAAAATTAGATATAATTTCTTGTGTCAAATTTCAAAATAGAATGTTTAACTTTTTGCATTTTCATGTTTTTCAAACTCTTCAAGTAAAGAAAATAGGGTTGGCTGTGGCTCACGTTGTTTTGCATTTCAACATTGCTAAAGGTAGAGTGAAATATTTTGCCACAAATAGTAACTACATGAAGTAATAGTATATTTATTAGCCTGATTTAACCATTTGACGCTGTAAACATGTGTTTGTAATTGTTGTTTGTCAAAATGATTTTCTTTTATGGTCGGTTGTGGGGCTTGAACTTTGGGCCTGGATGCTGTCCTCGAACCTCTTTGTGCTCAAGGCTGGTGTTCTACCACGTGAGTCACAGCACCACTTCCAGCTTTTTTTTTTTTTTGAGTAGTTTATTGGAGATAACAGTCTCATGGACTTTCCTGCCCAGGGTTGGCTTTGAATCGTGATCCTCAGATCTCAGCCCCTGAATAGCTACGATTAAAGGCGTGAGCCACTGGTGCCCAAATGTCAAAACAATTTTAAAGTGAAAAAAAAGTCAGCATGTTTATACATAATGTTTTATTCTTCTAACAGAAAGACTCTTTTTCTTATTTCAGACAACCTAATGAGACCTCTTTTGAATTATGGTATTGCTTGGTAAGCATATTCCTTTAGTTTTGTATTACTTTTCAGAATAACATGCAGTAACTTACATAATTTGTTGTGCATTGGGGTTATTGTTGCAGTATGTCTATGGGCTTCCTGGTTGAGGAGACCGCACCAGTGGTTTGGAGAGGCCTCCTGGTAATGTCGGCTGTTGAGAAACTGTTAAGGCAGGTAAGAGAATTGCTGTGGCAAGAACATTTGATGATTACAGAATTGCTAAAATGTTCCTATTTGAGGTGTTTTACAAAAGAATTCAGTTGATGGGCTGAGTGTATGGGTAACGTAGCACCTAAGAGTTACGTGGTACTAGCACCAAGTTTCACCCTTATCCAATTTACTTCTTCCGTTGCTCATGAGTATTAAAAACTGAGTGTCTCTTCAAGTCATTAGCCCGTTTATTGATTGAGTTGTGTTTCTTTGAGGGTTTAGTTTTTGAGGGCTTAGTTTTTTGAACTTTAAGTATATTTTGAATATTAGGCCCTTGTCTGATACACACACACACACACACACACACACACACACACACACACATCTGGTAAAAATCTTCTCCCATTCTGTGGGTTTCTATTTAGCTTGTTAGGTATCCTTTGCCATGCAGAAACTTTTAAGTTGGATGCAATCCCATTTATCCAGTCTTTCTTTGATTTATTGTGAAGTTTTGACCTGTGCCTTAGAAGCCCTATAGTGTCTCCTACCCCTTCCCGTAATGTTTTCATGGTATTTGGTCTTACATTGAGGTCTTTAATCCATTTGGAACTGATTCTGATGTAGGGTGATACATAAGGATCTAGGTTCACTTTTCTGCATGTATACAGCCAGTTCTGCCAGCACCATTTGTTGAAGAGGTTGTCTCTCTTCCAACCTATGTTTGGGCTCCCTTATCAAATATTAGATGGCTTTAGATATGTGGGTTCATTTCTGAGCCTTCTGTTCTTTTCCATTAGTCCTCAATCCAATTTTTGTGACAGTGTCAAGCTATTTTCCTTACTGTGGCTTTGTAATAGATTTTTGAGTTTTGGTATTTTTATTCCTCCAACATTGTTTTTCTTGCTAAGGATTGCTTTTGCTATTTGAGGTCTTTTGTTATTTCATATAAAGTTTTGGATTTCTCTTTCTACTTCATTGAAGAATGTTGTTGGGATTTTGATTAGTATTGCATTGAACTTGTAAATTGCTTTGAGCAGTATTGCCATTTTCACAATGGAATTCTTTCAATCCAGGAGCATGGAAGGTTTTTCCATTTCCCTAAATCTTCCTTAAATCTTACCACTGAGTGGTAAGCATGGGATTACAAATGAATTAACTGAAGTGTTAATAGACTCTGTAGAGAACATAAGTAGTATAATTCTTTAAAAAGACTAAATTAAAGTCCAACCAACTAAGTACCAGGAAATGGGTACTTGCAAGGGAGGAAGATGGGGCCAAGGGGAGAGGGATAGAAGAATGAAGAGGGGAGGGAGGGAAATGCAGGCAAGAATTCATCGCGTATACCACATGATTTAGAAATATAAGGCAAAGGGTGGGTTGAAGCAGGGTGATGATGAAGTTTTTTAAAAAATTTATTTATTAATTGAACACAAATTTTTTGACAAGGTGTTGTGCAAAAAGGGTACAGTTACATAGTAGGGCAGTGTGTACATTTCTTGTGATATCTTACATCCTGTTTTTCTTTCCCTTCCCTAGGTCAGGTAGACATATATACAATACACAATGTACCAAGAACATACACAGTAGCCACGTGGCCTATGCCCAAGAAAATTCACCTAGGGCTTTAAATGTAATGTTGATATTAGACAATATGTTGACAATAGTCTATATGAACGTACATACATAGCTTTTGAGTTATTGTATTCCACTGAGTGGTCAATTTTTTTTTTTTTTTTTTTTTTTTTTTTTTTTGCCAGTCCTGGGCCTTGGACTCAGGGCCTGAGACTGTCCCTGGCTTCTTCCCGCTCAAGGCTAGCACTCCACCACTTGAGCCACAGCGCCGCTTCTGGCCATTTTCTGTATATGTGGTGCTGGGGAATCGAACCTAGGGCCTCGTGTATCCGAGGCAGGCACTCTTGCCACTAGGCTATATCCCCAGCCCCGAGAGGTCAATTTTTGACCTTTATATGTTGAGTAGTTGTTTGGTTTTAGTTACATAATGTTGGGTCGCTGCCCCAAACCTGTGGGAAATACCATTTGACAAGCAGTTTTTGGTTTCACAGACCTGGTCTCTACTGTCTCTCCATCACCCTTTCTTAACAGTCATCTATCAGGGAGATCATGCCCCTTTGTTTTCTGTGTTCTAGGCTTGTCTCGCTCAACATTATTTGTTCAAGTTCTGACCATTTCCCCGCGAATAACAATATTTCACCATTCCTAATTGCTATGTAGTATTCCATTGTGTATAGGCACCATATTTTTTGGATCCATTCATCTGTGGAGGGGCATCTGGGTTGTTTCCATATTTTGGCTATTGTGAATTGTGCAGCGATAAACATGGAAGTACAAATGTCTTTTTGATATCTTGGGGTTTGCTGTTTAGGATAGATGCCTAGGTGTGGTATGGCTGGGTCATAGGGTAGGTCTATATTGAGCTTTTTGAGAAACCTCCATACTGTTCTCCAAAGTGGTTGTACTAATTTGCATTCCCACCAACAATGGAGAAGGGTTCCTCTTTCCCCACACCCCCTCCAGCATTTGTTGTTGCCTGAGTTCAGAGTATAGGCCATTCTAACTGGAGTGAGGTGGTATCTCAGGGTTGTTTTTATTTGCATTTCCTTTACTACCAGGGATGTTGAATATTTCCTCATATGTTTCTTTGCCATTTTTATTTCTTCTCTTGTGGAGTTGATGATGAAGTTTTGACACAGATAAA
Source organism: Perognathus longimembris pacificus (assembly GCF_023159225.1). NCBI lineage: Eukaryota > Metazoa > Chordata > Mammalia > Rodentia > Heteromyidae > Perognathus > Perognathus longimembris. The sequence goes on from NC_063174.1 coordinate 7,102,974, forward strand.
TATGCATTGAATACATAAGCTGCTTTGTTAAATGGAGAAAAATAAATACATAAAATTAAGATACGGAAGGGGTCAGTTGGGAGAGGAGGGGAGAATGTTGCAAGGGCTAACGTTGATTAAGATGAACTGTACTCATAAATTGCTTTGGTGAATGGCAACTCCTTTCTATAACTGTTTAAAGATAATAAAGATATTTAAAAAATGAAATAGAATAATGTAGTGTCTTATTTTATGTTGTCTTGTTGCTTTGCTGAGTCTGTAAGAGCAAATATGCTTTATTCTTTAGACTTTGGTTAATCTCATTGTAGACAATATTGAGTTATAAGAGCAGTTTAGAAATTCCTCAGGTGTAGAAAAAATATTAAAGCTGATACTTATGATTTAAAAGTGTTTCATAGAAGTATAACTTTGTTTTACTTCAAGTGCACATAATTATGTACTTTCATACATTAAATCTGTTCAATTAACTTTATCTTTAAGAAAGGAAGAAAGCATTTTATTATATAACCTAAATATATTAGTTTATAAATATATTTATAGTTTGCTTGGAAAAAGTTTTATTTTTTTCTCATACATGTGAATTTATAATTATGTTCTAGGTAAATATTAAGGATAATTTGTATTTACTCTATCAATTTACAATTACCTCTGATTTGTTGAGATTCTACTTTGATGGTTTTTTTTTTTTTTTTTTTTGGCCAATCCTGGGGCTTGGACTCAGGGCCTGAGCACTGTCCCTGGCTTCTTTTTGCTCAAGGCTAGCACTCTGCCACTTGAGCCACAGCGCCACTTCTGGCCGTTTTCTGTATATGTGGTGCTGGGGAATCGAACCCAGGGCCTCATGTATACGAGGCAGGCACTCTTGCCACTAGGCCATATCCCCAGCCCGAGATTCTACTTTGAATCTGGAACTCTCCCATAGATTGACAATTTTTTTTTATGATTAAAAATGTTATTGTCTTAAATATCAAATTGTTTTATATACCACTTTTTCTTCAGAAAGTTCCAATAAAAAAGGAAAAATAAAGTGTCTTGATTATTTATGGCTGACTTACATTTCAGTATGTGACAAAAACAATTCAAACTCAAAGGGATCCAGTTTGCTCAGTTGTAGACAGGTCCTATGTTCGGCCCCTAAACCAGTGGCACCATGTAACCAACTCTGGGATTTCTGAGTTTGATCCCCTTAAATTCTCAGAGTTTCTTCAATAACATTTCTAAAACATTGGGGAATAACTAAGCCACTGGCAAGTCCATTCTGCCACCAAGTCTAGCTCCTCTCATAAAACACAATAGTTTCAAAGCTGAAAAGAAAAGCCAGAAAACCTTCCAATATATCAACAACTGCAAGGGTAAGGGAAAGAAAAGAAGGGTGGCTATTTACTACAAGTTGCCAAATGTGGCTAGAAAACCAGTAAACAAATCTTTACTGAGTGCAAAGGCATTAATTAGCTTGACTTGCCAGGAAGATAAGATTGTGAACAAAACTGCACAAATCATTTGTCACTGCAGATACGGGCAAATTATGTTGTGACTCTAGGCTTCACACCAGAACTACTTCAAGGGCATGACCAGGGGAATGGAGGATGCAATCCAAGTGGTCAGATGGAAAGGTTTCGTGAACACAGGTCTGTGGGCCCTTACGAAAAGCAAAGGAATCTGGCTGAAGTTTCTGGAAACAAATTTGCCTGACTGGCTCTGGCAGTCTACCCAGGTTGACAGTTCTAATGGAAGATATTTCTATATTCATTTTGAGATGCATGTGTAACAGATGAACTATGTAATGAACTCTCAAATTCCTCTGTTTTTTGAGACATAGTCTTGTTATGTAGTACAGACTAGTATCAAAGTCACTGTATACAAAGAATAATTTAGGACATACCAATACCGAAATTTATTCTTGTATATGATACCCAAATTTAAATAAATAAGTTTCCTTGACTTTAAGTACTGAATCAGCAATCCTAAGTAGAGTGATGAAGAAAAGAAATGGAAGAGTCAGGTCATGAGTAGGTAGGCATGCTAGTGGAGTTGGGTAGAGTTGCTTGAAAACAAGAGTTTGAAGTCATACCTAAGGCAGGTTATGGAGCCCAGAATGCAGACATGAGTACCTGGATTGAGGTGAGCATTAGAATTGTTAATAGGAGCTGGGGATATGGCCAAGTGGCAAGAGTGCCTGCCTCGTATACATGAGGCCCTGGGTTCAATTCCCCAGCACCACATATACAGAAAATGGCCAGAAGTGGCGCTGTGGCTCAGGTGGCAGAGTGCTAGCCTTGAGCAAAAAGAAGCCAGGGACAGTGCTCAGGCCCTGAGTCCAAGCCCCAGGACTGGCCAAAAAAAAAAGTTTAGAATTGTTAGTAGGAGCAGGAATCCTGCCAGGATCATTATAATTAACTGAAGGAAGTTGGTTTGGGGACTATTTTTGCTATCATCTACAGCATCTGAATGATAACTTATTTTTAAGGATACAGAAGTAATAATATAGAGAAGTCTCTTTGTTTCAACTTTCCAATTTCTAGTAATTTTTGTGCATAACTTTACCCTACCTTCCAACCTCATCTGTTAGAAGGGAAGAGATAGATGAATAAATGTGGTATATGTGCACGAATACATTGATACAGCATAGAAAAGCTTGTCAGGACATAAAAAACTATTAGATTTTAACCTTTTTAGGCAGATAATGCTAGAATGTTATTATTATTATTTTTTTTTTGGCCAGTCCTGGGCCTTGGACTCAGGGCCTGAGCACTGTCCCTGGCTTCTTCCCGCTCAAGGCTAGCACTCTGCCACTTGAGCCACAGCGCTGCTTCTGGCCGTTTTCTGTATATGTGGTGCTGGGGAATCGAACCTAGGGCCTCGTGTATCCGAGGCAGGCACTCTTGCCACTAGGCTATATCCCCAGCCCTAGAATGTTATTTTGAGTGCTGGATTTATTAATGTACATTTCATTTTCTCAATACATGAAGCAGTTTCTCTTTGTTTTCCATTTTGATTTCAATAACTAAAGGCATAAATGTCTAGTATATACCAATCAGTAAGTTACACTTCCTGAGAAATATTTTGTTTTCTTCTAAATTCTATGTGCAACATGGACATAATTTGTTTAATGCAAATAAGGAAGTCTCCTTAGAATCTTTGAGTTTGGAAATGTGGGTTGTTTGAAAAAAATAATTTTAGTTATTTGAGGAGCTGCAGAAAGGAAAACTTCAAAGGCTGGTCTGATGTGAGGCCCTGCTGTGGTCACAGTGAAAACCCTGGAGACCAGGGATCTTGGCTGCAGTTTCAATGCTTTCAGTTCAATCTCTTATATTCCCAAATGTAAAGCAGGTGCCAGATTCCTTCTGTAGGGTTGTGGTAATGGCATGAAATGAGTTGGTTGTTTCCTAGCAACTAGAGAAGCAGTTTCACTTTAGCTGATCCTTCAACGGGAATGAGACAATTTCCCTTGATAGTTGGCATTAGTGATTTCCCTGACAATGGAATTGCACTTTTGAATAAGGAATGATCTTAGCCTTTTATTTCCTAAGGAATTTTGCTTTTGAGTTGGGCTCAGCTCTTCTTAATCCTGTATCAAATGAAAAACACCAAAGTTTGAACCTCCTAAATACCTCTTGTGGGAAGAATGGAAGGAATTTGATACATAGTTCCTCAAATGGCAGATGATTATACAAGAAGATATAATAGTCATATTTTCCCTGGTGTTAAGTAGATGAATTAACATCCAGATTCTTTTCTGGATTTAACACTTGCAGCAATAGAGTCTTACTAGGTGATGACTATGGGTTGTGTAAATAAATATGTACAAAATTTCATTACAAGTATTACTTCAGTATAAAGTTTATATAGAACAAAAAAGTATTTTCTAGTATAGACCCCATTTGATTATAACAGTGTTCTATATCAAAACTTATTATTATACCCAAAGATTTTAATCAGGCTCTTAAAGTTCACTTTAAGGTGAATTGCTGAGCCATTCATGCTTTTCCTTAGATATCAGTGATTGTGAGACACATTCATTTAATGGAATGGTATTTGACAGTAATAGTTGATGTGGAAATCCTGAGACTGTTAAAATATATGGAGGCATGAAAATAGAACTTTAGATGACCTTCTTTGTAACCATTCATGGTTTAAACATTTTCTAAGGAAATTAATTTTTCATCTTCCAATATAATCTATTGAAAAGTAGTTTCCTCATTCACATTTATAGCATGATATATTGTTTTCAAAGTTCTCAGGTATTTAAACAAAAGGCTAAAATATTAGACAATATTGTTCTTTTTAAGTATAACTAAGCAATTTATTACCTTTCTATGAATAGGTTCACAGATTATGTACTAATTTATAGGTGAAGTTTCCTCCCCCTCTCTACCCTCCCCCCCCCCCCCCAGTTTGAATTCAAGGACTGGGAGCTGTTCCTGAGCTTTTTCAGCTTAAGGCTCATGCTCTACCATCTGAGCCATAGCTCCACTTCCAGCTTTTTGGTGGTTAATTGAAGATAAGAATCTTAAGGACTTTTCTGCCCCAACTGGCTTTGAACCATGATTCTCAGATCTCAACCTCCTGAGTAGGTAGGATTATAGGTGTGACCTACTGGTGCTCAGCTTAGGTGAAGTTTTTATTTGCCATTTGGGGCATTTTACCTCATGTATTCCTCTTTATGCTTGTGTCTTGAGGCACTTGAGCAAGTTGCATATTTTAAAGTCTTACTTATTTTTTATTATTATAAAGGTGATGTAACAAGGGGTTAGAGTCACATAAGTCATGTAATAAGTACATTTCTTTTTGGACAATATAACCTATTCCCTCACTCTCTTTCAGTTTTCCCCTTTCATCCCTATCCACAAAGTTGTACAATTCGTTTTCAACATAGTGTTTAGTGAGTACCACTACTGCATTTGTTTACCCCTTGGCAAGTTGCATATTTAAAAATATTTTATTTACTCTCTATGGACCCAATAAAAGGAAGGAAGAACACTAATTGGATGAGAGTAGTCTTTCAGATAACTAAAATTATACCTAAAAAATCCTTTTAAAGTGAAGTAGAATGTATAAACCTGTTGAAATTGTTGTAAGAAGAGCCAGTAGTGTAAGGGAGAGTGATAATGATTGACCAGAATATGTTGTAGAAATTTTACAGTGAAACCTCTTTGTACGACTTATACTATGCTAATAAAAAACTGAAGCAGAATTTCTTTTTTCATTTTCTCAGAATGTTATTTCCAACTCTTAAATAGTATGTATTAGTTATCCCTGTGGGGCAGGTAGTGGCATGTTTTTCACTATGATACTTCCATGTGGGTATACAATACATCCCAATTGATTGATACCAATCTGTCTCGCCTCTGTATCCCACTCCCTACTTAAACAATTTCAATAGGGTTTACTGTTGTATTCGCATAGATGGAGCAGTTTTTATATCATAAAGCTCAATTGTTACCCTTGATCATCTCTGCAAGCTTAATATATGGCTAACAAGTAAATTATGGTAGGCCTCCTTTTTTAAAATTTTTTTTTATTTTTTATTTTTTGCCAGTCCTGGGCCTTGGACTCAGGGCCTGAGACTGTCCCTGGCTTCTTCCCGCTCAAGGCTAGCACTCTGCCACTTGAGCCACAGCGCCGCTTCTGGCCGTTTTCTGTATATGTGGTGCTGGGGAATCGAACCTAGGGCCTCGTGTATCCGAGGCAGGCACTCTTGCCGCTAGGCTATATCCCCAGCCCCGGTAGGCCTCCTTTTGACTTCAACATTCTTTTTTTGTGGTTTAGTGGTAGAGTGCTTGCCTAGCATGCATGAAGCCCTGGGTTTGATTCCTCAGCACCACATACACAGAAAAAGCCGGAAGTGGAGCTGTGATGCAAGTGGTAGAGTGCTAGCCTTGAGCAAAAAGAAGCCAGGGATAGTGCTCAAGCAATGAGTTCAAGCCCTGGTCTGGCCAAAAAAAAAAAAAAAAAGAAAAGAAAAGAAAATAAGTCTACATTACTGAACAAGGAAATAGAAATATATTACAACTAAAGCTCAGTTCTTTGAGGCATTTTTATAAAGCATTATTGTCCAATAAGTGACTTAGTTTGATAGTGGAAATTTCATTTAATACCATCCATGTATTCATTCACCTTACAATTATTTATTGAGCTGACATCAGATAATTATTTTTGTGTTTTTTTCAGGATGTCATCAGATTTTTGTCATCTTTAGCAGTAGACATTTTTTGTCTACCTACTTTGTTTAAGGTATTGATTAGATCTCAGGATATGGAATGTGTAAGATGTGTTTTGTTGACTTTTACATATTATATTGTACAATGCCTTATTTAAGACAATTAAAGTAGGAACTTAGAGAGCAAGGTTGAGTATTATATAGTATTGACCATTCAGGTTGGAGGTATTGTTACAGGATATCAGATTTCACAGCCTTATTTAGGTATCATTTTGTAGATGAAACACTCTGATCAACATTCCAAGAGAACAGTTGTCAAGATGTAGAAATAGCCTATGCGTAATAATTGTTTGTTATTTCCTGCTACTGAAAATACCCTTCTTTTTTCTGCTAATTAACAGGAATAATTTGCACAAATATCTTCAACTCAATGTGATAACAGTATATTTATATGCTGAATATTATGGTATAATTTTCTTTTTTATATGTTGCTATTATAGATATCTAAGACCAAAAGCTATTGTAGATTATAGACTGGCATCAACTGTTTCTAGTTTCCCGCCCAAGTCATTTATGCCAAATTGCTCGAGCAATAGAGTAGATCTGTCATTCCTTCTCCAATTTACTTTTATCTTCTGCTCCCTATTAATGCAAGTGTAGAGACACTTTTCACCCTGTAAAAGTATTGAGAGATCTGAAGCTTTAAATGGGTAATTTTGATTTTATCAAGAAAGCAATAGGAATAAGGCGACTAAATGTAAAAAAAAAAAAGAGTTATTATTTTACAATGTCAGTCACTGATATTCTCACCTCTACTTCTGTGTAGTTTAGAATTGGAACAGTTTGTAAGGTTGAGTGTATCCTAGCTCTGGGAGCTTTTGTTCTAGCCCAGCAACTAGGCTAGTTGCAGCCTTTTAATACACAGCCTGTGCTCCATTATCTATACTGCTCTGTGTCTGCTCTTGTGCATGTTTCCTGCTCTGGTACCCCTTTGGAGATAAAGGCACTTTAGTGTTCTAAATCTGGGATTATTTCTTTTTCTTAGATTTTAGGCCTTTGGAGTCTTGTACTGTCCTGGATACAAGACCTAACAAGCCATTTTTTCTTCCATTTGGTATGTCACTAGCTGTTTCTTTTCTTTTTTTTTTTTTTTTGCCAGTCTTGGGGCTTGAACTCAGGGCCTGAGCACTGTCCCTGGCTTCTTTTTGCTCAAGGCTAACACTCTGCCACTTGAGCCACAGCGCCACTTCTGGCCGTTTTCTATATATGTGGCGCTGAGGAATCGAACCCAGGGCTTCATGTATACAAGGTAAGCACTCTTGCCACTAGGCCATATCTAGGCCATATTCCCAGCCCTACTAGCTGTTTCTTCACACTGGCTGTCTCTTTGGCAAGGCTGGGCTTATTTATCTTGTTAATATGCCTTGCCTGTCTAGAACTTTCCTGTACCAGGATCAAGTTTCTCATTCTTGATCTTCACCTTACCTTCTAGCTCAAAGACTTTTTTTTCCTCAGTGCAAAACATGTTCTGTAGACTAACCCAAGCTCTAGTAAGGGTTAAGAATATGGACTCAGGTTGTAAGTTTTATCTCCCTGTCATTGGCTCTAGTTCTTACTAAGGAAAGGTGAACTTTGTCTTAATATTTTCCTTGTTCTTTTTTTTTTTTTTTGTCAGTCCTGGGCCTTGACCTCAGGGCATGAGCACTGTCCCTGGCTTCTTTTTACTCAAGGCTAGCACTCTGCCACTTGAGCCACAGCACCACTTCTGGCCATTTTCTATATATGTGGTGCTGAGGAATGGAACCTAGGGCTTCATGTATACAAGGCAAGCACTCTTGCCACTAGGCCATATTTCCAGGCCCTCCTTGTTCTTAATTTAAAAAAAAATTCAGTAAGTGAATATAGAGAATCAGGAGCCTGTGTTTCAGAACACAGCATTAGAGACACAGTTTACTCTTGAATCCAAAGATGACAGCCTCACAACAGATTTCATTTATGAATCTTTTAGCACCTACATAAAAGAACAATTCCATATCTAATATTATGTTAAAGTTTATAGTTAAACTTAAGATACACTGAAAATATTACATAAAATTATCTTTGGCCTGTCTGTATTAAGAGCATTTAAAACATAAATGAACTTAGACTTAGGTACAACCCTAAAAGTAGTATGTATGAGATTTAAAGATTCGCAAACAAAAGCGCTTGTAGTCCCAAATGTTTTTTTTTTAATGAATTTTTTTTTGGGGGGGGCTTGGAGGAGGGCAGAGTATTGAGGTTTGGATTCATAACCTCATGATTGTTACGTTGATACTGTACTACTCAAGTTTTATTCCCACTGCTTTTTGTTTTTTAGTTATTTTTCAGATAGAATTTCATGCTTTTTGTCTGGGCTGGGCTCATATTGCAGTCCTCCCACTGGTTCCTCCCACATAGTTGGGATTACAGAGGTTTACCACCATGCCTAGTTTGTTTGTTAAGATGAGTTCTCACTATTTTATTTATTATTTATTTATTTATCTTTATCTAGGCTGGCCTTGAGCCTCAGTTTTCCTGATCTTTGCCTTCCTAATTAACTGGGAATATAAGCTTGGGCTCCTTGACCCGGCCCTGGTCCCAAGCTTTGGGGATAAGGAATAATGATTGATTCCAAAGTAACCCGGCCTGGTTTTGGCCCCAAGCTTTAGAATATGGGATACTTGACATTTAATACGAATAATTGCAAAGTGAATGTAGATCTAAAGCTAAAGTAAGCTATTAAGCTAGTAGCTGGGCATTTGTAGCTCACAACTATAATTCATCTACTCAAGTGACTGAGTTAGCCTAGGCAGGAAAGTCTATGAGATGCTTGTATCCATTAATAACAGTAATCAGTAAAAAGTCAGAAACAGAGGTGTGGTTCAAGTGGTAGAGCACCAGCCTTGAGCAAAAAAGCCAAGCAAGTACACGAGACCCTGAGTTTAAACTCCAGTACCAGCAAATACACACAAAAGTTAACCTACTGCATTTAACTTCTTAAAAGTACAGTTGGTCTGGGATGTAGAGTTTTCTAGCCAGAGAAACTGCTAGGAATCTTTGGGATACTTTGACTCCTGCTAATTCTACTGCATACTGTTTGTATTCATATTATTCTTAGTAAAGGCCCCAATATAAACCACTCTGGCTGGGAATGTGGCTCAGTGGTAGAGTGTTTGCTTACCATGCATAAAGCCCTGGGCTTGATTCCTCACTACCACATAAACAGAAAAACCAGAGATGGTGCTGTGGCTCAAGTGTTAGAGTGCTAGCCTTAAGCAATGAAGCTCAGGGACAGTGCTCAGGCCCTGAGTTCAAACCTCAGGCCTGGCAAAAATAAAAAAATAAATAAACCACTCTGGTCACTTAAAAAAAACAAAACATAATTTATACTGCTTAGAACGTTCTCTCTTTACATGCCTACCTAAACTTTCCTGGTCATTTTTTTGTTTGTTTTTTGCTTTTGGAGCCATGGTTTTATATTAAGTAAGTTTTCTTTAGCACAACTGAAAACTAATTCCCCATGGACAATGTTCTTCCTGAAGTGTTCTGAGTAGATGCAGCACCTTCGTCATACTCTACCTAAAGCACTAGAGAGAAGCTTGACATTGTTTCCTCGGACACCTGCTGTTGTCTTCCTCCACACTAGTGTTCTTTTGACAATGGCTACCATTAAGTACACAATCTCTCTTTCCTGTCTTCTCTGGGCACTCTTTCTCATTTGTTAGAGATATTGCTTCTTCCTTTCAACCTAAGATCTATTCATCTTTCTGGAGATTTCAGTATCCATGAACATCCTAACTTTCTGTCTCTTTTATCTGCTTCCCTGTGTCTTTTCCTCCATTCTGCTTCAATTCCTGTTCTATGGTATACATCAGTTGTGTCACTAGGAAGTACTTGTCTTCTTTGTCTTAATATAATTAATTACTTATCTTTTTAGCCCTTTGATTATGATCACTATGTCCCCCATTCCCTGATCCTCCTATCTGGCTTTTTTTTGCCAGTCCTGGGGCTTGAACTCAGGGCCTGGGCACTGTCCTTGAGCTTCTTTTGTTGAAGGCTAGTGCTCTACCACTTGAGCCACAGCTCCACTTCTAGCTTTTTCTGTTTATGTGGTACTAAGGAATTGAACCCAGGGCTTCATGAATGCTAGGCAAGCACTCTACCACTAAGCCACATTCCCAGCCTCCTATCTGGCTTTTTAAAATATCTTTTATATTTTTCCTGACATATACAGTTATATATAATCTATTATTTCTTTCACTGGCTTGCTAATAACTTCAACTCATCTTCAATTCTTGCTTTCTGTAGTGCTATCTACCCATCAGTATATTCCTTCTCCTCTAAATCCTTAAACTAGTTTAGAATGAATCCAACATTTTGCTTTCCCTGCTCTTACTCTCAAGCTGATAGGCACCACTAGGGAAACCCTTGAGTGCCATGTGGGTAGCTCTATGAATTAATGATTGTTTACATCACCTATAATTCCTAGGAAGTATTTTTTCCATTCTTTATTTGTCTCTCTTGCTTAGAAACCATTTATCTTAGGGATCTGCTTCTTACATTCTGTATACAAACTATTTTAAAATTAACCTTGTTATTCTGAAGATTTCTACCTCTTTCTAGCTCCCCTTGGACTTTAAAAATTACGAATCCCATTTTCTGTTTCATAAAAGAATGAAATTTATATGGGCAAGTTTTCTTAGCTCCCAGACAGTCCCCTTCCGTCTGTGTTTGAATTTATTTATTTGTATCTGAATTAAATTTTTTTTGCCCTTCTATAGCTTTGGATTCTTCTTTTTCACTATTTCTCATCAATCTTTAAACCTGCATGCAACAGACAGTATTGACTGGCTATGCACAGTTCCTTTTTAACCCCTTTCTCTCTACATCATCCAAATAGAGCTGGAAGGCCCTGCTCTTATAGCTAAGAGTGACTTATGGCATTCAGTTCTTGATAGTAGGGTGTTCAAGGTAAGATGTTTTGCTTTCTAACAAAGGGGCAAGTGTTGTTCATCCCATCTATTTCTGTCCAGGATATTTTGAAGACATGATACTGGTGGTGGGAGTCATTTTGTGGCAGATCAGAAACACAGAAAGATTGTCTTTCTTGATTTTGATGATGTCACTGGGATTTTGAAAAAAACAACACACACACCACCAAACCAAAACATGAAACAAAAACATAACACTACAATTGTCTACTTTTGGACTTTTGTTAACTAAACAATAAGTGCTCCAATGATTTAAGCATTGTTAACTAGGTTTCTCTTATTGCAGTTGAAGGCATCTGAATTTAGGATACATAAAATTTTTCCAAGTTAAGCAAACAGAAACCAGAAAGAAGCAAATCCACCTTGACTTCGTGGTTTCTACTAGATGCCACTCTCATCTTTAAAAAGTTCTCTATACACTTTGAGGTGTTTTATTTTTTTTTTATTTTTATTTTTTTGCCAGTCCTGGGGCTTGGACTCAGGGCCTAAGCACTGTCCCTGGCTTCTTTTTGCTGAAGGCTAGCACTCTGCCACTTGAGCCACAGCGCCACTTCTGGAATCTCACCTAAGGCTTCATGCGTGCTAGGCAATCACTCTACCGCTAAGCCCCAGCCCCAGCCCCCCCCCCCCCCCATACACTTTTAAATTGACTTCTCTGTAGCATCTAATCTGTTCACTTCTATATTCCTTTAGTTTTCCTAAATTTTATTTTTCTGTGGCATTTACCCTTTTGATCTCCCCCCACATTCCATTTTATTCTTTCCTTTTTTTTGCATATTTCTTAAGTACTAGGCCTCAGCATAGGTATAATTATTCTAATTTTATAACTATAGAGATAAGTAGACCAAAGTCATATAGTTAGTCAGTAATGTAATCAATGTTTAAACATAGTCTAAAGCTTTAAAATTTTATAGAAATAACTTCTAGTTTTGTGCTCTCCTTGGACAATTTTAACTAGTCTTATAGACCAGATGTATTATCTTCAGCCCTAATATTTCTCCTAAATTGTAGGTACACCTATCCATGACATCTTCCTACCAGAGAGCTCTCTTCGACTGTTACTTTGAGTTCAGATGAAAACAACTGCTGTCTTGTTAGTTTGTGACAGAGACTTTGTGAGTGGAGCTACCATCTACCTAGCTTTTCAGATCAAAATCCTGAGTGATTCATTCTTCCTCTCCCACTGTTCATATTTATATATACTGTTTGCTCATCCTTGCTACTACTTCAGGGTGCTTCCTTGGGAAAGCCTTAACAGATTCCATGCCATAGTCTTATGTAATCTAAGCTTGTATTTGTCCTTTCTCTCTCTTTCCCAGTTATCCTGAATTCATTTTTCTCTCTCCTTTCCTTCTAGATGTTTATTTTCCTATAACCACATCTCATCTTTCATGCCTCAACCTCTTTGGGAAAGCCTTCTGTGATAACCACTTAGTACACATGAGCTGCTTTTGGTGCTTGCAGTTCTTGGAGGAGCCACACTCTGCCTCAGAGCCTTTGTGCCTGTTGCTTATTCTGCTTTCTACCTCCTTGTTGTTCATTCCAGTTAGTGCTTTAGTGTTACTTGTCTGTGGTCACAGGGTGAAGAAACTAGATTCTTGACATTTCCAGTAAAGAATTGCAAACTGGCAAAACGAGGAGTTAGTAAAGAGAAAGGAAGACAGAGAATATTACTGTTGAGAACAATGGCAGGCTCAAGCTAGATGGCTTGGGGTGAGAGAAGGGGGTAAAAAAATGAATTGATGAAGGAGATGGAAACAAGTTGGATAAGAAATGTACTCATTGCGTTATGTATAAAACTGTAACCCCTCTGTACGTCACTTTAACAATAAAGAAAAAAATTAAAAAATGAATTGATGAAGGCGGGGAGAATGAAGTAAAAAACCCAGTGTTTATCCTACAAAATTACTAAAAGTGAGGGAAGAGGGGTTGGATGGGTGGGAGTGTTGAAAGGGGTGACATTGACCAAGATGCATTATACTCACAAACTGCTTTGTTGAGTAACAACTACTTAAAGATAATTAAATAAATTCTAAAATAACTCATATAAAAGAGAATTCAGTTTTGTTGGGTTTAGAGTGTGGGAAGATATTGGACTGATCATACGAAAATGAGGATCTTGACTTGGCAGATATTTGGAAGGAATCTGTATGTGTACAAGGTTACCATCCCATGGTTTTAAGTCTTTGTATGAGATGCAACATGTATGTTTGAACCTTAAGCCGAAGTCAGAGTTTCCCTGTCCCTAGAGAGATGTCCTTAACTCCAAAGTGACCACCAATTGCCCCAAGTAGAAGTGGCCATGGGAGGTACTAGGGTGGGGGTAGAGCTCATGGGCATCTCCTAGAGTGTAAAAGCTTGGTTTCAGCATCCATTCCCTGTAATCTGCCTCAGTAGAACCACATTTCCCTCATCATAGCAAGAACATTTTCACTTTATGAAATTGAAGACAATTCTATTGCATTCTTATGTTTTAGATATTTAGAATTTTAGCCAGTTTGGTTTTAGTTCATCTCCTTTGTCCTTACTTTCACCTTTTAGAGACAAGGCAAAATCCAAGCCTGTTCTTTTAGCTTTATGCTTCTCCTAGCAAGTTGACATTGCCCAACTTGAGAATCAATTATGTACCAGAAGTCAGGTGATGCTGTTTTCAGTCATCAGCTTTAGCCACTAAACCTGACAAGTTCTGACATTAGCCACTAAACCTGACAAGTTCTGACATCTCTTTTATTGGGTGCCTTTCGCTTCTTTTCCTGTTTCCATGGAAATGGACATCAGACCATAGAAGCATAATAATATTGTGGTAGCTAATTGCTATTGGAGACTTCCAATTATCTTTTTTTGTGAATAACTATTTTAGTGACTCTTGCCCACTGTATAGTGTATGATAGCTAGCCCAAACATCTAAGCTAGTTTCTGGGATAGAGATCCAATGATGTTTTCCAAATGTCACTAACTGACATTTCTCTGGTAAAATACATTTTAATCTAAAATTGTAGTCTTGTTACAGAGAGACATTAGATTTCAAGCCAGGAGACCTGGTCATGGTCCCAGATCTGCTGTCACCTCACTGTTAGACTTTGGTCAGTTTTGTTATATTTATTTATTTATTTATCTATTTATCTATTTATTTATTTAATTATTTTTCTTTTGGCCAGTCCTGGGCCTTGGACTCAGGGCCTGAGCACCTTCCCTGGCTTCTTCCCGCTCAAGGCTAGCACTCTGCCACCTGAGCCACAGCGCCCCTTCTGGCCGTTTTCCATATATGTGGTGCTGGGGAATCGAACCGAGAGCTTCATGTGTAGGAGGCAAGCACTCTTGCCACTAGGCCATATTCCCAGCCCAGTTTTGTTATATTTATTGAATGAGTCAGATGCTGCTAGTTAGCCCTGGGGCATTTTTTAAAAATCTACAAGTTACCTAGAGAGAAGACTATTCTTCCAGTGCATTTTACTAAAAAACAAAAAAGGAAATGAAGAAGGAAATAAAACTAGATTTTTAGATATCTAAAGGGGAAAACAGCTTCTAATCTCAGCTGTTATGTAAGATGATTTTGTAAGATGATCAGAATAAGGCTTGTCATATTACTAGAAGTATTAGTCGAATATAATCTTTTTAATATCTATTTGGTTTCTTAAAATCAACATATCCTCTTATAACAAATTAGATTAATTAAAATTATAGTTGCAAAATTCTTTAGCATTTTCTCTTCAATGAAGGGAGTTGTTACATTGCTTATTTAATGTGTCTTTTCTTCATATCTAGGATTTCCATAGCCATAGATTTCTGTGCTAGGCTTATCTAGGCCAACTCAAGATGTCTTTGTAAATCTAAATTTAGAACTTGAAAACCTAGGTTCTATTAAGTGCAAGAAGGAACTGACATGTACATATAAAAAAGATTAGTATTTGCTGAGCTGCTTCTTCAGCATGTAGTGTCTGCTTTATATCAAATGAACCTGAGTAATTGAAATTGAGTCTGAATGGAATAAATCTCTTCCCCCCTTTTTTCACATGACTACACCAAATGAAATAGAGGCTTATACTACACTTCCACTGTAGTTAGTATATAGACATAAACCATAAATGTAGCCCCCAGCTAAATTGGTGGTTCAATACCAGACTGCTAGCAGCCATGCCCTAATAAGAAATGAAGGGAGCTGGGCATGGTGCTCACAGTGTGCTTTCACAGGACACTTCCTTTAACTGCCCAGTGCTTGCCCAACTTATGATGAAGACGGCCTAACATAGGAAATATACTGAAACATATCCGTGTGGCTCTTACCTGACTCATATCAGTTATGCTGGCCTGACCGTCGTTTTAGTGGTAGCTTGACCTATTCTCCCTGGCCTTTCAGGGAAAACCTGACCTTAAGTAGCTCCTAGTCCTTAAAATGCTAGGTATCATCCCAGTGGACTGCCATGACATATAAGTTGGAAGATTTATTACTTGCACATCCTGAGAATTGAAGACACTCTTCCATTACTGGGCCAGGTGGGCGGGAGCATTTCGTTTTTGGATAGTTGCCCAGTGGTCTCTTTAAAGGGAACAGCAGGAATGCAGTGAGCCCGGTGTGCTAGGTGGGAACAATGCCCACAAGTTCATATCCCTGGTCCTCGGCTTAAGCCTTTAGGTGTGGCATTGTACTTTATTGCTTCGACCGCAGTGAGTGCTCGGTCCTTATCATTACAAAATGATAAAACATTTTGTACAACATTCAGAAATAAATGGGAAATAATTCATTTTCGACTTTGTAATTGAGGTAGATTTTTCTAAAAAACAAATAAATGCTATATATTCAATTTGCAGTGAATTTAGTTTCTATATAGAACCTATGACAGATTTGGGATTTGGTCATATCACTTTCTCTGTAACACAACTGCAGACTTCAGTAGATCTATTCTAGGGCCTAGTCCTATAATTGCTTTAGAGTAAATGTTCTGTTTCTGTAAATAAAAAATATTGTAAGCTGGGTGCCAGTGGCTCATGCCTATAATCCTAGCTACTCAGGAGGCTAAGATCTGAGGATCGCGGTTCAAAGCCAGCCCAAGCAGGAAAGTCTGTGAGACTCTTACCTCGAGTTAGCCACCAGAAAACAGGAAGTGATGTTGTGGCTCAGGGACAACACCCAGGCCCAGAGTTCAATGGAGTCATCCATTGCTAACTTTTGGCGTAGTCCTTCAGTTAAAAAAAGTTCATGTATAAAACAAAGTCAAGATATTGCTGCATTTGCTTCTTTATAGCCTAATTATTCAATTTACCATACAATGAACATTTCACTCTGATGTTGTATGTTTCTTAAAATGATTTTTGTAACCTGTCATATACAATCTTGAATATCCATTTGATTTATTCAACTAGTTTACATTCCTGCCAACAATGTATGAGGATTTCAAGTTCATTTACCTATTTATTGATTGGGTTATTTGTTCCTTGAATGTTATTTTTGAGTTCTTGGATCGTTATATTCTGGATATCAGTCCTTTGTCAGATGAATAGCTGGCAAAGATTTTCTGATTGTTCTGATTATTCTGTTCCTACACATTGTTTTTTCAGGCTGTTCTCAAATCTGGTGACTATTGTGATTGTTATGATTATTCGTATTGATGTACAGAAGCTTTTAAATTTGGTGCAACCCCATTTATCAATTCTTGCTATATTTTTGAGCTACTGGAGTTCTATCCAGAAAGTCATTGCCTATGCCTGTAACTTGTGTTTTCCTTACATTTTCCTCTAGTAGTTTCAGAATTCTAGATTTAATTGAAGGTCTTTGATTAACTTTTAATTGATTTTTATACAGGGTGAAAGATAGAGATCAACTGTCAGTCTTCTGTATGTAGAAATCTAGTTTTCTCAGCATTATTTGCCAAGGAGGCTGTTTTAACTGCAGTGAATGTTTTTGTCTCTGGCTGAGTACCAGGTTGTAACTTTGCAGGTGTATTTTTGAGTCCTCTGTTCTGTTCCATTGGTCTCCATATCTGTTTTGTTCTAGCCCTATTTGTTGGAAAAACTATGTTTTCTCTAATGTGTTTGACTTTGTTGTGAATCAGTTGGCTGTAGATGTCTACACTCATTTACATTCCAACCAAGGTGGATAATGGCTCTTTTTCCTTGCATTCACCATCATTTGTTGTTTGTTTTCTTTTTTTTTTTTTTTTTGGCCAGTCCTGGGCCTTGGACTCAGGGCCTGAGCACTGTCCCTGGCTTCTTCCCGCTCAAGGCTAGCACTCTGCCACTTGAGCCACAGCGCCGCTTTCTGGCCGTTTTCTGTATATGTGGTGCTGGGGAATCGAACCTAGGGCCTCGTGTATCCGAGGCAGGCACTCTTGCCACTAGGCTATATCCCCAGCCCTGTTGTTTGTTTTCTTGATGATTGTCGTTCTTACTGGGGTGAGATAGAGTCTCAGTGTTGTTTTTGATTTGTATTTCTTTCTTTCCTTCCTTCCATCCTTTTTTTTTTTTCTTTTTTGGTTGTGGGGCTTGAAGTCAGGGCCTATGCCCTGTCCTTGAGCTCTTTCACTCAAGGCTGGTGCTCTACCACTTTGAGCTATAGAACCACTTCTGGTTTTATGATGGTTGATTGGAGGTAAGAGTCTTAGGGACTTTGCTGTGTGACTGATTTTGAACCACGATCCTCAGATCTCAACCTCCTGAATAGCTAGGAATAGAGGGGTGAGCCACTGGTGCCCTGTGATTTGCATTCTTTTAAGGCTTAAGTTGAACTTTTTTTCATCTATTGTTGATCATTTGCACTTCTCTTGAGAATTGTCTGTTCATTTGCCCATTTAATTAGATTATTTATATAATTGTTAGAGATATTTATCTTCCTCTTCTGAATTCCTTAAGTAAGTGTCTTCTACAGTACTTGTTTATTGGTTTTGAATTGCTTTAATTCTGTTGATTACGTAAGGGTTTTATTTCTCCTTTAGTTATTAAAAATACCTGTGCTAGGGAGAGTAATGTGGGTTGGCAGTTATTTTGTTTCAGGGATTGAAATGAATCGTACCTGCCTTGCTTTTAGAATTTCTGTTGAGAAATCTGTTATTCTGATAGGTTTGAGGTTGGTCTTTATAGGTGAGTTGGTGTTTCTCTCTTGCAGCTTTCATTAGTATTGCCTTGTTCTATGTGCCTAGTAGAAGAGATTGCTCTGTGCTTCTTCTTCCACGTCATTTTCCTCCTCTCTGGGAGCTTCCCTTCCTCGTGGACTATGAGGTGCTGTTGGCCACATTTTGCGGTGCAGCCCACTCGCCAGGCCGTTCACCCACTTGCTCCTCCAGTCTCCCTGCCATTTGGTTCCTTTGATTTGAAATGGTGCACATCAGGTCTGGCACTTCTTTCATGGTTTTCAATACTCTCCATCTTTTTTTTTTTTTTTTCAGAAAATAGTTTCTCAGGTGTTATCTGACTTCATATTTATAGAATCAAAATGGTGCTACAAGAACAATATTGTTCTTTATGTGAGCACAAACTACCTAAGATTTGGTTTAATTAAAGAATTGCTTTATAGCAATAATGTAATATGAATAATTGAATTAAAACATGAAATCTAATGTTATCATTAGGCAACATAACACTGTGAACAGAACTTGGGCTTAAGTAAAGGATATGATCTTGAGGAAAATTCTGTTCATTTCCCAAGCTTGTTATTGGATGTTATTTCTGAATCTGTTAGACATTATTCTCACATCTATCTGGTATTATGTAGTTTATAGATGGTTGTGATTATTAAATATAATAGTACATTTAAAATGTCAAGCTTATTGCTTTGTATGTAAGAGTTGGTAAATGTTATTTTCTTATAAAAATCAATATTCTAGTCCTGAGAACTATCATTCATGAAAATTTGTATAGCAGTTACTAATTCATACCAAAGTTCTTATATTATTATTAATAATATTGTCTTCAGGTCATTGTACAAAGGGGTTTCAATTCAATATATCAGTTTATAAGTATGACGAGTCTTAATGTCACTGCTTCCTTCACTCTCCCCATCTATCTCAACCCCATCCATTCCTTTCTCTGTCTGCCCCCTTCCCTTTGGTCCCCACTTCCCTCTGACAAAACCTGTTTCAGCTTCTTGACACATTTGTGAAACTATAAGTTAGTTGTTAAATGACTTGCACCATTGGAGTCTCCCCTGTGTATACCGTACTTTAGTCAGTTCGTTGCATATATATGGGCCATATGTATATGGCTTCCTTTATCTCTCTGGGTCTGACCTACTTCACTTGACATAATTTTTTCCAGGTACATCTAAATCTCTGCAAATGATATAATACTATTTTTCCTTATAGATGAATAAAGTCCAATCCATACACCCACACAACACAACACCCTCCATTGTTTATTCATTCATCCATTGTACGATATTTGGGTTTTGTCCATATCTTGACTATGGTGAATAGTGCAGCAATGACATGGGTGTGAAGTCTTTATTATGTCCTGATGTGTAGTCTTTTGGATAAATAGTCAAGAGTGTAATACCTAAATTTTTATAGAACCTTAGTATTTGTACTCCTTTCCTTAGAATATCAAGGACATGTCTTATGACAAGCTGTCTGACAGCCTAGTATAATAGTATTAACCTCTAGGAGACAAAAATACAGAGTTACATGATAACTGTCTTTAAATTTGCAAAGGATTGTCATAGTGAAGAGAGATTTGTTCTTTATGACTCAAGAGATGAGAACTCTGATTTTATGGTAAAAACTATAGGGAAGAGACCCTGGCTCATTAAAATAAAGACATCTCAAACTAGAATGAATGTCATCTCTGGAACTGTTTATAAATAGGCACATCAGTTTTTCAGAATGTGTCAGGCATTGAAGGTTTGTTAGATTGAAAATTTCTTCAACCTGAGATAGACTAAAATAAGCCACAGGGGATTGGCAGTTTGAGGGACCCACTGTCTTCAATACATTGTACTGTACATTTGTTCAATGGATGAATGAGTTCATTTTCCTTGAATGAGTTAATTGTTCTTGGCAATAATGTGGTTGTTTTACTCTTCTTTGCTTGAAGTTCAGTATGAATTTTTGTGACTGGATTGAGTATTTATTTGGCTTAAAGTGAATTGTTGGTAAGAAAAGTTAGTATAAGCTTTTTAGCAGTGTTGCTATTGATATTTTGGGCTGATAATACCTTGTTTTGTAGGTTTTTCTGTACATCACTATATTTTATCCATATTTCTGGCTGCTTAAATATCCATCAGATATACATAGCACCCTGCCCCCATATACACACAATTGTGATAGTAATAGCAAGATGGCCCTAAGACATTCATTGCAGGACGTCTCTTTGGATGTGAAACTTCTCCTTGTTAAAAACCTTGAGATAGTGAATAGCTCACTCAAACATACCCATTTAACTATGCAAATACAACATTTTCATTAGAAAATGTAAAGCAGGGGAATATAGCCTAGTGGTAAAGTGCTCGCCTTGTATACATGAAGCTCTGGGTTCGATTCCTCAGCACCACATATATAGAAAAAGCCAGAAGTGGCGCTGTGGCTCAAGTGGTAGAGTGCTAGCCTTGAGCAAAAAGAAGCCAGGGATAGAGCACAGGCCCTGAGTTCAAGCCCCAGGACTGGCAAAACAAACAAACAAACTAAAGAAAATGTAAAGCAGTAGTGTTAAGAAAGTTCATTATAAATTATTAATTTAGATTAACTCTACACTGATATAGTTTATATGTAAAGGCATGCATATATAACTTGAAAGTGAAAAAGTTGTCTGCGTAGTGCTCCTGAATTTCTATTCTCCCCCCGCCGGCCCCCCCCCCGCCCCCGCAACCTGCTCCCCTAGTTAGGCTTGAACTTAGGGCCTTGAGCTTTTGCTCAGCTAGTACTCTATCACTTGAGCCATGCCTACCTTTCTGCCTTTTTTTTTTTTTTTCCTTCGGCCAGTCCTGGGGCTTGGACTCAGGGCCTGAGCACTGTCCCTGGCTTCTTTTTGCTCAAGGCTAGCACTCTGCCACTTGAGCCACAGTGCCACTTCTGGCCATTTTCTGTATATGTGGTGCTGGGGAATCGAACCCAGGGCCTCATGTATACGAGGCAAGCTCTCTTGCCACTAGGCCATATCCCCAGCCCCCCCTTCTGCCTTTTT
This sequence comes from Perognathus longimembris pacificus, assembly GCF_023159225.1. Classification (NCBI taxonomy): domain Eukaryota; kingdom Metazoa; phylum Chordata; class Mammalia; order Rodentia; family Heteromyidae; genus Perognathus; species Perognathus longimembris. The sequence goes on from NC_063174.1 coordinate 7,124,250, forward strand.
GCTGATTATGTAGAAATAAAAGTCTCACAGATTTGACTAGCCTTCTACTTTGTTTTGAAATTCGATGAATTCAACTTGATTTTCATTAGCTTCTCAGTAAATGAGGGCTTACTGTTTTTCTTTCATGGTGGTAGAAGTCTTTTTGTGCTGGCTTTTCATCCCCAGATTGCTTTGGAAATCACTATATGTTTTAATATGTATGTAGAGTTAAAAAACTAGGGTGAGGCTGGGAATGTGGCTTAGTAGTAGAGGGCTTGCCTAGCATGCACGAAATCCTGGGTTTGATTCCTCAGTACCACATAAACAGCAAAAGCTGGAAATGGTGCTGTGGCTCATGTATTAGAGCGCTAGCCTTGAGCAAAAGAAGCTCAGGGACAGTGACTAGGCTCTGAGTTCAAGCCACAGGAGTGACAAAAAACACACTAACAAAAAAACCCCCAAAAACTAAGGTGCAGAAATAATAACTTACAACTGTCAATGACAAAGCTGATGCTTAATAGCAGAAAGAGTAGAAGCATCATAAAGCTGACCAAGAATTCTAGAAGCAGTGGAACTAAGTTTTTTTTGAATGTGTCTAAATTGGTATTTTGGTCTTACAGCTTTGTCTCATGATGGATGTATAATTTCATAAGTAATTATGATTCAATAGCCACATTAGTAGTCCATGAGTTTTAGGTTATAGTCCCCTGCTTTACATTTTCTAATGAAAATGTTGTATTTGCATAGTTAAATGGGTGTGTTTGAGTGAGCTATTCACTATCTCATGTTAGGCTGTACTAGGTTCATTCTTGTTGACTGCTCTCCCTAGTATTTATATTCATATTTACTGATGTCTAAATCTAAATATCAAGCTTTAATAAGTTCCTGCTTATGTTTTAACTCAGTGTATTTTTCATCACATCACACTTTATAACATGCTGGACTATTTATGATCTAAATTTAATGTAGGTTAAGCACTTTCATTTTAATATACAACACTTGCATGCATTTTGTGATGAAGTAATTTCTAAAATATAGTAGTCTTTATCTTATCAGGGAATATTATAAAGAAGCATCTGTAAACATTTGCATTGTTTCATTAATTTATTTTCAAGGAGTTTTTGACTTGTCTATTTCTGAGTTGCTTTGGGCTGAATCCTAGCACAAAAACTTGTCAGCTGAAATGCAAGTTTCACTATATTATAGAAGAAAAATGGATGCTCAGCTTTTGAGCTACTTTGTGTCACAGCATTTAAAACACAGTTTTAGTAGTTTTGGATGGTTTTAAAGTGATACTAGTTTATTTTGTCACTGGGTGAGGAAATGGAAGTTGTCAGCTACTTAAATGGGCTTGTTTCTTTTCCTATGTTATGCTTGCAATGTTTTTCTTTTTTAATTTTTTCTTTATTGTCAAAGTGAAGTACAGAGGGGTTACAGTTTCATATGTAAGGCAGTGAGTACATTTCTTGTTCAACTTGTTACCTCCTCCCTCACTTCCCCCCTCCCCCTTCCCCTTTCCCCCTCATGGGTAGTACAGTTGGTTTACACCAAATAGTTTTGTAAGTATTGCTCATGGAATGGTTTGTCTTTTTATCCTTTGTCTCTCAATTTTTGATGAATTTATTTGAAAAGTCTTTACCATTTAGAAGAAGCCTTAGGTATTTTGTTAATACATTTTAACATAAAACTAGCTATATGCAGCTTTAGGTAACTAAATTTAGATTTACTGGGGAACTTGTTAGAGTATCAGCTTTAGTCAGGTTGTGGAGAAAGTTCTGTGAAGTTGGCAGTTGTTTGGCAATCAGTGCAGAGTTCTTATCTCTCTTTGCCCTTTCCCATGTGGTGTTAATTTGTAGTCTCTAACTTAGTGGTCTGCTGCTCCTCTCCCATTTGCCAGCTATTGCTATTAATTGCTGATCGTATAATAATATTTTCAAAGTTAGTAGTTATTTACTCTCTGAGTTCAAACCAGAATTTGTGAATCCTCTTATATGAACTGTAGAGAAAGTAAACTTTTTCTTATGTAAATGTGTCATGTTGATGAGCTTAAACACTATAAATGGAATATGTTTATTTGCTTACAATTATTCAACAAATGTATGTCTTATCTTTGTGTGCCAAATATATAATGGAGAGCAAAGGGGATGTAATCCTTACCCCACTTGTACAATTTGCAAGGAATCTAGATGATACAACAGAAGTAAACAATCACAGAATAAAAAAGGTATTATTTTGATCAGAGTTAATAATACTTCATAGAACTACTCATTTATAAATGATCTAAAACACATTAGCAGTTAATGAGCAGTTGCTATTTTCTAAAGCAATTTTGCGTACTTTTTTCATATCTGACCACTTTAACACTATTGTTTATTCTAATAGCTTTTCAGTACATTTCCTAGGTGAGTTATACTTTCTTTTGCAAAATTGGTATCTCTTAATTGTTTTTCTTTTCTTATTGCACTTTTTCTTTTTGCAATGCCTGTCATCATCAGTTGAATTTTGAAAAGTAATCATGATAGTGGATACCCTTGTGTTGTATATGACATTGGTGGTATTGTTTCTCTCTTACACCTGTTTATTATGATGTTTGCTGGTTTACAGTAATACTTTTTAGCAAATTAACAGTATTTGCTTTTATTGCCAGTTTACAGAGATTTAATTATTAGAATGAACTTATATAACAGTAGTCTAGGTAATCGTAACCAACACTTTTGCTACAAGCAATTCAAGAAACTAGATAAAAATAGGAAAGACAAATTCTTACAAGCATTTGAGAAAAGATGAGAACTCATGGAAATAAGCCTCTTCTCTCAAAATCACTTTTGTTTGAAAATTTGTTGTAGATAGTTCACCAGCTTTGAAGCTATGCTCTGCAAATGCCTCATATTACTGAGAAGTATAAATCAAAATTTGGATTCTGCCAAGGATGTGAACTTTGATTTCTCTCTGAGCTCCAACCACAAAAGGCTGAGTTCACAGAGTGGGAGTGAAGTCATGCTAACTCAGCCCCTCTAAGAACTCCTAGTACAACTTGCCATCATTGACAGGATCTGGGAATTTTAACTATAGAACTTGGATTAAGATGCTTGCTCTTCCAAACTAACAGAAGCCAGTAGAAGTTTCTCTTAGGTCCTCATTCAATGCAACACTTCACTTTTTCACATTTTTTTTTTCAAATATCTTGTCTAGAACAAAGACAAAGATGTCACTCATGCCTTATAATTGCCAGATACAATAGACAGTTGAAAATGACTCACTGTAGGTAAAATATTGGCTTGTTGCATGGGCTATAAATTAGTTAAGCTTATTACTATGTTTAAAAGAAGTAAAGCCAGGAATTAAAATTTAATAATGAATTGGAAACTAGAAAATAATGTCCAGGACATGTGAATAAGAATGAGATAATTAAAAACCTTCAAAATATGTAATTTAAAATTTAGAAATTAAGTTTTATATCATATTAGATACAAATACAAAGAGAATTAGCAAACTAGGAGTTAGTTCAGAATATACAATTCACAATGCAAAGTAGGAAAATCATAGATGATCAGATGTACATTCAGTGCATAGAACCAGAGATCCAGAAAGCCTACTTGATTCTCAATTCTATCCTTAGCTTATTTAATAAATTTGATTACATTTTCTTCTGGCTTTTTGCCATCTCTTCTGAAATGGGAATGCTTGTGTTAATACCACAACTTTATTTACTTGCTCCAATCCAAAGATTGCTTTCTTCTGTAACTTTTCCTTTTTTCATTCAGTTACTTAATGAACATATATAATAAGTATTTGCAACACACTTAGGTAGGTACCAGACATAGACACAAAGAACAATTTGCTCATAAGAAGTTCAAAGATTACTGTTAGGAGTGAGCTTGTAGCTGAATATCCAAGAGATTGAATTTCTGGACATGCCCAAAGCCTGCATTTTAAGAGCTGTCTATGTTCATGAGTTCTATTTAGGAATAACCCTTCTTCCTTTTCTCACCTTCCTCAGAAAATAATATCACTTGAAGATATTCTGAGTGTTAGCTTCAACTTAGGTGAAATTTGGAGTACATGTTGGTTCTCCAGATTTCTAGTTCTTTGGGTTGAAGAAGAAGCTGGAGGGTCAAGGTTCTAGCTCTGTTCCTTCTTATACTAACCTCCCTGTTTTTCCTTATTCTTTTAACTTTGGCTCTTTTGAACGAGTATTAAACTAGATCTGGGCAAGACATTTATTTACTTATTCTATATTTTAGAACTTTCTCCCCTGTCTCCTTCCCAGCAAAACAAAACGAATAACTTATTTTTATACTCTTAAAGCTTCTAATATTTGGGGCTGGGAATATGGCCTAGTGGCAAGAGTGCTTGCCTCGTGTACTTGAAGCCCTGGGTTTGATTCCCCAGCACTACATATACAGAAAATGGCCAGAAGTGGCGCTGTGGCTCAAGTGGCAGAGTGCTAGCCTTGAGCAAAAAGAAGCCAGGGACAGTGCTCAGGCCCTGAGTCCAAGGCCCAAGACTGGGGGAAAAAAAAAAAAAAAAGAAGCCAGGGATAGTGTTCAGGCCCTGAGTCCCAAGCTCCAGGACTGGCAAAAAAAAAAAAAGCTTCTAACATTTAAAAATGTGAACTAAAATACATTCCAAATTCTAAAATAAATAAACAAGGAACGAGACTTGAGTTTTATTAGTTATTTCTCTTAGAAATTATGATTTAAAAACATTTTAAGTGTAATGGCTTAATGAACTGTATTAGTAAGGTTTTTGGTAATCAAATAATTTTACATTTCTAGGTTATAACCTAGAAATCTTAATCACTGCTGACTCAGTACACTATTTTAAGTTTAGGCATATGTTAGCTTTTTTGTGTGGGGTGGGTGTATGTAGAGTGTGAAAATTAGAAGACTTTTTTTCTTTAAAAGTTAACTTAGCCAAATGACTCAAACTTTGGTTATTTTTTTTGTTCTGTATTCTTTCTTCTTTTTTTTTTGTTTTTTGTTTTTTGTTTTTTGTTTTTTTAACTGATGGTTTTACTTAGTCTTGCCCCTGCTAAGGAGGTATCATACCATGTTCTAGTCATGCCTCCAGTACCTTAGTTTTTTCTTAATGAGATTTAAAAATGTTATTTTACTATTGTTTTTCAAAAAAACTTACGGGATTATTGATTGAGCTTAGAGGCTATTGTTTGTTTTATTGAAGTTTAACTTGTTGGAAATTTTCAAATCTTGTATATACCCACACAAACAATATCTAAAATAAAAGAGCATTTCTAATACCATGCAAAGTTCTCTTTGTCTCTTTTTACTCAGCTTTCTGTCCATTCCCAGAGATGCTTTCTAAATACTTTTTTCTATAGAATAGTTTTGGCTTGGTTTGACATTTTCTGGATTTCTTCTATTTTGTTACTTTTTTATTCTAAAATTTTACTTTGTGAATCATTTATTTATCTACTCTCTGTTGGTGGACATTCAGTTGATTATACTTTGGAAACTGTCGTGACTGTAACTGCCCACACACATTTCTGTGCAAGTCTTTTAGCTCCTTTGAGTTAATTCCTAGGAATGGAATTTTTGAGTTACAAGGTAATATGCATTCAACTTTATAAGACACTACTAAAGAGTTTTCCAAGATGGTTGTGCACTTTACATTCCCCACCAGCTGTGTATGATAATTCTAGATCTGTCTACTTTGAGTGCTATCATTCTTCTTGGCTTTGGTCATTTTAGTAGGACTCTAATAGTGTTTCACTGTGCTTTAAGTTTTTGTTTCTGATAACCAGCAGAGATGTGGATCTTTTCAAGTGGTTATTGGCTAATGAGTATTTTCTTTTGTAAAAAAATCATACTAAGTGAAGTAAGCCAGACCCGAAGAAACATGGACTCTATGGTTTCCATCATTGGAAATAATTAGTACATGTCTAGGATAGTTGTAGCAGAAGATCACAGTAGCTCAATAGCTATGCCTGTATGATCACATAAGATGATGCTAATAAGCAAAATGAACTTCGTTATGGAAACAAGTGGTATACCACTGTTGTAGTTATTTTCAACATGCCATGTGAAACTGTGCCTTCTTTTTCTTCTTTTTTTACAATGTGTCTTTAGCTCCTTAAAAAAAAGTTAATTTGGCCTGGTGCAGGTGGTTCATTCCTGTAATCCTAGCTACTCAGGAGAGACTGAGATCTGAGGATTGCAATTCAAAGCCATCCCAAGCAGCAAAGTCTGTGAGACTCTTACCCACGAAACTGCCAAAAAACAAAAACGAAAAGGAAAAGTAAGTCAGAAGTGGAGCAGTGGCTCTAGAGGCAGAGTGCTGGCCGTTAGCAAAAGACATTCCTGAACAAAGCCCAGGGCCAGAGTTCAAGCACCAGGAATAGCGCGCACGCGCGCGCGCACACACACACACACACACACACACACACACACCACACACACACCACACACACGTTAATTTGTAGCAGTTCTGACTTCTTTGCTTTTTATATTCTGGATATGAGTTCTTTATGTTCTGAATTCAAAAGAGGTAGAGGAAGAGAAAAAACTGTTTTCAGTCTCTGCCTTGCCTATTTATTTTTTCTAACATTTAGCATTATCTGTTTATATTCATGAAAGATATTAGTCTTTAATCTTTTATTTTACAGTGTCTTTGTAATGGTTTATCATTATGGCTAATTTTCTAGCCTTTTTATTTCATATTTCATAAATCTATTTTAAAGTTTCTTCTGCTTTCTCAACACTTAATATAATTATTTTCTAATTTTTAGTTGAATATTTTTTTGAATTATAATATGTGTAAGTCTATAAATATTCCTTTGAGCGTTACTGTGATTATTTAATTTCTGAGAAAGGCATTGCTAGTTGGTTTCATTGTTGCAAAAACATTCCAGAATTTATGTATATAAATCTAGTATGTCCTACTGCATACCAAGGCAATATGGAATGTATTGTTCTTAGGCCATGATCAACAAATTAAAATGAGAATAAAGTAAACACAAGAAAAATGATACAATAGAAGATGCAAACTGTACAATAAAAACCCTCTTGTTTCTATTTCTTGGAGTTTATTTCTATAAGCATCATTTTATATGGTCGTATGCACAGAGCTATTAAGCTATTGTGATCCTCTCCTAAGAATATTCTCCTTTGTTCTCACTGTGTGAATGCTTAGAGTGTTTAGTTAATCATTTCCAAGTGTAATTATTTGTCTTTTACTGTCCATTGGATTAACTTGTAGATTTATAGATAATTCGTAGGTTTATAGATAATTATTACAGATGAGGGAAATCATGTAGCCTTCTTTGGGTCTCACTAAAACAACAGGTTTTTCATTGCACTGTTTTCAGTTATTATTTTTCTCCCTTTGGTGTATTCCCTCTTGTCACTGTTTTTGATTTCTGTTTCCTTTGTCTTATGTATACATTTATTTGATTTGGGGAGGGGTAGTGGAATCACAGAAATAGTGGAACAAAGGGTGAACCAAGTTCAGCTGTGATACTCAGCAGACACTATGTTGGAAATGAACTGTACAACTTGGGGGTGAGGGAGGTTGGGAAGGGAAAAAGTGGGAGAAAATGAGGGAGGGAGTCATGCTGTTCAAAAGAAATGTACTCACTACATGACTTATGTATCTGTAACACCTCTGTACATCACCTTTACAATAAAATTTAAATAAATATATGCAATAAAAAAGAGATGAGTCTGCTACTGAATTAACATTGTATACTGTAGTAAACATTAAAATATGAATAAGAATACACTCAAATGATAATAAATATGTATTATAGTAAATACATAAGTCAGCAGCATAATTTATTCTCATGTAGTATATAATTTTTATATAATTGCATTACTGTGTTTTTATACCACTGGCCACACAATAGGTTTGTTTACATCAGCATCACTGTAAACAGATGAGTAACCATGGGATGGTAACATTCACTGTCATCTTATGGGGCCACCATGTGCTTTAAGACTAAAGATGTGTGTTGATTATAATCAATGATAAGAAATGTTACAGCAGAAACATTGTATATCTTAATCACAGGTAGATTTCCACAGTTTAGTAATGGTCTGTAGAAATTCAGAGGTCCTATGTTTTGTCTCTGAGGATCTGAGTTTTGACCTGGAGATTATAGCAAGGAAGACCAGGTGAGGAAATTTTTTACAGTCCCTGCTAACTCTTAAGTTTTTACTTTGCCATTGACATTTTGGACTGAATAATCCTTTTGGGAGGAGGGAAACAGATTTGCTTTGAGTGCTAGAAGATGTTCAGAAATAGGTGTAGTTTCCATTTACTAGATGCTTATAGTTCACGACAAAGAATGAGGGAGGAGGTAACAAGTTGAACAAGAAACATACTCATTGCCTTACATATGAAACTGTAACCCTTCTCTTCTTCGCTTTGACAATAAAGGAAAAAAAATTAAAAAATGTGTCTGGAGACAGTGCCTGGGCTGGAGGTAAGATAAAAATTGTACCAAGGAGACAACCACTCTTGTAGTTCGATTTTTTTGTCTGTCATTTGTGTAGAGATTGTAGGTTCCCATTATGTATGTATATATAGTGGCTTCTTCAATCAAAAGCAAACCACAAAGAATGCAATAGTCAGCGGTTAGCCACTTCAAGTAGTAGGGAATTAGGAGATTGCCTTTCCTCTAATTACCATCCTGATTGTTTGGTATTACAGGTGGTATCTGAACTCGAGGGCAATTTTAATAACAATTAAAAATATGGTTTGGATAGCAGAAGAAGCCAGGCATGGAGCTTCATACCTGTAATCCCAGCACTTGGGAGCAAGAAGTTGTGCAAGTTCCAGGCCAGCCTAGAATAGGGAGACCCTACCCCCACAAAACTAATCAAATCAAACCAAACACTGGAGCGTATAGGGGAGTGGCATGTTTCTATTCTGTGTTTGTTACATAGATGTCTACTAATAATTCTTTTACCTGAGAAACAGAACTACTGCTCTGGTTTAAAAATCAGGATGGATATACATGTATAACCTTGAATAGACAGGAAGGCACATCGCTTGCTTATCACTGTGGTAAATGTCTGACACGTTTCACAAATTACTATAATGGCACATAAAACGCTCCCAATAAATGGGCAAATGGTAACTTGTACAGTACCTCCATATATCAGAGTGAATATATGCATCTTGGTCTTTCTAACTTTCCCTCCACTGTTAAAAAATATTGTAGAATTTTTGCCTTTTTTATTATAAGCATAAAATTGTTTAAAAGCTATTTGGGGCATAGAGACTTAAAATTCATAATCTTTTAGGTTCTAGGAATCAAATCTAGAGCTTCATGCATGCTAGGTTTACACTTGAATACTGAGCTATATGTAGCCACCTGGTGAGCAACGTGATAAAACTTCGCTCCAGATCTTTTTTGACTTTATTTTTTGCCTTTTTCTCATCACCATAACAACAACAACAAAAACACTTTTTTTGTTTTTACAAAGTGCAAGGGTTAAGAAATGCTTTTGCAAGGTATTTATTTAACAGTAGATTGTATAAGGTGCATTATCTTTCTTTGTTGTTTGTTTTGGTAGTGGGGCTTGAAGTGGGCCTAGGCACTGTCCTTGAACTCTTGCTCAAGGCTAACCTCTACTACTTTGAGGCTTAGCACCACTTCCAGTTTTCTGTAGTTAATTCCAGGGCTGTCTTTGAAGCATGATCCTCAGATCTCTGTCTCCTAAGTGGAGCTAGGATTATATGCATGGGTCATCAGCCCATGTAGGTGTATTATTCTTAATATATTTCATATGTGTACGTGATTACTGTACTACCCTGTCTAAGATGCAAAACATTTTGAATATCTAACAGGTTCCCTTTTTGCCTCTATAATTAATAATTATTCCTTTGAGTAATGGGAATCAGTATCTGACCTCTTTTAGTATTTATTTGTTTTGAATATTCTTAAGCTTCATGGTAGTGCTGCCTTTTAAATATTTTTTTAACACAATGCTATGAAAGCCATGTTTTTGCATGAAACCTCAGAGTAATCTTTTTTGTTGATATACAGTATTCCATTTACTTTAATATGATTATTATATTATACTATATTCTTTTGACATATGAGTTGTTTGTAGTTTGAGGAAATTACGACTAAAACTGCCATAAACAATCTTGTACATTCTTTTTTTTTTTTTTTTTTTGGCCGGTCCTGGGGCTTGGACTCAGGGCCTGAGCACTGTCCCTGGCTTCTTTTTGCTCAAGGCTAGCACTCTGCCACTTGAGCCACAGCACCACTTCTGGCCGTTTTCTGTATATGTGGTGCTGGGGAATCGAACCCAGGGCCTCATGTATACGAGGCAAGCTCTCTTGCCACTAGGCCATATCCCCAGCCCCAATCTTGTACATTCTTTATGCCGTTTTGGCCAGCCGATTCTCATTTCAGAGATGCCTGAATCGACAATTTGACTCTATGTCCTTGCAGACCCCCTGTCTATGTCCTTGTGGACCCCATCTACGTCCTTGTGGACTCCTATGTCCTCAGCAGACTACTCCATAAAGTCAAAATGCCTCATAGGCTAGAAAATCAGTCTCAATGCCCAACCTTTTGACTTGTGCCCTCAAGAGTGCAATGCAGGCTGGGTTTCAGGGACCACCCCCCCCCCCCCACACACACACACCAGGTTCCCTCTCAAAGGCTAGCTATTCTGGGTTTGATCTACTCCCCAAACCAAAGGAACAGCGGGCAGTTTGGGAGAAATAATTCTTTTTTTTTTTTTTTCCAATTTTTATTATCAAACTGATGTATAGAGAGGTTACAGTTTCATACATTCGGCATTGGATACATTTCTTGTACTGTTTGTTACCTTGTCTCTCATACTCCCCTCCCCCTCCCCATTACCCTTTCCCCCCCTGAGGTGTTCAGGTCACTTACACCAAACAGTTTTGCAAGTATTGCTTTTGTAGTTGTTTGTCTTTTTTTTACCCTGTGTCTCTCAATTTTGGTATTCCCTTTCAATTTCCTAGTTCCAATACCAGTATACACGGTTTCCAATATACTCAGATAAGATTACAGAGATAGTGTAGGTACAACCACAGGAAGGTGATACAAGAACATCATCAATAATAGAAGCTACAGATACACATGGGACGTTGAAAGTAGTTACAACTGTGATATAACAATTGTCTCCATAACATGGAGTTCATTTCACTTAGCATCGTCTTAGGTGTTCATAAGGGTATAGCTATTGGGCCTTGTGATGCTCTGCTATGACTTGCCTAAACCTATACTAATTATTCCCAATAAGGGAGACCATAGAGTCCATGTTTCTTTGGGTCTGGCTCACTTGGGAGAAATAATTCTTACAGTGTGTGTGGTCAGTTCCTAATAAGTTACAGCCCCTGCTTCATGAGACTTCTTCCAGGCTTCATTCAAGGACTAACGCCTACCACCATGGGGCTACTGCTTTTCTTCTCCCGGAGGGTGCCACATCTCCACCTTTACCCCTAATGTCGATGCCCCTTGCCTAAAGGAAGTAGCCAGAGGGAGTTGGCGCCCTTTTTCATAATTAATAAAAGGCTGGAATGTAAGGTCCACCTCTGGGAGGGCTCCATGCAGATGCCCCCACCTGCTTAAGTCTTCGACCAGTACCTGCATTACCTAGGTAACTGGCACACCCGGAGACAGTTGCCTCCCTTTCTCTGAGATCACATCCAATCCGCCTGGCCATACCTCCTGCCTTTCCCCATATAAACCGGCTCAACACGAATCCCCACCCTCATTACTTTTCTTTCTTTCTTTCTTTCCTTTTCTCTCTTACTCTCTCCCTCTCTTTCTCTTTCCTTTCCTCTCTTTTTCTCTTCTTCCTTCCCCCTGTCTCCCTGGGCCTCCATCTTGTGTGGGTGGGCAGTTTGCTTTCCCCCCCAATAAACTCTTCTCTGCCTGAACTATGTGGTGGGTTTCCTTTCTAGGGAACCTTACACTCTATAAAAGAGCTATATTAATTTCTTCATACCTAATCTATACCTAAGAGTGTCATTTCTAGGTTATTTTCTTGTCTGTTACAAGTTTCTAAGCAATTTTCCAAGGTTGCTTTTGGCACTTTAAAATTTTTTTAATTATCTTTAAGTTTTCATTTTAATTGAAGATTATCTTTAGTAGTTGTAGAGAGGGGTTTCAATTCAGCACATCAACTTATGATACAATGCATCTTGATTAGTGTCAAACCTGGTTTTATCACTTTAATTATCAATACATGAGAGTACTTGGTATCTGGTTTAGGTATGTTTTGGTTTCTCATAATGACTTAAAATGCATGTTGAGTATTGCTTCTTGATGACTTGCCTCTTTAGTTTTTTTTTTTTATCCTTTTTAAAAGTTACATTGCTTTCTTTTTCTTACTAATTTGTAGCATTCAAATGTATATATTCCGGATATGATCTTTTTGTATTACTTGGATGTGACCATTTGTGTTATAAATGTTTTCTCAGTCTATGCATTATACTTTACTCCTTTAATGGTATTTTTATGTAAAAAGTCTATCTTTGAATTAGGCCTATCTTACCAAGTTGTTAAAAATTTTCTGTGTATTATTTAAAAATCATTCAACTCAGTTACATTTCTTTCTAGAACCTTAATTATCTCAAGTCTCACATTTAGGTCTATGAGTACTCTTTAATTTTTTGATGAGGGTGAAATAAGGGTCAAGATTAATTATATTTTCCATATGGTTCTCTGGTTGTTTAAATGCTTGGTCATTGCAACAGCTCAGTTGTAAATCATGTGACTAGATTTGTGATCATCATCTTTGGCAGCCATTTCCATGAGCATCTTACTGAGACTTCTTTGTTCTTTCACAGGATTGGTTCTGTAATTCTGTTTGTTCTACTTGCACTAAAGAATTGCATTTCCTCTTTCTTCCTGGTTAGAGGTGTGTAGACAATTTAAACCCATTACCCTTCCTCTCCCACTTTTCTGATACTTTATTTTTTTCTTAGAAAATGCTCTTCATTTTCATTTATAAGAATGTTTTTTGCTTAATAAGTAAAAATAATGACTCATGGCTGTGATTTGTGTGAATTTTGCATGCTTGCCTTTGTATTTGTAATACAATTTGAGAATTTGGAAGGTTGTAGTAAGTTCTTGATAGCAACTTTTAAAACAGTTTTCACTGCTTATATCAGAACTCACAAACTCTGAACAACATATTTAATATGATTAATTTCTCTGTATTGCTGGAACTCATTTTATTCTCAGGCATATTATTAATGCACGGGGAGCTCAGCGGAAAAAATAGTGGAAAATTAAGTAATTTGGAGGCTAGAGATAAGAAGACCCATATGAGGTCTCTTCACTAGAAGCCATAACCCTTCAAAGCCATGATGAGATTTTTGTCACATAAGTTTTGCCTTTTTAAAGATTAAGCTCTATGAGTGTGAATCTTGGGTACAGTTGACTTTGGGAACTTTGTCAATTCCTCTTCCCAGTGCTTTTATTCTATATTGTATTCTTTCATACACTTCTTGGTACTTTGACTTAAATAACATCTTTATCTTTTTTTTATACCCAAAAGACAATGATAATCTGGACAGCAGAGATGTATCGCGTGACATCTGCGGAGAGGAATTAACTTAGAAGTCAAGCATAACATGAAAGCATTTCTTAGTTGATTAGAGATGAAGATTATTTTTCTCCATAAGAAGAAATTATTCCAAAAGAAAGAGGTTTTCTGTTTCATTTGAGCCCTTCTAGTAGTGATTTATAAATAAATATTCTTCAAAAGTATATTTTTGTTGAATATATATGTAATTCTGTCTCATAAAATAAGGTTTCAGGAAGAAAGTGGAGAGAATGCCAGCTATGTAATATATGATTATTTATAGTCAGCCTAAAATTTTAGGCGCTAGGAAAAAAATATTTCTATTACATTTGAACCAATTTGTAAATAATAATGGCTAAACATAGCTATTACTAACCATTTTTTAAAATAAGTTGCTCACGGGGCTGGGGATATAGCCTAGTGGCAAGAGTGCCTGCCTCGGATACACGAGGCCCTAGGTTCGATTCCCCAGCACCACATATACAGAAAACGGCCAGAAGCGGTGCTGTGGCTCAAGTGGCAGAGTGCTAGCCTTGAGCGGGAAGAAGCCAGGGACAGTGCTCAGACCCTGAGTCCAAGGCCCAGGACTGGCCAAATAAATAAATAAATAAATAAATAAGTTGCTCAGAAAATTAGGCTATAGAATGAGGTGTTTATGAATGTGGATATACATGTAAATGTATAAACATGAACAATTTAAGCAGCTGATCGTATGTTTTTTAGAACAGTTGATATTCACAGCAACACCGAGTATAAGCTACAGAGATTCCTATACAGTACCTGTCCCTGCATTAGCATAGCTTCTCCCCTGCAGTGTCCCCCACCAGAGTGAAGTAGCTGTTCCAGGTGCACATACATCAACAGCCACTGCATTATTACCCATAGCTGAGAGGTCAGTCTTAGTCTTGTGTAGTCTATGAGTTTGAGCAAATAGATGGTTATGTGTGTGAACCCTTATATTACAATAGAGAATAATTTCACTGACCTAAAAATCTTCTGTGCTCTGCCTTGTCTTGTTTCTCTCCTCCTCTCCCCTGGTAGCCACAGATCTTTCTGCTGCCTCTATAGTTCTATCTTTTCCACAGTGTCATAGTTAGAATCATTTAGTATGCAACCTTTTCAAATTGACTCTTTCACTTGAAAAGATGCATTCATGTTTCCTCCATGTCTTTTTTTTATGACAAGATGTTTTTATGATAGCATGTTTCTTTTTTGTTATGATTAAATTTTCATTCTTTGGATGTACTATAGTTTTCCATTCATCTAGTAAAGGACATCTTGGCTACTTCTATGTTTTGGCTTTTATAAAGAGAGCTGCTGTAAACATCCATGTACAGGTTTTGTGTTGGCATAAATTTCTGGTTATAAGTAAGATGGGTAATTGCTAGATAATTTAGTAAAAAATATTTATAAAGATATGTATCTGATATACTATCTTCCAAAGTGTGTATGTCATTTTGCATTCCTACTAGCAAGGAATGCAAGTTCCTGTTGCTGTACACAGTCCTGCCAGTATTTGGTGTTTTTAGAATTTTTGTAGTTTGCTTTTCTTTTGGGCATTTAGCGTGGTATTGAAAATAACCTTGTGAAACTGGGTTACCAGTACTTCATGCCTGTAATTCTAGCTATGCAGGAGGCTGAGATCAGACTATCACAATTTGAAGCTAGCCTAGCCAGGAAAGTCTGTGAGACTCTTAATTCCAGTTAATCACCAGAAATGCTGGAAGAAGAGGAAAAAAAGCTTTGGGATAGTGCCCAGACCCCAAGTTCAAGACCCAGGACTGGCACACATATACAAAACATTTTTATTTTACCTTCCTTATTTCTTCTCTGATATTCTTCTTCATAGATCTATAGTATTTTCTAGTCCTCTAAATAAATTTCTCTTAATACTTGTTGTAAGACAAGGTTATAACAAATTCTCCCAATTTTTATTTACCTAAGAAAATTCCCCCACTCTCTTGTGCTTTTACCTGGGCTTGAGCTCAGGGCTTTACACTCTTCCTTGCCTTCCTTGCTCCAGATGTTGCTCTACCATTTGACTCATGTCTACAATCTGGTATTTTGCTTGCTAATTGGAGATAATTTCTCAGACTTTTCTTTTTGAACTTGCTTCAAACCACAATCTTCATATCTCAGCCTTCTGAGAAGCAATCATTATAGACATGAGTCACCATTGAAGAAGATCTACACAGATGAAACTTTTGAAGAAATAGGAATACTGAACAACAGATCCCTCTAGACATGTGTCCTGCTTCATTTGGAAGCATAATTTTGTAAGGTATAGAATTTGAGGTTGATGTATTCTCTCTCTTTTTCAGTCCTTCATACATTTCTCTTTCACTCTCACTTTCTGTAAATCTATGACCTTGTGCATGTGTTCTACCACTGAGCTACATCCTCAACTCATCAGATTGTCTTCTTGCTTATAAGATTTCTGAGAAGAAAATGGAATTACCATTGTGTTTGTTTGCCTTACCAAGATATTTTAATTTTCTCTGACTTCTTTGTTTTAGAGATTTTTTTTTTTTTTTTTTTTTTTTTTTTTTTTTGGCCAGTCCTGGGCCTTGGACTCAGGGCCTGAGCACTGTCCCTGGCTTCTTCCCGCTCAAGGCTAGCACTCTGCCACTTGAGCCACAGCGCCGCTTCTGGCCGTTTTCTGTATATGTGGTGCTGGGGAATCGAACCTAGGGCCTCGTGTATCCGAGGCAGGCACTCTTGCCACTAGGCTATATCCCCAGCCCTAGAGATTTTTTTAATCTTGATTTTTTTTACAAGTTGAATATGAAATTCATGGGTGGCAATAAGGTATTTGTCTTTTTTTCTTTTATCTTGCTCACTATTCAATGACATTCTTTGATTTGGTGTCCCATGCTAATTTGATGAGTATTAATGTTACATTTTTTCTTTCCTTTGCTTTTAATATTTTCCTATTGAATGTATGGTAGAAGTTTAGTCATTATCTCACATTTCTTGGGTATTCTTTTCTGGTGGTTTTCCCTTGGTTTGATTTTGTTTGGTTTTTGGTTTGCTTTTTGGCTTTGTAAGTTTTATTGAGGGGTCATTAAGTCTAGAGATTCTTTTCTCCACTGTTTCAGTCTGTGAATATACCCACGAAGACCATTTTTTATTTCAAACATAGCATTTCTGTTCTTATAATTCTTTCTTAGCATTTCTATTACTCTGATTAAGCTACTTGTTCTCATACTGTCCCCTTCGTTCATTGTAGGCACTAGCCTATTAATCAAGCTTTTAAAAATTCCTGCTCTGATAATGGCAGCTCCTTGTCATTTCCAAGTTCTTTCTCTGGTTCTGATGCTTACTTTTCCTTTCCAAACCGTATGTTGCTCCTTAGTATGTATTGTACTTTTCCCTTGATGGCTGGCTATGCTATACTGTGTAATGTAATGTTTGCTGAGCTGTGGGTGCAGAAGAAACATCTGTTGTCTTTTGAGTAGGTCCTTGTCAGGGATGTGGCGTTCACAAGGGTTTCTCATGCCCTTCCGGCCACTTCTTTCCCACGGCAGGACACATGTCTAGAGGGATCTGTTGTTCAGTATTCCTATTTCTTCAAAAGTTTCATCTGTGTAGATCTTCTTCAAGCTAACACAGTCCTCTAGTGTAATTTTAAAATGACTACTTTTCACTTCTCCTGCCAGAATTGTAAGATTTTTTTCCCCCCTCTGGTACTCACTAGACAATTGGTTTGAGCTCTTGGAAATAAAACTTAGAGTGTGGGTAGTTTTCTATGACTGAATCCCTCTGGAGTTTTTCACCCTAATACCTACCTGTCCACATCAATTTTTGTATTGCAATTTTTTTCCGTTCTTGCCCTTGTTCCCAGCAAGATTTCTGCTTGTGGATTTCTCTGTGGTTCTCTGTACCTACAAGTTGGCCTCTCCAATTTTGGGTATCGTGATTTGCCCTTATCTTACTTCTTTTGTGGATCTAAGAAGAGTTATTGAGTTTTCAGTTCAGCCTTTTCTTTGTTAGGACAGAATAGCAGTTTATAAGTTCCTTCCATGCCCGATCAGAAAGCAGAAATCTCTAAATTGATTTTTAAAGAATAACCTGTATCTTTGTAAAAGAAATTGGAGACAAGCTAACATTAAAAACAAAGTCTCTCAGCCCTATAAAGAAGCTTTTGGCAGAAGAAAAGATTGAAAAAATATAGAGGAAAGGAGCAGTAAAACCATGTCTGAATTTTCATATTAAGGATGTTACTCTGGAATCACAAGCTCTAGAGATCATGGAAAACATACTACTTTTCTGCTGGCATTGTGGTCTCTTTAATTGTGTGTATACATGTGTGTAAACATACATATGTGTTTCTATATACATATGTGTGTGTAAATAATCCAATGCATATGTATTTATATCTGTATATATCCTCATATCTCATACAGATAATTTTACTTGTTATATATGTGTCCTTGCATGTGTACACATATATGTGACTATCCACATGTTGTCTTTGGTTTTTGTATCATTTATTAAGCTATATGCCAGTGACTTTCAAAACTTGGATTTGTTGTTGAAATTCTGATTCATTAGAACTTTAGAGTTGTCTTAGCTTCTAGATCTCTGACAAAGTTCTAGGTGAAGCCATTGGATAACAGAGATATTAAGACTCTAGACTAGTCCTCGGTACTTATTAGGACCATTGGCAGATGACTGTTATCATTCTTAATTCTTAAATCTCAACTTCTATCAGTTCCATTGTTACTAAAGTCTTTTCCACTAATCAATTCCGTGATCTCATTTAGGGTTTGTCTATTGTCTCTAACTCTTGTCTTTATTTGTTATTTACTCTGAATTTCTCACTCCCTACCTTCACTGAAACTGGTAAGAGATCTGACCTCAAGGAGAATTCCAATCCTGGTACAGTATTGGTGAACTTGAAGTTCATCTCTGTCCTTTAGATTCATGCTCACCATTGTCATCTTTGTCTGTCAGCTACCTATGCCTGTATCAACGTTGCAGTTCAGGTTCTCATCTGTTGATGAACATACCTAGCAGAAATTACATCAACAATTGATGCTATCTGGAGATTATGATACATACTCTCAGCTGGGATCTTAATAATTTTTGACCCAAACATTCATTTTTTTTGCATGATAGGTAAAGTTTACCACTACTGAGGAAACACTTTGGAAGACTTGAGATGTATATATGTATACACACACATATATGTATATATATATGTATGCATCTAATGTGACACAAATCATGTAAAAATAAAGCTTTAAGTATTCCTGAAAATGGAAAATTGTGTTTAGTGTTTCATAGCAGTGAATACATGAATCAACCCACTCTTCAAGTGCCCATATGCTACTATTCCTCAGGCTCTTTAGAGTCTTGAAAATGAGAATGGCAGACAGATTTGAGTTTCCTGCATTCACTTCCATACACATCTGTAATTCTTACTTCTTCATCCCTTTTCTTGTTAAATCTCTGTTGTTGTTATGTGCTCCCTAATTCCATTTCTTCCTGACTTCTCCAAGATCTTTCCATGGCTGATAATCTCTTTTCACTGTTTTGACATTATCAATAGGAATTAAGTATGAGAAGCAAAATTAAGAAAAGTTAAGGGGCTGGGGATATAGCCTAGTGGCAAGAGTGCCTGCCTCGGATACACGAGGCCCTAGGTTCGATTCCCCAACACCACATATACAGAAAACGGCCAGAAGCGGCGCTGTGGCTCAAGTGGCAGAGTGCTAGCCTTGAGCGGGAAGAAGCCAGGGACAGTGCTCAGGCCCTGAGTCCAAGGCCCAGGACTGGCAAAAAAAAAAAAAAAAAAAAAAAGAAAAGTTAAGTTTCTTAAATTTAGTAAGATTGCATTCCTTTTTGTTGTTTTAAGTTTTGGTGGTATTGCAATTTGAACTCAGAGGCTTGCACTTGGTAGATAGGCATTCTATAGCTGAGCCTTGTATTCAGCTCTTTGCTGTGCTTGTTGTATTTGAGACAGGGTCTTGATTTCTGGTAGGTATATGCTTGGGTTGCAATCTGTCTATTTTAGGCTTCTACTCTACCTAACAGATGTGCATTACTCTCTTGGTTGAGTTTTGTTTTTTTTTTCTACCTGGATTGGCCCCAAACCATGATCCTCCCAACTTTAGCTTCATAAGTAATAACTCTGTATTCTTTAAGTGAGAATCATTGCATGCAGAATACTTTCTCAACTTAAAGTTTAATTCATATGTATTTTGTAGATTGCTATATTATCTTTATACATGTTATCAAGAAATTGCTACTTTTAGGTATCATACAATTAGGAGTGTCAATTTAAGCATGATAATATGGACATATTGAATAATGTAGAAACACAAGGATTAATGCTTTAGGAGAAGGTTTAGTGATTTTTTTTTTTTTTTGTAAAGAGGTGGCTCATTTCCTAAGTAATTACTGGTTATTTTGTAAAACTCTAGTAAGCACAATAATAAATACTCTTTGAAGGTATCTTAATACTCTGTCTTAATCATTTGTTTTCTTAAATTTTTAATTAATGATACAATTTAACTGTTTACTTTTTTTCTTTTTTTTTCTTTTTTTTTTTTTTTTGCTGGTCCTAGGTCTTGAGCTCAATGCCTAGGATACTGTTCCTGAGCTTCTTTTCCTAAAGACTAGCTAGCCCTCTATCTTCAGCCATAGATCCACTTTGGGCTTTTTTGTAGCTTATTGGAGATACAGACTTTTCTGCCTGGGCTGGCTTCAGACCTTATTCCTCAGATCTCAGCCTCTTGAGTATCTGGCATTACAGCCACTGGTGTGCAGCACAATTTAACATTCTTAAATGCTTCTTATATCCTCACACTCTCCTGTGTATGGTAATTCTGGCTTGGTTGGACAGTGTGTACCTTGAATAATGAGAAAAGTTTCTCCAGGATCAGATAATTTCTTGACATTCTGAGTCTGTGTGTGTGTCTATTCATTTAAAGTTATGATTATATTTCATCTAGTTTTAAAGAAATATAATACAATAATTCTTACTTAAGAATGGCACAAAGAAGACTATTTTTTGAGAGAAGGAGATCAAAGACATAGCAATCAGATAGATCAGGGAAGCTGAACACAACCCCTGCTACCCAGAAGGTAGAAATTGGAGGATCAAAGGTTTGAGGCCAGCAGGACAAAGAGTGAGATCTTATCTTAAAATACAGACAGACAAATAAACAGAAAGGTAGAGGGCTGGGTACAGTGGCTTACACCTGTAATCCTAGTGACACAGGAGGCTGAATTCAGTAGGATCATGGTTTTAGGCCAGCCCAAAGAAGTAAGTTCATGATACTTGATCTCAGTAGAAGAAACTGGGTATGATGGCACATGTCTGTCTTCCCAAGTATGGAAGAAAGCATAAAATAGGATAAGAGTCCGAATGTAGGCCTGGGGAAAAAGTGAGACCCTGCCTCAAAATAACCAGTGCAAATAAGGAGCACCTGCCTGGCAAGTGTGAGTCCCTGAGTTTGAACACTAGTACCACCCAAAACCAAACAAACAAGGGGGTGGGGAGAGAAAGGAAAAAGGTTGGTGACTATGTCATAATTCTATTTCTTACCTTATCCAGTGAAGTAAAATATATTAAATGAATGATGACTTTGCATTTTGATTAGGAAAGACTGAGAAAGAAGAAATATAGTGACAGTTTTTACCAAGATGAAGAGTGTGAGAATGCTGTGTAAATGTAAGAAGAGGAGGAACAGATGGGAAAAGGTAGATTAGCAAAGAAGTTTGAGACCTTATGTCATATATATATATGTATATATATATATATATATCCTTTTTTCAATTATAAAAATGTTAATAGATATATCATCTGTTTGTACATTTTGAGTGTAATAAACAAGCAGTTTGGAAATATGATTATGCATTTTAATAATTGAGATTCACAATGCAGTTTGTCACTAATTTACATTTAAACATTTATGATGACTCTGAGCAACGAAAATTCACAGAAGCACAAAACAATTAATTATATTCCTTTAAAAATAAATGTCAAGAAAAATGTAGTACTCAATTTGTAATTTTTTTCTGTACACAGAATATAATTAATTAATGTATACACTGCATTGAAAGATCATACAAAATCTTGTTTTCCTTCAGGTAAAGTTTAGTCTTCTTTTTAAATATATGCAAATAAACCCAGCTTTTTTTTCCCCAATAGTTCCCGTAAGTTTAAGGTTTTTCTTCCTCTTTCTCTTTCCCTCTCTCCCTTTCTTTCTGTCAAGGTAACTGAAATATATGATCTGTATTTTTTATATTATAAATTATATTTTTGCTTATCCTCTTTCTTACTTTGTAATTTGTTTTTAGCTGGGAGAGCTACCCTTTAAGAATCAGTCATGGAGTCTAGTTAACGGGGGTAGTATTGATATTAGAATTCTTCATATTAAAAAACATGCTATTCTGAAATGCACTTACTGTTAAATAAATTAGTCACCTGCAGCTTCCCACCTGCGGAGTGCCTCCATATAGACCAGTACAGGCATGGGTAAATTCCCTCTGTAGCCTGGGTTTACATATAGGCGGATATCTTCCTGGGATAGTGAAGACTGAATTTGGATGGAGTGGGGACTTGAAAGACACCCACCATGAAGATATTACCCAGAGGAGAACACACGGATTCCTATTATCACTAAGGCCATCTGTGCGTACTAAAGAATGGTCTGATATCTCACAGGCCTCACCCCCTCCACCCCCTTAGTATTAGTTCCTTAGCTCTCTTCGCTTACCAACCATGCTTACCAACATTCAGGTAGCTTAAAAAAAAATCATTCCATCCAGAACACACCAGTCTTACCCATAAACTTTCATTTCTTGATTTGTGAACATTTCTGCTTTTTCAGTTGCTTCCAGGCCTCTCATTATGTGCTGGAAGCTGACTCTGAACTTGTCACTCTGTAAGTCTCTCTGTCCCACAATTGTTGCTTCCCTCTAAGATAACAGGCTTCTTGTCTGTGAAACCGAGACAGTTTTTCTTGTAGGACTGCTAAAGAAAAATAAGATCTCTTAAGCAGGGTGTCCGAGGTACTATTCGCTTGATAATTGTTTTGATCCTTGTTTCTCCTTTGTTCTATAGTCTGGTTGCTTGTCTAGCCCTTCTATTTTTTGACGATCTATTAGTTGAAGTAAGAGAGAGTTAATCTCAGTTAAAATAGTATTTGTTTCTATTCTTTGAAATGCTTTTTTACCTGGCATGTCTTCATTAGTATATGCACGTGTATGTTTCTATGTCTACACATACATACAGAGTATGAGGGTACAGGTAGGAAAATTCTTAAGCAAGAAAGTGAAAATTGATTCTGTCATGGGTTTTCATTTCAGCAAAACACGCATAGGAAATATATAAAAGGATGTTTTAGTTTTATCTTGAAATTATGGCTGTTTTCTTGGTCAGGATTGTTTGTAGACAAACAGTAATAATGACTTTGTAAATCATAACTAGATGATTTTGTTTCCAAAATTTGACCTTCCCTGTGTTTTTTGCATAAGCCAAGTTGCTTAGGCCAAATTCATAAGAATTGTTTTTCTGTTTGTTTTAGTCTAGTTTGGTTTTGGATTTTGGCAGGACTGGGATCAACCCTAAGATCATCCCAGGGCCTCACACGTGCTAGCCTGGTGCTTTTCTACTGAGCTACATCCCTAGCTCTAGGGCACCATTGCTGATTATTTTTTCTACACACACACACACACACACACACGCACACACACACACACACACACACACACACACACACACACACACACACACTTCTGATGGAAGCCCATGTCAAATTATGGAATAGTCTCGCTAAAATTCAAACTTGAACATCTAATATTGAACTGCCAATTTGTAGTAAATATATGAAACAAAATGAGAATGGCATACAAAAGCCCCAGAATAGGAAAAATCTTATAGTATAAACAGCTTAGTTTTCTTTCCAACAAATTGTGAGGAAAAATAGAAAGATAACTAATTGATTATAATGAATGTGGTGCATTTACATGACAAGTCATTTTTTTTGAGAGATACATGCTACAGCACACACACACACACACACACACACAATATGATATATGATGTCTGGGAGGCAAAGGGACTGAGTAAACTTAACAAGCCTGGACATGAAGTTAATGATGGTGAATATTTACTCCTCTCTTTCATACGTGTTTAAACTTTATATAATTAAAAATCAAACAAAACAAAAAAAACATTGTACTTGGACCATAATTCAGTCAATCTTAGCCTTAGGATTTTAACTTATCTGACTAGGACTTACTTTTATTCAGAATTTTTATTATTACTGTTACTTGCTTGTTTTTCACTTCCATCATAGCATAACTTGAATCTGGGGCTGTTCTCTCCATCCAGAACCTTCTTTCCACTGACCTTCACTGTCAAGTCTCACTTGATATTCAGGCATCATCTTAAATGTAACCGCAGAAGACATGGAAGTCACAATCTATATCATTGTGTTTACTTTCATCAGGACATTTCTTTAGATTTGGTATTTTCTTTTTTATTGTTTATTGGTGCTTTCCACCCACTGGAGTATAAAGTCTACAAGGGATGGTGCTGACTTCTTCACTATCTTTTTCACTGTTAAATTGCCAGCACTTCACATTCTTGGCAAATATGGTTAATGTAAATAAATGTGGGTTTTGGTTTTTTTTTAGTGAATCAATGAAAGTTATAAAGCTGTTGACTTTTTAAAAATTTATCTTTTAATATATCAATGTATCTTTTAATATTTCAATAATATATACTACTTTTGCCTAGCAAAAGTATTTAAAATTCAATTGACTAATGTTCCCAAAGGCTTAGTTGTGGTAAAATTAGTTCTGTTAAGAAAGCTTCTGAAAATTTTAGAAAATACATAAATGTCAAATTTTCTCTTAACATTTATTTTAAAATATTTGTATTTGGGGCAATTAATCTAATAACTTGCCTGAGCTATTTTTATATCTAGATAACTAGAGGTTAAGTTTTGTGAGGTTGTATTTATGTGTGATGCAAAAATCTGGCACACACTTCTTGTCTCCTGTGAATACTAATGAAACACATATAATTATATCTTCTGTGAAGAAGGAACTGAGGAGTACTCGGCAAATGCATAGCAGAGATGAGATTGTAAAGTTATGAAACATTTTTTAAATAAACGTACACAGAACCTCAGTATATAGTCATGCAACATGTAATGACCAGGATTTATTCTGAAAAGTGCTCTGTCAGGGGATTTCCTTGTTGTCTATGCATGAAACCTAGCTGGTGTAAGTCACTCAATGTGGCCTCTTGATGCAATCAAGGATGATCATGGTAAAGGGGAGATACATGAGGCGGCCCATGGTTGATAGTCAGTCAGCTTTGTTTCTGTAAATAGGAGTGTACTGTAGAAATGATAGCAAGTATGCTATGGTAAGTCCATAGACCACCAATATGGTCATTTACTACTGTTGTCAGTTATTATGTACTATTCATAGCTATGCTATACTTTCAAGTAACTGGAAATGCAAATGTTTATACATGCATCACCATAGACATGTGGATAATACATTGTCCTAACACATTACAACAGCTGTAATGTCTATAGGCTACAGGAAATTTTCAGCTCACTGTTGTATATGTGGTTCATCACTGACTGAAGCATTATTATAAGGTATGTCACTAAACACATATTGGACAGCTCTCCAGCTTCTATTGTGCTAAGGAAGAAAAGACTTCAGGTCACATTCTATATTGAAAAACGGTAGAGAAAATGGACATCCTTGTCTTGTTTCTGACTTCAAAGGAAATGTTGTGTATATATTTCAGTAACTGTTAGCATTCAAAATAACCAGTTAGGAAAGTTGTTCATAATGGTTATTCTATAAGATGGTGTGTTTCACTAATCAGTTATCTTTCACCTATAGTTTATTATTGGGGATAGAGATGTGGCACATTCATTAATTGGAAGAATTAATATTGTGAAAATGTCTATTATCTAAAACAATTTATAGATGCAATATAATGTCCATTACAATCTCCATGTCATTCTTTGCAGAAATAGAAAAGAAAATCTAAAATTTTATATGGAAGCATAAAAGACCCAAATAGCTAAAGCAATCCTGGCCAAAAAGAGCAATGCTGAAGAAATCACAAAATCTGACTCCAAATTGTACCGTAGAGTCATAGTCAAAAATGAACTAACAACAACAAGAAAGTGAAGCAAAACACACACACACATATGAAGACACATACATTACATACCTACATATTGGCAAAAACACAGACATGTAAACCAATGGAGTAGAAGATCGAGAAATAAACCCCTACAGATGGGGCCATCTGATCTTTCACAAGAAAACAAAGATATGTTGGAGAAAAGACAGTCGTTATGGCTGAGTGTGGGTATAGATAAGTAATGTCTGTTTATCTGAGGGTGGCCACCTAAGCTGATTCTATAACCTGGCTACTGTGAATGGTATAGGGATAAATGTGAGTATTCAGGCATCTCCTATCTATGCTAACGTATATGGTATATACCTAGGAGTAGTACATAGTTGGATATGGTATTTCTCTCTCCTTCTCCCTTTCCCTCTTCCTCTTCCTCTTCCTCTCCCTCTCATTCTCTCCCTTTCTCCCTCTCTCCCTCTCTAACTCTCTCTCCCTTTCTCTCTCTTAAAGAAATTTATGTTTTCCATAGTGGCTGTACTAATTTACATTACTCCAGAAATATACATTCCTTTTCCTCCACATCTTTGCCAGTATTTTTTGTTGTTGCTAATAGTCATTTTGATTGGAGTGAGATGGTATCTTAATGTAGTTTTGATTTGCATTTTCCAGGTGGCTAAAATTGAACAATTTTTCATATTACTATTGGCCATTTGTGCTTCTTAGATCATTTGCCAATTTATTGATTGGATTTCTTGCTTTGTTGTTGAGTTTTTTTATGTATCCTAGATATTTATCCTATATTAGAGGTAAGCTGCGAAGTTTCTCCATTTTATAGGCTCTTTCATCATTCTGTTGGATGTTTCCTTTGCCGTGCAGCTATTAAATTTAATGTAATTGCATTTGTTAATTCCTGTGGTTATTTTACTGAATTTCTAATTAGAAATCCTTGCTTGTGCTAATATCTTGAAGAGTTTGCTCTCTGTTTTTCCATGCTATTTTCAAAGTTTAGGTCTTATATTATGGTCTGTAGTTCATTTTGAGTTGGTTTTTGTACAGGATGAAAGATAATCTACTTTCAGTCACTGTTTTAAAGAGGCTCCCTTTTCCCAATATGTGTTTTTTTGCACATTGGATGAGACTCAGCTGGTTGTAGTTGTGTGGATCTTGTGGGGGGGCGGGCAGTATATTCTTGTATTGGCCTACAGTTCGGTGTTTAATGCCAATACTGTAGGTTTTTGATCCTGTGGCACTGTATTATCTTTTAAAATCTAGTATTGTGATGCCCACAGCATTACTTTTTTTCTAAGGATTCATAGTCTTTTTTATTTCCATGTGTATTTTAGGAATGTTTTTCCCCTAGTTCTGTAAAGAACTATTGTTCTCATTTCATTGAAGATTTCATTAAATCTATAGATAATTTTTAATACTATTGCCATTTAATTATTCCAATCCATGAACATGTTAGAAGTCTTTGTTACTTCTTGAATCTTCTTCATTTTTTTTCTTTATTTTAGAGGTCTTTCACATCCCTAAGTTTATTGCTCTGTATTTTATTTATAATAATTATGTCTTCATATAAAATGTTAATATGCAAATATATTCTGACCTTCTTTGCCTTTTCTGTCTGACTTGAAGTATTTTTGTCAGTGATCAATATATCTGTACTATAGATTCCACTTACCTGGAAGGTCATTTTCCAACTTTTCATTTCCATTTTGTGAGTATCTTTACCATTGAGGTAAATTCTTGTTGGTAGCAGGTTGTTGAGTCTTAATTTTTTTTTTTTTTTTGGCCAGTCCCGGGCCTTAGACTCAGGGCCTGAGCACTGTCCCTGGCTTCTTTTTGCTCAAGGCTAGCACTCTGCCACTTGAGCCATAGCGCTACTTCTGGCCGTTTTCTACATATGTGGTGCTGGGGAATCGAACCCAGGGCTTCATGTATAGGAGGCAAGCACTCATGCCACTAGGTCGTATTCCCAGCCCAAGAGTCTTAATTTTTTAAAAATTTCATTTATCAAGCTATATCTTGCAGCTAATGACCTATTTAAATGAACACCAGGAAGTGGAAACATGTATTGGGGGGAGGGGGCGGAGGAACACAGTAATGGAAGTAGGAAGAGCTAGCAAATGCAATCCCTATATTCAGTATACATTATGTAAAAATTGAACTACATAACTTGAAGGTAGGGTTGGGTGGTAGAAAAATGTAGGAGAATGATGGACATTGGCCAAGCATGCATTGTACTTATAACCTAACATGGAATCTCTTTTTAAAACTACTTTATTTATTATGCCAGTCCTGGAGCTTGAACTCAGGGCCTGGGCATTGTCCCTGAGTTTCTTTTGCTCAAGGCTAGCACTCTACCACTTGAGCCACAGCACTACTTCCAGCTTTTTTCATTTATATGGTACTGAGGAATGGAACCCAGGGCTTCATGTATGCTAGACAAGCATTCTACCACTAAGCCACATTCCCAGCCCACAACCACTTTATAAAATAAAATAAATAATACATTCAGCTGGCTTGAATCTTGCAAATGGATGAAGATAATTTACATTGTGGATTGGAAAGTATGTATTAGTTCCTACTATTTCATTAATTTTTTTCTGTGTTTTAAATAATTTTTATTTCTCCTTTTTTTTTCTCAGAGTTTTGATAGTTTGCTAAATAAATAATTGTTTGATTCTTTCCTAATTCCCATCTATCTACTATTCTAGTGAGATTTGTTCTATTTCATGTTCTCATGTTTATATTTGCCCTGCTTCCTCTTCTGGGTATATAATTCCTTTAAGTATCTACTATAATGCTTGCTTAATGATCATGCATTTCTTTGATATAAGCCTATCTTGGAATGTCTTTATTTCCCCTTCCATTCTGAAGGGTAGCTTTGCTGGGAATAGTGATCTGAGTTGGGATTTATTTTCTTTCAAGGCCTGAATTGCATCATCCCTTGTTCTGTTTTATTTTGATAGCTTTGACTTGATCCTAATCTCTTGATGTTTTTAATAATCTTTTTGTTGTTGTTGTTCTTTTGTCAATTTAACTATTCTGATGAGGAGGCCTTCTATTCTGCCTAAGTCTATTCAGCGTTCTAAATTCATTGTTTCTATGCTTACAGTTATAAGCATACTTACTTATAAGTACTTCATTAATTCCTATTGTGCATAATTTGGTCCCATTGATTTTTGAGTTTATTTTTCTTATTTGTTTTTATTTTACAATCTAAAGTTAGCAACTTTGCCTTCAAGCCTTAAAAGTCTATTAGTGGTGTTATTTGTTGTTTTTGCTGTTTTTGGTTTTGTTTCCTTCAGCAGTGTTCTACCACCCCCCCGCCCCACCCCCCCCCGAAATGCCACAGATAGGGTTCAGGGCTTCGGATATGTTAGACAAACTAACATGTAGCTCTATCATGAGCTATATAAACACATTCTGCCACTGACTTTTTACTTTGACTTATAGTACTTTTCATTTTGTAAGATTGTTGTTGGTAACTTTTTCAGAATCTCTCTCTTTGTTGAATTTCTCTTTTGTACCTGATACTGATTTCCTTAATCTACCCAGCTGTTTATTTGTATCCTCTTCAAATGTATTTATCCTTTAAAGTTTTAAAGATCATCCTTTTGACTTGTCTGGGATTTTATCTACTTGGATATCATTGAAGTCAGATTCTAGAATTACTGACTTTTGGAGGAATCATCTTGCCTTGTTTTTTCACAGTCCAGGAGTTTACATACTGAGATTGTGTAGCTATTGTGATAGAGCTTTCTTTTACTTTTAAGTAAGAGCCTTGTTAGGAAGCAGTGTTCTCTATAGTGTACTCAGGAAAATCTGTGTGTAGTATTGAGTTTAATTCCAGATAGACTTCTTAGTGTAGTTTCTCAGTGGCTTTTCTTTCTTTCACTGTGATTGTGTTTTGAAATGTTATGTCCCGTATCACAGCTTAAGTCTCATAGAGAACTTTTTCAAATTCAGCCAGGTTTTTTGTTGTCATTGTTGTTGCTTTGTTTTCTGTGTTTCTTGTAGTATTGGGGTTTGAACTCAAGCCCTTGCTATTGTCAAGCAGGAACTCGACCACTGAGTCACGCTTCTAGCCCTTGTTGGCACTTACTGTGCCTTTTGCCAGGGCCTGCACCTGGACTGCAATATACTTTTTGGGGGCTTGCCCTTGTAGCTGCCTTTCAAATATATGCCACCATGTCCAGCTTGCATTAAGAATAGAATCTTATGGACTTTTCTGCCCAGGGTAGCCTGGAACTGCAGTCCTCCTGATCTGAGCCTCTAACATATCCTGGATAGTAGGTACACATCTCTATGCCTAGATTTTGATTAAAAAGGGGTTTCATGAACTTTTCTACTTGAGCTGGACCTGAACTGTGATCCTCTTGATCTAAGCCTCTGAAATTACAGGTATGAGCCTGACTCAGGGAGGCATATTTAATGAACCTTTCCGTGGTTATTCCTCCAGGCTTGCCAGCAATGTATGGTCTGAAAAGTTAGGTAGGGTACAATAGCAGTTATGCTATTTCTTTCTGCTGTTAAATGGGAGCGAATGACCAGGAATAGGACTTCAGACCTTTCTCAACTGTGCCAATGTGTGGTCCAGTTACTAGTAGTGGACTTTTATTTCACTTATTCTTTAAGTTTGAAGTATTTGCCAAGATTCAAGTAAAATCTGGTTTGGGCTGGATAAAGGTAGTTTCTTACAATTCAGCTATGTGTGTAGCTCAACAACAAAGAACCTACACAGCATTAAATCCTTAGCACTGCTTAAAACAAATAAAAAACCCCAGCAGCAATAGCCACAACATTGATAATAAGAGAAAAAATGGCATAGATTTAACTAAAAAGATGCTGATTAGTAATGATAAAATTAAAAAAATAAAAACTCGATGAGCAAGGCAAGATTGTAGAGCTGAGGCTTTCTTTGTTGGACTTTATGATGAGGAAAATCTGAGAAATGAAGGACAGACTATATTTGGAAGAGCTAAACTGAGAAAGAACATTGAAACTCACGAGAGAGGAACAGAATAGCTGAAGTATGGTAAAGCAGAAATAGGAAAACTTGGGAGAAAGTTTGCAGCTCTAAACTCTCCCACATATAAGTCAAGCAGCCTCCTCAGCAGATTGGCAAACAGAGTATGGGGACAGATTCATATCTCCCACAAACATCAGATCCCTGTGTGAGGAAATGCTCACACAGGTCCACATCAGAAAGACCAGTCTTTTACTTCCCATATCTCAGAGTGGCAGCAAGTCATCCTCTTGTGGGTGGGCCTCATGCTTCAAACCAAATTACGCAGGGTATCAGATTATATTAGCTACTTGGAATCGAAGCAGTCTGCGGCCAGCTGGGTGCTGAGACTGAGACATAACAGGGGAAACAAAGAATCTGTGTTCACTGCAATATGTGGCAGCCAGCCAGGGTGCGGGTGACTGACAGCCATCAGTAGTGGTCATAGAGAAGGAGAGTATGTCCAGAGGATATCCATCATCGAAAACAAAGCCATTCTACTAGCCTTTGCTAGTAGAATGCAAAGGAATAACTAAAGAAGCTCAAAGAAAATATAAACAGCTAAATTGAAATAAGAAGAAAATGCAGGATATGAAAGAAGAACTTATAAAAGTACAGAAATTCTGAACAAGAATCATAATGAAATTCAGTAAATATAAAGGTCAATAAGATAATTTGAAAACAACAGCACAGTGGCAAGTCTCTCTAGTAGAGTGGGTGGAATTAAAAACAGGATATCAGGGCTTGAGGACAATGTAGATGTATTAGAATAATCAAATAAAGAATTAGAAAAAATAAGAGGAACATGCAAAACCTCTGGAACATAGTTAAGAGACCAAGTCTAAGAACTATGAGCATAGAAAAAGAGGTACAAGCCAAAGGCCTAGAAAACAATTGGAATAAAATAGTGGGAGAAAATTACCCAAATTTTGTGAAAGAAGGCATTCAGGACCTCAACTGTCTAGAGGAGAATAGAATTGCCTTCATACACATCATAGTTGAAACATTAGCTGTGCATAATAAGGGAGTAATACTGCAAGAGAGAAGTACCAAGTCACATACAAGGTAAGGTCATGTGACACATTAACAGCAAGGGAGACATGGAATGATATATTTAAAGCACTGAAAGTAAACTACTGCCAACAAGATTAACCTACCCCAAAAAGCTATCTTCTTTTTTTATCATATTCCATGAAAAACTAAACCAGAAGATACTGAAAGGAATCCTACACACAGAAGAATAAAGGAAAGAAAAGTAAATCCTATCACATGAACAGATAAGCAAATGAAGAGTAGGAGAAAAACCAAATCATACAAAAATCACAAGAATAATTGCGTACATTTCATTAACAGAGAATGTTATGATCTCAATTCTAAAATCAAACGATGCTGGGAAGACTGGAAAATCATTTTAATGTTTCAAAAATTAGCTCCTACAGCTTTTGACCTCCCTCATTGCTCTACCACCCCAACTTGTGTAACTAGCTTCCCAAATTAACTGTTGCAAATGAAAATCTGGCTTCCTTCCCTTTCTTGTCAATAATCCACTTTCCACCACAAGCATCTCTCAGATAATTTGCTTCCTAGGCCTAACCCCAGTGCCCTACTAGCTCTCTAGGCCATCACTGGATCAGTGTGGGACACTTGTACAAGATACTCCCAGAGCTGTGGGTTCAAATGGCTTTATCAAATGGCTCCTTGACACGGTGTCAAAATTATATGTTGGGAGGAAGAAATAATTTGCTCAGTGCCAGTATGCTATGCAGAACCAAGGCTTCTGTCTCTTTATACTAAATGGTACTGAGCTCTGTGCTACTTGTATTTTCTAGATGAATCTCTCTCCCTTATGCGCCCCCCCCCCCCAATTCCCTCTCTTCTACCTCTCTGTCTGCTTCAGCCCAGTGTTTGGTGCTTGAGGGTATTATGTGTTTACAAGTATCTATGTTACAACAGTTATCTGTGGAAGAGTGGCTGCTGCCACACGACTTTGATATTCTCTCCTCTGTAGAAGTGGGTCATCATGGGTGCTTCTAGCTGCCTTCTCAGAATATTCCCCCCTATTATTTCCTATATTAAAAAAAGGGTGTGGGAGAGCCCTATCATGATCCACATATTTTTCTTCTAATTCATGGCATAACCTACACACCAAATTTTGATCAACATTTGTTAAGCATAAATACATCACTATAGATGGAAATAGACCAGAGAAACTTGGTATATCTGTATATTTCCCTTTTTGTTGCTATGGTCAAATATTTAAGAAAACAACTAAAGGAAGGATAGATTTTGACTCAGTATTTCAGAAAAGTGAGTCCATGGCTCGCGGCCTCAAGCGGTACTTTGTTGGGGAGAACATCATGGCCCGCAGCACATGCAGAGATTGTTCCCCTCATATGACAGAGAGAGAGGAGAGACTCAGACAGGAAGTGTTTGGTTTGTGGTAGAGAGCAGCCAGCCCCCTTCCTCCCTTCCTCTCCTGAAAGACAGCGCATAGCCTAGCTAGCAATCACCAGCTCTGAAACCAGTAATCCCCTGACTATGAGTCAGCAAACGACCCCAGACTCTGAGGTCACTTACTCATCTGCTGAGATCACTTCCTGAACCACCTAGTCATGCCTCCTTTGGACAGTGAGAGGCCCCCCAGGCTCTGAGTTCACTTCCACATCTGCTGTGGTCACACCTCCCCGCTTTTCCCTATATAATCCCTCTCAACCACAAGTTCCCTCCTTTTTCTCTTCTCTCTTCTCTTGCATGCCTCTATCTCATGCTGGCTGGCAGTTTGCTCTCCCCACAGTAAACTCTTTTCTTCCTGAACCACATGGTGGTCACCTTTCCAGGAACCTTACAGGAAGGACCAGAAACAATATACTCCCAGGGAACCACTCCGAGAAAGACATATATATATTTTTCCCCCAGCAGGACCCTTCCTTCATATGTTTTGAGAAACTCCCAAATAGCACCACCAACTTTAACACATGAGTTTCTATGGGGTAGTCATAGCCAAATCATAACAATGTCCTGCTGATGTGTAGAACTTTGCACAATTTTTGTTTAGAAAGGATGTAATTGTCTTTTGTTTTGTTGTTGTTGATCTGATCCCTGTCCCTGAGCTTTTTCATTCAAGACTAGCATTCTACCACTTAGTGACACAGTGCCACTTCAGTTTTCTGGTAGTTAATTGGAGATAGGGAGTCTCATAGACTTTCCTGCCCTGGCTGGCTTTGAAGTGTGAGCCTTCTGAGTAGCTAGCATTACAGACATGAGCCACTGGCCCCTGACTTGAGGATATAATCATTCTGAGATGAGCAATATTAATTTTTCCAGTTTCATTGATAGGAAATGGAGGTGACTTGCACCAAAATTATATATGATCTACTACTAATTAGTTTATCTTCTTTCTTTTCTCCTTCATTGGGTCAGGGACTTCAGAGATCTTATTCATTGCTGTATCCTCAATATCTAATTCAATGCTTGACAAATGTTAATTTTGGCATTAATGTTTGAATTGTGGTTAAACTCCATAAGATTGTCCTCCATACCCAGTTGTTCATTGCTCTGACTTTAAGCTTGTATAATAATGTGTTCTTTGTTATATTAGAAAATATGAAGGTACCAAATACCTAGTGAGGCCACATTCACTTGCCCATCAGGTACAAAATTAGTATGAGCAAGTTTAGATATTATGGACAATATACCTAAATGAGAATGAAAGAACAGCTGCTCATTTAATGATCTTTTAATGAGATGTATAAAATATGTCCATTATCTTTTTTTCTTTACAATTTTGCCATCATAGGTTTCTTAGGTGCCTTTGGGGTAGTTCTGAGGTAATTACATAGTTTTGGAAATTGCAAAATACTGAAGTTGGTGCTATGGGAATTAGGTGTTTTGTGTTTATTTTTCTCAGGATCCTCAGCCCTATTTTCCTCCATGTCTTATTATCTTCCCCTCATCTCTTATACCTGCAATTCTTAATCTTCCTCAGAATACTCTCTGTTAAAATACTTACAAGTAACTACTGCATCATTTAGTTCTCACTAGAATAGCACTAAACATAAATTTATATTCTCTTAAGCTTTGTAGGTGGCATGTCTACTTAATAAGCACATACCATTAGTCACCAATATACAGGACTTTAACTGATATATTGAAACAAACATGTTTTAACAACATTTTCTTCTGTGATTTTATTGGTCCAAAATTGTTATTTAGCTGTATGGAAAGCACCAAAATGAGAATGAATTGAGCTCCGTTTTTGTTGGCTGAGGGTATACCTGTCATGAGTGTTTATGAAGAGGTGGTTTGCATTTGTTGGAGCATGAGGTCAGGCCTCTTGGCTTCCATTGTGTGTGATTGGGTCCTTCCCTGCCCCCACCTGGGCAACAGTGAGCACTCCTTTCAACAGCTCCTGCATCTTTCTCCCCTGTAAATAATAACATTCCTCCAGGTCCTACAGGAGGTTGGATGAGATAATTTAGAATAGAAATCAGTCAGTTATAGTTCAGTATAAGTTTAAATCTTGTTTCTTGTTTCTTTGTTTCTTTGCATTTTCCAAAGGAAATATGGTCATTCTGTAAATAAAATTGTTACATGTATCAAGTAGACTGGAAAATAGTTGTTGTTGCTATTTTATACAAGTTAAGCCATTTCTTCCTCTTCTTTTTTTGAAATCAATTAATTTTGTATTGGGGAATATAAACACCTTTCATTCAATTTCCCTTTAAACAATCTCCCACAAATATTTTTCAGGTTTTATAAACAGATCACTGTCATCCATTTTATAAAAGGAAACCAGAAAGAAACTTACTGATCATCTAAACGAAAATACTTTCACAGATGGGAAATCTACAGTCCAGAAAGGTTAATTGCCTGTCCTGTGGTCACATAGCTACTTGGTCATAGAAATTATTAGAAGTTAGATATGCCATTTTCCCAGACAAAAACGCTTTCTGATGAATACAGCTCTAGATTCCTGTTTTCTCCAGCTAGATTCATACTCTTCATTTTTGTCAAACTTCCTTTTTCCCTGATGATTTTTTCAGATCACATCTGAGCTAATATCTGAGAAAAGCTTCAGTGTAATAGCTTGTATTTTAAATATAACTACATATGGAGCTAGCATTTCTCACAGTTGCTTTTACTTGACATACTTTAAATCTTAAATTTTAAAAATGAATTTTGCTGACCTAGTTTTAAGAATATTAGTTTCAAAAACTATAGGTATTTTGAAAAAAATCTATATAAAGTATTTATATTTAAAATTTATAGCTTATTTACTTTGGTTTAAATGATTAAGCCTCATAATTTTCTTGTGCAAATGGTTGGTACTCAATATGTACTGATGTAGAACAAACCCTGAGTTTAATGCCATATTATTGAAAGCTAAAATATTCTTCAGTAGCACAAAGTCAGGATATTTATACCAAACAACTTCATGCTTACTAAAACCATTGCATTGTAATTTGAAAGATTCTTAAAAGGATTGTGTAAGAGACAATACTGACATACTATTAATACAGAGAGAAAGAGAAAGAGAGAGAGGGGGAGGGAGAGAGAGAAACAGAAAAAAAATGAAAAGAAAATTTGAGGGCTATAAACACTTTTGTTCTTGAGGGCATGCATTTTTGCTAGCAGAATTCTTAGTGGTTTAGAAAATAGCTCTATCCCAGCTCTGTCACTCACTAACAGCATGACCTTGGGAACCTAGCAGAACTTCCCTAATTCACTATATTATTATTGACATAGATTATGTCTGCTTTTTACGAAATTTAAAACTTTATGTATATGTATATAGTTTCTAGTATTGACCTTATAACTGGTTCCCAATGAATATTAATTAACTTTCCTACTTCTCTACGTATTACCGATAGATCTACTCCTTCACTTTATCCCTAGTCACTAGCCCCATCCCACCAAGGCCTAGTAGGACAGCAGTAGGCAAGTAGCTACAGCTAAAAATTAGCTTGGATTCCATAGCTCTTTCAATCTTCTCTACCCTACAGTGTGTTGAATAGACTAGTCTCCTGGAGCATTGGTGGCCCTCAGGTATCTACTGCCTCCAAGACCATCTAAATCCTAGAGATGGGAATGCCTAGTGGGAATCTACAAAGTAGCTTCTGTGGTAGCTTTAATCCTGCCCTTTGTGACAGTATTTTCCCAGATACAAATATTATTCTACAACAACATATAATGCAGTTTTGTAATTTTCTATGTTAGAGTGAAATGTGCCAAATATGTAACTGATAAGGTACCCCAGGTTAAGTTAATAAAAATTATTACTCCTGAAAAACGTTCCAGAATTTTAAACCTTTTTAAGCATATAGAAAGGTTCTTTGTTAAAAATAACACTTTTTGCCCTTTTATAATAACCTACTTTCTCAAAAACTGACTCACTAAATCAGACCAGCATTAATCATGGGAGCAATTGTCCCCATGCCCTGATTATTAGATGATGAATACTAATTAACTTTAGTTAACTAAAAACTAGTTAATAGAAAGCACACAGAATAGGAGATCTTTACTAGCTATGCCTCAGACAAATACCTCATATCTCAAGAGCTCAAAAAATTAAACACTCCCAGAACAAATCTTCAATGAAACGACCCAGTTAATGTTCAACTGCACTGTTAGTGGGAATGTAAGCTTGTTCAGCTACTCCGGAAAGCAGTATGGAGGCTTCTCAAAAGACTAAACATGAGCTTCCCTGTGACCCAGCAATCCCACTCCTGGCCATTTATCCAGTTAACCACAAACCAGGCCACACTAAAGCTACCAGCACACCATGTTCATTGCAGCATGTTTACCAGGCTAAGATATGGAATCAACCTCTCAGTGGAAGAGTGGATTGAGAAATGTGGTATATATACACAATGAAATTCTATGCTTCCATCAAAAAGAATGACATTCCCCGATTCATAAGGAAATGGAAAGACTTGGAAAAAATTATATTAAGCAAAGTCAGCCAGACCCAAAGAAACATAGGTTGCATGGTGTCCCTCATTTTTACTAATTAGAATGTGCCTATAAATCTACAAGTAAACTCAATAGATAGTAAAAGATAAAGAAATTACACTTGATGGGAAACAGTGTGTACTGGTATTAGAATTAGGAAATTCAAAGGGAATACCAAATTGAGAGACAAAAGGTAAAATACGAGAAACAACAACAAAAGCAATACTTGCAAAAGTGTTTGGTGTAAGTGAACTGAACACCTCAGGGGGGGACAGGAGGAGCGGGGAGGGGGGTATGAGGGACAAGGTAACAAACAGTACAAGAAATGTATCCAATGCCTAACGTGTGAAACTGTAACCTCTCTGTACATCAGTTTTATAATAAAAACTTTAAAAAAAAAAATTACACTTGGACATGATAAATTCTCTACCACATTCTAGACATTCATTTACTATTGTTATATTCATATTTACTAACATTTTTATTTTAATGGTGATTTATTTAATAATGATGTTATTTATGTTATCTTGGTTTTTAGGTAGATTGGGGCCTGCTGGACTATTTAGTAATTGACATGCCACCTGGAACAGGAGATGTACAGTTGTCAATTTCCCAAAATATTCCTATTTCAGGTAAATCTTAAAATTTTAAAGTAGTTTAAGCTTTCTTCTTCATGTTATTATTGCTATACAGGGAAACAAACTTCTTGGCAAGCAAACATTTCTGTCTCAAAAAATAACATATAGAGCTGGCAGGATAGTATATTCCTTCAGTCAATCCTAGCATTCTGGAAGCCACTGTGAATTTGGAGACAGCCGAGGTGATACAGAAAGACACTTTCAAAAACAAACAAACAGAAAATGGAACATTTTAGAGTTCAGAATCATACATTAAATTTTTCAGACTGTTATCAGAATGAGTGTATTTACAAAAACAATGATACTTTCTTTCGTTTTTGTTTGTTTGCCAGTTTGCCAGTCCTGGTGCTTGAACAAAATAGCTTATATCAAATACACAATACTATCTCAGCTATTTAAATAGTATTTAAGTAGCATTTAAATTTTAGTAGTTACCCATTTCTAAAAACTTTCTTAGATTTCACTGTAGAAACATCATCTCTTTTATAGGTATGTATATGTAGGTTTACATATATATGTATACAATCAAAGATATACTTACACAGGTTAGTGGGAAAATAAAGAAAATTTTAAATGTCTTTGTAAATAAATTGTTTTCTGGTTATCCAAGTGATATGATATCATTTAATTATAAAAAATGTTTTGATAAGAAATAAATGTTATTTGGAAATACCAGGATAACTCTTGGTATGGATACCTTCATGAAGTATGCGATTTTTTTTTTAGTGAGTAAACTAGCATATGAAAATAATAATTCATTATTTTGGTAATCACTGTACTGCTTTTTATTTCTTTTTATGTATTTTGAGGGCATATTATATTCCTGGATTTTAAGATTAGTTGCTTCATATCCATTAACGATGCTCTGGTACCTTAGAATTCTTCTGAAATGTTTAAATTAAACATTTTGTTTTTTAAATGCTTCTATCATACATATGGCTCATATGTTGAAGCAATGGACTAAATTATCATTTATGCCTGGATTAATGACATATTATATGCCAAAACTTGAAGGACTCTACACAGATAAAGTGATGTCCCTAAAAAATAATTTGTTTATTTTGGTTTATTCAGAAAACAAACTATTTGGACAAGATTCATAATTAAATACCCTACTTTAGTTTGTATACTTAGGTAGGAATATTTCTTGTATTCTTTCTTCTGATGATGCATTTCAGCTTTTTCCTCTTCCTTGCCTCTGACAATCACCATTCAACTTTCAGAAAAAACACGAATATTCCTTACATTAAGATTAGAAGATCTAGGAGGAAAGTATGTTGTTAAAAATTGCAATAAATAAATTTATACATTTATAAAAAATGTAAATGCCAAGCACGTAAAGATCCAGTCTTTTCCTTAGAATTTCTTTTCTTTTTGACTCAGACCTTTTTTGAGAATTTGATGAGAACTACTGGGTTGTCTCCAAGAAAATAAATTGTTATATATAGACACACATTGTGAAGGCTGTCTAGATACAGTGTCTTTTGTATTTTAGGAGTAAAGCCCAAAGCAATTCTTTGAAAGACCAGTGTTATCTTTGGGCTCATTCACCGTAATCTTGAACATTTGCCTTTTTAGGCATACCAACTCTCTATATAAAATTATAGCAATTAGTACCAGAGCATCCATATTTTGCATTATTATGTCAGTATTAAAATTGGTAATGAAAAGACTAAATTGGGGTGCTGGTGACTTATACCTACCATCCTAGCTACTCGGGAAGGTGAGATTTGAGAATCTCCATTCAAAGCTGGTATGGGCAGTAAAGTCCATGAGGCTATTATCTCCAGTTAGTCAACAAAAGTCAGAAGTGGAGATGCAGCTCAAGAGCACCAGCCTTGAACAAAAAAAGCTAAGGAACAGTGCCTAAGCACTGAATTCAAACCTCAGTACTGGTGCACACGTACACAGTATATGTACATAGTACTGGTCCACCAGTACAGACATGCACACATGCAGGTAAACACAAAGACTAGACTTTATATAGTAAACATTATACTGTTAATGTTGTTGTTGTTATTATTATTATTATTGGCAGTACTGGGTATTGAATTTAGGGCTATGCTAATCAGGCCTTGCTAACTTAAGAGTTTTGTAACTCTATACTTTCTAGTTAAGTATTCTATAACTTAACTGTGGCTCTAGACACTGTATTAATTGAGTTAGAAAACTGTAGCAGAGCTATGTATAAACACTTCGTATATTTGAAGCCATGGTTCAATCTACCCAAAAAAGAAATAAAGACGAGGAATGAAAAACAAAGGGGAAAAAGTAGCAGAGAATATCCTTCCTAAAAGAATGTTCAGTTGAGTCAGGAGGGAGCTCTGTAGTTGTCTTTATGTATATGCTTGTTAAAATGTGTTGTGAAAGGCTTAGTTATTGCGATTTTCTTTTATAAAGGCCAGTGTTCGTTCATTGCTACCATAGCCAAAAGATACCAGGAATGAGCCAGCTTCCAGGATTTAGGGGAAATGGCACATTCCAAAGAGTTGCTGGCCTGACTAAATCAAGGCTTTCATCAATTGATATCATTTGAAACAGCCTATCATAATCATGCTGCCCCTCACACATAATTCAATTATCTATTCTCTAATTATAAAACTAGCTTTCCTTTCCCTTATTATCATAGACTTTAGAACTTTTAAGATACTGTATGCTATATTTTTTATGTTCAACATTGTATAAATGAGGTAAGCTCTGTAGACTCCCATTTGAGGACCCCTGTCTCGACACACTCATTCTCACACTCTTTCTTCCCAGTCAGTGTGTGCTTAAGCATTAGAAGCTGTCTCTTCATATTCCCAATCCCTGTCATCACCATCATGTGCTAGTTAGGAATCATTTCTCCTTTGAAATTCACATGGTGATTTATTTGGACCACTCCTCCTATACTTCTAGTGTTTTCCACTCTAATCCTACATGCCTATGTTGTTTTCTGCCACACTACTACTCTCTGCAAGTCTGCACTGTTTCCTTTACTGTTGTATTCGTTGTATTTCATATAGTGCCAAATTGCTTTTCTGCAACTACTCAGGAAATACAAAATCAAGCAATGGATGTTTATCTGCATGTCAGTATTTTCCTTTCAGCCAGGCTTTAAGCTGCTTAAATGTAAGGATCTCGTTTCCTATTCATTCTAGTATCTCCTGGAGTACCTTGGGAAGTTGCTTATATTATTAATATTGACTGAATAAATGACAAAGCTAGTCTGACTAGTTTTCATTATGTATGGAAAAGATTTCTGCCTTCTTGCCATTCTGCTAAAACATTCTTGTGATCCCTCACCCTGACTTTTGCCCAAGTGCTTTATCTAAGTGTAAATTAAAGGAAGC
Source organism: Perognathus longimembris pacificus (assembly GCF_023159225.1). Lineage (NCBI taxonomy): Eukaryota > Metazoa > Chordata > Mammalia > Rodentia > Heteromyidae > Perognathus > Perognathus longimembris. The sequence goes on from NC_063174.1 coordinate 7,165,832, forward strand.
ATTTTGTAAATATGCATTTTATTTTACATTCTGTCTGAGAGAAAAATAACTTCTTCTTTAAATAAAATACTTTTTATTTCACTTAAGTGAAATACTTCCAGTGATTTTTAAATTTAAATGAAATATTTTACATTTATTTATTCTGTCTTTTTTATTTTACTGTGCTAAATATATCTTTGTGATTAGTTGACACTTAGTAGCCCCCCTTTTTAATGACTGGTATAATAGTGGTGGAGTGAGGGGCTTGCTTTTTAGTTACATACAGTCTTATATTCATTTTCTTCTTCTTTTTTTTTTTTTTTTTTTTTTTTTTTGGCCAGTCCTGGGGCTTGGACTCAGGGCTTGAGCACTGTCCCTGGCTTCTTTTTGCTCAAGGCTAGCACTCTGCCACTTGAGCCACAGCGCCACTTCTGGCCGTTTTCTGTATATGTGGTGCTGGGGAATTGAACCCAGGGTCTCATGTATATGAGGCAAGCACTCTTGCCACTAGGCCATATCCCCAGCCCTATATTCATTTTCTATTAAGAATCATAGTATTGTTCCTTTGTAAAATAAGAAGTTCTCTTACTTCCTTGCAGTGATGTTTCCCATGGTGCTAACTACCTCTCAAATTCTATACTTACCTATGGAATACCTACCTACCTCCCACACTTATAAAGATTATATAATAAGATAAAGTAAAAGCTCTATCTAAATGAATGGCGTATTTATAGAAATTACTTGGACATTTAAACAGACCTTTTTTGGTGGGTGGAGGTTAAGACTTGAATATAAAGTGCCTTTGAAAAAGGCTAGTGTATTGATGGCTTTATCTTCAGCCTCTGTCACTATTAAGAGGTGACTGGATCTTGAGGGTGCTGAGCCTCATGATCAGTCCACTGCTGAATTTGTAGGTGAATGGGCCATTAGGAGGTGAGGTATAAGTGGGAGAAGTAAGGCACTGAATGTGTGCCTTTAAAGGGTATATCTTGTCCCAGACCCTTCCTCTCTGCTTCCTGGCCACCATGAGGGAGCTCTGTTGCCCAGCCACTCTCTTAGCACCATACTGTTCTACCTCACCACAGCTCACAGACAACAGGGCCAAGAGACTGAAGTGAAGCCTCTGGAACTGTGAGCCAAGCTAATCTTTACTCCTTTAAGTTGTTTTTCTCAGGTAGTTTTGTCACAGCAATGAAACACTGACTGATACAGTGCATTAATGAAATTTTATAAATTAGAGAGAGCTTTTTTTATAATCAGCATTTCACCAAGCCATGTTGAGAATAAAATTGTTTTATTATGAGGAAGGAGACAGTCTTTGGGAAAATTTATAAAGGCAAACATATATAGACCAAAAGATCCTCTTCTTGAATGCTAATTAGCAACTCTTTGTATGTGTTCCATTTTGTTTCATTGTGTCTACACTGATGTCTTAAAATGGCAAGAAGACATTTCAAAGAGAAAATCATTTTCTTATTTGTGTTAAAAGTGTTGTATAGCTGGGCACTGGTGGCTAATATTAGTAATCCTAGCTACTCAGGGGGTTGAGATATGATAACTGTGGTTCTAATCCTGCCCAGGCAGGAAAGCTGGTGGGACTGTTATCTCCAATAAATTACCAAAAAACTTGAAGTGGAGCTGGGAATACTAGCCTTAGCGAATAAAGCTCAGAGACAGTGCCCATGCTCTGAGTTTAATCCCCAGAATTGGCACAGAGAGAGAGCAAGAAAGAGAGGAAGAGAGAGAGAGAGAGAGGTTATATAGCAAAGAGATAAATATGTTGACATCAGTATTAATGGCTAATGATTTGAATTTGAATATACTAAAACAGTAGACCAGAACCATAGCTAGTAACTGTAGTAATGGCTGGAGGGAAAGAGATAGATAGAATAAGGCTGATTAATTCTTCATATGCTTTAGTAATATAAAGTGACTGCTAGCTCATTACTTGTTGACTTTATTATTCTGAAGAACCATTCTTGATCTCTATATAGTAAAAATATGTTGATGAACTTGAATTCTTAAAGCTCCTAAGTACACACGCCCTCTCCTATCAATAACTGAGATAATGTGGTTTCTGGTAGTTATTGGTTTGATTGTTTTGAATCAACTGGCATAATTTAGCAAAATGTATTTCTGAGGTGAGCTAAGTACTGATTAGTGCTATAATTAATTAGATAAGCATATCTCTTTTGTGACTCTAGTTAGCTCTTAAATGTTGGAAGGGGAGTATGGAGTACAAAACAATAATTCATCTATAAATTATATTTCCTGTTTAAGCAGAGTCTGTGGACATAATTGAAGTGAATTTACCTTTAAATCGTGTTTTACTTGAGATGATACTAACATTAGAGACATTTCTTAATGTTATAACAAATAAGGTTTATAATTCATAGGTTCATATGCAATAGAGGAAACAGGGAAGAGATTAAGAAAAACAAAGCCAGTCTACTTTATGGTTAATTAAATCATAAATATATTTGGCATTATTTATGTTGAGCTAGCAGTAGAATTATTATCTTGTTTTTCAACTTCTCTTTTTCTTTTTTGTGATATTGGGGTTCAAACCCAGGTTTTCCTGGGCATGCTAGGTACACATTCTGTCTCTGAACCACTCCCTCAACAGTATCTGATTGTTTTCTTTTGCTGCTATTGTATTTCTAAATAAATCAAAGAGAAACAGCAGCAGGAAATGTTTAAAGCACTGTGAACATTAGAAATAGCAGTTAATAACAGTTAACGTTCTTTTAAGTCTTAGTTGGCTTTACATTGAAATGCTTAGTAGTTGTAAGGTACAGAATTATTCCTCCAGGTATAATTCTGAGCAGCTTTTGTTATACATGCTTATTAGGTTCTAGCACTGAAGTTCTCAATGAAGCATGGGAATTAAGTACAATCTGTGCCCTGGAGCCTACCATGCATAGTTGAGTAGTTCCACACTGCTGTAATTATGATGCGCCTAACATCTGGAATAATTAGCTTTAAGTGTTTAACTACTGTGAACTCTGACCCAAATCTAGATATACTGTTATAGATTTTCCTCCTAATAGACAAGAGAATGAACAATTAAGACAATACTCTTAACAATTATTTTGTATGATGTTTACATATTTACCAAAATCTGCCAATTAACTTTCGGTAGTAAATCTCCACTGACAAAAAGCCTTTTAAGAAGAGTACAAGTTGGGAAATATAATTAAACCATATTATTTAATTACTCAGACTTAGGTATGTACATGGGAAATTGATAGACAATTGTTAGTGGGATTCTTGAGATAAGCATTTAACTCACCACCAACTTCCACTGGCCAAATAATCACATTTATTACAGACTAAATATTCTTTTAATATTTCTGTATTGTCAGAAGAGAGAGCACAAGTTTTCTAACGAACTCTTCATCACAAAACTGAAATGACATCATTAGTGCTGGTATAAAGAGGGAGAAAAATCTAGGCTAGTTGTATTAGTTCAAAGGCATGAGTCATGAGAAAAATGATCAAGTTCCAACTCAAGATCCATAATGACAAAAAGTAACATTGTTTTGAGACCATGCTTTAAGTTATGAGATACAGTAACAAGAAAAAAATTGATATTGTTCCTTTAAAGTTTTAGGCAATACATAGAATAAATGTAATTTATTACTGGTTTTATCTGATACTTATTTACGTTTTATTTCTTTCTCATAAGTTTTAAATGTCAGTGTAGGCTCTGACATTTAGAAGGCCACTTGTGTATATACTAAATGTTAATATCACAAGAAAGACAGTGATCTGTGTGTGAATCAAGATGCTCTGTCAATGTCCAATTTTGTTTTGACTAAGAACTCAATAATTAACCACATAGTTTAGTGTAAAAAAAAATCTCAAATCAAAGTCCCAAAATAGATGTAACTGGAAGTCCCACTGAAGCAGTTTGTACATCGTGTGAACATTTATTGAGACATAGAAGATTATTGGCTTTATTAACAAGTTAGGAATTTGTGGTTGAGTGGTGCTATTCAGATCACTATAGAGAAATTCAGATGGAATTGATGCTTTGTTATGATACTGAATTAAAGTTACATATAGAAAGAAACAGTAACTTTATTCTTCCCTTTTGATCTTATAGGTATCAAAATAATGGCACTGAACATTTTTACAATACTTTTATATTTCTGTTTAAAAATGGAACAACTCTTTATATAACTATATAATTAGCTTTATATACTAGGATTAAAAGATATGTTTATTTTTATACAAGGATTAATTGACATGCATTGAGATTTAGAGAGTTATGCAAGGTTATGTGTAGTACATGAACATAGTCCACAAACCCTAAATTCAGAACTCATAACTTCTAGTAGAGGGAATTACCAAGTGAAAATTAATGCTGTAGTATTCAATGATAGAATAGTCTTTCTGTTGCAATAACAAAGTACCTGAGGCTGAGTACTTCATAAAGAGAAGATATTTATTTAATTTATGACTTTTAGAATCTGGAAGTCCAAGGTTAGGTAGTACTATTTGTTCAGTTTCTGGTGAGGACTTCTGTGGCTGTATTGCATCATAGAAGAAGGTATCATAGTATGAGTGTGTACAAGAAGGATGAATGGCATAGTGAGACGAGCTAGAGAAAATCAAGGGTCAAGTTCTTTTTTTATATTAACTTTTGCCAACTAAGATCCCACAAGAACTACCTTCATCCCTGCACAAGCCTTTTGAGGTAACTAGAGTTTGAACTCTGGGCCTTATGCTTGCCATGCAGGTGCTCTGCCATTTGAGCTTTGCCCCCAGCCCTTTTTGCTTTTGTTGTTTTTAAATGAGATCTTGTGTTTATGCCAGGCCAGTCTGGACTGCAATCCTGCTATGTATACTTCCCAAATAGCTGGCATGACAGACGTATGCCACCATTTCTAGCTTTTTTCCCAGTGAAAACTTTTTGTGCAGACTGGCCTCAAACCATGGTCCCCTTGATATCTGCCTCCTGAATGACTAGGTTTACAGCCGGAGCCATCACACCCAGCTACATCTCTATCTCTTCAAAGTTCTACTACCTGGATACCACCACATGTAGGACTAAACTAAGCCTCCAACCAGCAGTCAATTGGAGGATAAACCACATACAAACCTTAATATTTACAAAGCCATGATGCTTAATGGTGTTAAAACTAGTCAGCGATATTTCATTATATCATAAGGATGCTTAGAGTACTTTTTAGATTCGTGGAATAGAGTACCTCCTGTGTACTAGCTTGTAGTTAGGAGAAGGTTTGGAGGAAATAGCAAAGGCAGTTCCCTGTTTATGTATGAAGAAGATGGCTATGAGATTGAAAGACAGTAATTTTTGGAGGAGGTGGCATTTCACATTCACTTAAATAAAATTATTGGGATACTGAGGTTGAGCAGAAGTGGTTCCAAAAACATTTTTGGTTAAGACAGACTGCTAAGTCATATAATCAGCACAGGAGAGCAGTTGGAGACTTATCTAGTGCATGCACTAATTCTACAACTACGGAAATTGAGGCCTAGAATGATTCTGTTATTTGCCCAAGATTAGTCAGAGCCAGATCAAGCCAAAGCTCAAATTAGATCCCTTCCAAATGACTGGATATAAAACAGATTGATATAAAGACAGACTCTATAAGGTGACAAATTGTAGAACTATTCTGGGTGTGTAGAGTATAATTCTTATGCAGATGTGATTTGCTGTTGGGGACAGCTGTGCCTTTAAGAGGGGACGACCCACTTAGCCCGTCCCCCCACCTTCCGGCTTCAACTGGAAGAGAAGCAAAGCAGCCCCGCCTCTCGGCTCGGCCATGTGTGTAATGGCGGGGACCCCAGAAACTTGGTCCTTGGGGGGCTGTGGTCTCCGCCCATAGAGGAAGTTCCGTGACATCACCTGATGGACAGTCCATCAAGCCAATCTTTAAAATCCAGTAGCCCCTCTCCTGCGTGCGCCTCTGGGGGTATAAATTGTTGGCCCCTCCTTTTATTAAGCCAGAACGCCCCTGAGGCCTTCTCTGGGACTCCCACGCTTCTGTGTCTTCCTTGGTTGAAGGACATGGGGGGTCTTGCGACCACACACTGACCGAGGCTACTTGGGGTCTCCGCTCCTGCGATTAATCCTTACTGGCCAGGGGACACGAGAGAGCAAGAGAAGGCCACATGGGAGAGGCGGACAAGCCCAGACCCTCCACGCGGATGGACTGGTAGAGCTAAGCCCGGCAATTTGCATCAATCTTTTAAAGAGGAAAAGACACTATTGACTAATTGTATTGAGCAGTATAATGCAAAGTAGAAGGAGGTAGCAATCTATCTGCCCAGGGGCCTATAGGAAGATGCCCTTTCCTGCAACTTCTAAGACTTTTAAAAAATAATAATAAAAACATAATAATGGTAACAATAGGGGATATGGCCTAGTGGCAAGAGTGCTTGCCTTGTATACATGAAGCCCTGGGTCCCCAGCATCACATATACAGAAAATGGCCAGAAGTGGCGCTGTGGCTCAAGTGGCAGAGTGCTAGCCTTGAGCAAAAAAAAAAAAAGACGCCAAGGACAGTGCTCAGGCCCTGAGTTCAAGCCCCAGGAGTGGCAAAAAAAAAAAAAATGGCAACAATACTATTATTAACAGCAGCTATCAGTTATTGAATTGTAAGGCAACATACCAAGCATCTGGACAGTAGTTTATTATTCCAACCCTCAATGTAATACTTGGATCTCCATTTTGTAGATGAAGGAACTGAAGCTTGAGTAGGGTAAATTATTTCCTCCTTATACAGGTGCCAGCAATAGAAGCAAACTTTGAATCTAGATGTCTGAATTCACAATTGATGTATCTCAAAATTGGATATGAATATAGACCCTCCTTCTAAAGGAAAACTAATTTCTGTCATCATTCCTACCTTGATTGATTTTTTTTTTTTTTTGCCAGTGCTGGGGCTTGGACTCAGGGCCTGAGCACTGTCCCTGGCTTCCTTTTGCTCAAGGCTAGCACTTGACCACTTGAGCCACAGCGCCACTTCTGGCTTTTTCGATATATATGGTGATGAGGAATCGAACCCAGGGCTTCATGTATGCAAGGCAAGCACTCTACCACTAGGCCATATTCCCAGCCTCTCTTGATAGATTTTTAATTAGAAAATTACTTATTTGTTCTGGCACTTGAACTCACCACATAGGAACTATCTTTAGCTTTTTCACTCAAGGCTGGTGCACTACTACTTGAGCCACAACCCACTTTCACCTTTTCCTTTTGGTGATTAATTGGAGATGAGTCTCATGGACTTTTCCTTCCCGGGCTGGCTTTGAGCCTTGATTTTTCAGATTTTAGCTTCCTGAATAGCTAGGATTGCAAGCATCAGCCTGTCATGCTTGACTGTAAACTCAAACATTTTAAGCTTATGGTTCTTATGTTACTAAATATGAAACAAGCTAAATATAAGTAAAACTTATAAAAATCAGTGAAATTTGAATTAATGGCATTAATGTGAAAGATGTTGTGCTGAAATAAAGTGATGATTGCAAGATGAATTTGTAGTTTATTATGTACTTTTTTTTTGTTTTGAGTTGGCAGGTCTCAACAGATGTCTTGTGATAACTTCACTATCCTTCCACTTTTCTCTTTTAATTTTCCTAAAATATTCATTTAGACAATACTCTGTAGTAACAATTGATCTTCCCTTGACATGAAAGCTATTTGCTGTTAATCTGTTCTCTGTTTTCGTTAGCTGTGTCATATGTGTGATCTATCATATTTTTGTGTTATTTCTTTTGGGGGCTATTAACCTAGAAATTATAAAACTTAAAACATTCATAGACTGCTAGTCATAACCAGACCTTTGTTATTACTTAAAAGAAAAACTGAACTGCGCTTTCCTTAAAACACTGCTCCAATGCCCTCTTGTTCCTGGAGGGTAATAATGAACACACAGGAAGCCACCATCTTTATCCCTTCCGTGGTATGCATTCAGACACAACTATTTGGCCTCTGAATTTCAACTTCAGCCCTCAGTTTAACCCTCAGCAAACCATTCACCATGTCACTTCTGCACTTGGCTTATGAAGTACCTGTTTCTGGAAATCTGTTCCTTTTGTTTCTCCTTCGTTTTGCTTCTCTGTCCATCACAATTCATCATTGTCTTCCCTTCCTATTAGCTTTTCTTCCTGTCTCTCCATTGTAAATATATAATGCCCTTGGCATACCACTCTTACAAGGCTTACTACACTTTCTTTGGTTGGTTGTCTCTGAAGTGAACTTCTTGAAGATGAGGCTGGCTTGGTCCATCTGTCTCCTTAGTACAATGATCTATGCCACCCAGTCAGTAATGTCAGAAGTGAAAATTCAAAGGAGGCAAGATCACAATAGACATTTTCTCATCTTTCCTACTCATGCATGTAAAATTTTAATCACATAAGCAATATAATTTTGGAAGTAATCTTTTGATAAAGAATGAAAAGATAGCATCATTTTCTTTATCTTTTGCTTAGGTGCAGTGATTGTCTCCACGCCCCAGGACATTGCATTGATGGATGCCCACAAGGGTGCAGAAATGTTTCGGAAAGTGCATGTGCCTGTAAGCATTTACAGCTTTACTATTGAAAAATAGAACTCCTAACGGAAGAAGCAACTATCTGAAAATAGAATCCGAGTTTTAAATTAGGCTGTGCAGAAATCTTTATGAACTTCATAGTGTAAGCTGGATAGGATGGTATATGCTATAATCTCAGCTACTCTCAGTATGTGGATAATAGTCCAAGGGAAAATGAGAGACCCTTTGGGGAAAATAACTAATGGAAAAAGGGCTGGGGTGATGGGAGGGATCATGGCTCAAATATTGAGTGCTATTCCTGTGGTCAAACCCAAGTACCACACACACACACACACACACACACACACACACACACACACACACACACACAAATAAATAAATCTTAGTTCATTTTTAAGGTTGCTTTAAAAACACACAAGTATAGTAATGTTTGCATATTACATAACCAAGAAAAATTCTGACATGTCCTTCAGGTGTGAGTTTTCCTAAGAAATACTGCCTCTCTCAAAATACTTGTTGTTCTTACTGACCAAATACTGAGTGTTTCAGGAAATATTTAGGTAGGCAGATGTAATGACCTGTGACAAACAGGTGAAAGAAGATTACTTTTTCCCTCTGTCCTCCTACATTTTAGCTTATTGATAGACTACCTTTTAGGAGGTATTTGGGATTTTATGCACAATGTGACAAAATAAAACAGAATGAAAAATATAATGAAAATAGACAGGGAATAATTAAGACCAAACAGAATCAGAACTAAAGTCAGACAAATTTCATGCTATTAACATTTTTAATATGCCGTGGATTTTCTAGCAGCTGAGGGAAAAGAAACATGGTCCCATTAAAATCCTGAGCATTTCCACAGGACTGAAAACCCAATGCATTTCCATGGGTCTAAGCAAAGGCTGAGAACTAAAGAGAGCAGTTCGAACAGAATGTGTGTGTGTCTGTGTGTGTGTATGTGTGTGTGTGTGTGTAGACAGAGGCACACAGACAGAGACAGAGAGAACACTGATGACCTTCCTTAAAAGAAATAGAAGGGCTTTCATTTTAGTGAACCTCAAAAAGAGCAAGGAGAATTATACTAGAATTATCCAAGTACTTCAGCATAAGGTCAGTGTGATCATACCACATCTATGTTTATTTCTCAGAGAGTTTGTTTTTTGAAGTTTTTCCATTTATTTGTTTTGAATTTCTTCCAGAAATGTTTTATGGTTTTCAAGTCTTTCACTTGTTTGGTTAAATGTACTCCTAAGTATTTTTCTTTTTTCTCAAAAGAGTTTTATCTACTCTATGTAGGGTAGAACTTTTTGGGGTGGTGGTTTCCCAAAGGCATCATGGTTGTTAAGCAGGTGCTCTAGTAGCTGAACAATGCCATCAGCCCTGATTTGCAGTCTTTTACTTTTTTGAGATACGATCTTGCTTCCTGCTGCGCACTTGCCTGGGCACTAGTCATCCATCTATGTTAAGTTTCTTGTTTGCTAGAATAACAAGGTATACCGCCACATCCAGTAGGCTGGCCTCTGTGATCCCAACATTTTCAGTCTCCAGGTAGCTAGGATTACAGGTGTAAACCACTAGCACCTCCTCGAGCAGAGCTTTTTAAACTTCAAACCATGGATTTGCTTCAGAGGAATCTGTCTTCTTCACCCTTCCCACCACAAATTATATGGACATTTTTATTTTGATATGGAAAGAATTTATAATTTGCCTCAAATTCTTCAATGAAACCACAATCCTGAATAAGACCCAATAACAGGTTAGAATGAATGGGCCCTTTGGGAAGTTTCATACGTGTTTATTCCTCACAGAGCTTAGGGGTAAGTGTAAACTGGTGTTGTGGAGGGTCTGAGGTGACTTTTCCACCAGTCCCTCTTCCTTGCCAGTTAGTGCAGAGCTGTGGACGCTGACAAACTGGGGAGCCTGGGGCTGCGTGAGCTTGTTCTGGTGAAAAGCAAGAAGCCTAATGAAAAAGAAACCTGTGTGCTGACCTTCCAGGCATTTCGAGGCTATTCTCACTAACAGGAGGAAGATTGTGATTAGTAACTAGTAAGTCGTTTAGGCCCAGGAGATTCTATGTTGTAAACTTTAGTGTTGAAAAAATTTAAAGCAGTGGTAGCTACCTGGCTGCTTCTGCCAGAAAACTTTCTCCAAAGCTTGCAGTTTGAACAATATGACTTCATATTTTGTTTTCCAAGATAACTAGATGCAAGTAATGCTACACAGATAATTGAAACCCTGTTATGTGAGATTTAAAAGATAAATCAGATAAAAAGAAGGAGATGTCTACCAAAACTTAGGACACTGAGTTATGAGTAATCGAATCCTTTGTAGAAGAAATTAGGTAATGGAACCATTGGTCTATTAGGATCACCTCAAACAGGATAATAACCATTCTGTCTACATATAAGTGAATGTTTCACTTCTCATTCTTTAAAGTAAAAGTAGGAGCATATATCTGTCTTACTCAAAATCAAGAAATACTGAGGAAATTTTTTTTAGAAAATACCATTCCTTCTATACAGTATCATTTTGTGTGTCAACACCCATTTCACCATTTCGCACCATTCAAGGTGGCAGTGCCTCTCCAGACCCTGCGGGACTTGGCTGGTTGAGACTATAGCTGCAAAATTCAGCACACATACCCACTTAGCTCAAATATGTCCTCTTAGTGGTAACCCTTGATATGTACTGCCTTATCAATAAAAATGCAGTGGTTTCATAGTCTGGTAAATTTCCTGTAGACTGAGAGAGTGGGACAGATAATCCTTATGCGACTTATCAGAGAAGAGGAAATAGTCACTCAGCCTAGGTTAGGCGGTGACAAGGAAATATTAACAAGGAAATAGCACGAGGAAGCATTTTACAGGTAAAAGATGACGGACTGTATGAAGTTCAAAGACAGCGTAGAGATTAAAGAGTAAGAGAGCTGTTTGGGATCTTGTCGTTTATGTTGGTGTGTAAGTTTTCGGAGTTGGAACAGCTCTCGATCATGACAGGGTCCAGTATGTGGTCATAGGTATGTGAGTCTGTAAGGGAGAAGAAATGAAGGTCATTTGTAATCCAACACTAATTCCCAGAAATTTATAGCTCTTGTCTTTTTGTTTTTGGGGCATTTTCCTGTATTATTTGTATGTCCTCCTTTTCTTCCTTATTTTAATTATTTTTTTTTTTATCTAGGCTGGAAAAACAACCCAGGCAGAATGTCTTAATCATCTCCTAACTCTGCAGAACAACCTAGGAGTCTAGTGATATTTGCAAGTACATGAGTAAAACGTGGCAGCAATGAGCACTGAATGGAGTTTGACATCCCTGGTGTGGCTGCAAGTGAGAAGTAGATTTGATGACTTCTGAAATCTCTGTGGCTCTTAAAAGCCTCAGAGTCTAAGTAATGATAAATTGTTTGAAATTAGAAAGTGTTACATAATGCAAAAGGGATGTTATGCTTTGTTTATTCCATTTTTTCCCTGACTTTTAGTCTTGTTCTGTTTCCCCCTTTTGAAATGCATTAGTTGCCATGGAAACAGTGATGTCATTGGAATTCATTGGTATGGACAGAGGTTAGTAATGCAAGAACATTTTAAAGTTAATTTAAATGATTTCTTCAAACTCAATCCATAGGTAGAGTCATGAGAGAAAATATGTCCCTATCCTTTGCTAAATTCTTGGTTATCTCAGTTTTTTCAGGTAGACTGCTAAAAAATATTTTGGCTTTATGCTTTCATTTTTGGTTGTACTAGGATTTGAATTCACGGCCTCACATTTGCCCAACAGATACATATCTTCAGCCCTGCTTTGGTTGTTTATTTTGGAGACAGAGTCTCACTACTCTTGAGTAGCTAGAATTCTAGACATGACTGGTGGCTTATACACATTTTTTATTAATGAATAATTTAGTGCTGTCTTTGCAAGGGAGTCCCAAGCATCTTCATTTGGTCCTTTTCCCCTGAACATGTGGTATCGTTTCAGTTATAAACATACATATCTATTCATTTATATTGGATCAAGATGTAAGATATATCCCTTATTAGGAAGACGGTGTAAAATGTGAGGAAGCACTATAGGAGATCATAGGCTATAAGAGCCCATTTTTGAATAATGGCAGTGAAAATGGGAAGGGAAAGACTATACCTGACATTTTGATGGAAGACTTGGCAGGTATGGCAATTGATTGAACCAAAAGACAGAAATCAAAAGAACTTTGAGAGTTGCACTGCCATTAATAAATCTACCAGGTGCTGGTTTTCTGCTCACAACAACAATAAACTGGAAATAAGAGGTTAAGATTCTCAATTTTGAAGCCCTGTCCTTATTCTCCTTAAGGGTTTGACTTACTGTTGTCAAGAGAAAGACCTGTATGAAAAACAATTTGGTGTGGACTTTTGTAATTTTATTTGCATAAACCAGAACCCACCTTATTATTTATCATGCATATTTGTAACCTATACATAATTTTTTTTGCAATTTAATTATGCCCTTTTGGGGGTCAGTACAGGGATTTGAACTCAGTGCTTTGCACGTGGTAGGAAGGTGCTGTGTCTCATAAGCCTTGCTCAGCCCGTGTCTCCAATTATCTTTGAGGTAAAGGGTCTTGCTGTTGGACTAGGCCGGCCTAAACTGTTTATATTCCTTGCCATGTCGTGGATGACAGACCCATGCCACACGCTATTGATTGACTTGGGGGCCTTGTGAACTTTTTGCCTGAGCTGGCCTGTAACCATGATCATCCCAGTCTCTGCTCCAGAGCAGCTGCGATCATACACATGACCCCCTGGTACCCAGGGAAAGCTGTGTTCTTTAATGCTAATTTGTGTTTGCAAATTAAATCACTCTGAATTTTTATTATAAATTTTTAGGTAATAGGGTACTACTTTACAGAGCCACTTTTGCCTACGTAGTGAAGAGCACGAATTTAGGAGTGTGAATAATAAAGTTCTATTCCCAGCTCTGCCATCTTGTAACTAAATGAGCTCAGGAGTTATTTATGCCCTCCTTTTTTCTTTCATAATATGGAGGATAGAGTACTTTGTCGCTTAGGAGACTGAGATGAGAAGTAAAGGTAATAATTCACATAAATGACTTAGTGTAGTCCTTGGCATACTCTAAACACTCAACGTTGGCATAATGATATACAATTAATGTTGCTTACTATAATTACTCTTTAGAATGTGAGCACAAAACAGACAAATTTACAACTCAGATGTTTATTTTGCCTTGGCATTTTTTTTTTACTAGTTCCTTTATTTAATAAGGATTTTAACAAGAAATTTAAAAAACTAAATATTTCTTTGAGCTTTCCTTGTTACTTTACTATTTTGGTAGAACTTAAACTGTTCTCTTTATATACATGAATCAAGTTATTAAAATAATTTAGAGTATAAAATTCTGCAGTTTTTCAAACTTACATTAAGATAAATAGGAAATAGGTCTCCAAATACATAATGATGCAGGTCTGTAAACATTTATTTTTTTGTTCATGTTAACAGTACTAATAGTCAAGCAAGCCATCAGTTAGGCTTTTAGAGCCTTAGTATTTGAAAATGATTTCTAAGTTCAGCGTTGGGCCCATCTTCATTCTAGCAATCCTGAAATAAAAGACTGTCTAGGGATGTGTACAAAGAAGAGTCCTAAGTGCGGTCCACGTGCTTCTACTTACATTCCCCTAGGCAAAATTCAGTCAAATAAATATAGCCATTTTTCTTTAGGAGCCTAAGAAAGCTATGGTGACTATGTAGCATGGAAGATGAGATCACGATTAGCCGTCCATGCCACAGTTAACCTGGCCACGGATCACACCTTATTTTATATAAAGTCGTGCTGCTGACCTCTGAACGTATTTACTTCCTAATAAATAATTCAGACAATTTCACCATTTCAGAGCTGAAAATAATAGTTCATTATATAAAAGAGAATGTTTAATTTTCCTGTGATTTACTCTTCCTGCTAAAAATGGGAAAAATTCCTACTGCGGTCTTAAAGATTAATGGTTATTTTGTCACCCAAGAATAATTATATTACCTTAAAACCTCATTCTTTTCAATATTTTTTAGCATTTTATATTTTCATAACCAAAGTTTTGTTATATGAAACACCTTGGCAATGAAGATTGGGATTGCGGCCTATTATATTTCTGACAGTGGATTCATTTGGACACAGAAGTCTACTCTTGACCCATGTATGCATTTGGAACTTGTGCGCTTGTGATATTGATCATAGAGCTTTTTAGCATCACTTTATCATATTTTACTTAATTATCTAGTCTATCTGTGCTTATACCATGCACAAGCCCCACCTCCCTAAAACTAGTTTATAAATAGGCTATCTTACATAAAAGTGAAGGAAATTGGCATCTTTGTTCTCTTTTTCATCCTTGAGCATAAGTTTTCTTCTATAACCATTAAGTGATTTCATGTGATTCTCTGGGAAGATTAATACCTTTGAAGTTAAGATTTGAATATTATTTGTTCCTGAAAGGATATGTGTTGGAGGCATAGTTTTCAATGTGGTGGTGGGACCTTTAATAGATGAGGTCTAGTTAGAGGGCTTTAGATCATTGGAATGGTGCTTTCAGCAGGGATTATGGGAACTCTGAGCCCTCATGAGAATGAGTTATCATAGTGAGTGCGATCCCTGAATTACTGTTTTCCTGATTAGTGATAAAAATGTTGTCCTCTTCCATAAGTCTTGTCATCTCTCATGAGGACCTCACCATGGTGAATAATCTCTAAAACTGTGACCTTTATAAATATTTTTTTCTGGATTACATTAGCATGCCTAAGTTATTTCGTTACAGCAATGAAACCCAGATTAATACAGATGCACTTAAAGAAATAGTATTATTTTGGAGGCGTTGAAAATTGCTATTTAAATTTTTTTGAGGACTGTAGGTTAGTTCCTATCAGGGCTTCCCTATAACTGTTCTCTTAATTTTTATGTTAAGTTGCTTTGTTAAATTGCATTGACTCATCATTATCTCTGGTCACCTAATTCCATGTGCAAAATCCTGTAGTTCCTTCACTTGTCTCCTTGTTGGGTGACTTCCTTATGTAAACCAATAGCCCGGCTAGTTTGAATTTTGGCTTTGTGATTTCCTATATGATCTCAAAGGGAGCATTTTAGTGTCGGTGTTCTCTTCCATGAAATATGGATGATAGTACCCATCTCGTTATGGCAGTTAAGTGAGATTATATATTCAGTCCTTAGCATGATCAGCATATATTATAAATGGTAATTTTGAGTGTTGCTGTTATAGGGGCAAAGTTTAGAGCTCATGGTACAGCTTTAATTTAGAGACCAAGGATTCAAGGTATAGGGAAGTTGAATTATACCTCATGGCCCACATCTGTTTAGTTGGTACCCGAAAGGACTGTGAATGCAGAACTCCCCACTTCTTCTGAAAGTGAAAACAGGAAGGCCCATCTCATTCTTAAAATTATCATCCATATGCCTGCTGCAAGAATAAACTAAAAATGGATTCGAGGCTAATGAAGAACTGAAAAGCACTCACAAACCTAGTATGTTTCCGTTCTTATTACTCATTCCCTACTTAACCAAGAGTTTTCTTCGTCTCATTTTGTTAAAATATAGCTTTTAATCCTTATGACAGGTTCCAGCCAGCAAGCATTTAACCTGATTGTAACCTCGAGAAATCGGATTATATAGTAGCTTGAAAAACATCTTGCTTGTTGCTTAATATGAGTCTGGGTTTAAAATATCAAGAAGAAATTAAAATGTAGGCCTTTTGCACCTGCTATATATTCAGTATACTTAGACACAAATATCCAATTTTTAGAGTAATGTTAATATTTCAAGAGAGTCAATCTTTTAAGTTAATAAAAGAAACATGCTTCTGAACAACTGATAGGTTGGAATAATATAAGAGTAACATGTAAAATGTGTGTGGTGGCTGATGTTAGTCAGGCATGGAGTATTTCTTTCTTCCAGTAAAACTAGCTGAGGTACAAAAGAGAAAAGCAGCGCGCACTTTGATGAAGCTTTGAAAAGGAGCTTGCTCACAGCTGCCCGTGAGCAGCATTGTGTAAATTCTGCCATGGCAAAGCTTCTGTGTTCTGATGTTTCTGCTACCGAAGAATACATACAATAGCCCTACGATAAACACAAACAGCTTGGCAATATGTGAAGTATTCATAAGATAGAAGGCTTTTTTGGTGGTTGTTCATGTGGACACGAATTCTTTCCTATTTAAGAGAGAATTTTTATGAGCAAAATTAGAATATGCACATTTTTATGATCTTCCATATTACACTAGTTGCCTTCATTTAGAACTTCAGTGATTGTAGAGAACTACTGTTAAATGAGTAAGAACAGTGAGTTTTAGTACTTAAACTTTTCTCTTTTAGGTTTCCTCTCAGAGTTTCTCCTCAAAACCTTTGTTTTTTTAGTTGTTTGCCACATAGTCAATATATATTCTCTTTTCAATTAATCAAAGATAAAATACATATAAATATCTGCATATATACTCAGCTATACACATACAATATATTGCTGTAAGACTACAGTGTTACCACATTTGTTATGATTTTCTAAAAGTAAAGAAACTGCTAGTTTACTGTGGAGTTTTGTTTGCTTTGTTGTTGTTTGTGATACTGAAGATTGAATCTAGGGCCCTGTGCTTGTGAGGCAAGGTCTCTACTACTTAAACTATACCCCAGCTTTGTCCTAAACTGCTGGTGTTACACGGAAACTCCTTTGTGCTAAAGATTATTTTTTAAACAAGTAAATGTTTCATTTCTCTTCACTGTTTTAAAATTATTATAATGAATCACAGAGCCTTATCAAATCTTTTTGTACATCTTCAGAATACTAAGTCATTCGATAGGATGGCTTCCAAATTAGATTCCACAATCTTTTAAGTGTCTAGAGTAGGCACAGCCCAGTGGAAATACAATTTACCAAAAAGTGTAATTTTAAAATTAAAATGAACTACAGATAAATTTCTTTGGTAGAAGAATGGCATGGACATAAAAGAATGTGTTGTGTGATTGCATTTCCTATCAAGTTCAAGACAAAATTAACTCATAGTGTTAGAAAACACATTAGTATATACTTTTGAGGAAGTGTTTACAGACAATACAAGGAAACTTCTATAGGGCTGGCATTGTTTTACCTTTAAGCAGAATCGGTAACATGAGTGTACTTTTTATAAAGTCTACTTGTCCTACATTTGGAATTTGTATGCTTTTGTATGTGTATTCATGGCATATACTGAGGGAATTACTTAAAAATAAATAATGAAATTAAGAAGTTATTAAGATATTTTGCATGCTGTTCCTCATATCAAGTCATTGATATCGGCTGGGAATATGGCCTAGTAGTAAAGTGCTCACCTCGTATACATGAAGCCTTGGGTTCGATTCCTCAGCACCACATACATAGAAAAAAGCCAGAAGGCACTGTGGCTCAAGAGGTAGAGTGGTAGTTTTGAGCAAAAAGAAGCCAGGGACAGTGCTCAGGCCCTGAGTCCACACCCCAGGACTGGCAACAAAAACAAAACAAACAAGTCATTGATATCCAGTGTGTGCTTTACACTTGTATGCACATTCACAAGACACCAGTAAACTATATTTTCTTATTATTTTATTCATTTTTGTCACAGTCATCTCTTGTTTAAGTAAAAAAAATGATTTTTTTAAACTAATGTTTGAACTTAAAACTAGACAGGCGCTCTAGTGCTGAGCCATGCCTCTTAGCATGTTAACTTTTTTGGACTATGACATACCAACGTAACAGATACATTGTAATTATGTAGCTCAATTCGCTTTTATAAAGCGAATATAACCATTATTTGTGCTGAAGAAATGGAACCTCTTTCATGATTGATTTTGGATAACACAGCCCTGAATTTATGTTTGTGTAAGAAAATAAATACACAAAGACAAATCCTTTTCTTTTTTGTTTTCTTTATTTTACATTGTTTTTTAAACCTCTGAATTGAATCCTAAGTACTGAGTTTGCTACAACTATAACTACAGTTATTACTGTAGTTGCCACAACTATAGCTATACTTCTTCAAACTCCTTTAGTGGTATCTTTTTGCACTTACATAAAACCAGACACTTGAAAATCACCGACATTCCCACCTTCTCAGACTTAGGCCACATACACCACATCTCACAAGCCTCAGATTGGCTTTCTAAATTCTTAAAAGGATACATGTACTCCCTATTTCTTTCTTGAAATTTCTTCCTTGAAGTAGGGAGTATATGTACCCTTAAACCCTAAAGTGAGCCAGATTCCAGTGGCTTACACTTGTTATCCTAGCTTCTCAGGATGCTGAAACATGGACAGAAAAATCTAAGACGCAACATCTCTCCCCACAGGACAACACAGAGCAAGACTAGAAGCCTGGCTTAAGTAGTTGAGCACCAGCCAACCAAGCCCAAGACCCCGACTTCAAGCCGTGATGCCATCAAAAACAAAAAAATTCTATGGGGCAAGCACTCTACCACTAGGAAACATTCCCAGCCCAAAACCAAAAAAATTCTAGAGCATATTAAATCCTGTCTGTTTGACTCTGTCATATTCCTTTGTACTTTGTTTCCATAGAAATGTTGTTTGTTGTTATTCAATCCATTTCTCCAGTTAGAGCACAAGCCCCAAAGGAGCAAATATCAAATCTCTTGTTCACCTCTGTGCATTCTCCCCACTCTGTTCAGGCTAGTTAACTAATATCCAATAATATATTAATGGCGTTTGGTTATAGTGTTATATTTGATGTCTCTGATATTTAAGTAATCTGTAGAGAATATGTCTGAAACATTTATATAGTCCATAGAGAGCAATCTCATGAGAAATAAATCATTCAAACTGCAAGAATACTCTTGCACCATGTCTGTTATTCTCTTTGTCTTCCTATGACCATGTCTATGTCATTCTCTGTGCTTGGAGAATCTGAGATTCCAAGGCACAGGTGCTTTTCCTGTTCTCTCTGAATTAAAATACAACCTCACCTAGACTTTCACTTTCTATGTTTTTCCTGTTTTCCTTCATAGAGTATTATGTTTTAATTTGGAAGCTCTACACAAGGTAAATTTAACATTTAATATAAGGAACAATAAAACTGCCTGAGCAGTGGGCATATAGCAGTCATAGTTAATAAACAAATAAGCCTCTAGCTTTCTGGAGATAAATTAACAAAACAGTGTGATATATTTTTCATGATACTTTGCATCAGAAAAGGTACATATTAGATGTTCAGAAGTGCTTTCATGCCCATTATGGTTTGTCTTTTCTGTTGCTCCTTTCAGAAAAGGATAACATTTTGTCACCTTCTTGCCCACGTATTTCCTTATGGACATCCAGTGCTGTTCTTCATTTAAAATGCAAATGTACTTGTAACTCCTTCAGTTTATTTTGTACCAAGAGCTAGGTTAATTCAGAAAGAAATAGGAATTTCCTATGAAAAGTTAATATTTTGTTTTGATCAATGACTCTTATTATAATAAGAGCTAAATATCAGTCTTTTGCTAGCACTGTCAGTTCCTCCCTAACTATAGAATGAGAATGATGAAAGACATATATTCTTTTTTTAATTGTTATTGTGAAGGTGATTTACAGAAGGGTTATAGTTACATAAGCCAGGTAAATGAGTATGTTTCTCTTTTTTTTTTTTTTTTTTGGCCAGTCCTGGGCCTTGGACTCAGGGCCTGAGCACTGTCCCTGGCTTCTTCCCGCTCAAGACTAGCACTCTGCCACTTGAGCCACAGCGCCACTTCTGGCCGTTTTCTGTATATGTGGTGCTGGGGAATCGAACCTAGGGCCTCGTGTATCCGAGGCAGACACTCTTGCCACTAGGCTATATCCCCAGCCCCTATGTTTCTCTTTTAATAGTGTCACCTCTTCCCTTGTTTATCCCAGTTTTCCTTCCTGACCACCCTCCCCCATAAGTTGTATAGTTCATTTTCAACATATTATCTAGTATTACTGCTGCATTTGTTCACCTTTTGTTCCATCATTTCTGTGCTTCCCTTTCCCCTTCTCAAAACAAATTAACTCACATACAAGAAAAAAGGCACAGAAAGCAAGGGAGGGGCAAAAACAAGAAGCAAAACAACAGAACTTCTTGGAGTTCTTTTTGATATAAATCATTTTATGTGATCATATACCAATAACTATTGAGCCTTTGTGATCCTCTTTTAAGAATATCCTCCTTAGGACTTACTGTGTGAATGTCTGGAGTCTTGTAGAGAATTTATCATGTCTGAGTGTATTTTTTGTCGTTTACTATCCAGTGTGTTTACTTGTAGATTTATAGGCACGTTCTAGTTACAACAAATGAGAGAAACCATATGTTTCTTCGGGTCTGGCTTACTTTACTTAATATAATTTTTTCCAATTCTTTCCACTTCCTAATAAATGGTACAATATGTATATATCTATATCTATTCATTCTTTCTGATGGAAACACAGAATTCCATTGTGTATATATACCACATTTTCTTGGTCTATTCATCTGCTGAGGGGTGTCTGGGTTCCATATCTTAGCTATGGTCAATAATGCTGCAGTGAACATAATTGTACTGGTAGCTTTAGTATGGCCTTGTTTGTGATCATTTGGGTGAACACCCAGGAGTGGAATTACTGAGTCATAGGGAAGCTCTATGTTAAGTCTTTTGAGGAACTGCCATACTGCAGTAGTTTAACAAGTTTCCATTCCCACCAACAGTATAGTAGCATTCTCTTTTGGCCACATCCCCACCAGTATCTGTTATTGTTAGTTTTCTTGATAAAGGCCATTCTAACTAGGTGAGGTAGAATCCCCATGTTATTTTGATTTGCATTTCTTTTGTGGCCAGAGATGTTGGACATCTTTTCATGTGTCTACTGACCACTCCTACTTGTTCTTCTGAGCAGAAGACCTCTATTCTGATGAAGAATGAATTAACACCTTGAAATCATTTTTTAAATATGTGATGTGTAATAAGTGTCAAGTATATGTTACCTGTTACTTGCCATCAGATATTGTCCATAGTAATCTGTACTGTTTTCCTCTTTTACTCTCTCATGCACATGTATTTGATGTAATTGTCTAATGCTACTTCTTGTTTTTTGTGTCCCCCACCCTGGACCCCCCGATTGTGGGGCTTGAACTCTGGGCCTGGGCACTGTCCCTGAGCTCTTCAGCTCAATGCTAGTGCTCTACCACTTGAGACAAGCACCACTTCCTCTAATAATACTTCTTCAGTACCATCTTTTCAACTTTAAAAATCTCTATGATTTTCTGTGTCTGCACAAAAAAGCTCCATATTCATGGATGGCCTTTCATACCTTTTCATCCATATTAGTTGCTTTTCTCATCAATGTGACCAGAAAACCTGATAAAAGCAACTTGAAAAAAAAAAAAAGACTTATTTTGGCTCACAGTTTCAGAGGATTCGGTCTGTGTTTGCTTGACTCCATGTAATTGAACAGAACATCATGGCAAGAAAAGCTTGACAAAGAGGCTCTTCATCTCTTGGCAGACAGGAACCAGAGAAGAGATACAAGACGCAGCCAAGGCAAAATCCAGGCCCCAAGGACCACTCTCCCAAGTCAGCTGCTTTCTCCAGCTAGGCCCCACCTCATAAAGATTTCACTGTCTCCCAAAATACCAACAGGAGATTGAGACCAAGTGTTCAACCTGGGGGGGGGGGACATTTTACAATCAAGCCTTAATACCAACTGACCCTAACCTTCTTTGCCTACTGGTTTCTGCCATGACTGTCACTGGGTTGTACCTCAAATAGGTCCAAATAGTTAAAGTTTGGCTGCCTTGGCTTGTGCTCTTGCTTTTGCCATATCCTGCCTCAGTCCTCACCCCTTCTTCACAACCTGAATGAGCAATTATCCATAGATAATTCAAAGATTCCTCTCATTCTACCCAGGCAGAGTTTTCGGTTGCTGTTGTTGTTCCTGTTTAATCATTTCTTTTAAACATTTATCGTTTTAAATATTATTATTTCATAAAGTTACTTACTTTGTCTTAATCTCTCAGTATCTTGTGAGTTTCTTCAGAGCAGAGACCTTACTTACCATTGTATCACTGCCTTATAAATACTCAGTAAAAACTTGTTGGAATGGTGTATTAGGACTGTAGTAGGTGTTTTGTTTTTTGTGAGGTTTTTTCATTTCAATGGGCTTTTTATTTTTTATTCCAGGTTCTTGGTCTTATACAAAATATGAGTGTTTTCCAGTGTCCAAAATGTAAACATGAAACTCCTATTTTTGGTGCTGATGGTGCCAGGAAACTAGCACGGACCCTTAATCTTGATGTTCTAGGTGAGACCTCAGTGTTCTTTACAGGGGAAATTGCAAAGGAGAATGTGGGTTGAGGTTTGGTGATTAAGAATGCTTTGTGTTTTAAGTTGCTGGTGTAGTGCTGTTATATCTGTTTTCTTTGGCTGTGTGTGTGTGTGTGTGTGTGTGTGTGTGTGTGTGTGTGTGTGTTGTGTGCACATGCATGCATGTTGGTACTGGGGCTTGAACTCAGGGCCTGAGTATTATCCCTTAACTCATGGCTAGCACTTTACCAATTGAGGCAAGCTCTACTAACTTTTTGCTGGTTACCAAAAAAGCCAGAAATGTAGCTGTAGTTCAAAGTGAGAGAGTGATAGATTTGAGCAAAAAAAGATAGCACCTAGACCCTGAGTTCAAACCCAGAACCAGAATAGCAAAAAATAAAATAAAATAAAGTAAAAAAGAAATCTCATCCTGTCAACTATAATACTAATTTCTACCACAGATAAAAACTGCGTGTAACTTCAATTTGGTATGAAAGTTTTGTACTGTAAGTACAGTGATTTAAAGCCATATTTTAAATCAGTTTGGATACTAAGTTGACAATAAGTACTTCAACATCAACAAATATGAATTGATGCTATGTAGCTGCATCAGTGTCAGTTTGTACGGCATATAGAAAGAGGCCTTCCCAGTCAGTTACATTTTAGAATGACGATATTTACTGTTTTCTAAAATCTTTTCATGCATCTGCCATGGTACCTACAATTTATGTTATATACATACTGTTCCCAGCATAAGGTTAAATATTAGTATAAAGGGAGAACTAAAATCAGGTGTTAAGTGAGCAAAACAGATTTTGTGATGCAACATGATTTTTGAGAAATTCACGAGCAACTTAATGGACTTTTAAAAAGATGTGTATTGATAATCTAATTGTGAATGGGTTTCTGTTCTGGTCAGAGGCAAATGTTAGATGCTGAACAAGGGTTGCAGAGAATGAATTATTAGTTTTAGGTAGCTAAAGATTAAGTTCCTGTCGATATCAAAAAGTTTCAAAATACTATTATAATTAAATTTCTTTGCTGTTAAACGTATTATGGTTATTATGCATTTGTTTTATAATAGAAGATGAATACTAATGATCTGTTTTGATACATTGATTAATTTTACCCAATAATTACATTATTCTTCAACTACATTTCACTTAACTAATGTAGAAAGTTCAATTTTACAAATAACATATTGACATTCACTTATACAATGAATTAGATGTATAATTATAATGACATTATTGAATTATGATGGCAGTATTATAATTCCTTAACTTATAAATGAGTGACACAACTTTGTAAATAATTTATTTAGGATTTTAAACATCAGATAAAGTCTCCAATTTGAAAGTCAAATTTTAACTAACAACTCACAAATATATAATTGCCTAAAAATGTATCAGAAACACTGATTACTGGTCACAAATAGATAGATAACGCTATAGACTACTGTATTAGCAGTTTTATGGAGATGATAATTTATTGAGTTCCAGTTCAGAATGCACTCCCTGTTTTAATGTAGTCATAGGTCCCAAGAAGCGTCTCCCATGAACTGGAGCAGGAGGTCTAATTATGTAGAGGTTAGAACTATAAATGAGGAACTGAAATCAGGAAAGGAGCTCTCTCAACTAATGACACCTGAGAGAAGCTTCCCTCCCCCCCAACCCAAGAACCCTCTCTTGTCCACTCTGATACCTTCCAGCCACTCAAGTAATTTTTATAATTTGGGTTATATTTTAAATGAATTACTTGGTTAAATAGCATTTCAGGACACTATCTAATATTTACCAACAGGAACAGTTTATGCATTATACTTATGATTGAGGCCATCTTAGAGAAAACCCTTGAACCTATTCTAAGTCGGCCCTCACTTCTTTTAGAGATAGCCCCTTAAGAGTACTTTTCACACACAGGCTGTGCCATACCTTTACTCCTCTCAAGATCCACAGTTGGCACATTACTACCCACACTGTGCCCTCTCCTGGTCTATTGCGCATCTGTAAATAGGACTGTGAGTTTCTGGAGGGTAGAAACGGTGTCACTAGGTGGCTATGTGAGGAAGAACAACTTACTTATTTTACTTCCACTTCTGCTGTAGAAAAAAAAAATTCCAAACTCTTTGTTGTAATGGTAGCTCACAGATTAATGGGGGAGAAACCTTATAGATGCCTAAGTGTTTTCTGTAACTGATTTTGCTCTGTCTGCCCCTGTGACAATTTATTATACACTGAATACTGTAGAATATACACTAGATTAGCTGAAATGCTAATCCATAAATGGCTACTGAAATATATAACTTGTCATTTGGCTCTTGGGTATTAAGGAAAGACTTCAAGAGTTAAGATTACAGGAGGCCGACAATAGGATTGTGAATGACCTATCCCTCAATACTTAATAATAAATTGTAGTATTTTTGTAACACATATTTCTTCTGCATCATTTCCATTGCATGGAAGGATATGGAACAAGTTGTATATATAAAAACATATACACATATATAAAAACTTATACACATTTCAATAACCTTTGCATGGATTTGGAGTGATTCTGACATTATTGAGATTCATGATGCGTCATTTCCACTTAAAACTCCATTTACTGAATTTTAAGTCTCAGTCTTTGAATGACTTCATTTGTCATAGTGTGGGAGAAGGAGCATATTGGCACTAATAAAAGAAAAAGAGCATGTGGAACCATTGGTCAAGGCATTTCGCTCTTAAATTCTAACCAGAGTAATGCATTCTTAGGAAGACACACAACTGTAATGGCAGCCTATATATTGGTATTTCTATTATAAACCCATCGGGTTCACAGGTTGTCTATAATGCTTCATAGATTAGTAAATAATTAGACAAAAATAATTTTGTCTGATAAAGAGGCTAATAGTTGAGATAACAGGTCTGGCTTGCCTTTTAACAGTTCTCTTAGCTCACTTGTCTGCCAACATCAGGGAGATTATTTTGATGTCCTTTTAGGGGGCTACTTCACTTCTACATCTTTTACTCTTCAGTTAGGCCATGTCACGTGGTATGATTTATCTGTATCGGATATTACAGGGGAAACCATTTGCAAATGTCTTTTAAGCCATTCTTTAATAAATCAAATATATCATCCTTTTATTGGCTGCCACGTGGCTTTTGTGGTTACATGCGCAGTTACTATACTACCCTCAAATGGGAAATTTTGCACCTCATTTCCATTTGAAATTTCTTTTTCAGATATTTAGCAAATTGAAGGTAATTATGACTTGAAATAATTCAAATAATTTTAGTTCAGGCTTTGTCTCTTTCCTAAGATGAATTTGAGTCTCTCTGGTACTAATAAATATTTCACGGCTCTTGTAGGGGACATTCCTTTACACCTCAGCATAAGAGAGGCTTCAGATACAGGCCAGCCAATTGTGTTCTCACAGCCTGAAAGTGATGAGGTAAGTTGTGCATTTTATGTGGTTTTTCTTATTGTGGACTATATGCTTTTTGATATATAGAAAGTTTGGAAAAGTAAGCTTATCTGTGTAGAGGTTGTATATATAAGCAAGGATTAGTTAAGTTGTCCAAAGCATCCAGAAGTGCATAAAATCTGAGTTACTGTAATGAAGGTTTTCCCTTTGCCTTTTAGCTATTAGAGTGTTATATTTCCTTTTACATCTTTCTTGAAAAGTTTTCAGATATCAAAACTATAGCCCTTTACTGGTTTTACAATTAAAGCCTGACAATCTCAACTACCATAGATATATTTTATATGTACAGTATTTGATAAGCTTGAAAATGTAAGTTTTTTTAATTATACATATTTAAATGCCTTCTAAGAACAGATTATTTAAAGAAACTCCATGGTTATTTCTTATGAATAAAATACACACTCCTTTATTTCAATTATTTTTAAAAATATTTTCCACCTGCTCATTATTGCACTAAAAAAAAATTCTTCCAAAATAACAAACATTTCTGAAAAGAGAGAAATGTCATATAACAGTCATATAATAATAACCCAAAGACATGTTTTTAAATTCTAAACAGCAGTGAAAGTGGGTTTTTTTGGTGGTATGTTTTTAATATTCTGATTTACATTTGCATAAATATCAGGCTTAATTATTTACTGTAACTGAATAACATTTCTGAAAATCTTAAGACAAGCTGAACATTTATGGTTATGATAGTTTTGATATCATGAAATTTCTTCAAAAATGGTGATAATTTTATATACCACATCATCAGCCTTAAATATGAAGATGTCTGATCAAGTTTAAGATTTAAACCAAACCATGAAGAGGAGAAAATATGTGTTTGTTATTTTTCTATGGAAGATATTACTTCCTACTTGTAGATTGCAGGCATTATTCTTCTTAATCAACTCCTGATAATAGTAATCACAGTGTGCCAAATATTTTCAGGTCTTTTATTTACATTGTTTTCCATCCTCGCAATAATTTATTGCAGTAAGTAGAGAGTTGCTATATTGTAGTTGAGGAAACATAGGCCCAAAGAAGTTAAATATTGTCCTCAAGACTGCAGAACTATTGAGTTATAAAATGTGATTAAAAGACAGGTCTCTTTGTCTCAGATGTTGGCTTCTTTCCATCGCATCATCTTCAGGGCCCTATACAAATAGCTACAATTTCTCCAGGTTCTTTTGAGACTGGTACAGTTCTTAAGTGCACTTAATATATTATCTTGCATGATTCTCATAGCCTTTCCATTTTCTCAGATGAACAGGCAAAGCTTTATTTATATTAAGGAAGCTTGTTCAAGATAGTACTAAAAGCTAGTTCCACACTTAGCTCGGATACACAGCCCATGCTTTTATTTCCCAGTGCAGTCCCTATTTTACTTCCTGCTAATTGAGAGACTAGTCCAGTGTGTATCTCATGCTTTGTGTTCAGCTCCCTTTCAGAATAACTCAGACTTGTGGAGAAGAGGGTAGGCAAGCCTGACGCCTCAGGAACTCTTGACATGTACAGCTGCAGAGCAGAGCACAGAGGAGTTCTAGGCTCAGGAACCCACTGAACATGCCACGGTGCTTCCTCTGGGGAAGCGGACTTCGGTGTTAGTCTCAAAGGAGATCTCTGCGTAGAAGCAGAAACACTAAATCTGAATCTGCATAGGGCTCATTACCAAGCTTGCCACCTCATGCAATGTCCCTAGACCTTTTGAACTGTTGTCTCCATCTGTAAACCAATGTCAGCATGAGGAGGATCAAGGTGTGAGACAACACTGAAAAATGTTCATAGAATGCAACTGTACTTACTACTTTCTGGTACTTCCTATGTCATAACATGAAATATCTTTCCTCTTCCCTTTATTAAAGGTCCACTCCCCCAATGCCCTACCTCTTACCTAAGATCAAGTCGATGATACTCTTGGATGACATTTAAAATTCTAAGCAGCAGAATTGCAGTCACACAAGTAGAGTTTGAGATTCTACTTCAAAGTAGTATTAACGCCTTAATGTTAGGAAGCTATAATTGTATCCTAGAATCTAGTATCTAAATCTGAATAGGATTTAGGATAGACTGCATCCTAAGAATCGTGTTCCATTTCCCCCAGTTGCTTGTTAATGCCAGAGTAGATAGCTAGAGTTAGCTAGACTATCTGTTGCTCTTAAGTGGCCTAATAGAAAGATCTAGAATAGGAAGGAAGGGTTAGTCTCCAGAGTTGAGCTGATGGAAAAGTAGAAAAATAACCGTTTGGGAAATCTGTCCTATCTTTTATTTGTGATGTATGTGTGACCTTTGTGCTGTACAGATTAGCCAAAAATGGAGTGATTTAATTATTCCTCAGGTGGGAAAAAGTTCAAAAAAACATTTTCATAGGAGCTCCTCAGGGAGACTATAAATTTCCTTTGGCACAATAATAATGACAGCAGCTACTAATACTATTTACTTGCTCTGTGCTAGCACTCACAGGCTTTACTCTTACTACTCCTCTAAACCTTGGAGGCAGATATTATTATATCTGGTTACTGTAACCATTTTACAGACCTGGAGCCTGCAAGTAACTTGCCCAAGTCACTTCATCTACCCAAGTAATGAAGTCAGGTTTCCAAACCTGGCCTGCCTGACTTCAAGCCCCAACTCTTCACTGGTGAGCTGTTCTGTCTCCCTTTTGTGTCCTAACTGGAATAGTTAGCAAATTTCAAATGTTCTGTACATTTTGGCTATTGTTGTTAATAGTAGTAGTAGTACATTCAAAACTGTGAATTTATAAATCCAGAAAAAAGACAGTTATAGAAAGAGTGAAGCCAGGCAAACTAGTAGACATCCCAGCACTTGGGAAAGAGGCAAGAGGATCATGTGTTTAAAGCCAACCTTTGCTCTATAAGGAGACTGTGCCTCAAAAAAGAACTTAAAAATCTTAATGTTTCCTAGTAGCTTTGTATGACTACCCTAGGAGAAGTAAATAATATTTCCACAGCAATTATTTTTAAATTCTTAAAATGTAAATATCATGCTCATTGTGGACACTGGCTGGGCTGGTGGCCACTCTGACTTGGAGCTGACTTCGTAACTCAGGGCTCTGGGAATCCCAGAGAGGAAGAGGGTTGGAGAGTGACAGTGAACCAGAATTTTCACAAAGTATTCGCGCCCCACAACAGCAACAACAAAACCCAGCTTCGCTTCTAGATGCTTGGTGCTGGTACTGCAAACCTCAAAGGGGATGAAGGAAGTGCTCTCTGAAGGTAAACCAGAGTGACAAACACAGTCATGCTTCAAATGTCAACACTTTTCATGTCGACTCCATTGCTAGTTTGCTGGTACTGAGATTAGAATTTGGAAAATAGTCATTGCTAATACTAAATATTTTTTCAGAAAGTTGTCTTCAAGATATTACCCTCCAACTAATCTAAAATCTTTGTCTTCTGCCTCACCTGTAATGTCCACAGTATTGTCTTCTCCGTACTGAATTTTCTCATCCTATCTGGCCTTCTTTACTACCAAATGCAGCAGGCGTCTATAACAAACAGTCTGAGAGCGATTCCGTGTCTGCTGGGAGAACTAGAGAACAAATGAATCTGTTCTTTTTCAGGCCAAAGCTTACCTGAGAGTTGCTGTGGAAGTGGTCAGAAGGTTGCCACCTCCTCCAGAATGACTCGCAAGTGCCCTGCCTAGTGTCCTGCCACTTGACAATAAGAGGACCTGTGGAAATGAGTAATGTGATAGGCGGGAACGACAGAACTAGACCCACAATGGTTTCCTTTTATGTCTAAGGAAATAATGTCTTATTTTCACATTTGATTTACTAAGCTATGGCTTACAAGTATCTTTTTTTTCCCCCTTTGGTGGCATGGGAGTTTGAACTCATGGCTTTTGCTTGCTCTGCAAGTATCAGTGTTAACTGTTACAGTTAGGATTTTTTTTTTTTGAAAAGTTGATATGTATTAACTTCACCAAACCACTTTTTATTTTATTGATCTCCACCTTGAGGAATCACAATTCTATGATGTCACAATGCCAGTCTGGTAGAAAACTGCACATGACCACAGTCGGTCATGTAAAGAATTTACTAAACTAGTGCTCGCTTCGGCAGCACATATACTAAAATTGGAACGATACAGAGATTAGCATGGCCCCTGCGCAAGGATGACACGCAAATTCGTGAAGCGTTCCATATTTTTTCACTACCTTACGTATATAACTGTAATCTCTCTGTACATCACCTTGACAATAAAATTAAATTTAAAAAGCACTTGTATCAAATGGATATGTGACACAATAATAATAAATGACATCTCTAAACACACACACACACAAAAAAGAATTTAAACTACTCTGTAGATATAAATACGGCACTACCCACTGGCATTTGAGTATTGTGGTATTGGTTTCTGTACTATTGTGGTCCCATGTTAGATGGAAATGAACCTCTGCTTCTTTATCTAGACTATACTTTACCTCAGCTTTAATGAATCAGAATCTCCAGGGTGGTACTCAGACATATATATTTTTTAAACAATATCATAATGATTTTGATGAGGGCTTGGATTATAATAGCAAGAATAATAATAGCTATTAATGTTTATTAAGTATACTTTGTGTGCTTATAATCTACCATTCATATGAGTGAGCTACTATTCATTTAATTTTTTTTAACAAATAAAGTAATGGAGGTATAGGAAAGTTAAGTGTTGCCATGGTTACCTTTTCTAATACGTGATGAAGCTGAGTTCCACCCACTTGGGTATTTGGATACTGGATTCTCCTTTTGTGTACAAATTTGCATTTTTTATTTCAAAGAAGAGAAATATTTATTTTTTGAGATCAAATTACCCCTATCCTCCCTTTTATGAGCATTTCATGAAGTTCATGTTTCAAAGAATATTCATTGAAAAACATGTCTCCTATTTAATTGAAGCTCAGAGTGAAGGATGTTGCATAGTCAAGAAGCAAATAGTTGTCAAGTTGAAACTACTAATAGGAATTAATCCTCAGTTACAGGAAGTAGTCTGTGTCTTTTGGAAACTTTGAGCTCTTCTGTTCTGTAGCTATCAGGCAGAAAGAGTTGATCATTTTGAAAATATTTTCACACAAAAACTTCTACTCTATATTTATAGCAACTTTATGTATAATTTCTTCAACAAGTGAATGTTGGAACATCCTTATTCTGCCACCACAATTTAAAATTTTAAAACAATGTAACATGAAACAATATGAATTTTAGAGAAGTATGCTGAATGTCAAAGAACTCCCATAAGATTGTGTGTATGTATATATGTATGTGTGATTTCACTTATAAATGTTCTTAAAATGATAAGATTATAGAAATGAAGAACACGTTCCTGGCACTATGTTAAGGAGGGATAGGGATAGAGATATAAATGTAAATGTGGCTGTAAGAACGACTTGAGTGATCATAGTGATGATAGAAATATCCTGTAAGTATGACTGCTTTGTTCCAACTTTGTTTTGATATTATACTATAGTTCTGTGTTACCATTGAAACAAACTGTGGTAATAAAGAATTGCTATGTATTACTGTTAGAGGCAACTTAAAAGACACTTTTGCCAGGTCCTGTGAATTAATTAAACATCTCTCAACTCTGTATCTGTGCCCTTGATCTGTGTAATTCTCTTTCAGTCAACTTTGCAATCACCGTGGACCCCAAGAAGGACCAGATTGACAGATAAGCATCTTATTTGGAAAGCAAATTGCCCTTTAGACAAGCAATGTGTTCCTATCTTAAAGCAAAGAGCCAAAATTCAGGAGACCATCCTGTTTTTGTTCTGTTCTAGTAATAAAGTGATAACTTCTTCTACCAGAGATATGAAACTGTTTTAGCTATGCATGCCTTTCTCATTCCTGGTTCTCAATTCTCCCTATTTATGTGCTTCTGAAGATGGCTGAAGGTGAATTGAAGTGCTGTCTTCCCATGGCTGCCATGTAATAAATCTCTTTTCTCTGCCCTCTCCATGTCTCTTCTATTTGGCTTGTGGGTGTGAGTAACTAACTAATTTGGGACCCATGGACATTGGGTTTGAGGTCTAAAAACCTGGCTTCGATTCTTCTTTCAGTGCATGTAAATCTACTATTATCTCAAAGTAAAAATAAAATTTTAATTAAAACCTGCTCTGCTGTATGTGAACCAAAAATTTTTGCATCAAATTATTCATACTGATTCATATTGTGAATTTAAACCTGTGTGCACACAGTAAACATTGTTCATCACTGAGAAAAAATAATAACTTAAAGATATAGGTATCTGGTTATGTTTTTATTATCTATTTAGGAAAAGGACAATTCAGGTGATCCAGTGAGTATTTCTGAAATAAAAAGCAAGTACGTGGACCAAACTTAGCTTTGAGAAAGAATGACTAAGTAAACTTCACAGGTGCTTAAATGTAATTGATCTAATGGAGAAATGGCAAACTCACAAATAGGATCTTCTCCTGTGGATCTTCACTTGTAATGAAAT
The DNA here is from genome assembly GCF_023159225.1 of Perognathus longimembris pacificus. Taxonomy (NCBI): domain Eukaryota; kingdom Metazoa; phylum Chordata; class Mammalia; order Rodentia; family Heteromyidae; genus Perognathus; species Perognathus longimembris. Next base: position 7,198,536 of record NC_063174.1, read on the forward strand.
CTCCTTTACTTTTACTACAGATACTGCAAGGAAAATTTCGGTGTGATTGGAGTATGTTTTGCATTTTTTGAAGTGGAAGCTGTAAACAGAAGACTAAGCTTATTCTAAAATTTTGCCCATGGCAGGCTTTGTTAAGTTTCAAAGTGCTCTCTTCAAAGACACACACTGCACAGCTTAGTGTGCTAGTTGCTGAGGGGTGATGTTTATTACTCATTTATCATGTTTCTGTAGAGTGGAATTAACATTTTCCTATCCTAGAGGGGAACTAAGCTCCCTCCCTCACTCCACTCTCTCCAGGAATGGAAGAGTTGATTCATCTTAGGAGAAAATTTTTGCCTGAGGAACTCCACATTTCTTTTTTCAGCCAATACTTAGGATTTCATAGGTAGGCCACAGGAAAATATGAAGATATCCATCGTTACCTTGGACACCTTTGTGACTTAGCTACGGTGAGGGTTTTTGGTAGTTCATTATGATCATACATCTGCTACTCTTGGTTTTTGTCAGCATTAAAGCTACAATTTCTGCCCTAATGTGAAGTCTGTCTCTCAGGTTCAAACCCGACCCTACTTCAAGAAAAAGAAAAAAAAATCTCTTCATAGAATCCTAGAAAGTGAAAATGGAAGTGTATCAGATAGTCCTACCACTCCATTTGAAGCAAGTCTAGTAAAAAGCAAATTCACCAATGGTCAGTACCTTTGTTAGCTGTTGGAGGATGTTATCCTGAAGTACATTACATATACAGCAAGACACTGGAGACCTAAATATACACACTGTGAACATGCATGTGACTCCAGACCCGGTTAAGAAGTAGAACATCGCCACCGTCCTTGAGGCTCTGGTGTTCTCTCCCACTTGCCACTCCTTCCTTACAAAGTTAACCTGTATCTTTATACATCTAAATTTTATATTTAATAGATGTATGCAGTAGATGTTCTTTGCTCAGTATTGGCTGCTTTTGCTCCACATTGTTTCTGTATTGGCTACTTTTTCTCTCTAGTTTCTAAGACCCATGTCTCTTATTACTTGTTACCATATATTTGCTCATCTTCTTTACTGTAGAGTATAATGAGTGTACACAACTTGCTCACTGTGCTGTAGACGGTCATTTGGATTGATGCCAATGTTTTCTCCAAACATTTCTATATATGTTTTCTTGGTTCCCATGTGGTTAGTTTTTTTTTTAATTTTTAATTCCTTCTGAAGGAATTACTGGTTCTTATTTACCAACACTTCACTGTTTATTTATTTTGCATTTTCCTAATTACAAATGACATTGAACAACTTTCCAAACACGTATTGGCTGATTGGATATCCGCTTTACCTTGTCACATTTTTTACTCATTATTGTATTGTTGGTGTGCTTATACATTTTTTATATGAATTACTTGTCAGTACTTATGTACTTTCTTTTCCTATGATTTGCTTGCCCCTCTCTTAATGGTAACTTTTTTTTTAAAGTTTATTTTCTAAGAGTGTACTTTTTGTAAGCCAACTCAGGTGCCCCTCAGTAGATGAATGGACCAAGAAAATGTGGTATGTATACACAATGGAATTTTATGCATCAGAAGGAATGACATTGCCCCATTCATAAGGAAATGGAAAGACTTGGGGAAAAAATAATTATTAAGTGAAGTGAGCCAGAACCAAAGAAACATAGGCTCCATGGTTTCCCTCATTTGTAATAATTAGTATATGTCTAGGATAGTCCTAGCAGAGGATCACAATAGCTATGCACATATGAACACATAAAATGGTGCTTTTTTATTTTAATTTTTTATTGTCAAGGTGATGTACAGATGAGTTACAGTCCTATATGTAAGGTAGTGAGCACATTTCTTGTCAAACTTGTTTCCTCCTCCCTAATTTTTCTCCCACCTTCGCTCCTCAATCCGTACCCCCCCCAAGTTAAACAGTTGGTTTATAGCATATTGTTTTGTAAACCAATGCATCTAGCCCCTTTGTTGGGGAAATGAACTTTACAAATGGGAGGGGAAAATGGGAGAAAAAGAGGGAGATGGTAACAATGTTCCACAAGAACTGTACTCATTACCTTATGTAACTGTTATCTCTCTGTATATCACCCTTACAAGAAAAATTTTTAAAGAACATTCTTAATGACAACTTTTGATAAACACAAAATTTTACTTATAATGTTTCAAATTAGTTACTGATTTTTCCATTAGATGTCAAGGTTACTCGGGCTTGGATGTGATTTATTCCTTGAAGGTTCATGTCCTAGAAGGCAATGGAGCCCTTAAGAGGTGGTCCTTGGGGGGGGGGGGTGTTAGGCCTTAAGGATTAATGCTTTTCTTTCTGGAGTGCATTTTTACTCTCACAGGACGTTGTAAGAGGGTTGGTTTTACAGTGAGCCTGGTAACTGGACCTCTCTCCAGCATATACCATCACCACTTCTGTTACTACCACACACTATTCCTGCAATACTCCCGCTATTGTGACGGCATCCTAACCAGAGCTGAGCACACCACTACCATACTCGAATCTCGAGAACTGGGAACTAAATAAATATCTTTAAAACCCACCCAACCTTAAATATTTTATTACAATAATGTGAAAATGGTCTAAGACACCCTATATGAACTTCTGGAGCTATAAGTGTTTTGCCTCTTACATTTAGTTCTTCAGTTTTTGTTCCATGTAAGTGAAATATCTATTTCTGGCCTCTTCTGTTCTACTAGTTTATTTATTATTGCATCAATAACTCACCAACTTCATTCTCATTATGTTCTTCATGAATGTTTTGCAGTTTATGTTTCTTGACTTTTGCAAAGTCCAAAAGTAACAACAAACCACTGAAGAGAATATGCTTAGTTTGACAAGATAGAGAAGACTGAAAGGAGTATCACATCCACACTTACAACAAGAAAAACTATGAGCTACAGAATCATAGCTTTTCTCAAACCCAATAGGGAAGTGAAGTTGCAGTACCTCCGTGAAGCCTGAAATGCAAGGCATTCCAAGGTGGGAGAGGATGCATGTGTTGTCTTGCCTCTGGGAAAGCATGAAGGGAAGATTCCAAGCAAATTGCAAACATGTAAGAAAAATAAAGTGAAGTGTTTTTTGTTTGTTTGTTTTTTGTTTTTAACATTGTAGAGTAACAAGAGTGTGGGACCCCTGAAAGCTGATAGGAGATGGAAGATTTGCCCCATCCTTGGAGTTAAGGATACCTAAGAGAACTGAATGCAAGGCAGAGAACTGGGGGAAGCTTTCTTTGTTGGCATAGACTTAAAGGAGGAAGAAACTATCCTAGAAGAAAGTTACAAATTGATGAAGACCTATTATGACAAGGAGAGAGAGAAAAAACCAACAACCTGCTACTCCTGGTGGCTCCAGGCCATTAAAGATATCTTAAAGTATAGATATGATCTCTGAGAAATCTTGTTGGCAAATATCAAGGGACACAGAACTTGCCTAAAGCTCCAAGCCATTAAAGATATCAACATTAAAGTATAGATATGATCGCTGAGAAATCTTGTTTGCCCATATCAATGGACACAGAACTTGCCTAAAGCTGAAGCTAGCGCATAACAACAGAACTTGGACTCCAGAGCAAAGTAGCCAGCACTAAATATCAGGGAACAGCAGTCCAAAGCTGGGCCCTGGTGGCTCATGCCTATAATCCTATTTACTCAGGAAACTGAGATCTGAGGACTGAGATTTAAAGCATAACAAGAACTCAAATCCCTGAGTTCAAGGTTTGATGCCAGCACTAAGAAGAAAAAGAGAAACAGCAGGCCACTGCTATATAAAGGGGCAAGAATGAACAGGGATCAAAAGCTAAGAGTTAAGCCATAAAGGAAATGCAAATAAAAACAACACTGAGATACCAACATACCCCACTGAGAATGGCCTATATTCTGAGTTCAGACAACAAATGCTGAGTGGATGGGAAGAAAGAGGAACCCTACTGCACTGCTGGTGGGGATGTAAACTAATACAACCAGTCTGGAGAACAGTCTGGAGGTTCCTCAAAAAAAACTAAACATAGACATACCCTGTGATCCATCTATCCTGAACAACAGGAACCAGGATATGATGAGGACATTTGCACCTCCATGTTCATTGCTGCACTATTCACAATAGCCAAGAGATGGAAACAACCCAGATGCCCCACTACAGGTGAATGAATGAAAAAATGTGGTACCTATATCCAATGGAATTTTACTCTGCCATTAGAAAGGATAAAATAATGGCATTTGCTGGAAAATGGATGGAACTAAAACAAATCATGCTGAGTGAGACAAGCCAAGAACAGAGAGACAAGCGGCATATGGTCTCCCTGATATGCGGGTGTTAGAAATAAAATGCAGAGACACAGCAAAGTAAACAGGTCTCAAGATGCCAAAACATAGTAAAAAGAAAAGAGGACACAGAATAAGTGCAAAGTATGTGAAAATAACAGTAATAATATAGCAGAGGGGACTGTCAGCTACACTGGACACTGATGTAAGTGAACTAAGCAACTCATGGATGGGGATGGGAAGGAAGGAATGAGTGAAGGAGGGAACAGATGTTACTAAACAAAAAGTAATGTACATATCATCTGAAATGGAGGAATTTTATTGTTAAAGTTCATAGACTTCGTAAGCTCTGTAGAGTAGAATGATATGATAATTTTAATTATTGTGAAAGTTAAAATGTGTACTGTGAAATAGTTGTAAGTTAAATCCAATAAAATAATAATAAAAAGCCAAGAGTTAAGGAATATAAAAAAAAAATCCTTTGGCAACTCAACCTACAAGTTAGACATAAGGTAGGAGTAGAGTGATTTGGGGCTAGTGGTTGACTGGAGGTAACCATAACAACCAAGCCTAAATAAGGAACTCCTGGCCAGACTGCTGTCCTGAAAGCTAATGTTCTAATAGAAAATGGTATATGCCCACTTCTAACTATACATGCTATTTTAGTCCATTAATTTTTATTTTACCTCATTATTAAGAGAAAAAAATATAAGAAGCAGGGGGAAAAAACAGCTGTCAAGAGAGAAGAAATCAATAGGGTAAGATAGACAATCCAGGAATTGGTATTATCCAAAAAAGAATTTTAAATACTTGTGATTAATATATCAAAGGGTTCAATGGGCAAGATTCTAGGGCAGATGAGAAATCTTAGAAGAGAGATAGAAACTATAAAAACAAGTGAAAGTTTAAAACTTAAAAACAAACAAAAAGCAGTAATAGATAAAGTGTGCCTTTGGGCTCATTAATAATCCTGATACAGATGAAGAAACAATCAATGAACTTGAAGATAGATAAATGGCACCTAAATTGAGATGGTACAAAAAGTAAAAGGTTAAAAGCACACAACATGTCATAGTTGGGAATACACTGGCATCTCATATGGAAAAGAGAATACAAGAACAGATGCAACACTTAAAAGAAATAACCACTGCCAATGTTCAAAAGGTATCAAATCACAAAGCTCAGAAAGCTCCAAACAAAATTTTTTAAAATCTAGATACATCATATTGAAACAGTTGAAAATCTTAACAACAGTAAAAGAAAATATTTTTTTAGTATATTCAAGCAAGTCCAAGAACTATAGCAGCGGAACTACCCAGTGAGGAGCTAAAATGAACAAACTAAACTGTCCACCCTGCATTCTATTCCAATGGAAATAACATTTAAAAGAGAAAACTTTCAGACAAAAGCAGCGAGTGCTCATTAACAGAAAACTATGCTATAAATATAGTAAGAAGGTTTTCAGGCAGAAGGAATGTCACACAGAAACTCCAATCTATTAAAAAAAAAATCCCTGAATTCATTACAGTCATGATTAATAGTAAATACAAAGACTGCTGCCTTACTTTTAATCATTCTAAAAGATAATTGACTGAATGAAAAGTAGAAATGTATTGTGTATTTATGAGAAATATAAATACCAGCAATAATGAGGTCATTATATTTATAGAGTGTACTTTGTTTACTTAGTTCTTATATGTGAAATTCTTATACAACAATTGATACATTTGAAAGTAAACTATGTTTAAAGCTGAATATTATAAATTTTAAAAATAAACTAATACATTTTCAAAATAAATAGTAATACAGTAGTGAAGATAAAATGAAATTATAAAAATTTTATCTAAAGCAAGGAGAAAGAGGTACAGAAGAAACAAAAGTACACAATATAAAATAGCTATTATGATGACAGATTGTAATCTAAATATACTTGTAATTTAGTAAACAGAAATATCTCTAGCATACTAATTAAATGACAAAGGTTGTCAGATTAAGTAAAAAAAGACCCAATTGTGTACAATGTAAAGACTTTTTCTTTCCCTCTCTTGCTTCCTCCCTCCTTCCCTCCCTTGTCCCATACCTCCCTTCCTCCCTCCCTCCCTCCCTTTCTTCCTTCCAACTATGTTGCCTAGATTTGTCTTGCAACTCCTTGGCTCAGCTCAAGTTATCTTACTGCCTCAGTCTCCTGAGTAGCTAGGACTACAAGCACATGCCACCACATCTGGCTAAGAAAACTTGAATATAAAGGTGAAAATAGATCACAAACAAATATGGAAACAATAGACAATGTAAACATTAGTTGAAATGGGGACTGAGTATAATATTATCAGACATCATAGACTTCAGATCAATCAACGTTACCAGTGAGGAAGAGAGACCTCACATGATGATAAAAGTGAATTTAAATAACCCCTAAGTAATTAATAGAGCAAGAATAAACAATAAGAAAACCAAAACAATAACCAGCAGGATAAACATAAGACCAAAACAATAAGCAGCAGACTACACATTGCTTTCTTGTATATGTGGGACATTTACCAAGATGACCACATTTCAGACCATAAAACATACTTCAACATATTTTACATCAAATCATGTGAAGTATGTCCTTTATGATTAAACAATCCAATAATTGAAAGGTACCTGGAAACTCAAATCTGGGAATAAAGCAATTGTTTCTCCAAGTCAGCAAGGAAGAAAGAAAACACATTATATCTTGAACTAAATTGATATAGAACAAAGCATATCCAAGTTTGGGATGCAGCTAAAGCATGCTCACTAGGAAATATAACCCTAAATGTTTATATTAGAAAGTAACTTCTCCTACCTATGAAGTAACTTTCCACATTCAGAGTCTACAGATAAAAGAGCAGATTAAACCCAAAGCAATGTAATTTTAAAAAGAAATCAATTAAATTGAGAAAAGCAGTAGAGAAAATAGAGAAATCCAAAGCTGGCCTTTTGGAAAGATCAAGAAAATGGACAAACTTTTAGCCAGATTCATTAGGAAAACAAAGAAGACATAAACTATAAAATCAGAAATGGTGCCAAGATTCTACCAGCAATTTAAAAGGACAATAGGACCACAAACAACTTTATCATAAAACTGACAACTGAGCTAGAATAAATGCCTTGAGAGAAATGGTCAAAGCTCACTGAAGAAACATATAACTTGAATAATTATAAATCATTTAAGGAAATGTAAATTTAAGAAGCAACAAAGTAAACTCCATCCCTAAGTTCTATCACTAGCAACATGTATCCAACAGTGAGGGAAGAAATACCAGAAAAAGAATACAGAATCATTACCAACTCATTTTATGAATCCACCAATCGCCTAACATTCAAGCCTGGGACAGACAGAAGATTATAACCAAAGATTCCTCACTAACATAGATAAATATCCTCAGCAAAATTTAATTTAACTCAACATAGTATGAAAATAAATATTATGACAAGAGGCCATTTCTCTGGAAATGCAAGATTAGCTCAATATTTGAAAATCCATCCACCTAAGCAGCAGATTAAAAAAGAAACCACCTAAAGCAGAACAGACTAAAGAGAAAAAAATCACCTTTATCTCAAAAAGCATATGGCAAAATCCAGTGTTCACCTATAAAAATTCTCAACAAAGTAGAAATAGAATACAACTTATCAACCTGTATTTATTCAATATAAAACTGAAGATCTTACCTGTATAACAGATAATGAAGCAAAAGCATTAAGAAAATATTAAAATTATTCACAGTTGTCTATGATATTACACAAAAAGCCAAATAGAAGTAGTAAATGGAAATAAAGTTGCAATATACAAGGTCAGTGTACAAAAATATTTCTGTATACTAGCAATGAGAAATTAGAAATTGAAAAAGATACAATTTACAATTATATACCTCTACAAAAGTATATGCAGAGAAACTCCCATGGAATATTCACATATGAATAAAATAAGATATATTAAAAGATCTGGTATGCTGACACAAAGTACTAATGAAAAAGAGATCAGAGAAGACACTTAAGTGGAGAAAGTCACTATGTCCATGATTTGGAAAACTATGCTGTTAAGATACCTGTTCTCCAAATTGAACTCTGTCAAGTGCTATCCCATTAAATCCTAGGAGACATGTTATTGAAATTGACAACTATTTCTAAAATTTTAAGGAAATAAAAGAGACCTGGAATAGCCCAGAATACAATATTGTGAAGAAGAGGAAGGAGGAGGAGAAGGTGGAGGAGGAAGACTGAAGTTGGGGAGTTACACTCCCTAATTTCAAGACTTACTATAAAGCTATAGCAATCAGGACAATGCGGTTTAGGTGTATAGGTGGAATTATAGATCTTTTGGACAGAATAGAAAAAAATTTAAATACACATAGACAGATATTATAACTTATGTTCTAAAAAGCACCAAAGCTATTCAGTGGGAATGCATTGCCTTTTCAGCTGCTGTGTTTGAAAAATTAGACATCTCCCAAAGAAACGAGCTTCCTCGTATACCTTACACTTCTACAAAAACAAAAATGTTGAAGTGAATCATACACTTAAATTTATTATTGAAAAGTATGGAGCCTCTAGAAAGACAACATACTGAAAACACTTTATAACTGAGTTATAAAAAATAGTAAATAAGACACAAAAGTCACTATAAAATTGAAACAGACAATGTTGATAACTTGTATGTCATCAAAATGAAAACAGTTGTTTGAAAGATACAGTTAAAAAATATACAAGACAATTTATGGACAAGAAGAACTTGCAAAAAAAAATCCAACAAGATTTTTGTATCCCCTTAATAAGACAATATCAAAATTGGCAGAAGGCTTGAATAGTCATTTCCTCAAAAAAAAAAAAAGTGATATCATTGTAAAATAGCACCAGAATGCTCAACACTTTTAGTTATTTGGCAAATGTAAATTAAAAGCCACTAAAATGACTACACCTGAAAAGACTGACAATGTCAAGGATCTGTGACTAGGTGAATCGACTGGAATTGCATATACTTTTGCAAATACTCCATATACTTTTAGTTCCACTCTGAAAAACAGGCCAACACATTATTGAAGAATTGAAGGGGTACTGCCTTGCAATCTAGCTACTCTACTTCTAGTTACTTACCCAAGAGAGATAAAACATGTATCTGTATAAAGACACAGGCATGGACACACATGTTCCTAGCACCTTTCTTTTACAAGAGTTGCAAGATGCTGAAATATTACAACAAAAGATGAGCACAGATTGCTGTATCTATATGATCAGATATTCCTCAGCAGTGAGTGAACTATTGATACAATAACACAAATGAGTCTTAATGTTTAAAGAGCTAGGGACAACCTGTACAATTACACTTATAGACTAAATTAAAAATAAATTACATTTGTATAGAGTTCTAGAAAAGGCAAACCTTACTAGACAAAGTAGACCAGAAGATAACTGAATATGCTACTGGGAAAGAGTTATAGTGAGAAGGATGAATTTGACAGGAAATTAAATAGAAAAAAATTTAAAGAGAAAATTTTAGAAATTACAGGAATGTTCACCAATTTGACTTTGGTGATGGCTTCCCAGATACATAAATGAGCTAGTATTCATCAAATAGTACACCTGTAAATTTGTGCAGTTTATGGTATGGGCTTTATAATTTCATGAAGCTATAAAATGTTGCATTAATAATTTGTAATACAGGATTGTACTTTGCAAAATAGTGATTTTTGTAAGTTTACAACCCTTTTGAAGTACCTGAAATGTCACAATTTCCACTTATAATTATTCTCAATTATTTTTCTTTCTCCTACCTTCTCAACTAAATCTACTTTATCGAAAAAATTCTATGAACTTCCATCCATTTTTCTGGTTAGTTTAACTACTTGCCTTTAGATTCAGGTTGAAATTCAAAATATAATCAGCCAAATTATTTGCTCTCTTTCTTTACCACTTTCTGTTTTGAGTACAAAACAGAAATAGTAGCAAATTGTTTTCACATTTAAACTTTCTTTAACTAATTTGGCTTATTGTTCCCATAAAGTATAGAGACACTAAAACTTAGTCATAATACACTTCCCTAACTAGAAATTCTTATTTAAATAACACTCGAACTTCATCTCCAGTTTTAGTTTCTATAACCTTAGAAATGGTGTTGTGACATATTTTGAACTTACTAAAAAGTATCTTTTTTTGCATGAATGTCAGGGTGATAACAGAAAAGTTGATATGGGGCTTTCTTCTTCTTCTTCTTCTTCTTCTTCTTCTTCTTCTTCTTCTTCTTCTTCTTCTTCTTCTCTCTCTCTCTCTCTCTCTTTCTTTCTTTTTTGGTTGCTTGGCTTGGCTTATTTTATACAATGTCTTACTATGTAGCTTAAACTGCTTTAGGCTGGGTTCAGCGGTCCTCCTATTTCATCCTTCTGTGTACTGGGATTAAGTATATGCACCTTTATGCTAGGCTCAAAATTTATCCCTCCCTCCCTCCCTCCCTCCCTCCCTCCCTCCCTCCCTCCCTCCCTCCCTCCCTCCCTCCCTCCCTCCCTTCCTTCCTTCCTTCCTTCCTTCCTTCCTTCCTTCCTTCCTTCCTTCCTTCCTTCCTTCCTTCCTTCCTTCCTTCCTTCCTTCCTTCCTTCCTTTCTGTGCCAGTCCTGGGGCTTGAACTCAGGCCTAGGCACTGTCTCTGACCTTTTTTGCCTACGCCCAATGCTCTACCACTTGCCATCTGTTTCCTGGCTCAAAAATTATTTTTAATACAAAAGAATGTTCTTTAATGAAAAACAAAGTCTCTGTATTTAAGTGACTGTTTTCCTGCTGATTTTCATATTTAATCTTTTAAAATATTTTAAAGTTTCATAGCTGTTATTGTTTCTTATAATTTATATCCTGTTCCTTTGGCAATTTTATACTGTGAGATAGTTTGGTCCTTAAGGTTAACATTAGTTTTCATGTGTGTAGGTGGGTATGAATCTCGAACTCAGGGACTGAGCTCTGTCCCTTAGCTTTTTCGCTCAAGGATGATGCCCTACCATTTGAGTCACATTTCCACTTCTGACTTTTTTGGTTGTTAATTATAGGCAAGAGTTTCACAGACTTTCTTGCAAGGGCTGGCTTTGAACCACAATCCTCAGATCTTAGCATCCTGAATAGCTAGGATTACAGGCAGGGGTATTAAATTAAGTATATCAAGCAATAATAATTCTCATTTTTATTTTAATTGAGAACTAATATAGAAATAATAACTATATCTGTTTCAAACAAGAAAAAAAATGGAGGCATGTGGTAGCAGGGCTTAAACTCAAGGCCTCACACTCTTGCCTCATTTTCTTGCTCATGGCTGGTGCTGCACGGCTTGAACTGCCTCCACTGTCATTCATTTCACTGGTTAATTGTAGATGGAGTCTCTCAGCATTTTCTGCACAGGCTGGCTTTGAACTATTATCTTCAAATCTCAGCCTCCTGAGTAGTAAGATTATAAGGATGAGTCACCATCACCCAGTAAGAAAAAACATTTTAAAGAGTATGGGTGTTGCATCTGTTGAACTGTTGTTTAAACATTATCTCCCCCACTGTGCCTGATGGATTTAATGATGGTTTACCCAGTTGTTTCTCCATCATCTCTTCATATGAAGAACTATACAATTGCATTGTAAACCACTAGGAGAACATGCTATTAGGCTGTCTCTTCTGATGAAGGTATTGTCTAATTAAGTTGTAAGAATCACTTGTAAGTAAATTCCATTAAACATTGGCCTTCTCTTGTATCTCACTAATCATAGTTTATCTAAATCAAGTACAACAGAAAGCCAACATATCCAAATAAAGGCCTTTACTGTGCCTAGACCCAGAGGTTAGCAATAGTACTTCAGACTTACAATATACTTAGCATTCAAAGGAACCAATAAAACAACTGTCTTCAACTCTTTTTCTGCCTATACTTGCCCCTAGGGAGTGCATACTTAATTGAGGATGCTGTCACAAATTAAGTAAATTTTAAAATTAGTAAGAGCCAAAATCTGACTTTTAGTACATGAGTTGTTTTAAGGAAGTAGGTAAGAGAATTAAGGTGGAGAACCAGGCTTGATGAAATGTGGTTGAATGTAAGGAATTAACACGAGGAACAACATGAGGAGGGTTACAGTGAGCAGAAAAATATCTTTGGGCAAGCAGCCTCCTTAGGGATATTGTTTCATATCTGTAAGCAATGGATAACTGAATGGGAAAATAGGACTGATAAGAATGCAGAAAACCTTGAATAACAGAAGTCTTAAGTTTTTTTTTTTTTTTGCCAGTTCTGGGGCTTGGGACTCAAAGCCTGGGCACTGTCCATGCTTCTTTGCTCAAGGCTAGCACTCTACCTCTTGAGCCACAGCGCCACTTCCAGCCTTTTCTGTTTATGTGGTACTGAGGAATCAAACCCAGGGCTTCATGCATGCTAGGCAAGCACTCTACCGCTAAGCCACATTCCCAGCCCAATCTTAAGACTTTTAAAAACATTCCTTATTTATAAGCCAAGTATAGTGGCACATATTTATAATCCCAAGACTCGAGAGACTGGCAAGGAAATCTAGAATTTGAGACCAGCCTATATGACATAGCATAGCACCTCCCACCCAGCACACACGGTGTGTGCCTTTCAGAATGTGAAGGTAAAAAGGCATTTCGTGAACCTTGATTCTCACTTTTAAAATAGTCTCGCAAACCGATATTATTGTTTATATGAAGAGCAAAAATCTAAATATCTAAGAAGGCTCAAGAAGAAGCAACTTCTCTATCTGATATCAAATTTTACTATAAATTTATAGTAATAAAGAAAGGTTGATTTGATACAAAAATAGAAAATGGAAAAAAGAGTGCCTATAAATAATCCATTTGTATTTAAGCACTTGATTTGTGACCAAAAAAAAAGAAGATATTGCAAATAACCGAGAAAATAGTCCTGAGATATTGATTATTCACATGGAAAAAAATCTATGCCTATTTCATGCCATATAAACATGAATTTTTAAGGCAAAAGCTTTAAATTCAGAAAAAAATACAGTATAGGATTGGTTACTTGGAATAATTCATAAGCTCTTACAAACAGTTACAAAGATTTGCAGCTGGGTGCCGATGGCTCATACTTGTAATCTTCGCTAGGATTAGAAAATCAGGTGGAAGCCAGCCCAGGCTGACAAATCCGAGAGGCTCTTAACTCTATTAGCCAGCAAAAAGCCCGAAGTGGAGATGTGGCTCAAGTGGAAGAGCACCTGCATTCGCTTAGCAAGGGATGCCCTGAGCTCAAGCCCCAGTAACAGAATAAAAAAGCAAAAGATTTTGATTAGAAACTGGGTAATAGAAATAAACAGGCATCCTCAGTAGACGAGTGGATCGGGCCAATGTGGTTCATATACACAATGGAATTCTATGCCTCCGTCAGAAGGAATGGCATTGCCCCATTCGTAAGGAAATGGAAGCACTTGGAAAAAATCAGACTAAGCGAAGTGAGCCAGACCCAAAGGAACATAAACCCCATGGTGTCCCTCATAGGGAACAGCTAGTACAGGAACAGGCTAGTCATGGTAGAAGACCAAAATACCTCAATAACTACACCCATATGACCACATAAGAAGATGCCAAGTGAAATGAACTCCACGTTACAGAAACAAGAGTTATACCACTGTTGTAATTATTCTCAACATGCCATATGAACTCGTGTTTCCTTGTCTATTTGTCTGACTGAGTGGTTTGTCTAGTTTTGTTTCTCTTGTAGTCCATTCCTGACATCCGAGTACCCTGGATATTGTCTGATATGGGTAATAGAACTCGGGAAGGAGAGGGAATACCAAATTCGAGAGACAAAGAACAAAAAGACATACCATTCAAAAAGCAACACTTAGAAACCATTTGGTGTAAAACAACTGCATAACTCTTGGGGGGAGAGGGGAAGAGGAAGGGGGCAGGGGGGAAATGAAGGAAGAGGTAACAAGTAGAACAAGAAATGTACTCACTGCCTTATGAATCTGTAACTCTTCTGTATCACACTTTTGACAATAAAGAAAAAGATTGAAAAAAAATAAACAGGCATTTCACAGAAGACAGAACATAAATGGCCAATCAATACACAAGCTAAGTCCCAGTAGAAATCTGAAAAATGCAAATCAAAACCAGTGAGATACCATTTTACAGCCACTAGATGTAAAACTTAAGCAGTCTGACAACCAAAGTGGTCCTGACACCTAGAGTCTTAGACATTCTGGTAGGAAAATGGCACTTGCGCTGTGGCAAGTGCTTTGTGGTGACATTGTAGGCACATAACTCACTACTCTGCTTCTGGGTATTCCTGGAGCAGTTCTTGTCTTGGCACCAAAAGACACATAGAAGAATGTTAGTAGTCGTGCTGTTATGAGTAGCAGAAACCTGCAAATAACTCACTTGCCTGGTGTTACGGTCTGAATGTTTGTGCTTCCCTGGTATGGTTGAGTGTCTGTTCTGATTGATGACTTGGCGCACAGGGTGACACTGTTGAGAGGTGGGGCCTAGCAGAAGGTCTCTTGGTCACTGGGGACACACCCTCAGTATGTAGCTGTTGTAAGACTCATAGGTAGTTTTCAGGTGTGTCATCAAGATGTAATCACTTATTTGCTCTTGTCATTGTTGTCTGCTGTGATGTCATGCTTATGAGAGCTCAACCAATGTTCGCTCAGGTACTGAGCCTTCAAAACAGTGAACTACGTAAACTTTTTTTTTTTTATAAGTAGCTAGTGCCTGGTGTTTCATTATAATAACAGAATCTCAATATGCTCCCCCCAAATTTGAATGTTAAAATCCTGTCACCTAGCACAGGCTCAGGAGGTAAAGCGTCCAGCAGATGATTAGGCTGAGGATTTTGTGGGATCTCTTACAAAAGAGAACCTAAAGTCCCACACGCCTGCCATGTGAGATTATTTCTAATGAAAAGACAGCTGTCTGTGAAGCTTTCAGTGGACCCCTGGATCTTGGACTCTCTCCAGAACCGTCAGAAATGAACTAAGTTTCTGGTGTTCACAAGCTACACAGTCTTTGCAGCCACTTCACCAAATTAAGCCATCTGCTGACGGAAGAATGGAGAAAGTGACTGTAGAAATCACAGAATAGATTACTATACATCAGTGGAACTGTTAAAAATGGATGAATGGGGGCTGGGGATATAGCCTAGTGGCAAGAGTGCCTGCCTCGGATACACGAGGCCCTAGGTTCGATTCCCCAGCACCACATATACAGAAAACGGCCAGAAGCGGCGCTGTGGCTCAAGTGGCAGAGTGCTAGCCTTGAGCGGGAAGAAGCCAGGGACAGTGCTCAGGCCCTGAGTCCAAGGCCCAGGACTGGCAAAAAAAAATAAAAAATGGATGATTGTTAGCCACATAATGTGAGAAAATGACACATTATTGAAGATCACATATCATTTCATAGACCTCAAAGTCAGATAAAACCAACAAATATGTAGTAAATTTTCCTATAAACCTATAGGATGATAAGCATTAACATTGGGTAAGCCTTGGTTCTGAGCTATGAGTCAGGAGCATGATGCAGGAAAAGGACAAGGACAGAACTTGAAAGATTTTTCTTTTTAGTTTGGAGGATGAGTGGAGGTCATGAATATAATCCTTTCTGAACTCATTTGACATTATTTTGTGTGTGTGTGTTTATGGAAATAGAACTTTAAAATATGATGTTGAGAAATATGTACATTCTCTTTCTCACTTAACCCTCATTCTCTCATACAGAAGTCTGTTAAATAAATCACAGAACCTCATACAGTGGAGTATAACACAGCTATGAAAAAAATGAGCTAGAGTGAATGACCAGAAATGGGATGATCACTGGGTTATAGTAAAAGGAAAGGGTACGGGGATGCTTCCATTTGCATTATAACATGTATTTGTGTGTACATTCGTTATTTTTGTAAGGTAACCAATAAACTGTCACCAAAGTTCTTGACTCTGACAGACTTGTGGCAACCATGTATTTTGAAAGCTGGTCCAGCCCGGAGGTAGAAAATGAGGTAGCAGGAGTGGTAGTGGGACAAAGGAGAAACCTTTAATAAATACCAGGGAAAATCATCACAGGAAGGTGGGGGGCCTGGAGAGGAGATACCGTTGGCGGGACACACAGTAGAGCAGAGGGAGGTGAATCATGCTGTGGTGCTGTAAATAATTGATCATGTCAGCTCCACTAAACCCAGTGGTCCAAAACTCATGGAGAACTGTATTTCTAGTTAGCTAAATGCAGCTTATTATAATATCCTGTTAGACCCAAGATGTGATTATGAGATGTCATAACATAGAAGATGTTCAGCAAGTCTTATTGAATCTCTTTTGAGGCGATGCCATAAAGAGAGAAATCCTTACTGATTTGCTTTATATAAACTACTTTTTGGACTTTCACCTCAAGGAAGACTTTATTGATCTATCTGATGGTTTTATAAAAATGTTTGCTTCCCAGTGCATTCTCAGGAACTATGGGAAGGTACTTCTAAGGCAGAAAATAGATAGCGTAGGGTTCACTCTCTTGCTATATACAGCTAAATTTAATGACACTGCTATGTATTAGTCCATGTGGATTACTATAGCAAAATGTCTCAGGCTGGGTAAATTATAAACAGTGGTAATTTATTTCTTAGAATTTTCGAGGCTGGGACAAGTAAGATCAGGGCATTAGCAGATTTGGTATTGGTAAGAACTCACCCTTTGTTTCAAAGATGCTGCCCTCTTGCCTTATCTTAACATGGTAGAAGAGGAGGAGTGATAAAGGGCCTCTTTACTTATTTTTATTTACTATTATTTATCTTGGTTTTCCTTGCATTTGGACCTCACGTTCTTGAGCTTACTAGACAAGCACTCTACCAGGAACTCAGACCTCTTTTGTAAGAGCATTAATCCCATTTTTTTTTTTTGCAGGTGAAACTGTGGTGACCTAATCATTTCCTTACAGCCTGACCTCTTAATACTTCTTTGGGGATTTGGTTTCAACTTGTGATTTTAGGAGAAAACACATTCAGAGCAGATCATGCAACACATTTTTTCCTTCTATATTTTATGGTATGAATTTACATAGTTATAGAAGCTGTCCCATCAATACTGAACTGCCCACATTTCTATTAATTTATGTAGGAACTACTGGTATTCTAATATACACCTCTATCTACTTTTTCTCTCATTTTCCACCTCTTATCCCTCTTTTCCTCAACACTTCTTGCACACAGTTCTTCTTACATTTGCTTTTCCCTCCCCAGAATGAAACCAGAAGCTAGTTGTAGATAGACATATTGGTTGTATTGTTGTGTATGACTCTCAGTGGTCTTATTTTCCATGAGCCTGGAGTGAAATTGTCACTGCGACCAGTACAAATCAATTACTTCTTGTTGGAGTACCTGAGTCTTTGAACATCTGTTGTCCTTTACGTCATTTATGGGACTCAGAAATCCACTGGCAGTGTTTTCTCTCATACCACAGGGATTTTCTAAGACTTGTGTTATTTCCTGTGGCCCAGATTGTTTCATTTTCCTGCAATAAGGGGAAAGGGAATCTAAAAGCTTCCTGTGATGGCATGAAGTTTATTTTAGGAACTGAATATCTGTGGTCGTTTTTTTAGCCTCATTCGCTAAGAATTTGTAGGGAGTGTTGGGTGATATTCAGTCTTTTTGTATCAGGAACTAGCGTGTTTAACAGTAAATATTGTGGCCCTCTCCTGAATGCCAAACCTGATGTGTTTTCTAGAGGAGGCACAAAGCATTGTCCTCGTCTATCCGTCCTGACATTGCTGGGTTGTGGACTGTTGCTTGAAATGGTAGCAGTTTTATTCCCCTTGCACTAACCAAGTTTTACAGATAGTATTCAGGAAATCACCACCAAACAAAACTATCAAAACATTTGACTAGATTACACTTCTCCTGGCGGTAAAGTAAGTTTTCACTGTATTGAGTTACCCGGTGGTTGCTTTTTATTCAATCAGGAAGATTTCTTCTGTTTCCTACGGAGGAATTTGCACATAAACAGTCTTTCCATTCCTAAAGCTTCTGATTAATTACTATTTACAATAAATTATTTTTTAAATGAAGGTTCATAATAACCACTCCTAATCTAGTTCCTTCTTCTAAAATGAAGCATTTCAAGGATAAGAAAGTGAACAGTCCCCAATTGAAGGCAGAACCAGTGTTATCTGTAGCTAGTTCTGAATGAGGGCCTCAATGCCATGCTTTTTTGGATACTTCAGCACATCAAGCCTTGAGAAACAAGCGTACCTGTGGCTGCCTTGTGTGTTTCCTGAGAGCTTAGTTTCCAAATGCAGTGCTGTCCCTTCAGTTTGGATTTCACTTCCCAACTCCTTTAGTAAAAACTCCTGTTGTGAACTAATTTTCCTTGACAACCCTTATAGGTGATGCTTTTAAGCAGTCATAGACTGGCTCCCATGTAAGTAAGAGCATTAGTCATTATGTCCCAAACCACGAAGGAGATAAGGGCTGTTTCCTGATGGTATGAGAGAGAGCAAATTGTGGCATCATTTCCTCTTTGTGAGTTCACTTACCTGTGCCTGAAAACACCTTCACAATAAAAATTTATAACCTTATATTTTTTCATATGCTGGCAAGTGTAAGGTGTCTTTTTTTTTTTCAAATGGAAGAATTAGAAATCGATTTGGAAAGTTGAGTTTGCCTAGGTTGAACAATCAAAGAAAAATTCACTCAGGAATTCTGACAGCCCTTAATAGCTGGAACAGCCTACCTGCCTTACATGAGTTTCCGCGATGTGGGTAAGATTTTATACCTGTCATGTACATTCTCCACCAGAGTTCTCTGGCTTTACTTTCTGGAGTACTAAATATGAACTTAAAAGGAAATTTTAATTGAGACAACTTTATCGTATAAATTAAAATGCATTTAAGTGCCCTTGTCGAATTAAGTATTCATCAAGAATATAATTTTGACCCATTTTTCTTTTCCATTTATTATTGCCCTCATCTGAAAGAATTATTTTAGGGCTTAAAGGAATAGTTGCTTTCTCCAACTTCATTCATTACTCATGCATAGCTGGCTTTTCTAATAGTGTTGGGAAGGCTTTCAAGAGAGGTTTACATTTGGGAGAAATGAAGAGTTTGCCTCTTGGCTTTCCTACCTCCGAGGCAGTGGGAGGAAGTGTGGACAGCTTGAAGTGATTGAATTTGCTAGGCCATCTGGTCATCGCGAAGAGGCTGTGTTTTCACTTTCACAGTGAATAAGAAGTTTATTAAAGAAGAAGAATATTTTTAAGGTAGAAAGGGATTGTACTTTATTTCTGCCAGCAAATGCTTTCACTTATGTAATTGTAAAAAGAAACTCCATAGTGATGTCTGTATCACTACTGAGAACTTGGAGGCCATGGTTCGGAAGAGGAACTTTGGTATTTACCAAGGGTAGCCACTTGCAATGGAATTGCTCCTTATGCCTCTTCGTACCCCATGCTATTTTTATAGAGGTCACAGCGGTGACCATCTACTTCTTCAAAGTTTACTGCCAGAGTCTTGGATCCATTAGAAAGTATCCATTAGAAAGCAATGAATCAGGTGTAAGAGATTAGCATCCGTCCACTCATCTGTTTGTTGCCTCATGCTTTAAACATTAAAACTAGGTTCATGTTTTATTTACTACTTTCTATATAAAGCACTAAGTTCAGGAGATGTTGTAGGGAGAAAATCAAGAATAGTAAAAGAAATCAATGTGAGAAGCGTATAACTGCACCCAGCACTGAAGCTGCAAGTGTGACAAAGAGATTGCTATGGACAAGAGCGGGCAAATAAACTAACTTGAAGGCGAGTCTTCACTGGCTACCTGCTGTGTGCCTAGCATTGTCTTTGCAAGTCTTTAACACACTATGCTCACACTTCCTGAACCAAACCCCCCAAAAGCACAAATCCTGGGATGATAAAAGTTTGAGCAACTTGAAACTTAAAAAACAAAAAAACAGTTTTGTAGTATATATAGTTCCTTAGGGAAAAAAATGCACTTTGCTTCACTCAAAGTTTCATCACTAAGGATAGAAAAATATTGTCCTGACCCCTGTTCTTTGTCATTTTGCCTTTAATTACATTGTCTTATGGCCACCTAATTTACAAGCTATTATCCCCTCTACTTAAATCCTCTAAGAAGTTGGCAAAAAAAGCACCACTATCCGTCACAGCTGAATAGCTGCTTAAAAACAATCCAAAAATAAAGTCTAAGTTGCTATTGTACGGTCACTTGTAAGAGCATCTTCACTTATAGATCAACTATAAAATGTGAGACATGATAAATGTTCTTTCTTTGACATTTTTACATAAGCCATACTAAAATGCTTTTCAATAATCAATAAGATACAGGCAATTCTAATTAAATTGGAATAGTCAAGACCAAAAATAGACATTGCTTCCTCATCTTCAACCATTACCTTTAATAGACAAACAATCACAAATTAAAACAAGTGACTCTTGCTCGGTTCTAAACACTGAAAGTATTTCCTCAATGTTTTAACATGTTCTCCTAATCAGTTATATAAATCTGAATGTAAAATCCATCTTTGGTAGATTTGGAGATGAGATTAT
Organism: Perognathus longimembris pacificus; assembly: GCF_023159225.1. NCBI lineage: Eukaryota > Metazoa > Chordata > Mammalia > Rodentia > Heteromyidae > Perognathus > Perognathus longimembris. Next base: position 7,219,346 of record NC_063174.1, read on the forward strand.
TACCTATCATTTTGAAAAACTGAACATTACTAAGTCTGATCATATCACAAAAATGGAAAACAATGACAATATTTACTGAGCTGATTGTTCTACTTATTTTTTGAAAGGATGGTAGTCACAAACACAAGCCAATTTTACTTAAAACAGGACTCTCCAATAAAAAAAGATTCTGTGAATGATTCTTATCTGAATTCTGATGTTAGAGATCCACAAAATTATGCTCCACATAAAAAGCTATGAGATACATGTTTTGTAATAAATAAGGTGGTGGCTATTATTCATTTGTAGCTTTCTTGAGATAAGCTATCAAATCTGCCCTACCTCCCTTCTTCTTAATAGCAGCAAAGGTGACTTTTATTCCAGAGTGTAGTTTTTGGGATTCTCCAAATACTCCATCAGTGTAGCCGTTCTGCAGGTGATGCCTTTGTTCTTGTTGGTGTTTGTGTAAGAGATCCAGCTGCGTGGCCTGCCTTCCAACTAAACAGACCACGGAAGTTAGGCCCAGTTTCGCGCATGCTGCCCTTTTCCACGATGTGGCACTGGGCACACGCGCCTGAACAAACATCTTATTGCTTTCCTCAATACTTCCCGTTTTAAATTTGCTCTTTTGTTGCTACTACAGCAAAGAAAGCTGCTCGGAAGCTGCATGCCCAATAGTTGTTGGGACATTAGAAGTGCTTGTCAGCTGGGTCCAGTGGCTCACGCCTGTAATCCTACTTACTCAGGAGGCTGGATCTTAGGATCTAGTTCAAAGCCAGCCCAGGCAAGAGAGTTCATGAGACTCATTTCCAATTAAACACCAAAAAGCTGGAAGTAGAGCTGTGTCTGAAATGGCAGAGTGGCAGCCTTGAGCAAAAAATCCCATGTCCTAAGCCCTGAGGTCAAGCCCCAGGACTGGCACCGAAAGAAGGAGGAGGAAAGAGAACCTTTGCCTTCATTTGAAGCCTCCAGTGTGGAGATGAGGGATAGGCCAGCAGCAGAATGCCAGCCAGGCAGGAAGGATGGGATGTGCAAAGACACGATGGCTGAGATCGTAGTCGACGTCGAGGTTACAGACAAAAAGCTCCGTGAGGCTGGAGCCAGGCTGGACAAAGGCTTGGCAGAGTTGGGCTGGGGAAATGCACAGGGCTAAGTTATGCAGGGCCTTCGTGCTAAGTTGAATGAGTAAATGTCAGCCGTAGATGACACTGGTCCCCAACCTTTCCTGGAGACATCCAGGCTCAGTCTTCTCTCTCCTTTCCGGGCTCCTTACGTGAGCATGGGCACAGCTCCCCTGAGCCCGCGCCGGAGCCTCACGGCCTTCCTGGGTTTCCATGTTCTGTCCTTCCATCTTCCTGTTCCTGTTCCAGTCCACTCTGAACTCTCAGCTTTCCCATCCTCTTCTGACTCTCAGCTTTCCAGTTCTGACCTCCCATTGCCTTCTGAACCAGTCTTGCTTTTCAGGACTCCATTCACCTCCCTGGTCCTTCTCTCTCATCTGTGTTAGTGAGGATTCTCCCGAGAAACATACTCAACGTGATTCCAAGAGCTGGACCCCAAATCTGCAGGTAGGCCAGCAGGCCAGAGACTCGGGAGAACTCACTCCGTGCTTCAGTGTGAAAGCCCTCTGTGCAAAGAGATCCTCTCACTTAGGAAAAGTAAGTCTTTTGTTCCATTGGGGATTTCAACTGATTGGATGTGCCCACTCCTGTAATTGGGACAATCTATTCAAAGGCTACTTGTTTAAATTCATCTCCAAAACCATTCTTGCAAAAAAATATCTAGAATTATGTTTGATCAAGTGTCTAGTACCATAATCCAGCCAAATTGTCACACAAAATCATCATACCTTTCTTTTCTAACTGAGACATACTCAATGAATGGTTCATCTGCTTCTGTCACTCCCTTACCTTATTGTATAATTATTGCATCTGCTTTGTTAATGTCAAAACTTCTATCACTCCTGAAATCTGCTTAACACTGAAGAAAACCACAAGAGTGTAATGACGCCACAGCAAGCATGTGGTCTCTAGCTTCTCTTTGCCACAGGGAAGTGCACGTGTCCCTGATCACACCTATTTCAGACCCCAGAACAGCCTCTTTCTCATAGTTGTAGTCATCCTCCTCCTCCGACTTGTTGTTTTCTCCTTCCGTCCTTCTCCCCTCCGCACCCATACGGTGAAAATCCTGCTTTCAGGCATAAACCGTGCTATTTTGCCCTGTTCTAACCACATGAAACAGTGTTGGGAGCTGATTAAAAAAAAAAGTACATTAGGTGCTTATACTCCTTGACTTCAGAATCCATCCCTAGCAAATCTTCCTCTTCTCGTTTTAAGCTTCCGGGTCTCTCCATTCCTGGTTCCATTTCTCCCCATTTGCCACCTTCCATTTTCCACCATGTCTTTCACCAGTGTTCAGTGATCTCAACATGCTGGATTTGATCTTCACATTACTCATTGCATATTCTGGTGGCTGATTCACTAAAGGAAGAAGAGGACACAGTGAGTGGACAGGCCCATGTTCAAGTTCTGCATCTGTGTGTTCTGCTAGAGAATATGGCTAATCAGAACTACAGAGCTCCACGGGACTCTATCCACCACACCTAACATAACGTCCCAGTTACCATGCCGTAGCAATTACCACACTCACAATCACAACAGCCAGTGTGTGCAGCGATTACCACCTCCAAGAGGACTTCCTGGTGCTCTCCTGTGCTTACTGCTGAATTCTCTTTGAAAAGCAGAGATTATTACCATCAGGGCTTCCGACCCCAACATGCTAGCCTCCGTCTTTCCACTTCCCACCTCCTACATCTGGCCCACCATCTCTGAGCAAGGAACTTCACTAGTATTTTGAAGTGGTAGGGTCCGATGTTTACCTGTGGTCAGGCAGATGATAGCAGTCATGGAGCAAAGACAGGAGCAGAAGAGCAACAGAATATGTGGGGAGGAAGATGGTGGGTGGATTTGGACATGTTAAGCCTCAGGTGGCTGCAGGACACGTGTGTAACCATGGTAACCCTTGAGAGATGTTTCACATTCTGACTTACATCCTTCCCTAAAGATAGTGTCCGTTTATTTTTTATCAGCTAGGTTGGTTAAATAAAGGAGTGAAAATTCCAGTTCAGTTATTTAAATAAGAAAGGATTTGTGATACATAATGGAAAAGATCCTCATTGCATCAATAATATCTTATACACATCAGAGCCAACTTCAAGAAAACCTCAGCAGTCTGTCATTCTTTTGAATTATATCTTCCCATCTTTGTCTACCGGTCTGAAGCTCACTGTGAAGGAAGCTGGTAAGCTAAAAGGGAAATACCTCTAACATCGCCCACTAGCAAGTTTTACTATTTGGTTGACTGTACAGTTTCTACAGAGACATCAAACGAAGTCCCCCCCACACCAAACGCCTTTGCCTGTTCATTCAACAGTCAGCCTAGGCATTTAATGTCATCTCTCCTTCAAAGGCAAGACAAGGGAAAGGGAAAGTAAGACAGTGTCTAACTATAGTAAAGGCATCTGAGAAGACCTAGAATTTTCTGTTTCCATTTACAACATTGGTGTAGCCTTGAGATAGGTATGAAAGAAAACATGTTCAAACATCTCCTGAGTATGTATCTAGAATGAGAATCTGGCTCAGGTCCGCACAAAAATTACAAAGGCCCACACTTGAAAATCTACTAGCTTGGATTAATGATAGCAAATGCTAAGTGTGTATTTGCACCTACTCGTGTGTTTTGAAAGCTGAGCCTCTGAAGTAGAGCTTGTAGATCCCTGTCCCATCACAGAGAGTCAGGACTGCAGGTTCACAGGCAAGGTGGAACTGGAGCTTTCAGGGTTATTAGCCTGTGGGTAGGAAATGAAGTATTTTCCTCTTTCTTAGCTACTTTGTGTATCCTTCAGTACCTGACTCCCTGAATTTTGAAGGGTTTACAGTCAATATGAATCTTTGGAATAAGGTGTGCAGCAATTGTTTTTCCAAATTTGCACAGCTGTGAACACATTATTACAGGCTCTCAATAACATTTCTAGTGGAAAAAAAATAACATGGTAAATTTAAAATGAGGAATACTTTTAAACTATTTTTTATTATTTCAGAAAGACTGTGAACAGAGGTCCTCTAACTGTCCTAGAACACTGAAGTTCTTAAGAGCTGCACTCACCACAAGCAATAGAATGCACAGAGAAGTGAATTGTCTTATTTTTAATACTAAAGTACATGTAAAAGAACACTTACATACTGCTTTCCAGAGTGGTTTACACTCCTACCAACAGTGTAGTAGGGCTCCCTTTTGGCCACATCCTCTCCAGCATCAGTTATTATTAGTTTTCTTGATAATGGCCATTCTTACTGGGGTGAGGTGGAATCTCAATGTTGTTTTGATTTGCATTTCTTTTATGGCCAGTGATGTTGAGCACTTCTTCATGTGTCTCTTGGCCATTCTCATTTCCTCTCCAGAGAAGTCTCTTTTTAGATCTTTAGCCCATTTGTTGAGGAAGCAGTTGGTTCCCTGAGGATTTGTTTTGGAGGAATTTAATTTTTTTAGTTCTGCATATATTTTAGATATGAGGCCTTTGTCCGTTGTATGGCCAGTGAAGATCTTTTCCCAATCTGTGGACTTTCTGTTTATCTTGCAAGCTATGTCCTTTGCCCTGCAGAAGCTCTGCAGTATGATGCAATCCCATTTTTCCAACCTTTCTTTGATTTGTTGTGTTTCTGGGCCTTTATTAAGAAAGTTTTGTCCTGTGCCAAGGAGCCCATGTGTTTCTCCTATTCCTTCCTGCAATGTTTTCAGGGTATCTGCTTTTAGCTCAAGGTCTTTGATCCATTTGGAATTGATTCTGGTGTAGGGTGATATATAAGGATCTAGTTTTAGTTTGTTGCAGATGTTGAACCAATGTTGCCAGCACCATTTGTTGAAGAGATTGTCTTTCTTCCTCAAAAGGCTAAACATAGAGCTCCCCTATGACCCAGCATCCCTACTTTTGGGTATCTACCCAAAAGATTACAAGCAAGACCACACTAAAGCCAATAGTATAGCTATGTTCATCGCATCATATGTCAACAGTAAAATATGGAACCAACCCAGATGCCCCTCAGTAAATGAATGGATCAAGAAAATGTGGTACATATATACAATGGAATTCTATGCCTCTATCCAAAAGAATGACATTGCCCCATTTGTAAGGAAATGGAAGGACTTGGGAAAAAATCATACTTAGTGAAGTGAGCCAGACCCAAAGAAACATAGACTCTATGGTTTCCCTCATTGGGAATAATTAGTACATGTCTAGGATAATCCTAGCAGAAGATCACAATAGCTCAATAGCTATGTACATATGAACACACAAGATGATGCTAAGCAAAATGAACTCCAAGTTAAGGAGACAGCGGTTTATCATTTTTGGTTGTTATTTTCAACATACCATGTGAAATGATGCCATTTTCTTTTGTCTTTCTTCCCCATGGTTTTACCCCTGATATCACTGTAACTGACTTTGCTACCCTGGATTTTATATGTATATATATATACATATATATTTGGGGGTTTTTTGTTTGTTTGTTTTTGCCAATCCTGGGGCTTGGACTCAGGGCCTGAGCACTGTCCCTGGCTTCCTTTTTGCTCAAGGCTAGCACTCTGCCACTTGAGCCACAGCGCCACTTCTGGCCATTTTCTAGGTATGTAGTGCTGGAGAATCGAACCCAGGGCTTTAAAAAGTATATGAGGCAAGCTCTCTTGCCACTAGGCCATATTCCCAGCCCCATATACATATATATTTGGAACTAGGGAAGGGAAAGGGAATATCAAAATGGAGAGACAAAGGATAAAAGACAAAGCAATGCAACAGCAATACTTATAAAACTATATGCTGTAAACCAACTGTACAGCTTGTGGGGGGAAGGAAGTGGGAAGGGGGAAAGATGGGAGAAAAATGAGGGAGGAGGTAACAAGTTGGATAAGAAATGTACTCACTGCCTTAAATATGAAACTGTAACCCCTCTGTACATCACTTTGACAATAAAGAAATACATAAAAAAGGGAAAAAAAGAACACCTACATAAAAAATTAAGTGAAACTGACTGAGTGATAGATGAATGAATGAGTTCTTGAGAGTCAATTAAGGTCTGCAGGATGCCTCTTGTCTTCCTCAGACTCCATACAATTGATTGCCATAGAGCTCTAACTGTCTTAAGTCTCTAGTTATTCCTCGTAGTGAAAGACGCTGACTCCAACTTACTTATTAATTCATTAGTTAACTCTTGACTGTTTCACCAAGCACCATATAAGAATCACTGCCAGCCACCCATATGTTTCTTTTTCTTTACTTTTTAGGCTGTTTTAGATCAGACAGGCCTTTCAGTTACCATCTGTGTCAACTCGAGAGTTGACAATCAGGAGACCGTACTTGCAAGGTCAGTGACAACAGAACTTACGTGGAAGAAACCAAAGATGTTTTGCTGCGACTATGGATGAAGCAATTCCTTTTCACTGAGGACTGTTCACACTGATGGATGGTGAAATACAAGAAGTAAAAGAAATATGGCTGATCCTGCCATTACTGCCTTTGACACATCTTTTTATTACCTTAATATTTTCCTACTCCATCTATAGGTGTGAGTAGGTGCCAAACTGCACTTAATTTTCCTGTGCTTCCTGACATTGCAGTGGTTAGTTTCATGTATTATTTCTTAAAGTAAAAGATAATTTTCTTTGTGAAGACATGTTGCTTCAACATAATAATATTACTACTACTTTCCAAACCTGTTAAACTATAGTTAATAATGATGCATGTTTAATTAGATATGAGGGTTCATTGAAATATAAAGATTATTGAGATCTTCATAAAATAAAATTCTTACATATCTTTGCCTTAAATTCTATGTAGTTTAGTCAGCCTATCTTCCTTTGTCTGGAGTTTGTTGTGCTTCAGAATGTTTCTTGTGCAATATATGTGTGTGTGTGTGTGTGTGTGTGTGTGTGTGCATATACTAAGGGGAAGATAATTACATTCATTTCCAGGGTCTAGCCTCAGAACTGAAGCTAAAACAACACAAAACTCATTTACTCTGTCTTCTTTTGGTTCCCTCCTTAACCTCAGGGCTAACAGTACTATTCCAAATTCAGTTGAAGATTTAGTTATTTGATGTTTTAAAAATCACTCTTAATCTTTTTCCTATTTCAGTTGAAGTCTGAGATTTTCACAAGTTATGTTAAGTTGCTGATAAGCCAAAGAAATGAGTGTCCTCTAAGTTCTAGAAATTATTTTTAAACGAAATTCTAAATTAGATTACTTTAGATGTGAATGTACCTGATGATTGAATGCTATTATCGTCTGGCCTTTCTCCTAACTCTTCATCCATTGTAGAGGCAATGAGCATTTGTCAAGTGTCAACCACCTGTCAGACAGCGTGCACGAGGCAGGGAATGTGTGCATGACCAATGCCCAGACCTGCCCCCGTGTGCTTCCAAGTCTAGAAAGGCTTCAGACAGTGCTTCTCTCCTTCACACATGGGCTGATGGAATCAAGGCGAGATTTATTCTCAATCAATGAAAAAGCCAAATTTTAGTAAGGAAAGTCAAGCTTGCTACTGGCTGGTTAAAGTGTGCAAGAGACATTAACATATGATTATTCTAGGTCTGTATATCTTACCTCTGATAGCTCTGGAATCCTTGGGGGCCTTGTTAGAACCCAGATTTCTGTGTACCACCCAGTTTCTGATTCAGTAGATTTAGGGTTGAGAGTTTATCTTCAAAGGACAATAAACCACCTAGACTAAATATAGTTTATGAAGGCAGGAATATGAAATTCTTATTTTATGAAAATTTCAGCAATTATATATTTCAATTCATGCCCATATCTTATGTGGATTTTCATTTCTGCCAAGCCCAAAAGTGAGGCCAATGTTGTTGGTCTGGGGACCACTTTTAGAACTGTGGGGGTATATAATCTTGCTGCTTAATAGACCTTTCTTTCAGTGATGGCAGCGACATTGATGATAGTTAAAGTAGGTCGTTGCAGTGAGCTCTTGTAGAACGTGAGGTAGTTTGCCCTTTCCTTGCATCCTTACAGTCAACCTTCACGACCGCTGAATGAGTACAAGTGATCACTCCTTCATTCTACAAGCAAGGAATGAGCAGACTTAGTGAACAGATAAGCTGGTAAGTGACGAAGGCCAGGCTTTGAGCTTGGGTCATGTCTGTGCTGCTGTCACCATCCTGTCCTGCCTTCCTGAGTGTGCCAGGACCCCCGGGCAGTGATGGATGGGTGTGATCAGGTCTTGTTGGGCCACATCCACCCGGCTGTAGCTGCATAACAGCGTATGGGATTCTGACTGCAAATTCTCCACAGACAGCTCTTGAGGTTCTTGTGGCAGGAGTTCCCTATTCCGTCTCGTGGCTATTAGGCTTTTGTGATGGAAAAATTTCTGTTTGGCTGAAGAAAATGCTTCCTTTTTTCCCTACAGATTTTTTTTTCAGCTCAATTTGTTTTTAATCTCTTTTGGAATTGAAGGCATGTGGGATAATTATTATGTGTTTTGTTATTTTTGTTTTTTTTTGTTTTTTTGTTTTTTTTTTCAAATTTTTATTATCAAACTGATGTACATATAGGTTACAGTTTCACACGTTAGGCATTGGATACATTTCTTGTACTGTTTGTTACCTTGTCCCTCATGTCCCCCTCCCTCCCCCCTTTCCCTCCCTCCCGAGGTGTCCCTACAGATTTTTAAAGCCATTAAATGATAAACATAACAACCTCAGCACAGTACATCTACCGAACTGAACATAGCTCTAGGGGAAACAGTTTTGACAGTGAGGCCTGGAACAAGGTTTGTTGCTTTTCCCCAAAAAAGGTCGTCCGACCCTTTCTGGTCCTCATCCTCTTACAACCTCTTGAAAATGTATCTGCAAAAGTCATTTGAGTTTTCCTGACCTATCCCAGTATAAGTATTTTTTTTGCATATCTCCTAACACAACAATAACAATGATTCTGTATATTAATTAATAGTTCTCTCAGGAGCCTTCAGTGACTTCATTCTCTCAAGATGAGGAGAACCTAAAAATGTACTCGTGGTCCCTCAGCATCCTGGGAAAGGTATCTTGCTGTCGGACAGACAACAAGGTCTTGGGTGTGGAACCACTCAGCTCCCCTAAGTCTACATCAAACTCTGGGTGCACTCACCCAGTGGGGAAGCTTCTCCCGGTGTGAGCTCACACGCCTCGATCCTCATAGAACTTGATCTTGATTTTTTTCTTCCGCTTTTTGCCTTTTATCTTTTTAATCCCTCTTTTTATTTCTAATAGGAGATCACTAAATCCTAATACACTTCACCTGCTGACCGATGAGTGAATGGAATAGTCTTGTACGACTTGTCTTTTCAGTACTCTTTTTATATACCTTAGTGTCTTTAGTGGAAATTGAGGGCCTCATCTGACTGTGTATTTGCTACAAGTTCAGCTTGAAAAAACTGTTGTCCATGAGGGTTTATGGACAGCTAATCTGATCTAATTACTTTTGTTAAGCTTCAGAGTTCTTTTGATTACTATTACTAATTATCATTAAAAAAAAAAGTCACAGGTACAGAAAATGTTAAGACATTCCAACCAGGCACTAGCGGCTCACACCTGTAATCCTAGCTACTCGGGAGGCTGAGCTCTGAGGAGCATGGTTTGAAGCCAGCCCAGGCAGGAAAGCTCATGATAGTTTGATCTCCAACTACTAAAAAAAGCTGGAAGTGAAACTGTGGCTCAAGTGGTAGAGTGTTAGCCTTTAGAAAGGTATAGCACCCAGGTCCCAAGTTCAAGCCCCGGGACTAACACACACACACACACACACACACACACACACGGTTGGGACATTCCTTTTTGTGTCCCCCCTTTTCCTCTCTCTCTTCCTATCTCTGTCTGTCTCTCTCTTTCTCTGTCTCTGTCTCTATGTCTCTGTCTCTCCCTTTCTCTCTGCTGAGGATCAAAACCAGAGCTTCACAGATACCAGACAACAACCCACCACTGAACTACATCTCCAGCCCCAGTCTCTCTTAATTTATGGATTTCCTCTCATTCCTTTCTTTTGTGTGGAAGAAGCCAGATACTTTGACATCCAGAGTTCCCCGAGTCTGGGTTTTGCTAAGTGAAGTCTCTGTACAGTTCAACAAGCTGGCCTGTCCTCTGCTTTTCCTAAAAGTCTCACAACGGATCCACACACTCAAACAGACTCATTTTTACTCCCTTTGGCAAGCTTTTAGGGGGTATTTGGGTGAGATCATAGAAGGCACAGAACATCTGTTTATATTTCTTTTTATGATGTGAACAGATTGATATTTAATGTCTATACCAATTAATTAATTACAGTTGCAAAATGATGGTCTTCTGTGATTTCCCACTAATTGGTTAGACTCTACAGATACTTCATTTACTATTGGTTTATCAATGGCATAGTTAGTGTAGGAAAAGAACAATTTTTCCCTTTACTTACTAATTCTCAAAGATAACGAATTAGTTCCCTGTCAAATTTCGAAGGTGACTAATTTCTTTTTAAGAAGATGACTTAAAAACTCATAGATTTAAAAATTCATATATTTACAAAGTTTCAATGCTTTGTATCATTATCATTCTTGAAGTTTAAACTCTAACATCTTCAAAGTGGCTCCTAAGTCCATTTGACATGATCTATGTTTTATTATTGGCTGCTTCCTTGTTTCTAATATGGCAGAATGTTCTAGATTAGTCTTGTATCCTTTTCGTGCGACACCCAGAATGTACTATCTCTAACAAGCCCCAGGTTCTTTTAGTGAGAATTTATATTTTAAAGCTATAGCTGATGAAGGATACTCTGTCAATGGACCAGGGTTGGTTTCTAAGCCCTTCCATGTACAGATGCTGGAAAAACGCAGGGACCTCTTTTCCTCCTTCTCCTCCCCGCCTCCTCTTGCACTCCATCTCATTCTCTTAAGTCCAAAAAGATCATTTCTTGTTCATTTCCTTTTTATTTTTAAAGTGCTTTTACATATTTTGTTTCTATTGAAGCAGTGTGTATACTTGCTTATATCTTCTATTTTATTTTTCACTTCCAATATTTCTATTTCTAATTTTTTTTCTGTTTCTGTTCCCTTATTTCTGATGTTTTTTCGATTTTGATTATTTTTCTTAGCATTTTCTGAATGTCTTGTAACTTGTTTTGGAACAGTTTGGGTGTTTTATAGACATCTTTCCAGCCTACTTTCTTATTTACCTCCTTGTTTTCTTTTCCCTAATATAACTTCATGTGGCATCTAGCTTGACAGTTTTCTATAGACATTTTAATGAAATTAGCTTTTTTGACGGTGAGGCAGTCTAGGAAAAATTTTCTAACTTCCTTGATCGTGTGTGTGTGTGTGTGTGTGTGAGAGAGAGAGAGAGAGAGAGAGAGAGAGAGAGAGAGAGAGAGAGAGAGAGAGAGAGAGAGAGAGAGAGAGAGAGAGAAACCCAAGACCTGCACGCAATGCTTGCACTGTGCCTCTGAGGAGTACCCCCGTAGCCCTGGCTCCCAGGTTTTAGACTGTGCCCTCTCTCCTCTCTTCAGCCCGCTCCGGACCTCTTCCTCTCTCTGTTTCCCAGGGAGTGCTTAGCAGCATGGCGAGAAATGGTCTGCTTTGGGAGTTTAACAGTGTGAGTAGGACTGGAACATGTTTAGGTCTTGAATTTCTTGGAGAACTGAACCAAACAATGACGGAGAGCAGCATGTTTCCGAGATGAAAGCTGTCTCTGTCCCGTCTCGAGATTGCATCATTCATTCTCCAGCCAGAGGAAAGCATTTAATGAACTTTCTCCAGGCCTGATAGACTCCAGGCAAAGACAGGCAAGGCAAGGGGAAAACAGCCATAGGGGCGAAGGAACATTGTAATGGCTGTGTTCCACAGAGGAAACTGGAGTGGTCTAGGATTTCACTTCTATAGAGAGTCTCTTGATTATAAAACACAGATGCTTCCCCCTCACCCCATGACTTCCCTCCCCACGCTCCCCTCTCTCTTCAGGAAAGCAGTGGCTGAAGCCAGCGTTTCCCCCTCCCTGTCAGGCAGGGCCTGCTCCCCTCCAGGTCAGGGAGGGACTCAGTTCCCAGGATCTGTCGTTTTTTGAGTAGTTGCTGGACATCCTTGGAAATCCCACTTAAGTCCTGCTTGAGGCCATCTCTGTCAGCTGGGGATCCATCCAACAAGGCCAGAAGGCTCCCTTGACTGGCATTTCCTTTATTAGCCAGGAGCCTTCAAACAATCAGCCCTTCTACTGCATGCCAGCAATGGTGTTTGGCCTGCAAGTGTCTCTTGGTGACCTTTATTTGCATTGGCCTGCAGATAATAGCCAGTTGCCTTAGGGAGGAGGAGGAGGTGGGAGGAGGTAAAGGGCATATTTCGAAGCTAAGTATTAACTGTGAAGACTTAAGTATAGGATGTGCATGGCTCTAGCTACTTCAGTTCTGCTGGCTGCCCTTTATGAAAGGGACAGTGAGTTATCATTAGCCACCCTGGCCAGGTACACCACAGTGTAGTTGCACGGGGAAAGACTTTAGAGATTAAAAGGCCACTGCCCTTTAAGAGTCCCTAAACAGGAAGCTGTGCTGGACAATTACAGGAGAATCAGATTTTGTCATATAGAAGAAATTGCCCCCCTGGAAATCTGTAGATGAGTTTTGTTTGGACTTAATAGAGTTTAAATTATTTTAAATTAATTGTCAATATTTAAATGTGAGGAAATTTGGTATATTTTCCGAGAGAGAGAGAGAGAGAGGTCCATTTCTGGTTTCAAGAGAAACCAGAGGCCTTAAAACAATTGGCTAGAACCAGTAGCAGCTGCCCCCTAATTTAGGAAAATGTGTGCTTCTTGTTATCCTACTTCCCTCTCTCCTCTATCATCAGTTTTGCCCATTGTCCTGGATTATTTCTATCAGTGTACAAGTCCAATATTACTTCTCCTTTTTTAAAAAAGAAAAAAATCAGACATTTTTCAGCTCCACATTGCTTTCTCCCACTTGCTGTTGCTTCTTTGTAACACAAAGTCAAAATTCCTCATGTTTCTCTTGGGCCTGCATCTTTCCCAGCATGCCCTTTGTGACCTTCAGATGTGGGGCTTTATGAAAAGCCCACCATGTCCCAAGTGCGTATCTCCAGTTTAAGCATACCTGACCCGACTCCTCCTCCTGATGTCTAATGGAATTCTCCCATCTGAACTCTGGGTCTTTCCCCCTTCGCCATCTTGCTTCTATGTAGCTCTCCGTAGCCAGTCCCTGCTTCTACTCCCTCGTTCTCCGCTCTGATAGTGAGCTGTATACTCTTTCTACTGTCCAGCTTCTGACATAATCATTGCCAGCAGGAGTTGAGATGAGGGTAGGGCCAGAGTGATGATTCCTTAGGCCTAGGTTGGCTGCATCCCTCTCTCAGAGCTAGGTCAACACAACCATCTCCAGCTATGTCATTCTTTCCCTTCTGGGTCTTTTAATGGCCCTCCAGACCTAGGGGTAGTCACTGCCTTACTGTTGACTAGCCTTGGGGTACCATACACTGGCTTATGGTTTCTCAACACCCTGACCACACCTTTGTATGTACTTCTTTCATTAAACCTTCTATGAATTATCTGAGTGTCCCACCTGTTTTACCTTGATTTACCCTACACTGGCAACCCTTTTTATTTGAAGCGGGTGTTGCTGGGACTGAGGCCATTGTATGAGGTGGATGTTTGTCCCGCATTTCCATGTTAATCCTGAGAGGAAAGGCCGAGTTGCGTTTTCATTACCAGAAGTTCATGTGACTAGATCTTCCCCCCGAAATAACACATTAACAACACAGGAGTAAACAGGCAACCGAGCTGAACAGCATTTCCTTTAGATCAGGGCCCGAATGCTCAAGTCACCACAGGTCCCTCAGGCGGAGGGGATGGGAGATTATAATTCATCGAAACCTTCCAGGAAGGCTGCGAACTGCACTTCTGTGCATTCCCAACCGTCTCCACCAAGATACACGTAGTGGAGGGATAGAGCATCTCCCTGCTGTCTAGTGGGCATTGATTTAGCTGCCAGAGACGGAGGAAACATTACCAATTTATCTGCAGGCACAGACCCCCGGCATTCAATAAGCGGGAGGACCAATGTGAGGATTATGTTTCACTGATACCATTGTTTACTTTTGTTAATGCTATTTATGTGCTTAGGAACTCCAGCAAGAAAGAGCTGTTGGCGAATGGGCCACATTCCTTTACCTGACTTATTATAAAAAGCAAGCAATATGATGGACAGTCTCCTGGGAAAGGTTGGATATTTCTCCTGATGTGAACTTTTGTAGGAGATTTTATTTCTAACTTTACTTCCAAGTCTGGGTCTTTGCCTCCTCTTCCCCCTTCACAGTTCCTTTACTTCTTAGGATTTACACATATGCTTGGTTTTTCTTTCTGCAAATAAATTGGCCTAAAAAATGTATGAACACAAAGGCTTCAGAGATAAGATGAACAAAAATGGTATTTTTGTTTTTAAAATGATCAAAAAAATGAAATACTAAAGAAGCATGTAAAACACAAATCAAGGTAAAATAAATAGTAGAGTTGTTATATCATTTGAGGTGATCAAAATTTGTTTTAAAATCTCTCTTGTGAAGAAATCCAGATATAGGAAAATGAAAGCAAATTGTTAGGCAAGAGTTATGTAACTGGGGGTTTGTTCTGGAGTTATACATTCTAGCAGAAGCAACAAGAATATCCTGCAATCGAGGAATAGTTAGGTAAGTCATGGGATACAGTAGGTAAATAAGTAACTATACATACACTTATCACACTGGTTAGATAAAACAAAGTTTGTAGCACAAGCCTAATTTTTTCACTGGATTAACAATGATATTCCTTAATATTGTAAAAATATTCCTTAGTAGTAAAATGCCCTTGGCAGCAATAGGAGACGTGAGATTCCCACTGTATTGGCTGATAGGTGATCTGCTGTCTTCAATAGAGACCTCCAGGGACGTCCTGGGTCTTCCTATCGGACCAGCAGCCAGGACAGTTGAGGCAGTGGAGGTCTAAGGATTTCTTGTGGGTCAGCCCTGGAAATGGTATAATTTTCACTCATATACCAGTGGCCAGAACTAACTGGCCTACCTGTGCAATAGAGGCAGAGAGAGAGAGAGAGAGAGAGAGAGAGAGAGAGAGAGAGAGAGGGAGAGAGGCCAGTTGTTTCCTCAGAAGGAAAGAAGCAAGGACTTTTGTGAATGAGTTTCTCATCTTTGCCATGCAAAGTGCCTTTCTAGAGATCACACACCAAGTGAGTAACAGCCACTATGTGAATATGGTCAGTTCTATCCCAAACCTGACCATTTGAAGCACAGAGCTGTACAAGGTGATCTGAAGGGTGCTGAAGTGGTGAGAACGTGTTTCTCGGTTACCTCTGAAGTCCGCCCTCACCACCCCAATCCGACTGTCTCTTTGATTGTCTCACATTCAGTCTTTCTTTCCAGGATTATTGCAATTCCTTTCTGATGAAGGCTGAAGACTTTATACTCCAGTTATGCCAACCTATACTTCACAGTTCTGTAAAGATGTCTTTTTACATTTGAATATTACTTCTTTACTTACAATTTTCAGTAACTCCTATGACTACAACTCAAAGTTCTTGGGCTGTCACAAGACTCTCTTGAATAAGTTTCTACCTGTCCTTTTATCTTTACCTCCCAGAATTCTGCTTCATAAATCCTATTCAGCTCTCTGAGTGCATTATCCTCTCTCTTCCTTACATTCCTGGCTTTACCTGGGAAGTACTTTTCTGTTTCTCTGTTTGCCTCAATTATATGCACCCTTTAAGATTCACCCAAGCACTCTCTTCTCCTGGCAGCCTTTCCTGACCACCTGCAGTCTATGTCAAACAACCCTGCAATTCAGTTAAGAATTAGTCACAGCTAATAATCTGTTCAGCCAGCTTAAAGACAGCCAGGGAGAGGGGTGGATTAGGTGCCTATGAAATTATTGAAAGCATAGTTACAGGAGCAAGCTGTAGACTGAGTTTCCAGAAGCCCTTCCTAAACTAACACCACACAACTGGCCCACCAAGGCCTTGCTACCTCTGCCATGATCAGGGAGCTAGAAAATAAGAGAGGAGCCATCCAAATCCCCAGACTCTGTTGACAAGACCCTTGTCAACATGACAGGAAGAAGGACAACAGGAAGCTGAGGGCCAGACACGGGACTAACACCACTGAAAAGTGCAAGCCTGGGACTCTGAACAATGGCTGTGGTGCTGGGGCCTCGCCCTCCACACTCACGTCCCAAGTCTTTTAGGGTTTGCTTCTGTTGGTAAAGGAACTTTACTGGTCTAGGCAGGAACTTGCAAGGGAACTAGGAAACGTAGTCTTTAGTTTCCAAATCCCTAATGTGCAGAGAAATGCTAGAAGATTAGAATAAAGTAGAGGGAGCTTCTATGCCTTTCTACTCCGTGCCACCAAGAATGCAGTTCTTCAGCAATATTTACCGGAAAGGGTCTCCGGAATTAACCATTTACTTGCTCTTCTCATTTGATTAGGCTGTAATGTTCTGTAAAAAATGTTCTATAGCAAATTTTCAATAAGTGAGTACATTTTTAGCATTATTTTAGAAATCTCAAATTCAGCCAATAGCTCTTACTAATTCTTTGCCCAAAATATTCTACCATCAAATTCATTCTATCTCCCCCATTGCAATGCTCTCATTATCAACGTGTATTTCCTTTTCTATTCTTTGATATAAACTCTGCGTCACCACCAAACTTAAGTCTTCTGGAACACAAACCCCTTATATAATTCCCCAGCCTTAAGACTTCCAATGACTCAACCTAGCCTTTGAGTATTTCTTCCTTTCTACTTTTCTAGCTTCAGACCACGGACTCTTGGATAGCTAAAATGTCCAGGTCCTTGCCTTTGCCCTGCTGCCCACGCCTATTTATCCTTCAAGACCTAGCTTAAATGCTTCTTTATCATAGGGCAGTGTTCCATCACCAGCTCCGCATCCCCCAACCTTCCACATCTGATTAGCACATTATTTTCACACTCTTCTGAAATTCCAAAGCAGTGGTTCTTACACCACGCCAGACAGGGCACTGGCCTCTGCGGGGGAGTTTATAGAGCCCCAAGGAATCCAGTCCTGAGCTCCCTGTCTGTTTCAACCAGAACATCCAGCTTAGTCTCAGTCTTGTATTATGTTCTCTATAATAGTCTGTTGAAGGAAGGGGTTATATTGCTATGAGGAAAAATACTTTTAAAACGTTTATTTTTGGAATATTAGGGGATTGAACCTAGGGCCTCACACATGCTAAGCAGGCACTCTACTATTGGGCTACTTCACCAGCCCCTAAATCTGTTTCTATAGGACTTTGTTCTATAGCTATAATAATCCTCCTCATGCCTGAAGGTTAGTTCTGCTACTGTAGTGCCATATTTATTTTTTAATCCCCTATGTTTACCCATGTACAGGCAACCAATACAAATGAACGTGTGTTTGTTCATTTAGATTGAAGAGATAAGGCTTAAAGAAGACATGGTGGACAATTCCAGAAAAGCTGCTTAGAAGAGGAGGAGGGCCAGGTCGTTTTCATTTCCCCAGAACAACAAAAAGTTAAGTAGCAAAAGGTGTGCATATTACAGGAATGGAAGTGCTAGGTCCACAGGAGCAAATGCCAGTTTGATTCAAGCCGTGATGGACTCCCTCGTGGTAGCTTCCCTGGTGGGGGACAGATCCTCGGGCAGAGCACAGAGTGACCTCAGTGTGGAGCTGGCCCTCCACGGAACACCCTGAGGGGCCTTTCTCTCTGTGCCTCTCTACTCTGTTGTATTTAAAGTCAGCCATACTGAGATTCCAGATGGCTCCATCTCTGTGGTTGTTGTTGTTGTTTTTAACTTTCAATATGAATTGTTTTGGTGTGCTTATGATAAATTGTTCTCTACTTCTACCTCACAGTCTCCTGAGGCTCTTTTAGAAGGCAGGGAGCCCAAAGTGCTACTAAGGCAATGTTCTGCTCGCAGATTTGCTAGGACAGCACAGAGGAAAATTTACAGCTTCTGTTTCTTAGTGGTAAACGGGAATTCATTTGAGTGAGGTTATGGATGGGGGGGTGGATATGCTGTATTGCTCCCTGGGTGATCAGAAGCCCCTTGTCAGCAGTAGTAGAAAGGAAGGGCTCACTTCCCTGTCTACTTTACATTAGACTTTTACTATAGTTTGATTGAGTTTTCCACTTAGAAACTGGATAATAATATAATTTATTCCCAAAACAACTAGCTTTCTATAAGAAACCAAGTTTGCTTGTTATTCTATTCCTTGGGATGTTTTGTGTGCTCTGTTTTGGAACAGATTGGTAGGGAGACAAACACTGAACTACGGTTGCCATAGGTTCTCCAAGAATTTTGGTACATTATACTTGGAAACATTCAAAGAATGTGTTTGCCCACTTAACTGGACCAAATACCTATCTTTTCTGGAAATGTTTTATAAGATAGAGAAATACTGTACATCGCTTGGTAGTCTTATTTTATTAATATAATTCGAATTAATTGTTGGACACCTAGATAATATCCTCAGGAAAGAATGGTTGGCACACTCTTACATTTTTTTTTGTTTACCTTTTTTGTTTCCAGAAGTGGTTAACTAAAGGCCTATAGCAAACATTTTTCTATCACAGGGATGTTTGATTTCATGAATTTTATATATTACATTACGAAAACAATTAAGGAAAATGAACTTTTAAAGCTTTATCCTCATATCATGGCAAAGCACCCTCCTTAATCAGTTAGCCTTGTGAATAAAAGGCTAACAGATTTACAACTTATGAATCATATGATTGAGATTAGCTGACATGGATTTCATAGGAAATGCATGGCTTACAACAATACTGTTCAATTTGTGATCATCAGAATATTTCTTCTAGAGATTAATCTATCCCATCTCCCTGAAATGCTTATGTTTGTATGGACTCATCTTATGTTTGCTTCCTACTCCTGTTGTAATGTTCTGATACTAATTTCAAGTACCAGTTTCTGGGGGGACATTCTTTTGCATTCAACCACTATCCTACAATTAAAGATCCATTTTCAAACTCTGATAAAAATCACTAGCTATCTTATTTTCTTAAGTCTGATGCTTTATTAACAGAAAGTGGCATTTATAACATACTGAATAAGAATGTATTTAATTGATCATGGCTTAAGATCACAGGATTAAAAACCTAGACAGTATACGTTACAAACATATGGCCCTTTACATGATTAAGCACTTAACATATGTACATGGTGTCACCCTAGAAGCAGCAGAAGGAAATATGAAATACGTGATATAATTATGTTTCCGAGGAAAAATAACCAATTATGTTACACAAGATCAGCTCTAAAAGAACCAAGAATCGTCTTGTGTGTGGCTAAGGATCAAACAGTGCTTTATTTTCTATGCTCAAACAAATAAGTGCAAAACTCAAAGTCTCGGATTCAAAGGATTGTCATAAAGGATGCCAAATGCTTAGCACAGACAGAATCTTGGATGCAAATGTCACAGTTCTAAAAATCGCCTGGTAGCACTGGGCAGCCTTTGAAATTTGGTTGGTATGTTGAGCTTGTCAATATGCATCCATTCGGCCAGAGGCTTCAAATTGGTCCTTTCTCGATTTATTTGGGGTTGGGGGAGGGAATGCAAAATTCATTGCTCCTTCATCATACATACAAGGCAACATCTGTTCCCTGCCAATGTTTAGCCTGCATTTCTGCTTCCTGAGTATGCTAAGTAACCATAGAAATGAACTTTGTGGTAACCCAAAGGTATAAATACAAAGGTAGGCATGTTACTTGGGCTAACATTCTGCTCCTATGCACCAACTATGAAAAGGCAAAACCCTTCCATGTTGGTTGGTAAGTGGTCCCAGTCCTGACACTTGCAGGTGCTATCTGTCCTGCCAACCTACCTCTTCTTGCAGCCCACTAGACCTTTCTATAATTCAGCAACTAAACAGAAAATGTCCAGTACAGCAGATGCTCTAGAACACTACTGGAACACTATGTTAAAGAGTTTGGCTAGGACCTCTGCACACTTCCAAAACTTTCTAGAACGCAGCCTTCAAATAAGAGCCCAGACTATTTCTAGCCCTTGATATTGATGAGCATAGCACGTGCTCCTCAGTGAGGGTCCTAACAGGGAAGCTATAGCACACTGACGCGATAATCCAGTACGAGGCTATCTGTGAGGGAAATGCAATGTGCCTGGGTGTTGGTGGGGGTGGGGGCATGGGTAGTGTGGCAGAAACCAGGGGTGGGGGGACAATAACATAAGGCTAGGTGGAATCAAACTGCCCTCACCCGAGGTCCTAGTAGGTGGAGGAAGGAAGGGTGGGCGATTGTGATAGGAAAGGCAGCCTTAGAGAAGTAACTCCGAGTTAAAGACAGCCCATGTGAAGCAAGCAGGAAGGCAGATATCCTGATAATTTATGGGCTACTCACGGCATCTTCTTCAAGTTCCACATTGGCAGAAGCCAGTGGGCAACTGGGAGGTCACGTGCCCATGGTCAGCCTATCCGTGTCTCCCAGGCAGCAGAGTGGAAGGTGGCCAATGGATTTGGAAGGACAAAGGGAAGATATTAGCCTACCAGGCAATTGTCCTTCTACTAGAGAAGTTTTCAAAATATCTTATAAGCCACATTTTAAGTGCTCTATATTTCAGTGAAAGAAACATGTGTCACACCACATTATCTTTTTTTTATTTTTTATTTTGGTATCTAGCTTCATTCTCCATGTGATGCTTCATACCAAACTAAATCTACTTCTCTCAGGTTGATTTCCACAATCAGATATGCACAAGGTTTCAATATTCAAATGATTAAAAAAAACAAGGAGGTGGGCAATTGTTCAATAGAGATTCTTGAAAACAAACAGAGAGAAACTCTGATAGATGTCAACGCTCTTGAGTTACAACCACCTAATCCTTTATTCTCAGGAAGATTCTATGAAGTCCCTGTGACATCTACTGTCTGAAAATACGTCTCTGTACCTAAAAACTCTCAGTTGTTTCTCATCAAATGGATTCACATTCCTTCCCTGTGAAAGAACAGATGCTTACTACCTTCATGTTAAAAGATCAAGAGAGCCAGACACTGGTGGCTCACGCCTGTCATCCTAGCTACCTTTGAAGGATGATTTTTTTTTTTGAGACAGTGTTTCACTATATACATCTCAAACTCATAATCCTCCTATGTCCATATCCAGCATGAAGGATACATTCCAAGCAGAGGAAACTACCCACGCCGAAACATCAGGTGTGGGAATGCTAGGGTGGGGGTTGAAGAAGGCATGATGGGGGAGGGGAGCAGAAACTGGGGAGGATCTGGTGCTAGGAGCATGGGTCTGACACAACTAAGCCAGGAAGGGACACAGTCAGCGTGACATTTCTAAAGCCCGCGGCTTCATATGGAGGTAAGGAACACACTCAATATTCCTATTCCAAACATTTGCATTGGACCTTAGTGCATACACAATAGCTTTTCTTAAATTAAAGTTAAATTAATAATAAAATTAATTATGATCAGTCAGGATACAGAAGCCACATCAATTATTTGAATGGAGAGAATTTAATATAAAACATTGTTAATGAGGTATGGGAGCAGTGAAAAGGCAAACACGATTTCACTGTGGTAGTAACTGAAGAACACAGCTACGAGCCCTGAAGCTAGAGAGACATAGGAAGAGGTGAGAACTATTAAAGCTCAAAAGCTGTATATTAGGAAGATGGTTCTGTGAACATTAGAAATACCAAGAACTAAAAGCACTGCTGCTCCTGAAGTGAACTGCCACGGCCAAGGTAAAGAAGTGAGGCTGGGAAGACACATGCAAATGAAAAGCAAGCAGAAAGCAAGCGGAAACAGCAAGCCCCTTCCTCCCTCTCCAGCCTTGCCTTTCTGTCAGCACTCTGGCACAGAACCTGCTCCAAAGCCAGCAGGCCAGGGCCCCACCCTACATTCAAGCCAGAGCACAGAATCTACAGCTACAAGATTTACAGCTTGGTATCTAGCATGTTGTGTCCTCAGACTAGATGTCGCTGGTGGGAAGTGGAGCAAGCACCCTACAAGCTGAAGATTTCTTAAAACATTAGCAGCTAACCAATCACCTTTGAATTATTTTCACAGCAACATCAGTCTTTGCAGCCTCTAATTCTTTTTCTCCAATGTTCTTTGGACTGCTTGATACGGCCTTTTTTGAACATTCCTATTCCACGTCTATTTATATGCCAGACTTGAGAACATCAGAGAGAACACTTGACTGGGCCCATGACTGTCAAAGGTGAGCAGTGCCATCCGGGACCTACCAAGTGAGGCTTACCACCTTGAGTCCCGCTTCTCAGTCATCCTGGATCAATGGAGGCATGGATACCATGACAGCAAAAGCTAACTCACTTTACTCATTTGTACCTCATTAGAGTCCTTTCAAGTACTTTGTTTTGAGCCTTGCTCTCTGTAGGCATTTGGGCTTGTTTGTGGAAATGAACCATCTAGTCTCGGATCCTGTGAATTAAGCCTTTGATTGCGCACTGTTTGTTTTTCTCCAGTTGATTTCTCTGTGTAAGTCTTGTCTTCCCCACTAAAGAGTCTTCTTTAGGGCAGGTCTGGGTGTGTGTGTGTGTGTGTGTGTGTGTGTGTGTGTGTGTGTGTGTGTGTGTGTGTGAAGATTTAATTAACAGTCTTAGGTTCAAATCCCAACTGGGATCTAATCTGTAAACCTTAGTTCCTCATGTGTAAACAGTGCACACTGTCTGTTTTTACTAGGTTGTGATGATAAAGGGAAAGGATATCAAAACAGAGTTTGATACTGATAGGTATTTAGGAATTCATTTACCTTCTCCTTCTTTTATTGTGTATCTCCTTCCTGCCTTACACAGTAATATTAGGGATTGGACTTACAAGAATAGAGAAATGGAAGCTTTCTTGGGAGAGAAACTGAAGTATTTTTAAAACTTTTTTAATTGTCAAAGTAATGTACACAGGGGTTACAATTACATACTTAAGGCAGTGAGTACATTTCTTATCAAACTTGTTACCTCCTCCTTTGTTTTTCTCCCCCCTTTCCCCTCCCCGGTTCCTTCCCCACCCTCCGCTGAGATGTACAATTGATTTACAGCATATTGTCTGTAAGTATTGCTGTTGTAATACACATATATACAATATCCAGGGTACTAAGATCAGTTACATTGATATCAGGGGTAAAATCACAAAAGAAAGAAAAAAGAAAAAGGGTATAATTTCACATGGCATGTTGAAAAAAACAACAACAATGATATACCACTTGTTTCCGTAACTTGGAGTTCATTTCACTGAGCATCATCTTATGTGTTCCTATGGACATAGCTATTGAGTGATTTTAGTACCTTGGATATTGTATATATGTGTATTGGAACTAAGGAAGGGAAAGGGAATAAAAAAATTGAGAGACAAAGGATAAAAAGACAAACCAATGCAACAGCAATACTTACAAAACCATATGGTATAAACCAACTGTACAACTCATGGGGTGGGGAAGGAAATGGGGAAGGGGGAGGCAGGGGGGAAATGAGGGAGGAGGTAACAAGTTGGATAAGAAATGTACTCACTGCCTTACATATGAAACTGTAACCCTTCTGTACATCACTTTAATAATAAAGAAATGGATAAAAAAAAGTATTGGATTAAAAAAAAGTATTGCTATTGCATTTGTTCGCCTTTTACCCTTTCTCTCTCCATTTTGGTGCTCCCCTCCCCTAATTCCAATAAATGTACATACAATACCCAGTGTACCAAAGTCAGTTACAGTGACATTAGGGGTAAAACCATGGTGAAGAAAGACCAAAGAAAAAGGCATAATTTCATAGGGTACATTGGAAATAACAACAAAGACAAACCACTTATTTCCAAGTCTTGTAGTTCATTTCACTTAGGATCGTCTTATGTGATCATATGTACATTGCCATCAAGCCATTGTGCTCCTCTGCTAGGACTATCCTAGACAAGTGCTTATTGTTTCCAATGAGGGAAACCATAGAGTTTATGGTTCTTTGGGTCTGAGTCACTTCACTTAGTATGATTTTTTTTTCCCAAGTCTTTCCATTTCCTCACAAATGGGGTTAAGTCATTCCTTCTAATAGATGCATAGAATTCCATTGTGCATATGTGCCACATTTTCTTGGTCCAATCACGTACTGGGGGACATCTGGGTTGGTTCCATATTTTATTGATGGTAAGTTGTGCTGCAATAAATATTGTGCTGGTAGCTTTAGTGTGATCTTGCTTGTAATCCTTTGGGTAAATTCCCCAAAGCAGGATTGCTGGGTCATAGGGGAGCTCTTTTAAGGAACATCCACACTGCTTTCCAGAGTTGAACAAGTTTACTCTCCCACCAACAGTGTAGTAGAGTTCCCTTTTGGCCACATCCCCGCCAGCATCTGTTGCTGTTAATTTTCTTGATAATGGCCATTCTGATTGGGGTGAGGTGGAATCTCAATGTTATTTTGATTTGCATTTCTTTTATGGCCAGTGATCTTGAGCACTTCCTTGTGTACCTCTTGGCCATTCTTATTTCCTCTTCAGAGAAGTCCCTCTTCAAGTCTTAAGCCCATTTATTGAAGGGCAGTTGCTTCTTTCAGAATTTGTTTGGGGAAATTTAGTTTTTTGAGTTCTAAGCATATTTTAGATATGAGGCCCTTGTCTGTTGTATGGCCAGTAAAGATTTTATCCCAATCTGAGGGCTTTCTACTTATCTTGCAAGCTATGTCCTTTGCCATGAAGAAACTCTGCAATCCCATTTGTCTAACCTTTCTTTGATTTTCTGTGTTTTGACCCGTGTCAAGGAGCCCTTATGTTTGTCTTATTCCTTCCTGTAATGTTTCAAGGGTATCTGCTTTTACTTCCAGGTCTTTGATCCATTTGGAATTGATTTTGGTGCAGGGTGATATATATAAGGATCTAGTTTTAGTTTGTTACAGGTGTTGAACCAATTTTGCCAGCACCATTTGTCAACGAGGCTGTCTTTCTTTCATCCTATTTTTTTGGCCCCCTTATCAAAGATTAGGTGGCCATAGGTCTGTGGGTTCATTTCTGGGTCTTCAGTTCTATTCCATTGGTCCTCAGACCTGTTTTTGTGCCAATACCAAGCTGTTTTTATTATTCTAGCTTTGTACTAGAGTTTGAAGTTTAGTATTGATATTCCTCCAGCATTGTTCTTTCTGTTAAGGATTGTTTTTGTTATTGGGGTCTTTTATTGTTCCATATGAATTTTTGGATTGTTTCCTCTATTTCATTAAAGAATGGTGTTGGGATATTGACAGGTATTGCATTGAATTTGGAGATAGCCTTTGGCAATATTGCCATTTTCATGATGTTAATCCTCCCTATCCAGGAGCATGGGAGGTTTTTCCATTTCTTTAGCTCTGCTTTAATTTCCTTTTTTCAGGTTTTTGAAGTTCTCATCATAGACGTCTTTCCATTTTTTTTGGTTAAGGTTATTCCTAAATATTTTATTGGGGGGGCAGGGGGTGGCTATTGCAAAAGGAATTGATTTCCTGACTTCAGCCTTACTGTTTGCATTTTTTGCACACAGAAAAGCCATTGGCTTTTGAGGATTTATTTTATATCCTGCTACTTTGCCAAAGTTTTGGATTAGCTCAAGTAACTTGGGAGTAGAGTCTATGGGGTTCTTTAAATACCCAATCATGTCCTCTTCAGAGGGTGAGTTTTACTTCATCTTTCCCTGTTTGGATCCTCTTTATATCTGTCTCTTAGCTCTGACTAAGAATTCTAGTACATGTTGAAGAGGAGTGGAGAGAGCAGACATCCTTGCCTTGCTCCTGATTTTAAAGGAAATAGCTTTCACTTTTCACCATGAAGTGTAATGCTAGCTGTAGGTTTGTCACATACAGCTTTTATTATATTCAGGAATGTTCCCTGGATCCCTAGTTTCTCCAAAGCTTTCATCATAACTGGGTGCTGAATTTTGTCACATGCTTTTTCTGCACCTAGAGAAATAATCATGTGATTCTTGACCTTACTCCTATTAATGTGATGAATTATGTTGAGGTATTTTTATATAAGTTTCCTCTTCCCCAAGCATTTAGGACATTGAGTGCACCAGTAACAATTAAAAATATATCTATAATGACTAGAAGTTATTTCTGAAGAGGAAGGTCCTTCAGTGTAGACAGGAGCTGCCGGATAGGATACTCTGGGAGAACAATGGCTATTCATTGCATTCGTTTCAAAGCTGGCACCAGCAAGCCAGTATTCCAGTGCTATTCCCACACAAACAAATCTCCAACAAAATTTCCATGACCCTGTAGTTTGACATAAACAGGCCATCCCAAGAATGTTCACATGTATCCCTTTGTCATTCATTCCAGTAAAGTCTCAATGCTTTGGGGGAATCTTGGAAGTACAGCTTAAGAATTAATGATTAGACCACAGCAACAATAACAATGAGAAAATACATGCTCCTCAACCCTGCCCTCCCTCCCCATTGTGCTTTGCTGTGGAGGAGTACCCGAGGTAAACAGTTCCCAACCAGAGCTGTAGATGGGAGATGCAGACACCAGATAACACTGCTCTTTTAAAGGCACAGAAGCTCTGACAGGCTGGCTGAAGCACGCAAGCTGCCGGAGGTCCTGACTCCTGGGCCAGAGAATAATGACATCCTTTTATTTTTAAGTACTGGTTCGCATTTGATAGCACTTAATATTTCCAGTGACCTTTACAGCTATTGTGATTAGTTATTCCTCTCAGCAGCTCTTTGAACTAAGCGACATAACTATTTTTATTCAAGCCCCCCTGCTCCTTCTTCCACTACACCCACAGACTGGTGGGGTTCTGGCACATCCAGCTGACAGTTGCTTAGGGGAGAAGCTGCATCTTCTTGTGAGCAACCATCTCAGTGATAAAGCATATTTCCAAGTCAAAACAATATTAAATTAAAATTTAGTCTATTCATGTAGGTCAGATCATGTCTGCTTAAAATCCAGGTTCCCCACCTCACTCCGCCTTCAATAATGATTCCCGTTTCACAATTAAGAAAACTGAGGCTAATTGGGTACTCACAAGGAGGGAGGGTGGGGCCAAGGGCTGAAGGATGGGAAAACGAAGGGGGAAAGAGGGAGAATGCGCACAAGAAGCCATTGTAAATACCGCAGAAATGAGAATTGTAAGGGAAGCCTGGGTCAAAGGGGAACTAAAATTTTGAGCTGATGACACAGATCAAGATGCATTGTACACATAAAAAATATAATTTAATACATAACCTAAAATTAAGAAAAGTAACGGGAGGGGTGGGTTGGGAGGGTTGGTGAGAATGCTGAAAGGGATGACAGAGTCCAAGATGTACTGTGTTCATAACCTGTCTCAAAGAATGGCAACTCTTTTATAAAGCTACTTAAAGATAATAAAAATATGTGTTAAAGGAAAACTGAGGCTATCTGGGCATTAGTGGTTCGTGCCCATAATCCTAGCTACTCCGGAGGCTGATATCTTGAAAATCACCTTTTGAAGTCATCTTAGGCAGGAAAGTCCATGAGACTCTTATCCCAAACAGTGAAAAGCCAGACCTGGAGGCATGGCCTTGGGAATGCTGAGTGCGAGCTCAGGGGCTTGTAGTAAAGCCCCAATACTGGCACAAAGAAAGCAGGAAAGCAAAAAGGCAAGAAAGAAAGGAAGAAAGAAAGAAGGAAGGAAGGAAGGAAGGAAGGAAGGAAGGAAGGAAGGAAGGAAGGAACGAAGGGAGGGAGGGAGGGAGGGAGGGAGAGAGAGAGGGAGGGAGGGAGAGAAGAAAGGAAGAGAAAACTAAAGTTGAAAGAAGCTGAAGTATTTTGTTCAAAATCACATGGTAGACTTTGGTAGAACAAGAGCTGATGATACAGTCTCCTGATTGCAGCCTCTGTACGTAGCTACCGCCTTATAAAGAAGGAAAGAGAATTGTGGTGCCATGCAGTAATGCAGTAGATAGATGCATGGAGTATCATGGAACCATGATACTCCTGATTTCTGCGACCCAAGTAGCAAAAATTACAGGCATGAGCCACCACCTGGGTGTCCTTCCTTTTAAAGGCTGGACAAGATTCCATTGTATTTATATGTACTAATAAAAACATAAATATTTATACTCGTAGATAAATATAGTCGAACATGTATTTCTATATCTATAGACATATACTTTCCCACAGCCACCTGGATTATTTCTACATTTATAAGGCTGTGTGATTATTAATGAGCTAAACCATATAAAGAGTTTGGCATATAGCAAACACTGAATAAATATTAGCTGCTATCACCAATTCTGACTTTTTAGACCATCATTAGCATTGAGTTCAGTAATACCAAGCTCAAAGGAGTTTTAACCCATAGCATATTTATCATTGAACCAATCTTAAGTTACAGTATAGTGATTTTAAATACCTTCATAATATACATGCCTCGCCACCACCCATCTCCAGGACCACGTTTGTCTTCTAAAACTGAAGCTCGACACTCACTAAACAATAACTGCCCATTTTAACCTGCCCCCGCCATGCTGCTCTCGGTCTCTGTCATTCGGTCTGCTGTAAGTCACGGTGTTTGTTGCACGGTGTTTGTGAGTGTCTTCCGTGGCTTCAAGGTTCATCCATGTTGTGGCATATGTCAAAATTGTCATGTTTTTAGTGTGTATGCATGGTGATGAAGTGTTCTTGCTAGACAGCGGGCCTGGCCCATGATCCTACTATTTATACCTCCTGTGTAGCTGCGCCAAAAGTGTGTACCAGCATTGCCGGCTTGCTGGCGGGTGGATGGAGGTCTTGGTAACCTTTTGCCCGCGCTGGCCTAGAACTATGATTCTTCTGGTTTCTGCCTCCTGAGCAGCTGCGGTTATATATGTGAGCCACTGCACTCAGCCCCTTCCTTTGTAAGGCCGGATATAACTATATATATAGACATATACATATGTATATATTAATACTCACACACATATACACACATATGCCCACGGCCACGTGGCTGTTGCCATGTCTATAGGGCAATGAATAAATATTAGCTGTTTCTATTATTGGTAATTCTGACTTGGGGTACATTTTGAGCATTGAGCTCAATCAAGTCTTATTCAATGTATACAGCTGATTAAAATAAAACCCACTTTAACAGTTTTGGAGAACAAAACAATAACTATGCTATTTTTCCTCATTCGTTTTCCAAACATCTTGCTCCCATTAGCGGGAAGCTCTCTCTCCCCACCCGCCCACCGCCCCTCCCTTCGGCCTCCCTTCCAGGGGCATAGAACACACATCCACTGGTCACGCGTCCTAAGTAAGCAAGGCTGCATCTGACGCTTCCTTCACTGAAGAAGATCCGCGCCCAGGCAGACAAAAGCAAAACGACCTTCCCCAGCTAGCTGAGCCCGGCCCTCTCCCCGCGACAGGCCTGCCCCAGGTAACTACCCAGGGCTCCACACCCTTTGCTTAGCTACCGGTTCCCCTAGGCACTCCTTGGATGATCTTGGTCATATTTTTTTTTTAACAAACAATGCTGGCTGGTGTCTATTGAGTTTCTTAGATGCCCAGTATTGACTATGTGACCTTGGGTATCAAATAATTTTAGCTTTAAACAAACACATCAAATAAAGACTCCTCTTAGTCTAGGCAAGGAAATCAGAGTTCAAGAAGGCCTAGTAGCATGCCCAGAGGCAGACACTGGCTACATTTGAACCCAGGCTCTCTAGCTTTATAACATCAATGTCATGTAGTTTCTCTAACTCCATTTTACATAGCAGAAGTGATGCATTGAATGTGGTGGTGAGATTAGACTCAGTAAAATAGGAAAAAAAAGTGGCTCAGCTTGGTTCTGTAAGTATCACCTTTTACACTCCAAGAAAAGACGCATTTTATGTCTTAACTACTTTACAGTTTTAAATTTTTTAAATTATCTTTAAGTGGTTGTACAAAGGAGTTACCCTTTAAAAAAGCAATTTATGAATATATTTTGATCAATGTCATTCCTTTCAACATTCTTTCCCATCTTTCCCCTCACTACCCCTTCCTTCATTCTTATTAATTTTGTAGGATATACATTGGCTCTTGTCCTCATCATTTATGTACCCCTTGACTTTTGACCCCACCCCATCCCTTGAGTACCTGCTCCTGGTGTTTTATTTTGCTGAACTTGGACTTTGCCTAAGGAATTACACTATTTGAGTTCTCCCTTGAATGTACCATATTTTAGTTCACACATTTGCATATACTTGCATACCACCCAATGAATTACTTACAAGTTTATAAGCTAAATCTGGCTTCCACATAGAAGGGAAAGCATGCATCCTTTGGTTCTCTGGGCCTGACTTCGCATTGTGAAAGTGCCTGACAGAGTGGTTGTGGGGCGTGATTTGAAGTCATCCCAACTTGAAGTGTTCTCTAGCTCAGAACTGAACAGGCAGGCTCAGATAAAGCAGATTAAAGGGAACAGACGCCTCCTTTGCCCAGAGCACTCTGCCCTATTACGTGCCGACAGGAGCCATTACTTTTTAGGTTAGTCATTTACTGTGTCAACAGATGTTGAAATTGCTGTCAGTCAAATCCTTCATATCTCTTCACTTAGGCAATTGCTGGTCCACACTTCAGTTGGTCTGTCCTTAATATTTTATTTTCAAAAAAATAACTCTCTCTTTATTAATTGCTACATATTTATTTGTGGAAACTTTGAAAAATGGAAGAAGCAGAAAGAAGGAAATTAAAGTCACATGAATCGCACGAATAGCATGACCCAGATAATCACTATTAACATCCTAGCTTACATATCTCTAATTTCACTCTTTCTCCCTTCCTTCCTTCCATCTTTCTTTTTTCTCCCTTCCTTCCTTCCTTCCTTCCTTCCTTCCTTCCTTCCTTCCTTCCTTCCTTCCTCCCTTCCTTCCTTCCTCCCTCCCTCCCTCCCTCCCTTCCTCCCTCCCTCCCTCTCTTCCTACCTCCCTCCCTCCCTCCCTCCCTCCCTCCCTCCTTCCCTCCCTCCCTCCCTCCCTCCCTTCCCTTCCCTCCCTCCCTCCCTCCCTCCCTTCCCTTCCCTTCCCTCCCTCCCTCCCTCCCTCCCTCCCTCCCTCCCTCCCTCCCTCCCTCCCTCCCTCCCTCCCTTCCTTTCTTCCTGAACTCAGGGCCTCAGTCTTGGTCATTATCTTTTTCATTCAAGACTGATTCTCTACCACCTAAAGCATAGCCCCTTTATAGCTTTTTGGTTGTTGATTGGAAATAAGACTTTCAGCCTTTCCTGCCCTGTCTGGCTTCAAACCAAAATGCTCAAGCCTTAGCTTCCTGAGTAGCTAGGATTACAGGTATGAACCACTGGCACCTGACTGTATTTCTTTCTTATATAAAATTAGGGTTATAAACTCCAAAATGTATTCTCTGAAGCAGATGCTAGTGGCTTACGCCTGTGATCCTAGTTACACGGGAGGCTAAGATATGAGGGTAATAGTTCAAAACCAGCCCAGGGCAGGAAAGCCTGTGAGACTCTTATCTCCAATTAACCAGCCAAAAAAGCTGGAAGCGGAGTTGTGGTTCAAGTGACAGAATGCTAGTCTTGAGGGAAAAAAATGTCAGGGTTAGCACTTACACCCTAACAGTGTTTAGGCCCCAGGACTAGCGTGCATGCATGCACGTACACCCAGATAGACAGAAATACACACACACACACACACACACACACACACACAAAAATGTATTACCTGCTACTTTTTACTATTTTCTCACAACCTAGGTCAGCACCTTCTCTTTGTTACCCTATTGCAAAACTACTAAACTACTGTCCTTGGTTTGCTTCCATTCTTAGCCCTGTACGGTCTGCTGAGTTCCCGTCTCTTTCTCTGGGCCTGTCTTGGCTTCCAATGTGACATAAGCCCAGCCGTGTTCCGCCTGGCTTGCAGAGCCCTGGGCTGGGGCTGCGCCAGCCTCGGGGTTTCTACTCCCCCCACTTCCTGCTCCTGCCTGCGGGGCCTTCTCCCAGTTCAAGCCCAATTCTGTGTAGTAGCCCTTTGCTCTTCCCAGGACTCAACCCCTCATTCAGTCTCTGATCAAATAACCATGTCCTCAGAGACCGCCTTCCCAGTAGTTCCTCTGTCTCCATTGTACTTCTTTCTCTGACTCTCGTTCATTTTCTTATTACATTAAATCTGCTTCTGTAATGTGATTTCACCTTTATTTGTTTATCTTTCTTCATGTGCTTTGAACTTCATCTTTGCATTACCTGGTAACCACTGTATTACTGTTTCTGTGTATTAGATTTGTGTCTTCCTTTTTTAGATTCTACATATAAGTAATATCATGCAGCAGTAATTTTCTTTGTGTCTGGTTTATTTAACTTACTATAATGTCATCATCCACATTATTGCAAATAGCAAGCTCTTTTTTTAAGGTTCAAGAATAATTCTACTGTGTGTGTGTGTATGTGTGTCTATATGTGCCTCTGTGTGTGTGTGTATGTGTGTCTGTGTGTGTGTGTAAATAAAACTTTTTCAGGAGGTTGGGAATGTGGCTTAGTGGTAGAATGCTTGACTAGCATGTATGAAGCCTTGGGTTCAATTCCTCTGTACCACATAGACAAAAAATTAATAAAATTAAAAATCAAAAGAAAACGGCCTCAAAGACATTTTAAAAAAAATGTTTTCTTTTCCTTGATACTCATGTAGTCTGCAGGCCTTGAACTCAAGGCCCTCCACCTCTTCTGGGTGCTACAGATGTGAGTCACCATGCCCTGCTCCAAACCACTTCTCTCCATTTATGCATTGATGGTCACGTGGATGGCCTCTTGCAACCTGTGCCTACAGATGTGTTTGTGAAACAGTGGCTTCCTGTGGTTTGGGTGCACCCACCTAGAAGAGGGGTCTTCTGGGTCATTCTATGCGCACCTGTGTAGGAGGATATGGTTCCCTGTTCTCTACACTCTCTTTAGCCTTTGTTGTCTCCTATCTTTATTATAGCAGCCACTCTGTAGCAGGTGACATATCATGGTGGCTTTGATTCGCCTTTTTTTTTCTGATTATCAGTTATAACGAACAACTTTTTATACATCTACTGGCCATTTTTATATCGTCACTGAAGGAATCCTTTGTACTCGTTAGGCCACTTAAGTCCTGCCTTCAGCCCCTTGCGCTTGTGTTATATTTTTTTTAGATAAGTTGTACCAACTAGCCTGGGACCAATCTTCTTCCATATACCTCTCGCACGTAGCTAGAGTTCCAGGTATGTGCCACCGTGCCTGGCTTTTTATTTCCCACCTTTGTCAGTGACATTGAGTGTCAGGGGGCTTCGTGTTGATGTATCTAGATATGCATATACTGTATTTGATCAGACACACCCCTTCCATCAATATCATCCTCCATCCCAGCCTTCCCAAACCAATCTCAGCGTTCCATTTTAACGCATGCACATAAAGTATTTTGACCATGTTCCTCATCTTTTACCATCTCTGTTTCCCCTTCCTGTTTCCACTAGTACCCACACCCCAGGAAAACCTGTTTTACATTCCTGTCTTCCTTTTTTTTAATGCATGCTGTTTAAAGGGGTTCCACTGGTGCTTCATCAGCTTGTTTTTTGAGGTCCGAGTCTCAATAATATGTTTGCCTCTTGTTTGAAGCTAGCCTCAAACCTTGATCTTCTATCTCTACTTCCTGAGTAGCTGGGATTATAGATGTACACGATCATGCCTGACTATAGAAGCGTTGTAGAAACTTTTTTAATTTAATGAAGTCCTACTTGTTTGTTTTTGCTTTTGTTGTCTATAAAATCATTTTAATGGCTATACTATCACATCAGATGCATACAAGCAGATCTCTGTTGTTAGATTTCTGGTTGTTTCCTTTTCAGGTAACCAAGTTATAGTAAAAAAAAAATTCTATAGTTTTCATTTTGTGAAATTCTGAGATGTCAACCTGGTAGAGGTGTTTGGACTCTTGTTTTGTGTGTGTGCTGGTCCTGGGGCTTGAACTCAGGGCTTGGGTGCTGTCCCCGAGCATTTTTGCTCAAGGCTAATGCTCTACCATTTGAGCCATAGCTCCACTTCCAGCTTTTGGATGACTATTTGGCAGTAATAGTTTCAAGGAATTTCCTGTGTGGTCTGACTTTGAACTGAGATCCTCAGATCTCAGCCTCCGGAGTAGGCAGGATTACAGGCGTGAGCCACCAGTGCTTGGCTTGGGCTGACATTATTCATAACATCCACAATCAGACACTAAACGCTTGAGAGTCTCATTTAGTGAGACACAGACCGCCCTTTCCAGATGGTAAAAATTGAGGCAGAGAAGCAAATATCGTGCTTAGTATCACAACTAGTAAATGGTAGAGTGAGATTCACACGCAGGCTCCTTACTTCCACAGCTTGGGGCCGCAGCCCCTCTTCCACCTGACCTGCTGCCTCCTGGTCCTTTTTTTTCCCAGCAGATGTCAGCAAACATCCTTTGTCCCGCAAGCCATGACTGCCTCCTGAACAAGGAAGTGCTAGAGAATGAGCCGTGAGCCATGAAACCCCTCTACAGACCACTATTACCGTGCTCTCCAGGTCCTTTTGCTGATCTTAGCTGAGCCTCTCTGCCTGCCTCTCCTCCCTGCCAGCCTGTGTTTTGCTCCCTGCTCCACTGAGACTGCACTGCCTTGTTTGTTACTGTTTCTCTTCTGTGCAGTGTTTGTGGCACAAAGTTGCCATGTGACAAACTAAGACAGAGCAGAGAGATTAGTCACAGAGCAATATCCATTTTCCTGGCTAACACAAGGTATCTCATTTGTGCTAGAAGTTTGCTGCCAGTCTCTCGTAATACAAGTGAGACATTTGTCGCTCTGCAGGTCTTCGGAGGTTTCACCATGCTCCATAAACCGTCATATATCATCATATAGCCATTTTGTCTAGATGATGTCCGATATTGCTGCCGTGCTCTCTTGTTCTGTGTCTTGGGGCTGGCATTTTTTCTGTCTCGGTTGCAGTGAGTGTTTAGGTGGTGTACAGACAACGCAGAGATGTGATTCATCTGAGCTGGAGATTTAAATGCTGTTACCAGGTGCTCTCCTCCTATCTCTCTGTATTATCTCAGACTTTAATTTCCTTTCAGCCATGTTTTTGCTCTCCCTTCTGACTCAAAGATTGTTCTCGATAGAGAAGATGAAAACAGACTAGGAGTTGAGTAATTCTGCCTTCACTTTATCATCTCTGAGTTAAGTGTGTCATCTGCCCCAAGCAGGAGGGAAGCTCTTCTGGGTTCCTTTCCTTGCCCTGAGCATACCCCCATAGCTTTTACTGTTGTTCTCTGTGTGCCTTATGCCAAACCTCAGCCTTCTAGCTCCCTATTTTGATTCTTTCCCTTTTTATATTCTCTCCTCCTTTGTATCTGCTCTTAGATGCAAATTCCTCTTTCCTGCCTTTCTTTGTAGATGTCTCAGTATGATATAAACTCACTGAAGACAACAATTTCTCTGGCTAGCTTCCTCTCTTCTTCTCCGGAACTATGTATAAACAGATAGTCAGAGTTAAATTGTGTGGGGCTGCCAATCTTTCCGGAATCAAGTAGTACATGATTAGAAGCTCTGGCCATAGAATCAGAATATCTGGTCTCAAGATTTATCTGTAGAAATCCTGTCCTAATGATAGCAACAATAAAGGAAACTTTATTGAGTGTTTGACATGATTCAGGTTCCGGGTTAGGGATTTTATATACATTATCTCATTTAATTCTCACAATTAACATGTGATACAGGTCTTAATATTCGTGATTACAAATGAGGAAATTATGATTTGAGCCATATGGTGACGTTTACACACTTGTAATAAAGTTGCCAAGAGCCTGACTCAGGTCTCTCCCTGGTCTCCAGGGTGGACTTTGGCCTCTGTAGAATGCTGCCCTCCGGGAATCAGTCCAGTGAACCAGTGAACCAGTGAACCGCCTCGTTTCCTCTGGGCTCATGGCGTGTGATGGTCTGTCTTCCTGCAGTCTCAGGAGCATGAACTGCTTGTATTCCTCCCTTTTTCATTCCAAGACCACTTTATCAGCCATCTAGTTCTCCCTCACTGGCTAAAAATAGGCCTAAGAAGCTCTCTTCCTGACAGACTTGCCCTTCCATGTCATGGACTTGTCAGGGGAGTGGGACTTGAGTGAATTCCGTGTTCTGCATCGAGCAGAGTGGGGACTTCACCGAGCTGGGCAGGTTCTGCCATCATCTCTCACCCCATAAAGAGCAAAGCTTGATGGGAGGGGTGACAGGTGTGTCCAGTCAAGGGGGCCAGAGAAACAGCATCGCTCCGCTTGGCCTGCTCCTTGCTGGGCTTTGTCTGCTATGGGAAATGCTGTGCTGGTTTGAAGGCTTTTCTTCACCTATGATTTATATCATGTCTTTCCCCCCCCAAAAAATGTGAAGCAATTCACAATAAAGCATGTCTAAAACAGGATGGCTAAAGCACATTTTAAAAAGACAGGCAAACAGAGACGGTCAGAAATCACTTGGTTTGAATCCAGGGCAGTAAGTTTTATAGCTCATGCTTGTATTTTATCAATGTCGAATACAAATTTCTAGGTGTATGGGAATTAAGAGCCTAGAATAAGGAACATAGAGTGAAGGACTTGTTCTGGGCATGTATCTGAATCAATGACGTCTTGCCTACTGACGTGCATGGAAATACTTCCCCTCAGGGGAGGCAGCAGATGCACTTCACAAGGGTTACATCTAGCCAGTCTGCCCAAAGGTCAAAGACAGGGTAATTAGTCACTGTCATTGACAAAGTACCACAATAAATTTACCTTTAAATATTAATATCTAATTCACGTATTACACAGCTAGAACTCATACTGTCCATTTATCTCTGCTATTATTTTAAGGAGAGAAAATCACAATGGAATTTTAAAAAATTACCACACTTGCTTCCAAAGATATTTCTGCTATGGCTTCTCTGTTACATAGTAGGACTCTAAGCTGGGTGCCAATGCCAGTGGCTTGTGCCTGTAATCCTCACTACACAGGAAGCTGAGATCTGAGGATCATGGTTTTAAGCCAGCCTGGGCAGGAAAAGACTCTTTTTTTTTTTTATTATAAAACTGATGTACAGAGAGGTTACAGGAAAAGACTCTTAATTCAAATTAACCACAAAAAACAAAAAGAAGAAAAAAAAGAAAGAAAAGAAAGCTGGAAGTGGAGCTGTGACTCAACTGGTAGAGCACTATTTTGAGCAAAACTGCTCAGGGACAGCACGCAGGTCCAGGACCTGGACCTGTATACACACACGTATACACACACACACACACACACACACACAATAATAATAATAATAATAATAATAATAATAGGTAATGGGTGAGGAATGAATGAATAAATGGTCCCACAACACTAGTGAATCAGCAGTCTCAACTGTGTCACAAATAGTTCATTCATTTGCACTGACCCTGGATAGTTTCCGATTGTGACATAGACTGGGACTAGGTAAGTTCTGAGTCAGATTCAGCCATGCAATGTGGCTCAAGGCATCATGGGACAGAGGCAAGGGCTGTAGGCACTTCTCTGACCCCATCCAGATATGTAGCCATATTCACTTTGCTAGCTTCACCAATTTCACTTGATAGCTGGCTGGAAAAAAATGGGGGGGGGGGGCAAATGCTGCTTATAGAGACTCGGCTTGTGTTTTTCATTGTTGTTTGAGGTGTAACACTCAAAGTGACCAGGTGAATCAGAAGGAGATTCATGAAGGTCCCTGGTGGTCACCTTCCTGCGTCCCTGTAATTCTTAGGGGTATTTCAATAATTTGTGGAATGAAATCAAAATGCTTAAACAATCTAGAAATTAAGTAGTGATTAGGTTCCGTAAAAAGCAAACACATGGCAAAATATCTAACAAAAACCATCACCTTTCTCTGTTAATGTAAACGTTTTAAGTATGTAAGTATTTCTAGGAGTAGTATTTAAGGTAGTAATAATTTGTCAGACATACACTGTCTTTCTCTTAGCTTTAGTGTGAGGTCTTCAGTTTACATCCCAGAACTACCAAAATTAATTAATTACCCTTGAGATACTATAGAGCCAAATTCTGTCTTCACAAGTGCTGGACTATATATTATTTTCCATCCTATAAATTGTTGGTCACACGACTGTCCATCCATCCATTCGTCTCTCTATCTTTACTTGTAGCCATCCTTCTGTTGTACACTCATATAATATTTATTGAGTAACATCATGGACTGAATTGTCTGTCCTACCAACTCAAATTCATATGTTGAAGTCTTAACATTTAACTTCAGAATATTACCAGAGTTAGAGACAAGTCTTTAAAGAGGCAATTAAGCTAAAATGAGATTATTATGCTGTTCCCTGATCCCTGATGTCCTTATTAGAAGAGGGAAATTGGACCCATGTCTACGGAGGAAAGACCCTATGCAGAGAGAACATGGCTATCCACCAGCCAAGGAAAGGGGGCTGAGAAGAAACCACCCCTGCTGACACCTTGATCTCAGACTTGCTTCCTGT
Source organism: Perognathus longimembris pacificus (assembly GCF_023159225.1). Taxonomy (NCBI): domain Eukaryota; kingdom Metazoa; phylum Chordata; class Mammalia; order Rodentia; family Heteromyidae; genus Perognathus; species Perognathus longimembris. The sequence goes on from NC_063174.1 coordinate 7,257,790, forward strand.
GAGAAACTAAATTCCTGTTGTGTAAGCCACTAGCCTGTGGCATTTGGTTATCATCATGCTACCAAATGGATACAAGCACCTACGGGTACTACCAGAGCACTGTGCCATTTGTTGATCCTCTGTGATCTAGCCAGAAGCACTGGGTAGTATATACTCTCCAGCGAGGAATCAGATGCTGCGTCACAGGGGATGTTAACATTCTTTCAAACCAATACCCGGCTGCCACTGACTCGAGTAGAGATGCTACCACGGACACGTGGCCCTCATCTGATGTCTCTTGTGGGGGGGGGGGGTTCCGTTGGAGAGTTAAGTGACATTTCTACCGTGGTACTAAAACCTGAAGAGCTATTTTACGTTTTAATTCGTGTGACCTCATTTAGGCATGAAGCAGTCTTTAGAGCATTTCTGCTGGTTTAGACTCATCAGAAGACTCATTTTCACCGTAAAATCCTATCCTCGTGGCAAATCCCTGCAGTGCCAGCTCCCGGGGCCTCAGCTGATCTGGGGGGGAAGCAGGAGGCGGAGCGGGCAGCCGGGCTGCTCGCATTGTGTTCATTGCCTTGCTGTTGATGTGAAGCCAGCAACTTAGGGAGCAGATCTGGGTGTGGAGCGAGCAGGCCATTCCCACCCTGCAGGCCTGGGAGGAGAAAGAAGCCACACACTTTACAAAGTGAAAATGAGCCGGAGTATTGAAATAGGGAGTTTTGACCTGTGAGGCGCCCTGGATGTCACCCAATTAAAGGAACCAGAGACACAGGTTGGGTTTTGTCTAAGGTTGAAACCCGAGCTGGTTACAGGGATGGATGCAGACACCTGTCTCGTCCTCTGAGCACAGGTGCACGTTCGTTCAGGTGTGGGGAATTCGAATCCCACAGCTATTTCCCTGGCACACACCAAGCTGGGACGCCAGATGTGTCGTGGCTGAAGGGGGCGGGTTCTCGTCCTCGGCGGCTGTGTAAGCAGCCAGGCTTCTTGTCAGAGTGGGAGCCCGAGTCCAGCAAGCACACTCTGGTTTTCTGCTCAGAAATAGAGCTGTTCATTAACATGAGGGGTGCGGAAGGCAAGGCGAGGGCCTCTCCGCACCACTGTGGCAGGCACCGCGTCGGCCCTTTACAGAACTGGGTGTAAGGAGATGGGAGCAAAGTGATTACATCTCTTTCTTGTCCACGCTCCTGCAGCGTTTGTTCTGCTCCAGAGCCTGTAATTCTCCATTCCTATTCTCCATTCCTTCCCTCAGCATAATTAATACATGTTATATAGTGAAACTAGGTTTATAGCAAGATGTGAAACTAGGCAAACATAGCTAGATGGGGTGGCTCATCCCTGTAATCCTAACTACTGAGGCTGAGTAAAGATTGAAATCAGCTGGGACACAAAAGTCTGTGAGACTCTTACCTCCAAACAACCATCAAAAGGCCAGAAATGGAGCTGTGGTTCAAGTGGTAGAACACTGGCCTGAGTAAAATAGCTCAAGCGATAGCACTCAGGCTATGAGTTCAAGCCCAGTACAAGCACAAAAACCAAAACAACAACAAAACTGGCAAGCACTGAGTGTATCTTATTTATTTACTAACCTTAACTTTTCCATGTCTGTCATCCATTTATCTCCAGGCTAAAATGGAATCTAGTTGATGCAAGACTCAATGGCTATTGCATATAATCATATAAAATGATGTTTATTGAAAATAGCTCCAAGAAATGGCAACACGAGAGTTTTTCCCCCCTTTTGTCACTTTTCAATTTCTGTACTTTTTTTTTTTTTTGTCATTCTTAGGGCTTGAACTCTGGACCAAAGTACTGTCCCTGAGCTGTTCAGCTCAAGGCTAGTGCTCTACCACTTTGAGCCACAGTGCCACTTCCACTTTTCTGGTGGTTAACTGGAGATGAGAGTATCACGGACTTTCTGGCCAGGCTGGCTTTGAACCTTGATCCTCAGATCTCAGCCTCCTGAGTGGCTAGGATTGCAGGGGTAAGCCACCTGCGCCTGGCTTAATTTTAGTACTTTTTTTTTTTGTCTTGCATATAAGTATCTGGGGGAGGGGAAGAGGAAGCACAGAAATAGTTGGACAAAGGGTGGATTAATTCAGCAGTGATACTCACTAGATACAATGTTGAAAATGAACTTGAGGGGGAGGGGGGTTGGGAGGAAAAACTGGGAGAAAATGAGGGAAGAAGTGACACTGTTCAAAAAGAAATGTACTCATTACCTGACCTATGTGCCTTAAAACCCTCTGTGCATCAGCTTTACAATGAGAATAAAATTTAAAAAAGAATCCAGTAGATGCTGACTTTGACCCATTTAGTGACCATGGAAGTTCAGCTCTAAACCTTGAACCAGCTTTGTGTGAAGACCTGTGGGCGTGGCTTTCACTTCCCCTTTGAAGTGGGAACAGGAGATTTGCCATCTCCCCCAGTCTTCTCCCGGGTACCAGATCTGGCTTCCTTTACAGCTGACACCTGTCTCCCTCCTGCAAAGATGATTGTTTGATTCCAGAGAAGACCATGGGTACCATGCTGAGTGCTTAGACATTTAGTTTTCTTTTAAGGACAATTAAAAGAGAATGACCACAGCGATAAACAATGTGTCAGGCTGACTCATTTGGATTCTATTTGTACAGTTACATCTTCTATGGGGCTATTATTTACTAAGCTTTGATGTCCCAGGCACCATTCTGTAGATGGTCTCCCTTAAGATCCAGAATAGCTCCGTGTTCTTTCGCAGAGGTCTAAACGCTCCCTTTGGAGGGTCAACTACCCAACCTAGTTCATCCTGTCATCAAACGAGCAGAGAGGAGCTTCCAACCCAGGCTGTCCGCGGGGCAAATCCCTGAGCTCTCAAGCACTGTGCACACTGAGTCAATTTTTCATTGCATCGTTCATATATCTAGTCGGGAGGTTTTTGTCTGCCTGCCCATTTATTTCCCATAATTCTTGTTCTTTGGACATTCCAAGGCCCCTTGGAGTACTGAGATTCCACGCCTGATTAAAGTTGTAATTTATGCAGTTTGATTAATTGGTACTAATGCCTGAGTTCATTCAGGATGTTAATTCCTGTACTGAAGGTTCCAGCAGCTTTTTAGTTTACTTACAGCTCTCCTTGTGATGTTAAAGGAACCATGCTGCCTTTCCCAGAATAACATTTAAAACCCAATTTAAGAAAATGTAAGGTTTAAAAAACATAATCTGAAAGGATTCTACCATGCACACAACATACCAATTTTCCATATGGACCAAAATAGTCATTTTAAGCCCCTGTTCTCTTGGTTGTCTCTCCCTAGTCTCACAGATGCAGTGCTAATTGCTTGCAGCTTCAGATCCTTTAGAACACGAGGTAACCATTTGGGCGTCTTAGGCTTAAGTGTTGCATTTGTGAGACATGCCAGGCCTGGAATTGGTGTTGGCACATGAGAATGCTGAATCCCGGCTGAATGAGGCTTCAGGAAGCTTGGGGGGGAAGGGGGGACCCATATTTGTGCCGCTTGCAGACTTAGCATGAGGGCCAGTCGTGCAAGTAGTTCCCTAGCCGGGCGGCCTGGAGGTCACACTCCGCAGCTGGGGCCGCCGCCCACTTGGGCCAGCGCAGCCTTGGAGTCTTTCCAGTCGTGACGTGCTGGTTGAGGAATGGTTCCGGAAGTGACGCTCATGCCACTCACAGACCTACCAGCGGGGCTCCCTCCAGATGCTGAGTGGCTCTTTGCACACCCATGTGGAATGCACGTTCGAGTCCTTCTAACTGGACTGAGACGAGAGGAAGGGATAGGATTCCACACCCCGCCTAGGATTAGCGAGTCACGGGCTCGCGCTTTGGTTGTGGCCGTGGCTTTGCTGTGGCCTTGTTTGTGCTTCCGGCCTTGGTGGTCAGGCAAGCGTGGGATCTACCCCAGCTGGGCTCTCAGTCTGCTTGATAACGGGGTGCTCCCTGGCCCTGCGGGGGGGGGCAGGGGGGACGGAGCTCCCCGGGGGCAGCCAACGCCGTCCACAGCGCGTGGAGCTCTTTCCATTCCCCGTTTCCTCCCTCCCCACAGGACCAAGTCCTCTAGAGGAACACGCCCTGCACACCGGCCTTCCACACCAGCCTTCCACACCGGCCTTCCACGCGCTCTCATAGTGCGCGAGTACTCGGAGTGTCACCAAAACCTCATTTCAAAATCATCCTTTACCAAAAGGTAACGCAAGACAGCCATTCTGAATTCATTTCACTTAGGCCTTCTTCTTTTTTTTTTTTTTTTTTGCCAGTCCTGGACCTTGAACTCAGGGCCTGAGCACTGTCCCTGGCTTCTTTTTGCTCAAGGCTAGCACTCTGCCACATGAGCCACGGCGCCACTTCTGGACATTTTCTGTATATGTGGTGCTGGGGAATCGAACCCAGGGCCTCATGTATAGGAGGCAAGCACTCTTGCCACTAGGGCATATCCCCAGCCCAAGGATAAGTGACTTTTTTAAATTTCATTTTTGGCAGCACTGGGTTGAACATAGAGTTTCAGGCCTATTAGGAAGGAGTCCTACCACCCGAGCCACAGCTCCAGTCACTTAGGCCTTTTATCGATCGCACTCGCCCAGCGAACGAAGCCCTGCTCGTTCCGCCCGTGGGCCCCTCCACGAATGGAATGACAGCAACAGGCCGAGCGTTCTCGCCTCCTGGACGTAGGCTTCCTCGGTGCAGCTGGCTGGGCTGGCCAGGCTTTGTAGCCCAGTTTCTATCCAGGAGTAGACACACAGCCGACCACAACTTGACCTAGAAAGCTGGAACTGAAGGGTGAGAAGCCATCAGTGTCGGAGGACTCAGCAGAGGGAAAGGGAAGAGCTCCAGGGAGCCCCAGGGGAGCCACCGCCAGGGGAAGGTCGTCCCTGCCTTGACCCAGAGATCAGATTCCCCAGATACATCCACAGAACGCCGAGAGCAATGTCAAGTGTCTGTATTATTGTCCCTGCGGTTAACACCGGCTGCTCACTGCGCTCAGGCGTGGCTCGGGTTATCTTTCCTAAATGATCTTTCATCTCACGGAATTGCTGGGTGGGTTCGAGCCACCGCTTGTCCAACCAACGACGGACCGATCTGCTGCCTCAGAACTGATCGCCAAGCCACCTCCGGCCTTGTGTGCCGTCCTTAGTTCCTCTAAATTGCCAGGACTGGCTGGGTCCGGCTGGCCGTCTCTAATGGACCTGGCCTCTCGCCGTCTCCCGAGCACCGCACCTGGCTGCAGGTTCACCTGATGAGCTGACGGGAATGCTATGCAGCCAGGCTACTAAGTCGACATTGTCTGGCATTTAGCCCTTAGAAATCAGATTCAGAGAATGTAATCTAGATTCCAGAGGGAAGTTTTGGACAGAATAACCCCCAGCCAGGTCTGGGTAATTTAAAGTCTGGGTGAAATGGGGCCAGGAAGAGCCCAGAAGATACCGGCCTGAATATTGGCTGGGGAGATGGAGAAGACTGGAGGCGCCAGCCATCTGGCCTTCCTCCAAGTGTTTACCACCCGGGGTGCCCCGGGGCTGCGGGCCTCCCCTCCCCCATCAAATCTTCCTCAGGGCCTACTGACCTAGGAGGAGGATGAGACCTGAGACCGGAAGCAGCCCCAGCTGGGCAGAGGACGTGGAGAGATGACAGTGTAAGGTCTTTGCATAGGAGACCCAAGGCCTGGCCCTGGACTCTGAACCTCAGTCGGCCGCTCCCCAGGGTGTGGCCCTCATTCCCGCGGCAAAGGGAGGAGGAAAGAGGCTTGGGGTTGTATCTACGGGTGGCCAATGAGGACAAGAACAGCTGTTCCCCCTCACCGTTCCCGCCCTGCCCTGCCCCCCACCCTCACCCGCACCCCCACCCCTTTGTCCCGTGGTGCCGCGGAGCTCACCAGGGGCCTCCTGGGAGACCTGTGCCACTTGCACAGACGGGAGCCAGAGGCCAGGGTGGCAGCAGAATCACCAGCCCAGATGACACATGGGGAGGCTGCCATGGCTCCAAGAGTCCCTGGGAGCGACTTAGGCTGCTGCAAGGCACCTAGATTATAGTGCTCCCCAAGGCCTGATGCTGCACAAGCCCTCCAGGGTGCTGCAAAGGAGGCGCCGTGCGTGGATTTCCCAAGGCTTCGCGTGCTTAAGGTTATCTCCAAAGACAAGCGAGTCCGACTGAGAGAAAGAAATGGTCCTCAGCTCTACCCTGTGCTCGACTGTGGGAGCAGGCCTGTGACTTTTAAAGATCAATCTTGCCATCACCTGGTCGGCAGAATGGTCGCGTGGCCTGGTGTGTATTCTTTCCAAAGGACGTGTGCTAAGGGCTTTTATTGGCTCAGCGTAAACGCCCGCAGTACACCACGATGTTTGAAGTCAGGTGTGAACGGTTCTAGAAGGCTGAGGGAGGGGAGGTGGCCTGGTTGTCTGTTGGCTGCTGTCTTGGTGAGTGGAGAGAAGGTGCCCTTTCCCCCACCACTGAAGCTCCGGGAGAAGTGGGCTGTGTCCTCAGGCAGGGAACCCCACGGGGAATTACCCCTCTCCCCTCCCGTGCCCGGAAAGCCGGGGTTCCAGAGCATTCGGATTCACTTGACATAGTGTGGAGCCTGGGATTTTTAAATGCTCCTGAGATGATTTTTTATGTGCAGCAAAACTTCAGAAACAGTGCTTTGAGACAGTGATTCCCAACCTCAAAATCCACTTGAAGAACTTAGAGAAGCTGATGGAAACACAGAGCCGGGCCTGACTCCCACAGCATCGGACTCTGTATCTTTTTCTTATTCCCAAATCTGCACTTCCAACCCAGCCATAGGTCACACCAACTCGGGGCCTCAAGCACTCACCCACAGCTGGGGCGCTACAACCGAAGCCTTTTCTCCACTCCCAGCTTTTTGCTGCTAAATTGGAGATAAGAGTCTCTCAGATTTGCCTGCCTGGACTGGCTTTGATTTTCAGGAGATCTGAAAATCCTCAGTAGCTAGGATTTACAGGTCTGAGCCGCGGGCACCCAGTGTGGTGGTGTGTGTATTTACCCAGTGTGTGTTTTTACCCAGTGTGGTGGTGTGTGTATTTACCCAGTGTGGTGGTTGGTGTGTGTATTTACCCAGTGTGGTGGTTGGTGTGTGTATTTACCCAGTGTGGTGGTGTGTGTATTTACCCAGTGTGGTGGTGTGTGTATTTACCCAGTGTGGTGGTGTGTGTATTTACCCAGTGTGGTGGTTGGTGTGTGTATTTACCCAGTGTGGTGGTGTGTGTATTTACCCAGTGTGGTGGTGTGTGTATTTACCCAGTGTGGTGGTGTGTGTATTTACCCAGTGTGATGGTGTGTGTATTTACCCAGTGTGATGGTGTGTGTATTTACCCAGTGTGATGGTGTGTGTATTTACCCAGTGTGGTGGTGTGTGTATTTCACACACCGTGTCTTCAAGGTCCATTCACATTGTAGCATGTGTCAGAATTTCCTTCCTTTCGAGCTCTACTGTGTATGTATGTACTGCCTTTTGGCCATTGTCAGCTATCTACTTTTAAGTAATATATTGTAGGCATCTTTCCATGTCAGTTCCTATAATGGCACCTAGTTCTTGCTTAAGGGTTGCCTAACACTCCATTGTATGGAAGTTTAGAATCTAACAATCAGCTAATGGTATTGAAACAAGGTTTTGAAATCCCAGGTCCAAACTGCAGGAGTTCCATGTTAGGTCTGGCCACTCTCATCTAAATAGAGACCAGATGAAAGGAAGGAGAGTCACTAGATGGCAGCCACGGGAAGAAAACACTTCAGTACATCTCCCACCTTCTTCAGGGGTACCGGGAGGATGGGCGGGGATGAGAAAGGTGTGCATAGTTAAACCTGTCCTAAGTCACAAGTTGACTGTATCTCAGCCTTTGTCTGTGGGAACTTGGTGAATGGGCTGTAGCTTTTGGCTGTTTCCTTTAAAATGACAAGAAGAAAGCATTACCTGTTGGATGGGCAGTTTGCCTTTCGTCACATGATGCTGTTCTGTACATCTTGTTCTTCCTGGAGCCCAAGGTGATTGCAAAGTGAGTGCTGGAAGGATTAGCTCAGATCAGAGAGCACATGGACTAAGGGTTTGGGTGCCCAGCTTTTAGTTAATTCATAGGCCCAGCGACAGCATCTGTTAGGTGGCCTCTTACAGTATGAGCAGGGGTTGTACCTAGTTCTTCCTGATGACAATGGCTGAGTGATTGTTACCCCTCCAGGAGGTATGCAGGATGTGTATATATTTTGAGCCACCACGTGGCTAGCAGAGTATTGTGCAAGTATGAGATAATGTGGTGCAATTTGACTAGATCCCGAGAGAATTATGACAGATAAAGTGGTGGGGGTGAGGGCAGCCCAACTCATCCCTGATTTAGGTATTCCTGCGCTGTGTCCTCCTACAACACAGTTAGCACCAGCTTTCTGTTAATGCTGACCTGGCTGCTTCTGGGCCGGGGGCGGGGGTGGGGGGTGGCGACTGGAATACTAATGATCAGTAGCATCTGCAGGCCAGAAGGGACCTCAGACTTCATCTAGCCCAACCCTTTGTCTTGGGAGAGGAGGAAACTGAAGCCTGAGAGATGAACCCCTGGGCTACATATGTGATTTCCCTCTGCCTCCCCCAGAGGGTGTGGCTCTGAGCTCAGTCTGTAAGACGATGCTCTGCGCTGTTTTCATCCCAGTTTTATTGACTCATAGTCACTCTGTTGATGCTGGAAACCTGTTTTCCCAAGTGTGCAATTGTTATTGTTTATTTCTCCCGTAGCCCTCCCTGTATCCTTCCAGCGGTTGAGCTTTATTAAAAGATATTTATGTTTTCTGATCACTTCCACTTCCGTCTCTTCCTTCCAAGAATGGAAAATGGATCGGAGTGTCATTAAGGGGAATTCCTGAAGAAGATGGCTGGCGACAATGGATTTGTCACCCAGCTTACTTACTTTCACTGAGCCACTGGCGTTTCTTCCATGGGATGAGAGCTAGTGTTATTTCGCTGTCTGAACCCAGGCCCTTTCCTGACTTGCCAAGTTTTCATTCCACTGTCTCCCTGTCATCCGCTGACCCCATCTCTGCCCTGATTAATTAGTTCAACGCCCTCCCCTCCCTCATAGTCACCCAAGAATCAGCTTGTTTAGTAAGTGTCAGGACATTTCTGAGAATGTTTCATTCAGGCTTTGATAAGGGACCTTTTGCCTACTGCCCTGTTGAGGGAGGGGGAGGGCGTCCTTCCTGAAGCCTCTTGTGTTCGATGGAACAAACGGCCTAAATAATGGTGGGATTCTTCCTGCTGCCTGATCTGAATGCTTCTAAGTAGCAACACATAGCCCGTCAGGGAGAGGCCTGCTGGCTGTCCCTTCGTGCCACCCAGGACCCGCGAAGAGCTCAGCCATCTCACCCTCTAACGCCCCTTGATGGCCCAGTGCTCAGCCTTGTTGGTTTTTTTGGTTATTTTTATGAACTCTGTCCCCGTCAAGAAAAATTGGAGAAAAAGTCTCAAAGTTGAATTGTTTTTCACCAGTCACAGAGAAATGGATGGGAAAGATGAATATGAGTGTTCTTCAAGGGGAGACAGTCATTCAATGAGGAGCCAAACCCACCGAGACCTAGGAGAGTTCTTCTGGGCACTCAATAGGATGCGTTTCAAGGCGGGGCTGCTCACTCACTGGCTGATATTAAAATTCCATTAGCTCCTTTCCCAACCAGCAACTAGCAGGATGCAGAGAGCCCATTTGTTTAACACAAACAGACCTCTGTTCTCCACTGATGTGGGCAAGGCTCCCTCCCTGAAGATCACGCTCGTCTGAGTGTTCAAATGTACCTTTAGATCCTTCTTACAACCCCCTCCCACCTGGCCGGGCTGCGTGTGGCGGCCCTCGGTGGGAGGCCTCTTATATGTCTCCATCCGACAGCTGGAGCCAGCTCCCCCCTGCAGATCAGCCCCCCTCTGCCTGGCAGGGCTCCGGGGGCCGCTGTGCCGGCTGCAGCATCGGGCTGATTCATCTGTCTTCATTAATGTTGCTTATAGCGGAGGCCTTTGTCACATATATGATTGTGTGCGATCCGATTCTCTTGAGTGTGTCCACATTGAGCTCTGGTGTGACGCTTCAAGCAAGCAGCAGCCCGAAGAGGTTTTCTGCTCTTGGGGAGCAGGGATGGGGCCACACTGGGGGCCGTGCTTCTTAAATGTCAGGAACTGGTTATTGGAGTGATAAGAGTTAGACATGTGGTTGCCTTGGTCCCCAGCCCTGGGGACTTGCCTTTGTCCCTGTCTCTTCCAACCTCCCCCCCCCACCCCCCATGGAAGCTCTACATTTGCCAAGCTCACTCACTGTCACTCAGCAATGTTTCTTCCCCCGTTCCCTCCTGCCCCCTCCTTCTCCAGGGTCCAGGTTCATCCGAGGCCGCCATCCTCTTGAGCCTGCCTTCTGGAACAGCTTTTCAATCTTTCTCTCCCTCTCGTCTATTCCACCGGAATCCACTCCACACCCTACTGATGTCTTCATTTCCCGAGGCGAGTCAGTTCCGGCCATTCCCTTTCTTAGAGCAAAGGTCAAACGGTTTCGCTCCCCCAGGCCACCCAGGACTGGGCTGGGCGCCTTTCCAAGCTGCACCCCCTCGGGCCTGGACCTTGCTCACCTGCCCCTCACCTTTCAGTCTCTTTGGGAACGATACCTTCCAAGACAGTTCCACCTTGTGCCTAACATCTTAAGGCTTTTAGATTAAGCCGTTTCATTTTAAATGTTTAATACTTCAACTCACCCACTCCTCTGTTTCTCAGCTTCAGACAAGAACACATGGGAAACTAGACCAAGTCACTGCTTTTTTAGGCATCGATCTTCTCCGGGGACCACAGCTTCCTTTTTAAGCTGTCATCCTCAGGTCACTGTAGGTACAAGAAACAGAACAAATCACCAGAGGAAAGAAGGGGGAGGGGGCTAGTGAGAGCTATGCCCAGGGAAATGCCACTCAGGAAGGGCACAAACAATACAATGCGGAGGCCCAGATATTTATTCTCTTTGTCCTTTTATCTCTGTGTCAGTCGCCCTGTCTCTCTTTGTCTCTCTCTGCTTCTCTCTGTGCCCCTGTCAGTCTGTCTCTCTCTGTGTCTGTCTGTCTCTCCCTTTATCCCATCCCTCTCTCTCAGCATCCACTGCACATCAATTTTGAACACAGCCTAAAACGGCAGCAGGAGTCAGGGTGTCCATGGGCACGGGACGCCCGTTACCACGTCCTGTTATCCGAGCGCGAAGGTGATGGTCCCGAGTCATCTCTCTCAGGCAGGCTGCGCTGTAGCCAGCACTGAGCTGTTCATTCCTGGCTCGGAACATTTCCCCTCCTTCTTCCTCCAGCTCTCTGGGCTGGGAGTTGGGATCACTTTCCTGTGGGAACCTGTATTGGTCTCCTAGGGGTGCCATAACAAAACGCCACCTCCTTGGTGGTCTGAACAATGGAAATGGATTGTCTCCGTTCTAGAGTTAAGAAATCTGTAATGGAAGTATGAGTAGGATTGTTTCTTCCTGGGGACTAAGGGAGAGTTCATTCCAGACTCTTCACCTAGCTTCTGGTAGTCTAGAGTATTCCTTGACCTGTCTTTATATTATCTTCCCCTGTATTTGTCTGTCTCTGTGTCTAAAATTTACTTTTTAGAAGGACATCAGTCATAGCGGATTAGGTCTCACATTAGTAACCTCATCTTAACTCCATCATCTGCGAAGGTCCTACTTCCAAATTACCTCACCTTTGCTGGTACCGGGGTTAGGACTTCACCATCCTGTGGGAGACACAGTTCAACCCACAATAGCAGCTAAAGAAGAGCTGTTGGGGACCAGGCACCAGTGGCTCATAGCTGTCATCCTAGCTACTCAGGAGGCTGAGCTCTGAGGATCATAGTTCAAAGCCCTGAGGATCATAGTTCAAAGCCAGCCTGGGCAGGAAAGTTCGTGAGACTCTTATCTCCAGTTAACTACCAGAAAACTGGAAATGGCGCTGTGGCTCAAAGTGGCAGAGCGCTAGCCTTGAGCTGAAGAGCTCAGGGACAGTGCCCAGGCCCAGAGTTCAAGCCCCACGACCAACAAAAAAGAAAAAAGGAATAAGAAGAGCTATGGGATCTCCCTCCCCATTCCTCCCCTGGGAGTCCTCAGGACATCTGTCGAGCCCCTCTGCAGGTCCTCCAGAGGCGACAAGGAAGTTCAGATTGAGGCTCCTCATCCAGACAGAAGGAAGCTAATAAACTCCAGATACACATGCCTAGCCTATCCCCGGCTGGGATGTAAGCTTTCTGTTTCCTAAGGCCTATAGGGGCGGAGCATTTATACCAGCCATAGACATCAATATGGGTTAGACGCATTAGTAGCAGTAAGGCACGGTCCCCTCGGCCCTTCCAAGTGCTGAACTTGGTGGCCCATGCAGCTGGGGGCAGCAGGATCGCTGCACCTACAGAGAGGAGCTGTCTCTCCACGCACACCCCCGCTTCTTTACTTTGCTCGAGGCCCAGAAACTGTGCTTGTTTATCTTACTTGCTATTTTGTCCTTACCAAAGGAAAGAGTAGCAAAAATAGATCTTAGGACAAAATAACATACAACTCTTCACGTGTGTCACTATGTGAAAGGCATGTGGTCTAACACTCTACCAAAAAGAGAGGGAGAAACGCGTAAACCCCTAGGCGAGTGCATTTGAGTGCGCACGCACACACACACACACACACACACACACACACACATTTTGCCCCTCATAGAAGACAGAGGATCTAGCATATCTCGATTCCTTTGCTTTCCCTATCAAGTCTGCTTCCAGTCCCTAGGTCAATCCTTTCTTACTCATGTCCCGCTTCCCCGCCCCCCACCCCCCCACCCCCCGACCCAGCTGAAGACTGGAACCCTCCACCACCATGGCCACTTTCTGTAGCCTCTTTGTTCCATCCTGAGCCGTCTCGGGGTGGCTTCTCCCAAGGCAGCCTCTGCGATGAAGAGTCATGGGAAAGTGATTAAGCCAGGCGCATTTCCGGGAAGGGTCAGTGGGGGAGGACGGGAGGGAGGAAGGGATGGAGAGGCCCACAGCCCTTCCTGCTGCTCAGTGTGCGAGCTGTGTCCCTGGCAAAGCACGGTCTGTTTTGGGGGTTGTGGGTGTTTTGGTTTTCATGCTCAACTTTGTTTTAGCAAACTCAGCTCAGAGAAGGGGAAAGAGGACAAAAGTAAAGGTAGGAGAAAGTTCTAGCAGTCACGAACATACGCACATGTTAGTTCTACCTTCTTGATTTCTACGTGAAAGTAAAGATGGATAGGGCACATTTTTAATCTCAATTCAATTCAGGTCTCAGGCCCATGAACCTGCTCTCCGGGTCCATGACACCGATCTCGAATTCTCTAGCCAATGGCCCTATCCCCATATTTTTCTTTTTCTTCCTTACTCTTCCTTCTTCTGTCTACAATTGAAACCACCCCGGGGCGGGGCGGGGGGGGGGGGTGTTGGGGCGGGGGCATGTTCTTTGTTTTCTTCTTTTCTTTCAAAGCTATATGCTGACAGTAGGGAAGAGATGCTGGGAGAAGCTTAACCCCCATCAGTCAGGATCATTAGGGGTCTGGAGTTTTATTTGAAGGAAAGAGAGACTTAGTGAGTTACCCCTCCGTGGCAGGAGTGGAAAATTACATGCATGAATGAAAGAGAGAGGGGAGGCTCGGAAAGAGCACATTATACTTTACTAAGTGTCAAAGGGTGATCGCAAGGGCTAAGACATCCTTTGGAGGAGCCAGACTAGTTCGTGGACTACAACCGACAGGACAGTGGAACAGGAGTGCTTGGTGAGACTAGGTACCCGGGAACCGGGCCACTCACCGGCAGTGCCTCTTGGCAGAAAGGGAAGGGACTTCCTAATGGAGACGGATGAAGCCGGAACGCTAAGAGATAATGAGCTGAAACAGGATTCCTTTCTGAATTGAAAGTCAGGGCTGGGGATAATGAATGTAGTTGTCTCTATTGAGCCTAGAAGGTCCACTCTGCCAGGACTTAGTGAAATGAGGCCTTCCTTGCGAACCAACGGATGGTAAGGAGAGGAATCTATGTTTTAAGTAGAGGTTAAAGTAAGCTAAGATTCACAGATTAATCCTGGAAAGTAGGTGCTTGGAAATCTCTGTGGGGATTGAAGACTTCTCCAGTTTTCTGGAAGCCTCCAAAGGCCGAGTTTCTTCTGCCCCTGAGGATTTTAATCATGGGCAACCTGTAACTTTCCAGGGTTGTTTCTCTGAACGGAGGGACACCCTCAGGGCAGAAGCTTGTTATGTAGGGGCAAACAAAAAGTGACAGGAGGGCTGGGGATATGGCCTAGTGGCAAGAGAGCTTCCCTCGTATACATGAGGCCCTGGGTTCGATTCCCCAGCACCACATATACAGAAAATGGCCAGAAGTGGCGCTGTGGCTCAAGCGGCAGAGTGCTAGCCTTGAGCAAAAGGAAGCCAGGGACAGTGCTCAGGCCCTGAGTCCAAGGCCCAGGACTGGCCAAAAAAAAAAAAAAAAAAAAAGTGACAGGAGCTTAGGTGTAGGAAATAAAAAAAAAATCTAGAGATATTTTTCTGGGTGGAGCAGATCAGCAAAATATCCTTGTCTTTGGAGCTCAATGAAGAAGAAACTGGCTCGCCAGGCGCTAGTGGCTCATACTTGTAGCAATAGCTGCTCAGGAGGCTGAAACCTGAGGATCGAGGTTCAAAGTCAGTCTGGACAGAAACGTCCATGCAACCCTGAAACTCTCCAGGTTTCTTTCTCTTCTCCACAAAATAAGAAATTATGAGGCAGGATAAGTGGGAACAGGGGTGAGGTTTATTTGAAAGTGAGAGTAAGATGCACAGAAGATGTGACCAGCCTCTTGACTACTGGTGAGTTGCTGTAGGCCCCGACTAGGACGCCTGGCTGGTAGAGTTGTTTTATGTCGTAGGAGGGCCTGTCTTGAGGGCCTGTCTTCTGGGCCAAGGAGATAAAGTACAGACTTTCCAAAGGTCGGAGAGTGAAAAGGAGACCAGAAGCCAGTGGTCCTCTTCTAGTGCGCATGGCTTCTCCCTTATGTGACTCGGTTGTTCTGGTGCCTCGCTGGATCCCTGGACACCTGGCCCCACGGAGGAGGGGCACTGTGTGTCTGCTCCGGAGTCATGGGGGGGGGGGTCTTCCCTGGGGGTGCCATCTCTACCGATCTGCCTAGGACTTTCTCTGATTCTCCCTTAACGCTTACCTCCAGTTAACCAGCAAAAAGCCAGAGCTGGAGGTCTGGCTCAAGTGGTAGAGCCCCCAATCTTGAGTGAAAAAGCCAAAGTGTGTGAGGCCCTCAGTTCAAGCCCCAGTGCCAGCACACACACACACACACACACACACACACACACACACACACAATTGACACGTAAATAATAAATAAAGAAGGAACTGAAAGAAAGTTTATCTTACGGCAAGGTTGGATAATAAATCTATGACTCTGAGTTCCCACTAAAGCTGCCAACATTACTGATGTTTCTTTTGTTCGGAATGAAAAAATGTCTGGATTAAAGAGGTTTGTTTTTGAGGCTGG
This sequence comes from Perognathus longimembris pacificus, assembly GCF_023159225.1. Taxonomy (NCBI): domain Eukaryota; kingdom Metazoa; phylum Chordata; class Mammalia; order Rodentia; family Heteromyidae; genus Perognathus; species Perognathus longimembris. The sequence continues at coordinate 7,273,279 of NC_063174.1, forward strand.
ATATTTACTTGTTTTTTAAAAACCGAGTATTTACCTGGTATAATATTTAATATTTGTGTTGCCACCCACTCCATTTTTGACCTTTCCCCTGCATGACAGGCAGTATGTATGACAGCCTGCATTTTAGAACACTTTGAGTTGACTTCTTGTAATTTAATCACAATTTGAATGACCTAAGGGTAATAATAATGCCACACATCTATAAATTACTCACAAAGCTTACAAAGCATTTCAGTATCTGGCATTTTGATTTTCGCAACATCTCTGTGAGGAGGTATTTGTTGTCAGCTCTATTTTCCAGATGAGGAAACTAAGACTCACAGGGATTAAAGGATCAGCTCAGCCTTCTGCTGCTTCTCGGCCCTTCTCCCAATTGCCAATCTTATTTTCTTTATGCTGGGTGTGTTAATTAAATTAATTACTTTACAGAGTAAATGTTCATTTTGTCAGTTTAATTCCCAACAGTCACACACATACATAAAATGTCAAAAGAGAAAAGCTTACCAAATTTTGGCGAGGTGGGGTGGACATCTAAAAGGTCCATGTTGCGTGGCTGTCAATTAAGACTAAAATAAGGGTTATTATCCCCTGGTTGTGGGAAAAAGAACAGTGAAGGAGAGTAAGTGAATTTCTTCGCCTTAGTGAACCGTTTGTACCAGCATGGAGTATTTCGTGCCTTCGGGTTAGTTCACGAAGCCCTTCAAGTCCATGGGAACACTGTGAGTCAAGGGAAATAGATGAGCTTTCCTCAGACCACGATACACATGCAGGTTACAGGGCCTGTTGGCTTGGGGTGGGGGAGTCAGTACTAGAGTTTGAACTCAGCACTGTGCACTTGGTAGGCTGGGGCTTCTACCACTTGAGCTGTCCCCTATCCCTTTTTGGCTTAGCTCTTTTTCCGATGGGATCTTGTGTTTGTGCGCAGGTGGACATGACACAGCCGTTTTTGCTTCCTGTATATAACCAGTACAGTGCCACTACACCCAGCCTTCACAGGTCGAGATAAGGCTTTGCTTTTTAGTAGGTTGGCCTTAAATTGTGATCCTCTAGATCTCTTCCTCTCTAGTTGCTAAGATTATGGATGTGAGCCACCATGGCTGGCCTTGGAAGAACAATTTTGAGAAAAAGAATGCAAGTCTAATGAAGGCACAGGGAGATTAGGATTCATTCGCTTTGCAGTCAATCTACCTTCGTCAATACCTGATAGGAATGTTTCAGCACTTTCTTCCAGCTGTCACTACAAACCACATGCCAGAGTTCCACTGTCACAAAGACCAGGAGTGGGTTGATTTTTTGTTTCCTTTATGGAGGGCAAAATCCCTGGAGAGATGGGCAAAACCTCAATTAAGGATATTAAGAGAAGATAGCCATTTGAAATGCACCCAAGTCTCTAAGAGCAGATATATTCTTTCCTAGAGAAACAAGATAATTTAAAGATGTGGTTAATAAACTACTTATAACATTTTTTCACAATTTACCAAAGAATAAATACCCACAGATCAGAGGGGAAAATCCTTACCCCAAGTTTCAGAGATGAATTCTGGCAACTATAGACCTAGTAGTCTTTACATTTGTCTCAACAAATTCCTAGGGTGGGTTATCAAACAAATAGCTTGTTAAATGTAAACAGGAGAGCTATAATTATTATGTTCCAACATCAATTCACTGAAAAGAAGTCATCATAAATGAAATTCATTTCCATTTTTATTGAAATATTAACCCCAAAGCTCAGGGGAGTATATTTGGGTTTTAGGAGGCTGTTTGACAGATACCTTTTCATGATATTTTTGCAGACCCGTTGGAGAAATGTGGATTGAATTATGGAATGGGTAAGTAGATTTGTTTGGCTGACTGATAAAGTGAGATGAATTAGCCCTCAAGTGGAAAGTTAGAAAAATTGCTCCCTCCTTTTTTTCCCAGCTCTTGTCAGGGGCAATGGAGATACAAAGACGAGTAAGGCAGAACTCCTGCCTTCAAGAGTTCATCAGAGGAAAAAGATGTATAGCCAAGTAGTTACGATCTTTATGGAGAGGACTGAGCAAGAAGGGAAAACCACTGGGGTCAGAGATGGAGATCATGGGGAGTAGTCATGGCCAATGACTACCTAGACTCTTCTCAAACACTGAGTATTTTAACTAGAGCTGGAATTACTGCTGAGCAAGAACACGGAGCCAGATGGGCTGCCTTTCAGTTTCCCTCTGAATGCTGAGGTCTTGAGTTTACTCACGGTTGAATCACAACAGCCCTTGGAGCACTCGGAGCTTTGCACAACCACAAGTGTGGTGGGCGGGGGTGGAACGGAACTGCCAAGTTGATAATGGAGTTGGCTCTTTCAGTCCTCAACCAGGACCGAAAGAAGGAGAACAATAGCTCGTTAGTTTGAGGAGATTATTGGGATCTGCATTTTGGTAACATATTTGGGTATTCAACAAAGTATAAACTAAGCTGGATATGGTGGCTCATACCTGTAATTCCAGAACCCAGATGGTAGAGGCAGAAATTGCACGTATGAGCCCAGCCTGAGTTATAGAGAAGCCTTGTCTCAAAAACAACAGCAGCAATTTGTAGTCTAAAGAACCCAGGAATTAAGGAAAACTTGTGGGAACAATTCACATTGGATAAGGGAGAATTTATTAGAAAAATACATCTCAGCCCCCCAATCTAAACGTCTGTAGCTCATTCCACACAATCGTAAACAGCAGAGTTCTATTAGATTCGCTCACTGGCAAGTGCCCTGGCCTAAATTCTAACTGGGAATCTCCTCTCCACCTCAAGGTGACTGTAACAAGATAGCCACACATCCTCAAAGTTCTTTATAAATGTGTCTCCTTTGGGACTCACCCTTTCTCAGATTAACACCCTCCTTGGAGGACAAAAACCGGGCATGTGGTGTGAGCAAAGCCCTTTTTCTGAGGCCAGCTCCTAATTACACACAGCCTTTCTCCAGTGTTCCCAGCGTCAAAGGCCTGCAAGCACAATTAACTCATGTTGCAGCGCTCTGGATAAAATGCTGGTCATTTAATGTGGATGAATATCACAGCCAGGGCCTTCCTGTTTCCAAACCCGTCAATAGAGTTGTGAGGCCTTGAGTGTGTTTCGCAGCCTTTTGCCATCCCTATTGAAAACAAAGAAGAGTTTGAGGTCTGTGCCCTGAATACTTAGTAGGAGATGCTGAAGTCTGGCCACTCGGTCTGCATGGGAATGGAAGGTTGTGGTACTTGGACAACTTAGGGTAGAGCTCAGCTTGCTAGGCGGCACCTTGCCTCTGTAGTCACCGGACTCAAGGATCTTTAGTTATAAAAAATAAATCGTCTATGCATAAACACACAGACATCATACTCCAGTTCCTTTCGAAACTTAAAAATATTTGTTGAATTTAACCATCCATTTTGCACTCTGGCATCTCATGTTTTATTTGTACAACCACTTGTGTTCTTTAAAATTTAATGAAATGATATTAAATAAATAATCTAGAAGCAGCATCGTATAACACCAGTACATCAAAGCTGTGACTCTGGGTTCAGGCAAATAGGTGGTGTGTAAATCTTGCCTTCTCTTCCTTGAAGGAGCAAAGCACATTGCTAATATGTACATATGAAACCCCAGCTGGGATGGGCCTCCCCTCTGACTCTCCGTAATAGGAGGGGAATACAGATTTGTACATAGGCAGACTCTTCATTTTACCCATAATAGCTCGGCAGTCACATTATTCCCACATTTCAGTTGTAAAGGAAATGCTCTGAAAATAGCAATAGGGCGCGTGGAACCAATGGGCAAGGAGGCGTGTTCAGAAGCAGCAGTCAGTGCATTCCTCTCCAGCCTCACGACGGCTCCGGCAGCTCACAATGAAAACTACAGAGTGTGTCTGTGTGTGTGTGTGTGTGTGTGTGTGTGTGCGCGCGCGCGCACACACATGCACATACACATTCACCCATCCTGGTAGGGGGGCTTGAACTCAGGCCTGGGTGCTGCCTCTTAACTTTTTTTGCTCAAGGCTGTTGTTCTACCATTTGAACCACAACTCTGCTTCTGTTTTATCTGGCTTTTTTTTTTTTTGGCAGTTAACTGGAGATTAGAGTCTCACGGACTTTCCTCCCCAGTCTGGCCTTGAACTATGATCCTCAGATCTGAGCTTCCTGAATAGCTAGGAGCCTGGCTGAAAACTAGACACTTTTAAAAAAATAGACCTTTGGGCTCTTCCCTTGGCAGGTCTGGCAAGTACACAGGACTTTGTAGTATACACAACTAATGAGCCTTTCTTGGTCTCCATTCCACAACTCTACCCACATTGTTCCAATGATTCCCTACGGACTTCCAGCTAGGTTATACACATCTCTACGTCATTTGATATCCCTTTTGGGACAGGGTGGGAATTTTATAGATGAACAAATAGGTAGGTCTATCTGGATAATATATATAGATAATTACATCATCATTGAATAACTATCTTTTAAGTAAATGGAGAAGAGCCAAGTGGATATACCTCTCCATTGGTCCACCCACACTAAATCTCTTTCAGTTATTTTCAGATAGTCTTCCCCCATTCTCCTTAGTTCCCCTAGCCTTCGAACACAAGGTGTTATTTTAGGAAGTACTCCCTCAAGGAAGTCTTTCATTATCTCTGACCACTAGGCCAGGTGTCCTCATTATGCTCTTGCTCAGCATTCTATCTCTCCCCTATCAGAGCACCCTCAGGCCAGCCTGTTCCGTAACTGTCTGTTTAACTGTCTCTAACTTCCTCTGTAATCTCCAAACTCCTTAAGGTCAAGGACATTTTAGTCTCAGCATGGACCTTGGCATCCAGCAGTAGTCAATAGGCATTTGTTCTATGAGTGAAAAGCCTCACTCTACTTCAAGGTCACCCTGGACTTGGTAGAAGGAACAAGAACAAGCATTGGTTATAGTCCTTTCGCTCTGCTGCGTTTTGACCCCCCCGCCCTGCCCCGCATGCTGTAGGCTTGCTGTGGGCAGGTGCTTTGCAGGGGAGGAGGGATTCTTTTCTTAACATGCCAGCCTTTGATGCTCTTCTCCTGGGTTCCCCGGCCCTGCCTTCCCTTCCTTTCAATGGCAGCTCACTATGGTCTTAACAACCGTCACATCAGTATAATGAGTGCCATTTTTCAAAACTCTGCCAGGGGTAGGAGAGGTAACAGCTTTCTTTGCACCCCAGTTAGGCTCCTGGTCTGGAAAACGTGGGCCTCTTCATGACTTCCCCTTCTGTGGCATTCTCAGACAGCCTGCCTGCTCCCCGCAGCAGCTTGCCATCCTCGTTTGGGGGGCGGCTGTTCGCTCGACCTTGGCTATTGCTGTTGCAATTGTGTCTTGGATCTGACCTCCTGGCAAGCTGTCGGGCTTGGCTGAGGAAGCTGCGAGAGGCTGGGCCCGGCCAAGGGAGAGCCCAGGGCTCCCCAGAAAGGGGTGCGGGCTGGGAATGAACTCTGAGATCAGCTTGTGCTTTCCGAGCTGGAAAGGGAATCCCACAGGCCCTTTTGGAGCATTTCATGGTGCCAGGGTTGCCATTGTGGTCTGGTTCCCCCCGTAGTCCCCATTTAATTTCCACTGCCCCTCAGACTTCCATGCTGTTGTCACTGCCCAACAAAATGACTGCAGTTCTTGCCACATTGTGCTTTATTTAAAGTGAACCCAAAGGGAACCTTGGGGACCTGGCATACCTGCCTGTGTCTTTTCAGAAGCCTGGGCCCAAAGGCCCCCCTGCCCCACCCCTTGCACCCCTCCTCCGCCTCTCTCTTCCCCAGGCCTGAGGTAGCAGAGAGAAACAGAAGAGGAGGTGCCTTCACCTGGATGAAGGAAGCCTGAATTATCTCCACGCTGACTTCTCCTGACTTGCTTATTTATAAAAAAACAACAACAACAAAGCCTCCAATTTCCATCTTTTTCTAGGATTGATGGATTAAGCACGACTGCCTCCGTTTTATGTGTTATTTATACACTGTTAATGTTCAGATGACCTGTAAGAAGTAGCGTGAGCCTCAGTGTACAGATGGTCAGCGGTAAAGAACTACCCTCAAGCCTCAGAGCTGCTAAATTCTTGAATTGAGTTCTTCCATACTTCAGACCTAGATTTTTCCTGTACCTCATTACCTCTGAAAAAGGTGGGGTCACCATACACTGGCTCTTCCTTCTAGATTTTCTTGAGACAGGCTCTTCTTGTGGAACCCAGGATGGCCTCAAACTGATTTTCCTGCCTCAGCCTCCTAAATGCAGGGATTACAGGTGTGATTATACCGTATACATCCCACAGTTGAGAAACATGCATTATTAGAACGATTGTATCAACATTTTAAAAAAACAAACAACAACTTAAATCTCTTCACTGTAAGGCAAGAAAATACTTCTGGCTTCTCAGGAAAAAAATGCCATAGGAAACTCAACTTGGGCACAGTGGCTCCCACCCACTTCTCAGGGCTTTGGAAAAGCCAAGAGCCTGCCTGCTTGCTCAAGTCAGCGTCCTGAGCAAGGAGAACCTTCTTCTAACCCTGGCTCTAACAGTATGTCAGAGAACTTGTCCTGTAACCTGTCGGGCTTCCATGTCCTTCACCTAAAAAGAACCTGAAACCCCATGTTCTGCAGCATTTCAGGATCAAGGGACGTCCAAACAAAAGACTGTACTTGAGATCCAGCCTTGGGCTGCTTAACGATGGGGATACCTTCCGAGAAATGCATCATTGTGCAAACACGGAGCGTCCACACTCAAACCCAGTTAGATATCATGTCCCTAGATGATATAATCTTATGAGACCACCGTAGGGGATGCAGTGACTAAAATGGTTTTTGTTTTTCCTGTTTTTCCTCTCCAAACTCAAAGAGGACTCCTCCACTTCTGAAGCAAGTAAGTCTCCTTCCCTGCCCATCTGCCCTTCCTCCACTGGGGCAGAGGCAGCTGGTACCGTCACCCGGTGGATGCCATAGGCAAGGCACCGTGAAGTACAGAAGCTCATAGCTGAGGTAGGGTTCTCAGCAGACTCAATTATTCCCTGAGTTGGTGAACTAATGCTGTTCACTGCTCCTCTAGACTCAGGCTTTGGTGGAACTGGCTTTGTCAGGTGAACTGGCTTGTAGGCTTTGGCTGTCTAAAGTCTTCGAGTCTGTTGGAAAACGGGACTTTCCCCCGGACTGGACCTTAGGCTGAGGCTCCTCTCAGGCACCCACAAGCCTGTAGATCCCCACTGGCCCACCACCTCCTCCCAGGAGCCCTTCTCATCCCAGACAACCTCACACTCTTCTGAGCCCTGTCCTTCCTGCACGCTTGCTCCTTGATGGCGGATAGGTTCCCTTGTGTTGGTGAACCTTCGAGAGAGCCATGTGCAATCGTATCTGCGGGGAGCGTACCGGTTAGCGTGGAGGGGAGAGCGCGGGCTGACTCACGCAGGGGAGAGGCCCAGCCTGCATGCTAGCTGTTGGCCACCTCTGAACCGAAGGGAAGAGCTTAGTTCCACGTCTTGCATCAAATGTTTTGTGGTTTAAAAGAAAAATCTTTATTCAGCTCACACCGTTTCCCCCTTGCATGTGCAGTAGCACATTTTTCCTGGATAAGAACAACGTATTTCAAAGTACTCACTTACATTTTATCATAATTGCTCTTGTCAGCACGGTTGGGTTTTGGAGGAAGGGTCCTCTTTGGGCCATCAAGCTTGGGGGACATTTTTGGCAACAGCTAAAACTTTATTCATCCAGTCAGTACTGCCTGACTGAGCAGTGAGTGCACAGCTCACAGACCTAGACACCAGAGGGACACACTCAAACGCACTCTTCACCTCCCTGCAAGAAGCTCAGTCTCACCCGGAAAGCTGCATGTGTGAAGAGCACCAGAGGCGGGCAACAAGGCCTTCTTTCCAAAGAATTCTGCCATGGTGCCTGGAAATGGGAGAATTTTCCCCAACAATTGTCATTTTGTAAAGGGGCTAAGTTCGTAAAGCGAGAGCAACCACCTCCAGTGCTATCTGCCAATGATTCTCAGTTCCCAGGATCAAAGATCCTGTGATACCTTTAAAAATCACTCAGACCAAAGCTGCTGAACTGAGCTAATGTTTCTAACTGTGGTGGGAGCAGTGCTTAGATTCCTACTGTTTACCTTGTTTAGTACCTCTAAGTTCTCATGTTCAGTGCTTAACTGACCCTTACCCCTCCCGTTCCTGAACAACTTCTCCCCCGAGCTTGAGCTCCGCAGGCAAGGGCGTTTACTCCCAATAGAGTCTCATCCCCCAGGCCTCAGATTTGGGACTTCATCCTAAAACAGCATCCAGCCTTCCTCGTGTGAATTCCGCGGCAGATACTGCTACCAAGCCTCAGTCCTGCCTTCGTGGACCAAGTCTGGCTCCTAGTGACTGACTTGCACGTCTGCATTCATTACTGCTAAGAGTCATGGCACCAGAATGGGTCACCACGCCACGCCACTGCTAAACGGTGCTGGAGTGTGTGGAGAAATGACTGAATTATGCTAGCATGTCTCACTATTTCACATTTGCTTCCATTGTGATTCTGGGCTGAATTTCAGTGCTCATCAACATGTTTGGCAATACAGAGACACAGCCTTGGCCCGGAGAAGGCTTAAGCCATCTGTTCTTTTAAGTGATAGAAAGGATGAGACTGGATTAAGCGAGAACCAGGAAAACATAGGAATGCTTCTGAAGAGCATGGCCTCAGAGGAAATTTTGCTTTGTGTGTTAAACAGAGTCAAGTAAAACCATTGAATGCAGTGGTCAGAAAGCTACGAACACAAAGCAGGTGGGTGGTGGCCAGGGGCTGGAGACGGGGAGAAGGGAGACAAACGACTAATGGGTGCAGTTTTTTGTGGGGGATGATTAAAAAAAATAGTCTATAATTAGGTAGTTAGAATAGTTGCTCAACGCTGAACATATACCAAAAACGACTTCTACAATTTAAAAATGTGACTCTCATGGTATAGGAAATATGTCTTTAAAAAGCGGTTATCAAAAAAAGAGAACGAAAAAGAATCTAGCTGAGTTCAAGGGCTTCTGCTTACCATCCCAGCTCCTAAAGAGACTGAGATGGGGAGAATCTCCATTTAAGGCCAGTTCTGGCACAAAGTTCAAGGCCCTGTGTCACCCAATAAAAATGTCCAGCTATGCAGGAAGTACAAATAGGATAGATAGTTCAGGCTGTCATCCCTCGAAATAATGAAAGCAACCTGGGCTGGGGCCTCGCAAGGGACAAAAAGCCCCGAGTTCAAACCCCAGTACTGCTAAGATAGAAAAAGAAGTCTATGATCTATAGCAAAAGTAAAACAACAACAACAACAACAGTAAAAACCTAGTGTACATGTAACACACATGTATGCAACATCTACTGCGCACTATCTTGGTCTAAAGCATGAGAGACAGAAGAAGTGAGACAAGCAAGTGATTGTGTAGCTTCACAGAACCCTATTACAAGTCCTTCTGGGGGTGCTCTCCACCCAAGGCCAGGCGCCCCTCACCCGGCTGCCCCACTGAAGTCTTGGCACCCCGGAAGCACTTCTTTCCCCTGCAGGGCGCGGCTCCTCTGTTGCCTTGTTAGTGGTCACAGGAGAAGCAGTGGCTCTTTTTCTCCTTCCCCACGTGTGGAGATTACCCAAAGCTTTTCTCTAGAACCCAGAATGCAAGGATTGGTGGTAAAGGATCAAAACCTGATGCTATCCCAAGGGAGCAAGGCCCCTCCTGTGATAGGGAGTTTTCTGGCCATTTCAAACTCCCCGCTAGATTCTCAGATCACATTTCTGTCTTCACTTGGAGGGGTGAAGCCTGAGGGGTGGCAGTGGTCCCCCCCTTTCCGCTCCGGGAGGCCCGACCTGCAAGGCCTGGCATGCTGTTTACGTGGAATTGTTCTCGGCCGTGGTACCTGAGCAGACACTGTGACCAAGATGGAAAGAGCTGGAAAGCAAGTTTCCTACCCTCCGTAGGTGACACTTTGTAGCTTACAGAAATGTCTAGCTTCTGACCTTTTTCTCCAAACCAGAGCTAAGCAGGCCCAGACTGATCCCACTAAATACCACTCAGTGGTCCAACGCCCACCCCTCTCCTCCAAAATCAATTGCAACCAGATGAGAATGTCCACATGGGCCAAACGAGCGCGCAGGCAGGACAAAGGAACAGTATTGGCAAGATGTCACCCGGTAGGGAGACAGGCAGGAGGCCGTGTCTCAGAGACCTTTGGTCTGTAAACTGTTCTGAGACGTGTGTGCCTGCCCCCCTCAGCCCCCCTTAGGAAAGGGAAAGCCACACAGGCAAGCAGAGCCTGGCAGTGCATTTTGAAGCCAGTGGGAGGACGGGAGGACACTGGACATCCAGAAAGCAGACACTTGCAATTTGAACGCCGTCTGGGGAGTTGGGTGGGGCTCGTGATGCCTTCTACACAGACTCAGGCTGGGTGGGAAGTGGGTTTGGCAGCGGCAATAGAAACAAGACAGCTCATTTTTATTTTTGATGAAGTGAAACTTGGGCTTAAAAAAAAATGCTGTTGTAACCAGAGATTATCTAACAGATAAACACAGAAAAGCAGTGTTGGCGCTAGCCAGCCGCTGCAGGAACAGGGCTTGGAGAAGCTCAATAAGTGGCAGTGTGAAGGTCAGGAATAGGTTTGGCTCCGCTGTCGAGCCGGAGAGGAAAACAGCAGAAGGAGAAGAGTTTAAAATAATAAGGGGTCTCTTTAAATAGAGCTATAAAACTGGGTAGCAAACCTAGTCCAAGGGTTACAAACAAGCTTTCCTCCAAAGTTTCTATGGTAACTAGATAAAATCTACAGCAAGAGTGTAGTTAATGAAATATTTCTTCTAGACCATCATGTAGCAGTAAGTAGTGCAGGGTGACTTTGTGCAAGCTCCAATACAGATTACATTTTTAGCTGCTTCTTAGTCTTCTTCTTCTTCTTTTTTTTTTTTTCTAGTTCGAATTGGACGTGGAGTTTGGTGAGACTCCATTTACTATAGTGCCCCGAATTATTTCCCATGGTGTAACAATAGCAATGTGCTCCCGCCCGGTCACTGGGAATGAAGAGAATCCTTCTCTTTCCCTGCCCTCAGCCACAGTTTGGATTCACTGGGCGCATTCTGCAGTGTTCATTTGGACAGTTAGAAAAAATGCTCATGACTAACCCATGTTATCTGCACACAAAGAATAAACACAATCTGGCAGGGGTAGTGGGGGCAATTTGTGTTATACATGACGAAGAAGCCCTGGAAATGCTTGGACTTGGAGGCCTAGACGGATATTGTAACTCAGTCAATTACTAACAATAACACTGAGCAAATGATTTAACTTTCATGTGTTTCAATTTTCCATGAAAGGAGGCTGAGAATAGAACCTATCCGAAAGTCAATTTAAGGACAAAAGAAGATTAAAATATATAAATGTTTGGTATAGAGTAGGTATCCAGTAAATACTATTGAATCAGGTTAAGTTTCTTTAAATCTTCTTATCTAGAAGATTGCAGTCCACATCCTACCATGAAGGTGTCTTCTCAGAGAACAATTAAACACGATGAGATTATCCTAAGAGCACAACATATAATTAAATAATATGAATAAATAACACTTATTGAGAACTAAATGTACGCCAGTCAATACTGTAAGCACATCATATGTATTTGATTATAATTCTCATAAAGTCCTATGAGGTAAGCAACATTTTTACTAGGAAATTGAAACATAGAGAAGGTTTTAAGTTGTCATTACCACCACCATTGTTATCAACACTATTAAGCCTTGAGAGTGACACAGTGCTAAAAGCACATGTGTGTATTATTCCTTCTCATGCTCATAACTTGGCTCATGCGCATAACAAAGCTTGTTATGCTACATATTTAGCCCAAGATTGCAAAGTCATTAAATGGTCATGATTCAGTGTAAGCAACCACCGTAATATATAAAATACATAAATAATTACAGTTTTGTTTATTTATTTTTGTGCTGGTACTGAGGCTTGAACTCTGGGCCTTATACTCTCCCTTAGCTTTTTTGCTTAAGGCTAACTCCCTATGAATTGAACCACTCCTCCACTTCTGTTGTTTTTGCTGGTTAATTCGAGATAACAGTCTCTCAGATTTGTCTGCTCAGCCTGGCTTTGAACTGCAACTCTCAAATCTCAGGCTCCTGAATAGCTAAGATTGAAGACATGAACCACTGGTACCAGTCATCTTTGCTTTTTCTTTCAGGTATTTATGCTATTTGTTTATTTTCTTGCTTTATTACACTGGTAACAATCTCTATATGTTCAATGGTGACTAGAAATAATAACTATAGATATCCTTATTATTCTTAGGAGCATAGCCAGTATTTCAGTACTAAATATGATATTTACTGTAGGTTTTGGTGGATGCTCTTTATCATACTCAGGGAAGATCTCTTCCAGGTTTCATTTACTGAGAATTTTTAAAAATATATGGATGTAGGATTTATCAAATGCTACTGTTGCTCTATAGAGACAATGATGTGGCTTTTCTCTTTTGTTAGACTGGTGCATTTTAGTGACTGAGTTTCAAGTATTTTACCAATTTTTATTCCAGATAATCCCTATTTGGCCATGGTTATTTTTATAATATAATATTTAACTTACTACAATTTTAATATTAAATGACTATTATTAAATAATTATTTAATATTACTAAATATTAAATTTTGTGTTTATATTATGAGGAATGTTGGTCAATAATTTTTATCTGTTTTGTAAAATATTAAGTTCAAGGCTTTTTGATATGATAAAAGTAGTTGAGAGTATAACAATGTTCCATCAGAAAAATAACCCTAGCACATATGTGTATACAAATATGTGAGTGTAGGATGGACAGATGAATGGATGGATGGATGGATGGATGGATGGATAACAAGCAATTGACTTCTGTGGTTATGGGAGGTCTTGGGCAGAAGCTGGAGCTAGCACATAGCATAAATGTTTCCTCCTCAGAGAAACTAAGTAATACCCTTAGGACGACTGTCTGGGTCAGTCTCAGCAGGGCAGGTCATTGAGGACATTAAAGTCATCTAGTGGTAGAAATTAATCATGTACAAAATGCCTTCAGAGAAAAACCTAGATGAGTGATGTGTGTGTGTGTGTGTGTGTGTGTGTGTGTGTGTGTGTGTGTGTGTTAATTTTGAGTCTTAAACTCTGAGCCTTACGATCTTACTCAGATCTTTTGCTTATGGTAGTGCTCTACCACTTTAGCCATGCCTCCATTTCTGGCTTTTTGCTGGTTAACTGGAGATAAGAGTCTCATGGATTTGTCTGCTTAGTCTTTCAAATCACAACACCTAGATCTCAGCCTCTTGCGTAGTTAGGATTATAGGAATGAGTCACCAGTGGCCCAGGTTAGACAAATGTTTGATTGAACAGTGTTGACAAATAAAACAGAATAGCCCTGTCAACCCATTGTCAACTTGCACCCACATATCTCTTCTTAAATTATATTTAATTTAGAAATAATGCCAATAACAAAACCACCATTCTGCTGAGCATAACACACCCATCTCATATTCAACCAAAATGTATAGATGAACCTTTCCTCCAGAAGAGGATGTAAGGGTCTTGAGTCCTGTTCATGCTTCTTGGTATTTTATAACTTAAATGCTGGGATGCAAAGTTGACTGTTATTAGAACACCCTATGTTAAATGATATTGGGATAATACAGGAAACAATGAACACACATAACCCTCCAACAAAACAAAAAAAGAATTACTCATGAAAATTATAGTTTGTATTTCTACAACTTGTCACATAGTCATAGCTGGTATTTATCAAAGTAATGTACAGAGGGGTTACAGTTTCATACATAAAGCAGTGAGTACATTTCTTACCAAACTTGTTACCTCCTCCTTCATTTTTCTCCCACCTTCCCCGCTCCCTGGTTTCCTCCCTTCCCTCCCCTGAGTTATTCAGTTGGTTTATAGCATATTGTCTTGTAAGTATTGCTTTTTCATTGGTTCACCTTTTACCCTTTGTCTCTCTATTTTGGTGTTCCCCTTCCCTAGTTCCGATACTGTTTCCTCTTTTATAGCTATAATACTAAGAAACGCCACGCCCTCAGGCCCTCCTGTATTCCGGATGTAGTCTTCCTTACCTTCACGTGCATAGCCAGTCCAGTTCCCCTTGATAAGCAAAATAATAACCCCAGCCAGCACTACAAAATTCTCTTATTGACTCTGAGAAGTGAGGAAAACAAGCTGGCCAGATGGTTGTCATTCTGACATCTCCCAGTAGGAGCATTCTTGCCTTTGGAACCAGGCTTTCTAGATCCTCAGAGTACAAGGTCACTAGAATGTAATGCAAAAGCAGCTTTCCCGAAGTAGTGCTTGGTGGTGCTACGTCCATCTCCTCCCACTCATCCTGGACCCACGACGGTGAGAGGAAGATCTCCAACGGCCACGTGCATTTGGAAGCATAGTCGGCCTCCTGAGGAAACTGCCTCAGTCCTGTAAGGTACTGCCAGCTGGCTTTTGCTGTGACTGAATTTTTCAAAAGGCCATTGCATGATATTGTCATGCTTCAGCATGAGAACGGAAGACCAGAGAATTACACAACTCTGACTCCATTGCCATTTGAGTTTCTGTGGAGTGAGTTCTTTTATCCGAAGTTGATGCAGTGTGGAATACTAGGGGAGTGAATAAGGCATGTGGTAGGCCCGTGGATGATAGTTTTGGCCGAGGCATTGTGCACACAGAAAGTAATAGCAGAGGAGGTATTTATTCCAACAAGAACAAAGACTGCTTCTTCCACAATGGACGTGGTCCAAGCAATCCACTAGCCATCAGGTAGCTGTCTGATCCCACCAAAGAATGGCGGTGCTCTATTAAGGGCTTGCTGTCAGACTGCCCTGCTGGCAGATTACACGCTCCGCAGTAACTGTCCAGATTGGGCTTGCTAACCAGAGTTCCAAGTTGCTGATGTCATGCATAGCCCGCGCTTGCCTGCCACCAGGGCCGATTTCTAAGAGCTCCTTGGGCAATAGCATGAGTGGCTGGGGAAAAAGACTGAGTTGCACTACAGAAAAGGGTCACCCTGTCTGCTTGACTGTTAACATTTTCTCTGCTGAAATCACCTTTTAGTGAGCATTCACATGGGACACCAACAATTTCACTTTCTTTGCCCGTTCAAAGAAGACCATCCCCAAATTTCTTCCCCCAGACTTCCTTGGCATGAATTTTCTATTATGTCATTTCCACAAGACCCTGTATCACAATAGTCCCAACCAGGTCAGCCCTGAAGGACACTGATATAGGGAGCTTCTCTCAGTGTTAGGGGGTTTTTTTGGGAAGGAAAAGTATAAGTCTGCATGTTTCCAAGCTGCCCAAGGCCAGTTTGGTGTAGCACTTCTGCTATATGACAGACTGTGAAGCATGCTTGGCTCCATGAATGGATGGGCAGACAACACCTAGTTAGTTCACAAGGATAAGCATAGGCAGTATAGGACCTAGATGGCCTGTGATTAAACAGTCACCCGTGACCAAATCCCAGGAGTAAGCCAAAAGTTGTCTTTCAAAAAGAGAGTATTTGTCCACAGAGAATGTGTCAGGACCCAAATTCCTAAAGGTCTGGTTTTGTGACTCTCCTGTTAGAGCCCGTCAAAGACTCCAAGTAGCATGCCTTCGCATCTACTGAACGTGCACGGCAAAGCAGCTTAACTAACAGCCTGGACCAATGACAGAACTTCTGTTCTAGCTCCACTTGATAAGCTAACAGCTTTTCAAGTCAGAGGTAGTTGGGATGAAACAGCACCACCAAATGAGGAATGTTGCCCATACAATCCAAAGGGTCCTGAAGCCAGAGGCAATTTAGCCTTTGCCTTCAAAGAGATCTTTAAACATGCTCTATACTGCTAAGCGCCTGGAAATTTCACCAAGGTGCCTGAATTCCTGTACTTATTTAGTTAGCTGTGCTAGTGATCAAATCCAGGACCTCATGCATGCTGTACAAGCACTGTGCCCCTGATATACATTGCAGCTCTTGAGGTGCCTGAATTTGTCAGATGTATTTCTCACCTTCTCACAAGCAAATGTCTTACCAATACGTTTGGAGTAGTTGCTAGTTGCTGCTCATTCCATCCAATCAACATAATGGCGTCAGTGTAATGGTCCAGTGAAAAGTCTTGTGGGAGATAAGCTACCTCCCAGAAGACTTGAGATTTGACATACCTCCAAGAGAGGACAGTGAAAGTGTATTGCTGGTTTTGCCAGTTGGAAGCAGACCATTTCCGGTGGTTCTTATTCACAGGGACAGGGAAAGGCATATTTGCTAGATGAATAGTTGCATACCAGATACCAGTGGCTGGGCTAGTTTGCTCGAACAATGAAACTACATCTGGATCAGTAGCTGCAAGCAGAGTTGCCATCTGGTTAAGTTTAGGACAATTAAGTGTTCATCCAAATTTTGCACAGGCCAGTAGGCAAGAGTGGGGGGTGTGTGGGAGAAATTACCTCCTTGCCCTCACATCTTAAAGCCCTTGATGGCAGTAATATTTCTTCCTTAAATATTTAAGAGAATTCACTGTAAATAATTATCTGGGCCTAAGGGTTTGTGTGTGTCTGAAATTCATAAATTAAAAACTACATTTCTTCAATTGGCATAGAGCTAGTCACTTTTTTTCTTTCTTCTTGTTTCTGTTTTAGTAATTTTAGTTTTTCAAGCAATTTTCCAGTACTTCTTTCTTTCTTTCGTTCCTTCTTTCCTTCCTCCTTCCTCCTTCCTTTCTTTCATTTTTTGGCCAGTCCTGGGGCTTGGACTCAGGGCCTGAGCACTGTCCCTGGCTTCTTTTTGCTCAAGGCTAGCACTCTACCACTTGAGCCACAGCGCCACTTCTGGCCATTTTCTATATATGTGGTGCTGGGGAATCGAACCCAGGGCTTCATGTGTACGAGGCAAGCACTCTTGCCACTAGGCCATATTCCCAGCCCATAATTTTTGGAGCATTATCTTTTATAGCTTTTATTTTTCCAGAGCTGAGGACCGAACTCAGGGCCTTGTGCTCTCCAGGCAGGTGCTCTTCTGCTGAACTAACCCCCCAGCCCCAGCACTCTACCTCTTGAGCCACAGCACCACTTCCAGCTTTTTCTGTTCATGTGGTGCTGAGAATTGAACCCAAGGCTTCATGCATGCTAGGCAAGCACTCTACTGATAAGCCACATTCCCAGCCCTGCATCTACTTTCTTTAATGTGTGTCAGTTCTGGGTTTGAACTCAGGGCCTGGGCCCTGTCCCTGAACTATTTGCTCAAGGCTGGCATTCTACCACTTGAGCCACAGCTCTACTTCCAGCCCTTTGGTGGTTAGTTGGAAGAATCTCATGGACTTCCTGTCCAGATTGACTTTGAACCATGATCCTCAGATCTCAGGCTCGTGAGTCACTAGGATTACAGGTGTGAGCCACTGGTATCTATCTGGCTTGCTCTGTCTACTTTTATTCCTCTGTTTCTTTTCCTGATTTCTTTAATGGAATATTTATTAGTATTCCCTTTTCTATTTCCATTTTCCATCTTCTATTGATGTTTTAGTTCTGTGTGTGTGTGTGTGTGTGTGTGTGTGTGTGTGTGTGTATTTACCGTTATTTATGTTTGGCTTAGCAATTACTCTAGAATTACAATAAACCCTTAACTTATCACAATCTCTTTGGAATAATATTACATCACTTCATGTAAAATATGAGAGTCTTAGCACAATCCAATTCCTGTGTGTGTGTGTGCGTGTGTGTGTGTGTGTGTGTGTGTGTGTGTGTGTGTGAATGCACTGGTACCAGACCTTTAACTCAGGTCCTGGATGCTGTCCCTTAGCTTTTTTGCTCAAAGCTGTTATTCTAATGCTTAAGCTACTGTTTTGTTTTGTTTTTTATAATTACCTAGAGATGTAAGTCTTTTGACCTTTCCTGTCTAGGCTGTCTTCAACCATGATCTTTAGATCTCAGCTTCCAAGTAACTATGATCATAAACACAAGCTAACCTGCTGGCTTCTTCTGTTTCTGAGAGAAGTTAACAATGATGTGCATAACTTTTTATTTATGGGTATTATATTAGTTTGCTATTAAATTATCACAAGCTGGTGATTTCAACAGCAGATACTTATTTTTTCACAGTTTTGAAGGTTGGAAAGTATAAGATGAAAAGATTTGACATAACTAGCACCTGGTGATGTTCATTTCCTGGGTGTAGTCTCAAGTGTGAGAAAGACATTAGAAGGTCTCTAATGCCATTAATTAGGATCCCACCTTAAAAACACTGACCTCCAGGGGCTGGGAATATGGCCTAGTGGCAAGAGTGCTTGCCTCATATACATGAAGCCCTGGGTTCCATTCCTCAGCACCACATATATAGAAAAGGCCAGAAGGGGCGCTGTGGCTCAATTGGCAGTGTGCTAGCCTTGAGCAAAAAGAAGCCAGGGACAGTGCCCAGGCCCTGAGTTCAAGCCCCAGGACTGGCAAAAACAACAACAAAACAAAACAACTGACCTCCCAGAAGCCCCACCTATAAATATGTCTTACGACACAAAATGTTTGATAATAACAATAATGTGTATCTTCTTGCTGCTTTTATTATTATCTCTTCACTTTTTATTGTTATCTCTTTGGATTATTAAGTTTAACTTTGATAATCCAAGATATAGGTATCTTTTTATTCATCCCATGAGACGATTACTTAGATGTTTGAATCTGTATGTTGATGCTGCTCACCGACTTTGGAGAAGTTTTGGCTGGTATTTCTTCAAATATTTTTCTTCTGTTCCATTCTTTCTATGTCCTGTGGAATTCCAATCACATGCATATTAGAACACAAAATTCTCCTACAGATCACTAAAGTTTGTTCATTTAAACAATCTCTTACCTCAGTAAGATACTGACTCAAAGTATGTTATCTGCTGCTATATTTTTCATTTTATATATTGCAATTGTACTTTCAAATTTTCTGTTTAGTTCTCTTCTATATTTTCCATTTCACTGCTGGGATTCTCTATCTGTACACTCAGTTGATCATCTTTTACTTTATATCTGTGGATGTATTTGTAATAACTACTTAAAGCTCTTGTCTAATAAAGCCAATGTCTGGGTGATCTTGGGTTCTATTTCTTTTTTGTCCTTATTGTATTTTTTAAAAAATTAGATAATAATTTTCTTGCTTTTTCTCTTGGCTAGCCAATTTTTATTGTAGCCTAGACAGTATATATGATATACCCTAACAGCTGTGGAATATATACTGAATGTGGAGTTTAAAGACAGCCAAGTTTTCTTTTGTCCTAATCTGTCAGGCTCATTTTATGCTTTGTTTGGACAGGTATATTTTAGTTTTGAATGCAGTTGAGGTATGCCTTTACTATATAATATAGTCCTTACGCCAAGGCTCTTGTTTCTAAGTAGGGGCCTCTTCTCGTGAGTCATATATTACCCCACTGCTCGAGTATTGAAGGTTTGGCTTCTAGAACACTGGTATTAAGAGGTCACGGAATTATGAGTTCTCTGACCCCATGGATGGATTAATGCATTTGTGCATTCATACCTCCGTGGGCTGGTGGGAGTGGAAGGAACTTTAGGTGGTGAGTCCTGGTTGGAGGAAGAGGGTCTCTGAGGTTGTTTCTTTGAAGGGTGTATTTGGTTCATCCCATTTCTCCTCCCTGGCTCTCTCGCTTCGCTTCCGGACTGCGCTAAGGTAGCAGGTTTGCTCAGCCGTGCTTTTCTCCCAGGATGTTTTGCCTCATTTCAGGCCCAAGGGAATGGGAACACGTAACCATAACTGGAACCTGGGAAACCTTGAGCCAAAATACACTTCTTTCCTCCCTTAGGGTGATTTCTCAGGCGTTCAAACACATCAGCTAACAGCTGACCAGCACAGTTTTGTGTGTTATATTTTAGGCAAGGAAATACAGTCAAACCCTACAAAAATGCTATTGCAACCCGATAGATTTATTTTTATTATTCTGTTCCACTGAGCTGTGGAATCATTTAGGGTAACACCAACACTAAATAAAAATGAAAGCAGTAGGTTGTGACTCTCGCTTGGCTAATTCCTTTGCAGCCTCCCAAGATCTGGCCTTGCTTCCCCCCTCAGCAAAGAGTCTTAAGAGTATCGAGTCCTTACTTACCTTGGAATACCATTACAGGAACCAATGAGATCACATTCATAGGGAGATTTTATTTCTTCACTGTGGTAAAACATGAGAATAAAACTCCACCCAGCAATTGTTGCCATAATAATGATGGTAAGCAGTAGAAATGTGGAAAAGGGAAGTGATTTCCCACCGTCTGACATTGTAAAGACAGATGAGAAGTGGGGAGAGGCAGCCTCTCTATCTGACTGTCCCGGAAGGAAGGTGCAGATCAGAGAGTCTCAGAAGGGACGAACGAGCTCTTAATCGTTACCCACATCTCCACTACCTTCTCACTGTCCTCTTGGAGAGGACATCAGGGAACAAGGCTCTCTCCTTAACGAATGCTTCCTGTTTATTTGGATAAATGGTGACATTTGGTGTAATGGTAGGGCAGGTCAGTCTGAACAATTGCTTTGCTGTGAAGGGACTCCGGAGAAGGCAGAAACTGTAAGCATCGCTAGACAGGAATAGTATTAAATTCGCAATGCCCAGTGAAATAAGGGCCTCATTTTGCAGGTTTTGGATGGTCTGTGTTTATGTATGGAGAGCATTCTGACAAGCGTTGGCAGAAATATCAGGCAAGATTGCCTGAGTGATAATGCATGCTATAAAAAGAAAAACTAGAGGCCAGAAGGAACCAATATCATAAAAGTAATTAATTGTTTGCGTTTTTAATGGCCTGGCAAGGCTGCCTTTAAAAAAAAAATGAATCATACAAATGGGACCATGGTGTCAGACAGACTGTCCATTGAGACTTAAGAGACTAGTTCCTGCTATAAATTATGATAATGAGTTCATTTTTAAAATGTCTTATGAGGTTGAGAGAAATGTGGAATCACATAATTTTTCTTAAATCTCTCACTGTTGTGAATGCCTTTCAGAATTCAGGGGATAACGTTTCCTTTCAAACTTGCCTTCCAAGTTTAGTGGCTGTTGTTTTACCAATCAGGTCTTTCTCCAAGGATGGTTTTAGCATACAATTTTCATGACTCAGCTTTAAAGGAACAAGACCCCATTGTTAGATTTCTTGTTTTTGCACCAGCCATTGCTGACAAGATCTGCATAACCCTTGGAAAAAGGTCTGTTTTCTAACCAAGCTACTATGGAAACCGGATCCAAGCTACTTAGAAGCCTAATGCCTTGCCTCTTGAATTTGTGAAGAACTTCAAGGCTGGTGAAACTTCACATAGAAAATAGTCATCAGGGCAGACGGGTACAGCTTGTTCATTCCGTTTCACTTTTCATCTTAAGTCAGTTTTGCAAATAGCCTCACCGGCCCAGGGAGAAAGCAGCACGCCGGTGGATTCGTTCTCAGCCATGCAGATTTCATTTATTTTATTTTTTACATTCTAACTAGACAAGAGCAGGGGGAAGCAAGAGCTTTGCGTCTTTTTCTAAAATGAGACCCCACAAAATCGATAGGTGGGAAACATGATAGATGCTTGCTTAATGCCAATGAATAGCTGCATAGTCACGAGAGGACTCTAAGCTTTCCTCGCAATCTGCAGGTGCTAAGAAGAGCTCAGAACAGCAGCCTCCACCCTTCATCGGACTGTTCCTCCTGCCAGCCCTTTCCTTTCCATACCAACATGGAAAGTAGAAGAAGACTCCTGGAAGATGAAGAGTCTGTGCTTCTCACTAGAATGTTCTGGACTTTCCTTAATAAGGTTCTAAGCCAATTCCTTTCCTCATTGATTATCAAGAACTCTGAGGTTTTACAGTCTAGGGAGGCTTTGCTGTCATTACTTTTTTTTTTTTTGCCAATCCTGGGGCTTGAACTCAGGGCCTGGGCTCTGTCCCTGAGCTTCTTTTTCTCATGCCTAGCACTCTACCACTTGAGCCACAGCGCCACTTCCGGCCTTTTCTGTGTATGTGGTGCTGAGGAATGGGACCCAGGGCTTCATGCATGCTAGGCGAGCACTCTACCTCTAAGCCACGTTCCCAGCCCCCGTCGGTACTATTTTAAGGACTGAATCTCATCTCAGTAAAGAAAGCCTTGCAACATTTCTAATGTTGTTATTCATCATTATTTATGATTCATATGAACTTGTACTTTATGATGATTCTGACCACAGCTATCTCTCATCGAGCACTGGCCAGAAAGGCAGAGCCTTGGAGCCATTTTCTGTGTCCATTGAAGAGATTTCTTATTACCTAGCAACTGGGAATGGGGTGTCTCTGAGTGAGCACTGATATGACACAGAACCCCCAGTCGATGATAATATGGCCCCGTTATTATCTAAGATAACAGAGAACCCAGCACACAGACTGTACCCCTTACTTGTGCCAATATTTCCAAATCTTTTTCCTGTTGGATGCAAAGTTTTTCCTCATTCCTTTGTTCACGTTATGTAGGTGATGTCAATAATGCTGGGACAAAAAAAAATCCACCCCCCCCCCAAAAAAAAAGGCAAGAAAAGGGGTTTGAGCAATTTCATACCAGCTTATCTACCCTCAGCAGGTGGGACCTGTGGTCATTCACAGCCAAGCCTGTTGAAGCCAAAGTGCAGTTAGGCCCTCAGATTTTCCGAAGGAAGTCAGACTTCAGGGAGGCAGCTTAATTCCAGGTTGACACAGTGAGAGGCTGTTTTTGGGGTAGGGGGAGCTTGCTAGATTATAAAATGTTAAACCTGCCCAGCTATTGGTATAGATGCATGGGATACATCATTGAACAAAAACTTATGTCTTGGGGCTGGGAATGTGGGCCTGGTGGTAGAGTGCTTGCCTCGTATACATGAAGCCCTGGGTTCGATTCCTCACTACCACATATATAGAAAAAAACCGGAAGTGGCGCTGTGACTCAAGAGGCAGAGTGCTAGCCTTGAGCAAAAAAGAAGCCAGGGACAGTGCTCAGGCCCTGAGTCCACGCCCCAGGACTGGCAACAAAAACAAAACAAAACAAAAAACTTCTGTCTTCCTGAAGCTTACATCATAGAGGAAACAAACAATGAAAATGGAGTAAGTGAATAAAGGATCAGGTAAGAGGCATTGGAGTGTTACAAGGAGCAGTTCTTATTTCGAATCGGATCAATTAACATGTGCGGCCAAGAGAAATAAAAACGTGAGGAGTGAGTTGGAGGAGGTAAGGGAGTTAGCCCGGAGATAGAGAGACAGACTGGACCACCGCTCTGAGACAAGAGTTGGAGGCCAGCAGCCAAGCAGACGAGCAAAAGGAGAGGGGAACAGGCAAGGAGTTCAAAGGTATAGGGTGGGACAGAGCTAGATAACTGGGGGCCAGAGTGAGGACTTTGACTCTTCCTGTGTGTGAGCTGGCCAGTCACTGGACAGTTTGAGCACACTGATCTGATCTTTGAGAAGGATCCTTTCTAGCTGCCGTCCTAAGAATAGACTACAGAGAGAGAGGAGACAGACAGGAAATTCTGGAAACATCTTAAAGGTAAAGCCACAAAGATTTCCTGGTAACTGAGTGAATAAGGCTTCTGCTTTTAGAAGGAAGTACTGTGATATACCTAATCGGAAAATGGCTCTGTGTCCAGTGACAGCCACTCCTGGTCCTCGGTTGGTCCTGTGGAGCTAGAGTGACAGGAAACAGCAACTTCATGACTGGTTGGCTCTACTTGGCCCTGACCCATCCTGGACCTCTGGCGTGTTTCTCATTTCTCTCAGTGACTACGCGGCCTCAAACTCGGCCTGAGAATGAAATGATATATTAAGTTTCTACTTCGCAGTTTACTCATTTATCCTTCAGGTGGATCTGTGGCAGTTGTTTTGTGCTGTGCATAGAGCTGAGGACAAGTCTTGGAATCATGCTTTAGTTTGTTGATCATGCTAGGATCTCTGCCTAATGCCTCCTTTGGCCTCGGCTAGTGCCTCCCAAGACCCCGTGGGACTGTTGTTGTTAGCTTCACTTTGCCAATGAGGACGCTGGGGTGTAGATGGCTTTCCAGAACCACAGAATTAAAAAGTAACACACACGACTGGAGTGTAGGTTTGTCTGGCTAGCTCAATAGGCCTGGAAATAAGGGTTTTAGATTTTCAAGACCATACAGTCTATGTCGCAACTATTCTGTCATTGGAGATAAATGTGATAACCATAGACAATATATAAACAAATAAAAAGCCACCAGCTCAACTATGTTCATCACAGCACAATTTGCCATCGCCAAAATATGGAACCAGCCCAGATGCCCTCAGCAGATGAGTGGATCAAGAAAATGTGGTACATATACACAGTGGAATTCTATATCTCTATAAGAGAATATAGAGAATATAGATCAGGAAATGGAAGGACTTGGAAAAAATCATACTAAGTGAACTGAGCCAGACTCAAAGAAACATGGACTCTATGGTTTCCCTCACTGGGAATAACTAGTACATGTCTAGGATAGTCATAGCAGAGGATCACAAGAGCCCAATAGCTATGTCCATATGAACACATAAGATGTCGCTGAGCAAAATGAACTCCACGTATGGAAACAAGTGGTTTATCATTGTTGTTGTCATTGTCGACATACCATGCGAAATTATGCCATTTTCTTTTGTCTTTCTTCCCCAGGATTTTACCCCTGATGTCACTGTTACTGATCTTGGTACCCTGGGTATTATGTATATGTTTATTGGAACTAGGGAAGGGAAGGGGAACGTCAAAATGGAGAAACAAAGGATAAAAGATGAACCAATGCAACAGCAATACTTACAAAACTATATGCTGTAGACCCACTGTACAACTCATGGAGGGGAGGAAAGTGGGGAGGGGGAAAGATGGGAGAAAAATGAGGGAGAAGGTAACAAGTTGGATAAGAAAAGTACTCACTGCCTTATGTATGAAACTGTAACCCCTCTGTACATCACTTTGACAATAAATAGATTAAAAAACAACAAATGAACATGGCTCTATTTCAATAAAACTTTATTTATATACTTTGAAAGTTGAATTTCATATGATTTTTTTTTTACCCATCCTGGGGCTTGGGTTCAGGGCCTGAGCACTGTCGCTGGCTTCTTTTTGCTCAAGGCTAGCACTCTGCCACTTGAGCCATGGTACCACTTCTGGCTTTTTCTGTTTATGTGGTGCTGAGGAATCGAACCCAGGACTTGATGCATGCTAGGCAAGCACTCTACTGCTAAGCCACATTCCCAGCCTCATAGAATTTTAATGTAATGATATATATTGTGTTTTTTTTCCTAGCCCTTTAAAAGTATTAAATTATTCCCATTCTTAGTTCATAGGCCATTTCAAAACGGGCTCTGCCTGGCACTTGGACTGTATTTGTGGATTTGTATTCTAAAATAAACAAGGTCTTTTTCTCTTTCTTTTTTGTCCATTGTAGGGCTTGAACTCTGGGCCTGGGCACTGTGCTTGAGCTCTTCAGCTCAAGTCTAGTGTAAGGTCCACCTCCAGGAGGGCTCCATGCAGATGCCCCCCACCTGTTTAAGTCTTTGCCCAGTACCTGCATTACCTAGGTAACTGGCACACCCAGAGGCAGTTACCTCCTCTTCTCTGAGATCACATCCAATCCGCCTGGCCATACCTGTCCCCTTTCCTTATATAATCTGGCTCAACATGAGTCCCCGCTCTTATTCTTTCCTGCTGTCTTTCTCTCTTTCCTCTTTTCTCTTCTTCTCTTCTTCCATCCCCCTGTCTCCCTGGGCCTTCATCTTGTGTGGGTAGTTTGTTCTCCCCCCAATAAACTCATCTGCTTGAACCATGTGGCGGGTTTCCTTTCCAGCAAACCTTACAGCTAGCACTCTACTACATGAGCCACAGCGCAACTTCTGGTTTTCTGGTAGTTAATTGGAGATGAGAGTCTCATGGACTTTCCTGCCCTGGCCGGCTTTTGAACCATGATTCTCAGATCTCAGCCTCCTGAGTAGCTAGGATTACAGGCGTGAGCCACCGGCCTCTGACTCAAAGTCTGTTTCTTTTTTTTTTTTTTTTTTTGGCCAGTCCTGGGCCTTGGACTCAGGGCCTGAGCACTGTCCCTGGCTTCTTCCCGCTCAAGGCTAGCACTCCGCCACTTGAGCCACAGCGCCGCTTCTGGCCGTTTTCTGTATATGTGGTGCTGGGGAATCGAACCTAGGGCCTCGTGTATCCGAGGCAGGCACTCTTGCCACTAGGCTATATCCCCAGCCCCCAAAGTCTGTTTCTTGATGACCTCAAAACCTAGGAATTTTCCATCCCCAGTGTGTCAGTTTGATGTTGGTTTTCGTCATGTGGAGGTTTAGAAAGGAGGAAAGTGAGGCTTACAGCGTTATCAGTTGATGAGAGCCACAGTGACGAGCCGGGCCGCTGGAGACATGGCGCGCTTCACCTGTGTCTTTCCCCATCTCTCATTGGAATGTTAAGGACAACAGGCTTCCAGAAACATGGCCGGGATTCGAGGCAGCCTTCACTGTGCTGAGCTCAGCGTCCTCGGCTGCAAAGTCTCCACGCCAGAAGGATAGCAAGTCCTGGGCTTGAGACAGGACTTAAAGAGGACGTGGAAGGGATTAATTACACGTCTTTCAAGAGCCTTCGCTTCCAGCATCTGGTCTGAGCAACATAATTGTTTTCTGCTAGTCTCTTTCCTTTGGTAGCTATCTCATTACATTCCCTCTGCTGAGCCAGGCGATGGTAACGGACAGAACCGGCCTGCCCCCTCAGACCTGCTCCCTGTGCCTGTGACAGATCGTCACCCAGGAAGGTGGCAGACCTGCCACCAGCGTACTTACCAGGATCTTCCCAGGGAGAGTGCTCAGACCAATTTGGGATGCACAGTAACGACAAGTCTTTAACAGACAATATAATGTTTCCTTCTGCCCTCCACACAAGGATTATGGTACTTTGGGGGTAAAACTGATGGATGAAAAGCATTAAACAAATAAAAAGACGCAGTGAACCACCTTACTGCCTGTGAACAGTTATACAATAGAGGAGAGAGCATCCTTGGAGAAGAAAGAAGGTGGTATAAGAGAGATCAATGACCCGATCCTTCTAGAAGTTTCCCATGAGTAATTTCCTGGGAGCAGATGACATGATGCCTGTTCCATATCTGATGTGTGTGGACCTAGGAAGGGGGACTGGCTCGTCAGCCAGGAAGCTGGAGACTCAGGAGCTAGTGACAAGTCTTGTGAAGCTTATAGAAGATTGTGGGATTCCCCTGTTGGGAAACTGATAGAGTGGTGAAGTAGTGAACTCCGAGCCGGGGTTGTCATATGACGTGATACAGATGAGGCTATGAGGAAACGGGAATCGAGAAGAGAAGGCATGAAGAAATGATGGGTGGTGGAGTCAAGGTTCTTCCTGCTCTGCCCTCCAGGTCCTGGCTGCCCTCCCGTTCTTGCCTCCCCCATTCTGTCCTACCACGGAAGACACCCACGTGGCCATGTCTGCAGATGGATAGCATTCCTTTGTTTAAACCCCCTTTACTTGAGCTTGCCTGAACGAGTATTTCTCTCAACAGAGGGGCTGCATCCTTGCTGCTCTTATGCAGTGCGGTCTAGCACGGGAGGAAAGAAGGAAAGATGGAGGTGTGCTGTATCAGAAGCTAATAAGGGCAATGGCAGAATGAGAAACATTGGGGAAAGGGTGGAGAAAAGATAGGTTCTCACTAATAAGGTGACTTTTTAGCCGAAGCTTAGGTTGGGGTGGAGGAACCAACCTCACAAATACATTCTAAGCCAAGAGTAGCAGCACCGTGACAGAGCGGGGATCTGGATGCTGTCAAGAATTGCACCTGGGGCTGGGGATATAGCCTAGTGGCAAGAGCGCTTGCCTCCTGTACATGAAGCCCTGGGTTCAATTCCCAGCACCACCTATATAGAAAATGGCCAGAAGTGGCGCTGTGGCTCAAGTAGCAGAGTGCTAGCCTTGAGCAAAAAGAAGCCAGGGACAGTGCTCAGGCCCTGAGTCCAAGCAAAAAAAAAAAAAAAAAGAATTGCACCTGTTTAGTCACTAGGTCCTCATCAGACCATTCTTGGTGTGTGTGAGACTCACTGCCCCGTGTCGCTGGGCTGAAGAAGTGAGGAACGCAGTGGAAGATGGGTCTGAGGGCTAGAAGACTCCGCACATTATTGTTACGCAGTCAACAATCACTGAGCCCTGCTGTGTGCTAAGAGTCCCGGAAGGATCCTGGAATCAGGAAATAGGCTGTGTGTCTTCTGTCTTCAAAGGCTCCAAATTTCAATCCAGCCATCTGAAACTAAAGTAATCGGCTGCCTTGTACTTTCCAGCCTTGGAAAAAAACACGAACCAAATGCATTAAAAGAGATAAAGTGATTAATTGATTTGTTTATTTCCCGGGGCCAGTATATCATATGGAACAAAAAGATACAGAACTGCAGGATTGCAATGAGACTTTAAAGTTGTCTTTATCTGTTTCAGCCTCTGCCTCTCCGAGGGAAAAGCTCTAAGTTGCCCGAAGTACAGCCCCCTCTGCTGTGTTTTGAAGAGGAGGAGAAAGCTCTTCAAATGAGAAATTTCCATAGCTTCCTTTGGAAATGTCTTGTATAAACCCAACACACTGAACTTGTGAAATGCTCCCTGAAAACATAAAGGCTAGCCCCCTAATTTTCTGCTACTACCAAAAATGTCACCAGGTGACCCAATTCCTTCATTCAAATGTTATTTTTAGTGAATGTCACAAAAAGGAAGAGTGTCATTATGAAGGAGAACCAATCCTCTGCTCATGCCTCCTCTTTTCATCTTCACCACCCATGGAGGGAAAGAGTGACACTAGACCAGTCTCACACAGAAGATAATATCTGACTGCAGCCCAAAATAGTCATAATTCAAGCCAAAAGATGCCTCACTCTTTTCTCTTCCAAAGAAAATCAGAACTGTCCCCAAATTAAGTTCCTAAATGCATAATAGCTCTTCTAAGTAATGGACTTGAATGTAATTTATCATTTCCCCAGAGACAGAAATAATGTTAATAACTATAATTTGGATAGGACTGCTCCTCAGATTTGCAATCAGTCTACCAGATTGTATGTATTTTGGTGTCCTCTATGAAGTCTTAGTATTGACCTGTAATCCCTGAAAGAAAAATGCGTGAAAAAGAAGTACATCTATCATTGTGTTCTTATGACAGACTGATCACTGGTCACTCTTGCACCTGTTATTCTGTTATAAGTGACTCTGTGTGTAAAGTTTGCAGATGTTCATATGTCCATGTGTGTGCATGTAGATATTAATGGGTGTGTGTGTATTGACTCTGCATGTGTGGGGGAGAGAGGGTTGGAAAATCTAAATTAGAAATCTGCCTTCTATTCATCTTAGTCAATTTCCAGTTTTCTATCCTTTGCTTCTTACAAACCAAGAAAGTTTTCTCCATTTTCAGAACCCCAGATCTTTGCCATTGTTTTTTATGAAAAAAATAAAAGAAAGAAATTGTTCAAGACGTGACAAAGACCCTTGGTCTCTTTGGATCAAGTACAATGTTAATTTAACTGAAACACATGCTCAAACCCTTACGCTAAGCAGTGATGAAATCACTTCCTAGTCAGTATTTCTAACACCTGGACTTTGACCAGCTGTCTCCTCTCTGTTTGCTGTTGGCCACATGACCTGGGTTTGAGCCCCATGAAGATTATTATGCAGGAAATGGCTCGGAAGACTGGTCTTGCTGATGAGAAATGTTATGTATATGACCATAATGACTGAATGACAGGAAACTGCCAATGACTGATACTTATACAAATATAAGAAACTCAGTTCCTGTCCCAGATGTCTATTTTTGTCAGAATGATTAACTTATTTTTCTACACAATGCAGCCTAGTGGTTAAGATCTTCAGCTCCAGAATTAGATAATTTTAACTTCAAAATCCTTCTTTACTTTTTACTAGCTGTGTCACCTTAGATGAATTAGGTGACCCATCTAAGCCCCAACTCCCTCCGTCTGTTACACTGAAGTCTAACAGAACCCAGCTTGTTACTCTGTGGATTATATGAAATGATGCATTGGAAGGCCTTGGCATAATATCCTCCCATGATAAACCTAATTTGTTGTTTTCTGTTACTCTAAAAGAAAGAGAAGGGGTTTTTTTTGAGTCAGTTCTGAAACACTGGGAAGTTTGAGATTGGGCAAAGGCAAAGGCCTCATGCAACATCACGACACGGCAGGAGAAAAGCGAGAGAACAGGTGGGCAGATGCGGTAGACAAGCCCACGTGCAACAGAGTTGCCAGGCTCAGCTTAGAGCAGCCCGCTCCAAGATAACCAATCCAGTCCCACAAGAGCGAGGATTCCTCCAAGGAAGACATTAAGTGTCCTATCTCGCAATACTAGCACATTAGCAGCCAAACTCTAACACGGGTTCTGGTGAAGAAAAGGCAAATCAGCCTTCAGTAACAAGTACACTGGATAGGGTGATGATATGCATCGGTCATTCCAGCTACAGTGAGAGACAGGTAGGAAGGTTGTAGTTCAGTGCTGTCACTGGGTAAAAATGCAAGACACGATCTGGAAAAAAAAAGAACTAAAGCAAAAAAGGCTAAGTGTGCCACTTAAGTGGTAGTAAGGGCAAGGCCCTGAGTAAAACCCCGGTACCACCACACCACAATAAAGAAAAGGAGAGAGGAGGAAGAAAAGAAGGAAGGGAGGGAGGGAGGGAAGGAGGGAGGGAAACAAAGGGGACAAAAGGAAAGGAAAAGCTAGGAAAGATAGAAGAGGAGTCGGAGGAGACGAGGAAACACTGAGCCACATGGAAGGAAGCAGGTGGTTTCTTCCCAAGACTACGTGTCAGTGGAGCGCAGGTGAAGCCCGGCCCTTTGGGGCAGGGTGCACACCATGCAAACTCCACCTTCCTGGAACAGGAGTGAGGGGAGAAGTGGGGGGGGGGGGTTTGTGCTGCATCTCCTGGCTCCTGGTCTCCGCTTCCAGCAAGCGCCTTTGAGAGGATCCGCAGTGCGTGAGCGCTGGCCGTGCTCACCCCGCCCTTTGCTGCACGCGCCGCTCAGCAGCTTCCAGGCTGCCACTAGGCAAGGGCAGTCAGTAGTAGAGTCCTCACACGAGACCCCCATCAACACAGGAGGACAAGGGGATTTTACACTGCATACACCAACAACTTACTCGAGCTGAAATCGCTCTGCTCCTGCCTCCTGAACTGTGCAGCCTTCTCCTTTCATTTTCTCTCTTCAGCTGCAGTCTGTTCCATAGCTGCTCAGTTTGTCCTTGATTCTGCCTTATCCTTCTAGATGCTTTATTCGAGCCATCTAAATAACCAGAATTTGTGCTCCATTTGTTTGTTCAGCTGGTGCCCTACCATTTGAACCATGCCTCCAGACTAACTTTTGTTGGCTACTTGGAGGTAGAATCTCATGGGCTTTTGTTTTTGTTTTTGCCCTGGGCTGATTTCAACCCCAAATCCTCAGATCTCATCCTCCTGAGTAGCCAGAACTATACATGTGTGAGCTGAGCCACCCGCACCCAACATCAATGGTTTTTTGTTTTTTCCCTGTTTGTTTGTTTGCCAGTTCCTGGGGCTTGAGCTCAGGGCGTAGGCACTGTCTTTGAGCTTCTTTAGCTTAAGGCTAGCACTCTACCACTGGATCCACAGTGCCACTCCCAGCCTTTTCTGTGTATGTGGTGCTGAGGAATCGAACCCAGGGCTTCCTGCATGCTAGGCAAGCACTGTACCACCAAAGCCCCATTCCCAGCCCACTTCAATGTTTTGATGCCTTCATTTTCTCTAACATGGTTCAGTATATACTGAGCATCTGCTATGTGCTCAGTACTAAGCTAGACACTAGGTAAAGCAGTCAAAAAGGCAATAGGAGCCTGTAATCCTAGTTATTTAGGAGGCTGAGAATGAGAGGATTATGGTTCCAGGCCAACCCCAGGCTGAAAGGTTTGTAATAGTCTGTCTCCGGGGAGGGCAGCTGGACAGGCTGTTGGAAAGAAGCGGAGGTGAAAGAGCCCTGTCATGGCTGGGGAAAGAACCATGCCCTCCATGTTTCTAGTGGAGGTCAAAATAAGCAGGGCCTTGTGGAGGCATGAGAACAGCATTCTTTAAACATGTTCACGCCTTCAATTAGACATCCCCAAGACCCACAAGAGTGGAGCAAGTGTGAGGGTCAGGACTTTTGAAAGAGCTCAACAGGAGGCCTTTCTCTTCTCTTACAAGTGCCATGCAGGTGCGACTGAAAAGCGTTCAATTGGGGACAGCCAGAGACATGCAAACTAAGAGTCTGAGCCAGGAGACTCCGGTACTTGGGACTGGCAAAGAAGGGCAGTAGTCAATGGGCAGATTGTGCTGGCTTCTTATCAGGCCTCGCGAGCTAAATAGTGCAGGGCTTGTCCAATATGCAGATGGGAAAAGAGCAGATTCTTGTTTTCCACTAATGGCCCCATGAGGACTGTCAAGTGAGAAGCTGTAGCAACAGGCAGACAGTGGGGATTTCTTTTGAGCAGGAAAGGAATAGCTCATTCCAGCCCAGGCATCATGCAAACAGCCCAGACAGCCCCTGACAGCTTGGGCCAGGCCTGCAACAGACCCCAGTTGCCTGAGACTGCAAAGACAGCGGGGAGTCTTTGTGAAGGAGAGCAGAGCCAGGTATGCTTCCTAATCTCACCAGCAGGGACCAGGGACAACCCTGGGCCAGCCTGACACTTGGCAGTGTACTCGCTTCAGCAGGAAAATGTGACTGCTCTTTCCCCTTTTACATTTAAAAATAGACTCGAACACTCTCCCTTACTCCCAAAGTCACTGTGGTTACAGATGAAATTCTTTAACCCATCCAGGCTCCAGGGGCTCATCATGCCTGCAATCCTGCTAGTGAGACCTGAGGATCGCAGTTCAAAGACAGTCTGGGCAGGAATTCGGTGAGGCTCTTATCTTTTCTTAACCACCACAAAGCAAGAAGTAGAGCCGTGACTCAAGTGGTAGAGTGCTAGCCTGGAGCACAAAAGCCCAGGGTCAGTGCCAAGGCCCTGAGTTCAAGCCAGGCCTAGGACTGGCACAAAACATTTAAAACGTAAAATGCTTTCAATCAGTTGCACTGCTCTCTATATCCCCATCTCAAATTGGTGAGGGAAAATTCAGATATTAGGAAAGCAACCTTATCTCTACCTGGGCTACCAGGACCTGGTCCGTGGCTCTGTACTTTCTGAGGAGCAGGGTGTGTGATTTGAGTTAGCAACAGAACATAATGCAAAGGACTCGTGAGCCCAACAGTGTCCTTGTCTTGTACACAAGGTAGGGGTCCCATTGCTGTGTCACCACCATCTTGTCCTCTCCTCCATCCTTTTGTGTCCTTTGAGTGTCAATCATGCTACTTCTGCTTACATGGTGTCCCACTGACAACTACCAAACTGGTGTTTGATAGGATAAATAGTCACAAAGCCATCTCTTTAATGGATTGAGAAGCCACACATGATTGAAAATGAATTCTCTGTCTTTCACAGTCAGAATTAGTAGAGTTCTCTGTCTTCCTTGAGTAGAACAATAGGGAATGTGCCAAGACCCAGACGATCACCATCTTTTGGTCATCAGCTTCTTCCTTTTTCATTGTAGAATTGAAATAATGATCATAAGGGAAGAAGGGTAACTTCCTTCTTCCCTAAAATAGGGTCAAACCTGAGAAGAAAGCAAAGAACTGAACACTGCACCCCTTTCCAGCTCCATCATATAAGAACTTTGGGTAGGAGTTTGTGAAAGAGACTTGTAAGACTGGTGAAACACCATGCTTTCAAAGTAAAACATTTTGAAGACAAGCAAACACCTAGAGTGTTTCTGAATTAACCTATGTGATTCAGACTCAAACGCGATGGTCGTCTGGATGGCCCAGAGCGGTGCTCAATAATCCTGTGGTGATGGATATAATGAGAACTTGCTCTGAGTGAAAAATGTGAGTGCAACTGTTGACAGTACCGTGGCCAGAAGAACAACTGGCCAAATCCTTGCGAAACCTGTTTGCAGAGGAAAAGGGTTACGCTTGTGCCTCTGCTTTCTTTCCTCTTCTCCTCTCTTGCTGGAATTGTTCCTTGAGCCACCTAGGAAAAATGCGGGAGACATTTGAGGCTGAGCATATATTTTTATGTGTGTGGGGGGGGGGGGCTGTTCCCCCTTAGAGGAAATTAAAATATTTGCTGAGGGGAAATGACTATCCTCTAACTATCCCAGAGCATTTGCCTACAGGACGAGCCCAGCGAGACTTGCTCTTTCTAATGAAGCAAGAGACCTCATGGCTTAGGGTGCGATTATCCCAGTGCCAAATGCATACTAGCAAAGAAAGGGGCTAGCAGTTGAAAATGCTGTACACACAGCTGCCTTGCCAACGTCCTTAGAAAACAAGAACACAGCACTCAAAACTTGAAATGACTTCTGAAGTTCCAACCCTAAAACCAAGTAGAGAAACACCCTATGGAGTTCCCAGTGGCATACTGTGTAACCAGTGATTTGGAATATAAAGGAGGCTCCCAACGAGGCCTGATGAAGATGCCTGTCATCTCAGCTAGGCAGGAGGCTGAAGTGGGAGGATTACTGAATGACGCTGGCTCTGGGCAAGTGCGTAAGACTTTTCCTGAAAAAATAAAGTAAAAAGGGCTAGGCTAGGTGTGTTGGTCAGTGGTAGAACATTTGCAAGCACAAGGACTTGAGTCAAAATTCAAGCCTCTCTCTCTCTCTCTCTCACACACACACACACACACACACACACACACACACACACACACACACACACCTGTGCTACCTGTTCAGGAGAGTGTGGACAGGACTCTTTTCACATTCCCCATCACAGATTGTTCCTACTCACCCAAAGGTATCAACTTACCATTTTTCCTTTTCCCTTAAAAAATGAAAATTTAGAAAACCACTGTACTTTTAACCATGTCAAGTACCCAAGCTGAAATGTGACCCCACTTGATACTACACCCGGGAAAACTCCATTCTGAAAAGGAAGACTGCAGAAGACCCTGAGACTCCTCCCTGCCGCCAAGCAAGGGCTTGAGGGCACCCGTGAGCTGTGACAGCAAGCAGCAGTCAGTCAAGACCATCCACCCACGACGGGACCAAGGACTGACACCAGGAGGCCTGCACCTACTCCTTCTACAGCTCCCCACGGTGCTCTTTTAGGCAGGGTGTGGGCAGCCTTGTTCACTGAGGCGCCTCCCCCAGAGCTCTCCCTGGCTCCCAGCAGCAACCAGGCACCTGGAGCCTCCTGCTGTCTCTAGATGAGCAAATTCCCACCGGCTTGTGAGTGATTCTGTGGGGATGGTTGTCTTCTCCCAGGAGACAGAAGGCAGGGAATCTCTACTGGTGGCATTTCACAGATGTTGTGGGGCTGAGCGGAGGCAGAGCATTGGCTGCCCCTGCTCCAGTCCCACCCCTTCTCTACCCATACTCCCATCCGGCAGTTCCACACCTCCCAGTTCTGGCACGGGGCTGGCCATCTCTTCCCTCACCCAGAGAAGCCAATCTTGCCACGTGGGTTTCAGCCTCGTGGGAGGGAAGAGGAATGAACTGCCTCCTCTGTAAACTCCACCATGCCGGGGACATGAGGGGCTGTGCAAAGGCAGACATTTAAATAAGGAAAGATCAACTTACCTTCAGTCCTGGATCTTGTCTGGCCACGTGGAAAGTTAAAGAATACCTGGGGATTACCACGGTCCCTTTCCCGATAGTTCTTCTGCGTCAGGCTCTCATTTAAGCAAGAACGATGATGACCTTTGTCGGTGGTTCAGTGTCAAGAGAGCTGCTGGCTAATGGAAATTTTTGAGGAAGTTGTCATTTTGAACCCATTTGATGGTATGAATGTTTCTTACCAGGCTCTTTTCTAGAGAAAGAATTTGTGGATGTAGAGCCTGCTTGGAGAATGGCTCAGGGGGACCCCAATCGCAGGCCCTCCACCCTCCCCTAGTAGCGTGGAGACCAAGCATGAGCCTTCTTTCCTGGTGGTGGCGCTCAGATCTCCCTTGAGGTTTGCTGAACTTCTGACCTGCTTCTACCAAAACATCCCTCAGGATGTAGGCAGGGCAAGAAAGTTCCAGTCTGGATTTTGCAGGTTTTGCCTGGCTGACTCTACTTTCTTCCTCGGGTGGAGATGCCCCCTCCTTCCTGTATACATCTCACGAAGAGGTTTGCGAGATTATGTGATTAATGTTTGGGTGATAATCTATGCTGAGTGTTTTTCGCAGAGCTATGCAGTTAATTCCTAATGTGAACGTTTTAATTGGGATTCTCTTCCCTGTGGCAGGTCCAGGATGCTGGCCTACGATGGGTTTGAAAAAGCAATAGGAATCAATCTCATTATCTATTTAGTTATTTTTCAAAGCCTTGCTTTTGGGGAGATGGCTAATGAATGACCTAAGTGTAAAGACTATGAACAAATGTACTATGTAGAAGACAGGCACTAATTAATCTCCTCTGTTGAGGATAAAAAGAGAGGGAATACAGGAACTTGCATTTTAAAAAGAGAGAGAGAGTTGTAGGTGAGACATAGTGAAGGATTTGATGAGTATCAGTGCTTAAAGTTGCTGAGCTGGGCAGGCAAAAGCCATCATCTTGGCTTGGCCAGATTAGAAAGCAATGGTGCCAACTGAACTTTGCACAAGGAAAGAGTCCATGTCATCCGAAAAAGTCAAGCCAGGGCTCTGACCTGCGGACATGGCAGTAATAATGCTTTGGGCTTTCCCTAAAAGTTTCTTCTAGAAACTGGAGCCTTGCTTTTCCTTGTAAAGGTGAATTCATCGTTCTAGGATGACTATAGATTTTCCTTTAACTGCGATGCTTTTCTTTTCTTTTAAACCTTGTTTCTTCAGTCTGTTAAACCACCCGAGACACGGATAACTCCCTCGAGGCTACTGCTGCTCCTCATTTATTGAGACTACTAGGTCATACCACTTGTTTTCCATTAACCCGGAGCTATTTAAAGCTGTTATTAGGCCATTCACTGCTTTACTAGATGTCTGGTTTGCCTTCACCTTCCTCTTCCCTCCAGCCTGGCTTCTACTCCCTCGTTCTCTCTGCTATAGTCTCCTCGGTCCCTCCTGGCCCTCAGCCTGAGACCCTCCCAGTGCCAGCTTCTTCCCTCTCCTCCCTTCCCTGCCTTTTCTTTTTCCTCTCATCCTTCCTCGTTCCCTCCTGGTAAGTCACGTGCATTTTCAGAACTGTGGTTGGGAAAGTTAGATTCCTTCTTGGAATCTCCAGTACATGGCTGACTGAAAATCACGGGGAGGGCCGGGAAAACCAGGAGAGGAACTCAGCTTTGTGTATTCACTAAGCAAATATTTATTGAGCAGCTACTAATGTGTCACAGCTCTTGAGATTAAAACTATATCGACAATCTATAAGCAGAGAGACTGAGATGAATGGTCTTCCCCTTGTAAGTGTAATTGTAGGTTAGGGGATGAACAAAAAGCTATTGTTTATTCTTCCATCTTAAGTTCATAATCAGTGATTATTGCTAGAATAAGAAAAAAATGCAACCAGCATTTTTTAAAGACCAATGTTGCAAACACCCTAACGGCCATGCTGGTTTACTTGGGATGTCACTAGGGCTGTGAATAATAATGAGCTTTCTTTTTCCAGCCAAGGGTTCCTTAAACATTGCAATGTCTGGCCCTTCCAAATTTTCCCTGAACCTAAACTTCTAGCTAATTGTAATCAATCATTTGCTGTGGGCAAACGCTTCCTGATAATGAGCTCATCGCCCCATCAGGTAAAAGTAGAGCAGCACAATGAATATTTGGGGGTGAAAATAAATTAATGTTTTCTGAATAATGAGACCTAAGCCTGCTTTAGAGCTGACTATGCAGCACAAGACCAAAATTTAATTCTTTTCATGAGAACTTGACAGACTTTACTTCAAACCAACCACACTTCATTAAAACTGTGCTAAGAGTCTGTAAAGGCTGCATGGAAATAATGCAGC
Organism: Perognathus longimembris pacificus; assembly: GCF_023159225.1. NCBI lineage: Eukaryota > Metazoa > Chordata > Mammalia > Rodentia > Heteromyidae > Perognathus > Perognathus longimembris. The sequence continues at coordinate 7,311,161 of NC_063174.1, forward strand.
TGTGGGCGCTCTGAGCGAAGGTAAGAAGCGTTAGATCATTCCAGGGTGACACAGTGAGTTTGTAATGGAGTTGCCCAGCCCGGATCCATCGGGGTTCAAGGCGCTGATTCTGTTTCCTTGCCACCGGGGCTCACTCACTGGGAAAGGGGAGCAAACCAAAGTGACGGGTGCTGTGCTTGTTGGAGGTGGACCCAGACGAGCTACTCCAGTTGTTGGGGGGAAGGGAGGCACAGGAGAACAAAGGACGCCTTCGCTGTGAAGAAGAGTCTGGCACCCACACCGGCTGCAGTTTGGGAATGTCCTGTTCAGCCTGGGTGGCAGGTGGTCCATCCAGATGGAGGAGGGGTCCCCGCTTTGTGACCAAGCCGTGATTCTGCTGCTGCCTATGGGGTTGGTGTTCTGAGGAGGATCAGAGAACACGTCCTACAAGAAGCATTTCTAACTTCTTAGCCTACTAAGGCATCTGAGAAAGCACTTCTTTATGGTTCTTACCACCTGTTACTGATATTGTTTGTTTTTTTGTGTTTTGTTTTTTTTTTGCCAGTCCTGGGGCGTGAACTCAGGGCCTGAGCACTGTCCCTGAGCTTCTTTTGCTCAAGGCTAGCACTCTACCACTTGAGCCACAGCGCCACTTCCAGCTTTTCCCATTTATGTGGTGCTGAGGAATTGAACCCAGGGCTTCATGCATGCTAGGCAAGCACTCTACCACTAAGCCACATTCCCAGCCTTTGTTTGCTTTTTAAAAAACAAACAAACAAAAAAACACCTAGTGATTTGCAGTGCTGTCTTTGGAGAAAGGCAGTATAGCTCTGTTAGCTTATGACCTTGAGACAGTCACCTAACCTAATCTTCTTTCGAATAGTGATAAAATTGGTATGGGGATTAAAGGAATTAGGGAAGGGCCTGGTATATACTAGTCATCATCATGATCAATACGAGTAATCATCGTTTCCACTTATTCTTGACTTTCTCAAATGCAGGGTTCAAATATTTATCTACTCTATACATAAGGTGCTCTCAATAAGTTGGATAGATTTGATGGCAGTAATTACTAGAGTACAGTGAGAGACTACCCCTCCCGCTCTTTCTCAAGGGATGATGATGACTTCACCTGGAAAAAGCAGAGGCCCGATGGTCACACACTGGTGCAAGGTGTCACCTGCTCCTCTCCAGTTTTGCAGTGCTCAATGAGCAGCCAAAGGAAAAGCCTTTACTATGAGCAGTTGGGATAGAAAGCATTTCATCCTCTGATGATGGGATCAGATTTAAAGTGGCTCACACTTTAAATCCCAGCTAAAGAAGACTAAGGAGAGGAGGAACGTAGTCTGAGACTGGCCCAGGAAAAATGTAGAGACCCTATCTGAAAAATAGAGAGCAAAAAGGCCTGGGAGAGTGACTGGAGTGATAGAACACAAACCCTGGTGCCACCAATGCATTGTTTTAAAGAAGATGGAATGAGGAGTACAGAGACGCCTGCACCAAATCCAAGCTGCTGGCCCTCCCTCAGTACGTCCCTTTGGAAGGGCGGGCTCCTGGAAGAGCTCTCTGAGGAGAAGCCTGGCGTCCCGGGTGAAGGCAGTGTAGCTGTGGCTTCACTCTTCACCCTTCTCCATCTGCCTGGCTTTGGATGGACCTCAAGTGCAATTGGTGGTCTCCGGCTCCCTTCTTGCCCACACTGTGCTTGTGTGTGGCAGGCATGCTCACACGAGCCTCACTCCTGGATTCCCCTCACACACGGCTAGATTTGCGTGCATCTGCGAGGCACTGGTGTGCTTATGTCTGAAGGCAACAGACTAGGTAAGTTCAGGTTCTTGTTCAGACTTTTTTTTTTTCTTTTTGCCAGTCCTGGGGCTTGAACCCAGGGCCTGAGCACTGTCCCTGACTTTTTTGCTCAAGGCTAGCATTTTGCCACTTGAGCCCCAGCACCACTTCTGGCCTTTTTCAATATATGTGGTGCTGAGGAATTGAACCCAGGGCTTCATGCATACAAGGCAAGCACTCTACCACTAGGCCACATTCCCAGCCCCTGTTCAGACTTTTCCATGCAGGAATTGCGTGTGTGTGTGTATGTCTGTGTGTGTGTGTGTGTGTGTGTGTGTGTGTGTGTGTCTGTGTAGATAAAGTAGGAGAGGGAAGAGGAGATAGGAGAGAAGAGAAAAGAAGGAGGGCCCAGGGAAGCAGAGACTGGAAGGGAAAACTAACTAGTTGTTTCCCTGGTAATGCTGCCCTTTAAAAAATTACCATCGCTAATCAAATGAAGAAGTGACTGCTGACTTGGAAATATTTCAAAGAGCAATGTTTCTACCAATTCATTAGGAATGTCATTAAACCTAGGAATGACTAGAAGCTAGTGCTGTAAGCACTGCTTTCAGCAGCTTTTCCTGAGGAAGGAGACTGGCTTGCGTCTGCCACCATGGACTGCAGAATGAAGGGGAATGGCCATGTGACGTGGTAGCAAAAATGCAGCCGAGGAGGAAGCCTCATCACTAAGCAAGGGACGGAAGGGAAAATGCCTAACAGGAGCGTGGACATGGGGGCCCTAGTCCAGAACTTGCGACCTTGGGAAAGTCACTAATTTCTTTGGACCTGGGGTTTTGTTACCTGGTGGTTCCCCATAAAGCTCTAATATTCTAAATTATTAAAGCACGGATATAAAAATGAAGAACTAAATGTGGCATAGCTATATATACCCTTTTCATCTTTGTACATCAGACTTGTGACCTTGGACTAGTCTATATTTATCAATGTCTATACACAAATATTTAAATGGATTATACATCAATTCCCATTCAAAGACTTTCCTATTATAAAAATGACTATCTCATACAGTACAAGAAATGTATCCAATGCCTAACGTATGAAACTGTAACATCTGTGTAAATCAGTTTGATAATAAAAATTTGAAAAAAATAAAATAAAAATGACTATCTCCTTTTAGAAAAAGGGTAGATCCTAGCTCATGGCAGCTAATTCAAATAATAATTTCTAGATTCAGTGCTTTCATTCAGTTATTTCATAAGCATTTCTCATACCCACTATGTGCCCAGTGCTACCCAAAGGAAGATAGTAACGAGACTACTGCACAAAACGACAGCCCAGTAAGGCAATATTATAGGTATCTTGGAATCTGTCTCAAGATCTGCCATGCACATGCATTCTGAAGTTCACGTTTCCACGAGTATTCTGCTGAAGGCAGCGAGCACAGTGATGCCTGCCTTTAGTTCTGTACAACACTTCCTTGCTGTGTCAGTGAGGTTTGTGTTGACTAACTGGAGTCCAGCTGGCATTTCCTTTGTCTAGGGGAGAATGGCAAAGTATAGGGAAAGCCGAAGGAGACAGAGCCTATAAGAACTTTGTCGGAGACAATGATCAACCTCCTGTGTTAGAATCGTCCGCTGGGTTCCACGTTCTGAGAGGGAGCAATAGTGGGTATGATGGAGGATGTCTGTTGTATGTTTTCCTGTTACTTTTCTCTGATTCTCAGAGGATATAATCAGGCTTTCCAGTCCCTCTGGGTTGCAAAAGCCCAAGTGTTCTAACTTAAGGGGTACAAAAAACAATGAGGAGGGGCAGGAAATGTGGCTTAGTGGTAGAGTGCTTGCCCAGCATACATGAAGCCCTGGGTTCAATTCCTCAGCACCACATAAACAGAAAAGGCCGGAAGTGGTAATGTGTCTCAAGTGGTAGAGTGCTAGCCTTGAGCAAAAGGAAGCTGGGGACAGTGCTCATGCTCTGAGTTAAAGCCCCCAGACTGGCTTTTTTACACACACACACACACACACACACACACACACACACACACACAATGAAACAACAACAAAAAATGAGGAAGTGATTGTCTAAATTGGGGAAAGACTGTGTAGATACGAGCATTGTAAACATTTGACAAGTTTCTTTTTAATATCTCCCAAACTAAACATTTAAGTCACTAATATCTCTCTGTGTCACCATCTGTCTTTCTGTGGGGGGGGGGGGTGGAGAGAGAACGTTTTCTCAGTCCTTCTGTTCTAAGGATTCAGGAGCTTTAAAGGCTGGGCCAGAACGAATGGTCAGATAGGACTGATTGGAGGCATTAAGAAGTTGCGGCCTCAGCCCTCGGTTATCCTGGCTTAAAAGTAGGAACCTCCTAGATAAAATATTTACATCAAGTCCTCTAGCAAACTAGAGGGACAAGCTTTGAGGAAGAAAGATCTATCTAAGGCACAACTGCAAAAGCTGTGCAGTCCTGGGAGAAAATGTATCCTGAGGGGGGAAAATTCTAGCATAGCAAACTGGGTTTAGCAACAGGACTTACAGATCAAAAGGAGTAATGAGCCTTGGTTCGGCATAGAGGCTGTTATTTGAACCTATTCCGGCCTAATTATCTTAGTGTGGCATGGTAGCCCTAGAGAGAAAAATAAACAAGATCTAAAACCCAGTGCACCAAGCTCCGGAGCACCATGGAAGGCAAGCAACTCCATTGCAGGACCAGGCCTCTCCCCAGTGTTGCACGACAGAGAGAGCACCATGTCCTTTAGCACAACACTTGTAGCAAAGCTTAAGGCAATAGCAGCATTATCAACAGAGGCTGGCTATGTTGGGAACCAGTTACCTAACAAGGCCCTGTCACAGTGAAGGAAGGCCCAGAAGGAACCTCAAACACATCTGAGACCCCCTCCCCACTCCCCAGAATACCTACAGGGTTAAGGCTGTGGGGAAGGAGTAACGGAGATCGAGTTTACAAGCCAATAAAACTTTGAGATAAGGCCACATTGCTTCAATGATCCCAACAGCCTGGAGAGACTTAGGTCCCACTCCTTTGGTAATGCTCCGAGAACTAAACTTGCTTCCAAGCCAACAAGGGCAGAAAAGTCTTGGAGACTCTTCTCTCTAACAATCCAGCAAAAAGCCAGAAGTAGAAGTGTATCTCAAATGGTAGAGCACCAGCCTTGAGCACAGAGAGGCTCAGGGACAGAGCCCAGGCCCTGAGTTCAAGCCCCAGCACCAACAAAACAACAACAACAACAACAAAACCTCTTAGCTCAAGTCTTATCAAGTTACAAACTTGAGAAAAATACCCTGCAAAATAAGAGCACCATCTTTTGGGTATCTATGATGTACCAAACTAACAACCAAGCTATGATGCTATGTCATGATATGTGGGTATGGAAAATAGGTATGCCTAATTCATCATTACTCTCAATCTATTTCTTGTGGAATTTGTCTTTTTTTATCCTCATAAAGAATTTTCCAGGACTGGGAATATGGCCTAGTGGCAAGAGTGCTTGCCTCATATACATGAGGCCGTGGGTTCGATTCCTCAGCACCACATTTACAGAAAATGGCCAGAAGTGGCGCTGTGGCTCAAGTGGCAGAGTGCTAGCCTTGAGCAAAAAAGAAGCCAGGGACAGTGTTCAGGCCCTGAGTTCATGGCCCAGGACTGACCAAAAAAAAAAGAAGAATTTTCCAGGTTTAGACACCCTGGTTCCCCAAGATCAGTGTGTTTTCTACTCAGCTTGAGGCTGCAACTGCCTTCCAGTCATCGTGGGTTCCTTATGCTGGAGGATCAGCAAACGAAGAAGTTTGAATGGGGTTTCACTATGTAGCTCAGGCTGGCCTCAAAATCACCAGTACTAGAATTGCAGATGTAACCTGGCTCAAGGATGTGTTTTGATACAATCGTCTACATGGATAGCCCAACAGCAAGGCAATTAAAACTTCATACCTCTTGGTGCAGTGGATCTTGATAAAAGCCTGCAGTGGGGAAATGGAAGAGGGACATGTTAGGTGTCCATTATGAACAGTTTCCGGGTGGGTCTGCAACTTACCTATTTTTTTTTTTTTTTTTTGCCAGTCCTGGGCTTGGACTCAAGGCCTGAGCTCTGTCTCTGGCTTCTTTTTACTCAAGGCTAGCACTCTGCCACTTGAGCCACAGCGCCACTTCTGGCCACTTTCTATATATGTGGTAATGGGGAATCGAACCCAGGGCTTCATTATATAGGAGGCAAGCACTCTTGCCACTAGGCCATATTCCCAGCCCTTGCAACTTATCTATTGAAGTTCAACTTCTGCTACCTTGAAGACAACTCTAACTGCTTAGCATATACTTTACCTTTAAAAAAAAAAAAAAGATACCATTTTGTTCTCAGAAACTTAGAGATGCCAGAGGAGCCAAGTAAGCCATAATAGGGCTCCAGCAGCAGCCTGGCAAAGGGCTGGATTCTTTTATCCACCGTGTTAGCTTCTTAGCTCCTCTGTCTCTCCTTCCAGCTGTCACTGCAGCAAAGCAGAAGGAGAAAAGCGCTTGGCCTAGATCCATTTTACCACCCATTTCCTGTCATTTGGGGACATCCCTGATACCATGACATAGAAAATCACAGTAACCTTCACACATGTACAAGCTGGCTCTGGAGGAGAATAAGTCCTTGTAGAGCAAACCATTAACTGCTGGTATTTGGGAGATTGGTAAGTCGTCCCTTCTTACCCTTTAGGGGGATATTCTAGAGATATTGTTGACACAGCTTCATGGATATCAATCAATTGTACTTAGTAGTGACTAGTCCAGGACACTTCCTTTTAGTGATTTTTTTCAATCTCTTATCCTTTCTCATCTCCATTGTCCTTGGTGTACACTCCCTAATAGTGATATATAAACCATTGCCTCAGGCTCTGCTTTCTGATGAGACCAGGCTAAGGAAAAAGGAGTGTCCATAAAGAGAGAACAATAGCACAAAGTACATTGAATGAAAATATTCCCTTCCACAGAGGGAACCTACATCAGACTTAAACTTAACCATGGATGGCTAACCCACAGTGTGCCGTGTTCCCTGCAGAGAATCTGAATCCTACGGGAGCTTGAATCCTTGGTATCAAGTAGAACTAGAGAAGGGCAGTGTGAAAGCCTTTTAAATTACAGGCTAACCCTATCGGAGTTTCAGAAATCCTTTACTAAGAAGCAAACAAGGTCAGGATTTGGGCTGGCTGGGATGACCTTGTAGAGAAGACATGGTTAATCTTTAATGCCTCTTGAAGTAGTCCTTCATCATCTCAGTGCCTCCTCCTCTTGGTGCTTAGGTTCGCTCCTTTACCTTTCCTTTATGCTAGTCCCTCTAGCTACACTTAAATTTATTCACAGGTGGCTATTAACAACTAATGGAATTTAACCTAGCAGTTCTCTATGAATCCCAACCCCTTAATTCAAAAGACAATGAAATTTCTGGCGTCGACAGTTACTATTAGATAGATTTGAGGTGTTGTTCTTTTTTTTAAGAAAATAAAAGCCAATACACAATTATTACTTCTCATTTATAATCTAGGACTTTCTCCAAGCTTTTTTTTTTTTAAAAAAATTCTGTGTCTTCTTATATAATGATCTCTATCAAAACAGGTGAGTCAAGGAAATTCCTGATTGGGTCTTAACTCACCATATTACTATGAAAAAACTTCTATATAAAATTAAAAGTTGAAGTAATAATTTTACATGAACACTCTTATCCCCACATCTAGATTTTCATCAATATTTTATCATACTTATCATGTATCTGCATCTCTAACCATTCCCCTCCACCAGTCCAACAAATCTTCTTTTGTTATACATATTAAAAGCAAATTGCAGATATTCTTCCCTCTGAATACTTTCCTGATTTGATTTTCCTGCTAACTACTCTGCATTTCAGAACAAAGCAAAGAGGAATCACACAATTGCTACTTTAAAAACTCGTGTGTGTGTGTGTGTGTGTGTGCGCGCGCGCGCGCGCGCGCGTGCACCTGTCCTGGGGCTTGAACTCAGGGCCTAGATGCTGTCCCTGAGCTTTTTAGCTCAAGACTAGTGTTCCACTACTTGAACCACAGCTCTACTTCCAGATTTTTGGTGGTTAATTGGAGATAAGAATCTCATACGCATATCTTCCCAGGCTGGCTTTGAACCATGTTCCTCAGATCTCAGCCCCCTGGGTAGCTAGGTTTACAGGCATGAGCCACTGGCACCTGGTTTCATTCATTATTCTGAAACCAGAAGCAAAGGGAAACACTTTAGTCCCTCTTCCTACTACTTTCCTGGGAATAAAGTGACCAAAGCTGTGATTATTTGTTTCCTAGAAACTAAAGTTCTGATATGTCATCTTTCTAATGAGAAAGGATCACCAAACATATTAGTTCCTACATACTCACATGCTATAGTGAAACGAGCTGTTAATTTTAAAAACATGAATCAGTGTGCAGTATTTTTGCATTTGTAGGCAGTGTTGGAAGCTATATATCATACTTTGAACTAAGAACAAACTTTGAGTCAGACCAATACAAGCCATCTGATTGCATTCTTGGCCTTTACTGATACCCTCTGTGGATAAAATATATTGCTCCATCTCCGTCTTTTCGAATTCACAATCTCCCTGACTGGGTACCAAGGCTGTGACTTGACCTCCAGGTGCCCTTGACAGCTTCGGTCCCAGTGTATCATCTCTCACCAACTTGGTACAGCTCTACTGTCCACCACTTAATCCAGCCAGCACTTAACCGTTTAGTTGTGTTCCATGGAAAGGACCTTGTCTTCCTCCAAGAGTCTAATGGCATACTATAGGTCTGTCTTCTAAATCAACGCCCAGTGCTAGGGGGCTTGGCACAAATAAAAGGAATGAGACATCTATGGATACATATCTTAAAGCCTTCTTACATACAGTCTCTCATTTAAACTTCATGTATAGGCAACTGCTTGGCCTACTTGCTTTGGATACTTTGGAAGTGTTTTTCCCAGGGTATGCAGTCATGGTCGTTAATATTAGCCAGGAGAATTTTCCAGCAAGTCTCCAGACAATCATCATGAGCAGGGCTTTAGACACAGGGGTTTTCTGTGTCAGAGCCAGAATTCAGAAACGCTCTGCTTTGCTTGTTTTCAAGAGACTGGGCGTTTTTCTTTTCAACACCCATTTGCAATGACCTCTTTTTCTAGTTCCTCAGTGAAAGGATTAAAACCTCAGGAAGCATGGGGAGGGGGAAGGGGGGAGAAAAATGAGGGAGGAGGTAGGAAGTTGGATAAGAAATGTATGCACTGCCTTACGCATGAAACTGTAACCCCGCTGTATATCACTTTGACAAGAAAAGAGAGAGAGAGAAGGAAAGAAAGAAGGAAAGAAAGAAAGAAAGAAAGAAAGAAAGAAAGAAAGAAAGAAAGAAAGAAAGAAAGAAAGAAAGAAAGAAAGAGAAGGAAGGAGGGAGGGAAGGAGGGAGGGAAGGAAGGAAGGAAGGAAGGAAGGAAGGAAGGAAGGAAGGAAGGAAGGAAGGAAGGAAGGAAGGACTCAGGAAGGATGGGGTAAGGGTCTTGTTTAGCTGATGAGGAGGCTTTGGCAGAGCTGATGGATATGTGTAAAAGAGCCTCCATTTTTTCTGATTCTGACAGCTATTACAAGCCCAGATCCCAGTCCAACCCTAATTACCTCACACTGATGTGCATGGAGGGCTATTGGTGATACTTTCAATCCAGCTTTCCTCAAGGAAACATTTCCAGGAGTTAGCAGGATATAGGGTGTTGCACATTTGAACATTTTACTAGCCAAAACCCTAACCACCTAAAGAACGTATGTCAACTTCCAGAAGGGTCTAGCCTCTTCTGAAGTTATAGCCCATGGCAATAGTTGATTCTTACATGTGACACCTTGGGAGTGCTTAGCTAAGTAATAAGTACTCTGCTATCCTTTACAAATGAAAGCAGATTCAATGCCTACGCCTTCCTTTCTTCTAAATTTCCCTAGAGTAAATTTGTTCTCATTCTGAATTTTACGGGGAGCCACTGACAAGTACGTGAGAGAAATATCGGACATGATTTCTTTGCCGTGCAGGAGCGGGTGACAGCCACTGGTTCTCTCAGTGCATTCCTGACCTGAATGGATTGAATTCAAGAACTCAAGGTGGCTGGGAAGTGACCTCCTTTAGACGACATGTAAGCCCTTGCTTCACTGGAATTTTGCAGAGGTCTCAGGAAAGAACAGACTAAGAGGAACCCTTCATCCCTACAGGCCTCTCATCAAGGTTGCATGGAGAAACAGGAGAAGAGTGAGCTCCAGAGTGTCTGCTTTTGTAATTTTCCTTCCCCTGTCATTCTACCGGATCACAGTTTTCAGCATTTCTCAGAATAGTCTAGCCAGGGGAGATGTGGAAAACAAAGGTGGTAGACAAAGAACTTTTTGGGGGGTGTAGGCTCTCAATTCTTCTCTCTATACCTAAACAAATGGTGGCACAGCATTCCCAACAGTGCTATACCTCCCCAGGTCCAAGGGAGCCCATCAGCCGCTTCAGACCTGACCTCTGGGTTACCAGACTGGGGATGCTGCCACCAGCCTCGCAAGAGCCAAGAAAGCCTGCTGTTTGGCAACTAGACACTGCTTACATAAAGCCGGTCCTCCATTAAACTCTGATTTCCACAGCCTTAGCTGTCATTAGGCCATAGTCTATTTAATAGTGCTCCCAGAGAAGATTAAAGAAAATCAGTCCTGGACTGTTGGGAAGGAACATCTCAGCTCAGCTCTGGTTGAGCTAGGCAGTCCCAGGGGTGGGCCAGTTGTCTCCACAATGCAAATTCCTTTGACCTGTCCTCCTGGTGACAACATGGCAAGCTGAGCTTAAGGTCATTTCTAAAGGCAGGAAGAGGAATGCTTGTCTCTTTCTTCTTCATTGTAATAGCAACTACATGTTTAAAAGGAGTTACTATGTGTCAGGTACTTCCCTAAGCTTTTCCTCTAGCAGATAGGAACATAACCTACGTTCTCAGCATTACAGACAAGAAGTGGTGTGGACCTGGGCTTCACCTTTTCAGTTTGGATCCAGAACCCCAGTGGGGTCAACCCATTCTCAATGAAGGAAGAGACCTTGGTCATGTGACCACTCTGACCAGAAGAGAGAAGACAAGTATCTGTCAGTTTCAACTTTAAGGAACTGACCTTCAGGCTGGGAAGGTCAGCTGAGCAGCAGCTAGTAGCCTGCCATGTTGCTAAAGGAACAATGGCCTCGTTACAATGCAAAGGTCCGGGCTCTCCAGGGTTGAGGTGAAAGTCTGAGGTTGCCGGGCTACTTGGCTTACTGACTTGGGGGGGGTGGGGGTGGCGGGGAAGAAACCAAGCTTCTGTTCTCAAGTGTCCAGTGGCAGTGAGGATGCCAGAAGCCTGACAGTGTTATCTCCCCACCAGTCACTGGAGTGTCTGTGGACCCGCAGTTCTTCTTCCATTATTCATTGTGATTTAATGGGGAGGGACTCAGATGCAACAGGTGGGGCTGTTCCTGGCAGGTAGAATGGCTTTAAAACAAGCTTTCCACACCTGTCGCCTCAGGGGAAAGCAGCAGGTGGACAAATCAACTGTATTTTAAGCTAATTCCCACAATTCACAGTATCTGTCAAATAGGGACATTTTGTTCCAGGATCTGTGGCCATTGACCAGAACTGGGATAGGAAAGAGGAGTGTTACATAGGTGCTTTGTTTCACAAGTGCCACCTCCATCAAGCCTCTTGAAAGCAAGACATGGTGGCATCCCGAGTGTTATTTTATCTCCTTATGAACTCAGATAGGATCTCGTTTTTACAAGCTTGAAGAGACTTCTCAATTGCTATAGTACATCCAAAGCTCATTAAACTTGAAGCCTATTGCTAGAACATACTAAAATATATAATGTTGTTCTCTGCTTTAAAATTCACTTGCACAAAGCAAATGTTAGGCATATACTGTAATTCATTTGCAAATGACAAGAGGGAGGGGACTTGAATGCCAAGTGATATGCCGGATTGATTCTGGGCACCTGAGCCAGAGAAAGTAAATAATGCTATACCCTTCTGCCCCATCCGTATGAAGATTCAACATACTATCTTAATGAAAAATGGTATGTTTTTATGATTTGACATGCTAAATATTTCATAGTTGTTTTTGCCCTGATTATTTTTCTCACTTTTAGCTAGGAGCTCATTGTTTTAGCACTAACTACTAAAAACTGCTACAGAATATAACATGCTGTTTTGAATTGATATCATAATCAGAAAATAATTAAACATACCAAAGACAGCTTTTAACTAGAAGCCACTGAGAGTTCACAAAGCAAAGCTACTCAGCCCTAGAGAGCTGTCATCCTCTCGGTACCTAATCTCCCTGAGCCTCAGTTTTCTTATCTGCAAAATAGGGAACTGGAGTCTGAGATATCTAAAGCCTGTGATCTCTACAGCCTTTGAAGTTTTGAACTTCTGAAGTCCTATGATTGTACAAACCTTGAATGAGTATTTAACAACCCCCACCCCCATTTGAATAAATACCCTTGTCACAGGCTGACATGCTTTTTCATATGCTTAAGAATTTTTAACAAAGCAGATAAAGCACTCTATAGGGAGGAAAATACCTTCATTTCAAAAGATGGCCTGCTCAAAGGACAAATGCTTTATGTGACAGGGATTTTTTTGCCCTACACTGTTTCCTGTATCCTCACTGACAAATAATGTTAATAAGTGAAATTCTCTGAAGGCATGGAAATAGCTTTGTTCGCTTGGATATTGAAATGGCATGCTCCTTACATTATGCTTTATGAATGGAAAGCTAATCAAATTATGCATGTCTCAGTTTTCACTCTGCAGGTTATTTTGCAATAGGAATGAGACTGTCCTACCTTTAATTTGGTATTTTATTAAATTAAATGCATTTCAAAGGAAGGACCATTTTCTTCCACTATTCTGTCTTATATTTAGTAGCAAGATAGCATACCAGATGCTCTTGCTTATTGATTAAGAGTATCCTGTTTCCTGGGAGTTTTCTTAAGTCCTTGTCTTGTACATGGAAGAAAACTGTCTTTATTTCCTTAAAGTGAGCTTCATTTTGATACCTATGGCTTGTGCTCATTTCATCTAAAGAAAAAAAGAGAAGTCAAAATGTCAGGGTGGAGGAGGAGGAAGGTTTAAACAGACCCTTTAACCCAATGGTTCTCAACTTTAACTTAGGTTTTAGTAAGCTGTAATCTGCTGGGGCCATCAGCACTGGAATGGATACTATTAGGTTTGGATGACTGTCCTGTGCGATTATTGTAAGGCACTTGACATCTCTGTTTCCACACACTAAGTGAGAGAAGGACTTTCCAATCACTCCAACACCCATACCACACACACCCATTTCCAAATGCCAACTTCTCTGGAAGAGTCCAAAATGGATGTGTCCCTCCAAATGCCTACTAATAGGACAAAAGTCTAAAAAAGAGGCATGGCTTAGTGGGAGACCTCTTCCCTAGCATGTACAAGGCTTTGGGCTCAATCCAGTGTAACACACACACACACACACACACACACACACACACGTGCGCGCGCGCACAAGAAACAAAGGGAAGGAGGAGGAAGAAGAAGAGAATATACTGCCACCCAAAGAGGGTCTGGGTCAATATGTGAAGAAATATGGCATCAAGTGGATCAGGAAAATGTGATACATATATACAATGGAATTCTATGCCTCTATCAGAAAGAATGACATTACCCCATTCATAAGGAAATGGAAGGACCTGGAAAAAATTATACTAAGTGAAGTGAGCCAGACCCAAAGAAACATGGACTCTATGGTCTTCCTCATAGGGAATAATTAGTACAGGTTTAGGGTAGTCACAGCAGAGGATCACAAGAGCCTAATAGCTATGCCCTCATGACTGCATAAGATGATGCTAAGTGAATGAACAAGTGTTATATCATTGTTGTAATTATTTTCAACATGCCATGTGAAACTGTACCTTTTTTTGTTTGTTTGTTTCTCTTGTATTTCCTTCCTGTGGTTGTACCCCTGCTATCACTGTATCTCATCTGAGTACCCTGGATACTGTATACACATGTATTAGAACTAGGAAAGGGAAAGGGAATATCAAAATTGAGAGACAAGGGATAAAAAGACAAACGATTCCAAAAGCAATACTTACAAAACCATTTGGTGTAAACCAACTGAACAACTCGTGGGGGGAGAGGGAAAAGAGGAGGGGGTGGCGGGGGAAAAATGAGGGAGGGGGTAACAAGTTGTACAAGATATGTACTTACTGCCTTACATATGAAACTGTAACCCCCCTGTACTTCACTTTGACAATAAAGGAAAAAAATAAAAGAAATATGGCATCAATCACTACCCAAATCTCAAGTTAACATACCTTGACATCATTGCTGTCTGGATGATGAATGTTGGATAAGAGAAAAAGCATGAAGATGTTTGAGCGCCACATGACTTAATAAGCATATACTACTCCTGAACATTAGGTAAAACACTGATAAAAAAAATGAAGATTTGTTTCCCAATTCATATCATTCTTTTTTTTGGCCAGTCCTGGGCCTTGGACTCAGGGCCTAAGCACTGTCCCTGGCTTCTTCCCGCTCAAGGCTAGCACTCTGCCACTTGAGCCACAGCGCCGCTTCTGGCCGTTTTCTGTATATGTGGTGCTGGGGAATCGAACCTAGGGCCTCGGGTATACCGAGGCAGGCACTCTTGCCACTAGGCTATATCCCCAGCCCTCATATCATTCTTAAATAGAGTATTGCTTGCTCTGAAATGACCTTTCAGAAGTAAATATCCTACAAAGAAAACACATATAGGAAAATGAACAGGTTTTGTCCTCGTATCCCAGGTTTCTGTAGCCTCGGGGATTTGGATTCCAGTAAACTCAATGGTTTGGGGATGCTAAAAGAGACAGATGCTCCTTTGGCTGCTAAGAATATAAAAGAGGAATAATATACATCTTCTACCTTTGAGGCACACGTCCGTGCCTGGAGGACTGACTCTCAACTGCCTAGGATGCAGGAAGGTACCATGAAGGAAGTCCACATACATGCTATGGTAAGTTGGCAAAGGGACAGGTATTTTCATCCAGGCACAGGGGAATGGTGGTGGTGGACGTCCGCCTGGGAGGTTTGGGGAAGGCTTCTTAAAGTAGTTAACAATTGAGTTAGGCCTTAAATACTCGATGGACATGTGCTAGATGGTGACGGGGTGGATGATCGCATGCCAACCAGGAAACAACACAGGAGGTATCACAAGCAGGTGAAAGAGAACAGGGAACCCCGGTGTGGTGGGACATTGGTGGAAGGGGGATTGATGGACAGGAGTACCGAAGAGGAATCAAGGCCCCCAGGCCAAGAAGCTGGGGCTTTACCTTATAGGCGGAAGAGAAATCGTTTGGATTTTTGAAGCATTTTGAAACTAAATGAATCAGATTTGTATGGGTCCAGTGACTCAAGTTGCAGAATAGAAGTTGTCCAGTTGCCAATAGCACCTGGTAAGAGAAAGCACGCTCGTGCTTCACTTTTCTGTTCTGTTCTTTTTTTTTTTTTTTTTTTTGGCCAGTCCTGGGCCTTGAACTCAGGGCCTGAGCACTGTCCCTGGCTTCTTTTTGCTCAAGGCTAGCACTCTGCCACTTGAGCCACAGCGCCACTTCTGGCCGTTTTCTGTATATGTGGTGCTGGGGAATTGAACCCAGGGCTTCATGTATAGGAGGCAAGCACTCTTGCCACTAGGCCATATTCCCAGCCCCCTCTTTTCTTTTCTTCTTATTTTTGGCAAGACAATTCAAGGCTGTGTGCCTGCCAAGTAGCTACTGGAGCCACACCTCCTGCTCTTTTGTTTGTTTGTTGTTTTTGAATAGTGTCTCATTTTTTTTCCCTCTGGCTGGCCCGGATTGTGATCCTTCTATTTGTTTCCTATGTAGCTGAGTGACAGATAGACTCCCTCACGCCCAGCTTTATAATGGCTGTGATCCAACATCACAATTTTTTTTTTTTTTTGCCCAGACTGGCCTTGAACCTGCTCTCTGCTTCCCAAGTAGCTAACCTCCTAAGCATGAGCCACTAAAGCCAGCTCTGCTCATCTTTCACTTCTAAGTACTCACTTCTAAAACTTAGGAAGCCATGTGAATCCATATCAAATTGCAGATAAACAAGAAATTTGTACATTTGTGCCAATGAGATTCTTTTTTGTGTTGGTCCTGGGGCTTGAACTCAGGGCCTGGAAGCTGCCCCTGAGCTTTTCTGCCCAAGACTAGTGCTCTACCACTTGAGCCACAGGTCCCCTTTTGGCTCTTTAGTGGTTGATTTGGGATAAGTGTCTCACACTCTTTCCTGCCCTTGCTGGCTTTGAACTGAGATCTGCAGCTCTCAGCCTCCTGAATTGCTAGGATTACAGCCACCAGTGCCTGGTACCAGTGAAATATTATTGACACATTCATTCTTCATGTTTTGAATGTTAAGTCAAGCCATTGCTCTCTTTTGAATAAGGAAATGTGAAGCACTTTTTTTTTTTTACAACAGATTGCATGATATACCCTCATTACCATGGTCATGGTTAGATTACAGATTAAGCAAAAATCCAGGCCTCACTATCCCAGATGGACTGGCTCTAGGTTCTGGTCCAAGATGGGTGCTCTTTACTGGATAGGATCCATCCATCAGCCAGGTCCTCTTAGAGAACTTGAGTGCAGGCTCAGAGACTCACAGAAAATGCATATTCAGGAGGCCAAGACACACAAGGAACAAAAAGCTCATAGCAGGACGCAGGTGGCACTGAGAAAGAAGAGATCCCATCCAATGGCAGCAGAGAAGAAGGTGCTGAGCTCTCAATGCTGCCTCAATTTTTTCTTATTCATGTTTATTTTCTTGTATCTCAAAAAAGTTAATTAATCCAATTAACAGAGATAATTAGTGCACTGTTTCTTGCAAAGTAAAAGAAGCTAACACATCTACATTTCACCAAGTGAGACCCTAGCATTGCCTCCTAGATAATAATAAAAAGGGGGCCATTGTTTTTCGAGGGCTCATTATGTACCAGATGCTTTGACAAGAGTTGTATCTACACAATCTTATTTAAACCCCATGCCAGCTTTAGAATATGAACTATCCCACCATCTCAATTTTACAGATAAGAAAAGGGGCTCGAAAGGGTGGAAGAATGTGTTGAAGTTTACACACCCTGTTGGCTGGCAAAACTCTAGATCCATTGGACTCTAGAATGGGGTTCTTCTTCCCTCTCTCTCCCTTTCCCTGCCTTGTGTACTCAGGGCCTTGTGTTTGGTAGGCAAGCCCTCTACCACTTGAGGCATGCCCCAGCTCTTGTTATTTATGCCTCTGTGGCTCAGATGGCTTGCGTCTCCCTACGTGATGCCATACCTCCCACAGTGTGGCCACACACCACTGTCCCATTAGTCACTGCACTGTGCAACTGTCCTTGCTTCCAGAGGGAAGGGCAAGCAACTAGCTTTTCCTAGTGGTTTTGAGTATCATCTTGGGGTTGAGGGTGCTTGCTCCATACCATCTTCTTCAGCCAGTTACACGCTGATGATGCCAGCTCCAGGGTACCACAGGACCACAGTGTGGAAGGGCCCAGGCCCTGAACCGTAACTTGGAAGGAAACTGCTTCCAAGAGGTGTATCTGTTACACTGTTACATGAGCAAAAGCCAGGCTGAGATTTGAGGGCTCATTACGCTCCACCCTGTAATACATCTATATTGCCTCGCCTTTTGCTTCTGGAACCGAGGGCTTTGCAACAGGTCTATAGATCTAGACTCTGACGTGCTAATAAGTGATCCAATGGGTTTCTAAAATAATGTGGGTGCTATATCAGATGGCACTGTTTGCCCACATCCAGAGTAGTTTCCTCTTTTTGTTCAGCATAACAGAAGAACCAGAAGGTGTCATAAACACAGAGTGTGTTTGTAAACACGTTGTTCTCATGCTTTCTCCAAATCCTTGAAAACTCAGGGGGAAAACAAAACAAAACAAAATAGAGCATTGAGCCTAGTAGCACCTCTCATCTGTGTGAGGCTCTCATCCTAGTCTAACTTATATTTAGATGTCATTTCTTCTTTTACACTCTGCCTGCTGAATCACAGCCACCTTTGCTGTGAAACACAGCACCTGTTTAATGGACTCACAGGAGATGACACAGATGTTTCCAATAGTAAGCAGAAGAGTAACACACCTGGGAAAACACAGTGACTGGAGAGGAGAAAGGGAGACAGAGAAAAAGCTCTGTTCTACTAGTTCTTATTTCTTCTTTGCCACTTAATAGCTAGACCTGCAAAATAGGGGTGTTAGACTAATTCATTATCTTCCAATGTGTATTCAATGCTACACTAATGTTGCAAAATGCTAACTAATGGGCATAGCTAGGAAGAAATGGTTTGTGGCCAAATAAGATAGGTAGGTGGAGATTTTATTTTCCTTTTTTTGTTTTGTTTTTGCCAGTCCTGGGGCTTGAACTCAGGGCCCGACTACTATCCCTGGCTTCTTTTTGCTCAAGACTTGTGCTCTACCACTTTGAACCACAGCACCACTTCCAGTTTTCTGGTGGTTAATTAGACATAAGAGTGTCACAGAGAAGTCCTGCCCGGGCTAGCTTTAAACCATGATTCTCAGATCTCAGCCTCCTGAATAGCTAGGATTAAAGGCATGAGCCACCAGCATCTGGCTGAGATTTATTTTAATCTATACAAATTTCTTCCCTGAATGCTATCTCAGAGTCTTTATAATATATACGGCACAAGATCATTATTTGAGAAATATCTCAAAGAAGTGGTGACCCTCTGGGACTTTTTGTTTTTTGCCAATCCTGAGGCTTGAACTTTGGGCTAGTGTGCTGTCCCTAAGGTTTTGTGCTTCAAGGCTAGTACTCTCCCACTTGAGCCACAGTTCCACTTCTGGCATTTTTTGTGCTTAAAGCTGGGAGACACTAGCACTCAGTAGACCTGGTTACTTTTAATGCTATTACTTATTGGGTATTTACTGTTTGCCATCATGGTAGGACATCTTGCTAAGAACTTCTAATGAATTTTTCTGTCCATTTATTAAAATAGTACTTGTTGACTTCTATTTTGTGGTTCACCTTGTTTCTGGCACTGGGTATACCCTCCATGAAAAATTAAAAGTCCCTGAATCTTCCCTTGAGGGTGAAGTAGAAGGAAAATAGAAAAAAAAAAGCAAGAATTTACATGAACAAAAAATTTATATGCATTATTTTGTTTTCACAACAAGACAAGCACTACTTTCATCATGCCCATTTAATAAATAATGAGATGGAAGATTAAAAAGAGTAACACTTAAACCATAGAGGCTAAAATGGCAGAGATAGACTATGTGTCTTCATTGAAGTCTGCTTCAAAAAGGTTTTGAAGCTAGTGTGGTAGCATGTACCTGTAGTCCCAACACTGAGGAATGTAAGGCAGGAAGATCACTTGACAATATAATGCAACCTCATCTCAGAAGATGTTTTGACATCATGTGTACACAATTGGCCCATCACATACCTTACCACTGGCCCATATAAACCTTGATCAGTAATCAATAGCCATTATCAATATAGTCTCAAATACTATGCTGTAATCCTCTTCTAAACCTTTAAAGGTTAGTTCTCCTCCAAAGAACAAACAAAGAAACAGTATACCAGAAATTCTTCAGAAAGGACTTTCTGGCTCTAATGAGACAAGCAACAGCAAAACTACAGAACTGGAATGATTGAAAGGTGACAGCACTGTGAAGTACTGGATAATTTCTTGTAAATTATGCCTCTCAACCATTCTGAGCAGACTTACAGTGTTATTTTCTTCTTACCATAATTAAGTTTTCTCTTATAAAAAGTAAATGATGTTGGTGGAAATTCTTGCAGCTTTAATAATCTCAGGAGTGACTAGTCAGTGATAAGCTGATTTTAAAAACATACATTTTTATGTTGAGGGTCTTAGTTGAAAAAAAATATCCAAGGCCCAACTTTGATGATTATTTGGTCTGTGGTATAATATAGGGCAATAGAAGTAATATAGGGCAATAGGATTATACTTTCTGCACATGATTATTGAAATGGTCAGGATTGCTGAATGTTAAGAGGGAAAAAAATATCCTTTGAAGATGTGAACTCTTTGACTGTAGATACTACTTTCCTAAATGCTTAGCTTTGTATTTATTTTTACTATTGAAAGACTGAAATTCAGTCTAGATCTCACTTTACAATTTCCTGATCAAAAGGAACTTGGGAGACTTATAATTTGTGTGAAATTTTCACAGAAGATGAGAACATCACAGATATACATATGCACAGACATTATTATTTTTCCTTTTACATTCATTAATTGACACTAAACTGGTTTGTATTCTTTAGGAATGCATTAAGGAGAGGAACAGTATTTGGAAGAAAAATGAGAGATTCAAGGTAATGACCATTCACTATAAACCATGTGTGGTTTGGTTTTTATGTTCGAATTTTTCCTCAGTAATTACTACTTACAGTTTTGCAAATTTTAAATTGCAATGTTGATCTTACTATTCAATCTTCTTAGTATATATAGTTAGTTAATGCATAATATTTGTACATATTTATGGGATACAATGCTAATAGGTATACAATGTGTAATTATCAAATTATGGAAATTAGAATTTTCGTCTCCACAAACATTTATCATTTCTATCTACTGGTAAAGTTCTAACTTCTTCCTAATTAGTTTGAAATGTATAATAAGTTGTCATGGACTATAGTTACCAGAACTAATGAGAATCACGTATTCCTCCAAATGGGTATTTTGGTGACACTGAGTTGGGGATACTGGTGTTTAAACTCAGGGCCTAATGCTTGCTAGGGTATGGTTGTACCACTTGAGCCAAGCCCCTACCCTAGAACTTGGTGCCTATTATATAACCTCCCTCAGTACTCTGTTAGCCCTGCCCTTTCCAGTCTCCACAACCATTTTCTTCTATGAAATTTTTTTTAAACATTCTACCAATGGGAACATTCAGTTTGTCTTTCTGTGCCCCATCCCTGTTGATGCGAATGTTGGAATTTCACTCTGCATGGCTAAATAATATTCTGTTGCAATTATGTGCCACATTTTCTTTATTCCTTTGTCCATCAGTGAACACCTTGGCTTATTCTATATCTTGGATATTGTTGATAGTGTTGCATTAAGATGGAAGTTAAAGGGATCTCTTTAATACAATGACTTTTATTTCTTCTAGACATATACCCAGTGGTGGGGTACTTGGATCACAGGAAAATTCTATTATTAATTCTTAAAGGAACATCCGTACTGATGTCCATAGTGGCTGTTTTATTTTACGTTCCTAACAAAAAATTTAAGAGTTTTACTCCTTTCTAGCATTTATTATCTATTTGTTATTTGAAGGAAGGTGGCATCTTAGTGTGTTTGATCTGCATTTCCATGATGATAAGTAATGTTGAATGTATTTTATATACTTGTTGGCCATTTTGTGATTTTTATTAAAGAACACATATCATGTTCTTTAATAGGACTGAGGCAGGAATCCCATGTGTTTGACTTCTGACTGAGACACAATGAAGGTGGTTTACAGTGTGTTAGATACTTCACTGGGAGAATGTTACATGATCAGAACTTTTTTTTTTTAGTTTTATTGTCAAGATGATGTACAGAGGGGTTACAGTTACATATGTAAGGTAGTGAGTACATTTCTTGTCAAACTTGTTTCCCCCCCTCATTTTTCTCCCCAGGACATTTTTATGACTTGTCATTATCCCCTTAATTCAGGTCTCAAAGTTAGTTTCCTGATTCTCTGTAAGAAGGTGATAAATGGTACCCAATCATTTTTAATAACCTGGATTTCATCAAATGTGGATACACAATATTCCAGTAGATGATCAGAGGAATGCATGCACCATTCTAAACAGGAAAACTAATTGCAGTTGGTTGCACCAAAAAAGACCTAGAAAGGTGTATTGTATAGTGAGATAAAACAAACAAACAAACCACATGTTAAAGCTGTACTTTTCATCTAGAACAAGGAGAAAACCCTCTACTATGGCTACAGGAATCGTTTGGGTACTCATGCAAAGTCAGAAAGTGGGACAACCCCTTGCCAAGGAAGCGTTTGCCCCCTGTACACAATGCAGTTGGATTTAGGGCGGCTTTTGAGCAATGACTGGGAAGTGAAAGATGTGGTGTTCTGTTAGCTGGGATTAGGTCCAACATGGCTACCTATGCTTTAATTCTTTCCACGTCATTGTAACTAAGCTTTGCAACCTCTCCTTGGGTCAAAAACATATCTCTACTCTAAACTAGCTGTCATAGGTACAGATGGCTAATTTTCACCTTCATTAATTCACCAAACACATACTGAGTGTTTGGCATATCCCTAACAGGCCTTGAGAACAGTATAGTGCAGTATAGCACACCTTGTCTTCTTAGAGCTTTCAGTTTAGCATAGGTGTTCCATAAATTCATCAACTAACTGTATACTGTAGTTACTAGAGGGATTTGTCGGAATACAGAGGAGAGATGCCTAAGAAGGCCTTAGGAAGTCAGTGGAAACTGCTACCAGTTGCCAAGCAACAATGCCTATTCAGACTTGAGTAAAAATTCCCTTTGTGCATATTGTTCTCTTGGTGTCCAAGGGCACAAAAATCTCTTTTAGATGTCCACCATTTTTTTTTGTTTGCCATGAATGCCACCTCCCTATGTTCTGCTAAATGGGGTGGTTCTGGATGACCTATTGTAACCTCTTGCTTACCTCTACCTGGGCATGCAGGTCACACCGGTTACATGCTGTCTCTCACTTTTCCAGGCTTGGAACAAACGCTGTTCTGGGCACAGGTCCAGTCGAGGAGCCTGGCCTTCGTCATTATCTTTTAACCAAAGCACAATGTTAGCCTTGTCTCTTTTATTATGCCAGTAGCCTGCATTAATCAAATTTTAACATTGTTATCCTTCTATTCATTTTCTATAGCCAGCATTCCTTTGCAACAATGATACTTACTTCTTCAGAAAAATCGTTTTTATCTAAGATGGCAGAGGCAGAGCTAGAAAAGAAGCTAACTGCAAAAGATTTATCTAAACAGAGACTCATATAAAAACAGTTAATATCAATTCAATACAAATTAAGAATCTATTGCATGCTAGATATAGGCAACTTAAATTTAGAATCTATAACTTGACATGTATGCAAATAAATGAGTGGGGATGGTTGAATGGATGGATGGTTATGAATAAAAGAACAAACATATAAAGTAGAGACTTCTAGATTCTCTCCTAGATCCTTTCTACCCTTGTTCAGACCTATGCTAGTACTACAGTTACCATGTTTTCTCAAGGCTCCAAGTATTTGACATGCTTATGTGAATGAACCTATAGGATATTTGACACTGATTTCCTGAGAACTAGGACTTGGGTGCGCTCTTCCTATAACATGTAACAAAACAAAATTTTGGATTGATGGGTGAGGGAGAAAACAAAAAAAAGAGTTATCGTGAGCAAAGCATAATATATGCATATCTGAAATACCACAGTGAAACCCTTGGTGCAGTTAATACTCACTAAAGAAATGAATGGCAGGAAAGTAAAACAGGGTCTGCTAGAAGAGTGACACTGGCGGGAGGAGGGAAGGTGAATCAGGATGGACATGGTCAATGCAGTCTACGTGAATGTGTGAAAAGAGCAATGAAAACCATTCAAATTGTTTTAGGAAGTAGAAATAGGATTCAGGAGAGTGATGTTGATCTGGACTAATCATTTGCATGTGTGGGAAGCTCATAGTGAAACCTCCCGTGTACAACTAATGTATGTCAATTTAAAAAAATGCTATTAGACATGTCCAAAAAATCCTCAAGGCGTTCTGACAAGGAAAAGAAGGCTGCCTTGATTTGGAGATGGGGCTCAGAAGATTAAGCATTTGCTTAGCAAGCCATGAGGTCCTGAGTTAAATCCTTTGTACTCCCCCAAATTAATAATAATAAATTAAAAGAGGATGTCTTCCCACAGGAATGGGTGTGGAGGTTAGCTGGATTTGTTCATCAGGAAGGGGACAGAAAGAATGCTGAGCGAGGGCACAGAGGAGCCCAGGAACGCTGGAGGGTGGGGGTGAAGCTTGAGCCAGGATTGAGTTCATCCCGAGCTTCCGGGCAGTGAGGAGCCCAGGTGAAATGGGAAAATAGGAAAGAAGGGAAGTCCAGCCATGCCCCTTGAGTTTCACAAGGCAAACAAAACCAATGAGAAACCCACAAAACCCTTCTTTCCCAGCTCAGTTCAATTCCAGAAGTCAAGGTAGAAACCTGAAAGAAGTCTAGTATCTAGTCCAACACTTGCCTCTTCAAATGAGAAAATTGAATGGCTTTAAACATTCTACCCAGTGATCAAAAAAAAAAAAAAATGCTGCCTTGCTGCAGCCTTGCTGTGGCTTTAGGCGAGTTACCTCTCCAAGACAACTTCCCCATTTACAGTGGATGGTTAATGGGATAATTCAGTGATCATATATGCTAAGTACCTAGTATAATATCTGACATGTAGGAAGTATTGAATTAATACTAACTAATATAGTTATAAATATCAAAAATAGTAACTACAGTGTTATTGAAGTTCTTTGATTCTGCCAGCAGGGCTCAGATATGGTGGATCGTCTGACTCCCTTGGACATTTTAGGAAGTTGTAGGCTTCCTGGTTCACTGCAGACCCATGGAATCTGAGCTGGTGGGGAATCTGAACCTTTAGAACAAGGATTAGAAGTAACTGTTCATATTTGCTGCTGTTCAAATTTAATTTTCTTAGTCTTTAGATGAGAGCAGAGAAGCATTTTTTCCAGTGGTTCAGTCCTCCTCCTCCTCCTCCTCCTCCTCCTCCTCCTCCTCCCCTCCTCCTCCTCCTCCTCCTCCTCCTCCCCTCCTCCTCCTCCTCCTCCTCCTCCTCCTCCTCCTCCTCCTCCTCCTCCTCCTCCTCCTCCTCCTCCTCCTCCTCCTCCTCCTCCTCCTCCTCCTCCTCCTCCTCCTCCTCCTCCTCCTCCTCCTCCTCCTCCTCCTCCTCCTCCTCCTCCTCCTCCTCCTCCTCCTCCTCCTCCTCCTCCTCCTCCTCCTCCTCCTCCTCCTCCTCCTCCTCCTCCTCCTCCTCCTCCTCCTCCTCCTCCTCCTCCTCCTCCTCCTCCTCCTCCTCCTCCTCCTCCTCCTCCTCCTCCGTAGTTGTATGTAGGGATTACAATTCCATAAGTCTGGTTATGAGTACAACGATTCTTGGTTACTGTCACCCTTTCCTTTGATCTCCCCCCACCTCCCCCTCTGTCCTTACCACAGGTAATATAGTTTCCGGTGCCCTCCCTTTTGCCCCCTCCCCACCCCCACATGTTTTCACTTCCTGGTATTCGTTTTGATAAACAGAACTACAGGAGTTCTGAGTGAAGTGCCAGACACGTGAACCCCATTTTAGAATTAAACCCTGAGCCAATCAGATTTGTACCTGTGTCCTAATATTGCTTGCTTGAACACCTGATTGTTGTAACCTTGTTCTTTGCCTTTATAAGCCCTGTGTAATCACAGCTCAGGGCTCCCTCCTAACCTCCGCTGTGTCGGTGGGTAGGACGAGGCCCGAGTTGCAGCTCGCTTAAATAAAGCCTTGCCTTGCTTTTGCATTTCGGAAATGTCTGAGTCTCGGTGGTCTTCTTGGTGGTGGTCTTGCGACTTGGCACAACATGAGGAGTTACACCTTTGGATTCATTCCTCACATAGGCCTTCTGATTCCGTTACTTAAATGTAGTTACAGACACAAGAACTGATGGTGAAGGAAGGGCTGGGATTCTAGGGAGTTAGAAATACACATTTGTGATCAAAAGAAACAGTTGGGGATTGGAGGATAAGACTGGGAAAAGAGGTATTCATTGTTGGTAGAAATGATTAATTATGCCTAGGTTTGCATGTACACTTGCATGCTTCTTTATACAGTATAACATATGCAAATACAGCTTTAATAGCATGACTTGTTTGCCAATGTTGAATGCTAACTGTAAATAATTTTTATTTTCTGTAGTGTTTAGGAAACTTCAATATGGCATTTTCTGGCAGACAGTTTCTATCTTCTAGATTTAGCAACGTATTAAGTAATCATTACAAAAACATTTTTCACTTAGTACTAACAAAAGAAGTCTAGACAACAATTTGTGGTTGTCTATAGAAATGGAGCATAGGTAAAATAAGAATAATTTAAAGTTATTGATGAAAGAATTTACAATGTAGCCTATAGAAACTATGAGTGGCTCAAGTGGTAGAGTGACAGCCTTGAGGAGAGAAAGCTAAGTGAAGCTGTGAGCCCCTGAGTTCAAGCCCAGTCCCAGTATAATCACACACACACACACACACACACACACACACACACTCAGAGAGAGAGAGAGAGAGAGAGAGAGAGAGAGAGAGAGAGAGAGAGAGAGAGACTATAAACCAGGAAGATGATGGCTCAAGCCTATAATCTTAACTACTCAAGAGGCTAAGATGTGAGGATTATGGCTCAAAGCCAGCCAGGGCAGAAAAGTTCATGAGACTCTAATTGAAGTAATCACCAAGAAGCCAGAAATGGAGCCGTGGCCAGCTGGTAAAGCACCAGCCTTAAGCAGCTCAGGCCCTGAGTTAAAGCTCCAGTACCCTCCCACTCACTAAAATATGGCCTATAGTTTTCATTTTTTCCTTCTTTTTGCTAATGCTAAACAAAAATAGATCATAAAAGGTTCCACTTTTTTGTGGTACTGGAAGTTAAACTCAAGGTATTGAGCTTTTGAGACAAGCACTTCACTACTTGAGCCACTCCGCGCTTTTAAGATCCTCTTTACATTTTATGATGATGTCCATCAACAGCCAGCAAGAGGGTAGTAGAATGAAGAATAGAAAATCAGTAGTCAATGCCTAGAAATACAGTACAGACCCCAGAAGCCTCATTTTTTGCCTCATCCCTACCCCTAGACCATTTGTCATCCATCTGTATAAGAAGCTCAGAAACCCTTGTTTGACAGACGTCACCTCCAGAGATTCTGACACAGTCAGATGTCTAGACACAGTCAGATGTCTAAGGGTGGGCCTAGGGATCTGTGCCAATAACAATTCCCTTCACTACCTCACACAATCCTGGGATTTTAACACTTGGAGAAACAGTGCCCGGGGAAATGTAGAGCCTCGAAACTCAGTGGCATCAACAACCACATCACCTGAGAAATTTCGAAGGGTAGAATCTCAAGCCAAGGCCCCTCGGAATCTATACCCACAGGCACATTCAAGTTTCAAAAGCACTGGCCTAGGGCAGGCATCTTCTTTCCTTTTTGCCTGCATTACCCTATCAGTCTTTTCTCTTCCATCTTTGCTCTCCTAAGTCACATGAGATTGATTATATCATGGCTCTCAGGATGCAGTCCAAGACCTTGTAGGTCTCCCTTGGAGAAGGGCCAAGCAATACTAGCACAATTAATGCTATGGCCTGCATTTTTTCTTTTTTTGTCAGTGGTCGGTCATGGGGCTTGAATTCTTAGCCTGTCCCTGAGCACTTCAGCTCAAGGCTAGCACACTGCCACTTTGAGTCACAGCACCACTTCCAGTTTTCTGGTGGTTTATTGGAAGATAAGAGTAACATGGACTTTCTTGCCCAAGCTGGCTTTGAACAGCGATCCTCAGATCTCAAGCCTCCCGAATAGCTAGGATTACAGGCATGAGCCACTGACTCTTGGTTTGGCCTGCATTTTAAAATGAAATTTGTCAGAATATTCAGTATATTCTTGTGTTTACTTGTGTTTACCAAGTAGGCCAATGCCACCAGATGCACAGCAAATCACATACTCTTGCTCTTTATAGTCATTCCCTCAGAATCAGTCTTACAATATATTTACCTCCTGCTTCACTAGTGAAGAGGATGCATTGACTAATACAAGTGTCTATGGCAATGACCTCTTAAAGCCATTAATGCAATACTAGGCTCTGAGAACAGCCTGAGTAGTTACAGCTCAAACAGTTGAGTTTCAAATGAAAAATAACTTCCTGATCCTTGGAGGTTATGAAAACCTTGGAGGTTATGAATTTATATTTGTCACTCTCTGGAGAGTGATATGATTGAAATGGTGTGAGTGACAACTCCAAGGCTGAATGGAGCTCAGAAGAGAGCCCCTGAGCGTAGACTGAATGTACAAGTGCAGTGTGGTGGAAAAGCCAGGAAAAATATGACTGGACCACTGAGCAAGGCAATTTCAGCTGAGTGTATTCACCTTTGTTTCATTCTTGCTGGGGCTTTCCAATAGATTACTATTCCAAAGTCCTAACCTAACACCAACTACCTCTAAATTAGAGCGCTCTCTCTCCCTCCCTCCTCTCTCTCTCTCTCTCTCTCTCTCTCTCTCTCTCTCTCTCTCTCTTTCCTCATCTTTCCAAGTCATGGGCTCTCTGTCTTGGGCCGCCGCCCCCCCCCCCCCCGACTTTTCTCTTCCCTCCGCCCAAATCCCTGTCTTTCCTGCTCCCCCTCTAATTCCTTACCTCTTTTTCGTACTCTATGTTCCTCTACATCTACTTTCTCTCCTCTCCACCCTGGTCTGTTTAATGAAGATTCAGCTCACCTCCCAGAGGAAGTGAATTTCCATGTGGATCAGCCAAAGGCTTGCATATGTGTTTGTTGGTTCTGATTTTATGGAACTGGAGAGTTCTGTATTATCCCATTATCTCGTCTATGTTTTTTAATTTGCAAGTGTTTGCCATAGATTATTATCATGCTGTTTCTCCATGGAACGTGAGTACTAGTTTATCAAAATGTCAGCATTAAGACCAAAAGTCAAACAAATTTGCTACATTAAGGAAAACTGTAAATTTGCTGTCAGTTAAGGAATCCTCTTGAATTCAAAGTGCAAGCCCAACTGAACGTATTTCTAATAATTGTAAATGTGGGGAATGCAGTTGACCCAAATGTTCACAAACTTTAATCTTGTGCCTTGTTAAAATTTCTCAGTTTTAATAATTGGAGCCAACTATTTATGCTATGATTTCCAAGAGTTATCGGAGAATACTGAAAATATATAATCAGGCTCATTTTGCTAATTTCAACTGTTGGAACTAACATCTACTCCTCTTTTATTCTTTTGGAACACTAATGATGATATACTCCAGAATAACTTTCTTCTTCAAGTTTTAATTATAGTTTGGTTGGAAACTTGAACTATTTGAATATTGAAAATATTTGGCATTCTGGGTGCTGGTGGCTCGTGTCTGTAATCCTAGCTACTCACTCAGGAAGCTGAGACCTGAGGATCATAATTTGAATCCAGCCAGGGCAGAAAAGCCCAAGAGACTCTTGTCTCTAATTAACCTACAAAATTCTAGAAGTAGAGCTGTGGCTCAAGTGGTAGAATGCTGGTCTTGAGCAAAAAAGCTCAGGGATAGTGCCTAGGCCCTGAGTTTACGTAGCACCAGGAGAAAAAAATGACCAATAAGCCATAAAAACAAATGTTATAAAAGTTCTCATTGTCTTATCTTGAATTCAAGCAAAAAGAGACAGTGTACTGGAGGGGCTGGGTGCTTTCTCTTAGATTTTTCACTCAAGGCTGGCACCCTATCACTTGAACCATAGCTCTGCTTCCAGATTAACTGGAATTACTGGTAGGCAATTGGAGAGAATAGTCTCAAGGACTTTCATGCCTGCGGAGGCTTTGAACCCAGAGACTCAGATCTCAGTCTCCTGAATAGGATTATAGGCCTGAACCACCAATGTTTGTCCTAAGTCTTGTACTGGCTTAAGTCTGTCTGTTTGTCTCTCTTTGTCTGGCAACATTCAAAATAATGAAGTTCCAAAAAGACAAAAAAATTTCCCTGAATCTAATTATCAAAAAGCAAATTCATAGCCTGGTGTTTGTGGTTCATGCCTATAATCTTGGCTACTCTTCTGGCTGCGATTTGAGGATTATGGAGATCTAAGGATTATGGTTGGAAGCAAGCCTGGGCTGAAAAGTCTAGTCAGCTCTTATCTCTAACTGACTATTTAAAAACCTGGAAGTAGAGCTGGGATTCAAGTAATAGAGCTCTAGCCTTGAGCACAAAAGCTCTGAGACAACACCAAGGCCCCGAATTCAAGCCCCAGGGCTAGTACACACACACACACACACACACACACACACACACACACACACTCACACACACACACTCAGCAATTCATCTTGAATGAATATTTCAATCATCACATCCCTTAAGCCACTTTCTCAATTCAACCTCGTTTCTGATATATGCATTTTTATGTGTGTTATAATTTGGAGAAACTTCTTAACATATGGTGGGAAAATGCAGTTTTGCCTATGTCTTATTTCTTAATGACCCACTTTGCAGCAACTTCAGGAAAGTGGTGAAAGCTTCATCTGGCTTCTCTGGGAGGGCGAATCTACTGGGATAGAGCATAGATTTACATGATAGGTAGAGGGGCCTTTCTGGTATCAGCTACTATTGCTTACACACACAAAATAGTAGGCACTCAAAAGAGTGGAGTCATTAGTGGTTGCAAAATATCCTAAGGGTACGGAAGTGATTTAGTTAAGAGAGAATAAGATGGGGGCTTATGTGTCAAAGGGAACTGGATCCAGTAGTAGCATCAGTGCTTAAAAATGACATTGGTTATACCAGCTGACCTTGATTCTTTGCCTTTAAAACAAGGTGAGTATATACGTTTAATTTTATTGAAATGCTTCAAGCTATCAGAGCAATATCTGCCTAGCACATGGCATCTTTTCTCTTAAGAAAATTATTTTAGGTGAGGTTTGGCAATGGTTTTTAACATAGGCAGCTTCACATTTGAGATGCTGTATGTGCATGTCATAGGGAATATCAGCTCCTAATGGAAGAGAAGCATTGGCAGAATATTTTGCTTCCCTAAAAAAAGAAAGATGGGCTGGCTTGTTAGAAGTTTGTTCTTTTGAAACTAGTTAAAATTGCACGAATAGTTTAATAAATCAGTATTTTGTACTCTAGGTTGAATGATCCAGCTGAAGTTATTCCTATCAACTGTGAATCTCCTTGGTGAATCAATAAAACAAATAAAAAACCACAAGTACACAACCGAGGTCATCCTATGTAATCTTACTGTTAGGCACAATTGAGTTTCTGGAACCTTATTTCGAATCTTGACCTCCAAGTGTTTATATTTTAGGCTAGCACACTTCAGCAGAACTTCCCATGGTGAAGAAAACTGTCTATATTGAAGATGTCTTCAGTATAGAAGCCACTTGGGCAAATATGATTAGTATAATAAGAAAATTAATTTTTAAGTTAATTTTTAAAAATAAATTATAGTTTAAATAACCACATGAGCCTAGTGATTATCTTACTGGATAACCATTGTAATTGAATGCCCATAAAATTACTCATGACCATCCATAAGAAAATATATAAAGCAACTTTTAGATGCAGGAAAGCAAGCCTAATCCTGTAGAGACAGACAGTAGGAAAGAAAAGGGAAGATGTTTGGTCTTCAGGAAACTAGACCAGTGACCTAGAAACAAGAAGAACTTAGTGCTATTACTGAATAGTGAGGTGATCACCCTGATGGATGCTGGGCATTTCAAATGCATTGTATATATCTTAATCCTTAACCAACTGATGAAGTAATTACTACTATTATCCCTAGTTTATTCCGTGTGTGTGCACGTGTGTGTGTGTGTGTGTGTGTGTGTGTGTGTCTTGGTACTAGGCTTGAGCTCAAGGCCTGAGCACTTTCCTTTAGCTTTTTCACTCAAGGCTGGCACGCTGCCACTTGAGCCAGAGCTGCACTTCCAGCTTTTCTGTGGTTAATTGGAGATAAAAGTCTCATGGACTCTTCATTCTGGACTGGCTCGGAACCGCAATCCTCAGATCTCAGCCCCCTGAGCCGCTAGGATGACCGGTGTGAAACCGTCAGCACTTGACTTTCCTTATTTTATTCTTACAGACCAGATTCAGAGAACTTAAATCATTTCCCCAAGATCACAGAGTTAGAAAGTAGTATCAAGCTTTGGAAACTGGATAGTTTTCTTTCAGATGTCATATTCTCCAATCACTTCACTCTACCACATAGGTTAAAAATTAAAATCCAAAATTATCCTACTTCTTTTCTCGATTTGTAAATTGAGGGCCCAAAAAAGTATAGCATTTAAGGGTTGCTGGGCTAGGATGACAGAATGTATTCTATATGGAACACCTAGCAGTACCTGGTGCATAATAAGGATTCAATCAATCTTCACTCAAACTTATTATGCCAGAACTAGACTCAAAAAAAGCAAAGAAATTAAAGCTTGCTGCAGTAGGCATTAATCAACCAATGCAACTCTTGGACAAAGGATTGACATGTTGAAACTGTCGCCAAGGAAAAAGGGCAGAAGGAAAGAGGAGAAGGAAATCTACGATCAAAGAGGTCTTCAAGAGGCATTTGCAATCTTGACTAATTCAACAGATGGAAGGAATGGAATGCTATTTGCCTCCTAGAAACAAAAGTGACATGCATTGATTGGGGATCATTTTTTTTAAATTTCAGAAAAGGAAAATTTAAACCATCCAAAATACCATGTCTAAGAAATAATTGCCATCAGTATGTTGATATATGAACTTTTAGATTTTTCTGTTTGTGCCTATGTGTGCTAATTCACTCTGAGTTTAACTATATTAACTTACAGCAAAAGTCATATATTTGGAATGTCGTTCTGTAAGTTTTCACACACACACACACACACACACACACACACACACACACACACACACACTGAGGGGAGAAGGGATTTATAATCTCTGTCTTCAGTCCTTTCTCTTATTCCAATTCCCAGCCCTTGGTGAGCACTGATTTCTCTCTGTTTCTTTGATTTTTTTCCTTTATTGGGATGTCATGTAAATAGGTTCATGTATGTTCTTCCACTTAGCATGACATTTGAAATTCATCCATGCTGTTGCAAGTGTGATTGGTTCATTTTGCTTTATTGCTAAGGGATAATTTCACTGTCTAGAGATGCCATAGTTTGCTTCCATTTACTAGTCAAAGAACAATTGAGTTGTTTCCAGTTTTTAGTAATTATGAATAAAGGCACAAAAGAAATTCAGAGGTTTTGCATGGAGATAAATTTACATTTCTGTTGAGTAACTGCCTAGGAATAAATATTTAATTTTATGTTTTAAAGGCCCAACTGCTTTCCAGGGTGGTGGATATGACCTTTTTTATTCCCTTCATCAAGCAGGGAGTTCCATTGCTCTGCATCCTGACCAACACTTGGTATGACCCATTTATTAAAGCATCTCAAAAAGGTATGTCATTTTGTATGTCATGGTATTTTTCATTTGCATTTACCTTTAATGTTGAGCACCTTTATTCATGTAGCTTCAGATAGAGAACATCTTATTTCTTATTTCCTAGCGGTATGCATTTATTTCTGCTTCCCACCTTTTGTTATTTGCTAGGACCTTCAATTTGATGGTAGGATTGGATGTTTAATAAGAGTGGTAAGAATACAGGTCCTCACCTTGTCCTTGACTTATGGAGCAATTTTTCACATTTAATATGATACTAGCTATAGGGAGTTAGGGGGAGGGGGAAATTGGATATGTTTTGCTAAGTTAACCCATTTCCCTTTATTTTCTGGTTTGCTGAAAATGTCATAAATAAACATGGAATTGTTCATATACTTTTTATGAAAATTAACATGATCATATCATTTTTCCTTCTTTAGTCTGTTGATATAATGAATTGCATTGCTTGATTTTCTAATGTTAAGCTAGCCTTGAATTCCTAGGATAAGTTCCACTTTGTCATGATACATTATCCTTTCCATATGTTGCTGGGTTTGATTTGTTTGTGTATGATGTGTATTTTTTAAGAAAATAAAATCAAGATGACTTCACATACATATATACATGCATATGCTGATTTGTACTTTTTTTTAAATTTTATGTTTTTTTAATACAGAAGAAATACATTTAAAAGGAAGTGTTTTCAGATTATTTCAGTAGATTAATTTTCGCTATTCTGGGGGGCTGAGGGGTACATCATCCTTATTCATATTTTTTAAAAACTAGGATGAGAGATTTCCATCCCTATACACCAACTCTTCTAATTAGCTGATAGCCACTGAAAAGAATTATTTCCATCTTTGACAAAATGTGAAGAGGAATTTGCTCTAAATTTCCAAGGCCAAAATTTGTAATGCTAAGAATAAAGAAATGAGAGTAGATCTCAAAAAGTCCCCCAGCTGCTTGCTCATGTCTGAGGAGTCTAACAGCACTGTTGTACGAGAGTAGTCTTAAATATACATAAAAGAACTGTGATTTTTTTTCTTTTCTTTTTTTTTTTTGCCAGTCCTGGGGCTTGAACTCAGGGCCTGAGCACTGTCCCTGGCTTCTTTTTGCTCAAGGCTAGCACTCTACCACTTGAGCCACAGAGCCACTTCCAGATTTCTTTTTTTTCTTTTTCTGTTTATGTGGTGCTGAGGAATTGAACCCAGGGCTTCATGCATGCAAGGCAAGTACTCTACTGCTAAGCCATATTCCCAGCAAACTCTGATTTTTATAAAGAATTTTTTATTATAAAATACTTATGCTTTATAGATACATACAGAGGTATGGAGGGAGAGCATAGCAATCTTTTGATAAGTTTTTTGAAATGTGCTCTAATCTAGTGATGTTTCTTCCCTAGGGCAAGTATGTTTTGTTTTTCATGTTAAAAAATGAATACTGCCTAGTCCAGAAACATGCACTGAAGATGGGAATTTTCGGTATTCATGTCAGTCTTGTTTTCTTAGAAGTCCAACAACGTGATTTGCCCTCCAAGTTCTATTTTAGAACACGCAACTAGTTCCCCTTCCTATCCTCATGGCTTTGTTTTATATGTGAGACAGTGCAAGATAATAGCGCATCTTGCCAGAGGCCTCAAGGATACTAAGCATGTTTTTTTTGGAAGGTTTCTTTTGTCTGTTTTGCTTTTTAGGGATGTCTTTCATTCCCAATCTTCAGTTAAGATGACTCTGGGTCCTGAAAACATTTGTAAGAGAAGATGGACTTCAATGTTTGCATCATTTCCCCTGTTTTATACTCTCCTCGCATAGACCACAGCTGAGAGTTTCAGAGAAAAGGCGCTTTCGGCAAGTGCAAAGTGGTATTGTCGTGTTGCTACTGGAGCTGGCTGTGAGAGCCAAGAAAATAGGACAGAATAAAAAGGAAGTAAAATAAGTCATAGTGAAACCTTCTCCCTCGGAGAACGGAAAGCAAACATTGAAATATTGCTTTTTCTTGGCTTCTTATTAAAGGGGAAATTTGCCTACTGTGCTGGAAGAAGTCTTTTATTCATCGTTCAGGGGATGTAAGCCGTCCAGCCTGAGGTTGGTTTTTGTATGCATAACCCATTCTGTTTTTTAAGGTGAACCAGTTGACGGTGAGTATTGAACAGATTCAGCATTTCTTTGATTAGAAAAGATGTTGATCATTGAATCATTTTAACTAGACCCAATTTCTTGAAACAATTCCATTTAAATGTTAGCTGCAAAGTCTGTTTATATTTCTAAAATATCTTAAGTCATTATATGAGAGTATTCTTTTATTGTGGAAATAGATCAATGTGTATAAAATAAAATGCTACTTGCATAGTTTGTAGAATTTATCATAGCTTTGTCACTTTGAGAAATGTTTAGGTTTATGATATTGTAAATTAATCGGCTAATAGGAAAACACCACGTTTACAGGTGTAGAACTATAGTGCCACATTGCACAATTAAATATCCTAAGTTCTTTTTTCATGAGTCCAAAGTCATTGGTCTAAATTACAGTTATATGATTTCTGTTATGATTGCTAGTCATTGATATAATTTGACTAATTATTGCCTAAACAATAGAAGTTGGCTGGGACTAAAACTGCAACAAATGCTTTTTTTTAAATGTGAAAACAACAAAACTAAATGTGTTTTTCTTTTGTCATTCATCAAAGCTACACTTAATCATAAATACTGTACAGTGGTGGATGTGGTGAAGAAAGCCTTCTTTATCTTCTAAGCTATCTTTCTGGATGGAATAGAAGGCAACCCTCCAGAGAAAAATAAATGGCTATGTTTAGAGAAACATCACTTTGACTGACTAATTGGAAGGATAGTGAAGAAAAAAATCCCACAGGCAATGTTCTGGAGCCTGTGACTTTATAGTCAATACTCCTCTTCAGCAGAGCAAACATTCCTTTTAATGACATAAAAAATCCATTCAAATTGAAAGTACCATCTGCCTAACCTTCTAATCTGACCACATGTTTAAAAATTACTATTACCAGATAAGGAAATAGTTCATGAAACATAGGACAGATTTATGTCTAGATAATATCAATGTGCTTACAAATGAGAATGCTGCCTTTCAAAAAGGCTCTTAGGCAATTTTATGTGTTACATGATTTACAAAAAAATTAACATTTCCAGCCATTTCCAGTAATTTTGTTGTCTCTTTTGACCATAAGCTGCAAATAAAAGAGGAAATTTGGTCACTATCACTTTCCAAAGCCATGAGATCTGTGTGAGTGCAGATAACACAGAATCACCCAATTCAGAAGAGAAAAGCTAAGGAAGAAATGGTGTACACATAGTGCCCCTGAGATGCTATGTTGCTTGGATTTCTTAGCATCTGTTCTAGAGCCGAGAAACTAACTGGTCTCCTAAAGATGAGACTGAAGGCCAAGCACTGGTAGCTCACGCCTGTAATCCTAGCTACTCAGGAGGATGAGATCTGAGGATTGCAGTTCAAAGTCAGCATGCTCAGGAAAGTCCATGAAATTCTTATCTTCAATTAACCACCAGAAGTGGAGCTGTGGCTTAAAGTGGTAGAGCTCAGCACAGTGCCCAGGTCCTAAGTTCAAGCCCTATGACCAACAACAACAAAGAGGAGACTAAAGGTACTACCACTGAGATACTCCAAATCCTATGGTCAGAGATAGCAACCAATTTCTTCTAGGCACCACAGGTAGAGAGGTCTTCTCAACCAGAGTGGCATGAATAAGAAAGGTGATATGAATAAGAATGGTCACTTGTTACAAAATCTAGCTAGAGAGTTACTCATTTTTCTCAACTTCTTAGTGGAACTTTAGGATTTGGAATGTGTTCATAGAAACCATAGTTCAATTCTGCTGAAGTTGTTGATATCTTTGTTTTGTTTTGTGCTGGGGCTGGGGCTTGAACTTAGCACCTGGGCACTACTAAGATTTTTTTTTTGTTCAAGGTTAGTGCTTTACCACTAGAGCCACAGCACTACTTCTGGATTTTTAGTGGTTAATTGGAGATAAAAGTTTAATGGACTTTCTTGTCCTGGCTGGTTTCAAACTATGATCCTCAGATCTCAGCTTCCTGAGTAGTTAGGATTATAGGTGTGAGCCCCTGGTGCCCAGCTGAATTTTACATCTTTAAGTAAAAGAGTAACATTTGGAAAGGGCATGTCTTCCATGCTAGTATCACATTCCAAAATTAACGGCGTGTCTTCTGAAATACTGAATGAAATAAGCTTCCTTCAATGGAGTAAATATAGTATAAGTAAAAATGTAAATTCCTTATTCAAATCTCATTTAAATATTTTATGCTGTTGGGGGGAGGGAGGGGGGCATGAGGGACAAGGTAACAAACAGTACAAGAAATGTATCCAATGCCTAACATATGAAACTGTAACCTCTCTGTACATCAGTTTGATAATAAATTTTTTTTTTTTTTGGCCAGTCCTGGGCCTTGGACTCAGGGCCTGAGCACTGTCCCTGGCTTCTTCCCG
The DNA here is from genome assembly GCF_023159225.1 of Perognathus longimembris pacificus. Classification (NCBI taxonomy): domain Eukaryota; kingdom Metazoa; phylum Chordata; class Mammalia; order Rodentia; family Heteromyidae; genus Perognathus; species Perognathus longimembris. The sequence goes on from NC_063174.1 coordinate 7,348,625, forward strand.
CTCAAGGCTAGCACTCTGCCACTTGAGCCACAGCGCCGCTTCTGGCCGTTTTCTGTATATGTGGTGCTGGGGAATCGAACCTAGGGCCTCGTGTATCCGAGGCAGGCACTCTTGCCGCTAGGCTATATCCCCAGCCCCTGATAATAAAAATTTGAAAAAAAAAAATAAATATTTTATGCTGCTTACCTGAGATCTATTTCTCATTTCCTTAACAACTGATGACACACAAGCAAGATGAGCTGACTGTTGTAGAGCTGGACTTCTGAGAGCAGAAGGAAGCTTCCTTTTATTCCTGACTTCTGGAAATAGGCATGCCATAATGGTTACATATGTCAGATCTGGAACTGAGCTGCCTGGGTTAAATTTTGACTCTGCTGGTAGTGGAGTTTGAACTCAGAACTTCACACTAGCTGAAGAGTTCTTAGGCCAGTTTTAACTTGTCTGTAAAACAATATACAATTACATCTGCCTCAAAGAATTCCTGTAAAGATTAACCAACATCATTTATTTCAAACATTTGATAAATTTTAGCTGCCATTATAATTAGTTCATTTCATCTACTTTGATAGTCCTTCTTCTGGCCTTTAAGACAATAGCATTATTCAGAACTGTTACTATTATTCAGAATTATTTAGCATACCAGAATTCTGGATATGTAAAGACCAATTCTTGAAAGTGTTATTTGTTCTTTGGAGCAAATTAGATAAATTTCCAGCAAAGGCCTGTCTATCTTCCTCTGTCTGTGTGTATGGGCCCCAAACTTATAAGAAATTAGATAACTGAGTGCAAGTTTCACAGGCCAAGTTAATTTCAATGATTTATGTTTGTTTGTTTGTTTGTTTGCTGTCCTGGGCCTTGGACTCAGGGCCTGAGCACTGTCCCTGGCTTCTCTTTGCTCAAGGCTAGCACTCTGCCACTTGAGCCACAGTACCACTTCTGCCTTTTTCTATATATGTGGTGCTGGGGAATCGAACCCAGGGCTTCATGTATGCGAGGCAGGCACTCCTGCCACTAAGCCATATTCCCAGCCCCATTTCAATGTTTTATGAAAGCCACAATTATAGAAGTCCATGGTCTAGTGAGGACATACTCTTCTTTCTTGTATTAGTAAAAGGAGGTTTGTAGTTCTACCAGCCCCTTTCAGGCTTACAGAGCTGTTTTAGAAGGTGCAGGAAAATGAAGCAGCAGAAGGTGACTTAGCATTTATACAGCTGGGTGCCCACCTGGTTTCTGATGGCCCAGAGATAGTTTGTTTCTGAGTGTATGCTTTGAGTTACATGTGGGTAAAAGGCTGTTGACCAGAATTACTTTTTAAGTGGGGAAAAATAAGTTATTGACCTTTTAGGTCCAAATTTACAGGTATTATTTAATGACTAGTCTGGAATGTTTCCAAAATTAAAACTTTTTATGGTACTGGGTTTGAATTCAGGAACTTACACTCACTGAGTCCTTCTACCATGTAACACACTCTGTCAATCCCATTGTATTGTGGTTTTTGTTCTGTTCAAGAGAGGCTCTTACTTTATGCTTCGGCTGACCTGGATTATAGCCCTCCTACTTGTCCTTCCCTTTGTCTTTGAGATGATAGGTGCTCTCCACTTTACTCAACCATTGTGCTTCCTCCATAGTGTGGGACAATAGGCACACACCATTAGTTGAGATAGAGTCTCATAAACTTTTCTGCCTGGGCTGACCTCAAGTCCTAGTCCCTTGGTCTCCATGTCCCAAGTAGTAAGATTACAGGCTTGAGCTGTAACACCAAGCTGAAAATTGAATTCTTGACCTAAAAATCTAGCCTTTTCATTTTAACTCTTGAGCTTAACTTTAAATACAAGTATATAGACTATAGCACTATTATACTCTTTGGCTATAGAAAAAAACATTTTGTCTTTCTTAGATGGTAAAAAACCATAAACTGAAGAAGCCAAAGTCAATTTACAAGCTCTCTAATATCTTGTGAAGGAAATAGTTATCAAATACATACAAGAAGTATATTTATTCTTTTGAAACATGCGAAGTTATTTCAGTATACTTCCCTATGTGACTCTACTATGCTGTAAATCATATGAGATTATGAATGTATTGAGTTTACTTACTATGGTGCTTTGGGGAATGTAGTATAATTGAAAGATTTAAAGATAAAACTAGCATCAATTGAGTTGAAAAGTTCTTTTTTAAATAAAAGCTGTTATATTAAAACGTGTTGGAGAAAATATTGCACACAATCTAAATGAGAAATTAATGTTTCCTCCAACATTGCAATAAGTAGTGTATCTCAACCAAGTTCATAATTGGGTGAATTGTTTCTTTGTTATTGATGATTCAGATTTTCCCTGAAATAATATATCTCTTTATTGAATCTGCAACCAAATTCTGCTGCTAGATTAATACATTTGAACAAGCAAATGGGTGCCTTCCAGAAAGGTGTTGCTAAACCAGAGGGGAAAGAGGACTATTTCAAGGGAAATAAACATTTACAGTATTTTCTAAAGATGCAACAAGGTTATTTCATGATTTTCCTCACTGAGGTGGAGCCATGTAACCCTTTTGCTAGGGTCTTCCTTCTCTTTTATAACTTGTAATTTCATTTGTGTGACTCATTTCACTTATTAAGTTTGTCTCCATGGACACTAACCATGTAATGTACCATTCTGTGGACATTTTTATCCAAGATGTAACTCAGAAATTCTTAACTTGTGTTTTTAATATCATGAGGCATATTCATAAAACTCAAGGACAATCTTTAGTTCTTTAAAAGAAACTCAAAATAGCTTTGAACTTTGAGATGTTATTGAAAGTTAGAATGAAAGATAATAGAATAACTTGATTTCTAAGATTTGAAATACTATATGCCTGAAACATTCTTAGATACTGATGCAACTATCTGCTTGAGGAAATCGGTTACTAAGCAAACAACTGAATTGCTTTAATGATATAACTAAGTTGTAACTGTTTTCCTCTTTGGATTCTTATTATCTTCTCCTTATCCATCTAAAGCACTGTGGCAATGTTATGAATTAATAAAGAAACTAGACTGCTGCTTACATTTTGCCATTGAAATGTTTAGACTGTAGGGATTACTGGCATACTTTATTTAAAATTTTGGCTTTCCCCATCCAAATAAAATCCTAGATTTGTGATTTTAGAAACTCTTTATTTTACTTGTGAAAAAATTAGGTCCACAAATTTAAAGGAATTGTGTGTATTCCCAAATTTAGCAACAAAATTTTACCTAGAAGTTCAGGCTTCCTTACCAGTGTTGTATTTTTTTCCATCTACATCAGATCATCTAATTGGCATAGTACATATATCTTAGAATGACTAAAGTGACAAAGAAATAGTAAATTGAAAATTAGAAAATTGAGATTTTAATATTAATTTTCATTGTGTGGCCTGAGAATGATTTATATTAAGTATCTCTGGATGCCTATTAAAAATGTAGCTTCTTCCTAGTCATTAAAAGTATGGTGGGGGCTGAGAATGTGGCCTAGTGGTAGAGTGCTTGCCTAGCATGCATGAAGCCTTGGGTTCCATTCCTCAGCACCATGTGCACAGAAAAAGACAGAAGTGGCGCTGTGGCTCAAGTGGCAGAGTGCTAGCCTTGAGCAAAAAGAAGCCAGGGACAGTGCTCAGGCCCTAAGTTCAAGCCCCAGGACTGGCAAAAAAAAAAAAAAAAAGTATGGTGGTATGTACCGTTAATCCCATCAATCAGGAGGCTGAGGCAGGAAGACACAAGCTTGAGTCTATGTAGGGCTACATAGTGAGATGAAAAAAAGAAAAGAGCGAGAGGGAAGGAGAGAGAAAGAATGGAGGGGAGGAAGGAAAGGAGGCAGGGAAGGAGGGGGCAGGAAGGGAAGGAGGGAGGGAAGAAGAGAAAAAGAAGGAAGGCAGAAAAGAAGGGAAGAAGAGAAAGGAAGGAAGGAAGGAAGAAAGGAAGGAAGGAAGGAAAAGAGGGAGGGAAGGAAGGAAGGGAAGGAAAGAAGGGAAGAAGAGAAGAAGAGAAAAGAAAGGAAGGAAGGAAGGAAGGAAGGAAGGAAGGAAGGAAGGAAGGAAAGAAGGAAAGGAGGGAAGAAGGGAAGGGAGGGAGGGAAAGACTATTTCAAATCTTTTCTAGACCTGCGAAATATCAGTCTCTAGGCTTGGGATCCAGGAATACATAATTTAAACCATCTCTCTAGGTTATTTTTATGCACATAGATTTGCATTTCATAGGCCAACATTATCATGCATATTTTACTGGAATATTGTTTACTATGTTTTAACTTGGCATAATAACATAATATGTTTTCATTTGAGCAACATATAATGTGTTTACAGTGAATTCTCGGGAGTGATACTGAGAAGTACTATGATGAAAATGGAAGGGCATTGAATTTAGGTTTCAATCCAGATTTTACCACCCTGCTATGTGGACCTGGGCAGGTTACTGAATTCTTAAGAGTATCCAATTTTTCTTCTTTATAGTAAGAACAATGCTATTCTTATAGCATTGCTGAGAGATAATGGCTATAAAATACCTGGCAGGCATTCAGCCTGGAATAGTAAAAGGCATGCAACTATTAATTACTGTCATTACCTAGGCTGAGATAACTGTTATTTCCATGCCTCTCCCCCTTATCTTATAAAAAGTGGAAATACATGAAATTCTTTATTGTTTCAAGCCTGCATGACTAGTGAATTATTTCTGTCCTTTGCTCTTCCTGTTCTCCACTATCCTCCCTACCTCTTGGCCATGGTACTGTTCCTTAGTCTCTTCCAAAAGAAAGAGGAAAGAGAAAAGCCGAAATGTATCTCAAAACATCCAATTTTCTTGTAAGCTACTCGTTTTAGAAAAAGATTTGGTTTGAAAGAAAGTGGCTGAGTCACTGGCCAAGATAATATTTTTTCTGAATATTCTGAGTTTAACTTACCTGTTTTTTTTTCAATGGTTTCTCTTCCTGCTCTAATAAATGATAATCATCCACTTGAAATACCTTCATGCAAAAACAATGTTTTTTTTAACCTCATTGCTATAATGAAAGGATATTTACACATTTTGAATCTTGTTTCCTTCTTTTTCTTTTTTAGGGAAACCAAGATTTGCTTTAAGGAAAGTCATTAAAATCCTACTGAGAAAGAGCCCAAGTATGAAGTAGGTCCAATGGGAGCTCCTGGTCACGCCCTCGGGCATGCTGGCTAGAGTTCAGCTCATCGGAGGTGGGTGTGTTTGTGCCCAAGCCCTAAGGCGAAGGTGTCTGCTTAGAGTGTGCAGCTAGGAGCCTTGATTGTCTTCTAAAATGCTCCCGGATTGAGATTCTTCTTCTTGAAAAGCATTGTATCCTAGGTACTAGGCATCTTCTGATTGGAAGGAAAGACAACTACCACTGAGCTGAGCAGTGAGACTTTGAAGGTGGTAACCACTCAGAACATGACATAAAGGTGAGTGTGGCAAGAGGACCATTTCACATTAACCATTTTGGTGTGTAGTCAGATTCCAGCAAGAGGGTACAGAGCAGGCGTGGGAGTCCTTTGTCCTGATCTTTTTCTCTTTCACGCTTGCCCTTGTTTTCACACCCAGGATACCACAGTATATCTACATTGGTACTGAGAGGAACTAGAACAGAGAACAAAGGAAGAAGGAAGTCATGGGTTTACCTTTGGCTTGGTTGACTGAATCTAATTATCTGAAAAGCACTTTCTCTTCAGATAAATGATTGTTCTTTTCTTTTTATGGTATTCAGGGCCTCCTACATGTCGTCAGGACTCTTACCACTGAGCTATATCCTAAATCTTTCTTAAACTTTGAGACAATGTGGAGTGACGATATTTTTTAGTCCAAGTTTTATGAGGTTCCTGCCACTGCTAGGATTCAGGATCTACCCGGGTAGTAATAATACTAGCAAACTAATTAGATTGGAACAATAATAATGGTGATGATGATGAATAGTAAAAACAGAAAGAACAACATCTAATGTTTATGTAGCACTTGTACCTTGTGGATTATCTTTTCCAATCCACTTGCAATAGTTAATGAATGATAATAATAATTTAATGGCACTTTACCACAGCATTGTGAAGCTTGATGCATGGTATCAAGGACTTTCAGTCATAGGAATGTGATGTGAACAGAGCCTTAGGGCAACAGACTAGGCTAGTTTCTCTAAATTAACCCTGTTTGTATGTGTGTGCATGCACACACCTGTGTTTCTATGTGCATACATATTAATTCATAAAGCCTCAAAATCATTTAGGTAGTTATGTTGATTCTGGGAATTGGGTTGCGAGGTACAGCTAAGTGAAATTTTTACCTTAATATCGCATCCTTTCATTCAGATCACAGCTTCCTGGGAAGTTTCCAATACCGCAAGTGCAAATGACATACACATCTCTAGAAAATTCTATTGGCAGTGCACCAACAAAGGAGAATTAGAGCATATTCTCTTAAGAAGTCACAACTAGCCCTGCATTTTATTTTATTTTATTTTTATTGTCAAACTGATGTACAGAGAGGTTACAGTTTCATTCGTTAGGCATTGGATACATTTCTTGTACTGTTTGTTACCTCCTCCCCCATTCCCCTCTCCCCCTAGCCCTGCATTTTATAGACCTTTGTTATCCTTGTTTTCTCACTTGTGTTTTCTGCTTTAACACTTTATTTCTTAAAGGTAGTTTATTTAAAATCAGTGAAGACAAACTGGAGTTACTGTAATGTCCTTGAACATATCCTCTGTGGAAAGGCTATAGATTTTGGAGGAATGCCTACTTCGGTGGTTTGGACTCCACAGCTCTGCTCTTGCTATCACTTATATGACCTTAAATAAGTCTTTCAAGAATTAGAATAATCTACAAAATGGACAGTGAAACCTCAGGGATATTGTGAGAACCAACTGAGATATCTGTGTAAAAATTATTAGTATATAACATGGCATAAATGATCTGTAGTCAGGCATCAATCATGCCTGTAATCATAGCTACTCAAAGTCAGCTATTCAAAGCCAGCCAGAGCAGGAAAATCAGGGAGGCTCTTAACTCCAATTGTTGAGCAAAAAGCCAGAAGTGGCTCAACTGGTGGAATTCTAGAGGAGTGAAAACACTCAGGGACAGCTCCCAGGCCCCAAGTTTAAGCCCAATACCAGCGTATACACAAAAAAATGTGTACATAATTTCTTCTTGTATTATCTAGTCTTCTTTACCCATTCTGCATCCTACACAGAGCAGCCTTTTTTTCTCTCTCTTAGACTATTGTGGCTACAAGTAGACTATATGCTTGTCTGCTCTTTACTTTGCCATAAGCATTATCACACACACACACACACACACACACACACACACACACTTACTTTTATTCTACTCTTGTCTCAGTTTTCTGCAGCCTGCAGAAGAAAGCATAAGCTCCTTGTCAAAGTATGCAAACCTTCCTCATCTAGCTTTAGATCTGTTGACTCATTTCTTGCTGATCCTGAACTATTTCTTTAACCTTGCCATGCCCTTTTATGCCTCCGTGTCTTTCCACATATTTTTTTCTCAGCCTTTAGAATGCCCTTTCTGTCTTCTCTAGCCAGTAAATAACCATTATATTTTCTTTTAAGGTAAATTTAAATGCTATCTCATCCTGAAAACATCTCTGAACTACCTTATTCCAAGTTATTAACTCCCTCTTCTGTCTTTCTGGCTTCAATAGCTCTTTGTTTATATCCCCATCATATCAACATTATGCGATGATTAAAATGCAAACACCTAGCAATACCACTTCTGTTTGTGTGATCCTGGGTAGTATTATTCTTTGTTTGGAAGATGAAGACAGAGTTGTTTTAACTATTTAATGAGATGATCCATGTAAAATACATAATATTGTGTCTAGAACATGGTAACTGGGCTCACTGCTTACTTACCTCCACTGTAACATCTTTACAGCTCTGTCGATTTGTCTTTGTTTGACAGTGAGCTACTTCATTTTTGTATCTCTAGTATCTAGCCCAAAGCAAGAACACAATAGATACTTAACACATATTTGTTGGAAAAATAGAAGTGAGCAGGCATGCTACCTTTCATCTTTATTGACAAAGAGAAGATGCTAAAATGTATAGTATTTTGAATGATGGTGCATTAGCTGTCCTTTCTGCCCCATCATTTAAATACTCTTACTAGCTGTAGAATACCAACCATCTCCTTCCAACTCCTACCAATCTTATTAGACACTATTTGCAAAAATTACAAGGCCTAAATATCTCTGGGTACTTATGGCTATAGAAACTATTCTGATACCATCCCCTAAAAGGAAGAAAATAAGAGTATTCTTGAGGATGCATATAAGTGGTGAAAGTAAAGAAAATTTGCAAAGTAGATATCAAAGAAGGCATCCAGGAACATGATTTAAATCCTCCAGTTTCTAGATAGAATTTAATGTTGCTGTTTTTAGGAAATTCAGTTATGTCATTAATAATTTGATTCTGAGGTAACTTTAAAAATGGCACTGTTAGCCAAGTAATCATGGTTAATGCATATAATCCTAGCTATCCAGGAGGCAGAGATCTGAGGATCACGGGTTGAAGTTAGCCTGGGCAGAAAGTTCAGAGACCCTTATGTCTAATTAAGCACCCCAAAGAAGCCAGAAGTGGAGCTGTGGGTTAATGGTAGAGTGTTAGCTTTGAGCAAAAAAGCTCAGGGACAGTGGCCAGGCCCTGAGTTCAAGGCCAATGTAAGCACCAAAAATAAAAGAAAGTGGTCTTTTTGTACTTGAAATTCAAAAGTCAAACCAAATACCATGTTTCATTGTAATGAACAATATCTGCCCATTTATTTTCAAAGGTGAGCTTTGGTAATGGGTATGTGAGTTTTGGGTTCTAGTTCTGGAGCAGGTCTTCACAAGTCAATTATTATAGCTAAGTTTATAATTTAGTATCCTAATAGCTTTGCTGCTTATTTATTTAGACGGTTTAAGATTTTAAAAAATTATTGTTATTATAAATGCGATATGCACGGAGGTTACAGTCACGTAAGTCAGGTCATAGAGTACATTTCTTTTTGGACAATGTCATGCTGAGATTTTTTTAACACACTTTTTTCTGCATTTCAAGTTAGTCGTTTGTAAATAGTGAGGTGAAGCCTAAATGTGATGGCTGAATGAACCACATACTTAAAAGACCTAGTACAGTGATTGATGTGTAATAGATGCCCAATACATGTTATTTTATTTCTGATCAGAAGTTCGTTTATAACATTGTGTTTTATTCAGATTCACTTGTTTACATATGCGTCAAACACACTGTAAAGTGAATTTATCCAGGGCAGGGATCATGTAAATCTCAGCTGCAGATTTGTAGCACGGAGCATACTGCTTGAAACATAATTGATGCTTAGTGAATATTTATGGAAAGCAGAAAAGTGGACAGAAAGAAAGGATTGGAGAACAAAGTCAAAAGGGGAAGAGAGAGTGAGCTAGAGAGAGTAAGTACTAGGCAAATTGAGTACCATAAATCAAACATCCCTGTAATTTAGGGATTTGTTAATTTTAAGATTTTTTAACAAGTTCCAGTATTATAAAAGTATATGAATACTCCTTCACAGTTTTGAATGAAATGAAAAAAGCCATAAATATCCTTTTAGCTTTATACCAATGAATAAGCATCAGTGAATTAAAAGTGCTTGTCAAAAAATGTAACAGATGTGAGATAAGGCTGTGATTTTGATGGTATGTGTCATTTCTGTCTGCAAAATGTGAAGAGTGTCACCATGTTTCAGGACTCTAATGTGCCACTTAGAAAAACTTTTCATTCTGCAATCTACTTGTTCTGTGACCTAAAATGCATGTGTTCAATGTCTTTTCCTGTGACATACTTGACACAGTGCAAAAAGATACAATCTGTGTAGTCTAAAGTTGCAATGCATACCAATCAGAGGTGTTATGGTTTTAGATTATACAATTCGGTATCTGAAAATATCTCACATCGAGAAAAGAACAAGAAGGTGACACTGAGATACTTTTCAGCTTTCTCAAGTAGAGGAATGGAGACAGGAAGGGTGGGCAAATGCAGTCATAATACTCAATGTATACATATGTGAAAATGGACCTAAGTAAACTGAGGGGATGCATGGGGGTTGGGAGAGATGGGGGAATTATGAACGAAATGAGATCAAGATTTATTGTACTCACAAACTGAATTGAATTGAAACCCCTTTGTACTACCATTTAAGGATATATTTTTAAAATTAGTCTTCTAGTACCTCTTCCCTAGTGTGAGCTATTGATCCAGACCACCTTTGTCTTGGGCTGTTGATTGCTATTGTTATTCTTGTCTCTTGGTTAACAATTGGTGAATAATGATTGTGTGTGTGTGTGTGTTTTAATTCTAGAAAATCTTTAATCATAAAAATTTAAATAATATAATAACAAATGAATGACAAGTTCTTTTTTGCTATCTCTGTACCATTTTCCTTGGGTATATACCTTCCAAACCTTTCTTGTATATTAAATTACAGCTATATGTACATATGCAGACATATTTTTTCATAAGTGTTCTCCAGCTACATATTAATTATTAATTACACTATTAACCAACATTCTTTAGTCATATATCTGAATCTTTTTGTTAGTACATATGAAAGAAATCATTCTAATAATTCTAATAGTTACATGCCATTCCATATTAATTATAACATGATTTATTTAACCATTCTCCTTTCAATAAGAAAATTTTTCATCTTTTTCACGAGTATAAACAATTAGCAATGGATAGTCTTGTTTATTTTACCTTTCCATAGGATACAGTTCTAGAAGTAGAATTGATTTGTTGAAGGGCCACCTAGAATAATCTATTTCATTATATCATGATAGCTCTTGTTGTTATTCTTTCCTGCCTTGTATGAATTTGTAATTCCACTCTGCTTTCACTGCATCTTCAAATATATTGAGGTGTCGATATAAAGAAGCCTTAGGTTCTTAAGCAGACGGGAGACAAAGGAAAAATTTTGTGTCACTTTTTTTTTTTTTTTGGCCAGTCCTGGGCCTTGGACTCAGGGCCTGAGCACTGTCCCTGGCTTCTTCCCGCTCAAGGCTAGCACTCTGCCACTTGAGCCACAGCGCCGCTTCTGGCCGTTTTCTGTATATGTGGTGCTGGGGAATCGAACCTAGGGCCTCGTGTATCCGAGGCAGGCACTCTTGCCACTAGGCTATATCCCCAGCCCCTTTGTGTCACTTTTTAAAATGTATTATTATTATTATTATAATGAAGATGATGTCCAGTTACATAAGTCAGGTAAGGAGTAGTTTCTTTTGGGGCAGTCACTCCTTCCCCGACTCTCTCCCATTTTTCTTCCCCCATCTCCACCCACAAGTGTTACAGTTCATTTTCAGCCTAGTGTCTAATGAGCACCACTGCTGCACTGGTTCACTCTTGCCATGCTCCCCCCCCCCCCCCCCGCCAACTAACCCTGCAAAAGACATAGAAATGAACAAACAACACAAAAGGAAAAGAAAACAAAATCAGCAATGAAGAAAAAAAAGTGTCTTGTTTCCATTTCTTGGGATTCATTTTGATAATTTTTTTATATGATCAGAGGCACATAGGCATTGTGCCTTGGTGCTCCTCCCCTAAGAGGATACTCCTTTGGTCTCACTGTGTGTGTGTTCTATATAATTCATCATGTTCCAGTGCATTTTCACATCTAGCTTCCACATATGAGAGAAAACATGTGCCTTTTGTCTCTCTGAGCTTGGCTTACCTCACTTACCATGATTTGTTCTAGTTTCATCCATTTACCTACAAATGAAATAATATTATTCTTTATAATGGCGTGTACATTTCCATTGTGTATAGGTACCACATTTTTGATCCACTGTTGTAGGGTATCTGGGCTGTTTGCACAACTTGGCTATTGTGAATAGTACAGCAATAAATATGGATGTGCAGGTGTCTTTATGATGTCCTGGCTTATGATGTTCTGAGTAGATGCCCAGGAGTGGTATGGTTGAGTGGTAGGGAAGATCCATGTTTAGCTTTATGAGAAGTCTCCACACTGTAATCTAAAGAGATTGTATTAGTTTACATTCTCACCAACGGTATAATAGAGTTCCTTTCCACCCCCTTGTGTCACTTTTGTTAATTCAGTCAAAATTTTTAGTGGTATCTCAATATTTGGGCTTTTCTCATAAGACTTGTTTCAAAATTGTGCTCAATTTCAGTTTTATGTGTATTTACCTTGTACCACATTCAAAGAGAATTAAATTATTTAAGTGAAGTATTCATTTAATATTGTTCAGCCTCATTCAGATGCTGGTTGCTTACATGTGTACTCCCAGCTACTCAGGAAGCTAAGATCTGAGGACCATAGTTCAAAGCCATCCCAGGCAGGATAGTATGTGAGTCTCCAATTGACCACCAAAAAGCCAAAAAGCCAGAAGTGGAGCTATTGCTTTAGTGGTAGAGTGCTAGCTTTGAGAAAAAAAAAAAAAGCTCAAAAACAGTGCCCAGGACCAGAGTTCAAACCCCCAAACTGGTACACACACACACACACACACACACACACACACACACACACACACACACACACACACACACCCCAGCCTGGTGCTAGTGGCTGACACTTGTAATCCTAGCTACACAGGAGGCTGAGATCTGAGGATTGCACCTCAAAGCCATCCCATGCAGAAAAGAGTGAGAGACTCTTACCTACAATTAATCAACAAAAAGCCAGAAATATATTACAGTAAGGGATAAGGGAAATAGTCCTTGATATGGGTCGAAACTTCCTAAGATCCAGAATCACAACGAATCAAAGAAAGACAGGATGAATAGGATTTCATCAAATTGAAAAGTTTCTGCATGGCAAAGCTAGCAAGATAAAAAGAAAGCTTAGGAGAGGATATTTACTAGCTATGCATGAGCCTTATATCTAAAATATATTTTAGAGTTTAAAAAATTAACCCCCCCCAAAAAAAACAAATCCTCTAAGAAACAACAAATCAATTAGTTAATGGGATAAAGACTTAAAGAGAGACTTTCCAGAAGAAGTAAGATTGGCCAATAGACATATGAAGAGAAATTCAACATCTCTGGCCATAAAAGAAATACAAATCAAAACAACATTGAGATTCCATCTCACCCCAGTAAGAATGGCCATTATCAAGAAAACTAATAATAACTGATGCTGGAGAGGATGTGGCCAAAAGGGAGCCCTACTACACTGTTGGTAGGAGTGTAAACTGCTATGGAAAGCAATATGTAGGTGTTCTTTTACATGTACTTTAGTATTAAAAATAAGACAATTCACTTCTCTATGCATTCTATTGCTTGTGGTGAGTGCAGCTCTTAAGAACTTCAGTGTTCTAGGACAGTTAGAGGACCTCTGTTCACAGTCTTTCTGAAATAATAAAAAAATAGTTTAAAAGTATTCCTCATTTTAAATTTACCATGTTACCTCATTGCAGTTAGAATGGCCTTTATCAAGAAAAATAACAATCACAGATGCTGGCAGGGCTGTGGCCAAAAGGGAATGATACTACACTTGGAGAGAATGTAAACTTGTTCAACCACTCTGGAAAGCAGTATGGAGGTTCCTCAAAAGACTAAACATAGAGCTTCCCCATGACCCAGCAATTCCACCCCTGGGTATTTATCCTACCAGACCACCCTAAAGCCACCAGCCCAACCATGTTCATTGCAGCATTGGTTACCTTAGCTAATATAAAGAACCAATCCAGATACCCCTCAGTGGATGAATGAATCAAGAAAATGTATATCTACATAATGGAATTCTGTGCTTCTATCAGAAAGAATGGCATTGCCCCATTCACAAGGAAATGGAAAAGACTTGGAAACAATTACATTAAACAAAATAAGCCAAATCCAAAGAAACATAGATTGCAGGGGTTCCCTCATTTGTAATAATTAGAATATGCCTATAAGCCTATAAGTCAACACAATGGATAGTGAAAGACAAAAAATTACACCTAGACATGATAAATTAAACAGGACTTTAAACCTTCACACAGTGAGATCAAAGGAAGATATTCTTAGGAGAGGATCACCAGGATTCAATAGCTATGTGAATAAAATGATGCATATGGAAATGAACTCCAAGAATGTAAACAAAAGGGTTTTTATTGTACTTTTTGTCCTTCTCTAATTTTTTTCTGTTGTTTCCCTTCTGTTCCTGTTTTTAATTTCTGTACCCTTTTTCTTATATGTAAGGTTATCTGATTTGGGGAGGAGAAAGAGAAGCACAGAAACAGTGGGACAAAGGGTGAACTAATTCAGCAGTGATACTCATTAGACACTATTGGAAATGAACTATACATAACTTGGGGGAGAGGAGGGTTGGGAAGGAAAAAACTGGGAGGAAAAAAAGGGATATGGTGACACTGTTCAAAAGGAAATATACTCATTACCTTATTTATGTAACTATAACTCCTCTGTACATCACCGTTACAATAATTTTTTTTTGCCAGTTCTGGGGCTTGAACTCAGGGCCTGGGCACTGTCCCTGGCTTCTTTTTGCTCAAGGCTAGCACTCTAGCACTTGAGCCACAGCGCCACTTCTGGCTTTTTTTGTGGTGCTGAGGAATTGAACCCAGAGCTTCATGCATGCTAGACAAGCACTCTACCACTAGGCCACATTCCCAGCCCACAATAAAAAACGTAAAATAAAATAAAATAAGGCAAAAAAAATACCCACAAAGACAACCAGAAGTAAAGATGTGGCTCAAGTGTTAGAATGCCAAACTTGAGAGAAAAAGCTAAAAGATGAAGAACCCATACCCTAAGTTCAAGCTCCAGTACTAGCACATGTGGGTACATGTGCACACACACACACACACACACACACACACACACACACACACACACACAATCTTATTACTTGGATTTGAAAGGACAGACCAAAAATGAAAAAGGTAGATTGTGCAATGATAATCCAGTTCTACTGAAGCCTATAGGAATTTGGATTGTGGGGCTGGGAATGTGTCTTAGTTAGGATACAACTATATGAATCATGCTTTGAGTTGTATCTTATTCTTTGAGAGTTCCAGGAAAGATACATCAAACCTCTTAAATATAATACTCAAAGGTTAATGGTGGAAAATGGTCAGGTTTTGTAAGCATGCTGGATGATGGCTTAAACATGGGCCATTTGGCAATGCCTCTTGTCTTTCTTCTAGTTTTTGTACTCTTTCCCACCTATCCTATCTGTTATGGTCACAAAGAAGAGTTGACCTTCTTTATCACATTTATTGTTAAACCTGCACTACAGTTTCAAGAATTAGAAAAGTTTAAAGTGGAAAAGGGGTCCCAGAAGACCATTGATTCCTATCTCTGGCCGGCAGCAGTAAAATTATGAGCAGTAGTCTAGTGTAGTCACAAGCCATTTGTTCTTCCATGACTCCTACTATGTTTTTTTTCTTTTACCTCTTTTTTTCATTTTTTAAGAAAATAGTAGATAATAAAACCAGAATGAAATAAAATCAAATCAGAATTCAAACAACCCCCATCCTCCACACCCTATGCACAAGTGTTTATTCCTCAGTCCTTACTTAATTCTATTTGCTGTGATTGTTCCTTTCTCTTCCTGCAGGATTTGGGTAGTCATAAATTCAAGGAAGTATACCTTTACTGCCATGGATAGTGTCCCTCTATCATGATTATAATGGTTGTTTGAAATTACCCTTCTGTTTGTCACTCACATTAAGCTATGTGGATGGGGATTATTTCTTTATCTTCATATATTTAGAACCAAGCTCAACATCAAGCACTCAATAATGGCTAAACAAAGGATCAATAAATGACTGAACAAGCAGTCCTTTCATAAATATCGTAAGTGTATTTTCATCTGTAGGAGAAAGGAAGGATTAGAAGTCCCTATCTACTTTCTAACTCTGTATTGAGTGTTCTTGTTGGCTTAAATGCCTCATTTGGATCTTAAAGACCCTTATACTAATAAAAGCTTGGTTGGTAGCTTGTGGTACTATTTGAGAGGTGATGGATCTTTAGGGGGTGGGGCCTACTGGGAAGAAGTTAGGTCACTGAAGGCATATGGCTAAAGAGAATATTAGGACCCTGGCTCCTTCCTTTTTCTTTTTTTTTCTTCCTGGTCAGCATGCGATCAGATCTACCCTACCACATATTTTCCCTTTGATTTTGCTCTACTGGTCCAAAATGATGAGGTCAAATAGTCATGAGCTGAACCTCTGAAATGGTGTGACTGAAATTAATCTTCATTTCTTTATTTTATTTGTTAGGATGAGTACAAGAATTATAAGACCTGTTTCAGAACCAAATATTCTGTTAAAATTGCTAAACAGTGGCACTTGGAAAATATAGTTAAGTGTGTGCATTTTTTAAAATCATTAAACTGAAACAGGATTAGCAAGATTTTGAGTTCAAGATTAGTATAGAAATTAATTCCTGAACAAGGACATTGTCTTATTTAATTGTTTCCTGTGTGATTATGTAAAGCTGAAATTAATTTCTGAAATTCTTTTTCTTCTAGCCTTGAAAACTAGTAGTGCTTCTCAACTTTTTATTTGTGTCTGTGACTAGAATCACTTTTGCTATCACCTTCATCATGCAGCAGCTAATCAAGGGCCTTTTTATACTCTGAGTTCCTGAATGGTTGCTTCTGACCCTAATTATCTCATGCAGCACTTTCCAGTTTGGATCTGAACCATTTCCTACTCAGGGTATTTTTAGGAAGATCCTTCTCTGCTGACTCTGCCTAGCAGTCCTGGGAAAGCTTTTTGAAGAGACTGCTCAGCATCCTTAATCTGCATGTGCTTAATCAGGATGAAAAGCTGTTCTAGTGGTTTGAGAGTCATTTTCTGAGAATGTATCTATCTCCACACAGCCAAGTGAACTGTGAAGGGACTTGAACCCTCATTTGGGTTTACAACGTGGTTCAGTATTCCCGTTTCATTCAGGAATGAGACATATGAAAAGAAGGAAGGGCTGAGATGACAGAAGTCAAAAGTTCCACACTTGTGGTTGTGTGGAAGTTCTGAAGTTCTGAGTTTCAGTTCCTCATGTTTTAGGCTCTATATTTCTCTTTCCCCTACCAGTGACCCCCCTGGACCAGTCTCATGTTTGTCTCATACTGACATGACTCCTTAGCTTCTTATTCAATGTGATTTTTTAAAATACCTATCTGAAATGCAAACATACCCTTGTTAAGCTGGTATTGATTTAATCTAGAGAGTAGTTCTAGTACCTCAAATCGAAAGTTTCTCTTCCAAACACACTGGGTGCTCAGTTGCTCTTAAAATAGTGGCTATTCTATTTGTTGGGGTGAAAATCTGTTCATCTTTACATTCTCAATATTTTAAAACAAAAATTTCCCCTATAATTCAAGTTTATAATGATGGCATGGTTAGGTATAGAAGTATTAGTCACCTAAAATATCCATTCATGATTCAAAATGATAAAAAAGGCATTTAGATATGTTACATATTAGAAATTATACATTATAGTAGTTATTAGAATCTCTCAAGTTTTTCCTGAAAGTGATATTTATATAAGTAATAATATATTAATATTCTCCTGATTCCCAATGACTATTAATTTAGCATTTGTGTGGTTTATGCCACTTGACTATAAATAAGATTGTGATGCATTAGAATCAGGGTTCATATATATTTTTTCATTTATACTTTAAAATGTTCTGTTGGCATTGCTATACATTGACATTTAAGTCTACATATGACATTTAAATCCAGCTGTGGATTGTTGCTAAATAAAGGGCCTGATGTAATTAAAGAGGTTTTAAAGCTCAAAGAAGCCTAAAAACAGTGGCTAGTCTAACATTTTTAAATTGTAGATGAGAATATTAAAGTACTAAAATGATCAGCTCTAGTTAAATCTAACATGTGGATTCAGAGCCCTTCAAGGACTGACTTGCTAAGGAGCTTCCAATATGCATACCAAGCATAACGTACAGACTTACAATATAGTCTTCCACAGGTCCCATTTTTCAAAAGTAAGTAACTATAATAGGGGTTTTAAATGTGTGTGTGTGTGTGTGTGTGTGTGTGGCTTGAACTCAACTCTTATTCAATAAACCAGTTGGACTGTGGATCCACAGTCTGAATGTTCTGTTCCCTTTGTAGGTTCCATTCCACCTTGACATTTGTATCTTATACCTATTAACTCTCAAAAGATTTACCAGTGTATGAAGAAACATATCTTCCGTATGTGGGGAGCTATTATAAGATGTGTTTTTCAGAAAGCAAGATAGCATCACAAGGCATGTTACATAAGAAAGTAGCCAACATCTTCCTTCAGGCTGCTTCTCCAAAGGAGAATATGCCCCTGTTTTTCTTTGCATTTTGAGGGCATGTGTTCGAAGTCAACTTGTGTTTCCAAAAAATCAAGCTTTTTAGTCTAATAAAATGTTAGCCACATAGGAAAACTTGGTTTGGTTTCAATAGTTTTATATATAGCACATATCACTAAAGAATTATAAATGTCATTAGTATTGAATCGTTTAGTACATGTCTAACTTAGTTTTTAATTCTAGAGTTTTCTAAATTCATCTGAGAGTATTGATGTTTTAAGTATTAACTGTGTTATGATTTTTATTTTCTTTACTACTACTACTACAGAATCTACCGCTACTGTTATGACTATAACCAGGAAGACTTGTTTGTGTAAAAATTCCGTGTTTTGCTTGTCTTAAAACCCCTCCCTTTATCACTTTTCTTGGAATGTTCTGCTCAAAGTTGAGTTACATTGAAGAAAATGGAAACAGTATATGAAGGAGGAATGGCTCTTATGAGATGGAATTTGTGGAATGCCCTTATTTTGGATGAGTTGCAGACTTCCAAATTCCACAGAAACTGAAATAAAAACAGTTTTATGCCAGTTAAAACAAGATCTTACTCAGTCTCAGAATGGCCTCTATTTTATTTGGTGCCATGGTCCTAACCTAAAGACTGTAGAAAACCAAAACTATGAGACCACAAACCTGACAAAAGAAAAGAAAGGTAACAATATTGATTCAGATTATCTTTAACATTCAAAATGTGACTTTGATGACTCACAAGAGTGACTTGAATGAACTGTCACATCACAAATGTGATTTGAAGTTGTTGATCATTTTGATAAAGGAGAAATTATCAATTCAAATTTGTCACTCTCCAGAACACTGTCTATCATCTATCTCCATCTATCTATCTATCTATCTATCTATCTATCTATCTATCTATCTATCTATCTATCTATCTATCTATCTATCTGTCTGTCTGTCTGTCTGTCTGTCTGTCTGTCTGTCTATCCTATTTTGCTGGCTATATTTGGGTGATAAATTGAGATGTAGTTTTATAATGTAATAGAAGTTGATAGTTTGTTTTTCACTAAACATTGTAATCTCTAGGCCTACTTCTTAGTTAAGATCCAGTCCTGAAACAAAAAAAAAAAAAATGAGCTTGTTGTAGGTGAGAATCATACCTTTCATCTTTCTATATCTTACCTGAGCAGAGCTTTGCACAAACTGGGTACAAATATATTTTCTTTCAGGTTATTTATTTACATTTTTGTGTAAATTCTGTGTAAAATTTGAGGTCACAGTGAACTTTCAGAATATATAAAATCACAAATGCAGCCCATTTGTAAATAATCCACAGTAAGGAAGGGATTAGTAGAAGTAGTTAAAGAGGGCTCTTGATCTGTGGGTTGTCAATATTTGTAAAGTATTTCTATTTTGTATAAAGTCTCCATTTTCGATTGGGGACATTTCCTCTTTAATTTGTACAGTATTCTCTACGTCTTAGGAAAATCAGATAGCCAGTGTTCTAAGCTGGTACTGTACATAATGGCAACTGATCAGAAAACAGTTTGTAAATATCCATTATTGTGATAAATTCAGTTAAAAGTGCTTATTTAAATGGTGGGCTTCAGCAGTAAGTTATTGGAGTTAAATGATGAGGTGATTGGGAAGGTGAAAAATTTTATCCTCTGGTACATTCAAAGATTGTCAGCAGCCTGTTCCATTACAAAGCAAACATACAGAACAGTGCAAAAGCCAGAGTCTTTTCTTAGAATTAGGATGACACTTGGGATGTGTACCACAGTAACATAAACCTGCAGGCCACACTGTGGACATACACATAGTAAATCAGAAGCGAGTATCCAAACGACAGTAACGTCCTTCTAATCCCTAAATCACTGTGGCACATGATTTCTTTGGGGCCAAGAAGTTGCCTTGTACTGAAAAACATTAAAAGGCATGGCAGTATTCGGAGGCATCAAATGAAAGATCACTTTGAACTGCTCCAAATTTATACTCTGTTGGCTTAAAAGAGTTAATTTGCTTTCAAAGACACTGGCTGAAAATGAATTAGACACCAAGGAGAAGGCTAGTTGTAGTCACTGCCTTTTGATTGATAGGCCTCAATAGTCTTGCTCAAGGCTCATGTTACTGAGATAGTGATCCTAATTGTAAGTGGGCCAGGGACATATTGCACACTGTTTAATAGTTCTTCACTTTCACTTCAAATAGAGAAACTGGCAGGGTGCTCTCCTGTTTGAACAAGGAAGAATAGGAAAATTCTAAACAACCATTTATCACCAGAGAAAGGAAATGGCTCTAAAAATGCTGTTAAAAAGAGAATATTCTATTCAATGACAATGTATCTTTTATAATTCCTGCAAGTTAGGAGAAGGAAGTACTACTAACATATAAGGAAATGAATCATAAGAGATATTTCAGGGACCATTAAAGTTAATACTGGGATTAAGAATAATTTTAATGATTTTTGAAAATCCAGTTCAAGAATTAAGATTCAAAGAAGCTCAACTGGCCAGGTACCTGGTGGCTCATGCTTATAATCCTAGTTAGGAGGCTGAGATCTGAGGATCACGGTTCAAAGCCAGCTCGGGCAGGAAAGTCTAGGTCCTAGAAAGTCTGAGGTCCAAAGAAATGCAATTCTAAGTCACAAATCCAACTCCATTTGAAAATGGACAAAAGATTTGGGGAAAATAATACACACACACCTCTGACTAATAAGCACAAAAGATGTGTAACGTGTTTTATCCTAAAAAGAAATGTGAATTCAAACTGTAATGTACCAATTTATACCTGTTTGAGTGGCTATAATAAAATGGACAAGGTATTGGGGAGAATTTTGAACATTCATCCATTGCTGGTGGAAATATATAATGATATATGGCATGTTCTCATAAGGTTAAACACAAATTTATCTTACGACTTATCAATTCTACAGAGTAAGTTAGGTACTCAAGAGAAATGAAAAGATATATCTGTACAAAACATTTGTATATCATTATTCATGGCAGCATTTCTCATAATGGCTAAAAACGGTAAAAGTAATCTAAATATCAATTAACTGGTGAATGGATAAACAAAAACCCCCCAGCATATTCATGCAATGGAATGCTGTTCCACAGCGAACAGGAAGTACTAAAGCATGCTAAAACATATATGGATCTCACAGTATTAGGTTATGTGAAAGAAGCCAGATCCTTAAGATGTTTCATTTACATGAAATGTTCAGCATAGGCAAATTTCTGGAGAAAGAAAGTAGATTAGTGGTTGTCTGGACTAAGGATGGAAAGAAGACTGAAAACAAAGGAACAAAATGGAGACTAAATGTGGCTTGAAAAGATTCACTAAAGAGAGTTATTAAGACCTTGAATGAGCTATTGCATGCTTTGGATTGTATTGCTTGGAGGGCAAAGGATGAATAAATTTGCAGTTTCAAAACATGTGGACTAAGAAATATAAGGCACCCTTTGGCAAAGAAAGTACAGAGCAGATAACTTTATAACAGTATGGTACAAGAGAGCTTAAAGTCTGGAAATCCAAATGCAATGAAAAATAGATTTTAGGAGTCGGGTTTGAAAGAACATAAATTTACTTGGTTTCAGCAGAATGAACGATTTCTCTTGTTCTATGTTATTTTATTTTTTCAATCTTTTGAGGGAGGCATGGAGTAAGAGCCCCAAACAAAACCAAAAAGGAAGCTGAAGCTAAGAGTAATGGCTTTGTCCTAGGTGTGGTATTGGGTGTGGGTGTGTGTTAAGTGCAAACCAGGAAGAAGTAAAGCCTGGTCTGTGGGCTAGACTATACAAAAAACTTCAACTAAATAATGATAAGACTGGCAAAAGGACTAGTTTATGAATGAGTAAATTTCAGCTTAGGAACATTCAATTACTTCTGAAGATCACAACCATAAGCAGAACCACAGATAAAATTCATGTTTCCTGATTCCCCAGTTCAGTCGTCTTTCCCATACAGACTAATTTGTACATGCAAATTGCTTTGCACTTTAGTGAGGCCCTCTTTACCTTTTCTTTGAACTGGTCAGTGATTGTGCTGTGCTAAGGAATATACAGAAGTAGAATCGTTCTATAATGCCCCAACTTGAAAAAGTTCAATTATTTGAGGTTGCAGAATACAAAGGTAAACTAAGTGTCAGCAAATCCAGGTGGAAAGTCATCCAATGAAACATACTTGATCTGAAGGGAAAGAACAGAGTCTATACAGCTATAAGCTTGGCTGTATCAATATCAATACAAAGTATTATCTAAACCTGAAAGCAATACTCACAGGGCTATTATTATCAGGTTTACACATTTAAAAATAAGAGTCATCAAACATAATAAAACGTATGTGGTTCGCTTGATATATTTTGGTCTTTAAGAACAATAGCAAACATTAAAAAGAAAGAAAAAGAACAGTAACAAAAAGTCACCAAAGACAATAGAATCGATTTCATTCCGTTACATCAAGGTTTGCTGCAAACAGAATGAGGCAATGCCATTGGTAGCCTGTATGTGTCCAAGAGAAGAAGGAAGGAAGGAAGGGAGGGAGGGAGGGAGGGAGGGAAAGAAAAATAGAGTATCATAAACTAAAAGGAAACAGAAAAAGAATGGAAAAAAAGAAAAAGGATAGGGCAAAGGAGAAGATAAACCCATCTGTGGTAAGTAGTTCAGTTGCTTTAAGCAGTTTAGCTTATCCTGCTTTATGCTCAATTCTACTAAAATTCAAATGTATTGATATAGGAAATGATATTCTTGCAGAAAATTAGAAAATACAGAAAAGCAAAAAGAAAATAAACCTTACCTATAATTTCACCATCTAACTTAAATCCCTATTAACATGTCGGTCAATAATATTGTCATCTTGTTTTCACACATTTTCATTTTACAAAAATCATCCTGCCTTTATTGCTTTGTAGCCTGACTTTGCTTTATACTATGGTTGTTTTTCTACTTCAATGGATATATAGTTCTAAAACATCATTTTAAATAATTGCCTCTAGGGTTGGGGTTATGATGTGATGATAGAATGCTTACCTAGCATTTATGAGGCCCTGGGATTTATCCCTACAACCACTACCTCCACCCCCACATCTTCCACTTAAATTTAATTGTATAAAAATTGATTTGTAGGGTACATATAGCTCTATAAATGTTTACTATATCACTTTTATTTTTTCAAGTTTATAAAGTCTCAGAATTCCTAATAAATACTTTTGTGGCAGAAAATAAAAAGCAATTGTTTAATGCCCATTCCTATAGGGACTAGAGCTAGAAACAAAGGGAGTTATTTAACATGAGCCTGTCTGGGCTGTGCTCACAAGGGATGGGAAATCTAATTGGGGAAAGACGATCATTGTTCTGTTCTTTTCTACCTAATAGATGTACATGAAGGAAGCTATGTCAGTTAGGAAAGTCACAATGTAATTTGAGAAGTATATAAATATATATTACTGAACCAGAAAAGTAGACATGATAACTTTGGATTTCCGAAGAAAATGCAGAAGCATAGACTGGCAAAGCAAATCTTTACCATCTATTATAGTTTATAATAATAGGGAAAACTGACCTAGACTTAATTGCAGAGTGATTAGCTAGCTATCTTATTGCAGATGCACATACTCTTCTGTTGTACTAGTTCTTTAGAATGTGCCCTGGTGTTTCAGACCTACAGACATTTGCTTATAGTAACTCACATTTCCTTATAGAGAGATGTTATATGAAGAAGTGTTGGATGTTCTTGTGGTAGGACATCAAACTCAATGTTCACAATTCAGCAATTTCTTTAAATGATTTGTTTTTTCCAAAGTGATTATCTCAGTTGGTGCTTCAAAACATAATCTAAATCCTTCTGTTAGCAGTAAATCCACAGAAATCTATAAAACCTAAAGTGTTTCTGATTATTATCAAACATTTGTTGAGCTTTTGACTAATGATCTTCTATTTTAGTATTGTTTAGAGCCAAACATTTATTCAAGAATCCTATCCAGAGAGACTTGCAATAAAAATTTGGTTTAAAGAGTGAAAATAAAGGAAGTTTAAAAAATTAAAATAATGTTCATGTGGCTAAATACTCAAACAATACAAGTTCTTGTTTCCCATTGAAATGATCTATAAATGACAATGGTAACAGACTCAAAAGGAAAATTGAAAACCTTCAGTTAGCAACCCTTGCAATTATTTTTTAGCTTTCTAGGGTTAAACTTTTTGGGGTTGATTAAATTCAAGCTGCGATCTTTCATAAAAACTCAATGGAGGGTCCAGATGGCCCAACAATACCTCCTTTTGTGAGAGGAAATAACTTGAAGATTTTTGTCTAATTAAAGTAGTTGTGCTGGTGGGACCTGAACGAATTATTATTCTTTTAAGAGGAGTCTACATTACAAGTAATTTTTATAAAATACTAATCATTTCAAAAGAGAGTGCTATTTTCACTATTTTAGCTATGTCCTAGAACCAGAGTGGCATGAGCATGACATTTTGAAGCTAGAGTCTGATAGCATCTTAGGGATTTCAGTCTGAAAATACAATTCTGGAAAATCAACAGAACAAGGCTCTGTGGAACAAAATGCCAAGAAGGTCAATGCATTACTTTCCTCTTGTTCCAGTTCCATGCTCACGACTACCTTAACTCTTGTCAAAATATTTTGTACAGTAACAGCCAAAGCATAATTAGCACCTTTTCTTTATGTTGAAAATTCCATTGGTAATCATAAAACAAATCTGAAGAAAGCCCTTAAGCACCTTACTAGAGGTGCTATTGGTATGCCATTATTTGTGCCTTCTTCCCCCGCCCCTGCCCCCACCTGGAGTAGTAACACTTCATCTTAATTTCCCCATGCCAGTAGCTTTAACTAAATGAAATAGAAATAATTCTAGAGAAGAGATGGTGATAAGGTAGGAAGGGTGGGAAATGAGTTTGAGAAATGTAGTAGGAAATTAGACAACAATCTAGCAAGTTGTTTGTATCATTAACTTTTGTGTTTTTCCTATAATCAAGGTGATATTCTGAGGTAGTTCGTTTTCTAGAAGCCTGTCTTGTATCAGACAGAAAAAATATTGGCCAATTTTGTCATGACTGAAAAGGTCCTACATTTGACTTTTCTTGTGTTCTTTGTTGAGGCTACAAAGACAAAAGCTGTTATGATCAAAGATTTCCAGCAGGGGGTGTAGCCACTTCTGTAGGGTAAATTCTTTTGCGGTCCTATTACATTAATTCATTTGAATATTGCCATTACTGATGGCAGAGAGTGGAATTACTAGAACATTTTTATATGACTGTCATCTCTTTTGATCCAAAAAACATATGCATATCAATACTTTATTAGGGTATGTTGAATTAGAAATTTGTGGAGAATATTTAAATTAAAAACCTAAAATGCTTGACTGAAATCTTATTCTGTGCCAAATTTTTCAAAGTAAATGAAAAACAAAGCTTTGGGTGATTTTAATCATCCAATACAGCAGAACAAGTGCTTGTGCTTAATTTTTTTCCTAGATAAATTAATGTGAGAGGCCTTGGTATTATTTATCCTATCTCCTTTATGTTTGCACTCATGTGAGTATAAAGAATAAATTCCTTATTTCTCAGGGTATTTCCTTGGGTGGGGAGGGTGAGTGTTCTAAAGTTTCTACCTCTGATGGAGTGGCTCCTTATCAAGTTTTAAGAAATGATGTCTATTTCCTTTTCCCCATTCTGCTCTGTAATGCTCTTACTTGTACATATACACGTAAACATTATCAATCGCAGAATTTTAGCCCCCAACCCCCATTTTCAGATTTGTTGGTACAGGAAAACATGTGCTGTTTTTTGGAGAAAATCAAGTAACATAAAAATCCTAACTTACTTGTACCAGTAAATACCTTTAAGCTAACAGTATTAATAAAAAGGTAATTTCTTAGTTTCCAGACCCTATAAGTCAAGATGGATGATGTAGGACAAAAATATCAGCTATGAAATTAAAAAGAAAACATTTTTAGTGTCTTAAAAAAATGAGATTTAAAATCGTTTTCTTCTCAGTATCTTGCCCTGTAACTGAAAATAATGCCTTTTTATGTTAATATTTCCTTTAAAGCTCCAATTTATTTGACTTGTGTTTATATGGTACAGGTCCATGGTTAAAAATCATTTCAGGGTGGACATGCTATAGTGTTGAATATTTTACTGAAGGTTATGACTTTTAATTGACTTCATGTAATTTTCCCCCTACTTCTTTTTAAAAAATTAATTTTACTGTTATTATTAAGGTGTTGTACAGAGAGAAGGGTTACCATTTCATAAGTCATAAGCAGACTTTATGTAATCTTAAAGGCTTTTAGTACAAAGATTATAATATGCATGCAAATATATTGGCTTTCCAGCCCCTATAAATGGTATGAGTGTAGGATGAGTATCATATTTTGCTGGTTTGGGCACTTGTCTCCAATATCCTTTTCTCCCCTAACTGGTTTACATTTATTGCAAGTTTTCCTCAGTCCTTTTCCTTACCTTTTCAGTTACATTGTAACTGGAGCACCTATGGGTTTTTTTTTGCTTGACACCATTCAGATACAGGAGGAGGCAGAGAAAGGAATTTTAGTCCCGAGCTTTTAAAATTAAGCAGCAGAGGAACTAGACATGTCTTCTGTGCTTCTGTCAGTTCAACTTACCTTTGAGAAAATATGGACAGTGGAGTGACATGGGGGAAAGGAACAGAACTTCTGTTGGAATATTGTGACAGATTTACTGACAAATATTTTCTAACAGATTTTCTTTTTTTTTTATACCAACCGGCAGTTTTTGTTTTCTTTACTGACAGATCGTAAATGTACTTCTGGTTGGCAGCAGCTGCACCATTATAGCACTCAAAAGCAACCCTGGCCAACTTCAGTACCTTATGTAACACAGCCTAGGACAGGGAAGAGCTGGAATTCTCTAGGATGGTTTTCACGTGTTAACTTTCTAAGATGAAACTGCTTTTCGGTGCAAGAAATAAACCCTTTCCCTTCCGAAGACAAATGATTCCCAATTCGCTCTTTTTTAGATTTCTCAAGAATCATCTAGAACAATGATCTGGGGGGTGTGGACCGGTGGGTTTTTGTCTTTTAATCCGGAGGCAGTCATTATCCAGGAGTTCTCTGATGACCTTGGGGAAGTCCCAGGACTTCGTCCCCCACCCCCCCGCCCCGTCCCCGCGCTCGCAGGGCCCTGGGCGCCTTCGCCCCGCCAACGCAGGGCCGAAGCGCCCGAGAGGGACACCCCGGCGCGACCCCCAAACTTGGGGATAAACGTCTGGAAGTCTCAGAAGCAAAACCCACCGGATGTGCTCGGGGCGGTCTACAACGAAGCCGGGGTGACCGACCGATCGCCAGGCCGGGCGCGGGTGCGGGCGGGGGTCACCCCACCTCCGGACCGTCGCGCTCAGCGTGCAGAAGCCTCTGGGGCCTAGGTGGCCGTCCGGCGTGGACGGGGAGACGGGCGCCTCTCCTCGCCGCGTGGAGTTGGGGCTTCCCCCGGCGGAGAGCGGGCTGCACACCGGGCGCACTCGCCCGGGGCGCCCGCTCCTTCTCCTCGTTCCCGCCCCCCCCTCCTCCTCGGGGTGCCCGGGACCCCGGAGGGAGGGAGGGAGGGAGGCGGCCCCCGCCAAGCCCACACCAAGTTCCTCGGCTGCGGAGTTAGGGCCGCAGGCAAAGAAAGGGAGGAAACGGGGAAGGCTGTGCCGCCGCCCCGGCGCGGAGGCCGGGACGGAGGCGGAGCGGCGCGCCGCGGCCCGGGGAGCGCGGAGCCGAAAGACTCACGCCAATGGGTAAAAGGGAAAAGGTGAGAAGCGAGGGAGCAGGCGAGGGAGCCAATGGGCGGGAGGGGCGGGGGGGGCGGGGAGGGGCGCGAGCCAATGGGGGAGCGGGGACGCGAGCGGGGACGCGGCCCCTCGCGCGCGCGCGCGCGCTCTCGCTGGCTCGCTCGCTCGCTCGCTCCCCTCCCTCCGGCGGGCTTGCTCGCGCCTTCCCGGGCTCCCGGGAGACGAGGGCAGGGGCGGGGCCGTGCGGTGCGCGCGGCGCCGCAAGGCGCGGGAGGCAGGCAGGGAGGGAGGGAGGGAGGCGTTGCGAGGTGAGGGCGGCGGGGACCGAGGTGTGCGGGGGGGGGGGGGGAAGGGGGGCGGGCTCGCGCGCGGGCGCGCGCCCGGCCCCGGACTGCGCCGCGGCTCCGCCCCCAGCCCGGGGGGCGGGGTGTGTGTGTGTGTGTGTGTGTGTGTGAGTGAGAGTGTGTGTCTGTGTGGGGCCGTGCGCGCGCGGCCGTGCGCGCGCCCGCGTTCCGGCGGTGCGCGCCGAGAGAGATGCTGAGGTAAAGTTCGGGGAGAGAGGGAGAAGCGAGCCGTCAGCGCGAGGGAACCCGAGTGGCCGCCATTACTGAGCCCGGCGCGGCCGCGGGCGCCGGGGACGGGGGGGGGAGGGTCGGGGCCGCCGCTGGTGGCCGGGGAGGCCGGGCGGGCGAGCCGGGCCGCGGGGTGCCGTCGGGCTCCGGGTTTCGGGGCGTGTGTGTGGCGGGGAGGGGGCGGTCGGCGGCGCCCGGGGAGCGCGCCGGGGCCGGGAGGCGAGCCGAGAGTGGAGGAGGAGAAGGAGGAGGCGGCGGCGGCGGCGGGAGCGCTCCCCAGGAATGTCGCTGCTGCTGCCGCCGCCCGCGCCGCGGCCGCTGCCGCCGCCGCCGAGGAGGAGACGGCGGAGACCGACGCTGTTAGGTAGGGACCTGGAGCGCGCCGCCGCCGCCGCCGCCGGGGCCTTGGCGGCCCCCGCCCCGCCGCCCCGCCGCCGGTTCCGTGGGCCGGGGCCCCGCGGCCGCCGGGGGGAGGTGGGGGGAGAGCCTGGCGCCGCCGCGCTCGCTCCTCGCAGGCCGGGCGGGAGCGGCGGCCGCGGCGGGGAGAGACGGTCGGCGTGAAGGGCAGGGAGGCCGGGGAGGGGGCGCCTTTCTCTCTCCACAGGTGACGGGGGGCGGGGGGCCGGGGTCGGCGGAGGCCTGCAGCTGCTGGGGGCCGGGCGTCCGCTCCCCCTCGCCGCCCTTCACCGGCCCGGGCCCCGGGTAGGGCCGGCGCGGGGCCGGGGGAGGGGGGGGGTGGAGAGGAAGGTGGCGGGGCGCTCGCTGTTAACGAGTTCCACCTGGGAAGCGAGGCCGGGAGGGGAGGGGAGGGGAGGGGGTGGGACGGTGGACGACGGGAAGGTGGGCGCCGATCGGCGGAAACGCGACCTCGGCTGCAAACTTAAAAACCCTCCGCGCGGCCCCGGGGATCGGCCCTTTCACTTTTTCCTCCCGTTCGGGCCCGGCTCCTCCCCGGGCTCTGGCCACGAAATTCCCATCTGCTCCGAAGCCCGGAGCCGGGGTTGCGAGAAGTTGCCCCGCGCCGGCCAGCACCCCCCCGACCCGCCCTGCCCGGCTGTCGGGGACTTCGGATCCCGGGGGCTTGGATCCCGAGGTTTTTTTTTTTTTTTTTTCCCCGCTAGCATAACCTCTAGATTCTTCCCTCCGTTTCCACCAAAGAAGAAAAGTATCGGGGTGGGGGTGGGGAGCGGCGCGGGAGCGCGCGTGCACTTATCCCCACACATAAATACGCGCACTCCCTGGCACCCTCCCTCCAGCTCGATTAGAAATGCAAGGGAGGTGGAGGAGGCTCTGCGCGCTGCCCGGGCCGAAAGGTGCTCGGGAAGTAAGGGCGAACTGGACCCGGACGCCTAGGGAAAATTCCGGGAAAGTTGTAGCAGAGATGCTTATACTTTGATACCGTGGGATTTATAGGAAACCAGTGTGGACAGCCGGTGTGGAATGAGAATTTCGGTGGTTTAACCATAAGCGAAAACACACACGAGGCCTGTGTGCTCCCTTTAAAAGGCAAATTTACATCGAAGATTTGCCTTTTCGTTGGTAGATCCGGACACAATGGCAACATTTTATTTTTAAAGGTTCAAGTGTAAAGCAGAGAACTTAAGTTCCTGTGTTCACTTAGTTTTTTTTTTTTTTTTTTACAAATGTGCTCTCTTCTACAGGTGTTGGAGAATCCGCTTAAATCCCAAACCAGTGGCCAGTTTAAACAATGTTAGGGGATGTGTATCAGCATTGGAGATCTCACTTTGTGGGAGATTTCTCTAACATCTGTAGAAAATACATCTATGTGTAACTTCGGAAAAATGTTTCAGTTTAAGGATAAGCTAGTAAGATATGTTTGGAAATGTTTTTTACTATCAGTTATAGCTGGTACTCTTACTACTGTTCCACATACACATACATACTTGCAGTGTATAGGTGTGTATCAGTTCTTTATATTTAACTTACATATCTAGTTATCTGGTAAACAAGAGAGTAGCAAGTATGGGTCACCAAAACCTTGTGATGGCTTTGGTACATTTTATAACTAAATGCATTATGTTCGTTTAAGAGCTGTTGATCTCACTGGCAAGGAGCATCAGTCAGATGGTAGGTATTATTCTGTTATAGACAACTATGGGTTTGATTGGCTTGTGTAGGTTACAGTCTTTAACGCAAGTCAGTATGTCTTACTTTACCATTCTCTGTACATTAATTATTAAGTGTATTGGGAGTGGAATTGGTTACACTTTGGTAGGAGAATTATCAGGGTTTTTTTGAACATCCTGCCCATTTAAAATGTTATTAGTGATTCTTAAAAATGTGCTGCAAAATAAGCATCTTAATTCTGTCACGTGGCACCGCAAATATTTTGAAGATGGTCTCCTTTTTTATTCCATTGGAGAAGACAAATTATTTTGATCTTGAAAAGTTGTGGATTTGAAATATGGTACAGCATAAAACAAGTCTCATAATTCATTTTTTAAATTGAAGTACCTTTATTAAGTACTCTCATGTAGAGTACTAAAGTTTTTCAGTATTATCAGGACATAAAGTAAATGTTGCCTTTGATGTTCACTTTTGAAACACAAAATAGCACAATAGGTCTTTCAAATTTTTATTATCAAACTGATGTACAGAGAGGTTACAGTTTCATACATTAGGCATTGGATACATTTCTTGTACTGTTTGTTACCTTGTCCCTCATACCCCCCTCCTCCCTCCCCCTTACCCTTTCCCCCCCTGAGGTGTTCAGTTCACTTACACCAAACAGTTTTGCAAGTATTGCTATTGTAGTTGTTTGTCTTTTTTTACCCTGTGTCTCTCAATTTTGGTATTCCCTTTCAATTTCCTAGTTAGCACAATAGTTTCTTAACTACAGAAAAAAATTTATCACAACTTGTTTCCAGAGATACGATTTTAACTTTCTCTGAGATATATGACCCATACTTTTTCTTTGCAGATCAGAGTATGCCAGGGAAATTTGGGTTTTGAAGGAATTGTGAAATAATTTAAATAAAATGTTACATCATTTGGTAGTTTGAGTTTAAACTCTTTTAAAAAGTCATTTTCTCAAATTGGAAAACTATTAGAAATTAAAATAGTGTAATGCTAAGAATTTTTAATATGAGTTTCATTTTCAAACTCAGTTCCTAGGGGCTGGGAATGTGGCCTAGTGGTAGAGTGTTTGCCTTGCATGCATGAAGACCTGGGTTGATTCCACCGTGCCGCATAAACAGAAAAAGCCTGTGATGTGACTCAAGAGGTAGAGTGCTAGCCTTGAGCAAAGAGAAGCCAGGGACAGTGCTCAGGCCCTGAGTCCAAGCCCCAGGACTGGCAAAAAGCAAAACAAATATAAACAAACAAACTCAGTTCCTAAAAAAAAAAAACTAAAGGTTCTTTTCCCTCCCCCAAGCTAGAGATGCCTTGAGACAAGCAGCTGACAAGCCACCCTCTGAAACCAAGGCTGCTTTTGTTTTTATCTGTGAAGGTTATCTGCATTAAAAAAATGTTTAAACCTATAGAGTGTAATTCATTAATTTCATGACTTTTAATTAGCACTCATAGTGCATGGCCCTGGGAATGCAAAGATAAATAAAATGGAAAAATTGAGGATAGCTCTACTTTTAGTTAGAGAGGTGGCAAATTATAAAGGAGTAAATGGATAAAAGTACTGTGAGGTATGGAAAAGAGAACAACTATTTCTATCATGGCCTTTTTGGCAGTTCTTCACAGAAGAAGAAATATTTTAATTTTGAGTGTTTTAGCTACCAGTAGGAGTGAATGTTTGAGGGAATCAAGGATTGTCTTTCTTCACTCCTTGAAACTGTACACAATGCAGTGAAACATATTGTTAACTTTTGACTATGTTTGTGGGTTTTATTCCATAGAATTACAGGTATTAATTGGGGGGAAAAGTTATATATAACTCATGATTTAACGTTTAGAATGTCACTAAGATGTTACCTGGTTAGATTCACAAGTGTTTATCATGAATAGTAAAAGTGAGGGTTTTTATTTTTCTAGCTTTTTATTAGCTTTAGCCTATTTCATTATCTCTAGTATTATTTTTGAGCAGCTAGGCACTGTGAGCAGAGTAAGAAAATATAAAAGATTTCTTAAAGCTCCTATCAGAGGGCTGGGAATGTGGCTTAATGGTGGAGTGCTTGCCTAGCATGCATGAAGCCCTAATTTCGATTCCTCAGTACCACATAAACAGAAAAAGCCGCTGTGGCACTGTGGCTCAAGAGGTAGAGTGCTAGCCTTGAGCAAAAGAAGCTCGGAGACAGTGCCCAGGCCACTGAGTTCAAGCCCCAGGACTGGCCCCCTCAAAAAAGCACCTATAGCGTTGATAGACCGTGACAAAATAGGAGTACATTGTCAGTTCAATATAGAATACATGAGCTATCGTTTAAAATTAAGTGTGAGGGGGCTGGGGATATGGCCTAGTGGCAAGAGTGCTTGCCTTGTATACACGAGGCCCTGGGTTCAATTCCCCGGGTTCAATTCCCCAGCACCACATATACAGAAAATGGCCAGAAGTGGCGCTGTGGCTCAAGTGGCAGAGTGCTAGTGAGCAAAAAGAAGCCAGGGACAGTGCTCAGGCCCTGAGTTCAAGCCCCAGGACTGGCCAAAAAAAAAAATAGGTATAAGGTGACTTAAAAGTAACACAGGATGAGGATAGTGAGGGAGCATAACAAGTTTAGGTATGTTAATGACTGAATCGAAAGTACTGGTAAGTGCCAGGTGCTGCTGGTGTACTCAGATGGCTGAGATCTGAGTATCACTGAAGCCAGCCCTAGCAGGACTTGTCCTTCAGACTCTTATCTCCATTTAACTACCAGAAAACCGGAAGTGGAGCTGTGGCTTAAAGTGGTAGAGCCTTGAGCACAAAGCTCAGGGACAACAAGCTAGGCCTCAAGTTCAAGCTCCCTGACTGACAAAAAAAGAAAAGTACTGGGAAGTGTTAGGACAAATTGACAAATACAAGATAAAAATGTAAGAGTGGAAGTTTGTACCTGTGATCCAAATTGAAATATTTGAGGAAAGCCTCATAAATTGTATAACTGTCTATTCTACCTCTATTTGAAATTGTCAGTTTTGGAGGGGAAAAGCCTTAACCTCTCATATGGGATATTATGTCTTCCTGTTAATCATGTCCTCTTAATGATTTAAGTAGTATATTTGTTGTTTCTATGCTTACTTTTTCAGAGCCACAATAACACCTGTTTTCTCTTGTTGACTGTTTATGCAATTAGTAGGAAAGTAACATTTCTATGATCTGGAGTTGGAAGATTCAGATTTCTGTTTCTTTGTATTAAGTATATAACATTTTACATGTTTCTAAGAATATAAATAATTTCTTAGATAATTTTCTGAAGTATAAGATTTGTCTGTAGGAATAATACCTGAAACCCAGGTGATAGCCTCCCTCATCTGTTGCTCAAACTGATTAGTTTTTCATTAAGAAACATTTTTTTTTTAATCTTTTAGGTCTGGCACTAGTCACTGTGTCTTGGATTGCTCTTTTCAGTTCTGATAGCCTGCAGTATTTGAATGTTTCTTGAGCTTTGTGCCCAAGCAGATTTTGACTTGTACTTTATGTTCAAACTAAGCTGTTGTCTATTACAAGTTCTAACTTTTGTTCGTCCTTGAAGAGTTTTTATCTTACACATTTTATACCCAGCCCATATTTCTCGCCACTAGGCCATATCCCCAGCCCACCCAGCCCATATTTCTTTCATCATTTTTGCTTACTTGTTTTTGTTCTGGTACTAGGGCTTGAATTCAGGGCCTGGGTGATTGAGGCTTGAGCTTTGGGCCCGGACACTTTCTCTTAGCTTTTTTACTCAACATTGGCTCTTTACCACTTGAGCCACAAATCCACTTCCAGCTTTCTTTCCTTTCTGGTCATTAAGACGAGAATCTCAAGGATTTCCTGCTCAGCCTCCTGAGTAGTAGGATTATAGGAATGAGTCACCAGCACTGTTTTTATTTGTTTGAGACAGGCTCTTAATATGTATTCAAGCTGGTCTCAAACCTCATCCAACTGCCTTAACCGCCAAAGTGCTGGGATTGCAGTCATTTGTCACTATATCCAGCTTTCTTCTTCCCAATATGGCTACTGTGCTCAAAACACCCTGTTCACACACCGGGAATGAATTCACTTGAAAAACCAAACCTAGTCTATTTTCAAGGTTCATTCCTTTTTAGTTACTGAAATTCAGAGTATTTCAGGGATTTGCAAACTATGGCCTGTGAGGCAAACTAATACCTATTTTCATATAATGGCTTTTGCATTTTGAAATGTCTGGCAACAAAATTACAGGAATAATATTTTTTGATCTGTAGAAATTATATGAAATTCAAGTGTCTATCCCTAAATAAAATCTTACTATAATACAGCCATAACCATTTATTTAAGTATTACTATGACTACTTTTACACTAATGGCAGAGTTAAGTCGTGTGACAGCCTACTATAGCATACAAAGCTAAACTATTTACTGCCTGTCCCTTTATAGAAAAACAGTTTTCTAAGTCCTGATCTATTCCAGTTTGTATTTATCTCTCCTTTTCTTTGAATTTGTAATGCATTTATCAACTTCATAGTGTAACTTACTGCCTTTATCACTTCAGCTGTGGTACTATAAAGATTCTTTAAAATACAATGGGTAAAAATGCTTTTCAACCCCACACCCTATCTTTTTAAATCTATAGTTTTAGTTCTATACCCCTTCCTCTGATTATTTGATCTGTTAATATTTTCATCATCAAGTGTGCTCATCTTTTAAAAAGTTATTTGGTCTTACCCCAAGTCATTTACATAACAAAAGTAATAATTCCTCTTCTGTACAGCATTGCAATATTAAATGACAAATTATGCCCATCTCCCACTTAGTTCTGCATAGTGATAGAGGGGACTGAATCGGAAGATGAGCTTATTCATAATATTAGCTTAATGGACTTACCTCTACATGCCTTTGAACCTTTTAAAAACTGATATAGGCAGACAATGGTGGTTCACACCAGTAATCCTAGCTACCTAGGAGGCTGAGATCTGAGGATCACAGTTGGAAGCCAGAGCCAGTCTGGGCCGGAAAGTCTGAGACTCTTTATCTCCACGTAACCCCAAAAACCTGGAAGTGGAGCTGTGGATCAAGTAGTAGGGCACTGTCCTTGAGAAAAAAACTGAGGGATTGTGCTCAGGCCCTGAGTTTTAAGTCCAAGCCCTGGTCCTGGAGTGCACGCAAGCATGCGCCCACAAACGTGTATGCATGCACACACGCTCATTGATGTAAGGCTAAGCAGATAGTAGCTGAGCATAATAAATACTCATGTATTGTTTTCCTAGGTGAAAATGACCTTTAGGTCTTCTGTTTTTAACTACTGAATAAGGAAGTGGACTAGGAAGAATTTAGAATCACTCACACCAAGGTCTAGGGGACATGTTATCAGAGGGAATGGATTAATAAAATAGTAAATCTGCATAAATCTAGGAGTCGTTTTGGTCCTTGGTTGTCAAATACTTTCAGCAATGAAACTTTTTTCAGATGGTAATTTAAAGCAATTAAAAATAGATAAAGAGCACAGTTACCTTTTTAAAGTCGACCTTGGTAAACTCCCAGAGTCCTGCCTGCTTGGAGTCTCCTCAAAGTACTTCCACAGAATTGTCAGGCTTACTGTTTGTAAAGTCGTAATATGTATTAATCAACTATAAGTCTTGAAAACTAAACTTTTAATATTAACATATCCTGCTATGTTAGAGATTATTGGCCCGTAGCAATCTGTGTTTTTTATTAGTTATTCCTGTAATTGTGACTTTAGAATTATCTAATGGTTTTTAGGATCAAGTGTTTTGAGCCTAGAGGTTCACTCATTTATTCATCAAATATTTATTGAGCATCCATTGTATGTCAGGGACTCTGGGTTCTGGAGATTCAGTACAAAAGGAAAATAAAATTCCTGTGCTTTTACCTAATTTAGTCACAACATAAATTGTGCTTTTATTAACCTAATTTATAGGAATGATGACTTAGATTCTTTTAAATCCAAAGATTGTGTCCTTATATGGTAGGGATCTTGGTTTAAAGGTAAAATATATGGAATGTGATTATTGCCTTGGTGAATTTTTTAGTTGTCATGCTCAAGTGTCATATGCTAGTGTCATATGCTAGCGAATTTGGCATTTTTAATAAGCATTTATAAAAGTAACATTTGAGGGCTGGGAATGTGGCCCCAGCCACATTCAGCCACCCCAGAATGTGGGTGGAGTGCTCCCCTCATATGCATGGGGCCCTGGGTTTGATTCCTCAGCACCACATATATAGGAAAAGCAGGAAGTGGCGCTGTGGCTCAAGTGGTAGAGTGCTAGCCTTGAGCAAAAAGAAGCCAGGGACAGTGCTCAGGCCCTGACTTCAAGGCCCAGGACTGGCAAAAAAAAGTAGCATTTGAATTACCATATTCTTTTAGAGTCTTATATGAATTTTAAAATGAAAAAGGTTGCATTTTATATACAGATGTATATGAGATAATTTGGGCTAATTTCTATCTTCAGTATTTGCTTATGTAAAGGATATTTATTTGACAAGACAGAATAGATAAAATGAAAAGGCTTCTACATAATTACATCATAGGGATAAGAGTTTTTTTTAAGTCTTTATATTGCCAGATATTCTGAGTCAATTATATTAGGGTTATATGTTCATTTTCTTAAATTTAGTTTGTGTTGTAAACACGTCATTGTAGATCACAGTTTTTCTTCACTATGATGCCTTCACTTTTGATTATACTTTTTGTTTTACTATTTAGGATTTATGCTTTACTGAGAACCATTATGTAAGAAGCACTGTTTTATAGGCTCATTAGATATAGTTATAGAATAAATATAGATATGTGCTTTTCTGGCCCTTTCATTAAGTCTACAGTGGAACGGGGAGAGAGAACTACAGAAAAATAACAAATAAGTTGTGTAATATATTTGGAGATATTGGGGAAAGTAAGTGCAAAGGCAGGAACATGTTTAGCATCTGTTCCTCAGTATGATTGTGATAGAATGACAATGGAGTATGACAATGGTATTAGAATAGATGAGAAAAGACTGGAAAAGGCAGACCTTGTAGTAGTAGTAGTAGTAGTAGTAGTAGTAGTAGTAGTAGGTCATTGAAAAGACTTACTTGTACTTTAAGAACACTGGAAAGTTTTGGACAGAATAATGGAAGGTTCTACTTTCTGCTTTAGAAAGCATTTGGCTGCCTTGATTTGAAGGAAGGAGAAGGGAGCGGGATGAAGAAGGGAAATTGGAAAGCTTCAGAGTAATTTTGAACCATGCCTGATAGTATATAGCATCTGGTATCACAGTAAAGGTATCAGGCGCTATGAAATTACAAGGTTTTTTTTAAAGGTACAAATAGGAATTTCCTGATATAACATGATAACTTAAAGGCAGGAATTTAAAATAATTATTCCCTTTATTAATGAATGCAACAATGTTTTGAAAAGGCACAAAAATTCTATTATATTTTAAATTGTACATGAGGTACAGCAAAGCCTTCTACTAGTACATGAATACTATATGTAATGAATGAGTAGGTCAGAGTAATTGGCATATCTTATCATTGCAAGCATTTTTTTGTGTTGGGAACATACAAAATCTTCTTTGTTAATTTGAAGTATTATTGTCAGTTTTGGTTATCCTTCTGTACTACAGAGTATTGGAAGTTATTTCTACTGTCCAGCTTCATTCTTATAAACACTAACCATCCTGTCTCTCATTTTTTCTTCTTCTTTGTGTTCCTCAAGCACTGGTAACTAGAATTCTGTCTCTAAAAACATTTAAGTTTAAATGCTGAATTAATAAGAATCTATTTGTTTTATTTTTGTAGATTACTTATTCGATTTTTTTTTAGTTTTGGAAAGCTGCCTTGTAAGCATACAATGTTTGAATAATCTAGTAAACTTAGAAAAATTATTTTCATAAACTAATTTCATTTGCTTTGCTGGATATAAATTGGTTATCCAGTTAATGCATTGTGCTTTTCTGTAAATATCCATAAATGGTTTAATTGTTCTTTTGCATATTTTGGGCAAAGAATGTTACCCTTGGTGCTAGATACAAGTATTCGGATTAAGATCTTTAATAGAATTGGTTGAGACAGCCTCAGTTTTATCTGTTATTGTATTTATATCGTCCAATTAGTGCTTGTAAATTAAATTTGGATTACATCCTTTTCGTAAGTTTTATGAGCATCCCATAGTTGGAAAGAACCAAATTAGGAAATGGCTTTTGTTTGCTAGGTACTTCACATTTTACATAATTGTTCAGTTTGTATATTTATATAAGTAAGCACCCTTGTTTTATAGAAAACCATGTTGTAAGATGTTTTCGGGCTTTACCATTGCCACCAACTAGTAAATAATAGATTTTGAAATCAGTTCTATTTACTAATGATTTCTACTTCCCTATGTTGTGGGTTCAACATAACAACATTTTCTTCAGAGGTAAACCTAGTGCTTGGTGCCAGTGGTACATACCTGTAATCCTAGCTTCTTTGGTGTTAAATATTAGTAGGAGCATGGTTTGAGGTCAGCCCAGGCAAAAAGGGAGACCTCCAATCTCAACCAATGTTGTGGGTATGAGGCACACTTCTCATCACAGGCCATGGAAATGTAAATAGAAAAATCTCAGTTCACGCCAGCCAAGGAATAAATGCAAGACCTTGTGCCCAAAATAACCGAAGCAAAAAGGACTGAAGGCATGGCTTAAGTGGTAGAGCACCTGTCTAGCAAACAGTAGGTCCTCCTTGGCCCTAGTACCACCAAAAATAAACAGTGAACCTCATCCACATTTTATTTGACAATCCGATGGTGACTGGATAATCATTAAAATTCAGTTGAGGCTGACAGAATAAGTTTCTAGAACAAGAACACATCTGTAATTCTGTTTAAAAAATTACTATGGTTGTGTCAGAAATATTCAGGAGTTTTAGTTTATAAGAACAACATCTCTGCTAGTAGTATAGCAGATATGTATTATAATTGAAATGTTTCTTGCAATTAAGGTCAGTTTTGGAGAAAGATGACTGGTATAATCTTTTTAATTTTTGTTCTTTTATATTTGTTTTGTTTAGGTTGGAGATCATTTTCATATGTTTATTTGCATTATTGTATTTTCCCTCTTGTGAAATTTTGAGGTGGTAGAGATAGTGTATTGTTTTAAGTATAACTTCAAAAGAATATGACTATCTTCAAGTAAAAAATTGTGAAATATTTAATAAAAACAGATGACCAAAATTAAATTTGGTGCCATTCTTGAAAGTTACTTTATGTTCCTGGCATATCTTTTTTTTTTTCCTTTATTGAGACAGAGTCTCATTACATATAGCCTAGTCTTGTCTGAAAATTACTTTCCATGTAGCTCAGGCTGGCCTGAACTTAGGATATTTCTGCCTCCGTCTCCCTATTGCTGAGGTTATAGATGTATGTCACCAAACCTGGCTCAATAATTCTAGATGATTGCTGTAAATACATAATCTTAAAATTGTCTAGCTTGTTACTCAAAATGTAATCCTTAAGCAGTAACAACTGAGAGGAAATAAATTCAGAACTCAAGAGTTCAAAAACAACTTTACAGTAATTTTATGTGTATGGAATCTGTGAAAAAAATTGAAGTGTGTGTGTGTGTGTCTGTCTGTGTGTGCCAGTTCTGGGCCTTGAACTCAAGGCTAGGACTGTCCTGAGCTTTTGCTCAAGGCTAATAGCGCTCTAACCCCTTGATCCACAGCCATGTTCTTCTTCTTGGGTAGTTTTTTGGAGTCTGACTTTCCTGCCCTGTCTAGCTTCAAACAGATTCTCATCTCAACCTCCAGAGTAACTAGGATTACTGCCATGAACATGGATTTTTTTTTAAGTTCAAGTATTGTATTTTACACTTGACCTTATGGATAGAAAATAAAAATCATTTCTTTTTACTTTAGTTTGAAATTTAATGACCTATTTAATTGCTGTCATTTTATCATTCTGTGTCTCCTCTTTTCTTTTTTTTTTTTTCTGTTAGAAATCAAGTCCAGGAAATTGTACATGCTAAACTTGTGCTCTAGTATTGAGTCATATTTACAGACTTTATCCATTTTTTTCTGTTTCCTGTTCAAGTATTTGCTATTCTTCATACTTTTGGAATATAGAATTTGATTGATTTTATGGCAGTGCTGAAACTTACTGAAATTTTTTTCTTTTAATTCTAGAAGTTAAGTTTATACAGAATTCTGTTTTAGGGAATAAATTTTTAGGAACCGAGTAGAAAGCAGGTAGTAGTGCATTTTTTAGAAGTTAAGGAAAACAGGAATATAGTTTAGTGATAGAGTGCTTAATGTACATAAGACTTGAGTTCAGTCCTTGGCACAGTGAGAAAAAAAATTTAGTGAAATTAGTAAGGGAATTATTAAAGTAACCAGTGAACTTTAATTATCAGCAGAGCATCAGAAAAGGCAGGAACATTAAGAGTAGAAAGAATTCGGGTTTTTTTTTTTATCAACCTCATAAGAAGGAGTAGAGCTAAAATTCACATTTAGTTAATGAGTTCGCCTTAAAGTTTATGAACCATTTCATTAAAGTTATATAGATTTACCTTAAATTTCAAGGTTATTTTCATTTCTATAAGAGTAAATTTATTAACATTTCTGAAATACATGTAACATTATTTTGCATGAGCATTTGTTATATGTAATTCTGATTAAAATTTGTCTTTTTTATCTTTCTAGGAAGATGATTCATCTGATTTTGAAGACTTGTTTGAGGAAATGAGGGAAATACAAAGAACCAAATATAATTCTGAAATCCAGGATCTGTATTTTGAGATGACTTTATTTTCAGAATGAAAAGCATATGTGGTTACCTTTATGAATGTAGAGACATGAGAAGAAAGTTATGATGGCAAAAAACAAAGAGCCTCGTCCCCCATCCTATACTATCAGTGTAGTTGGACTCTCTGGAACTGAAAAAGACAAAGGTAACTGTGGAGTTGGAAAGTCTTGTTTGTGCAATAGATTTGTACGCTCAAAAGCAGATGAATACTATCCAGAGCATACTTCTGTGCTTAGCACCATTGACTTTGGAGGAAGAGTAGTAAACAATGATCATTTTTTATATTGGGGTGACATAATACAAAGTGGTGAAGATGGAGTAGAATGCAAAATTCATGTCATTGAACAGACAGAATTCATTGATGACCAGACTTTCTTGCCTCATCGGAGTACAAATTTACAACCATATATAAAACGTGCAGCTGCCTCTAAATTACAGTCAGCAGAAAAACTGATGTATATTTGCACTGATCAACTCGGCTTGGAGCAAGACTTTGAGCAGAAGCAAATGCCGGAAGGGAAACTCAATGTCGATGGATTTTTATTGTGCATTGATGTAAGTCAAGGATGTAATCGGAAATTTGATGATCAACTTAAATTTGTGAATAACCTTTTTGTCCAGCTATCAAAATCAAAAAAACCTGTAATAATAGCAGCAACTAAATGTGACGAATGTGTGGATCATTATCTTAGAGAAGTTCAAGCATTTGCTTCAAACAAAAAGAACCTTCTTGTAGTGGAAACATCAGCAAGATTTAATGTCAACATTGAGACATGTTTCATTGCACTGGTACAAATGTTGGATAAAACTCGTGGCAAACCTAAAATTATTCCGTATCTGGATGCTTATAAAACACAGAGACAACTTGTTGTCACAGCAACAGATAAGTTTGAAAAACTTGTGCAGACGGTGAGAGACTATCATGCAACTTGGAAAACTGTTAGTAATAAATTAAAAAATCATCCAGATTATGAAGAATATATCAACTTAGAGGGAACAAGAAAGGCCAAAAATACGTTCTCAAAACATATAGAGCAACTTAAACAGGAACATATCAGAAAAAGAAGAGAAGAATATATAAATACTTTACCAAGAGCTTTTAATACTCTTTTGCCAAATTTGGAGGAGATAGAACATTTGAATTGGTCAGAAGCTTTGAAATTAATGGAGAAAAGAGCAGATTTCCAGTTATGTTTTGTGGTGCTAGAAAAAACACCTTGGGATGAAACTGACCATATAGACAAAATTAATGATAGACGAATCCCATTTGACCTCTTGGGCACTTTAGAAGCTGAAAAGGTCTATCAGAACCATGTACAGCATCTAATATCAGAGAAAAGGCGAGTTGAAATGAAGGAAAAATTCAAGAAGACTTTGGAAAAAATTCAGTTCATTTCACCTGGGCAGCCGTGGGAGGAAGTTATGTGCTTTGTTATGGAGGATGAAGCCTTCAAATACATCACTGAGGCTGACAGCAAAGAGGTATATGGTAGGCATCAGCGAGAGATAGTTGAAAAAGCCAAAGAAGAGTTTCAGGAAATGCTTTTTGAACATTCTGAACTTTTTTATGATTTAGATCTTAATGCAACACCAAGTTCAGATAAAATGAGTGAAATTCATACAGTTCTGAGTGAAGAACCGAGGTACAAAGCTTTACAGAAACTTGCACCTGATAGGGAATCTCTTCTCCTTAAACACATAGGATTTGTTTATCATCCCACTAAAGAAACATGCCTTAGTGGCCAAAACTGTACAGACATTAAAGTGGAGCACTTACTTGCCAGTAGTCTCTTACAGTTGGATCATGGACGTTTGAGGTTATATCATGATAGTACCAATATAGATAAAGTTAACCTTTTCATTTTAGGGAAAGATGGTCTTGCCCAAGAACTAGCAAATGAAATAAGGACGCAATCCACTGATGATGAATATGCCTTAGATGGAAAAATTTATGAACTTGATCTTCGGCCAGTTGATGCCAAATCGCCTTATATTTTGAGTCAATTATGGACTGCCGCCTTTAAACCACATGGGTGCTTCTGTGTATTTAATTCCATTGAGTCACTGAGTTTTATCGGAGACTTCATTGGAAAAGTGAGAACTGAAGCTTCTCAGATCAGAAAAGATACATATATGGCTAATCTTCCATTTACATTAATTCTGGCTAATCAGCGAGATTCCATTAGTAAGAATCTACCCATTCTCAGGCACCAAGGACAGCAGTTGGCAAACAAGTTACAATGTCCTTTTGTAGATGTACCTACTGGTACATATCCTCGTAAATTTAATGAATCCCAAATAAAGCAAGCTCTAAGAGGAGTCTTGGAATCAGTCAAACACAATTTGGATGTGGTAAGCCCAGTTCCTACCAATAAAGATGTATCAGAAGCTGACTTGAGAATTGTCATGTGTGCCATGTGTGGCGATCCATTTAGTGTAGATCTTATTTTATCACCCTTCCTTGATTCTCATTCTTGTAGTGCTGCTCAAGCTGGTCAGAATAATTCCCTATTGCTTGACAAAATTATTGGTGAAAAAAGAAGGCGGATACAGATCACAATATTATCGTACCACTCCTCAATTGGAGTAAGGAAAGATGAACTGGTTCATGGGTATATATTAGTTTATTCTGCAAAACGGAAAGCGTCAATGGGAATGCTTAGAGCATTTCTATCAGAAGTTCAGGACACCATTCCTGTACAACTGGTGGCAGTTACTGACAGCCAAGCAGATTTTTTTGAAAATGAAGCTATCAAAGAATTAATGACTGAAGGAGAACATATTGCAACTGAGATCACTGCTAAA
This sequence comes from Perognathus longimembris pacificus, assembly GCF_023159225.1. NCBI lineage: Eukaryota > Metazoa > Chordata > Mammalia > Rodentia > Heteromyidae > Perognathus > Perognathus longimembris. The sequence continues at coordinate 7,392,862 of NC_063174.1, forward strand.
TTTACAGCATTATATTCTTTATCTCAGTATCATCGGCAGACAGAAGTCTTTACTCTGTTTTTCAGTGATGTTCTAGAGAAAAAAAATATGATAGAAAATTCCTATTTGTCTGACAATACACGGGAATCAGCCCATCAAAGTGAAGATGTTTTTCTACCATCTCCCAGAGACTGTTATCCCTATAACAACTACCCTGATTCAGATGATGACACTGAAGCACCACCTCCTTATAGTCCAATTGGGGATGATGTGCAGTTGCTTCCAACACCTAGTGACCGTTCCAGATACAGGTTAGACTTGGAAGGAAATGAATATCCTGTTCATAGTACCCCAAACTGTCATGATCATGAACGCAACCATAAAGTGCCTCCACCTATTAAACCTAAACCAGTTGTACCTAAGACAAATGTGAAGAAACTGGATCCAAACCTTTTAAAAACAATTGAAGCTGGTATTGGTAAAAACCCAAGAAAACAGATTTCTCGGGTGCCTTTGGCACATCCTGAAGATATGGATTCTTCAGATAACTATGCGGAACCCATAGACACAATTTTCAAACAGAAGGGCTACTCTGATGAGATTTATGTTGTCCCAGAAGATAGTCAGAATCGAATTATTAAAATTCGAAACTCATTTGTAAATAATACCCAAGGAGATGAAGAAAATGGATTTTCTGATAGAACCTCAAAAGGTCATGGGGAACGGAGACCTTCAAAATACAAATATAAATCTAAAACCCTGTTTAGTAAAGCCAAGTCATACTATAGAAGAACACATTCAGATGCAAGTGATGATGAGGCTTTCACTACTTCTAAAACAAAAAGAAAAGGAAGGCATCGTGGAAGTGAAGAAGATCCACTACTTTCTCCTGTTGAAACTTGGAAGGGTGGTATTGATAATCCTGCTATCACTTCTGACCAGGAGGTAGATGATAAGAAGATGAAGAAGAAAACCCACAAAGTAAAAGAGGATAAAAAGGTAAGTTCACTATGGTTAGATAAGTTTATAATGCTGTTTATATTTGTAATCTTAGCTACTCAGGAAACAGACCTGAGGAATGTGGGTTCAAGCTAGTACTGGCAGGGCAGGAAAGTCCATGAGACGCTTATCTCCAAATAACCATCAAAAAGCTGAAAGTGAACCTGTGACTCAAGTGGTAGAGCACTAGCCTTGAGCAAAAAAGCTTAAGAACAGTATTCAGGTCCTTAGTAGCAGCGCACACACACACACACGTATATTTTAAGGTTAATAAATCTGATAAGATTTGTTATAAGACTATCTTGTTTAGTAAGTATAATCCTTACCTATTGAGTTTTATGAATACCTTTTGGAGGAAAATTATTTTTATATATAATTATTTATATAACCTGTATTTTGTTTATTCTACTTGAAGTAGGTTTTGCCTTCATGTACTTAGGCATAAAAAATGGCAGTGAATCCTTGTTCTTTCTGTAGAAGCCCAGATTGATTGGTTCTTTTCTCTGTAATCCTATATGTTTTCCATTGTGACCACCAGCTTTGCAATATTAATTTGATATACCTGTTTCACTCAGGGATGCAATTAGGATAAAATAGTAACAGTTTTATAGTTGTGGAGATTTATTAACTTTTCTAGGAAAGTCTTTTGTGTTTTGAGCATAATAAGTTTCTGAAATTACATTTTTAGAATTCTGACTAAATTGGTTTCTGTCTTTTACATTTTTAATAGATGTTAAATCATCTGATGGCATTAAGCGTTAAAAATATAAATGTGTGTTATACTTCTGTTAAACTTGTGTTTAGTACCTTTTTATTATTTTTTTTTCTGCTGTGACATTGCAGAAACTTAAATTACTGTTTGAAACTTCATTTCACATAATGGTCATTCAAGAATTTTGTGGTACTAATTGCATTCCAGTAGCTTTTATTCCAATATACTGAAAATTTCATCAGTTGGGTGCATAGTCTTGTAAATTGTCAATACATATTTCCTGCAGCTGATTGCTGTTAATCAAGTTCAATTAAGATATAAATATTTTGGATAAACTTAGTCTACATGGTTTTTCTATGTACAATAACTTGCCACTAGAGTTGAATAAAACACATTTTATTTTCAAAGTTTGAGTTGTTTTTATTTTATCACTGTTTCTTAGAGTAGGCATGAAAACTTTTTAAGTGAGACTTATTTAGACACTCAGTGTTTTGTTTTGTTTTTTTCCCCACATGATATATACTACCATTAGTAAATATCTCTGGCAACTCCTCCTCAGAAAACATGGGTGTTTTGTTTTGTTTTTTGTTTTTTTTTGGCCAGTCCTGGGCCTTGGACTCAGGGCCTGAGCACTGTCCCTGGCTTCTTCCCGCTCAAGGCTAGCACTCTGCCACTTGAGCCACAGCGCCGCTTCTGGCCGTTTTCTGTATATGTGGTGCTGGGGAATCGAACCTAGGGCCTCGTGTATCCGAGGCAGGCACTCTTGCCACTAGGCTATATCCCCAGCCCAGGGTGTTTTTTCCTTAGTTTGCATATATAGATTGAGCATGTTAAATCTGAAAATCCACAAATTCTGAAATGCTCCAAAATTCAAACTCTCTTGAACCTCAGTATGATGCCACATGTGGAAAGCACCATGTATGGAAAACTCTACACATGACCTTACATAATAGGTTATAGTCAAAATAAAATGTAGGTACTCTACAAATGCTGTATAGAATTACTGTGTATGTATGAGGCATTTATGAAAAATAAGTGCATTTAGTGTTTAGATTTGTGCCTCATCACTATGCCATCCTATATATGAAAATATTACAGAATGGGAAAAAATTTAAAATCTGAAACACTTCAAGAATTTCAGGTAAGGAATAGTTAAATCTATATTGCTAAAACTACCAAATACTAACAAAAATAAGAGAATCCATAGTATTTCCCTTTTAAAATTACATGTATAGGTGTTGCCATTTTGCTCACAAATGTAATTATTTTGGTGGCTTTTTGCTTTAGATATAATTTCAACATAGGTAATAATTTCAAGAATACTAATTGAGCCTGGCCCCAGTGATTCATACCTGTAATCCTAGCTATTGAGGAAACTGAGATCTGAGGATGGTGGTAAGCCAGCCTAGGCTCAAGTGGTAAGCACGAGCCTTGAGTGAAAAATCTAAAAGATTGTGTCTTAGCCCTGCGTTCAAGCCCTAGTACTGGCATGCACACATACAACACACACTCACTGTCTCACCCTTCTTCCCTCCCTCCCTATATAGCATAGTAAAGGAGTTCCTATGTGTACTTAATCCAGATTTACCAGTCGTTAACATTTAGCCCCAATACTTAAGCAGTGAGTGTGTGTATTTGTTTGAGATTCAGTTGCAGATATTGCATTCTCTGCCATTAAAAACATCATTGAGTATTCCTTAAGCAACAATGTTCTTTAATAACAGTGTAGCCAATGTTTTCCCATATTATTGCATGGCCTTTGAGAGGATACATAGGTAGTTAAGCATCACACAATTTTCTACTTGTTTCTATCACAAATGGTTGATAAGATTTCCAGGTTTTTCATTTTCTGTCATTTTTTTTAAAATTGTGGTCTGTTTGCATAAAAGTTTGTTTTTTTTTCAAATTTTTATTATCATACTGATGTACAGAGAGGTTACAGTTTCATACGTTAGGCATTGGATACATTTTTTGTACTGTTTGTTACCTCCTCCCTCATACCCACCTCCCTCCTCCCCCTTTCCCTTTTCCCCCCTGAGGTGTTCAGTTCACTTTCACCAAACAGTTTTGCAAGTATTGCTTTTGTAGTTGTTTGTATTTTTTAACCTATATACCACTGTTTACCAGTATACATGGTTTCCAATATACTCAGATAAGATACAGAGATAGTGTAGGAAGGGGATACAAGAGGATCCTCAATAATAGAAGCTACAGTTACACATGGCACATTGACAGTAGTTACAACAGTGATATAACAATCGTTTCCATAACATGGAGTTCATTTCACTCAGCATCATCTTATGTGTTCATAAGGGTATAGCTCTTGGGCTCTTGTGATCCTCTGCTTTGAGTTGCCTAAACCTGTGCTAATTATTCCCTATAAGGGAGACCATAGAGTCCATGTTTCTTTGGGTCATTTCCTTACAAATGGGGCAATGTCATTCTTTCTGATAGAGGCATAAAATTCCATTGTGTATATGCACCACATTTTCCTGATCCATTCGTCTACTGAGGGGCTTCTTCAATTGATGCTCCCAATCTCAGCTTCCATTTGGTAGGATGACACCATGCCCAGCTATTGACTGAAAAAAGTAGTCTTGTGCATATGTCCAGATAGGGGTGCCAAATTTATATTCTGGATTTTTTAGCCTGACCTTAATCCCAGTTGATGTATAGATAATAATGTTTCTTGAATTTAAGGTTACTGTTCTTTGAATTGAATTCAGACTCAGACCTGATTTGTCCCATTTAGTGACTTAACTATGCTTCATTGATTCCAAATTCTTCTTTTTTCAAATGTGAAATCTGAATGTATCCAAAAGTTGATAGCATATTTGTAATTGAGATGATATGTAGTTTCCTTAAATTCTTTTTTAGAGGCATATAAAATAATAGTACTGTTTATAGTCATTGGTTTCTTAGGTGTACCAAATAACATAAACATTGTGTTTAATGTTTGTTACTTAATGCCTTTCCACTTGTGTCAGTCTTTTCCTTGCTTGGACTAACATGGTAAACGGCTTTCCTTTCTTTCCTTTTCTTTCTTTTTTTTACCAGTCCTGGGGCTTGGACTCAGGGCCTGAGCACTGTCCCTGGCTTCTTTTTGCTAGCACTCTACCACTTGAGCCACAGCACCACTTACTGGCCTTTTTTATATATGTGGTGCTGGGGAATTGAACCTAGGGCTTCATGTATGCGAGGCAAGCACTCTACCACTAGGCCATATTTGCAGCCCCCCTTTTATTTTCTTTTTAGTACGAGGGTTTCAACTCAGGGACTCACACTTGCTGAGTTTGCTTGCTTAACTGGCACTCTTACCAATTGTGACACAACTCTAGCTCAGTTCTTTGCTGATTATTTTGGAGATGGAGACTCTTGCCCTTTTCTCCCTGGGCTGGCTTTGAGCCTTAATCTTCTAGGTCTCAGCTTTCTGAATAATGAAAATAACAGATGTGAGCTACCAGTACCTAGCCATAAATTGGCCTTAAATCATACTTTTACTACTTTCAGTTAATTAAAGTCACATTCTCAGCTTTCTTTTTTCTCACTTTTTAGTTGCTTCATGCAAAAGTGTATGTTTCTATACATATATGTATACATGCAATATATATCTAATTAAAAACAAACTTAGTATAACATAGATTTAACAGATTCATACATTACATTTATTTTTCCCTTTTTTGGTAGTACTGGGGTATAAACCTGGGTCCTTACACTTGCAAGGCACCAGACTCTACCACTAAGCCACACTTCCAAGCCTTTTTTTAAAATTACATATGTTGAGATAGCATCTTGCCCCATCCCCCCCTCCCCCCCAGGTTTAGGCCTGAACTCTGATTTTCTCCCAATTTATGCTTCTCATCATAGCTGAGTAACAGGTGCATGCAACCATGTCCAGCTTCTTCCATTGATGGGATCCTACCAATCTCAGGTTCCATTTGATATGATGACACCATGCCCAGATATTGATTGAAAAAAGTGGCCTTATGTGTATGTCGAAGCTGGCCTCAAACCACAACCTTCATGAATTCAGTCTCCCGGGGCGCTAAGATTAGAGATTTTAACCACTGATCTCTAGCTTATGCATTATATTTTGAATTCTAAGAACATTGGATTAAATTCTTTGAGTATGTCTAGAGTTAACTATATAACCCCCCTCTCTATATGTGTGTATACATATATATGTAACTAACCTCTTCATTTTTCATTCATTGCAGAATACCTAGAGACCACTGTTGTACCCCTTAGTTTGCCTAACAATTCTCAATCCCCCCCCCCCCAACATGGCATTATAAATCTAACTTAGGGCCTTGTACATGCTTGCCAAATACTCTACCACTGACCTACATCCTTAGCCCTATAAAAATGCTTTCCATACTGTCAACTAGACTGAGTAATTGAACTTATATTTCAAGAAGCTGAAATGTTAAGTTGGTAGACTGACCCTAGATTTACAAAGTACTTTTAGAACAATTGAAAGAAATGTGGTTAAGATTTTAACATGGTGAAGAGACCATTGTCTTAGAACTAGCCTTCTGGGATTTGAATTTAGGTTCATTGACTTAACTACCTATATTACTATATAATTTATCTGTTCCTCCATCTAGGATAATGGAAGTAATCATACTTCTTAAGGCTACTCTGAGAAGTCAATTAGTATTTATTTAGAACAATACCTTGAACATGGTAAATTTGTTGAACAAAAAAATTGTTTTATAGTACAGTCTGTGCGTATGTAAAAGAAACATAAGGATAGTTTCACAGAACATTATGAAAAAAAGCTAAGCATTTGTTTCTATTGTTTTAAAGATCTTTTATGTGGCAAAAGTCAGTTGTATAGTGGCACAAAACTAACAAGTAATATGATAAGGAAGCTCCCCTAATCATGAATAACTGAAATAGTATTACATTTCTGTGTGTCTTTACTAAACTGAAGAACTAATAAGAGCTAAAATTTGTTGGTTAAACAGAGCTTGAGCCATAGGAATGCTGTTTTAGAATTGAAGTTGCAATGAAGGAAGAGATTAGTGTTGCATAATCTAGTTTTGAGTTAAATATAAACATTTAGCTAAAAAGTGATAAAGATTCAGAGGCTACATGAGCAGACAACAAAGCTAAAAGTTGATCTTTGAAAAGACTGGACAAACTTGGCAGTGTTGATGATGAACTAGACAAACTCAATGGAGTATATGCTCAGTAATTCACTGGGAAAATATTAATCGTTCTATACGATGCATTGGTACTAGTTTGCTGAGTTTGTTACCATATTATCATCACTACTGACGAAAAATGTTTGAAACATCTTGCTCTGAGGATTTTTATTTTACTTTTATTTAAGTAGTTGTACAAAGGTGTTTCAACTCCACAAATCAGTTTGTAAGTATAATGCATCGTGATCAGTGTCTCCCCTTTCATCATTCTCCTTTATCCCATCTTTCCCAATCTCAACCATCCATAATTTACCTAGTTCCATGTTTGCTCCAAGGGTTTAGATAAGGGACTATGGACTATTAATAACCAAAAACTCCAGCTGTATACACAGGGGAAATCTTAACCAATTTGGATTTGTAACCACATATGCAAAAAAAATCTCTTAATGCTAGAAAATTGTATTTAGTTTCCCCCAAAACACATCAGAGTTAAAATAATATGTAAGTGGATATAGAAGTAATGCTTATAAAATTAGTAAAACTATAAGCAGACCAGTAGGGACAGGTGAGATTTTTTTTTCTAATACTAGAATTTAAACTGCCTCATGCTTACTTGGCTTGCTTGCTTACTCAGGGCTGATGCTTTACCACTTGAACCATGCCTCCAGCTCTGCTTTGTGCTGGTTATTTTTCTGCAAGTCCTGGGGTTGAACTCAGGGCCTAGATACTCCCTGGCTTTTTTACTCTACCACTTGTGCCACAACCCCATTTCCAGTTTTTTGGTGATTGGTAGGTGATAAGTCTAAGATTTCCTACCAGGCTATCTTTGAACCACAATCCTCAGATCTCAGCTAGGATTATGTATGTGAGTCACCAGCATCTGGCTCCTGATAGAACTTAGCTAGGAAGATCTATCAGAGTGGACTTAGGAGTTTTTAATTCTGGAAGCATAGCGTGCGCATGCTATTCATCACATGTGGTGAAGAGAACATAGTATATCAAAGGAGGTCACTGTTCCTTCATTTGTCTAGAGTAGCAGTCTTTCTGTAAAGAGAGTAAATATTTTAGGCTTTGAGGATTATACATTCTGCTTAATGGGTTAGATCTAATATTGTAGTGCTAAAACAGCCATCAATAGCATGTAAACTAATAAGCATGTCTTTGTAATTAAAATTTTCCAAGACAGGTGATAGACTGGATTTGGCCTTCGGGCTGTAAAATTTTCTTGCCTTCTGTTGGAGTAAGTATAAGAAAACTTAAGAGTAGGAACCAAATTCTGAGAACTGTTAACAGTGTAGGAATTTTTGGTTAGCCTAAAAGTAATTTGAAACTAGAGAGTAAATATATTTATTTCTTGAGATGACTTTATTGCAGGATGTTGAATGGGTTGAGTGAAGGCTAGATAGGATAGAAAGGTTCAAGAGTTTTTAGTATTAACAATAATAGTCTTAGAAAAATTTATGAAAGCTTGGAGCACTTGGAGCAGGAGAATGGGATAGTTTTGAAAGGTATTTCAAATTTGTAAGATTTGACAGTACATTACATATAGGAGTAAGGATACTCAGAAATCTGAAAGACACTTCCAAGGTTTCTGTACTGTTTGTAACTTCCCCAATAATTATGCTGTTCATGAAATAAAACATTAAAAACTTGCCAGGTTTGAAGTTGATAAGTTGAGCTGTTTTGAGTCCAAGTGAAAGCATCAAATAGTTGAGTTAGAAATTGATATTTAAGAAATAGTGCTGTTAATAGATGAAATTCCCTTGGTAGTGAATATTGATGAGTGCCTTACTTTTTTTTTTTTTTTCCAAACAGTGATACTGGGATTTAAACCCAGGTTCTTACACTTGCTAGGCAGGTTCTATGTCACTTGATCCTACCTCCAACCCTAACAAAGATCTTTGTGAAAGTGCCAGTCTTTTTTTTTGGCCAGTCCTGGGCCTTGGACTCAGGGCCTGAGCACTGTCCCTGGCTTCCTTTTTGCTCAAGGCTAGCACTCTGCCACTTGAGCCACAGCGCCACTTCTGGCCATTTTCTGTATATGTGGTGCTGGGGAATCGAACCGAGGGCTTCATGTATGGGAGGCAAGCTCTCTTGCCACTAGGCCATATCCCCAGCCCCTGAAAGTGCCAGTCTTGATGGCCCAATAATAGAGATTATCCTTAAGGAAGCAGACTAAGAATAAACCACAGGGACTTGGGTATGGCTCAGCGGTAGAGCATTTTTCTAGGATGAAAAGGCCCTATTCTAATCTTTAGCTCTATGTAAATTGAAAAAAAAATAACTGGTCCTATCTTAGCTGGTTTCTCTACCTGTAAATTAGGAGTTAATTATTTACTTTTGAATTGTGATAAAAATTGGAAATGTCTTTCAAGTGCCTGGCATATAGAGGAGCTCAAAACATGGTAGTGTAGTGTGTGGCAGGCTTGAAATATTTCAATGTATTCCTTCTGTATTTTATAATAGTTATCTATCTCATTTGTTGGAGTCATTTTTCTGACTCATTTTAAAGTTAAATACTCCTATGACTTTTTATTCTGTGTTTATGAATTCCTTTAGAGTATTATTTTTACTTTAGTTTTTAAGTCTAAGATGGGAGCCATACATAGCCTAAAAACCTTTCTCAGGTTCCTTATCTGGAAATAATAATTTATGGGTATTTTTGGCCTCTAAAGATGACTTAGAGGTTTGTTTCTTTTAAACTGAACATAGTTGTCATTTCTGCCAGAGAAGGGTTTTTATGCTTAGCACCTTAGCTAATGTTTTACATTCCAAAATGAGGTTAGTGTTTCAGGAACAAATCTCCAAGACATTCATGATTGCAACCAGCAGTAAGAAGTTTTTAAAAATCATAACTAATTTTATGTAAGCATTTCTACATAACTGAAATGAAATTTCACAATATTTTCTGTTAAACTGAAAAAAAGAAATTCTAAGAGCCTGCTGTCGGTGGCTCACACCTGTAATCCTAGCTACTCAGGAGGCTGAGATCTGAGGATCGTGATTCAAAGCCAGTCCAATCTAGAAAGTCTATGAAACTCATCTCCAGTTAACCACCAGAAAACCAGAAGTGTTGTAGCTCAAGTGGTCAAGCCTAGCCTTGAGATGAAGAGCTCAGGGACAGCACCCAGGCCCAGAGTTCAAGCCCCACGACCTACCAAAAAAAAAAAAGAAAAAGAAATGCTGGCCGTGACCTACTGGTTAGGTTTTATCATCTAGTGTTTGAAAAGAAGTGCTTTAAGACAATCAAGCTGAATGAGGAAAGTTAGTTATATCATGATAAGAAATGGCCAGTTCTTAACTAGTTAGTGGGAGATGAGTGTGGCATACCCATGTATATATATTTTTTTCTTCAGTGTCTTTCACTTTTGTTATCTTGATTTAGGTGGAGAGTAAAATACTTTTGAGGTGTGTGTGTGTGTGTGTGTGTGTGTGTGTGTGTGTGTGTGTGTGTGTGTTTGGCCTGAGTACTGTGCTTTGGCTTTTTCTGTCAAGGTTAGTACTCTTACCATTTGAGCCATACCTCCATGAAGATGAGTCTCAGACTTTCCTGCCCAGGCTGGCTTAGAATTGTGAACCTTCTGAGTAGCTAGGATTATAGGCATGAGCTATTGGTGCCCAGCCTGATTTGTGACTTCTAAAACCTCACAATATTTATTAGTTAAAATACCATTTAAAAATAATTGATATGCCAGCACTGGTTACTTACTATAGGAAGATACATCTTCCAGATCCAGTGGGGGGTAGGCTTGCACTTTGATCAAGAAGTGCTCATTTAAGCAGAGTCTTGGATTGCTTTGAAGGTGGTCATTTTTAACCTGTTTTCGGGGAATTACCTTGCTTAGATTAGTTGGGAGTCGATTACAGGTATTAATTTATAACCTACTAGGACAGAGTGAGAGTCATCTTTATATAGAAAGTATGCTTAGAAGAATGAGAAAGCCTTTTTTCTCAGATGCTTCAAATGTCTACTTTTCTAGTCTCTCTTTGTCTATAGTTCCTCCTAACCTCTAGTCAGAGAAATAGAATTACACTACTGAACTTAGATTTGAGCTTTTATCTGGGTGAAGTTCTAGATGAAGTTGGCTTTCTTCCAAACAGCAGTTTCTAAAGAATGAGAATCCATAGGATACTATGGGTAAGATTTATATCCTGCTTATAATTCATCTCCTTGCCCTAGCACAGTATTTTGTACTATGGTCAGTAAAAATGGCCTTAGTTTTATACTGTGAATAATAGATCTAATAAAAGGGTCTGTTTAATGTCAGTTTATTTTGAATCAAGAACAGCAAGCTTCTTAGGAGGCTGAGGCAAGATTACTTGCACCCTAGCTTTTGAAACCAGCTTGGGCAACATAGACACTGTGAATGAATAAATTGAATGTATAGATGAATAGATGGATGGGAGTCTTAAAATTGGCTTCTTTAACAGTATTCCCATACTGGCCACACTGGTTTATGGTATTGTATAAGGGCAGAGATAGTGAACTTACTTGCACTTACATTTACTGCTATGCCTAAGTTTGCTATTACTGCACAAAGCTTCACATATGCTAGGCAAGTGCTGTTTTTGTTTGAGCTACATCCTATGTATTTAAATTTTAAAGTGTAGGTTTGTTTTTTTTAATTTTAAAGTGTTGAAGTATGAACTCAGCTTCCTGTGCTTGCTAGGTAGGTGCTCTACCACTTAAGCTATACCCCAGCTCATGTATTTCTGATTCATGTGTTCTAATAGAGGATGTTTTTAATACTCTTTAATTATAATTGTAAAGAGTATTATCTATATATGTCAAGGAGGTACTTCATGTAAAAGAATATTTTGTTTTTATAAGTGATAGTTGTTACTATCTCAAGGCAAGATAAATATAGATGACCAATTTTGTGGACTACAAAATCTGGTATACTACAAATTGTTCTACTCCAAGGAGAATTATTTTAGATATTTCTAGCTTTGTTATGTGATGTTTTCATAAAATGCCAGCTGATATTGCCCAGGAATTCTCAAAGAGACAGGGTTTAATTTGTAATTTTTAAAGAAGAGGAACCACAGTGGGCAGGCTTCTCTTTGAAAGTGATAATTTTTTATTTTTCTAGTCCTTAGGACAGAATATAAGGAGAAACCTTATGATTGTATCTTAATTTTGTCTATATGGTACCTTGCAAACTTTGTATAAAATAATTGCTTTCAATTTTTATAAGCTTTAATAGAATTCTATTGTTTTTAAGATGTTGTACAGAGGAATTCCATAGTTAGAAATTATTTTAGAGATCTGAGGGAAAGTTTGTATATAATCCCTGGAAAAGTACACATGCACAAAATTTTAACTGGAGGGGTGGGGATATGGCCTAGTGGTAAGAGCGCTTGCCTTGTATACTTGAAGCCCTGGGTTCGATTCCCCAGCACCACATATACAGAAAATGGCCAGAAGTGGCGCTGTGACTCAAGTTGCAGAGTGCTAGCCTTGAGCAAAAAGAAGCCAGGGACGGTGCTCAGGCCCTGAGTCCAAGGCCCAGGACTGGCAAAAAAAAATAAAATAAAATAACTGGAGTTTTAAAGATTTCACGTCCTTCCTAAAGGCTAATTTATCAGGAATATATGTGTAGCTGTTTCCCAAACTTGAATTCATTCTTGGTCCACATTTCTACTAGCCTAACACAGTGGTTCTCTACCAGAGTCTATTCACCTCCAAGGAAGTCTGGAGGCATATCTAACTCAATAGAAGTAAGGGTAGCTGTTAAGCATTCAAAAGTCACTGGCTATTTCCTACAGTAGGATCATGCTGAAGCTGAGATACCTTGGTATAGCAGAATATAGTCTTTAAGGAAGTACCTAGTAGTTGGGTATACATGGCCTGCCCAGGACCTGTTAGTAAAAAAGCCAGATTTTTTTTTTCATAGGTTGTAGCTTTTAATTCCCATGATTGAGTAGGAATATGCCTTTAGGAAAGGAGATCAGAGCTATGTTCTATTGCTCTTTAACATACTTTTTTTGTATGTATGTATATTTAGTTCTCTGAAGTTTTTCACATGTATGTGTATCTATGCCACTACAGTGATAATGCAAAAAGTTTCATTACCAACATATCTCTTGTGTTGTTTATAACCATACCACCCTCTTATATTTAGTTATAACCACATCTCTTCCCATCTATAGTACTAATCTGTTTTCTCTTTTTATAGTTTGTTATTTCAAGTATGTTACATATAGTATATAACTTTGTATGGTTGACTTTTTTTTTAATTGGTCATAATTCCTTTCAGATTCAGTTGGGCTGGGCATGTTTCAATTGTTCCTTAGTGCATATATATACTTTGTAAAGTTATTGGAAGGCATAGGTTGTCTCCAGCTTTTTACTCTTATGGATAAGGTTGCTGTGAACATTTGAGCACAATGTTTAGGTGAATAAATGGCTGCAGATCTTCTTTCAGAAATGTCCCTAGGCACTTCCCTTCTTATGTGTAAGGTTTACCATTTAAAGTCTGGGCCTAAGCCTTACATTTTTCTGTTTATGTGGTGCTGAGGAATTGAACCTAGGGCTTCATGAATGCTAGGCAAGTACTCTACCGCTAAGCCACATTTCCAGCTCTTTTTTAAAGAAGCATAAATTACTGGTTGTCAGCTTTGGCTGACCCAAGAGACTTACAGTTATTTTGGATACGTGAGTATAAGGTTTAATTTTGGTTTTGCTGGTCCTAGGGCTTGAACTCAGGTCTTGGGCTCTGTCCCTGAGCCTCTGTGTGCTCAAGGCTATCACTCTACCACTTGAGCCACAGCACCACTTCCAGCTTTTGCTGAGTTTTTTTGTTTGTTTGTTTGTTTTTGTGATAAGAGTCTCATAGACTTTCCTGCCTCGGCTGGCTTTGAACTGTGATCCTCATATCTCAGCCTCTTTGATTAGCTAGGATTAGAGGTGTGAGCCACTGGCACCTGGTGGCCCTCCTGTGTGCCAAGCAAAGGTTCTACAACTTAGCTGTATCCAGTGCTTCATTTAAGTGGACAAGTGACTTGATCAGATTTTAAAGATCACCCTGGAGGGGAGCAAAGGTTGAAATTGGGTCCCATCTGAGCCTGCAGTCCAAGTCAGGAAACTGGTGGGTTTGACTGTGGTAGCGATCCTGAATAGAAAAATTTTAACATGCATTTTGGTTACTTTGGGATGGCTTGCATATTTGCAGTGAGGGAAGAAAGTTATCAGTCAACACCTTGGTTTTGTCTTTTGCCAATTATTGACACGTGGAAGCATGGAAAAGCACAGGTTGTAAGGAGGTAGAAGTTCTATTTTGATGTGTTAGTGTGAGAATTGCCTTTTTTGACATTTATATGGAAATAAAGTTTGGAGCTTGGATCATTGTGGCTCAGGGAACAAATAAGGGAGTATTCACATGTAGACAGAGTTCCTCCTGGTTCTGTGTGTGTATACCCCTTCTGAGGCTTGAACTAAGGGCCTGGGCACTGAGCTGTCTTGCTCAAGCCTAGCACTCTACCATCTTGAGCCACAGCTGCATTTCCAGCTTTTTGGTGATTAACTGGAGCTAAGAGTCTCACAGATGGGATGACAGGCATAAGCCACCAGCACCTAGCTAAACAGTATCATTTTTTGTACAACCTTTTACTCTGCTGTTCATAGTCTTTCCATGCCACCTGTTCCCTTGGATCTTTTTCTCCATATATTACCTAGTTTTATCATCCACTTCTTTAATTACCAGGTGCTACATCACTTTTTTACATTCTTCACCTGAGACTGGTGAGAGCTGTGGCGACTATTCTCATATTCCAGTGTAGATTGCTTCCTGTACAAGAAGGTTTACCATTTAAAGTCTGAGCTTAAGCCTTACATTTTGTTATTTTGACACTGGCATACTGTTTTATATGTGTTATTAAAGGTCTGGCAGCGAAGTGATAGTTCTTCATTATAAAGTGTATGTTGCTTGAGGGCATTTATTTTTACTGATTTTTGCATCTTGCATAGTAACCTGTTATACACATTGAATGTTTTTGTTCTTCTGGTAAATTAATCAGCAATATTTTGTGCATTTATTAATAGAAACTTTATATGGTAAAGGTTCCTTAAGTTATTGCTTTTAGTTTGCTTACTTCTTTCAAAGCTTACTAAGTATCTACTATATGCTAGACAGTACTTGATACAGGTACTTAACAGAGAGGAAAGTTAACTCGATTCTAGATAGTATTTTGGAAGTAGACATTGTCTACCAGCTGAGCCACAGCTCTACTTCAGTCTTGGTGGTTAATTGGAGATAAAAGTCTCATGAAATTCCTGCCCAGGCTGGCTTCAAACCTCAGTCTTCAGATCTTAGCCTCCTGAGTAATTAGAATTACAGATGTGAAACTCTGGAACCTAAGCCCGTTTATTTTTAAGAACAAAGCTTTATTTTGTCATTTTTAATCTCTTTCCCCAGTTGTCATTCACTAACATACATTATCTCATATTCTCATACCTATATCATCCCACTTTTAAATAGGCCATAGCTTTTGATTCTGTCTTCTCTATTAATAGTTCTTGTACTTTATAATTTACTTTGAAAATTATATCCCTTGTGAGTTTTCAGGTTTTCCAGTTCAGTCAGGCAAAGAAATTCAAGAAATGATGAAGATGGATGAAGATGAAGATGAAGCTCTCCTGTTTACCTGATTCATCATCAGCAACATTAGCACACAGCACATCATACTGTTCGCTGACTCATCCTAGCAGAGACTCACAGACTCTGCATGGCTTCATTCTGTCCATAGGTTCACATTCTGTCCACCAGCACCATTATCACATCCTGTTTCCCAGTGGTATGGGTATTCTCAATAGGCATCTGGCCAACAACTATGGTTCCATAAGGCAGTACATGCATACCTAGTGTGAAGGTTATGTGTAGGGTTACCAAAGGTAGTGCATACATACATGACCTAGTTCCATGAATATGTTGAATCAACTGAATCCTACTCCTTGGAAAGTGCAGGTTATGTGATTTGGTTAAGTTATGTATTACAATAGTGATACAGTAAAAAAGTAATTTAGTTGTCTTTTCCATTTTATTCCTTAAGAAATTTTTTTTATTGTAAAGGTGATAACAGTTACATACCTGAGTACATTTCTTTTTGAACAGTGTCACATCACCCTTCATTTTCTGTATTTTTCCTTCCCGGACCTCCTTGCCCCCAACTTGTATAGTTCATTTCCAGCATAGTGTCCAGTATCACTGCTGAATTAGTTCTCCCTTCTATGCTTCCCCTTCCCCTCCTCAAATCAGATAAACTTACATACAAGACAAAGGGTACAGAAATAAGAAACAATGACAAAAAAAAAAGAAGTAAGCAAACAGTACAATATCCTTTAATGTTTTTGTTGTAGTTCAATTTTCAACTTGCTGTTTCTAAAGAGATTTTTATGGGTAGATTTTTTTCAGGTTCTTTACATTTCTTATTGTCTCATTTCTTTATCTTTTATTTAAAAAATTACAGCTAATTTTTCTGGTTTGGTTTACTGGACTTAAGTGGGGTGGTTTTTTTTTTTTTGGTGGTTGTTGCTGTGTTGCCAGTCCTAGGGCTTGGACTCAAGACCTGAGCACTGTCCCTGGCTCCTTTTTGCTCAAGGCTAGCACTCTACCACTTGAGTCACAGCGCCCACTTCTGGCTTTTTCTGTGTATGTGGTGCGTAGGAATTGAACCCAAGGCTTCATGCATGCTAGGCTAGCACTCTACTACTATACCACATTCCTAGCCCTGGACTTAAGTTTTGTTCCTATGGTTTGGTCACCAGTGTTGTGGACTTAAAAAATATCACTAGAGATTTATTTTAGGGCCTCACACTAGCATCTCAACACCTTTTGCCTGGACTGGCTCCAGACTGTAATCTTCCCACTTGTGCCTCATCAGTACCTGGAATTACATATATACCCTCCACACCCAGCTTGTTTGTTGAGATGGTGTCTCACTAACTTTTTCTTAAGACTGGCTAAAGCTGCCTTCCTCTTCGTCTCTTGCCTCCAGAGAAGCTGGAATTAGAAGTGTGAGCTGCCACATCTTGCTATGTTTTGTAATGTTACCAATTACAATATTATTTGAGGACATTTCTGATATTACTGAAGCAACAGGAGCATTTTCATTTTCTGGAAAGAGCTATTTATTCCTCTTCCTGGTCCTGTTTATATTTACTGAGAATTATAGCTGCTGGACTCTTAATTGATAACATTGTTTACATTATTTGCAAATGGGATGTTTATTTTACTTTGGGTATGCTTTTGAAGAAAGGAGATTTGCTTAAATTTCTAGAAAAAAGACTGAATATTTATATTTAAGCAGAAATTAAGATGAACCCTTTCATGGATATAGTAAGTAAATAAAAATGGATTATTTTAAATAAGAGAGAGATCTTATTTTCAAAAGATATGTATCTGATTATAGATCCCATTCCTGACTAAAGGTTCATCAGAAATCATCTCTATAAGCTACTCATTTTGCTCTTGCTTTTCAGAGAAACTTAGTAATCATCCAGTCTTAATTTATGAAAAAGGTTATAACTTATATATGTTTTTTTAAGTTAGTGTGAGTTAACTCATAGTAGTAGTTGGCAACTATTGGCAGAGGGATGGATCATACAAGGATGAGGAATGGTTTTCAGTGGCCTATGTTTGGAAGAACTCTCTGAAGTGAGTTGAGAACTATGGGTTACAGGGTTAGAGTCATGGTTCAAGTGGTAAACACCAGCCCAGCAAGCAAGCTGATGAGCTACCACAAAAAGGGGAGATGGGCGGGGGGGGGGGGGGGGGGGGAAGCAGGGAGGACCCAAAGACTTACCACTTACAGAGAAAAAGCAATTGCATATTTTCTTCATTGTAAAACCAATATAGACACGTAATCCAAAACTAGATAAGTGTTTTTAGTTAAAAAAAATAATGAAGTCAAACAGATTCTTCAGTATAGCAGGATTGTAACATGATGGTCAGAACAGTTCTTTGTTAATAAAGTATTCCTTAATAAGCCAGAAAATAATTGCTGTAAACTATTTGTCCTTTCATTTTCCTGGATTTCTAGCACTAAACTTTGTTGTAACTGCAGAATGGAGTAACTTAAGCTTTTTAACCTTCTGGATCTAGGAAGGTATTTGCTGAGCATAAGCCAGAGAGAATAGAATCTACCTTATTCCCCCCCCCCCGCCCCTTTTTTAAAACTAAGTATTCATGGTTTCCTAAAGTTTAGTGTCACTTTTCTCCTTCATCCCAAAGAGTAAAGATAGAATGGTGACATTGATTCCAGAGGTTTGGTTGACTTCCAATACCCAGTACTAAAAAGAGAGTTCCTAAGATTTGATTGCCACAGTCACAACTAAGTAACAGTAGTAACAGCTAGCTATTGTTAGAACTTTGTGGTGTTGGAGTCGGCTGTTGGAATCATCATTGCCTCAGATTTCACTTTCCCAATAAAAAATAATGCAACTTGTAGTTTGCAAATTGGGAAGCACCTTAGTGTTCCCAAGGAAAAAAAAAAGGAACAGCCATTTTACCCTCTGTTTTGAAGTTACAGACTCTTCATTTCTACTTTCTTACACATGGTTCTGTTGGTGATCATTTATAAAGAATAAGAATCCAGGGCATTTGACTAGGTGGGTTAGATTTTTAAGCCAACATGCCAATTGTCAACTCCTGTTGACAATATTCAAAGCACCTGCATATACTGTGGGTAATCTGAGTATATAAACTATATCGCTAGATAATATTGTGTATGAGGATTTAGAAGTTAGACTTCTTGAGCTCTGGCAGTTGCTGGGGGGAAAATCCTGAAACCGAAAGGGCTTAGGTTCAAGGTAACTATTCCTGAACATGAAAACACTTAAGTATTCAAGATACCATAAAAAAAGAATATTAAAGAACTTAACCAAAGAAAAAAGTCCTCTAGAAAAAATGGGAAACTAAGATGAGAACTTTTTTTCAACCTTGGATGCTGTGTTTATTTTCCCTCTCATTCTTTCCCCTCTATTTTGTGACTAGAAATGATGTTTTTGTCAGTAATGATATTTAGAACCAGTATGAATATATTGGTGCCAGAGACAATACAAATTTCCAGAAAAACTAGACTGAAAAGGAAACCAGAGGTGTCAGTAAAAATGCTCCAACATTCTCTTAGAATTTCTGACAACTTTTCTCATCTCACTGTACTTCTTAAAGTGATTGTATGTATTGAAATCATCTACACTGATATCTGCTACACTTCAGAAAAGATTTAGAGTCTCAGCAATTTGAATCCAGACAATTCAAATTAAGCCACTTTTTAATACTAACTTAAAGTTAAATTCTGAAAAATTTTACTTAATTTTGTATTTTACTATTCTGAAAATGTTTTAAACATTCTTGTGAAAAACTTAGCAATAAAGAAATAGTCAGTAGATAGGAAAATAACAGAAAAGAGAGAACTGGGCATACTAAGTAGAATTATATAGCTTCACTATATAATCATCTGTAACTTATTTGTTCATACAAGGGTAGATTTACACAAAAACTTGTTGGATCTACTTCAAAGGCCATATTAACAGACCACCATAAACTGAATTGGATATTGCTTACTCCTAATTTGTCCTTTAAGTTGGCATTGAAAAATGCTTTTTACTGTCTTCCTCCATAATCTTCCTAATCTATACCTATCTAGTCTTACTATTTGTGCAAGAGAACTTTTCCTTTTAGTCAGCTGTTTTTTTTCTCTTTGCTTTTGTGTGTCCATTGCTCAGAACTTAATCAAGCCCTTATTGAAGGACATTGTTTGGATGTGTCTTAAATATTTCTTTTCATCCAAAAATGTGTATTTACATTGCTTGATAGTCTGAAGGAAATTAATACTAATAGTTTTAACTTGAATATGTTTTCTTATAGCAGAAAAAGAAAATTAAGAACTTTAATCCACCAACACGTAGAAATTGGGAAAGTAATTACTTTGGGATGCCCCTCCAGGATCTGGTTACAGCTGAGAAGCCCATACCTCTATTTGTTGAAAAATGTGTGGAATTCATTGAAGATACAGGTATGATAGAAGTGTCAACACATGAGATTTGATTTGAATATTTGTTTCACCAACAGTTTGTCATATGTTTGGGATTTGATAGGCTAAAATTTGAAGGAGATTTATATTTATATTAGCATAGTCTTGAGTATTTTTTTTATTGTGAGCATTTACTCTTAATGTAACCATCTGATATTTGAAAGAAGTTTTTTGTGGTTAACCAGCAGTGCTTTTGTTTGCTTTCTAATGAGTCTAATAAATGGCTAAGTTGAAAGCTAAAATGTTAAACTTACCTAACTGAAGAATTTAGAATGACTTGATTACTATATTAAGCTGTTATTAGGTCATTATGATTTGAATCAGTAATTTTAATGCTTTCAGTATTTTTAATGTAATAGTGGTTACCTCTTTTTAATCTAATACTAGCTACCTGTTTTACACAAGAATTTTTTTTCAAAAAAATTTATTTTCCTCTTAAAACTTGTCATAGTTACAGATATGCAAAAAGTAGCTCACTGTATTTGTGATATTAATGTTTATTTAGTCCTAGCTATTTTGTGATTTTTTATGTGGTTTGAATTACAATATTGTGAATATGCAACTGTCATCATTTAAATAATAAGTTTCTTCTTATGATTATTTTGCATAATATAAATTAAAACAAAAGGCTTGATAGTCAAAGGTAAGAAATGAAGCCAGAGATTGTATTTGAGCATATTTAAAATGAATTGCAGGTTTACTATGAAACTGGTGATTAAATGAACTACAAATTTTAAATGATGTAAAAATATGAGCTAAGTCAGTTTTAGCTTTATTTATTCTTAATAAACTTTTTTGCATTGTTTTAGTATAAAAAATTAGCCATGTCTAAACTAAATAATCAGGCTCATTTTTGCTCCTATGTGTGCCTTGCCCTTTACTTTATTAATTGGGTCTGTACTTATTGGTTTTTCTATTTGGTGAAGAACTTGTAGTTTCAATAAGGAAGTGGCATATGGGGAAATACTGTTACAAGTATTATAGTTGGAATAGCACATATCCTCTTTTGTGAGTTAAGTGTTAATTTACAGAGCCTACATTGGATATACTGTTATTTTTCATTCAATGAATACTTGAAGTATGGGTTGTTGGGTTTATTTTGGCATATCTGTTCATGTGTGTGTGTGTGTGCTGGTACTAGAGCTTGAACTCAGGGCCTCATGTTCTTGCTTTGCTTTTTCCTCAAGGGTGATGCTCTACTATTTGAATCACACTTCCATTTCTGGCTTTTTGTTGGGTAACTTGAAATAAGAGTTAATGGGCTTTTCTGCCTGGGCTGGCTTTGAACTGCAATCCTCAGATCTCAGCCTGCAGAGAAGTTAGGATTACAGGGATCAGCAACTAGCACTTGGCTTTGTTCAGAAGAAAAAGTTTTTTTTTTCTTTTTGGTCTTGGGGCTTGAACTCAGGGTCTGAGCTCTGTCCTTGAGCCTCTGCTCAAAGCTAGCGCTCTACCACTTGAGCCACTGCACCACTTTTGGCTTTTTCTGAGTAGTTTATTGGAGATAAGAGTCAGAGACGTTCCTGCCTGTGCTGGCTTCAAACAGTTATCCTCAGATCTCAGCCTCCTGAGTAGCTAGGATTAGTAGCCACTGGCTCCCGGCTCAAAGATTCTTATAGTATTAGTTTTCCTTGTTTGGATTTGAATAATTCTCATTTTCTTTAGCAGTGTAATTAAGCCTAGTGGATATGAATGAATGGGTTAAGATAACTTTTCCTTAGGTATTGAAAATAATAACTATGGATTACTACTTATTAATATAAATTTCTTATTACTATATTTAAGAATTTGGTTTCTTGCATATTTTCATAGTAGTTGAAAGATTTGGTTTGAAGACAATCAATTTCAAGTATAAGATAAAATGAAATTTTGACCTAATTCTTACTACAGCTTAAATTAGTCCAGGTTAGCTAATAAGTAGTTTGTGCATTTAAGTGCTTTGGTAGAAATATACTGAGGTACTATAAGACTAAGAATAGAATAAAGATTAGCACCAGTTCTCTTGTAGAATTACACTTTGATTTTTATTACTGATTTTACAGCTGCTAGCCAGTTTCAGCACCAATTTCCAAGTGCTTAAAAGCTCAGTTTATGAGCTGAGTATGGTGATACATTCTGTAATGCCAGTGGGGTAGGCTGTAGCTGAACTGGAGGAGCAAGATATGGAGCTCAGCCTGGGCTACATTGCAAAGCTCTGTCTTAAAAAACCAAAAAACAAAACAAAACAATTTTCAGTTGGCAATTTGCAATATGAACTATGTAGCATAGCCATCTTTGAGGCTTAACTTGGAGTCATGGAAATACATTGCAGTTGCCCATTATTTAAAAATTATATTTTGCTTTTTTATATGGCATTATAGTTTGAATTCAGAAGTCTCACACTTGTTATTGTTAGGCAGGCACACTTGTGCTGAGCCCGATCTTTTGGGCTGTTATTCAGTTTATATTTTTGAGATAAGGTCTCACTTACTGTCCAGATATGCACCTGGTCTGCAGTCTGCCTATTTTATTTTAGGCTTCCTGTAGTTGCTAGGATAGCAAGAGTGCATCATCATATCCAGTTACCTTCCACTGAGATGGATTCTTGTTTGCTCAGGCTGGCCTTTAACCTCAGTCGGTCCATCCAGCAGACTTACATGCCACTGTGGACTTTTTGCTGAGTTGGATTCAAAACAGTGATCCTCCCATTCTTAGCCTCCCAAGTAGCTAGGTGTAAGCAGCATGTAGGTGCCTAGCAATATTTTTTCTTCGTAATTCTGAAATACAGTAAATTCTTTGTAAATTCTGAAATACAGTAATATGAATGACCATTGTTCTTGTTATAATCAAGTTCAAAAAGCTAGATTGTTTTGAACAACCTTAAAGAAAACAGTTTTAAGAAATAAGCTTAATTTATTACTTTTTATTATAATTTACATATAATACTTTTTTTTGTTGGTGTTGGTAGCAGTTGAACTGTGGGCTTGGGCACTGTTCCTGAACTCTTCAGCTCAAGGCTAGCACTCTACCACTTGAGGCACCACTTCGAGTTTTCTGTTGGTTAATTGGAGATAAAAGTCTTACCGACTTCCCTGCCTGGGCTGGCTTTGAACTGCAACCCTCAGATCTCAGCCTCCTGCGTAAATAGAATTTTAGGTGAGAGCCCCCAGCACCCAGCATACTAAGTTTTAAATACTTGAATTGTACAATATGAGCTTTGATAGCTTGGTGGCCCCAGAACCACCACTTTGCACTTGAGATATAGAATAGTGGCACTACCTAATATTTCTAATTTTTTAAATTGTTGTTGTAAAGGTGATTTACAGAGGGGTTACAGTTACGTAAGTCTGGTAGTGAGTACATTTCCTTTTGAACAGTCACTCCTTCCCTAGCTTTCCCAAGATTTCCCTCCTGTCTCTCCCACAAGTTGCGTAGTTCATTTTCAATAGTGTCTAGTGTCATTTCTGCATATGTTCACCTTTTGTCCTACCCTTTTCTGTGTTCCCTCTTCCCCTCCCAAAGCAGATACACTCACATACAAGACAAAAGGTACATACAATTAAAAACAGCAACAACGGAGAAAAAAATAACAAAATCCCTGTTCCCATTTCTTGGAGTTCATTTTGATGGACATTTTATATGATCATTGCACAGAGCTGTTGAGCCTTTGTGATCCCCTGAGAGTATTCTTTTTTCTTTGGCTGTCTAGAGACCTATATAATTTATCATGTCCAAGTGTATTTTTTAGTTGTTGTTTTTTTTATCATCCAATGTGTTAACTAGTAGATTTATAGGCACTTTCTAGTTACAACAAATGAGGGAAACCGTGCAACCTTGTTTCTTTGGGTCTGACTTACTTCACTTAATATGATTTTTTCCAAGTCTTTTAATTTCCTTATGAATGGCATATTCAGAATTCTATTGTGTATATGCCACATTTTCTTGATCCATTTGTCTGCTGAGGGGTATCTGGGTTGACTCCATATCTTGTCTATGGTAAACAATGCTGCAATGAACATGGTTGTGCTGTTAACTTTAGTGTGGCCTTGTTTGTGATCTATGGGATAAATGCCTAAGAATGAAATTGCTGGGTCATAGCGAAGTTCTATGTTTAGTCTTTTGAGAAACCTCCATTCTGCTTTCTGGAGTAGTTGAACAGGCTTACTTTCCCACCAACAGTGTAGTAGTGTTCCCTTTCGACTACATCCCTGCCAGCATCTGTAATCATTCATTGTCTTGATACTTGCCATTCTAACTGGGGTGAGGGTAGCACCTAATCTTTATAATAAAGTATATGTATAAGGTTAGCTATTGTGTATGTGTGTGTTTTAATCAGTGCTTTAGCCTTGTCACATGCTGAGTAAGCCCTCTGCTACTGAGTTACCCTCCCAGTCCTATTATTGTTTTTTGGGTTTTTGTTTTAGGCATTTTGTCAGATTTAGAACATACTCTTTTTTTTTTTTTTTTTGCCAGTCCTGGGCCTTGGACTCAGGGCCTGAGCACTGTCCCTGGCTTCTTTTTTTGCTCAAGCTAGCACTCTGCCACTTGAGTCACAGTGCCACTTCTGGCCATTTTCTGTATATGTGGTGCTGGGGAATCGAACCCAGGGCTTCATGTATATGAGGCAAGCGCTCTTGCCATAGGCTATATTCCCAGCCCTAGAACATACTCTTAACATTTCTAATTTGCTGAGAGTTCTTCTACATGCGATGCGGTTTTTCTGCATTGTTGCTACCATAACAACGTCCAACAAACAAGATGTCTTAAAAGAGCATGAAATTAATATTCTGCCATGGCTCTAAAAGCTAGAAGTCTGAAATCAAGGTGTCAGCAGGATTTTTCTTTCCTGTGACAGTGAGTAGAATCCTTACTTGCTCTTGATTCTAGTCCTGTTCCTTGCTTTGTGGCTATATCATTCCACTGCCTTTAGCTTGTGGTTTTTATGGACACCAGTTACATTGGATTAAATAACACCAAATATCAGTTAATATGATCTTACCTTGACTTAATATATCATCAAGGAGCCTATATACAAATAATCACTTTCTGAGGTGTTGGAGGCTGAGACATAATTCAACCCATAACACAATTTATACCTGCTTTCTTTAATGGTTTTGATGTGTGTGTGTGTGTGTTTGTGTGTGTGTTTGTGTGTGGGGGTGTATTTAGTATGAAGATGTTGCTTTTATTGAATTATTTTTTTTGTGTCAACTGAAATAATTGTGTGAATATTTTTTTCTTTTAGTCTGTTAGTATGTGTTATGTATTTTTGTTTTTGTTTCAGGTTAAACTACTCATGAATTCCTAAGTTAAATCTCACACATATACCTATAAAATGTGTTGTTGGACTCATTTTCCTAGCATTTTGTTGAGTTTTAGGTTTATGCTTATAAATGTTGATTTTTTTTTTTTAAGCTTTCTTGTATTTTTGTCGGACTTTGTCATTCATGCCTCATAGAATGAGTTTAGAAGTGTTTCCTCGTTTAGAGTGGTTGTTGGTGTGACTGGTCCTTGTGCTTGAACTCAGGACCAAAGTGCCATACTTAATTTTTTCCACTCAAGGCTACCACTCTACCAACTCAGCCACAGATCCATTTCTGACTTTGGGTAGATTAGTTGAAGATAAGAATCTCACAGATTTTACTGCTCTAGCTGGCTTTAAATCATGATCTCAGATCTCAGCCACATGAGTAGCTAAGAAGAGAGCCATTAGTGCTCTGCTAAAATGGTATTTTAATGATATGTTACTGGCTTTAAAAGTATGCCTTCATCAGAATACAAGATATTTTTACATTAGAGAATTAAGCTCTCTAGTTTATTTCCTGAATTGTATTGTTTTCAGTTTCCTATTTTGTTACCAGCTGCTCCCACTGCTGCTAATCTCATTTTGTTTTTGTTTTTTGTTGGTTGTGGGGCTTGAACTCAGGGCCTGGGCGCTGTCTTGGAGCCTCTTTTGTGCTCAAGGCTAGCCCCCCTACCACTTGAGCCACAGTGCCACTTCAGGTTTTTGAGTGGTTAGAGATAAGAGTCCAGCAAGGACTTTTCTGCCTGAGCTGGCTTTGAACTGAGATCCTCAGATCTCAGCCTCCTGAGTAGCTAGGACTACCGGTGTGAGCCACCAGTGCCTAGCACATTGTTTTTTTAATTGTAGTTTCTAATGAGCTTTGAAGTCAGGAAAACATGGCCACATTAACAGAAATTATACTTTTGGTTAAGTTAAATGAAATCTAGAAATCTTGAGGTGTTTTTCCTCTAACGGAATTATATATTTTATTGTTAGGGTATTACGATATCTTTTTGGTAGTCACAATTGTTTTTACTTGAATTTTTTTAACTTATAATAGGTGATCACACAACCAAGCTAAGTAGGAGTGGTATTCTTTTATTTACCTTAATTTTTATTTCTATGTGAATATAACTCATCTGGAATACCCCATTGTTGCAATTGCATTATACAGAAGTAGGGACATTTTTTATTCTTGTATTTCTGGTAAAAGTGAGTTGGAAGGATAAATTCTAAAGGCCTTCTCCATATATTGGTCTAAATATCATGTGTTGTTCCAACCCATCAGTGGTGGGTGAAATAACTGAGGTGAAGTGGATACATCTGTTTTTGTGGGTTTTTTTCTGAGACCAGGACTTGAACTCAGCATCTAATGCTTTTACTGGTATTCTACCACCTTAGCCATGCCTTCAATTCTGCATCTTTGTTTTTATTGCTAATGAAAATATAATTTAAAGCCTTTACTGCTTGCAGTTTGAAATGTCCACTTATCTATATCCACTGGCCTTTATATTCCCTTCCCCTTTGTTTATTTGTTTATTTGCTTTTTTTTTTTTTTTTTACATATCTTTAAGTTACTGTCAACTTCATTTCAGCTTAGAAGATTCCTTATGTCATTTCTTACAGGACATGCTTACTAGTTTAAACCCTCAACTTTGTGTCTCTGACAATAAGTTTTGCCAATAAGAATTTGTGATACTGTGTTTGATAATAAAAATTTGAAGAAAAAAAAAGAATTTGTGATAGGAAGATGGTAGTATCATGGTTTCTGAAAACAAATAGGTTGTTAATGTTACTAGAGAGCTTTTTTATATGACAGTTTAAACTCTCACTTATTTATGTTTTTTTCTCCTCAAACTGAATAATTGGAACTTTAATTTACAGTAATTCTTTCCTTTGGCTGTTCACTTCTGCTGTTGAACCTCTTCATTGATTTTTTTCATTTTAATTATTATACTTTTCTGCTGTAGAATTTTTCCAGGGCTTTTCAAAATTTAATTTCTTTACCTTTATTGATGTTTTCCATTCATTGGCTCATTTTTCTTATGGCTTCCTTTTTATGAGTTTTTTTTTAAGCAGTTGATTTAAAATCATTGTTTAGTAGGCTTAATGCTTCCTCATGGAGTTTCTAGTTCTTTTCTTCTTCAGTAATGAACCATACTTTCCTGTTTCTTTGCTTGCCTGTTCATTTTTGTGAACTACAATGTGGCAATTCTGAGAATTAGAATTTTCCTTTTCATCTGGGTTTGTTTTTGTCAATTATGTTGTTAACTGTTTTTTTTTTTTTTTTTTGGTCATATGGCAGGCACTTGGTGAGTACCTTGTGCTTTTATTTTTTTATGGTAATGTATGCTTATATTAAAAAAAACAAAGTGTACTATTCTGACACGCTTTCTAGGTAAAGTCACCCACTCTTCATATTTAATGCCTAAAATTAATTTATCATTTACAGTCTAGGGAAACATTAATTCCTTCATTATATCTCAGCTTTTTTGGAGGGGTTATTACATATATTTAACAGTATACATTTTGACATTCACAATGATGAAAATTGTTCTACTGTACATAGCTTATGAAGTGTATGATCTTTAACAATACAGACTCTTTCTCCATTTGGGGTGATATGTACTTTACGTTTCTTTAGCAACATCTTCGTTCATTCCTTCCTTCCTAATCCCACCCATGAGATGCTTGGTTCCCTTTCCTCAGTGTCCGATGTAGGGATGGTTTGTTGTTAACTTATTTAGTGACTGCTTGAAACAGTTTCTGTAAAGCCTATATTCGTTGTCACTTTTGCCCCTAAGTCTGTATTCCATTAGCTTAGTGTCTTAATAGTTTCCTTAAATTCTTGGAGCCAAAGGAAGAAAATACCTAAGTCCTGAGGTTGAAAGAAAGACAAGCCTCTGTATCTTTCCTTCTCAGAGCTGTTAGGTTGAAATCCACTATTTCAGTTCTTTCTAAATAAGGTCCTTAGCATTTCCTCTGGCACTTGGCATCTGTGTCCAAGGTCAAGGCTGTCCTCATGGTTATCAGCATTCTCCAATTATGGGGGATAGTAGGGTATTAACACTTATTCTTTACCAAGAGTTCCTCTGGTTGTATAATTATTTTTTGATAGATTCTAGACTGTAAAAAGTAATTCTGGAGCTGGGAATGTGGCTTAGCAGTAAAGTGCATGCCTAGCATGCATGAAGCCTTGGGTTCAATTCCTCAGCACCACATAACCAGAAAAAGGCAGAAGTGGTTCTGTGGCTCAAGTGTGGTAGATTGCTAGCCTTGAGTAAAAGGAAGCCAGGAACAGTGCTTGAGCCCTGAGTTCAAGTCCCAGGACTGGCAAAAAAAGAAAAGTAAAAAAGTTAATGCTGGTCCTTTAGCAGATCATGAGTCACTTTTGTGAAAAGACTAGCACATTTGATGTTATTTCCCATGAACTTATTTGTTTAATATATGGGTTATTTATATATCTTAATTCTATGATTTGTAACAATTATTTCAACCACAATATGTATTCACACAGTACTGAAACCCTGGTTTTGTGTTTCAGTAACTCAAATGGAATTTAGACTGTTTTCTAAAATTTTAGTTTTCTTGGTATTCACAAATATATGGTTTCAAGGAGACTGCTGTTTAGGGAAAACCACAAATGCTCAGGATGCAGTTTAAACACAGCTCTACATTAATGTAGGTCCAAGAGCTGCTTCCTTGCATAACTGAGCTGAGGCTTGCTATAAGGTCTATATTAATAGCCTTACTTAAAAAGTTCTTGGTTTAAAGGTAGTTCTTCAAACTTCAGAATTTTGTTTATTTTGAGGGTATTTGGCTACATTTTTACTCTTGTTGATGGAATGTGTAAGATAGAAATTTTGGATGATTTGAGTCCAAGTGAAACTTGAATAATTCACATGTAGGTAGTTGAGTTGGTATTTTGCTTTTTCATTTCTGTTACTAAGAGGAAAGTCAAGATTTTAACATAGATGATTAAGTACGTTATACAATTAAAATTTAGTCTGCTGTTAATTATAACTAAGAGCTTTCTCAATGTTTAATTGGCTGTATATTTAAAAGAATGTTCAAAAACATCTCTAGGTATTGCTGTGTTCTCTGAAATGGAATAACTCTTTATTAGTTCAGAAGAAACACTGTACCTTCTAAACCTTGAAAAATGGAAGGACACTGCTAATATATTTACCATTGAGTAGAATGTACTTTATTAGAGCACATTGTAGAAAGTAGTTCTTGGTAATACTGTAGTTACAGATAAAGTGCGCCGAGTTCTAAAAAAGAACAAATTACTTCAATTAGAGTTAGAGACCGAGGTTTTTTTAACCATTTGTATTAAGAACTAATAGTCCAATTCACAAAGGGAAGAAAAACTTGATCCAGAGAATACTGAGATGTAGTTCATTTTGTAGGTAGTATACATAGGGAATGTAAATGAGACATAGAAAAGGACACTTTGGAACTAGATGTAAGAACTAATGGTTGAACATTAAATCAATAGGAATTGGGGTATTACACTTTAAGAGGGAGGTCCTGTTTGTAATATTAGAGTGCCTAAAACAGAAAGTAAAAAAGACTTTATAGTTCTTCTATTTAAATAATCTACCAAATGTCAGCCACAAAAATAACCAGTAGGAAATAATTTAATATTTTTAAAATTAGAAATTAAAGTGATTGTACAGGACTTGTTAGGTAAGTTCAAAACAAGAAGGCAAGCAGTTAGGAATTACAAGCTATAACTCTTTGACAAGACTTAGTGTTA
Source organism: Perognathus longimembris pacificus (assembly GCF_023159225.1). NCBI lineage: Eukaryota > Metazoa > Chordata > Mammalia > Rodentia > Heteromyidae > Perognathus > Perognathus longimembris. Next base: position 7,422,762 of record NC_063174.1, read on the forward strand.
TTTACATAGGAGGAATTTCTTCCTCAAGGAAACCTGGGTTTTGTTTCGAATGTTTTTTAACTGATTAAATCAGTCCACTCACATTAGATTAACAGTTGATTGAATAACCATTGTCACTTAACTATGTGACACATAAGTGACCATTATGCTGTCTGTACTTAACAAAATTTGTTAAAAATCAGTATATGAGCCCATGTGCTGGTGGCCTCTACCTATAGTCCCAGCTACTACTCAGTAGGCTGAGATCTGAGGATCACACACAGTTCAAAGCCAGCCTGAGGAAGGAAAGTTCATGAGACTCTTCTCATCTCTCCGACTTCAAAAAAAGAAAATGGAGCTGTGGCTTACATGATAGAGCACTACCCTTAAACACAAAAGCTCAGGGACAGGGAAGGTGAACACCAAAATGGAGAGATAAAGGGTAAAAGGAGAACCAATGAAACACCAATACTTAGGAGACAATAGGCTGTAAGCCAAGTGTACAACTAGGGAGAGGGTGGGGAGGGAACCGGGGAGCGGGGGAAGGTGGAGAAAACGGAGGAGGTAACAAGTTTGATAAGAAATGTACTCACTGCCTTACATATGAAACTGTAACCCCTCTGTATATTACTTTGATGATAAAAAATAAATAAAAAAGCTCAGGGACAATACCTAGACCCTAGGTTCAAGCCATAGGACTGCCATGTGTGCACATGAGCATGTGCGTGCGCACACACACAAAATCAACATATATCTTAAAAATTTTTCTAATTTTACAAAGGCGTTGTCATTCACCAAAGTTTTCACTTCTTTTATAAAATAGATCTGTAAACTGCCTAGTTTCAAACTAATGAGATGTTTGAATTTATGGCAGTTCTCAAGATAAAGAACTGAATATAAAACTGAGTAACTTGGGGGGGTGAGGAACTGTTGGGTGCTGGTGGCTCAGGACTGTAATCCTAGCTACTCAGGAGGCTAGACCTCAGGACTGCAGTTTGAAGTCAATCCGGGCAGGAAAAGTCCTAAGACTATCTTTAACCACCAGAAAACCAGAAGTAGAGTTGTGGCTCAAAGTGGTAGAGCATTGGCCTTGAACAAAAGAGGTCAGGGACAAGGCCAGGCCCTGAATTTAAGCCTCATGACACCTGCAACAACAACAAAAAGAACTTTTATATTTGTGGTTATTTTGTTTGGTTTTTAAGTAGTTTTGTCTCAAAAAGTTGTGTGTATGTGTTTTGTTTTTCTTTCCTTGGGGTTTTGAGTTGTACTTAGTGGGAAGAAGAATTAGGTATAAATTGCCTATCTTGTTTTTATTTGAAGCTGGATATCTTAAATAGTTTCAAATAGGAAATGGTCCATTGAAAGCTCACTTAAAAATACCCAAAAATAGTCTGAAAATATTTTATCGTGTTTTTGATAAGTTAATAAGAATTTAAGATTAAGTGCATTCTTTGTTATACATGTGTGTAGAAGTACATTATGGACATATATGTATTTGTAAAAACATGTATATATATTTCACAGGATTATGTACCGAAGGACTCTACCGAGTTAGTGGAAACAAAACTGATCAAGACAACATTCAAAAGCAGTTTGATCAAGGTAAGATGGTAATCGTGTAAAGCTAAATCAGTTTAGTTATTTCCCTTATTGGAGTTTTATGGCTTTTTTTTTTAAATAATGAAATGAATGGCCGAGAGGGGAGAGTTTAAAAAGTAAGATCTAAAGTACTAACGACTATAGATGCCACAGTGAAAGACAGGGAAGCTAGGAAAGTGTGGTCTCTATACTAGGATTCTAGGCAGTTTCAGGAAGTTTAAATAGTAGATTTTTATAACACAGTAGGATAAAACGGAAAGACAGAAACAGTTTGAAAAATTGTACACACACACCCATATATATGTGTGTGTATAATACATATACACACACCACATATATATATACACACACACGTGTGTAATGCATGAGAGATAGAGACAGGATCTCACTAGGGAGCATCACAAGTTCAGGCTAATCTTGAACTTGCAGTTCTTTTCAGTCCTCCTGCCTCCACCTTCCATGTGCGGAGATTACCATTCCTGTCATTTGTAATATAAGCATGAAGGCAAAAGAGAGGCCTTCTTTCTTCCATAAAAAAGGAAATATTGAAAACAAAAGCACTGTATTGGAACAGACTCTGCACTGTATTGGAACAGACTCTATCATAGGCCCAGAATGAATAGTGTGAAGTCAAATTTATAAGTTTTGTCTTAGACATAAACAATCTATTTCACATCCTGAGGCTGCAAGGAACAGTATAAAGCACCAGTTTGAGGAAGGATAAGGTATATGACGGCTCATGTACTCTCCATTTTTTCCCATGTTTTATACTCTCAGCTCAATCATCAGTCTCACACATAAAACTTTGTGATTGGATTTGTATAAACTATCAGCACAACTAAAAAGGAAAAAAATATATATATATCAAAGATAGTTCTGTGACAAAGTTTTTTCTATAATATTGAAAAATTTAACATTGAATGCAAAAACAACTGCTTTCAAAGAATATTATATCATCTCCTAACCCATTTTTAGTTTTAAATTTACATTAGAGAAACTGTAGAATTTACAATTTTTAGAATGTCACTTCTAGGATAGTAGTAAATTCCAAAGCTCTTAGATTTGACTCTTTGATTTTGTTTTCTAATTTTGCTACTTTCTTTGTGCATCAGGTACGTTCATCTTTCTGAATTTCACTTTCTTCATGTATGCAAGGGTGTGCTACAGGTTAAGAGTAATAATGCATGTGAAAAATTTTCTGCTGGGCACCTATGACCCATCTTGTAATCCTTGCTACTTGAGAGGTTGAGTGAGATTAGGAAGATTATAGAGAGCTTGAGATACAGGAAAATTTCCCCTAGCTAGTCAGAGAAAAGTCTGTAAGATCCTTGTTTTCAACTCATAGTGTGGTCAGCTACACAGGTGGCTGAGGTTGGGAAGTTCATGGTTCCAGGCCAGCCAGGTAAAAAATGTTTGAGACTCTGTCTTAACAAAAAAGCTGGGTATTGTGAGGCATTCCTGACAACCCAGCTGTGGTAGGAAGCATAAGTAGGATCTCAATCCAAGATGGCCCAAGCACAAAGTGAGACCCTGTCCCCAAAATAGGCAGAAGCAAAGCTGTTTGGAGACATGGCTTAAGCAGTAGACTGCTTACCTACTAATGTTCACTAATAAAATATTATGTAAATTGGTCAATCTGAGGAAACATTTGTAACTATTAAAATTATGTATGTGTAGAAGCACTCTTGTAATCCCATATTTTCAAGAGGCAGAGTTTGAAGCATTGTGTGAAGTCCATCATAGGCAAACAGCAAGATTTTACCTTAGCCAATTGGGTATAGTGGTTTGTGTCTGTGATTTTAACTATTTGGCAGGCATAAATAGGAGAATCCATTTAAACTGCTTGTACAAAAAGTGAAATAAATTCTAGCCATAAGTAAAGCCAAGTAAAGAACTGGGCACTGTTGGCTCATGCCTGCAGCCCTAGCTACTCAGGAGGCTGAGATCAGAGAATCTTGGTTCAAAGCTAACTTGGGCAGAAAAGTCCAAGAGACTGTCTCCAATGGACCAGCAAAATGCTAGACTGGAGGTGTGGCCCAAGTGGTAGAGCACCAGCCATTAGCAAGAAAGCCAAGCAATATTAAGTCCTGAGTTTAAGCCACAGTATCAGCACATACGCAACACACACACTCACAAAATCTGTACTGGAACTCTAGCTCAAGTGGTAGAGTGCTTACCTAGAATCACAAGATCCTGAGTTCAAACCCCAGTACTGAGGGGGCAAAAAATAAACCTGCTTATGTGAAATAAAATGTCAATTGGTGATTCTGGGTTAAGTATATTAACTTTGCCAGTTTCCCAATCTAAACAAAATGTTTTTTCTATGAAGTTTTCTATGAAGTTTTTCTATGAAGCTATGAAGCTTTAATAACCTTGGATAATATCTTAAAGATAAAGTATAGAATGTATATACGGGTGCTTTTCTTTCCTTTTCAGTGATGGAAAAGCTGAAGGAAACATGCTTTATAAAGTATACGTAAACAATAATTGTTTCTAGGTGGTGGGATTTTTTTTCTATTTTCTGGTCTATAATTTTAGATTTAAATGATTTATTAATATTAAATAAGTTGTATGACACACCCTTAGTATGTTCCATTCTTTTTTCTTTTCTTTTAGGTTAGTTTACTACAAAGACAATTATTTAAATTTAAACTACTTTAGAAAATTGTTAAACATTTTCTCTCTAGTTTCTTATGGACTCTTTAAAAGATGCCTGTGGAAACAGGAGAAATTAAATGAGGATAGATATTTTTATTTTAAGACTTCTTTCTTGGATTTCTTTGCCCTGATCATTATAGTTTGTCAACCTCTGAAGAAAAATATCTAGTTAGAAATTTTTAATCTTTTAATCTAGAAGTACCTATTGAGCTTATCTTCTACAATAAATTAAAATTTCATTATATAAGGTAAAATTTTACTTTTGTCTTGTAGATCATAATATCAGTCTAGTATCAATGGAAGTGACAGTAAATGCTGTAGCTGGCGCTCTTAAAGCTTTCTTTGCAGATTTACCAGATCCTTTAATTCCATATTCACTCCATCCGGAACTTTTGGAAGCAGCAAGTAAGTACAGATTTCCTTTCTTGAGAAGGATGATATGGCAATTTTTGAGTAGTAATTGTTGAAGTCGGTCATGCACTGGGATTGTAACTTTAAAAATTCAACTGGCACCGAGTGCCAGTGGCTCATGCCTGTAATTTTAGCTACTCAGGAGATCTGGGGATTGGGGTTCAAAGCCAGCCCAGGCAGGAAAATCCATGAGACTCTTAGCTCCAATTAACCATCAAAAAGTCCGAAATTGACCTGTGCTCAAAGTGGCAGAGCACTCCAGGCCCTGAGTTCAAGCCCCCGGACTAGTAAAAAGAAGAAATTCAGCTGTTTTAGAAGTAAACTTAGAATTTCTATGGATAGAACCCAGGAATATGCAATTTTATCTATCCTGCCAGATATATACTCTAAGAAGATAATTATATGTGTGCATTGAGGTATTTATATTTTTGAGGTATTTTACTTTGTATTTAGCATTTTTTATTTATTAGCTCACAAAAGTTCCACAAAGGGGGGATTTCATTGTTACATTCCATATGTTTAGAATATATTCTCAATCTCATTGTCTTTTTTCCTCTCCCTTTTCCCCTTCCCAAAGAATTTCAGTAGATTTCCTTGTTCTATTTTCATAGTTGCAAGCAATCTATTTCAACTATAATTAACTTTTTTCAAAATTATTCTCCCAAATTTGAGGTATTTTTAATTCACACTCAAAATTGTTATAAGAAAAAATGCTTCAAATAAATGCATGTTATGGACTTCAATAAAATACTATCCTGTATATTGTCAGCACATATGTATCTTTCATGTTTTTAATCAAATTTATCTTTGCTTTACACCTGAAGACAGAAACAGATAGAATACATAACAATAGGAGTAAATAGTGACAAATGAGAATTTAAGTACTTGATTGTATTCCCTTGATGATGTAATATCCACATTAGCCTCAAATGAAAAAGGAAGAATAGGAAGCAATCTTTTATCTCCATTTATTTCAGGAAGACGTTTCAACTACCATTTTATAATGTGCCTAAACCGTGAGAGTAACTGTATTAAATGTTTATACTATGTAAAGGAAATTTTTGGATAGGCAAACATTACAAGAGAGCCATATATTTCAGCCTATGAAAGGCTGTTGAACTGAGAACTATTTTACACCAATTTCATGGTGCATTGAAAATACCTAAAATTCCAATTTAAAAGGTTATAGAAGATAGCCTGTGCTCATTTATTAAATATTGTCTATTACTGCTTTTGTTCCAAAATAACATACGCTCTTTACCAGAAATATTGAAAGACTAATCCATAAGTAACAAGTTAATTTTCAAGCAGTTATCTAGTTATGTATGTAAATTACATGAGCAAATTACTAATACACTTTTTATCAGTGCTGAATCACTTTGGTCATTAGTGAATAAATTTACTTACGGAAGGGCTGTTGCAATAGTTGATGTGAATAGGTAATGTTAAATTGAAGTGATTTAATTTGGATTAGCAGGTTTTTTAGCATTTTTGTTGCTTATCTTAAATATGCTTCAAGAACATCCTTAATTTTTGCTAATCTTAGCAAAAAGCTTTTTTCAAATATTTTTAAATATGTGTGTCATGCAAATTTTTGCTTCCTTCACAGAAATTCCAGATAAAACAGAACGCCTTCATGCCTTGAAAGAAATTGTTAAGAAATTTCATCCTGTAAACTACGATGTATTCAGATATGTGATAACACACCTAAACAGGTACTTGTTTTGTTTTTTGCAGTATAAAATGCACTGCAGATTTCAAACATGTAAACTTCATAAATTGGAGTAATTGTAAGATATTTTTAAAAGGGCAACAACCAAAACATGGTTCATTTTTTGATCTCCTTAATGATTATCTGTATTTTTTATTTATATCTAAAAGGCTATATGATTATGGTTTTGTATCTGTAATAGTTATGTGTAATAACATAGTATTATTTTGTCCTTTTTCTTTAGTATTTACATATATAGAATCATAGAATTTTTATTATAACAGTTAAATAATAAACCACATTAACCTATTTGGAGTTGGAAAAACTAGAGTCCAAGTATTTTGTACTATTTTCTGGTTAGTAGTAAAGCTTTGCCTAGCATGTATGAGGCTCTAGTTTCAGTCTCTAGTACTGCGAAGATAATAAGCCGCATTTTTGTTTATTTTAACTAATAATATCAAGGCCCACCCAATTAAACACATTTTATTTTATACTGCTTGAAAGGGCATTAACTAATGTTTAAAGCTTTACTATTACTTTAGTGTTTAATATAAAATTGCATTCTCATTATTCTCCTCTAAGAAAATCCCACTCAGCATATAGTATTTAGACTAGAAGGCTTTCCCTTTTTGAAAAGTAACTTGTGATTGATGTTATAATAATAGTGTGCATGGGTATTGTGGGGTACCTTGCTGTCAAGTAGAGGAATAATTTATGTATATGTTGTTTGACTAAAGTAAAAATTCGACCTCATTAAGAAGATGAGGGGAAAGGAGGCATGTTCAATGAATTATAGAATTTGTCCACTATAAGCCCCAATACCCTCCCCACCCCATCCCCCCCACAAAAGAATCCAGGCTATTTAACACTAGTAATTCAAATTCCTTTAGTTAGACCAACTATCTTTTTACCCCATACATGAACTAAGTGTTACTGTATTAAAACTTGATAGCAGTTAACTAGCAATATCAATTGGTCATATATTGACATGACTACCTTAGAAGGTTCTCAGAGTATGGCCTCAAAACAGCAGCAGTACCTGGGAATTTGATAGAAATGCAGGTAATCAGTACTTACCGCAGAATCAGAACCGACAAAATACTTTTCAGCAGTTTATGTCTTAACAAGCTAAGTTCTCTTAAATGCTAAAAATTAACTGTGTTTTAACTGAATTTTCTTACCTATATACCATTGGTCCCTCATCTATCACCCTTGACTTAACTAAAACATTATTTCTTCCCCACTTTGATGAAGCCTCCTCTGGCCACCCTCATTTCTAACTGACATAGTAGCTTTCCTCTGCACTTTTAAACTGTTCAGTTAGACCTGAAACTATACTCTTCATGTCTTTCAACGTTATATAGTCATTTCCAGTCCCCATTACTTGCCTTCTACGTGTAAATGCCAATCTGCTTTTAATAGCGCCTACCATCTATTAATAAAAGGTTGACTTTATTCTGGTTTTCCAATTAAGTCTCTCAACAAATATAATTACTTTTACCACAGAACTTTTTTCCCACCTGTCTAAGTATCAAAACCATGGCCTCACACATGCTTGACCCTCTACAACCACTTTGCTCTATCCCCAGCCCCACAGACTGAACTTATTTTGGTCATTCCTAGCTCTTTATCACTTGAGCAATGTCTCCAGTCTGGCATTTTGCTGGATAAATGGTGATGGAGTCTTGAGGACTTTTTCCTTCCTGGTCAAACTTTGAACCTCAGTTCTCCAGGTCTCAGCCTCCTGAGTTGTAAGGCATAAGCCCAGGAGTCTGGCTCAGAACATTTTTTAGTCCACATATTTTATTTACTTTAGAGGAACTTAAATATTCAGTAGAGTGTTTGTTTTGTATGTGCTAGTACAAGTTTTTGAGCTCCTCACATTCTAGCTTAGCTTTTTTTGCTCATAGCTGACCCTTGAGCCCTGGTTTTTGCTAGTTATTGGAGTTAAGAGTCTCTTGAATTTGTCTGCCCAAGCTGGCTTTAAAATAACTCTTAGATCTCAACCTCAAGTATGAGCCACTGGCACCTGGCCAAGAGTTTCCTTTGATTTGGATTTAACTTTCTTAATCTATGAATTTAAGGGTTTTCTCCTGACCTGTATGTTTCCAGACTGTTTATTTATATCTGAGATAAGGAGATTGTATAGGTTCCTAAAGATTTCTCCCAGTTTTATAATTTTGAGTTACAGTTTGAGATTTGCCTCATATTTCTTGATATGATGATACTTAGTATGACCATTTGTAAATTATTCTTAAGTTATATAATTTAAGGTAGAATGTATTACAAACTGTTATTTTTCAAATGATTTTTAATACTATGGAAGGTAATTAATGATTTAAAATTGTTTTACAGACTTTTAGAAAATGTTTTTCTTTTTTCTTTTTTTGCCCAGTCATGGGGCTTGAACTCAGGGCTTGGGCACTGTTCCTGAGCTTCATTTGTTCAAGGCTACCACTCTACCACTTGAGCCACAGTGCCCCTTCCAGCCTTTTCTGTTTATTTGGTACTGAGGAATTGAACCAAGGGCTTCGTGCATGCTAGGCAAGCACTCTACCACTAAGCCACATTCCCAGCTCCTAGAAATCATTTTAAAAGCAAAATATTTTTGATTAGGTGGATTAAATAATTTCCCCAAATCTGGTTTAAAGAGAGGGCATACTATGGTTTATTTTAATATCCCACAATAGTCTAAGAATTTGAATACACAATTAGAATGAACTGTTTGGAAACCTACTACTATTTGTCTTGTGGCCCTCTTACCCTGGAGGGAGGGATAAGGTTTGATTTCCCCGGGCAAATTAAGACTTTCTATGTGTTAAATTTTAATAGGAAGAGTTTTATGAAAAATTTCTCTAAAAGACCAGCAATCACATTTTTTTAAAAATCAGGTATTTATTGCTGTTTTCTATTGTAGAATGTAGTTGAATGTAGAATAAAGAGGTTTTAAATAAAAAATAACACTAAACAATCTGAAATCTTTTCTGTATAATGAGAAATCTTCTGGTTTTGGGGTTCTTTAATTGTAATGAGCTCTGATTTGTATTTTTTCCTTAATTTTCAGGGTTAGTCAGCAAAATAAAATCAACCTAATGACAGCAGACAACTTATCTATCTGTTTTTGGCCAACGTTGATGAGACCTGATTTTGAAAATCGAGAGTTTCTGTCTACTACTAAGATCCATCAATCTGTGGTTGAAACATTCATTCAACAGTGTCAATTTTTCTTTTATAATGGAGAAATTCTAGAAACTGTGAACGCTGTGGCCCCTCTACCACCTACAAACCCTGGACAGTTGGTGGAATCAATGGTACCACTTCAGTTACCACCACCATTGCAACCTCAGCTGATTCAACCACAATTACAGACAGATCCTCTTGGTATTATATAAGTAATCACTGATTGCAGACAGCCTGACATTGGACAAAAAAAGTCTAGACATGCATGTTTCAGGGTTCAGTAGTATATTTCATATTTCATACAAATAATTCACATTCAAAATGAGAGATTTTCTCTTTGAACTATATTATATTCCTTATTCACTTCCATTACAAATCAAAGACCATATGGTAAGCATGACTGGAGAGGTTTAATTTTTATAAACAAAAATAGCTATAAAATACAAAGCTGCTGCTGCATGCAACCTTATTGCAATCAGTATATCATTCCTGTGGCAATTTCTGTCACATTATATTGTGAATAAAATTTTTCTATAGAAATTAAATGATTTAAAGACTCACATATATGAAACATTTAATGCTTCTCAGCCTGCTTTATGGCTGGTTTTGTTACTCAGTGTGCTAATTTGGGTATCTTAATTTACATTCTAGCAGTCTGTAGATAACTAAAAGCCCAGTTAAGTATTTTATAATTTCAGGCTACTATGCCATGCTTGGGATGTTGTTTGAAAGAAAGAAAGAAAAAAGAATACATGTAACATATTTCACATTTCTGCACCTTCATTGTACTTCTGAGTAAACCTGTGGATAATTTGATGAGGTATAAATGAGCCTTTTTCTTTTATACACATACCAAGGACATGCTTGTGGCTAAAGTGAGTTGATAATGTGGTACAAAGGGTAGTTGTCACCAACTCATTTCTTTATGGTCCATAATAAAAAACATTTTGTATGCTGTTAATTCTGTAAACAGATGCATGTTCAAAAGATCTATGATGGTCTTATAATCTTAATCTAATATATTTTAGATATTTTAATTTTTCCCTCTTAGGGAATACATTTAGTATAGTGTAGAAAAATACTTCATGACATTTTCATATAAGGTTATATAACTTTTCATACATAAACATAAAATTTGTTGTAGAAAATTCTTTAAACCAAATTTTAATCTAGGATTTCAATTTAATCTGTTCCTTGAATCTATTTTTATGTGGCCCTTAAGAACATATCCAAAATATCCATTGCTAATATAGCAATAAAAATACTTTGGGTACTGACAGACTCGTTGGAGTGTGTATATATAAAATCACAAACTTGCATTCATATCTTTTCTGTGATGTGTTGTGTTAAAATCCAAAATGGCTTTTGCACCATTTTTTAAACGTCTTTTTTTTTTTCTTTTGATGTTGGTACTGGAGTTGCTATAAATGACTGCTGCTTTTGGAGTTAAATGTTTGTTAGTGAAGATACACCCGGAGCACTAATACACAAAAAAATTCAGTACAGGTAGCACAAATTTTGTTAGACTTCATTCAGAATTGTTTCATTATCATACCACCATTATTTTTCTGGTAAGGGGAAATAAGGTTTTTCCACTACTGGTATGTAGTAAATGTAGACACTACATACATACTAGTATGTAGTAAAATGTAGTAAAGAAGAAGTTAACTGATTATTGTTATCTTCATACTGCAATTTTTTAAATTACCTTACATGTATTATAGTAAATAGATAATTTAGAGATTCAAGGCTCCTAAGAGTTTGATTTACTTCATTTTTCCCCTAAAATAACTATTTCCTAGAATTGTACTTCCAATTCTCACTTCAGAACCAAGATGTCAACAAGAACCAGGCTGCTGTTGAAATACATGTATATTATAAATTATCTTATTTGTGTTACACTCTTACATGTTATATTATCTTTTCTAAGAAAACAAAGTCCCTATTGTTCCTATTGCAAAGCACACAGGAATTAAGAAAGTACAGTAATTTTTAAAAAAAAATCCGGTAAATGTAGTATTCTTAACTTGTTCTATATTACTTATGCCTATTGTCTATATAGCTTTAATTTATAGCTGTCAGTTTAACATTGGCATGTCTGGCAAAGAAAATTAAAACTTTAAGAGTTTTATAAACTGTTTCTAGGTTGCTAAAGAATTTATTTTTCTACTATATATGGTATAGACAAAGCATCAAACTATGTACAGGGAAAAAAAAAGCCTGAATATTTCTATTGGAAATAGGCTGAAAAGAGAATTTTCAGAACTGTTTGTGTCTTTGGTTCATTCTATCATAACTCGGCTATTGTAATATGTGAATTCAGTTTATTTAAGCTGTTCTCTTTTTATACCATGTTAATTTAACATTCATTTGCATTTAGTACCATCTTGTTACTATAATTAGCATTTATCATTTTCCACATTTAATCACCTTACACCTTTCCTAAAACTTTTTTTCTGCATTTCTATGCATTCTGTCATTGATTTGACACACTTCATAGTGAGTCTTTTAAATGTTCTACATATGGTTCAATTAACTAGTAGGTTACAGTTATTGAAAATTAAAGTCCAATTTAAAGCTCAGTCTGTTACACTGAATTGATTGTGTTTGTTTTTGCCAAGGGTTTAGCAATGTTTTTAAATATTAGAAAAATAATTCTAAGAACAGAGTAACAATATTTTTTCTGGTAAGTTACTGAAACATTTCACGTTTTAGGGGGATATATTATTTATGAGGCTTCTTAAAAGACTGAACAAATGGTCTCATAATTATGGATAAACATTAAGGCATTTTACAATATTAAATAAAATTCCATCCACACACATTGCCATTGTTTCATTCATGCTTAGAGTTATTACAATATTGGACTTAACAATATCTAGATTAACAGTATAAAATGCATAGTGGTACTGTCTCAAACTTTCAGTAGCATTTTCAGAGGCCAGATTCTATTCAACAGACACCTTTAGGAAATCCAAGTAATTTACAAAAAAAAAATAGACAAAATATTTTTGTTTCATATTATATTTTTAGTAGTGCTTTTTCCCCTTAACATTAACAAATTGTAAATACTGTGGGTAACAGCAATCTAATTTAGCCAGAAAGCAGCTTTTATTTTCCATGCTGTTTGTAAATAATACCAACCATTTAGAATTTTTTTGAGGTGCCAGAATATAATTTCTAATATCTCTTAGATATAAAAATAAAAGGGAGCAATTGAAATAAGAACTTAGGTTCCATAGTGACTTTTAGTTTTTTATACAGTAATAATTGTGATGCTATTTGTCAGCTGGATATAAATATATATACATATATAATTTTAAAAAGTCAAAAGTGGTTTGTTTCCTTGTTCTAACAGATGTGCTTCACCGAGAGGGTGCTGCAATAAATTGTCAGCCAAGCCTCTAATGTAGAGTACCGTGAATAAGACATTAATTTATACTTTCCTCTATTTACCTTTTTAAGTAAGCCAACAATTTTTCAAGTAAAATGTGAAAAATAAGTTTAGTCAATATAATGAGAATTCTGCTAGGGAAATTTATCATTGGGCTTTCACTACACAATGAAAGGAGATTTAAAATTCATTCTGGTGTCTTTGAAAATTGGATATAAGTCATCAGGAAAATGAGATAATGTATGATTTCTAAAACTCAGACTTTAGCTGAATCTGAATTTTTGAGGTATAGCTAAACATTGTTTTGAACCACTAGAAATGTTTTTAAGCTTGTTCTCCTTACAGCAGAGCTTTTAATGTCAAAGAATGTAATTTTTTTTTTTCTCCTCTTCATGGTTTGGAAATCCAAGCCAAACTTTATGGGTATATGCTGGATAGACCTGTCGGATTCTGTGGATTTGGTGAGGTCATTTTGTCTTGAAACTTTTTAATTTTGCTTTTAATTATGTAATATATTTTTCATCAGTGTTCAGTACTTGAATTCAGGACTTGAATGCTTGCTAAGGCAGGCATTATGCCACTTGAGCCATTCCTCCAGCCCAAATAATTCTTGGAAGGATGTTTGTTTTAATGCATTATGGGAGATGTTTACTTTTTATTATATTTGAGTTCTTGAAATTTGCCTTTCCAGGTTGCCAAATATTTGAAAAATAAACATTTTTGAGGTGTAATAAGGCAAGGGAATACTCTTAAATCATTTTTTATTATTGTGACATCTGTATGTACTTTTTGAAGACTATTCATTAATATTTCATTCTAACATCCTACATTTGGTGTGATCCACATGTACATAAAGCAGTTCAAACCTACTTGGAACTTCCACTATTTAGTTGAACCTAATCATCATCAGCATGACCGCCTCCCACAGACAAAATGCAATTTACCTTTCAGGAGGAGTGGAAAGCCACAGAATCTCATTCATGTCTTAGTTAAATTGTGTAATATGAGTCATTTGTGGAAACTGCTCACACAGGAAGAATGTTTTTTTTTAAGCTAGTGAATAAATTCACAATGAAAGTTAATATTTTTATTTCAAATGGTTAAGATTACTGTGAAAAAATTTAATAATAGCTCTCCCATCCTAATAGTTACTTAACATGTAGTCTATCACTTTCGTAGTGTTTCAATTTTTTCCTATTTCTGTATTAAGTTTTATTTCAATATAATTGATTAGGATTTATACCCAAATTGGTTTTAAATATGTGTCAGTCTTCCCTCATCAGATCATTTTCTTGTGTCCTTAACTGTAAATGGTTTGTCCTATATTCTAAGTACTTGCTGTGAATTTTTTTTTAAAGATTCTTAGCAGCTTTAGATTTGGAGCTCTTAGATTTCTTTTCTCTAGGTATTTGGTATATTTTTACCCAAATAAATGTCTTAGGTGTTCAAGAAGCAGGCTTATAGTATTTAATTTCCTAAAATAAGAATCAGTATACACTCTCCAACACTTACTATTTCTGTAGAACTCAGATTATTCAAATGTGTAGATGAAGTGAGAGCACCTGCCTGTCTAAAAGGACACATTCTTGAGCTGTCCTCCCAGATACAGTTCTCAGGGCTCTATTGCTAGACTTTTCATTTGTTGGAAATGAGGCATAGTTACTGAAAATTTCTGAATTATAATACTTGAATGGGAACTACTATCCAGTCCATGCAGTATACTTTTAAGTACTATGGTTCGAAGTCAGGGCTATGTACTCCCTAGGCAAGTATTCTACATTTGAGCCACACTTCGGCCCCATTTTAGCTTTTAATTTTTCAATAAGGTCCCTTATGATTGCCCACATCAGTCTCAGATCCTGATCTTTACCCATACCTTCCCTGAAGCTAGGATTACAGTGCTGAACCCCCATACCCAGTTTATTTGTTCAGGTGGGATCTCACTGTTTTTCTTTGGCTGAGGTCACATCATAATCCTCCCTGTTAGCTTCTGTATGACTGGGATCACAGTCATGAGCCACCGTACACAGCTTCAACAATGTGCTTTAAAGATACAAATTTGCCTTCTGTTGAATTACAAAATGATTGCTGGATTACCTCAAAATCCACTTAAAGTACTCAGAATTACATGAGAAGTTAGCCAACTTGGCCAGGCACAGATGGCTCACACTGGTACGCCTAGCTTTTCAGGAGGCTGAGATCTGAGGATTGAAGTTTGAAAGCCAGCGTGAGTATAAAGTATATCTCCAACTAACCACTGAAAAGCTGGAAACAGATGTGCCTCAAGTAGTATAGTGCCAGCCTTGAGCAAAGGGACAGGGTCCAAGCTCTGATTTTAAGCCCTAGGGTCCCCCCCCCCAAAAAAAAAAGCAAACTTGGGAAAAGTGAGTAAATATTGTTGTGGCACTATATAGAACTGCTATTGTAATGTGTAAGGTGCCATAAATACAAAAATAAAAGGGTATGTTCAATAGATTTGGATCACAGATCACAGCGCTGTTCCTTGACATAGGTTTAGTAAATTTAAAAGCTAATTTTTTCTCAACATAGGATAGTTTAACATTCAAGATGCTACATGGTGAACTAAAGTTTTGACAAAACCATAATTACCCATTCTGACACTTCCAAAGGATTTTAAGTAGTAAGAAATAACTGGAATGGGGGCTGAGGATATGGCCTAGTGGCAAGAGTGCTTGCCTTGTATACAAGAAGCCCTCGGTTCGAATCCCCGGCACCACATATACAGAAAATGGCCAGAAGTGGTGCTGCGGCTCAAGTGGCAGAGTGCTAGCCTTGAGCAAAAAGAAGCCAGGGACAGTGCTCAGGCCCTGAGTCCAAGGCCCAGGACTGGCAAAAAAAAGAAATAACTGGAATGTTTTGGTGGCTCATGCCTGCTGCTAATCCTAGATATTTGGGAGGCTGAGCTAGGAGGGTCCCAGTTTGAAGTCAGCCTGGGCTGGAAAGTCTGTGAGACTCATTATCTCCGGTAAACTACCAAAAGGCTGGAAGTGGAGCTGAAGTTTTAAGTGGTGTAGCTCCAGTCTTGAACTAAATAGACAAGAGCTCAAGGCCTTGAATCCAAGCCACCACCCCCACCCACCACCACCACCCCACCCCCAGTATTGGGACTTAAAAAAGCTAAGCCCCAGGTGGCTCATGTATGTAATCCTAGATGAACCAAGAGGATAAGACTTAGAGGACTAATTTGAAGTCACTATAGAAAAATCCAATTAGCCAGCAAAAACCTGGAACTGGAGACATGACTGGTTGTAGACCACCATCAGAGCAAGAAAGCCAAGCAAGAGAGCAGCCCTGACTGCAAACCCTGGAAGCACAATAAAAAGTTCAAACTTCTAGTGCATGTAATAGCAAAAAGGTGATGTGTGTAATTGTATGCATTAGTGTTGTTTACTGACTTATTTTCACAGGCTATTTCTAAAGGATGGCTTAAAAAGTCTTTGAAGGCAGTAGTTGCATCTTCATCTACTATACGTGATTCTTTCCTACAGTGTATTTCTGTAAATTGTGGCATAGATCAATGAAATTTTAAAGTTACACCTTGTTACTTGCCATAAGTACAGAAATTGTGTTAAATACAGTCACTAAAGAATCATATTCATCTGCTCATCATAATAGGAGCTTTGAAGTTTGCACAGCTGAGAATCACTAGCTATATGAATGGACTGACCATGCAAGATCTTGTTTATTGAATTATAGCCAGCTTCTAGGACATTTTCCTTATTCGATGTATCCTTAAATACTCTACTTCATTTTACCAAGATTGGTCTGTGTGAACACAAGCATATTCTGTCAACATTAAGCTAAAGTGGAATTAAAATTAAGCCAGCAGTTACACAACTTCTTTAACCAGAATCTAAGCCCAAGTTTTCTGGGATCCTATACCCTTGTTGAATTTGTAGCTTAACAGAAAGTCAGGTGCTTGTACAGTTAAGGATTTCAAATGACTTAACTGATAAGAATCTGAATCAACCTCCCAACGGAGACATCTAGAAAAACAATTGCTTGGAAAAGTCAAAAGGCAAACAAGGCAACACAGAAGGTCCAGGTATGGCTTAGCGGTAAAGCGCTTGCCTTGCATGCTTGAAGCCCTGGGTTTGATTCCTCATCACCACATAAACAAAAAGCTGCAAGTGGTACTGTGGTTCAAGAGGTAGAGTGCTAGCCTTGAGCAAAAAGAAGCCATGGACACTGCTCAGGCCCTGAGTCCAAGCCCCAGGACTGGCAAAACAACAAAAATTACAACCAGGGTATATATGGAGAAGAAATTAAAGGCACAGGTAGAGTAAGTTACTTTGGGGAACACTTTTTCCTTGGATACCTGTTTTTATTTTTGAGAATTCTGGAAGAGAAGTCTGAAGTATACTTTCAGATATAGATGGACAGGAATTGGTGATTAAGGCCATGCAAGTTGTTTACAGTTTTTCAATTTAATGTCTACCACAATACAATAATTCATGTGTGAATGCAAAACAACTACATATATAGCTGACAGAGCAGATTTTAAAACATTTTTGTTTAGCCCAAGGAGATAAAAGGGAAGATGAAGGGATGAAATCATGGAAAGATACTTCCAAAGAAGTTTCAGAGTCAAGGTATTAACTGAAAATATAATGCAATGCATCGCAAAGGAAACAATACAGTGAAAACCTCAGAAGGAGGAGAAATACTTTAAATTATGACCAGTTAATACCCAGAACTCTAAAAACAAAGCCCAGTTAAAGAAGCTGAGATGGGAGGGTCATAGTTTGAAACTAGCTGGCTGGGCTAAGAAAGTCCGAGAGACATCTGCAATTAACCACCAAAAATCTGGAAGTGGAGTTTTGGCTCAAGTGGTAGAGCACCAATCTTGAGCAAAAAGGCTAAAGGATGGCACCCAGGCCCCTGAGTTCAAGCCCCCGTACAGCCACACAGATACAGATGTTTAATGAAGAATAGAAAACTTTTCAAGTCATTAACAGCTAAAACATGGAGGAAATGGTGTTTATAATAATAGGGCTGCTAAGTCAGAAAACTACAAGGCAGTAACACCTCATTTCTGTAAGAAAGGCTGTTATCACAAAGGTAAGATAAATACTAACTAGAATATGGATAATAGTAAATTGTGCTCTTGGTGGCCTTTTAAATTAATCCAGTCACTGTAGAAAACAGTATGCAGGTTCTTCAAAATTAAAATGCCATGCCATAGGATCCTGTAGTCTCATTACTATAAGGAAATGAAACGAGTTTGTCAGACATTTGCATCCCATGTTAATTTTACCACCACTCCCAACTGACAAGAAATGGGAGTGTTAGCAAGATGATGGAATACCTTTCTCTTATCTGATGGTGAAAGAAGAGTTTCGGGCAAGGAGACAACATTCAGAAAAGCAAAGCTGAGGAAGAGCACATGAGAGAACCACATGAGAGGAATAGGGCAGCTGAAGCATGGCAAAACAAAAAGGCAACAGAATTAGTAACCATTTTCAGCTTCAGCTCTTGATACACCTGATGGCCCCGGTAGAGGAGGAGAAATCGAGACCACCACACTAGGTAAGCCTGGTGGCCTCTGTGATAGACGGGCAAACCTGACTATGAGACAAATCTACACCTGCAAGTTTGGAAATCCCTTCCCCATGTAGTGAGCCATCATCCTGAGGAAGGGTTTCCTGCTGGATTTGGAGGTGCTTAGAAGACATTACATTAGCTGCCTGCAAGCAGGTAGACCAGGTCTTGAGACAGACACCACCATGAGCATAGAAAGGAACAATTGGTGGTTGGTGTCTCCCGGTACAGCAGCAGCAGCCACCATAGTCATACCTGGAGGGAGTTTTGAGATGGGAGTCTGCAGTGGGGGGGTCTCATCCTGCCTGTGGCAGCAACTTCCCTGCCTGAGACCCGTGTGTGATGTCAAGGGCTGCCAGAGTGATCGGTCTACATTAGCTCCTCGAGAGCAGCCTGCCGCCACAGAGGCTGAGACTGAGCCATCGCATACACCTCAGTCCCAGCCTTCCCACAGGCTGAAAGGGCCTAAAGAACTGAGAGATGCAGGGGGAATGACCCAGTCAGTTCTCCACAAGCACTCAGTGAGCTACTGTTCCTCCAACGTTCAGGCACATCAGGAGGACCCACTAAACGGTCCATGCCCTACCTCAGTTGGCACAACAGAAGGACGTGTGCAGCAAGTGGGAGAGTGACAAGTCAGTGGACGAAAAAGAACTGCTAACAGCAGTGGCTTCTAGTATGCGCACAAAAAAGGGAATCTTCCAAGATGGAGCGACAGAAGTAGACAAGTGACTCTTGACTCGCATGTAATACTAACTCAACCATGAAGAAAAGCAAAAGACCCCGACCAGTTCTCCTCTATTTAAGTGGTGCTGAGGGACCAGGCCTGGTGCCCTAAGCACAGAGACAGAAGCTTAACTACTCTTGGTTCTGTGGGGAGAAGCTACACTGAAACCGTCCTGTCTCAGCATTGTAAACACTTTTGACTGCGAAACTCCAAATGATTACAATATCCAACACACAAATTGGCCTCAGATGCACAAATCTCAAGAAATAGGATAAAAGAACAAGGCAGAATGACACCTCCAAAGGCTAAACAACACAGCAGTAGATGTGAATGATAGCAAAGTATGCCCAAAGAACTCACAGGCATGACTATAAAATGATGAATAAAATGAAAGAAGACATGAATAAAAAGATGAGTAAATCTAAAGACTAATTAGAAATAAACAGCTATAGAATTCAAAGGGAGTACAAGCTTAACAGCTGAATGAAATAAGACAATTCAAAATATGAAAGAGGAATTCAACAAAGATATGGTGAAGAAAATGTGAAAAACTTTTAAATGTAAAGCTCAACAGAAAAAATAACTTGGTGGAAATTCTATCCTATAAATTGGATCAAATTGAAGACAGATGATTAGGGCTCAAGGAAAAGGTAGATGAATTCGAACAGGCAAATGAAGAAGTAGGGGAAAAATACTAAAGAAATATGTAAAACTTCTAGAACACCATGAAAAGACCAAGCCTAAGAATCGTGGCACTTAAAAGGAGAAGTCTTGCAAGTTAAAGGGATAGAAAACATTTGATAAAATACTAAGAAAAAACTGAAAAATATTCAGAAGGAAGCTGAATACATTAGACCAGCAAAGAACCACCACATCACGATTTAACATCATAGTTAAAACATGGAATGTACAGAATAAGGAAATAATACTGAAAGCTGAAAAGACATGCTAACTAACCTATCATGACAAACCTATCAGAATAACAGCAGGCTACTTATCAAACAACTTAAAAGCAAAAAAGGCATGGAGTGATGTATTTCAAGAGTTAAAAGTAAACAGTTGCCAACCCAGATTAATCTAACCTGCAAAGCTAGAACAAATTAAAAAGCTGTGATAACCAGGAACTAATTTATGACCACTAAATCAGCATTGCCAAAGATACTGAAAGGTAACCTTCACTCCGAAAAGGGAGGTAAATGTAATCATGAAATAAGGAAGAAGATGGTTGGGCAGTGGTGGCTCACATCTGTGATATCCTAGCTCAGGCTAAGATCTGAGGATTATGGTCTGAAGTCAGCCCAGGCAGAAAAGTTCATGTGGCTCTTATCTCTAATTATCCAAGAAAAAAAGTCAGAAGTGTAAGAGCCAAAAATTAGTATCTCATCCTGAGTTCAAGCTCCAGTATTGGCACAAAAACAAAGAAGACGACAAACCTCACCAGACAAGAATTAAGTAAAGAGCAGGAAAATCTTAAGCACTATAGAAACAGCAAAGAAGTAGGGATTATTATATACCTTTGAATAATAACAGTGAATGTTAATAATGGTCTCAATCTCCAACCAAAAGACAGAATGGCAAGTTGGATTAAAATTTAAAACTCAATCATTTATTGTCCACAAGAAACACATCTATTTGAGAAAAATAAGCATTACGATTGAAGTGTAGAAAAAGGTCTCTGATAAAGTGCACTCCAAAAGTATGCAGGTGTAGCTACACTAATGCCTGATAAAGACTTAAAATCACAATTAGAAGAAACAAAGTCATTTCATGTTAAAAAGGGAACAATCCTTCAAGAGGAAACAACAAAAGAAAGGAAATAAGTTGTTAACATATATGCCAAATGATGATTCATCCAACTTCCTTAAACACTACTAAAATTAAAAGTAATCATAGACCACAACACAACAATAGTGGGAAATTTCAACACTCCACTCTTAGCAATAGATAGGCCATACAGGCCATGCAGACAACACAGCAACAAAACCTCATAATTAAATGATACCATTGAACAATTGGATTTAACACACATGTAAAGTATTTCATCCAGTAGCTTCACAATAAACATTCTGCTCGGCTCACCAAAGAACTTTCTCCAAAATAGATTATATTTTAGGATATAAAACAAGTCTCAGAAATTATACAAAAATAAAACAACCCTGTATTCTATCTGACCACAATTGTGATGGACTGCATTAGCAAAACAAATCACAGAATATAAATTAATAATACAGTTTAGAAACAGGATGAAGTACAAAAATGAGATGTTTACTCGATTGAGGCAGAAAAATCCTTTGACAAAAGTCAACTTACTTCTATGATAAAAGCTCTGAGGAAATTAGGAATCGATTTAATATACCTCAACATAATAAAGACTATAAAAAAACCCATATCTTACTAAATCCCTATTTAAAAGGATGAAAATTGGAATCATTTCCATTAAAGTCAAGAACAAGACAAGGGGTTCTACTCTTCTTCACTCCTACTCAACATACTACTAGAATTACGAGCCTGACAAATACAGCAATTGAAAGAATTTTTAAATGTCCAAATAAGAAAGGAAGATAACAAATTATCCCTATTCACAGATTATTGGATTCTATACATAAAGGTCCCTAAAGATTCCACCAAAAAAATTAGATCTGGTACACACAAACAAGATATAAGAGCAATATACCAAAACAAATAATTAAAACCTATCACTTGTCTATTTACCAACCTTGAACAGGCTGGAAAATTAGGAAAACAATTTTGTAATAGCCTCAAAAGGAAAATAAAATTAGGTGAAAAGGAAAATAAAATTAGGTGTAAACATAACCAAAGACGTGAATAAAGCCTTGAAGAAAGAAAGTAAAGAAGACACCAGAAGTTGGCAAGACCTCCCATGTTCTTGGATTAGCAGAATATCATGAAAATGACCATATAATTAGCATAGTACTGGCACAAAACAGACATGAATACCATTGAACTAAAATAGAAGACCCCGAAATAAAACCACAGAACTACAACCATGTGAACTTTGACAAAAGAGCCAGAAGCATGCACTGGAGAAAAGATAGCTTCTTTAATAATGCTTCTGGGAAAACTAATCATTTAATGGTAGAAGACAAACTAGAGTCCTATCTGTCATCCTGAACAAACATTAACTCCAAGTACATCAACGTGCAGGCATTGTGATGCTCACGAGACCTAGAGAAAGCCAGGGAAGATGTGCTCGGAGAGACATGGAACGAGGGTAAGTAGTGATCTGACCAAGCAGGTATTAGTGATTGCACAAAAGGATGAAGCCATTGGTCTGGGATTCAGGAATAGGATTCTAGCACTTGAGAGCATTAGCAAGGGTAATAAGACTCAAGCCACAAAATAGTAGAGAAAAAGGGGAAGGAAATGATGCAACCATTATTGAGATCTGATAGTAGGATGTAGGAAGAGAATTCATCACAATGAAGTGTGCCTTGTCCCAATTCCTAGAAACACTGGAGTTTGGGACAGGATATTTGGTTCAATTCAGAGCTGCTGTACATCCATTAATAGGATTCTTTAATTCCTTTGTCCTTGAGTGTGTTGGAGCATTAAACCCACAAGAAATAATAAATGGCCCTGGATATATCTTTAATAAACACTAATGGCAAATACTGAAGTTTTCTTTCAATATTACAAGCGCTAAGCACAACTATTCTCTGGCGGTAGAAGCTGAGACACTGTCCTAGGACAATCAATTCTGGATTCTAGGACACACGTTTATCAGGAACCCAATTCAAAAGTTCAACAGCATCATTTATGGCTGTGAAGCTGTGGCCAAGTCAGAATAAATTTCCACTCTTGCCTTTGCAGACATCCTATCTCTTTATAACCATCTGCTTTCTAACAGGACGCATCAGCCAGACTCGAATCTTGGCAGAGTTTTCTTTCATCATGTTTGCTTTTATCTTAGCCCCTCCCCCCATCCCCTTTCTCTAGCCTTTCCAATTTCTTCTAAGAGAACATTTCAAATCTTTATACCTGGCACTCTAAATTTCATTTTCTCAAACTAGAACCGTTCTAATCAAAAACAAATAAATGTATAAGCACCAATACCCCCCCCCTCACAAAGTATATCATAGGATTTTTGGCACTTCACTGTGTTAGGCAATACGTTTTTTGAGTCAGAAATACATTTTATCTTGGCCTAGGGAAACTCTGGATTTTTCTGGTATAACAAAAAGTGAAGAGAATAGGAGTGTATATAAAAGTGCCTCATAGCTAATGCAGTAAGTCTGTGTTCTGCCTTCCACTCACACTCCTTAATCCCTTGTAAGGAAAGTGATGGGGCAATAAAGGAGGATGTGGGACCCTCATACTATGGAGTTGAAAGAAACCTTGAAGCTCTTCTTCATTTCACCCTGAGGTATCGCACACTAGAGAGGTGAGACCTTAATGAAGTCATTGCCAGCTCAGTGAACCTCTCCCTTCGTAAATGGAGAATGATCGCATTATTCCATTGAAATACTGTTATACGCGGTGCTTAGGGTATTGAATACTATTGGGGCAGCACCTTAGAGGCGTTTACAGACTGTTTTCATAGGGATAGTATATTCTGAACCCCTCAAAACTGACTTACAAACTTAAACAATGGAAACACTGGAAACCACCCACTATCTGGAGGACTGTGTTATAGGCTGTCAACGTTTGGAACCTTGGAGACAGTCACCCCCCTGACTCCCATACTGAACAGTGAGCCTCTACAAGGAGCACAAGCTTTCATTCTTATTTGAACAAAACCCAGAGTAAAAAAAAATGTTTGTGGTTTCATATGTATATACATGTACACACAAATATCCACTCACACACAGTAGGCTGGATCTGAAAATTTCCCCCTGAATATTTCACCTTACTCTATATGATGCTCTCCAATATTTTTGCTAGGCATTTCATTGTATTCTTCATAATTGTCTGGTGATTGTTGTGGCCTCTTAGCAGTTTTCAGAACTCAGTAACAGGCTAGATCCCACAGTTTAAAAATATATATTGAATTTGAATTTGAGAATAATAGGCCTAATAAATTCTAGACCCTAAAAGTGTTTTGATAGCCATATGAGCATCTGAGGTTAATTTTCAAAATATGAACTATTTATTACAAGATAATTGTGCAGGGTAAAATATATTTCTCACTAGGGGAATATATCTTTAAAGGTGTAACTCAGGCCAGTCTACGAAGGTAGATTGATTGACATTAATGGGAGAGTAGGCAGACGGATGTTTGGTTGCTAGAAGCCAATTAGCCTCACCCATGGCCTGTATTCTTAGATTGTCTTTCTCCATAGCCCAGAAGACAAAATCTCCTAAAACTGAAGCATTTTGTTCATGCAGTAGGATTATTGAATATGTGACGTTTGGAACTTCCTAAGCCAGATCTTAGGAGAGCATTTTCATTAGGTACAAGTTAGACTCGATTGGAAGCATACTATGTCCACCAACATGGAGAGGGAGCAGGGGCAGACACTTAACTATAGAGCTCCTTTGGGCTATTTTCTGTACTGGATTGAGTAATTCTGTGAACCTTCTTGTCTCACCGATTTCAAACCCACTTCAAAAAACACATGGTGGGTGAAATCTTTGGTTTTCGGGTTCTTAATTCTGCATTCTTGTAGGTAAACTCACAACACTGCTGTTCTTTCAGTTGTGATCAAATTGGAAAAAAAGTCCATCTCCAAAATCAAAGCTAAAACTGCTAGACTTCTGAGGTTACATAAAAGAGTAAAATTAAAGAGCAACAGAGGTGCTCTTCCATGTCATATGTGGCCTTCCATGATTGCACAGGGTGCTACTGTAAGCAATAGCCCTTTTTACATCACTCCTATTCTCAGTCTCCTTGTACTATGTCATTAGAGCTAAACTTCATATGACAGTTGCTAATTCAGTCAATTCTCCTTGAGAAGGTCATAAGAAGATTCCGTCTTTGGTTGAGTCTGAAAAGTCTTAGCAAACTCCCCATTTATGCCGTTCTATATTAATCTGATATGATTGCAATATTTTCTATGACTAATTGTTTCTATCATCTATGTTTTCAAATTTATTGGCACAAAGTGGTTCAAAGTTTTTATTTTCCTTTTCATTCTTGAATTTATTCACTTTGTCTTGATTCATTTTTGCCAGGCATTTGCCAATTTTATTAATGTTTTAAGAAAATCAATCTTTTGTTCTACTGAGTCTTTCCACTATGTCTTTGTTTAATGCTTCATTCATTTCTATTTTATCTCTGTCATTTTCTTCTTTCTACTTGCTTTAGGTTTCTTGTATTATTTTCCTACTTCTTTCTTCATTGGTTGTTCACATCATTAATTTTTAGTATCATTTATGTCTTTTTTTTTTTTTCGGCCAGTCCTGGGCCTTGGACTCAGGGCCTGAGCACTGTCCCTGGCTTCCTTTTGCTCAAGGCTAGCACTCTGCCACTTGAGCCACAGCGCCACTTCTGGCCATTTTCTGTATATGTGGTGCTGGGGAATCGAACCCAGGGCCTCATGTATACGAGGCAAGCTCTCTTGCCACTAGGCCATATCCCCAGCCCCCATCATTTATGTCTTTGTGCCAGCATTGATGCTTGAAGTCAGGGCCCTGAGCTCTTGCTGGCATTCTACCACTTGAGCCACACTTTTTTTTTTCTTTTTCTCTTGGACAAGAATCTCAAGAATCTGTCAGCTTGGGCTTGCTTCAAACCATTCTTCACAGATCTCAGCCTGTGAATAGCTAGGTTATAGATGAGAGGCACTGGCACCTGGTTGTGTTCCCTAAAATTCCTAGGAGTGGCATATACATACATAACTCTGCACAGGGGGTGCATATGACCAAATAATGAAATTATCATGTATGAAAATGTCACAATAAACCTATTAGAGATATGCTATCATTTAATAATAAGAGTATGTTGTGCAAATATATTCATTGATTTGATTGGGCAAACATCACGGTGTGCACTTAAATGAATCTGGGTGGTATAGCCTACTATACATATAGGCTATATTGTATACTCTATTGCTTATAGGCTATAAGCCTGAAGAGCATGTTATACTTCTGAATACTGTAGACCATTGTAACACAGTGACCAGTATTTGTGGTCAGAAAAATGTACTTGTTAAAATACATTGTAAAAAAGAAGATGTGGGAACCTCTCTCTAGCACCTCCCGGAGTGGGGCTCTCGGGGAAGAGGAGCTTGCGGTGACTGAGGGAATCCTGAGGGAATGTGAACACGAAGGGCATTTTTCTAGAATGGTATGTACACTGCACTTATTAATCTTTTTTTGCTCTTCAAAAGCCATAGCTTTATGTATTTTTAATTTTACAAGTGTTTCCATGAAGAAAGAAAACACTTTAGCTCTTTTGGAACACATTTAGCTTAAAGCCAATACATGGTACACCTATCCAAAAATATTTTCTTCCTTTATGTCTTGATCCTATAAACTTTTTTTTTTCTACTTTAAATTGTCTTTATTGCCAGGTGCCAGTGGTTCGTGCCTGGGATCTTAGCCACTCAGAAGGCTGAGGTCTGAGGTTTACTGGGAGATTCTGGCATACTGGGGAGATTCTTATCTCCAGTGGACCAGCAGAAAGCTGGAAATGGAGGTGTGATTCCAGTGGTAGAGCTGTGACTCATGAGCAAAGAAGCTAAGATTGCAAAGCCCCTAGTTCAAGACCTACACTCACATGAAATAATAAATTAATTCCTTTTATTAATTTCCTTTTGCCTTTTAAACTGCTTTTGTTAAAAACTATGACAAATACACATATTAACATAGACCTATACAGAGTCTGGATTCCACCTCTGAATTTGCAACACAAGTCTTCAGTACAATAACATGCTGTCCTCGGTGACAACAAGGCCTTTGGTAATACTCCCTGAAGGACCTGCCTGAAGCACTTGCTAAGAAGGTGTCACTCCAGAAATATGTCCCCTGTGGCTTTCTTGGGGACATGTTGTTTTTCTATTATAGACTGCTTGTAAAAAGATAAGGCTCCAATATCCCTCTTTATTTGTGAAAACCTCTTAAAGTTGGGATCATAGTTTCTTAACTTTTTAAAGGAGGTCACGGGGGGGGGGGGGGGGGCTGAGAATATGGCCTAGTGGTAAAATGCTCGCCTCATATACATGAAGCGCCACATATATAGAAAAAGCCGGAAGTGGTGCTATGTCTCGAGTGGTAGAGTGCTAGCCTTGAGCAAAAAGAAGCCAGGGACGGTGCTTAGGCCCTGAGTTCAAGCTCCAGGACTGAAAAACAAAAATAAAGCTCACTGAAGTCTGTAAAAGCTTCTGTTAAGTTCTCTGAGAATTTCCTTGGGAGTTCCTCCTTTTTCTTCTTCTGTAGTTTTCTTCTCCTTGGCTCTTCCTGCCGTTGACGGGCATGTTGTGTCACATGATTGGACAATATATGATAGAAATCTGTTGTCACTTCTAATAGATGTCCAGTTCACAAATGGTAGGAAAATGTGGCTGCTTTCTCCATGGGTTCATCTAAACATGCATGTCACAAACTAATTCAGAGCAAAAGCAAAGCCTCAGCAGAATCACAAAACCATTCTAATCAATCCTGGGAAGACTGCCTGCTGAAGGAAAAGGACATCAGTGTCAGTGAATGTTCCAGAAAGATGCTTCTAAAAATAAAAGCAGCCAACATAGTGGAGAAAGGAGACATTACTGAGCATTTCATCCCACTAAATTGCTACATGTATGCTGAGTTAAAAGAAATACTATTCAATACATAGTTTCTAAGTGCCTACTCAGTCTAGAGCACTGTGTCCAGGGGGCTCCTGGAGATAATAAATGAATAAATAAATAAATAAGTGAGCTACCATTTTAATCATTATAATGAGGGGTAAAGATAAAACATGCCCAGAAAACTAATAATACTAGGCATCACTTGATAAGTCCTATGAGAAAGAAATAGCGGGGAAGGAAAATAACAGTTATTTGAGTATCTTTTTTGAGCCAGGCGTGTTTCATACATCACGCTAACTTTTTAATAACGTTATGAAGTTAGTTGGTTTGACTCTTATTTCAAAGAAAAGTGAATCAGAACAAAGAACCCAAGATGATAGTGTTTAACAACACAACTAAGATTCCATTCCAGGTGTGTCTTGCTCCAAAACATGTTTCTAACATCATCACAGTGAAGCGTCATGGGAGCTGTAAAGAGGTGTTTCTGTTGCTGTTGTTTTATATTTGCTTGTTGGTGCTGGGGATTGAATATAGGTCCTCACATATCCTAGGCAGGCACTCTACTTTAGAGCTACATTTCCAGCTCAGGAGGTCATTACTGATTTTGTATCTGAGAGTGATAAGGAAAAAAAAAAGGGGGGTAAAACTTCTTTTTTGCTTATCCTGAAGCTTGAACTCTGGCCTGGGTGCTGTCCCTGAGCTCCTTTTGCTCAAGGCTAGCACTCTACCATTGAGCAACAGAGCCGCTTCCGGCTTTTTCTGTGATTTAACAGGAGAAAAGAATCTCTCATACTTTGCTGCTGGGGCTGGCTTTGAACCGCAGTCCTCAGACCTCAGCCTCCCAAGTGGCTAGGATTACCTGTGTGAGCCATCAGGTCCCAGTTTAAGTGATTTCAAACATCAGTACATTTGTGTACCATCCAATGGTGGAGTGGAATTCTTTTCCTAAACCAGAGTGAGACATTTCCTAGCTTGAATTCATAGGACAACAGGCATTTCTCTGCCCTTGTCATCAGCCTCAAACTCTAGCTTTAAATGATACATGCAGGTGGGTGCCAGTAACCCTAGCTACTGGTTCAAAGCCAGCTTGGGTAGGACATTCTGTGAGACTCTTACCTCCAATTAGCCAGCAGCCAGCTTTGAGCAAAAAAGCTAAGAGAGTGTTGAGGCCCTGACTTCAAGTCCTACTCCCAACAAGGAAAAAAATGAGAGATACAACTAATTGAGTTTTAGAACTTACATGAGTAGCAACTCTTAATACATTTTCATGAAACAGAAGAAAATACAACTTAACCTCACAGTATAGAGTAAAGGGGGGCATTGTTTCTTATTAGTATTATAATTTAAATAAATGACTATTTTTTCTTTGATTTTTGCTCAAATGACTTCGTAGCCCCCGTGGTCCATTTTAATTGCTTTCCTTCATTTGCGTACTTGCTCAGTGGATTCTCTAGTAGTGCTCATCACCGTTTCCCAAGGCAAATGAGCAGGAATATAGACTTTCCTTGTAAGTAGACTCAGCCAACATTAGCATATGTTATAGAGGAGATGGTAGGTTCATTCCGAAAGGGCAACTCAGTACTCTTATTTAATTTTTTTTTTTTTTTTTTTGGCCAGTCCTGGGCCTTGGACTCAGCCTGAGCACTGTCCCTGGCTTCTTCCCGCTCAAGGCTAGCACTCTGCCACTTGAGCCACAGCGCCACTTCTGGCCGTTTTCTGTATATGTGGTGCTGGGGAATCGAACCCAGGGCCTCATATATACGAGGCAAGCACTCTTGCCACTAGGCCATATCCCCAGCCCTCTTATTTAATTTCTATTCTCCTTTGCAAAATCTGTTGCCTGCTTGCAGGGTCTCTGCTTCAACGCAGGCAATGACTCCTCCCTGTCGTCCATGTCATCCTGATGCCCTAAGAAAAAAAATGCTTCCTAATGAAAGACAATACAACACTGTTTCCTCAAAATGGCATAATCCAGCGTAGGAACAGAGTATAGGAAATAATTTCACTCCTGTCTCACGTTTTACGTGGTTGGGTTCTTCTTGGCCATGAGAAAGCTGTTTTTGACGATCCTTTATATCTGTTGAGATTACTACAATTTTAGGTTTTTGTTGATGCCAAACATAGATAATAATTCGTTAGTCCCTCTGATGACGAGGACGAGTGTAAACATGAAGAGAACAGAAACAATATTGTGTAGTAATGGATGCTTCAAAATAGTGTAATTATAATGGCCCTAAGATTTCCATGCACTGGGTGCTTGTAAGAGTTTTAGTCTAGAACTTTCACTTCCTCAGTTGTGATTAATGAGGGGGTGATAGATGGCCTGATTTTCATGGGTCAATTCTCAAGAGTCTAACATTCAAGCCTTGAGGAAGAAGTGAGGGTTCTAGTGACATGGAATGATCATGGTGGATCTTAACAGGTTAGTAGTATGCTTTCTTTAAACATAACTCTTCATTTGTGTGTAATGAGCTGGCAAATGTCAATCTCTATTTTTAAATAAAATAAAGCTCATGGCTGAACATTTTATCACTTAAGGGACACATCCAGTACCATTAAGGGATATATTTTAAGGAATAGTTTTTACTGAGATAATCTTAAAGATATTAAAATAAGCAGAATTTAAGGCTTTGTTGTGATTCAGATGGTAGAGCACTTGCCTAACATGTATGAATTCAAATCACACAGTACCAGCAAGAGAAAAA
Organism: Perognathus longimembris pacificus; assembly: GCF_023159225.1. NCBI lineage: Eukaryota > Metazoa > Chordata > Mammalia > Rodentia > Heteromyidae > Perognathus > Perognathus longimembris. Next base: position 7,453,375 of record NC_063174.1, read on the forward strand.
AAAAGTATGTGAGTTAAACAGAATCTGAAACATCTGGATATATAACTGTCATGATGAGATTTCTATATGAATCTAATTGTACATTTTCTAGGTCATCATACTGAACTAAAGGACAATGTGACAGTTTTTAACAGGTTGTTGGTATGTATATCCTACTATGTAAAGGACAGCAATGGTCAGTGTCTGCCGTTCATATTGAGTTACTTGTCCTGGAAGGCAAAACTTCTTTTTCTTTGTCACAATGACTTGTATTTCTTTTATTTTTTTTTAAACAACTCAAACCTTTGATTTTCACATCATGAAGATTACATTCAACGAAATAAGGCAGTACTACCTAGGGGCCAATGAGACCAGTGCAGAGGCAGATTGCATGATGTAAATAATGTATTAGCACTAAGCAAAAGGCAAATGCTTTCAGATCATGTTGCACAAATGAAAACTTAACTAATTTGGATCCTCAAAACTGGAAATGGAATGAAAACAATAGTAATAAAATTTGGTCTATAATTAACTTTGAAGCATTGTAAATGAGTTACTTTCGGTATCTAATTGAGTATCTACTTGTCTTCGAAATTCTACATTCTCCAGACTCATTTGTAGATGTGAAACTGAGCCTATTTGAAAAACCAGATGATGCCTATGGAAAATGAGTTTCACTACAGGAACCTGTCTGCCTTGTTTTGGGGATAAGAGGGAATTTTTGAGTACAGAGACTCAGTCTGGAAATCCTTTTTTCTCTTGCCAATAATTGTTGAAATGTAGCCAAATTAAGAAACTCTGCTCCTTCTTTAGCTTTGACAATTGAGTCAGGTTTGAAACTAAAACAAAAGTTAATCTTTCCTATTTCAAATTTCAGCAAAACTTGATCAGCTCTATGTAGTACTAATTTCAATTATATTGTTAACTCCATGTTGAATTAAATAGAGCTTTCCAAGTTGTAAATAATATATTGGCATTTAGAGGCATTCTTGATGGCAGTTTTGATAGAGGCCTGATTTTCTCTTTTCCTCTCCCCTTCTTTCACCTTTCCTTTCTTTTTTTCTGCTCTCCTTTCATTTTTTTCTTTGTACTCTTGTTTTTTATTTAGTCATTAGTTTCTTATCCAAACACCCAGAGTACCTTATGTGACCATTGGCATCTAAGTCATTGGATTTTTCTTAGTAATTACGGAAGTTATTTTAAAATAATTTTAAATAAGAAAATTATTAATTTAAAGTTAGTGTCTTAAGTTCTTTACATCACAGAGTGTCAGATCCTACTATCTTTCTGCTAGCAAGTTCAAGAGTGGTGATTTCATTTAGGCCAAAATGCAATAAATTGTTACTAATTGGAATTTGTCAAATTCTGGTTTCGTATTTAATTTGTAAATCTACTTTGGCTTTAGAGTCGTATAACAGCTATAGAAATAAGGAGTTCATGGAGGGGTGTTCTGCTTATATATATAAGTAATATATAAGTAATATGTTATTTCAGTAATCTAAGGTGAATCTCTTGCTTTAAATGGGATCATATATAAATCACTTGTGAAAATATCTGTTCTAGTTCTTTGAACACAATATTGTTCATTAGTTCCATGTCTCATTAAGTTTTCTTGCTATTTCTCTACACATTTGGTCATTTAAAATGCAGTGATAGCTCATTCCTCAATACATGTGACCTCCTGCTAATTTACATGATCTTTTTATGCATATGGTAAATATTTTCTTTTTCTTTTTCAGAATACAAAAGGTTCATAAGTAACCACTGGAGAGTGTAGTCTGATTCTAACAAAGTTTACAATTTGTATGAACATCAAGGGCACAAACCTGTAACTCTGACCATCCTCCCAAATATTTTTTTTAAACTATGTATCCTTCAATAAACTAGCTTTAAGAGTTTTCCAAAGAGTATGTCTGAAGGAGGTTTTTTTTTTTAATCTATTTATCAAATCATTAAATTGAACACCAACTTATCCTATTTTCTTAATAGCTTTGCCTAACTAGGGGCGACTAGGGGAGGGTCACAGAGTTACTTCTTTTCAAAAGCTGCGTGTGCAGGAAAATAAACACAGGGAAAGATGGGTTCTGCAACGGTCCCTTTGGGTTTGCTGTTCCCTTGGGCCCTTGGTCTCAGCAATACCAGACATTTTGATATGATTTGACACATTTCCTCTCGGTAATAAGGAAATTGGATTTAAACTTTTTTTTTTTCAAGAAGTTTCTGATGTTTAGTGGATTTTTTTTTTTTTTTTTAACTCCCAAGCTATTGGGTCACGGTTGGGGTGAGGGAGGGGACCACGGGCAGGAGGAAAAAAAAGCAGCAGCGAGGTGCCAGTTACCTTCGGGACAGGCCATGCTGCTCCTGCTCGGTGCCGTCGCTGGAAAACGCCTTCTGCAACGTAGTTTTGTGGTCACAGCTCTGCGGATATCTGAGATGAACACATTCCTTCTTGCATGTAAGTGTGTCCTGCACCTGTGCGTGACATGTGTAATTACATGAGGTATGTGACACATCATACATGCACGATTATATGTGCAATATATATTATATATATTATTATATATTATATGTACTATATATAAATATATGGCACATTATCAACGATGTAAAACACATGATCTATTATGTGTTATATACGCGACGTCGTTTAAACGGAGAGAAGAGGAAGCTCGAGGACGGTTCGGCCTCTCAGCCGGGCCGCAGATGGGGGCTTCACCTGGACGGAGCTCAGGGGCGGCGCAGGTCGGGCCGCCGAGGCCGCACTGGCGATGGGGGAGGCGGGGGGAAGACACCAGGCAAGGGGCGTGGCCGCCAGGTCCGGGTTTCCACGCCTTCGAAGGCGCCTGCGCACAAGGACACAGGTTACCCGAGGGGCGGGGCGCGGCCGCCCCACGTTGCTCCGCCCCCTTCCACACGCCCACACCGACACACCTTGCGCCTGCGTAGAGCGGACGCGTTTAGGAAAAGTCCTCTGGTGGAGCTGGCCTCTGGGCTGACTTTAGAACCTTCTGGCGCAAAGCCTCAGGGTCTCAGTGAAATCCTAGTGACCGGTTAACTCCTTCCGGGAGGAACGTGCTTGACCCAACAGGCCGGCAGATTCCCCGCAGCTTCAGCAAGCGAGGCTCCCGACATGCTCCGCGGCGGAGCGAGCCCGCTTCAGTTTTCTCGCCCTTCGGCCTGGAGCCCCGGGTACCGGAATCTTACCCGACGTGCTCTGGGGCTTCATTTGCATGTCCCGCCCGACAGGTGAGCACCGTAGGACTGTCGCCGACAGCCTATCGGTCGGGAGATAGGGCGCAACACCTACTGGCTTTAAAGTAGGTTGTCACAAACTTTCCTAGATGGAAGTAGATGCAAGGACAAAGAAAACTCGCGCGCGCGGTGTAGTCACCCTAAGTATAAGATGTGCGACGCCTTCGGCACCTTATATAGACTGCGGGCGGGTTTGGTAGCGTGCTCGCTTCGGCAGCACATATACTAAAATTGGAACGATACAGAGAAGATTAGCATGGCCCCTGCGCAAGGATGACACGCAAATTCGTGAAGCGTTCCATATTTTGCTCCGTACCGGACGCCACGTTTAATAAAGGAAATGGGGTTGTGTGAAAGCGGGGTGACCGCCGGGTTCGGAGCTTCCCGTTTTAGGCCCGGCTTCTACCCCGCGGATCTTCGTGGGGTGGCCCTACTTTGCGTAACTGCAACCGAGTCCCCGCTGCATGAGCAAAAGTCAGATTTTCACCTTATGCAGTTTCTCGCGGCTCCCGGGGCCCTGGGGTGCACGGCGAGGCACCAGGGCGGGCCTGGATTGCGGTGAGTAGAGTCGTGGGGCTCCGTGCAGCTCCCCGTGCCGTGCCGTCGGGGGCCGAGGGTGCTGGAGCCTGCCCGGCGTTCCCGGCTGGCGCTCCCCCACCTGAGCCGTGGATAAATGGAGATTATATTTCACAGAGAAACCCAGCAAAATATGGAACGCTTCACGAATTTGCGTGTCATCCTTGCGCAGGGGCCATGCTAATCTTCTCTGTATCGTTCCAATTTTAGTATATGTGCTGCCGAAGCGAGCACGTTACGATACCCTGTCCACGGGCTATATAAGGGGCTGAAGGCGTCTCACATCTTCTACTTAGGGTGACTAAACCGCGCGGTTTTTGTTTTTGTTTTTTTTCCCCCCACTCCCCCTTTTTTTTTTTTGCATCTAATTCAGACCGTTTAGGAAAGTCCGTCTCGATGTCACCAAGGCGGATGGTGCTATATCTAGTGTTTTGGCGGGGCTTACCTAGCGGGTAGTACATGCAAATGAAGCCCGGGGCACGTTGGGTACGGGGTGGGAGGGGACGCGAAGGCTGAGGGCGCCCGGCTCCGCCGCGGAGCATGCCGGGACGAGGCCCATCAGGCGTGCCGCGGCGCTGTCGAAGGCTCTGGAACCGGCGACGGCCGCCCGGTCGCGGTGGCTGCGGCTTCCCCGAGGGGGGGTACCACCGCCTGGACAGCGCGGTGCTGGCAGGATGTACTTACGGCAGACGTGTCCCGTCTGCCTCTGCCTGTCCGGAGGCTGGTGACACACTCGACGCAGGGGATCGGCCTGACCCCCAGCTCAGCAAAGCTCGATGGTGCCAGGTGCCCCGCCCCTCCCCCTCCCCCTCCCCCCCCCCCCCGCTGGTAATCCGACCCACCCGGGAGGCTGAGATGTAAGGAACGCAAGTTCAAAGCCCTCTTGGAAGTGCATGCAACTCTTGGGCCCCATGAACCAGCAAAATCCTGCAAGTGGAACTGTGGCCCCGTGGTAGAGCCTTGAATTCAAACCCTGTGACCAGCAGCACCCCCCCCCCCCCATGTCCTCCCTCTACCCGCCCCCCCCTCCAACACACAATCACTGTCCAGGAGTCTTAGACTCAGTGGTTTTAGAATATGATAGTGAACAGCGTCCACGTAGAGGATCTAAAAAACAGTGTGTTTTGACTCTTGGTTCATGAGTTACAAGAAGATAATCCTCAAGCCCTATGGTGCCCCAACTTCTGTGTTCCGTGTAAGAGCATTGAGAGGAAAGGATGAAGAAGAGACAAAAGGAATTCACATGGCATCTCTGCATCTGTTCACCTGCAAACCAGATACTTTCCATAATGTGGTTACTTTTAAGCTAAGGAATTCGTTTTCTTCTTGAGGTTACCCTTGGGAGCCAGACTGCCTGGCCAGAGGAAGAGGGTTTCTAGGCCATATCCCTTTGACTGCCTGGTTCTGACACTTTTTTTTGTAGAATCTTGTGAATAAGCAAAAGTAACTTCTCCTGTCCTGCTCACTCATCTCGGTGTGAATGTAGGTTTTCTGAATTTTTTTTTTTTTTTTTTTTTTTTTTTTGCCTCCTGGGTTGCTAGGACTACAGGCGTGAGTCATGGGCACCTGGCTCCAAAGACAGTGATCTAAATAGATGCGTGGTTCAGAGAATGAAAGTGAGATTCGCCTCCTTATGGCAACGCCCCTGGACAGTCCTGCCACTTATCCTGCCACTTTCTGAGGCCACTTCCAGTGCTGTTTCCACTGCACCTCTGAGAGCATTATGAGGTCCCGCTATTTGCAATAGAAAATATCCTGGTCACCAAGGTGGGACTCTAATCCACGGTTGGACTCTAATCCATGGCCACACTTGCAATGTTTTATCCTGAATTCAAAGGAGACTCCAAAACACTCAGGTAATCGGGCTAGGACTTTATTAACCACACATTATCTGCACTCCACCATAGTGAAGTGCAGCCCTGAGCTGCAGTAGGGCTGGGTTTTCAAAGGCAAAAACCACACGCAGTTGGTCGACCAAGTTAGGCAAAACAAGCAAGCAGACATACATAAGCAGAATTGGCAGTTAATGATTACAATTCCAGTGAGCAAGGTAATATTGACCAGAACACATTCCAGGCTTTCCGGGCTCTTCCTGAGTTTTACCGAATTCCAGTAACCTGGTGTTTAACTCCCTAATTTCATCACAATGTGGATGTCCCATGTAATGTAATTGAAAGTGAAAAAATACAAGTTATTTTCAGGGATTTTGCTCTACTTAAAAAGATGGAATTCTACCCAAATCCTCCATCCTCTTCAGAAGAAAAGAGTTGAGTCACTTAGAACCACAGCCTCAATGATCAGCTTCATGAGGTGGGAAATTGGTGAATTCAGTCTGGCTGGGCTTTGGGACCGGGGTGATCAGCCCGTGCTTCTGGTTGTAACCATCATAGGAGCTTTTCAAAATCTCAGTGCACGAGCCCTTTCCTGGAGATTCTGATTTAATTGTTTGAAGTGGGGCTGCGGTATATTTGAGATATTTGATTCTTCATCTCTTTTGTGGTTGTTTCCTTTCTTCCGTCCTTCTCTTTTTGAGCTCTCAGCCTTGGTAAGATTTACTTACTGGGGCTGGGAATGTGGCTTAGCAGTAGAGGGCTTGCCTCACATGCCCTGGGTTCGATTTTTCAGTACCACATAAACAGAAAAATCCAGAAGTGACACTGTGGCTCAAGTGGTAGAGTGCTATCCTTGAGCAAAAGAAGCTCGGGGACAGTGTCCAGGCGCTGAGTTCAAGCCTCAGGACTGGCCAAAAAAAAAAATTCTTTACTGATTGTTGGCACAATCTTTTTTCTTCCCTATTTTCTCTTTTCTTATTTTGTCAGACACTCTGTCATCTTCAATTTTGTACCAGGAGCCTCTTCCTTTGCTACTCACCTCCTTTTTTAAATAGCCATAGTTCCCCTCCCCCCCAATGTCCCCAGTGGCTGCCCAGGACCTCTTCTGATAGAATGACAAGAGTCTTAACAATCTACCAGTCTGCTTTGTGTTTCTTAAAGGCTCTGGTAGCTAATGCTGTAGTTTCTAGAGGATTTGATTTTCGTTCCTGGTAGTACAGGGATTTCAACTTGCACTTGCTAGGCAGGCATTCTGCCACAGAGCCACATCTTCAAGCCCCTTTCCCCAAGTGCTTATTTGAAGACATGGTCTCAATTTTTGTCCAGGGCCCCCACTTGGACCAGGTCCTCCTACTTTACACTTCCTGTGGTAACTAGAATGATAAGTGTGAAACACTATATTCACCTTCTGCTGTTGAGATGGAGTCTTTTGAGGTTTTTTCCCCAAGCTGGCTTGGAACCATGAGCCAATGAATCTCAACATTCCACATAGCCTGGATAGCAGCTGCACACAGCCAGTCGGCTAGCGGCTGAACAGGGTTCTTGTGAACCTTCCTGCTGGCCTGGGACTTGGATTCTCCCCCTCTCCTCTTCTTGAGAAGCCACCTTTCCACTTTTATTCTTTGCTTGTCTATCAACTTCAGACAGCTCACCCAGGTAAAAGAGATGGAGATAGAAAGCACTCCAGCTGAAATTCTAAGGCTGCTCAAAAGATCATGGTACTGGGTTATGGTTCTAAACGATGATCAGTGGGACTTACATTTTTTGGCTTTATATCTACTTTACAAAATCAATTTCAGTGAACATACATTGGTTATACAAAGTATTTCATTATGATATTTCCATACCTACATACACAGTACCCTAATCAAATTCATCCCCCGTCATTCTTCCCATCTTCCTCTTCTGAAAACAGTTTCAACAAGTATTATTTTATCATGTTTTATTTTCATGCATGCATATCAAGTACTTCAACTATGTTTATTTTCATTCACCTTTTTCATTGGCCCTCCCTCCTCCCACTGGTACTTGCCCTCCCCAAAGAGACTGTTTTACTTTCCTGTCATTTTTTTTTTCCTATTTTTAGTGTATATTAACTGTTCTAAAGGGATTTCACCATGGGATTTCTCCTGTTCTTACATGCAGTCAGATTAACTTCCTCTAATTTTAGAGGAAGTTTTATTTTATAATTTCATCAGATTAACTTCCTATAATAACTCTCTCTTTTCCTGACCCCCCCACCTCCTGTTGTGCAATGGCTTTCAGTGAGATTCCTTTGCTATCTGCAACATACACACAATATGTTCTATATCATTCCCCCTCCATCATTCTCTTTCCCTCTTCCCACTTCTGCGTGCCCTCCCAGACAGTCCCACAGTGACAAGCACCTTCTCTCTATGTGTATGTGTGTACATATATATTATATTAATACACACATACACACATATGTGTCTTTTAGATCTAGGTTACATGACTGAGCAAAACATTTGATATCTGTGTTGTTGTTTTTTAAAGCTTGGTTCATTTCATTCAGTTTGATGTTCATGTTATTTTTATGTTTGAGTAACATTCTATGGAATATATGCCCCATATATCTTTTATCCATTCACTAGTTGTTGGGGACCTTGGCCAGTTTCATAAACGTGTTTGTTGTGAAGAGACCTTCGATAAACATGCACAAGCAAGTATTTTTTTTTTGGTATATTGATTTACATTCCTTCAGATATATGCCCAAGGGTGGTATGATGGGGTCATATGTGGGTATGTATATGGACATACACTCATGTGAATATGCACACATGTATACCCATGTATATATACATATATTTGTACACATAAAATGTACATATATACACATATGGAGAGAGAGAAAGAGAGAGAGAGGAACCGCCATATTGAGTTCTATCATGGTTGAATTGTGTTCACTTTCCCACTAGCAATTTCTTTTTCTCTTCATCCTTACCAGCACTTATTATTTATTTTCTTTTTTCCTAGTCCTGGGGCTTGAAAGAAATCAGGGCATCACTTTCACTCGCCATAGTTTGCTCTATCGCTTGAGCCATGCCTCTTGACTGATTTATTGACTTTTTGCTAGTTAATTAGAGGTAGAATATTATGTACTTTTCTGTTTGGGCTGGCTTCAAACTGAGATCTTCCAGGTGTCAGATGGTAGAGTAGCTAGAATTAAAAGCATGAGCTATTGGTGCCTACTGTATTGTTTGTTTTTTATTAATGATTGTCCTGACTGGAGTTGAATGGAATCTTAGTATAATTCTGATTTGCATTTGCTTTATGACTAAGGATGTTGAATTTTTTCATGTATATATTAGCTCATTCTTCTTCTAGGAACTGTGTTTAATTCATTCATTAATTTGCTCATTCAGTAATTGGATTGCTTTTTGAATTGTCTATCCTGGATATTAATTATTCATCTTTTTAAAAACTGGAAAAAATGTCTCCCATTCTGTGGGGTATTTCTTGGTTGTGGTAAGTGTTTCTTTTGCTGAGCAGAAACTTTTTTTTGATGCAGTCCCATTTGTCAATTATACCTCTTATGTTATGGGCAATAGGGGTTCTATTCAGAAAAACTAACTTGAGTTTTCCTGTACTACTTTAAAAGTTTCAGATCTTACGTTAAGGTTTTTTGGTCCATTTGGAATTGATTTTTGGTACAGAGTCAGAGGAATTTAGTTTGTCTTTTACATGCTAAATATAATTCCTAGGGAACTAAGGGCTGGGAATATGGCCTAGTGGCAAGAGAGCTTGCCTCGTATACATGAAGCCCTGGGTTCAATTCTCCAGCACCACATATCTAGAAAATGGCCAGAAGAGGCACTGTGGCTCAAGTGGCAGAATGCTAGCCTTGAGCAAAAAGGAAGCCAGGGACAGTGCTCAGGTCCTGAGTCCACGCCCCAGGACTGGCCAAAAAAAAAAAAAAAATAGCAATAATAATAATTCCTAGGGAACTAAATGTGCATGGACCTTTATATCACAGCCACTTATATCAAGCCACTTGTAAAACAGATTCTGTGGTGCTTGTTGATCCATTTAAACCACAGAAATCAAATGTCGATATGTAGATACTACTGGTATTGTGGGAGATGATGTAGTAATTACACATAAGAGTAGGGAGCAGAGAGTGTATATTACTGCATTTAGAGAATAGTGTGGGGGAAATTGTAGGTAGGTTATAGACTCTTTGATGAGAATGAGGTTTTCATGTGGCAACTGGGGTGCTGAGAAGCCAAATTCTGGAGAATTTTCCTACGAAGTGCTCATGGTATACTCCACATCTGCTTTTCTTCTTCTACCTTGTTACCTTTCTTCCTTCTTTTACCATTTCACCACTTGCTCGCAGTTATAATCTGCCTAAAATATTCTTCAATCTGCCTCGTCCAAGGCATCTTTCCCACCCACTGGGAAAGATAAATAATATGCTGTGCTTTGTATATTTTACCCCTATCATCTTATCTCATAGTCCCAGCAGTTCTATGATATAGTATTATGAGAATACTAATCTCTAAGGATGTTTACATTTCACAAGAAGAGAATGAATACTAGCAAGTTATCCTTTTTTTTTTTTTGTTTTAAGACAGACCTTTACTATAGCTTTTACTATATATAACTTTTACTATAGCTCTGTAGTTCGGGCTAGCCATGAACTCACAATCCTCCTGCCTCTTCTTCCTGAGTGCTGAGATTACAAGTGTGCTCTACCATGCCCAACGTAAACACTGCCTTATAAAACCAGGTTGATAAGGGTGGTTGCTCTGGGCTGGGGATATAGCCTAGTGGCAAGAGTGCCTGCCTCGGATACACGAGGCCCTAGGTTTGATTCCCCAGCACCACATATACAGAAAACGGCCAGAAGCGGCGCTGTGGCTCAAGTGGCAGAGTGCTAGCCTTGAGCAGGAAGAAGCCAGGGACAGTGCTCAGGCCCTGAGTCCAAGGCCCAGGACTGGCCAAAAAAAAAAAAAAAAAGAACTCTCACTAATGGAAAATGAGTAATATATACTTTTCTTTTGTTGTTTTGAATCAATAAGCATGCCTGAGAGTCAGATTTGAATCAGTAAATGTCAGTAGCAAGTCTGGTAATATCAATATTGTTTTGGGCAAGCATAATGAACATTTCTTGCCAAGGAGAACTGGGGGATGAAACTGTTGAATCCATTAATCATACACTAGCTCAGGTGAGTCATGGAAGGCTTAAGAGCAATTGCTTTATCAATAGCACATCTGAACTAGCTAATGTGTGTAAGCTTGGTTCTTCAGATTCTGTTTTTCTATCTTCAAATGGAACCTTTGATATGAGGTGTTTTGTGTGCTGAGATCTCATCGCCAATGTGTAGCTGTGCATTGTGAGTAGAGATAGTTTTCACTTACTATTACCCTGGTGGAGTTCTATATTCTAAAACATCAGATCTGGGGAAAGATAGAAGCAGGGAGAGAACATCAAGATTCTAGATACTTCTGTTTGATAACTACTAGTATGTGTGCACTAGTATGTGAATTATTTTTCCTGATGGGCTGATGGGAGAAAGGAATTTTCTCTGACAAGTGATCATGTCATATCTTTATGGAGCTTCAGTGATAGGAAGAGCTATAGCAAACAAATCCTTAATTATACAGATGAGAAATTGATACTCCAAAGGATTTTTCTAAAACCACACAGGAGCAGAGTAGGAATCTACTTCAGTCTATTAGTCTCTTCAGTCACACAATTGGAGTTGAATTAATTAATTAAATTTTGTGCCAGTCTTGGAGCTTGAACTCAGGGCCTGGATGCCTTTTTGCTCAAGATTAGCACTCTGCCACTTGAGCCACAGCTCCACTTTTGGCTTTTTTTTTTTTTTTTGGTTGGTTAATTGGAGATAAGAGTCTTACAGACTTTCCTATCGTGGCTGGCTTTAATCTACAATCCTCAAATCTCAACCTGATGAGTGGCTAAAATTAATATTAGGTATGAGCCACTGTTGCCTGGCTGTAGTTTAATTTATTTTTAAGGTTCTTAATTCAATTCTGTATCTGATGTGAACTTAATAGATCTACCAGTAAATCCTTTATTAGCAATTATGTCAGGCAGTCACAAGTTTATATACTAGATAAAAAACTCCCAATGATGGTCTGAGAGAAAAGTGAAAAATGCTTTACATAAAAAATGTGAAAATATTACAATCTCACCCTAACAACAGATTCAGATCTTCCTAATGCTCTTTTCTTTTTCCTGCTTCATTTTTGTGATGACTTTGGGTTTTCTGGCATGAGTGATGTCTGTGAGGAACAAAATAGAATCTTCTCTGCACCCTGCTAGTATAAAATCTATGCTAAATGGAAATAGATAAAAGTCCTAGGAATAAATCAGACTGCTTACATAAAAACAAGTACATAATTCAATTCTTTCTGGTAGGTAAGAAAAATCGTTAAGTCTAAAAGTTGATCTCGGGGCTGGGAATATGGCCTAGTGGCAAGAGTGCTTGCCTCGTATACATGAGGCCCTGAGTTTGATTCCCCAGCACCACGTATACAGAAAATGGCCAGAAGTGGCGCTGTGGCTCAAGTGGCAGAGTGCTAGCTTTGAGCAAAAAGAAGCCAGGGACAGTGCTCAGGCCCTGAGTTCACGGCCCAGGACTGGCCAAAAAAAAGTTGATCTCCTTTTGCACATTTGGGACCTTGTTCAAATTATTTGATTTTTTAAAAATTGTGGCAAAATAGAGTGTTTTTTCCATTCCTTCTCTTCATTATAATTTGTTCTTTTATTCTTTGGTAACTTAAATGAAAGAGGAAGATGATTTTCCAGCCCATTGGTGTACTGAAGTCTTACTATGAAAGTTGTCAAGTATTAATAATAGTAACAAGATGATGTATAGGTGGTGGCCCTCTGGGACTCTGAAGTACTAGAAAGTTTCTTAGTACCTCCCTTCCTTAGAGATAAAGCCATGGTACTTAAGAAAAAGACATAAATTGAAGAAATAATGGAGAGATGGAAGACTACAGAGAAACATCGTTTGAGCTGTAAGGTACTGCCAAGCGTGTAGAACATATGTAAGTTACTCTGTTTACAGTTTTATGGAGATATTTGCCTTAGATACAGAATCTTTAGTCCCCTAGAGATGCAGGTAAAACATGGGTTAGTGCTACATTCAAATGTGTCAATTTTTTGTTTATTGTTTATACATACACCCACACTGCAGTGGGTGAAGGAGAGGTGTCTGGGAGTTAGGAATATTCATGCAAACCAGAATCTGAGGTCTTGTAAGATGTCTAGAATCCTCAGTTGCTCCTAAGCAAATTAGGGTAGTATCTACCATTTTGAACTGGATAGGGATCAATCAAATGTCAAGATACAAAGAGAATAATACCATTGTGTGTGTGTGTGTGTGTGTGTGTGTGTGTGTGTGTGTGTGTGTGTGAGAGAGAGAGAGAGAGAGAGAGAGAGAGAGAGAGAGAAAGAGAGAGAGAGAGAGAGTTGACTGTGCCTTTCCTGGGACTTGAAGTTGGGGCCTAGGCACTGTCCTGGAGCATTTTTGCTCAAGGCTAGAGCTCTACCACTTGAGCCACAGCTCCATTTCTGGCTTTTTTATGCTTAATTGGAGATAATAATCACAGGAACTTGCCTTCTTGGGATGGCTTTGAACCATGATCCCCAGACCTCAAGCTAGTAATAGAGGCATGAGCCACCAGTGCCTAGTAGTCATTGGGCTTTTAATCAGTCAGGATTTATCACACCTCATTAACATCTAGATTATCTTTGGTTGCCAGGATTTCTATTTCTGTTATGTTTGAGAGTAATCCAAATTTCTGCTCTTAGGGGTAATGATAGGAGGATTGGTCATTAGGAACAGATAAGGTTCAGGCATTAAGGAACTTAATTGAGAATAAGTACACAAAAATGCCTTATATCCACTTCCTCTGTTTAGAAAGTAGAAGCCCTTTCATTCAGAGGTGGATGGTGGGAAACATAACATCCTCAATATTATGCAATGAAATCTTATAGGCCAGTTGTGTGTGGACATGCAGACCTGCACAAAGCCTGCCTCCAGCTACCAATTAATTGGGCTTACCAGTGGTAGTCAGGAAGAAGAACTTTTCTTGTCATTAAAAAAATAATTTATCTGCTCATCTGCATACCAAAAAGAAGCAAAACTCCCACCAAGATCCATGTCTTCATGATCAAGCCTCATTTTTGAATCGTGAGAACACTGACTATAGTTGTTGATTCCAGAGGAAATTCTTTACCTATTTCTATCATTTTGCTTTGTTTGTGATCAGGAGTAATCCAGAAATGCTGGTTATTAAACTTCTGGATGGGTCTTTACTCCTTTTATTGGACCCCATGATCTTAAATTTAAAAATCCTCTCTAGGTCTGACTGATACAACACCATGTGTAGCTACTAAGCCAGAGTTTGTGGTCATCAGCTCAATTGTAATGCTTCATAAAGTAGATATAAGCAGGCAGGCTGTAGTAGAAGGCTTCCTCGAGTGCAGATTCGGAGGTGGTAGGTGAGCTCTGCATTGACAGAGCAGGGTATGGAATATCCTGGCAAAACTTAAGTGAGTGCAAGCCCATTGTGTCAGGGAGAAGGAGTTTCTTGCTGTGGCTTGAAATATTTTAGGAACTTTTCTTTTAGGTAGGATCTCATTTTATAGCCCAGACAAACCTGGAACTTGTGCTTCTCCTCTTCTAGCCTCTAAAGAACTGAGATTACAGGTATATACCGACACACTTATCTTAGAACTTGAACTTTTGTCCTAGTATTTTTTTTCTTTGTCAGTCCTGGAAAGCTTGGACTCAGGGCCTGAGCACTGTCCCTGGCTTCTTTTTGCTTAAGGCTAGCACTCTACCACTTGAGCCACAGCACCACTTCTGGCTTTTTTTGTTTATGTGTTGCTGAGGAATTGAACCCAGGGCTTCAAGCTTGCAAGGTAAGCACTCTACCACTAAGCCATATTCCAAGCCCTAGAACTTGCACACTTGAACTTTTGAACAGAGGTTTAAGGAATGGGACTCCACAGATGTTAATTATATATTGTTGATTACTGTCTTTGCAGCTACTAATATTTTTCCCTTGGTAGACAATAAATAAGCAATCAATTGAATTGTGTTTCCTGAAGGTGTAAGAATGAAGTTCTTAGAAATGAAGTTGGCAGAAAGCTCTGATTTTAGTCTTTTTAGTCCTTCTGTACAACTGTATGATTCTAGAAAGGCCAAGAGGAAAAAGAGAAAACAGGAGGCTTGAAAACCTGAAAAACATTCAATATGGCTTAAATATGGGAGGATAATAAATTTTAGTGATAAATGAATTTGGAGAGATGTAAATGGAGGTGAATTTATACAGAATATTTTCATTCAGGGAATTTGGACTTTAGTCTAAAGCAGATAAAGCTATAAATTTTTAGTGAGGAATACAGCATGTTTTGATATTAATTAGAAAGATAATGGGGTGCATTGGAACTAATGATTGGAAGAGTTCAGATAGGGGAAGAGGAACTAGTAGAGAGGCTCTTACAGCAGTTTGAGGAAATTATGGTTTGAACTAGGCTGGTGACAAATGAGAGTGGAGAAAACTAGTTATATTCAATTCCTCAGTACTGGTTGCATGTCAATATTGGTTCAGTGAGGAGAAGCAAAGTGTGAAGCATGATTCCTGGGATCATCTGAACAATGATAGAAGACAGTGATATAAAAAAGACAGGGAATATAGAAAGAGAAATGGGTGTAGGACGTGATAGAAAGAGATGCTACATTCAGCATTGCCAAGTGTGAGAAGCTTGTGGGACATTCTTTTTTTTTTTTTTTTTTTGGCTAGTCCTGGGCCTTGGACTCAGGGCCTGAGCACTGTCCCTGGCTTCTTTTTGCTCAAGGCTGGCACTCTGCCACTTGAGCCACAGCGCCACTTCTGGCCGTTTTCTGTATATGTGGTGCTGGGGAATTGAACCCAGGGCTTCACGTATATAAGTCAAGCACTCTTGCCACTAGGCCATATTCCCAGCCCCTTGTGGGACATTCTTCATATGCATAGTTGGCAGTTGGATGAATGGATCCAAGATTCTGAAGAAAACCGCCAAATGAAGTACAGATTTGGATATTTATGATATACATATGAAAACTGAGTTTGAGGGGAATGACCATATTTAAGGGCTTGACACACAGAGAGAAAGAACCCTAATCATGAGTGGTTTGAGTAGTAGTAGGTAAGGAAGTCAGAGCTTAAACAAAAGGGAACTTTAAGTCATCAGTATGTGTTGTCAAATATTTCAAATTACTTGTGATCAATAAGTTATAGATTCGGGGTGGTATTGAGGGGACAAGTGTGTGTGTGTGTGTGTGTGTGTGCGTGCACGCGCGCGTGTGTGTATATATATAAAAGCATATCTAGCCCATACTCTGTGAATGATATAGGTCAAGGTCACAGATGTATTTAAGTGTATCTGGGTTTTGCTGTCTCTTAAGGATTTTATCTAAAGCTAAAGAGAATGAAAAGAGATCCTCCTTATTCACTATACAAGTATACTAATACTAGCTAGCTGCTAAGCTGACCTATAAGTATTTTGAGTACATTAAGTACTTTTTTTTTAAAGTATGACTTTTTGACTGTGGTGTGATATGATGATTGGTGAAGATATACCTGAAGAGTGACAGGAAATATAAATGGAGATACCATACTGTCCTTCAGCCTTAGAAAGAGCAATGGACTATATCTGTTCTAAGAGAGAATGTTTGAGTGATGACCTTGACATACATTTTAAGTGTTCTGACAGGATATGAGTGCTACCATTACTCTGTGATCACCAGATTATTCTTGGGGTGAGTATGTGTCTACTAATGAAGTCTGTTTAGAGGCCACCTAATGGTGCAGTGGCAGGAGCAGCTTGACAGCTCTATTTGTCCCTATTAAAGGCAGTGGGTGCTGTGAAAGGCATGCTATAAGAGGATGCAAGTGGGTGATGTAACATCGGGGCCCACTTTCCTGATAGTGGGAAGAGAGTGAACCCAAGTTCTCAAGAAGGTATACTTTCTCAGCCCTCACCTCCCCCACCCCGTTGCTGATGAACAGCTGAAGATTCACATTTAGATGCCCTCCCACTCCCACACTCTTCCTAACAACACAGCATTTGAGTCAGGCTTGAACCTTGCTAAGAAAACACATTTGCTCTTTTTAGTCTTGGTTACACTGGAGTCTAAAGACAGACTCTGTGGGAAGGCAGATCCTTAGTTACCTTCTCCTCAAGCTGTTGCAGAAACTTCAAATCTCTGCTTGCCAAAGCACTTTTATGGAGCTCAGAATTTTAGGGAGTAGGGGTATAAAAGGGCAAGGAAATGGCAGTCTTGACTGGCTCACTCCCCTTTCTGGGTTGGTTTCTCCTTCCTAACAGCAGACTCTGTATCAGAGGATTCTTGTGGAACTGGCTCCACCAACACAGTGTACCCTTATCCAGGTCTTTCCCCTGTGTAAGCTCAGCTGACTCGAGCATGATGCTCTATACTTGAACAAGACAAGTTACAATGTCAATCTGCAGAGAAGAATCTTGTTTATAGTGAGAATACCACAGGAAGAGGCTTCTAAGTTGAACATGTACATATCCCTGTGGGGATGGGAGAAAGATAAATAATTCCAATTGCTTTTGTGTGGAAATATCGCAATTAAACTCTCCATTGTACAACTAATGTACACTAATGAAAACATCTTAAAAAGAACGCGGAGTGCCTCCGAGCGGCCTAGAGGTTAGAATGGCTGGGTTCTGCCCGGCCCTGTCAATGCTTGCTTGCCTCATCCCTTTGTTGACCTGTGTGAAAAGGTTCCCGGTTTAGAGAATGGGTATCGGAAGCAGACACATAGAACAAACCTGGGTCCACTTGGGCATGTGCGACCTGGAATGAACTGTCAGACCTTTTCTGGCAATTCTCATTCCCATTATCTGTTAAGTAAAGATGCTTCATAGGCTTGCAGGAGGATTAAATGAGTTAATACATACATGAAAGCAGGACCGAGTATGGCATGGGAGAGGCTACCATCATCTCCGGTACTCTATGCATGTTGGTTTTTATGTCATTGCTACTTGAAACTCACCTTTAATGTTCAGTGAGGTCCGTCTACCATTCCCCGGGCTGAGTCTTTCTAGTGCTTTAGTACAGTACCTGGCCTCCTCTTCTGGGGACTGCCCTTCTTACATTGCTTTGCAGATTTTGCCCATGTAGATTACTGATACCTGAGGAAAGGAACTTATCAAATACTGGTTCCAACTGCAAAGCTGGTAAGAGGTAGGAGCTTAAGAAATATTTAAATGAACGAGTATAGGAAGAATTAAGTTACATCGAGTAACAGGAGACAGTACATAAAGTGGGTAAGCCTAGATTAGTACTTAAACCTGCTTGTTTGGGTTTGAATCTTAGTGCTGCTAATTAAGAGCTTTGCAAGTTTGAAACATGTGGAACCTTTCTATTCTTTAGGGCTTTTTACATCTGTATGAAAATCTGATAAAAATAGAACTTCTTCCCTAGAGATGTTGTGAATATTAAGTAATCTAGTGTTTGAAGAGTATTTAGGCCTGTGCACATGGTACTATATAAGAACCCACCATTATTTTAAAGAGCATGGGCTTAAGATCAGAAAAACCCAACTTCAAAGTCATCTCTTTTCCTTACTTAATTATTTGACCTTGGACAGAAATTATTTAATTTATCTGTGCTCCAATTTCCTTCTCTGTAAGTAGGGATAATATGCCCCATTATCAATTTTTGGGAAGGTGAAAGAGAGATAAGAACCCAAAACATAGTATGTGCTTGGTAACTGGTGGCTATTAAAGCTTCCTTTAGAGCCCCAGTAGCAAGAGGTTGAAAATGACTACCAGAAAGAATTATTGTGCTAGCCCAGATCCCATGAACGAAATGGAAAACCTGGAACTTCACTTGACTGAAAAGAGGGTAAAGAAGAATTAAGTCAGACAGGTTGTCGGTTCACTGCAAGAAGGGATGGGAAGTTACTTGGTCCTAGTTGCTAAGCTGTATCACTGAAGACTTGACCAAATTAGGCCATTAAAAATGAATTTGGATGGAGCCAGTCTTTTGCCTGTATGAAATTCCAAGACAGGTTTATACTTTTCCCCTTTCTGTATTTTCCCCTTATCTGTCATCATGTAAGATAGTTCTCATGTTTTGTCCTTATGTAGCTACCTGAATTACTATCATGGTAATGCTGCAGGTGTGGGCAGATGGAGATATGCCATCCTCTGCAAGTGGGTCTGTGAATTGCAGTCGCAGAGAGGATGAGGGTTGCAGAGCTTGTGTATCTGAGGAGTGCCACTTGGCTTCTCTTCTTTGTGTTGAAGCTGTACTGGAACTCACAGAGTCCTGGTTTCTGTGGTACAGATTACGGATTCTTACTCTGAGATCTGATTTGGTACTGAGCAGTGTTTTAGGCCTTAGGGGTATATGCTTTCTTCTAAGCTGTCAGCAGTGAGGAGCCAACTGCTTTCCACTTTTCAAGGTAGAGATATTTAGGGTGTGGTTTCTGTCAGAAACCCCTCTAGGCTTATCAGTCTTCTAGAGACTATGGGAGGAGAAAAGAAAGCTAGGCAGGCCTTGGCACTGCTGGTTCATTTCCAGGTGACTGTGCTCTGTTTGAACACAGGATTGGAAGTTTGAACCTCTCTTTCACCATCCTCTGGACCTGTTCTTAGACTTCATGGTGCAGTCTTCTTTTACCATCTTCTCTCTGCCCTTTACTGCTTTTGTTTGAATTTTGTGTTGAATTCTACAATGCAATCAATTCTTTGGCAAGAAGATTTAATATATATCTACTTCAAAATGAAAGTTTCACTACATGTTTATTATATAATCTTAATGTTTCATAAAAATTTCATGTTTTCAATGTCAGCAACATGGGCAACTGGTTTCATATATCAAGACAGTAATAGCAACTTTTTTCATTACCTCAGAGTCCTTTGATTGTAGTCTTATCTTCACTATATTTGAGCAGGAGAAAGGATTATAACTTTGCAGAATAAAATTCAGATGTGGCAGAGTATATAAAGGTATTTATGTTTGGGTGATTTGATCAATACCAATGCAGTTGTACTCAACTTAGCTGTGTACTTGAGAAGTTTAAAAACAATAACAAAACAAACATCCCAATACTCAGCTCTTACTCCCAAGCCACTGACACGGTAAGGACAGGGGAGTTAGTCTTGCCAAGTGAACTTCAGGGGCAAACACAATTGAAAGTCACTGCTGAATTTACTATAGAAAGAAGCCCTTCATTTTTACTGTTTTGATTTTTAAAATCACATTATTGTCTATAAAACAACTTCTCAAATATGTAGCTAATAGTGTAAGTTAACATTTTTGCTATTAGTTTTTGAACCGACCAACATCTGGCATATGAAGGTTTTTAAACATCACTAACTACAAGGCTTTGTATTTAAAGAGTAGTACCTCAGAGTTCTAGGAATGGAAGTGCCTACTTTTATCATTTGTATATTCCCTTTGGTGTATGAGTAGGTTAATTTTAGTTATTTTCCCAATGAAATAAAACTGTGTTTTTAGTGGGGGAGGTTCATTCTTAGTGGTTGTTTTTTTCTATCAGAGAAGGACTTTTTTTGTGTGTCAATACTGGGGCTTGAACTGCAGTTCTTAGATTTAAGCCTGCTGAATAGTTAGGATTATAGCCGTGAGCCTGGCTCAAGACTTTTGAAGGCTACATGCCCAAGCACATTTCACAAGCTCCTCCATCCTAATCTGCTCTCTAGGTTCCAGGAGTCAGCCTTGGTTGTACATTTTGGGTATATGAGGTCAGAAATTATGTTGTGAGACATTTCATAAAAGTTCCCCCTATGGTCTATGAAGTGTGGTATAGTCATCTCCGTCCTTTCTTTTCTTTCTTTTCATTTGGTGGTATAGGGTTTGAACTCAGGGCCTTGCTTTACCACTTGTACAGGCTCCCACTTCTTTGATTTAATTTATTAATTTAATTTATTTTGGTGCCAGTTCTGGGGCTGGAACTCAGAGCCTAGGTACTTGTTTCTGATCCCCCCTGCCCCAAAGCTAGAACTTCTACCACTTGAGGCATAGTTCCACTTGTGGCTTTTTTGGTAGTTAGAATAAGAGTCTCACAGACTTTTCTGCTCAGGCAGGCTTACCTTAGTTCTCATCTTTCTAAGTAGCTAGGATTACAGGTGTGAGCCACTGGCACCTAGCCTTGGTTTGTTTGTTTGCTTAGTTATTTACCTTAATTAATTATAGAGTCTCACACTGTTACCCAGGCTGAGTTTGGACTACAGTCTTTCTCCCTTCATCTCCTGGAGCCAGGGGGACAGGTGTGTGCCATTACACCTGAGCCAACCATGTCTTTCTAACTTTTTATGGAAATGCCGAAGTAGTGGTTGCGAAACGCTCATAGCTGGAACTTCCTTGTATTTCAGCTAAATGCAGGATGCAGTGACAGCTGAGGTTCTGTCCTCTTAGTTCAGGACGAAAAGGAAACCATCCTGTCTAAGATTTCCCCTCAAGTGCCATCTGCAGCTGAGCCCCTCTAGAGCCACTTGGAGGGGTTTTTTTTTTTTTGTTGTTGTTTTGGGCTTGCTAGATTTCTTTTAGCACCAAAGAGAGCTTAATCATTAGCATTAGTGAGTTGTTGCTCATTAGTATTCAGCAGGAGTACCCAAATCACACCAACAAAGAATGGGGAAACCCTAAAGAGGGGTGCTGCAGGGGAGATTGTTTCTGTTTGGATTAATATTCGATTTACTTTCACTGATTCTCTGTGTAGTCATGTTTAATTTTCATACTACTAGAAAAACATTGCAAGTGAATTTCTAAAAAAGTTAATATGAAGAAAACATACCTCAAAAACTCACAAAGCCAACAAAACACTTTCTTTGTGCTAATCACTTGATTAGAAGTTCCAAAGGCCTTTTTCATGTATGGAAGCTTTCTATGACATGCTCAGCAATCAGTTATTCAAGCAAAATGTTAACTGAAGCCAGGGAACCTTCTCTAGAAGCATATACTCTTTGTGTAGCAGCCAACCTAGGGGTTGATAGGAGTTAATACTCAATTGTTTGTACATACAACCTTAATTATAAAAGTCTGCAACATCACATAAAAGGAAAGAAGATTGTGGGAAGCAGGGACAAAAGCAAGTGTTTCCTGGCTGACAGTATTTACTTTGTTGAAACAGAATATTCTTTTCTAGTAGCAAGTAAGGATATATGTCTAGCAGTCATCATAATGATGGTTGTAGATGCCTAGCTAACTAGACAAGTCATAAAATAAAAAACCTGCAGCTTGGATATCTGCTTTCCCTTTTTGCTACACTGTTTTCAGGTTCTGTCCCAGAATTATGTGGGTCAGTAAGCTGTTCTAAGGATACTGAAAAGCTGTGTGGAGGGGGCTAAGTTAGAAACGTCTCCTGTACAGAGCAGAGAAAGCCTAGTTAGAATGCTTCCCTTTTCTGTTTCTAAGATCCGTGAGTTGATATGGCAACACCACCCCCTAGTGTCTAGCAGGGAGAAAAACGGGCTCTTCGTTGATAAAGTGGCTTGGCTTCCTAGAGAAGGGTAGGGGAAACGGGAAGCTATTAAACTGTGCAGGTGAGTTTAAATATGTAACAGCAGCATTTATCCTTGCTTTGGACAGCTGAAAAAGGAAGATAAAGACAGCAGAAAGATAGAATTTTATATTACTTTGTAAAGCTATGAAGGCTATAGAGAGCCACAGGAAGCAATCAGAGGTCACAAAGGAGGGGAGCTGTTCCTATAATCAATTTGCCATTCTTCACATCTATTCAAAGCTTGTCCCTATACACAGAAGGGAGGGTGGGTAGAGTCTGATTGCAAAGGTCTTCATTGCTACTTGGAATTGGATGTCCACAATGGGGACCCAGTTCTCCCCCTCCCTTGTTTATGAATTAAACTGAAATTCTAAATTAGCCATACAGTGACTTAAAGGCTCTAAGATTGTAAATGACTGATATTTACCTGATAGTAGGGCATTGGTTAAAGGGACTAGAAGGAAGAGTACAGATGTGCATAAAATAGAGTTAAGTCTGCCTTCCTCCCTCCCTCTCTCCCCTCTCCCTCCCTCTCTCCCCTCTCCCTCCCTCCCTCCCTTCCTCCCTCCCTCTCTCCCTCCCTCCCTCCCTCCCTCCCTCCCTCCCTCTCTCCCTTCCTCCCTTCTTTCCTTCTTTCCTTCCTTTCTGCCTAGGGTCAGGTTACCATATCTCAGATCTTTTTTTTTTCATTTATTGTCAAAGTGATGTACAGAGGTTACGGTTTCATACGTAAGGCAAGTGAGTACATTTATTATCCAACTTGCTACCTCCTCCCTCATTTTTCCCTGCCTCCCCCTTCCCCATTTCCCTTTCCGTCCCCCATGAGTTGTACAGTTGGTTTACACCATGTAGTTTTGTAAGTATTGCTGTTGCATTGGTTTGTCTTTTTATCCTTTGTCTCTCGATTTTGGTATTCCCTTTCCCTTCCCTAGTTCCAATACACATATATACAATATCCAGGATACCAAAATCAGTTGCATTGATATTAGGGTAAGACCACAGGAAAGAAAGACAAAAGAAAAATGCATAATTTTACATGGTATGTTGAAAAATAACAATGATAAACCACTTGTTTTCATAAGTTGGAGTTCATTTTGCTTAGCATCATCTTATGTGTTCATACGGACATAGCTATTGAGCTATTGTGATCTTCAGCTAGAATTATCCTATACGTGTACAAATTATTCCCAGTGAGGGAAACCATAGAGTCCATGTTTCTTTGGGTCTGGCTCACTTCACTTACTATGATTTTTTCCCAAGTCCTTCCATTTCCTTATGAATGGGGCAATGTCATTCTTTCTGATAGAGGCAAAGAAGTCCATTGTGTATATGTACCACATTTTCTTGATCCACCCATCTACTGAGGGGCATCTTGGGTTTGTTCCATACTATAGCAATGACAAATTGTGCTGTGATGAACATAGTTGTGCTGGTAGTGGCTTTGGTGTGGTCTTGCTTATATATGTAGAACTCAAAAAACTAAATTCCTCCAAAACAAATCCTCAAAGAACCAACGGCCCCCTCAACAAATAGGCTAAAGACCTAAAAAGAGACTTCTCTGAACAGGAAATGAGAATGGCCAAGAGTCACATGAAAAAGTGCTCTACATCATTGGCCATAAAAGAAATGTGAATCAAAACAACATTGAGATTCCACCTCACCCCAGTAAGAATGTCCATTATCAGGAAATCTAATAAAATAAATGCTGGAGGGGATGTGGCCAAAAGGGAACCCTACTACATTGTTGGTGGGAATGTAAACTTGTTCAACCCCTCTGGAAAGCAGTGTGGAGGTTCCTAAGAAGGCTAAACATAGAGCTCCCCTATGACCCAGCAGCCCCACTTTTGGGCATCTACCCAAAAGACTACAAGCAACACCACACTAAATCACCAGCACAACAATGTTCATCGCAGCACAACTTGTCATTGTTAAACACGGAACCAACCCAGATGCCCCTCAGTAGATGAATGGATCAGGGAAATGTGGTACATATACACAATGGAATTCTATGCCTCCATCAGAAGGAATGACGCTGCGCATTCATAAGGAAATGGAAGGACTTGGAAAAAATCAGACTAAGTGAAGTGACCCAGACCCAAAGAAACATTAACCCTATGGTGTCCCTCATAGGGAATAGCTAATACATGATTAGGCTAGTTGTAGTAGATCAAAATACCCCAATAGCTACACCCATATGATCACATAAATGATGCCAAGTGAAATGGACTCCACATTACAGAAACAAGAGATATATCACTGTTGTAATTATTTTCAACATGCCATGTGAAACTGTACCTTTTGTTTTTTTTTTCTTGTCTGTTTATGTGATTGTTTTGTTTAGTTTTGTTTCTCTTGTATTCCCTTTCTGTGGTTGTACCCTACTACCACTGTATCTCATCTAAGTACCCTGGATACTGTTTATACGGGTATTAGAACTAGAGAAGGGAAAGGGAATATCAATGGAGAGACAAAGGATAAAAAGACAAACTACTCCAAAAGCAATACTTACAAAGCCATTTGGTGTAAACCAACTGCACATCTCTTGGGGGGAGGGAGAGGGAAAGGGGGAGGGGAGGTGAGGGAAAAATGAGGGAGGATGTAACAAGTTGAACAAGAAATGTACTCACTGCCTTACATATGAATCTGTAACCCCTCTGTACCACACTTTGACAATAAAGAAAAAAATTTTAAAAAGAAATGCATATCAAAACAACAGTGAGACTCTACCTCACCCTAATAAGAATGTCCATTATCAGAAAAACTAATAGCAGCAGATGCTGGAGGGGATGTGGCCAAAAGGGAACCATACTTCCCATTGGGAGTGCAAACTTGTTCAACCACTCTGGAAAGCAGTATGAAGGTTCCTCAAAAGGCTAAACATAGACTCCCCTATGACCCAGCAGCCCCACTTTTGGGCATCTACCCAAAAGTTTACAAGCTCAGATCTTCTTTATATTTTCAAATTATGAGTTAGTTATAGGCAGAATGTGATTTAAGAACATAGAAATATCTATAGATCAAAAGTATATATTCTTAAAACTCAAACCCTTTGTTTATTAGGATCTTTTTGTTTCTGTGTGAAATAACAATAAAAATTTACTTTGGCTCTGCACTTACTAACTGGTGAAAATGGATAACATGGCAGGGATGGAAACACTGAGTTATAATATTGGGACTGGCAAACTGTGGCCTTGGGCAGTTTGTTTCTCAGGCACATGGTTTCTTCATAAAGAGAAGCACCTGTATTAATTCCTGTCACCTCCCTTGTAATTCTTAACATTCTGTATCACATGGTAGATACCATTTATAAGGTGTAGCTGGAGATAAAGGGGAGGCAGGTACAGGAATGAAGAGAGGAAGGGGGCAGAGAATGCAGTCATGTTATGATAGTAATAGTTAATCCATATCCTATGAAAGTAGGAAAACTGAGAGAAGGGGTAGGGAGGGATGGGGAAGAATGATTAAAGGGGTGATATTGATAGAAATGCATTATATACTTATAACCTGATTTGTTGATGACAATCCCTTTGTGCAACTACTCAAAGATAATAAAAATACAAAAAATCATTTGTTAATGTCACACACACACATACAGAAAGTGTAGAGTGCAGGGCACATCGGAGAACTCTGGTTAATTGTTTAGGAATCATAGTAGGAACAGATTGGATACTGAAAAACAAAAAGGGAAACATTGAGAAGGAACATGATTTGACAATCAAATTTAGGCTGCTTAAAAATGTAGGGCATGTGTTCCTGGATTCAGTTTCTTACTAGAAATTGATTAGAAAGGAAGGTGATGGTGTGCGTATGGCTTTGGAGGATTTTGGATGGAAGCCCAATTAGTTTTACTTTTGTAGGTCAGATTAAATGTCAGAATTGTCTGCAAAGCTTGTAATTGCAGACCTGACCTCTAAATGATAGCTGCTGCTTAAAGAACTATGTGGTATGGATTTCCTGGTTGAAGGCAGTGTCTTCCCTTGAACTTTCCTGTTCTGGGCAGAAATGAAGACCTGAAGGCTGATATTCTTTGCATCCTAGAAAGCAACCGACCTACTTTCTTTTATACCTGAAACATTCAGTTAAAGTGTATTTTAGGAAATGCTTTTAATCTTGAAACCCGAGTTTGCTTTTGTGAATAACCGCTGCAATAGAGACCCATAGCTTCTGTTCTCTGTTCTCTGCTGTTCTCCTGACCTCTTTTGTAACTTTAGATACTGCTTGGCTTTTTTTTTTTTTCTTCAATATGTCTTTGGAAAGAGGTAATGTAAAATCCTTGGGCTTTTCCACCCTTATGTTTAGAAAGGACATTTCATAACTATATCTTTATTGATGCATGTGATAAAGATTAGTAAAAGTTTTGGTTAGGCTTAGAATTTTTTTAAATGAAGGAATTATTTGCTAGGTTCTTTAACAGTTATAGGTTCTTGAGTCTGGTCTTAGAAGTTTATTGGCTAGGCTTTCTTTGCTTTGTGGTTATTTGTATAATTTCTGCCTGAATGTGAATACCAAAGTGTTGTGTAGTGTAAACATGATTCCAAGATGGAATGTGTGTATGTTTAATTTGCAAAATTTCTTCCTACATAGGGTTTCTCCCTCCAATTCTGGGGCTTGAACTCATGGCCTTATACATGCTGAAAACACACTCCACCACCAAGCTACATCCTAGCCCTGGCTTGCTTTTAAATAAGTAATACTAAGGACCAGCTGAGAGACGGAAACCTGAGTGGCCTTGGGATTTTCTATGTGTGTTTTCTGCCATCTGCTGGAAAATGAGGGCCAGCTTGGAAAGCTGACTGGTAAAGTGAAAGTGTGTAGTCTTGACCTCTTCATCCTCTTCTAAGGCTTAGAAGAGTATAGCAAAGTTCATGAAATGCCATGGTGTGTTTGCCTTTCTGTTGAGTTTCTGTAACTAACAGCTCGTCATCCCATTGGTATGTCCTGTCCAACCTGGTGAGCTCAGTCTCCCACTGAGAAGTCTGCCTTCCACCATCCCCTGGCTTCATTCCTTTGGAGGACTTAGTGATGTTGACTGGGTTGGTCTAACTTAATTTTCACTACTTTAAAAATGAAGCAAAACAAAGGAAAGCAAAATAGTACATCTAAACTACTGGGCAGAGTGTCTGCCTTTACTGTGACATTAGTACAAGAGAGCCAACTGACCTAGTCAGGAAAGAAATGCCCTTTTCTCTCCGTGTGAGATTATTTTCTCTGTACTTAGTGTTAAAATATACTTTTTCAAAATATGTCAGTGAAAGTTATCATTAAAAATGTATTTGCCTGGGGCTGGGAATATGGCCTGTGGTAGAGTCCTTGCCTCATATACAGGAAGCCCTAGGTTTGGAACGTTCCTCAGCACCACATATATAGAAAAGGTCAGAAGTGGCGCTGTGGTTCAAGTTGGAAGAGTGCTCTCCTTGAGCAAAACGATGTCAGGAACAGTGCTCAGGCCCTGAGTTCAAGCCCCAGAACTGGCAAAAAAAAAATGTATTTTCTTGGCAAAAGAAAAAGTCAGCAAGTGTACACCAGTTTTCTAATTCTTGAACAATATTTTCCCACTTCTGAAATCCCCACATTTGGGTAAATGCAGTTTTCTATTCCCTGCTTCTCACCTTTCCTTTCGGGTGACAACTTGGGAACTGTGGGGTCCACAGTCCTCAGTTGTAACTTCCCTGTTTTCCCTGGCAGCTTCTCCAGGGATTTTTCTGTGCCGTGACCCACATAGAAACACAAAAATAATGTTGTGGTGGGGGAATGAGGGTAATGTTCTTTCCCTAACTGGGTCGCCGCTTTAGAAATGAATTTTGGTCTGTAGTAAGTGATTGCCTGGTTTCGTGTCTCTGTGGATCATTTTCTTCCTCTGGAGTCCCTGCTGGAATGTGACCTCCCTGGCTGTTGTGTATGTGGGACTCCCACAGGGGTGAGATTTTGGGCAGCCAGACCTTCAAGGCAACCCAGACAAGATGTGCATGCTCAGGCCCCTTGTTTCTTGAATATTTTCAGCTGTGCAATATGTTGGTAAAATTTTAAAATAGGAATATGGCATTTTACTATCTATAATTAGTTGATAAAATACAGCAACTGAAGTAAAGTAACTGACTCCCTTTTAAGGCCTATACTTTAAAAAGTCACTTTAAAATGTTTTAGTGCTTTAATTCAAATAAAATTATAAAAATTAAAAGAAAGCAATAACATATCTACTATGTTTGAAGCTCACTACTGTTAGCGTGGTGGAAAATGCATTGAAAATAGTGTGGAAAACCTGAGTTGCAATTTACATTTGAGAAGATATTTAGTTCAAGAGGACAGATAATTGTGATCTGAGTAGGTGGAGGCTGGGAAAATATGTTTGCACTGAAGCCAGAACACATGGTATCTTCACTGCAAATAGATATTCCCAAAAGTCAAAAAAAGAACAAACTTTTTTGATTATTTGTCAGTAACAACAACTTCTGAACAGCAAGGATATTTTTGATTACAGAATATGGGTTTCTTATGGACACACACATAGTTATGACCTAAAAGTTATGTGAAGAAGGTGGAAAAAGCCTCCTTACTGCATATCCATGGGCCACATGGTTAGAATTACACCCAAGAAGTGATATCACAAAACTTCTGAAACTTGGCTGAAAACCCTGGCAGAACTATATCATCTGGTAAATATTTATGACTCTGTGTTTGTTATTTTTCAGGAAAGGCAACAAAAAGAATGCATTGCATGGCTGTTAGAATCAACTTTGGTAAAAAGATGAGGTTGTCCCTTCCCACCCCCAAGAAAAGAGGTCTTGTATCTGAAAAAATTAAGTCAGTTGAAAATTTGTTTTTCAAATTTTTATTATCAAACTGATGTACAGAGAGGTTAGAGTTTCATACGTTGGGCATTGGATATATTTCTTGTACTGTTTGTTACCTTGTCCCTCATGCCCCCTGCCCTCCCCCCCTTTCCCTCCCCCCCCCAGGTGTTCAGTTCACTTACACCAAACAGTTTTTTTTTTTTTTTGGCCAGTCGTGGGCCTTGGACTCAGGGCCTGAGCACTGTCCCTGGCTTCTTCCCGCTCAAGGCTAGCACTCTGCCACTTGAGCCACAGCGCCGCTTCTGGCCGTTTTCTGTATATGTGGTGCTGGGGAATCGAACCTAGGGCCTCGTGTATCCGAGGCAGGCACTCTTGCCACTAGGCTATATCCCCAGCCCCACCAAACAGTTTTGCAAGTATTGCTTTTGTAGTTATTTCTCTTTTTTTACCCTGTGTCTCTCAAATTTGGTATTCCCTTTGAATTTCCTACTTCCAATACCAGTAAACACGGTTTCCAATATACTCAGATAAGATTACAGAGATAGTGTAGGTACAACCATAGGAAGGTGATACAAGAACATCATCAATAATAGAAACTACACATACACATAGGGCGTTGAAAGTAGTTACAACTGTGATATATCAATTGTTTCCATAACATGGAGTTCATTTCACTTAGCATCATCTTATGTGTTCATAAGGGTATAGCTATTGGGCCTTGTGATGCTCTGCTATGGCTTGCCTAAACCTGTACTAATTATTCCCAATAAGGAGGCCATAGAGTCCATGTTTCTTTGGGTCTGGCTCACTTCACTTAAAGTGACAAGACCAATATTGCTACAGTTTGCCTGTTAATAAAGTCTTGCTATATGGACATTTTATTTATCATTAACTTAAAGTTTTTCTTTTCTTAAAAGAATTCCTTGCCTTCAAATGACTATAGAAACAATACTTGCAAAACTGTTTGGTGAACTGAACAACTCTTGGGGGGAAAGGGAAAGAGGGATGGGGGAAGGGGGAATGAGGGAGGAGGTAACAAACAGTACAAGAAATGTATCCAGTTCCTAATGTATGAAACTATAACCTCTGTGTACATCAGTTTGAAAATTAAAAAAAAAATACTTGCCTTAAAGAGATGATGAGATTTCAACATTACTCATACCTTAAAATCTCAGAGTGACTCAACAGTAACTGAAAATGTAAATTCTACATAGTAGGAGAAACAAATATCAAAGCCATGCACTGATTTTCTCAGGGCCTTTAGTTAATGACACCATCCTTTATTTCTTTCTTAGTGGGAGCTCATTCTATCATCCTATTTATCTTTCAAACTATCTGTTAAGGTAAATAGGTAGCTTAATTATCTCTCTAGTTTAAAACTTGAAAAACAGAATTGCAGATGAGAAAATAGGTTCCTCTCTCAGTGTTTCTAAAAAATAACATAGATGACAGCAACTGTATATAGATATATATACATATATATATATCTTCTTTCCAATTAACTAGCAAAAGGATGAAAATTGAGGTGTGGCTCAATTGGTAGTGAGCCATCTGTGAGGGGGGAAAAGCCTAGTGAGAGTGTAAGACCCTGAATTCAACAAGAACAACAACAAAAAGCCTTATACAACTAGCAAGTGGAATTGATAACTGACATACTTTTGACTTGTGATTGGAAACATTATGCAAAATAGTCTATTTAGTAATATACTACAGAAAAAGCAGTTTTTCACAGACAAGTTGAACTTAGCTACTTGTTATTGGATTTCCAGCTGTTACCCTCTCTATATCTACCTGTAAAAGAAGAGTTTAGACCTCCCAGAAAATGGTTCCAGAAAGGCAACAGGATCATCTGTCACTAGTAAAGAGCCTTCTCTGAGAAGTCTTAAAGTGACATCAAATATTGGGACTCTGCCAGCAAGAAGACCATTATTAGATCTGTAACCTGGGATCAGAAACATCAGACAAAATAAAGCTCTATTATTTAAGACGTTCAAAGAAAACACGAATTAGATATTGCAAATAGGAAGCAGCAATGACCATCAACTTCATAACTGCCAGGGCCCAGGCAAGCAAGCGAGGAGCTTTGAAATGGATATGCCTGCCCAGTTCATATGCAGGTGGCATCTGTTAGGCACCGTTCCTGTCATGACCTCTTTCTTTTTCTGTTGACTTGGGCAGATTCCCAGCTTTCTACAAAAAGATCAGAATTTGGCTGTCTAAATCTGATCACCACTAAGGTTTGGGCTAGCCTGAATTCTCCTCTCTGGGCATTCCAAGACATTTTAATTCCCTTGCAGATGTCTATAAGTAACAGCTGCACCTTTCAGGTCATAGTGTGGACTTTGACTAAAAACCTTAATGTATCCACGCATGATAGGGTATACCTGTAATTCTAGCATTTGGGTTGAGCCTAAAGGATCCCAAGTTTGAGGCCAGCATGTACTACATAGCAACACTCTGTTAAAAAAAACACCATAAAAACCAAAATGACAATATAAAAAAATTCATGTCCCTGAAACTGGGCAAATGACATCTTTGGAAATGCCATCCAGAATTCTCAATGTTTAACTTGTTTTTCTTTTTCTTTTTTGCTAGTTCTGGAGTTTGAACTCAGGGCCTGGGCTCTATTCCTGAGCCTCTCTAAGTGCTCAAGGCTTGCGCTTTATAGGCTTTTTCTGTGTATGTGGTACTGAGGAATCAAACCCACGGCTTCATGCATGGTAGGCAAGCACTCTACCACTAAGCTACATTCCCAGCTCTAACTTGTTTTTCTTTAGAAACTTACCTCTTCTCTTTCAAACTCTAGACCTGAAAGAAATTCTATTTGTATATAAAGCTTATTTTAATAAGGGGTGCTTTTTGGACTGCCTCTATTTGAACAACTATCATAACTTTTGATTATGAATTTAGTAGAATACCAATATTTGGTGTGCAAAATTTACCTAAGGGAAGGTATCTTAAATGTCTGACTTTTGGAGGGAGAAAAGACCCAAAGTTCTCCATTTCACTTTTTTTTTCTTTTTTTTTTTTCTCTCAAATTTTTATTATCAAACTGACGTACAGAGAGGTTACAGTATCATACGTTGGGCATTGGATACATTTCTTGTACTGTTTGTTGCCTTGTCCCTCATGCCCCCCTCCCTTCCCTCCATTTCACTTTTTTCTTGATTCTGTGAGCTAATGAGATTTAGCTCATCAGCTTTTTCCCACTGTATAGGCAGATACCATCTCTTAAGCTTTATTTTACCATGACCTCTTTGAATGTTTCAGAAATTCAAATATCTCAGGTACTCAAAATATCACAAAACTCTAAGGCTTTAGGAGTAGAAATGGTATGTTCAGATTGCGATCTTCTTTCTTCTAACACAGTTAAGAAGCATCTGCTTACTTTCCAACTCACTGCAGAAAAATGATCCTTCAATTAGCCTCTCAATATGAAAGACATGATTTCTTTTCCTCAACATTTTAAATTAAGGACATGATTTCTGATATTCCATTCATTACAGCAAAAACTCATTATTTTACTTATTTTTTGACAGTACTTGGGGCTAAACTCAGGGCCTTGCACTTGTAAGGTAGGTGTTCTACTGTTTGAGCCATGTCTTCAGACCTTAAACCCCTACTATTTTCAAAGTCTGGTTTCACATGTTTATTATGATATGTGTTTCCTCTTCAATCTTCTAAGACCAGGTAGTATCACCGTATTTAGAAAATGGAAGAGTTAAAGAGACAAGCTGTGAGTCATTATCAACTCATCCCTGACTTTTGGCAGCAAATGGTTCTTTTGATCTAGGGGACTTTACAGGAAGCAGTCCTTGAGGGATTTTCTTCCATTTATTTATTTATTTATTTATTTATTTATTTATTTATTTATTTATTTATTTATTTATTTATTTATTTATTCACTCAAAGTAGTTGCACAAATGAGTTGCCATTTAACAAAGCAGTTTATGAATTCAGTGCACCTTAATGTTCTTTTAAAATTTTCATTTAGGTTTTTCATTGTCTCCACCTCCAAATTACTCTTCCCAAGGTCAGAAGTAACCTCCTATTTAAGTTCAGTGGTCAGTGCTCTTTTGCTCTCTAATTTGGACTATCAGCTGTATTTATTGATTTCTCCTTTCTCCTCTATGTAATTTCTTCCCATGACTTTCAGGACACCATGTTCTTGGAATTCTACCTTATTAGTCACTCTTTTTGATAACTATTGCGGATTCTTTTCAACTTGGTCTCTTTTAAGTTGGAGTACTCAGGACTCAATCCATACAAACTGCTTATATCTAGTTTTGTGGGTTCAAAGAATGCAGGTAATAATTCAAAACTGTTGATGGATTGTAAATGTATATGTCTAGCCCAAACCTTTTCTATTTTTTTTTTCTGAAACAGAATCTCACTATGGTTGCCCAAGCTAGTGGCTACTAGAGTAGCTGGAACTACAGGCATGTACCATTGTACTTGGCTCAAACTTTTCTCCTTAACTCCATTTGTATATCTAACTTGACATCTCTGCTTAGATGTCTGATATATATTACAAAATTACTATGTCTAAAATAATCCCTGATTTCCTGTGGTAGTTCAGAATTTCTGGGAACAGTTGCCTAGGTGAAATTCAAACTACAAGAGGTTACTGGGAGATTGTAGAATGGTGAACTAGATCCCAACCTTTTCTACTTCATATTAGCAACAATTTGATAATGCTCCATGAATGCAGATCCCTGAAACTATCTGTATACCCTAGGAATTGCAGCAGCACTAAAAAACGAGCACATAAAAAGGTAGAAAGAACAGTTTCATTTACCTGAATTATTTCATCTCACAGACCAGTACAGATCTATGCCAGGAGAGAACTTCTTGGCTTACAAATTCTCTTCGTGGAGAAAAGGAAGCAGAGTCAACACCAGTTTCTTCACCCTTTCTAGGCACTGTCCAGAGAAACTTGTTTAGTTTCACCCAATCCAAATCTCGGAGGAAATCTATATTGTTGAGACATCTGAAGATGGTTAGGAGAAAAAGATAAGAGTGGAAATTTTTAGTATTAGCCACATGGATGGTGCTCCTGTGGTTTCTC
The DNA here is from genome assembly GCF_023159225.1 of Perognathus longimembris pacificus. Classification (NCBI taxonomy): domain Eukaryota; kingdom Metazoa; phylum Chordata; class Mammalia; order Rodentia; family Heteromyidae; genus Perognathus; species Perognathus longimembris. Next base: position 7,487,421 of record NC_063174.1, read on the forward strand.
ATAGACTGCCATGCACAGAATCCAATGTCTTTCACCACTGAGATCCTCAATAGCCATTATAGCCTTTAAAACTTGCTGGCAATCACCAGGCTAAAGCCACCACTCTGCCCCTGCCAACTGTGTGCATGCTTGACCCTGGAGTCATGTTGCTCTGTTTATGCTAAGACCTTGGCTCCGTAGCTCCTCTTTGAGTTCCCATTTCTGGATACCAGCATCACTACTTCGGCAGGTGTGCCTCTGCTCTAAACCCCAGTTCCATGACTGCTCTTCAAGTTGCTATGCCTAACCACTGGTGCCACCATCACAGTGGGTACACCTGAGTTTGGACTATAGAGCTGTCGGTACCATGAAAACCTACTTTCAAGATCCTGGATTGAGTGCCTTAGCTAGGACCTCCTCTTCATAAAGAACAAAAAGAACAGGAGGACCACAGTATCCCTTGCTGCTGCTGAAAACACCTGTAATCTTAGCCCATGCTGACATCAGCTAATGAAACCACAAGTGACTATAGCACCATGCCTTCCACAGAGCTAGAATTGTGCCATACCCGAGTGAATTGCTGCCCTTGCTGCCACTGGTGAAAATCTTTTCCCAGTGAAACCAATCCATAAAGCCTAGAAGAGGTGACTACTCCCTCAAATGTGTAGTCATCATATGAGGCTGTAAGAAACATGAAAAATAAACACTGCTAAAAGAATATTGTAATTTTTCAGTTACTGATTTTCCAATGATACTCTACAAGTTACCTAACAAGAAATTCAAACAAGTGGTAACTAGAAAACACAGACAACTGAACAAAATAAGGAGAAAAATCATTCATGAAGAAATGTGAGTTTTACCTGCACATTGTGTCCAGCAAATGAGTCAGTGAATTTGGAGGTCAGATGATTTGGAACTATCCAGAGTCCAGTCAGAGGAGCAAAAAGAAAACAGAATGAAGAAAGCCTGACTTACGGCACAATATTAAGCAAAAATAATTAATGCATTACAGAAGTTACATAAGTAGAGAAAAAGAAAAAAGAAAGACGCTTAATTGAAAAAAAATGAGAGAAAATTTCCCAAACAGGGTAGAGGAAATGAGCACCCAGAGCTCTTGATGCTTAAAGTACAAATAGGCTGAACATATGAGATCTTCCCCAAAAATACACTATAGTCAAGTAGTTTAAAATCAAGGACCAAGAAATTTAAAAGCATTGAGTGAAAAGGAACTCATCACACATAATGAAATGTCTACAAAGTCTCACATTGGTAGAGTTTTTTTTCAAAAGAAATCCTGTAAGCTGGTGGCTCACACCTGTAATCCTAGCTGCTCAGGAAGCTGAGATCTGAGGATCATAGTTCAGAGCCAGCTGGGGCAGGAAAGTCCACGAGACTCTTATCTCCAATTAACCACCAGAAAACTGGAAGTGACATTGTGGCTCAAGTGGTAGAGTGCTAGCCTTGAGCTGAAGAGCTCAGGGACAGTGCTCAGGCCCAGAGTGCAAGTCCTACAGAGTGCAAGTTCTACTGTCGGTTGACAGTAGAAAGAAAGAAAAGAAGGAAGGGAGAGGGAAGGAGGGAGGGAAGGAGGAAGGAAGGAAGGAAGGAAGGAAGGAAGGAAGGAAGGAAGGAAAGAAGGAAGGAAGGAAGGAAGGGAAGGAAAGGAAGGAAGGAAGGAAAGGAAAGGAAAAGAAGGAAGAAAGGAAAGGAGGGAGGGAGGGAGGGAGGGAGGAAACAAGGAAGGAAGGGAGGGAGGAAGAAAGGAAGGAAGGGATGGAGGAAGAAAGGAAGGAAGGGAGGGAGGGAGGAAGGAAGAAAGGAAAGGAAAGAAGGAAGGAAGAAAGAAATCTCGTAAGCTAGAGACTAGGATGATATTTTTAAAGTAATTAAAATAAAAATCCTCTGCCAGGAGAGATTATCCTTTAAAAAAAAAGAGACAAAAGTTTTTCTCAGACAAGAACTGAAGGGATTTGTTATCATTAAGCATTACAAGAAATTCTAAAGGATGTTCTTCAAACTGAAATGTCATTCTTCAGAACAAAAAGCACATAAAAACTCAAATCTCTGTGTGGATGTAAATATGTAGACAACAGAAAGTTATGTAACATTTTAATGTGGTACATAATTTACTTTTAACTCTAATACAAAAATTCATTAACAGATACCTCTAAACATTAGAGGGCTTATTATCATGAGAGTGGAAAACACAAAGACACCAAGTTGGCTGTTGGGATGCTATTAAGGGAGACTGCTTCTGTTTTTGCTTCTCGATTACTAGGCTGGTTAAGTATTCTTATTGGAGTATAGTACCATAAAGATTCAGTATCTATACTTCATCTTGGCAGATGGTGCTCCATCCTTACAAAGAATTACTTCCAACTGCTACTTTAGGTATATCTTCAAGACAGTCCAGTAATCATCAGGTCAGTGACTTATAGGTGGTACAGTATGCTACATGACCAATGTATTACATGGTTATGGGCCTACCACATATCTCCTGCATTGAAAAGTAGATTCCCTGGCCAGATACTATGTTTTAAAGGATTCCATATGTGTGTGTGAAATAGGCACAATGTGATAGTAGTACCGATTGAAGATCTGAAAATAGTAAAGGCAACCCCACACTCAGAATAGGTGTTTATTCTTGTGACAATGAATCATTGTCCTTTCAAGAATGGAAGGGAATAGTGCCTTTCTGGCTTCCTCAAGGAATGGTGTCATATAAGATGCACCGAGATTTACAAATCACAGTGACAATAGCCAGACTTGGTATATGAGAATATGTTGGTTCCAAGTATAGTTTCTAGCTTGATGGCATCATTTTGCCCTTTTGATTACCTAGTGCCTGTTCCATAGTTGGATGCATTTTGGTGGGCACAAAAAGATTCATTTTTATGTTCATAGCTATCTGTGATCCAGTTACATGGATCTTTTCATCTCTAATCTTCTGATAGCTTTTCCTTTCAAGTCCCTAACCAGATGTTTATCGGTCTAGTCTGGCAGTCATTGCAGTAATTTTGGGCACTTGGCTTCTATATTACCACATGGCCTCCGTTGCTATAAGGCCTTCATCACCCCTATCACTGCCAACAGGCCGAGTTCACTGCCTCTTGCTGTAGGCTTTGGAGAGGTTGTCACAAAGAACCATCACTAATGAAGCTCTTAGTAATGTTGGTTTCCTTCTTACCAGAAAAATGTTCATGACCTTGGTGAATTAAGCATCCTCTTGACTTTTTAATGAAATAATATCCTCTAGTAAGTAATTTGTCAACACATAATATATCCATTCCTGTATACCTACTTCTCTCAGCCCTTTCATTCCTCTACTACATGTCCACTTTGCTCAGCATATTATAGTTTTTTCTAAGCCTTTAAGAGCCACTCTGTCATCAAGTTTGCCCCTTCCCTGGAGTCTTAATTCTTGTGTTCCAAAAGAGTGCCTGTAAGTCAATTTACTATAGTTATGGCTTACATTTCCTTTTCCTTGATAAGACACCATCAAATTCCACCAGCAGATGTCCACTCTCTGCATCCTTTTGGAATATGTTGACTAATTATTGTATCTCCTTTGGTACGTAAATCTTTTTCCTCCCTTATAAGTCTTAACTTGTCACCACAGACTATTGGAATTTATCCCTAGTTATCATTAGAGGCATGAGGAGTGGATAGCTCCTGAAAGGTGGCATGTTTGTCCTGTGGCATAGAAGATTCTGTAGGGTCTTCTTGCATGGAGAATACGCTAGCTCCTAATGAGAAGTTGTGGGGGGCACCTCTGGACTCTGGGAGTTCAAGTGATCATGTAGATCCACAAGCATCAGGGGTATTGACCAAGATACACCATCTGGGCGCCAAGGTTTTCCAATGTAGAACTTTTGCATAATATACCTGTCTTGGATAAGTATTTCAGTGTTCATGGAGCAAGCCTAGGATATAATAGTTTTGGGATTTCTCTTAGCTGCGTTTTCTTTTCTACTATCGGAGCCAATTGGTAAATCACCAGAAAGGCTGTTATAATGCTGTAGGTAAGCTTTAACTGTTAGTAAGTGCTCTCAGGTTATTCCTTATTGCTTTGTTGGGGGCAATACAACTTAGCAATAACCCATCCAATTGTCTATTTTCCTTGTATTCTTGTTCTCCCTTAACTTTCAAATGCTTGAATCTAACTGGTCACAGCAGTCTCTTCAATGTGATATGTTCCCACATCACTACAAACTTTGGCAGTTTGTCCCTCACTTTGTGCCTGGGATTATCCATGAGTTAAAAGAAGTTGGTTTATGGTTTTATCATACCATTGTATGCCAACAATGAGAAGAGTGAGACAAATCAGAAAAGCAACTCCATTTATAATAGAGTAAACAAAACAAAACAAAACAAAAAACACCCCATAACAAAATGTAGGAATTAACTTAACCAAAGAGGTGAAGGACTTCTATGATGAAAAATTTTAAGAACCTGAAAAAGGAAATTAAAGCAGATTTTAGGAAATGGAAAAATCTCTGCTCCTGGATTGGAAGGATTAACATCGTGAATGTGGCAATATTGCCCAAAGCTATCTACAAATTCAATTCAATACCCATCAATATCCCAACAACATTCTTCAATGTTGAAGAAGAAGCAATACAGAAATTCATATGGAACCATAGAAGACCCTGAATAGCAAAATCAATCCTTAGCAGGAAGAACAATGCTGAAGAAATATTAACACCAAGCTTTGCACTCTATTACAAAGCTATAGTAATAAAAACAGCTTTGTACTGGCACAAAAATAGGCCTGAGGACTAATGGAATAAAATAGAAACCCATAAATGAACCTGCAGACCTATAGCCACTTAATATTTAATAAGGAAGCCTGTAATACAGAATGGAAGAAAGATAGCCTTTTCAACAACTGGTGCTGGCAGAAGGCTATACATGTGCAGAAAACTGAAGTTAGACCCTGCACCAGAACGATTCCAAATGGATCAAAGACCTCAATGTAAGACCAGATATCCTGAAAATAATATGGGAAGGAATAGGCGAAATGCTAGGGCTCCCTGGATCAGGTCAAAACTTCCTAAATAAAGATCCAGAATCACAACATATCAAAGAAAGACAGGATAAATGGAATTACATCAAATTGAAGAGTTTCTGCATGGGAAAGGACATAGCTAGCAAGATAAATAGAAAGCCCACAGAGTGGGAGAAGATCTTTACTAGCTCTGCATCAGTTAAGGGCCTCATATCTAAAATATGCTTAGAGCTGAAACAATTAAGCCTCCCCCAAACAAACCCTCAGTGAAACAACAACCCAATTAATAAGTGGGCTGAGGACTTAAAGAGGAGAAATCTTTTTTCATGTCTTATTTAAAAAAAGAAGAGGAGAATTTTCTTTAAGTTCCTCTAACATCATTTTGCTTGCCATAATTTTGTCACAAACACATTTCTAATCTAATCATTTGAAATAAATAAATAAGTAAACAAATATGAACAAGTTGGGTGGCTTAGGTTAATCAAGATCTGTCTCTTAGAATATAAGTATATATCATATTATATACTATATATATTAAATATATAGTATATCTGTTATGGAAAACAATAGGAAGTTTCCTAAAGAATACTAGAAATAGTATTTTACCATATGATCTAGCAATCTCATTATTAGGTTATATAGTTAAAGGAACTGAAGAGATATCTGTACTTGCATGTTTGTTGCAGCACTATTCAAGATATTGCAGCCAAGATATGGCATCAAGTAGGACAATATGCAAGAAAATATTTGGCCATGAAAGAAATAAATTCTGGCTAGGTGTTGGTAGTTAATACCTCTAATCCTAGCTACTCAGGAGGCTGAGGTCTGTCTGAGGATTGTGGTTCAAAGCCAGCCTGGGCAGGAAAGTCCATGCCACTCTTATTTCCAGTTAATCACCAAAACACCCAAAGTGGGGTTGTGACTCAACTGGTTGAGAGCTGACCTTGAGCAAATAAATTTCAAGGATGGAGCCTAGGCCTTGACTTTAAGTCCCAGGACCTGCACACAAAGAAAAAAAGAAAGGAAGGACGGAAGGAGAAGGAAAGAAGGAAGGAAAGAAGGAAGGAAGGAGAAGGAAAGAAGGAAGGAAGGAAGAAATGTCATTTGTAGCAACATGGATGGGACTGGAGGACATTAAGTGAAATAAGTTAAACACAGATAAACAAGTATTACATGTTCTCACTTGTGTGTGGAAGCTAAAAAGTTGATTTCAAAGAAGTAAACAATGGAACCTGAGAAGGGTGTGTGGGAGGCAGAGATGGAGAAAGGATGGTTATCCAGTACAGAAGTATAATTGAATAGGAAGAATAACTTCTTTCTATAGCACAGTAGAATAAGTAAGGTGGCCAACAACTGAGTATTTCAAACTAGCTACTTACTAAAAAAATCTTGAATGTTTTTAACAGTGTTACATATGTGAAATGATCATTATACATATGTTCTGACATGTTATATTATGTCCGATAAGTGTGCATAATCGTGTATTAATTAAAAATAGGAAAATAAGGAGTGGGGAGATCTATCCCCTAGGGCTGAGGAAGACTTAGTTTCTCATAAGGCAAGTAGGCCTCTGACACCTGAATTTTATTGGGTTTCTGGTACTAAGCAAGAAATGGAGAATGGCTTTTGGATAAACTTTATTTTGGAATAATACCACAATAATGGCCATTAATTATGACTTAATTAGCTATTGGAGAAGGAGGTATTTGTTATTTAATTATAATAAAGAAGGCACAGAAATATAAGAATTTAGAGAAAAGAAAGAAAAAAACTTTTATGTTAAGGTTCTGTCAGAAATGTATATATATATATATGTATATATGTATATATCCATCTGCAAATCCCCAAGGTCACAACCTTATAACGAATCCTTCCACATGTGTGCATGTGTGTATGTACACATATATAACACATATGCATATATATATACTCATCCATGTTTAAATGAATATACACACATTTACATACACATGTACATATGAGGGGATTTGTTTCAGGGATGTGTATTATGTCATTATGAGAGCTAGTTCAGTGGTCTCTGAAAGTTTATCATCTTTATTCTGATGCTTGTGGACATGATAAAAGTAAAGAAAGAAAAGGAAAGATGGCTTTAAAATGTGAAGCCTAAGAGCTAGAGCAAGCTGGATTGTGAGCACTAGTGGGTACAGTTTGTGTCTGAAATATCCCCCAAATGCTTATTATTGAAAGCCTTTTTCCCATCTGGTGGTCCTTTTAGGAAGTGGGGGAACCTTAGGAGGAGGGCCTACTCGGAGAAAACAAGTCATCACGGAATGCCCAGCTACTTTCTTCTTCTCTTTGCTTCCTGGCTGCCATAAATTGAACATCTTTCCTCCACCACAGACTGCTACTATGATTCACTCCCTTTCTGCAGGCCTAAAAGTGGTCATGGCCTGAAACCCAAAACTGGTCTAAAATAATGTTTCAGAAGTTTCTTTTTGTTTACTTTTCCTTTGCTATGCTATCTATGGTTTATGAATGATTTTTAAAACAAATTGATTCATTTCTTTTTTGTGTGTGTGCCAACATTGGAGCTTTGAACTCAGCATAGGCTCTTGCTTACCTTTTAATTTCTTTTTCTGACATGGTACAATTTAAGCCATGCCTCACTTACAGCGTTTTGCTGATTAATTGATGATAATAGTCCCTTGGATTTGTCTGTCTGGGTTGGCTTGGAACTTCCATCCTCTTATTTCAGCTTGCTGAGGAGCCAGGATTATAGACTTGAATCACTGGGACCCAGGTGACTCCTCCAGCCCTCCCCTCCCCCCTCCCCCCTCCCCCCTCCCACCCCCCTGCAAATAAATGGAAACCACATGTAACCTTTTAGCAAATCCTGGGAGAGCCCTCATTGTTGAGGAAAGTCAGGGAGGGAAAAGATGCATTTAGGGTGAGTTGCAGGACTGTTAGCCTCAAGAAGCAGCATTTTGAGACCAGTTCTCTGTCTCCCTCCCTCCCACCCTTCCTCTCTCCGACTCCCCTCCCCCCTCCCTGTTTCTCTTCATCTGTTACAATACCAAGAGTAGAGATATCACTGATACCCTCAGTACCCAGGGCAGGGCCATCTATCTATCTACACATAATAGAAATGTTTGCCAGTCTGTGGACTTTTCTCATTCCCTATTCCTTATTTCATACCATAAACATTGTAGTACTACACATTATTTTCCTAACAGATTCTCCCCTTCTAGCATCTAAGCTACCAAGAACTGAATTCTTTTTTTTTTTTTTTGGCCAGTCCTGGGCCTTGGACTCAGGGCCTGAGCACTGTCCCTGGCTTCTTCCCGCTCAAGGCTAGCACTCTGCCACTTGAGCCACAGCGCCGCTTCTGGCCGTTTTCTGTATATGTGGTGCTGGGGAATCGAACCTAGGGTCTCGTGTATCCGAGGCAGGCACTCTTGCCACTAGGCTATATCCCCAGCCCAAGAACTGAATTCTTAATGGGAATATGGAGAATCAGTTTTTGTTTTTGCTCTCAAAGAAGGTTTAATCTTTAATCTAGCAACCTTTAATCTTTAATCTAGCAATCCTATCAGTTTATTCTAATAAAACATTTTGAAAAGCATGCAACTATTACCCCTCTATATATCACCTTTATAATAACAATTAAACATGTAATAAAACTTATGTACGTAGAATGGAATGCACTTTAGATGTTAAAATGAATGAGGTAGATCTGAAAGTGAAACCAGAGTATTTAGATCCCAGGAGTTCCAAGTATCAGCTCCAGTCACTCATCCCAGTAAGACAAATCAAAACAATAACGGGGCAGGGAACATGGCATGGACATGTCACAGGAAGACATCACCCTACTACATCTTCTGATGTCATCTGAGTATAGCTGTGAACTTTAAGTTTTATAAAGAAGAGCTAGGGTTAGGGGGAGAGAGGTGTGCAGAATGAGTAAACATTCCCAGTTACAGGTGTGGCTTGGTTGACCACCATCTCAGTCTGTCTGGGGTGAGGGGATTACACAGAAGCTATTGTGGCTTTATCACTTGTGGGGCATGGGAATAAGTCAGTCAGTATTGCACAGTACGTAGTCTTTCCTAAGGTTTAGCTATTCTCTTCCTGTGGGGCAGTTTTGCCATTTGTCACAACAGAATATGAATAAGGCAATGCCTGTCTTAAGAGTAGTTTGCCTTGTGTGTCACAGATACAAGTAAATTCTCTCCTTCCTGGATCCCAAGGCAGCTGCAATGTAACTGCAGAAAATGGCTTAGAGCAGAGGCAGGGAGCCAAGGTTTTTTTCCTACTTTTAGTTGATGTTTAGGCCCGTGAAAAGCAGCTTATTTTTATTTTTTTGCCAGTCCTGGGGGTTGGACTCAGGGCCTGAGCACTGTCCCTGGCTTCTTTTTGCTCAAGGCTAGCACTCTACCACTTGAGCAACAGCGCCACTTCTGGCTTTTTCTGTTTATGTGGTGCTGAGGAATTGAACCCAGGGCTTCATGCATGCTAGGCAAGCACTCTACCACTAGGCCATATTCCCAGCCCCGAAAAGCAGCTTTTAAGCACGTGTTACACAAGCATCAATAATAACTAGAAAAAAGCAAGTTACAAAGGATTATAAAATATGATCAATTTTGTATCCTAAATAACTACAACAGGTACAGATAACACAAACGAATATCTTTGTAAAGGTAAATAAAACATTTTTAACCCAGAGGTAAGTTTCTGGGTACTTTTTCTTTCTGTTATATATTTTTAAATGTTTCAATCTTTCCTGTCATGTGATCCTTTATACTTTTAAAATGCCATTGGTGTTTTCTTGGCTCTATCAAAATAAGTCAAGCGGCCCAAATGAGAAGTAGTACTGGGTCTGAAATCCTGAGCGATCCTATGAGGCAGGCATTGGGTGTCCTTAATCAGTTTATTTTATCTAAAAAAGAATGATGTTCACCAAACCTACCTAAAAATGGGAAACTTCATAGAAGGAGAGGCCTCTGCAGACCTCAGGGGACTCCGTCTTCCCGGGCTCCCTTCGGGATCGTTCCAGTTCATTAGCTAAGGAGTTAGGGGTGTTGGCCCCAGCCGCAGCTGCTGCCTTTTAAGTACTATTCTGATCAGCAAAACCCCTGGTGGAAAGCATCAGGCTTTGAGCCGCTGCCAGCCGAGTCCATTTTCAGCCTCCAGGCAGTCCTGCTGGTTTGGCCCACCCTCCTGTGGTGTCCTTCCTCTCTTTCCAAATCATTGTGTGGCCAATCACTAGAAAGCACTTGGAACTGAGAGGTCTTATTCTTCAAGCTGGGGTGCCCCAGAGGGAGGTACTCTGTAGCTTTACTAGGGATAATCTCAAACCTGAGATTATAGAGATGACTAGAGCCAGTGGCCTTGCTGAATGCTGATTTTCTGTGCCCCTCTTACTGATAATGAATATATTGACATCATTGACATTGAAAGAGATAGGGCAAGCAAGACCAAAAGATGAGCAGCCTCTTTGAAAACATTCCCTTTTTCCACATGAGACTTTCTATCCCAGTAAGATTTTACTATGATTATTTATAAGAAACACTTTTGCATATCTTGATGACTGAAGTAATTTTAGTGTTTTTCTTTGTCATTACAAATGCAATTGTTTAAAAACATATGTGTGTGGCTAATTCAAGTAAAGAAATCTCATCTCTACTTAGTAGTATAAATTCAGTATAAATGATATCACAGAAACTGAGTTCAGATATATGTACCCTGTACCCTCTGCTTGCATTTTTTGAGACTGTTTTATATGCATCTTAGGCTGGCCACAAACTCATAATTGTCCAGCCTTAGCTGCCCATGTGCTGCAATAATTTTTCTGCATATGGCAGAATCAACTGGAACTCACCAATTTCTCTGTCCTTTCCTTCCTGGATATACAGCTGAATCTTTTTTTTTTTTTCATATCTCTTGTTTTTCTTATTGCATAGAACTTTTCGGGGTGGCCTATGACTGAATTTGGTGAATGGAATGTGCCTAGAAATGATATGTTCCTGTTCAAAACCTTAAAAGAGATCACAGTTACTAATCAGAGGTACCTAGGTGCTGAGTAGCCTTTGTAAAACTCTCTCTTACACATTGGACTTTGAGCTGAGTGATAAATACCTTTAATGTGCTAAACCGAGAATTGAGGGTTCTTAAAACAATGTGTCTTTTCTTATACCTTACAAAAATTACCTATGTTAAAAGCTCAAAGATGCTTTCTATATTAACTGATTTTAGTAATGGAACAAGCTGTGGAAATATTAATGTTTTCTGTCATTATATTCCCGGGGTGGGGGGGGGGGAAGAGTCAGAGACAGAGACAGAAACAGAGAGACATAGAGAGAGAAAAGATTGACAGAGTTCTAGTTCACAGCTGCAATAACTCTTTAAACTTTTTTCTGAATATCAATAACTTGTAAAATATTAATAGGTAAGCTCTCAGAGACTATTTATACTACAGTGCTGTTAGTCTCAAGGACAAATCACTGAGTTTCCATTGCAAGAGTAAACACTAAGTAACTTTAATCTCAACATAAGTTATTAACATTGTCATTAAATTACTTCTATGATGCCTTCCAGATGCAATGTTCCAATTCTCTAGTTCTGAGTGTTACAGAAAGTGACTTAATTTTGTTAACAAAAAGCAAATGAATTGAATAGATTTGTGTGGTTCACACAGTGATCAAATATAAGACCTCCCAAGCACAGAAGCCATTGTAGTTCCAGGGATCTTATCTGGAAGAATTTAAGGAAAGTATCATCGAAAGCAATAGTTGTCATGTGAATGGTCAGCTCCAGTTGCCTCCATTTTCCCCTCTCTAAGCCCCATCAGTGCTCTTACATTGGGTCTTAGGTTTCAACATATGAATTTTGGGGTAACACACATATCATACAGAAAAGCTTAAAATATTTTTCCTGTGTTTAGTTGCTTATAATATGAATGGAATTTTGGGGCATATATCCAAAAAAGGTAAATGGTAATAATTATATGCACGTGACACTGTGAATAATTACAGCTTTTAATAATATGTTTAAGTTAACAGAATTGGGAAGCTTACCTAGTAACTTTTTAAATTTAATTTAATTGTCAAGATGATATACAGAGGGTTACAGTTACATATATAAGGTAATGAGTACACTTCTGTCCAACATTGTTACCCCTGCCCAATTCCTTCCCATGTTATAAAGTTTGTTTCCAACATAGTGTCTTGTGAGTATCACTGTTGCATTGGTTTGCCCTTTGTCCTTTGTTTCACCATTTTGTTGTTTCCCTTCCATTTCCCAATTCAGATGAACATATATATAAGACACAGGTTACCAAAATCAAATACAGTGACAACAGGGGATAAACCAAAGGAAAAAAATGAAAGAGAAAGAATTTCACACAGTACATTAACAACAACAACAACAACAAAACCCTCTTGTTTTCATATCTTGGAGTTCCTTTTGCTCTTAAGATTGAAAACCATTTGAGATTGCAGGCATGAACCACTGACATGAGACTCCAGCATTTCTAAAGTATTTCATTTTAGTGAGAAGCAATATTTGGACTCATTAGCATCTCAGGTCAAAAGGGCTGTGAGTAAATCATACTAAGCCTATTTATTAACCTACCAGTCCAGGGCTCTAATCCACTTTGTTGCCAACTCCCCATCTGGGCTACATGTGCCTGTAAAATGTAGTTAATTTATTTTTTTGAAGTTTACTTTGAAATAATTTTTGACTTCTGAAAAAGCTGTGAAGATAGTACAGAGAGTTCCCGTGTGCCCTTCACTCAGCTTTCTCTGATGTTAACATTTTATGTATTTATAGTTACATTAATTTATTAGTGACTAAGCTTGGTCAGTCATTTAGGTCTGAGTGAGAGAGTAACGTACCTAAAGCATGTGATTTTAGTTGGATGATGGTGGCTTATGCCTGTAATTGTAGCTAAACTGGAGACTGAGATTTGAGGACTGATGTTCAATGCCAGCCCAGACATACAAGTTAGAGAGGCTTTTATTTCCAATTAATCATCAAAAAAGCCTGAAGTAGAGATATGGCTCAAGTAAGTACAACACCAGCCTTAAGAGAAAAAGCTAAGTGAAAGCTCAAGGCCCTGAGTTCAAGCCCCAGTATCAGCACTCTCCTTCCTCCTTCTTTACCCCACCCTCCAAAGGGAGAGATTTTAAGGTCAGTTATAGTGGCTCAAACCAGTAATCTTAGCTACTTAGGAGGTAGAGATCAGGAGGACCACAGTTCAAGGTCAGCTTTTACAAAATTCTCAAGATTCCCCTCATAACAATTAATGCTGAGCATAGTGGTTTGCACCTGGCCCTCCAGCTACTTAGAAAGTATAAATAGGATCATGGACCAGGCCAGACTTGACAAAAATGTGAGGCCTTCTTAAAAAACATAGCTGGGTCTAAAAGGCCTGAGAACATGGTTCAAGTGTTAGAATACCTATCCATTTCACAGCATAGACCCTGGGTTCAAATTCAGCACCACAAGACAAACCAACAAAGAAACAATGAAATTTTTGGATAGAACAAAGTTGAATTTATGTCTTATACCAGACTTAATAGCTGTTGACAATGCTGGAGAAATTACTTTTCCTTAAAAAATTAGGTACTATGTCTTTTGTATAGTACTGTGTAATTTAAATATACTTGAATTCATCTTATAAGGTTTGGATGCGTAGTAGATGCTTGGTCAGCGTCCTTTTTCTCTCTCCCTGTAATACCATTCTTCTGACTTCCTTCTGTATCTTTCTTCTTTCCTTCTTGAAATTGTTGGCTATCCAGATTTCTGTTTTTGTTTCTATAAGGGTATGTTCACCTGCCTTCTCAGCCCATCAATTCCAGCCCTTTCTGGCAGAGAAGATGGTCTTTTTGACCTTAGTATTGTTCAATCTCTTCTGATTTAGCTTAAAAGTATTGGCATTCACCAATCTGAGTTTGATGTAGCAAATGCCTCCACATCACTAGCAAGGATATGGAAAAAGTGTATGAAAAAAGTGAAACCAGCTATACACTGCACAATTTCTCTGTGTAGGGGTGGGGGGAAGGGAACCTGGATAAGGATTTAAACTCTGAAAGAAAACTGCAAGCTGCTGTTTACCCTTTAACACTGAAAAGGATCTCTAATATATGAAGTTTAAGACTCTGGCTCCAAATAATCCATTTTAGCTAAGTAAGATTTAGATCTTTGATCGGCTAATCTCTCATCACTTACTCTGATGGATGTCCACAGGGAAGGAAAACAGTACAATACTGGCACCATTTACCCCTCAACAAAAATCTGCTTAAAACCAGATGCCTGGTAGCCATATGACAGACGGTCCACCCTGAGGAGGGGGTTCCCCTTAGGGATCTGGGAGAGGAAGGGTGATTATGCCTCAAGCCTGCTTTCAAGCTTAATAGGCAGGGAGGGAGGGAGAGATGGAGCCCTGCACATCGCGGAGGTGACACCCTCTGGGCAGTGAGTGCGCATACAGGATTGAGCGGCTCGGCAGCTGTCCTGCGTGGCGACAGCCCTTTCTGCCATATGGGGGAGCAAGATTTGGCATGGAATTGGGATCTTGGGTTGATCAAAACCCCTTTGTTCATGTAAAAGTGTGGGTTACAGGCCTAATTTGAGAGTAAGTAGAATAGCCCACCAATTCCCAATTGCCTCTTGTTTAAATTTTTTTTTTAATTAAAAGACGGTCTTTTAGAGACCGTCTAAATTAGAGAGAGGAATCACTGTTACTTTGTATCATTAAGGAATGGATTATAATAAGGGAAAACAAAACAAAACATGAATCAGTATTGGGTCGGCAAGGAATTTCACCAAGAAGAAATGTTTGCTCATGGTATATTTGTTCAGAAGTCCATCAGGAATATTTGTAAGGGTCACAAAATAGAAACAAATCAGGTGGCGATTTGAGGCAGATGTGAGGCAAATACCATTTCTATAACTGCAACATGGCCATTTTTTGGTTTGTTTGTGTGTTTGTTTTTGAGCAGGGCAGGAAACAAGGGCTGAGAGGCCTGAAAGTGTCTGTGGAGGCTGCCACTTCACCATTAGAACCAGAAAGCACCTTCTTATACTGAGCAACGCTGGCGTGGGTGGGTAGAGGAGGGAAAATGATTGAGATTTCTTTTAGACAGTTAGAGACTAAGGCATTAGTATTAAAGCATACTGTATGTTTAAGCTTTGCAGAGGTGGCAATCATTTTGACTAAGGGCTCAGTTAGAAATATTAAAATTAGAAATATTCAGACTTGGTAGAAATATATGTAACATTTTATTTTAGCAAAGAAACTCTAGTACATTATATCATTGCAACTGTAGTCATGTGTCACATATGGATAATGGTGAGCCATATGTATGATAATGACTCCACAAGATTATAGTGGATAATAAATGCCTCTTATCTAGTGATGCTCCAGCTGTTGTGATGTCCTAGTCCAATGCATTGTTCATGTGTTTTTTAATAGTGCTAGGGCAAAAAGGCTATTGTGCTACTAGTAGTATGAAATACTAGTAGCATAAAATACTTGAAAATTATTGCCCTATACATTTACTATTCTATATGTTTGTTGTTACCTTAGAGCATATTCATACTTATTTTAAAAAGAAATTCACTGTGAAGCACTATGCTATGCTACCCCACCAGAAACTTCCATATTTTATATTTACTGTTTTTTTGATTACATGGTTTTCTGTTGCTTTCTATTACATGATTTCTCTATTACACAATTTTCCTATGTTGTTCTATTCATCATGGCCCTAGGAACACTAGATTATACTATATGTACATGCCATACAAGCCTACAGGTAGTGGACTATACCATCTGGAGTTGTTTGTTGTTTGAGTCCAACAGCCTTGCCATTTAGCTCAAGCTGGCCTTGAATTCACAATTCCCCTCCCATAGCCTCTTTTTTTTTTGGCCAGTCCTGGGGCTTGGACTCAGGGCCCGAGCACTGTCCCTGGCTTCTTTTTGCTCAAGGCTAGCACTCTGCCACTTGAGCCACAGCGCCACTTCTGGCCATTTTCTGTATATGTGGTGCTGGGGAATTGAACCCAGGGCCTCATGTATACGAGGCAAGCACTCTTGCCACTAGGCCATATCCCCAGCCCCTCCCATAGCCTCTTAATCACTGGGATTACACGTGTGTATCATACTGCCTGGATGATGCTGCCCTTAGGATGCTGGGGATCAATCCCAGGGCCATGCATATATTAAGAAAACACTCTGACACTGTGCTCCATTTCCTGCCCCCATTTAGATTTGTGTAAATATATTCCATCATGTTTTCACAATGAAATTACCTAATGATGCCTTTCTCAGGATGCATCCCTGTCTTTAAGTGACATATGATGGATTATGATAGAATAGAAATAGAGAAGAAACTGATTTATGGCCTAGGTTCTTTCAGTGATTTTCTTACTTCTTTATCCATGCATGAGGATGGTAATAGTAGGTAATTTCACATTTCAATTGGTCATATGCTAGGTACTTTCTGTGTATAAGCTCACTTGTAGTCTAGAAATCCTTTGATTATATTATCACAATCCTCTTCATTTTATAGTGTGAAGGAGGTGAGACATAATTTAAATAACTTACCTAATGTCATATACCTAGTAAATGACAGAGCTGACATTTGACTTGAGGTTGCCTCACTCCAGAGCCTATGTTCAAGTCCCACAGGATACTGTCTACTCTGTTTAACCTTAAAGGGTGTGGCAAGGATGAAACTAGTTAACAGAAAGTAACAGATGAAAATGAACTATACAACTTGTGTGTGGGGATGGGAGGGAAAAACTGGGAGAGAGTGAGGGAAGGGGTGACATTGTCCAAAAAAAAATATATATATATATATATATATATATATATTTTTGCCAGTCCTGGGGCTTGAACTCGGGGCCTGAGCACTGTCCCTGGCTTCTTCTTCTTCTTTTTTTTTTTTTTTGCCAGTCCTGGGCCTTGGACTCAGGGCCTGAGCACTGTCCCTGGCTTCTTTTTGCTCAAGGCTAGCACTCTGCCACCTGAGCCACAGCACCACTTCTGGCCATTTTCTATATATGTGGTGCTAAGGAATCGAACCCAGGGCTTCATCTATATGAAGCAAGCACTCTTGCCACTAGGCCATATTCCCAGCCCCCCCTGGCTTCTTTTTGTTCAAGGCTAGCACTCTACCACTTGAGCCACAGCGCCACTTCTGGCTTTTTCTATATATGTGGTGCTGGGGAATCAAACCCAGGGCTTCCTGTATACGAGGCAAATACTCTTGCCACTAGGCCATATTCCCATCCCAGAAATATACTTTTTATCTGACTTAAGTAACTGTAATCCCTCTGTATACCACTTTATAAAAATAAAAAATATCAAATCCTACCACCTATAATTAGCTTCAAATAATTTAATTGAGTGTGTGTGTGTGTGTGTGTGTGTGTGTGTGTGTCAGTCCTGAGGCTTGAACTCAGAGTGTGGGCACTCTCCCTGAAAGATTTTGCTCAAGGCTATCACTCTACAACTTGAATCATAGCTCTACTTCTGGCTTTTTTGGTGGTTAGCTGGAGATAAGAGTCTCCAGGGTTGCTTTGAACGTCAATCCTCAGATCTCAGTCTCCTATGTAGCTATGATTACAGGTGTGAGCCATTGGCTCCTGACATCAAATCATCTACATTAAAAAATTATTCTCACTTCCTCCATTTTAAAGGAGAATAATTCTATTTTTCTAGTTGCAGGAAGATGAGAGATTATATAGTTTTATCGCTCAACTTTATGCCCCACAGTGTGTGTTAGTTGCTTGATATTCCTGAGGGTTACTTATTTAGCATCTGATTGCCTGTGTTCAGAAACAGGGTGCTCACTGGCCCAATGAGGAAACTCTCAGTGATAATTATTTTTTTTCTTTTGTTTGAAAATGCTAAAAACAGAGAAGTTACAGTTACATAAGTCAGGCAAAGAATATCTTTTCTAAGATGAAGCAGAAACCAGTTTTACCTTTTTACTTTGTCATTGATCTTCTAGTTTTTAAGGTACCCAGAAGCTTATCTTCTTCAACTATAGCCTTTCGCCATTTGAAAGCTACTTGCTTAGTCAGCTTCTTGCTACTGTGACAAAATTCCTGAAGTAAACAATGTAAAGGAATAAACACTTACTTTGTTTCATGGGTTCCGATGTTTCATTCCCTGGTTGCTTGGCATTATAGCTTTGAGCCTGAGCTGAAGCAGCTGAACATCATGGCAGGGAACATGTGCTAGAACAAAGCTTCTCACCCCATGGTAGTCTATAAGTAGACTGAGTGGGAGTTGGGGGACAGCAAGGGTCTAGGTAGAAGATATACGCCTTAAAGGCACACTCCCAATGACCTTCCTCCAACCAGGCCCTGCCATTTTCTCCCCCAAAAACCAAATTACAAATCAATCCTTTGGTATATCAATCTTATGAGGATATTAGAGTCTTCATGATCTCATCACTTCCCGATAGCTCATCAACTGGCATCTCTAAGCCTCTAACAAATGGGCCATGGTGACCATTTCATATCCAAGCAGTAATAGTGCTGTTTCCTTTCCAAGCCATCAATTTCAGTTTTTGTCAGTAGTGACTCATCACCTTGGTTAGCCTATTGACTATTTCTTTTTATGTGTGATAGGGTAAAGTATGATCATCAAAAGTACTTTAGTTTTTCTTCTCAGTGCAGATCGAGATTGTGTTAGGTTTTTGGAAATTTTATTACGCAATTTACTCTCACTGGTTTTTAGGTATCCATAGCTTCCTATCATAAGAAAATACCACAGATGGGGTGACTTAAATATAATGAATTCTGTCATAATTCTGGATACTCTAAGTCCATAATTAATATTGTAGCCAGTTTGGTTTCTGGTGAGAACTCTCTTCCTGGAAATTCATCTTCTCATTGAGATGATCACCTTCTCACTATGTCTTCACAGTATTTCTGTCTCTCTCTGTTAATAGAATAGAGCCCCCCCCTTCTAACCTCACTTAACCTTTATTACCTTCTAGGGGTTTTGCTTTCAAATATAGTTGCATTGAGTTCAGACATTCAGAGTCCTGTGACCATTTGCATAAGGATAAGAATAAAAATAAGGATGTGTGCTAGAGAATTGTTATAGAAAACAGAAGGAATCTTAGTTTGGGTTCCAAGGCAGTGGAGGAGGAGTAGAGACCTGCTTTGTTGCATTCAGGGACTGTGTTCCTGTCCCTGGAACTCTACTGGACTTCTAAGCTTCTCCTTTCTTACTTTTGAGTGAGAATGACATTGAAAAGATGAAAATGCTATCCTAGAGCTTTATTGCTCAGGGAAAGCATTTTACCCCTTTGCTTCGTCTCTACTTCTGGCTTTTGGGTGGTTAATTGGAGATAAGATCTTCTTGCTCCAGCTGGCTTTGAACCACAGTCCTCAGACGTCAGCCTTCTGAGTAGCTAGGATGAGCCACTGATGCCCAGCAATAACAGAGTGGAATTTCCCATTTTCTCATGTTGGGCATTTGCTTTTCTGACACAGGAAACACATGCTGGGAGGGCATATTGTAAGATGGGGTCCTTAATCATAAGGCATAGAAAGCCCTCCTTCATATTTACTGCTGATTTATGATGACTTCTTCCTTCTTGCTGGAGAAGTAGCCCCTGCTGAGTGGCCTCAGGCAGGGCGACCTAGTCTTTCTATGCCTTAGCCTGCTTCAACCTAGAAGAGTATAAGACAAACAGCATATATGCTCATTGAAGTTCTAGACTGAAAGTACTAGAGAAATGAACCCCAAGAGACTTAATGACAGGAATTCATTGTTTCACATAAAAATCTGTAAGCAGGCTGAACTTCTAGTACAGTTTGATCCAATGCTCAAATATCATATCTGGAATCTGTCTCTGTGTTTACTTCTTTTGGCTGTCAGATTTACTTACTTACTTGGTGGTTTCATCTTCAGACTAACAATTTCAGAGAAAAAAATAAACATGTTTTCTTGGCCGTGACAATACTATGTGCAATTCTGGAACTAATCAGTGTAACTATAAGGATAGAATGTACTGTTATTTTAAGCCAGTCATAGACACCCCAGCTTCCCCCCCCCCACCCCCGTCCTCGTGGAGGGCTGGAGTTGGTGTTATGAAAACTAGGACTGTAGAATGGTAGAGGGTGGTTTTCTAAAGGAAATTTTGGATCAGATTTCTCAAAGGAAGTTTGAGATTTGTAAGAATTTTTGGGAATGACTACTGGACAGAAATAACAAGTGTTTACTACAAAGCATTTCTTAAATGGTATCCAAGCAAATCTTCAGTCCGTTGTTTCTTGGAATTACAATAAAGTATCACTTCTCTTCACACTCTAATGACAATAACTGTGTTTTTATAAGCTAAACTATAGCATTATAATACCCTTTTAACTTATTTCTTAGATTTCCCCTAGATTCTGTCATTCTGTTCATACATCAAGTAGCTGTTTACTAAGTGTGCACTGTGAACAAAGGATGCCAGGCCCTGGGGATGTAGCATGGAGCACAAAAGAGAGAAAAATGCCCTTGTGGGCATTTGGTGTAGTGCATCAGTCTCACTGACAAGCTGTTGTATTGGTGCAATACAACAAAGGGATATCTGAGCTCCTAAGGACCATAGACACTCCATCATCTTTTTGGCCTTGTCTTCTTTCTTGTCCAACACAAGAAATGGAATTTCTCCATAATTTAGCACAGCATGGCAGAGACTGCCATATGTTTCCATATATAGATAGATAGATAGATAGATAGATATAGATAGATATAGATAGATAGATATATATGGCATACTTGGTAGGACTTGTCAATAATTGTCATGAAATATTTATATACTTACTTGTATACTTACTTTCTCTGTAGATGTCTCATAAGAGTAGAGATTATCACTATTTTACTCATCATTGTTTTTTCTATAATAAAGAGGGCCTAGAGAAAACAAGGCATTCATAAACTTGAAAGATCTGTCACACTATCAAGTTTAGTTAGAATTTTAAGGTAAAGAAATAGTGAAACAAAAATATTTTAAAACAGCTTTTAGGTGTGTGGTTTGGTCTTCCAAGATTGCTAGAGCAAAACACTGTTGGCTAAATGACTTAAAACAATGTAAATTTACTTTCTTGTAGTGCTAGAGGCGAAGAAATTGAAGATCAAGTGCTAGCAAAATCAGTCTGAAATGTGTCTTTCTGGCTCCTAAACAGCCACTTTCTCACTATGTTCTGACATAATAAATGGGTAGGGCGAGTATGTTCTTTGGTGTGTCTTATAAGAACACTAACACTATTTGAATATCACTCTTATAGTACCATTTAACCTCAATTATGTCTTTAGAGACTCTATTTCCAAATACAGTCCATTAAGCCAGTCAGGGACCCCCTTAATGCTAAGGTTGGTTTTCTCAAAATTCACATTGGGGATTAAGGCTCCAAAATATGAATTTAGCTGTGACTACCTTCAGAGCCCATAGCTCTAAGGCACCCTAGGGACTTTTTCTAGTGCCTACTTATTTAGTTAACTGCATGCTTCTATGTGGAAGAGGTCAGGGGACAGTACTTGAGTATGTCTACTCATGAGAATAGAAATATATGCCAGAGGCCCACTAAGAGGAAAAAATTCCTCTCTTCACGGTCTAAAGTTGGCTTTCTGAGTGCTTATTTTTTTGGCAATGTCTCTGTTTCATCAAAGGATTTAATACTTACTTGCTTTAGGGGAGACTGATCCACAGGCTATGGCTTCACGGCTTGCCTCCTCCTGTTCCTACCCTGACCCCCTGAAAAAAACCCAAAGCAAGGAAGGACAACAAAAAAGACCATGCAAGCTCAGTCCAAGACAAAAACGGACTGTACACAATGTTTATGTTTTTAACTTGAGACATTTACATTTAGGCTATTTCATATTTTTCTCTAAGAGAAGCTGTTTTCTCTAAGAGAAGTGTAACCAGAGTTCCATTTTGATTTCTTTCAAAACAAAGCTGCTTACTCCAGGGAGAATTCAAGTCTCCATATCTACATGGAGAGAATTTCTTTTACTTGATAAGTTTGCTTGATTTCTTACTGATCCAGTGCCTATAGATCAATATGTATTTGCTCCAGGATTTTATCTTCTTGCTATGGGTATAATCCACTTTAAAATAAAACATACTATGGTAGCTTTGCAATAATTGCTACTGTTATATTGCTACCCTGCTCTTGCTGCTGCTGTTATTGTAGCTGTAATTCTGTGGGTGATTCTGATGAAGTAATACTGTTCTTCCTGCTGCTTAGTAGTCGCAGATTTTAATTTCAGGTCTATGCTTGATATTTTATAGATTAAAAATACCTTGGGAATATATCATGGGGAGAAAGAAAACTTCGAAGGACCATGGGAGAATATGAGTGACCCCATACTTCATACCTGGGATGAGTCTCAGGGCTCCATTTTCTAAGCTCTGTCCTCTGCTTTCCCCATGCAGCAACAGTCTTCTTTATAAGTCAACTCTGCAAATTAACACTGCCTATGAAGCCTGAAAATTAAGCCACTGTGACAAGAGTCCTGGTAATTACTGAGGTAGTATTTCCTTGTCTACTTACCATGCCGTGTATTTATGTATCCATCTTCCTTTGATGGTGGGCAGCATCACTACAGCAGCTTTGCTTTTTTTTTTTTTGCCAGTCCTGGGCCTTGGACTCAGGGCCTGAGCACCGTCCCTGGCTTCCTTTTGCTCAAGGCTAGCACTCTGCCACTTGAGCCACAGCGCCACTTCTGGCCGTTTTCTATATATGTGGTGCTGGGGAATCGAACCCAGGGCCTCATGTATACGAGGCAAGCGCTCTTGCCACTAGGCCATATCCCCAGCCCGCAGCTTTGCTTCTTGAACAGCATTGGTGTTAAAGTATAGAAATAAATTCCCAATGGGAATTCATCAGGTAGCAGAAGAGTTTGGAGATCTACTTACTGCTTTTCTAACAAGAACTTATTGACACTTTAGAATGTCCACCAGTGTCAAATTATACCACAAAGTTTTCTTAAGTCAAGATTTATGCCAACACGTTAGCCTCAAAATGGAAGAGTTCATTGGAGTTTCTTCTCTATGATCTGTACATGGCTAAAATATTGTGGATTTTCAGAGCGAATCCTGTCTCTTCTTTCATTTCTAGCTGAATTCTGAGCTACTGCTAGGGAATAGAGTTAGGATGAGAAAGAGGCCCAGACAAGAGGGTTATTGAAGGAAATACGCATTTTTAGAGGCAAATACAACATTTTGGTGATTATGCATTGTGCCTTGGAGGTTGAGTATAGGCTCTGTAGTTAGCATGCCTGGTTTCAACTCTTTCTATTTATAGTATCAAGATTTTGGGTAACTCTGGAGGCTTCTGTTCCTTACAAGAATCGGTACTTCTCTCCCAGGATTTTTTTTTTCAGAATTAAATGAATTAATAATACCCCATGTATTAATAATACCCCAGTGTATGACATATAGTTATCTATAATAATAATTACTAGAATTTTATCTCATTCTTCATTCATTTCTCAAAAGCTAATTCACATTCATTAAAATATTTGAAGACATGTATCTATCCTCTGTGTGTGCTTTTTTAGTAATTTAGGCTGAAATGTATATTTAAGATAGTTTA
Source organism: Perognathus longimembris pacificus (assembly GCF_023159225.1). NCBI lineage: Eukaryota > Metazoa > Chordata > Mammalia > Rodentia > Heteromyidae > Perognathus > Perognathus longimembris. The sequence continues at coordinate 7,510,978 of NC_063174.1, forward strand.
GACAAAATAGAAAGTGAGGGAAATTATTTCTAGGAAGCCTGGATGAGAAGGAAATATTTTACAATTCCATCTAAAGAATGATGTTCAAATTATGTCTTGTCCTTAATATTGAGTAGATTTCCTTGGACTAAACCTTCTGTGAGACATTTGACTCTTTCCAATTAGTTTTCTCAGGTCTCAATTATTACACTTTTCTTCACCTGTAAATCAAGTAAATGAGGAAAATGTGAATCCATACAAATATGTCACCCTTGGCAGGAAAGCTTAAACTTCCTGTTCTATTTATAGGAGGTTATAGTGATTCTTTTTTTTTTTTTTTTGCCAGTCCTGGGCCTTGGACTCAGGGCCTGAGCACTGTCCCTGGCTTCTTTTTGCTCCAGGCTAGCACTCTGCCACTTGAGTCACAGCGCCACTTCTGGCCATTTTCTGTATATGTGGTGCTGGGGGATCGAACTGAGAGCTTCATGTGTAGGAGGCAAGCACTCTTGCCACTAGGCTATATCCCCAGCCCCTAGTGATTCTTTTTATAGAAATCATATACCTGCATTTCAACTAGTGCAACAAGACAACCCAATTATTTACATGTGGGTTATTTACATTGGTTCCTCCATCTTGGATGACTACTAGACTAATCTGTGTAGTTGAAAAAAGTCATGTAATCTCTCTTATAGCTACCCTCTGGTTTATCAGCCCTTACTTTACTTTCTTATCATAGTTTAACTCTTCTAATTCCACTTTTCAAAAGGAATAGATTCTGCATAATCTGATTAATATGTGAAAATGATTTCACATCTCATCATACCTCAGAGTTTATTAATAACAAAGAAAATATTCATGCATGTTATTTATTTGGGATATGGCCAGCACCATGCTGGATATTTAAATTCATAGTATAATATGAGTTCTTCAAAGACAGGGATCCTGCTCTGTTTTGTTCTTTTATGTATTCTAAGCTCTTGGAACAATACCTGATAGATAGCAGATGCTCTACAATGTATTTTTAAGTGTATATTTAACATTATTTTGATATTTGCAATGTAGGTATTATCCTCATATCACAGAGAAAAATGTAGAGTTCAGATAAGTGGGTAAAATGTCTAGAAGGAAACATTTGCACAAATGTTACCATCTATAATAACAACACCAAATTCTGTCTTCAGTTCAGGATGGTAGACAAAGACTGGAGATGCACTGAATTGTACTGGAGACTAGAGAATTTTCATTTCCTCCCTTTTCTGGAACCTCCAGACTGAATAGGGATTCATGGTGTTTTTAGTCCACTGTGTTCACAATCATGTTCCTCATGCAGTGGATGGACAGCCAATGGAGCATTAGTATGTGAAAAAATGATGTTGTGCTTAAATAAATTATTGTCTATATTTTCCCCTATGGAATAGGCTCACTATATATATAAGTGGACTAAAGGCCTGAGATAGTCTGCAATAAAGGAACCTGTTTTTAACATGTCAGTTTATAATAGAAAATATGTAAATTATATTTTATCACATATCTTTTACTTATGCATATTTCTTATCTTATTAAATCATAATAATTTTACCTATAAACAGACCATAATCCATCAGAAACTACCCTAAAATCTCAATGATTGTGTAAGTATTTCATTGCTGTGACAAAATAAAGTAAAAATGATTTATTTTGGCTCACAGGGTATATCTTGCAACTGGCCTCTGCCTGTACTCTTTACTTCCTGGCTGCCATGAAGTAACTTTCCTCTACCATGTCCTTTATCTGTGATGTTTTGTCTTGTCCTGGACCTAAAAGCAATGGAGCTAGCTGATCATGGACTTAAATCTCTATGAGTACAGGCAGAGGCCAGTGCCAAGATATACTCTTTAAAGGCACATCTTCAATTACCCCATAATATCTTTTTTTTCCCTCTAACAGAACCTATAACCCTCCCCCCAATACAATTGAAGTGTGCTGCCTGATTTGCCACTTAATTTCTATATTCAAATTAAGTCTAGAATTTCTTAATAGTTCTTAATAGTGTCATCTTTATAAGGGATAGAATAGGAAATGTTTTTCATGTGGTTTGCTTTGGATTTTTTTTTTCTTTTCCTTTTTAGGTCTTTTGGGATGGACAGTATAGTTCAGGCTAGCCTCAAGCTCACTGTCTCATACTTTAGCTTCTCAAGTGCTGAGATTACAGGTTTGGACTACTATACTCAGCTTGTTCATGCTTTAAATCTTATTTATTTTAGATGTGGAGTCCTTCGGTCAGTATTTGTATTCTAATTTTTTATTTAAATTTTCTTTACAAGTTATATTTTAGGTTTTCTCATCACGATTCTGAAATCCTTCTGGTTGCTAAGGTGTGGAATTCTCTACTTTAGTTCAGTGGTATGACCCTGATTCTGTTCTTCAAGAGAAACTTTTTTCTTTTATTTCTCTCTCTCTCTTTTTCTTAACTTTAATTTTAATTGGAAAGGTGATATACAGAGGGGCTATAGTTACATAAGTCAGGTATTGAGTACATTTTCAACATAGTGTCTAGTGAAGTGTCACTGTTGAATTTGTTCACCCTTTGTTTTACTATGTCTATACATCCCCCTTTCCTCCCCCAAACAGATAAACTGACATACAAGACAAAAGGTACAGAATGAAATAACATGGTATGGGCATAAAAACAGTTCCAAGGACCAATGGAACAGAATCAAAGATCCAGAAATAAACTCACAGACCTATAGCCTTATCTTATATGATAAGAGAGCCAAAAACAAGGGAAAAAATGACAGCCTCTTCAACAACTAGTTTTGGGAAAACTGGATATTCAAACGCAGAAAACTGAAACTGGATTCTTTTCTGTCACCCTGAACCAACGTTATTCAAAATAGATCAAATAAACTGGACGCTCGTGGCTCATGCCTGTAATCCTAGCTACTCAGGAGGCTAAGATCTGAGGATCAGGGTTCTAAACCAGCCCAGGCATGAAAGTCTCTTATCTCCAGTTAACCACCAGAAAACTGGAAGTGGCGCTGTGGTTCAAGTGGTAGAGTGCTAGCCTTGAGCTGAAGAGCTCAAGGACAGAGCCTAGGTCCACAGCTCAAGTCCCATGACAGACCAAAAAAAAAAAAAGAAAAAAAGGATAGGTCGAACACCTCAATGTAAGGCCTGAAACCCTGAAACTGCTATAGGAAGAAGCAGGAGAAACATTAGACTTCTTGGCATAGGCAAAAACTTTCTGCGTAAAGTTCCAGGGACTCTGCAAATCAAAAAAAGAAATGACAAATGGAATTGCATCAAACTAAGAAGTCTCTTCAGGGAAAGGAAAGGACATGTTTAACAAGCAGCCTAACAGATGACAATGAGATTCTATCTCACTGCAGTTAGAATGGCTATCATCAAGAATACAAACAAGTTGGGTACTGCTGGCTCATGCGTGTTACCCTAGCTACTCAGGAGGCTGAGATCTGATGATCATGGGTTGAAGCTAGCTGGGGCAGGAAAGTCCATGAGATGCTTGTCTGCAATTCACCACTAGAAAACCACAAGTGGAGTTGTGTTTCAAAGTGGTAGAGAGCTGGCCTTGAGCAGAGAAGAGCTCAGGGACAGTGTTTGGGCCCTGAATTCAAGCCCCATGGCATCCCCGCCCCCCCAATACAAACAACAGGCTTTGGCTCGGATATGGGGAAAAAGGAATTCTAAGACACTGTTGGTGGGAATGTAAACTGCTCTAATCACTCTGGAAAGCATTTTAGAGACTCCTCAAAAACAACAACAACAAAATCATGGAATTACCATATGATGGAGCAATACCACTCATGGATATCCAGCTGAAAGGTTATGAATCAGGATACAGTAGAGGTCCTTGCACATCCTTGTATTGTTTCACTATTTATCATAGTCAATGGATGGAAACAACCCAGATGCCCTTCAGTAGACAAATGGGTCAAGAAAATGTAGTGTGTGCTGAAAAGGCCTGAGGACCAGTGGATTAGAATTGAAGACCCAGAAATGATCTCACATACCTATGGCCACCTAGTCTCTGATAAGGGAGTCAAAATCACTTCATTTGTAAGGAAATGGAAAGACTTGGAAAAATCATATTAAGTGAAGTAATCCAGACCCAAAGAAACATAATCTCCCATGTTTTACCTCATTTGTAATAACTAGTCCTAGCAGAGGATCACAGTAGCTCAATAGCTGTGTACATATGGCCATATAAAATGTTGTTAATGGAAATGAGATGGAAACAAAAGGGTGTTTTTTTTTTTTTGCTTTGTTGTTGTTGTAATGTACTGTGTGAAGTTATTGATTTTTTCTTTCTTTTTTTCCCCCTTTGGCTTATCCGCTGTTGTCACTGTTTTTTATTTTGGTGCTCTATGTGTCTTGTATATACATTTATCTAATTTGAGGAAGGGAAGGGGGATAGCAAAATGATGAGATAAAGGACAAAGTGTGAACCAATGCAACAGAAATACTCACAAGTCACTATGTTGGAAATGAACTTTATAACTTGGGGAGAAGGGGAGTTGGCGGGGGGAGAGAAAGTGGAAGAAAATGATGGAGGGTGTTACAATGTTTGACAAGAAATGTACTCATTACTTTATTTACCTAACTGTAACACCCCTGTACAACACCTTTACAATTAAATTAAATTTTTTAAAATGTGGCATGTGAATGCAATAGAATTGGACTCATCTTTTGGGTAGAATGATATTCACTGTGTGTGTGCACATGTGCAGGAGCATGCATGCACACAATAATGGGACTTGAACTCAGGGTCTCAATGCTGACCCTTAGCTTTTTCTGCTCAAGGCTAGTGTGCTCTACCACTTGTGCCACAGTTCCACTTAGGGCCTTTTTTGGGGTGCTTAATTGTTGATATGAGTTTCTCGACTTCCTTCCCAGTTGGTTTTGAATCATGATCCCCAGATCTCAGCCTCCTGAGTAGCTAGGATTACAAACTCCTAGGAGTAGTGTGGACCACAAGTGTCCTGCTTTCTCTCTCTCTCTCTCTCTGTCTCTCTCTCTCTCTCTCATCATGGTTTTGAGTTGTTCTAGCTCTATGTTTTTATTCTATCTTTCCAGAGGTTGTGGTAGTAAGAAGGTCTGTCAGTCTGGTACTGGCATTCTTATTCTCCCTCAGTCAAGGCAGTCTAGCTTTGACTTATCTCATTAAAAGAAGATTCTTACACTAACCAAAGCACTGAAATCCATAGTTATTAGCTAAATCCAACAGCTCTTTAGATCAATGTAATTGACTGGTCTGAAGTCACATAGAGGAACTGGCATCACACTTGGGTTTGCTGATTTCCAGGTCAATGTTCTTTGTGCTAGAGTGCTGCCTAGGAGCCAAGTTTACTGTGTTGTCACATTAAGATTGGAGGGAATCATGCTGAGCCTGACTGTGGAGTGTAGGTAGTCTCGGCAGTTAGTGTCACTTTTTGCTTTTGGTCTCCTGCTCCTCATTGGGTAGCGTGAGAATAATCCTGGCTTCACTTTAAGGGAAGGGCTGCTCTGTGCAAAGCTGATGATGCACCCTGCTAGGATCTTGGCACAACTCAGGCATTTTATCAGCTCCTATTTACAGAGACACTGCCTGAATTCCTTTTGCCACTCTATCCCCAACCCTCATTCTATTGACTAGCAGTCTTGTTTAAAATTTCAAGTAAGATGGGACAATATCATTGTCATTATATTTCGAACTTTTATGATGTTGGTTTTCCTCAGAATTGTATAAGTAGAATTAGGTCAGCTTGCTTCTTTCTTTATTGATGCCTTGCAAGTATTAAATATGCAAGAGATTCACTGCCTTATGTATGAAACTGTAACCCCTCTGTACATTACTTTGACAATAAATACACTAAATTAAAAAAACAAAGAAAATGAATTTGCAAGAGACTGAGTGTTCTGTCCACGTTTTCTTTCCCACAGTTAGGGCAACGTGGTGTTTGTTTATGTTCCAGACTGGAAAGAAATGATTGTTTTAGACTTGCCTATCTTTTACAACTGGAGAAATACTTCACCACGTCGGTTTAAATGTCATTTTCACATAGTGAAATTTTCACATGGCTTCTGCCAGGGATGGATCTTCATTGGCCCCAAAGAGAAAACACAAAACAAAAAATCAGATCTCAGCATTTAGAATGCCAGTGACATGAGAAGTTTCTAGTAGGCTTGCCACTTGTTTCAATCACCATGTTTAATCCCAGGAAAGACTTGCAGTTTGGCCATAAGTAGGAGGAATTCCCTGCAGACCAGTAGAAGGCTCTGTAGTAATTGAGGGTGCTGTGGTGTGCTCCCTTAGAATCCAACCCGCCTTTCAATACTACCAAAGGTCCTGTTACTCTGCATGAGAAGGATCTGTGGGCTTGTCAGGACCAATTAAATTGGCCAATGGTTTGACCGTATTTTGAGAATTAAAGTTTGTTTACTTTAGAATTAGAATCACTTGGTTCACTGTTTATATTCCATTTCTTATGCCATTTTTCTTCTGCTCCCTGCTTTGTTCTTTAGGTCTCTGATAGATGTGCAAAATTTCTTTTTAGTAACTTTAAAGAAAGGTATTATAATGCTACTATCTAGAGAGGAAAAAGTAACCAAATTTACTAACAGGGAAACATTATGCATTTGAGTTCTCATTTGTTTAGTATTAAACCTATATTCTTCTCCCACCTTTTTAAATAAATGTCAAACAACAAAGAGGAACACAATTCTAATATTTTACCAAAATGCTTTTGAGAAATTCCTTTTCAATGTATGGATTTTAGTCCATTATGAAGTCCTCCTCCTCTGGTCTAAATTTTGCATATTGTCTGTTTCTTACAGGGCTTCCGTATTGTCTCAGCTCCACTGGAAATGCAGCAAGGATTCCTAGCACATCCCAGTTGCCATAGCAACAGCAGTCTTTCCCATAATGAGCTGCATCATCTGAACTGATGTCACAGCATCATGCAGCAGGTCAAACAAGGCATCTCCTAGTATTGCATCCTACAGATGTGCCGTAAACATCAAAAGAAGACGGTGAGAGCAGGAGATGGTGAGTGTTAAATGTCTGGGCCTTAATTGCACGACTGTTTTGTTGGGTAGTCGTGTCTGCTCTGGCAGAGATGGGGGTGTTGTCTGCTTAAAATGGACTGAGGAAAGAAGGGTTGTTTGCCTAAATCTGGTTTTCAGGCTGTTAGATTAAGACAAAGGCCTTTAAGAGTCATGTAGGAATCAAAGTACAAAGAATTTTTCTTGCTTTTTCTGTGCCTGGTATTTTCAGTGTTCTCGTAGATTTTTTTCATACATGTAAGATAATTTTCTATTGCAAAATCATAAATAAGCTCTAAAATGAGTAGTTCGCAGTATTTAAACATTATAAAAGTACACATTTCTTTTTTATGGTTCCTTGTTTGCTCTTGTGGTTTATGAAATGTTTACTAATTTGCAATGTGAAATTCCGTATTTACTCAGTTAGGTTTCAGTTTCTTCATGTCAAGGAACAAATGCTGAATAAGCATTTGACATAACCCTGATGGGAAAAGGCTTCTCTTCTATGTTCAAGATAAAATGCATTAAAAGCATAGAGACTTCACCCAAATGGAATTATTGGGGCCTTTTTGTTTAGATGGTAGTTCTTAGATTCATATCCTCCATAGTTAGTTGAAAGACTGGCACAATATTTTTCTGTCTTAGCTGGTCTCCAAAATAGCCAGAGTTGTTTTCAGGCTGACTTGTAACCAGGAAAGGAACAAGTCTCGTCTCTGCGGCAGTTGCAGTCAAGGGGACCTGAGGAAGAGTCTCTGGAAGTAGCGGCAATGTTTTCACCTCTTGCTTAACTTTAAGACTGATAGGATGAATAAATAGGAAGATCCTCAATGATTGTTAGTAATACAAATCTCTCAGCTTGGTCATAACCTCAACTCAATTCTGAAACCAGATAAACATGTATCTACATTTTAATTCTTAGTTCTGTCTTTAAATATCTTCATCCATACTTTATTTTTTTTAAAGAGAGTCTAACATTATAAGTAAGGAGCAGTGTGTTGCCTTTTGTATTGGGAAATTAAATGGATTTTCCTGGGGTGACTGATTGCTACTAGGGGAAAGAAAAAAGAGGCACATGTCAGTTCAATTGATCAATATGTCCACTTACAATCTGGGAGTGGTCTTGGGGCTCAGTGCTGCTAAGCTGATGGTTTTTATTTGAAAAGTCTCACAGGAAAGAATAGCAACCCCCGGAGTTCCTTTTCTTTTAGGTTGTTTTTGAGCCTAAAACAGACATATCATAGGAAGCAGGGAAAAGCACTATCTCTAGCCAGCATGGAGTGTGAATTTTTTTTTGACACAGAGTTGAATATATTAGTCCCATTGGACAGAATGAAAGACCACAGATTTTAATTAGTTTGTTGATACACACACACACACACACACACACACACACACACACACACTCACTACTCTCAAGCCTTTAAGCTAATATGGTTGACATACAGCTACATGGGATGGGAGAGGTCAGCTTAGTCTGGCTTTATCACAAGCACTGAGGAGCATGAATTGTTCACTGCCTGCTTTTTTATGTCGCATAGTATGAGCAGAATGCTCTGCTGGGACTGTTGGGTGTGAACACAGCTAAGTCAAAGCTCTAAGGTGACAGAGAAGAGTGCCAGCTGACGATGGGGGAAGGGAAAGTGTGTCTAGTGGCTGGATTATAGGTCTGGAGAATATCAGTCAGTGTCCTGTCCATTAGAATTTCTCTAAAGTATTACTTCCAATGAAAAGCAATGAAAAAAGACTTGTTTGTTAACATGAATTGCTAGAAATAAAAAATAACCAAGGGTAACATTTTAATGGGTTTTCTGTTTGCTTAATTCTTTTATCTTTTGTCTACCGGTGCACTCAGCTGCTTCATTATGGGTGATTTGTACAATTACTGGAAATCTCAGAGGCTGATTCCTTAAAGGTAGTGTTAAAAAAAAAAGTGAAGTCATGCTTAGAGGGTGGAGACAGGCACTGGTGGGTGTGGGCTGACGCAGTTATCTAGTGGAACATCTTCCAGTTCAGGCAAGCCTGTAATCTTCCCAGCCCCCATAAAGGTTCAAAATATAGTTACAGTTCCTCAATTTTATGCTTTTATGCTCTTTTTGCTTCAGGAGAACAAAGCCCTGGTAATGGGAGCTGTCATCTTGATGCTTCGTTTCTTCTCAGAGGGCCATAGACTGTGCTGATCTCTGATGAGCTGTGTGTCTTAATTACTGGCTAAGCCTATTTCAGTTGCTGTAGTTTTAATATATCCCCAAGGGATGAAGTGTGTGTGTGTGTGTGTGTGTGTGTGTGTAGGATTGGAGAGATTGCACTATGCTTTCATTTACTGGTATATCACTGAAATTTTCTAGTGTTTAAAGAATTTTCTTTCATAGTTATGACTGAAAGATTACCTAGACCATGTTTATGATGTGGCCAAGTTTAGATCATGTAAACCTCATAAGAGGTTAGCTTCCTTCGTTCTTTGGTGATGATTTTTCCTTACTGAGTTACAAAGTTAGAAGTTATTTCTTTGCAGATAATGAAACCATGATAGTGGTAAAAAAAAAAAAACTATTAGTCATAACAACCAGAGTTTTCATTTTTTTCCAGCTCTTAATATGTATCAGTTACTGGACTAAACTTTGTGTACTATCTTAGCCCTTATGATGAAATTAGGAGGTAGAGAGTCACAAGGTCCTCAGCGTCACTTTGTTGGCTTAGGTGCTATGTAGCCAAGTGTGGGCGTGCATGCCAACTTTCCCAGCACTTAGGAGCAGACTCCTCTTGCTATCAAGGTTGAGAGTGGCAGGCTAGCCTCCGCTCTATAATTCACATTTTTAAGAAATCAGTTCTTAAACAAATTTGCTAAGTTTGCATAGTAAATGTCATTGGAGCAGCATTCCAAATCAGAGCAGTCTGGATGTGAAGCCCACATGCTTAGCCACAGGCAAAGCAGTTTTAAGACATCTTAACTATATATACCATTCAGAAGAGTCATCTATACTCCATCACATGCACTCCACTCTTCCTCACGTTAATGTAAAGTCAGACTTTATGTGTAGTAGAAAATCTCGTTTACCATGCGAAGATCAAATTCACAGGAAGGATGAACATAAATCTTGGTCAGATCTGATTATTCACTCTGATCCTAGAGATTTAAGTAATGCAGAATTGATGCTCAGATCTTTTACTAGTATCTTGGCTTGACATCTTTTTTTTAAAAGTAGGATCTATGTATGGAAAATACTATGTAAATGCATCTGGGCATGATGGAGTTTCAGTAAAAGCAGGTTTTACCTGAGTCATTAATGATTCAAAGCTGTTGTACCTGTCTTGTCAACTATATATGTAGTGCTCTGTTAACTTTAAGACAACTGTAATCTCTGGTAGCAGGCAAGTAATAGAAACAGAATCTTCTTTCACAGTCTAGAAGCTGCCATCAAAATCCATCTCTTGAGTCAAGAAAACAAAGAGAAGGCTTATTTTGCCAAATGTGCCAATGGCTGAAATCAAATGTTGTCTTGTTTCTGACAATGCATAAGAACAGTCTTGTGCAATATCCTGGAAGTCTTTAAGGAGAGCTGATACAGTCATATCTGTGTCATCTTGCCCATTCCCAGCTATCCACGCCCAGTATCATTACTGGGCTCTAAGGGCTGCTCTTTGTTTAAGTATGGGGCTAATGCATATGCGGATAGCACGTTGATATTGATTCTGGAATGATGAATACTTAGAAATATTCCACAGAGCTCATTAGCCTTTTCAAAGTTCTGGGAAGAAGTTAACCTTTGTCCTAGCTTATTCCAAAGAGGCCCAAACCCATGTCTGCATGAGGTACAAGAGTGAGAAGTTGAGCAGAAGAAAACAGAGCTTCTCAGTGCAGTAACTATGAGAGTTTTGATTTGAGCCTGCAGATTTAATTCAATTCAGCAAATAGAGAGTATATTCTATGTGTTGGTTATAAACATCACAATTTATAATATAGAGGCAAATCCCTTCCTCTTCCCCATTTCTACAATTCTAGAGGAACAGACAAAAAAAAACAGGCAAACTTTTAGTAGAATAATACTTTCTGTCTGGTGTTGCAATACAGTTTTTTATTTTCTTCTATTCAATGTGCTGAGATAGATCCATTATCTCTGTGCATGCACATGCATAAATGGCTTATATATAAAGGTGAATTTACTGCATGACTGAATAATAGCTATTTTCCTCCATTTTTGGGTTAGATGAGACGCTTGATGGGTATAGACAAGACCAATATGGAAATCAGTGCCTTTTTTGGTATAAGCTATTCTGAGGAATATAATTGTAGTTACTTAAACACTATACTTCTGTTTCATTTGACAGAGCTGACACTAAGAAATGGGCATGGAAGATCAACTAAGGAGAGCTGTTTAAATTTTTTTTAATGAAAGTTATTTCTCACCATTTAAAAACTACCTTGTCAGAAAGCCCTATAAATCTCACATTCCAGGAAGCTAGTATGCTGGAGGGAGGTATGTGCTATACAAGGTTCCAGATTCACGCATTTACCCTAGCATGGCTTACATGCATCATTTCAAATAGGAAATGGTCTACACAATCATTTTAACCAAATGTGTTTTAAACTATTTATGACTATATTTTTATGAAATGTTCTAGGTTCCCATTCTTGCACACATAGGGAATGTTCAGCTTAGTGAGTCTAAGCAGAAAAAGAATTGTCACTTGCAGTTGACTGCTTTTTCCCCTTTCAATGGTAATTGCAAATAGCCAGCTCTGTAGATGGGTCATAAGTGAGGATACTTTTTTAGATGAAAATCGCTTTTTAAAAATAGGACTTTGCCACGTAACAGATAGATAAATATTTAGAATGTGTAAGATACAAGATTCTTCCGCGTCTGAATCCTCGCTTTTAGGATTAGGTGAGGATACAGAAGAAACATTTGAAATCACCAGCCATGTTTTTCGTTGCTCCTCAGCCATAAAGCATGCTCCACATTTTTCCAGCCACTGTGCAACTCTGTGCTTGAGTTAAAGAGGAGCCAGGGGGAAAATGGGGAATAACAACTCAACCTGGCCTGCAGCGCTGTGGATGTATAGATGGATCTATGCTTTGTTTTATGTTCTTGCTGTTGCTAACTTGAAATTCTTGAATTTTAAAAATAAGGACCTGTAGGTCTGGGAATATGGCCTAGTGGTAAGAGTGCACACCTTGTATACATGAAGCCCTTGGTTCGATTCCCCAGCACCATATATATAGAAAACAGCCAGGCGTGGCGCTGTGGCTCAAGTGGCAGAGTGCTAGCCTTGAGCAAAAAGAAGCCAGGGACAGTGCTCAGGCCCTGAGTTCAAGCCCCAGGACTGGCCAAAAAAAAAAAAAGGACCTGTGCATTTTCATTTCCATTGAACTTTGTAAATTATGTTGCCAGTTCTGTATAGCCCTTTTGATACTCCTAAGTCCTATAGGTGTTGGAGGTTTGAGGTTCCCACTTTACCCCTTTCCCCTAGATCTAGAACAATTCAAACAGAAATTGTAAAACTTGATAGCTCAGGGGCCATTTTTGTTAAACAATTCAGAGAAAAAAATCATTCCCACTCATGATAATTCAGCAGTGCACACAAATCCAGTGACATTTTCTTTATAGGCAGTGAGGGACATATTACATTATACCTGAAGGTATTTGGTAGGTTAAGTTAATTAGTCACTACCACTGTTTTCAATGGAGAAACGAAATCTTCTTCGTAAAGTGAGTGGACTAACTGTTCTATTGGTTCAATGTTTATATTATTTTTCTCTTTGTTTACTACTTGATTGCTTTTATATCCTTCTTTGTTTAACTCTCATTTAAATGATACAACATATTTATGGTAGTTATCCTTTGTTCCCCTATTCCCTAGCTCCAGGAGGCTGGTGGGCCTCCAATTTGAGGTCATATTATTGCAGAAAGTTCACATTTTTTTTAATTAAAAAGGGAATTACAGTCAATATTTATAATGAACATTTCTTGGGCAAGGAAGTTCCAGAAATGCTAATTTTCCAAAGCCCAGATCTACTATTAATGCTTAGAATACTGAGATACTAGTGATTAGATCGTGCACTTTATGGTAAATGAAACAGTCTCACCTAAGATGTCATAGTAGGAAAAAGTTGCATCATTCTATTAAGCTATTAAAACTGAAAAATTATCAGAGAGATAATTTGAATGATTGTACTTACTTAACAAGAAGCTAACCTTTTGCCTTTTCTGACTATGAGAATAAATAGGTGTTGGACAAATCTATGAGGGGGCTTTTGTCACCTTTTGAGAGCCTCAATATGGAATCCTCTGCAAATATAGAATCCTAAGATCTCACAGCCTTGCTCTCTACCCTTAAGCAGTTCTGAGGTTCACCATGTTTACCATTGTACAAGTCACAACACCAGCTACTTCAGGTAAGTTCACCAATGATAAGCAATCAACAAATGCATCAAATGTCCACCATGTGCAAGCACATAGGCCACAGGAAACAATGTTTTACAAGCAAGGACAACTCTAGGAACGCACACAAGTATTACTTGGAGACATCTCCCATATATATTACTTGGAGAGTTCTTGCCCAGACTGTTGTCTGGGCTTTGTGTGAAAATTGTTCTGATTAGTTTTTCTCTTCTTCTGTACATATCCTAAGATTAAGCCCTAGGCGTATTATTTTATATACAATATTTATCTCCTCATCTTCTCTCCTCTTCATTCAATTCCTTCCTTTAAATGTTTTTCTAATAACCTTTATCAGATAGTCTCTCACCTCTGCTGGTTCACTCAAAAGCATTGTTTTCTAAACTCAGCTTTCTCAATCATAGTTGGTTCCTATTTACCTAGTCTTCTAAGTACCACTTTCTGGGGTAGTTCTAAGCTCATCATGTTCCTCCCCATCACTCCTACTCCTGCTGCACTCCCCACCAAGTCATCATCTATGTGTCACTTTTTATTCGTATTATTTTTATAAGGATTGCTGAAAGGAGACCACCACAGGCTTCCAGCAGAACAGTTTAGTGGGAGAACCGGCCTGCACCAGATAGAGGTGTGCAGAGAGGGATCTAATGGCAGAGAAGACTACTCAGGGAAAGGCCAGGAGGAGGTGTGGCCCCAGCAGAGGCGGAAGTAACCTCAGAGCCTGGGGTCCTTTTGCTCACTCACTATCAGGTGATTGACAGTTACAGGTGATCTGGTTTCTGGCCGGTGATTTCTGGTGAGGCTAAGTGCTGTCCTTCACAAAGAGGAGGGGGCTGCGGAAGGGGGCTGTTCTCCAGGGTAGACCTAATAATTTTAGCATAAAGATATATGTAAAACCAAAATGACATTTCATCTCCTCTGATATGCCCCTTCTGAAATCATCTTCTGTTTAGCTTTCTAAAGTTAACTTAAATTCTGCCTGGTATTCAGTTTGTTTTCCATATTTGTGTGCGTTAGAAGGGATTGGCCCTTTAAAATGCTCCTCAGTCGCTCTTGCAGGCAGCCTATGTGAGAATCAACTACTAGTACCTAACCACAGGGACTTCTGTGGTAGAAAACTTTGCAAAAATGAAATGTTTAAGTATAGTTTATAAAAGAAATTGTCTCTTACTGCTGCTGTTACATTTCCCTTTTAATGAAAAATAAATAAAAAATAAGGAAGTAATAATAAGAAGGTAGGCAGCATAGTAAGAAGCCAGAAAGATGAACATTTTTCCAGCTGTCTCTAGGAATGGCATGCAGCTTCAGAATGCTATGGGGAAACACCTGCCTCGGAAGGACAGCTGCCCCAACAAATGGACAAATCTGAAAACAAAAACAATGACAATAGCAGGTGTGATTGTTCTCGTACCTACTAAAGATGTAAGCTGCAAATTAAGATATTTATTTAGTAATCAGGATCACTCATAGAACTTTATTTTTTATTTAGGATTTTTATTTATAGTCATTTTTAAACTTTTTTATTGTCAAGATAATGTACAGAGGGTTACAGTTACATACATAAGGTGGTGATTACATTTTTTATCAAACTTGTTACCTCCTCCTTTGTTTTTGTCCCACCTTCTCCCTTCCCCGGTTCCCTCCTTACCTTCCCGTGAGTTGTACAGTTGGTTTACAGTATATTGTCTTGTAAGTATTGCTGTTGCACTGTTTCAACTTTTGCCCCTTTTCTCTCCATTTTGATGTAGCAGACACATTTTACTCAGTTATTTATTTATTTATTTATCTATCTATTTATTTATTTTGCCATCCCTGGGGTTTGACTCAAGGCCTGAGCAATATCCCTGGCTTCTTTTTGCTCAAGGCTAGCACTTTACCACTTGAGCCACAGCACCACTTCTGGCTTTTTCTGTTTCAGCAATGCTGAGGGAATCAAACCCAGAACTTCATGCTTGCTAGGCAAGCACTCTACCACTAAGCCACATTCCCAGCCCCCTCACTTATTTTTTACTTAGAGAGTTTTTCCTTTTGTTCTTTGCTCTGCCTAGTATTATTTATTTATCCTGAAAGTAAATGAATCAATATATTTTCTTTTACAGCTTAAAATTATTCCTTAAGAAAATAATAGTAATTACGATCTCTGGAATAATTTTTTACTCTGATACTTAGATTGTTAATACCATTCTTGCCTAACTATCATATATGTCAAGATACTCAAACAAGAAGTAGTAAATTGATTACTGCTAACCAGCTTGGCTAAAATAAAATGTTTCTAGTAAAAAGTAGTCTAGAATGTCACCTGTAGGGAAAATTCCACATTACCAAACCTAAAGTAATTTTTTTCCCAGTAGCTTTTGTCCCATATGGGAGTTTCCATTTAGGGCTTTAGAATTGTAAAATCCAATAGTTTATACCTAGTATAATGTAAGTTGGATAAGGGCAGGAATTTTTGGGTTTTGTTTATTCATATTTCTTTAGTTCCTATAATTGTTCCCAGCTTCTGATACACAATCAATAAATACTTATTGCAAGAGTGAATTAACTCATCAACGCATTTGAAGGAGGCAATACTGTAGTAGTTAGCATATAGAAAATTCATTTTCTTTTGCAGTGATTCTTTTTAAGGTGCTAAACACCTTGGATTTTTTTTAAACTGTTTGAGATAGCATGCCTTCAAGAAACCCTGTGTCTGATGATGAGAGCATTAGGCATCATCTGATTATTCTAAAGTCTTCCACTGAAAACAGGGATAAGTGTCTAGGCAGCACTGAGGTCTTCTTCACAGGATTTCTAGGAGGGAATAGTGTTTTTCAGGTCATTTGAAAAGTGTATTAATTCTTCTACTGGTGGGTTTTTTTTTTTTTAAGTGAATTTGAATGTCCTTCAGGAATAGTTATTTATTCTCCTTTAAATCATGAATCCTTAACTATAAATCTAGTTGATGGATTGGTAGATTCTGAAATAAATCTTTGATTATAGCACCCAGTAGTATGATAAGCCATATCAGTCAGCCCTTCTCTATTGCTAGTAAAAATGCTCTAATGAGAAATAAGTAAAGCTCAGAAACACAAAGATACAGTCATTTGGCTAGAATGTACAGCAGTATAAATGAAGGAAATAATTAAGATAGCTGATTTATGGTATTTATCTTAAGTTAGGGCAAACTATCCTTTAACAGTAAATATCTGGAGTTGAATTTTATACTAAAGGCATATTTTAAATATCATAATGTTGGGGGACTGAGAATATGGCTTAGTGGTAGAGTGCTTCCCTCACATACATGAAGCCTTAGGTTTGATTCCTCTGTACCATATATATAGGAAAGCCAGAAGTGGCGCTGTGGCTCAAGTGGCAGAGTGCTAGTCTTGAGCAAAAAAAGAAGCCAGGGACAGTGCTCAGGTCCTGAGTCCAAGCCCCAGGTCTGGCAAAAAAAAAAAAAAAAAATTCATAATTTTGAACTTAGTGTTTCTTAGGGAGCAAGTTGAAATTTTTTTTCCTTGAATTAAAACCATTTTGCCAGCCTGCTAGTTTTAGAATGTCTTTCTCTTTAAAACGACAAATAATTTTCAAAAGCAATTAAAAAAAACATCCTGGGAGGAGGAATTGTCCTGATTTTACTATAATAATAGGCTAAATAAAAAATGTAATTCTGTTAAAATTAAAAACCTTATTTTTACTTTATGTTTTCTTTTGTGGACCTGATTCTCATTTGTCTTATATTTAAATTCCAGTAACCAGGAGCCAGTTTTAACTCATAGCCCACAACACTGGTATTATTCAAAATGTACAACTAGTTCTATGCCTAGGGGAAATTGCCTACCATTCCTAAGGTCTACTTTTCCTGCTTGAACTCAAGAACTGGGTGCAGTCCTGAACTTTTTTTCCCCCTCAAGTCTAGTGCTCTACAACTTGAGCCACAGCTCCATTACCCACTTTGTTGTTGTTGTTGTTGTTGTTGTTGTTGTTGCTAATTAGAAATAAATGACTCACAGATTTACTTGCCTGGGCTGGTTTTAAACCACGACTCTCAGATCTCAGCCTTCCGAGTAACTAGGATTACAGGCGTGAGCCACCCGCACCTGGCAAGTGATCTACTTTTTTCTCTGGTTCCTGTCTTGTCAAGTATGATGTGTATGAAACACCTAGCACAGTGTTTGGGGTATAAGAAATGCCCAAGAGTGGTCAGTTAGACTGGGCTATTATAACTGGCCTGGCTCTCATTTTACTAGATTTTATGTTCTAATTTCAAACTTGTGGGGTACTGTTGATCAGCAAGTCTTGTATTAGACATGTAGTCAGTTCCCCCTTTCCCCTCCTCCTAAACTGGACAGAAACAACAGTATCCCATGACTCGCTTCATACAGTGAAATACTGGGGAACTAGCAGGAGTTCTGCTTGTGAATTAAAGCCTTCATAGTCTACCTAAGTCCCAAGTCTTTCTTTTTTTGTCAAAGTAATGTACAGAGGGGTTATAGTTACATGCATAAGGCAGTGAATATACTTTTTTAATCAAACGTTTTACCTCCTCCTTCATTTTTCTCTCACCTTCCCTTCTTCTTCGTTCCCTCCTCACCCTCCCCTGAGATGTTGGTTTACAGCATATTGTCTTGTAAGTATTGCTGTTGCATTGGTTCCCTTTTTACCCTTTATACAATTCCCAGTGTACCAAAGTCAGTTAAAGTGACAACAGGAGTACAAGCATAGGGAATAAAGACAAAAGAAAAAGGCATAATTTCACAGGGTATACTGGAAGTAACAACATCAAAGAAATACCACTTATTTCCAAATCTTGTAGTTCATTTCACTTAGGATCATCTTATATGATCATATATACATTGCTATTGAGCTATTGTGCTCCTCTACTAGGACTATCCTAGACAAGTACTAATTGTTCCCAGTGAATGAAAATCATAGAGTTTTTGTTTCTTTGGATCTGGCTCACTTCACTTGGTATGATTTTTTCCAAGTCTTTCCATTTCCTCACGAATGAGGCTAAGTCATTCCTTCTAATAAATGCATAGAATTACATTGTGTATATGTGCCACATTTTCTTGATCTATTCAACTACTGAGGGGCATTTGGGTGGCTCCATATTTTATCAATAGTAAATTGTGCTGCAGTAAACATAGTTGTGCTGGTGGCTTTAGTGTGATCTTGCTTGTAATCCTTTGGGTAATGCACAAAAGGCAGGTTTGCTGGGTCATAGGGGAGCTCTTTTTTTTTTTTTTTTCCAGTCCTGGGGCTTGACCTCAAGGCCTGAACACTGTCTGTGGCTTCTTTTTTCTCAAGGCTAGCATTCTACCATTTGATCCATAGCACCCCATCTGGCCTTTGCTATATATGTGGTACTGAGGAATCAAACCCAGGGCTTCATGGACACAAGACAAGCACTCTACCACTAGGCCATATTCTCAGCCATAGGGGAGCTCTAGGTTTAGCCTTCTGAGGAACTTACACACTGCTTTCCAGAGTGATTGAACAAGTTTACACTCCCACCCACAGTGTAGTAGGGTTCCCTTTTAGCCACATCTCCTCCAGCATCTGTTGCTATTACAAAGCGATAGTAATAAAAACAGCTTGGTACTGGCAAAAGAACAGGCCTGAAGACCAATGGAATAGAACTGAAGCCCCAGAAATGAACCCACAGACCTATGACCACCTAATGTTTGATAAGGGAGCCAAAAAAACTAGGATGGAAGAAAGCCTCTTCAACAAATGGTGCTGGCAAAACTGATTCAACACCTGTGAAAAATTAAAGCTAGGTCCTTATATATCATCCTGCACCAGAATCAATTCCAAATGGGTCAAAGACCTCGATGTAAACCAGATACCCTGAATACATTGCAGGAAGGAATAGGAGAAACATTAGGGCTTCTTCACATAGGTCCTAATTTTCTTAATAAAGACTCAGAAACACATCAAATCAAAGAAAGGTTCAACAAATAGGATTGCATCAAACTTCAGAGCTTTTGCACAGCACCTGATATAGCTAACAAGAGAAATAAAAAGCCCTCAGATTGGGAGAAGATCTTCCCTGGCCATACAACAGACAAGGGCCTCATATCTAAAATATATTTAGAACCCAAAAAATCGGTTCTATGTCACTTAATGCTTCTTTTTAGTACCCTTCAAAATATGGATCTTCCTTGATTCTTGTAATGAAAGAAAATGCAGACTCTTGGGCTGGAGATAGAGGAGTATTTATTTCTTAGGCGTATATGGTCTCCAGCCTCAGAAATACAGAAAGATCTGTGGGCACATTGGGGCTTAATACAATGGTTAGTGGGATACTATTTTGAAGTACAATTTGGAAATTCCAACTTTATTATAAATGTACATAATAACAATAACATTTTCTGCTTATTGTATGTATGTATTAGGTTCTAGGCTGAAAAATGCTTCATATATATTAGCTCAACTCCTAAACAAACGTGTTAAGTGGTGATTAATGTTACATAAACAGATTCAAGGTTTCTTGGTGAAATGGCTAATTTCCCTTGGGATAGGGCCAGGGCACAGAAATATTCAAGAAGAGCATCCCATTGCTTGACAATGTGAGGCAGTGTTCATAAAACAAAAGGATGGACATTTCAAAGGGGGGCAGAAATCAGGCTGTAAGAATTCTACTGGCTAGATCTAATAAGTAATGTAGCATAGAGTTATAACTTAAAGTGAAAAACAAACATGAATCTATATTACTAAACATAAACGATGAATTAATAAGTAAATAGGGGAGAAGAGTCAAGTCTTTTTCACAGAAGAATTAAAACTGTATATGTAAGTACTCTCAGTTTAGGAGGACAAGATTAACTTGTTCTTGAAGGTAGGCTAGACTTCTTGGAACACTTAGTAATTTACTTTCAAAGAATTTGTGCAGAGAACTGACATACATGACCTTAAGCAAATGATGGCGGATAAGATAAGCAATGATAGTGTGTGGATGTCCTGTACCTGTGCTGTGATGCGAGCAGCACTTCATCCTTAGATAGCCTTCTCTCAAACCTATAACCGTGTTATCATCTTGAGACATTCTACCTGACAACTGGCCTATATGTCCCAAATCTGTCAACGTCATGACAAATAAGCAAAGTCTAATGTTACTGACAAGAGAAACTAAAGACATATAAAAGCTAAATGAAGTGTGGTGCTCTTGAATGTGCCCTAGGGCAGAAAGAGAACACAAGTGAAAAACTGCTGAATTTAAAAGAAATCCTAGTGTTTGATAGTAGCAATGTATCAAGATTAATTTTATAGTTTTTATACATACATCTTGGTAACATGATGCTAACAATGCAGAAAGAAAGATAAGTATAAGAAGGAAGTCTATGTTTTTGCAGCTTTTCCACAAATCTAAAATGATTCTAAAGTAAAACGCATATTAAATGAATGAATGACTTCATACATATATACGAAATAGCTGAAGGGTTTAAAAAGCAATATAAGCTTATATAAAAAGTCAAGTATTAGAGAAAATTAGAACTAAAATGCCCCTCTTCTTTGATTAGGTACTCCAAGACTACTCCATTTCCAAAACAGGTAAATAATTTAAAAATTTGGCATAAAAATTTCAAGATAGCTGGGTGCTGGTGGCTCACACTGTAATGCTAGTTACTTAGGATGTTAAGATCTGAGAATCATGAGCTGAGCCAGCATGGGCAGGAAAGTCTGTGAGACTCTTTTTTTTTCTTCCCAAATTTTTATTATCAAACTGATGTACAGAGATGTTACAGTTTCATACATTATGCTTTGGATACGTTTCTTGTACTGTTTGTTACCTTGTCCCTCATACCCCCCTCCCTCCACCCATTTCCCTTTCCCTCCCTGAGGTGTTCAGTTCACTTTCACCAAACAGTTTTGCAAGTATTGCTTTTGTAGTTGTTTGTCTTTTTTTACCCTGTGTCTCTCAATTTTGGTATTCCCTTTCAATTGCCTACTTCTAATACCAGTATACACGGTTTCCAATATACTCAGATAAGATTACAGAGATAGTGTAGGTACAACCACTGGAAGGTGATACAAGAACATCATCAATAATAGAAGCTACAGATACACATGGGACGTTGAAAGTAGTTACAACTGTGAAATAACAATCATTTCCATAACATGGAGTTCATTTCACTTAGCATCATCATATGTGTTCATAAGGGTATAGCTATTGGGCTCTTGTGATGCTCTGCTATGACTTGCCTAAACCTGTACTAATTATTCCCAATGAGGGAGACCATAGAGTCCATGTTTCTTTGGGTCTGGCTCACTTCACTTAGTATAATTTTTTCCAAGTCCTTCCATTTCCTTACAAATGGGGCAATGTCATTCTTTCTGATAGAGGCATAAAATTCCATTGTGTATATGTACCACATTTTCCTGATCCATTCGTCTACGGAGGGGCATCTGGGTTGGTTCCAGATTCTAGCTATGACGAATTGAGCTGCGATGAACATTGTTGTGCTGGTGGCATTACTGTGATTTTGTTTGTGGTCTTTTGGATAGATACCCAAAAGTGGGGCTGCTGGGTCATAGAGGAGTTCTATATTTAGCCTTCTGAGGAATCTCCATGCTGCTTGCCAGAGTGCCAAAACAAAACCGCAAAGAACCAATAGCCCCCTCATCAAGTGGGCTAAAGACTTACAAAGAGACTTCTCTGATGAGGAAATGAGAATGGCCAAGAGACATATGAAAAAATGCTCTACATCACTGGCCATAAAAGAAATGCAAATCAAAACAACAATGAGATTCCATCTCACCCCAGTAAGAATGCCATATATCAAGAAAACTAACAATAACAATTGTTGGAGGGGATGTGGCCAAAAGGGAACCCTACTTCATTGTTGGTGGGAATGTAAACTGGTTCAGTCTGTGAGACTCTTATCTCCAGTAACCAGGAAAAGCCAGAGAGCAAGGGAAGGGATGACATTATCCCAAAGGAAATGTATAAATCCACTCCCTCCCTTTTACTTACTTACTTACTTGTTTATTTATTTATTTATTTTTTTGCATTTTCTCTTGAGAAAGGCTAACACTCTGCCAATTGAGCCACGGCTCCACTTCCATATTTTTGGCTTGTTAATTAGAAATGAATTTCGCAGACTTTCTTCAGATTTTGAATTGTGATTCTCAGGTCTCAGCCATCTGAGTAGCTATGATTACAGGTGTGAGCTACTGACACCCAACTATGGTGTATTTATTTTTTTTTAAATCTGCTATATACTACATCTTACACTTGGTTTTAAGGTAGAATGTAATGATATTGCACATGAGTTTTGAGTCTCATGTTCTGCCATCTAAGTGGATACCAGTTCCACCTAATTTTTAAAGGTTGGTGAAAGTATTGTTTCCACAAATATGTTAAATTTTTGAGTCTATATTTTAATCCTTTTCGATGTAATTATAGACATTAAATAAATTTATCTTTATTTTTTTCTACCAGCCTAGAATAGACTCATTTATGAATTTCTATATTTTTGTTATGGTCCACAATAGATTCTACTAAATAATATTTGAAATTGTGGATTTTTAAGAAAAAAGACAAAATGAGAACCTTATTAATAATTTAGAAAAAGAGAAGTAAAAAGATGTCAGCAGTTGACAACATTAAACCTGTAGTTGGATGTTACCTTGAAATAGTGAATGCATTGATATGTACAAAATATATAATAAGAGCATATATAACAAGTCAGAAATAAATGTATTTGCTCTCTGCCTTACCATTGTGGACAGTGTGTCCTTAGGCAATTTACTTAAACGTGCTAATTTCTTTTCTTTAAAAAATTTATTTACTTATTGTCGATGTTTTCCTTCTTTTTTGTTTATATGGTACTGAGAATCAAACCCAGGGCCTTATGCATGCTAAGTAAGCACTCTGCCACTAAGCCACATTCCCAGCCCTTATTGTCTATATTTTAAATTTAAATTGTATTGTCAAGGTGATGTACAGAGGGGTTACAGTTACATATGTAAGGTAATGAGTACATTTCTTGTCAAACATTGTCACTCCCTCCTTTGTTTTTTTCCCACTTTCCTTCCCCCCTACCTCCAGTTGTAAAGTTTATTTCCACATATTGTCTTGTAAATATGGCTGTTGCATTGGTTCATACTTTGTCCTTTGTCTCACCATTTTGTTCTCTTCCCTTCCCCAAATCAGATAACTGTTTGTATAAGACACAGGGCACCAACATCAAATACAGTGACAACAAGGGGGGGGTAAACCAAAGGTTAAAAAAAAGAAAAATAAAAGGAAAAAAATAACTTCACACAGTACATTAAAAGCAACAACAATAAAGAAAAACTTCTTGTTTCCATGTCTTGGAATTCATTTGGATTAGCATCATCTTAGCATGCTAATTTTTATTTCCACTTTCTGTGAAATGCGGATGACTAGATTCATTCTAAGACTCTTTAGTATTGAAAGATAATGCAGATGAAGTCCATTTACCATGGTGTCTGGCACGGTATGACCCTAGTTAACAACAGTTTGGATTTTGGTGCCCTTACACTGAGACTGCTCCCACTGAAGACAACAATAAGACCCCTTGACGTGGATGTGCTTTTAGCCTTTTCTTCTTTCCTGGAGACCCTTCATCTATTAATCTTTATGTCACTGTCAGTTCATTTGTGCTGCTGTCTCCCAGCCCAGAAGTGGATGCAAGGCTTCAAGTCAGACCAAGCCAACAAGTCAGGGAAACATCCGCTGTTGGCATTTCTCTTGCTGCCCTACTCTGCCTGTCTCATGTTCTCTTTTCCTGTCTTTTCTATGGACTGATTGTTCAGTTTTCCATTAGAGTCTGTAATCTAATATTTCTTCAGTATATTTCAGTTTGAGTCTATTGCTTTTAGCAAAAGTCTTTTTTTTTAAATTAAATTTTATTGACAAGGTGATGTACAGAGGGGGTACAGTTACATTATAAGGTAGTGAGTGCATTTCTTATCATATTTGTTATACCCTCCCTCATTTTTCTTTCTCTTCCCTAGTTCAGATAAGCATACATACAATATCTAGTGTACCAAAATTATATACAGTAACCACATGGGGTATGCCACAGGAAATTCACCTAGTACCTAAAACCTCACAACAATGATAAAATCCTACTGTTTCCATCTCTTGGAGTTCATTAGTAAGAGTCTTAATTGGCAACTTGAAGGGAACATTTCAGTTCTCATATAGTTTATTTTCTTACACTGCTGATCACTGTCCTTTTAGCTTTCTTATAAATTCTGCAGTGATGTGTTGTACTGTTTCTTCTCTTCTCTTCCTGATTATTCTTAGCTCTACCTTGTCACAAGCCCCATTATTAATGTTTGTTTCCCAGGTTTCCTCTCTTGTTTTGTTCATACAATAACCCAGGGGTTCTTGAATTGTGCCACAGTCTACCTGAAATAGGGGTAGACCTATTGACTTTTTCCTTGGGATATTTCTAAAAGCACTGAATAAATACATAGAATTATTAAGGAAATGAACTATGCTAAATATAGTTATGAAAATTCTTTTACAAAGTAATATGAATGCACAGTAAGTAATATGAATGCTTTTTTAAAATTAATAATGAAGTAACAAGATCTAATGGTGGTTCCAATGACTATCATAGCACTTAAGCAATAATCAGTACACTTTCAAGATAACTTTAGTAGCTATTGCTATTGAAAACTATCTGGGATTTCTATTGGTAATAACAGGTGTTATGGTTTTATTACAAGTATTGCTAATACTTCCAAGATTTTCTGCCTATAATTATAATTGAAGATAATTGAGGGAAATTCCAGTTAGTGAAATGAAGGCTGTAATTTTATCCCATTTAAGTTCCCAGATTCCCTATCTATCTACGGGTCCTTTAGAAGTCCAAGGACTAAACTGAAGCTCTAAGCATTCTGCTAGGAACTCCTCATGCCAGTGTTTCAAGTGCTATCCAGATCCTGAAGCCTCACATTTCTTCTCAGCCTGGTGTCTATACGCAGAGATTTTTCTCTGGATGTCACATAGGCAGCTATTCCTCATCATGTCTGCATTTCCTGCACCACTTTTTCCTCTCAAGGATTGTTCATCTCTCATCTGCTGTGTAGCTAACTTCCAGTATTGTATCTCCATTACACCTTTCACCAAGCTTCCAGAAAGATCCTCCTAAAAATCTGATATTCTCTAAAATCTGAGCACATTACTTCGATGGCTCTCTCTTGCCTACAGGTTTAAATTCAAAGTTCTTTACATGCTACAAAAAGCTCTTCTTCACAGGTGTATCATGATTTCTACCATTTTTTGCTCTCTCACTTCCATTCATTATCTTTTGCTATCACAGCTAGCTATAACCATATACCATATATTCCATATATTTGAACTTCCCAAATATCCTTTGATGTTTTTATTGTGCCCAGAATCTCTATGCATAGGCTGTGGATGCCCTAGCCTTGCACACTTGGTAAGCAACATGATGCTCGTTATTAAGACTGAGCCTATGTTCCTTCTATGAAAATTTCGTTGACATGTCATACACAGTGGCTAATGCTTTCCTTTTTTCTGCATTTGAGTCTTAATTAATGCCTCTAGTAACATTCATATCAAACTGAATTACCATTATGTAATCTATATTTCTTTTTTCACTAAAGTGTTAGTTTTAATGAAAAGTGTATTTTATTCACTTGTATATTTCTAGAAGCTCTCTATATAGTAATTATTTGTAGCAAATATTTGTTGGACTGTGTTTATTTGGTGTAATTAAACAAATCACTACTATGTGGCTCATATGGACAGTACATTTATTTATATTAGAGTTTTAAAGTAAATTAATGAATCTTATCCATTATAAATTTAGGACAATATTAGCCTCACTGTGTAACATAATTGGACTTCTCTACTTGAGAAAATAGGTCAAGGAACTATTGTTATGCAAGAAAAAGACATTTAAAAGTAGTATACATTTCTGAATATAAAAGGTCAGGCATAGGGAAGGAAAGGGGAACATCAAAATGGTGAGACAAAGGATAAAGGGCCAACCAATGCAACAGCAATACTCACAAGATAATATGTTGCAAATGAACTATACAACTGGGGGAGGGGTCTGGGGAGGGGGAAGATGGGAGAAAAATGAGGGAGGGGAAAACAAGTATGACAAGAGGTATGCCCCTTACCTTATGTATGTAACTGTAACCCCGCTGTACATCACCTTGACAATAAAATTAAATTAAAATGAAAAGCTCTGGCAGCCATGCCTGTTTTAAGGTACTGTTTTAACTAGAAATATTTTATATGATAATGATAATCTGTTTTCTCAAATCTGTAAGTGTATCTGTGTTGAGGTTAGGTTTACTACAAGAAGAAATTGTTAGAGAAATGGTCAAAAAGTCAGTAATATTTATGGGTCCTTGCTGTGAAGCAATGTTGAAGAATTTAGAGAGATTGGATCAGGTGTAGTGTCTCTCACACTACAATCCTAACGCTCAGGACGCTCAGATAGAGGACCAAGAGTTTGAGGCCAAACTGTGCTACATAGAAGAACTCCATTTCAAAAAACAAACCAATAACAACAGCAAAAGAAATTAAAAATAGAATTATTGACTGGAAATTAGGTCATGGTTTCCACTAGTCCATATGATACCTTGATGAAAATTAGAAAACTTTACTCCTCTTTCACAACATTTTACTTTCACTTTTAGGAAATATCATAATAGACTGTTTTTTTTTTTATTAGAAGAGTATTTTCCTGCCATATTGAGGAGAACCACACTAATAAATACGTGAATCTATGGTATCTTTGACATAGACTACTTGACATAGTCCTTTATATGGCAGTCTTAACTATGGAATTCTATATTATTCTGTTATATTATTCTTAATTATGGAATTCCCATTATATGTGATTTTGTTACCAATTACATAGTTAAAAAGATGGCAAATATTTGTGGATGAAAATAAAGTGTCAGCTGCATTTCACTTGAAGGGGTAGGGAGAACAAAGTGACTTCTAGCATATCCAAGTGGTCCTGAAGACATTCATTCAGACCCTTGTCTTCAACAGAATTGGGTAAGGCACAAGGAGCCCTATATTTAGCTATTGTTTGCCTGTTTTGAAAAGTATCATGGCTTCAAGTGTTTTAAAACATCAGTCATGACTCCTCAAAAGGCATATCTTCTGGTCTTAATTTCCTGTTTTATAGCCCTGGGTAGATTTCCAAGTGTTATTTTTAGGATTAAAGTAAAACAGCACCAAAAATTAGAACTGATATTGCTTTTTATCACTTCTTTCTTTTCTTTGGTTCAGAATTTGGACTATGTGTTTTTGTGTAGTTCCTGGGATTGATGCTTCAATATCTGATTCTAAGAAATGTTGTCCCTGGTTAAAATAAACCCTGGCTTATTTTCTCACCAAGCATTAACTTTTGGATCTAAAAGAACTTGGAGCCAGATGCTGGTGACTCAAGCCTGTAATAATCCTGGCTACTTAGGTAGCTGAGATCTGAGGATCATGGTGGAAAACTAGTGAAACTCTTTTTTTTGGTTGGTTTTGGGGCTTGAACTCAGGACCTGAGTGCTGTCCTTAAGCTTCTTTGTGCTCAAGGCTAGTGCTCTACTACTTGAGCCACAGTTCCACATCCGCTAGTGAAACTCTTATCTCCCATTAACTATCCCAGAAGCCAGGAATGTAGCTATGGCTCAGGTGGTAGAGGGCTAGCCTTGAACACAAAGCTCAGGGATGGTATGCAGACCCTGACGAAAAGCCCTACGACTTGCACACGCATGTGTGTGCACACACACATGCACACACAACGTACTTGAATTTGAAAGTACTTGCCCTCTCCCTCCCTGAGCTGTTTTGGGTGAGGGCTAGAAATATAGTGGGTAGGTTCTAGTTTTAACCTCTCAAGAGGAGTGTCTTTACAGGAGAGCCACGATTTTCATGAAGCTTGGAGGTATATGGAACATTCTCAGGGTAGGAACAGCTTTTAGGTGGGCTTGTCTATTTTGGAGCTGGGGTGTTGATGGTGCTTCTCAGGGGATAGTGGGAAGGGAGGAAAACTGGGATATAATGAAGAAGTTCCTAGATCAACAGGAGAAACCCTCTGAGTAAGGGTCAGTGATCATATAAGGCTATATTTTCACTAGTGATCAGGGACGGCAAAGATTTAAATAAATCATTCTGAAACTGATTGGTCTCAGATGTCAGCTATAAGGTTGTATCAGAGCAGACACCTGCCCGGGTCCCGGGTGCAGGGGAGGTTTGGAGAAACAGCAGCTGGCAGGCTGGATCCAAAGCTCCGTTGGCTCAGGGACTGGCCTTAGATGGATGGAGGCTTCCTTTCCTAACAATAACTCAGCTGGCACTCTTTGGATTCTAAAGTGCTGGGTAGGATTTAAAAGGCCCTTACCACTGCAGAGCTGCCAAAAAGAGAGACACGTGCCAAGTATAAAGTAGGATGGAAAGAAGGGGTGACATTGCCCCTCAAATATATTCATTACATGCATTATGAAATGGTAATCTCTCTGTATATCACCTTAATAATAACAATAAAAAATTGAAACATTTAAAAAATTAAGTAGGATGAACTGATGATTTTGGTGAGTTTGTCAACAGACAAATTTCTGAAGGAATTTAATATAAGGAGAAGTTTATTTTCCTGAGAGGAGACTTCTCTAAGAAGTTGGTCCTTTGTAATTAATATTTTTCTGTTTATTCCTGATTTTTCAAGGAAACATGCCCAGTTTAGAGAAACAAATACAGAATACACATAAGAATCTGAAGAAAGAAAAGGTATACTTAATATTTTATTTTGAAATCATTTTGGGATTTGCAAAAGAGTTGGAAAGATAATACACAATGTTCCTATATACACACATATGTACATATGTATAAGATATACATATAATATATAATATGCATTCATGTATACATATGATATATGTATATTTTATATACATATACTATACACACATATACACATATACACGTATATATTATATATATAAAATCCAGCTTCCTCTAATGTTGAAATGTGATTTAACCATGATATGTTTATCAAAGCTAAGAAATTAACATTGACATATTGCTAGTAACTATAGACTTTTCTGATTTGCCTTAGTTTTCCATTCATACTCCATATTTATTCTAATATAAAAACCAAATTGTTATGTGACTTTGGCCTAATATAAAAATCAAGTTGTTATATGACTTTAATCTTTTCTGGTTTCTGACCATTTCTATCTTTCCTGTCCTTTTATGACTTTCAAATTATTGAAGATTAGTAACCAGACATTTTGTAAAATGTTCATATCTGTCTGGTATTTTCTCTTGAATTGATTGAAGTTATGTATTTAGGGACAGACACCACAGAACTGATCAAATTATATTAGATGTCTCATTCTATATGAAGAACTGATTACTGATAATTTATCTTTGATCACATGGGTCAAGTGGTATTAGCAAGTCATAAGCCTGATCAGTTAGACTGGTCAGAATATTCAATTTTATTTGCTATTTGCTGCTAACTGGTAGATTTAGGTTGCCAGAAATACTTAACTCTTGAATCAGATAATTAATTCATAAACCGAGTTAGTGATGGGATTATGAAGAATCAGGGAAGAGCTTAGAAAACATGCAGCTATTAGACCAACATCTTAACATGTGAAGAGGCTACCATTCAGAGTGCAGTTAACCCATGTGTTCACTTAGAACATGGGGCCACGTTCCCATTTGGACTGGCTCTCTGCCTGACACATACATGGACCTGATACAGATGTACACATACTATTCTATTCCTTAATTGCTTCTGGAATTGCTCTATTTTTCTCTTGACTTTATAAGTTACATGGCGACAGTAACTGGACCAGATGAGAAATCTTTGAATAGTTTCTTATTTAATTGTTAGGTTATAGGAAAAGAGGTAGAACAGTTTTTGAGACAGGAATTTTCTGCAGCAGAGAAGGCATTTCCACACTGCATTTCCATACTGTCTCTCCCTTTCCTGTCATCAAGGATATCCTGATGTCAGGATGTATAGAAAACTTCAGGAGCCATATAGCCATTCTTTGGGACTGATCATGTAATGTGTGCTTTGTAAGATCAGAAACCCTCCAGAGTACCAATTCCAATCCTTTTTCTGGCTCTGGATAGCTTGACCAGCTGCTTTGACCCCCATTGTTTTCTGTTGGTGTTGCTCTTTAGATACTTGTACCAACTGACAGGAGGCTTCTGGGCCATCAGGCAGTCTTCCCAGTCAGTGTTTCCTTTCAACAAGCAGTCCAAACTTTTGCCTCAAAGTCCCTACTAGTTCATCACCCCACTTCTCAGGGAAAGGTCATGCTCCCTATAACACACACACACACACACACACACACACACACACACACACACATACACATACACACATTGATCATAAGGTGAGACTCCTCAGTTTCTTGGCTCTCAGGCCTGCTTACTATCATTTGTATTATTTCCTTCTCCCTGGGAGAGAGGTGATCCTGTCTTGTCTTTAAACTGTCCCTGTCCCACCTTTTGGGCTTCTTAGTACTAGAAAAATTCAACCTATATTTTCAAACCTTCTTCCATGACCCTTCCTCCTTAAGGATATAAACACTCAAAATTGTTCATTAAAGAAACCTTTAAGCACACCCATCCAATAGCTATCCATTGATCTCTCCCCCAGCACATACATCATTTCTTCTCTCTCTTGCCCATCTTTGTATGGAGGTAGCTCCATGAGAAGCTGTGTCTGCCTAGTCTCCAGACCACACTTCCCTGCCTGTTTTTGTCCATTTGAAGTGGCCAGTTGTCAAATGCCTGACTTCATAATTTACTACTTTACAAATTTCCTTAACTTACAATGTAGCATTTGAGCTACACTTGATGCTGTGGATCACCGGGAAGAAATTCTTTGAGAGAATCTCTTCCAGGATCAAAGTTTTCCTCCACTTGAGTTGTCAGACTGTGTACAGATAGCCTGACTCTTGCAGCTCCCAGTGATGGTGACTGTAGGCGGGGTGAGGATAGCAGTGGTCCTTGACTTCAGTGGCAAGGTCTTTAGAAACCATTGTGAAAGCATGAAAATCTGAGTGAACTCCACCTAATCAACTCAATTTTCCAAATTCCATTTACACAAATACACATTAGTGGGGAGAGATGGGGAGAATTATGAAAGAAGTGACATTAATCAAGATGCATTGTACTTACACACTGACATGCTGAATCGAAATCTCTTCAACACAACTTGAAGATGATAAAAAAAAAACAAATGTAAAAATGGACAATCTGTCTTGAAAACTATGCTGCCTTCTAAATTTTAAAGTGTTGACTTTAATGGGCATTATTCTACTTGGTGAAATTTTGGATTAGAAAATTCTCTCTCTCTCTCTCTCTCTCTCTCGGGTAGAAAGTGGTGTATGGTCATCAGAGCTGTGCAAAACATCTTTATGTTTAGCCCAAATGATAATTATGAAAATTGAGGGGTTCCAAATTCAATCTTGTGCCTCAGGAGAAATATTTGTCATAGCACAGCTCAGAAAGGCTTAAAGGGCATATTCTAGGATGCTTTACACATCAACTTGACTCCTTTGTGGAGCTCCAGAATAGGTTCTTGGAAGGGGGTTGCCTGGTAGTCAAGCATAAGGGCATTATAAAATTGCCTGCTATGGGTTGCTCCAAGTCAGACCATGAATTATTCAGAATGTCTTTTGCAAGTTCTCCTTGGAACTGTGGTCCCAGTCCCCTGGGAAAGACTCAGCTGAATGAAAGAGGCTAGATTGCTTCTTCAGTTTTGGCCGCTGAGAATTTCTTTCCTGCCTCACTATGTCAACCAAATAATGAAGCCTAGAAAGTATAGATCGGTGTCATTAGTTTGTCACCTGGAATCTTATCACAGATCCAACCAAATGTCATTTCCACACTAGTCATATGAAGTGACTAGTTAAGAATATGAAGAATATGAAGGTCCCAATGTTTAGACTCATGCACATGGAACTGTCCATTCTGTCTCCTCCCATGCTTGTTTTTTTAAATTATTAACTGAACAAGAACTCAGTTTCTGAACATAACCATTATTAAGCTTCAAAAAGTTTTTCTTTTTACCCAGAATTAAACAAAATAAATCTATTCTTGGTCTTATTGAAAATTGGCCATTGATTCCAAAATATATTCATATATTGTTACACAAAATTGTAGTGCCATCAGCTACATTTATTTATAATTTTAATTTTCTCTTCAGTGACAGTACCTTATAAAACCCCCATTTTATAAGTGAAGAAATAAGGAAGCCTGAGACTAAAAAAGTCAGGTCATTTGCTGAAGGTCTTATGATTAGTAAAAAGCAAAATTATTTTTAAGTGAAGTCATTCAAATTTGCTTTATAGCCAAGCAAATGAGTTTTCAGCAGAGAAAAGTCAGCAGTCATACTCCTTGGTTTGGCCCTAACCTACCTTTCTAACCTAAACTTCTTCACTGACCCAAGACTAGTCCATTTATAGAAACTCATTCAAATCCTACTAGAGCTTACCAGTGCTTTTATGGCTCATAGTTTCATGAGATGCTTTATGAGAAAGGAAAAAAAAAAGACTTACTAATTATATGAGTCAAATGCTAGCACACAGTTCTATACTTTTGGGATTTGCATGTTGCTTTACAATAAGAACCTATCCTTCTTAAGCTTATGTTATTTATCTCAGGACTAAGGTTCTGGAATATTCAAGTGAAATGGAACTTTACTTTTTCTTAGCTGGGTTTAAATAAGATATACAAGCTTTATGAGTATCTTATTATAGCCATAAAACACACTTTTGCTTGTGCTATTCTTATTTATGCTCTATTCTTCTCCTGTGGCTCCAGAAAAATGGAATGCATTGTATAACTGTTTCATTTTAATTCTTACATAGGATTCATTGGAGTATCTTTCATAAAGTAATTTTTTTGGTCAGTGTCTAGTGGTGGATGAAAAAAAATTATAAAACAGAAAGGAAATCAGTACTTTTTCTTTAAAATAAAATTAAATTTTATTAAAATAATTTATCTAGTTGAAAACATTCAAATTTAGACCCCAACCAGTTGAAAGTAAGAGACCATATGTTTTTGTCTTTTGCTTACATGTGAATTGTATGTTTTTCGGTGCAGTTGAGGAGTAAATGGAGGAAGGCAACCTTTAGTGATTTCTTTCCTGACTTTGTAGGTCTTGGAAGCATCATTTTTTTCTGAGTCATTCTCATCTTACTTTATAATTTTAAATCAGACTTGTATTACTTTCACACATAAACTCTATGAACCTTTCTTACTGTTTTAATGCAATTATTTCGTATGGTTTTTCTGGCTTAATATTGGCAACAGTTTTACAAGTTTTCTTTAGTTCATTTTTTGACTAGTATATGGAACTTACTCATATGTGATGTGCTGCCTGATCTTTTTCTCTTTTGAGTGGTATAAACACACTCCCATGTGCCGGCCTTGTTTGTTTTCCCCGTGAGAATAGAGAAGAGCCTTCTATGACTTCTTCCCTCCTACACGGTTTTCTAGATCATGTGGCTCACAACTCACACGTGTGAAGTCAGAAAGTATGTGTATATGTATCTGTATGAGGCAGGGAAAGAAAGGGAAGGAGAGAAGGAGGGAAAGAGTGAATCAAAACAACAGAGAGAGGCCAGCCATAAATCTATAGAAGTCTGCCCTTTTGTATAAATATGGCTACTTTCATCCTACAAAGAAATGAACCTTACCCATGTTCTTTTTTTTTTTTTTTTTTAAGCCTGATGTCCTACCTGTGGGGTATAACACCGGAATCCTTATGAGTTTAGAGGACTCTGTAGGAGTTTTATTAACTAACAATACTTGTTTAATAACTGTTGATTAGGCATAATTATTGTTTTAGAGTGAGTCTAAGGTCTTTTTATGGGGTACATAGAACCTGCTTGAGACATAATTTCTTATTTTCAGAGTTTCTTGAGTGTCACAGAGTATGTTATTTGAATTTGCATGTGCTGAAGTGGTGGTGATGGTCTTCAATAATCACCATGCAGATAGGTAACAGGCATGACATTTATAGTGAAAGTCCTAAGGTTATTATATTTAATTTTTTCACTGGAGAGAATCCTGAGAACCAGATATAGCTGAGTATATAATAAAAAGAACATTATGTTATCAAGAATAATTCTCATCATTTCCATAGTAACATTATGGTATATAATTAAAATGACAATATTTTGCCTGGTCTGGCAAAGTTTTATTGCCATAGCTGCCATAACATAAAGGGAGAAAACTAACATTTAGTATTGCTGTAAAATATTAACATATTTAGAGCAAATATTAGACATATTTTAGAATAAATAAGAACTATGATATCTTAATGGAAACTGTGGCATAGGGAAGAAAATATGATTTTGGCTGAAAGTGCAGGGAATGCTGATGCTATTCATTAAGCATGAAATAATAAGAGGAACAAAATTTCCACCACTGTCCCCCTCCATGAAATATCTTCTCTGTGTTCAGAGCTTCCTTTGAAGTCAATTTATGATCATTGCTTTAATCCATTTTTAAAGCTTCTTTTGAAGTCAGTGTGAGCTCATGCCTGGAAGAGAGTAAAGTGGGCAGAGGACTAGGTGCCGCTGGGGCAGAGAAACAGCCTCATCGTCACCAGAAACTAATATTTATTGATTGTCCTTGTGTGTACGATCTGTTAGGCCCCACACCAAAGTGAGTTTCAAACTGGTCTGGTTTGCTTCCTACAATGACAAAGGTTTTAAAATGACACAAACCACATCTCTTTAGGATAGTGAGGGTTCTTTTCCAAATGGTTGGAGAATAAGAAGAATATTTGTAAGTGGAAACAAATATTTTATCTTGACAATTTCACAAATGTTTCATCTAACTGAATTTTCCAGATAATTAAGACAAGTGATTTTTTCCAATTCAAATAACTTCACATCATTCAGCCTTTTCTTTCAGTTTTATTAAGCACTTTGGAATAAGATGGGGATTCATTATTTTTTAAATTTTTTCTTCCTTCTTTTTTGCTGCTGCCAATTGTCCCCTTTAATATAGTTTTTAAAAAATACTGTTCTGTTTCAATTTTATGTAGAGTTGCCTGAAGAAAAAAAAATCTGTGAATTCTTCCTCTAATTTACTTCCTTTGATCCAAACCATCCTCCAATCCCCATGTCTAGCCAAGATTTTTATCTCCATATCTAATTAGTCTTTTGTTCCCTAGCTTCTGCCCTCAAGTCTCTATGTTCTTATGTCTTACTAAGGTCCCACACACTGTGTGATCTTATCTCTTTTTCCTCTGCCTAGATGAATGATTATTTCTGTCTGCTCATCTCCAGCTCACTAGAGTTGTCATTTGCCTTCAGAACGTTATTTAATCTCTGAACTTTGGTACCCTTACCTGTGAAAAGAGAATTCGTGCATGATCCATACTTAGACATTTTCAGGTCACTCAGTAAATATTAACTTGCTTCACTTCTTTGCTCTTCCTATTCCTTTACTTCTCTACTGGTACTAAATTTGCCTTTGGAATTCTGTCTGTGGTTGACCTCTGAATTTGTAGCAGGGTTTCAGAAGGGTCTGAGATGAGGATGTTTTGTACCAGGTTTATACTCCAACATCACAAGTCTTGGACCTACCATATAGCTGTTGTATGAACTTTGGGTGGCTACCTACTCTTTAAGTGGCCTAATTTCCTAATCACTATTTCTTCTTTATAGTCTTACAGTGAAGACTGAACGAATGACATCATGAAAAGCTTAGTAGGATACATTTTAAGTACTCTATTAGTGTTAGATATTCTTATTAAATACTTCAAGACTGTGAGTGTGTTATGATGATAATACAATGTTCTCAATTCCCCAACTTAATTTTCTCATCTCAGAAGTAAAGTTTTCTGGATTCAAGTACCCATTACAGGTTTAGAATAGGCTGTTTGTAGATGTTTGCTGGGTTGCACTGCCAGTGGTATGTGTCATTGTAATGTGTAAGCATGAGCCAGCTCTAGAAGTCACACTGACAGGGAAGTTCCTAATGCAAGAGAAGGATGGGGAGATTGGGATTTGATTTTGAGGAATTTGAGGAAGATGGGGGCATCTGTGCTGAGGAGAGTGGGTAACGAAGGAGGCTGCTGCCTCCCCCTGCACATGTTTGGTATACCTTCACTGGACTCACCATTCCACACCAATTCAG
Organism: Perognathus longimembris pacificus; assembly: GCF_023159225.1. Lineage (NCBI taxonomy): Eukaryota > Metazoa > Chordata > Mammalia > Rodentia > Heteromyidae > Perognathus > Perognathus longimembris. The sequence continues at coordinate 7,547,500 of NC_063174.1, forward strand.
AAATTCTGACCACACTGGAGCCCCGCACTCCTCCTTGGAAAACAATACTTCAGAAGGGCCGTGCTTCATTTTAGAGTTAGAGGTAGATACCCGAGATTCTAGTAAGGGTGACAAACTTGTACAGTGAAAAATGATGCTGAAGTCAGGATAATCAATGTTCACACATGCAAAAGAATAGCCTTCTAGCAACTTTAAAATAATGTTACTATCAAAAATAGTAATGTATTACATATGTGCTAAAGGACTAGATCAGTGCTCTTTAATAGGAAACAAGACAAGACTGTATGTATGTGAACTTAACCAGGTCATTCATCTCTTAGTCTAGTCTGAAAAAAATGGATGAATTATTTTTCAAAGGCCTATATTATTTTATAGGATGACTGAAGTTTCTGAATCTATAATTTATCACTTTTTCTAAGGAGACAGAATTACCTAAATTTAGCCAGTCCCAGAATATCCAGTATGTTTGCCTGGCGGCATGGTGGAGTTACATTATGTACCACTTCACAAATGCATGTTCAGCCAGGAGCACATGGAAACAATTTAAAATATTGTGAATAATTTTGCATGTCAGTTTATTCAGTAAGCCTAGGCCTTTCCCCTAAATTCCCCGGGATGGGAAGAACTTATTTTGTAAAATCATTTATTGTGAAATCAGGTTATTGAGTGAGGAGGAATCTGACCATTATGTTTCCTTCTTGATAGAATAATGGGAAGAGGATTCCTTTCCTTACTGGATTAATTCTCATTGTACCAGGGAAAGAGACAGATTCTCTAGACTGTGGAGTCTATGTTTTTCATTGCTCTAATCACTAGACAACTTCATATGTGAGAATGAATAGGAAGTAAAATCTGGGAAATTCTAAGGTTTCACCCATATTTTGTTGCTGTTGCTTAGTGAAGAGAGGAAAAAGACAGGCTAGCTGATAATTAGCTACTTACAAGAAGTCATAGAAAAAGAATTTGGGTAATGGACAGGACTTCAATCCTCCATGAAGTTTTAGATGCGCAAAATTATTCCTTTAAGGTGAAAATATGAGGCAAAGAACCTCAGTTTCCTGCCTACAGGCTCTTGTTCCTTTGCTGTTACAGTGTCTGATGAACTGGTTTACTAAGAACTGGTTTTGCCTGTTTTACCATACTACAGCCCCACCCTTCAATGAGCACACTGCAAAGGAGAGAACAAAGTCCACATTATTGCCACTTGTTTTGATTTTAGGAAACTTGAACATCACTGGCAAAGTACCAAGCAAACACAGATCACAAAACAGTTTGTACTTGTATTTAGCAGCATGAGGAAGGATTAGAATGTGGGGGCTTAGGTTGGAGTGTGCATGATGCTTGCAAAAACTGATTCCACTTATGATAATGGATCCTTATGGAATTAATGGAGGATTTATGAATATCTGATTCTTTGATCTGATTGGCATTAGGGAGATATGCGAGCAGCAAATTTGAGATGGTAAATAGCTCTAGGCTTCTTTCTCAGCACTTCACCTATCAGATGAATTTTATTAAAGTACCCGAGAGGCAAAATGTGAAGAACCTCTCACTTTAGAGTGCTTAATGTTAGCTATAGGCTACCAACAAGTAACATAGAAGACATACTTATATTGTCTCCAATGCTCTGACTAGGAAGTATTAGAACTCCTTAGCTTGTTTTATTCAGATCTCTGATGTTCTGGCCTTTGATACTCAGCTTTTCTTTTCTATATTAGAGAGTTCATTTTCCTTTCACCAGGCTCTTAGTACTAAGGAAAGACTTGTTATGACTTCAGCAGCAGTAACTAGAACTTTGTTATCTTTTAGCTCTAGTTATCTTCATGACTACAGGTCTCTGCACAAATATGTGAAAATCTAGCCCACTAAGAGGTTTGATTTCCTTGAAAGGATAGTCTTTGGAGCCAGCTCCTTCCTGACTATTGAGAATGAGAGAGCAGCTTAAGATCTACCTTGGACTGTACTGGGATTGAAGTACCTTCTTCGTGGTCTCTGGATTCTATAGCTATTTTAACACATAAAAGAAAGACATTCTACTTTCTATTGGATATTAATCTGTGACTAGGATTGATTCCACTATTCATGTGTGTCATTTAAAAATGACGAAAATACATTTCGACTACATTCTTTTTTTTCTTTTTTTTTTAATTTTTTTTTTATTATCAATTGAACATAAATTTTTTTTTACAAGGTGCTGTGCAAAGAGGGTGCAGTTACATAGTAGGGCAGTGTGTACATTTCTTGTGATATCTTACAACCTGTTTTCCCATCCCTTGTCTAGGTCAGGTAGACCCATATGCAGTATACAATGTATCAAGCACATATACAGTGTTCACAGACTTGGTCTCTACTGTCTCTCCATCTCCCTTTGTTAACAGTCATATATCAGGGAGATCATGCCCCTTTGTTTTCTGTGTTCTAGGCTTGTCTCACTCAACATTATTTGTTCGAGTTCTGACCATTTCCCTGCGAATAACAATATTTCACCATTCCTAATCGCTATGTAGTATTCCATTGTGTATAAGTACCATATTTTTTGGATCCATTCATCTGTGGAGGGGCATCTGGGTTGTTTCCAAATTTTGGCTATTGTGAATTGTGCTGCGATAAACATGGAAGTACAAATGTCCTTTTGATATCTTGGGTTTTGCTGTTTAGGATAGATGCCTAGGAGTGGTATGGCTGGGTCATAGGGTAGGTCTATATTGAGCTTTTTGAGAAACCTCCATACTGTTCTCCAAAGTGGCTGTACTAATTTGCACTCCCACCAACAATGGAGAAGGGTTCCTCTTTCCCCACATCCCCTCCAGCATTTGTTGTTTCCTGAGTTCAGAGTATAGGCCATTCTAACTGGGGTGAGGTGGTATCTCAGGGTTGTTTTTATTTGCATTTCCTTTACTAGCAGGGATGTTGAGCATTTCCTCATGTGTTTCTTTGCAATTTTTATATCTTCTCTTGTGAAGTCTCTCTTTAGCTCTTTTGCCCATTTCCTAATAGGTTTATTGGGCTTGGAGGGGCTTAGTTTTTTGAGTTCTCTGTAGATGACAGATATCAGGCCTTTGTCTGTTGCTGTGCTGGTAAATATCCTTTCCTATATCGTTGGCTGTCTTTCTATTTTGGTGGCTATCACCTTAGCTGTGCAGAAACTTTTTAATTTGTAGTAGTCCCATTTGTTGAGTCTTTCCCCTATTTGTTGTGCGCCTGGGACTCTATTCAGGAAGTTCCTTCCTGTGCCTATAAGTTCTAGTGTCTTTCCTACTCTGTCCTTCAGTAGTTTCAAGGATTCAGGTCTGATGTTGAGGTCCTTGATCCATTTTGAGTTGATCTTGGTGCATGGTGATAGGCTTGGGTCTACTTTGAGTTTTCTGCATATGGCTGCCCAGTTCTCCCAGCACCAGTAGTTGAAGAGGCTATGTTTATTCCATTGTATGTCTTTAGCTCCTTTGTCGAATATCAGTTGGCTGTAAGAGTGCGGTTTTATTTCTGGGTCTTCAATTCTAATCCACTGGTCTTCCGATCTGTTTTTATACCAATACCATGCTGTTTTTGTTATGATGGCCTTGTAGTAGAGCTTGAAGTCTGGTATGGTGATACCTCCTGCACTATGTTTTTTGCCTAGAATTGCTTTGGCTATTCTAGGTTTTTTGCTGTTCCATATGAATTTATGGATTGGTTTCTCTATTTCAGTGAAGAATGTGGCTGGGATTTTGATAGGTATTGCATTGAATTTGTATAACAATTTGGGCAGTATGGCCATTTTCACTATATTGATTCTGCCTACCCATGAGCATGGGAGGTCTTTCCATCTCCTTGTGTCTTCTTTGATTTCCCTTATTAGATTTTTGTAGTTTTCATTGAATAGGTCCGTCACGTCCTTGGTTAAGTTGATCCCTAGGTACTTTATTCTTTTTTTGGCTACTGTAAATGGAATTGTTTCCATAATTTCCTTTTCTGTTTGTCTATTGCTGGTGTACAGAAGAGCTGCTGACTTTTGTGGATTGATTTTGTATCCTGCTACTTTGCCAAATTGGTTTATTAGATGTAGGAGTTTGGGTACTGAGTTTTTTGGGTCCTTGAGATATAAGATCATGTCGTCTGCGAATAGGGATAACTTGATTTCTTCCTTGCCGATGTGGATCCCTTTGATGTCCTCCTCTTGCCTTATTGCTATGGCTAGGGATTCCAGTACTATGTTGAACAGAAGTGGGGAGAGTGGGCATCCTTGTCTTGTTCCTGTGTTTAGGGGGAATGATTTAAGTTTCTCTCCATTTAATATGATATTAGCAGTTGGTCTGTTGTATATGGCTTTTATTGTTTTGAGGAATGTTCCATCTATTCCTGTTCTCTCCAAAGCTTTTAATAGGTATGGATGTTGTATTTTGTCGAAGGCTTTTTGGGCATCGACTGAGATAACAATGTGATTCTTGATTTTAGTTCTGTTTATGTGGTGAATTACATTGATTGATTTACGGATGTTGAACCATCCTTGTGACTGAGGGATGAAGCCTACTTGGTCATGATGTATGATATTCTTGATCACTTTCTGGATCCTGTTAGCTAATATTTTATTGAGGAGCTTTGCATCTGTGTTCATTAGTGATATTGGTCTGTAGTTCTCTTTTTTTGTTGGGTCTTTGCCTGGTTTGGGGATGAGTATGATATTAGCTTCGTAGAATGAGTTCGGGATTTCTCCCTCCGTTTCTATTTCGCGGAAGAGTTTGAGGAGTATTGGAATTAGCTCCTCACTAAAGGTTTTGTAGAATTCATTGGTGAATCCATCTGGGCCTGGGCTTTTCTTAGTAGGGAGGTTCTTGATTACCTCCTGTATCTCACCGTAAGTTATTGGTTTATTTAGTTGATTTATTTCTTCTTGGTTCAGTTTGGGCAGTTTGTACTTCTCTAAGAATTGATCCATTTCTGTAAAATTATTGTTTTTTGTTGAGTAGAGGTTTTGGAAATAGCTCCTTATGATTGTTTGAATATCGTGTGTATTTGTTGTAATTTTTCCTGTGGAGTCCCTGATTTTACGAATATGAGTCTCTTCTCTTCTTTTTTTTGTGAGTCTTGCAAGGGGTCTGTCAATTTTGTTTATTTTCTCAAAGAACCAGCTTTTAGTCTTATTTATTTGTTGAATGGTCTTTCTATTTTCAATCAGATTTATCTCTTCTTTAATCTTTGTAATCTCTCCCCTCCTAGTCGTTTTAGATTCTGTCATTTCTTGTTTCTCCAGTTGTTTTAGTTTCATCGTGAGGGTATTCACCTGCTCTGCTTCCATTCTTTTAATGTGGGTACTGAGTGCAATGATCTTGCCCCTCAGTACGGCCTTAACTGTGTCCCATAGGTTTCTTTGTGATGTGTTTTCTTTGTCATTGTGGCTTATGAATTCGTTGATTTCATCTTTAATTTGATCTGTGGCCCAAGTGTTGGATAGCAGCGTGGGGTTTAGCCTCCAAGAGTGTGTATAGGCTCTGTGGTATCCTTTGTTGTTGAGGGTTACCTTTAATCCACTGTGATCAGATATAATACATGGGATGATGTCAATTCTTTTGTATTTGCTGAGGTTCTTTGTGTGGGCTATGACGTGGTCTATTTTGGAATATGATCCATGGGCTGCTGAAAAGAAGGTGTATTGGGTCTCTGTAGGGTGGAAGGTTCTATATAGGTCTGTTAGATCCATTTGGGCAATGGTGTTATTTAGGTCCTCAGCTCCCTTACTAATCCTCTGGGTGTTGGATCTGTCTCTTGGAGAGAGAGGAGTATTAAAGTCACCCACTATGATTGTGTTTGCATCTATCTTGCTCTGTAATTCTGTGAGAATTTGCTTGACATATGTCGGGCCTCTTTTGTTCGGTGAGTATACATTTATCACCGTGATGTCTTGATTCTGGATTTTTCCTTGTATCAATATGTAGTGTCCTTCTTTGTCTTTTTGAGTGGACTTTAAAGAGAAATCCAGCTTGTCTGAGATCAGAATGGCTACACCTGCCGTTTTGGTGGGTGCATTTGCTTGGTAGATCTTGCTCCATCCTTTCATTCGAAGCCTGTTTTTGTCCCTTGCTGTAAGGTGGGTCTCTTGTAGACAACAGATGTCAACTTTTTGCTTGCGGATCCATTCTGCCAGTCTGCTCCTCTTGATCGGGGAGTTTAAGCCATTTATATTTAAAGAGATCAAGGATAAGGGTGTTTTTTCTCCTTCCATTTTCTTGTTGGGCTGTTTTTTCCTGTTGTTTTTTTTTTTTTTCTTCTTGTCTTTAGTGAGCTGGTCTTTCTGCTGGACTTTGGCTATTGAAGTTTCTTTCTGATTCTGTCTGTGTGTCTTTTACGATCTCTGTTGGGTGGGGTTCCCCTCTTAATATTCGCTGTAGGGCTGGTTTTTTATTCACATACTCCTTTAGCTCCTCTTTGGTGTGGAAAGATCTGGTTCTCCCTTCGAATGTGAACTCCAATTTCGCTGGATATTTGATCCGAGGTTGTAAATTGTTATTCTGAAGTACTTGGATGGTGTTCTTCCACTCACTTCGAGCTTGGTAAGTTTGTGTGGATAAGTCGGATGTTATTCGAATCCTCTTCCCATTGAAAAAAGTTTCCTTCTTCGCTTTGGCTGAATTCAGAATTTGCTCTTTAATCTTGAGGTCTGTAGTCTTGAATATTATGTGCCTTGGGGTGGTTTTCCTGGGGTCTGGCCTGCCAGGTGTCCTATAGGCTTCGGTTACCTGGATGGGGTCCCCTGTGAGATTGGGGAAGTTTTCTGCAATAACTTTATTGAGAACATGATTAAGCCCTCTGCTCTGATATTCGGCTCCTTCTTCTATTCCAATTATGCGCAGATTATATCTCTTGTCTTTGTCCATTAGTTCCTGGATTAATCTTCCCTGAAGCTTCACCTTTTCTTGGAGTGTGGTCATTTTCTGGTTGTTGTCAGCTGCTTCATCGTCCAGGCGAGAGATTCTGGATTCCATATGGTCAACTCTTTGTGTTATGGTTTCAATTGCGGAGTTTATGGATGTCAGAGAGCTATTCATGGTTGTCATATCAGCTCTGATCGTGGAAATTTCTTCCTTTAAAGAGTTGTATTTTAAATCTATTTTTTCATGCATTTCAATTCTCAGGGTGTGGAGATTTTCTTTAAAGGCGGCTTGCATTGTATCCATTTTTGCTTCCATTTCTTTAAACGAGGCTTGCATTGTATCCAGTTTTGCTTCCATTTCTTTCTTGGCTTCCTGGGTGTCCTTCCAGATTTCCGCTCTAAACTCCTGGAATTGTTTTCTGATTTCATTTCTGACGGTTTCGATCATTCCTGTTAACATGTCCTCATTTGCTTTTTTATTCTCCATCTCCTCTCCAGTCGTGCTGCTTTTTGGAGCTGGCGAGTTGGCTTGTCCTTTGATGAACTGAGTTATGTTTCTTTGTGATTTGCGCATCTGGAAGTCTGTGTAGATCTTCCCTCCCTTCTGTGTAGGCGTGTCTACGGCAGCAGGTGCTGTCGCTGTGGCCCCGCCCACCAGTGCAGGGCACGCCTACCAGAGCGGGCGCTTTCGCCGGGGCCCCGCCCTCCTGTGCACTGTGAGTCCCCTACAACAGGCACTTAAGTGGGGTCTGCCTCCCAGAGCGAGCCCTGGGTTGTTGGGTTGTGCTTGCGCCCTCCCGCGAGTCCGTTGGGGGGGGGAGGCAGTATGTGTGGGGCCCAGTGGGATCGACTGTCCGGGTGTGGCTTGGCACTCTCAGACCTCGCCTCCGCTGCGAGGGGGGGGGACCTGATCAGGCTCAGGTGACCCTGCTGGGCTGGTATTGCCCACCAGCGCCTGTGATTTTAGTTGTAAGAGTCCGCAAGGTCCAGGCGCCTCAGGTGGGGCTTGCCCTGCCGGCCGTCCCCGGCCCCTGTTGGGAAGGGGACGGGGCCGGTTCTGACAGTTCAGGAACCTTTGGGGGCTTGGGGCTGTTCCGCCCTTCCCCTGCTAGACTGGCTTCCCAGCGCCTGATGGGAGCTTCCCGCCTGATTTGGGGGTCCTTTGTTCCCACGGGAGTGGGGAGGGGGAGGGAGGGAGCTATAGCTTCTTTGTCGGGCTTGGGTCTCCCGTTGGGGGAAGGGATTATGGGGGACTCACTTTTGCTGCTTTGTGTGTGTGTCCCGCGCCGCCGTTGGCCCTTCAGGGGTTGGCGAAGTGTCGTGGTGGCTTCCCTGGTTCCCTCTTTCTGCCGCGCTGGGTTCCCTTGTCCAAATCCGGTGTGGACCCGAACTTCTCGTCGCTGCCGGGTGTGTCTTGGTCTGCACCCTGCTTTGTGTCCGTGGGGTCTCCCGCTATATCTCGACTACATTCTTAAAGACATAAGTATATACACTGTCAGATATACCATAGGAAGAATTTGACTATATTCTAGAATATCATTAGAAAGACCATAGAATTATAGCAAGAGAGCTGGAAAACAAAAAATAAAGCTCTCAAATTATCTTTTATTTTCTCAGAAGCATAATATCAGTACAGCTATTGGAGGTGACATTGCCAGAAGTCACTAGCTAGTCAAGTCAGAGCAGGGACTAGGTACAGTTCTGTGATTTGTGTTTTCTGTGCTTTCTACTATACCCTAGACATATGTATACATCAAATATGCCAGAAAACTGACAAGAGTTGAGAGACTGCAAAAACAGAGAGAATTGGTTAGAATTGAATTTGGGCTGGCATGTTTAGTAATAGGAAAAAGTTAAGATAAAGTGATTCTGAGGCAAGTGACTGCTCCAGGAAGACTGTGCTCGAGGAAGGTAGGGTCTTAGTTCTGAAAGAGGGATCTAATGAGAAAAGATAATTGTTTTCTTTCAAGAGTAGGCCACTGATCATTAGCTTGTGAGGGGACAGATCTATATATCATTTCCTCTGGTCACAGGAATAATAAGGACACAGCTGGTATAATTGATTTCTGGATTTGACTGCTGGGTGGGAAGGAGAACTAGAGAGCTGGAGAACCCAGGGCATCATGGTGTAGGTGGTTGAGAGGGAACTGAAGAGAAAGGAAAGGTTGGAAATACCTATGATTTGTCATTTCAACTCTCCAGTGGTATCTAGCATTTGTCCTTTGCCTGCTGGGTTAATGCAGATAGGTTGATGGTATTCAAGTCTATTTATAGGACAGCAACTCACATAGGGTTTATTAAGAGATGTTGTCATTTATTGACTGCAACGGAAGTATAATTCATAAAGAAGAATTTACCCACATGTATTCACACTTCAACCTATGAAAATATTTGGGGAACTTCCCTTCTGGTTATTTGTCTATGCCTATGACCCAAACTGTAAACATTATTTTTATACAAATATGGCCATTTTGACTCCAAAAATGACAGGCAATAGTTTAATTTTCCATCCTCTCAAGGTTTTACTTTTATCAGCCAATTGAATTGAAGTATAGTTTATACTAATAAGCTTCACCGATTTTCAATGTGTATTTTAATGGATTTTGACATGCAAAATAACTCTCCAATGATAAAAATAAACAACTCAGTGAAAATGGGCAAAAGATTTTAGAAGATATTTTACAAAAGATACTTTTATATCTGATTCTACTCATTTTTGCTTATTTAAAAAAACAGAGGTGACTGAGGTGAGGGGGAAAGGACAGAACAATGCAGGTGAATATTATAGTAGTATCTGCATAGATGAAAATAGCATAATGAAACTCACTTTTTTTTCAAAATTTTATTATCAAACTGATGTACAGAGAGGTTACAGTTTCATACGTTAGGCATTGGATACATTTCTTGTACTATTTGTTACCTTGTCCCCCTTCTCCCCCCTCCCCCCCCTTTCCCTGTCCCCCCCTGAGGTGTTCAGTTCACTTACACCAAACAGTTTTGCAAGTATTGCTTTTGTAGTCTTCTCAATTTTGGTATTCCCTTTCAATTTCCTACTTCTAATACCAGTATACATGGTTAAAAGTGAAGGATTAAAGAGTGATAGAGAGGAGATATATTTGATCAGAGTACATTATATTCTTTATTTATACTTGTTAATAAAAATTTCTTTCAGCACACTTTTTTTTCCTCCCACCTTGCATAGTTTCTGACAAGTATCTTACAATCACTTTTTATTTGTTCCTTGCTACATGAAGCATTGATGCCTTTGTGTCCTTGTTTTTTCCTTATCCTATTTGGAGTTCATAGAGTGCCTTGGATTTGCTGGTACATACTTTTCATAAGAAACTGAAATGTTTTCCTTATTCTATCTATATATCATTTATTATTATTATTATTATTATTATTACTGGTGGTTGTGGAGCTGGAAATCAGGGCCTCTGCTCTGTCTCAGGAGCTCTGTGCTCTTTGCTCAAGGCTAGCATTCTGGCTCTACTTCTCATTTTCTGGTGGTTAATTGGAGATGAGTCCCACAGTCTTTCCTGCTCAGGCTGTCTGTGATGCTCAGATCTTGGCCTCCTGAGTATAGGATTACAGGCATGAGCTCCACTTAAAAATATTTTGATACTTGTTCTTGTGACTACAAATGCATATGCTAGACTCCAACTTATGCTTATTAATTCTGAGGCACTACCATTTCCCTCCTTTGTACACGATAGTCTGGGTTTGTGTCCTAAAACAAGTAGGCTTTCTTTATAACAAATAAATCGGAGGACTTATTTATCTTACTCTCTGTTTCCAGAAGTCACAGCTATACTGCTGTTTGTGGTCCAGAAGCTGAAACAGGGACAGAGAAAGGCACCAATGTTACAAAACTAAAGAAAGGACCCATTCTCATGGTTATACAAATGTGAGATTCTCTTTAAACAGGAATATGGTTTTAAAATTTGCAGTTTAGCATCTTTTTTTCCCCTTACTTTACTCTCGGCCTTCATGAAATTTTTTTTGGTTTTATTTTACCCGGAATTCTGGAGAATTCTGGATCCTACTAATTTTGAATTGTCAGATGGAAATTCCTGGTTATATGGATATGTAATTTCACAATATGTCATGAACATCTTTACGATGATTTCCTTGTGGGTCACTGTGTAGATGAACTGATAAAGTATAGAAAACAGGTTAACTTTTTTATAGGTTGCTCTCCTCAGATGTGACGTTAATGGGTGGATGAAAACGAAATATCTGGTAGACATATAAACTTATTTAGAAATATACTTTGTACTGAGTATGTTAATTAGATTACCTTGGGTATGGATGGCAAGGACCATACCCAACATGATTTTAGATGTAATGACATAAACATAATCCATGAAATAAAAATTAATTAGCTGGGCTTCCTTAAAATCACTACTTTCTGCTATGTAAAAAATAGTGTCAAGAGTGTTTCTATGGAGTTTCTCTAGAAAGCAGAGTCCAAGACAAGAATTCAAGTGCTTTACTGAAGTTGCAAAATCAGGCGGTAAGGACTGAGAGGAAATGAACCAAAGAAAAATACCAAGCTATGCGATGTTAAACTTTACAGAACAGGTTAGCATGAACAGATTAGCATTTGACAATGAGAAACAGCTCATTCAGCAGGCATATATTCCTAAGGCTCTACTAGAGAGATTCAAATACTACTGGCACCTTAATTATGTCATAAAGTTTTAGAGGAGCAATCTAGTCAGTGGGATACTAAAGAAAATAGGTGATTAAGGGAATAGGAAAACATACAGGTTTTGTGTACTAATACATTATGAAGTTAAGAATGAAGAAAATGTAGGAAGAAATGTTATGAAAAAGTCAGAGAGTACGGTAGGTGACTTACAGAAAAGTTATGAATCTGTGATGGAACAAAGGTATTCATTTCAGAATTAGACTTGAATTTCAATCCATATGTACCATGCAATAGCAATCTGACCCTGAGGGAAATTAGATCCAAGCAATATTTTCTTTATTTGTTAAAATGAATGAATGGTGTTTTGAGAAATAAACATATTAGTTTAATAAAATTGCTTGCTATTTAATGTACATTGGTTCCTTCTATTCCAATTTTGTTATGTTATTTTAACTTCACAAATGGTAACATGCCAGTTCCAGCTAAGCATTTGTTTCTGGGGAGAATGGGTCATTATGGAAAGAAAACCCCTAATATTCCCTCTACTTTTGCTGAGAAATTAATATCCTGAATTCCCCATAGCTCCCTTCTACACAGCAGTGTAGGTAATCTCCCAATTTTATCATTTAATAGTAATGTAAACTATCAACTTGCCTCTTCCTGAAAAGTGAGTCGTTCTCAGATTGCTTTCTTTAGATCTAATCTTAATGATCTCTGAGGAAATGTCTCTCATTTGAATATTTTCTTAAAGCCACCAATGCTATATCAAAATATGATTTAAAGCTAAAATACTTGGTTTTCTTTTGTCCTTGGGAAATGCAATTATAGGCATATTGGTAAAAATAGTTTACTTTAGTAGTGGAATATGAAGTTTCACATTATAAGACAGCTGCCATTACCATGTATCCATTTTTCACAGCTATGGAATTTTATTAATGCACAAATTTTGTTTTTCACTTTATACTTGAATTATACTTTAGTTTTTTCTTTTCAGTTTTCACCTATTTGTTGCTCAACACCTACTGGCTTCTTTCTCTTTTTTAAAAAATGTAAAGGTGTTGAACCTTTCTTCTGAATAAGAAATAAGTGGTAACTAGCAATATAGCAAGCAGGAGAACAAAATATTATATATATATATGTATATTCTCAACAGAGAAACCTACCATTTAGTGGTTGCCAAGTTTCTGCCATGTTGTAGCAGGGGACAAAGACAAATCTCTTCATGGCATGGTCAGGATAGGCATCCTATTTATTTGAAAAGTACTTTGGTACCAATTACAGCTTGAAGGAGGATTATATAGCAGGAAAATAAAGATCTTAATAATTATAGGTAACACATAGTTCTCTCTCTCCCTCTGTGTGTGTGTGTGTGTGTGTGTGTGTGTGTGTGTGTGTGTGTCCTAAGAATTGAGCTCAGGGCCTGGGTGCTATCCCTGAGTGTTTTGGCTCAAGCTAGTGTTCCACCATTTGAGCCACAGCTCCACTTCTGGCTTTTTGATAGTTAATTGGAGATAAGAGTCTTATGGATTTTTCTGTATGGACTACTGCCACTGTAGCCTTCTTGGATTCTTTTCTCAGAAAATTAAAATGAAGTTCATGGAAATGAAGGATGAGCATATGAGTGTGAAGAACTTTATTTAAAAGAGAAGAATTTTGGTGGAAGGCCACAGCTGCTGTTATTTCCAGGTGTCTGAGTCTAAGGGTTTTTAATACCCTGGGCTGTCTTCTGATTGGTTGCCCCTATTATAATTAGGTGTTTCTGAAGGTGACAGTTTAATTAGGTGAGCTGTGAAACATTCTGATTGGTTGTTAATTCCTAATCAGAGCCTTCTTCAAATCACCTCCCCACAGTCATGGGAAACTTACAGAAACTTGAATTAGAAGAGCCTAGGGAGGAGCAGAGGCAGGGTACTATTTTCTTCTAGAAACTCTTTTTGAAACAACGTTGTCTGTTTTGCAGCTGGTTGCTGCTTGTCAGGACAAAATACTGTTCTGGGGTCTTGAATACCAACTAATTTACTCTTTCACTGGGGCTAAACACAAATGTGAGATAAGTAATTACCATAATCTAAAAATATATATGGATAGAAAGGGCATGTGAAGAACATTCTATGCTATGTGGACAGAACATCTGACAAGAGCTATGGCATCTTAAGAGCAAGCTTGCAGAAGACAGAAGAAAGTACCTCGGTGTTTTGTTTCTTTCTTCACTCAGGACCAGTGTTCCCTTAGGCTTTAGTCAGAAGTCAGGCAAAGGAGGCTGTTTATGTATTCAGTATAGACAATGATAGGTCCACAGTTTTGAAATCCAGAGAAAAGCACCTTTCTCCCACTCACAATTATTTTCAATTGATAATCATATGGATCATTATTCATAGTAATTATCTGGATTCAGCCTTATGTTTTACAACAAATATAATTAACATTTTTAGAGGACTGAATTACATTGAATTTATTTAAATTCATTGAAATATTTCATGTATGGTCTAAAATTTGCATTTACCAAATTAAAGGTATTATACTTTGCAGTTTGCACGAAAATTGAATTCAAACATAAGTCTAAAATTCTCTGTACACAGAATGACATGATTGATAGAACTTATGTTTCGTATTTTCCTCTTGACAATTGTTTATATACTACTTTTTAAACAAGGAATATATTATTCTCTGAGGGAGGGAAGGAGAGGGAAGAGGAAGGAGAGAAGGAGAGAGAAAAATGAAGAGAGAGTAGAGGGGGAAAGAGGTAAGAGAAGAGAAGAAAGAGAGGAAGGAGAAGGTGGGGAAGAGAGGAGGAAGAAGAGGAGAGAGCGAAGGATAGGGAAAGGAGAGATGGAGGGGGGAAAGACATAGAAAGGGACATGGAGAGAGAGATGGAGAAAGAATGTGAAGTCTACGTACTCTCTCTCTCTCTCTCTCTCTCTTTCTCTCTCACACACACACACACATATACACAAAATTAAGACTGCAGCAATTCCTAGCTTTAGAATTTTAGCCATGATTTATTTTTTCTGTTACTAACACAATTTATATTTTATTTTTAAATTTTTATTGTCAAAGTGATGTACAGAGGGGTTACATACATAAGGCAATGAGTACATTTCTTGTCAAACTTGTTACCTCCTCCTCATCTTGGTAGATTTACTATTTGCAATTCTTTATAAGCAATTCACCCTCTTATTGTCTACTATGTGGGTATGAAACAGGGAACACAAAGAGTAGAGAGTGAATCTTGAATCTGGAGGGCAGCAGGAAGGTATCTTGTAAGTTACAAGTTGAGAATTTAATTTTTTTGAAAAGTCTGTCTTTATGACATTGTCAAGACTGATAGCCTTTCATCTTTACTGCTTGCAACACTTAAAAATAATGGAGGTGAGTACCTGATTACAACAAATTTGTAGAATGACTCGTAATTTTACATAACAAATGTAAACCTCAGAAGTTTTAGAGCTTTGGCACATGACATTCTGGGATTATTTATTTATTTATTTTACTATCCTTTATTTCTTTTTTTTTTTCCTAGATGCTTGTACCCCTCACCTAAGTGCCTGCATTTTTGTGCCTTTCCCATTTTTCCTGTTACTACATGTTACAAGGGCATGCAGATTACTTTCATCATCTTGCTTTCTTCTCCCTGCTCCACAGTTGGACACTTCTGTTTCCTTCTCTTTTTCTTCACTGGACCAGACATGAATTTGTTCTGGGAACGTTTAGTAATCCATGGAAAAGATTCTTGAAAGGCTTCATGTCAGATGTTCAGTTGCTTGGTAACTTAACCTCCTGCCAAGTTTATGTTCAGAGACTTAGGCAAACTGTAGAGTTCTCACTGTTTTCTGGCCCAGGCAGCATTAGCTGTGTAACTTTGCTGTGTTGAAATTCCCACATGGGCACTGAAAGGAACCTTGGCCTCCAGCAATGGAGGTGAAGGCAGAGGCTGAGTCTGTCTGGCCAGCCTTAAAGAAGTAGCCAGGGAGGCTGACCTTAGCAGAGGTGTTAACATGTTTGCTGAGCTCTTGCAACTGCTCAAAAGGTTTAAGATTCTGTTTCTGTTTCTTTCCTAGCTCCCCTTCCTGTCCTTCTCATTCCAGTTCTGGCGGTTTTATGGAAATTGATAGTTTTAGATTGAGAAATGTTCTAACAAATGGTAACAGGTAACCTCAGAGCAATGGCCATGCCCAACTCCCATACTCCCCCCCCCCCAATCACACATGTGCACACATGTACACACATCCCTAAGGATTCAGTGATAGAGATACCAAACGGTATGAGTAGATAGGCTAAATCTCAATGGAACATGCAGTTTTAATGCCAGTTAGGAGCTAAGTACCCGAGGACTGATCATGACTTCCTTATTGACATTGCACAGAAGAGTACCAGAAGATTAGGCTCTTGTTTTTTAAATACAAAGGAAGAATTCTCTGATTACCTGTACAAATCATTTGCCTTAAAGCTCTCTTACACTAGAACAACTTCTAAGATAGGAGCTGTTAATAGCCTGAATAAAAATTATTGTTTGGCAGTGTGGTAAGGAGTGGGAGTGGGTAGCTGAACAGGATCATCTCCAGGAATGGCTGGCCAGGAACCAGGATTATGCAAGTAAAAATGTTCAGGGAAGGTGGAAAAAAGAACAAAAATCTATTAAATGATATAATACAAAAGTTAACGAGTCACTCAATTGTTGAATTATCTTGTGAAAGTAGTCATTGCATCATTTGCAAATTAAACATTGAAACAATTGTGCTAGAAACTGAAAAAAATTATTAGGAGAAAGGAGTAGATCTCAGATTAGCAACAATATTACTAAAAATTTTCCATGTTTAGAGTAACAGTTTTGTTTTTGGCGATGGTTTCAAACTACTGGGCCCTCTTAATTTTACCTTAAGTTATCTTAAGGTAAATTTAAGAGAAATACAAGGAAAAATGCATTCACTACCTTATGTATGTAACTATTACCCCTCTGTACATCACCTTGACAATAAAATTAGATTAAAAAAATTAAAACAAAAACACACTGCAAATAATAAAAAAATCTTAAGAGAACTAGAGCATCTGTTGTGGAATTTTTTCAGAGTACAAACAGAGTATAATTTGACTTTACCTTGCTATTGCAGTCAGAGTTGTTATTAATTATGCATTGTGGTAGTTTAAAAATACCTTTAAGTAGTTATATGTGCCAGTAAGCACAAATTAGTAGAGTGGATTACAGCTTCTCATGGTAATTCTGGAAAACTGCAACACTTATGTCAGGTATTTTGTCTTTATTCTGCCTACATGAAATTCACCTCACACGTAAACATAAATAGATTCAACATGAAAAAATGGAAAATGATATTCTAAGCAAATGAAATCTAAAATCAATCATGAGTAGCTATATGTATGTCTGACAAAACAGATTTTAAAACAAAAGCCAGAGCTAGTGGTGGTAGCACAAATTTGATTCTAGCACTTAGGAGTTTGAGGTAGGAGAATCATGTACTTGAAGCAAGCCTGGATTTCATAGTGAGATAGTGTTAATAAGGTGAAGTAAAATGAAATAGTAAGAAGAGATAAAGAAGGTGATATGTGAGCCATATAAAGCCCTTAAAATCATTTCATAGATGGTAAAAGAGACTCACATGCTTATCAGCTGCCCAAGGCCACCTGCATATGCTGACAATTTTGTATGGCTCATGAATTATGATATAAATAGCCAAATGGTCCTTAGACATAAAAGTTCTCCATCCCTGGCAGAAGATAGAAAGATTATAAATTCATATGCACTAAATATTGAAATACTCATTTTTATGTAATACTACTAGATATGAAGAAAGAGATAGGTTCCAGACAATAGGAGACTTTGATAGCCCACTCTCATTGCTAGATCATTCAGACAGAAAGTCACCAAAAAACATCAGAGTCAAATTCCACAATACAGCAAGTGGACTTAGAGACAATTATGGAATATTCTGCATAACAATTACAGAGTACATATTGTTCTCACCAGCACATGGAACTATTTCTAGAATATAACATATATTAGTCTATAATGTAAGTTTTTACCAAATTAAAACAATTTAAATAATAACTTACATTTTTTCAATAGACAAGAGATTGAATGATACAGTTTTGCTTTTATTATTATCATGCTATTTTTGTACCAGACCTGGAGCTTGAACTCATGGTCTAGGTTCCGTCCCTGAACTTTTTCCCTCTCAAGGCTAGTACTCTATCACTTGACCTACACAGCTCTTCTTCTAGACTTTTGGTGGTTAATTAGATAGAAGTGTCTCACAGACTTTTCTTCAAGGCTTTACACTACAATCCTCAGATCTTAGCCTCCTAAGTAGCTAAGGTTTATAGGAGCCACCTGTACTTGGCTTTTAAATTTTTAAAAACTAATGCAGAAAGACTGAAAGTTAACCCTTAACTGTCAAGATATATAAAAATCAGTTCAAAATAAGCCAAAGACTTTAATGTACAACTGGAAACTAAAAGTTAAGTAGGCTTTCCAAAAGTACAGGAAACAAAAGCAAGAACTGACAAATAGGATTACATCCTATTAAAAGCAATGGAGACAACCAACTGGAAAAAACAAACAGCTACCTACAAAGTGGAAGAAAATATTTGCCAGTTACTGCTTGACAGAGGTCTAATATCCAAAATATATAAAGAACTAAAAAAAAAGTTAAAAAGAAACCAACTAGTCTAATTAAAGAATAGATAAATGACTTGAATATTCATTCTTAAAAGAAAAAAATGTAAATAGCCAAATACGTTTTTAAAGCTTGATGAGATACTGTATTACCTCAGTAAGAAAGACTATATATATATATATATTTTTTTTTGGCCAGTCCTGGGCCTTGGACTCAGGGCCTGAGCACTGTCCCTGGCTTCTTCCCGCTCAAGGCTAGCACTCTGCCACTTGAGCCACAGCACCGCTTCTGGCCGTTTTCTGTATATGTGGTGCTGGGGAATCGAACCCAGGGCCTCGTGTATCCGAGGCAGGCACTCTTGCCACTAGGCCATATCCCCAGCCCCGAAAGACTATATTTTTAAAAACAATAAATGCCATCAAAGATATGGAGGGGAAAAACACTATGCACTGTTGATAGGAATATAAATTAGTCCAGACAATATTAGTCCAGGATAAATATGGAAGTTCCTCAAAAAATTAAATAGTAAGTGATACCTACATACTTATGTTTATTGTGTCAGTGTTCAGAATTGCCAAGATATGGAATCAACCTAGGCTGATTGAATGGATAAAGAAAAATATAAAATGGAATGCTTTCAGCCATAAAATATGAAATCATGACAATTGTAGGAAAGCAGGTGGAACTAGAGAACAGAGTCATGTTAATTGAAGAAACTAGACGCAGAAACCCAAGTCTCATATGTTTTCTCTCATCTGTGGAAAAAGAAGAAGAAATGAAAGTAGAAAAGGAACTTTCAAGACTGAGAAGGGAGGTGAGAGTAGAAGAGAGAAAATAGAGGCAGGGAGTGGTAAATAGATATGATGAATTCATGAATGGAAATATCACAATGATGTCCATTCATCTTTATAATTAATATTGTTACTATGACATAAAAAGATATTCCAATAATTTATATAATTTACTTAATAAATAAATTATCTTCCATGAGATTTTTGTCTCTTAGGCCGACATTAACCACTGTTTGGTATAAAAAGATGTCATACTTTCTGGGCATTTAAGAACTCTATGTGTCACTGAGCTTGACACTCATTTTCCCCATTGCCAGTATACAATTTAGTTACTTAGACAAGCCCACTTACTTTCTCTTACTGTTATTACCTCTTTTATTGTCTTTGTTTTTTTAAAAAAGTGATAAAACACTTGACTTTAGTAATTCTTGTTCAAGTATAGCATACTCAATTAGCTGTTCACCAGATGATGGATGCTTGGGTTGCTTTACATTTTGGCTACTGTGAATAATACTGCTATGTTTATACACATTTTTTCCTTATGACTTTGTTTTCAATCTTGTTGGAGTAGTTACCTAGAAGTGGACTTTTAAAAATAGATATCTTTGGGCTGGGGATATGGCCTAGTGGCAAGAGTGCTTGCCTTGTAATCATGAGGCCCTGGGTTCAATTCCCCAGCACCACATATACAGAAAATGGCCAGAAGTGGCGCTGTGGCTCAAGTGGCAGAGTGCTAGCCTTGAGCGGGAAGAAGCCAGGGACAGTGCTCAGGCCCTGAGTCCAAGCCCCAGGACTGGACAAAAACAAAACAAAAATAGATATTTTCTTTGGATAGTGATTCTATTTTTGATTTTTTGAGGAACTGCCATATTATTTTTCCACAGTGCTGTACCTGTTCACCATTTTACCAATAATACACAAAGGTCTCATTCCTTATCATCTCATTGACACTCGGTTTTTTCTCGCTTTGGATCTTAGGTTGTATTTCTTTTCATGAGTGTTTTTCTGATGACCAGTGATAGTGAGAATCTTTCATGTGCTCGTTGGCCATTTGTGCATCTCTTTTGGAGAAAAGATTATTCAAGACCCTTACACATCTTTTAACTGGGTTACATTTTGGGTTTGTTGAATAGGAGTTCTCTTATACTCCAGATATTAATTTTTTATCAGATACATGTGTGATTTACAAATATTTTCTCCTATCAGTTGCTTTTTTTAACTGTGTTGGTTGATATTGTTCTTTGATAATTCACAAACTTTTAAAATTTTCATGAAATCCAACTTGTTTATTTTTCTTTGTAACTTTGTGAACAATAAAAACTCATGGTATTTAACTTAAGTAACTGCTTCGATTTGAATTGAGGTGCTATTTTAAAATGTTCTGCTCTCATAAAGATACATACTGTAAATTTTATGGTAATCTTGTCTGAACACTAAGATCCTGTTATAATATAAAACTTGCTCTATTTAAGCATTTTTTAAGACTTGTCGTATTTTAATGAAGTTTAAAAAAACCTTATTGATAGGCAGGTAATTTTATTTGGCAATACTGGGGTTGGTACTCAGGGCTTTGCATTTTCTAGACAGGTGCTATACCACTTGAGGGATATCCTCTTTAGTTATTTTGTGGATAGAGTCTCATACATTTTAGAGAGGTACTTTATTTTAAAATGTTTACTGAGGAAATTTGGCTTAAGTACAGAGACTTGTTCTCAAGATAGTTTTTTCCTTCAATTTATTTTTCTGTGCATTTCAATTAAAAATAAATACACATAGAAACTACTAATTCTTCCTGGAAGGTAAAGTATCAACAAATGCATTTTATACACAAATTGACATTAAGTTGAAATCCCTTTGTACAACTATTTGAGAAAGCAATGAAAGAATTCAGGATTAAAAAAGAAACAACAATAACAATGAAACAAACAAAATAAGCTAGGCATGGTGGCCCATACCTGTGGTCTAAGTTACTAGGAAGGCAAAGAAAATAGGATTGTAGTTTGAGGCTAGCGTGGGCAGTTAGTGGAAGACTCTACCTAAAAAGTAAGCTAAAAGGGGTTGGGGATTTAGCTCAGTGGAAGAGCACTTGCCCGCCAAGTGCAAGGTCCCGAGTTCCATCCTCAGCTCTGAAAAAAAAAAAAAAAAAAAAAAGGCTAAAAACAGTAACTCATGCCTCTATCTAGTAACTTAGGAGACTGAAATCTGAGAATCCAAGTATGAGGCTGGCCCAGGCATGAAAGTCTATGAAGCTCTTATCTCCAATTAACCACCAAAAAACCTGGAAATGGAGCTGTGGCCCAAGTGTAGAGCACTAGACTTAAGTAAGAGCTCAGGGACAGTGCCCAGGCCCTGAGTTCAAGCCTCAAGACCAGCACCAAGCAAATCGAAACAAACGGAAAATTCAAGCTCCTTCTTAAAAGGCAGAGTAAGCTTGATATTAGCGAAGTATATAATATTATTCATTTTTATTCCATGCCATTCATTATTCATACAAAGTAGCATTTTTTTGTTGAGGAAACTCAACCAAAGGGCCTTGAGTATCAAATGTCTGAATCATGCAGAATTATTAACAATAGGATCAGGGCAAGTAGCACGATGAATAGAAGCCATGATAAGTAGAATTTGTCTGATATTCTTTTGTATTCAGCTTAAAATGACTAAGTAACACCCCAAGTAGCTGCGTCGTCTGGTGACTATGACTGTGGTGAATAATTATAAATAGATGATATCTAGAGCATATTGAGAAGGTTGATTTTCTGAGTATCACTTTAGTTATGAGAGACTATTGTTAAAGAGAAAGAGATAAAAACTTAAAGTTTAGGGCATGGTCTGCTTTCAGCCATCTGAATGAATGTTTGGATGGCAGCCAGCTGCTCATGTGCTTGGAAGTTGAAGTCACTCAAGACTTACTTTCAGTAGGGCAAGAGGGGGAAAGCCCAGAAATCATGACCTGTCTTGGAAACTGCTACTCTCTTTCTGCTATGTTTCAGCTAGACTTCAGTTAGTGGTAAGTGATAAAAATCAAATGGCTCAAGAGATTCTGCTTTAATCTAGGTCATAGCACTCATCTGAGTTGGCCTATTACAGCATTCAGCATTTTGCATTTTACATTATGGCAATTTACAGAAGCCTCTAAATTCAAAATATAAAATCTTTGCTGAATAGAAGAGCTGGTATAGCATCCAGTAGTATTCAACCTGTGACGAATTTTCTAGATTTGATGACAGATTGGCTGGCTTCTTTTTAGAGGATTTTGAGTCAGTTGTTCATATTCAGCAGTTCTAATTATTACTATTTATTTTTATTAAGCAAAAAAATAAATTATTAAGGAAGAAATAAAAATGTAAGGAAGTTGAATGTATACTGAGTTAGTTTCATGTCTACTAGAATAAAAAAAGTATTTATGAGCTTCTACCATCTTTTCAGTAGTAAGTATTACCTTATTTTTCTTTGAAAGTATGTGATATATAACATCTATTTTTCTTGGGATTATTTTTTTAAGACAGCAATTATTTTGAAGAAAATATTCTTAATCAGATTCCCACTTTCAATTAAGATGGATGATTTGGGTGAAGTCCTTGACTAATGAATTTGAGTCATTTAAAATGAAATTATTGTTAAAATATTTGAGATACCTAGGTTCTACCATACTGAAGCTTTTTCTTAAAAAGTGGACAAAGTAGCAGATTTTTAAAGTTCTTCCTGTAATAAGAAACAGGAAGGTAAGGCTCAAAGGGAAGATCTGAGCATATCAGACCAAGAGTTTTCTAGAGAAAATGCCTTAATAGTGAATCAAGAATAATAGATAATAGTGAATAGGAATAGTGCTTTTGAAAATCTTGTGGAGCTTTTTTTTTTCAGGTTCTGGGGTTTAAACTCAGGGTCTGGGCATTGACCATGAGCTTTTTTTTGCTCAATGTTTGCGCTCTACCACTGGAGCCACAGCTCCATTTCCAGCTAATTAATTGGGGATTAATTAGAGATAAAAGTCTCCTGGACTCATCTAGTTGCCTACAAACTGTGATCCTCAGATCTCAGCTTCCTGACTCACCAGGATTACAAGCACAAGCCACCAGCACCTAGTGATTTTTTTTTTAAATGGGACTCCATCACTCTCAGAATACCTTCTGCTGATGAAAGAACAACATATGGATAGCTATTTGATTATTTCATGTTGCAGCATGAACAGCAGAAAGCACATTTCACATTAGTTAAAAGACTTGGATTAATTCATTATTTGATATTGCAGCATGATTAAGTTGTCCTCAAAAATAAAAGTTGTTCACTTTACAACCTATCTATTCTGGTGGGACAAATACTGAAATCATCTTTGACATGATTACTCAGTCATTTGTGGCTATTTACAGGCTTAATGTGTAGGAAACAGTTCTTTGTTAAAGAATTTCAGTGAAATCAGTGCAACCTTATTTTTTAATTCAATCTCAGTGAGCATTTTGTATTTAAACTATGTTTTTGTGGAGTAGGTATGCAAGATTTCAAACTTAATATATTTAATTTAGCATTACTCAAGTTGTACCCTACCTAGTCTTTATGATATTCTCTGTCAGAAAAAAGGCAAAAACTTACCTCCCCTCCATTCTCCCTCCCTTCTTTCCTTCTTTCCTTTCCTCCCCCGTTCTCCTCCTCCTTTCTGTTTTTCACTGTCTGTTTTATTTTGCTTGAGACATATTTTCCATCTTCACTGGTATGTTGTCATAATTAAATACGTATGTAATAATGCATAATAAAATAATAATCCTCAGCAATGCGTTTCGTTTTTTAGTAGTACTAGGGTTTGAATGCACTACCACTTGAGCTATATTTCCAACACTTTTTTGCTCTATTTTTTGTTTTGTTTTTGCTTTTGTTTTGAAATAAGAGTCTTGTGGACTTTCCTCCCTGGTCTGGCTTCAATTTAGATCTAGATCCTCAGATCTCAGCCTCCTGAGTAGCTAGAATTACAGCGTGGGCCACTGGTATTTTTTAAAAAATATATAATTTTATTGTTATTATTAAGGTACACAGAGGGATTGCAATTTCATAAGTCAGGTAAAGTACTAGTTATTTTTGAGCTAGGGTATTGTGTTTTGTCTTGGCTTATCTAGACCATCCTCCTCCTATTTATACTTCCTACCTCAGCTAGGATGATAGGTGTGGACCACCACACCCAGCTTTTTCTGTTGAGATGGAGTTTCATGAACCGTTTTATGACTGGGCTAGACTAGATCTCCAGCCCTCCAAATCTCAGTTTCTCAAGTTGCTTAGATGACAGGTCTGAACCACTGTGACCATATATTTGGTTGAAATATTAGATTTTGCACATTTTTCCTGGGTTGGCCTTGAACCATGATTCTTCCAATCTCAGCTCCCTGAGAAGCTAGAACTACAGGCCTGGACCACTGAGTCCAGATGATGAATAAGTTTATGTATTGGGAATTTTGTGGGGGTCATTTTGTAATATGTTATTGATTGTTTTAACCAATA
The DNA here is from genome assembly GCF_023159225.1 of Perognathus longimembris pacificus. Classification (NCBI taxonomy): domain Eukaryota; kingdom Metazoa; phylum Chordata; class Mammalia; order Rodentia; family Heteromyidae; genus Perognathus; species Perognathus longimembris. Next base: position 7,571,905 of record NC_063174.1, read on the forward strand.
GTTAACATTGGTGCTAAAGAACCGGAAGTAATGCTTGGTTCTCTCTGTTTTGGTGTCATGTATTTGTCTTTTTCTCCTGTTTGCTTTCCCAGTCTCGTGACTACTATTCCATCCTATTTTTATACAAGATTGACTTATTATTTTCCACAATTAAGTGAAGAGATTTATTTGTCTTTCTGTGGCTTGCTCATTTTTCTTTACATGATAGGTTCCAGCTCCATTCATGGCTGCAAATGACAGAATCTTATTCTGTCTATGGATTAATAATATTCTACTGTATATTGTATATGCATATGTATATCTGTATGTATGTACAGAGATACACATTTTATCCAGTCCTCACTGAAGGGCATATGAGTTTGATTTCATATTTTAGCTATTGTGAATAGGTCATTATTTATTTAGTATAATGATTTTCATCTCCATTGAATAGATACTCAGTAGTAGAATTTCTGAATCATATTGAAGATATATTTTTGGTTTTTTGAGGAGTCATTGCACTGTTTTTCCATAGTGGCTAGACTAACTTTAATTCCTTTTAACAGCATATAAGAGTACCTCTTTCTCTGTATCTTCATCAGCATTTGTTATTTTTTTGTGATTTTGTTTATAGTTATACTAAACAGAGGATCTCAATGGAGTTTTGATTTGTACTTTTTGTAAGCTTGAGCATTTTGCATGTTCTTGTTGGCCACTTGTATTTCTTGTTTTGAGAAGCCTATGTAGTCTTTTCTTCCTAAGGAAAACAATTGTTTTCTGACTTCCAATGTCAGAAATCCAAAGCAGTCTTATTTGTAAGTTTTTGTATATGTTTCTGCCTCCATCCCAGAGCCCATTTCCCAGAATTTGTGACTGTTGTCAATATGTCACATTACATATGGAGTACTGTCAACTTGAGCAGGTTTTCTGAGCTTAATATGCATAGTTTTAATTTTTATTTTATCCTATTACATAGGATCACATGGTTGGTCTTTCTGCTCAGTGTTCATCCTGAGTTACCTCATTAGCATAAACTGTCAGTGTAATCTGAGGAAATAATAAAAACATTCTATCACTCAGAATATTTCAGGGAAGTAGGAAAGAACTAGACTTCTTTGAGGGCGAAGTCATTGCCTCCAAATACATCCTTGTGCTCCCACCTCCAGAGGTATGCAGTTCTGAAGTTCTAAAGTGCTTTAAGGATTTTGAAGGAAATGCCAAAATGGCGTTCTGTCTGTGCATCGCTGGTTTAATATTTCTTGAATTAGTTAAGTCTTCTGTCACTTGTCTATGTCATTCCGAGCTTCCAAAATACTGTTTTTCATCCCATTCTTGAGTATTTCCACACCAGAAAAAAATTTTGGTAGTGTTATTGGGCTTTGAAAAGGGACTAAAATTAAATATGGATATTCAGTTGTCTATCTTTACTCTGAACTTTCCTAGCACTCTCAATTTCTTTTCTCTTGTTCTCTCTCTCTCTCTCTCTCTCTCTCTCTCTCTCTCTCTCTCTCTCTCTCTCTCTCTCTCTTTCTTTTTGGTTGTGGTTCTTTTTTAAAAAAAACAACAACAAACAAAACTCAGGTCCTGGTGCTGTCCCTGAGCTCTTTTTGCTCAAAGTTAGTGCTCTACCATTTTGAGTCACAGTGCCACTTCTGGTTTTCTGATGATTAATTGGAGATAAGAGTCTCATGAACTTTCTGGCCCAGGCTGGTTTTGAAGCACAATCTTAAAATTTCAGTCTCTTGAGTAGGATAACAGGTACAAGTGACTGGTGCCTAGCTCTCAAATTTTTTTCTACAGCAACTTTTTGTAAAATACTTACTATAGGCCCTGATTTAGGGAACATTTTGATATTATTGCATTAATACAAATAACTTATATATTTTAGAATCCTTAAAAGTAACTTTTCTGTTAGGGCTCTTTTCTTTCTACTTTATATGAGATCACAAAAGGTAAAAAACAGTCTCTTATCACTTGTTGTCTGGAGAACAGAATATAGGAATAAAGAGAGAGTCTCCCACCCCCTGCTTTTGAGCAGTACTAGGTCTTGAACTTAGTGTTTCATAATTGCTTAGCTTGCTAGTTCAGCTGGTATTTTATCACTTGAGCCACGTCTCCAGCACTGATTTTGTGCTAGTTAATTGGAGATGAAGTTTTAGAAACTTTTCTGTCTTAGTGGCTTTAAACTGTGATTCTTTGAATCTCTGCCTCCTGAGTAGCTAGGATTACATGTAATTATCAGCACTCAGCTAAGAGGGATCTTTTATCTTCAATGTTAATCTACTTTTATAATGATTGAATGTATATTACTTTAAGCCTATTCTAAAAAGTAATTTTAGAATAAGAAAAAAGTGAAAATATTGCATAAGATGATCTTCAAAAAATTTCCACTTCAAACCTATGATCTGAGATTGTGGGTAGGGTTAATGGAGAACTAAAAATGGAGAATTCTTTTTATATTTAATAGATAAAGTAGGACAGAGCACTGAATTCCTTTAATTACCCTGATCTAAAAGTCAGACTTGCAAAGGTTCTCTTTTTTTCTTTTCCTTTTATAGTTTTTTTTTCTTCAGCTTACATTTTGTTTCAATAAAGTCTTTGCCTAGAAAGGATGTATTGTCTCTCTCCATTTTTACTTCTCATTTCATTTTCTTGATAAATAAAATCATATCTTCTCACTATTCTATCTCATTTTAAGAACTGTAATCTAGCTTCCATTTTTAAACAATTATTTTTGAGTTCGTGTTTCATGCAATATTTATTCCAAACTTCAAAGAATGGCATTCAGTGCCCTGTTACAATATGACTACACTTTACCTTATAGACTATTTCAGGGCAACATAAAGTTCTCACTTCTCTCATAACAGTTATTTGTTGATTTTCCCTACTACAAGATGTTGAGATGTCTTTGTTCAAGCAGCTCACCTTGCCTAGAATTCCTTTATCATCTTTATTCTGTCTTTACATACATTTTGGTCAGCCCCATTTTTAAAGTTTTTAAAATTGTTATTATAAAGGTGATATACAGAGAGGTTACAGTTATGTAAGTGAGGTAAAGAGTACAATTCTTTTTGGACAATGTTACCTTTTTCCTCACTCTCTCCTAGTTTTCTTTTCTCCCATCCCCACCCACAAGATGTGTAGTTCATTTTCAAGATAGTGTCCAGTGAGATTCATGGCTGCATTTGTTCACCCTTTATCCCTCAATTTCTGTGCCTCCCCTTACACTCCCAAAGACATATAAATGAACAAACAGAACAAAACCAAACAAAAAAGTGAAGGACTTTCCCTCTTGTTCCATTTCCTGGAGTTCATTTTGATAAGTATTATTTTGTATGATCAAATACACATAGCCATTGTGCCTTTCTGTTCCTCTTCTAAGAGTATCCTCGGCTTTAGTCTCCTGTGGATGACTAGAGACCTATATTATTATGTGCTGGTATATTTTAGACCTAGCTTTCTCAAATGAGAGAAAACATGCACTGTTGGTTTCTGTGAACTTGGCTTACCACACTTAACATGATTTGTTCTAGGTCCATCCATTTCCTTGCAAATGGCATAATATTCTTTGTAATGGCTATGTAAAATTCTATTTTCTATAGATACCACATTTTTCGGGGGTCCACTTATCTATTGTAGATCATCAGGACTGTTTCCATAACTTGGCTATTATGAATAGTACAACCGTGAACATGTGTGTGCTTTATGGTATCCTGGTTGTGGTGCTCTGGATAGATGCCCAGAAGTGATATGGCTGGCTTGTAGGGAAGATCTATGTTTAATTTTATTGAGGAACCTCCAGACTGCATCAGCCCCATTTTTTTTTTTTTTTTTGGCAGTCCTGGGGCTTGAATTCAGGGTCTGAGCACTGTCCCTGGCCTCTTTTTGCTCAAGACTAGCACTTTACCACTTGAACCACAGCTCCACTTCTGGCTTTTTCTGTATGTGTGGTGCTGAGGATGGAACCCTGGGCTTCATGTATACAAGGCAAGCCCTCTGCCACTAGGCTATATTCCCAGCCCTATTAACCCCATTTTTATAAGCCCATCTCAAATGCTCCCTTGCCCAGGAAATGTTCCTGCTTGTCTTTTTTTTTTTTTTTTTTTTTTTTTTGGCCAGTCCTGGGCCTTGGACTCAGGGCCTGAGCACTGTCCCTGGCTTCTTCCCGCTCAAGGCTAGCACTCTGCCACTTGAGCCACAGCGCTGCTTCTGGCCGTTTTCTGTATATGTGGTGCTGGGGAATCGAACCTAGGGCCTCGTGTATCCGAGGCAGGCACTCTTGCCACTAGGCTATATCCCCAGCCCCTTTGCTTGTCTTTTTAAATTATGATTAATGTCACATTGCTGGGGCCTCATTGGGATTTATTTTGCATCCTATATATTTGACTTCCTATGTAGTTAAGATTAGTCTATATGTGTGTGTGTATGAGAGATTGATATGAGTCATATATACCACATACAATTCTGATAGGGTACTGCATAAATAACCCGTTCTTAATGTCAGCTGATTCAAATGTAAGCCGAAATGAATCTTCATTTTCTTTTAGTAGCATTGAGAAAAGCAATATTTTTACACATTATATATTAGTGTTTTACAAATCAAGTCTTTCTAATAGTACTTTCTTGAACAATAGAAAGGTGGCTGCCTAATGCTTAAAAGTCATAAATGTAAATACTCATTAGGGAAGGAGGAAGAGAAGAAGAGAGGAATGGTGGGAAGGAGGAGTGGGAGAGAGAGAACTAATGATAACAGTAACACTAAGATCTTTTAAACCATGGAAATCTTGGTTCCTCAGTCAATATGCACACGCTCTCCCCCACCCCCTTCCCTGCCCGGTGTACTTGGAGCCTTCTAACTGATACCTGCGTGCAGGCTGGCCTGTTATTTATTACTGGAAGATTAGAACGTGAGGCTAATAGGGACTTACTGCAGTGTTACTGCAGGTGAGTGCTAGAGGGCATGGAGGGGGGAGGGGAGGAAAGCAAAGTGGAAGCATGAGCGGTGACTGACAATTTCTTACAAAGCCACTTTATCCTTCTGTTTCTCTAAGTACAAATTTATCCTTGGCAAAAACCCTTTAGATTTCCTATTGAAGAGCTTATAGCTATTGAAACTTTCCAAGCTCTTGACCCTGGAAGAGCCAGTTTTGTAGTCAGGCAGCAAGATTTAAAACTAGGAAATCAATTAGATTCTCATGTGCTTCGGGGAGGCAGCAGCAGCTAAACAAACAAGCTGTTAAACTTGGGTTTGTGTTTTCTTTACCCAGTCCAGTTCTGGTATACTGGACTCAGGTAGAGATTTGGGTTGTTTTTCCTAATGAAATAAAATCATGAGGCCTTACCCTGCACAAAGTTCAGACAGGATTTTTTGTCTTTCTAAAATGTCTATATGAATAGGCTCCCTGGAGAGGAGTTAACAGAATAGGAAACAAAGACATGAAGGAGAAAAACAAAGTCACTTAGTGATGCCTAGCATAATTTCCTGTACCTCTGCTTTGTAATGTGAGCTCTGCAGCAAGCAAACCTTTATATGGCTAAAATTATGTGATCCTTATTATGTATTAAGGAATACCATGGCATGGAAAGATGAGAATATGTATTTACATGATGGCAAATAAGGTCTGGTGTGGAAAGAATAGTTTCTTCCTGAGCAAAGGAAGACAGAGCTTGGACCAATTTAATTCAGATTGGCTTTGTCAGCTGGCCGAGTTAACACAGTACTCTTAATTTATCGTGCTTTAGGATTGTTTGGCTTGACAGAAGGATAGTCCTGGTTCTTCTGAACCGTGACTGGCTATGCCCTGTCCATCTAAACACTTTTCCTTAGTGATCCGTGTTTTGGCAGCAGTCTCCTTTTTCTCAGCTCACTTCATCACTGCTTGTTTGCAAAAGGCCTGCCTATAATTGCAGAGACTTGGAACTTAAACATTAGCTTCCAAATAGGGACTGTGTAGCAGCCCTCTCTTAGCAAGTTAGGCGACTAAAGACATATGAAGCTGTTGTCCTGCTAGACTGGAGCAGCCCTGATGCTGGCCTTTCTCTTGTTTGGCTACAGCTGACAGCCAGAGGCAGGAGAGGAGGAGTCAGACCTTCATCCTGAAGAGACTTCAGGAACAAAAGCATGTACAGTGAGTACAGTTATTAGAAACAAGCTTTGCCATTCCTTCATTTAGGAGAGAAAATTGCAGAAGAGACAAGCAGTTTTGAGAGTGTATAGCTGGAATTTTTGCTTTCTGATTTGGCTTCAGAACACTCTTCTGGTTTAAATAGGTCTGTTGTTTGAAAAGTATTCTGCTGACATCAACTTTCTTTGGTCCAAAACTTATGGACTGTCACACAGAAAAAAACTGATGATAAATAAAGTAGGGAAAACCTTTCCAAAAAAAAATCAAGAAGGAAAATAAAATGCTTTAAAATTGTTGTTGTTTTCAGCATTTGCACTTTAAACATTGATCGTCTTTAGAATTGTAGAAAGGAAAGGATTTGATGGATGTTATTTTTAACAACAGCTGGGATAAAGGTGGTATTATCTCTAATGCTAGAAAGGTGACCACAGACAAGCATTTGCGAAGGGGAGGCTACAGGTTCCCCAAAAACTGGTTGATCATTCCACTTAGATCATCTTGGAGTCAGAGCTGTAACTTGGTGGGTACCTATGTGCACTTGACTTGATGTTTTCATTTGTATAGTTAGTGGCTTTTTGTTTTATTTCTTTGTGACTAGAAGGAATCTTTTTCTTTACAAATCACTTTTTTTTCAAAATAGAGCATTTATATCATTTAGTATAGACTTGCGCTGAATTATTTCCTATTTGTTGTATTAAATGGAGCATTTAATTTGGCTGGAAAAACAAGCTTGAATAATCAACATAAGGGGAGCAAAATTATACACAAAGGTTGTTAATATACTCTCAGCATTTTGAAGCATTTCCCTTGAATTATAAATATATCTTATTACATCAGATCTAGTTTTGCAAAATATAAGAAAGAGTCTGTCCACCCATGGGTGCAACATTTACATGTAAACGACTAGAATTGAAAAAGCTAATGTTTATAGTAATTTCTTTCCATGAAAATGGGTAGGTGATCCATTTTCTTCCAAGGCTTGCCATGCTGTTTTGACACGTGGAACATTATTTCTCAGTGACAAGAATACATGTGAAGAAAAAGCAAATAGATAAAAGATGGAAAAAAATGAAATGAAATTTGATTAAAACACTGCTTTGTATAAGTTCCCTTGTTCACAGTCTGCCCAGCTAAATGTGGAAATATCACACACAGGTTGGAATTGATGCAGGAAATTTTTTATTCAGCTCTTTTGGAGATCCTTGCTCTTTTCATGTGTGATTCATTACTCATGATTCATGTGACTCATGTCCTGCCCCGTTCTTTTACATTTTTGCCTTGCTACTTAAATTTCTGTCTTCTACATATACAGCTACATCTGTGTTGCTAATCTGCAGTGACACACTTCTATAGAGGAGAATCTCTCATATTTGTTATTCAAGGAAAAAATTAACAACACATAAGTATGTAAATAATGATTTTGATGTTTATAATGGTGATATTTTCTTTCTGCTAAGTAGGACAGATTTTGTGCTTTGGCACAAAAATTAATTTAATAGCTACACAGCTCTCAGCATAGGCAGGAAGGTTCTAAGAGTTCGGCAGTGTTTGGATTAATAACTGTAGACAGACACAGATTCTTGGGACCAGAGGAGATCTTACTGTTCAGCTAGTTTATGTTTTTTCATTTTGTAGGTTAGGAAACCAAATCCCAGAAATTGGAGTGTTATGCTTCAAATCATACAAAACTACATTGTACTCACTTGGTATATAGCCTAATGTTCTACATGGCAATGTTTGAGGTTGGCACATAATTCTTTGTTATGTTCTTTAGTTTATAGTAGAGTAATGCCAGAAAAGGCTCTGCTTTGATTTAGAAGTTATTTTTGTGTATGTGTACCAGTCCTGGAGCTTGAGCAAAGGGCCTGGGCACTGTCCCTGAGCTTTTTTGCTCAAGGCTAGCAGTATAGCTCAGTTGGTAAATCTGGACTCTCTGCTTCCAGATTTAGGAATTTTAATACAATGTCTACGTACTACCTTTCAGTTGTGCAAGTTTCTTTGGCAGGAGACTTGAGACAGTGGGTGGATATAGGTTTATCTGCAACAGTTCACTGTGCACTATTTATGGCATTTCGTTTTCTTCTAGGATGAATCTAGTTTCATAGAAGAGGGAATTACTGTGATAGCAATGTGTTCTTCATTTATAACCATTTCTGTATCCTTGAACTAACAATCTTTCTTAACCTTTAAGTTTCAGGTTCCTGCTTCAGGATTGATATTCTTTACTGATCCTTCACACAGAAGTATATTGGTTAATAATTTACAAGTATTTGGTGAAATCTGAACTAGAGCCTGACACATGTGGGGTTGTATCCCTTCCAGTGAAATTTGTTCCTTTTTAAAAAAATTGCTATGTCTAGTATTATTGTTATTTTAAAAGCCAAATACAACTATGGTTGAAAATTCAGAGTCTTCATTTCATGCTCTCACAATCAGGCAGAGAAAAGTGTCAAGATGTGGCCTAAAGCCATTTATTATAGCTGGTATTACAATGATAAACCCACTCTGTAACACATATCTTGATTTTGCAAATAACTTTGCTTTTAAAGGTTCATCTAAAAATCTCATTATCATTTATTTGGAAATTCAGATGCTCAACAAATTAGGAAAGGGGATTATATTACAGTGTTGAAAGGATTCTGAAATAATATAGTAATAACTATTTTATTTTATTGTTTTCTTGGTACTTAGGCTTAAACACAGGCTTTGCACTTGCTAGGCAGATACTCTACTAATGAGTCATGCTTCTAGCCTTTCTTGTACTATATTTTTGCTTGTGGTTCACTCACATTGCAATCCATCAATCTCATGCTTCCCATTGCAGCTGAGATGACAAGTGCTTACTGCACTGAACTTGGTGGTAAAGTTGACCTAGAACTGTAATTCTCCTACTATCAGCTGGCATGACAGGTGTGGCCCACCATGCCCAACTATTGGTTGTGAAAAGTCTCAAATGCATACCCAGGATGGCTTCCACATGCAATTCTCCTGTCCTTAGCCTCCAAAGTAGCAAGTATTATAAGAGTGTGCCATCAGTTTTTGGTGAGAGTAACTTATTCTTAAGGCTTTTGTGTATTCAACAAATTATTTTTACTAATTTGCATATTTCTGTATGGACAATTATGTGTTCATGGCCAGACTGGGAGTTACCTTGATTCCTCTCTCCTATTTTTGTAGATAAAAATACATTTGTTTTACTTACTAAGTGAATATTACGAATCTAACGAAATACGAGCTACTTTCTGACAATCTCCTTAAAATTCGAAAGTTTTGGTAAGCCACTTTTCATCTTTGTAGGAATGAAAGTGAAACTAACTTGAATGTGTAGCATCAGAGAAAGAAAACTCAAGGGAATAAAATTCCCTTGAGCAAAAAAAACCTGTTTCTGAGACTTAAAATAGCAGCATCTATGTAGAATGTTTACTTTAAAGTACAAGAGCCTAAAGTTAATTTATATTAAACTGATTACAAAAAGAAGCTAAATTTTACAGTTGAATTATTAGTAAATTAATTAACTTTATCTTTAAAAACCAATCCTACCTTATTATGACTTTGACTTGTTATTTTCACCTATTTGAGTAACATTTTACTATTAAGTTTTCAGTGCAATTCATTACTCTTGAAACTCCAGAAGACTGTAAAATTTTTAATATAACCTAATATTAATATTACTTAGGTTGAACATTTATTAGACCTTTTTGATATAACCCATGCAGAAAAGTAAAGATTTATAATTGCCTCATATCTATTTAACATATTTCAGAAATAAGCAACATCACCAGATTTTTGATAGTTACATTTTCTTCCTTCATTAATTAAATATTAAATATATTGATAGTGAAATGCTCGAGTTCGGATCCCCCCAGAGACCACCAGAGAACAAGACCAATGCAAGCAGCAAAAAGGGCGTTTATTTCAGGCTAGCTCGGTCCTCCGCGCACTCAGCAGGCTGGTGATGCTAAGAGGCCCTGAGCCTAGGGCTTCCAGCTGTTTTATACATACTTTGGGGAAGGCAGGGACTTAGCATACATCATAGCATCTTTTAAGAAATAAACACACACACTGCGGGAAAATTATAAAATAATTCTAAAGCATGTTTGGCGCATTTGGTGGCGGGAAGGAATCTGGAAAGGGTCATTGGTCAGATCAAGGGACTGACGCACTTAAAATTGATTGGTTAAGCCATAGGGGTGTAGCAAGGGGGATACGTGCACAGCTGCAGGGTTTTAATTAGATACTGGAAACCACACCTGGGTGGGGGAGTTCTGGAGTCACTCCAAAACTTGGTTTTCTTCTCTGCCCATCACTCTGATGGGTGTTTATGGTTTTTCCTGAGAACTCTCTGTCCCAGGGTGTTTTATGGTCTTTAGGGCTTACAGTAAGGTCAGTTAGGTACAGAATGGGGTCTTAGTACAATATGGAGTTACTCCGGTCCTTCACTCTGGCTCTTCAATAGTCAAATAATATTTGGATGTGTATAGTAGGGGAGTGTGAATTCAGTCTTACGAAAAAAGAGAAGCCACCTTTTGAGAGGTCAACTTGGAAGTCTTTATTAAAAAACCAGAGACTGCTGATGGACTTCTGACTCAAAGACCTACAGCCCAGAATGTCTCTTGCACAAAGCTTTTAGAGGCAAAACCCATATAACCAGTGTGAGAAATTAAACCTAACATAAATGTTATACATAGACAGAGCAAACTAGATGAGGATACTTAACTCTCACAAAAGTGTTATACATAAGCTAAGCTAACCATCCAGGGGAACAATCAAGGGCCATCAGGACCCAATTATCTAGAGAAAGCAAGACTTTCTTGGAGTTTTAACAATGCATGACACCTCTGCATTGCACAGGATGTCCTCTATCATCTCTAGAGTTCTCAGAAAGTCCTATCTTCTATTAAGATGCTAAGATAGCATTACTTAGATCCAATATCTGTATTTCAAAAGGAACAAGGGAGAATTGGTATTTGGGTACACAGTACCCCTATCATTTGTAGTTTTTTTTTTAATATGCTTGATCTTGGGGCTGGCATGTAGAGAATCAAGATATCTTTTTGTTTTTGTTATGAGCAATGGTTTCTTAATTTAGATATCTAGCTTAATTTAGAAATCCTGTTTCTTCTGCGAAATATCATTTCTTTATTTGGCAATCTGGTCTGACTTGCTTTCTCCTTTCCTCTTTCCTTTCAGCTGTTTTGGAAAGAAGTAAGATTTGGACATCTCCATGTTAACTATGAACGTGACACTTTCCCCCCTGAGGTCACAGGACTTGGATCCCATGGCAACTGATGCTTCACCCATGGCTGTCAACATGACACCCACAGTGGAGCAGGGAGAGGGAGAAGAGGCCATGAAGGACATAGATTCTGACCAGCAGTATGAAAAGCCACCCCCACTCCACACAGGGGCTGATTGGAAGATTGTCCTCCACTTACCTGAAATTGAGACCTGGCTCCGGATGACCTCAGAAAGGGTCAGAGACCTAACCTATTCAGTCCAGCAGGACTCAGACAGCAAGCATGTGGATGTTCATCTAGTACAACTAAAGGTAAGCCAGGTCTGGACTTCAGTTCTCTTGGGACAGAAAAGGCTATATTATATAGTTACCAGTGAGAATCTGTCAAGGAAGAAGCACAGTCTGAAACCATTATTCTTCAAGGTAAACATAGACAAAATTAATCCTCTTTTGATTTTACTTCATGTGCCCCAAAATAAAACTGTCTTTTAGAGATAAAGAAGTGGAAAAAGGGAGGGACATTTTTGTGCAATGTCATAGAAATTACTTATAAAGAAAAATATTTTAAAACTGTTACAAAAGGTTTAGTGGAAGACTCATAGGTAAAACATCAAGCTGAACAGTGATTATGAGCACGTTGTGATTATTATTTTCTGTTGGAGCTGATTCTGTCTTCGTGGAAAATAATGGATTCTGGTGTAGCAAGGAAGGGCATTGTTCTCCTTTTAAGTCAGAGTCCTTTTATCCAGATATAATGCATCATGCAGAACAAAGATATTTTTATAGCTACTCATCAAAATCTCAAGCATTCTAAAAGTGCCTGTGGCTTTTAGAGCTCCCTATAAAAATCCTGACCATTGCAATAATGAATTGGAGGTGCTAGTTTTTTTTTTTTTTTATTTTCAGGGGGGACATAGTACTGTGGGGTTTGAACTCAGGTACTCACACTTTTTATGCTGTTATACTATTGCTGTACCACAGGAGCCCTGCTTAATGCTGATTATTATTATTATTAATTTTTTTTGCCAGTCCTGGGGCTTGAACTCAGGGCCTGAGGTAATGCCAAGTATTATTAGAAAAATAAAGTAGAATTATAACCAATTAAGCCTAGGGAATTGGCTTCATCTCCATATGTAAATTTCTAGTCAGTTAGATGGTAATCCTAAAATCTATTTACCTAAACTTGTTCTTCCTAAATGACTTGAAACAAAAGGCTAAATAGTTCTTGGGTCTTAACACTTAAATTCTGTACAAGGTGTAGCCATTAGAGAATAAATGATGGGCAAATTGGGGAGAGCACATGTTCCAATGGTTGGAGCAAATCTCCTTTAGCCTTTTCAGGTTGCTCAACAGATATGGACCAGGCTATTGCATTAGTGTTCAAGAATGAGAAGGAAGAAGGAAAGGGTGGGAAGGGAAGAGGGGAGGGAAAGGGGAGAGGGAAGAGAAAGGAGAGAGGGAAGAGGAGAGAGCAGAGAAGGGGAGGGGAGAAGGGAGGGGGAGAGGGAACCGGGGACAGGGGGAAGGCAGAGGGAGGAAAAGAACAGAAAAGCCAGAACATCATAGGTGCCTGGGCTTCTCCCAGATTGAACTGGCCTCAGTCTCTTTTCCAAAGGTTCTCGAGAAAAACATATAAGGGTAACAGAAAGACTAGGAGCTAGTTTCAACAGAATGCAAGCCCCAGTTGGCTCCCTGTGGCAGCAAGGAGTGATGTGACTTAGTCCTTGAAATACGGTTAGCTTAGCCAGAGGAGAAGCTCTCCAACATGTTGGTGCTAGAATATAATAGAAGTCAGGAGGCTTTACTTTGACATGTCTAGGCTTTTATCTCCTCTAATACTATACTAACATGTAGCTCAATAAGTAGATACAGTTTAGGACTTATAAGGAAAGTCAACTATTACCCTCCAGAATCTCAGATTTATATATATATATATACATATATACATATATGTACATATATACGTATATATACATATATACGTATATATATACGTATACGTATATACGTATACATATACGTATACGTATATACGTATATATGTACATATGTATATATGTACATATGTATATACGTATATATGTACATATGTACGTATATATATACATATATGTATATATGTATGTATATATATGTGATAACTGATGAACGAGAATGGAATTACCTTTAGAGATCCAAGCAAAAACATGATTAAAGGGACTTAAAATATCAATATGTCAATTAACTTCATTTAACTCATCAGTTCATTAATTAACAAATAATGTTGTATGGGAAGGTAAAGTTTTTGTGCCACAAAGCAGAGTTGTATTTAGTGCTTGAGACATCATCTTCAGAGCAATTTGCCTTTTTCTTATTGTAACTACCGATCATCTTTTTACCTTATCAAAAGGCATTTCATACATGTCCATATTAGCACTATTCCTGGGTGTGGTTACGGGGGGGGGGTAGGAATCAGCACAGTTATTACATATAGTCAATCAATGAAATTGACAAATTAAAATTGTCTTATCTTCATTTCATTCTAGGATTGATATGATTAATTTTGGGGGTGCTTATTTCAACAAGTTGCATAAACATTTTCTGTTATGTTTTCAAATATTTTGTAATCATGGTGCTTAATGAGTGCAAATCAAGCTTTGATCACTGTGTGTGGTCTCTAAAACTCTCCACACAAAGCATTTAGTTATATGTTACATGTTTAGTTATGTTTTTCCTTTACTATGTAACATTTCTTTATCCAGCCAAATTAAGCACTTGGATACAATTAAAATTAAGGTCACTATTTTAGATTTTCACATTGAACTATAAATATAAGAGGAAACTAAGCACAGTGTTTTATATGTGGTAACAGAACAATAAAATCTTGTAGAATCAGCTTTCAAATGAGACTGGTGGCAAAAGCAGAAGACCAGGCCCAGCCATTTTATATGGAGGTAGGATGTGGTACTGAGTGTTCCTTGGACTCCACCCTGAGTTGTCACCAGGGCAGTGTGAGAAAGGAGAAAGGGCTGCCAGCATGGTTAACATGGCTTCCTGATGGGCTCAGGGGAACCTTTTGCTTGTTGGGTGAGGACAAGTGGAAAGAACATTCCTCTTTCTTTCAATATTGGTGCTTAACAAATTAGCTCTGCCTAAGATGGCAGTGGTAGCACAAAAGTGACATCCGTGAAGTCCAAGGATCAAGGTTGATTCTTGGGCACGTTGAAAACAGAATTCTGAGTAGAACTAAACTTTTGATATCAATAGTTAAGGGGTTAGATGATTCTGATCTTGAATGTTTACATGACCATACATTAAAGCCTGAAGTGTTCATATTATGATATCTCTGGACCAATACTGTACAGCTTAAATAAGATCAAAGAAAAAAATGCCTTTGTATTCTGAAAGCATAGACATTTTCCTTTCTGTTCTACAGACGATGATTTTTCCAGAGGTCAGTATCAAACCATTTAATGGGTGATTGATTTAGCTAAAATGATAAAGTAAAATAGAATCATGTGATGAATGGATCACTATTTTTCAAATCTTTAAAAATTATTTACACATATAAGGGAGGCTAAAATGTAAATGTAAAGCTAGATCAGTTTGATATTTGGGACAATTCTTAACTTAAGTCAGTATCTTTGACATGTACTCTAAATTCGGAATGTACTATACAAGTAAATTTAATCTGGTGCCCTTTTTGTATAATCTTATTGGGTTTTTTCCCCCTTATATGGGTTAAACTTACATGAAATGGCCATTAATGTTGTAGCCCTCAAAGTATGCTGAAATCTCAGAAAACTAAACAGTGGAACTGATGTAGCTATAAGTGGGTATGAGAACTTAAAAATTATTTTAATTTTTCCTAAGCGCAGATTTGTAGCCATAATCTCTCTCTCTCTCTCTCTTTTTTTTGGTTCATGTGTGCTATAGTCTTAGTCTCTCTCCTAGACTCATAGGTTGAAGTCTTAACCTCCAAGGTGATGGTAATAAGAGGTAGAGCTTCGAGGAGGTGATAAAGTCACCACTTTCAGGAATCAGGTTAGTGACTTTTTATGAAAAGGCAGGAGGAAACCTATATTTCCATTTTGGTATGTGAGGATGCAAAAACAAGGCTTAGAAGCAAAGCACAAGACCTTTTCCAGATACTGTTTCCATTGTTGCCTTGACCCTGGACTTTCTAGCCTCCAGAATGATGAACAATACATTTTTGTTATTTATAAATTATTTTGTTTAAAATATTTTGTGATAGCTGCCAGAATGGACAGAAAACATGTTTATCTTAGGTGGCATCTTCTTAGTGAAGGTAGATACTAGTTTTCAGGTGGCTTGGGGGTGTGTGGTTATTTTATTATATTTATTAGTGGAAGAATTTCACCTATGCAAGTTCTTGAGTTCAAGCACCACTATTGCGGGGAAAAAAGTAAAAAGATATTCAGGAACTGGGCACTGGTGGCGCATGCATGTAATCCTAGCTTCTCAGGAGGCTGACATCTGAGGATGGTGGTTTAAAGCCAACCTGGCAGGAAAGTCCATGAAACTCTTCTCTCCAATTAACCACCAAGAAGCCAGAAATGGAACTGTAGGTTAAGTGGCAGAGTACTAGCCTTGAGCAACACAGCTCAGAGACAGCACTCAGGACCTGAGTTCAAGCCCCCAGATCAGCGTGCATGCCTGTGCATGACACACACACACACACACACACACACACACACACACACACACAATATTCAGTGATTGACAAACTAATTTTAGATATCCAGAAGACAAAATTATGTGGGAAAAATCTGTCTCAATTAATTATTGAGTAATTTCCTCCCCATATAGCTAATGCTAAGAAAATATTTTCTAATGTCAAATGATTAACATATTTTCATATTGATTTTGGGAGATGATCTAAGTCTCAGTCCTAGCACCTTCTTTGTTCTGTGTACAGATATTCTTGGTTAAGATATGAAAAGCACTACATTACAAAATGAATTTTTAATAGTTTTTGACACCAGAAGATCTTTGAGTACTCATGCATTGCAGCCAACTGCACTCATGTATTTAGTATTGTCAAGGTAGCTCAACAAGTCTATTAGACTATTTGCGTGTTATTTTATTATTTATTAATTATGTTTTTGGTGGTACTGGAGTTTGAATTTAGGGCTTGTTGCTTGTGGGGCTGGCATGCTGCTATCACCTAATCATACTTTGTACCCTGCTTTTTTTCCGTGTGTGTGTGTGTGTGTGTGTGTGTGCGTGTGCACACACGAGCAAGCGCCAGGACTGGGGCTTCAATTCAAGGCCTGGGTGCTGTCCCTGAGCTTTTTTGGTCAAGGCTAGCACTCCACCATTTGAGCCACAGCTCCATGTCCAGTTCTTTTTGGTGGTTCATTGGAGACAAGAGTCACACAGACTTTCCTGCCTGGACTGGCTTTGAACTGTAATTCTCAAATCTCAGCCTCTTTAGTAGCTAAGATTGCAGGCATGAGCCACAAGTTCAGAGCCTAGCCCTGCTTTTTTGTTCCCCCTAGATATTTTGAACATGGAGTGCTTTGGCTTGCCTTGAACCTCAATTCTCAACTTCCTGAATAGTTAGGAAGGTATGAGCTATTGGTCTCTGACTCATAATGTCATTTTTGATTAGCATGGAAATCGAGGATTATTACAGATTGCATAATTTGAAAGAAACTATTAAAATGAAGTTCAGATAAAAGTAATAAGACCGTAAAAGGATTTGAAAATTAGTTTAATAGGAAAAGTCAGAAGAAATGAGCTTTACTTTGATTAGAGAAATGTCATGGAGATTTGTTCATTAAAAATGTTTGCTTAACAGTGCTAATACATGCTATTACTAAGCAACAATCACCATCTATTTTTATGGTTTCAAGGGGTGAGATGTTTGTAGGGGAAACTGCCAGAATATAGGAGGATATATGGTAGGATATGAGTTAATTCTTTTAGTAGCACTCACTGTAGTCCCAAGATGTGGCAATTTTACTTATAATCTCAATAAGAGATTTTACTTATAAACTCTTATTTAGTTATCACAAAGTGGAAGAAGTTTGAGACGAGGTAATTCAGTCTGAAAATGCTACAAGTGATCAGTTTGGGAGTAAGACCCTGATTTTGAGGCTTCTGCTTTAGTGCAATGGATGACCTCAACCTTCACACACTCAGGTATGAGAAATTCAGGTGGCTTCTAGCTCTGGTTGTCTTGTAGACAGTAAAGTTGAATAGGTGTGCATGTGTGTCACTATTTTTAAATTAAGAAGATTCAATCTATGTGTATTTTAATTAATCACAGGTGGGAAGGTGAGGAATTTGAAGTAGGGAGGTAAGGGAAGTTCTGGGTCCCTTTGAGTGTGAGGTCATGGCCACCCTGAATAAGGAAGATAATTTATTTCCCTCCTTTTGTTATTTGCCGCATCCTTGTCTATGCTTCCCCCACCCGCTTTAAAAGTTTTCATTTTAAAAGAGGGAAATGTCTGATGTCATTAAAATGATACTAAGACGTGTATGACTAGCATCTTAAGATAGAGGTGGGTAGAACAAGAGATGAATATGTTTAATGAGAAGCATCTCACTGCAGAGTAGAATATCCTGGAAAAAATACTATTGCCTAGCCCATTTCAGACTAGCTGCCCCAGAATCCAGGTTAAATTTGGGCATTATTAGCCTTTTAAACTTTTTATGATTCCAGGTAATTCCAGTACTTTGCTAAAGCTGACAATCTCTTGGAGATATGTCTTGAACAAAATGTTTTGGGTATATATTACTTGTGTCATACATCAATGTGATGTGCATAAATTTCTCTCGATTTTCTTGTGACCTCACAAAGTCAGTACAAACCAAACATAGGAAAGAGCTGAGTACATGCCACGCACTGATCTATATGTTTTGAATATACTGTCTTAAGTTATTTTCCTAAAAAAAAACCCCAGTAGATGAGACAAAGCATATATTCCTCTCTCATTTAATTCCTCAACAAGTTATTAGACTAGGAACTGTCTTATGGAGATGTGTAGGAGCAGGGGATAGCTCACTTGAGGTTGTACAGGTTGCATGTGAAATCGCTCCTTTTGACGTGTCCCATGTGACCTACACAGACACATGGAACCACTTTGTATATAGTCCTAGGAGATAACAGGCAAAGAATGCACAGAGGGAAATTTTCCTCAATGGAGCCAAAGAATAGTTGGAGACAACATTATGAAGCTTTGTGAAAACACATTTGGAAGGACCGACCATGAAAACTTAAAATGCCTCAGAAGAGCCTGGACTTGATAAAAATATCCACAAAGATAAAATGTGGGAATATCCCATGTCTTAAGATGAGTTTAAAGGTATACAGGGTGATCTAGAGAGGGAAGAGATATGACATGGTTATAAGGCTTGTTTATATGACATGGTTATAAGTGATATTAAGTGGCTGGACTTAGGTTTCTTAGGTGGACTAAGAAACAAGAAAAAGCTCATCAGTCCGGATGACTGATGGCTTCTCAAAGAGTGAGCAAGAGAGTTGGGGTGACTGGATTCTGTAGTTTAACTTGCTCTCATCAACCTCATACTGAATTGACATGCCTATTGCCACTTGGTGTCAGTGAATGAGTTGTTTTTCCTTGTATAAATGTGAATATAATTTAAAAAACAGATTAGAATTCATCCTTCTGTTTATTTTAGCAACATAGTTTTTACTAGCAGTGTTTTGGGTGCAAGGTGCTTCTATTGTTCTGTGAAAGCTTACAAGAATATTTGAGTCAGTAAGATTTGCAAAATGTAACATTAAGTGGAAATGAGTATGTGAAGGGAACATGGTAAGCTATTTGCTCTTCTCTTGAGGAAGAAGAGCTTCATGTAGGGTCCATAGTAACATTAGTTCACTAGGAAGAATCTGGCCTTAGATAAATTATTCAGTGCTTCTTGCATTTCTTCCATCTATTCAGAAACTTAATTTCTGTCAAAAGCCTATATCATAATTCAAATAATATTGTGAACGATGGCTGCAACTCAAGCATTTACCCCTGTAAAGGAAATTCATAGTTCACTGACTGAAGAAAAATCTACCTTGGTAATGGTGAAATCAGGCAATAGGGACGTGGTGGGGAAAGAGATTTTCACTGAGCACTGTTCTGTAGTCTTTCAAATTGTGTATGTGTCTATGTCTCCATCCTAAAACTAAAAGTGAAGTGTTATTTTGAAAAATACTTAATTACAGCTGCCTTCCCAGATCAAATACAAACATTAGGGCATGATCTGTCACTTCCTTCAGAATCTAGACTCAGTTGTCTTGTTCTTCCTTCCCATGAGATTTTCCTTTCTTTCCCGTAACAAGTCAGGCCTTGTCAGAAAGCCATGCCCTGATATATAGTGTCCTCTCTCCCTGGAAAATCATCCTGCTCTTTACCCTAGACTTCTTTAGAAAAAGTGTTATACATCCTCTGAATGTCAACTATCATGTCATCTGCATAGTGAAATGATTTTGCAGGGCAAGCTGGTGAATCTCCTCACATTTTTCTCTGGTGCTCATGTTATAAATATGCTTTGCAAGAACCACTGGAGTCACACAAAAATAAAGAATTGCTTCAGAAAGGAAAATTTTACTTCTGCAGAAGGGTGCTTCATTAGCCAGAAATCTGGCAGGCAAGCCCACAGAGCAGGCAGGGCTCCCCTGTTAGTCCCTAACGCAGCAGGCCTGGGCCCTCTGCTCAGATTGCTTGAGCTCAGGCTCACAATCTGCTGGAGACTGATTAGTTTGAGTAGAGTAAGATGTATTTACATAAGGTGGCCATTAAAAGACTTTGAAATAAGACTAACAGTATACAAGTGATTTCAAAACATACCTCTGCCCTCTGCCATTTCTTGAACAATCTGAGGTGTGTCTTTTGAAGAGTGCCCTAATTCCATCTTGGAAAAACCAGTTAAGAAAACCTTATATGTCAAAAATCCTCATCCCAAAGCAGTTTCTTTTTTCCTTTCTGTACTTGCTGATATTGTCTTAGCGGAATAAACAAGATCCAAGCTACTACAAACCACTAGAAAGGACAGGTTTTCCTATATTCACATACTATGGTCCTGGACAGATAACAAGTTGAGAGGTCTGAGAGGTCACTATTCCAGCTTTTAGAAGTCTGTTTCCCTCTCTGACTCCATACTAGTATGACTTTGAAATATGAACAGAAGAAAACGTTCAGGGGCTGTGAATGGACACCTGAGCTGTCCGTCAGGGTGGAGCTCCAAGGGACCTCCCAAAGGGGCGGCGAACAACTATGTCATAGCCCTCAGGACCACCTCTGGGTTCATCATCCGCAGCCATCTTGGTGCAAACGCATCTGAGGCGGGAGGCGGGGCTGGTTAGCAGCCACAGGGCCCCAGGGCTGGGAAAAGAGGCGGTGCCAGCTAGAACCACCTAATGATGCAAGGCATCTGGGCAGGTGTGCCCCACAGCATATATTCCTTAAAGAGAGTTCTCACACCTAGAAATTTGAGGATGTTTGTATTTCATTTTGTTTGTCGTAGGATAGGATCATCCTTGGCACTTTACACCTGAGTAGGAGTCACTTGGGAGAGAAACTCTCACCTCAAAAGCTCTGCTTGTATGCTGGGGTGCTGCTGGGGCTCAACTATGTAATTCTAGCTACTTAAGAGGTTGAGATGTGAGGATCTCGGTTCAAAGCCAGTCCAGGTAGGAGAGTCCACAGTAATCACCAAAAGCCAGAAGTGGAGCTCTGTGGCAGAGTATGTAGCCTTGAGCATACAAGGTCAAAGACAGTGCCCAAGCTCTGAGTTCAAGACTGGCACACAGGAAAAGTTCCACTTACAATTTTTAAAATAGCATACCTGTGATTATTTAGAGATAAGATTACAAGAAGTTGTTCAAAGATGATGAGCTATTTTAGATTGAGTTTTTCTGTAATATGTTTCATACAGAAAAGTACAGGTTTTGCACAGATGGGTACACAGACTCCTTATTGTCACGGTATAAGTGATTTGTTAAACATAATCTTAATGATTTCTCGAATTCTTTATGAATGTCTATATATTATAGGATTATGGTCTTTTACAATAAGTTAGATCAGTCAAAACAAATTTAATTTGTAAGGATTAATACAGAAGATGAATTTATTTTGTATATACTGGGCTACCTTTTTCTTTTTTCTTTTTGTCCTTCCTGTGATCTACATGTATCTTCCCTTAGTAATTATAAACTTCAGATATCTATAATTTTAAAAACTTTCTTTTTAAGCATTTATAAATTATATTGGAGATATAGGAAAATAGTGAATTTTCTCTCAGAGCTGGCAGATCTTTGTTTCACTAATTATTTTTGTTTTAAACTTTCACAGTCATTGGGCTTAGCATCTCCTACAGATCTATAAGCAACTATATTTATTTGTCTGTCATAAGAATAAATATTTCAAAACTGTTTGATGTGGTTATCCTAAATTTCAATCTATCTTTTCAAAATGGAACTCCATAAATATGTTACAGGCTCCCAGAACAATTTTATTGAAGCTTAAAGCATAAATCTTTAAAACAAAGTTATTTAATAGAATTTATGATTTCCACTTTTAGTTTTAAAAACCAATGAAGTATGTTTTATTCTTTGTCAAATTTAAATTCTTTTGGTTGTTTGTGACCTTTTGTTGTTGTTTTTTCTGTAGAATTATTAGCCAAAAAGAATCTTGTTTCAAACAGAAACTTTTTTTATTGTTGAAATGGTGCATAAAGGGGTTACAGTTACATGCTTAAGGTAGTGAATACATATACATTTCTTGTCATACCTGTTTTCCCCTTCCTCATTTTTCTCCCTTCTTCCCTCCCCCCACCCTCTTGCTTTCTTAATTTTTCACAAACCAAAATTTAAAATAAACAGAGATCTTATCCTTAGTGTCCATTGTCACTCTAGTCTACAATGCTTATGTTCTCTATGATTACTAACTGTAAAACAATTCCTTCCAGCTCAGGTGATATATATATATATATATATATATATATGCCTCTATATGTATATATGCATCTATGTCTATATCTATCTATCTATCTATCTATCTATCCGCATCTCTTTTCTTTTGCTTCATGTAATCTGTGCCTTCTTTGTCTCTAGTTTTCCCCCTTTCCCCCTTCCCTGCTGCCCTTGAGTTGCTTTGTTTTCCTTAGTGATTGTTGCAGTTGTTGGGCCCTTTCTACTGTATTTTCCCCTCTATTTTCCAATCATTCTGTGTCCTCCTTCCAGCTTCTTTCAGATGAGTACCTGTATACATCTTGTGTGAGGAAGGGTATAGGGTCCTTTAGTTTCTCTAAGATTGATTACGAAGAAGTCTTTTGCTTCTTTATCTAGAGTGGTTATATTAGTTTACAATCCTACCAGCAGTGTAGGAGGGTTCCTCTTTCTCTGCATCCCCTCCAGCATTTGTTATTGCCTGAGTTCAGAGTAAGGTGGTATCTCAGGGTTGTTTTTATTTGCATTTCCTTTACTGCCAGGGATGTTGAACATTTCCTCATATGTTTCTTTGCCATTTTTATTTCTTCTTCTGTGAAGTCTCTCTTTTGCTCCCTTGCCCATTTAGTAATTGGTTTACTATGTTTGGAATAGGTTAGTTTCTTAGTTCTTTAGCTGTGCAGAAACTTTTTATTTTCAGGTAGTCCCATTTGTCCAGTCTTTCTCCAATCTGTTGTGCCCCTTCTATTCAAGAAGTTCCTGCTTATGCCTATAAGTTCTAGTGCCCCTCCTACTCTGTCCTTCAGTAGTTTCAGGGTTTCAGGTCTGATGTTGAGGTCCTTGATCCATTTTAAGTTGATCTTGGTGCATGGTGATAGACTAGGGTCCACTTTGAGTTTTCTGCATGTGGCTACCCCGTTTTCCCAGCACCAATAGTTGAAAAAGCTATGTTTTTTCCATTGTATGTCTTTGGATCCTTTGTCAAATATCAGCTGACTGTAAGTATGCGGTTTTATTTCTGGGTCTTGTACCCTATTCCATTCATCTTTGGGTCTGTTTTTGTGCCAGTGCCAGGCTGTTTTTGTTGTGATGGCTCTCAAACAGAAACTTTTAAGGATACTTATATTTTCTTCCTTATATTATAACATCACAGCATGAATAACTGTTCTTATCCACATCTGAATTTAAACCAGAAATCTAAGACTTTCTCTACAAATCCTAGAAATCCTTTCTGCATGCTCAGTCCACATGGCTTAGAGAATTGTACCCTCTTCATCTGTAATTTAGCACTGATGTTTACTATCTTGAATTCTTTGCTTTTTCATATTGTTTTCTAATCATTTCAGACAAGACTAGAAGCTTTTAAAGGGCAACTTTCCTATTTCTTTATATAAAATTACAAACATGTTTTTGGCCAAGTCAGAAATCATATTAGCATCAGAATTTCTCTTTTGTCTCCAAATGGCATCATGTGCCAGAAGGGCATAACTTCCCAATAATATTTCAGAGTAAACAAAATATATTCATAAACACTTTAAAATTAATGTAAGTTTTATAGAAACTGCAGAGTGAATTGGCCAAAATGAGCATAATTTTGCTGGTATTCACAGAGAAAAATTTGACATTAGTACCTATAAGGATAAAGAACTGACTCACCTTAATTAAATTTTATCAAAGGTAATAGATTCCAATTGTTTTCCTTGTTGGTTTGTAATTTTGTGTTTTTGGTTTTGTGGCTGGGATCAAACTCAGGATCTCATGCATGTTAAGCAAGACCTCCATAATCTACCATCTCACTTATACTTCAAGCCCCAAGACTATAGTTAACAACCCAAAGTTGGGGCCAAATTAAAACTCAGTTATGTAAAATTCCTTATCAGTTCAAGTTTTCTATATTTTTAGCACATCATACATTCATATTTGAGCAGAAGTAGAATTATGAACCTAACTTCATTTTGAATGAATTGGCAGAATTAGTATTCCTTGACATCCATTCTTGCTCTGAAGACTGGTACTTATGAATTTTCTCTTAACAGCTCCTACAGTGTGATCTTGGTTTCAAAGGTTAAAACAGGTTTACTGCTGTATTTTAATCAGCTATAAATTTATCCAAGCACACTGCTTTTTTTTCTGTTTTAAGAAGAACTAGAAGTGAAAAGCATTGAAGTTTTGATTAATAATGTTCAGGACCAAAGATCCTCTCTCAAGGAAGAAAAACTGTCTATAAATCAAGTAAAGTTAAGTGGTTTTTGTTGTAGTTGGCCAACAACAGAACTAGCTTTTCTTTGGTCCTAACTTCTTGGACTGGAGCCCAAATCTGCTATCCAATTTGTGTTGCTGACTTTATCATGTGTCAATGCCACCTTTTTCTGGGACTTAGCTTACTTATTTATAAATAAAGGAAGTGCAGAAGAACTGGTAGTCACACACTCAGGAAACTAAATTTTGGCAGATTTATGGCCTTGACCTCCAGTCTCTTCTTTCTGCACTTGGGTGATGACCCTTCCATACTCTTAGGTTCCTCAAATCTTTACCTTCCATTAAATATACTACTCGCTTGTGCTTTGCCTTCCTCAAAATGCTTTGCAGTCATTATCCCAGGTAATCTTCATAGTAGTATGCCACTCTTCAGTAAGGGACTTGAAGCACAGAGAGGTTACTTGACTTACCTAAGTTATAGCTACAGAATGCTAGAGCAAGGAATAGAAATTAGGGCTTTCTTATCTAATTCTAGTGTGGGTCCATCCTTTCCAAGTTAGTAATTTCTTTGAGAATGCAATGAAAGCTATAAGCCATCTTCTCAAGACACTGCTTACAAATGCCATTAATATTTTTCATAGTACTTCAAGAGACCTCTTTAAATCTATTCATGGGGGATTCCAAATTAACACTAGTATCACATTGCTTTTTAGTTCACTGATTTCAAAATGGAAAGGGAAGGAGAAAGGAGAGAGAGAGAGAGAGATTAAAAATACATATTGATGTTTCATTATTTACAGAAGAATCAATGGCTTTGAGGAAGCCTTTAGTCCTAGGTTGGAAGGTGAGAGTTTGGTGGTAAAATACTAACTTCCCAGTTCATCCTTTAATATCTAACTTTCCCTTATTCTCTGCAAAGGCTTTCTTTCTACAATTAGCACTAAGTCATTAAACATGTCATTGGGATAAGTAATACATTGGTTTTGCATTCACATCAAGGATAAACACCAGATGCTTTCTTGGAAGGTTTTTCTTTTTTTTTTTTTTTTTTTTTTCCAGTCCTGGGCCTTGGACTCAGGGCCTGAGCACTGTCCCTGGCTTCTTCCCGCTCAAGGCTAGCACTCTGCCACTTGAGCCACAGCACCGCTTCTGGCCGTTTTTTTTCTGTATATGTGGTGCTGGGGAATCGAACCTAGGGCCTCGTGTATCCGAGGCAGGCACTGTTGCCACTAGGCCATATCCCCAGCCCCTCTTTTTTTTTTTTTAATGGAAGAAAGAACTCTGGTATCATAAGGAGGGTGGGGGAATGAAGGAAAAGGTGTCTGAAAGAGATCTCGACAGTGCACATTCAGTTTTCACCTGAGAAAAATTCAGATAGAAACTGGTCTCAAGCAAGAAGATGTAAGTGCCTTGACTATTGAAAGTATTCTTAAACCTGTTCAGCTTAGGAGGGCTTTGTCTATTGTCTAGATGGCAGTTCACTGAACTGAAGCTACCTCACAACTTTTAGAAACACAAAAGGGACAAAGAAAACGCTCTTTAGTATTATCTACTTGATAGTATTGAAACAAGAATTCTTCAAGTAAGTAACAGTTGTCATCTTGCCTCCTGTCTGTCTGTGGGCCAGTGAACAAAATGAGATTGAGTGGAAAGCTCACAGGATCTGTAGATGGCAGGCCAGTTGTAATCCCATCTCTGTTACTTATTAGAAAGTGGTTTTATTATTGTCTTGACTATCTAATAAGCAACTCAGTAATTTCTGTGAACCTTATTTTCCTTAGCTGCAATTATTGCAAAAACCAAGTAAGATCACTCTGTATAAGAACTCTAAAATAAATCTTTCAGTTCCTATGTAAATATTAATAATTCTACTTATGACTTTTACCTACCTTCAAACACTGCTTACTGCTGTTGTGTCCGTGGCAGATGGGTGAGCTTGAGGGCTAGTATGTATGTGTGCTTGTGTACCTTACATTTTTGGCAACTATATATACTACCAGTCATAATATGCTGTCTTCTATAATATGCTTTTAGGCTTTAAAAATGCAATAAAATAGAGTCTTAGCCAGGTATACATGGAGTAAGACACATTTTGTTTGAAATTGTAGTTAACAGAAAAAAAAGGAAAATAAAGTTGCTATCACATCATGTTAGTCAAATTTCTTCTGCATTCTTAGTATACATAGTATACAAATTTCGTATGTGTAGTATTGAATATATCCTTCCCAGGTTGTTAAGGACATGACAGTTTTTAAAGTTATTGCTGGAGCATCATTTTTATATCGTAGAGTAAAACAGATTTAGATGAATTAAAGAGATACATATATTGACAGTTTGCTCCTTCCTTGCCTTTTCTTGGGATTCTTTTTCTTCCAAAAAGTGGCATGGGAGAGTAGATCCAATGAGAACTTTGGTTAATTGTAGTTATACTAGTAAGAATGGTAGCATTTGGGGTCAGTTCAGTTCTTTAGGAATTTTTATTTCAACCCTAAATATATAAAAAAGTTACTTATAAGCATGTTTTCTATAGCCTGTTATTAATAGACAAATATTGAAAAATGTAAATTAGGAAAGTGGTTTCATTACTGTGTCTCAACTATCTAGTAAGCTGGTTGTGGCAAAAAATTGGTTGACATGGGGGAAAATGTTTTATATTTTCAAATAGATTGGACTTTTGAAATGCCTATGAACAAACAAACATTTCCTCTTTCTTTGCGCAAATCTTCAAAGTAAAACTAGCCTTTAGGGGCTGGGGATATAGCCTAGTGGCAAGAGTGCCTGCCTCGGATACACGAGGCCCTAGGTTCGATTCCCCAGCACCACATATACAGAAAACAGCCAGAAGCGGCGCTGTGGCTCAAGTGGCAGAGTGCTAGCCTTGAGCGGGAAGAAGCCAGGGACAGTGCTCAGGCCCTGAGTCCAAGGCCCAGGACTGGCCAAAAACAAAACAAAACTAGCCTTTAGCTAGTTTGTATGGTTTTCCAAAACTAAATTCTACACTAGCTGGTATATGAAGCAGTAAGGTATTTTGTTGCTTTATTACATTTCTTATAATAAAAGTTTTTAAGTAGAAAACACGAGCTTCCTAATTACTACAAACCCACTCAATGAGTTGTATAATTTATTATCTTCCCAAAAATTATGGTCCTATTTTCTGTGCTTAGCTTTTATTTTCTACTTTCTTCTATTCATCATCCTTTCTTTCTGGGCTGTCCTGAGAACTTGGCACAAAGCTACTTATTTGCTAGCTTGTGGACTGGTAACTAGGAAACTTTCCAGATTAGCACAATCCTGCCCAAGTATGGAAAGCACACATATAAAATGTGTGTACAATAGATCCTCAAGTAAAGCTGTTATTGGCTAATTTATTCTTGTATCTTCTGGTTGACTCATAGACACAGGTTGAATAATGTCATTATTTGTGTTTATTTTACGCGTTTTTTCAGAGTATAAAGTAAGATAAAATAACTGTTAATTGTACCATTCTATGTGGTAGCCCCTAGTGATATGCTGGGCTTTAATTGTAACGCTTTTAAAATGAAATTACATGAACAAAACTTCAGTTCCTTATTCATACTACTCGCATGCTAAGTGCATTTTCAAACTGACTTTTTTTTGGCAAATTACAAAATAAATACTTTTTTGGCCAGTGGCATCCAAGTTAGTCTTTTTTCCTTAGGAACAGATTATCTGGTAAAGCTGAAGCTATTGCGTCTTTGCTCAGTTCATCTCTGGATCTTAATTCACTTTTTCACTTGCTACAGAAAACAATGAAGATAGCCACAAGTTGGGCGGGAGCTTTTGGTATCTTACAAAATCAACCAGATGGCCAAATCCTTCCAGCACTCTCTGAATATGCCTCAGAATCCTCCCCCTTTAGGTTTCTTCCCCTGGCTTCCCTAAGGATATCTCTCTTTACTAATGTTTAAAAAAATGTCCAACAGCTACTAGAAAAGATTGATATTCTCCATATTGTTATTTTTCATCTAGATCCTTCAGCAGCAGTGCTTTTAAATTTAGAAAGGGCAGATTCCCCCCAGTAAGTCTTGTGCAGAAATGTAGCCTGTGGGAATGCTTGTCTTTCTACAGGACCTCAAAGGTTTTGCAGTTTCTAGGCAGAGCAGAGCTTTTCACATGGCCATGGCTGATTGGTCTGCCACAGGATGCACAGGATGCCACATGAATGGCAATACTTGGGTCTTGCACTTGCTGGCATTTTCAACTCTAAAGCAGTAGATACATAAAGTAATACAAAGCAAGGACTAGTGGCTTGCTGTAGTAGACCAAGAGCAAAGAAATCATGTTTAAAACTTGATTTTTACATGAGTAAAATGATATAGCTAACACACATGCTTAGGCATTTGTTGTTTACTTCAGATATTCATTTCAAGTAGTTCTCTATTTTGAATTTGTGTTTTGTGATGTATTTTTAGAGCACATAAGTATAGATTTGGAATCAATAGTTATTTTCCCCATGTAAATGCTTCTTCATGTTAGTTATTTTCCTTTTGCTCATTTAAAATTATTTTGTGTGTTTTCCTTTTGGAGCATGAAGCAACTAGATAAAGTGTGGCTGTCAGAATTATCTCCCACAATACTATCTCAGTGGATCTGCCAAATTGTCATCAAGCATGGTTTGTGCAAAATCTCAAAATTTCTCCTTAAAAATGAATGGGGAAATAAATACACTTGCTATAACTGATTATTTAAAATTGTCTTTTCTCTGGAATTACAATAATCTGGAATTGCCACAATTACAATATCTTGAGATAACAGCAGTACTTACCTTATTTAGGACAGGAATCTCTGAGCAGCAGTTAAATTTGTCACTAAGTGAAGCAATATTTCTTTATAAAATTAGTTTATCCAGAGAGTAGAATCTTTCAAACCGTGAGTTTATTATAGGACAATTTTGGGTATGATAAGAAAGCTAACAAAAGAGATGTCTTGATGTAAACAAGGCTTGAGAACCACTAAATTAATCTGTTCTATAGGCCTTAATATCTAGAGTAGATCCAATAAAAAAAGATAGATTCGATCAAGTGTTGGGGGTAGAAAGTCATTTTTAGCAGTATCAGGTATGATCACGAGGAGTCTGACCCACTATTTCTTTGCTTCACTGTACGACCTTCAAATGTCTCTGGTTTTGTATAGATCAGCTTGGATTCAGAGATTGAACTTGGATATTTAGAGTTCTCAGAACATCAAATGTGGTGAGACCATTCCCATTCCCATACTCAGCTATGTACTAGGCCAAGCAGAACTCAAACAAAAAAAAAAAAAAAAAAAAGGAAAAAAAGTCTCTTAAGTTTCTTGTTAATCTGGGATCAACTTCAGGACTTCAACACAGTGCTATAGGACAGAATGAAGCCAAACAGAAGGATACTTGTGTGATGAACACACTGGGCATTCTTCCCTTTGTGCTGATGGGGCTGACATCCTGATAGAGTTCAGGCGCCTAGCGACGCCGCACAGACAGGGCCTGGTTCCTGGACCACATGCTTTTCATCTACATCATAAACATGAAATTTCAGAATTGTTCTTGTTGGCATTTTCATCTCTGTTGAGATATGAAATGTAATTATATAATTGGGACTGATGTTATGTCAAAATAGAGTGTTTAAACATTTCTGTACCCTTGCCTGAGACCTTCCCCCCTCCCCGAACTTTACAAAACTGACCTGGTTAACATTTCAGCACCATACAATCACCTGCGTTGCCATTTAGGATTCCACCAGGTTTTCAGATGGATGGATGTTCCACTTGAATATCGATCAAATATTCATCCAATGACACACATTTTGTTCTATCTGCCTGCTTGATGGCAAGTTAGTGTAAATGAAAAGCCTTGGGAAATAAATAAGTGTATAAAATAAAACTAGCTTGCTAATTTTTGTCTCCATGGAGAAATACTTATGGTCAAAGATATGCTCATAAATACATGAAAATTATACCTAATGTCTCTAATTGAGCCCAAAGCAATTCATACAATGATAAAAGCTGTAAAGTTAAAAATGCAAATAGGAATTACAAGCACTCATATTATCAGTACAGAGAAAGAATAGTTTTTAAGGAGGTGGTAATAACTCTGAACAGACTAGAAATAAAAGGAAAAAATAGCTTCAGGAATGATGGCTGGAAGAACATAGACACATGATTATAACAGATAATAACTTAATAAATTGAGGTATTAATTATAAGAAAGACTTCTTCATAGCAGGTCCACCTGGAAACAGCCCAAATATCCATCAGTGGGTAGGAAGATAAAAAAAAAAGTCCTCCATGAAAGGATGCTACTTAGCAACAGACAGAATGAACTTACATATGCAGCATACACGTCACAAAAGTCACAAAAGTATGTGCTACATAAAGTTAGCCAGATCTAAGGAAACTGCATGTTGTTTGATTCCATTTAAATGATATTGCAGAAAAGGCAACAAAGTATAGGGACTATAACCAGATCAGTGGCTGTTAGAGATGACAGTGTGTGTTTAGAGGTCAGGGAGGCAACTGACTGCAAAGAGGCATGAGAAAACATTTTGGGAGTGATAAAAAAATGGCCCATACTATTTACTTTACATTTACTAATGTTTTTTTAGGCTGTACATTTTAAAAGATGAATTCTGTTATATGTAAATTACATGACAGTAAAATACAAAAGATTAAAAAAACTGAGAAAAAGAGACAAATACCCGTATACTGTCAAGAAGATTTAATACATACACCACAAGAACCTCCAAGAAAGAAAACTAAAGCAAGGGAATGAAACCAACATTAATGGTGAGGAAACTGAGTCTTGAGGGTCTTAAAATTGTATTCTGTGGGGACACCAAATCTGCTTTTATATACAAAAAAGAGAGGGAAGTTATCTGCATATGACTGTGAACCTCTAAAATTTATACAACAAGGCTTGGTCAAGTTTGCTTTGGGTCTTAAATGGTGCTCTCAGGTACTTGTAGATTGACGTTCACAATCCAAATGGGCAGAAGAAGCACGAGAAATATAGCAAGTCAGGGAATTGCATCTCCCACTCAAAATAAGCAGGAAACAGAGCAGTCAATCAAAGACCTAGAGGAGAATCCTCAAAATGCTCTACAAACTCTGCTGATAAAAATGATAAATGAAAAGTTTGAGTCTCTTCAGACAAGTATTCTAGAGTGTGAGGAGGTGAGCCAAAGAGTAATATGTGAATGCGATGAAGTCAACCGTAAATTAATAGAGGAATTCATGGCTTCCACAAATAGAAAGATAAACGAACTCCAACAGAACAAAAAAGAGTCCTATGAAAAGATAGCTCTCAGCGAAAAGATTTGAGAGACAGCACTCAG
Source organism: Perognathus longimembris pacificus (assembly GCF_023159225.1). Classification (NCBI taxonomy): domain Eukaryota; kingdom Metazoa; phylum Chordata; class Mammalia; order Rodentia; family Heteromyidae; genus Perognathus; species Perognathus longimembris. Next base: position 7,603,681 of record NC_063174.1, read on the forward strand.
ATCCAAATTAATGAAATAAAGAACTCCATATAGGACCTAAGAGAAAATTATAGCAAAGACATGGAAACCATCAAGACAGACAGTCAGAAGGAAGGGAGATGAGAAAGCCAAGTAGCTAGCCTACACAGCAGACTTGATGATGCAGAGGATCGAATCTCAGGAACTGAAGATTCCCTAGACTTTATGGAGAAAGAACAAAAAATAATACAAAGACAGTCCAATAAGCAAAACAGATCGTTTCAGGAGCTCCAAGATACAATCAGGAAGCCCAATTTAAGGCTAATAGGTATTGAGGAAAACCTAGAGAAAGAAGTTCATGGAATAGGTAATTTGTTTAACAGAACACTAACAGAGAACTTCCCAAACATCCAGAAGGATAAGCCTATCCACATACAAGAATCATTTAGAACACCAAACAGACCAGGCCAGAATAGGACATCCCACCAACACATTGGATTCTATTTCAAAATACAAGTATAACAATAAGAAATATAGAGGGTGGCTGAGGAAATCTGGACAACAACTAGAGCTTTGATAATATGAAGGAATCAATTCATATGTAAATATAACAACAATATTGTTATGTTTGAAAAGAAGAATCCTTTCTTTCAGCAATATGTTCTGAATTATTTAGATGAAGTGAAGTAGATCTAACTCTTATACTTTAGTATAGTTGGAGGTCAGGGAGAAAGGGTGGGAACACAGCAAAACAACCTTGGCCAAAGCGTGGTAACGGTTTTATCACTGGGTTACCTGGCACATTATTCATTTTCCTGGTTTTGTCTTGCTTTTGTATGTTTGAAATTTTCCATAATATTATTTTAAGAATAACATAACATTTGCATAAGCTCTTTCACAAACCTACAATCATTTTCCTAGTCATAGACAGGAAGCAGAACCTTGAAGAGGTGATTATTTGCCTCAGAATATGTGAGCAGAACATCAGAATCAGAAATCCAGTCCTATCTCTGATACTGTCTCTTGTTTCACCATACCTTAAAACCAGATAGTTCTTTTCCCTGAATCTCTTCTCTGTTCTCAGATCTCCCAAGAAGTTGGGCTGTCATGTATGCAGTATAACATTTTACCCTTCAGTGAGTCAGTGAGATGCCTACTCTTTCTCATGGTTTACATTCAGGGCTCACTTCTTCATTCTTTCCTTGTGTCATCACATACTAAAATCTTGGTTTACTTTGCTTTCATTCTCTTTGTGTGCTCTTCTGTTACTCTTTCTCAGTTTCTCATTCTTAGTCTTTCTCAGTTTATCAAGTGACATTTTAGGATGAGGAATAATATCCAGCAGCTAACTCTACTTCTCAACCCAGTGATCATTTTCCTTTATAAGAGTTGGCTTGAGCAAAGGAAGCTTTTACAAGTCATCTCTAGGATAGAAACCTAGACAGTAATATTTAGAATCTAGGAAAATAGGATGACCACCATTGCTCTCAACTGTAATCCTAGCTATTAAGGAGATGGAGATTGGGATTATATTAGTTTAAGGTCATTGTGTGGGGTAATCTCATGGTTACCCATCCACACACACAGAACTCAAGACCTTGGGTTTGCTCAGCCTTTTTGTCTGAAACCCTACCACTTGAGCCACACCTTCAGCCCAAGACCTCCAGCTCAATCAATAAGCTGAGTGCTGCTCACAGGAGGAGGATTGGTCTGAGGCTGCCACTTGGCAAATAAATTGGGACCCTACCTAAAAAAGTAACTAAGGCCAAAAAGGGACTGGAGGGTGTGGTTTAAGTGGCAGAGTACCTGCCTAGTATGCCTAGATACTGAGTTCAAACCCTAGGATTGAAAAACAAAACAAAAATTAAAAAAAAATCTAGGACACTTATTTTTGTTGGTTTTGTTTTGATTTTTTTTGTTCATTTGTTTGTTTTTACTCAAGGCTAATGCTCTATCCCTTGAGCCCCACCTACATTTCCAACTTTTTGATGATTAAAGGGGGATAAGGGTCTAATGGACTTTCCTGCTCATGCTGGCTTTGAACTTTGATCCTCTGATCCCAGCCTCTTGAGTAGCTAGGATTACAGATGTGACACATTCTTTAAAAAAAAAAAACAACACAACAAATATTGAGAAAAATGGCATCAATAAAAAATAACCTGACATTCAAAAGCACCAGTTTTGTGCCAGAAGCATACTTCATTTCATACCTTTTGATATTCTCAGTTCTCTTCTCAACATGCCTTGCCTCTTCTATCTAGGAAGTGAATATTGCAAAGCCTTATGAGAGAATGGCTTTCTCTTTCAAGTAGTAACGGTTAGCCTGCCTCTGTCATGGAGCACAAAAACAGTGGATTGGGAGTACCTTAAGGGCAGAGACCTAGTGGTTCAAGTTGAGACCTCAGTGGTTAGCGTTTGCTAGCTATAGGGTGCTGTAGGATGTTTTCTCTTTTGCTTAAATCCATTGTCATAGAGTGATTTTGTTGGGTCACATGTTTGTACTTTCATGACTTAGGGTGAAACTGCAAAGCAGAACTGACTTTTTTTCTGTGATACTGGGGAATGGACTCAGGGCTTTGCATCTATCAGGTTACTCTAACACTTGACTCATACATGCCCTGAGCCCCTTTTGGTTTTCATTATTTTTCTAATAGAGCTTCCAATTTATGCCTGGGATAGCTTGACCTGCGATCCTCCTATACATTTTCCATGAAGTGGGAGGGAGGCGTGTGAACCAAACTTTTATTGATTAAAATGGGGTCTTGTGAACATTAAAAAAAAGCATTAATTAATTAATTGATGTAGTTGTACAAAGTAGGTTGTGAGCTTTCTGTCTAGGCTGGCTTGAAATTGTCTCCTCCTCATGTCTGCATCCCAACCAACTATCTAGTTGTATATGTGTGAGTTACTACTTGGCTTCTTCCATATTTGTTTTTCCCTTTTCTCTCCTGGGTACCACGTACCCTTGTGATCAAATTTCTAAGGCGAACAGAATAATCCCCATAATATCCTATGTTCTAATTAGATTCAGCCCCTTTCATTCTTCAGGGTATACTTCATCAACATTGTTATTGCCAGGCTGCTGATCAAACATTTGTTTCAAGTGATACAAATAATACACAATTGTTACTCCAAATTATTTTCTGCTTAATGGAAAGTGTAAAACATTGCTTTTAAACTGTGTGATGATATTACTAGAAAAGGTTTTAACTAGGTAATCTACTAAATTCTACTCTGTTTAGTTACTTGAAACGTGGTTTGCCTTGAGAACTAACACTGCTTTGGAAAAGTGCTTTGCTGTCATGCTGTTGTACTGTCGTGCCAAGGGAGCTTGTGCCAGGAAATGATTTCTACACATTGTCTCTTGCAGTTCATCTGCTTGCTTTGAAGGAGGCCTGTGAAAGCAATGGAAGGTTTTGTGTTACTATTCATCTCCAAGGGAGATTCTCTCCACCTTCTCTGTTTATCACTGTATTAGCATACTTGTGACCACCAACATTCACTCAAATAATTTAAGAAGAGTTAAAAACAAATATGCATGCTATGTTCATATGTTAAAAAAATACTATTACGTTATGTGGTATATTAAATTACCACGAGATTATTAGTGTTCCACTGTAATGAGTTTTAAAAACATGTCCAATAATCTGTTGTATAAACTCAAGACAGTTTGGATCTTTATCTGTAATAAATTGGGCAAGATTTAATGATTAATTAAATCATTAATTGACTCTTGGCAGGGAAAGAAAATCGCTGTACCTTTACTGTTTATTTGCATTGGAGCACCATCTAGTGTTAGAGAAACATGCTTTTTACAGTTTCCCTGTCTTGCTTTGCTTTTTTTTGAAGAGGAAAGGGTTTCTCAACATATTATATCACATGGGCCTGTCCACCAGCAAAATGCTGCTCAGAGAGTTTTTCAGTTCTGAAAATATGGTTTATTTTATATTTATTTCAACATGAAGGAAATTTCAGTTATCTAATGACCAGAATTTACATATTTATTAACATCAGTTACTTAAGAAACTAGTCTGTAGATATTGGAATTACTGATCTACCTTCAGTTTGAGCTTCACAAGTAGCTATTTAAGTGGCAAAATTTCCTTGACTATAGTTACTGATATAAAATGTGTTAGTAGGTTTGGGATAGGACATACATAATATTACTCCCTTTCTGCCACAACCCTAACAGAATCTTCACTACTAAATATTCCACAGAACATTAATCAAGGTACTGGCATTAAGAGCTTTTCTAGCTGGGTACCGGTGGGCTCACACCTATAATCCTAGCTACTCAGGAGGCTGAGATCTGAGGATCACTGTTCAAAGCCAGCAGGGGCAGGAAAGTCTGTGAGACTCTTATCTCCAATTAATTACCAGAAAACCAAAAGTGGAGTGGTGGCTCAAAGTGGTAGAGTGCTAGCCTTGAGGGAAAAAGCTCAAGGACAGTGCCCATGACTAACAACAACAACAAAAAAGCTTTTCTATCCAAAGTGTGGTCTATGGACTGGAAGGTTAGTCAACACCCAGGAACCGTTAGGAATCCAGAGTTCTCCATACTCCTTACATTTTAAATTGCATTTTAGTAAGATACTTAAGGAATTCAGATGCACATGAAAATTTCAGAAACTATTTTGGAGATTTCTTATTCACTACCTCCTATGGAACAAGTCATCATTCAACCAAGAAAGGGACTCTCATTACAATGTTGAATTTATGATATTGTATTCTTGGAAAATTACTTAATTTTCTTCTCTTTTTCATGGCTTATTTCATAGGAATTGTATTACTGTTGTTGTTGAGTTTCCCATCAGCAACTATACTAACACAGTACTTTCCTACAGGTCTATCAGTTTCATCTTTTCCGAAACATAATCAGGGAGTCCTTTTAAGCTGAGAGAAAAATGACCAACTGTGAAATTTTAGGACATACAAATGCTGACAAAATATTTAAGTTTGCTGTGATAGAGAGAGAGAATGACGGTTTAAACAGATAGGAGGTGAGGCTTTAAAAAAATCCTGGTAATTGGAACAAAAAGAAATTTAGAGCTTGTATTTTATAGTTGGAAAATTCAAAGGTTGATTTCTTTTCATCTTAATTTTTTTCTTACTTGCTGTTCTATTTATAAATCTAGTAAGTTTACAGTGAAAACAAGCACAAGCATCATCATTTTTTGGCTAGTAATAATTTAGTTCATAATAGTATTTAAAATGTATTCAAATTTCCTAAGATATTTAATCACCAATGATCTTAGATGAAAAATAAAATAAACTTAGAAACCTAAAATAAATCTTTCTATGGACTTAGACAAATTTAAAAATGCAATGAATTTATAAATATGAAGCAGATTCTTTTCCATTACAACATTATCTGCATTTTATCCTATTTTGGTGGTAGTGCTAGGGCTTGAACTCAGGTCTTAGGTTTGCTACCAAGGGAGGTTCTTTACATGAGCCATACCCCCAGCACATTATGATACTAATCGAATTCTTATCTTTTCTACAATAATGGCTCCTGTCTAGTAAAATTTTCAAATTAAAATTTTAAGGCAATACTATTTTTCAAGTTTCAAAATTTTTTGAGGAATTTGAATAATAGGCATGTTATTACTAAATTTAGCACAGTTTCATAGGCTTACATTGATCATGTAACTTCTATATTTCTCCATTATCTTAGTGTTTCATAGTTATATAATTACAGAAAGTAGAAATTATTTGATCCACGATCAACTGTGTGTTCTATTTATGGACAAATATAGTGGGGAAAAAATACTCTGGGCCAGAACATAAGACCTTGGTGTTATTTCTTAGACTGGAAAATGCTGAGGCTTCTTTTTCCCTTTGCCTTCCTTGGCAGTGAAGAACCTAAATCCATAGCTATTCACGGGGACTTAGTTTAACAATTCAATGTATCCTTTGTCTCCTGAGTGGATTTGATTTTTTTTTTTTTGGCCAGTCCTGGGCCTTGGACTCAGGGCCTGAGCACTGTCCCTGGCTTCTTCCCGCTCAAGGCTAGCACTCTGCCACTTGAGCCACAGCACCGCTTCTGGCTGTTTTCTGTATATGTGGTGCTGGGGAATCGAACCTAGGGCCTCGTGTATCCGAGGCAGGCACTCTTGCCACTAGGCTATATCCCCAGCCCGTGGATTTGATTTTTATAATAAATCCTACATATCCCACCCAATTTGAGTAGATGGAATTCTGTATCCCCCCACCTCCATTGCCTAATTAGTATTAATTGAAACCTCCTCCATCCAGTATACACTGGACAGTATACACTGTCTTTATTGTGTATTTTATTATTTGGCTCATACCCCTCTATTTTGGAGGAATTTAATTCACCTTGCTCCTTTGCAAGAGTTTGGCTAAGAAGGAGAAACAGAACATTGCATGTGCTAGCCTTGCTAGCACAATTGCGAATAAACCATACATTCATGGGATTTTTTCAGTAATTAGAAGTCTAGCAGTTTTCTTAAAGGAATGAGAATTTACTTGTGTCAAGGTTGGGTTCCCAGCCAGCTGCTTCTGAGGCTTTGAACTGTGCATGCAGATTTGCTGGGGTGAACCCCTGGGGAGAGTAACCCACGAGAGGTTGAGGGAAGTCAAATCAAGTAGGAAGTGGAAGTGGAAGCTGAATTTTCTATAGCGCAACTGCAGTAAAAGCCTCCGTCACCCCTACCAGGAACTCTTACACAGTGACTCCTCTGCACTGAGCAGGAATTGGATGTGGAAAGCTCCCAGGGAAGGTTGCAACCTTGAATGAGGCTGCTGAGGACAATTCACCTGAAGATCCTTAGCTGGAGGAAGGACTGCCTTGTTCAGAAGGCAGCGTGTGACTAGAAAGAGTATAAATGCTGCCCCTAACATCCACTGCAAGTGTTTTTCTATGATTAATAAAGGACTTGGCCCAGAAAAAAAAAAAGGCAGAACACAACCATGGTCTTTAGCCATGGAACTTAATTCTAGAAGAGGAGATATTACAGCAGACCGATTCCTGTACCACAATGCCACAGTCTCTTTGCTCAGAGGCAATTGCAGAGTATGCATGAAAACAGCACTGATGTTGGCAGGGAGATGGCAATGAGGTTCTCTGAACCAACTGTCCCCTGCAGCTGTGAAAAGACACACAGCCTGGCTGCCAACTGTTGGGCTCATTGTGTTCTGGATGACTTTAGTCTGCCTCTCATGTCAACCTGCAGTTTGATGTTCAAGAAAACTGGTCTGGTCTGCCACCATCTCCTTCTCTTAGCAACTGAGAAAGATTGAAATAACAGCTGGGTAATTTGATACTAGGAATTCAGAGGTCATCAAAATGGAATATAATGGCTGCTTGTGTTAAAGGAAAAAGGGGAGAAAATGATGTAATCCTAGTGCTTAGAAATGTTTGGAATGCCACACAGATTATAAAGCAAAAATCCAGTTTAAACCGATTGGACTCTTACTCAGAATGATTAAAGTTGAGTCAAAATAGCATCTGCAAGCACATGTATTTGCCCAAATATAAATCCTCATGGAATGATAATGTGGAAATAGTTTCTATGTTATGCATTTCTTTTTGCTGAGATTAACCTACTGTTTTTTCTTTTCTTTTCATCTGTGACAGTACTGGGCCTGGAACTCAGGACCTGGGTGCTGTCCTTTAGCTCCCCCCTTCACCCCTGCTCAGAGCTGGCGCTCTACCACTTGAGCCACAGCTCTACTTCTGGCTTTTTGCTCATAGACTTTTCTGCTTGGCTGGCTTCATACTACCATCCTAAGATCTTGGCCTCCTGAGTAGCTAGGGTGATAGTTATGAGCCACCAGCATATGATAATCTATACTTTTATACATCAAGCTTTCCAGCATAACATTACTGGGATCTAAGTGTATAACATAGATGACAATTTAGAATTACAGTTTTCCTTGCTTTCTATGGATGATGGGACTGGGGACTATGGGTGAAAATGGGAGAAAATGAGACGGACCTTGGAGATAGTGATGCACTGGAACTCAGCTTCCTGGGCTGCCTATCCTCTCTCTAGGGTATGTGTATAACAGTAATAATAAAATTGTTTGTTTGAAAACCAGAACATGAAAAGTAGTAACCAAACAAAATTGTTATCAACTGGTTGTTTTCTCTCTCTGGGGACCAGTAAAGAGACCATCTGGTTTTCAAATTAGGAAAAGACTGAAAACAGAGTGTTACCAGAATGAGTCAAATGTCACATTGTAATGAAAATTCTGAATCAGAAAGGAACAATTGAAAGAAGGAAGGAGGGGGAAACACAAAAATGTCTAATTAGTGGAGTTAGCTGCTTGTTCTCAGCATTTCTGTGGACTCATAACATAAGAATTTTGCAACTAGTTGGTAAACCTGCCTAGACAAGATTCTTTTGAAGAGGTGTGGATTACAGAAGAGAGAACCAAGAATCCAGTACTTTACACAGTAGGTAACTGCCTGGTCTTGTTCATGCGCTGCACAGATGGCTTTCATGCTAGCCCAATGGGGAAAGCCCTTGTTTTCTTCAGTTGGTTAGTGGTAGGTTTCCTTGACATCTTGTTGCACAGTTGGGTTGTGGATCTGCTGCGGCTGCGTGTCACTGTCCTTATCTTTTGCGTCAGTGTGAAGTTAACTTAATCCTTCCACATGAAGTGGTTCCAACTTGGTTTTGTGACGTGGTTAACTTTGAGGAGGTGAAGTGAAAATTTCATTCATAACAAGTATTTCTTTTCTTCTCCATTCACTTCCTTACATCCCCAGTTCTCCCAAGACCACATCCATCCACTTTAAAACAAATGAAGCTGAGCCATAGGAAAATGTTTTTATGGATCAAAGTAGTTAAATACTTTCATAGGGCTCAATCTCTATACGTTTAAAGAAGTTCTCTGATAAAACAGAGAGTGACTAGGAGTGCTATCTTTAGAATTCTCTGAGAGAAGAAAGACTTAAAGATAAACTAATGAACTTGTTTGTAACTAAACTAAATTTCAGGTAGGGCTGATTTGTGATTTCCAGACATATAAAGAAATAGGAGTCAAATCTTGCAGGAAGCTAGCATGTCTTTCAGAGGGATTATGTTTCCCTTGAAGAATATGTTGCCAATTCATTAGGTCTTGTGTTTATTTTAAAAATTTTGTTTGATATCTTCACTGCATTTCTTTTTCCAGAAACTGTTCTGATTTCAACTGTCTGCATTACATTTCTATACACATGATTTGATACTATTTGCTGAGAATAGGAAATATATACCAATTTTTGGTAAAACATGAAAACTTTGCATTAATTTGGAGAAAAGGTGTGCATTTCATAACTCATAACTCTAGTGTATTCATTCTTAACTTTTTATTGTGTTTTGAAACACTGAAAGTTGATTTCTTGAAATCTCTCTGGAACTGGAACTTGATGGACATTGTACAAAGGAATGGACATCTCAGTATAGTGCTTTCTACTTCAATTCTAGTGGTTTATGAATTTATAATAGCCACAGTGATGAATTCTTCCATACTTACTATATGACAGATAGTACATGCACTGTTCCATTACATTGTCTAATGTGGAAGTTTAACCTAACTTCCTAAGCAAATAAGGAAACTGAGGCATAGAAGTTTATTTCCCACGGATGCCCAGAGTTGCTAATAATAATAGCAGCACTGACCTTCAGGCTGTCTGTGTACATGCTTTCCTAATTACTATACTATCTCTTCATATTGGCCGCAGCTGGTTCAGGCATCCCCAAATCCATCATTCAGTGAATGATTTTTTGTTGTTGGTTTGAAGGTGATAATTGGGTGGGGTGTACTGAAAGATTGATAGCAAATCTGTAAAAGAAGTAACTTGTGAATTTTCTCAATTTGGAGGATCAAGCAAAACTACTTTGTGTTCATATACAACCACTCTAGAGATGTTCTTACATCTTAATCTGATGAGCCGATCTGAAGGCTGAAATTATTCTCTGGGTTTTTTGTTGTTGCTGTTGTTGTTTTTGTGTGTTGTAGGGCTTGAACTCTGGGCCTGGGCAGTGTCCCTGAGCTCTTCAGCTCGAGGCTAGTGCTCTACCACTTTGAGCTCCAGAGCCACTTCCAGTTTTCTGGTGGTTAATTGGAGATAAGAGTCTCATGGACTTTCCTGCCTAGGCTGGCTTTGAACCGAGATCCTCAGATCTCAGCCTCCTGAGTATCTAGGACTACAGGCGTGAGCCACCAGCATCCGCTTCCATCTTTTTAATACTCATAAAATCCTAGTTCCTCCCCAGGTCAAATGGGTTCAGATTCTTCTATAAGTTTTATTATTTCCATCTTTTTAATACTCATAAAATTGTTTAATGCCTAGTTTTTCCTCAGGTCAAATGGATTCTAATTCTTCTATATGTTTTATTATTTTTAATTTTTATTAATCCATATTAATTCAGCCAAACATGGAGTTTCATGGAATTTCTGAACATGCCCACAATATACTTTGGAAATACTTGCCACTCCATTGTTCTCTGATCCCTTTTTTTTTTTTCTTTTACCACTCTAGTAATCATCCCTTTATTTTCATGACCTTGGTTTTTCTTTGGCTTTCTAATTTTTCAAATGAGAGATAGCAAGTAATACTTGTCTTTCTGAGTCTAGCTTTTTATTACTCAACATGATGACATGATGGTCTCTAGTTCCATCCATTTTCCAGCAGTGCTGTAGTTTCAATCTTTACCTCTTGATGGCTGAATCAAACCCTACTTTTAATGCAGTACTCATGTTTTATAATTTGGTTCCTTTCCATTTTACTGCTTTTGTGCAGAAAAACGTTTAATATTTGTTTTGAGTACATTTCTATGGTATATTATAAGATCTTACATGATATTTATCACGCCAGCAAATGCTTACAGAGTGCCTACTATACGTCAGACACTGGGGCATAGCAAAAACATTAAGTCAGTGATTAAGCACTGACCTCATGTGCTCATTTTTCTCACAGTGATTAAGTTCTTTCAAAAAATGAATATCAACAGAAGGATAAGACAGTAGATCATAGAAACAATTCCTTAAGGAGTGGTTTTGGAGAAATGCACAGTGCCCATAATCCAGGAACCTTCAAATTTACCTTACTCATAGCAAAAGCAACCTGAAAGCTGGAAATAGTTTACATCTAAGCTCCTTGTATGACTTTTCCTCAAAGATTCTTAAAGATGCATAGCAATTCAAGTTCACTACTGGATTTTAACCTTATTTCTCACACATAGATTTTGCCTAGCCATATCTTTCATGCATCAGATAAAGTGTAAAACAATTGCTGGGCCTCACGTTGAAGATCATTCTGAACTATACAATTAACAATAACATAAAGGGGGGAAAAACCCTGGGTAGAAGCAGATGAGGAGAGCAGTGGTTGATGCTGGTACTTCCAACTCAGTTCTGAGGTATCTTGACTTCCATATGTGGAAGAAAGTAAGAAAGTTCGTGTGGCACTAAGTTAGTGCTACAATTCCTAGAGCATATACATGCAAAAATGCTGTGAATTGGATTTGTTGTTTTGGTCCCCACAATCAGATATAGCTAAATTTTTAGTAATGAAGTGCTTTTATTTATGGAAATATTGCTACAATTGAGGCAATTTAGAGTGGTGGTTAAGGGAACTAATTTTTCTGGGAAGTAGAAATAGAAAAATCATGGTTCAAGGCTAGCCACGGCCAAACCACCCCCCCAAAAAACAAAAAACAAAAACAAGACCGAGCAAGGCTCTCTAATCCCCAGCTATTCAGTATAGGTGGAGGTAGGAGAATTGCAGACTGAGGCTAGCCTGGACAAAAAGCATAAGACTACATCTGAAAAGTAGGGCAAACTAGAGAAGCTCAGATGTCAGAGTACTTTTTATTTCTTTTAGAAATCATAAGATCCTGTTTTCAATACCCATTACTATAGACAGAGGAAGAGAAAGAGAGAGGTGGAGGAGGGAGAGGAAGACAAAGAGGAACCGGAGAGGTACTCTCACACTGCATGATTTGATTCCTGGAGCCTTAATATCTGAATTTAAATTCTAGCTCTATTTATATGCAGTGGCTCAATGTGCCTCATATTCTTCTGCCGCAAAATGTTGGTCATTAGTAATAATGTCTACTCCATAGGATTGTAATGAGCATTACATTAGGTAGTATCTGTGCAATGCTAAGAAAATGCCTGGCATAGAAAGCACTGTATACATGTAGCTAGAGGGATTAGAGTCTTGGATTCTCCTTTAAATAATTGCATGCCTTCAAAGTGAATCTTACAAATAGCTTGACAGACCTAGTGAGCATTAGCCTTAAATGCCAAAAAGCATACTAAGACTCAGAGCAAAGACATGTGTTTGGAGTTTTGTTCTTTTTTAATGTGTTGCTCAGGCGGATACTAATATTCTGGGCATAAGAAAGCTCCTTCCTTCAACCTCCTGATTGTTGGTTGGAACTGTACATGCATGCCACAGCACCTACCTTCTTGAATTTTCTCCTTTCATGATTAAGAGCCAAATCACACACACACACACACACACACACACACACACACACACACACACACGTGTGCCTGAGAGCCAAGTCACTGTGTGATTACCATCAAAGCTGTCAGGAAGACATCACACTCAGATTCGTGAAACTGGAATGGATATCAGAGAAATGAGGATTTTGCTAAACAGATGACTAAATGACTAATTACAAAGTGAGGAGGAAAATTCCAAGCTCCAATTAGAGTTAAGATATGAAGCCAGGGCATTTGAGCTACCAGCCCTTGGGTTACAAAGATTAAAAAAATTTCCACAGGATGGAGAGCCAAAAAGATAAAAGACATCAGAGAAGACATCTGACTTCAAAAAAGGTTATGCAAGAAGGGGAAAAAAGATGCAATAATCAGCATGTGAATAACTGGCATTAACCAGAAATATCGGTGAGCTTAATGTACTTGATGTGAAAGAATGTTAACAGGTAGGTAGATTCATAGGAAACTGCTTCCCCCCCCACCCCCCGGGCTTGAACTCAGACTTGAGAGCTGTCCCTGAGCTTTTTTTTTTGCTCAAAGTTAACTTTCTATCACTTGAGCCCCAGCTCCACTTCTGGTTTTCTTGAAGATAAAGAGTCTGTCTCATGGACTTGCCTTCCCTGACCTGGCTTCAGACCACGATTCTCAGATCTCAGCCTCCTGAGTAGCTAAGATTATAGGTGTGAGCCACCAGCACCCAGCTAGACTTATAGGGAACTTTTTGAAAAAATGAATTACATTGCGATGAGTAGATATGAAAAAAGATTATATGACTCTTTTTGGCAGGAGGTAGGGATGGATACAGGTAGTCACAGGAAACAAGAAAGACAATGGCTTGATTAAAATGAAGAGTGGCAGAAGTTCCTTTATGTAATGACCAGAACTACTAATTTCTACTCTGCTGACCTCTTTAGCTTAGAATAAAATTAGTATGCAGGAAGGAGATAGATAGCTTCAAGTCAGAGGGAACCAAGGAAAATGTACTGAGAATCTGACATGTGAAAAGAACCCTAGGAATATGGAACAAATCCTTCTGAGGAAGAATTCCATTGATTCTTGGTATTTAGGTATAGGAACATGTGGCTTATACTGGATAAAAGCAAATTTTAGCTTAGATTTTTAGCATTGCATGCAATTGTCTTGAAAAGTAACTTTCATTGGTTTCTCGTGATTATATAACGAATGTACATTTTTATAATAGGAAAACAAATGTATCTATGGCCCACTAGAGATACAATGATCATTTATGATGTATTTCCTTTTTCTAGTTTTTATTTATATGTGTAAAATTAGACTCAGATTCATCACCACATTGATGCTTTAATTTTATATGCTGAATGTGCTTTAACTTAATATTATATCCTTAATATGCTTTAACTTAATATTATGTCCTGAATATTTAATTTTATATTATATGCAGCCCTGTGGATGGTTCCATATGTTTGTTTTGTCATAAATATTATGCTCCCAAAATCTCTAATAAGGTGGATATTGAGGGGCCTAGCTATGTTCTGAATGTCTGTCATATATCAAATCCAAATCCCCAAGGTGATGGTCTTAGGAGCCGAGGCTTTGGGGAAATTACCAGGCCCTGAGAGTATGGCCTTCACAAATGGAATTTCTGCCTTTTTAAGAGAGGTCCATCAGAGGCTCCTCAACTGATTCGTAACATATGTTACATTCGTGCCATTCGTACCATATGACTTGCCATATATGAGTGAGGAAGCTCATCCTCACCAGACACCACATGTACTGGCATCTTGATTTCCCAGCCTCAGAGACCGTGAGCTACCTATTTTATAAGCAGCAGCCCCAATGAAAACACCAAGTTCAAACTCGATACCAAAAAGTGGAGGTGCTTCAATAATAATGAAAAATGTAAAAACAGGTTGAGTTATGAATAGAAACCAGAAGATTATTGATGTACATGATAGGAAAGACCTAAATATCGATAAAAGTGTAAAAGTGATTCAGCTGAGGGTTCCAAAGGAGAGGGAAAGAGTTGTAGCGAAAGCCTCAATCTCAGTAAATCTTAATGGTTATGCAAAGAACATTGGTAGAAATATGGATAGGTAAAGACCATCTTAGTCAAGTTTCAGATAGAAGTGAGAAATAAGTTATTGGACAATGGAACAAATGTTATCTTTGTTATAGAAACAAAGAACTTGGCTGAATTATGTTTTTGTCCTGGTATTGTGTTGAAGGTAGACTGTGTAAGAATAAAACACTAAGTTGCAAAGCACTGAAAGAGTAGCATGACTCATCTTGATTGCTTATAAAAAAATGCATGAAGAGGAACAACTTAAAGATGGAACTATTCATCAAAAGGTAATGAGAACATAAAATCTGCAAAGTGCTCAGCCTATCCTTACTGGAAAAATGGGAAAACCTATCCGGAAAAAACCCCCAAGGGTATGGCTAAGTAACTCATTTGATAAGAAGACTAGTATTGTTGGTGATTTCAAAGAAGCCAAGTGCTATTCATCAAGAAAATGTGGATATCTTCTTTCTGAACAGAAGCTAGGATTTCTTCTAGAAATCCTAGAACTCCTGAAAAACTGTGAGAAATATTTCTGTTGTTATACGATACCAACTTTATGGTATTTTGGTATAGTAGCTTGAATGGATTAATGTAGGTTTAAGAGTTCTTTACTTTCCTCGTAGTGGTCTTTTGGTGGGTAGGGAGTGTAAAGCAAGTTTGAAATATGCAAGGTGTCTTGAGTTGTAAGAGGGAAAAGTAATATTTTTGTGGATACAAGGGAATTGGACTTTAAAATCTGTTTCTTTAATAGGTTTCCTTTGAAGTATCTGACTTATGTCTGCTTAATTCAAGACCAATCTCTAAATTGTAGTTTTGAAAGAAATACTGACTACTAGGTCAAATGTTACTACTAAGTAGAAAGACACAGCAATGAAACAATTCTCCAAAGTTGGTTGGAAAACCATAGCTCCTAAGTAAGAGACAGACATAGTTGAGGAAAACATTCACAGTTGACCTAATAATAAATTCTCCTATGCATAATCTTGTATTAATGGAGCCTTATGATTAATGCAATAGTACAGTATACAAAATTCAAAAGGCTTTTTTCTTAAACATCTGCACTCCAGTCATAGTGCCATGTGTTCTGACATATTTCTTCCTATGATTTGTAGATATTTGTGGGCAATGACTCACATAGCTTTTCTGAGGGGAAAAAGCAAATAGTTTTGTGCTTTAGTACAAAACAGAGTGGGATGAAAAGATTTATAGGTAGCAAAGTCTTTTTTGTGTGTGCAGAGCATTGTCCCAGAGTGTTTTTGCTCAAGGCTAGCACTGTACCACTTGACCTGTAACTCTACTTTCACTGTGTGTGTGTGTGTGTGTGTGTGGTAAATTGGAGATAAAAGTCTCTTTCATGCCTAGGCTAGCTTCAAACTGAGATCCTTAGATCTCAGCCTCCTGGGTAGCTATGATTATAAGATGAGCCTACATCATCCGGCAATAGCAAAGACTTTTAAAAATATGCTTTCATTTGTCACTACGTTGAACATTTCACTGTGATAGTGAGTTTTGATATTTAAAATCACAATACGAAAGCTCACAAGCAGGAGTTCACCACACTTGCACTTCGTCAGCCCAGGTCTAATTCTTTTTAGGGTTCACGACCCATGCTCCTGCTTGTATAAACTGGAAGATAGTATTGGCCCTGGAAAGTGTCAAAGTGGCTTTCTAGTTGCTTTCACATGGGGAGAATTAATTCTAAGTGCTTTCACATATAGAGAACAAATTCATTTTATGAATCATATTTTTCTGACATAGAATTATTGTAAAAATAGAATAAAAAATGTTCCTCTCATCTTCTGATAATCCCTTTGACTCCTTTCTCCCTCAGTGCATATCATGTGCATATCACCAGTTACTCAGTTATTCAAAATAAGAAACAAGGAGTTACCTACCCTCTTTCCTGCTCTGTTTGTACATGATGTTCAATTAATCACTAAATGATGTCTGCTATATCTTCCTAATGTTTTAATAATTTGCTCACCCCATGGTGCCTTTGCTTAGGTACAGTTATCACCATCCTTTGCATTATTGAAAAGACCCCTATCCCACTCCTGTATGAAAGCAAGAAACTATATAAAATTTAAACCTTATCCAAGCTTTCAGAACTGTAATTAAATCCTGACAACAGCTCTCTATAAGCTATAGAGTATGTATATATATTCTACTGTATACATGGTCATATCTGTAATATCTATAATATATATTACATTTTATATATATATATATATATATATAACAGATCCCCAGCCAGCAGGCCATTTTTGGCATAGGCTTCTCAAAGACCTGTCTTTGTAGAGGGGCTGTCCTTACTGGCATATGACTGGAACAAATCATAACATTTCTGAACTTCAGTTTTTTTTTCTACAATAAGAGGAAATTGAACCAGAAGGTTTCCAACTCCAAGGACTTTTTAATTCTGAATCACTGCCTTAAAATACATTGTGTATTCTTTTAAGAGTAATTTTTTTTGCTTATACTAATATGATAATATTAGATTTGAATTTTTTTTTAAAGAAAGTAACAATTCTTTAATCTGTGTTCATTCTTGACTCAAATGTGAAACTGAATCTTACCTGAAGTGCTCCTCCAATAAAGACTGATAGGAACCCCCAGTAATTAAGATGCACCACAAACTGTGGTCCTAGACATCCCTTCTTCTGGACTAGTTGAAGTGTGAGGTTGGCTCATCAATCAGTTCTGTGATTGTCTTCTCACTTACACTTTGGCAAGGCTCTTCTTATACTGAGACATTTTCAGCTCACTCACAAGTCTGTCTATGACTCTCCTGCTTCCGGGTCTGCTCACATGATGTTTTTTCCCGTGGTGCTTTTCTTAGCAGCCATGTTTGCTTCTCTCTTACTTAGTTTTCAGAAGTCACTTTTGCCTCTTCTCTTTTTTTTTTTTATTAGTATTGTTTCTTTTTTTTTTTTCAAATTTTTATTATCAAACTGATGTACAGAGAGGTCACAGTCTCATACGTTAGGCATTGGATACATTTCTTGCACTGTTTGTTACCCAGCTTCTTTGTCTTATTCTGAGTCAGGTGCCTGTTTTCTTCTTCCTGTCTCATGGTACTCTCTGTAAGATGTTTCTCAAATTACCATTTACGTACTTATCTATCTTTAAGTTCCAAGCATTTATCTAGTCCTAAATTCCTTGAGGACTGAGCCCACATTCTTTTTATCTTTTTAAAATTCTGAAAGTATGGAATTTTAAAAATTCTGAGTATAGAATGGAATATATAATGGATATTGGACAATGTATTAAATGAAAGCTATTTAAGAAATAGATTCCCCTTTCAGGAATCTTAAAAGTATAATCCTTATATATCTAACTTTGTCAAATGACTTTTATACACACACACACACACACACACACACACACACACACGCATACACTTAGAGCATTCATAATTGGAAACTTCAAAATCTGAAATTTTTAATGTACAATATGATACCGTAAGTGGAAAATCCACACCTAACCTCATATTATTGATTGTAATAAAAACACAGGTGCAGGGCTGGGATGTAGCTCAGTGGCAAAGCACTTGCCTAGCAAGTACAATGTCCTGGGTTCGATTCCCAGTACCAAAAAAACAAACAGAAAAAGACAAAAACACAGGTGCACCCTTCTGCACATCGCCTTTACAATAACAATAAAAATACAAACACACTAAAAATAATGTCTAAACTTACTTTCAGGCTATATGTACAAGGTATTCATGAAATATAAATAAACCTTGGCTTGAATCCCATCCCTAAGATACCCCATTCTATATATGCAAATATTTTAAGCTCCAAAAGAATCTACAATCCAAAAATCTTCTAGCCCTATGCATTTGGGTAAGGGATATTCAACTTATATAAACTTTTTGATGTGGCAGACTTACAGAAAACTGTTTTTGTTTTGTTTTGTTGTTGGTCATGGGGCTTGAACTCAAAGCCTCGGTGCTGTCCCTGAGCTCTTTTGCTCAAGGCTAATGCCCTACCACTGTGAGCCAAAGCTCCACTTCCACTTCCCTGATGATTCATTAGGGATAAGAGTCTCACAACCTTTTCTGCATAGGGTGGCTTTGAATAGTGATCCTCAGATCTCAGCCTCCTGAGTAGTTAGGATCACAGATGTGAGCCACTAGTGCTCAGCTAGAAAAACTGTATTTGGATGAAACTTCTCAACTATGGATAGCCTTCCAGACCAGTGTTAATACTTTGTTCTGGCAAAAGCTCTTGTCTAGTTAGAAATATGATTTTGTCATCTTCTTTTGTAATTTTAAGAACTGACAGCTATTTAAGTGAGAACTAAAAATAGGACTGGGTGCAGTTCATGTTCCTTTCTGTCCCTGCCAGGATATTAGTGACTATGACCACAGATCTGGGGTTATTGCTCTCTCTCTCAGGAAAGAAAAGAGAAAAAATTTGCTGCAGGCAATGCTATCAAATATAGGAAAAATCGATGAGTGAATAACTCCTAAGAGATATTCTAGGGCCCAAATATTTTTATCACTCTTCATAGGAAATAATGCAGTTTTCTTACTTTTGAATATATCCAAACAATTTAAAGTTTAATATGCCACCACTGCAAACCATTATAATCTGTAATTAATCCATTTTAAGAATTGTGTCTTTCTTTTCTGTATTATTATCACAAATGTAAGTATTTTGGCTTGAAGAAAGTGAGACCCAGATAGTGAGAGAAAAAAGGAACTATGAGTGAGGGAACTGTACGAAAAAAGCCTTTTGATATGGAGAAGGTATATTCTTATTTATTATTATGGCTGATTGGCTAGAAGAAGGTCCAATTTATTCTGGGAGCTAGGAATGAGCTTTGTGCTCTAGTTTACGCTTCCTAAAACGGACATGGTGTTGTCTCATTTGCTTCTTCATTAGATATTAGAATTTTATGATGTGTTTTATCATAAATTCTACATTACATTTGTTGTGCCATCTCAGAGCTACTGGCCACCATTAACTAATGGGGATTAGATGAAAGTAGATTAGTGAACGTAAAAGCATGTATGCCTCAGTGATTCTTCAATGTCCCACAATCCCTTGCTTTTAGCAAACATTCATTTACATCTGCTAAGGACCGAAGGCTATTTTAAACCAGCCTTGCAAAATGTACTTGACATGTCAGCTGCTGCCTATCTGAAGAATAAGGAAGGAGGTAAAGATACCATTAAGATGCCAGGTAGCAGCACCTGGGAGCATCAAAGAGGAAATACGGAGGCAGCTGAGGGAGTTATAATGCTTCCTGGGAGAGAAGCCCTGAGTTAACTGTCAAAAATTCGAGACAACAGTAGCCAGGCCAGGAGAATCGCAGAAGGTATATATCCTCTCTGTCAAAACACTGTGGCTAATAATCCCCAATAATAGATTAGTTCAGTTTTTAATGTAAACTTCTACGAAAATGAAGTTTGACTGATTCTTTCTACAAGTACTACTCAGCAAATTTCCAACCCAGGAAATTCTGCCTGATATGTAATTGATGTCTACCCCCTTGGAGGCATTCACGTTCTCTCCTGGAGTTCTGACTTTTGTGGAAACTATGTAGGATACCGATGAGGAAGTTGGCAGTTTGTGAGTATAGCCCATGTTGCCTCTGGAAGGAAGAATGCTAACATGGACAGACTCACTGGTAAGAGGGCACAGCACAGTTTTCTTCCACTGTTTCTTTTTGGGGGTTGTTTCTTTTCTAGATATGTGTTTATAAAATAGTCATACTAGCCAGAAGGGGGAGAACTTTATTGGAATTATCATGCCTTACTGGACAAGTGCCAAAATTTAGAAGGAAACTAACTTTCATAACTGTAAGAAATATCTAGTCTATCTATTGATTGATGGATCCATCTATCCATCCATCCTTTTCTTTCCTATAAGATCCTAGATAGGAATAATCTTGGTAAGATTCTAGGCAATTTGTTGACTTTTACTGAGATTCCTTGTGGAATAGTACTGTGACTGAATACTGTCTGTTAGAATTTAAAATTGTTTTATCAAACAGCTGTCCAAAGCACTTGGATGCCTCTCTTGAATTCTACATACTTTGACCATCCAGACCACTAGTAAATCACTCTGTGTTTATACCTAATTTGCCTTATCTCTCTGTGGACATTTAAAAGTAGTCATGTAATTTTAGTGTTTTTCCTTAGCTAAAGGGAAAGACCATGTGGTGGGTAGAGAAGACTACATAGATTGTATGTTTCCCATATGAGCTCTCTATTGTAACCAAGCAACTGACACATTAGACACCCCTTTTGCCACCAGTGTACATTCTCTGAGGACTTAGGTCAGTGCCTAAAATAACCCGGCTAATTGTGAGGGACACATGTGGAACGAAATTCCAGTTAGCAGTCTGGGAGTTGAGTGACTGAGCATGTGAAACTTTGCTATATTTACAGTTTATAAGAAGCCTCTAAGCAGTTAGGCCCAAAGCTCTTAAGTGTTCAAGTACAGAAAGAAAAGCCGTGTGTATGTTTCAGATTCTGTTTGTAAAGCTAGTTAACCAGTGGCAGCTGGTTAAAAACCAGATCGACTTGAGTTACAGGATCTGGGCTTTCTGTGCCTGGCTTTCAACCTGGTGGGTGGTGATGGTGGAGTAACTGACAGAAGTGGATGGCTGACGTGTATGGCATTGCAACAGCCTGTTTAGGACTCCACCACACTTTGGACCTCTTCTTGCGGTGCAGTTCAGGTAGGCTGTTGTTTATATGGATTGTTTATAAGATGAGCAGTGGCCATTAAACTGTTCACTCCGGAGTGAAGGTGAAAGTCTATGTGTCTGTCCTGCATACAGAATGCCTGCACTGATGGGTACTGTGTGTCACTAGGCAGAGTACCATGTATAAATGAAGGCTTCGTATTCTCGTTAATCAAGTGCACTCAGTTTTTAGGGTATGAGGCAGGGCTGGGAGCCCACATTGCTTTCTGTCAGATTTACTTTTCTATCTTCTGTCTTAGTTCTCTTATTCTAGCTCTGAAAGGCAAGCTTTTATATCTGTGGTAAATAATGAAAGATGTTAAGTCTGTTAGATTCTAGAACATAAGGTTTTCATATATTGTGACTAGATAAGAGGGTCTGAGTTTTGTTTTCAGACTGAGCTTAAAATTAGTACTACACTTTCTCAAATAGCTTCACTTAGCCTGTTGTTTGTGCCCATGTCAGTGTAACTAATATAAAATGCTGAAATTTTGTTATTATTACTCCAGTGTTGACCCCGTTGTAAAGAATCAAATCTAGTTTTGGCTCCCAAGTATCTGGCATGTAAAATATGTTTATAAATACTGTAAATGATACTTTGGAATTTCTATCTCAGTTATTTAATCAAGATTTTCTATCAGATGACAGACATATTCCTGAAAAAAATGTATAAGCAGCCTTTCATAACTGGTAACTGGAATGATTTAACAGATAGTTGGATCTGTTTTATGGAATTTTTGTATGAAATGAATAAGATATCATATCTTAATTTGTGCTTTGATGGCACTTTTTTGCCTATAAAGTACAAAATTGAGTGTAATATAACTGGATGAATTTCTCAAGGGCAAAACCTGCTTTTGGAAGTGGTACTGTGGCTCAAAGTGATAGAGTGCTAGCTCTTGAGCGGAACAAGTTCAGGGACAGTGCCCAGGCCCCGAGTTAAAGACTCACACTGACAAAACAAGCCAACAGAAACAATATTTCCTTATTATTATCAAGGAATATTTATTTGTATGTTCACACATATCTATGTAATCACATAAAGGGAAATCTTTGTGGTGGGTTTGAGGGTGGCCTATTAGATATATTGGGTATTAAATTGTGCCTTTGATGGAGAAATATTTCCTGAAATAAATGCCATAATCTGAGGATTAGAAAATTAGAAAATAAAAGTTGAAAAATATTGCCTTATTCTTTTTACATTGTATTAATAAACTTGAAAAGCTGAAATGTTGTTGTACTATGATGAGCCTCAGAAGTTATTAGCTTCAATTATATAAATTTCCAATCTTAAACAATTTCAGACATATAAAAGTAGAAATTTTTGTTGTGGTTTGATGTTTGGGTGTGTGTGCCAATGCTGGTGCTTGAAGTACAAACCGTCGGCTCTCACACAGCTTTCTTGCTCACACTTGGCACTCTACCACTTGATCCATACCTCTAGTTCAGCATTCTGTTAGTTCATTGTAGATAGAGTTTTTCAGACTTTTCTGCCCAAGCTAGCTTCAAACCTTGATCCTCCAAGATCCACCCTCCTAAGTTGCTAGAATTACAGGCATGAGCCACTGGTACTCAGCTAAAAGTGGCAGTCTTGTATGGCTTCGCCTAATTATTTAGTGCATATTACCTTGTATGAATGAAATGTTAGCTTTAAGCTTCTAATAAAAAATAGGAAAAGCCAAATATGCTCATAATTAAAGTATGAGACTTTAGCAAGGTAAATATGAGATAGAGTTGCTTCCTGTGACTAAATCCCATATATATGTGTTATGTTCTACTTTCAAATCTTCTTTGTATGATATTTAGTGCTTGAAGTTTTGTTTGTCCAATGAGTTCATTGTGGTTCTAGGGGTTCTTTATGTGAACTATTTCAGTGTTCTTCTTTTCCCAATTTCCTATGTTGGAATCTAAGGTCATTGATTTGAGACATTCCCACATTTTTTAGGATATAGGGCCTAGTGATCTAGTTTTCTACGAAACATTCCTTTTAGCCTTAGTACAAGAAGTTGTATCTATTGTATGTTTGTTTTCATTATATAAAAATGCCTTCTCATTTACCTTTTCACTTTTTCTTTGGTGTATAGGTTTTTGGGTTTTTCTTGTAGAGTATATTTTTTACTAAGGTGGTTTTAAGAGATCTTTCTGGTGATCTGGTTTTCTAACAACTCTTTTATGGTCAGAGGATACATTTTATGACTTAAATTTTTAAAAATTTTATTGATAATTATGATTAGTACCTGTCATACTCTGCTGTTGGTTGCTAGAATAATTGACTTTTGTAATTGACTTAAATCTCATTTGTTGCTAGTCTATATTTAAGGTTGAATAAATATCAGCCTTAACGATCTAAAAATTAACATTCCTGAACTAGATGTAGGAACCATTTTTCCATTCATATCCAATTCCAGATATCTATATATCTTTGCAAATACTTTTCAAAGGAAATAAAATCTTCACCTTTAGAGCTTTTCACTTATAAAGTTAACAGGTATGTGGACATCATAAGGCATGACTTCTTTGTACTAAAGGAAAATAGATTTCATATTTTGTCCTATTTTTTTCTGAACTTCAAAAGGCTTGTACAGAGGGTTACAGTTTCCCATATAATTGTCCAGTGCTTCTTGATCACTCACTTCCATCTGTTCCCTCTGTCCCTAGAAAGGCTCAATATTCTTAGCTGGTCTTCATACCTTTTAGCCTTTTCTCTTTTCCTTTGCCAGTCTTGTCAAATGTTTCTACAGTCTGAAGGTCTTATGGTGATAGCCACCATCATATCTTTGTGTGTGTCTGTTGGGGAGGGGGCGGTCTTGAACTCGGGGCCTGGGTGCTGTTTCTGAGCTTTTTTGCTCAAGGCTAGTTCTCTACCAGCTTTTTGGTGATTCACTAGCGTCTCACACACTTTCCTTCTTGGGTTGGTTTGGAACGATAGTCCTCAGATCTTGGTTTCCTGAGTAGTGAGGATTATAGGTGTCTGGCCAACCACCACCATATCTTAACAGCATCTTTCCTCATTCCTTTACCCTAACTTGCAACAAACAAATTCCCTGACACTTTTTTTTTGTCTTAGCTGTGGCAGGTACTTGCATTTTGGGAACAGCCTACATGTGACCACTTTAGGAGCACTCTGCTTTATTGCAGTTGTTCAGGGATAGACTCTCCTTCCATACTTAGCAGTGCTGTCCAGTCAAAATGCCATCGTGACCCCCAAATATGAACTCCAGATATGTGACTTAAATTTTTCTAGTAACCAAATTTAGAAAAACAGGTAAAATGAATTTTAGCCATATATTTTACTTAATCTAATTAGTCCAAAATGTTACATTTAACATGTAATCAATATAAAAATTACTAATACTCTATTTAAACTCTTTTGCCATATGAAGTCTTTGAAATACAGTATGTATTTTACACTTACAGTCTGTCTCAATTTGGACTAACTACATTTTGAATGTTAGCACGTTAGTACAGATCTAGAGACCCTAGAAATCTTTTTTGTTTTTCTCTTGATGTTCTGAATCCAGGCAGTAGACAAGGAAGAGAGAGCACATAGAGGATCCCAGAGGAAGTTCTAAGGGTTAGGTGTGTTATTAACGTATATCACTTCCACTTAAATTTCTCTGGCTAATACTACTAAAATTCCTCACCTAAACAGGACACTGGGAAAGGTAGATTAGCTGCATGTGCAAGAGGACATAGTTTGGTGAGATAGCAAAGTCTCTGCTACAGCAGGCAAAGTATTTCTACATTTTACTTATCAAGAAACTATACCCAAGCAGATGAAATTATGGGATAGCTAATGAAGAAAGTGAAATGAAGGTCTTCACTCCTTCACTGCTGTATCTTTATTTGTCCCTTAGCTCTCCTTTGTCCATGTCAGTGCAGTAATCCTGATACATTTAATATTTTATAAGCGCTCACACAATGGCAGTATAGTATTACTATTGTTTTAGAAAAAGAGAGACAGCCCAGTCTGATAAAATAAAATAAGCTTTGTTACTATATGGTCCAACTAATAGTTCTATTTTAATTCCTACATTATCATTTTGAGTGTGATTTTTCCTTTTGCATGCTGAAACTCTTCATTCAAAGCCATTTCAATCAATGTATACGTTACATTTTATATCATAATGAATAGTCTGCAAAACTGAACTTTTTAGATTTTTGAAGTGCTCAGAAAAACCTTGACAGAAGTGCTCTTAATGGTGAAATTATTGGATCCCTTTCATAAGCCCCCTTTTTCATATATGGAAAGCAATATTTTAGATGGAGGAGTGAAACAGTATTCCTTAAAGAAAATTAGTGGAAGAGAGATCTGAGAGGAGGCATTTCATCCTCCCAATCCATCCTCCCAATCCTTCTGGGTCTCACAACTTGCATTTTTGGGCTCTCACAGACTTGGTATTTTAATTAATCAATTATAATTAATTTTTTGTGCCTGTCCTGGGCAGAAAACCTGCAGGCCTGGGCACTATATCTGAGCTTCTTTTGCTCAAGGCTAATACTCTACCGTTTGAATCACAATGCCACTAACGGCTTTTTCTGTGATAATTGGAGATAAGAGTGTCCAGGGGCTGGCTTCAAACCAGGATCCTTAGATCTCAGCCTCCTGAATAGTTAGGCATGACCCATTGACACCTGTCTAGTAGTCAGTATTTAAATAGACTATTTACTAATATCGAATGTTTATTATGTGCTAGGACATGTAAAGATAAGTCATACAGTATTCTTCAGATTTCTTTGCTCTGGGACTCTATCTAATTCTCAGCTGAGGCTGCTAGGAGAACTTAATGCTTTTGGGCTCCTATTTATTTATTTAGAAGGGTCTGAGTATGTGATTGTTTTTCTATGTAATAGAAATATATCTTAATGGGCTGTTTTCTCTACATCTGTCTCCTGGGAAACACATTTTTTGGAGGTGAAGGGAATAAATTTCTTCAAATTGTCAAAAAAAAAAAAAGAAAATTAGTGGAACAGTAATGGCTCTTTATGGATTACTGATTACTGTACAAGGGACTGTCAAAGACAGGTTTTATTGAAGACAATGTAATTAGATCATTGCCTTTAGGTTTAAATTACCCACAGGGAAACTGGTTTGGAGTAATTGTTGCTGTTTAATAGTTTTGAACATCTATGTACTCATAGGAGTCAAAATTTAAGCATGAAGAAATGTACTGAACAAAGTCTCCCTTCCATTCTCTGATGCATTGAATTGACTACTCTACAAATTTCTCCCAATGTATCTCAGCCAGGAAAGTATTCATTCTTATTTGTGCATATTTTTCTAACTTTGTAAGGCATTCATAAGCACATATCAAAACATCTATTCTCAGTATTTCTGCTGTTTGATTCTATGTATGCCAATTTGCACCTTGCTTTGTAAACTCATCTATCATGAAGATCTTTCTGTATGCCAATATAAAGATTCTTTCCCTCTTTCTGTTTTTTTTCTCTTTTTTTTGGTAGTACTGGTGTTTGAACTCAGTGTTTTCACACTTGGGTAAACAGAGGGTTTATCACCTGAACCGTGCCTCTGGCCTGTTTTTCTGTTTCTTAATTTCTTTCTCTCTCCTTTTGGTACCATTCCCTGGGCTTGAACTCAGGTCATGGGCACTCTCCTTGAGCTTTTGTACTCAAGACTGGCACTCTGACACTTGAGTTACATCTCTACTTCTGTTTTATGGTGATGAATTAGAGATAAGAGTCTCATAGATTTTTCTGTCTGGGATGACTTTGACCCACAGTTCTCAAATTCCAGATTCTTGAGTAGCTAGGTTTATAGGCATGAGCCACTGGCATCTTGCTTTGCTTTGGCAATTTTTGAGATAATGTCTTGTTTTTTGCCCAAGCTAAGCCTGAATTTTGTTCTTCATACTTCCTTGTGTAGTGTTACAGACATGCACCATCACACCCAACTTTTTTCTTCTCAGATGAGGGGTGCTCTTTTGAACTTACTGTCTGGTTTGGTCTTGAGCTATAACAGATATGAGTCACTTGCCAATAGGCTTCTGATTATTACCATTTTTCCTTATAGTTGTGAGTATTCTACTGAATAAAGGTGGCATAATAATGAATATTTACTTTCATATTTCCAAAAGTTTGTAGTATTACAAAACTGTAATGCTATAGATAGGCTTATGTGTAAGTCTCCTCACAAAAATTATAATATATTAGACAAATTCTCAGAAGTAAAGATTGCTATTCAATGTATATATGTAATTGGAATATGATGGAAATGGTTGAATTACAAATTAGTCTCCAGCACCCAGGCCCTGAGTTCAAGCCCCACAACTGACCAAAAAAAATTAATTTCACTAATTTACTCTCCAACCAGTAGTACTTAAAATTTTTGAATTTCTGTATCTTTGCCAGTGATTTCCATGGTAGTCAAATATCTTCAATAGCTATAGATTTTGAATCTAGAAGGCCAGCCTTATTTCAAGGTTATACATACTTTTCTAGTAACTTTTGTAACCCTGCAAAACCTTTAAGTCTTTGATTCATTTGTTTTTTTTTCAGGTGAACATTAGACTCAACTTAATTTTTTTTCCTGGTATTTATCTAGTTGCCACAGATTCCCCCACTGATTTTAGTTGGTTGCTTTATCAAGTGTTCAAATATTCATTCATATTTAGATTTACTTTTAAGCTTATTCTTTATAGTAGATAGTTTGCATTATGTTAGATAGTCTGTCAGTTTTAACTCCTGAAGCTTTATCATACATTTTAATATTTACTAGGTTAATGTTCCTTCACTGGCCTTTTCTATTCAGTTTTGTATAGTAAATATTTTTTTAATGTGTTCTGCGTTTGGTTTCCCATGTTTCTCTGGTGTGTTCAGTTAGTAGTTTCAGTTACGGTTTTCTAAAGCTTGTTATTTGTGTATATGATGACTATTGACTTCTAGGTGTTATATTTGGCTCCATTATATGATTGTATTAATTGACCACTGGATTTCCCCCCCCCCCCCCAGTCTTGGTGCTTTAACTCAAGGCCTGGGCACGGTCTTGAACTTCTTTTGCTAGCACTCTATAACTTGAACCACAGCGCCACTTCCAATCTTTTCTATTTATGTAGTACTGAGGAATTGAACCCAGGGCTTCATGCATGCTAAGCAAGCACTCCACTTCTATACCACATTCCCAGCCCAACCACTGGAATTTTTAAGTCAACTTTTTTTGAGTTTTCCCAGCCAAACACTCACATGGTCTTTTGTTTTGTTTTGTTTTGTTTTCAGTTCATATAATTTATTGAAGTTAGCACACCGTTTGAAAGTTCACCAACACACCACACAAAGTATAAAACTAAACAGCATTATAAGTTATTTCCCCTTCAGGAAAATAAAACATACTATGATTGCCAAGGCTACATGTCAGTCTAAGCTTGGGAACAAATAAACAATGTGAACCTCAGCATAGGAAAAAAGCAATCTTTCACAATGACCACAAAAGAAAATCCCAAAGGAAATCTGCCTTCCCACAGACACTATCTTCTCTAAATTAATAAAAAATATTTTAACAAACTATTTAGTAAACACTAGAAACTCCTTAAGTCACTAGAGATCATGCTCCAAAGCCATTTTCACAGCTTTTCTGTTGTTATTTGCTTTAAATGCCATCACAGCCTTCCTCCCTGCCTTCCCTTTCTTCCTCCTTCTTTCCTCTCGTCACCCCAAACTCATAAACAGACTCTACGGACTGCCTTGATTGTCAGGGAAGGAGGCTGGAGTATGAACTGCAGCTCAGGCTGCAGCCGTGTGTGGCTTGAGTGACTTGCACACTGCAAGAGAGAGGTTTTTTATTTTTTTTCAAATTTTTATTATCAAACTGATGTACAGAGAGGTTACAGTTTCATATGTTAGGCATTGGATACATTTCTTGTACTGTTTGTTACCTTGTCCCTCGTACCCCCCACCCTCCTCCCCCTTTCCCTTTCCCCCCCTGAGGTGTTCAGTTCACTTACACCAAACAGTTTTCCAAGTATTGCTTTTGTAGTTGTCTTTTTTTACCCTGTGTCTCTCACTTTTGGTATTCCCTTTCAATTTCCTACTTCTAATACCAGTATACATGGTTTCCACTGTACTCAGATAAGATTACAGAGATAGTGTAGGTACAACCACCGGAAGGTGATACAAGAACATCGTCAATAATAGTAGCTACAGATACAGATGGGACGTTGAAAGTAATTACAACAGTGATATAACAATCATTTCCATAACATGGAGTTCATTTCACTTAGCATCATCTTATGTGTTCATAAGGGTATAGCTATTGGGCTCTTGTGATCCTCTGCTGTGACTTGCCTACACCTGTACTAATTATACCCAATAAGGGAGACCATAGAGTCCATGTTTCTTTGGGTCTGGCTCACTTCACTTAGTATAATTTTTTCCAAGTCTGGAAGAGAGAGTTTTGCAGTGTATGTTTTCCTGCCTCGAACTTACAAGTATAGTCTATGGAGTAGCAAAGAAAACATTTACTGTTTTTCCCCTTTTTTTGTAAATTTCTTTTGTTTATAATTTGATCACATTAACTACTGTAAACGTGGCCTGTTTTTGTGCTTCAAATACTGAATGGAAAACTCCGTTGTGTGTTGGTGAAAAAATTTGTTCACATGGTCTTTGAATAATAATCATCTTACCTTCTCCTTTATAATACTTACTTCACTCTGGCCCTGTCAGAGTTTATTTTTATTTTTGCTGGTACCAGGGTTTGAACTCAGGGCTTCACACTTGCTTAAATGGCTTGCTCAGCTGCCACTCTACCATTTGAGCCACGTTTCTGGTCTGGCATTTTGCTGGCTAATTTTGGAGTCGGAGTCTTGACTTCTCTGCCCAACTTGGATTTGAATTGAGATCCTACAGATTTTATCCTCTTGAATAGGATTATAGGGGCGAGTCACTAGCACTTGGCTCATAATGTTTTCTTTGTGGTAACTAAGACTTCCACATTCTTATGGTTTATAACATATTATTTTGTTGCTCATGGAATATACCCATTCCAAGGTGATCTTCAGCTCTGTTCTATTTTTGTACT
The DNA here is from genome assembly GCF_023159225.1 of Perognathus longimembris pacificus. Classification (NCBI taxonomy): domain Eukaryota; kingdom Metazoa; phylum Chordata; class Mammalia; order Rodentia; family Heteromyidae; genus Perognathus; species Perognathus longimembris. The sequence continues at coordinate 7,633,878 of NC_063174.1, forward strand.
ATCTAAGGCCATTCTGCAGGAATGGCTTCAACTGGGAGATACTAGACATCTGAAATCAAAAAGGAAAGAGTGATGACAGACTCATTGGCTAGTTTTTAAAATTATTTTAGCTCCCATTTCACTGGCTTCAACAAGTTATATGCCTAAACATAGTATCAGTAGTATGATAGGTATAATCCTTTCACAAGAAGTAGCACAAATTTATTGGAAATAATTGATACATTCTATTGTTGGTTGAGGTGGTTGAGATAGCCTGGAAGATTCTGTTTCACAGGTCTCTTACTTTCCTACAACTATGGGTAAGCCAAAGCAGGACTAGGTGAGGCAAGTGGGGGATGTTCTTAGTAGTGCACAAAACATAAGAAGATGATGAAACATACAGTAATCAAGATATACAATATTTCAATTAAATATTTTTGAAAAACACAATTAATGTAGACAAATCTATGAATAAAATATCAGGAATTTTAATAAAGCCAAGATTAATACTATAATTCTTTCTCCCATGCCATTTGGCACCACAAATTGCAAAAAAAAAAAATCTTGATAAAGTGGAAGGTTTTATTCTTAGTAAACCAGAAACATTGGCCTCAAATTAGATCTGCATTTAAAATAAGAAAGGGCTGTAGGGAACATCAAGATTCAATACCTGCGTGGCTGTGTTTATTAAATGGGGTTCCTGCATCAGAGTATATTTGGGTGGTTCGGCACATTATACTGGTATTTCTCCAATTCTACTTTTCTTTTCCTTCCTATACATGCAGCAAGCTATTTTACTCAGCTATGAAATACTCATCACTGCAAAACAATACATAATAAAATGCTGGAAAGAATGAAGCAGAAAATACTGTTAGGAGCAGAATAATTTAGTATGTCCTAAGCCAAGCATTGTTAAGGAGCTAGGGCTTGCAGCTTCCCTTGAGACTCATTTGATTAGGCACCAAGTGGGAAAGGATGATAGTCCAGACCATGCCATGAGCAGAAGGAAGAGTTAGAATGAGTCAGGTTTATGTCAGAAGAGTATGGAAACCATGAAGATGTGGTCAGCAGATGAAGCAAGGAAGACAGGAAGGCAGCCAGTGTAGTCTGAACAAGCACACAGTCATCTAGAAAAACAGACATTATTTTTGTATGATCTCCAGAGCTCAGTGGTGAAGATAGACATTATCCTTGATTAATTTTCAATTTTACCTTTTCTAATTGTTTTTGCAATGCATTCAGGTTATTTCTGTTGGAAAACACTTTTAAGTTTTGTTTGGTTTTTTTTTTTCCCCAAAATGCTCCCATTGACCATGTGCGTGGTATATAAATTGGTTTTATGAATCATCCTGACTGTACAAGTGGAACAGGGGGCGCACAGTATAAAATGACAGTCCAGTGTTTCTTCAGATCTTATGCAAGAGTAAGGGTAGATCCAGGACACCAGCCTTCTGCTTTGGGATGGGTAAGGGCACTGCCTGCCTGTGGCGGCCAGAACTCTTAGATTCTGTCTGGCTCCAAAGCAAATAATAGTCCTGCTGATGAGATTGACTCTTTTGGCTGTTTATAGTCCTAAGGGGCCAGTCGTTCTAGCCTTGGTATCTATTTACATTTGCTGTATGTTACTTAACACTTTAAAAAATTCCCATTGAAGTTGCCTCTCCCGGAAATCTCTGTCATTCCATAAATCCTTTCTGTTGCCTCTCCATGCCACTGACCTCCCAGAGTTTGAAAAACAAAACTGGCCACATTCAAAGAAAGTTTTGGGGTAAATTAATGGGCAAGCACTTGGCTTTATATCTTTGTGGGCAGATTGGTTAAAGGGTATCTGGCACTAATGGTCACCAGACTCCAGAGTCTTTACACAAAAGCCTTTGTATTATTTTCCCTTCCACCTCTGCCTAGCTCATCTCCCATGACTACTTTCAGTATCTCTGTACTCTAATATCCTTCATCATATAATGACAGAAAATTTGTTCATTTTAAGAAAGCATTCATTTATGTTAGTCCCAGCTGAAGAATATCTTTAGAATCAAGCTGTTTGATTTAGTACTGCTTTTGGAGCTTGGTACTGACACGTCAGAGGCATTTTAATATGGAGGGCTCCAGGGTTCACTGATAGTTTTGACCTTTGCATTAACTTGAAGGAGAAAGAGGAAATGAAGGACCTTTGGATCAAATTACCCTACATATATTTTATACTTCTGTGTGGAGTGTGAAAACCTTTTTGACATTTGGGTAAGTTATTCCCTGTAGAGTAAGTGAACAAAGTTGAATTATAGTGTCCAGCTTTTGATAGCTTCAGAGGTAAATATTCCTTTGGAATTTCCTTGTTGTTTATTCTCCCTGATTGAGTTCAACCCTTTATAGTCTAGATCTCGTATATATAAGCTTTGTCTCTAAACTTGCCTTCCACTTGCATTCTAAAAAATTGGCCAAAGATGTCATACAGTTCGAAAAAGCAAGTTCTTCTTTGTTGAGGTATTCCAGGTGTCCCTTTATTTCAGTCTGCTCACAGAAATCATCTAATGTCAAGGAACCTCAACTACCACTCAAAATAAACATGCAACAGAGCAATCAGTGAAAACCCTAGAGGACAGTTCCCAAAGTGCTATACAAACACTGAAGGAAAGATTGAAAGCCTGCATATGGCTATGCATGAGCATGATGAGGCTAATGAAAGATAGATAGAGGAATTCATGGAATATGAAAACAGAAAGCTGAATGAATTCTAACAGAAGGAAAGGAAGCCCAGTGAAAATATAGCCACTCAGTTAAAGGATTTGAGAGAGAACACTGAAAATCAAATCAAGGGAGTAGAGAAGTCCATAGAAGATCTAAAACAAAGATTCAACGGAAACTGAAGCCATAATACTTGAGCAATTACAAGACAGTGGCATAAAAAAAACAAAATCTTAACAGTAGATTAGACAATGTACAAGTTAAAATCTCTGGAATTGAAGATAGTCTAGACTTTATAGAGAAAGCACAAATTTCAAAACAAATCCAAAAAACAAGATAGTTCCTACAGGAGATATATGATACAATCAAAAGGCCTACTTTAAGGCTGATAGGTACTGAGGAGGGTCTACAGAAGGATGCTAAAGGAATAGGAAATACCTGAAAGGATGGGTCCATTCAGATACAAGAAGCCTTTAAGAACCCCAAATGGACAAGATCAGAACAGGACATCCCACTGCCATATTGTGATCAGCACAGGATTCTTAAATCTGTCAGGAAGAAAAGATCAATCACCTATAAAGAAAAACCAATCAGAATAACTACAGATTTCTCAAGATCATGCATATGGCTATGCATGACCATGAAAGAGATCATGAAAGAAAGAATTATGAAAGCAGAGACCATGAAATGAAGTATGTTATGCCCTAAAGACAAACAACTATCAACCAAGAGAAGTGTACCAAGGTAAATTCTCTTTCATAACCAGGGAACAAATAAAAACCTTCCACAGCAAAGAAAAATTGAAACAATATATCTCTACCAAACTATCATTACAAAAGATACTTAAAGATGTCCTACATATAGGAGACCAGTAAGAACATGATACAGGAAGAGAAACAGTACCTAAACAGAGAATCAGCTAATCATAGTAAGAATTGACAAGGCACAGCCTCTAACAAGATAGATAACATGACAGAAACTACCAAAAAACTCTCAATCATAACTCTCAATATTAATGGACTTAATTCTCTGATTAAACAACAGGACTGACTAGTTGGATCAAAAAGCAAGATCCATCTATCTGCTGTCTTCAAAAGATAACCTTTTCCTGCAAAAACAAACATGTTCTGAAAGTGAAAGGCTGGAATAAAATCTATCAAGCAAACAGCCCCCACAAGAAGGCCGGAGTTGCAATCCTAATCTCAGATTTTAAGAAAAGACTTCAAATGTAAATTAGTGAGAATAGATTAAAAGATATTACAGACTAATAAAGGGATGTATCCTACAGGAGGATATAACAAATCTAAATGTCTATATACCAAATACCAGAGTACCCAAATTCACCCAAACAAACACTACTTACCACACAGATCCAATCACATTGATTGTTGGTGACTTCAACACACCACTGTCGTCTCTAGGTAGATCAACCCAGCAAAAACTCAACAGAGAAAGCTCAGAATCAAACAATCACATAGAACAACAAGATGTAACAGACATCTACAGAATATTTCATCTGGCAGCATCAGAATATACTTTCTTGGCATCACATGGAACATTCTCCAAAATAGATTACATTTTAGGTCACAAAGCAAATCTGTGCAAATTCAGAAATATTGAAATTATTCCCTGCATACTCTCAAACTACGATGGAATAAAATCAGAGCTCAGCTCCAAAAATCACCATAGAAAATTCTGTAACTTATGGTGACCAAACAACTTATTATTGAATCACCAGTGGATCACTTAAGAGATCAGAAAGAAAATTCAAATGTTCATGCTATTTAACAAAAATGAACACATAAATTACCAGCTCCTCTGGGACACAGCAAAGGCAATACTCAGAGGCAAATTTATAGCTCAATTACCTATCTCAACAAATTGGAGAAATCTCAAACCAACAATTTAATGATGTACCATAAACTTGAAAAATGAACAGCAAGCTAAATTTCAACCCAGTAGACAGAAACAAATAAAATTAAATTAGAATTAAATGAATTAGAGCACAAAAAGACCATAGCAACGATCAACAAAACAAAGAGTTGATTCTTTTAAAAAATTAACAAAATTGACTGACCTTTAGCAAACTTGACAGAGAGAGAGAGAGAGAGAAAGAGAGAGAGAGAGAGAGAGAGAGAGAGAGAGAGAGGAGAGAGTACAACCACATAAATAAAATCAGAGATGAGAATGGGAACACCACAGCAGAAACAAGCAAGATTCAGAACATTATAAGGGTATACTTTGCAAACCTTTATGCTAACAAATTTGAGAATCTGGAAGAAATGGAAGAACTTCTAGCAAATATTGATATACCCAAACAAAACCAAGAAGTTTTAAACCAATAAATAGACCTATATCAAGTATTGAAATGGAAATGACAATAAATGACCTTCATCCAAGAAAAGCCCAGAACCAGACAGACTCACAGCCAAATTCTATAAGGCCTTCAAAGGAGAACTTATTCTAATACTCCTCAAACTCAATGAAATTGAAAGGTCAAGATCACTACCAAACTCATTCTATGAAGCCAGCATAATAACCCTTATCACAAAACCCAAAACCAGACAAGGACACATCACAGAAAGAGGATTATAAACCTACTTCGTTTCTTAAAAAAAAAAAAAAAATTGTCAGTCATCATGAGGCTTAAACTCTGGGCCTGCGCACTGTTCTTGAGCTCCTCACCTCAAGACTAGCGCTCTACTACTTGAGCCACCTTGCCACTTCCGGCTTTCCGTTGATTAATTGGAGATAAGAGTCTCACAGACTTTCCTGCCCAGGCTGGCTTTGAACTGTGATCCTTAGATCTCCTCCTCCTGAGTAGCTAGGATTACAGGCATGAGCCACAAGCACCCAGATACATAAACCAATTTCTTTAATGAACATCGATATAAAACTTCTAGTCATCAGACTTCAACAAATAATTAAAAAAATACTCATACACTATGACGGAACAGGATTCATTCTAGGGATGCAAAAATTGTTCAGTATACACAAGTCAATCAATGTAATTCAACACATCAATTGGAGTAAGGACAAGAACCACATGATCATGAAGCTTGCCTTTGATTACAATCCTTTACTATGACTCCTGACTACCTTGGATTACAGATGAGTGCCAACATGCTCAGCTTGTTGGCTGAAACGGGTGTTAGGGGTGTCTTGCTAACATTTTGCCAGGCCTGCTCTTAAATTGTGATTCTCCTCCCAAATAGATAGATTACAGGCCTGTGTCACTTTGTCTGCCCCCATAGTTTTTTTGTTGTTTTTTTTGGTAGAACTTTTTAAACTTACTTTTCCTTAGTTAAAAGTGTGTCATGATGGGGTTGGGGATATGGCCTAGTGGCAGGAATGCCTGCCTCGTATACATGAGGCCCTGGGTTCAATTCCCCAGCACCACATATACAGAAAATGGAGTGGCGCTGTGGCTCAAGTGGCAGAGTGCTAGCCTTGAGCAAAAAGAAGCCAGGGACAGTGCTCAGGCCCTGAGTCCAAGCCCCAGGACTGGCCAAAAAAAAAGTGTGTCATGAATTTCTTCTGATGTCCTCTAATATATTTGTCATATTATTTTAACATCTGTGTATTTTTCCATTGAATAAACACATCATATTAAACCTATCTTTAATCTTTTTTTTTTTTTTACCATTATTGCATTAGGAACAATTGCTAAGAATGAAATTATTGGGTCAATAGGAGGCAGTAGGAACTTTCCAGAAATACAATTACAGTTTACTTTCACATATTCCTTTAATGAAATGGTGACATTGGCTTCAGACTTTGGATCATCTGTTATCCCACTTTAGGGCCCTTACTGTGGCCTCTAAAAATTAGCTTCTCATAGACTTCTGATATTATGAGGTTTCATTTCCTGTTCCAAGCTCAGAGGTGATATCTAAAAATTTGTGACTATAATGTTAGTTCCCAACAGACATGTTGTAGGTGTTTAAATACAAATCAAAGGCCTGGCTAGTTGCTATGATGTTTGTGTGGGGGAGGAAGTCATAGAAACACATCCTTAGAAGCTGTGCTGTGGTCTAAGTGATCTAAATATATAAAGAGTTCTAAAAGTGGAATTGGCCTGCACAAGGTCACCCATGAGTCAGCAGTAAAATCCCAGATAAACGTTTCATCTCTTTAACATTTTTCTTTCAGTACAAAAAGCATTTATGAGACTGTCAAGAGAAAGCATTATAAAGGAAGCTATAAAGTCCTGTGTACCTAAAAAGGGTCTGAAAACTTTTCAAGAGAGGTAGTAAAAATTGGAACTCGGGTAAAACAAATCGAAGTTGCTAATAGGTATTCATGTATCTTTTACGAAGGTAAATGCTTAGACAGCAGTGAGGAAAAGCAGTTGGTGGTGTAGGTGGAAATGCCTCAAAAGGATACTGGGTGTGTTCATTTTGCTGAGGGCAGGAAAGTTGGCAGGTAAAAGAGTAATGGCCTGAACCCACCATGGTACCTAAGAAATAGATAACCAAAAAAAGCTCCTCTGAACCTTAGGTTTCGTGGTGGTCTTAGTCTTTGTCCCTAATGAACAAACCATAGATCTTTCTTAATGTGGAGAATTAGCATCATTAATTCAAAGTTCTGTGGTTCCTGTAGGAATCACAGAGAGAGTTTTCAATATCACTAAGACTGAAACTTTGGTTTCCTGATTGCCTGTTTAGTATTTAATTTAATGGCAAAAAATAATGGACATGTTAAAAGATATTTTCACACATGCACACATACCCATACACACACACAGACACACACACAGACACACACACAGACACACACACACACAGACACACACACACACAGAGTAGTCTTATAAATAATGAAAGAAGCTAGGCTGTTGTGGAGAGGAACAAAATAAGAGCAAGAAAAAAGGCTTGTGAATAGAAAAAGAAAAAGCTTGGGAATGCTACCTTTGTGGAATTGTCTTTGTAGAAGAGAAAATGGTGACTCAGCAACCAATGGACATAGATAAGGAATATATACTGAGGCCAAGCCGCCAGACGCTCTGACATCCATCCTGGTGCAGTGTAATCCAGACTGCATCTTGTGATTCATTTACTCCTTTTCACGTTTATCGTCATGCTTTTATTTTATGAATTCAATATCAATTACATCAGCATGTATTAGGAATCTATTTACATGTATTGCTATGCTCTATAATCGCTATGTGTAGTGCATGCCCTACAGGAATTTCCTAAGACAGACAGTTCTCAAAGAAATAGACAAGAATGACACATAAACTGCTGAACAAAAAATGTAAATTTCACAGCTATGGCCATCTGAGGTGTTGAAGAAAGGGACACTCAAGATCCATTGTTTGAAGAGATCCATTTTCATTATTTGATAGCCCTTAACTAATAAGTAACAATAGTCCTAATGGCCTGAATGTGCTGTGTTGGAAAGAAAAAAGTGCTTTACCTGGCACATGCAACACTAGTGTATATATACCAGTCTCCTTGGTATATTGTTGACTACCGCCTTTATTGATATTTGTACTTTTGCATGTTCGTTGGTAGTGTACAACAAATGCAAAAACCCCAAAAAACTCTTAGGATACACCTTCTAAAAATCAAAGGACTTTTTCTTCACTGGAGGAGATCACATGGTACTGATCATATGGTTCTTAGCTAAATTTTCAATGATACTCTGTTTTTCCTTCAAGAAGGATCTTGAAGATGGTAAAAGAGCATAAAGGCCCTCAAACTTTTAGTGTAATATGAAATATATCTGAAGTTACAATAGGGTGCAAGTTCTTATTTCTTGGGATGGAATCATAGATCAATGGTAGAGCACTGCTGTAAACAAGGAAGCCAAAGAAGAGTGTGAGGTCCTGGGTTCAAGCCAGTATTGGCATCCACTCTCCCCTACACAGTTCTCTCTCCTGGCCTGTTAAAGATGAACCCAGGATTATTCTGCTCTTCTTTTTAGGGACAAAACCCTCTTAGACCAAGTATCTTGTAAATGTGTTTGGGTACATACACGTACATACATACATACACACACACACAGTGATGCATCATATCACAGTATTTCAGTTAGCAGTGGACTTCATCAAGTTGGTGGTCCTATTAGATTAGTATAAAGTGACTAAAAAGTTCTTACTGCCTTGTAATCCTGTAGCTACCCTAATTCCAGAGCGACATGGCATCACTCACATTTCATGGTGATGCTGGAGTAAACAAACCTTCTGCACTACCAGGTATATAAAAGTATAAAGTGCAATTATATAACTGGTAATATTTGCTAATGATAATAAATGATTGTGCTGATTTATGTATTTAATAAGCTACTAATTTTGTTTGTTTGTTTTGTTTGTTTGTTTGCTTTTGGGTTCTAGTTCTGGGATTTGGACTCAGAGCCTGGGCACTGTCTCTTAACTTTTATGCTCAAGGCTAGTGTTCTTTTCATTAATATTTTATTGATTGGTTGATTGATTGACTGATTGATTGCTAGTCCTGGTGCTTGAACTCAGGGCCTGAGCACTGTCCCTGGCTTAATTTTACTCAAGGCTAGCACTCTACCACTTGAGCCACAGCACCACTTCTGGCTTTTTCTGTACATGTGGTTCTGAGGAATCGAACCCAAGGCTTCATGCTTGCTAGGCAAGCACTCTACCACTAGGCTACATTCCCAGCCCCCAAAACTATTCTTTATAAGTAGACATGACTGAATGTACTTACTTTGCTTTAGGAAAATTGTCTGTATAGGTCCTAATAGCACAAACCTGTAAGTCAAGAATATTCTGAGAGAACCAGTGAAATTACTTTTCAGGGAAGAGAAAAAGAAATTACAGATAAGCAGAGAACTGCCTGCCATTTGCTTCTGTGGACAGAAGCAAATGTGTTTGATGGCCTCATGATGAGACAAAACAAGGATCCTTCCACAGGAGCTGAGAAGTCACACTGAGAAACTTTGGCAAGCAATGAGAGAAATCACAAAAAATCACTTACCACTTCTAACCTGGTGAAAACGGGAAATCCTGGTTCGATGCATAAGTTACTTAACTATTCTCTGTCTGTCTAGAAGAAATAAGGTATGACTAGCCAGGTACCAGGCTGAGATCAGGAGGATCATGTTCCAAAGCCCCCCCCCCCCCAAAATAAAGAAAAAGAAATAAGATATAACTACAAAATATGAAACAATCCATTTTACAAACAAACAAAAAAGCCGTCCTTCTTATAAGCATACTGCATCACCAAATCTCAAAAACAAATACAAGCAACTGATCCAAGTAGGAAGAGTTTATTTGTAAACGATTTCACATTACACCTATGTTAGTATCAGCTACCACAGAAGATACCCCTAGATGGCTGAATGAAGTGAACACACTAATGTTTTCAATTTGTTCTGTGAGTAATTCTGTATTTTGTTTAGTGACTAGTTTTGGATGCTATGGGAGTTGTTGTGCTGTAGGCAAATTAAAGAAGCCTAAGAGCATTACTTGCTTGCATTAGCAAACAAGTATGTGAGGAAAAAAATCTTATGCATGCAACATTTGCTTTCATACACTGTGACATGAATTTCAGATTAGCTTAATTTTCTTCTATACATTCTCAGAAAATAATGAAGAAAGTTATATATAATTACTATTAAAAAAAGTGCTGATGATAATCATGTTATGACCTAAAGACTTGTGAATTTTTTGTAATATTTAGGAATCTGAGGAAATGTGTGATTCAAAACAAATTTCTATATGTATTTTTAAAATTTATTTATTGTCAAAGTGATGTACAGAGGGGTTATAGTTTCATACGTAAAGCAGTGAGTACATTTCTTGTCCAACTTGTTACCTCCTCCCTCATTTTTCTCCCACCTTCCCTCCTCCGCAAATCCCTCCCCTCTACCCTGAGTTGTACAGTTAGTTTACTGCATATTATCTTGTAAGTATTGCTGTTGTATTGGTTCATCTTTTACGCTTTGTCTTTCCATTTTGACATTCCCCTTCCCTTCCCTAGTTCCAATACACATATATACAATACCCAGGGTACCAAAATCAGTTATAGTGACTTCAGGGGTAAAACCATAGGGAAGAAAGACAAAAGAAAAAGGCATAATTTCACCTAATACATGGAAAATAACAGCAACAATGAAAAACCACTTATTCTATATGTGTTCTAGTAGACAATTGTTTTAAAGATTACCATACAGTAGTGTTTACCTTTTTTTGGTGTACACACCTACAAATGCTAATCCTTGGGTGTCTTTATATTACCACTTCCTTAATCAGGGCAGAGAACAGTTTCACCTCCTTCAAAACAAAGTGTCTCCACCTCCCTTGAGCTATCAGTAATTTTGTCTTCTTCATTCCCAGTGCCTAGCAACTATTCATCCATTGTTCATCACTATAGTTTTGTCTTATGAGACTGTCATGCAGTGGAGTTAAGGTGTAACTTTTTGAGAATGTCTTTTTCTTTAAAGTTTATCCTAATTGGGCATCTCTCTTTCTCTGGTTTTACCTGTTCTTTTCATTCTTTCTTTTTTGGCCAGTCCTGGGCGTTGGACTCAGGGCCTGAGCACTGTCCCTGGCTTCCTTTTGCTTCCTTTTGCTCAAGGCTAGCACTCTGCCACTTGAGCCACAGTGCCACTTCTGGCCGTTTTCTGTATATGTGGTGCTGGGGAATTGAACCCAGGGCCTCATGTATACGACGCAAGCACTCTTGCCACTAGGCCATATCCCCAGCCCTTACCTGTTCTTTTCTTTTGCATTCTTTTGCACTCTTCAATTTTCCATTCCTTGACATGGCTTATAAGGGGTGGAGACTGCCTTTCAGGGTAAGCACCCGAGTCTGCAGTCTTGAGACAGAGAGAACTGTAGTCCCATTGTCCCAGCTGACCCACACTTGGTAATCAGGAGAGGAATGGAGAAGTCAGAGAAGAGAAATCTGACTGAGAAAACATTGAGAATGGTTGAACTGATAGGAATATAAGAAAGAATTTGCAGTAAAAATGTAATTCTTTTAGTAAGGATACAAAAAGCAGCCTGCTCTTCTAAGAATGACTAGTGGACCCATTACAGGACCTGTTGCTATTCATTCTTGAAAGAGATCTATAGCTGTACTCATATTGTCATAGCATCTTAGTTGCTCTACTGACCATATCCTCTCTACAGACTGAGTTTTCTGCCTACTGGTGCCATTTTCTCTATCAAAACAGGGAAAATTTTGAAGTCAAACACTTGTTAGATGATTGAGTACGTTTCACTATGAATTGTAGTCACTATATCAGTTTAATCAGTCTGCCATGCTAAATATTAAAGTTTAAATGGTACTTAAACTTTGTAGTTGTGGAATGATATGCTATTTTATGTTAATACTATAAGGAGATGAGAATTATTTTGTGTATAGGTCCTTAAGATGGATACATACATACATGCATATGAATACATATATAGGTATATAAGCATATATATATATTGGTAGACAAATAATGTTATCATGAAGGGATTGTTTTCATATTAATAAATAACTCAGTTATCTTCTGAAATTATGATTTTGTTTCCTCTGAGTAGTGCTATGGTGTTAGCAGATCTGTTATCCCTTAAGCTGCTTAGCCATGTGAACTGAATCTACTTCCACTTGCCATCTGTTCTAGTCATGTGTGCAATTGAGTCTGAATGCCAGGCATTCCTTACATGCATCACTTAGGTTGGTTCAGCATTCCCAACCCCAGGCTTTTACTTCACCTTGTTGATCAAGTAACTGCAGGGCTGCCAACAGGTCAGATATCTTGGTACTTTCTAGTTCCAAACAATTCCTGCTGGGAGGCAGTCATTCAGGAAATCGATTTTAAAAGTCTCGCATGCCCAGTTATCTGACTGCACTAAAATAAACAGAATGTCTATAATCTTCCACTTCTTTCATACAAGTATCCAATAGACTGGCTAAGCATTAAAGACTTTGAACTAATTATTCTATAAATATTTTTATTAAAGAAAAATAGAGATTCTATTTTTAGAAAATATATTGTTTAGAATTAGTTATCTTCCTCTAAACAAACCTCTCATCAAATGTTCAATGCATAATCCATGTCTGAGAAGGAGGAACAGAGAGAGTGGGGGAGAAAGAGACAGACAGAGACAGAGAGCTTTTTTCAAGCCAAACAACTGGTGGCATAGTACAAGGCATAAAAATAAGTAAATTAATAGATCCCAGGAAGTTGCACCAAGCTATGCATTATTTAGTTTCAGAATTCATCAGAGATTGCATATGTAAAATACTCAACAGAGGGATGTGAATACTTAGGAGGAAGCTAATTCCTTTCCCTTAGAGTTCATCCGCTTCTGTGAGTGTTGGGTTATACAAGGAGTTTACTATAGAAGTCTGAGTACACTGCCACCAAAATTACTTTAGAAATCCATATGGGTTGTTTCACCTTATGGATAGTTACCTTTCTATCTTGACCCATGGCCTACCTCCGACTATATTCCTACATCCATTATGAGGGAGCTAAATAATGTGTGAAGAATGGGTGGCATGTGTTTTGGCATGGGCTTAAGTGGTATAGCCTTTTATGTTGAGGGATTGGAGGGGAATAGGTGAGAAATGCCTCTTTATCTATTTTAAGCAGGTGATAAAGAATATACAAGCTGTTACTGAATTTATAGGCTCCTTTGCCTTTCAATACCATTTGCCTATGAGCAAACATGCCTGGGAACAAGTGAGAAATTTTACTCAATGGCCAAAGAATGGAAATGAGATTTCGTACTATAAAGGCATCTTCTCCTTGAGAAAGTCTGGGGTTAGAAGTTTTACTAAAATTGTGTTATAAGGATATTGGTGTTCGTGTTGTCAAAAACGTTTTTCATTGAAAAGGAAGGAAATTTCCAGGAATCAGATTACCACATCTTTTATTCCTTATCCCTAGGTGTGGTACTTGTGCTTATGTTTTTATTTTTTTATCATTTATGATAATAAAAGGTCTACAGTTATCTGGAGTGTCAATGTAGTGCCTCAATCTGATCAGATTGAGCTGATCAAGCATTCCCCCCAGCAGGTGATAACTGAGTAGTCCACACTTGCAATAATACTGTTATTTACAGTATTTAAAGATATGTAAGCAATATCTTTAAAGAGCCAGAGTTGATGGTGCAACAGACTATCAGTAATTTTGTGGTACATTCTGGTTCCTAGGTACGTATAGTATTCTACATTCATCAGATCAAAGTTAGATCCAAGAGACAGAGGTTGACAAATCTGAGTAATAAAATCAAGAGTATGAGGAAATTGAGAACAATCCCAAGACAATGTCAGAAGTGATCCCTATAAGTACTATAGTAGGTGGGCGTGATATACAAGAAAAAAGGGGACCAGTGGGGCAGAAGAGCACTCTAGTGGAAGACAGGACTGAAAAAATCATGAAAGGAGAGGTTGATGGCATAGAAGACCTTTGCCTATTGTTACACTGGTAGAATGATGACAGAGTAGAGCTATGGCAGAAAGTGTCCCAGGAGAAATAGTGTTAAGGTCTTAAGAGTTGTCAAGTAAAAGAAATCGAAGACTATGGTAATATGAGTTCATCCGTGTGAATATGGAAATTGCTTAAGGTAATGCTGTGCTTGATAGATAAGGAGGGGAAAAATGAACCAGATGCCTTTGTCAATGTAATATAGAAGAATAATGTAAAGAGTTGCTGAAATGCATGACATCAGGTTATATTTCTAGTATAGAAAGGTTACTTTGACAATAATAGTAGGGTTCAGAACTCAGATTCTTATTTTAGTCTGTTGAAAATCATAGCTAAAGCCACATTGAAAAAATCATGGATGCACAACTGAAAATGAATAGCCAAGGACTTTCAGATGACATCAACATCATTTTTAATACATAAGAGTCTCTTAAATTGTTCGGGTAAATACTACTACTGCCATGGCCCTCATTTCATTTTTCTGACCTCTAACTGCACAGTGGAAATTTGGGAACAAGTGGCATGTCAGACATCAGATCTGCTACCTAATAGTGGAAATGAGTGAAACTTTAATTTACTAATGCTTTTGCTAAAAATGTCTGGTTGTTAAAACTGCATTTTGTCTTTCTTTGAGAAATGTCTGGCTTTGCATCTTAAAAAGCAATTGAGCTTGAAAAACAGGATTGGAAATTTAGATTTCCATTGTGGGTTTCAAAACTAAATTGTCCTGTGGGTAAGTAACAGTTGCCCCTGGCACTGAAGACCTCATTGAGAACTTCTGGGAACTCTGAGGTGCATGCGTTCTACCTGTTTCTCTTCATGTTAGATGCCTGAATCATGCTCCTATCTAGATATAGTATGTGCTCCGTTTAACTCATTGCCAGCAAGTAGAACAGCTGAGAACCCCGAAATGAGAGAAAGAAAGAAGAGAGGGAGAAATACACACAGAGAAAGAGAACATACATACAAAGAGAGTGTGGGAGAGAGAGAGAGAGAGAGAGAGAGAGAGAGAGAGAGAGAGAGAGAGAGGCGCACAAAACCAGAAAACCGAGACTGGGCTGGTGAAGTGGCATCTCACCTTGGCTGAACATTTAGATGCCTGAAAGAACAGTGCGATTTCTTGTGATTTAGTAAAAGGTCATTTTTCCTGTATGTATGTATGTTCCAGTGCATAGGGATATAGTCTGATCAAAATAAAGCAAAGTACCTAACATTTTATGTGAAAGAGTTACTTTTTATACCTTTCCTCTACCCCAGGACTCAGTAAAGCCATCCCTATCTATTTTGCTTTCTTTACTGCAGGATATTTGTGAAGACATTTCTGACCACGTTGAGCAAATCCATGCCCTCCTTGAAACCGAGTTCTCCCTGAAGCTGCTGTCCTACTCCGTCAATGTGATCGTGGACATTCACGCAGTGCAGCTCCTCTGGCACCAGCTTCGAGTCTCCGTGCTAGTTCTGCGAGAGCGCATTCTGCAAGGACTGCAGGACGCCAATGGCAACTACACCAGGCAGACAGACATTCTGCAAGCTTTCTCTGAAGAGACAGAGGAGGTGAGTCTTTTCTTTGAAGGCAGCTAATGCATTGTCAACTGTTCCCATTTGAGAATGCTTCCAGTTGAGAATGTTTGCAGTGAAGAATTCTTTGTAAGCGGATAAAGCTATTCCAGAGGGGACCTCAAATCCTGTGGTACTGGTCAGAAGCTAGGAAACTTGTAATGTGCATGTGGCTTTAGGCCAGAATAATTCATATTAAATAATTTCCACAGATGCCATCTTAGAGTGTTGCTGCTGACCTAATTTCTTGATCCCACTTTAATTTCTTACCACTTACCACTTAATTTTACTGACCACTTACTATATCCAGGCTCTAGGTGCCAGCAATATAATAGAGATTATAACATGCTCTCTATCATAGAAGAGCTTTGAATCTAGCAGGGAATGGAGACAAGTTAACAGACATAAAGGCCACACTGTGATAAGTGTATATGACACAGTTGGAGGACAGAGAAAAATACAATTCACATAGGCATTTTTTTTTAGAAGAAGTGAGTTTAACATGACTTATAAAGGAAACACAGAATCACAGGTGAGTAGCAGAGATAATGGTGTAGACAGAGGATATGGCATGGTTAAAGACTCTAAAGGTAAGAGGCGGCTAGGACTGGAGCAAAGGCTCACAGGAACAGGAAGCAGGATTTAGACTCATAGGTAAGCAGAGGACAGATGATAAAGATGAAGAATTGGACCTCATTCTGAGCATGAAAGAAGTGTTTGTTGAGGAAAGTCATTCTGGATACAGTTCATCAAATAGATAGTGGACTATTATATATCAATTATTTTCCTGTCTGTGTCAAGAATACTTTAATAGTTTGTTGCTATTATTCTTGCAGAATAACTTAGCAATCTCTACCATTCCCAAATAAAATCAACGTACAATTACAGAAAAAAGCATTGTGATACCTAAGAATAGGTACATAGATATAGATGTTGATATACCATATACAGATATGGGGTGGTGGTGGTGTTGTGTGTGTGTGTGTGTGTGTGTGTGTGTGTGTGTGTGTGTAAGAGAGAGAGCGAGAGAGAGCGAGAGCGCTTCCATGGCTTTAAACATTTATTTCTTTTTTTAATTTTTGTCAGTTCTGGGGCTTGAGCTCTGTCCTTGGGCCTGTTTATGCTCAAGGCTAGTGCTCTACCGCTTGAGCCACAACACCACTTCTGGCTTTTTCTGAGTAGTTTATTGGAGATAAGAGTCTCATGGGCTTTCCTACCCAGGCTGGCTTTTGAACCGTGGTCCTCAGATCTCAGCCCCCTGAGTAGCTATGATTACAGTCATGAGCACCAGTTCCCACCACTTTCATGGCTTTTGAAACCCAGTTTATTTCTTTATTATTAGTTTTGTGAAGACATATATTCCTGAGTTCATAAGGCACTCACATCAATCAATAGCTAAGATTAAAAGGTCTTATAATTAGTGCTGCATAATTCGCACATTTAAATTTTATTAGTGTTTCCAGGACTTCAACATCAACTCTGCAAAACAGATCTCTAGCTATTTTAATAAATGATTTATTTTTCTTGATTGTTGTTTATTCAAAACAAAGATGCTTTTGCTGTGGCAAATTCCCTGTAGGGCTAGAAGTCGATCAGAATTAAAATCAACATTCCTCTCCCCTAACTTCATCACAGTGTGTTTTCAGTTAGCTCTCTCTACTGTTGCAGCACTGGGATGTGAATGTCACCAGAGGAACTATTGGATGAAAGTGCTATGCTTTTTCTTCCAATGGGAGCCACCCCAGAAGCAGTTCAGTTGGGATAGTGTGGTTAGGGGTAGGTTATGGCTATAGGATATTACAGAGAATCTCCAGCCTCTGAGGGCATAACCTAATGAAATCAGAGAGGAAGAATATTTGTTTGAATTCTAAGAGATCTTTCTTTAGACCTGACTGATTTCTAGAAGGGGGCATTACAAAACATTGAACAGAACCAGTTCATTTTATATATTTATTAACTCATCAGCTCTTTGTTGTAGTAGCTAGATGTATAGAGTACAGTTATGGCTGTCATTATTATCATTTTGTGGAACATACTTAAACATGTGCTGATATTCATTTGTATGACTCATGAATTGGTAGTTGAAGATGGGATGGAAAACCATTTGGGCTAACTGGTAGAAGTCATGAGCATCTGTGTCGTGAGTTTAAATTAAGTAGCATGTATTATGTTTCTCATAATGTAAACTAAACATTTATTTGTGGATTTTGAAGTACTTTTATGATTTTCCTACTTGAGATTAATCTTTAATACTATTGTAAAGATGAGTGACGGGGGTGGGGGTGGGGCGCTTCTAATAGGATGACTCCAAGAGAATTAAAAACTCCTTTTTGTGTTTCTGTTAGCATAGTAGAAGTGTGGAATCCAGGAAGGGAATTAGAAAAATGATTCTCAGTCAGAAAAAATTTAGCTTGAAATATTTGTATAATAAAGAGAGAAATAACAAAATAAAACACTGATAAAATAGAATAGTACCTTTCCCTTCCAGAGAAGGAGGATTCAGTTTTCTCTTTCCTAATTCTGTTGAATTACAGAGACACATTGAAGAGTAAATAGAAAACCTGAGAATACAAGTTTGCAATTCCCTTTTTTTTAAAATTAAAGTGTATGGGTTTTATTCTTTATTTAAATATGGAACATATTGTATCTAGTTAACAAATTCTCTAATATCTTACTAACACAAAAGCAGTCTAGCCAAATAAGTGAATAAAAACACTTCAACACAAAGTTCAAATTTGTGTAAAGAATATTTTGCATTGGAATTTTCTATATTCCACATAATGTTTTATTTAATATATTTAGGTATATTAAAATAGTTTCATATGATAGAAAAAAGTAAATTTCAGAGAAGTTAAATAATTGCTCAAATACATAAATCCAGGAACAATTAAGTAAAACCAATGATAAGAAATAATAATTCCTTCCCCCTTCTCTTCTTTCTACTTTCTCTACATTTCTATAGATTTCCTACTTCGTACAAGGCACTAGATACTCAAAAGATGTAATATGCGGGCTGGGGATATAGCCTAGTGGCAAGAGTGCCTGCCTCATATACACGAGGCCCTAGGTTCGATTCCCCAGCACCACATATACAGAAAACGGCCAGAAGCGGCGCTGTGGCTCAAGTGGCAGAGTGCTAGCCTTGAGCAAGAAGAAGCCAGGGACAGTGCTCAGGCCCTGAGTCCAAGGCCCAGGACTGGCCAAAAAAAAAAAAAAAAGATGTAATATGCTAGCAATTGCCTTCGTAATTTTGGTTGATCTTCATACAGTTTTGGGAAGTAGGCATAGGTACTTTTCTTGTCACTGTGACAAAATATTTGCCAGAAACAACCTAATGGATGATGGATTTATTTTGGCTCACCATTTCAGAGATTTCAGACCATAGTCCTTTGCTTTGTTTGTTTCTGGGACCATGATGAGGCAGAACATCACAGTAATAGAAACATTGAACAACAGGCTCTTCATCTCATGGTAAACAGGAAAGAGAGATGGAAGAAGGAAAAGGACTGAGAGGGAGGGACAGGAAAAGGACAGGAAAGAGATAAACCTAAGGACATGCCATCAGTGACAATTTGTTTTGTCTAGGTCTCACCTACCAAAGTTTGCACAGCCTCTCAAAATAATGTTACCAGTTTGGTACTCACATTATACACATGAGCTTTTGGGAAACATTTCATATTCAAACACAATAGCAGGCCAGGTGAATTATCCTCATTTTATAGGTGTTGTCATTGTATCTAGATTAGAGGACTGAAGTAGAGAGAGGTAATGTCGTATGAGTAGTAATAAGACTCCATAATTAACATTAACACAATAGCAGATGTTAAGGAGAACTTATTTTGTGCCAGGTGATCTAGTTAGCTAGCAAATTGCCTAAATGATACTTCCATCTGTGGAGATACATTGTCCTTCACATGACTCGTAACATAGCAATTTGTGTATTCCCCCACTAGTACATATAACAGGGCAATTATATCAACACAAAGTATAGTCTAGATTTTAAACTGAGTAAGGATTAACTCCAGAAGATATCCACCTCTGTATTTCCCATAGCATTTTATTATTCTCCCATTTAGCTGTCTGATGTGTTGAATTAAATTAAATAGTTCAGTTAATCTCTGCTGTAGGTATATTACAGGGAGATAATACTACTTTAGGTTGGAGGACTTGGAATTAACCATAGAGATTAATTATGTGATTCATTATTTCAGCCTGTAGAAATGAAAATTATCAAGAATCACTAATTAAAAATTAAATTAAAAATAATAAATTTGGTGTAAATAAATGTTGAAAATTTTTGTGTCATTTTTCTCCTTGTTGACCAGAAGTGAAATTTTGTTTTACATTTCTCTATCCTACTGGCTCTTCTCAGTCCACTGCTGCTCTCTGGAATGCATTCAGAGTCACAGGATCCCAACATAGTAGAGGTGGAATGAGTCTGAACAAGGATTCTGACAGTGTGAGCAATGGACACTGGCATTTCCTTAGATCATTTTAATAGAAAAAATTAAAATTTAAGTATTAAGTTGCATTTTTATTTGTGGCAAAACACAGTAAATATTTAAAAACAGATCCAAGAAGGCACTTGAAACTAAGCTTCTGTTAAGTATGGAGACGAAATTAAGCAAAATTTCTTGCTTCAAACTGGATAAAAATGAGGGTACTTCCTTGATGTCTGAGCTGAGAATGAAAGTAGCAATAAAGCAAGTAAATTACCACGAAATAAATTCTGTAAAATGGAACTTTAATCTTTAAATATGTTTTGCAGCATATTTAATGGTGTTGTATTTGAATAGAGACATTACTAGACAGCTCTGACAGATGTCTACACGA
This sequence comes from Perognathus longimembris pacificus, assembly GCF_023159225.1. NCBI lineage: Eukaryota > Metazoa > Chordata > Mammalia > Rodentia > Heteromyidae > Perognathus > Perognathus longimembris. Next base: position 7,654,332 of record NC_063174.1, read on the forward strand.
CCAAATGTGATAGTTCTGAAATTAAAAAAAGGAAACAAAACCAATGTGGATTAACCCAAGACTTTATTAATTATGTGCATTAAGAAACTATCTGGGAAGTGGATGGAAGGAATCAGTGGAACTAAAAGCATTAGAATTACTAAGTAATATTTTGAGTAATAATGACACTTTTCATTTATTACAAGAGACCTCAGTGAACTTTTCTCAAACCTGCCCCGGCATCATGCTGGAGGTGGAGTTTGGTAGCCTTGCGTGGTAGCTTGCGTCAGACGCGCACCAGGCCCTGTGTCTAATCCTACCGCTATAAAAATCAAACAAAAATGCTAATCAAAACAACCTCTGACCTCATATGAGTGTTGAAGGACAATAACTTGATAAAAATAATAGGAAATGTAGTGAAAATCAGCTAATTTAAATAAATCTGATTGAATTTCCATCATTTGTAACATTATGTATGCATCGTGAACAAGATTAAACGATTGAAAAAATACCAACTGCTGTTACATTGGGAATCACATTCTTAGGCTCTTAAAAAAAATTACACAGACTGACTTTTGCTTGTCTCACTCATTCCTTGGTGTTTTTAACTTCTGACTGTATTTAAAGAACCTAGTCCAGGTATGAAGCATGGTGTGTGTGTGTGTGTGTGTGTGTGTGTGTGTGTGTGTGTGTGTGTGTGTGTACATACATGTTCTGGATCAAACTTAGGCCCTTACATGTGCTTGCCTGGCATTTTATTGAGCTATATCCCTGGCCTAAGACTATGCTGCTTATGCTTGCTGAGGTGTTTGTTTGTTTTTATTGTTTCTTTAATTTTAGGAAGAGACTTTTTACCTTAAAATGAAATGCAAATAAAAATAGTTACTCTTGAGTGACAATACTCAACTCTCTTACTATTTAAGATAGTCGCTTGTCTCAGATCAGAATGAGAGAGGGATCCATTTGGATCAGTGAGTGCTTTGGAGTGTAGTGTGGTATCTCCTTTTCAAACTAGCCACTGGCTAGAGATCCCTGAGCTTCCCTGAAAAGGCACTGTATTCTGTATTGAGATTTATTTATTGAGATTTATTCATATATTATCTAACATAGATCTTCAACATATTCATCTACAGTTATTTATTGAGTTCCTATTATGTAAGACAGTGTCCCTGGGATTATGATGCCAAATGAGGACTAAATATACTTCTGAGACATTTCCTGTTTGCTCCAAGGTAGATAGCTGACACTTTACAAACGGAAGGAGAATACATGCTAGCTCAAAGTAGCACACAGCTGTTGGAACTTGGAGTTTGGGTCAGGCAGCCTTAGTCCAAGGTCCAAGTTGGCCCTTGATCATGAAGCTACTCATTTTCCTTCTTTTCACTCAGTCTTCTTTTAGGTAAAATAGGACACTAGTACAGATCTAAGAAGAAAGTTTTAAGGATTAAATTTAGAAGTAATAATGAGCTGCATGCCAGTGGCTCATGCCTATAATCCTAGCTATTCAGAAGGCTGACACTTGAGGATCATGATTCAAAGCCAGCCAGGGCAGAAAAGTCCACGAGACCCTGATCTTGAATAAACTATTCAGAAAAAGCCGGAAGTGGTATAGTGCCACCCTTTAGTGCAAAAGCCAAGCAAGGCTCGAGACCGTGAGTTTAAGCCCCAACGCTGGTCCCAAAAAAGAAAAAGAAAAAAAAATCTTGGAGCAACCAAATCTTAAGAATAACATGGTTGAAAGAAACATGGTATGTGGGTCTGGCTTCCACTGGGTCACGCTGAGCCCTCTCTTCTCTGGGATTATATCTACTTCTCACTTTTCAGCTTTTTTTTTTGCCAGTCCCGAGCCTTGGACTCAGGGCCTGAGCACTGTCCCTGGCTTCTTTTTGCTCAAGGCTAGCACTCTGCCACTTGAGCCACAGCGCCACTTCTTGCTTTTTCTATATATGTGGTGCTGGGGAATCGAACCCAGGGCTTCATGTGTATGAGTCAAGCACTCTTGCCACTAGGCCATATCCCCAGCCCACTTTGCAGCTTTTTTTTCACATTCATTCCTCAATGTCCTAGATCAGACCAGGCTGTCCTTCGTTTTGGTAGGTACAATAGGATTCCAGGAAACCTTCTACTCTAATAAATTTTTTTTAAAAACTCAACAACTCGTTGCTTAAATTAGCAATAAGACAAAAATCTAATCTTAACCGCAAAATTAAAGAGTAGAAAACTAAAATACTTAACCTTTCGTGCTATTTTAGTGGAGGAATTTTAAACAAACCTAGTTGTAACGATAACTAGTAAGAGAAGTGGGCAATTGGTCATTAACTATATCAGAGTGAGGGAAGAAACACATGTAGAGGAAGGTGATGGGCAAAGATAGTTCTCATTCATTGATTTTCTCCAGGGTAATCTGTGTGTTCCTTTGAAAGGTAGGCCCAATAAAAACCAATCTTAAGCTGCTCATTATGTATTTGTAAAGTCAACAGCTCACCTTCCCATGATTTGTGAGTATATATTTAACTTAATTGGGTTGACACAATTATTTCATTGCAAAGCAGTTTTGAAATACCTACTATGATCTAGCCACCTGCATTAAGTGCTAGAGTGATATAGCCAAAACAAAACAAAAGACATACATTGATTTCATTTTTACAGAGCTTTGTTCTCACAGATTTTATTAAGGCTTTACTATAGAATGTGGGTTTTTTTTTAATAGAAAATTGAGATAGGCACGAATATTTTGGACTGTCCTTGGACATTTCTACGAAGGCTTTCTGACAGATTAAAGAAAACCCTTTAAATGTTTCAAAACAGGATGCCACATATAAATCTATGTGGGAATTGACTAGTATACTTTTCTGCATGTCAAGCCAAAAGCCACTGTGACTGATGTGTTTCTGATAGTGGCCTATATTGAGATTCCATCTGGACTAGCAGTTTGTTGTAATTGATATACTGCATTTACTGAAACCATGACTATTATCTGTTTCAGGGCCGACTTGATTCTCTAACAGAAGTGGATGACTCAGGACAGTTAACTATCAAATGTTCTCAAAATTACTTGTCTCTGGATTGTGGCATTACTGCATTTGAACTCTCTGACTACAGCCCAAGCGAGGATTTGCTGGGCAGCCTGAGTGACATGACCTCTAGCCAGGTCAAAACCAAACCCTTTGACTCTTGGAGCTACAGTGAGATGGAAAAGGAGTTCCCCGAGCTGATCCGGAACGTTGGGCTACTCACGGTAGCCGCTGACTCCATCCCTTCCAACTGCAGAGAGGCCGCCAGTGAGGAGGCGTCTCAAGTGTCCCTTTCAGCAGCCCACAAAGGTGGAGGTGGGGAAAACGAAGATTCTGGGGTCAAAGAGCAATCAGGGCCTTCATCTTCAGGGGACATTCTGACAAAGGCTCTTCATCACTCTTCTGACAACGCAGAGCAAGACTCTAGTTCCTCCCTGCACCTTGGTGCAAAGAATCAACAGCCTCTTCCTTGTGAAAACACAACCCCTAAGCGATCCATCAGAGATTGCTTTAATTACAATGAAGATTCTCCCACACAGCCCACATTGCCCAAAAGAGGGCTTTTCCTTAAAGAAGAAACTTTAAAGAACCTTCTGAAAGGCAGTGATGGCAGGCAGCACATGGTTGATCTGAAGCCCGAATTGAGCAGAAGTACTCCCTCCCTGGTGGACGCTCCGGACAGATCCAAGCTCTGTCTGGTGTTACAGTCTTCCTATCCCAGCAGTCCATCTGCTGCCAGCCAGTCCTACGAGTGTTTGCACAAGGTGGGTATTGGGAATATTGAAAATGTAGTTAGAAGTCACATTAAAGAAATATCTGCTAGCTTGGGAAGGCTTAATGACTGCCACAAAGAAAAACCTCGACTTAAAGAGCTACACAAGACCTTAGAAGAGGTGCTGGCATGCCAGACACCTAAACCAGGAGCTGGTTCCGGCAAGCAGGATGAAAACATGAGATGCCCACTGCTGCTGAATGGAAAGGCTCCCAGTGCTCCCAAGGTCACAGAGGGGCGGGAAACAGATTCTGCTTCCACCTCCTCAGCTGAGCTGTGCAGTCAGAGGCATTGGGACCCCCAATTGCCAGTGCAGTCAGAAACATCCAGTTCACCACCTTTCACTCAGAGTAGTGAATCCTCTGTTGGCTCGGACAATACCATGTCCCCAGTACCTCTTCGCAAACATGAAAGCAACAATGGCTGCTCCTCCCCCACTCCAAGCCATGGCACCAAGAACAGTCAAGTTGCGGAGGCCTGGTATGGCTCTGATGAATACCTCGCTCTGCCCTCCCACCTTAAGCAGACAGAAGTCTTAGCCTTGAAGCTGGAAAATCTCACCAAGCTTCTGCCTCAGAAACCTAGAGGAGAAATCATTCAGAATATTGATGACTGGGAACTCTCTGAAATGAATTCGGACTCGGAGATCTATCCATCATACCATATCAAGAAGAAACATACAAGGCTAGGCAGAATGTCTCCAAGCTCCTCTAGTGACATAGCTTCTTCCCTGGGAGAAAGCATTGAATCCGGGCCCCTGAGTGACATTCTTTCTGATGAAGAATTGTTTATGCCACTCGCTGGCATGAAAAAATACATGGATGAGAAATCAGAAAAAGCTTCATCCTCTGAGAAAAATGAAAGTCATTCTGCTGCAAAATCAGCTCTAATCCAGAAACTAATGCAAGATATTCAACACCAAGACAACTATGAAGCCATATGGAAAAAAATAGAGGTAAGACAGTCTTGACCTGATGACTTTTTATCTGATTTTTAGAAGAAATACTGAAGAGGAGAGCGCCTTCTCCTTATTTCACTATCAAATATGTTTTATTTTTTTTAATGGCTCTGATGACTCTCCAAAGAAAGGAAAAAGCACAGCGATGACTTATTGTGACATGGTATGCATCACTAAGATCTGTCATTTTCAGTATATTAGCCGTCTAGTGCACAGTTCTGCCGCTGTTGCCAAAACTTAGGTTCTTGATGGTGGACTTAGGCAATGCAAAATTAAACAGAGCAGTGGGTATGCACACATAAGTGCCTCTGGATTTCATAAGTGGAATATTCCAGGTGCCATCAGTGCTTTTTGATTCATTTACTTTCCAACCTTGCAGTAGCCTCCATACTGATAAGGACTTGTTGTTGAAATAGAGCAGGCATTTGTTTCCAGTGGAATTCTTTGTTTTCCTTTAGTCTTTCTCCTTTCTCAGACCCCCTAGGTTATAACCATGCTATTACCTATGGGCTTTGGGACATGTAATTGACATATTGGGTAAAACTTTACATTTGGAATAAATTGTTAGATGTGATGAATCTTTGAGGATGGGCATCACAAAATTCTAGGTCTGAACTCTGTAATAAAATTTATGAATCTATTCTCTAAAGGCATCTGGGGTAAAAAAAAAAAGACTTATTCTGGCTATTGTAGTAATAGTCTTCTTTCCATAACTTTATTGGAAATATATCCCAATTACTTTGATCGTCATCATTTTTCATAATTTCTCTTTAGTGTATATGAGTGATGATAAATGATTATACCCATTATCAACTGTGCAGCACTTTACTTGTATACATTTTTCCAGGTGCATTTCAACTTGAGTTTTCACAGTCTAGTGCAGCAAGCAGGTCATGTGAGGCTAACCTCCTTTATAGGAATGGAAATAGAGATTTGGTGAACTTAAGTTGTTTTCCCAAGCTAAAATTGTTGGATAGGTAGACAAACAGACTGACTGACACTAATACTTGGGAAGATGAGACACAAACCTGTGTCTTCTGACTCTTAGTTCACTTTTCTTCTAATGCATCACATTGCCTTCCAAAGAGACTATCTCCCTCCTTGGGAAACTATACCAGAGAGGAGAACACAGCGTTTAAGTGCTATCCAAATATGATTTTTAAAAAAGAAAAAGAAAGACAGAAAATTGATATAACCTTGTTCTAGTTTTGGGCTACTCCTCAATTTTTCACATCTGTTCATTATTGGACACTATTCTGGGACTAACACTATTCTAGGCAGTAAAATATAATACATGTGAACAGAACCACCAGATAGAAGATAGCGCAAGTAGATAATATGAAGAAGAAAAACTGGCATGGATACATGATAATAATAACATTGAACTGGCTGCTGGTGGCTCATGCATGTAAATCCTAGCTACTCAGGAGGCTGAAATCTGAGGATTGTGGTTCCATGATAGCCAGGCAGAAAAGTCCCTGAGACTCTTATCTCTAATAATGAAAAAGCTAGAAGTGGAGCTGTGGCTCAAGCAAAACTGTGGCTCAAGTGGTGGAGTGCTAGCTTTAAGCAAAAATTTCAGAGACACCCTTGCCCCGAGTCCAAGATAGGACACACACACACACACACACACACACACACACACACACACAGAATAATAACATTAGTAATTGGTAACATGTGTTAAGTGTTTATACATCAAATCTTCACAACTGTAATATGAGCTCCATTTTTGGCTATCCTGGAATTTGAACTCAGGGCCTCATGCTTGCTAAGTTGGCACTCTATTACTGGAGCTCTGAATGCTTCTAGCTCTGAACTAAATTTTATGGATGAGGAAGCTGTGGCTGAGAAACAGTCCAAATTCTCTAAAATCCCTATTACTGACTCAGCATTCTCCTGATTTTCCATAAGGAAGTGATCAGTATTCACTGGGTGTAAATACTGTATTATTATAGACAAATAATGTCAATGAAGCTTAAATTTTCCTGCAAGTTCTCATGATTTGATAAACATTGGATAGGACTTAGTAGGATGTTCAGGATTTAGACAGATAAAGGAAGGTAGAACTAATATAAAATGCAGATGTCATAATGGGCATCTACTGCTACTTCTGTTTTTGCCAGTCCTGGGGCTTGGACTCAGGGCCTGAGCACTGTCTCTGGCTTCTTTTTGCTCAAGGCTAGCACTCTACCACCTGAGCCACAGCGCCCCTTCTGGCCGTTTTCCATATATGTGGTGTTGGGGAATTAAACCGAGAGCTTCATGTGTAGAAGGCAAGCACTCTTGCCACTAGGCCATATTCCCAGCCCCTACTGCAACTTCTGGTAATATAGCCTAGAATAACTAGTGCTTTTTGAACTCTTATTTTGCATTTGGCTCTGTGCTAAGTTGTTGTGCTTTTGTTTTTACGTATTTTATTCTACTTAAACCCTATGAGAAAGATATTTTTTTCAGATGAAGAAGCTAAGGCAAAACATAACAATAAAAAATTGCTCATGTTGTCATAGCTAGTAAGTATAAAGTCAAGATTTCAACCCAGAGAGCCAGCACAGTACAGCAGTATGGCGTGGTTTCCAATAGCCTCTTTGGAAGGTAACACTACTTTAGGTGATGGCAGCTACCAGTTCCCAGTCAACTGAACTTGGATATCACACTTTAGCTTTGGCTTTCTCATAGAGAACCTAGTTTACTTGCAAAATGTCACAGTGGATATTTGACTTAACTTCTTTGTATCATGCATCTTCTAGGCACTTTATCTATAATAATTCTATTATAGAATTCTTATGAATATGTAAGAGGGATTCTTACAATAATCCTTCAGGGTTGATTTTTAAAATCCTAAATTCCAACTCTTGTCCTAGTTACTGTCACCCACTGCCTAGTTAACTCCTAACTGTTCTCTATATTTTCATTTTGATAGCACTACAATCTGTTCCCAACACAGAAGCCAGAGTGATCATTTCAAAGCATAAATCTTATCATGTCACTCCTTTGCTAAAAACCAGCAAGAGCTATGGTATTCAGGGTCCTGTGTGAAATGGTCTCCAGATTTCCTCTCTGATCTTGTTTCCAACTTCTCTTCCTCATGCCCATTTTATTCCATTTCCACTGACCTCTTTGTTGTTCCTAGAAAATTCTGGGCATGCTTCTGCCTTTTGGACCTTTGTCAGTTTTTCTTTACTAGATGCCCTAATTTCTCACTTTATCTCTTCAGAGTTATTGCTTAAAAATCTCAGAGAAACCTGTACCTACTGACCATCTTTGCACAGGTATAACCTGGACTTTTCTTTTACATAGCTCTTAACATGTTCCATTATTTCATATAATTTTCTTACATAGTGTATTGTTGGTCTGTCTTCTATGCTAGAATAGGAGCTCTATGGGAGCAGAAATAGTTACATCTGTTTAGTTTGCTAAGGAATCTCATGCACCTACGATGTGAAATATATGGTAAACATTCGGTAAAGATTGTTGAATGAAGGGGTAAATCACCATATCAGAATGGAGGAAATTGAGTTTGGAGAGATGAAATCACTTTTCCTGAGCAGTGCAGCTGGTTAAGTCACAGAGCAAGGCTTTTAAGTCCCCCATCTATTTTACACTTCCCACTAGTTGGACTTGAGGACAGAAGAATTCTCTAAGAGAATGAGGATAAGTGGAGAAAAGAGTAAGAGTGGTATCTGAGATCTAAGTTGTAACCCAGTTCTGAGGCAGGGACAAAGAAGGCAGAGACAGAGCAGAAGATTCTTGAATGTTGAATAAAAAAGAGCTCTTTTCTTTTTCTTTTTTTCTTGCAAAAGGAAAATAATAAAGGGAGACTTAGAGGAAGGAACAAATTTTAGATTTGTGAGAGTCAATGAGGTCTTTGGAGAAAAATTGACTTAATAGAGTACTAGAGGTAGAAATTAGATTGTGGATGATTAAGAAGGGAGAAAATCATATCTCATAGTTCAAGGAATTGGGTTGTGAAAGAAGCATAAAACAAAGAATGAAAGTTCACAGTGAATCCCAATAAATGTGTTTTTCTAAATTAAAGTTTAGCCGGAGAGCTTGATGACTAGAGAGTATGTAAATGGGGCACACACTGAGACAAGATGAGAAACATGTGGGAAAACTTACAGTCTGATAAAGAAAATGATAAATATGGAATACATTCTTCTTCTGATTCCTTCCCCACTAAATGGAGAGTGGTGCATTTATTCCTCTTGTCCCACAGCAGACACATGAAAATCCATTTACAAGGAGAGTATTGCGAGGTTATAACAGAGTTCCCAGAAAATGCCTGGGGTTCGTGATTCGTGTCTTCGATGCCAAGTAGGTTCCTATTAGTCCCTACCCCACACAATTACATCTTTCTTATAATGGTTTTGTTAATATGAAATATTTCATTTTTTGTTTACTCTTTATTCTTTGAGATGCCAATTTTTGAATAGATTTTAAATTATTCTCATGGTTTTAAGATATAGATATTAAAAATACCTAGGAACTACTAGTCCCATCCCTAGCCCTCATCTTAGGTTTTCACCCAGCCATAGGTGATTTTTTTTTAATCTTGTGTCTTTGAAGTCATTACACATTGCAAACATACTATAAAAATCAGGTTATAAGTTGCAAGTTTTCTTTTTCCACAACTAAATCTTTTCTGTATCCCTTTCCTGATCTATCTGTGAGGGGTGATTTGCTTCAGGACATGCTGTGTGGATAAATTAATTGGATAGCTCAGATTTGAGTGTTCATCCCCTGGGAGCTTCTCTAGGCATAAAATTAAAAAGTGACAAAAGTGAAAGAAGTCATTTAATCCATTTTTTTGGATACTTAACAAGAAATAGAATAAGAGCAATGAGGAGAAAGGAGGGAAGGACATAATCAAAAGCAGAGGGACTCTAACAGAACAGTACAATTTTTACTTAGCGTGGTATCTGGAGATGTAGGTATAATAAGTAACAGAGATTCCACACGATAGCCCGTGGGCCCAATCTTGCCGGATACCTCAGTTTAATACTGTTTTGTGGAAATATACCTCTGCTCATTGTCAATGGATGTTTTTGCTTGGAGATGATAAACTCAAGTAGTTATGATAGGAATTATGTGGCCTGCAAAGACTAAAATGTTTCCTTTGGCAACTGACAGAGCAGTTCCAAACCTCTACTCTTGGGTAAGGAAGAAGGAAGTGAAAAGATGTCTGACCATTATATGCTAGGCTCAGAAGTAGATTCTTACATTTGATTTGCATGACAGTCCTATGGAAAGTTTGTCTTCTTGGTGGTCTCATTTTACAGATGAAGAATGTGTGGTTTGAGTGTAAGTGACTTGCCCAAAGAGAGCCACACCGCTGCTAAGCGTAAGGCCTGGGACTCCAGTTATACTAGATGTTACTTTGTCTTATCTTTGATATAGATTCAAATGCCAGGGAAGTTAGACAATAATCATTTGTACAGATAAAATCTATTTATAATTGGGTTACAAACCATTACTAGGTCCATAAATGATCAGAATGGCTTCTGCGTGAAAATGAACTGCCTGGCAAATAGCCACTTGTCCAAAGTGGGGCATCACTGATCCTGTGTTAATGGTAAGGTGACTCCCAGGAGGACTGGAAAAATGCAGTTCCAGGTGGTGCCACCTCCATGGAGCACTACAGAAGATCCATCGTGTCAGATAAAATGCAAGGTCTGCTTTTCACATTATGCGCTTCCCATTAATATTAAATGCCCCAAAGTGACACCAACAGGTTTTGGAATCAGTAGTACCAAATTGATGCATGGCATAACTGGGGCCACTTCTACCCTAAGATATGAGTATCTTCAAATGCCAGGTTATGGCATCTCCACTATAGCTGTGACTCAGTTGTTGCATTTTGTTCCAAAGACATCAATAACTGAATTTAAAACACTTTGCTGCCAGCTGAGGATGTCATTGCGCATAAATTATTTTGGATTCAGTGCGGCAAATACTTGCTGAGCGCTTGCTTTTTAAAACTAGGCTGTGTAAAATTGCAATCAAGTCTATTCCTGATCTCATGGTAGCAGCACAAAGGCAGCCACCATTACTCCTGCCTAGAGATGCACGTGGGAAACACGGGTCCAGTGCTGTATGAATAGAAAACAGGTTCCATCTGGGGTTAGCTTGGCACTGATTTCTGCATTTCCTTCTTTCCTCTTCCTTCCTCCCCTTGTTCCTCCCTTCCTTCCTCCCCTTGTTCCTCCCTTCATTCCTTCCTTCGTTCCTTCCCTCCCTCCCTCCTTCCCTCCTCCCTCCCTCCCTCCCTCCCTCCCTCCCTTCCTCCCTCCCTCCCTCCCTCCCTCCCTCCCTCCCTCCCTCCTGCTTGCTTGCTTTCTGCTGGTCCTGGGGCTTGAACTCAGGTCCTGAGCACTACCCCTGAGCTTTCTGCTTAAGACTGGAGCTCTATCACTTGAACCTAAACTCCACATGCAGATTTTGGAGATAAGAGTCTCACAGACTTTTCTGTCCAGGCTGGCTTTGAACTCCAATCCTCAGATTGCAGCCTCTTGAGTAGGTAGGATGACAGGTGTAAGCCACCAGCTCCTGGCTAAGTTTGTACAATTTTGAATAGACCAAACAAAACACATCCATAGAATAGATTTGTTCTTCCTTTCAATAGTTTGCAGTCTTTGACAGGAAACTACTTAAAAAGTTAGGCATAGAGAGCTGAAAGTTAAAGCCAATCTGGTCATGATATGCTAGATATGCCTCCATCAATGAACACAGAGGTTCTCAACTCTGGATGCCATTATAATCACTAGAGAACTTTAAAACAATCTGAACCAAGGCTCTACCCCAGAGCAACTAAACCAGAATCTGTGGGTTTCAGTGTTTGAAAGCTCGGGTTTAGGAACTAGTCCTCTAGGGATTATTTTGAAGGCTGTTGCCGTTGTAACAGGCGTGGTGTGGGGTAAAAGAGTCTGAAGTGTGGTCTTAGGAGCAGACTGAAGAAAGAGATAGAGGTGGGCGATGTTATAAGGCAAAAACCTACAAGTTCTGTACCTCTTTCAAAATGAATGGAGTAAGAAGGAAGTATAAAGAATTGAGATTCCAAGCTGAAGTTTGGAGCTGAGAGCAATAAGGAATTAAAAAAATAAAAGGTTCTAAAATGCTCAACAGATAAGTGGGAGAAAGATAAATCTTACATACAAGCACTGTGGCTCAAATCCAAATGGAGAGTTTTAAATCAACGGAACATTTTAAAAGACAATCATAAGTATTATTTCTAAGGATAATAAGAAATCGTTTGTACATTTAATTACTTGTAGTGATGCTAGGGGAAAAAGGAGGCTGTGAATTCGCATAGATCTGTGAACATGGCAAGGTCGTTGTTCAAGGTTGTTTGAGAACCACAGGGATCCAAAGCAAATTCCTTGTTGGTTAACACACTTGGCGTTTCAGCTCAGCTTTGCTTTCCATGCTCCTGGGGCTCAAGGTTTTATCAGTGATGATTTAGCACCATCGTGAGGCTCTATGCAGTCACTGCATCTGATTGTTCTCATGTGTACAGAGAAGACCATCTTCCCTTTTGTTTGTAATCTTAAACATCCAGATGAAAACATTGTTTGCTATTTTCTTGATATGAAAAGGTTAGGGCCCAGTAACACTTGGTTGTGTTATGACAATGAAAATGTCTAACTGCATTTGATTGACAGCAAGTATGATTATAAAAATCAGATTAGGAGCTCAGTTGTATATTTTCTTAAAAATTCAACTAAAATAATTTTTAGGACACTGGTGATTTTTGTTTAAATCCTCAAGCTTAAGTTGATAACTTTATATTGCCAATGGGATGTTTGTGAAAGATTATAATTAAGAATCAAATGAAAAGTTGATATATTTATTGGCCACTTGCACTATGTCAGCTAAGGTGCCAAAAGGGGTTTATTCATTTCAATACTTCATCATTTAAAATTCTGGGAAAAAAAGTTTCTCCTTGATACAGAAAAAAAAGGTTCCAATTTTATCAATGAGGAAAGAGAGACATAAAAATTAGCCAAGGACTTGAAGATGAAATTTTAGTATTAAATCACAACTCCAACTTTTTAATTAGGAAAACATGAATAAGGCAACTAAAGTTTACAAGCATTAAGCCTTGTAGTCTTTATGATGAAATATTAATTATATTTGTCACACAGTTGTATCAAATTGTATTGAAAATAGTAAAAGCTATGTATATCCGAAAGGCTCCGTAAATATTGGTCTTATCTTTATTATGACTTTTCTTATGAGTCTAAGAATTAGCATCAATTATTTTGGAAAGACCTAGAAGAAGAATCTTAATTTGTCTCCTACATATCAGCATAACCTTGGAAACTTAGTTTCTCCAGTGCCACTTTGAGAAAAATAAGCATCAATAAAAGATTGAATTGTTTGACTTAAACATACTTCTTAGTTCTGAAGTTTTATGTGAGACTAGCAATGAGAAAGAACTAACTAAAAGAAACAGTTATTTCTTTGTGACATGTTCACTGGAATCTCACTTCAATGTGGCTGGCTTCATATTCTGTGGGATTCCGGGTGGCTTCTCCTTAAAAGACCCTACTGGTGTGTGAATGTGCAGCTATGACATTAACAAGCCTGGAGATATGCACCTATCCATGCTGCGTTCTTAGCAGCAGAACACTACAAGAAGCAGCCACCCTATAGGAATTTGGGGCCTGGCTGGAGTTTATAAGATACCACGAATCCAGCCAGGCCCAATGTTGACAGTAAACAAGCGAGTAACCTTGTAAGGATTAGATATGGACCAGTCTGAATTTATGGTCAGCTAAATGAATCTGCCAGCTAAATGGAGCAGATTGGAAACATTTATCTTGGGAGATTTGCTATTGTGGTGTCTTAAAACTTACCCATCAGCACTGCTGCTTGTCTGTGTTCAGACAAATAATTCCCAAAATGTGGTTCTGTCACAAGGTCACTCGTGTTGTCATGTGACCTCAGGCCACAGATCTCCCTATCTAAGCACTATTTTGGTGTGAATAATGTACTTCTTGCAAGCTAAGGCTCATGTACTTTCCATTCTCCAGGTGGCTGAGGATCTGTGCTTCGCTTCTTAAGAGGCTAGTGACTTGACCATTGGCCTTCATGCTTTAGGGACAAAAATAGTTGTTAGCGTTTCTTTTTTAATGCTTTAAGAAAAGCAAATTGTTGAGGTATTATTTAGAATACTTTAAAAAGATTATTTAGGTTATTATTTCAGACTATTACTTGTTTGAGAAAAGTGTGTGCGTGTGTGTGTATGTGTTGAAAACGAGAGAGGGGGAAGAGAGGGGAGGAGTGACAGGAGGGGAGGGGAGAGAAGTGAATTAGCAGTTATCTAGTACCCTCCCTTTTCTTCACTTTTGATCCAAAAAATAAAGATGACTTTTTTTTTTTTTTGCCAGTCCTGGGGCTTGAACTCGGGGCCTGAGCACTGTCCCTGGCTTCTTTTTGCTCAAGGCTAGCACTCTGCCACCTGAGCCACAGCGCCACTTCTGGCTTTTTCTCTATATGTGGTGCTGAGGAATTGAACCCAGGGCTTCATGTATACGAGGCGAGCACTCTTGCCACTAGGCCATATCCCCAGCCCCAATATAACAATTTTAATAAAAATATTTTTGCTGGGCTTGGATGTAGCTCAGTGGCAAAGCGCTTGCCTAGCAAGTACAACGTCCTGGGTTCGATTCCCCCATACCAAAAAACAACAACAAAAAAGTACAGTTAAAAATATTCTTGCTTTCGCTTTTTCAGCAGAGAAGCTTATTTGTGTTTCCAAGATAAAGCTTTTTTTATGAGCCATTTTCATTATCCTGTCCTCTTAAGTTTTATATTGTTTGGTGCATGCCATTGTACTTCAAAAGACCAGAATCTTCACAGTGGGATGGAGTAACCTTCTATGATACACCCTTATATTGGGGGGAAAGTGGCTGGAGAGAAGTCTAAGAATAAAGTATCAAAATCATGAATACCCAGGAAAGCTGTAGCTTGGACCATTTGGCAAAGGAGAAGTTGCTCTTAGTAGGAAGAGATTCCTGAGCAACATTTATTAGTAGTTGCAGGAGCTTCTTTATTACCCAGTGCTTGTGAGGCATGGCTGAGAGTGCACTGTAGTGTCATAATGTCTAAACCAGGGGCAGCGTATTCATTTGTGCTACTTCTCTTATTTGTACTACTTCGCATGAGTAATGTGACTACTCAGTGCTCCAGTTTCATCTCCTGCAAATTATTTTTAAAAGTCTAATTAAATGTGTTAATATGTGCGAAGAATTGAGAATGCTATGTAAATGGTCATAATCACTCATTTAGCGCTAGCCCTTGTGGTGGTGGCTGTTGTTGGTGCTTGGAAAAGGAGAGGGAAGGTCTCAGAAGCTCTTGTAGAGATTATTCTGGCCTTTGGGAGTCTAATGCCACCACTCTGTTTCTCTGGCTACCTTGAGCTCCCTTGGTCATTGTGAAGTCAGCGTCTCCCTACCTTGGGTAAGGCTATACCTTCTGCGTCTTGGCACCTGTGAGGGCCACCAAGTTTCTCTTACTTTCTTCCTTGCCAGACTCTGAGCTTCTTGCCTTACGGGATGAATCTTGTATTAGAGGTAATATTTTCCATTTGGCCTAATAATTCTGACATCTTAGGAAGTTTACATGGGGAATGAGTCTTCAGAAAAATACAAACAGCATTCTAGTTTATGATATGGTTGTATACCAACCTTATAAACAAAATGTAGTTATTTATTCCTAAATGTATTTATAGCTATACTATATATTTATAATTGCATGCTTCTAAATAATTTCCAGAGTAATTTTTAACCAGAGGAAGCATGACTCTAATAATGTATGCAATTAAAAGAGGAAGGCCTCCAATAGGTTTAGAATTGTCCCTCAAAACTCTGATAAAGATGGAAAGATTAGGAAATATGTTGCAATGGTTATAATAAGTTAGGGTGATTTGTTGGAGAGAAGCTGCTTAGCTGGATCTTGAAGGATAGCTATGCATGTACATTAGAAGATACTAAAAGTGAGTTCTCTGTCAAAAAAAAAGAGAGAAGGTAAAGGATACAAATATAGACAATGAGAGAAGGTATGCCCTGAAGGAGGCAATATATGCAAACCCCACTAATGGTAATAGCCAGGAGGGCATGAAAAAACACCTAGTTCAATGGCCTCATTTCAAAGCTAGTACCTATTCCCCCATTCACACGGTACTCCCTATTAGCATGTCTTGGTTATACATCTTCCCCTCAAGAGCAACACTAAAAATATTCCTACTGTACCACAGCTGCTGGCTCTTTATCTTTGCAATCTTGGGAGCCTTAAAAAGATTTTCCTCCTTTGAATTTGGGTTATGATTAAAAGCTTCACAGTTGATTTTTGGAGGCACAGCCAGAATCACTGAAGCAGACAATAACATGAGGACAAGAGTGAAGAATGGTGAACACATTGTATTTTGGGACCTCATAATGTAGTAGAAACAGTGGGTGGCATTTTACATGCTATTCTTCAGTTATCTCTTCCTTGCCCATGGTTACTGCACATTGCTTGCTCTGATTAGATCTTGCTCCAGAGTTCCAAGCTCATGCAACCCCTACTGCTTATTAGATATCTCAATTGAGTGAGTTCAGAAACTGAATTTATGATATTTAATATCATGCAAACAGTTTCTCCTTCGAAATTTTTTACTCTTTTTTTCCAGGGAACTTCTAAGCAAAATAGAAAGTTGGCAACCGTCTCAGGTTCTAATGTCTTTTTCATCTGTAGCATTAATTGGTTTTGTCCATTCTACCCTCTGGTTCTCTCTACAAACATGCATATTATGTTCATGTCCCTGAAGTTGTTGTTAGACTGATCAACTACTTCACTGAGAACCTTAGCAGCATTTCAATTGTCGTCTGTGCTCGCACCTTCCAATTTGCAATCCATTCTTCTTTTACTCCCTGCTTCAAAACCTTACTGACTACCATTGCTCTAAGGATGAAGTCCAAAATCTGGAGTATGTTATCTGTGGCCTGGGTACTGGCTAGACTCCCCATTCCTATTTCTTGTTGTTTCTGTATTTGCCTCCTGAGCATTAGCCATACTTAGCTACTTAGGGTTCACGGACCTGTTCTCTCTTGGATTTTATTTGCCAGGAATATTCTTTTCTAGATTTCTCAGTCCACTCTATCATTTTTCTAAATCACTTAGATTTATCTGCCAATGACCAACTTAGTTGTGATTTCCTCCAAGAAGCTCCTTTTGATGGCCTATGACCGAGTTAAATACCTTTCTAGTGGCTCCTTAGCCCTTAGCATGATTCTAGCTGTGTTAGATGTTGTCAGAATACAGAGGAGACATCTCTGAGGATCCCAGAGATCTGTTCAATCAGCCCACAAAGTTAAAGCTATTGTCATATAAACGCAAAAACATCGCTTTTTATTCTCATTCTGCATACAGTATAGTTTTCTAGAGGCTATATAGCATATAATGATGTAATAGATTAAATGTAGAAATAAGAATCCAGCTGTATTAAGCTAGATATTCACAGATTTACACACAGTTAAATGTCTCTATTTTCACTTATTATTATTATTATTATTTTGCCAGTCCTGAGGCTTGGACTCAGGGCCTGAGCACTGTCCCTGCTTCTTTTTGCTTAATTCTAACACTCTGCCACTTGAGCCACAGCGCCACTTCTGGCTTTCTCTGTTTATGTGGTGCTGAAGAATTGAACTCAGGGCTTCACTGCATGCAAGGCAAGCACTCTACCACTAAGCCACATTCCCAGCCCTCTTTTCAAAATTTTTAAAAACATAATTATTTTCATAATATTATATTGCTGATGTTATCAAGTAATACATTATTGTCATTTTACAATTATTATATCTTTTTAAAGTGTTTAAGTTAATCTTGGTAGAGATTACCTATAGGAAAGAAAAGTTCTGAGGAAAGGTGATGCTCTGCTCTCCACATCTGGGGTCTGCCTCAGACGATTTCTAATGCACATCGTTGACTATTAGAAATTATTTGTGGAAAGAAAAATTGACATTTAAAATTATCTCAAAAAGAAGGCTAAGAGGGAACATGAAAGAAGGGTCTAATTTTTTTTTTTTTTTTTTTTTTTTTTTTGGCCAGTCCTGGGCCTTGGACTCGGGGCCTGAGCACTGTCCCTGGCTTCTTCCCGCTCAAGGCTAGCACTCTGCCACTTGAGCCACAGCGCCGCTTCTGGCCGTTTTCTGTATATGTGGTGCTGGGGAATCGAACCTAGGGCCTCATGTATCCGAGGCAGGCACTCTTGCCACTAGGCTATATCCCCAGCCCCAGGGTCTAATTTTTAAATGGACTACAAAGGTTAAAAAATCAGTAGGCTCAAAAAACAAAGTTCTTTAGGACTCCCTAGAAACTCTTATTAATATAAAAGAATTTTGACTCTAAAAGTTTAATAACCACCAATCTACATGATCACACATATCACACTATATTTAATATATCTAGTCCACTTTGAACTCTTAAGAGAAAAATGTGCCATTTATGTACAATTCCAAAGCCCTTATCCAATTCCTAATTATAGGAGAGCTTCAATAGTTTTAAAATATATGTACATATTGGTAGAGTTTAAATAAAAAGTACACTTTAATACTTACTCCAGCTAGTCTAAGGCTACACAATCCAGAGTACATTCACTTGTCTAAACAAACCGTACTCTAAGTTCAATATTATCTTTCTTAAATTCCAGTTCTTGTTTTCCTCCTTGAACAGAAATCTTTCCAAAGGACAAGATTAAGTGAGCAATTATAATTTGATATTTGAGGATGCAACATCTAAGTTATTCTGGCTCAGCTACCTACTGGTTATATACTATCAGTCAAGCGTGTAACCTTTCTAAACCTGATTTTTCTTGTTTACAAGTGAGGAATAGGCTTTGAAGTAAGCAGATGCGAAGGGCCCTTTGATGACTGATTCTATGCTTCTATCCTCTATGGGAATTCATCTCATTTCTCCTTTTTCTTATTTCCTAGCAGATGTATTTAAATAACAGTTTCGCATCTCCAATGATATTGCTGTACCCTTCACTGATTTTGCTGTCCTGAAGTTCTGTGGTAGAAAGATGACTGCTTTGTTTTCTTGTTTGTTCAGTCAGTATGATAATTTCTACACATGAAATGTCTTTTTTCTAAATAAAATAACTTTGTTATTACTAAATAACTGTTCCCTAGAGAAAATTTGGAACATTTGATAAACATCTCAACATTCACGCATAATCCTTTGAATAAGCTTAGTATTCTGTGAACACTCCCATCTAGCCACGTGCATTGCTGCTCCCGCTATTTGATTTGCAAGGAGGTCTTACTAATCAGCAAGGTATTTTGAGCTAATCTAAACACAGGATTATCACAACATTTTCAGTTCTGCACTTCAGTGTCAAGGAGTCAGCCCTCTACATGAAAACTTTATGAGTGTATCTGGAAACGTTATTTAGTGATTGATTAGCTTCATCCAAGTGGGGGAGACTGTGCTGTAGAAAAAATAAAGGGAACAGAGAGAGGCGGGAGAGGGAAGGACAGGAGGGGAGAACAAGAGGAGGAAGGAGATAAACTGACACAAGGCTAGGATTCTCTCAAGGCTTGGTCAATAAAGATGAACAGGAGATGATGTTATTGTACTGTGTTTTCTCTCTCTGGACATCGTAAAAGTAAGTCTAGAGTTTGGTGTAGTGGTCCAAAGCTCAGATGCTTGGTTAATAAATATGGCACAGTTTTGTGACTTTAAGTAAATTACATAGTGTCTCTAAATCTTAGTCTCTTCTGCACAATGGATAAAATTATAGTGATTCTATAACTTCATAAGCTATTAGAAGAATAGCTAGTAGATAGAACTGAAATGTTACTTGTATTTGTGATTCTGCTTATGAAAAGCCTACATTTAAGTCATTAAACGACCGTAATCCTTAACTTGAACATATAAATATCCTTGGACTTTAAGGACTTAGAGGCAAATTAAAATGATCTGTTATGCTCATCCAGGTTGAGCTGATGTGTCAGTTTCCTCTCTGTAAAATGGACAATGTAGAACTCTTGCACCATAGGGCAGTTGAGACGATTAAATAAGTAACTGCTCAAATAACAACAGTTAAATTAACTAGTAATAGTTTATTACCAATTCAGTTATTGTTAAGTATGACATTTATTTACTTTAATAAAATATTTTTAATAGAGAGATACTTCAGGGTATAGTTCACAAACTAATTTTACTGTCTATTACATCCTATGCTAGGGGGGAAAATATGGTCTGTGAAGTGTTTGTTACTCATCTCCAAATATGACAAACATCTGGAGTTCCAGTGTTAATCAGTATTATCACCAAGCATACATAGCATTGTTTCTGAGCAACAAATTTTCTTTTCTTCTTTATTTTCCTTCTTAATCCTTCCTTCCTTCCTTCCTTCCCTCCTTCCTTCCTTTCTTCTTTCCTTCCTTCCTTCCTTCCTTCCTTCCTTCCTTCCTTCCTTCCTTCCTTCCTTCCTTCCTTCCTTCCTTCCCTCCCTCCCTCTCTCTTTTTCTCCCTGTTTCTTTTTGTGCCACTTCCGAGGCTTGAACTCAGGCTTGGGCACTGTCTCTGAGCTATTTATCTGCTTAAGGCTAGTACTGTTCTAGGTTCGTTTTCCCCTATTTTGTAATACTGAGTTCAGACTAGAACTTCTTACCAGTATTAAGTAATGCTATCTCAATTTGCCTTTTGTCCCCTCTCTATTTCATATATACAGCCCTTTACCTTTATCCTGGAACAATTTCACTAAGAATATTTTTATATTCTAAAACCACTCCTTTCAACCTTTAGAAAAGAAACTAATTATTTCATAATGCATTTCAAGTTTGAGGGTTTGTGTCTTTGGAACTAGCATTGACTGAAACCACTTCACTTTCTCTTCAGTCTCTGTTCTGAAAGGAGATATCATCTATTCTCTTTTGTAGGGAGGAAGGTGGGTCAAAGAGCAAGCAAGGCTGAAGAGTCCCGAGCCCTACTTTTTAACTCTCTAGTGCTTTATCTTAAGTCTCTGGATCTTGACAAATTAAGCACATAGATCCAAACTCAAAATTAGACATTTCATAAAAACCATGAAAGTTCTGGACCACCCATGGTGGTGCACTGAGACATGACTCCCAGACAGCTCTGCAGACAGGGAGAGAAAGTTAACATAAGAGAGAGCAGAAAAGAACAGTAAGGAACCTGATGGTAGCAAATAACAGGAAGGAGCTGGAATAGACATAGTGGCCCAGTTTTAAACAACAAGAACTAAAATGTAGCCTTCCAAAGGGTTGTGATTTAACTTGTGACCATGAGTTGAGTGTGCATAAAATATGCCTTTTCTGTAGTGCAGTCATAGTACTGCATTGTGTCCCTAGAAAAATATGATCTTTATAACTAAATTTCATTCTCCAGGTAAGCAAACATGATCTCAGGACATTACAGTAACATAGCAAGATAGGCTAATACAAGAAATAGGAAAAAAAGTTAAATACAGACAGGATTGTGCATTGACAAAGTATAGTGCATCTGTTGAAACTTGCCACAATGATATTTTCTTTTTTGCCGCAACAAAGTCTAACACCATATTTTCCCCATGAGGCACTAAATGATATTTAAGCTAATGAATGATCTGTCTTTGCTGAACTAGAATTTGGTCTGTTTCCAAATGAATATTTTTATATTTTTCACCATTTCTCTATGTTACTACTTATGTTGGCCTCATTTTCCATCATTCATACCACAAAGCCTGCATTAGAGTGTCTGAGAGTGACCATCAGACACTTGTATATTTTTAAATGTGAATACTTACATACATCCATAGTGTCTATATTGGGTGGTACTTCTTTGTTCTAAGAATGAACATGTCATGGTGTAGGAATAGTACCCAGAGCACCACACAGGACAGTGGTGATGAACAGAACACAGATAAAGGAGCTGAGGGAGGAGGAGAAAATCAGGTGAAAAAGTATGAATAATTGAAAATACTCCAGTGTTATCTATGATTATTATCATTTCTGTTTATGTTCTTGAAGCTAGACATAGAAGCAATAGAGGGAGTAGAAAGCTAAAATATCCCAAAACCGAAGGGAACTGAGGTTTTTATTACAAGTTAGGAATACTGAGACTTGTCAGGTTTCGTTGTAGTTGCTGAAATGGTATTTGTAAGAAAAAGACATAGGAAGACATAGGAATGTGCACAGCAAAGGAATATTGATGGGAATGTGCATAGCAAAGGAATATTGATGGGAATGAGATATAATTCAGAAGAAAGTCAGATAAGCATGGAAAGGAACCCATTTGCTTGATATCAGACAGCCTGATTTTCTGTCTAGCAGAGCTAGACAGAGATATGATCCAGAAAGGTTCATTTGGGTCCCATAGGCTTTGTCTAATTTGCATCTCACAAATTTCAGCTATATAATCATGACTCTGTTAAGAAATCTGATGCAACTTGCTTAACACTTTGGCCAAGAGTACCTTTTAGTACCTATACATTCATAGATGATCT
Organism: Perognathus longimembris pacificus; assembly: GCF_023159225.1. Classification (NCBI taxonomy): domain Eukaryota; kingdom Metazoa; phylum Chordata; class Mammalia; order Rodentia; family Heteromyidae; genus Perognathus; species Perognathus longimembris. The sequence continues at coordinate 7,676,549 of NC_063174.1, forward strand.
CATTTGTTTTGCTTGTATCTTGAAAAGAGAGAAGATTATACTTTACGTAATATCCTTTAGTATTTGTCTTCTTGGATTGACCCATTCATTTCCAAAATAATTTACTGGAAAGACTTAGAAAAAATCATATTAAATGAAGTGAGCCAGCTCCAAAGAACTCTATTGTCCCCCTTTATTGCTAACAATTAGTATATGTGTAGGATAGTCCTTGCAGATGATATCTTTTTTTTTTAATTGGGCCTCCAGAGTTTATAGTGTTAGAAGAAACAAGACCAGTTAGCTTCAACATTGTAAGTCGCTGGTCGATATACTTTCATCTCGTGTAATGATATATTTGCACATATTGCTTCACAGGGAACCAACGAATTTGTTCATCATCCTTGTACAGTGGCCATGCTAATCTCTGTGTTGTTCTAATTTTAGTATATGTACTGCTGAAGTGAGCACAAACTGATATCTTACATATATCAGAAAGAACTAGTAGTGGCAAAGGTCCTTAGTATTTAGATAACATGAGATGTATAATAGGAGAAAATTTGGGAAAAGATTGATATGTGTGAATCATCAGAAAAATATTTTGTAAGGGATGCATTGTGTGAAGATCATGCGATCGTCACTGTTGGACACTCTTTGCCTCATCTGAAAGATACCTGTGAGTGAGGATCCAAGGGAACCCCAGTGATGCCACTAGTTTGAATCGGGAGACTTGACTTCAGTTGAACTACCTTATAGACATCAGCTCAAGCAACTGCAATTGCTTCGGTTTCTAAGTTGTCTCTAAAATGCTGTTTTCTTAAAAAAAAATTGAGACACTGTCTTGCTAGTTTCTAATTCATCATTTTCCTTCCTCAGCTTCCCAAATGCGAGATGTGTTTGTGTTATTTGTCCTCCTTTCTCGTTTCCAATCTCTTTATTTCCTTTTTCATTCTGTTTTGCTTGATAGTAGTGGAGTTTGAACTCAGAACTTCATGCTAGCAAGGCAGACATTCTAGCGCTGAGCCATGCCTCTTGCCATTTTCTTCCCCTCCTTCCCTTCTTCCTTCCATTTTCCCCTTTTCCCTCCCTTCTTCCCTTCCCTCCCATTCATTTCTTTTTCTTTCTTTCTTTCTTTCTTTCTCTCTCTTTCTTTCTCTCTCTCTCTTTCTTTTCTTCCTTCATTCCTTCTTTCTTTCTTCCTTTTTTTTTTTTTGCATTGGTTACTTTTGATACAGCGTCTTGCTTTCCTGCCCAGGCACATGCCTAGATGGCAATGTTGTCATAGCTGGAATGACAGCCATGCATCATCACACCTGTTTTCTTCCATTGAGATGCAGCCTTACAGTCTCTTCTGACTGGGATGACTTGGACCTGCATTCTTTCTGACCTCACTTTCCACGTAGTTAGGATACGAGGCATTTGCCACCAACACCAGCTATGGATTAAGAAGGGAATTTCACAGACTTTTCTGCCCAGCTGGCCTTCAACCATGTTCCTTCTGTTTTTCAACCTCCTGCGTAGTTAAGATGACCCATGGAAGCCACCAACACCCAGCCATTTTTCGCTTTTATAGTAATTATTTTCCAGGTAAATTCATTGCCCGAATTAAAAGGTTTTGAGTCTTATTAAATAATTGTTTAGGGCTGGGAATGTGGCTTAGTGGTAGTTCTTGGCTAGCATGCATGAAGAAGCCCTGGGTTCCATTCCTCAGCACCACATAAACAGAAACAGTCGGAAGTGGTGTTGTGGCTTAAGTGGTAGAGCACTTGCCTTGAGCAAAAGAAGCTCAGGGACAGAGCCCAGGCCCTGAGTTCAAGCCCCAGGACTGGCAAACAAAACAAAACAAAAACTATGTAGCAAATTCTTATAACACAAGCTTGCCTTTTATAATGTATAGTAAAATGGAGATTCATCTATTTTCATGTTTTCTCAGGATATTCATAGGCATTGGGAATATTATGAAAATTAATCAGAGGGCAAATCTGAAGAATGAGTTAGATTTATAGAGTAGTTTCCCAAGTTATCACTTAAAGCAGAAATGTTTGGACCTGCCATTGCTCTTGATGACCTCCAGGTGGTGCTGTTTACCTAGACATGGAAAACAGGAGCCCCAGCCCCTTTAGGTTTAGGTTTGCAGCAGGCCTTTTTCTTTTCTTTTTTCAAAAGGTTTTCTATTTCTACAGATGTGTTCTTTTAAATGGTCAATAAAATTTTATGACCACTGTTTGAAAAATTGCAAGATTATTGTGATTTGTGCTTCCTAGGCAAGAATATTTCTTCATGTCCAGACATACCCAGAGCCAGATATTTATATTTGTGCATTGGCCTCACTGTTCTAGCTTTTCATGATCCATAGCACCCCGACACAGACATCTATTGGCAGAACTTATTCAAGTATTTCTAGACATTTGTGTGATTGTGTGTGATTGTGTGTGTGTGTGTGTGTGTGTGTGTGTGTGTGTGTGTTGGTACTGGGGCTTGGACTCGGTGCTGTCCCCGAACTTTTGTTGCTCACTTGAGCCATACCTTCATTTGTGGCTTTTCGTGACGAACTGGAGATTAATATACAAGTGTTTAAAATGTATTAACCCAAATAGGGAAGATTCAAGGGAGAACTCAGAACCTGTAATTTCTTAGAAAAGCAAAGTCAAAGTTCAGTAAAACAAAACACCAGGCAGCTGCACTCAAAAGGTGGGGGGGGGGGGGAGTCAAGGGGAAAGGGGTGGACGAATGAAGAGGAGAGGGGGAGAATGCCACCAAGAATCCAATGTATATTCTACACAATGACAGAGTGAGGCTGAGGGGTGGGGCGGGTGGGAATGGATGGCTGAGAATGTTGAAAGGGGAGACACACTAAGATATAGTATGTTCATAAACGGCTTTGTTAAATGGCAACTCCTTTGTACAACTAAAGGTAAGAATATATATGAGACATAATCTTATGACTTTTGCAAGCTAGCTGGTTTTGAATCATCATACTCAGATCTCCTGAGTTGCAGGGATTACAGGGGAGAGTCAAGCTACTGATGCCTGCTTGCTGTATGATTTTCAAGGATATTTTAGTTCAAGTAAGAGAACTCAGCTCTGGAAGCTTCTGAGAGAAGGAACACCATCTTCACTGAATGCTTTTATCTTCCAAAGCCAGTGAGTGTTTATAGACCCACTTGATTTGTTGTTGTTGTTGTAAATTTTGTCCCGGGGTGCTGGTTGGACACCAGGAATGTTTTAAGTTTTGAGGTCTTCTGTATAGTGACAGCCCACAGTCCAATCCAAATGCTCTAGGAAAGTGTTCTTAGGATACAGCTGAGAGGACAGTTCCCTTCTTGCTGGGTGGATAGAAGGGGCAGGGAGAGTGAAGCTCGCCACAGCACTGGTCGGAGAGCTCAGTGATATCAAGTTAGTGATGAAGTTTGATTTTTTTTTTTTTTTGCTATGTAGGCTCCTAAAAGCTATTTTTTTTTATTGTAAAGGTGATATACAAAGGGGTTACAGTTACATAAGGACATGAGGACAATTCTTGTAGAAGATTGTTAAGGTTGATTTTATAAAATAATCAAATAATCTCTTTCTCTCTCTGTTTTTTTTTTTTTTTTTCTCAAAAGGGGTTCGTAAATAAGCTGGATGAGTTCATTCAGTGGTTAAACGAAGCCATGGAAACCACTGAGAACTGGACTCCTCCCAAAGCAGAGACGGATGGCCTTAAACTATACCTGGAGACACACTTGGTAGGCAAAATTGCATTATGGTGTTGCATATTTTAATGTGGTGCTTGTTGTCTGTGATAGAAATTTTAGTTATCAACAGTCACCGTGTGCTACTGAAACCACATTTTAATGGGATAAACTCTAAAAGCTGAACATCTAGTCATTTTAAGGAATGAATGAAATCTAACTACAAAATTGAAATTCTCCACAGTTCAAGCTGGTTTTTTCAAAGCGTTTTCACGATTATTTTAAAATACGTTAGAATTTTTAAAATTTGACCCTCATTCTGTAAAGTAAAAATTGCAGGTTTTATTTAATTCTTTAGGAGGATGAATGAGACTAGTTCAGTGACCACGCTAAAGCTTTCTAGAATTCTTATAAAATTGATGAGCTTCTCATTACCAGGAGGGTCTACTGTATCTATCCTCCTTCGAGTTATTTTAATAAAATAAAATATTTATAGTGATGATCGCCCTCATTTTTTGCTGCTCTGTAGCTTTTCTTTAGCAGGTAATTAATACAACTGTCATTGTCCCCCTACTCTTGCACATGGAACACGGGTGGGGGAAGTAGAAAGCACTTGGATGACTATGTTTCGGAGGAGGTTATAAGCAAGAATTCTAGGCAGGGGAACGTTTGATGAAGCTCCTGAGGTTTTTCCTGAATGCTTCAGATGGCCGCTATTGATTACGCAGGGGTGGAAGCCACGGAGTGGAGGGCAGTAAGGCATGAAGAAAACGCACGTTGTCCTAGGAAATGAAAATTCACGCCTTAAGGATCTCATCTTTATTCCTTCCACTGGCAGCATAAAATTGACAAAGGCAATGAACACGAATCCTTGGGTACCCAACTGTGGGGTTGATTTCTGCCCCTTTTACACACTCAGAATTTGGATGGAGTAAGCACCGAGTCCCGCAGGTATGCAGATTCCCAGGGCTCCGGAGCTGCTCGCGGAGATGTGAACAAGGAGAGAGAAGGGGACTGTGAGGGGAAAAAGAGGGCAAAGTAAAGGAAAATGGGTTTCTTTGGGGGGTGTTTTGCGGCGTGTTTTATATCACAGTAAGAAAAAGAGCCTCAGAATCCTGTTGCTGCATGCAAATAGCCCCGTGGAAGGGAAAGGATGACAGAAAGGGGTCGTGGCGCCTGTGGGGACCGCTTCCCTGTAGAGACCTGGGCTGATGGTGTGGAAAATTGCCAGTGACCCTAACTTCTCATACATGGATTAAAAAAATACTGCCCTTAATACCCAATCCCCTGTTGAACAGAGTTCCTTTTTTTTTTTTTTTTAAAAAGAGGGCATTTCATAATAGCAAGATAAAGATATTCAGTGCTTTATAATGTAAATGGTATTAATTAGAATGTCAACTTTTCACTGGCATTGTTCTGACAGAAATTCTAATCTGTGTTTAAACAGGAGTATATGAACTTTGTTTCACATTGAGTGTGCTGTCTTAATTTTCTTGATTTAATATTTTATGGGAAATGCACATTCCGTGTTTGAGGTCCCACAGGGCATGGAAGCCTTCGAGGAAGGCAGAGCTCTCTCTGTAAGTGACGGATTCAAGTCATGCCAGGATGGTATGAACCGAGGACTGACTTCTCCCTGCAAGCTGAGTGAGTTACATCTTTGTAACCAACTCCTGTCCCCGGCTCCAGTGTTCTAGAGGCCCTAACATGGCTTCTTGCTGTTGTCTTCTTCCTCAGTCTAGCCAGAAACCGCCCAGTCGAATTTTCACAAATAAGCACGTGTTTGTTCTCTACTGTGTGGTTCTATGCAGGTGCCACTTTGTCTATTATGTACTTGAAATAGCATCAGTTCAGTCAAGGAAAGTTTTTTCTGGCGATACTGGAATTTGAACTCAGGGCCTCACTTTCTAGGCAAGTGCTCTACCACCAGAGCCAAGCCTGTAATCTTCTTACCTCCCTGGGTTTTTTTGTTGTTGTTGTTTGTTTTTACACTTTGCTTTCATTATTTTTTCTTAATTTTAAATTAGCATTTAGTAATAGTAGAAGGGGGTTTCATTCCAGTAGCTTTATAGAGGTATATAGTGCACTCGGAACAAATTCATCTATCTCTCTTATATTGTCTTAGCTCTCTTCTCCTCTTTCCTCCATTTTGCAGACAGCTTTTTGTAGGTCTCATTATATTTTCTCTCTGTCTCTCTTTCTCTCTCTCTCTGTCTCTCTCTGTTTTGTGTGTGTGCGAGAGAGAAATAACGAGATCTCAGTCTTTCAGTTTTTTTTTCTTTTTTAATAGATTCTCACATTTTTTTTTAATCTGGGCCAGCTTGGACGCTTGGTTACAGCTTCTCCACAGCTGGTAGAAATATGTGTACCATCGTGTTAAGCTATTGATTGACATGAGGTGGCTCTAACTTCTTACCTGGGCTGGCTTAGAACTGCCATCTTCTTGATCTTCACCTCCTCAGTATCTTGGATTAAAGTTGTGAGCCACTATGCCAAACTATTTTAATATGAAATATGTACTTTAAATTCACATATATGCCTGGAGACTGTATTCTAACTAGTCTTCTAAATTACAGAACTTTTTATTGCTTCCCATAATGAATTACAGGTATGTATATCTACCTCATAATGACATTTTCTTACAAAATGTGGAAATAATTATCCACTTTGCTGTAGGTCTCCAGTGCATAGCAAAGGGTCTTTCTTAAGACACTTCTTTTTAAAGAATAGCTTTGTTCCTGCCTAAAATTAACAACTTCCTGGAGGAGTTTTTAGTCTCATCATTTCTCACTGTGACACTGTATGCTCTGTCTCTTACTCTAGAACACTGGCTGTGGCCCATCTTTCCAATTCTGAGATTCTCTGTCTCTATGCGTCTGTATTTTCCTCCTGACAACATTGCCATGTATATTTTTATTATATTTCCTTATTGTCGTGCTAAGTTAATATTAAGTTAATGTTCTTTTCAAAGAAAGCAAAAATACCATCCCATAAAAACATGAATAAGCCTACGGATTCATATTCCTTAGTTCATTCTACCTTAATTACTACCCCTCTTAATGAATGGGCAAGTGATATTTGTAAGGAATTCAATAGTTGAGATAGCTGCACAAGTTTATTTAAACATCTTTATAGATTCTTTAATTTACCATTAATTAAATAGAGGTGCAAACCTCCAGAGTAGCAATCTCTCCTATTATAATGTATTAGAATAGCTGGCACCTCCTAATATTGATTGCAAAGAAACACAAATATAAAAAGAATAGAAGGATTTATATTTGGGCTCTTAATTCAGTTATTTTCCATGATAGTAACCAAGGGTTTTTGCCAGCATAAATCAATTAAAGCTTTACAATATCTTTATAAAAGATACGAAAGGGCTTTATTTTAATTGCAAGAAATACTGTGAAATTACAATGATACATCAATGATTTTCCATGATAATTAATCATCTGCTTGCAACCTAGCTGCTCTTTTCAAAAATATAATTCCTATCTTCCTAGAAAGTGACATTTTTCCTGAGGAAAATGATATTTATGAGTATTGAACATTCCCCTTCTATGTAAATCATTTAAGAAATAGCATTGTATAGAGATTCTTGAAATGATTCCTTTCTCTTTGTCCCTTGTCTCTACACCAGCTTCCTCCTCCCCCTTTTAAAGCTAGTTTTATCAAAGTGTAATTGGCATAAGTGAAATAATAGTTTAAGTGAAATAATAGTTTAAAGTATGCAGGTTTATAATTTTTGAAAACATGTACATATATTCATACATACATATGAATCATCACCAAAATCAAGGTGGACATATTCATCACCTTCTAAAACTTTAGCATGATTCTTTGTGATCCCTCCTTCTATTTCATCCGAGGAAGACTTCACTGTAGATGAAAGTTAGTATACTGCTGCTAGCTGTGCTGGGTGTGGAGTAGGACTGAGGCTGCGCGGCTGTTCTAGGCACGTGTGAAAACAGGTAAAGTGAGTAATGTGTATTAGGAAAGAAGAGCTGAAGTCAGAAGAGGGCAGTGCATACAGAGTTTGTAGTGAAGGAAGAACAAACTTTTTCATACAACTGATGGAAATTAAAGGAACTTTAGTTATATAAGTATACTCAGTTATACACCTTGGAAAAAACCCAAACCACATAAAAGCATAAAATTAAAGGTAACAACTTTTCCCTCCTTTGGGTAATCATTTTCTAAGTACTTCTGGATACTTGTCCCTTGCTTGTTCTCCTGTCTCCACCATGGTTCCAATTTTTGTCACATGAAAGATAAGAGATAATATAGGGTTTTTTGTTTTTTAGCTCTAAGTATACTTTAGATTATCCAATGTATAGCTGATAAAAATCTCTTTCCATTCTGTGGGCTTTCTATTTATCTTGCTAGCTATGTCCTTTGCTATGCAGAAACTCTGCAGTTCGATGCAATCCCACTTATCCAGTCTTTCTTTGATTTGTTGTGATTCTGGATCTTTACTTAGGAAGTTTCTACCCATGCCTAGGAGCCCTAGTGTTTTCCATATCTCTTCCTGTAATATTTTCAGGGTCTCTGGCCTTACATTGAGGACCTTGATACATTTAGAATTGATTCTGGTGCAGGGTGATATATAAGGATCTAGATTTTAGTTTTCTGAATATGTATAGCCAACTTTGGCAGCACCATTTGTTGAAGAGACTGACTTTCTTCCAACTTGTGTTTTTGTCCCCCTTATCAAATATTAGGTGGCTATATATCGGTGAGCTCATTTCTGGGTCTTCTGTTCTATTGGTCCTCAAGCCTATTCTTATGCCAGTACCAAGCTTGCTTTTTTTTTTTTTTATTACTGTGGCTTTGTCATTAACTCCTCTAAAAATAAACTCTCAAAGAAACAACAACCCAATTAATAAATCGACTAAAGACATAAAGAGATACCTCTCAGAAGAAGAAGTAAGAATGGCCAGTAGACACATGAAGAATTGTTCAACATCTCTGGCCATAAAGGAAATGCAAATCAAAGCATTAAGATTCCACTTCACCCAGTTATAACGGTCATTATAAAAAAAACTAACAATAATGGATGCTGGTGGGAATATGGCCAGAAGGGAATTCTACTACATTGTGGGTGGGAATGTAAACTTGCTCAGCCACTCTGGAAAGCAGTCTAGAGTTTCTTCAAAAGACTAAATGTAGAACTTCCCTATGACCCCACCATTCCACTTGGCATTTAGCCAATAGAACACAAACAATGCCACACTAAACCTACCAGCACAACCATGTTTATTGCAGCCTTGTTTACCATAGCCAACATATAGGATCAACTCAGATGCCCCTCAGTAGATGAATGGATCAAGAAAATGTGTTACATATACACAATGGAATTCAGAAAGAATGATATTGTACCATTCATAAGGAAATGGAAAGTTTTGGGAAAAATTAAGCAAAGTAAGCCAGACCCAAAGAAACATAGGCTGCATGGTTTCCCTCATTTGTGGTAACTAGAATGTGCTTATAAATGTACAAGTAAACACACTGCATAGTAAAAGACAAAGAAATGAACCAGGACATAATAAATTGTACAGACATTCACACAGTGAGACCAAAAGAGGAAATTTTTAGGAGAGGATCACAAAGGCTCAATAGATATGAGCATATGATCATATAAAATAATATTTATCAAAATGAACTCTAAGAAGTGCAAATATGAGGGTTTTTTTCACTGTTACTGTATTTTCTCTTGTATTGCATTTATCTGTTTGGGGGAGGACAGGAGGGGCACAGAAAGGGTAGGACAAAGGGTAAACAAATGCAGCACTGATATTCACTCTATACTGTATTGAAAATGAACTGTACAACTTGGGGATAGGGACAGGAGGGAAAAATTGGGAGAGAGCAAGGGAAGAGGTGATATTGCTTAAAAATGAATGTACTTATTACCTGACTTAGGTAACTGTAACCTCTCTCTATAGCACCTTTGCCATAACAATATATATATATATATATGTTAAATAACCTAGATTAAAGATGAATGACAGATGATAGAGTTTTCCCCCATTTCCTGCTATCCACCTCTCTGGCTTATCTTTCTCTGCTAAGATGATAGGCAGCCATGAGTAACTGAGCACGTTGCGCCCCGTAGGTCCAGCAGCTGACATAGGGTTGTGTTTCTCAGACAATGGGAAGCAGCTTGTTAGGCAAAAGCCAGAGCTGTGTGTTTGAATCACCTGTCTACTATGTCCCTTCGCCGCTTTGAGCAGGGCTGCTGGCCTGTAGGAGCTATGAAGTTTCATTTGCTAGTCCCTCTTGACTCCTATTACTTTAAGGTGAGAAACTGCAAGTTTAGTAGGAAACAACAAAGTTACTTCTCTTTAGGGGAATTTGAGCAATCAACTCACTGTCTTGAGTTATTTGTTTTGGTTGATAGGGATGCAGGGTCTCTTAGGCATTTATAGCACATGGCATTTTGAGGTTGATTGTGGTAGTAGTATGTTTATAGAGGTAGTAATAGTAGGAAGTTCATTTTAGACATTTTTTTTTCAAATTTTTATTATCAAACTGATGTACAGAAAGGTTACAATTTCATACGTTAGGCACTGGATACATTTCTTGTACAGTTTGTTACCTTGTCCCTCATACCCCCCTCCCTCCTCCCCCTTTCCCTCCCCCCCCCCACCACGGAGGTGTTCAGTTCACTTACACCAAACAGTTTTGCAAGTATTGCTTTTGTAGTTGTTTGTCTTTTTTTACCCTGTGTCTCTCAAATTTGATGTTCCCTTTCAATTTCCTACTTCCAATACCAGTATACACAGTTTCCAATATACTCAGATAAGATTACAGAGATAGTGTAGGTACAACCACAGGAAGGTGATACAAGAACATCATCAATAATAGAAGCTACAGATACACATAGGACGTTGAAAGTAGTTACAACTGTTTCCATAACATGGAGTTCATTTCACTTAGCATCATCTTATGTGTTCATAAGGGTATAGCTATTGGGCCTTGTGATGCTCTGCTATGACTTGCCTAAACCTGTACTAATTATTCCCAATAAGGGAGACCATAGAGTCCATGTTTCTTTGGGTCTGGCTCACTTCACTTTGTATAACTTTTTCCAAGTCCTTCCATTTCCTTACAAATGGAACAATGTCATTCTTTCTGATAGAGGCATAAAATTCCATTGTGTATATGTACCACATTTCCTGATCCATTCGTCTACTGAGGGGCATCTGGGCTGGTTCCAGATTCTTGCTATGACAAATTGTGCTGCAATGAACATTGTTGTGCTGGTGGCATTACTGTGATTTTGTTTGTGGTCTTTTGGATAGATACCCAAAAGTGGGGCTGCTGGGTCATAGGGGAGTTCTATATTTAGCCTTCTGAGGAATCTCCATACTGCTTTGCAGAGTGGCTGAACCAGTTTACATTACCACCAATAATGAAGTAGGGTTCCCTTTTGGCCACATCCCCTCCAACAATTGTTATTGTTAGTTTTCTTGATATACGACATTCTAACTGGGGTGAGATAGAATCTCAATGTTGTTTTGATTTGCATTTCTTTTATGGCCAGTGACGTAGAGCATTTTTTCATATGTCTCTTGGCCATTCTCATTTCCTCATCAGAGAAGTCTCTTTGTAAGTCTTTAGCCCACTTGATGAGGGGGCTATTGGTTCTTTGCGGTTTTGTTTTGGAAGAAGGTAATTTTTTTAGTTCTGCATATTTTTTAGAGATGAAGCCTTTGTCTGTTGAATGTCCGGTAAAGATCTTCTCCCAGTCTGTGGGCTTTCTGTTTATCTTGCAAGCTATGTCCTTTGCCGTGCAGAAGCTCTGCAGTTTGATGCAGTCCCATTTGTCCAACCTTTCTTTGATTTGTAGCCTTTCTGGGTCTTTGTTAAGGAAGTTCCGTCCTGCGCCAAGGGGCCCAAGTGTTTCTCCTACTCCTTCCTTTAGTGTTTTTAGGGTGTCTGTTTTGATTTCAAGGTCTTTAATCCATTTGGAATTGATTTTGGTGCAGGGTGATATATAAGGATCTAGTTTTAGTTTGTTGCATGTGTTGAGCCAGTTTTGCCAGCACCACTTGTTAAAGAGGCTATCTTTCTTCCATACTATTGTTTTAGCTCCTTTATCAAAGATTAAGTAGGCGTAGTTCTGTGGGTTCATTTCTGGGTCTTCAATTCTGTTCCATTGGTCTTCAGGCCTGTTCCGGTGCCATTACCAAGCTGTTTTTATTACTATAGCTTTATAATACAGCTTGAAGTTGGGTATTGTAATTCCTCCAGCGCTGTTCTTTCTGCTTAGGAGGGTTTTTGCTATTCTAGGTCTTTTATTGTTCCATATGAATTTCTGGATTGCTTCCTCTATTTCATTAAAGAATGGTGTTGGGATATTAATGGGTATTGCATTGAATTTGTAGATAGCCTTTGGCAATATTGCCATTTTGATTATATTAATCCTCCCAATCCAGGAGCATGGGAGGGTTTTCCATTTCCGTAGTTCTCACTTAATTTCGTTTTTCAAGCTTTTAAAGTTTTCATCAAAGAGGTCTTTCACTTCTTTGGTTAAGGTTATTCCCAGGTATTTTATGTTTTTGGGGGCTCTTGCAAAAGGAGTTGCTTTCCTGATTTCAGCCTCGGTCTTCGGGTCGTTAGCATAGAGAAATGCCATTGATTTTTGAAGGTTTATTTTATATCCTGCAACTTTGCCAAAGTTTTGGATCAGCTCTAGTAGCTTGGGGGTAGAGTCTATGGGATTCTTTAGGTATAGGATCATGTCATCTGTGAAGAGAGAAAGTTTAACTTCATCTTTTCCTATTTGGATCCCCTTTATATTTTCTTCTTGCCTAATTGCTCGGGCTAGGAATTCTAATACTATGTTGGAGAGCAGGGGAGAGAGTGGACATCCCTGCCTTGTTCCTGATTTTAAAGGGAATGGCTTTAGTTTTTCACCATTTAGAGTTATGCTAGCTGTTGGTTTGTCATAAACTGCCTTGATTATATTCAGAAATATTCCCTGGAATCCCAGTTTTTCCAGGGCTTTTAGCATAAATGGGTGCTGGATTTTATTGAACGCTTTTTCCGCATCCAGAGATAAAACCATGTGGTTCTTTAGCTTGCTCCGGTTGATGTGGTGGATTACATTAATTGACTTGCGTATATTAAACCAACTTTGCATCCCTGGGATGAATCCAGTTTGATCATGGTGTATGATTTTTTCGATGACCTGTTGAAGTTGACTGGCCAGAATTTTGTTGAGAATTTTTGCATCTATGTTCATCATGGAGATCGGTCTGTAGTCCTCTTTCTGTGATGAGTCTCTGCCTGGTTTTGGGATGAGGATTATACTGGCTTCATAGAATGAGTCTGGTAGTGAACGTTCTCTTTCAATTTCATTGAAGAGTTTGAGAAATATTGGAGTGAGTTCTGTTTTGAAGGCCTTGTAGAATTCTGCGCTGAATCCGTCTGGACCTGGGCTTTTCTTGGATGGGAGATCATTTATTGCCGTTTCTATTTCAATACTGGATATGGGTCTGTTTAGAAGGTTTAAATCTTCATGGTTGAGTTTGGGGATATCAATTTTTTCTAGGAAATCATCCATTTCTTCCAAGTTCTCGAATTTGTTGGCATAAAGGTTTGCAAAATAGTCCCTTAATATTTTCTGAATTTTGGTTATTTCTGTGGTGATGTTACCTGTTTCATCTCTTATCTTGTTTATTTGAGTGTGCTGCCTTCGTTTTTTGGTCAGGTTTGCCAGGGGTCTGTCTATCTTGTTGATTTTTTCAAAGAACCAACTCTTTGTTTTGTTGATTCTTTCAATGGTTTTTTTAGTCTCTAATTGATTTAATTTTAATTATTTGCTTCCGTCTATTGAGTTGGGGTTTGGCTTGCTGTTCTCTCTCCAGAAAATTAAGGTGCTTCCTTAAATTACTGAGTTGCTGTTTCTCCAGTTTGTTGATGTATGTACTCAGAGATATAAATTTTCCTCTGAGTACTGCCTTTGCTGTGTCCCAAAGGAGCTGGTACTTTGTGTCCTCAACTTGGTTGAAGTCCATAAACATTTGAATTTCCGTTTTAATTTCTTCAATGACCCACTGATGGTTCAGCAGTGTGTTTTTTAGTCTCCATGAAGTGTAGGATTTTCTGTGGTGGCTGTTTGAGTTGAGCTCTAATTTTATTCCATTGTGGTCTGAGAGAATGCAGGGAATGGTTTTGATACTTCTGAATTTGTACAGATTTTCTTTGTGCCCTAAGATGTGATCTATTTTGGAGAATGTTCCATGTGCTGCAGAGACGAATGTGTATTCTGTTGTTGCTGGGTGGAATATTCTGTAGATGTCGGTTAAGTCTAGTTGGTCTATGCAATTATTAAGATCTGTGGTTTCTTTGTTCAGTTTTTGGCATGTTGATCTGTCCAGAGGTGATAGTGGAGTGTTAAAGTCCCCAACTATCAATGTGTTTGGGTCTATGAGTGTTTTTATAGTCAGTAGTGTTTGTTTGATGAAGTTGGGTGCTCCTGCATTTGGTGTGTAGATATTTAGGATGGTTATATCTTCCTGTAGGAGAGATCCCTTTACTAGTATGTAGTAGCCTTCTTTGTCTCTTCTTACCTTTTTTAATTTGAAGTCAATTTTGTCTGATACTAGGATTGCAACTCCAGCCTGCTTATGGGGGCCATTTGCTTGATAGATTTGACTCCAGCCTTTCACTTTTAGAAGATGTTTACTTTTGCTGGATAGCAAAAGTAGTGTCTCTTGGAGGCAGCAGAAAGATGGATCTTGATGTTTGATCCAACTTATGAGCCTATGTCATTTGATTGGAGAATTAAGTCCATTAATGTTGAGAGTTAGGATTGAGAGATGATCGTTTGTTCCTTTCATTATCACTATCTTGTTTAAAGCGGTGTCTTCCATTTCTTGATCTGATGTTTACTATTTAGGGTTCATTTCTCTGTCTGTATTGGGATCTTGATTATTTTCCCTGTGTAGTACATCTTTGAGGATTTTCTGTAAAGCTGGTTTTGTGGAGATATATTGTTTCAGTTTTTGACTTTCGGCTATGAATGACAGTTTGGCTGGGTACAGAATTCTTGGTTGGTAGTTATTTTTATTTTGTGTTTGGTATACTTCATTTCAGGCTCTCCTTGCTTTCATGGTCTCTGCTGAGATGTCTGGGGTAATTCTGATTGCTTTTCCTGATTTTTTTCTGATTTTTTTTCTGATTGTTTTCTTCTCCCTAACAGCTTTAAGGATTCTTTCCTTGTACTCTACTGATCCTGTTTTGATCACAGTGTGTCGGTGGGATGTCCTATTCTGGTCTGGTCGGTTTGGGTTGTAAATGCTTCTTGTATCTGTATAGGCCTTTCCTTCTGGATATTTGGGAAGTTCTCAGCTAATATTCTGTTAAATAGATTGCCTATCCCATTAACTTCTTTCTCCAAGTTTTCCTCAATACCTATTATTCTTGAATTGGGCTTCCTGATCATGTCTTGAATCTCCTGTAGCGATCTGTTTTGTTGATTGGACTGGATTTGTATTGATTTTTGATCTTTCTCCATAGAATCTAAGGAATCTTCAGCTCCTGAGATTCGATCCTCTGCTTCAGTTAGTCGGGACTGTAGGCTAGCTACTTGATTTCGAATCTCTTTTCCTTCTGACTGGTCTTTCCTGATGATTTCCATGTCATTTCTTAGGTCTTGTATGCACTTCTTTACTTCATTAACTTCATTACTTTGGTTTTGATTGTTGTCTCTCAGATCTTTAAGCCGGGTAGCTATCTTTTCATTTGACTCATGAAGTTCATTTATCTTTCTATTTGTGGATGCCATGAAATTCTCCATTAATTTTTGTTTTGCCTCCTCATGCTCTAGAATAATTGACTGAAGAGATTCAAACTTTTCATTTATCATGTTTATCAGTAGACTTTGTAGAGCCTTTTGGGGGTTCTCTTCTATGTCTTTGATTGACTGCTCTGCTTCCTGCTTGTTTTGAGTGGGGGATAGGACTTCATTGTTTGCCATCTTTCTTGTGTTTCTTCTGCCCATTTGAATTGGGAATGCAAGTCTACCAGAACCTGTGAGCACCGTTTAAGACCCAAAGCAGCCCTTACCAAGCACTGTTGTGTAAATCTTACAAGTTCACAATTATATACAGATAACTTGTATACCTGTCTATAAAGTTAGATTTGGTGTTCCTAAAGAATACAATTTCAATATAACAACCGATCCTGGGCCCTGTATTCAGTAGTTACTTATTTACTGTTACAACCCTATACACAATTCTTATTTTTATATTAAGTTCTTTTAGGACTGGCTTTCTCTATGAACCCCTTTGATTAACTCAGATTAAGCTGGGATACCCTCTCTCCAATAACCAGGAGTCAATGGGACCTGTAGGTCCAGGCAGTAAGTCAGAAGGGTAAGTTGGAGATAGTAAAGAGAATAGAGTAAAATGTATTGGGGGGTGGTGGTGGTGATTTTGGTTTAGTTTCAGTGACGTGGAAATGTGGAGAGGAGTAGAATCAGTAGAAAGAACAAGGTTAAAATGACAGACAATGGAGAGTTAGCAGAAAAGAGTGGAGGTGTTATTCATAGGAAACTAATTTTTAAAGAAAGAGAACGCAAAGAGAGAAATAAAGTAAAAATACTGGAAGACAGATACACAAAACAGAGAAAAATTATTTAAAAAAGAAGAAAAAATAAATAAAAAGGAAAAAAATAAATAGAGAAGGAACAACCCAAACAAACAAACAAAAAAACTTGATAAAACAAACCGGTAAAAATGGAAAACAAACAAACAAATAAAAAACAAACAAACAAACAAAAACAACTAACGATGTTTCAGATGTGAAAAAATTAAAAAGAAAATTTTTTTAAAAAAAGTTTAAAAAATGTTTGAAAAGAAAAAAAAAATGGAGTCCTCCTTGTTTGGGTGGTCTTTCCCCAGTCTCTGGTTTCCCTGCAATGGACTGCAGTCTATTTTCCTGATTGGCTGGTTTGACTTGATTTCAGTTGGCAAGGGGTGGATCTGTTCTGACCTTCTCCCCTGTTGGTGCAATCGTGGGTCTCTGAGGTTCGCACAGCTTGCAGGCAGGCCTTGGGCGTCCTCTGTAGATGGGGACGTGAGCAGTCTCAGGAACTGTGGCTCCTCTGTCTGCTGTGGGGCCGCTGCCTTTGATGCCTGGTCTTGACTAGGCTGTGAACTCAGCAGAGTGGGGCGCCTCTGGCCTGTTTTGCTCGGCTGAGAGTTGCTTGCCTGGGGGAGGCGGCCTCCTTGGCATAAGTGTCTATGGAATGCAGCTCCGTTTCGGGCTGGGAATTGGTCTTCCTCGGTGACGGGACCGTTTAGCTGTCCCCGGAACTGTTTCTTCCTCCCTCTGGTGTTTCCGTGCCACCGGTAGCTGCTCGCAGCTTTTGCTTTAAATTAGAAAATCTGGCGGGCAGGGCAGGGAACCTCTGGCTAAGCTGCCCAGGACTCGCCTCCCGCCAGGGCAGGGGGCGTTCTCCTGGGTGGAGCTGGCTGTCATTGTTCCGTCCCTCCTGCCCTTTTCAAAGATGGCTACTTTGACCTCGCTTTCCCCAGGCCCGCTTCAGTTCCAGTCTGGTCTGACCCTATGCCAGTGGCAAAGATGGCGCTTTGCTCTGGCGGTGGGGACAGGGATGCCTTCCAGAAGCTGCTCTGTGGGCACGAGTGAGAATATCTTTCGTGGGGTACTCACGCTTTCTCTGCGATGTCAGGTCGTCCATGCTCAGCCGCCGTCTGGAGGATTTCTCGCTGGTCTACGCTGTGTGCTTTAGCCACGCGGAGTGCGGTTGCTGTGCCGGGCGCTGTGCTGGCACCGGCACTGGCGCCGCGGTGGGACGCCGCCCGGAGCTCAGATCTGTGTTTTCAGACCAGCAAAGTCGAGTTTTCCTTCCTGGCCAGAATCCCTGTACTGTTAGAACTTACTTTGGCTGTCTTTCTAGGAGTAAAAGTTTCTATGGGGTGAGAAAACTGCGATGTTGGAGGGAGCTCAGCTAGGGCTCTGCTTCTCCTCCGCCGTCTTCCCGGAAGTCCCCCATTTTAGACATTTTAAATTCCTATACCATGCTCCTTTGTTCAGGTAATTAGTTCTGTGCAGATAGGAGGCAAATAGTGTTGCCTTCTCTCTGCTCAGATTAAAAATATATATATATATATATAACTGAGCCTGGTGCCAGTGCCTGATGCCTGTAATTCTAGCTACTCAGGAGGATTGGGACTTGAAGCCAGACTGGACAGCAAAGTCTGTGAGACTCTGATCACCACTAAACTACCAAAAAAAAAAAATTCCAAAAATGGAGCTGTATAGCTCAAGTGGTAAATTGCCATCCTTGAGCATATGAAGCTTAGGGACAGTGCCCAGGCTGTGAGTTCAAGCCCTAGGACCAGCACACACACACACACACACACACACACACACACACACACACACACACACACACTCCTGTACTGTGTAAACACCTAGGAAGTTTATTTCTGTATTACTCAAAGAACTCCTGGTCTATTATATCCAGAAATTCTCATTGTTATGAAAATTGTTTGTGCCTAGACATTTTTAATCTGTAACTATATTTATTCATTTTCCTTAGAAAGCAGTGTCTATTTTTAATTATAATGTCATGAAAATGCTGACTTTATTAAGCGCTTCCTATTTAGGACAATGTTATACTGAAGAAAAGGTTTGCAGACAAAAGATTCACACAGCTGTTTACTCTCTGAATCCCACACAGATTCTTTTTTTTTTTTTCTTTATTGTCAAAGCGAAGTACAGAGGGGTTACAGTTTCATATGTAAGGCAAGTACATTTTTTTTCTTTTCTTTACTTTTTTTGCCAGTCCTGGGGCTTGAAGTCAGGGTGTAAGCACTGTCCCTGCCTTCTTTTTGCTCAAGGCTAGCACTCTACCACTTGAGCCATAGCACCACTTCCAGCTTTTTCTGTATATGTGGTGCTGAGGAATCGAACTCAGGGCTTCATGTATACGAGGCAAGCACTCTACCACTAGGCCACATTCCCAGCCCCACAAATACATTTCTTATCCAACTTGCTACCTCCTCCCTCACTTTCCCCCTGGCTCCCCATTTCTTTGTAAGTATTGCTATTGCAATGGTTTGTCTTTTTATCCTTTGTCTCTCAATTTTGGTATTCCCTTTCCCTTCCTTAGTTCCAGTACATGTATATACAAGTATCCAGGGTACTAAGATCAGTTATAGTGATAGCAGGGGTAAAACCATGGGAAGGAAATACGAGAGAAAAACAGGGTATGGTTTCACATGGCATGTTGAAAATAACTACAACAATGGTATACAACTTGTTTCCGTAACTTGGAGTTCATTTCGCTTAGCATCATCTTATGTGTTCATACGGGCATGGCTATTGAGCTATTGTGATCTTGTGCTTTGGTGGGAATGTAAACTTGTTCAACCATTCTAGAAAGCAGTATGGAGGTTCTTCAGAAAGCTAAACATAGAGCACCCCTACAACCCAGCGGCCCCACTTTTGGGTATCTACCCAAAAGACTACAAGCAAGACCATACTAAAGCCACCAGCACAACTATGTTCATCGCAGCACTATTTGTCATTGCTAAAATATGGAACCAACCCAGATGCCCCTCAGTAGATGAATGGATCAAGAAAATGTGGTACATATACACAATGGAATTCTATGCCTCTTTCAGAAAAAATGACACTGCCCCATTCATAAGGAAATGGAAGGACTTGGAAAAAAATCATGCTAAGTGAAGTGAGCCAGACCCAAAGAAACATGGACTCTATGGTCTTCCTCATAGGGAATAATTAGTACACGTCTAGGATAGTCACAGTAGAAGGTCACAATAGCCCACACAGATTCTACTTGGAATTTTGAAAGCCTGAAATGACTTACCAAGTATAAATAATGTTTCAGATCTTTGTACTAGTCAGAAAAAATGCCTGTCTTAATCTAGTTAGGGTTGTTGTGAAGTTCAAATGAACATGCTATATATAAGGATATTTTATTTCCATTTTGGAAGGTGTATGCATCTTCCTTGGATACCTGAAAACGTGTCATCTGAAGAGGCTCAGGTATTTTACAGTAGTTGAAATTCTACATAACTACCCCTCAACTGTTGTGGCTTTTCCTACTTGAGAGACAGCTGTGTTCTACAGGCTTGTGTGTACATAATAGACAGTAAAAATATCTACTAAATAAATGAATGAGCATTTAGCAACATTATAACCATTACAGGCAGTAAATTCTAACTAATATTGTAAGGCATAAGACAATACCTGGCATGTCTGTAAGTTCAATTATTTTTTTCTACCATTTACAAACCAAGTGGACACTGACTACCAGGCTTTCTGGGTATATTTTTAACAAGAAAGATATTTACATAGTGAAAAATAGCAACATTCTCAATTGCTTTGAGTGAAGTAATCCATTCTATTTGGCAAAAAACACAAGAGAAATTAAAATGTTAACTCAGATATGAGAAAGATTAAAATTTCACAGCTTAATGTTCCTGTTTTGAAATATGAAGACTGTGTGACTAGACAGGTTATTAATGACTTGACATTGCAAAATTTATTAAATTTATTTTTAAAGTGGTTAGGCTCTCCCTCTCAAATGCATAAAGCATGTGGGAGTTGGAATAGATCTGCCCCAGGCTGCCAAACAATTTTTTAATGGAACCAGAGTCCTTCAGGGATTGTCCTAAATCCACATAATATTCTTAAATCTTGGTGTTTGCACCAGGACCTGTATATTAGCAGATGTATGTGTGAATAATATACTTATATCCATCCATCACCCTGGTGACTCCACATCTGTAGGCTGCTGCACATCAATTATTCCACCTCAGGGGGTAGAGAGATATTTGGGCCAGCATTGACCTCCTTTTCAATCAGGATCTCTGCACAGTAGGTTTTGGAAGTCAAATGGTCCCTTTAGACAGAACCTCTGTTTGAGAATCCATTTGGCCTAATGTGGCCCTACTGAGAAGTGGAAGTGATTACCTGTGTTAGGTGTGGAGGCAGCATCCAGAGAGGCAAATAGTAATGCTGTTCCTCAGAGCCGCTGCCAGCATTCAGGGCCTATCCCTCCCATCTAGCTTGTGTAAGATATTAGCCAGTGTGTCATGAAAGAATTACAACCTTGATAAGACCTATCTACCTTTTACAACAAAAAGAGCAACTGTTTGAAGTAAATTGTAAGTTCCTGGAGGAGCTAAATTTGCTTTCAAATGCTTGGAATTGTTTTCATTAACTGTAAGTTTCTAAAAGAAAAATCCTTACAAAGAATGGTGATTTTTGTCTTCATATCTTCGCTTCCTTCTATTTTTATATGAAACAGAAACTTTGTAATTCTTATCTTGGAGTTTCTTTTTTTAAATGAATAAGGATGGGCTGTTTTTATGCTTCTGATATTTTACCTGGAGGTCACACGTTGTCATAACTGGTAAATCAATGGCAATAGTCACTTTACTTTGTTGGGAAACATACAATTGTGGTACTAGTGGACCATTTATTTAATTATGTGGTAAGTACCCTATGATGAGAGAGTAAAGTTAAATTGATGATTTGGGCTACTTCTGCCAGGGTTCAGTTTACATGGCAATTACACTGGGATCATCTAAGTGTAATTGGCAAGTAATTTTGTAAGCAAAAGAACATGACAGCTCATTTACATGGTGTTCACTGAGTAAAATTTGGGGATATTTATCAAACACTTCTAAGTGAAGAATGATTGCACTACTGTATCCCCAAATGATACATACAGGCGGTTTGAAAGACATTTGTTCACTGTGTGTAGTATTCCACGCACTGTCCTATGAACTGAGGATACAAAAATGAGTGAAAGTACACTTCTGTTATCAAGGAACTGAAGTAGAGCCATATCTATCAATACTTTCACCACAACATAGTAAGTGGAGGTTAGAGCTCTGTAGGGGTAGGTACTACCATGGTTATTGAGGGAGGGGAACTTGGCAGGGTAGATCAGGGCAGCTTGGTAGAGAAGGCAAAACCTGAGATGAATTTTAAAGGAAAGGCAGGGTTCTGTCTGGGAAAGGCTTGCCAAGGAGCAGTGCAGGCAAGGGCAGAATCCTGGAGGAATAAATAGGCTGTTATGAGAAAGGAACTTTAAACAGTTCAGGCACATTTCAAGGCAGGTATGGGGTCTGTAAAACTGACTTGGGCAAGATCTCAGAGGGCCCTGCAGTCTCCTAGGGGCCCAGATCTTATTCTGTAGCCTTGGGCAAGCCACTGCAGGGGCGTAAGAAGAGTCTTTGTCAGAGTTGTTTTGTATTACACTATTATGTTGTGCCAGGCTATGTTCTACAAGTGTATGTTCTACAAGCATTTTGTCCTTGTAACAACTCTATCAAAGAGGCACTGTTATTTTCCTTTTTTATAGTTCAAGAAACTAAATATAAGGAGGTTGCCCAGAGTTACGTAGTGATGGTGGAGTTAGGATTTGAGCCTCAGCTGCCTTCCAGAGCCCTTGCTTTTCACAACTGCAATTCAATGTTTGTTCTGCACACACCCTCACATTCACTAGACTGTGATCTCTGTTTATCCTGTTCATAATCGTCTCCAAGCTCCAGACAGTATCTACAACAAATAAGGGGTAAGTGTAGTGTTGAGGGGGCCATGATTGAGGCTGTCATAGTCACCTAAGAAGGGGTGGATCTGAGGGGAAGAATCGAAGGCAAATTCTAGCACAAGGGAGTGAAGATGGAGAAATTCATTGGCAAGGGTTGGGGATTGATTGGACATAATGGATTTTGTTGGAATATTCTCACAATACTTCTCATTTCAACAAATATGCTGGAGAAATTATTTGGCAAAAGAATCCAAAGAAAGAAGCTCATGCTACTCTTCATGGAGCTCTTACATTTCTGGCAATACATGTTGTGGTCTAAGGATGAAAAATTAGAGACTGCTCTGGAGGTGCTTAAAAATAGAAGGGCAGTTGAGGGACAAAGCCTGCCCTGGGGTAATGAATGGTTAGATGGCCTTTGGGATTCTTCCCTCTTTGAAAATTCTCTGATTTAAAGTAAATAAAAGTTCTCCCAAGTTGCTTTTTCTAAATTGTCTAGATTAAAGAAGATAGAAATCAAAGTATTCATGGATTGAAATGAGTCCAAATTGCCTGGATTCTAGATAAGAGAGCAGAAGCCCAGGAGGGCTAAATGACTCTTCTAAGGGCACACACTCTCGGAAAAGGAAGAGAGGATCCATTGGCTGAAGACACAACAGTAATGAAAACACAGTTCCATTTTCAGGTTCCTCAGGGAATTCAACTATGAGAAGCAGATCCATCTGTCAGTAATTTTAACACAGCATTATTGTAGGTGGGCATTACTACATGGACTTACTCTCCTCCATGTCTCGTACAGCAGTATCGATAGTTTGGATAGCCTCTTGTGGGCACACATGTGTTGGATGATAACACAAAAACAAGTGAGACCTGGTATTGATCTTTTGGGAATTCAGATACCCATAGCAATAAGGGTCACATGTTCTGAAAATAAAGTGTAGTCTACAATAAGACACTTGGAAAATAGAGAAAATAAACTAAAAATAATTTGATTTTACTGCCATCCACTGTAATACTTTACATTCATTATTGTAATTCTTATAGCCTAGAAGTTAGATAGTATTGTTTGCATTTTAGTGCCCTGGTATTGTATATACGTATAATGGAACTAGGGAAGGGAAAGGGAATATCAAAATCAAGAGACAACGGATAAAAAGACAAACCAATGCAACAGCAATACTTACAAAACTAAGTGGTGTAAACCAACTGTACAACTCATGGGGTGGGAGAGGGAAATAGAGAGAGATGACAGTGGGGGAAAATGAGTGAGGAGGTAACAAGTTGGATAAGAAATGTACTCACTGCCTTACATATGAAACTGTAACCCCTCTGTACTTTACTTTGACAATAAAGAAAAAAAGAAAATTAAAACACATATCTCGCTTCATAATGCTTAATCCTCTATAAGTGATGCTAACATTCTGTGCATTTTCTTGCAGGCCATTTTTTTTTTCTATGTTCTGAGACCTTCTTTAGGGGTGAGGAGGCAAGTGAAGGGTTAGTACTATGGTTTGACCTCAGGGGCTCACACCTGGTCAGCTGGAGCCCTACTACTTCCAGCCTAAAGAACGAATTCATTAGTAGTAGGGGTTGAACTCAGGGCCTGCGCTTGCTAGGCAAGCCCTCTACCACCGTGTGCCTCCATCAGTCCCCTATCATTTTGGATCTCCATGTTTTGGCTTGTGGTGTGTGGCCTATATTTGCCATATGATTGCCTAGTATTCTTTTTACTGGCTTTTTATTGTCTTGTTAAGTTTTTAGGAGGTTCTTAAAGAGATGTTTACTCATCAAACCTTCTACTTCTTGGTATCATTAGCATTTTGAAGGTAGATTTTGTATTTTGAAGACCAGTGAATCTAACCATCCTCTGTGGATGACATGGTGGAGTGGAGAAAAGAAATTGCTGGGCTCTGCCCAGGTGCTCACAGCTTTCTCCCCACCTGGAGCCCTTCTGAGCATACAGAATGATGCTGCCACAGCTCCTAGTGGAGGCAGGCAGGGCAGAGATGGCCCCAGGCAGAAAGCAGGTGACTTTTTAAGCCTTGGCTTTTCTGACTGAACACACATTCTTCTTCCTGCCCTTGTACAAAGGCACACTTTCATTTTCTTAGGGTAGTGAAAATCTTTTGTGTGAAGAAAAGGTGTCATCAAGTGTCTAATTCATCAGCATATATACCATCTCTTTAAAATGACAGTGGGAGTAAAAGTTCATCAGTTCAATATGTCTTTCACATTTGGAGACTCCTGACTAATAACCTCTGGTATTTATCATCAGAGCAGCCAAAGAACTAAATTCTGGCACATGCTGCTCTCACGCACTGAGAAAAACTTAAAAAGAAAGAAGATTTTCTCCATTTTTCTTTCTTCCATTCATTTAGAAAAAAATCCATATCTTTTTTTAATTAAAAATAATATGAGCATGCAGAAACATCTGGTCTCTATTACCACAGCAACCTCCTAAACAGCCTCCTGTCTCCAGCCTGCCCTTTTAAAATAAAGTCTATTTGCAACAGCCAGAAATATCTTTCTAGATCACAGATCTGAACCAGTCACTTTCTCATGTCTTTGGCATATTTTTTTTTTTGGTTTCCCTCATTTTTTTTCAAGTTTTTATTATCAAACTGATGTACAGAGAGGTTACAGTTTCATACGTTAGGCATTGGATACATTACTTGTACTGTTTGTTACCTTGTCCCTCATACCCCCCTCCCTCCTCCCCCTTTCCCTTTCCCCCCATGAGGTGTTCAGTTCCTTACACCAGTTTTGCAAGTATTGCTTTTGTAGTGCATATTCTTCTATGACTCTTTCCTGGTTCTTGAGGTCAAGTATTATGTAGCCACAGCTATAGTCTCTCCTCCTTTTGACCTGTCCCAGCTGCATGGAGCAACTTGTTTCCTTGCTTCGTGGTATAGTATGAAACATGCTATATACTACAGGGTGTGTTCAGACCTGTGTACAAACCAATTCATTCTTCCCAAGCTTTCTGTCATGCTCTGCTGGTTCTAGATCTTAGCATAGGTCGCCATAGCACCTATCTAGCATTTATCATGTGTATGTGGGCTGTAGCCTAAAGCTTTGTTTTTGCTTGGCTGGTGTAATACTCAAAACAAATAAAAAAAACTTGAATCTTACAAGACAAGGCATATTATTGTCAATTTTGTTTAAGATACCACCACTCTGTGTGTGTACACATACATATAGGCAAAACACATGGATTGTAGAAACTGCTCAGTAAATACTTATTTTGTATGAACTTATGCCTTAAAACTGCAAAATTAGAGAAAGTCATGGTAGTACATGCCTTTATCTATAACATTCAGGAGGCTGTGGTAGGAAGATCATGAATTTGAGGCTAGTGTTGTCTATGTAGGAAGACTTTGTCTAAAAGGAAGGAAAGAAAAGGAAAAGGGAAGATGAAAGGGAGAGCAAAAGGAAGTTAGGAAGCATATTTTTTTGTCTTCTTTGATTCTTTGCAAATACTTCAAGACTCTTGGATGTTGCTGGATTTATTCCATTGGATGGTTGAAAGTCTGTGCTCATGATTGGACTAGGACATGGGTAAGACAGAACCATTCAGAGTATTTTTAGCCTTTGACTGTGTTTATTTCTAGCCTTTTCTGTACCAGGAGGTCCACATTTATTCTTGTGATTCTCCTCACGATGTTCTGTTTTGTTGTTGTCTTGTTTCCATAGGTTCATACTTTTCCTTGGTGTCATTTCATGTTTGTAGACTAATGTTCATAACCCTATCTAATATGATATTCAGAAATATGAATGGATACGATTAGATGTGTTATCTTCTTTGTAGGGTCTAATGATGATCACAGTGTGATCAGTGGACATAACTGAATTTGGATCTTTCCAAGAAGTGATATATACAGAGTTTTCCAAGCTAGTCTTGCTAGAACTGTAGTAATGAAACTTCTGGTATTTGTTTCAGCTATTAAATTATTTCATTTCCCTAGTTATTTATTTTTGTCCTTCACTTATATGTTGCTTTAAAGACACTAAAATGATTTTGTGTCCCCTAGTACCCAGATTACACATATTTATGGAATTTCACATGATCAGTGACATTAGAATCATTGTACCTGCTTGTGGCAGTGTTCTTACCATAAATTCAGTCTTCATAGAATGCCTCACATTTTCAAGGAGTGCCATAGATATTTCAGAGATACTATATACACCAAAAGACATTGCTAAGGAAATACGTTAGAAGCACAAGAACAGAAATGTGCTCACATATCAAGTTGAAGGCAAGGGTAGAAAGAGAAAAGAAAAAAACAAATCCTTTAAATTTCATCTAACTACTCTATAAAAGAGGTTGGGACAAAAGAAGAAGAGCTTATTACAGAATCCTTTAGCAGCCAAAAATTTCATTGACAGTTTGTTAACGTACCTGCTTGACAGCCTTCTCAGTCTGTACTTGATATTAATAGTTAATAGGTGCACTGGAAAATCAAGCAATATTATATCACTTGGGTAATAGATGTATTAGATGGTTTTTTATACAGTATTAAGCTTATCAGATTATCTTTTCCATAATAATAAATATCTCTTTTCTAATTTCTGAATCAAATGCTTCTATGTCGTCTTGAAGTAAATCCAGCTCCAGCTGCATCTATTCTATACTCTTGGCCTCAATGATGTCAAATTTATCCAACCTACTTACAGATCCTTCATTTCTCTTTGCTCTGAGATGTAGATATAACGCACCTCTCTGAAAGCTCATAAGCACCATTCATTCAACACAATTGTGTTGTAAGTAAACAGTATATCAAAGATGCAGTAGGGGCTGGGGATATAGCCTAGCGGCAAGAGTGCCTGCCTCGGATACACGAGGCCCTAGGTTCGATTCCCCAGCACCACATATACAGAAAACGGCCAGAAGCGGCGCTGTGGCTCAAGTGGCAGAGTGCTAGCCTTGAGCGGGAAGAAGCCAGGGACAGTGCTCAGGCCCTGAGTCCAAGGCCCAGGACTGGCAAAAAAAAAAAAAATTAAAAAAAAAAAAGATGCAGTAGGCTAAATTTATAGACATACAGAAATTTCTAGAATGTGTTTCTTTGTAAATTTTGTGCACTTGAGTTCATATCAAGTGTTTTCTTTTTCCTGGTTCTACTTTCTGAAACATATTTATCACATTCTGCATGGTATTGCTTCAGCATTGAGAATTTCTATAGCAATGACAACAGGTAAATGCAGCTATGTTTTGACTATGAAATAATAAATACTCAATACTCCGTAGGTACCCAATTTTCCATAGATATCCTGTTATTTGGATTTACAAGAAGACTCAGGTTTCCCATATATTGCCATCATTTATTTTATTCATCCAAATACCCATGATTGAAAGAACAAGACAAGAAATGGTAAACAACCCTTAGTGCAATCTCATACTGTAACTTTCTGTCATATTTAGTTTAAATGCTACTGTTTCTTTCTTCTGTACATCTATTATTAGAATACATTAACTGTACAAAATAATGTCATACAATATAATGTATTTTATACATGCATGTTATGTATTTTGGTCATATTCACTACCCTATTTCCTTTCTTGTCTGCTCCTCCCTCTTGTCTCATTCCTCTTCTCAAACAGTCCACCTTGTATTTTCATGTCTTAGATTCCATAAATGAGACAAAGCACGCAATGTTTGCCGTTCTGAGTCTGGCTTATTTTGTTTAACATGGTGATTTTCATTTCCATCTATTCCCCAGCAGCTGACAATTCATTCTTCTTTTGGATGAATGAAACTCCAGTGTGCATATTTACCATATTTTCTTTCCATTCATCTGCTGCTTGGTACCTAGGCTAGTTCTGTGAACAGTGCTACAGTAAATGGGTTTGCAGGTATCTCTATTGTATGTTGCCTTCGATTCTGTTAGGGATATACTCAGGAGTGACATAGCTGAATCACATGGTAGTTCTAGTGATTCATAGTGGCTGGGCTAATTTACATTCCTATCAACAGTGTATAAAAGTTCCTTTTTTCCATGTCCTTGGCAGTATTTCTTGTTTGTTTTCTCAATGATAGCCATTCTAACTGGGGTGAAATGGAATCTTACTGTTGTTTCAATTGGCATTTTCCTGATGGCTGAAGATATTGATCTTTCATGTATTTATTGGCCACCTGTACTTCACTGGAAAATGATTGTTCAGTTTATTTGCACATTTATTGAGTGAATTATTTATTCTTTAGTGTTTAATTTTTTGAGTTCTTTATCTTAGGTATTAATTCATATCAGCTGAATAGTTTGCATGATGTTCTTCATTCTGTAGACTGACTTTTTACTTTGGTAATTATTTGTTGTATAAAGCCTTTTTAATTTTATGCAATGCCATTTGTCAATTCTTGTTATTTCCTGAGCTATTAAGTTCTATTTGGAAAAGTGTTACAAATTCCCAAGTCTTGAAGTTTTCCCTCAGTGTTTTCCTCTCCTAGTTCCAAAGTTTCAGGTTTACAGTAAGGTTTTTGATCCATTTTAAACTGATTTTTGTACTGGGTGAGAGATGATGTCCAGTTTTAGTCTTTACATGTGGATTTCCAATTTTCCCAGTATGATTTGATGGTACCTTTTGGGCACCACTGTTAAGAATCAGATGACTGTGGCTGTATGAATTTATTTCTGTGATTTCTGCTTTATTTTGTTAGTTTACATGTCTGATGCACCAGTACCATGCTGGTTTTGTTACTACAGCTCTCTAGTAGTTTGAAGTTAAATATTGGATACCACTTTTTGCTTAGGGTCATTTTGGTGTTTGAGATGTGTGTGTGTGTGTGTGTGTGTGTGTGTGTGTGTGTGTGTTTCTATCTGAATTTAAGAGTTGTTCACAATAGCCAAAATATGGAAGCAACCCATGTGCCCCACTACAGATGAATGGACTCAAAAAAATGTGGTACCTATATACAATGGAATTTTACACTGCCATTAGAAAGGAGAAAATAATGACATTTGCTGGGAAATGGATGGAACTAAAATAAATCATTTTGAGCGAGATAAGCCAGAAACACAGAGACGAACAGCATATAGATAGAACAAAGTAAACAGGACTCAAGATACCAAAACACAATGAAAACAAAAGAGGACAGCAGTGGGAGAAAAGCACCAAATAGCAAGACCCAAGCGCCTCTTAGAACCCCAAAGAAAAGGAAAGAAAGGTTCTCATCTGAAAATGTCCTGTTATTTTTAGATGATTCTATATCCTCTACCTCATATATGGGGTATACAGAAGCACACCTAAGGGACGTGGGGAGGAGGGCACAGAATGTGTGGAAAATGGGTGAAACTAATAATATATCAGAGGGAACCATCAGCTACACCGGACATTGATGAAAGTGAACAAAGTCACTCATGGGGGGGGGGATGGGAAGAAAGGAATGAGGCAGAAAGAGGGAACAGATGCTACTAAACAGAAGGGAAGTAATGTACATATCACCTGAAATGGAAGAAATTGTTTTATTGTTAAACTTCATAGACGTCATAAGCTATGTAGAGTAGAATGATAATTTTCATCATTGTGAAGGTTAAACTGTGTACCATGAAATATATTTAGTAACTTAAATCCAATTTCAAAAAAGTTTTCTTTTTCTCAGAAATGTTACTGTGGCTTATGAAAGAAAGTTAGGTGAAAAATCATCATTTTAATCTTCTTTTTTAGTTAAAATTCTTATCTTTATACTACATGTTCTTTCTCAGATCCTTTTAAAAATTCTGTTTCTATCTACTTCATTTTAAAAAGACTTTTATCCATGAAGAAATGAAGAGTCTAGCCTTACCATTAATCATCCAATAAGACTCAGGATACACTTCTTTCTCCTAATAAGATATGCAATTGACCTCTGCTATCAGAAATAGTCTTTTTACCTCTCTATTGCCTGGCACAGAGCAGGCCCTGCACATGGTTTCTAGATAACTGAATGAATGAATACCTGATTTCACAACTCATGATTGTTTAATCTTTTGAATCCAAACTGCATTCTAACTCAGATTGTATCATTTTGAATCTCTGTCAAATATTCTCAATACAAGCATGGGACAATGTATGCCCCTATTTGTAAATGAATATTTAGTGAGAGCAAAGCATACAGTGTGGGGGTGGGGTGAGGGGGTATGGGTGTGTGTGTGCGCCTGTCCCCTGGGCTCTGTCCCTAAGCTGTTTTGTTCAAGGCTATCATTCTACCATTTGAGCCACAGCTCCATTTCCAGCGGTTTTTTTTTTTTTATTGTAGTTAATTGGAGAGAAGAGTCTCCTGAACTTTGCAGCCTCCTGAGCAACTAGGGTTATAGTCATGAACCATTGGTGCCTGCCTGTCAACATGTTTATTTTTTCTGATTACCCTATAATAGAAAGCCAAAATTTCACATAGCGTGTTTCAAAACCTGCCTTGTTCTAATTAGTTGAATCAAGGCATGAATTTTCACGATGAAAACTAACCGCTGATTCATTCCATTGGTTATTATGATTACTCTTCTGTGACTGGCTGTGGTTGTAATGCCTATAACATTTAGAAATGAATGTTTTTGAAAAGTATTCATGCTTCTTAAAATATTTAAGCAAGTATTTCTCTTTAGTGAATATTATTGATCAAGTTCAACAAATGTCCACTGTTTGCAACAGTTTATTGAACACCTTGTATGTGACATGGAGATGTATGTGATAATGAAAACTATTCAAATTACTTACAATTTAGTAGACAAAGGTGGAAATAAAGCAACACATAGAATGATGAATTCTACAATAGAAACAGTATAAGTATCAGAAAGAAAGGAGTAATTGATACTACAGAATGCATTAGGGAAGAAAGGCTTCCTGATATAAATTGTTATGAGTTAGATTTCAATTGTGATAGCTGTTTTTGTCTTTTGGATGATGATAATGATAGCAAATGCTCCTGATTTATTTATAAGGCATCATATTTTAAGGAATAAACTTTTAAAAAGTAAAGACTTGAAAAGATAGTGTTATGCTAAGTCACGAAACGACCACCAAGAAGGCCACCGAGACTCAGACATTCCGAAATGCAAAAGCAAGGCAAAGCTTTATTCAAGTGGGCCGTAGCCCGGGCCTAGTCCTACCCACTGACATAGCGGAGGTTAGGAGCCAGCCCCAAGCTGCAATTACACAGGGCTTATAAAGGCAAAAAACAAAGTTACAGCAATCAGGTGTTCAAGCAAGATTAGGACACAGGTACAAATCTGATTGGCTCAGGGTTCGAGGCATTCTAGGGGTGGTTAGAGTTAAGCATTCCCAGGTGGTTAGAGTTCTTGACCAGCTGGGCCCTAATAAGCTTGCCCTGGGTCTGCTCAGACAACAAAACGGGGGCTGCTTGAAAATGGGGTTTATTTTTAACTCTTCATTTCCCCCCTTCAGATAGCACCTAAGTTCACATGTATATTCTATGTTATGCAATATCTGAGAAACTGCTGAAACAAGCTCTGTTGTATTAATGGATTTATGCATGTATGAAGAAGGCCAATATCTTCTGCCAATTTTTATGGTTTCATAAATAGTTCTATCACTATTATTTTTAAAACATGAAGAAACGAGCTCACATGTGCTGGTAGAAATTCAGTGTGTTTTATAGAACATTGCTATTGTTGATACAGCCTACGAGATGTGACTTTTCAAAAAAACCTAATGAATTTTTAGATTTGTCAGCTGTTTCTGAACAGATGCACTCTGTAATCTAATGGAAATATTTTGAGCCCAGACCCAAATATCAATAGCTTTTAGTATTGCAAATTAATGTGTCTATTAGGTAAAGTGGGTTGTGTGGTTCTTGATAAGAAGTACCATGTAATTTTATATGGATGTTTTATTTGCAACTGACTTGTCAGAGTTTGCTGCTTGTATTTTTTCTTTACAGAGTTTTAAGTTGAATGTGGACAGTCACTGTGCTCTCAAGGAAGGCGTGGAGGAGGAAGGACAGCAACTTCTTGAGCTTCTTGCATCCCACAAAGCAGGTAAATCCTGAAATATTGCAAGTCTTTATGTCTCCAGACTATTAAGAATGAAGAAGCATTGCTGTAAATTACTGCATATATTCACTTCCTTATGTATTATTAATATTTACATTATCAGATTGACCTTCAAGATTTATAAATGTTTCATATACTGCATACAATGCTGTGATACTTACAAGATGAAATACTGCCTCCAAATGGTCTGTTCATTTTATTTTGGGCTTGCTGTTCACCTGAGCTTCAATTGAAATCACATCCCTGAAAACCTCATATTGACATGATTTTTGATATAAGAGCTCTGAAAAGAACATTAAGATAATGAATGAGAATTTTTGCTTATACTTATAATGCATATGTATTTGGATACTTATAGATATCATTACAGATATTAAGCTAGCAGTCTAGGGGTATTTGATTATTTCCCTGTGAATTCAAACACATGAACATTTTGCATGTTCTTTTCTGGTCTTCACATTAGCAGAGTTTTTGGCCTTAGACCAATTTTTAGGCTATTATTAATATATTTATAAGTACAGATTATAAATATAAAATACTTTTGTCCTTTGGTTATAGTTATGCTGATAGTAGAAAACTAGTAGATGGGGCTGGGGATATAGCCTAGTGGCAAGAGTGCCTGCCTCGTATACACGAGGCCCTAGGTTCGATTCCCCAACACCACATATACAGAAAACGGCCAGAAGCGGAGCTGTGGCTCAAGTGGCAGAGTGCTAGCCTTGAGAGGGAAGAAGCCAGGGACAGTGCTCAGGCCCTGAGTCCAAGGCCCAGGCCTGGCCAAAAAAAAAAAAAAAAAAAAAAAACAACTAGTAGATGAATTACAACATGGCCCTTTGAACTTACTACAGATAAATAAAATACAGTATTAATTGCCTATATTGATGTTTAAGAATGCTGTCTCAATTCTTATTCCTCTTACAACTAGCTTTCCTTATTTCCATTTCCATGCATTTTCTGATCATTATAAAGTCTCTACAAGACACACACAGAACCATTTGTTTATAATTTGAAGCTCTCGTATTCTTTTTGTACATCATGATTTTTCCACCTGTGCTTTTTCAGTTACTGACATCTACATGTATGTTGTTATCCCTGTATTGTGTCCTTATGTCTTGTGTCAAAAATTGCCAGTCTATTCAGAGTGACAAATGCTAATATGGCAATTGAGGGTAAGGTCCTTTAAAAACCCGGATATTGTTTGAAATAGCCACCTCATTTGTTAAATAAAAAAATAAAAGTGGATAAAGCTGCAGCCAGGTCCACAACTTGTACTTTTCCCTCCTTTTGGAGAAGGACTGAAGGACATGCTGAAGATGATTGCAAGTCAATGGAAAGAGCTGCAGAGGCAAATCAAACGGCAACACAGCTGGATTCTCAGAGCCCTGGATACCATCAAAGCCAAGATCCTGGCTACTGATGTGTCTGTGGAGGATGAGGAAGGGACTGGAAGCCCCAAGGTAAGTAGCTTGAAGTTTGCCTTATTTCCTCTTATTTCTGTCTTCTTTTGAACTAGGCACCACTGAAGTTTTCTTTCCACCCCTAAGGCTTTTCGTTTCTAGTGGGTAAACTTTATACATCCATCTAGCTATCTATCTCTATATAAACAAAACGAAATGGCTTTAAAAAAAACCCTGAAACTTTCAAGTTTTCCAGAATGAGGTTTGTTTTTTGTGCAAAGTGGCAGGATAGAAGGGTGACAGTACTTCAGAGGTGGGAGAAAAGGGGACATAAAACATTTAGTAAACAAAACATAAAGCATCTTTAACATGAATAATCAGAATGGTTTTAAATTGTTTTGTTGCAACTATAAATCACTATAATCAGTGCAATCACTCAGCTCTGACATCCATTAGCCGCTTGGTTACAGCAAATTAACAAAGAAGAGAGAAAGTGATTCATTATCTCATTCCTGTTAATGACTATCAGATGCATTGCCTAATTAGGGGATGGTCATTGTAGTGGGAAGAAGGTCATGTGCTTAGCTACAAATCTTTTTGCTCTGAGTGTAAGTTCTCTATAATGGTGCATGCACTGAATACATCAAGTATCTTAAAAATGAGTATTGACATGTT
The DNA here is from genome assembly GCF_023159225.1 of Perognathus longimembris pacificus. Taxonomy (NCBI): domain Eukaryota; kingdom Metazoa; phylum Chordata; class Mammalia; order Rodentia; family Heteromyidae; genus Perognathus; species Perognathus longimembris. The sequence goes on from NC_063174.1 coordinate 7,710,814, forward strand.
TTGGTTATCCATTTTAGATTTACAAAATAACTTGTGAAGCATATGCAACTAAACTTTAAATAAAGCACTTTTTAATATAAAATGTTACTGTTTTTAAGATATATTTGGACTCACAATGTGGAAATTGTATTCATTTCCCATTTTTCTCTACTTTTTGTTAATTTCTCTCTATTCTTTTGTGAAACAAAATATAGAAAACCAGTCACATAGTAGACTTAGCACTGAAACTTAATTTGACAAAGGGGGAAAAGATTTATAACTTCATAGTCTTATTCCTGACAAGGGCAAAGTAAGCAAATCATCATTAAATCACAGTTAAATCACATCCATGTGGATTGGCACTGTGCTAAATGTACACAGAGCAAGATAAACAAACATGTTGCCTCTGAAACTCTTAATTCTTTAATGTAAGGCAGAGGAAAGCCCCGAACTAGCCCTGGAGTTCTGAGACCCACACAACCAGTGAAGAAAAGTTCAGGTTTCAGAACCTCAAACCACAAAAACCTTTCATTTATTTGTTGGAAACAAGGATAGAATGATGAGCTCAGTTCCACATAAAGGGGGCTCTGTGGAGGGGGTCACATTTCAGGAAATACTTGAAGGAGAGGTGGCTTGGCATATGAGCACATATTTTAGGAAGTGATTTGATGAAAGGATCAAAGCTACAAATAATATAACCTGGTGGGGAGAGTGTATTCATCAGACCACTCTGGGCAGACGAGGAGCTAGTTTAAGGAGCCTGCTGTAGGGAGAAGTTGTCTGGGTTTTCACTTTGAAAGGGACTGAGTGAAGAATGGTAGGAAAGGACACAAGTAAGATCTCAGCTGTGTTTTGTTTGCTTGACAAGAAGGTACTGAGTACTTTTAGGGGTTATATTAGATGCATTCTACATGGCAGATGGTATTCTACAGTACTTCTGCATTGCATCTTCTCTATTTGCTCAATTACGTATCAGAACAAACGTAAAATAGTTCTACTATAATCTTAATGAAGTGAATAGTGGCACTGAAAGGTTAAACAGCTTGCCTAAACGCACAGAGCTACTAACAGAGCTCAGAGCTGCATCTGCACTCTTTACTTCTGGAGCCCATTTTTGTTAACCACTGCTCCCTCACTGGTCATTGTATAGTACCAAGCATTAGAGGTTAACAATTAGACTCAAGGCCTGTTTCAATGGAGTTTGTGGTAAAATGAGAGAGACAGATTCTAATAATTCATGGCTTCACAGATTGTAGTATGCTATGAAAAAGGAAGAAGGGATTAATAGGAGGCTGGGCTGACAGTGGGCATCTGAGAGGGCTTCTTTGAGGTTGGGAAGGACAGATATATGTTGTCAGCTAAGGGAAGGGCCTTGGAGTAAGTGGATAGTGATACTGATTTGCAGCCTGGGAACCTTTTTCCTGAGCTGTAGTGTTAGCCATGCATGGGTGGAGTGAGCTAAATGAAGGTAGAGGAAGGATATGCCCAAAGTGCATGTCCAGAGATGGTCCAATTACTGTGTTGAAAATAAGTAATTCCACCAATAGGGACAGTTTAAAAGGTACTTCTAAGTATTTTTTGGTAGAGGATATTGGGAAGAATGAAGCAAATTGCTTAAGGGGTTTCAAGCCTGTATTCCTCCAAGCTTCCCAGAAGCACTATAATGGGCTCTAAGAAGGTTATTTTTTTCTGCACAATTACAGACACCCCATGAATAAATGTCTTCATAGTGTTACTTAAAGTAGTTAAAGGTTGGTATCAACTGGCATTGTTTAAAACTGGGACCATGTAGTTAAATTGTGCTGTATCTTAGTAAGACATTATACAGCCATTACAAAGTAATGTTTTGAAAGAGATTTTTTCAAAAGTAGAAATGATCTTAATATATGGTTAATTTAAATGTCTTTGAAATGTTCAAATCTCTACAATTAACAAGAGTTATTATAAAGAGAAAAATTATGAATACAAGTAAATACAATGATTAAAAAGTTATTTGAGGGCATCTACTCAAAGGATTATAAGCAAGACCACACCAAAGCCACCAGCACAACTATGTTCATCACAGCACAATTTGTCTTTGCTAAAATATGAAACCAACTCAAATGCCCCTCAGTAGATGAATGGATCAAGAAAATGTGGTACATATACACAATGGAATTCTATGCTTCTATCAGAAGGAAATGGAAAGACATGGAAAAAAGACATACTTATTGAAGTGATCCAGACCCAAAGAAACATGGACTCTATGGTTTCCTTCATTGGGAATAATTAGTACACATCTAGGATAATCCTAGCAGAAGATCGCAGTAGCTCAATAGCTATGCACATATGAACACATAAGACGATGCTAAGCGAAATGAACTCTCAAGTTATGGAAACTAGTGGTTTATCATTGTTGTTGTTATTTTCAACATACCGTGTGAAATTATACCTTTTTCTTTAGTCTTTCTTTCCCATGGTTTTATCCTGCTGTCACTGTAACTGATTTTAGTACCCTGGATATTGTATAAATGTTTATTGGAACTAGGGAAGGGAAGGGGAATACCAAAATCGAGAGACAAAGGATAAAAGATGAACCAATGAAACAGCAATACGTACAAAACTATGTGGTATAAACCAACTGTACAACTCATGGAGGGAGAGGGAAATGGGGAGGGGGAAAGGGGTGAATGAGGGAGGAGGTAACAAGTTGGATAAGAAATGTATGCACTGACTTACTTATGAAACTGTAATCCCTCTGTACATCACTTTGACAATAAAGAAATAAATAATTTTTAAAAGAAAGTTATTTGAAGATAAAATAAGTGACACTGAGCCTAAGGGAACTTGGGATATGAATTTAAGTATAAGGAAAGCAAATAAATATAACTGATTTATAATGATTTGGGTGTCTGAGCTCTTAAAAATGAAAGAAAAAGAAAACAAAAAGACTTCTATTTAAATAAATGCAAAAGTAAAATTGCCTCAAGTCTCATTAGTTTACAGCAAATAGCCTACATGTAGTTCCTACTAATAGCAATTTATATTCCAAAGTATTTTCATGTCATCATATATGCAGAAGAGTGTCTCTAAGAACAGTCACAATGTGAGGTTGTGTAGCTATCTAGAGACATGGAACCTGGAGGAAGCATGAGGAGTTTAAGATGTTGACCTGGCACCACCAGGCAAAGTTCCCTTCCTAGGCTGGATTTTTCTCTACAAATAAACACATCCTTACTCAAAGGTATAGGTAAAATTAGTTTAAGACAAAAAATACACTTCTCATTTAAGCTTAGGAAGAAGAGGAAAAATTAGAATGACCAATCTTTTCATTTGTTTTATGTTTATGAACTATTTCTTTTTGTCTCCAGGATGACCAGAATGATAGAGAGGCATAGGGCTCTCCCTTTAGCATCTGAACTCTGAAGTCACACTGCCTAAAGTTAATTCATGGCACTTTTTAGCTGGGTGTCTTTGAGAAAACAACTTCCCTGTGTCTTTTTAAAATACAGTTAACAGTAATATCTACCTTGAAAGGTTGCAGTGCAGATTTTAAGTGCTTAGAACAAGTCCTGGCACAGAGACAATGCCAAATAAGGGTAAACATATGGACAAGCCTTCATACTCTAAAGATAGAGTCAATAAACAATTATAATAGATTTTGTAAAACTAATAGGAAGTAGTACAAAGTATTGTACGTGCACATGGAAGGGTATTGAGGAAGTCATTCGGGGTGTTAATGTTTTTAAATGAAGGGCAGATGTGTTTTTGATAACCTGTAGTTAACTGTCAGCAAAAATAGCATGAGCAAAGACCTAGAGGTATCAAAAGGTACGGTACCCCTGAACCCAGAGTCTGCTGCCACAGATGGTGATTAAGGCTAGCTTGCTGTCATCTGCCCTAAGGCTCATGACATGACAAGATGTGATCCTTAATGAGTGGTTTCAAGAGTAATTGACATAATCAAAGCCATCATGAGTCTCCATACAAAAATAAATATACTATATGGTATTAAAATACATATATACATGCACGTGTATACTATTCAAAAAATAATTTCTCTTGCCATATTGTACTAAATACTTCAAGCTTAAATGAGTTATTACTAAAGTTCTTTGAGTTTAAAAAGCTGGATTCAGCCTTTTTCCATGTCAGTCTTCTTTCTGTGACGTGACCTTGCACAGGTCATGTACAAATTGTGGCACAAAATGGATCTCCAAGCACAGCAGTTATGATCATCTCTTTCATCTTAGACCCAAAAAAGAACTAAAATTAAAACATAATAATAAAAAACCCTCCAGAATTCAGCTTAGGTTTACTTCAGAAGCTACTGGGAGCTTGAGAAGCATAATAGAAAATCTAAGGAATATATCTAGGGGGTATTTTTCTTTTTTACCTTGTTTGAGAGACTGCAGAAAAGGACTTGGTCTTAGAAATCTTGTAAAGAAGGAGGATAGGAGGAAATTCAAAGACTCTGGGAAACTTCTCCCCCAGGACTCGGCAGCATACCTTATTTGTTGTATTTCATTTTTTTAAAAAGTGTTTTCCCAGGACTGTGAGATCTTTTATACATGGAAATATAGAACAGAATTCAGCAGTACTAGAAATACAGCTTTAGCACTCACATCCAAGAATTGAAAATATCCTCGTAATTATGTATTTTAAGATAGATTGGTAAAAGTTTTATCACCTTAAACTATTCTTTCAGTATGTTAATTTTTTAATGGTGCATAGCTAGAAAGATTTCAAAACACGTGACTATTCAGTGCCTAACAAAGGCTGCATTCTGCTTTTGACCTTTCAAGGCAAAACAAAAAAATTCTGAAAATAAGAAAGCATTAATTTTGTTACATTGCCTCCTTTAAAATGTTCTTATCCTCTATTTCTTTACTTTTCTCTCTTAAAACATGCATCATTACAGATGTCTTAGAATCAAGGCCAAGATTTCCCCACATAACTTATCAAACTTTACATCACAGAAAGCATGCAACAACAGCTCCTTTGTCCTTTTTAAGGAAACAGATACTTTTCTAGAACAAAGAATGTTTGAGAGGTTTATTGTAAATTCAGAAAACTTTACAGCCACTGGAAGGGTGAGCTAGCATGGATCCTAACCATCACCTTCATTTTCTTAGTGGAAGGAGACAAAAGGTTAGCTACTTTGAACTCTAGGATGGTGCTTATTTTATCTGCCGTCTTTGAGGTTTTTAGATTGAAGTCATCATCCTTTGGAAGTGAATATCAGAAGCTGAAAGTCTTCAATGATATCTGTTCAACAATAGCCAGAGAGTAAGCTTACATACATTTAAAAAATATATTTGCTCAGCCATACAAGTGACTGTTTCAGATATTGACTGAGAACGGACATCTGTGTGGCCTCTAACTTTGGTGTGTTACTGGCAATTTGACCTTTCTTTAGATAACAAGTGAGAGAGGGCCAGTATTAACACACCTTTGGCTGTATTTGTTTACTAGAGGCCTGGAGTGTCTTTTTTATTTTAATTTTTTTAGTAATGCAGATAGAACTCAGGGTCTGGATCTCGCAGACGCTTAAATCTTAACCTAGTAGTTATACAAATGAATTATGGGTAATTTTCTATAACTGAAGAAGTATAAGTGGGTTGATTTGAGGAACACCTTCTCAAGATGTTTTCTCTGTATGTTATGGTGCTTCTTGAGTTATCGGGCAACTGTATATTTATCATTCTGGAATAAAATTGATTCTGATTCTTTCAAAGCATTGGTGTGACAAGGCAAAGTCTCTTCTTACTGTTCTGTTCTGGCCGACAAGCATAGGTAGTGAGAAGTTTTAGGAGAGGATTTTCAGAAACAGCATTAAGGTGATGAATAGGTGTTTGTAATGTTGTTAGTTCCATGTACACTGATACACATGTAGCCAACACTGTCCCAGATACTTTTTTCTCTTCTTTATGCCAAAAGCATAACACAAGTATATGTTATCAAAAAGTAGCTGAAATGGTAGAATAGGTTGTACCTAATGTAGTTTTAAAAAAGACACTAGGCAAAGGCCTGGCTGCAATTTATTGAGTGTTCACAGAAACTTCCTAGTCCTGAGCCAGACAAGAAAAGACATGCTTTTCTGCTCAGTAGTCTTATCATTTCAGTGTAAGCACACAGTGTAACATGTTGTCTTAGGTAGTTTAGGCTATCTTAGATCTAGAATAATAGATCACCTGAGATTCAGATCATCTTAATTAGGATGTTGGCAGGTAGAAATGGAATGAGGTTGATGCAAGCAAATGAGTAGAGAACGCATTACCAAGTCTAGCTCTTCCATGCTGAATGCACATAAGAATCAGTATCTAACCCAGTTTCCTTCCTGCTGAAATAGTCGTGACTTGCAGTATCTAGAGAGAGTTCGTTCTTCTACTATGGAGTTTTCAATACTCCTTTATGGATTTTGTTATCAGAAAGGCAACTTTTTTCCAACCATATTTTTTGAAAGAAGTAGAAAAGAGTTACTGTTTTGAAGATGAGTATTACTGAATGTGTGACCGAATTGAATAAAAATCGTTTCTCTAATCTTCTTAAAGCTCTTAAATTTGTATACTATCGGATGTAAGGGTGCATCCATGATGAGAGATTGTTTTAGTATTCCACTCTAATTGATGAAAAAAAGGTTAAGAAAATAAAAACATGTCATAGATCAAAGAACATCTAGTGGTTCTATCATGGCCTATATGGAGTATAAGACCACACTTGTCTTGCTCTTTTTATACTATACTTCCATTGTGAGTGGCCTTGATAAGAAAAGAATCTTGTAACATAATTGTTTGATGTCTCTGATTAATACAAGGAAATGTTTTAAGGCAAGTTAACTTCTTTTTAAACCTTTTCCTGCTTTGTGTTAGGGTGCCTAAGCTCAGACTCTATAATACCTAGAGCTATAAAAATGTATAATATTGGACACATGTTTAGATGCAGTGGAAAGTAGTCATCTTTTTTTAGTATAACTCATATTTTGTTTGTTCTATTTTAAATATTACATTGAAATATATTACAGGAGTGGTTTGACATATAATAGAGGGCACCACTTTTAAATGATTTGTAAGTATATAAGCAAAAAAAAGGTGAGAGACAGAATTGTTTCTACAAAATGCTTGCAAATTAATAAGTAAATTCTTTGAAAGTGTGAAACATTTACCCCTGTGTGTGATTTACACTTTCTCCTGGAATCTGTTGTTCCTGGCAGGGGAGCCAACTGAGCTAAGTGAGAGCTCGGCCTGCTAAAGGGATTTCTCTGCTGGTTCTTCTGTTTACCGACTAGCTCAGAAATTCATATGAAATGGTGCTTTAAACTGTGCACACACATGTACTCAACACCTAAATATTCCAAATATTTGGTGGAATGTTCTCCTGTCTACAATATTTCTTCTCTCCAGTGAAATCAAGAAGCATTGAGATACCTAGGTTTTGCCCTTCTCTTTAGAATTCATTTGGAAGACAGCTCTTGATGTCATTGTGATACTAAAAGGGGTATCTTTTTGTCAAGGCCCAACAGTATTTTTTTTTGCCACAAAGACCAGAATATTCCCAGTTTTACCTCCTACTATACCTAATGTTTCTCAGGAAATATTAATTATATTGGCGGCTTTGCTAGGCCACAGCTGAGAAGTCATTGCATTGTAGACTTCGGGTTATTTCTCATTTGGGTGGGGGCTTCTAATTTTCGTACTCTGTTGGCCGGCAGAGGAAAAAGAAAGCCTGAAAAAGAGACTTGACAAATGGAAAGAAAGGAACAGATGGAAAAAGATGAAAGAAGGAAGTATATATTCAGTAAAATTTAGTAGTAGGTAAAAACCATTGCCCATTTTATTCCATGTTTCATTCCATGTCTGTGAGTTTCATAGACATTAGTGTTTTCATACGTGTGTGTGTGTGTGTGTGTGTGATCTCTTCTTTCTCCTCCTCTTTCCTCCTCTCTCGCCTTCTCTTCAAGCCCTGATAACTTTGCAATTAACATCTAGATTTTCTTGTATAACCCATGTGTATATGTATGTATGTGTTTATACAACATATTTTATCAATATAGTTAGCATTTTCAGCAGGCTTACTATGATTTAGATTCATGTAAGCCTTTGGCTTCAACTGTCTCATATCATTCTACCCAACAGTGCCAGTAATTCAAACTTCTGAAAATTTCTGGCAAAAAAACCCCAAACAACTTAGGTTATAAACACATATTACATAATCATGGTTGTCAAGGCAATTTTCTTAGAAATTATCTATTACGAATTGTCTTTTTCTGGTCTCCAGACGTGAGATGATAGTGGTAGTAATGGTAATGCAGTAAGGACTCAAACACAAGATGCTATTTAATAATATAACAATGATGCGACTAGAACTGAGTCTGTGTGCCATTCATTCACTGGCACTCACTGAAAGGAGCCTGCGGCTGGGACAAGGGAGGCTGGCAGGAGAGGCAGGCTCTAGATGGCAGGAAAGATCCCTCGAGGCTAGAGTTACAAGGCTGGGGTGTGGAGCTTGGAGTCCATGAGGAAATACACTCTGACTTGAGAATCTTTTGCTTGAGCTTTTGCGGCCTGTCTTCAGAGTCTTACCTAGGGGCCACCTTAGGATGAGCTTACTAGCTACCAAGATCCTGGCCTAGACACCTTAGGGTTGGCTTATTAACATATCAGAGCCACCTCCTTACCACCTTGGATTTGGCTCATTAGCATGTTCATTAGCTATATATGCATCATTTCTTTGCCATGTATACAGGGATGGTGGGTGTACAGACGCAGTCTGAGGTCAGGCCATCATCTAGTTAGTCAGGAGGCCATCTGGTCCATAAGTGGAGTGTGCAGACCATGGATAGTGTCAGCAAGCCCTCTGAGTTGGCTGCTTGTCAGCTTTCTCTGTGTTTTGCTGATGATGGACCTTCACTACACCTATAACCAGCTTCTTGGCTGTGAGCATGTCATAGGCAAAAGTCAAACCCTTTCATCTGTTGTGTAATTCCTCCTTCATAGTCAATAAAGATTCATGTTAATATTTTATTTCATACATGTTATAGTATATCAACCATATTCCTAACATGTTTTCCTTTACTTGTGTTGCTCATGGCTTTTCCATGGTCTCTATATAGCTATTAATTATCCTTCAAATGAATGACTACTGAATGAGTGACTAAACTGTGATGATATGGCTTTGAATAAGATACTATACCCTCCTTTTCCTTGCTCAAAAAATTAAAGTGTGCTTTGTGATAAATACCTCAATAAGGCACATGGGAAATAAAGAAATTTGGGGAGGAAACATTCTGGAGGACAAATGGTAGGAAGTATAGAAAAGCGAACATATGATGGATATCTAGACAATGATGAAAAGCAAATAAATAGTTTGACGGTTTTAGGCATAATGTTCTTGTAAGAAGGTGTGAGGACCTAATGTAGGATTAAATCCTGGGAAAATTTGAGTTTTATCTGGAAAGTTCTGAATATCAGACTAAAGCATTATGTTACAAAGAGTATACCATGAGTGCTTTAATGATTTAATTTAGCCATTGAAATAGTCAGGTACAATTAGGAGGAAAGAGGAGGATTAAATATCGCAGTAGTCAGCCATGTGCCTGAAATGCCAGCACTGAGGAAGAGGCTACTGTACCACTCAGGGTGTGGGAAAGGACTGGGGAGGAGGGAAGGTGGGAGAAAAACAAGGAAGGGGGTAACAAGTATGACAAGAAATGTACTCACCACCATAGGTATGCAACTAACCACTCTGTACATCACCTTGACAATAAAATTAATTTTTTTTAAAAGAAGAGAATGAGGTCAAGGCCCAACATGTGCAATATAAAACAAAATAGAACAGGAAACAGCAGTAAATTAACAGAACAAGTGGTATCACTGAATTAAGAAACTAATATGCAACTAAAGGCAGTTTATTTCAAAAGAAGGACTATGTACTCTTGAGAGAGAAAAGTGACATTCTAGCATTAGAGATAGTAGGATTTGGTATCTAGGGAATGGAGGGTGAGGGGAGGGTTAACAGTGACTGATAGGAAATGATCATGACAAGCCAGAAGGAAGGGATGACTCTGATTAAGAACCACTGGACACATTAAATTGTAACCCCTTGTACAACCCTGTGAAGTCCAAAAGAATAAATAAATAGTGTTATCATTAACTGAGGCCGAACATATTTTGGTAAGGAATAGTTTTTAAGAGGATGATAATTAGCTCTTTAGTACAAAGTGACCTTTATGCCCAGTTAGTAGGAATATATGGACATATAACCTGGGTATCAATATTTTTGATACCTCCCTAGGTGATTTCAAAGAATAAACAGGTTGAGTACAATGATTTAGGAATAGGATAAGTCTAAAAATTATCTCTGTGGTTATATACAAACTATAGCTTGGGGGCAGAGATCAATGCTAAATAAGTAGGTTAGGCACCCAAATAGAAATTATATCTGTAACCTTGAAAGTAGATATGACAAAATAAGACACTGTGTGTGAGAATAAAGTGAAGGTATGATGAATCTTGAGGATGCCCGGAGTAAGTGGGAGCAGGATACCTTGCTAAAATTAGGGATTATGGGAGAATCTGCATATTCAACAGTAAAATCCCCAACCTCTGCTGACCAGAATAATGACAGGAGGATAGTAGTAATGTAGATCAAAAGAACTTTCATAGGATAAGTAGTGAATTTAGCATGCTTATAGCATGAATAGGATGAGGATTGGTAAAACAAGGACAGTTGAAAAAGTTTCAAGGAAGACAAGAAGGAAGATGAATAGCAGTTCCCTACAGTCAACAGTGGTAAAAATTTTAAAAAATGTAAAATGTCAAAATGTATTTACAAGTTCATAATAGCACTCTGTTCTGAGTAGCATGATAAACTCTCCAGCCATCTTGCTTTGTCCTGCCTGGATGTGGGTCCTCCCTTTGTCTAGACTGTCTATGCTACATACTAGACGCGACCCTAAGAGTAGCCACCATGGTTACTACGTTGACTGTCTTGATACCAAAGTGTCCAAGTAAGCTTTATTTTACTTAATAATGGTTCTAAAGGGCAAGAAAAGTGATGGTGGCATTTCAGATATGACAGAGAAGCCTTAAAGTGCTTGTCGTGACATGAAGAAAGATAAGTACCATGCAGTAAGATATTTTGAGAAACCACATTTACACAATTTTATATACTGTCCTATTTTATTATCATTTATTGTTAGTCTCTTCTTTTGGTAGCTTACATTCATTGTACAGGGAGGGATTTTATTGTTACAGTTCACACATTTGTGATGTATTTCGATCAATATCGCCCCATTACTAATAATCTCGTACAATGCTTAAGTTATAAATTAAACTTCATCATAAGTATGAATGCAGAGGAAAAATAGAGAATATTTAGGATTTGGTATTATCTTTGGTTTCAGATATCTCCTGGATGTCTGGAAACATCCATACAGGATAAGGGAGACATTCGTACAGGATTCTGATGAAAGAGAGGAAGTGAATTGAGTGGAGCTGTGAGTTTTAAGAGGAAAAAATAGATCTTATGAGATAGGCATGAAGGAAAGAATGCTAGTGATAGGTGACAGTAAGTATAGCAGAAAGCCAACGGATTTAGAATGAAATCAAATTCAATGTGATTAGTCAGTCAAGAAATTATTTGATTAGAAGGAGGATTGAAGGTAAGGAAAGTTTGGAGAATAAAGTAGAATTAAATCCCACCTTCTCAAAAGAGATTTTCTATAATATCTATCCATTCCAAGCTGCATTGTATTTACTGTTTGTACCATGAATTGGTGATTAATCACATACAGCCACATCACACTATTTCCATTGTTGTCCTGAAATTCTATTTGTATGCTTTTGTAGTTAACTTTCAAGATGAATCTACTATGACTTTAAACTCCTTGAGGTAGCAACTGCATTCTAAACTTCCTTGTTTATCTCACTTTACATACTATTTTATCTTAAATATTTTATCCAATTTTATTTGGTTAAAAAGCTGACGACACGGGGCTGGGGATATAGCCTAGTGGCAAGAGTGCCTGCCTCGGATACACGAGGCCCTAGGTTCGATTCCCCAGCACCACATATACAGAAAACGGCCAGAAGTGGCGCTGTGGCTCAAGTGGCAGAGTGCTAGCCTTGAGCAGGAAGAAGCCAGGGACGGTGCTCCGGCCCTGAGTCCAAGGCCCAGGACTGGCCAAAAAAAAAAAAAAAAAAAAAAAAAAAAAAAAAAAAAAAAAAAAAAAAAAAAAAAAAGCTGACGACAAACTGCTCATCCTTTATGGTCCAATCTTTATCTGAGCTGTATAAATAATGGTACAATCCTGTTTTACTATCTGCTCTTTCTTTCTATACTATTCTCCCTTTCCTTTTACCTCTTGCTTTTTATTGTAAATAAGACCATCTTTAAACATTTAAAATAGTCATTTTACCTTTCTTTCTGAACACAGCTATCAAAAAATGTGATTTTATTACGATGAAACTTCCTTGAAGCAGGTCTGTGTGGTTATTTTTATAGATATTAGATTTTACTTCTTAGGTGTTTGTTTAAACAGTCTTTCTGAAAAGATATACTCTGAGTAACTAATTAAAAAAAAACACCTAAAAGCATCTAATATAACTTAGTAGCTGACCAGCACACAGGCTGATGAAATTTGTAGTCTATACTTTAAAGCTCTGTAACAAGGTTAACTGAGACTGAACCTGAAAAGGGAAAGGTCTCTAAATTGTCATAAATTCAAAGGGCAGAACTAGATCATACCAGTTTTTGAATGTCTAACAAAGTCTAATCTCTGACATATCATATTTGTTTCACTGTAATCTGTGTACATACACATTCTTCTAGTAAATGGCAAATGAGGTTAGGTAACATAATAAAGTTTCTACTCTTCTGGACCTTTCTAGAAAAAAATATATAAGGAACTCTGCTCGGAAAAATGTCCCAGATGACTTCTCTGGAGCATAGCTTCTATGAAGCATACACAAACATAAATTGTCATGTGTTTTTTAAAACAGCTCAGCTGAATTTATTTCCATGCCATCTTTCACTTGATATATCATAGACAGACAGACAGATAGATGAGTAGACAGATAAATCTATATATACACATATATAGATAGATCTCAATAAATAGACAGATAGGTAGACATCTATCTGTATACACATACACACACATACTCAGGTTATCATTGTATAGAGGGTAGGAGGAGGAATACTGAATTTTACTGGGTTAGTTCCATCTAGCTAAAATCAAATTCATTTCTAGTAGGAATTTGGTCCAATTGTGAGAACAGAAAGGGATAAATTAAGTTTTATCAATGCATTTGAAGTTATTGCATTTATCTAAACCTTCTGAAGTTCATCCATAACCTGAGGGCTATGCATTTTGAATTATTAGGAATTTTAGAAAATTTTTCTTTGTCTCAGTTCTTGTATCTTTTTCAGTTTCCCATCCACAAAATGTTTACTTCTTATTTTTAAATCCAAAAGTGAACTAATCACAGCAACATGTAATTCATAATTCTGTGCTAAACAGACTCAGTACCATCATTGATAGTGACTGTTGTAGGGTAATGCCAGCCAACTTAGCGTGTTGGATTTTCGTCATTACTCAACACTTTCTTGGGATCACAAATTCTTTCTCTGAACAAACCAGTCTATAAACTATGTGTTTTTAAAAGTTGGCTTTCTGGACTATTCTGATTGATGACATTATATCACAGTGCTTTTTCTCTCAAATTAATTAGGCAAATATGACTGAAAAGGCAAAATGTATATTCTAAAATGCTGCTATTAATTTTTGTTGCATTTTACAGTGACATGAAATAATAATAAGGGAGTACTTTGTAACTAGTACTGTTAATCAGTAATTGGAAATTGCCCTTTTTTGTTTGAAGGCTAAGAATTATTAACTGTACAATAGAAGACAAAGAGAATAGTGATATGGACAAAGATATTGTTGAATGTAGGTAAATGTGATGTTATGAATGTTTTCCTTCCTTTGTAATTACTTTTTAATTTTATCCAATTGTGCAGTAGTTTTCAGTTGAGTTTTTGCTTCAGACCTTTAACAAATAGCATCTTCTATTATACCCTGAAGATTCTTTTAGTCTCAGTTGTGCACAGAAAGCTTAACAAATGTTCTCCATTGGCTAATACACAAAAGAAAATCAGGTAAAAGTGTTTAAAGATAGAATCTCTTTGGCAATCCTGCATTTTAAGCAGACATTCTCTCACAACAGCCTTCTGTCAGTTAATGCTTGGAAATAGAAGCTCTTGTTTTGTGTATTTTTCCAATGCAATCAATAGCTCTTTCTAACCGTAAATGGTAAAATTAGACATCAGGAGATGAAAGCACATTTCTTCTCGTACGAAAGAAGTGGGTTAGGGATGTTGCCTGTATGATTTAATCATCAACAGCAGCCTCAAACAATGTTCATCAAACTTAATATAGCAAGCTTTGTGGATTGGCTACCCAACATCCAGTTTCCTACTGCTTTTTCTTAAGTGAATCCACTTTCCTGTCGACATAGCCACCTTTTTCCTTACTCAAGTGAGATAGTCCCTCTTCCTCAGCCAGTCAGTGGAATCAGGCTTATCAGGCAACCATATGGGTTTCTTTGCCATGTTAATAAGTGGTTTGGCATAGTCAATTGATACAGTTCTGGGCAGAGAAATATGAAGAGACATTGCTATAGGACTTTGGAAGCTAGGTGTTAATAGCAACTTGGAAGCTGAGATTGTTAGGATCACAGTTCAAGGCCAGCCCCAGCTGAACAATGTTTCTGAGATTCCTCAATGAAAATCTGCACAAGGGGGTACATGCTTGTTATCCTAGCTACTGAGCAGTCTAACAGATAGAGCACAGCCAGATACAAGTTCAGGCAGAAAGTAAGACCCTAATCTAAAAAATAACAAGTGAAGAGCAAAAATTAGGACTGAATGTATGGCTCAATGGTAAGAGTGTTTGCCTTGCAAGTTTGCAGTTTGAGGACATGAGTTCAAAGCCCAGTGTCACTGCTTGCTTCCACACCTTCCCCTACAGACGACAGAGCAAGTGGAGAAGATTCCCTTTCAAACACTGGATGCTTTTACAAGGACAAGAAACTGAGGTGTTCTAACAATTTTTTTTCATTATGAATGGAGCTAGGTTGAGAATTTATCCTGATATGCCAAGAAGTTCAGAGGAGGATAATAGGTTTTATATCATCGATCAGCTGAATTATCCAGCCCTAAAGGTGTTGTATCTTTAGCATTCTATTTTTATAACTTTTCTTTCTTTTTAAACCTTTTGTGAGTTGGAATTCAAATTTTCTGCTACTAGGATGCAAAAACCTAAGGAACAAATTTACTGGGTTAATAAAATAGGCTTCTGAGAATTACCTAGTTTGAGTATTTCACAATCAATTACATCCCAAAATACATTTTTATTTTTTTCACTATTGCTAAATCCTAACTTAAAACACACAAATAAAAAGACAACTAAAAAACCCTTTTCAACTTACTGCTTACCTTTGACTGTATTCTACTAGAATTATTATTACCAAAGCTCATTCATGGATTCAAATGAGCCTCAGCTTTCTAATCTCTAAAACATTTTCCTTTGATTTTTAATTTTCAAATATAAAATTATTAGCCACTGTTTTTTCCAACTAAATTTTACTCATAGCTCCAATACATGAAAAAAAAATAGTATAGAATTTCTCCATTGAGCCAGAATCTGCATCAAGAACTGTGCCTTCTATTCATTACCTCCTGGATCTTCTCTGGCCCTCTTGTCTTTAATCTCTATAAAGCTTACAGGCTCATAGGACATAGTTTTAAAATTGTCCTCTGAGTTTAACCCTCCTACTGGTCCTTTTCTGCCAATTTCCTATTTTCACTATAACTCTTTTACTCAAATTCCTTTAGTGGTTTTCCACTGCCTACTTATGATACAATTCCTTTCTTTCTTGTCAGGTCTTTCTGGTCTCCCTTGTCTTCTTTTGGTATAGCCACACTGTTACCTCTAGTCTCTCAAATTACCCTATTTGTTCTTTCTTCTTTGCTCTTCTCACTCAGCTCCCTATCTTTTTGTCCAACTACACTTGTTCAGTCTCCATTACCAGAGTATACCAGAGAATATGCGAGTCCTTTATCTCTCACTCAGTGGCCGTCTGTGTCAAAACAACACTCATTTTAATATATTCCTATAGTATTTATGCTTCAATGATAGCATTCTTTTTGAACTATGTATGAAATATAGTTTTCAAAGTCTATGCTATCTAGAGATGGGTAACATTTCTTGTTCATTGTCTTGTAAACTCAAAGGAAAATGTGATATATCCCACTGTTACTTTTCTCAAAAAATGCTTGTTGAAGCTGGGTGCAGTGGCTCATGTCTAAAATCCTAGCTACTCAGGAAGCTGAGAGCTCTGAGGACCAAAGTTTGAAGCTAGCCCTGGCAGGAAAGTTTATGAGACTCTTATCTCCAAGAAACTTCTTAGGAAAAGCCAGAAGTGGTGCTGTGGCTCAAGTGGTAGAGTGCTAGCCCTGAATACAAACAAAGCTCGGGGCCAGTATTCAGGTCCTGAGTTCAAGCCCCAGGACCAGTAACAGCAACAACAAAAAGCTGTTGAATAACCCAAAACTTTATAGTAGAAACCTGAATGTTTATGTTGTGTGGGTGTCCATTTATTTTTTTTAGTCCCTTAAATATTTTCATCTGTTTTATATGCGTATTCATACTATCTGAGGTTATGTAAAATTTATTTGATTAAATTTAATTGATATGGTGGAATATAGTCCAGCTATATTTTAATACTAAATATTCTATAGAATTGCAGTTCACATTTTAAAAAAGAAAAGGAAAAGAAAGCAACCTACTACATCTCTGTGGGGAACTCTGGCTTTTATAACATGTTAAATGGAGCTATTTATGAGTTAGTTAGCTCACTAACATCCTGGGCCAACCAGTTATGAATTAATGATAAGTATGGGCAATTGTACTATTGCCATAATTTTAATGTATAATTTTCACTTAAATGTTATTGAGTTCTTAGAGAGCATAATAAAATGTGTAATTTGGATGAGGTATATCTCATTTTGTATTTTTTGTGTCCTATAATCTCTCTAAGAATATCATTCTTTAATTGAATGTGTCTTAAGAGTTGCATTAAGTCTAACAAAAGTAGCAAATGTTGATGGATGAAAGAATACTCTGTTGTACAACCATTTTATTTCTAATATTTCATTTTTGTTACTTATTGTCACCGAGTGACTTTCCCCCACCTCAGAATGATGTATCATGAGATTGGCATCCAGCTGATGGATGGGCCTTTGGGAAGTGATTGGATTCTGATATTTCTATTCTTTTTAATATACCAGTCTTTTGAAAGATTCATAATATGATGGTATTGTTGGGAAGTGGTTAAAAGTAAAATAGGAGGCATAGTTAGGAGAAAAATCGCCAGGGTTGTGTCTAAGAAAGATGTCCTTTGCCCCTTCTTGGCTGTCTACTTTCTGGCTGTTATGAGGTGAGTAGCTTCTTAGCCACATTCTCCTCCCTCCATACTTTTCTGTCTCACTTTAGGCGTAGGGTGATGGGGCCATCTGATCTTGGGCTGAAACCATGAGCAAAAATAAATATTTTCGGGCTGGGGATATAGCCTAGTGGCAAGAGTGCCTGCCTCGGATACACGAGGCCCTAGGTTCGATTCCCCAGCACCACATATGCAGAAAACGGCCAGAAGCGGTGCTGTGGCTCAAGTGGCAGAGTGCTAGCCTTGAGCGGGAAGAAGCCAGGGACAGTGCTCAGGCCCTGAGTCCAAGGCCCAGGACTGGCAAAAAAAAAAAAAAATAAAAAAATAAATAAATAAATAAATAAATATTTTCTCCTTAAAGTTATATTAGATATTTCATTGAGAATACTAACAAATACTAACATAATGTTAACATCTTAATAATATCTTTAGTTCTGGTCAGGAAAATTATGTTGGTTTGCTAAGCCAATATTTTATGAAACTTAGAATAAAAATGTATAGCATGATAATTAATGGTGAGCTTTGTATATAAAAACAAATTTAATATTTTTTCTTTGAAAACTAATGTTATTGTTTTTTTGTTGGGGAAAATCTTTGAGACTAGAAATAATAATAAAGACAAATATACAAAATTCCAAAACTAGATAATTGAGAGCTTCCAATAAGGCCACATATTTATAAGCCATAAAGCAAATGGAATGTGCTAAACCCAGGGATCAACAAGTCAGAGAATCCTTTCTCTTTTTGCACCTGTCATATCATCTGTAAGTGAGAAATGACAATGCTGTGTTCCTGCCTTATAGGGTGTTGAAGAGATTAAATGATATATATGAAGATAGCAGAATTGTTTGACTAACTCAGATAAGAGCAAAAACATTATGTATATTTCTATACTCCTATAGTTACCATCAGGGTAGGAGTTTGATTCCCTATTCTCATGTAGAATGAGAACTGGAATGGGGAACTGGAACCCTAGGTGAAGGACTTGGAGTGAGTCACCGAATGAAACAAAACTAACATTCATGGAAAAGGTGGACATGAGGACCAAAAGTAGAATCTGAAGCAGAGGCAGAAGAGAAGAGGATGGAAAAGAAAAACCTGTAGACAAACACTTTGAGGAACCAATATTCAGAGCCCACTAGCTCATGACAAGCTTGGATGGTACTAGTGGTGGTACTGGTAGTGAGCTTTGTTAAGGGACCAAAAATATCAGTGTCAGCACAGGCTATGCCTTTTATGCAGAATCCAGTGATTTCTGTGTTTCCCTTTTCAGTGCAAAAATATTGGTTCTGTAGATCCCAACTTTCAGTATGTGACATCTTCATGTTTTCAGCTCTAACATTATATTCTTAAGTTAACTAGGCCTTGGGATTTAGGCCTACTAGCCTCAGGTTATGTAGGATCTGAGCTCTTGAAATATGATTTGAAACTTTGTTATTATTAGGAATTATTCCGATGTTACCTAGTCAAGAATCTTTGATGTTAAGATTTATTAACATGAATTAGGAGATCTACAGTAAAGAGATTGGGTGATTCTGAGTTTATAATTTCCTCTTATTTGGTTTAGTATACATAGAGTCACATCTTAAAAATGACAATTTGCTAGAGGATGCCACATGAACTTAACCCTTTTCTCTTTCCACATGTCCCTACTTTTTCATCACTAATTGTAGAAGACTCAATTCCAATTGAGAAAGAAATATGGCCTCCCTAACGCATCTACTTATAGATGCATTAGTAAGTTCTTTCTGCAAAGTATTAGGCACTTGCTGCTTAACAACCAGCAATGCCTCTGTGGGGTCAGTCCCTGAGGACAGAATGATCACCTATGTTGCGGACAAACAAGATTCAAAAGAGAGTGAAAGGAGAAAATGCTTTCTAAATAGCTTTACCTATTACAGCATATATGGTTAGGCCTTCAAACTCTCGGTCTATGATACACTCCTTTCTATTTTACTAGTTTCCAAATTTTTATCTTTTATAAAACCATCAAGAATAAGCAGGCTCCACTTGTATGCTTAGGACTACTCTGATTGTATTTATCATTTGCTCGTAAAAACATGGAAACCTGATGGACTGGTGTTTGTAAGAGTCAGAAAATAGTTATTTTGTGCAGAATGGAAGGAAAAAGTAGAGTGGAAAACGGAATTATCGCTGACATGAGTAACAGTGGTGCCAGAATGCAGAGGAACGACCTATCCAACTATATTGTTGAGTGAAAAGATCCTACTAAACATAAACTTAGTCTTGTTGTTTTCATTGTTAGCAGAAACCAATCCATCTAGTGCAGCAAGGAAGCAAGTCTTTGTGTTTATGAGTCCAGAACTCAACACAATTGCAGACAGCCTTGGAAAATATTTGTATTAGATGGTCATAAATAATGACAAAGCACAGGAATAATGGAACAGATAAATATATGCTGTTCAATAAAAATAATATACTTTTAATACACATAGGACATTCCTGAATCCTGCATCTTTCATGAGATATAATGACCATATTAAGAGAAAAGAAATGAAAAATAAGGAGTTATCATGGTTGTTATCTAAACCTATCATGTCAATTTAAAGTTGCAGTCTCCTAGCAAGAAATTATACTTGTTGAGTAGCCTGTTTGGCTACTTGGCAAGTTCTATAATTCAAAAAATTTAGGACTCAATTCTGATGAAATTTATTTCTGATTTTCTGTGCAAAATAGGTAGTGCATTTCATTTAATAGGAAATATGAGACAATTAGGCTAGAGAGAAAATATCTGTTCTTTTTTCATAAAACTATGGTCGAGTAGTAAGATGAACAACCGTATAAGTAGAAAAAAACTATGAAAAGTTATTTTTATCCTAAAAGAATCACCTTAATGGCATTTTCTACAGCATAGTCATTAGCAATTGCCATTAACTGGTTGACACAAACAAGCTTAAAATTGATTTCATATTTTTATTCCTAATAATTTTTTTGAAGAAGTAGGTATTAAAATGGTGTAATTAAAACAAGTAGAATAACAAACCTATATTTATGAAGGGTAGGTGTGTTTGTTTTAAGTTAAGCAGATAATTTCTAGTGATTTTGTGAGTCACACAGTGAATAATTAAAATAAATTTAAATTCAAATATTAATATTTCAATTTCCAGTTTGGTGAACATAAGCAAATTATTATAAGTTTGTTTTCAATTCCTGCAAAGCATATTAAAATTAGCTTTTCTTCAATTTAAGTAATGTGTATAACTAAACTTCCTTCCTACTGTGAAACCGTTTCATTTATTGCTATTTGTAAACTGCCTAGGATAGATTCAGAGTGGATTGGGCTCGAAACTCCTTGAACAGTTTCTTTTGAAATAACACTACATACGTTAAGCTCAATTACACATCCAAACAGCCACAGCTCACTTTTGGTAATTTATTCATTGATTTAACATAGTACCCAGAAGAGCCATGCCTGCTGTCATTTTTGTAATATATTATGTTTTAAATATACTCATGCTCACCCATGCACACCATTAAGGTGTGCATAAACCTGTGTTTTTCTCTCTTGACAGCTATAAATGTTTGTTATTATTATACAAAACATATGTTCATGTTGTTTTTGTCTAAATTATTCTATCTGGGGCTATAAAGTTTTAATGTTATTAGTTGCCCTTAGAATTTTAATGTTTCACTGCTGTAACCTTCTTAGGATTTCTGTGCAATTAAATAGAAACTATTTCACTGCAGCCTGGAAGAACAATATATTTTATACAAATAATAAAAAAAAAACCCTTCTTGTTCCATTTTCTTTCAGTATGGTAAAAATGTTTGCTTGACAGTTTTTCTTTTTGGTCTATGGAAATCTCACCTGTGGTCATAACTGAGGTTGCATTTGAGATGATGTAGAGAGAAAAAATTACTCTTTCTGTTTCTGACATCTGCTGGAAAAACATGAACTAAGCATCATTTCAACCAAAGAGATAATATTTCAAATAGCTGCCAGGGGCCACCGCAGGTACTATTTTGGTGAGTCCACTTTGGCTTGGCTTTTATCTAATATGTACAGAGACGAATTGGGACTACATAGGAATCCTATCATGAGAGCAATATACCCCTAGCTTGGTTTGGTTTCCTAGTCAAGGATGGCTTTATTTACTAATCAGTGCAAACAACAGTGTTTGTGGGAGCACACTGTGTTGTTTCTTCTGTCCTTTTCAGGCCTATTGGATATGCTTGGTCAGGGCCTCATCATTTTAATTTATAGGGTACAGCTTCAGATTTACCAAGAAGCCTAATTTTCCACAGATAGAATCATTGGGTTATGAATATTTTGTTTGGACAGATGAGCTTAGGAGGGTGTCTTGACTTGTTTGCTGTCTTCTTAGAGTAAATGTTTGCCATACCCACTTCCACTTACAGTCAGTCTTCTGCACATGGTGCAGGGGCTGAAGAACGCCATTGACTTCTAATTGACTTTCAGCTGCAAATTTCCTTCTTCTACATGCTCATTGCTTTGCTTGCATTTTCCACTTCCTAAAATACATGTTGGATCACATATTCCAGTTCAAAATCCTGGCCAATGGATGGACCCAAACTCAATAGGATGTCTAAAATAGTTTTGGATTCAGTACGAAATCATTTATCCAGACTTGTTGGCCTTTCACTCTGTTGCATGGTCTGTACCTCACTCCAGGAACACTACTTAAAACCTCTCCAAGCTCACAACTGGGGACAGGTTCAAATTAACACAGGTGCTTCTCCCTGAGGATTGGGCTCTTTGCCGCCACCTGTTCAACCTCTTCCTTAGTCACTTTTGATAAAATTAACCATACCTGCCACGTTTCCTCAGCAAGTTGCTTTTGTGTGATTCTTCATGTATTTCAGTCACGTTGTTGCTGCTGTTGTCATCTACTAGATTATAAACTCCTTGAGGTCCTGAACGGTGCCTGTTTTCTTCCCAATCATCTTCTTACCAATGTCTTGCATGGTATGTAGCAGGTATTTCTTTACTGCACAGTGAATAGAAAATTTCTTTTTTTTTTTCTTTCAGAAAAGCTTAAAATAGCTGGATTTACTAAACTATTTGGCTAATGTGAACTCATTTTCTCCAATTTTGTCAGAGTTTTTGGATGTGAATATACATCTAAACTTATCTGACAGATTTATAGAAAAAGATTATGCAGTCTCAGCTCAATACATTATGTCAGGACAAAATGCATTTTTAATAAGTTGTTTTGTTTACATTTGAATATATCATCAATTGCTCTGTCCTCAGAGAAGTAAAGAAGAATCTGGCCTTCATGCTTTGAATAATCTATTGAAATAAAAACTCAATGTGAAAATAAGTAAACAAATGAACTTCGAACTAGTGTTATCTCATATTAGCTTTGCTTCACTTGAAAATATCGCTTAATTTGACGTACAGGAATATTAACCAGTAATCAGCATTTAGGTTTTTTTTTAGATTTGAGTTCTACAAAATTGGAGTTATTTTATACCAACTTGATCAATTCATTAAGATAAAATTTCAGATCATTTTGAGGAGTGGACTATTTTCTTTGATTAGTACATTTAAAATAAATTACATAATAGAATAACATTTCTCAAGAACGAACCACTATTACATAATTTTAGCAGAAAATTGGGTTAGTGTCTCCTCTCTTTTTTGGACCTACCCTATCATTAATGGCATACCCCAGGAAAGGAAAATGGGAAATGAAGGTTTCAAAGTATTTGTGAAAGCTGTCCTCTTAAAAGCATCAGTCTTCCATTGTCTCTCATACTTCTAAGTTGAGCCCCATTTGGAAAACTTAGTTAAAAAGAGACCTAGCGAGTCACATTTAATTTCTTTTAAAGCCTTCTCTCTTCTTCCCTTCTTTAAAAATGATCTGGGAGGGTAGAGATGAAGCTCTTTAATAGGCAGCAGTCACTACTCACGAATAGTAGATTTATCTAATTCATAGCACTTCAGTTATATCAGAAGCTGTCTGCCAATTCTATAGTGAACTTCCGTGAGAAAAGGGAGGGTGTGAATGTGAAGTTTCAGTTGCTTTTTTTTGTTTGTTTTAGAAATAGAAAAACTTATAATGGCAAAATTCAACATTTGTTTAATAATGGAGCTAATGAAACAGTAAAGCAAAGCACTTTGTTATACAATAATCTCTCCTAGAGTATTCATTACTGCTAAATAACTGTATTGCCAAGTTTCTTAGTGAGGACAGGATCAAGAAGGTCAGTTATCTGATGGTAATGACCATAGCAGTCATTAAAGGATATTAATACTATTAAGAACAGAACTTTAACTTTTTATTTAAATGATATTAACTTTAATTGAGATGTAACCATCCAAATTCTGCAACCAAGTACCAAGAAGTAATGAACATAAAATGACATGATAGGTTTTCTGATAGGTTGATGGATCTTCATTAGAATTTCAAGGGCCTTCCCAGAACTGTTTGTTATTAGACACAACTGCTCTCAAGTTGCCTCTTAGATTAAGACTAGGTGCATGAGTCCAGGAAGTAATTTTAACTTGGAATATTGAAAGGGAAAACATAAATAGATAAAAGAGAAAGAAGAAAAAATTGTTTTTATTTTCATTTTTTTCTGAAGGCAAAAGAATCTCTTTACATGCTAAGATTTAGATGCATTTGACAAGAATCATAATAAAATAGTTTGTTAAAATATCTGTTATATTTAAGTTAAATATTTAAGTTAAGCTAGTAGAAATTAAAGTTCATGCCAGATCTTTGCCATCCATGATCTGATTTCTAAATAAACCATCCAACTACTTGCAGTGTAGATCTCATGGAGACGTGGAAGGAATATCCTATTTGAGGAGGAAACCTTCTATTACTACTTTTTTTTAGGAACAAAAGGAAGATAAAGCAATTTCAAGTCCAAGAAGGAAGGAGAAATGGGTAGGGAACAACTTCAGAAGCAATACTGTATCTAAAATTCTGGGTTTTGTAATCATAAATACTATGAAGATTTCATGCTAAATTCATTGGGTGCCACTTAAAACATAAGTAAAAAGTATTGTTAGAGGAATTAACAATGGTCATTTTTTTCTTTTGAAAAATGATTTTAACTATTTTACAGTTTTGGTAGAGAATGTCATTCAGATGTTTCTCATTACGATAAAGAAAATGTGTGTTAATGACACAACAATGTGACTTGCTGAAATGTTAATTTCTAAGATGAAAGGAAGGAAAGAAAAAAGCAGCCTTTTAGTGTGTGTGTGTGTGTGTGTGTGTGTGTGTGTGTGTGTTAACCTTAGGAATCTGTAGAAGTAAGCACTTTTAACTAGTTAAATCTCTAGATATCCAGTGTTAAGTGGGCTTCATTCATAAATTTGTGGGGGCCAAGCTTTATTTCTAATAACATAGCATATGTGGAAGATTATAATGTGTTCCAGAACAACTTGTTTCAGGTAAACACTCATTTGTCAGGAAACTAGAGAGATTAGAATCTAGAATTTTTAGCTTAAGGCAGTACTTCAGTATTTCTCAAAATTATGTCCTTTCCTAAGACTGACAATAGTTTGCTATAATTTATTGACTAGCCAAAGTATTAGCTTAAATAACATTGATATGATAAATATGAAGATTCATCTCATTATTCCTGTGTGATAGCTGGAGATGTATTTTGGTATAAAAAAATTGAACCTCTCTATTCCTACATGCAAACTAATGCTGCACTTCTCTATCATTATATCTAAAGTTGCCACAATTTAACCTGCGAAAATTTTAACTGGAGATTTCATCTTATTTTTAACCTGAGCTGTGAGGAGATCTCATTTCATAGGCCTATTTAATTAACTTCAAGCCATCTTCAAGTTGAAATTAGAAATAAGATCCCAAGTGAGAGTATAAGCAGATCATTCAATATTTAGAAAATGAAAGATCTTTTTTCAACTGTAATATCAGTATAAAGGAAACTACCTCATGTGGCTATTGAGAAAGAAAAGCAATATAATGTATTACTTGTAGAATCTGATGAAAAATCTGTTAATTCAATGGAGTTGGGTTTCAGCCTTGATTTTATTTTCCAAGACATTTTTCTTGTGATAATTTTTACAATAGTTCAGGGGAAAAAGGCAAGATTTTTTTTAACCAGAGTGAAAATATAACCATTAGAGTTGTTATCTGCTAACACTTAGAAATAAGGAACTCTAATAAAAGTGAAATTATAACCTATGTGAACATGTAATATTCCTTGAAATCTGCAATAAAATCTAAGACATTCCACATAGCATGTTCAAGTCTGCATTCCACTATATCGCTTTCCTGACACAAAGGAGTTGATTAATTATTTCAATGTTGTGCAATTATTTATTTCTTCTTCTTAAACTAAAATAGGCATTCACTGATGAAAACTTGGAAAGCATGAAAATAACTAAAAATGAAATAGAATCTCAACTATCATATTATTTAATGATAAATATGGCTGACACTTGGGTATATAATATTTTCACCTACCACCTTAACAGTAGAAATGTATTTGGGCATAATATTAAAAAATTACCAATTTTTACAACAAGTATCTTATACTTTGTATTTTCTTTTCAAAGATATACCTTCCATGACTAATGATACTTATTTTGAGAGAGGTTTATTTTTATTTTATTTTACTATACTCTCACATAGTGTTTGGCATACTACAACTATTGTATAACATGTTATTTTTAGAAAATTAGCCTTTGAGTATATTTGTGTGTAAGATTAAGATTAGTACCACTTCTGTGCTTATGCAAATAAACTCCTGATGTTATAATGAAAGGTTTTACATTTATCATTTTTCCACTTTTCAGAATGCCTTCTTAGATAGTTTGTGATTTCATGATTGAATAGTTACTTGTGATTTTTTTTTAAAGATTGAGATTGCTTAGATTTTAAATATGTTTTACAAATATAGCAAAGGAGAGTTTGTAAATACCATGTATTACAGTTGTATAGTTATACAAAACTAGGAGAAATACATTTAATGATCTCTCTTTTTTTTTTTTTTGGCCAGTCCTGGGCCTTGGACTCAGAGCCTGAGCACTGTCCCTGGCTTCTTCCTGCTCAAGGCCAGCATAGCACTCTGCCACCTGAGCCACAGCGCCCCTTCTGGCCGTTTTCCATATATGTGGTGCTGGGGAATTGAACCGAGAGCTTCATGTGTAGGAGGCAAGCACTCTTGCCACTAGGCCATATTCCCAGCCCACATTTAATGATCTCTTGAGAGCAGTAATTGCAGCACAAAGAGATGGGATTCTATTCACATTCTTCCAGTCCTTCATGGTTCCTTCCTTGTTATGATTGAACCCAGCACCAGTACTATGCCAGTTACAAGAGTATTTGAGTTCCTATGTCAAAAGTAACCTTGGAATAGACTATTGAAGTTTTCATGAACAAGATGTTTAAAATGACTTAAAAATTTACAGCAACATTTTGATTGTCAATTTAGGGACAAGTCTTTAGAAAGAAAATGCAGTAGTCTCTGGTGATAGTTACATTGTGTCATGAGAATAATTTATATACATGTAATAAATCATTGTAATATAAAAGAAGACTTTTTAGATCTTGATGACATAACAGCATTCTATAATATTTAGAAAGAGGTGTTTTAGTGTATAGGAGTGAGACAAGATTGTCTTTTCAATATAAGGATTTTTAGCATTATATTTACCCCCCAGGGGGTTATACATATTTTTTAAATAGTAAAGGAGAATAGGAAATGATGTTACTAGGACACCTGATTTGCTGTGACTCCTTATCTTGATAAAAACAAATAGTATTTATTGACTCCTTTAGATAAAAATGTACATTAAATTATATTTTAATATCTTTAGTAACAGTTTAGGAACTTTTTGCTGTAGTGGAGGTGCTTAACTGCCGGAATGATCTGGATACTTATTTATTTTTCCAATATTTATTAAATGCTTAATATCAATCATGCATTCCAATATGTTGCTTTCCAGTCTTTCAAGACAAAATTTGCAAAGATAAGTATCTATTGTATGCCTAAGACGCTAAAGAGGAGAGCTTGTTGGGGAGTTAGGAAGTGGATCAAAGAACCAACCAGTCTTTAGACCAGAGAAAGAATGGCTTTTGGAAAAACCTTGGAAACTATAAATGGACCGGTAGGCTCTAGCGGTTTGAACAAGATAGCATTTGAAGAAAAGATTCAGGTGTTAATTTTATATATTTAAATTTTTGTCCAATGAAACTCTTTAAAATACTAATTTGGAAACCATTATCATATCATTTTTATTTTATTTATTTGTCTTTAGGGATGAATTTTTAACACCTAAATACATTTAAATTAGCTTTTTACTATCCGTCATTTGTAACATATGTATTTTTTGTGGGACTGGAATTATTTTTAGATCAGCAGCCACAAAGAGGCAGCAGGTAAAATCATCCCAAATATATGCATTTTAGGATAGGAAAAGCATGAACATATGGGAAAAACTTTCTGCGCCCAGTCTTTTCTAACTTAATTTCATTTTAATTGTAATGAAACAGAATATAAAGGATTCATATCTATTCCATCTTTGATTCACATTTTGGTAGTTGACAGATTTCAAACACAACATGATAAAAAATCAGATAGCACAATACTTTTTCATCAGAAAGTATGGAAATAAAGTAGTGGTTGTTTTTCTTATGACAGATTCTTCTATCGGAGAAGAAGGGATTTCACTTCCTCCTATGAAGTTTACTCATTTCAGTCTGTTGCTTTAATTTATAGTGACAATCTCTGCAAAGGACACAGGCTTTCTCTGGTAGCCTGCATTATTGTTCCCGTGATTCACTCCCCTTTTCTGTAAGAGGATTATATACCCCACTTCTTGCCATGTGATTTGCTGGCCTCCTGTGATGGAGGATGTATCTTGTATCATCAGCATAGGCTTTGTGATTTTCTTTGGATAAGGGTAAGTGAGCAGATGCTTTAAGAATCATTGCACACATCCTCTAGCTCTCTAGCCTGTTCCCCTCTGCTACAAGAATAGTATGTTCAAAATAAGGGTTGCTCCTTCAGTTTAGGTCCAAGAATGTAGAAGGCAGATAGGGGAAACCCAAAGCTCACTCACAGTCATCCTTAGTGGACATGTGGCATCAGTGAGAAGCAAATACTTGCTTTTTTTCTTATCTAATACTATTTTTGTGTCTGCCTTCCTCCCTCCCTCCCTCCCTCCCTCCCTCCCTCCCTCCCTCCCTCCCTCCCTGCCTCCCTCCCTCCTTCCCTCCCTCCCCTTCCTCTTTTCCCTTTCCCTTCCTTTCCCTTCCTTTCCCTTCCCTTCCCTTCCCCCCTTCTTCTCTTTCTTTCTTTCATTTGAGGTTGAACTCAGGGCCTTCCTTGCACTTGGTAGGTAAATCCAGTACAGTGTACCAGTACAGTGCTTCTGCTAAATACTATTGCCAACACTTGACCAGATGTTTTCACAAACTCATCAAAACAGTCTTTAGTTTTACATGTCTTTCCAACTCTAAGTCTTCATCCAACATTGATCTTGTGCTTATAAGTCTTCCATGGCTCTTTGTTTTAAATTTGAAAAGTTTCTGTTTCTCAGTTAGCCTAGTCTAATTAAGATTTCATGCGTATCTTCAGTTTTTGATCTACACAGCATCCAACACCATGTGGGCTAATTCCTTTTTATCCCATAAGCTCTGTGAATGTGTTTTTGCCAGTAGAATGTAATGGTAAAGAGTGAGTTCTAGATTCAGACAGCCTGGGATTAAACTTTGAGATTTAGCTAGGTAACTTTGAATAAGTTACTGGACCTATCTAAGCTTCCTCATCAGTAAATTGGAGCTAGTAATAGTACCTAGTTTAAATGATTCTTTATTTTAGCTAAGAGTAGGTTGATAAAATGTATATATAGTGTAATACCTGACACATAGTACATGTTTAATGTTACCTGGCCTTATATTAATTGTTCCTTCACCTGAAATGCTTTTATTTTCTTTCTGATTTATCCTAGTTTTAGCAAAACTTCAGGTTTGAGTTCAAAGCCCACTTTTTTCTGACATCTTCCCTAAAAGCTTTCATTTCAGGACTTGTTATTGCTTCTTGTGAATTGGTCTCTTCCTGATTCAGAAAAAGAACAAGTTAGAACTACTTGCCCTTCCCTAGGCTAAAGACATCATACAATCCAGTCTGTTGTTAATAATTTCCTTGATGTTATTCTTACATTCATTGTTTTCCTTCACTTCTCTTTTTTTTCTTTCACTTCCCTTCCTTCCATAGAAGAAGGGGCGGAGTTAGTATAGAAATGTTACAGTTTTAACAGAATATTAGCTTTAGACAACTCTAAAATGGTTATCTATCCCATAATGTAGTTTTCGTCTTAAATGTACTTCAAATTTGAGAGAATCGTGTGAAAGCTAAAGGATGTGAGGTACAGACACTAGGATTTGTTGTTAGTGGAAAACTCAAGAGTGACCACAGTATCAATAAAGTTAGTCATGAGAACTTAGATATGGAAGATCATTCCTCGCTTAATGAAATATATGCCTGGCCAAAGTCAGGTTGCCTTGCATTTTTTGAGACTTGCTGCTGAATGCTTTGTTTTCAAATTGGAAAATGAAGTTACACTCTGTCTGTAAAAAGTCAGTTCATTTTAGTGAGGGAATGGGGGTGTAGAAAAGCAGCTTTCCAGTTCTATCCCACTGTGAAGAACAAGGAATTACAGAAAGCTTGTTGTATGAGTCATGGTTAGAATAGAAATTCTTTCTTCAGGGATTAAGGTATATATGAATTATGTACAAAATGAATACTTCACTTTCTTTATGGACATTTAATTGTCCTTTTGAATTTGTATTATTCAGTTAAAATAAAAAATATATGAAGTAAGCACACCACTACTCTATCTGTAATTACTAAATTGAAAGTAATTTTAGTAAGTACTATCCTCAATAGAGATTTCTATTATTAAGTTAGCTGTGACTAGAAAATTGTCTTAGAGTGGGGAACTAGTGTTGTAGCTACATTAGATGAATGAGTTAGAACAAAATCTGATAGAACAGCACTCGTAAAAATATACAATGGACATGTCTAGGATATTGACAATTACAGTGGGGTGAAAGAATGTCAAATATTTTGTGGGAAAATTATTCTGTTAAATGTATGTATTTTTTATAAACACATACAAAGCATATCAAAAACTGATGTTTAATTATTGTACATTAAAATTGACTTTGTATGTGAAGGTTGTGGCAACAGAGATATGTTAAGTCAAATAATGGTAGAAGAGAAGATTATTTCAAAGAACAGGGTATTATGAAGCCATGCTTACTAGCTTTTGTGAGAGCAATGCAGCACAATTCAAATTATTTGTCGCTTTATGTTACGTAATTCTCAAGAGACCTAAAATCCACCATTAAGCTTACTGATTTATATGCAAATAGTGGTTTCCTCTCTGAGTTGTATACAGACTAGTATTTGTAAGAACATTGTGTTCTTCCCAGAAATGTTTTTCACTTCTGTTTAAAGCTATTTAAAAGAAAAATATTCCAATGTCTATTACGTAAGACCAATATATCTTTAAAAATAACAGATTTTGAAATGTAACAAATGGTATATGTGCAGAAATATACACAGATATATGTGATTGCTGGTGATCAAATGACTTGCTCAACAAAACAAACAAATGATGTCTCTTTTACTCTAAATTAATGGATATTATCTTCATTAGAAATGTTAGATTACCAAAACATTATGTGTTATACTTGGAAAAGGATATTTAAATTTTCTTTAACAGATTTTGAACATTACACTTTTTGAAATTTTAATTTAATTGTAAAAGTGATGTATAGAGGGGTTATAGTTACATAATTAAGGAAATGAGTACATTTCTTGTCAAACAGTGTTAACCCTTCCCTCATTTTTTCTCACTTCCCCTTCCCCCAACTTTCTCCCTCAAGTTGTAATGTTCATTTCCAACATAGTGTTTTGTATTACTGTTGCATTGGTTCACCCTTTGTCTCACCATTTTGTGATGCTCTTTCTATTCCCCAAGTCAGATAAACTCATAAGACACAGGGTACAAAAATAAAAAAAAAAAACCAAAGGAAAAAAATGAAAAAGAAATAACTTAGTACATTAAAATAAAAAGAACCTCTTGTTTTTACATCTTGGAGTTCATTTCAATTAGCATAATTTTATATGGTCATATGTACATAGCTATTGAGCTATTGTGATCCTCTGCTAGGGCTATCCTACACATATACTAATTATTACAAATGAGAGAAACCATGGAGCCTACTGCACTGGCTTACTGCACTTAATATGGTTTTTTCCAAGTCTTCCCATTTTCTTATGAAAAGTCATTCTATGAGATGTAATTTTTTTCTGATGGAAGCATAGAATTCCATTGTGTAAATATACTAATTTTCTTAATCCATTAATCTACTGAGGGGCATCTGGGTTGGTTCCACATCTTAGCTATGGTAAATAATGCTGTAATGAACATAGTTGTGCTGGTAGCTTTAGTATGGCCTTGTTTGTGATCATTTGGTTATTCAAATGCCCAGAAGTAGGATTGCTGGATCATAGGGAAGCTCTATGTTTATTCTTTTGAGGAACCTCCATACTTCATTCCAGAGTGGTTGAACTAGTTTACATTACCACCAACAGAGTAGTAGCATTCCCTTTTGGCTACCCTCCACCAGTATTTATTACTATTTGTTTTCTTGATAACAGTCATTCTAACTGGGGTGAGGTGGAATCTCAATGTAGTTTTGATTGCCAGAGATGTTGAACATTTCTTTATGTGTCTGTTGGCTATGAATATCATTGCAAAACTTCTCAATAAAATTCTGGACAACATCCTTCAACAAATAATAAAAAAAACCTCATACACTATGACCAAATGGGATTCATTCTACAGATGCAAAGCTGGTTAAACATATTCAAGTCAATTAATGTAATTCAACCCATCAACAGGAGCAAGAACAAGAACCACATGATTATCTCAATAAATGCAGAAAAAAGATTCGAAAAGATCCAACACCACTTTATGATGAAAGGTCTGGAGAAACTAGGAATCCATGGGACATTCCTCAATATAATAAAGACTGAATACGACAAAGCTACAGCTAGCATTATACTTAATGGTGAAAAGTTAAAACCATTTCCTGTAAAATCAGAAACAAGACAAGAATGTCTGCTCTCTCCACTTCTATTCAATGTTGTATTGGAATTCCTAGCCAGAGCAATGAGGCAAAAGACAAACTTAAAGGGAATCCAAATAGAGAAAGAACAAGTAAAACTCTCCCTCTTTGCATATTATTTGATCCTATATTTAAAGAACCCCATAGATTCCTCTCCCAAGTTACTTGAGCTGTTCCAAAACTTTGTCAAAGTAGCAGGGTGTAAAACTAGAATGTAAAAATCAGTATCTTTTCTGTGGTAAGGGACCTCTATATGAAACTTTAAAAAATCTGAAAAATGAAGTGAAAGCAGACTTAATGAAGTAGAAAAACCTCTCATGTTCCTGGATTTGAATGGTTAACATCGTGAAAATGGCAATACTGCCAAAAGCTATCTACAAATTCAATGCAATACCCTTCAATATCCCAACAACATTCTTTAATGAAATAGAAGCGATCCCCAAATTCATATATAATTCTTATGAAATGATAGAAGACCCAGAATAGCAAAAACAGTCCTTAGCAGGAAGAACAGTTCTGGAGGAACATCAATACCAAACTTTAAACTCTATTATAAAGCCATAGTTATAGAAGCAGCTTGGTGCTGACACATAAATAGGCCTGAGGACCAGTGGAACAGAATTGAAGACCCAGAAATGATCCCATAGATGTATGGCCACCTAATCTTTGATAAGGGAGCCCAAACTATCAGGTGGAAGAAAGAAAGCCTCTTCAACAAATGGTGCTAACATAATTGGCTATACACGTGCATAAAATTGGAGTTAGAACCTTATATATAACTCTGCACCAAAATCAACTACAAATGGATTAAAGACCTTCAGGTAAGAGCAGATACTCTGAAACTATTACAGGAAGAGATAAAGGATACAGTAGGGCTCCTTGGTACAGATCAAAACTTCCTAAATAAATTGAAGAAATCAAAGAAAGTTTGGCTAAATGAGATTGCATTAAGCTGCAGAGCTTCTGCATGGAGGACAGCTCGCAAGATAAATAGAAAGCCCATAGATTGGGAGAAGATCTTCACTACCTATGCAACAGACAAGGACCTCATATTAATAATATACCTAGAGCTCAAAAAACGAAATCTCCTAATGATAAATCCTCAAAGAAACAACCACCCCATTAATAAGTGGACTAAAAAAATTAGACAATATCCTTTGATGTCTGAGTCCAAATTTGGTCAGTTGGATTAGAAAAATATTGAGAAACAAATATTTGAATTCTTATGTATTGATCATTGTTTTTTTTTTTTTTTTTTTTTTTTTTGGCCAGTCCTGGGCCTTGGACTCAGGGCCTGAGCACTGTCCCTGGCTTCTTCCCGCTCAAGGCTAGCACTCTGCCACTTGAGCCACAGCGCCGCTTCTGGCCGTTTTCTGTATATGTGGTGCTGGGGAATCGATCCTAGGGCCTCGTGTATATGAGGCAGGCACTCTTGCCACTAGGCTATATCCCCAGCCCTGTATTGATCATTGTTATGAATAACATTGATCATTCAAAACTGAGACAGTCCTACAGGAACCTGTAAGTTGATTGTGAAGTAGTGACACATTCTCCGTATTGTGAATGCATTGAAATAAAAATGATGGAACAAAGTTTCTACATCAGGGCTTTTGTTGGCCTTCTGGACAGACTCAGGCTAGATTGAAGTTTTAAAGGATGAATTAAAATGAGTCCTTTGAACCTTTACTTCAAGAATTGACCACAGTAACAATGTCAGATAACAATATATGATTCCACTGGAAAGGAGTGGGGTATGGAAAGGAGAAATGGCCTGAAATAAGGCCACGATGCAGGCAAGGAGAAGACTATGAACAGACTTGTGCAATAAACATGACTACTGAGCTTTAGTCTAATGGTTTATGCTGCCTCTGCAAATATGTTAGCAGGGGAGTGGCATGATACCATCTGTGCCATTTAGACAGTTATCTGAGAATAGAGATGAATAGGGACTATAAAATGGAGCCAAAGAATACAGTAAAAAGGTGAAACCTCAAGGCACTGACTGAAAAGAGAGATGAGGAAATGCATCCAAGGAATGTTTAAGGAGGTAAAAGAACATAGGCTTAGATTATCATCTTTAATCACAATTTCCATGGCTGTATGTATGCATGTGTATATGGTATGTGGTATGTGGTGTGTGTGTGTGTGTGTGTATGTGTGTGTGTGTGTGTGTGTACATACATATACACATTCCATGGAGTTGTTGAGGACTAAGTGCTAAACACTGAAGATGGAGCTTGAAACCACATAACTTGAGTATACTGCCTTGTGATATATCAATTGAATTTGATAACTAATGGGAAGAAAGAAAAACATGCAACTCGAGGCTTTAACAGATAATGAGTAAAATGTGGTTTATTCTGGGATAGGTTGTGATGAAGGAGGATTCATTCTGAAGGACAGATGCCAGATTGTAGTAGACTAAAGAATAAAATTCAGGGAGAACTGTGGAAAAGATAGACTACCCTAACAACATGCTAGTGTGAAAGAAGAAGAAAACAAGATCATAGACAAAAGTCACTTGATAGAATTTTTTGTTGTTATTTTGTTTTATTTCTGATTTTGTTTTGGAACATTCATAACATTCAATAAAGTACAAAGTCAGGGAGTAGTGGCAAAGCTGTGGTTGGAATACTGAACTCTGTGATCAAAGTAGGCAAAATACAGGAAGAAAAAAGAACTGATGCATGAGCAGGAATTACAGTTACTGAGGATATGTCTGGAAAGAGTAATACTTAGAGAATCAGAAAAAAAGGAGAGACACACTGGGAGAATCACTGGTTAGAGGACAGAATATGTAAGTCTATAATAATGTCCTTGGTATGGCAGGGCTTTAGATACGGGAATGGGATGCAGAATGGTATAGGTCACTAAAATGGATACTGAAATGTAGAGCCGACCTCCACTATATTGTACTTATTTATCCCAAGCAGAGTGGGAATGGAAATTGTTTTGAATGACAAGAACACTTCTTAAACTTCAAAACCCAGGTCACTTGATACACATATGCCTTACTTTGGTTTTCTTCTATTAACATAGATGCCTGACATACATGCAATATATAATGTTTAAGTACCTCAATCAGATGATTTATTATAATCCATTGAACCTAAGTATAAGCCCTGATAAATGATCCAGCTGTATCTAAATTATATTTGTATGAGTATACATGAACTTATGATTGTACATTGATATTTGTGATAAAAGAAAATTTCAAGTATATGTCCAATTTTTTAGAAATAAAATATGTATTTATTCTAATACCCAGTTTTCAAAGAATAGTGTTAATTTGGAATATTAGCTGCATCCCCCTTGAATTTATGCATTATCTTGATAGAAAGCCATTCTGTTTAGATTGCAAGGACTTAGAGAGGAAGCTGCAGTCATCAGTATCTACCTCCAGATCAGTACTGATGCATCAATCATTCCAATAAAAATTAAAATCATTTGTGTCTATTTGTTAATGTATTCATCTAGTTGTCAGATTTAATACTTTCTGTATGGTGGAACCATACCATACTTCTGGAGAAGCAATAGTGAGCAAACTCAAACAGGATTTATTCCAGAAAAGGCTTGAAGAAAATCTTGTGTCTTCATAAACAAAAATAAAACTGTACCTTGTAAAAAGTAATACAAAATGCAAAACTTGTGGCTGATTTATTCCAGTCACAGAGTTCATCAATGTAGCAAAATGCAATTACGATCTGATTGATGATTATGGTTTTTTTGTTTGTTTGTTTGTTTGTTTGTACTGGTACTGGGCCTTGGGTTCTCACTTGGCTTTTTTGGGGTGGGGTGCTGGGGGAGGTGGGTTATGGGGCTTGAACTCTAGCCCTGGGAGCTGTCCCTGAGCTCTTCAGCTCAAGATTAGTGCTCTACCACTTTGATCCACAACACCACTTCTGATTTCCTGGTGGTTAACTGGAGATGAGTCTCACAGACTTTCCTTCCTAGGCTGGCTTTGAACTGCAGTCCTCAGATCTCAGGCTCTTGAGTAGTTAGGGTTACAGTTGTGAGCCACTGGTGCCCAGCCTTACTTGGCTTTTTGACTTTAAGCTGGATCTACAGCTCCACTTCTGGGTAATTTCTAATTCCCCACTGGTGGGTAATTGAAAATAAGAGTCTCAAGAACTTTTCTGTCCAAGATGGCTTCAAACTGTGATTTTTTCCCATCTCAGCCTCTTGAGTAGCTAGGATTATAAAAGTGAGAAACCAGTGCTCAGCTAAATAATTATCATTTAAAATAGCTAAAGTGAGGGGTTAGGAGAGAACTAGAAAATCTTTTCATGATGAACAGAATTGGTGATTGTAAGACTAAGGAAAATCTTGAAGGAGGGAATACAAGGAAGACAATGGGGTGGGGTAAAATTGGGGAAGGAAGGAGCAACCAAATGGCTTGAGGCCGTTCAGTTCTTTTCTGTGAAGTCAAGACATACAGCAAGTAAATTCAATTTTTGTTCATATCTTTTACCTTAATGGAGATTCATCTCAAAGTAAATGCCTTTCCAAAAATAAAATAGGAAAAAAAACATTACATTGATTGAATATTTTAACAGAATGTAAAAGTAATAATATTCTTCATTTTTTCTTCAGACTGAAGACAAAAAAGCATACCTCTTCTTCACTCAGAAAATAAATAAGAGGAAAAATAAGATCTCTAGCTTCTATCTTGTTTATCCTAATCAGGATTAGCTTTATCCTAATCAACAATCTTATATTCAACCTTAATGATATTTCATTAGCTTCTCAGAACCACCTTTCCTGTCTAGATCTAATTATATCTAATGTAATGTATCTCAACTCACTATATTAAATCATTTTTTAAAAAAACATTTTAAAATCACTCCAGAGGCCCCACAGAGGATTGAGTTCCTCTTACTTCTTTTTGGGACTCATGACCTTCCAATTTTCTCCTCAACATATCTTCTTTATTCTCCTCATATCTAACCTAAGGAGATGAAAATAAATTATTTTCTTTTGTAAAAATTCCGAAGTAACTACATAAGTAAAATCCAAATATAAACATCTGTTGTAAACAATGTTCAGTCAGTTATTCAGTATGGCTCACATTGTAAGCAGAAATGAAGTGGCTCTTGCTTGTGTCCACATTAGCCTTTACAGGTAACACTAGTGAACAGATAGCTATAGATTTACTAGAAACTCTAATAGCTTGTTTCATCTCAAAAAGGTCAACGATTCCAAACCTTATGAATGCTAAGCTTCAATAAATAGGATTCACAAATGATAAAGAAATTCTACTACTGATAATTTGTGTAGTATTCTTACAGAAATGCACAATAAAAATATGTGAAATGTACATATACATGAACAAAAGCCTGAGGAATAATTTATTGTTTCCACTTCACTCTGATGGTGTTTTTGCCACCTATTCTAGGTATTACCCATAGACTCCTCTGATTTCTTCAAGGTGCACAGTAGATACTATTCTTAAGGGTAGTATAGAAGAAATGGATAGCTGTTCTTCTTTTCCCTGGAGAGTACGTGTGTGTGTGTGTGTGTGTGTGTGTGTGTGTGTTTCCAGTGATGATAATGTTTTGGGATAAAAAAATTCTCATCCCCTATCTGTTATGAAATTAAATAAGAATTACTAGGTGTACATTGATTAAATCTATCATATTTGTTGTACAGAATGGTGGAGCTGAGTGGAGGAAAAGAAAAAAAATATGTAAATGGAAGAAGAACAGTACATGATAGTATATAATTAGAAAAAGGAAATTAGAAAGTTAAGACTTTGCAGATAAACAGAAAAAATAATGTATGTCTTGTAAGTTAAACTGAAAGGATATGTGTCTACCAAGTCTACTAGATTCAGTTTGGGGCTTGTTTCTAGAAACTATGATGGCTTCTAGGAGACAAATAGCTATGTCTACCAATGGAAATTGGTTGAATTCAGGGCAGTACCCAGCTTCTACTAGAGAATCAGTGGAGAACTATGTTACAACTTGAGGAAAGGACAGCTTATTTGTAGAAACTAAAAAGACTGGAACGTATAAGTAGTTCTTGATAAAATGATAAGCTACAGAATACAAGTGTTCCATTTAAGGAACTTAGGGCAGAGTATTTCTTATGTGATTGCATTTTAATCCATAGGGTGTGAAGGGAGAGAGAATGAGCAGACATACTCTTATGGTAGAAGTACTGTCTTTGGGGGCTGGGAATGTGGCCTAGTGGCAAGAGTGCTTGTCTTGTACACATGAAGCCCTAGGTTCGATTCCTCAGCACCACATATATAGAAAAGGCCTGAAGTGGCGCTGTGGCTCAAGAGGTAGAGTGCTAGCTTTGAGCAAAAAAGCCAGGGACAGTGCTCAGGCCCTGAGTCCAAGCCCCAGGACTGGCAAAAAAAGAAAAAAAAGAAGTACTGTCTGAAAATATTCTTAGTAGCTAGAGATTTGGAGATAGGAAATCAGCAAATAAATGAAGCTATCTTTAAGGGAAAAGACTTTTAACATTATTTTTCTCAGAAATGCAATATCATTTACTTGGAGGAACAAAAATGATTAATAAAGTCTTTTTGTTCAGGGAAGCTATTTCACAAGATAAAAGGCTAGTAATCTAATAACTAGCATATCAGTATTATTTTATTTGCTTTTTCCTGTTTGCAAAATAACTTCGGTGCTATCTTGTTATTGTTGTTATACTTGGCTAGTTATACCTCTACGATAAGAGAACATAATTAATGTGAAAAATTATACTGAAATGGTTGTGTTTATTTTGTGTCACTTTAGCAATGCCCCTTCAGGAGTGCTATTCGTATTTTCCACTTGCATTCGATAATAGGCTTGCAGCCAGTGGCATTGTATTTACGCAGTTTTTGTCAAAACAATTTTTATCTCTAATAGATTTTGATCTACACCAGCTGAAAACTTCTGTTTCTGTTTAAAACTTTAATGTAATTTCTCACATCTCTATTTCAGGCAATAGAAAAACTTTTGAACTTATATGTACTTGGCAGCTGTATGTATATATTTTTCTTTCACGAAGTGACTTTTTTAATAGGAGAAAATGTCCTTAAAATTAGGCATCTCCCATTTAAATGGGCCCCAAGGAGAGCCCAAATATGAATAGAGCCTGTTACATTCATTCACTGTACAAGAGCATTTAGAAAGCACTCCTCATAGCCTGACCTTGAAATGACTACAACTGATTACAGATATAAATGAATCTCTCATAAACATTAAATGAATCCACAAAACGCCTTATTTGATCATGTAAAGAGAGATATTTTCATTTTGGTCCACAAGGATTTATTTACATCTGTGTCCCCACTAGCATTACTCAGGAAAAAAACCCATTAAATGGATCAGCCTCTCTGTGTATAAATTTATACATGCACCAAGTCAAGTATATCTGTGTTAATACTGTGTCAAAGTAATGCAAGGTGAGGAAGAAATTGGGAAGACAATTACATTTTCATATAGTGTTACAATTCTTTTCAGTAAGATAAAAACATTGCATGACAGTGCAAGGGGGATAAGTCAAAACTTACTGGGAAAACTAAGACAAATATGTTAGGGAACAAATTTAATAAAGTAGGTTAGCTCTGAGTTTCTTTTTTTTGTTAAATTTTTATTGTCAAACAGGTACAGAGAGGTTACACTTTCATACGTTAGGCATTGGATACATTTCTTGTACTGTTTGTTACCTTCTCCCTCATTTCCCCCTCCCCCTCCCCCTTACCCTGCCCCCCCATGAGTTGTTCAGTTCATTTAGACCAAACAGTTTTGCAAGTATTGCTTTTGTAGTCATTTGTCTTTTTTTAACCCTGTGTCTCTCGATTTTAGTATTCCCTTTCTATTTCCTAGTTCTAATACCAGTATAGATGGTTTCCAATGTACTCAGATAAGATACACAGATAGTGCAGGTACAACCACAAGAAGGGGATACAAGAGGATCATCAATAATAGAAGCTACGGTTTTACATCACGTGTTGATAGTAATTACAACAGTGATATGACAGTCGTTTCCATAACATGGAGTTCATTTCACTTAGCATCATCTTATGTGTTCATAAGGGCATAGCTATTGGGCTCTTGTGATCCTCTGCTGTGACTAGCCTAAACCTGTGCTAATTATTCCCTATGAGGGAGACCATAGAGTCCATGTTTCTTTGGGTCTGGCTCACTTCACTTAGTATAATTTTTTCCAAGTCCTTCCATTTCCTTACGAATGGGGCAATGTCATTCTTTCTGATAGAGGCATAAAATCCCATTGTATATATGTACCACATTTTCCTGATCCATTCGTCTACTGAGGGGCATCTGGGTTGGTTCTAAATTCTAGCTATGACAAATTGTGCTGCGATGAACATTGTTGTGCTGGTGGCTTTAGTGTGTTCTTGTTTGTGGTCTTTTGGGTAGATACCCAAAAGTGGGGCTGCTGGGTCATAGGGGAGCTCTATGTTTAGCCTTCTGAGGAATCTCCATACTGCTTTGCAGAGTGGCTGAACCAGTTTACATTCCCAGCAACAATGAAGTAGCGTTCCCTTTTGGCCACATCCCCTCCAACATTTGTTATTGTTAGTTTTCTTGATATAGGACATTCTTACTGGGGTGAGATGGAATCTCAATGTTGTTTTGATTGCATTTCTTTTATGGCCAGTGAGGTAGAGCACTTTTTCATGTCTCTTGGTCATTCTCTTTTCCTCATCAGAGAAGTCTCTTTGTAAGTCTTTAGCCCACTTGTTGAGAGGGCTATTGGTTCCTTGCGGTTTTCTTTTGGAGGAATGTAATTTTTTTAGTTCTCCAT
This sequence comes from Perognathus longimembris pacificus, assembly GCF_023159225.1. NCBI lineage: Eukaryota > Metazoa > Chordata > Mammalia > Rodentia > Heteromyidae > Perognathus > Perognathus longimembris. The sequence goes on from NC_063174.1 coordinate 7,752,167, forward strand.
ATATTTTAGATATGAGGCCTTTGTCCGTTGTATGGCTGGCAAAGATCTTTTCCCAATCCGTGGGCTTTCTGTTTATCTTGCGTAGCTCTGAGTTTCTTAAGAGAGACTCTCTTGCCACTGTATTGTCCTCATAGATGTTTGAAATCTTCCTAGCCCTGTAAGTAGAAAGTGGGATTAGGAGTCAGTGGTAAGCCCATCCAACAATCTGAATATTGTGATATAGAAGGTGTTTCCTGCCAGTGCCCATGGCTCCGCCTGTAATCCTAGCTACTCAGGAGGCTGAGATCTGATGATTGTGGTTCAAAGTCATCCAGGGCAGGAAAGTCCATGACACTCTTACCTCTGATTAACCACCAGAAAAATTGGAAGTGGTGCTGTGGCTCAAAGTGATAGAGCACTAGACTGAAGAGCTCAGGGACAGTACCGAGGCCCAGAGTTCAAACCCCAAGACAAACAAAAAATGATATTTTCTGTTTGCCTCTCTTCTGGTGATGGTGGCAGGATTAAATTGAGAACCTTGAGCATTCTAGCCAAGTGATCTACCATAGAGCTATATCCCCAGCTCTTCTCCCCTTGCTCCTCTTGTTCGCTTTGCTTCATATTTCCTTCTATGTCTTGCTTTTCTTCTTTTCCTCCCTCTTCATTTTCTTCCTTCTGATTTATGAATATTTTCTTAAAATTTGAACTATTGAAGGACATTGTTTTCCTTTATGCTAGCTCTGTGTCCTCATGGAGAAACATAAAGATAAAAATCATGTCCTTTATGTAAATAAACATTTGAATTGTAATAGACTTATGTCTTCATCTTGATTCTCTGCTCACATGGGAAAGCCATCTGAAATTCCTATTAAAATGCATAGTTCTTTGTCTTCAGTTATGACTTAATCCATAGGCTTAAATATACTAATGATGCTGACTGCAATTATTTGCTTCTTTCCCTTTTTCGCATACATATATTCACCTGACACACTGAAATACTAATGAATCCTACATTGCTCATGTGTGTACACATATATACAGAACACATAATTTTGACTCATGAAAACTACAGTTGCACACCCTTGGGGATGAGATGCTTGCTGGACCAAACCATTTCCAACTGATCATTTGATGTTAAATGGTCTGATTTAGTTTGGTGATCTTTTATTTGCCACAGAATGATACAAAGCTTTGTAAATGTAATGTCCATATATATTTACGTCCAGCTAGTGTTGAGTTTGCTCTTCTGCAATTTGAAAGGATGTTAGAGATGGAAAATTGTGACTCCAGGGTTGTCAAATAATGTCCAGAGAAATGACTCCTTCTATAAAGGTTGTGCCTCCCTCTTCCCAAGTGTTTCTAGGCAAGCATCAGAGGAAAAAGCTGTCAGTATTTTCTAAGCAGGCCAGGTTATATCTGGTGACCTTGGAGCAAAGAAACTAACATAATGCTGGTTTCTTGAGACATCTATTTGATCTCCCTATAAATACTGCCCAGGGGGTTTTGTTTCTAGGATGTTCCCCAGAGTTCTACTGTCTTAGAAAATAAAAAAAGGTTTTAAATACTGGACTTTTCTATTTTGTTCTAAGTTGGCACAAGGTCTCTATAACACACTCCTAAATTTCTTTTGTTCTCTATTGTATTTTGAAAACCAATGTTTAAAAACAATTCTTTATTCTTTATGATGTCTGACTTTGTTTCATTTTCTTTGTTCTCCATCAAGTCTCACATACTAAATGTCTATGTTTGTCTATGTATATATTTTATTTTTAGCCTTCTCAATTAACCCAGATTCCTTTCTCTAAACACACAATAGTTCTTTACATATTTATCCAGTAAAATTCTTTTCTGTCTTTTTAAGGGAGGCCTCCTTTCTTCTAAAGAGCCATCGTGATGTTTCTAGTCTTTGGCATATTAACAGATATATTTACTTTAATAAATAGATCATTCAAACACAAAAATTACAAACTAGTCCCCTCCTATTTATTGATTTAATTTCTGCCATAAACCTAAGTCTTTTGTCATCTGTTGTAAAATGTGTAACACACATAGAAGATGCTAATACACAGCTAAATGAAAATATTTACTTTTGACTGTGAGCTACTCTTAAAAAAGTTGGATTCTACTTACATTTTGGTTCTGTACATAGGTAAACTAGGTTATTAAATAAATGGCCTGTTTACACCAATTATTTATATGTAAACATACTATTAGGGAAAGCTATTTCATCTTAAAAGGAGCTTACTTCGAAGATTAAGGTAGCATTGAGGAAATTTTCAACCTTGAATATTTTATTTAAATGCCATTAAGCTATCAGTAATGTTTGCTGCATTTCCTTTCCCATCTTTGCTGATTGCCAGTATATTTGTGGGTAAACAGATAATTCTCTCTCTCTCTCTCTCTCTCTCTCTCTCTCTCTCTCTCTCTCTCTCTCTCTCTCTCTTTCTCTATCTGGCCTCTTCCTGCCTAAGATGACACTTTTTTTCCTTGATGACACTGTCTGGTGTGGTTGACAGGAGAATTCACCTACGTGTTGATAAGCTCCCCTGCCTCTAACAGAGTTGTGTTGAATTCAGGTCTGGCAAGAGGAGCGAAAGATGGTAAGGGAAAACAGACACTTTTTATACCTAGTTCTGGGAACCTGGAAGGAAGATCAGAGCACAGAAAAGAGAAGTAGTCTGAAATATATCACACAACGCTGAATAACACTTTTTAATAGAAAATTCTTGTTTTGACTCTAATTTTATGCTTAGATGCTTTTAATTTGATCCACATTTAATTTGCCATTCCTTGGAGAAGGCATTGATTGTATGAAAAACTATCTGCTCTATTGCTAACAAAACAGGATTGGTTTCAGCAGCCAGTCTGGTGGCATTGTATTCTAATGGTAACTTCATGGAAATACTGAAGTGCACGCCACTGGAGTCAACTTGGTCATCTCTTGGCCCACTCTTCTGGTGATGATTTTCTGATAGCTTTGTTAAAGTCATAGTTCTGAAAATGTGAGTAAAGGCTAAGAGTTAAAAAAGGGTGAAAGCCAGGGTTGGACATTGTGAAGGTCTACATCTGAGATATATAATTAATAATAATACCTGTATTGTATGTGTTTGTATATATTTTCCAAAAAATTGATCACTCTGACACTGGACCAAAAATAATGTCATTCAGCATTGATATGACAAGTTTTAGAGAGACGTAGTATTCTGAGATTAGGCCAAGCAATCATATGGTACTAATTATTTTTCTTAGAAATCTGAAACTGCCTATAAGATCTACAACATTGCTTATATTCAAGGCCTATACAGTTTAAAATGTAGGCTGCCACTATTTCTAGTGTGGACTAGCAACAGTAAAGATGTCCAGGTTTCAATGAAATATATTTCATAAATTAGCTTATCATCGCACTGATTTAGCATGCCTAGCAGGTGAGAGACAAAAACATGTGTTATCTTCCCTAGGGAACCTTCACTGAATGTCATTCTGGCTTCATATGTCTTTCTTTTCTCCCCTTCTTGAACTGATATAAAATTCTAATGTGTGCCCTCTAGTTCCATCTTCATTGAAATCTAGCAAAACTGCTGAAGGTAAGATAGTGGCAATGGCGCATGAAAAAAGGCAAAAAGAGTAGTGATTCATAGCCTACTTGAAGAAAGTTGCAATCATTAACAGTGCTACTTTTGTATGTAGACAGGTTAAAATATGTCATACCAGTGTTAAATGAAATTATTCATTTGGGCTAGTTTCTTAAAGTTCAAAGGGAATGCGCTGAAACTATATTGGTATGGCAAAACTATTGCCATATGAATATGCAGGCATATCATGTCTTATCTCCTAAAACAACAGTCAAAAAAGTGAAGTGATCGAGCTATCAATAATCTTGACAAGTGGTTGTTGTTTAAATACCAGAAGTGGTAGGCATTATGATAAATGCTGCTTTCATTATTATGAAAATGAAATGTGACATTTTTCAAATATAATAGTTAAGGCAATGTTCCTTATCTAGGAGTCTTTGTTTTTATGCAAATTGGAACCTCAGATGTAATTATCAGTTTGCAAATGTTATCCATTGGTCTTTAAATCTGTAGATGCCAATGCTTTCAGAACAGGATGATCTTTCTCCTTGAGCATTGTTCCCATTTGGTAGATGAGAAAACTGAAGTATATCACTATGTCTTTCCATTTGCTAGTAGGAAAAACAGTACTTTTAAAAACTACTGTTGTCAAATTAGAATGTTCAGCTTCTTTTCTTACTCTAATCTTATTAGAGGATTGAATTGACTTTAAGTGGCATTCTCCGTTTTTAGATGCAGCAGTTTGGCAAAAACTTGGACTAAGATTTTCTTCTGCCAGAAAAGACAGCATCAAGTTGCACCAGTGATTTTCAGCAGTCTTTAAAAGTATCCACAATATTGAAACTAGATTGCTAAAATCTAGCCAATAGTTGTTGGCACCACATAGTGTTAAAGTTACTACTCATTTTAGCAATTGAAGCTTCATATTTGTGGAACATTAGACTAATCTTTCTAGCTTTATAAAATGTAAATTGTTTTTCAGAGCAAAACCATCTTTTAGAGCTCTTTGTGAAGTCAATTGAAGAATCCAAAATATATCATCAGCGTGATTCTACTTTTCCTTTCTTCATCACAATGAAAAGTGTATAGGTCTGTCTTAAAAAGGTATACCATTAAGTTATGAAAAAGGACAAATAATGATATATGATATTGCACCCAATTAGGAATTTATCTAGCATCTGAATACCAATCTGATTAATATTTTCCTTTTTGTTATCTTTCCTTTCAAAATAATGGAAATAGCCACCATCAGTTATTAAGTCTTCAATAGTCACAACATGAAGATTTCCCAGGGTCTCATTTCTGTGACTTTAATAAGCTAGAATTAAGCATTAAGTTCCAAACTTAGCTAAAGAAGAACTTAGAAGGAAATATTTTAAAATACGTGTTTTATAAGAACATACTGATTTGAGTTGGTTTGGATTTTCAAATTACAAGAATGTTCTCATTTTTTAGTGGGATTTGATTTTCATTTGTTACTGCTAAAGTTGTGGCTTTCTGGTGGATTACTATTTTGCCCGTGTGGAAATTAGTAGGTTAGCACTATTTTGTAAATAATAGTAGTGATAATTTTCAGAATTGCTTTTTTGGCGAATACATATAAAGATATTCCTTTTGATGAGGCACTGTAAGCAAAAAAGATTTGTACTTCCTTTCCTGTTTATTACACTTCCCAATTTATCATTAGCAGGGTTGATGTTTAGTGAAAATGGTTTCTAATTGCCAGGTTGTGCTTTGACAGGACTGACAGTAGACTCTGTATCAAACCGACTGAATCAGAGCTGTAGAAAGTATCTAGGAATACTCAAGACAGATTTTATGAGATATAGTTTGTCAGTTTAAACATTTTGAAGTCCAATACATTCGGAAGACCATACGCCGTGCTTGTTAGAATGAATGAATAACTAATAGATTAAAGAATGCAGCCAAATAAAATTTAGACTACTTATAAGCATGTGGCCTAATATTCAAATGTAGAAAATCCAATTATGTTCCAGCTCTCCTTAGTTTTCATTCATGAAGCAGCACTTCTACTGAAAAAGCAAATAACTAAAAAGTTTCTTTTACCCCCCTAAAAAGGCATCGAATTTTTAAAATATAAGTCTGAAGTTAGTCTTCCACAGATAGCCAATTTAATTATGCTAAAAATGACATTTTTAATTAAACACCAAGGTAAGCATAAATGGATTTCAAAATAATTAATCAAACATCAAAAAATTGAAACCTTTTTCTGCTTGAGCAGCAGAAATGAAAGAACCAGTCTTCGGGTCTCATAGAGATTCAATCTAATTTAATTCTCTGTCTTCTCTAAATAAACATTCCTAAAACCTTTTTTTCATCTGGGGGAATAAGGATGAGAGGGGTAATCAATATTTCTAGCATTTTAATTAAAACCGTTAGTGGAATAAATCCATTTAATTATCAGTTAATGAAATACAAGGTCATTTACCTGACAGGAACTTTGAGGGTGGATTACTAGCTGGAATAAAGCAGAAGAACCCAATGTCACAGTCATTTAACTTCTGTCAAATTTAAGGTTAAAATCCTTTTAGACTGTTTAACCTATTCTCTACCATTTTTCTATTATGTATGCCAATTGGCAGGGGAAGTGCATGTTAAAACTTACTTTACATTTAATTGTGCTACGAAGTTTTCATCAAATTTCTAGAAATTTCTTTTTGTTTCTAAGGCATGAACTGAAGAGTTACAATAGGTTCCAGTGAACATTTATTTTTGTTTTGTGTTTATCACTTATTAATGTAAAGAGACATTTAGTTTTTTCTTTTTACAAAGCTTATGAATTATTTCTTATTTTAATGAACCTCAAATAAGGTTTAAGTGTTGGGATAAAATTATGGAACAAAGATACAATAGTAAGATAAACCATTTTGAAGAATTTATGGTTGGTTTTATATAGCCATCTTTCTTTAGAAGTGAGTTGCATTTCATAAAAATCATATAAAAAGTTAAAACTTGTTGATCGCTAATGCAGGTTTGCAAATGGATTTGGTAAGTGGCTTTAAGGTTTTTTAACAAGTGAAGGGAAGGCACAAAAAAATATGTTGTAGGATTCCTTATCTTCATTGGTAATATTGAGTTTATCTTAGCAACATGTACTGCTCCTGTTTTCTACAGATCATTTTTTAAAGAGGACATTGACCAGGTGCTGGTTACTCACACCTGTAATCCTAGCTATTCAGGAGGCTGAGAACTGAGGATTGAGGTTCAAACCCAGCCTGGGCAGGAAAGTCTGTAAGACTCTTATCTCCAGTTAAATACCAAAAATCCAGAAATGGAGCTGTAGCTCAAATGATAGCCTTGAACAAAAAAGCTAAAGCTCAGTGCCCAGGCCCTGAGTTCAAGCCCAGGACCAGCACCAAATAAACAAATCAATAGAAACAAATAAAAATGGACCCAAACAGAGGGGTTTTTTTTTGAAAATGGATGTATTAATTATCTAAAGATTAAAATACTATTTTGATTTGGTAGATTCGAGCTTGTCTCGTACATACAGATTTCAGAGATAAAAACGATAACCTTTCTTGGGGGTTGGATCTTCCTTTCTCAACTGACAATCCAAATGTTAAAGTAGGGTACATGGCAGATGAGTACTTCATCCTAAGGCAGCTTTACTTCTAACTATATAAGAAGTCCAACATAACAGAATAATTTGTCTTTCAAAGACGTACCAAATACTTGTCCTAACTTCTAAATGTTCAATACAATAAATTTATATATAAAAAACTCATGTTAGCTTCTAAAGGAAAGAAAATCAATTATCAGCTCAAATATGTTTTATTTATTTTTTCAAATTTTATTTGATGATTGTAAAGGTGGTGTACAGTGACATGCATAAGGCAGTGAGGACATTTCTTTTGGAACAGTGTTGCCCTTTCTTTGTTTTCTCCTGCTTCCCTCTCCCTTGCCTCCCCTCCTTCTTTGTTATCTTATATTCATCAAGGCAGTTCTAGCAGGTGGAATAAAAGACAAACCTTATTAGGAAGGAAGACTTGATTAATCTAGATAGTTCAACAGACTCTCTTTCCTTTTTTTTTTTTTTTTGCCAGTTCTGGGCCTTGAACTCAGGGCCTGGGCACTGTCCCTGAACTTCTGCTTAAGGCTGCACTCTACCATTTGAGCCATGGCACCGCTTCCAGCCTTTTCTGTGTATGTGGTGCTGAGGAATGGAACCCAGGGCTTCATGCATGCTAGCTAAGCACTCTACCACTAAGCCACATGCCCAGCCTTGTCTTTCCTCTTATTTTGTACTTTTTATAAGTATGATCTAGAAGCTCACTATAGAGAATTGAAAATTTTGTTTTAAGCCATAAGGAGAAATAGACACATGAAAAAAGATCTATGACATATAAAATTATTGCACCTTGGAGTAAAACAGAAAAATATAACTAGGAGAAACCCCGTGGGATGCAGAGAGGTGGCCTTTTAATGTATTTTAATAGCTCTTACCTTGACTGTCCAATGGTCTTCTCTTGTAGGCTGTGCAGTGGTTGGCTTGCCTACTTCTCTGCATCCCTATGCGCTTTCTGATCGTTCAATCGTGTGCTCGTGCTTATATATGTGTTGCAGTAGCTAAGGGCCAAAGTTTAATGGTTCTTAACTCTTCTCAATTTTTTTGTCTCTATCAACACAGTGCTGGTGGGGCATCTAATAGTTACAGATAGTCTATACAATGAGGGGTTATCTTAGACTATTTGTTCTCCTGTAACCAAGTATCCAAGATTAGGTAATTTATAAAGAATAGACATTTGTTTCACCTTGTTCTGGAAACTGAGAAGTCCAAGATGAAAGCACTATCAATTTCGGTTTCTGGTGAGGGCAGGTCTGCACTTCCATAATATCCCCAGGCAGCTGCTGGTTGTTCAAGTGTAGAATAAGAACTACTCAGGAGGTTGAGATTTGAGGACTTTGGTTCAAAGCCAGACAAGGGAGACATATCTGCAAGATGTGTATCTCCAATTAACTAGCAAAAAGCCACAAATGAAGGAATGGCTCAAATGGTAGAGCACCAGTTGTGAGCAAGCAAGCTGAGTACAAAATTATGAAGTCCTAAGTTCAAGCCCCAAAACAAAACCAAACAAAAACAACAACCATGCAACAGTGTGAAGTTGGAAGAATGAAGTTAGCTGAGACAGGCTTAAGAAAGGGAAGAGGAGGAGGAGAGACTGATCATGATGCGCTGCTTTCATAAGTGGACATGCCAAATGAAACTCCCTTGTACAACTAATTGATGTTAGTAAAAAAAACTCAAGAAAAAATAATGAGTGCAAATAGGGCTGGAGGCATGGTTCTGTGGCCGAGTACCTACCTACCTAGCAAGTATGAGTTCAAACCCCAGTACTCTGCCCAAAAGGAAAAAAGACAAACCAAGCCATCATGCCAAATTGAGTTTTTAATCCAAATAAGACTTTCCATTCAAGCTACCTCTCTCTTGCTGTTCTCTGAGCTTCTTCACCTTCCTCTTTACAATTTTCCTTCCCATTTCTTTTTCTGAATGTACAGGTCTAAAACTTTTTAACTTGACATTGATTATTTTGACAAAATTTAAAGTATGGAGGAGTGGCTGTTGATACACATTGGTTCTCAATTTAGGTCTTGTACCACCAAAACTTTAGTTACCATATTTGGTTATTTTTTCCTTTCTCGTTTTCCCCTCTTATTTATTAAGGAATAAAAAAGGTTTGTGTGCCAATTTTCTTATCTGTAAACGAGAACAATAATACTTACCTTGAAGAAAAGAATGAAGGTGAAAGTTATTCAGTAACAGGCATGTATTTTTATTTTGTTTCTATGTCAGCAAAACTAGAACAAACATAATATTGCTATAATTTTGTTTATGGCCGTGAATTGATATATTCAGTGAAAAAACATAGTAATTGAGTTCTATCATTTTATGTTCATGTACATTGAATGAGTGGCAGTTTTCAGGAGTCTGCCTATTAAAAACCAAAGCAGACTCATAGCAGCAAATCAAAAAGCTTGTCTTGGACCATTTGGGTTCTTCTGTCATGTGCACAAGTCTAATTTGAAACCATTGTACCTTAAACTCTTACTAATTGCTCAAACTTAAAGTCATTATTTCAGATCTTTATTAAAAATGAGACTTTGCCCTATAAAATACCCATAATTTTTAGCAGCTATATATCTGCTCTGTAATTTCCTCTTTTAAAAAATGTCATGCTCAATTTAATATTGGTATGTCATTTGCAACCGGCTGGTGTGCTTTCTGAGGCCATTACAAACTCTAGTTTCACAAGAGTTGGAATCTAAAGCCTGCACTGACATTCCTGGTCTGTTTTTATGACACAGTCACATAGCGTATTTCTTATACCCTAAGGGCTACCCTCGGGGGTGTTCTGTCATGGAATGAAATGGCATTGATTAAAATGAGAAAGTTTTTCCTCTGAGAAAGTGAATTGAGAAGACTCTAACCAGAAATACAACAAGCCAGGTAAATAAAAACAAAATGCACAATTCTGAAGGTTAGAGTGAGATATACTATCAGATAGGCCTTTATAAAGCCTTTCAGTATACAAATTAGAAATATTAGAAATAAAAGCAGCTATCTTAAAGCAATATATAGAGGATACAGAAGGTTTATGTTCTAAGAATTTGTATAAATCCATAGAGCTAATTATATAGGATTTGCCACCTCAGTCTTATAATTTTTGGTTTGTAAAATATTTTGGTAAGAAAAATTTAACTGAGTTGAACTCATGAAATGGAAATAAGGTATCAACTGGTAAAGTGATTGAAATAAAAGTACTATGAGGAGATTGGGTTTATAATAGATTAAGAAACATTTGAAAGTAACAGAGATTGTCATATTATCAGAAAAATGAGGCATTTTTTGTGCTAAAATAGAAATTCTTTGGATGCATAGATACTAGTACTCTATTCTTTCACTACTCCTGTGTACTATGTGGAATTGTTTTTATTTTTTCATTAGATTGTAGGTAACGTGTTATTACCCATACTAAGGACTAAACCTCTAGTGTGCTTGAACAATTTATTGTAGGGCTCTTTGGGGCATGGGAAGAGGGAATAAGGCCTCACTCTGTGTCCCAGGCTGCTCTGGTCTGCAATTTGTCCTCATTCCCAGACTGCTTCAGTCTAGTGTGCTAGCATTTCAGACATGTACCATCACATTCCCCTTTATAGGGAATTGTAAATGTTAGGGTAAGTTTTCAAAATGTCAACATCAAGCTTTCAAGTAACTCCTGATGTGTGAAGCCAGCTTCTAAATGATCTGGGAGATGTCTTGACTTTAAGAAGCTCAGCAGTATTTAGGAAGCTAAAATTTACCCAGGAGCAGCTACATCTCTACTAATGTGAGGTGATCGATGATACTCAATGGCCGAACAGAGATATAAAATTGGAAGAGGAAAGCAGTGTGTGTTGTTCTCGAAGGACTTTTTGGATTCACCAAATTAAGAGAGCAAAGTAGACAGGGTGTTCTATGAAGGAGAAATGTTGCTTATCTTTTGGAACAAGGGAGGCCTAGACAGATTTCTTGAGGAAGGATATTGTGTGCAAACAAATGAGGGATTCGATTCCAAAGGAGATTGAAGTCACAATAGAGGAAGTCTATTTTTGCCAACCTGAGTTTCTTCCCCCCCGCCCCCATGGGTGAGTTTAGTAGTACTGTGCTACCTTTATGCTGATCGCATGATATAGAATAAAAATCAGGAACCAAAAGAATGGCAAAGTATGTTAAATCCATGTCTCAAGATAAATCTGTTTCTTTTCAAGGTAGACATTCTCTGCAGTTATTTTAGTGGAAATCATAGGGAGTTGGTTGACATGAAACATGATAAAGAAGCCAGCTTATTCCGAAGTTCCTGTTCGCTTACTACATCCCTGTACTGAGAGCAAACTCTCACAGGCAATTGTCTTAAATATGTGTAAGCTGTTAAGCAATTGTCTTAGGACTTGATGCTATGGGTCTACTCTTCTGTTTTGGGGGAACTTCTCTAAGGAAAGGTCATAGAACTTAAAAAAACAACAACAACTGTGAGGGAGTTTGTGAGCGTTTGTCAGACATTTATAAATCTGTGCTTCTCAAAGCTCCGACTTTAAATATGTTTCTCTATCTTGTTTATACTTTTCCTGAGTGAAAGCCTAAGTGAATTTAATGAGCAGAGCAAGGGTAATACTGATATATGACAAGCCAGTATAAGGAATTTTGTCATAATATAATCTACAGAGTAGAGGAGTAATTTGATAAAGGCTCCTTGAATTCATTTAATCAGAATTGAGAGGCGCCCCTGCACCTGTTCCCAGGGCACTGCCCTCAGTATGGATGCAGAAAGAACACCCAGCTACTGCAGCAGTCTCCGGAGAGCCCGGCGCTGAGTTATTGTAGGAAAAAGAGCCAAGAAAATCATTGTAACAGCTTGGAGAATGGCCTTGCAAATCCAAGAAATGTGCTTTTTCAAATTTGTTGACTAAAAAGGAAAACAGATAGTGGAGGGCAAATATACTAACCCATGAGGAAATGGCCAGTGGTAGGACAGGTAGAGAATTGTAACCCACTTTGTAGTCACTGGAAACGAGTCACAATAACCGTTTAAAACAGCAAATCAACCTACAAATCAAAGTGCTGCCTCCAACTTCCTTTTTATTCCCATTGCATTTCTTACATACAAAAGCTTGATTTCTGATATTTTCACTTTAGATCTGCATATCAATTCATAACATTTGCAATAATTTTTGTTGTAGTCGCTCAGATTCTGCCTAAAATACTACAATACACACAATAGGGGCTTACTAGGGATTTATTTTACCTTTGTTCAATATTATGAGTGTTACTCTCATTCTCTGTCTATGTCTCTGTCTCTCTCTGTCTGTCTGTCTGTCTCTCTCTCTCTGGCTGCTGTTTGAATCCAAGGCTTCTCACATTCTAGACAAGGGCAAAAAGCCTTTGAGCTATACTTTAGCATGTTTTCCTTAATCTGTATCTGATTTTTTCTGTAATTGTGTGTTTTAAAAATTGCTATGCTTTTTCTTTTTGATATAACTTTAGCAATTCTTAGAGAAAACAATGCAGTGGGGTGCTACTGGGTACCATTTTTACAATACTTCTACATAATAATGAAACTGGCTTCTTCTTAAAATTTTACTTAAAAATTTCCATGGCTAATTGATCATAGTAAAGAAAGTACATGAAAGAAAAATTTTACATTAACCAAAGTGCATGTGTATGCTTAATAATTAATTTTTGTGGTCCAGCATAAACATGGTAGCTTGACAGTTGAATATTCTAATTCAGTCGGAACTTAAAGGTAAAATATAAGACATATATTGTTTTAAAATAAAATTGCTGCTAGTTTGATCCTCAGCTGCTAAATATCATTCACAACTAGTGCTTTGTTATGTGTTGAGGAAGATAGGGGATAGATGGTCACCTGGATAAAGATCCTCTAGTATTGTTGTTTTAAATTGTCTATAAGGAAGGTGGCAGTATATGGGGATTCTCAAGTCAGTCTTGCTTTGCAAACAATTATTGAAAGATTATAATGTAATTCATATTTGAAATGTAAAAGTCATTGGATCTATATTTTCTAAAGACCAGCTTTTCTCATGTTGATAGTTTCACTCATCTTATATATATGTATATATGTACATATACATATATATCTTTTTAATATTTTACATTTGATATGTTCTTCAAAAACGATTGCTGTTTTGTGATTTACAACCTTAGAAAAAATAACATACTAGTCATAACTTTGCAGTTTTTGTGATGCATGAAGATCAGATTTTTTAATGTTGGTTAATGCTTTGCTAATTAAAGTGTGCATGTTAATTAAAGCAGAGGCTAATGTTAATTACCTATATTAATGGAATCTCATGTAGCACCTGCCTGAAGCAATGGGTTCAATTTTCAAAATATCTCAATTAAGGTTGAAACTTTTGATTTGCATCTAGTAGGGTTTCAATTAACTGCATTGAAAACTTAAATAACACTCTTAGGGGTGCAAAATAGCAGTGATTATATGAAGTACAGTGGAGTTTGTTAAGTTTATTTATAAAGCCTTCTTTTTACCTTAACTCCATTTCTTTCTTATCTTCTGGCTAGAATTCTATTCATCTATCAAAGATTAATGAAAATAGCAAGGTGTGGTGGTGTATTTCTAAACTTCCAGCATTCAAAGACTGAGACAGAAGGATCATAAATTCAAAGCCAGCGGAGTTTTATAGTAAGTTCCAGGCCAGCCTGGGTTATATAAGTGAGATTCTGTCTCAATAAAAGCAAAAACAGAAAAACATTCCATGAAGTCACTTCCCCTGTGAAGAAATTTCTAAGTTGTAATAGCTAATCAGTCTTTCTACTCTGCATTATAGTTAGTTGTTAGTAGTTTACATCCCTGATTTCTAAAAGCTCCTTGTCTTCATTCCTTTTTTTGGACCAGCATATTTGAATAAGATATTAACATGTTTTATATGTAGAAAGTGTTTTTGTTTTATTTTGCTTTGCTCGTCCTCGGGCTTGAACTCTGGGCCCTTAGCACTTTTTTTTGCTCAAAGTTAGCATTTTACCACTTGAGCCACAGCTCCATTTTCAGCTTTTTCTGTGCTTAAGTAGCAGTAAGAGTCTCAGGGACTTACCTGCTCCAGCTGGGTTTGAAATGCAGTTCTCAAATCTCAGCATCTTGAGTAGCTAGGATTACAGGCTTGAGCCAACTGTGCCTGGCTAGATGAAACATTTTGTGTTTGTAAAATAATTAGATGAATGTATTGATTAAAGTGGAAATAACTAAACTTTAAGAGATAACTATTTCCATAACTTGGAGTTCATTTTGCTTAGCATCATCTTGTGTGTTCATATGTACATAGCTATTGAGCTATTGTGATCTTCTGCTAGGATTATCTTAGACGTGTACTAATTATTCCCAATGAGGGAAACCATAGGGTTTATGTTTCTTTGGGTCTGGCTCACTTCACTTAGTCGATTTTTTTTCCAGCTCCTTCCATTTCCTTAATAATGGGGCAATGCCATTCTTTCTGATAGAAGCATAGAATTCCATTCTTGGTTTATCATTGTTGTTGTTGTTATTTTCAACATATCATGTGAAATTAGGCCTTTTTTTTTGTCTTTCTTCCCCATGGTTTTACCCCTGATATCACTGTAACTGATTTTGGCCCCCTGGATATTGTATATATGTGTATTGGAACTAGGCAAGGGAAGGGGAATATCAAAATGGAGAGACAAAGGCTAAAGACAAACCAATGCAGCAGCAATACTTACAAAACTATATGCTGTAAACCAACTGTACAACTCATGGGAGGGGGGAGCAGGGGCAAATGAGGGAGGAGGTAGGAAGTTGGATAAGAAATGTATGCACTGCCTTAGGCATGAAACTGTAATCCCTCTGTACATCACTTTGACAATAAGTAAATAAATAAATTTTAAAAAGAGATAACCATTTGATTGTCGTTATATAAATGGCTGCTTTAAGTAAAGAATGAAGTTTCTCTTTGGTACTGTAATGCATTGTCAAATGAACAACTGTTATTTTGTTAGTTTCTTTCCTTTTCTTCTTTCTTTCTTTTCTTTTTTCATGTTTTTGTTGTTGTTGTTGTTGTTGTTCTGGGGCTTGAACGTGGGGCCTGGGAGCTTTCCCTGAGTTCTTTGACCCGAGGCTAGCGCTCTACCACTTTAAACCACAGTGCCACATCAAATTTTCTGGTGCTTTGTTAGAGATAAGAGTCTCATACACTTTCCTGCCTGGGCTGCCTTTGAACTGGGATCCTCAGATCTCAGCCTTCTGGGTAGCTAGTATTACAGGCATGAGCCACCAGCATCTAGCTCTATTTTGTTAATTTCTATTAAATATTAGCTGGAATGAGGGAGAGGGTGATTATTTAAAATGAGTCAATGTTATGAGACCAGTGAACATGTATTTATGCTAGCAAAAATGATGTTAATATTCTCATATATATGTCTTTTACTTAATATTTTACATTTTGTGTGTTCTTCAAAAGGGATTGCTATTTTGTGATTCAGAACATTAAAGAAAAATAATGTATTAGTCATAACTATAGTACAAACAAATCTGGCTTGTGACTAATACACAAAGATGTTAAATGAATGACTCATTTAAAAGACCCATAGAAGGCTTGTGTTAGCTTAGATATTAACATATAGGGTGATCGTGTGAAAGAGACCTGAATCTTAAAAATAATTAATTAACAGTGTAAGTAGATGATGGCAGATTGATGTGTTGCAATTAGTAAGCACATCCGTTTCCCTGAATTTACTTTTGTATTTGCTGAAGTCCCAATAACAACTATTCCCATTGGGTCTTTGGAAGGGATTATGAGCTAACAGTGCTAACCTTTTTGACATCCAATATAATCATGGTTTCAGAAAATAGTTTCCATTACTCTGAATAATTGAATGAGCAATAATCTTCTCAGTAAGTGTACACAAATAGATTACAAACTGATTTATGGTCCCTGGAAAACAAGATCAGTAACTCTTGTGCCATAGCAGACTTTGACTCTGATAACTGACTCAGTCTCAGAGGGCCAAGATTTGTCTCCTTTCAGCTGTAAAGACTTTATCAAACAAGCTTAAGATCTCCATGTGTGACATGTGAATGGCAAGGTGATATAAAAGACCTGTAACTACTTGCTATCCTGATGTGCTCTTGCCACACCAGTCATCATTTCATATATATATGTATATATATGTATGTATCTATGTGTATATGTGTATATGTATCTATGTACATATATATGTATATGTATATACACACACATACAATCAACATAAAATGTATGTATAGTATTGGTATTGACTGGGCAAAAAGGTGTTATTGTTATAATGGTAGGAGGGATGAGAAGTGACCAGAAGTGACATATGAATGTATTCATTAATGAAGAGCAATGCAGATTTAGATGTAATAATGAGAGTTCACCTATTTTATATCATAACTGGCTAGTTAGTGTATGATTAAATGGATAGTTAGTAGGTGGAATAAATGTAGTAACTAGTTGTAGAAATGTGACAGATAAGTGTATCAAACTTCCCTAAGATGAGGCAATAGGCCAGCTTTTCATAATTAGAAGAGCAAAGTTACCAAAGCCTCCATTCCCTGCTGTGCAGGTGGCAGATAGCAAGACAGAAAAACACTGACAACAGTTGGAAATATCCCATTGGAAGTGACAACCTAACTGGTATGCTGGGTAATACCTAATTGTGAGGCAAGTACCAAAAGTCCTGGAAAGAAACTTTATGTTTGGGTTGATGGGTAGAAGAACTTGCTGGAGCAGTAAGTTTTAGGTTAGGGATTTGAGAAAATTCTGAAAGAAGTTACTTTAGGGCTTGCTAATAGATTGTATAATTTTAGTTGCTTCTCTTCAAAGTTCTAAGTAAGAAGAAAAATTTTAAAGAAGTTTGTGAGCCTTGTATGGATCTAGAATACTATTTAGAAAGATATTTAATTCTTCATCAAATTATAATAATATTTAAAACACATGATTTGGGGGAATTATAGGGATGAATTTCCACTACCCTGAATAACTAAAAGCGACAATTTTCTTAATAAATACACACAAATAGATTTCAAACTGATTTATAGCCACTGAAAAATAAGATAACAAAGCTTGATTCTGATAACTGACTCTCAATCTTACAGTGCCAAGATTTGTCTCGATTCAGCTATAAAGAATATCAACCTACATAGGATCTCCATTCTTAGTGACTATGGGAACACTGTAATAGATAGGAAAGGAATTTTTTGGCCATCTCTGACTCTAAATTTGTCCTCCCCACATTTGCCCTTGACTGTCTAGGTCTCACTGCTCACCCTCCTTGTTGTTAACAAGGATCACCTAACTTTCATAACCTGTCTTATCCCATCCCATCCTATCCATCCCACGCACAGATTAACATTTCATTCTTACAGGACAAAGAAGGAGCGAGGACAAAATTCCCTTGTGGACTAATAGTTTAAATTTAATAAACAAAGTACACCAATACCTGTCACATAGCTAAAGGAGATTCTCTCACAGGCTAGCAAACAATCTTTTCCCTATCAAGCTTTTGTAGGAATGGGTAAGCCTATAGATATACCATACCATAAAGGAAAAGAGAAATCTGAACAGATGCTGTGGGAATCCATGAATTTCCAGGTGATGTTCTGATACAATTGACATTAAGAGGATTACATGTGGCTATTCAAAGCACAGTCTTTCAAAAAATGTTGATCCCCATCTCCTTTCACCTAGCTGCCCCTCTTAACCATCAGGCCAAAATAGTTTTTTTCCAGCAACCTTTTTAATCTGGCCCCAGACTCAAACAAAATACAAAAAGTAAAACAAAAACACAGAACAGCTCACTACATGCTGAGGGTAACCTCCTGAGTTTCCAGACATCTAGGGCCCAGGTGTCCCCTATAGAAGAAGATTGCTTTGGTTTGAAGGCCAGGTGGAACCTAGAGGGGAAAGTAAGGAGCCTGAGGCTGGAGGGGGCAGAGGTAGGTATTATTCAGTCAGTCCAGCCTGATCTGGGATGTTCACTGGAATGGTAGTAAATGAACAGAAAGATTGGAGAGGGAAAAGGGACAGTGTCCAGAAGGAGAAGCAAGAAGGCAAAATAAGAGGAGTTAACTTGTGGGATACTTCCAGCCCTAAATTTCTAAGGTGTTCCAGGACCCCTATGAATTCCACATACCACTAAATCATGATAACGATAATAATTCCTACTACCAACTAGCAATCTACAATTTGAATTGACAAGAAAAATATCTTCATGGTGAGCCTTTTATTGCTTTCTATGTACTGGACATAAGAGGAGAAAGCGATGAGGTAGTTGACCTGTAGCAGAAGGTAATGAGTGGTAGATAGGAGCACACAGTGATAATCATAGCTGCCCAGGGCTTAGAATCAGTGTTATTTCTGAAGGCAAAGAGTTTTTTAATAATACAATACTCATAGAATGTTGCCCATTCAAATTTCAAGAAACCAATTCAAGTGTGGACCTTGCATAGTAGACTTGATGTCTCTGAGTTGGCAATGACAGTCAGGGACTTGCTGGCAATTGGAAATCATGATTCAGAACCACTACTTGGAGGACATTCCTGGGATTGCTAATTGGAGTCAGAAAGCCTTGATTCTTCTATGGCTTTGGACAAATTAATTTATTTGACCTATGGCTTCTTCTTCTGTTTTGTGGATAATAATAATACTTGATTGGCTGAACTATACCAGAACACAACACGGGGTTGTTATGATTATCAAATGTAATGATATACATAAGATTGTAAGCCTTGAAAGTACATGCAATTAATTATAAAGTGTATCAGTACCTTGTTAGCAAGTGATTTCTGGCCAAGCAAAACATTGCATTCACTGACTGAAGCATTTTTCCAGATACCAGTGAGTATCTTCCTATAGGTGATAATGGGCTCAGGTGTACCACATTCAATTAATCTGTTAATATTCACGCTGTTTCAAACAGGACAAAATCAATACTTGTTTAATAAGATAATAGATTATTTTAGACTGAACAATAAAACATAAATACTTAATTATGCAAAATATAAAATGTTATAGTTTTCCTTAAATGTTCTATGAAATGGCAGAGAGGTTCATTTTGAGTGTTGCATTATTACTAGTAGTAAGATGGCAATTTTTTTTTCTTTTTTGGGAATACAGTTCTCACTTAGGGCTGGTTCTAAGAATATAAATGGGCAGATTGGAGATAGCAGTGTATTTAATGCCAATACAAAAACTTCTTGTTTCTCATGCTGTCCCTTCTCTTCTATCTTAGAATGTCATTCAAACTGAAGTCATAGCAATCATAAAACAACATGAAGAATCTAGATGAAATACTGGAATGCTTCACATTCTAGATTTTTCTATTTCCTCATGGAATCTCATAACTGTTGCCTTTACTCTTCTTATTAACTGGAAAATTTGTGGGAAGGGGAGATGAATATTTATTTTAGTGTGGATTCAGAGGCTGTAGTCTGTCACCTTGATTGTGGTCTTTGATAAAGAAGAACACACACTTTTAGTTACTTTATTTTGATTTTACTTAACTTATCAAGTAGTTGTACAAAGGAACTGCCATTTAACAAAGCACTTTATGAACATAATGCATCTGATCATTGTCACTCTTTTCAACATGCTCACTCATCCCTCTGCTGCTCACCCTTTCCCTCACTCTTCTTAAATTGTTAGGATATACATTGGATCCTTGGTGACATTCTCCCCCTCTTCTGTTCATTTGTCTACTCCTTTCCTCTTGACTCCACCATGGGGTCAACATAAGGCTGGGGACTACTCAAGTGGCAAGCACTTGTCTTTCATCCATTTCTCCCAAGCTTCTCTTTCCCTCACTTTATTAATTTTGTAGGGTATACACTGAATTCTTGGCTGTATTCTCCCCTTCCTTTTTAATTCATTTCTCTACCCATGTATCTACCCTACTCCCTTCAAGTACCCACTTTGACTTTGCCTTTCTAAGGGATCACAATATTTAAATTATCCCTTGAATCTACCACATATTTCTGTTAATGTATTTGTATACACTTTCAGACCACCTATGTACTTACTTATCAGGCTATAAGCTAATTCTAGCTACCACATATGAGGGAAAACATACTATGTTTCTCTCTTTAGACCTGACTTAGTATCAAGAACAATAGGCAAGAGAAAGACATAAAGGGGATCCAAAAATGGATGGAGGAAATAAGGCTATTCCTATTTGCAGGTGACATACATAATCCTATACTTGAAGAACCCTATAGATTCCTTCCCCAGGCTAGAAGTAATTAAAAACTTTCATAAAGTAGCACACTATAAAACCAACCCACAAAAACCAGTTGCTTTTTTGTATGCCAATGACGATACGATCACGACTGAAATATTGAAAGCAACTTCATTTGCAGTAGTCTTAACAAACCAAAACCAAGGAATTGACCAAGGATGTGAAGGATATCTACATGGAAAATGATAAACAAACAAACAAACAAACAAAACTTGAGCTTGGGGCTTGCTTTATGTTTGAGCTGGCTTGGGTTATGATCCCATGATCCTCCTCTCTGGGTTTCTCTGAGCAGCTGGACGTAATGGGTTCTACCCAAATAAGCCTTTGGTTGAGATGGACTATTATAACGTTTTATGCCCAGGCTGGCCTTACATGTCAGTCCCTCTATCCCAAGTAGGTATGGCTGCAGGCTTGAGCTACTATGTCCAGCCTATATGATAAAATTTTAGTTATGTAGGCTATAGTAAAAAGACAACCAATCTGCTGTAATACAAAGCCAGGAGGGTTGTACCAAAAGGAAATTTCTTGTTGTTCTCATTCTGAGGATATTTACTCTCTTTTTGATAAACTTACTACAACTGAGGCTAGCTAGCTCCCAGTTTAATGTAGCAAATTAAGTGTGTTAAGGGAAAGTCAGTGCAGCTAATCACACTTGGTCATTGTGTCTGACAAAGAATTTAAGTTAGACAGGAACATAGTGAAAATAATAGGGAAGTTTATTAGGAAAGAAATGGATGGGAAGACAGTGCTTCAGTTTATCTTCAGCCGTCTTCAGGGTACAGTTGTGAGCATTTGCTTTAAACAGAGGAGGAATCAATGAAAAGGGGCAAAGGTATTCATAGTTTGAGTCCTAAGGAGAAATGTATCCGTAGTAGGTTAAGGTCTAATCTTTTCATATAAATAGATTTTTGAGCATAGTTTATAATGCCTATCATTATGTTGGACTACATAAGGGAAATAATATAATAGAGAAACTTTCATTGAAATTTATCTTTTTGGATAGAACAATAATTAGGAACCTCTTTACAACTACTGTTTGTCTTAAGAGGTACCAGTGGTTTATCTTTTCACTTGAACCCAAAAGTAAGGGATGATTAAAGCTGTCCTTTATTTATATCAGTATGCCTGGTAGAAACAAATGAAGCCATTAAGGAGGAGAAAAAAAAGTGTATGCTTTTTCCTTTTTCTTTTTTTTTAGCCTCATTTGGTTGGGATAGCATAAAAATTTTCAGAAAAATCTAAGCAGTCACATCAATCTTTAGTAGCTTTAAGTAGCAATGACAGTTAAGATGTGGTCATAAAGACAATCCAAATATGTAGGTATCACTGTAGCAAAAGTGTGTGTGTGTGTGTGTGTGTGTGTGTGTGTGTGTGTGTGTTTCTATCAGAAAATAGCTCCAATTGTTCCTTTTAATATTTGGTAAACTTGGATATTTTTTGAGCTATAGTTTAAGTATTGGAGTTATATAATTTTAGGATATTATCACAATGTTAATTTACAAAACAAATTTTTTAATCAAGATTTTTTATAAGAACATTATATTTTGTGTTTGTGGGGGCTGTTATAATACTAATCCTCACACACATTACACTTGCTTGCTTTGTTTTCCAGATCTTCCAGTCTACCTCTATTCTTCTCATTCCTTTTCCATCTTATTTGGGTTCTTCTATCCAACTGACATAGAAGCCAGCTTCTGAGGCTTTGTGAGCTTTCCCATCTGTGGGAAATGGGACCAATGGGAAATCAGAGATTTACATGGTCTCCTCTTGTCTGACTCCCAGATCCGTAGGAGGTGAACCAATATTGGTTATACACATAAATGAAGGTAGTAATCACTCAAGACTTAGGGGTGCTTTTACCACCTCTGTTTACCTCTTCTGTACAAATATATTCCCCCTTAGAGTTTTGCTTAAAATTATTTTGAGTGTTAATGTATTTTAGTTTTTAAGCTAGAAGATTAAATTTTGTGAAATTGGAGACATTCTATGTTAAGATGTTAATGCCTGTGACTGTTAAGTGTGAGTTGGGATATCAGATGTCCTTTCACTTCAGTATCTAACAAGAATTAGGATTGGGAAATGGGCAAGAGTACCAGGGAGTTTTTGGTGAAAGTATTAAATATGGCTTTTGAAAAATAATAGAATATTTTTATCCAACATTTAGGATCTTTAATTTACTCATAGTAAGGGCCTTTTGCTTCCTTTAAAATTGCTCAGTTAAACACCACTATCTGCTTTTGTCTTATTCTTTGCCTTTATTAATTTAAATAATAGTAAATACAGTAGAAAACAACAGATTTTCTCTTGAGAACAAAGAATATTTTTATATTTCCTGTAAATACAAAAATTTAAATCTGTTAAATGTAAAAATTTAAAAATCTATTACAAGTTTTAAAATGGCTTTTCTGATTTTTTCTTTGACTATTTCTCACTTATATCAGCAGGCCATATCTCAAAAAAATATCTAGATAAAATGTATTTTCTCCCTTTTAAATACTTTCGTATTCTCATCTGTTTTTATGGCATGTTACTGCATGTCTCTAGAGGCACACAGCATTTTTATTTTCAAGTAAATTTATATTAGTTACAGTCTCCAGCTGTTTTAGATATAGGATCATTTCCTGTTGGTGTTGTTTCCAGGACAATCCTTTTTTCTCCTCACAAAAATGAAAAAATGTAATTTAACAAAGACATCCTATAATTGCCTTCATATCTAGCAAGGTATCTAGCAATCTAAATACTTTATTTTATTTAAAACATCTGTCTACATAATGCCCAGTGATTGTACAGACCTATATCATCCTTGCGAAGGGCAGCTGGTGCCATTTTTATTTAATTTATAGAGAACCAACAAAAATACCTCCTTAATATAGAGTTTTCTGCCACTCTGTCACAAATGAGATTTGTAAAATGTGAGGATAACTTACATTTTTGATGATGTTTGCAACTAACCTCATTTTTTTTTACATTGGGAAAGACTTATTTTAAGATCATTATATAAATAGTAAGCTTTGTGTTATACTGTATATTATATAGTGTATAATATTATATATATGTATTATAAAAATGGGAGCATGCTGCTCTCTCATGTAACTACCCTTACACTCGAAACCCATTTTAATTGTTAAACTTTCTGAATGTCATTTTGTCTGTAGAGCATTTTCATATATAATAAAAATGGAAAGCCTTTCTTTCTAGTGAAGTCCTTCTGCTGAGTCTAACAGTCACTTGATATTTGTTACTTTTTGGCAAATGCATATAGACTGTGGGCTTCTACAAAAGCTTTATGTCTTGCTGGTGAGGTGATATTGAATTTGGATTATAGAGAAGCCCATTTGTAATCTATTTATTATGACCGTTGTAGCCTACAATGAAATGTCTAACTTTTAATAGATTGTTTCAATTTAGGCTTAGCCAAATGCCAGAAACAACAGACACCAGGCTTATAATAGTATGTCTAAATGAGAAAGTTTACCTTTTCCCTGAAAGTCATCAAAATATTCCTTTTTAGAGCACTAAGAGTATGAAAGGGAAATGATTATGGTTCCCTGGTGACAGACTGTTATGATTGACAGGAAAAACCAACATACATGCCACCTGAGACACTTGTTCAGGAACTTTCTGGAGGGTAGTAAATTGGTGTTGGCACAAACACAAAAAAATAAAATGACTTGATTCAGCAGTTTTCAATTCTAAATCCCCAAACACTAAAGAAAGAAGTAAATATTCATCAAGTGATCAAAATTTATATTGATTTTTATTCTACATTAGCAGCTCAAAGTCAAGATTCTTGACAGGGTGGGTGTCGGTTTGAATGATTCTCTTTGAAATGAGGATATAGGCACTGAGCTGAATGTTAGCATGCATTCTTGAGCCATAGGCCCTGATTATTAGTACCTTAGGAGGCTAAAAATTTTAAACAGCAGTAAAAAGGCATCCTTGTTTGGTTCTGTTTTGATAACTAAATTGTTATTATTAACATGTAAAGCAATTCTTGGTGTTCTTGCATCATTCCTTTTTTTCCCACCTCCATGTAAGAACAAGTATTTTATAGAATATTAAAGGACTGGGTAGTGTTACAGAGTTCACAGTAGCAGTGGCCAGCGTAATTGTACTTAAGAACAGCCATTCCTGTAAGCTAAAAGAACTACAATTGTATCTTCACAATGTCTACTTTTAATTTTTTGTTCCTGCTAGAAAGTAAATAAGAATTTTCTGTAGTGAAATTTAGAAGATAGGAATAAGGCCAGTGCTGTAGAATACAAACACAGTCCTGATGCCTGTGTCACTGGGCACATTTGCCATTGCTGTTTCGGTAATGGAGAAACATCGAAAATTCTAATCATCCCCTCCAGTCTGCACACTGTAATCACACTTCCTCCCCCCCAGATCATGATATAAATGCTGAATTTTTAATGAGCGTAACCACATGCATTACAAAAAGGAGAGAGAGAGAGAGAGTGGTGGATGGTGGATGAAGCTGTCTACAAATGCAACTGTGTGATACATTTGTTCTTTATGTTTTTTAGAAAGAGATATTTTTGTCACATTTTTTAATAAACATCTCATGTCATGATAAGAGAAGAAATTTTTCTTTTCTTTACAGTGAAACAAATGTATAAGAAATAATGAAAATAGTGATAATGTTAATATTTCTACTTTGTTTCAGTGTTTACCATTTAATAATTATCGTAAGGATATTGCTTTAAAATTAAATTTTATAAATACTTAGTGAATATTTTTGATGATTTATAAACAGTAACTCAATGAAAGTAGAAATAATCTTTGAAAGTTATAAATTTAATATTGTTGTTATTTAAATTACCTTTTCCATATAGATATGAGAACTATAAATAAGCCAGAAGAATCTAAAGCTAGGTTTTCTGGAGCTGCCATTAGGATAGTATTTTTGCATGCTAATATTCAAAGATTTGTGTGTGCAATGATCTTTGTTGAGCAATCATACTGAATCTGCTTTGAGAGCTCTTGTCATACTTATGTCAAAATTTTGATGTTAAATTCTTGCTAAAGTTTTTATATTTTTCACTCTTGTTTAATTTTAAATAAAGGGAATGTATTTGGATATTTTAAAATTCAATGAAAGGAACATTCTAACAAAGTTACCAATTGTTTCCCGAGCAACTTTGTTTTTTGTTTTCTTTTTTAATATTATTATTATCTTTAAGTAGTTATACAAAGGCGTTACCATTCACCAAAGTAGTTGATGAATACTTGCCTCTCGATCAATGTCACCCCTTTAAACATTCTCACCTACCCCTCCCAATGGACCCTTTCTCATCATAATTTTAGGTTAGTTATTGAAAGTTTTTTGCCATTTACCAAGGTAGTTATGTGTACAATGAATCTTGATCTCTTTGCAGGGTATTATCGGTTTTATTTTTAAATAAATATTTGAGTTTCTTTATGTACTATAATTTTTCTGTCATCATAGAAGATATGTTTTCTGAAGGCAGATATCATAGTGTGTAGCCCATATTTATATTACATATATAGCATTTATGTATAACCCATATTTTGTATAGTATCTTAACCCGTAAGAGACACGCAAGATATTTGCTGAATGAGTAAGTGAAGGGCCACCATCAATTTACTGCAAATAAATCTCTTGTTCTTGTCTTGGCTCTGTTCCGATTCTGCAGAAGGAAGCTTTGGTACTCTTCACAGTTGTGCATGCAAGGCTGAAAGAATGATTTGAGACTCACTAATTGTAATACCAAATATTATTTGTATTTAGTCAGAATGTCGCTAATCGTATACATTAATTAATGTGTCCCAAAGGTGAGTTATTTTAGGGAATTAGGAACCACCAATGACAAGAAAAGTGAGCAAAAGATAACCACATCTTAGGGGAAATCACCATAAAGGTGAGAATGCTAAATCTTGGAATGATATAGGGGACTCTGCCAAACAACCAAAAGAAAGTGATGGCCAAGCTTAGATCGTCCTCATTCCTGCAAGTTCTCTGGCAGAGCCTTCCTGAGAAATGAAAGTATTTCTAGAAGGAGAGAGTAGTCCTCTACTTGTGTCAGAAGAATACTACCAGAAGGAAAGAAGCAGAGTCATAGTAAACATGTATCTCAGGAAGTAAAGGAAAAGGCGTATGATTACATATATTGTAGGTTAAACATGGCTATAGTAAAAGTAGGAAAATATCCCCAGATGATAAAATTCTTTCCGGAAAAAGTAGAGTTTACCCTCACTATTTTGAAGGATTTCTGTGCACTTACTGAGTTAATATGGAGTCTTTCAAGTACAAACTATTTGATATCTTCTCCAAAAGCCCAATTGATTCTTGAATTAAAGAAGCTTTTCTTTTTTTTCCTAAATATTTCTTTTCTGCCAAGGAAAAAACAGTCCTCTATTTTGTGAAGCTAAGAATTAAAAAAAAAAAAAAAAAAAAAAAACCCCGCTGAGGCTGTTAGAGCTTTGAGCGTTTTTTTTTTTTTTTTTTTGTGAACCATTTCAGATGTTTAACTACAATAAAATTTATTACATCAATCTGTACAGAAAGTTTATCACATACGTGAGCTGTGGAGTATTGGGAATATAGGTGAATGCAAGTCTTTGTTCTGCTAGGTACACATGTAATCCTAGCTACTCAGAAGGATGAGATCGCAGGCTTGTGGTTTGAAGCCAGCCGAGTCAAGAAAGTCCATGAGACTCTTTCTCCAATTAGTCCCTGGAAGGGGATCTGTGGCTCAAGTGTTAGAACCCCAGCCTTGGGAGCAAAAGCTCTGCAGGGACAATGCCCAGACCCTAACTTCAAGCTCCAGTATAGGAACCAAAAATAAATAAATTACTTAATAAAAAAATAAAATTCTATGTGAACAAAGATGGACAACATAAAATAAGTAACGTGTCTTGATACATATAGTGAAAATTTGCTACAGGTAGAAATGAGTCTCCGTTTTTAAGTAGCAGGATCTGCATGACAAGATGACATTTCAGCCAGAATTAAAGGAAGCTGAAGCACTGAGCTGTCAGGCAAATAAGAGCAAGTGTCTTCAGAGGTGGGCATGTGTTAAGTAAGGACTGAGGAAAGGCCATTGCATGGGGGGGATGAAAAAGCCCGACTAGAGAGTATTCCAGAGAAAAGAGGAGCAAACTTGGAAACAGCAAGTGCAGCTAAGGCAACTAAAAGTGATTATGCCATAACAGAGAACAGACAAAAAGGAGCTATACCCGAAGAAAAGGATATTGTTAACTGATATCTAGGGATTCTTCTCTTTACTTCTTCTTTTTAACCATGGAAAAAGCATCAGCATTAACGTGATTAATAGAAAAGAATATTTGATGTAGGGGAAAAAGATGATTTTCATGGGTAGATGAGAGAAGTTTTGATGCACAAATGGAACAATTAGATTTTAGCTCAAAAATCAGGAAACTTCCACAGAAACAGAAGAGAAAATAAAAGATAGAGACTTAGATGCAAATAGAGAGGTGGACTTGGTAGAAACCTATGATGTGCCTTGTTGTGAGTAACAGAGATCTATAGCGATGTGTTAAATTAAAATATTAAAGGAGAAAATTAATGTTAATATTCTGAGAATATTTGATTCAGCAAAGGATCCTGAGATATGAGATGATATGGATGTACATATTTCTTTAAATCAGTGTTTTTTAGGAAAAAGGTAGACATATGTCTATATGTGATTGCAAAAGGGATGTTTCAGATTGTTGGATTAAATGAAATTCACCCACCCCATAATTATTCGTAATCTATTTGGCTTTTAGTTAAACACATAAAATAAGATGGAAGTGTGTATCTGAGTAATTATTTATGGTTCCCAAATCACTGACTTTGGCTCACCATATACCAAGTCAAATGTAAGGAAAATAGAATGCTGTGTCTTTTGTCGTGATTCAATTATTAATTTGTAATCCAAAATTGAAGAGGAGTATCTCTGGTGATTTAGACACTGAGTGCATACAAAATAAAGTGTGCAAGCAGGCTACAAATGATAAATAGCAAAACAACTGTGTTAAATCTCAGGTGAGCTCTGAAGCCTTTCCCATTTTATTGGGATACCATAGTAAAATACAACAGCATTTTATCTCTCACAGATCTGGAGCCTAGAAGTCCAAGATCAAGCAATCTGCAGGTATAGTCTTTGGTAAGGCCTCTCTCCTTGGCTTGTAGATAGCTATCTTCTTCCTGCATCCTCATTGTGGCCTTTCCTCCTCCGTGTGCATACTTCATTTTCTCCTAAGGACATGAGTCTGATTGGAGTTAAGGTCATACCTTGTGTGACCTCAGTACTAATGACCTACTTAAGATCCTATATCTGAATGTAGTTTCATTGGGCTTCAACTTATGCACTTAGCTATGGGGACACTGTTCAGTCTGTAAGGGGTTGAGGTTAATTTTATAGTGATATGTTGACATGGGTTTCAATTTCTCTTCTACCACATTGTACTACATCAGGGACTGTTTTACTCAGAACCTGGTACAGTTCCCAAGACCTGGTCTCAATGAATGTACATGTGATAAATTGAGATAAATGAATGGAAATGTGTACACTTCATTAATTCAGGAAGTATTTATTTAACTCCAGGCATGATCTACAAGCCACCAAAGTTCTGGGAATGCAAAGTGGCTAAGGAAACAGATACATTCCCTTATGTTGTTTGAAATCTGGAGATAGAGATAATTTTAATTGGTTGTGTTATTAAGGAAACTATCCGGGTTCTGAAATAAAGAAAAATGGAATGGATCTATTGTAGTCAAGTCATCAAAGAAGGCCTGTCTAAGAAATAGTAAGTCAGCTGAGAGCTGAAGGATATTATCATGACAATGTTCCAGAGAAGGGTAATAGCATATGTAAAAAGATCCTAAGTCAGAGATGAATTGATTAAAGAATTAGAGATGTTTGAAGAACATAAAGAAGATGAGAACATAGTGGTCAATGAGGGGGACTAATATGAAATGAAGCATGAACAAAATCTCTAGACCATGGGGAGAAGTTCATTTCTTGGGTGGAAAGGTGAAATATTAAACTAGCTCATGTTTATGAAGATCACTTTGGCCAGTGTAAAGGAAGGTGATTAAAAGGATAGGAGTCAGTCAAAGGGATTCATAGCAGATGATAATTGTAGTGTAAGTGACAGGTGATGAGGCTTAGACTGGATGGCAGCAATGCAGATTGGAGACTGGAAGTACATTTGAGAGGAGGAACCAACGATTTAGAGAATACCTTGCTATGGGAAATCAGGAGACTGTTAAGAGTGACTCCAAACCTGGGCACGATTGTAATCCTAGGACTCAGGAGGTTGAGATCAGAGGATCAAAGTTCAGAGCCACCCTATATAGAAAAGTCCTCTGGACTCTTTATCCAACTAACCAGCAAAGTGCTATACTGGAGGCATGGCTCAAGAGATAAAATGCCAGCAGTGAACCCAGTAAGCAAGGTCATGATGCCCCAAGTTCAAGCCCTGGTACCAACAAATAAAAAAGGCATAACTCTTAGGTTTCTGACTAGAGCAACAGACCGTGCCATTTATTTAAATAGAAAGCCTAAGAATGAAGAGTTTACGTTTTTTAATTTAGAATAATCCAAGCAGTGGTTTCAGGTGATTAGGTGTGTGTGTGTGTGTGTGTGTGTGTGTGTGTGTGTGTGTGTGTGCTGAAAGGAGAGGATAAGATGGCATTTAAAACAATGGAAGAAACGAATATAAAGAGGTCCAGAGTCAAACTCTAACACACCAACGATCTCACTCGTCTCTGCTGTTATTCAGAAGGATCAGCGAGTGAACAGACATAAAATGGGTTTTGGCATGGTGAGAAGGGAAGTAGGCAGAGCCATGGCGGACCCATCGCATCCGGTCAGCCAGTGATGCAGTGGCGCAGGCCGAGCCTAGAGCGAAGGCTGATCCTTTGCCTCACACATCCTCTCTGGTGGCATTCTCATGTGACCTAAATTCAGCCACCGCCTGTCCATCTGCATGTTAGTCCTAACCTTTCTATAGGCTTGATGAAAGTTTTGTTCTGATTGCCCCACTAGATCCTCAAGCCAAAGGCTTCCCATCTAATTCATTTCTTCCAGCCGCTTGCTTAGTTTTCCTTCTTTTCTTAGCCCAGTTGATGCCACCACGGGCTTCTCCGCAACCTTAAAGTGAAGAGATTGATCAGTCCCTGAGTCTTGTTTTCTTTTTCTTTCTTTAATGAATAAACTGTAAAGGTATACCAATTATACATCTTAAATATTATTAATCACGCTAAGTTTTTCCATAGTTGAATCTATAAAATGAGAGAGCAGAAAAGAGTTCTTAGTTGGCTCTGGGTATGAAGAATAAGCCAGCCAGGTGCTGGGGGCTGTAATTCTATTTCAGCAGGGTGGGCCAGAAGATAAGCAGTTCACTGAGTCAGTCTAGACAGTAAATTCTGCGAGACCCCATATCCAAAGTAACCAGCAAAAAGCTGGGCTAGAAGCATAGCTCAAGTAGTAGAGCACCAGTAGTGAGCAAGCAATTTGAGTGCAAGTTTGAGGTCTTTAGTGTAAGCCTCAATAGAATAGAAGGTCACATCTAACTTGATTTTTGTTATGTGTTATAGAATTCTGATGATTACTCAAAAGCTGGCTCACAACTCCTTTTCTTGGGAAAATATGTAATGTAATTGTCAGTAGCACTTTTCATGTTTATCAGAAAATGGTCGTGGTTATGCTTGGATTTAGCGAAGTCCAGGAGAGAAAGGAAGAGTCCTCTGGCTCACGGTGTAGAAGAAGTCAGTATTGTTCATCCCACTGACCGTGGGCAAGCCTACCCCAAGGAGATTTCATTCCCAAGCTCATCTGGTCTTCTAGGGAACCCTAAAGCCACAGGGATTATAACAGCTGCAATAAATAAAGCATCTGTTCAATGTACTTCCATGCCAGATATTATTCAGCATTCTTTTGGCCTTGGTTTGATAAAAAACAGCATGATGAACTTACTGCCTTTCCTTTATAGTGAGCCCAGGAACTATGAAAATTTAACAAGTTCATGCCTGTGTATAAGTAAAGTCACACTGCTTTGACTTAAAATTATGAGTACAATAGTACAGACAACCTAAAATATATAAAAGCAGTCTATCTTCACTGACTATTGAAAATTGACTAGAATTAACCTAGGCTTCCATTTTTTTTCTCTCAAAGAAAATAAGGAATATTCAGAATACATGCACAGTACGTATGCCAATGTGTAGGTTTGAGGAGACATTTAAAAAATAAATATTACATATGTGACAATGGAAGGAAAAATTTATTATGAAACCTCAACAGAATTTTTTATGTAAATCTTATCATACAGTGTTATGATCTCAGGGAAATTTTGTGATGTTTACTGAGTCTTCTGAGAGTTCATTTATTCAAGTCATATTTTAAGGAGGAACTTATAAGATTCACATCTAAAATATAATTCTGTAATATGCCCAGCTGATCCCATTAAATCCACCCCAAGAAGGAAAGGTATAATGATGTGAACAATTCCCATTCTTTGAGTTGTTACACCTCACTTGAAATGCATTCCTTCTGGATTCAAACAGCAGCTTTTCTTTGTTTCTCTCTCCAGGCTGAGGTTCAACTATGCTACCTGGAAGCACAAAGAGACGCTGTTGAGCAGATGTCCCTCAAGCTGTACAGCGAGCAGTATACCAGTAGCAGCAAGAGAAAAGAGGAGTTTGCTGATATGTCAAAAGTTCATTCAGTAGGAAGCAATGGGTAGGAGACTATTCTTTTTGTTGTTTTATTCTCACTAATCTACTTTTCAATGACTTTCCACTGGTAGGTGTCAGGCAGTTGTTTCTTTCCTAGGTAAGAGACAAGAAAAGCCTTGGTAGACCAGGCATTTATTTTATCCATTTGTGCCAGACTTGAAGACTATAGATTTTATCAGCCTCTGTCATCTAACTCAGAACTTCCCAAGGCTAACATTATTCTACTTTTTCAAAAAGAGCCTTGTGATTTTACAAGTGTATTTGTGATTATATGCTATCTATAGTATTCATCTATTTTTTTCATACATCAAGAATTGCATTCAATCTGAGACATATGGATGGATGTATATAATAATAACCAACTGATTGTTCAGCAATTAAGTCCTGAATTCACATATTTCTGAATGTCTTTAAAGTTATGCAAAGATAACTTTATAGTTATAGCATTTTCTGGGTCAACTTTACTAGCTAGTAGATGATT
The DNA here is from genome assembly GCF_023159225.1 of Perognathus longimembris pacificus. NCBI lineage: Eukaryota > Metazoa > Chordata > Mammalia > Rodentia > Heteromyidae > Perognathus > Perognathus longimembris. The sequence continues at coordinate 7,784,713 of NC_063174.1, forward strand.
CTTAAAAAAGTGAAAGAGTATTGATTGAATTTAACTATTTAGTTTTAATAAATTGATAATAGTCATATTTATAAACATGGAAACAGGAATCTGTTTCACTTTATACTTAAGCCAGCAAGAAGTACAAACTTCTCCAAAGTTATGTTCCATGTTTATGAAATAATATGAGGCTGTAAGATGTAACTGTAGACAGAATATTCTCTGAAAATGCCATGAGGAAATAAGACCTTTCAAGCACTTGTGTGCATTTCCCTTCTTGAGTCCTTATAGTTCTGACTGCACCTACAATTCCTATAAAAACTTAGGGTTTAGGAATAATTGATTCATCTTACTTGACTCAGGAAACTTTTCTTTATATTCACCAGAGAAAGGCATAGCTATAAAAGAGAAAGGGTTAAATCTCAGAGCACAAACAATAAGCTGTTTGGAGACCTTCATGTGCTTTAATTTTTCCAAGTGTCTAAATAGTCTCTGGTGTACATTCAAGAATGAGCAAGCACATTTTCATGTTTTTCTTTAAGCCCTGGGGATTGAGCAGCACCAAGTGCCTCTGACCCCAGATTCCAAGGACCCAACCTGAGTTCTTGCTCTGGCCTCCACAATCATAAATCTACCCTGGGAATTGCTTAGTTAACAGCAAGCATTGTTTGGTGAAGTGGGAGTAGGTGAACTTGCCTGATGCCCTTTGTTTATATTCCTTGGGGGTGCTGAAGGCTTTGCATTGTGCAGAAATTTAAGAGTACACTGAAGAAAAGCCAGCCATTTACTACTAAGGACACAAAAACATATACTCCTTTCTATTTTCTGTTTACATGCAGAAAAGCCTTGTTTGAGAAATGCATGTGGGAGAGGTTATCTGGGATATCTTGCCCTGAAGGTTTTGCTCTCACAGCCAATTCCTTAATTCTGGAACCTTAAGGCCATTGCTGTGTGAAACTATCTGTTCCAATGGTACATAAACTTGACTAACTGCTCCTTTTGTTAGACTGCCTATTGTTTTCAATAAATAAATGTGGGAATAGTGTGGGCTTTCTAGGGTCTGGGTTCCTTATACACATAAACAATATTCTAAAAAGAAAATTAATTTTGTAGTAAAGTCCCTCTATTTTACTTATTCCCAATGTCTATGTACATGCTAAGATTATATATACTAATGTAGTTGAAAGGTAAGTAAGATTCTTCAGGGAAGGCTTGGCTCCTACCTAGAATGTTGATTTTAAATTTCTACAAATTTTATGTAATAAAATATTTTCTTTAGAAATGAATTTATGACCCCTCTAGCTTGATAATATGTCTACATTAAGGATTATATCCAACTGTGAATTGCATGGTTAACAGTTCTATGTAAGTATGGTGGGGAGATGTCCCTGAATGCACACGAGGCTGTCTGAGCTCTAGCAACACAATGCATGAACCCTGGGCATGGGCTCCACAATCGCAAGATGAATCGGGGCTCCTTGAGGGACCTGTGGTATGTGAGCCACTGGAAGGGAGCTCAGTGCTTTTTAATTAAGAGAAAATACATATCAGTTGTTTTTTTTCTTATATCCAATAAATACTCATTGAGGGCTATACTATGTGTATAGCATGAAACTCTGATCCTCATTTGTCAACATTTTATAAACTGCAACTATGTCTTTTCCAGACACTTCTTTCTTTTCAAGAGGTTGTCTGAATTTAGTTTTCAAATGCATTTCAAAAACGTTGAAATTATTTGGTAGCACTCTACTTGTTGATAAACTTAATGTAGGTAAACAGCTTTGTCTTTAGTTCAGTAGATAAATTAGGAAATTGAGAGGCAAAAGGCTGAAAGACTCACTTATCTGAAGAAGGTTTTAGATAGAGTTAAGTCCAACTCAGAATTCTGGGTGAAGAGTACAGGACTTCGGGGCTGGGAATGTGGCTTAGTGGTAGAGTGTTTGCCTAGCATGCAGGAAGCCCTGGGTTTGATTCCTCAGTACCACATACACAGAAAAAGCTGGAACTGGCACTGTGGCTCAAGTGGTAGAGTGCTAGCCTTGAGCAAAAAGAAGCCAGGGACAGTGCTCAGGCCCTGAGTTCAAGCCCCAGGACTGGCAAAAAAAAAAAAAGAATACAGGACTTCTGGTATGATAGTGTATATTTGTAATCTCAGCACATAAAAGGTTGGAATAAGAGTATCACGAGTTCCAAGCCTTCTGGGATAGATAGAGAGATCTTGGCTAAGCAAAAAACAAACCCTGAAAAATATAATACTGAATCTAAAAAGCCAGATTGCCCTCTCTCTGAGGAGTCCAATGTACCCTTGTTAAAGTTTACCCTAAACCCTATGTTTTGCATATTCTGCAGTATATTGAACTTAAAGTAGTGCATAAATGTTAGTCTTAAGGAGATTTCATAAAGACCTCCAAGAAAGCAAGGCACTAATGGCTTACACCTATACATCTAGTTACACAGGAGGCTGATATCTGAGGATCAGAGTTTGAAGGCCTGCCTGGGCAGCCAAATTCATGAGACTGTTATCTCCAATTAGCTGGAGAAATTGTGAAAGTGGAGCTGTGTCTCAAATGGTAGAGTCAGCCCTGAGTGAAAAGGCCAAGCAAGAACTCAAGGCCTTGAGTTCAAGTCTCAGTTCTGGCATGAAAAGAGAGAAAGCCATCAGGAAGTTTGGGCAAAACACTGTAAAGCAAGTTTTAGTTAAAACAAAGCCAATCTGGGCTCAGTGGTGCACGCTGGAATTCAGACATTCAGAAGGCTGAGATGGGAGAATCATTTGAGCCCAGACATAGACTGGGCAGCACAATGCCTTCTATTCAAAAAAACAGAACAACAGCAACAAACCTAAAACAAACATGAACTCATTAATCAATTTAAGAAACATTTTAAAGTACCCTTTATGTGTCAATAAGGTATGAATAAGGTACAAAAAAAAATGATCTCTATCCTTGAGAAGTTCTCAGTTTGATAAGAGAAGCTAGATCTGCAAACAAAACAGGAAAAAAAAAGATTTGAAGTGTTAAATTAGAAATCTCTGTGGGTTAGGGACAGGCTCACTGAAGGCAGAGCTCAATTCTGACTGTCCAACATAATTGGAACAAGTCAGGAAAACAATAGAGAGCTCTGGAGATTTTTTATTGGTAATGGTAATGATCGTGGGGCTTGAACTCAGCATCTGGGTGCTGTACCTGAACTTTTTCATTTAAGACTAGTGTTCTACCACTTTGAGCCACAGCTCCACATCTAATTTTGTGGTGACTAATTGGAGACAAGAGTCTCATGCACTTTCCTGCCCAGGCTGGCTTTGAATCTTGATCTTCAGATCCCAGCCACCTGAGTAGCTAGGATTTACATGCATAAGCCACCGGTACCAGACTTTGGAGATGATTTTTGAAAGGGGGTTACATCATGGGAAGAACTTTCCAATTTCTTTGAAAAATGCTTATTACTGTTTAGGGGATTTTTGTAAATGGTTATCTTTAAATAGTTGTACAAAGGAGTTGCCATTTAACAAAGCAGTGCAATATATCTTGATCAATTTTACTCCTTTCAATATTCTCACCCATTTTTCCCCTACCCATTCTTTCCTCACTCTTGTTAATTTTGTAAGATATACATTGCGTTCTTTCTAGAATTTTTTATTGTTATTCTAAAGGTGACATATAGGGAGGTTAAAGTTACATAAGTCAGGTATTGAATACATATCTTTTTGGAAAATGTCACCCCTTCCCTTGCTCTCTCCCAGTTTTTCCCTCCCATTCCACCCACAAGTTGTACAGTTCATTTACAACATAGTGTCCAATGAGTACCATTGCTGCATTTGTTTACCCTCTGTCCCTCTATTTTCGTGCCTCCCCTTATATTCTCAAATATATATAAACAAACAAACAGAACAAAAGATAAAAACAGCAAAAAAGAGGAAAAAAAAACCTCTTGTTTCCATTTCCTGGAATACATTTCAATACGTATTATTTTGTATGCTGAGATGCACATAGTCATTGTGTCTTTCTGTTCCTCTCCTAAGAGTATCCTCCTTTGTTCTCACTGTGTGTAAATACATAGAGACCTGTATAATTTGTTATTGCCAATTGTATTTTAGATCTAGCTTCTGCATATGAGAGAAAACGTGCCATTTATCTCTCTGAGCTTGACTTGCCTCACTTAACATGATTTGTTGTAGGTCCGTTTATTTCCCTTCAAATGACATAATATTATTCTTTTTAATGGCTGTGTGAAATACCATTGCATATAGATACCACATTTTTGGATCTACTCACCTATGGCAGGACATCTGAACTGTTTCTACAGCTTGGCTATTGTGAATAGTTCAGCAGTTAACATGGACATGCAAGTGTCTTTATGGTATCCCGGCTTGTGGTGGTCTGACTAGATGCCTGGGAATGATATGGCTGTGGTATAGGGAAGGTCTAAGTTTAGTTTGTTGAGGAACCTTCAGACTGTTGTCAGAGTGGTTGTACTAATACACATGCCCACCAACAGTTCAGTAGGGTTCCTTTTCCCCAAATCCCTGCCAAAATTTGTTGTTCAGATTCACAATGTTGGCCAATCTAAAGGTGAGATGGAATCTTAGAGTTGGTTTGATTTGTATCTCCTTTATGGCCAGGGATGATGAGCATTTCCTCATGTGTTTCTTTGCTATATTCTTGCCTCTTCTTCTGAGATACATCAAATTCTTGACTGCATCCTCCCCTTCTTCTCTTCATTTTTACCCCTTTCCTCTTGTCTCCAAACTACCCCTTTGGAGTACCTTCTTTCTCTTGTTTAACTTTGGTTTTGTCTTTCTGAGGAATTATACTACTTGAGTTCTTCCTTGAATATACCCTATTTCAGTTCATACATTTGTATATACTTGCATACCACCCAACATATTTATTTATAAGTTCATAAGCTAAATCTAGCTTCCACACATAAGGGAAAATATGTATCCTTTGTCTCTCTAGACCTGACATACTTCACTTAACTTCTGGACTTTCCATTTCTTTACAAATGATACAATATCACTCTTTCTTTTTTTCTTTTTTTTTTGCCAGTCCTAGGCTTTGGACTCAGGGCCTGAGCACTGTCCCTGGCTTCTTTTTGCTCAAGGCTAGCACTCTGCCACTTGAGCCACAGCGCCATCTGGCCATTTTCTATATATGTGGTACTGGGGAATTGAACCCAGGGCTTCATGTATACAAGGCAAGCACTCTTGCCACTAGGCCATATTCCCAGCCCACCAATATCACTCTTTCTAATGGATGAGTAAAATTCCATTATGTATATTTACCTCCACTGAGGGGCATCTGGGCTAATTTCATACCAAGTCTCTGGTAACTCGTGCTGCAATAAACATGGTTGTGCTGGTGGCTTCACTGTATCCTGGCTTGTAATCTTTGCAGTAAATGTCCAGGAGTGGAATTGCTGGGTTGTAAGTTAGTTGATGGGACACTTTGAAGAGGGAGAGAAGTAGTAACTCATGATGAAATCTGCTTAGGAAAAACCTAATCTACCACATTTTACTGTACAGATCTTAACTTTTTAATATTTCCTCATTGTTTTCCCATATACTTTTGCAAATGATTTGAATCAGTTTACAATTTTTTTTTTTGCCAGTCCTGGGCCTTGGACTCAGGGCCTGAGCACTGTCCCTGGCTTCTTTTTGCTCAAGGCTAGCACTCTGCCACTTGAGCTGCAGCACCACTTCTGGCCATTTTCTGTATATGTGGTTCTGGGGAATTGAACCGAGGGCTTCATGTATACGAGGCAAGTGCTCTTGCCACTAGGCCATATCTCCAGCCCCAGTTTACAAAAATATTAACAATAAAAAAGAATGGATATTTGACTGAAGTGATTTAGGCAAAAATAGTTGTAAGAAAGCTTTAAAGTTCTTACTGCATGCATGCTTTCAAGAAGGCATCATCAGGGCTGGGAATATGGCCTAGTGGCAAGAGTGCTCGCCTCGTACACATGAAGCCCAGGGTTCGATTCCCCAGCACCACATATATAGAAAACAGCCAGAAGTGGCACTGTGGCTCAAGTGGCAGAGTGCTAGCTTTGAGCAAAAAGAAGCCAGGGACAGTGCTCAGACCCTGAGTCTAAGGCCCAGGACTGGCAAAAAAAAAAAAAAAAAGGTGTCATATGGACCTAAAATTAAAATATAGTATATATCATGTGGAGCAAATTTTTAGCCATTGAGACCCAAGAGGTATTTCTTTTAAAGTCTTTTTTCTTATATGTGTATTGCTTGTGTTTTATGTGGTGTTGGGGATTAAATTTAAGCTCTTGCACATGCTAGGCAAATAATTTGCCACTGAACAACACCCCACCTCTCTCTTGTAGTTCTTTAAGGGAAAGTGAGATATCTGGGATGTTGCATCTCTAGGAGAGAAATCAAATTCCCATGACAGATATTTTTTAATGTAGGCTGCAGAAGTGATAGCTAAGCAAAATTTAGCAAAAGCAGTTCTTTAAGTAACAAAAACTTTCTAGAATGAATGTAGTACTTTTGGTGCAGGGTCAGCTTCAGTAGAAGAAATAAAGTCCTAGTGAAAGAACTCTGCACATTACTTCACTTCCATGCTTTTGTTAGAGATTGGACAACAAAGACTTCATTTTTTTTCTTGCCAGAACTCAAAGGTAGATATTCTCTATTGCCTATGACATCTTGGAAAAGTAGTACAACCTAGAGTAAGACAGTTATTTTGCCAAAGGGTGAGCTGCTCATCCCAAACCTGCAGCAGCAGGTCTGGATCCTGGACTTCCACATACACGTGTGTGTGTGTGTGTGTGTGTGTGTGTGTGTGTGTGTGTGTGTGTGTGTGTGTATTGATCCTGGGGCCTGAACTCAGAGCCTGGGCATTGTTCCTCAGATTTTCTTTACCAAGGCTCATGCTCTATCACTTGAGCCACAGCTCCACTTCTGAATTTTTAGCTGTTAATTTGAGATAAGAGTCTCAAGGACTTTCCTGCCTGGGCTGGCTTCAAACTGTGGTCCTCAGATCTCATACTTCCAAGTAGCTTTGATTACAGGCATGAGCCAGGAACACCTAGCCTGAGGACCTTCTTAACACAAGTGATAATGTAAGAAAGGGTTTTTTTTTCCTCTCTAATTACAAAAAACCCTCTTACTTTGTCTTTGGAAAGACAGTCTCCTCATTGCCTTTTCCAACTATTCACAAAAAATCATTCTGAATCCTTGAATTAGAAATTATTCCTGAATTTAATCTAAAAACATTTGGTAAAAATGTGACTTCGTGACAGCCTAACAGAATCACCTAAAGAGACCCAGTAATTCAGATTGATGCTTCTAATTTTATGGGTAAAACTGATGTGTTACAATGTATGGATTTTCTAAGTGCTTTATATCTTTTATTTCACAGTTAGATGTTTGTCTATGAGAAAGTAGGACCAGTTATTACCACATTTGTAGGTTTGATTCTTTTTAATTTGCATTTTATATGTATATGGATGGGTGTATATGTATATATTTATGTATATTTTTATACATATATAATTGAAAAAATTACTGCTGGAAAGGACTCCATATTCCCTTTATTTATTAATGGCAAAATCAGCCTTCTTTTTCTCATGAGGAACTTGCTCATGCATTTTCATTCAAAATACTAAATTAGTGTCCACACTTTAATGTGTTTAGAGTGGAGAGGGATTCTGCATGCAACTGTGCACATCAGATGCCGTGTCTGGAAGGCTAAATTTTATTCTTTAATGATATTATGATTGGACTAGGTGCCACTTCTGAGTCTCCCTTTTGTGCTTACATGCCACATGTTGTAGAGGATGATGGGAAATTCAGAAATATTATGTCTTTTTTTTCAAGAAAACTTAAAACTATATTTTTGAAAGATTTTGTTACCACTTCCTTTAGTGCCTTTTTGTGAAAATCAGAGGCAAACTTCAATGCTCAAATAATGTGAACAGTGAATACTTAGTGAATATTTGGGGAAGGAATCAATATGCTAAAGAAGCTAGGAAAATTGGATCATTTAATAGAAATCCCAGTATAGGCAAGGTGGTATTTCAGGAGCCAGTCTGATGACTTTAGATGTGTTAGTACAAAATGAACCATTAAGTATACAAAAGACATCTATGTATATTATATACAGGTATATGCCTATGGTAGAAAAGCCAGGACAGCTTTTTAGTGTTATTTATTTTTAATGAAAATTTCCTCTATTTTGATGATTTCTTAATTTGGTTGTGTGTTTTAATTGAAATTCCTTTGTGGGTCAAGCTGAAACCTCATATATTCACACACACCTGCTATTGATTTCACTTGGGTAAAACTTTATCGTTTAAGCAAAGTTTAAGTTGAAATGTTGAGTTAATGATGCTCACTTTAAATACCAAAGGCTGAATGCATTTATGCATTAAACACTTAGTGAAATATAATACCCACCAGGAAATGGAGGAAGAGTTACTTCTTTAACTATTCTGACTTCACAAATAATATATTGTCATCCAGTCTGCAGAAAAATGATGCTAAATAAGCTTAATAGGATTTTTTTTTTTAATGAACTGAGTAGAATGGGGGACAAGATGCTAGAAAGTGCTTTTGACAGTCAGCCACAATAGTTTTAACCCAAACTTCAAATTGACACACACACACACACACACACACACACACACACACACACACACACACACAGAGCCAGGCGCTGGTGGCTCAATGACTGAAATCCTAGCTACTCAGGAGCCTGACTGAGATCTGAGGATCGCAGTTTGAAGCCAGCCCAGGCAGGTAAATCCGTGAGACTCTTATCTCCTATAAACCACTCAGCAAAACCTGAAAGTAGCTCTGTGGCTCAAGTGCTAGAGCACCAGTCTTGCACAAAATGAAACTCAGGCACAATGGCCAGGTCCTCAGTTCTAGCCCCAGGACTAGCAAAAATAAGATAAAAATTTTTTAATAAAATATTACAGTCTATGGCTTTGTCTCTTTCTCTATTACTTACTTAGATTATAAAATACTCTTATAGTTCTACATTTATCTAACAAAAGTGACTTTGAATTAGAAGACTTCTGCATTTTATGATTAAGCTTTCTAAAGTGGGAATATTATACCTACAACAATACGTCTAATTCTTGGATCTGGGGATACAGCTCAGTGGTGGATCACTTGCCTAAAAAGCGCAAGCGTTCCCTTATCTAGATAGCTAGCACTGAGAAACAAACAGAAAACACACCTTTCCCCCCCCTTCTATTGTGAGCCTATGACAATTTAATGGAAAAATATGAAAAGTTAAGTGACATAATGCTTACTTAGACTTTCATAAAGAATGTAAATATTCATAGAGTAATATAAAGGTATATTTTCAAACCTGTTTACAATCAAGAAGATTACACAGAGAAAGTAAATGGGTTGCTATAATAAACCCAAGCATAATTACAAAGAAAAATTTTATAGGGACAACACCTTCAAAAGAGTACTTCATATGCCCATAAGAATGTAATCCCTGAAGAGCCTGAGGTATTTCCCACAATTTCTACCAACTTTCTCCCTTCTAAAAACAGACTAGAAATCTGAGAAATGAATCTGGTTCTGAATTCAGCTGATAGACTTAGCATATTATTTAAGGGTATAGAGCTGTTAACTAATTGTATGGTACCTTTCACAGACTCACTACTATATGGCTTACCTACATAGCTTTCCTGGCTCTTTGCCTACAGGATATTGTCTTATATAAAATAACTTGAAACTAATTACCTTTGCAGACGATATGAACATAAAAAGTGAACAGCTTCTTTATCTAAGAAACAGTGTAAAATAATGTATACATAAAGTTGTGCTATTTCAAATGCTTTTATAAAATCAACACAGAAATCAATGATGTATTTCTGATTTTCTCCAAAACTGTATATTTGGTTTTACTACATTTGGAAATATCTCAGGCCATTTCCAAGTTTGTTAATAATACCATATGGGCAGTGTTAAAATTGGTATGGCATGGTAGCTCCTGTTTATAATCCTCGCCACTTTGGAGGCTGAAATTGGGAGGATTGCTCATTGAGGTAAAGTGGAGACTCCATCTCACCAGAAAGAACGGGTGCAGTGGCATGAACCTGTCATGACTTGAATAGGAATATCATGTAAGTAAGACCTTAGCAAGGAACCCTTTTTTTTTTTTTTTTGGCCAGTCGTGGGGCTTGAACACAGGGCCTGAGCACTGTTCCTGGCTTCTTTTTGCTCAAGGCTAGCACTCTACCTCTTGAGCCACAGCACCACTTCTGGCTTTTTCTGTTTATGTGGTGCTGAGGAATGGAACCCAGAGCTTCATGCATGAAAGGCAAGTTCTGGACTGCTAAGCCACGTTCCGAGCCCCTAAGACTCTATCTAAATAATCAAAACAAAAAAGGCTGATGAGAATGGCTCAAGAAATGAATCCTAAGTTCAAACCCCACCACCTCAAATAACAATAAAGTTTCTTTCTGTTTTCCATATCAGTATTTTGTGCTAATTTGTTTTTGGAACACTGATTCTACACCAATGAAACAGAATATATTGCCAATGAATTTACTAACAAAGCCTTGTATCTTTCAAAGTGTTGTATCTAATAAAGCCAGTGCCAAACACAAATATGTTAATAATGAAAAGAGCATAGCCTAGAGAAATGGTGAATGTCTATGTCAGGCTTATTTACCTCTTACAGGTCTCCAGTGTGGACTGGGTTCTCATTGTGTTCTTACTAGAATACAATGTATGGGTCTACGTGGCATATAATAGATATAGAAAGTATGGCAAAGAACCAGGGAAGATGTTTCCTTGGTTTAAATCATTTTATTATCTCGCATACATTTTTATTTATTTGTAATCTAGCCATTAGCAATTCTTTTGCCTATAAATTTTCTTAAACTTTCACTGCAGAGAAGAGAAGAATGTAAGGACAAGGAAGGCAACTGATTAGTTGTGCATGGACAATATATAATTTTCTCTTTTCTCTCTCTCTCTTTTTTTTTTTGCCAGTCCTGGGGGCTTGAACTCAGGGCCTACATGCTGTCCCTGAGCTTCTTTTGCTCAAGGCCAGCACTCTACCACTTAAGCCACAGCTCCACTTCTGGCTTTTTCTGTGTATGTGGTACAGAGGAATCAAACCCAGGGCTTCATGCATGGTAGGCAAGCGCTCTGCTGCTAAGCCACATCCCCAGCTCTATAATTCTCTTAAGCAAGCAAATGCATTATTACCATAGGTTGAAGCTGCAAAACCTCATCTATAGAGTGACTGGACAAGTCTGTCCCTACTACATTGGTGGCTTTGGTAATCTCATATTATTTATCTCTATTCATGCTTCTCTTCTGAAGTATTCCTTGCTCGCTGAAAGTTGTCTATTTTATTGTTAATAAGTTACTACATTATTAATAAATCAATTAATCACATTTTCGAGGTGTCCTACTGGACCCTGGGGATGCAAATATAATAAATTCATCCCCTGACTTTAAATTGCTTAACCATAATCAAAGTGATTTTTTTTTTTTACTATTCTACACATGTGCAAAAGGAAAACAAATGTCTTTCTTTTCTCTTTGTAGTTTATAACATACTGTATATTTATACTTTTTTGGAAAACCGGAAAAAATTTGCTTTAAGAGTTCTAGCTCTTAAACACTTTATATTCCCCTAATTATTTAATGTTCCTTTGGGGAATAGGCTTTTTAAGAATAGTGTCTTGAGATCAGTGTTCAGGTTTTTAGATTTCTTATTCCTTTTCATTCTGTTTTCTGAGATGACATATTAACAAATAGATCACACATCATAAAGGTTTCTGTGACTTTGCGATTCTGGAGTGCAATGGAGTTCCCTGGCTTAACACCGTGTTTGGATACAGGCTGCCTGAATTCCTTGAAAATGGGTCTTATCCAGGACATTTTCTTATTGTCCCTCGCATATGGCTGTGGCTCATCTAGTTTTTGTCCATTTTATTTAATTATTTATTTATTTATTTATTTATTTTTGCCAGTCCTGGGGCTTGGACTCAGGGCCTGAGCACTGTCCCTGGCTTCTTTTTGCTCAAGGCTAGCACTCTGCCACTTGAGCCACAGCGCCACTTCTGGCCATTTTCTGTATATGTGGTGCTAGGGAATCGAACCCAGGGCCTCATGTATATGAGGCAGGCACTCTTGCCACTAGGCCATATCCCCAGCCCTCATCTAGTTTTTGTTATGTCTTGGCATAGTCAGGCCCTAGTGGAATTTCTTGCTGACTAAGCCTCATCTTAGCCTTCATTGGCCTTAACAACTCTCTAAGGTCTGGCTTCAGAGGCTCACCTAGTTGTCCTTGGGTTGACTGCACCTTTGTTACCATGGCAATGCCTCTGTCAAGTTTACCAGTTCAGTTTTCAGGAACCTTTAGTCTGTGGGGTGGGAGGGATTAGAGAACAAAGTAGCAAAGGGAATCTTAACTAGATTGCTCTCTATCCCTTTCTTACTGTCTTGATGTCCCTCTGTCTCCCTGTATCTCTCTCTCTATTTTCTCTCTGTCTCTCTCTGCCTCTGTGTCTCTGACTGCACTGGGGAAATATCACATAAGGCAATGTCCTCTTAGGTTCATAGTAGGAAATGGAATGGACATATCTGTACTCTCAGCCTTCTTTTCAATCTATCTCACATGCATCCTTTCTGGGTCTTAGAAGACCAAGAGAAAAGAGGATGTATTTGTCGGATTCTGGCCTGCATTTCCTTCTTTTTCTCCAAATAGATTAGGATTTTTTTTTTCTGTCAGCAAGTACTTAGTTGTTATTCCCAGTAGGCACAGAATTAACAGAGACCCCCCAGTAGCTTATTTGTTCCTGTTACAGTGGATGTTTGTCTTATTTTTATTTGTCTTAGCATTTTGCAACCAAATACTAGTGCAGATTTCACATGTATACTGGAAAGCATGGTCTCAAAGCATGGTCTTAAAACCATTGCTAACCTTGTTAGAAATGCAGAATTTTAATGCCCTCCCCCAACTACTGAATCATTTCAAGGAGTTATGCCCGTATGAACACTAATGCCACCACAGCCCTACTGAGGGTTTTGACAACACCAACTATACCCATAATTGACATTCAGTAAACACTGATTAATCACTTCCACATGTTAGCCAGTGATGGTTCTTGCTCTTGGGTACTTAGGTTCCTAATCAAGGATCTTTATAATCATGGTAAAGTAATTAAAATAAAACAAGTTCTAGAACTAGTCTCCTTATCAATAGCCACACCTTAAATTTTTTGACAGAGCTATTAATATTAAATGATAAGTTAATAAACGGATATTCATGTTCTTAGAAAGTCATCTAATGTAGAAAGACAGGAACAAGGTAGCAAGAAAATTCTCAATTGATAAATCCATATTCATACCTGAGACCACTGTTTTATAAGTACTACCCAGTCACAGTTTGATAAAACTAGTATTTCTTTATAGGGATATGTTGGAGGGGGGGCCGGGGGAGGGCATGATGGAGGAAAGAAGACAAAGTCATACTTTTTCATCTTGCACCTTCATTTTCTGATCACAGTGTTTTAGAAGAATCTGGGCTTTACTTATTCACCAGGCTTTCAATAGAGAATCACATTAATCCTTTTAAGCTCCTTATTCTAATGATTTATTTTGTTGAAAACCATAGTGATCCTCCTTTGAATTTTAATGATTGCTGGCTATTCAAAGATTCATTGTTTTGACTTCCTGTCCTTACCTTTGTTTCCTACATGTCTGTGGGGAACACCTGTCTAATACTGGATCTGCCACTGGTTCTCACTGGCTTACCAGAGTCACTCAAGCCTATCTCTGAGTGCTAAGCTGCAATGCGGACTACCCATCCATGACAATAAATGTAGGATATGTGTTTGCAGAGATAGGAAGATAGACAGCAGAGGGACAAGATAAATGATTGAGTCATTCTCCAATGAAAATAATATTTTGGATTTGAGTGCATTCTTATTATCCTAGAGAAAATTAGTTAAATTAGTACTTTACTCATACATCTTCTGAGATATCATATATGTAGGAAGTCTTTTAGACAAGAGAGCAGTTCAAAATTTGAAAGTGCTATTCTTATCCCAAATCCCAGACTGTGAAACCTCCAACAAATCACTGACCCTCCATTTTGCAGTCTGTTAAATGGCAATGCTCTTTTTCAAGGATGTTGTCTGGTCGTTTTGTTCTGAAAGCACAGCAAATGGAAAAGGCTATGATATGTCTCAGGTAAGAGCTTTGGAATTACATGTTATGTTTTCAAAATCAAGGTGACAGTGTTACAGCCTAGAGTTCCTATTTTGCCCACAGTGTAACCACACGGAGAATTTTTCCCTTCTCTTTTTATAGGTATTCACCTAGGAACAGCATGGGTTTTCAAGAATATATTATTCTAATATGAGATTTTAACAACTACACTGTATTTATGCATAATACATTTTGTCCCTTATCTTCAGGCTTCTGGACTTTGATTCAGAATATCAGGAGCTCTGGGATTGGCTGATTGACATGGAGTCCCTTGTGATGGACAGCCACGACCTGATGATGTCAGAGGAGCAGCAGCAGCATCTTTACAAGGTTAGAGCTACTCTTCTTGCCTTTACCTTGCTGTGGAAGATCTGATTAGCCTGACAAGTCTCCCTCTCTCTCAGGATATCTTTGTGTTCATTGTATATATCATGGTGTCTATTAGAATTCCCTTCCCTGTCCCCAAACTCATTTCCATCCCTTGTGTGCTGACAGGCTGTACCGACATCATAATTGCAAGAAAGTTCCCTTTATCACATTCTATTTGGTGTAATTCTATAGAAGGACAAAGATTTATCTTTCAGATGAATAGTGCTAAATAAAACTGCATTAATAAATAGACTGAAACAAAACGAAGGATAAGTGGACTGGTAACATTTAACAAAATGTGTTTTGATTGAAACACTCAGGTGGATTATATCCACCTGGCAGATCTTCCTAGAGGGAAAAATAAAGGAATTTACTTTATTTTGGATTGCTGCTGCCAGGGTACAGGGCTTGACCAAGTTAAAGTTTATTAATGAGATATAAAGAAAAGATTGTCACATTAGGTCAATACATTTTCATATGATTTAAGAACTCTGGCTTAGAACTCACGTATTGATTGCAGGCAGGCTATCTGATAACTATCTGTAGTGTTTCTCAGGTCTGGTAATTACCTTTAGTCGAGTGTGCTTTACCAGTAGTCTCAGAAGTTCTTACCAAACAACCATTTGATTTTGAGTGAAAAAATGGTTACAAATTCATAGTGTCTGAAAAAGCTGCTGGGGAGGGAAGAGGGACTTTCTACTGAAATATCAGAGTGCAGTAAATCTTCCTCATTTAGGCAATTTTTATTGGAGTAATTCTGACAGTTGTCATCCTTGAATTGCTTTGAGCATATGGCATATTTCAAAGAGCAGATTGTGAATCATAAAAAATAAAATTAATAACTAACCACAGAATCAGCAACAGTATAATGACAAGAAACAACTACCCTCTAGCTTTTTAAATTTTTTTTATGGAATTAAAAAGTACATTCAAGGTCAAATAAAAGTTGTCTGATTTCTTCTTTAAGAAGACATTTCTTCTTACCATTCCAACTTACCTTTTTAAAACAATTATTTTGTCTTTAATCCTGCAAAGAGAGCTGTTGATATATTGGAGGATCTAGTTGAGTTTAATTAATGTCTCCTAGGAATCATCTTAGTTAAGAGAAGTTATAAGCTCTCCAGGGAATCAGCAAATGGGGACATTTTATTTTCTTAAGAATTCTTTCCATCACTGATTCAGTTTGTTAACTCTTAGCTGCTGCTTGTATGGATAGCTATCTGCATTAACAAGACTATACAATATATCTTCTAGCATAACATATTGTTAGAGTAATAATCTCAAACGAATGTAACTAAAGCTAGGTGATTTCACATTTCATGTCAAGATGAAGAATGTAAAAATTGCTTATAAACCTATATTAATTTAGTGATGGAAAAATGTTTTCTTTCAGAACCATTGTCTCAGAACTTATTGTACTCATGATGCCAAATAACACTTCTTTTCTTCTTGGTGCATTTGTATTTTGCACATAAGCCACTATTTTCTAGAAACAGTGCTATTCTTTGTCAAAATCACATCCATATAATTTACATCACAATTAATAGGAAATAATTGAACAAAACATGCAGTCTTCTTTTCCTTGTAAGTGCTTTGCTGAGAATGCCCATCCTGGCATATTGAAGGTCATTATTCCACCTACTCAATAGCTCTGGATTATAGTATTTAAAAAAATTCATACTGTGGTTTTTAAGTTCATGACTCATATTTTGTATTTGGGTTAGAAGGAAAATGAAACATTGAGTTAGAAATGCTATAGGTCTGTAAGGGCTTTTACACAAGCTCCCAAATTATTCTCCATGTTTGGAAACCTCCAAAGCAATTCTGAAGGTAGTTAATAAGAAGTCATTTATAAAGAAGAGTGGCTTCTGAAATAGAAAAACGGACTTGGGTGAATTAGTTTCAAGTCTCCCCCCAAAATCTCATAGAGATTTCCAGATTAAGTCAATGTTTTCAATACCACATTCTTTCATTTTAATCTGGTTTCCAGGAATCAACTGACGGGGAATGTAGTATTTGTAGCTTATTGGTCCAAATGATCCCTGAAGTAGTAAAGTTTTCCCAAATGGACAACAGGCTTTTTAAATTTTTATTATTACAATTATTATTTTTGTGTGCCACTCTTGGCCTTGAACTTAGTGATTGGGAGTTGTCTCTGAGCCTTTATACTTAAGGCTAGTGTTCTACTACTTGAGCCACAGCTTTACTTCCAGATTTTTTTTGGTAGTAAATTGTAGATAAGAGTCTCACAGCCTTTTTTGCCCAATCTGGCTCTGAACTCCAATCCTTGTATCTCAGTTTTCTGAGTATCTAGGATTACAGGCATGAGCCAGGGACACCTGGAGTTAGGCTTTAAACACTCTAAAGCTACCTTAATCAGCTTTCATTTTTGTATTTGTTTATCTTCCAAAATATTATTGTTTATCTTCAATTGTTGTTAAGAGAACCATTGATATTTGGAGCAAGCAACTTTCATTAGTTTGTGGGACTGTCCTTTGCACTATGAAAAATTTGCTATTCATGTTCCTTAGTCATGTGACAATAGGACTGCAACCCATTTCATAGTATTTTCAGTCTATACTAACCTATCTGTATGGTCTTTATTTCTCAAAATATTAGGCAGAACCAAAACAAATGTGGTACATTTGTATTTTATATGCATTTGTATATATATGTATATTTATAATTGATATAAACTAAAAATTGAATTTAAAATTTGGGAGTAGCTGTCTACTCTGTGTACTTGCTTGTCAGAATTTGGCTGATGGCATGCTTTTCAGAGTTTGAAGTGGCTGAGGTAGAGCTTAATTTTAGAGCACTTGCTTAGCATGTGTGAAACCTGGGTTCAACCTCTAGCATAAAAAGAAAACCTTAAAAACTGAAGGATGGAAATGAAGCTAATAGGTCTTCATTTGAGTGGTGGTACTACTTCAGGAAACTATGGACTCTTGCTGACTCACATTTCTACCATCATTTCTTTTGAAAATTTGTTTTCATTCCCAGTGTGGTTCTTGGTATTTTATTACCCAGCTAGTTTCCTGGCACCGATCTTTACACTGAGATTCATATTCATGCATTCCTGTAGTCCTAAGTTGATCTCCATGGTATACATCTGGAAATATCAGTTTAGAGAGAATATAGTAAGGACTTTTTTTTTTTTACTAGTAAGAGAGAGTACAGCCCACCTAGCATTTGCAGCAGTAGAGACCACTACTTTACTGGCACTACCTATCACTTTTAATATTCGGTATTTGCTAGAAAAGTCACTAAGCCTTAACTTCTAGAAATGGAAATAGAGATAAATACTCTCGGCTTATCCGTTACTCAAACCTCCTGGGTTGGGAAGTTATGATATTTTTATGAAAGCCAGCAAAATACACAAGGAAAATCATTGGTGTAAATAGGCAAAGAATACATTGATACAACCTTTTGTAATTTAGAAACATTAATTCTACTATGCGCTCTGTAGTACATTTTCAATTTAAATCATTTCTTGTTATTTTTCAGATATTTATAACTTTAAGACTCCTACCTAATTAATATTAAACTATGGAGTTTTGAGAGCAAGCTAATACTTATTAAAAATTAACCATTCCCTTGAATATATTTTCTTCTTGTTTAAAGACAATGAACTATACTCTCAATAATTTCCTCTATCTACCTATTTTCCTCTCTCTGTCTTGTTTTACCTCTAAGCAGGAACCTTCCTTACCTATTTTCTAGTAAACACTGGCAACATCGACAACCTAGGAAATACAAACATTGTCCTTGCTCCTTTTTACTAACTTGGTCTGAGAATTGCTTCCAAGGAGAATTTGCTTCTACCCTCTCACTTTCTCTCTTCATTCTTTCTACCTTCCTAAGTAGGACAATTTAATTTGTCAAAAGTAACCACTGTGATTTTGAAAGTTCAGCTCCTATTTGGACTAGAGTTACGAAGCCAGAATTCATAATCACACAGAGCTGTCACTCCGCTAGTCGGCATGTGCATTAACTATTAATGGAGAAATATTTAAAACCCACTAGCAAAAGAAAAGCTCCATTTTTTTTTCATTTCTGCAGATCAAAGGTGGAATTATTCTTGGGCTTTGGAAGCTCAATCACTTCCTCCCCATCCTATAAATTTTATAGACTTGAGTGACCTGGAAATAGTTCAGTGATTGGAGAGCTGTTCTCCAGCTGTTGCTGTCACTGCTGTCCCCTCCTCCCCGGCAGTCAGTACAGGTCAGAGGCACAGCTGACTTGTAGTGCTTTAAAAGTGTGTCCTGTCTGGGGCCACTGACCTGTGCACAAAGTACTGATGATTCAGTGCTACCTACAAGGCAGATCACAGAGCTCGCAAGCATCCCTATTAATGTGCAGTTCCAGCGTCCAAGGGTTCATGTAAGGGCCAAAGGCAGAAGTTGCCAAGTATTGTGATGATAGTTACAATTGGACTACAGTTGTTTCAGATAGCAAGAAGCTCACTAAGATACTAAATTTGTAGATTTGTTCCTTGAGTTAATACCTTAGTTGCTCCCCATTGATAAAATACTAATTATTTGATTTCTCAGAAGTTAAAAATAACTCTTCAAGCTTAACAAAGTGAAATAAGTACCAACCACACTGGGACCTTTATAATTGTAGAGAACTCCTATTGACTTTTTATATTTAACTTTGTCTTAATTCTGCATTTTATGGGGACACTGCAAGTTTTCTTTACCTCTCTCTATTAGTGTACCTAGTTCCAAATGTCCTGCATATACAGAGGAAAAGACGATTCATTTCATGTAAGACAGTCGTTACTGAACTATTATTTTCAGTTTTATCTTTCTAAGATTTGAGGTTATTTATAAGCATCCACATGAAAATGATTAGAAATCAAAAGCAGTATGCTGGGTAAGATCAGACATGCCTGCAGTCTCAGCTTCTGGAAAGGCTGAAGTGAGGTGATCACTTGAGCATAGTTGTTCAGAGTCAGCTGGAGCAACATACTGAAGCCCCATCTCAAGAAACACTTTTAAAATAAAAATGTGCCAACACATAATCCAAAAAGTCCCACGTGGTTAATAAAAATGACCTTACATTTTTATTTTGTACGTCCTCATAGTGAAAGCAAAGCAAGAAATATGCTTAATTGCATAACTTCCCATTTTCCATAATAAACATAATGCTTCCTTTGAGAAAATTAAGTTTATTTTTGACACTGAGATATGAAAACCTTTTCTTTTAGGATTTTTAAAAAAATAAAATTGAGGGGCTGGGGATATAGCCTAGTGGCAAGAGTGCCTGCCTCGGATACACGAGGCCCTAGGTTCGATTCCCCAGCACCACATATGCAGAAAACGGCCAGAAGCGGCGCTGTGGCTCAAGTGGCAGAGTGCTAGCCTTGAGCGGGAAGAAGCCAGGGACAGTGCTCAGGCCCTGAGTCCAAGACCCAGGACTGGCCAAAAAAATAAATAAATAAAATAAAATAAAATAAAATTGAATCCAAATAATTCTGTGAACAAATTTATGTCATGATGCTTCAAACACGTGAACTACTTCAGAGTTCTCTTGACTCATTTGCCAGGTAGTATTTTAGAGTGCAACTCTTACCAAAAGATAGTCCTTTGGATAATAGTTTGGCCAGGTGGGACTAATTAAAAGAGGACATCAATAGTATGTGTTGGAAAAGAGGAGACTATTAGAAGAGTGAGAGAAATAGAAGCATTAAAGTTAGTTAATACAAAATTAATCAAGCAAAACACATATGTGTAAATTAAAATAACAGGTATATGGAAAAAGAGGTTAACAGGCTTTAAAAAGTACAAATAAGAATTCAAAGCTAATAAATGAAGAGTGACAGAACGAAAGGATTGGATTATGGCAGATGACAGTAAAATTTAAGAACATAGAGGGAAACGATACTGGAGAATTTGGGTGTATGGTAAAAGATAAACATTATGCCTTTTAAAAGAAACGTGTGTGGACTAGAGCTAGCTATCCTGAGAAATAAGAATTATAGAAGAAAAAAATAAACAAATGGGACATACTTGACTTTTTACTTTATAACTATTGATGCCAAAATGATGTTGTCATAGCTATGAACTGATCATAGAAAACAGATTAATCATGCTCTGCCTATATTTTATAAATTCACAAATTTCAACCCTCTGGAATAAATCTCGTTTATTTTGTTCTGGACTGCATTGAGGTAAGTAGTTTCAGATGTTACTTGATACCCTTATGATGGAACTTGACCTTCTAAAAATGTAGAACTCTTCTGCTTTAGAACCCAGGTCATGCAAGCAAGGCTTAAAATAGAATAAAGCTTCCATTAACTTTAAATTTTATTTTTCATATGTTGGTTCATAGAATAGATATGCTTCAAAAATTAAATTTTGTTAATTAGGCCTTATACTGGAATTTCATTACCAAGTTTTCCATCTTTACCTTGATTGTTCAAAATGAAACAAATTACTAGTTATTGAAATAGTCAAGGCAAAAATGTGCTAGAAATATTAGGCACAGGAACTTTGTGATAATTTTTTACCTCTTACTCAATAGATTAATTGTATAGCCTAATTGTATGTTAGATTAAAACTCCATTAAGATAAGAAGAATGTGCTTAAAATCATTATAACATTTCAAATAACATTATCTAGTCATTTTTAAAATGATCAGGATGGAAAAACCTAGGCTGTCTCCACTGCTATCTAGAAATGAATTTGTTGTTCCATTTTCATTAAAGTTCAAAAAGTCCTTAGATTAACTGTCATATTAATTTGAGCTTTGATGAATCACTGAGTGGTATGAATTCTTGAAAAAATATATACATGTATATTTCTCTTCTCTCTGTCTCTCTCTTTTAATTTGAGAGAGGACAGGACATATCCTGTAAATGTTCAGGAAAGGAAAAAGATGAATGTAGCTCTAAACAGTATAGAAACACTGCTCATGCTGGATCCTATACTTCCCACTTGGATCACTTTTTTAAAAAGGAGCAAAGAAAGGATGTTAAGAGACTAGGATGCCAAGAAATAGTTGGCACTAGTGAGAGAGAGAGAGAGAGAGAAGAGAGAGAGAGAGAGAGAGAGAGAGAGAGAGAGAGAGAGAGAGAGAGAGAGAGAGAGAGAGAGAGAGAGAGAGAGTTTGTGTGTGTGTGCAGAGGCAAG
Organism: Perognathus longimembris pacificus; assembly: GCF_023159225.1. Taxonomy (NCBI): domain Eukaryota; kingdom Metazoa; phylum Chordata; class Mammalia; order Rodentia; family Heteromyidae; genus Perognathus; species Perognathus longimembris. The sequence goes on from NC_063174.1 coordinate 7,806,409, forward strand.
GAAGGGAAGCCCTGCCAGCCAGCAGTTTTGTCCTTGGAGGGTGAGCTAGTGTCCGGAAGGTCCATTGGCCTCAGTGGCATTGTGCTGCTTGCTCTCTCCCTGGCCTGGCGGGCTCTGGCCTAGAGAGGATCAAACAAGCTGTGGGGAAAGTTCCCCTCATTTGCATCACTTCTAGACAGCCCTGTCTTACTCTTTGCTGACAGGAAATCACTGTCTTTGTCACCTTTTCTCAGGGCCCTCCTTTTGGCAGAGATAGGCCATGTGACCACGCTTAATCACAACAACAGGGCTGGCTAGAGACTCAGTGACATGTTTTTCCTCAGCACTTCAATAAATGGGGTAGAGGAGTCAGTAGGAAATGACTACATTAATTTTAGAGTGAAAAGATAATTAACACTTGAAGGACTAATGCTACAACCTATGGAATTATTATTCAAATTAAAGTTAATTTATCAAAAACTTGTGAAAACTATCTGGTCTATTACAACTGTTTTTTTTTTTGTTTTGCTTTGTTTTTTTTTTGCTTTTAAATAAACCTTGAATAGTGGGAGTTGGGCATGTTGGAGGGAGAATGGAAAGACGGAGATACTATTTGCAAAGAAGGAAGGGACTGAGAAGTGGAGAGAAAGAGAAAGAAAAATTATAGCAGGGATTTGCTATATATAAAAAAAACAACTTAAATGGGCTAAACTTTCAACTTTTAGGGCTGAAGGCTGGAACACATAAAATGCTTACTTAGATGATATGAATAGGACACTGGCAAACAAAAGCAGCAGTGTGCTCCTAGAAAACTGCTTAAAGGAGTTTCCTTGGCAACAGAAATGCAGTTCCAAAAGTAGACAGAACTTTCCTCAGAAAACATACTATTAATAACAACCTTCCGGAACAACTTGAAACAATTTGACGACTTGCCAAGTGTTCTGCAAATTAATCTAACACGTAACAGTTATATTTCTCTTGTCTGTGGTTCTGCTGTACTCTGCCTAGAACTCATTGCTTTTCTGTGGCACAAAAGTGAAAAAAAAATTCTAAATGCTGTCATACAAAAAGGAAACCAGAAGCAAAGCCAGTGGTCCCCAGTGCCCAATAATAATCGTATTCAGCCTTTGGGAAGCTACCAAAGATCTTAGTGTGAGAAGATGAGTTTGTTCCAGTGAAAAGTACTACAGGAAATCGCTCACTGGAATATCTCTTTCCAACAAAGATGCTTCCTCAAACAAAGAGTGGTAAAGGGTTAACAGCCTGAGACTTCTTGTGATGTGAAGCACATCTGAGTCCATTGGCTATATAAATGTAATACTTCACTAAATATGTGCTGAGTGTTATTTTTTTTAAAGCATCATCATTTCTTGTCAGCCCAGAGAATAAACTAATCTTGGGTCTACTTGGCCAATGGGCATCATTTGAATTCTCCTGAAGGCTATCTGTTTGCCAGACAAGAGAGGCGGAGTATTCCCCTCCTCTGACCTTTCTTCAATCCTTGGATCTAAAGGTTAAAAGTAATCAATATCTCATTGTGCTGCTTGGTTTCAGGGTAATAAGTAATAACTATCATGTTAAAATACAAATGATTACAGATTACACTTAAATGAGCTGACCTGTTAGGGATTTTATTAATTGCAATCAGGATCATCATTAGAGAATGCTAATAAAATTTTGGATTAAATTGCCAAAAAAAATTAACCTTTAACTTCTTGGAAAATGGAAATGTGTGCTATTCCCCTTCTGTGCTAAAGTGAGAAATTTGGCTTTAGCCTCAGATATTTGTAGATTTTTTTCTGATTTCTGTTTGGTAAATTAGAGATGGATTTAAATTCTTTAGCAGAAAGGGTATTTGGTTCACTGCCATCTTTGGCCCCTTTACTATTCAATACTGTGTATATGTTTCAGGTCAATGACTAATGGAAATATTTCCTACCTACATTTTAGCATTTTTTTCTATTTTAAGATCACTTATTTTTAACATTATACTCATATTTGAACTAATCAGTTTTAAAACTAGGATATATAATTATGCTTAAATGTTATAGACAACTATGATGTGAATCAGGTTATTTTGTTTAAAAACCACTGTACTATAGTTTCAAACTATGGTATGGTACTATAGTTTAAAACTGACAATTAAGGGGGCTAGTGGCCTGGGTCAGTGATAATGGCCATCCTAGTAGGCATGCGGCCCTGAGTTCAAATCCCAGTACAGCCAAATAGTATTCCATATAATTATATCAGGAACCCATTGGCTATCATCACCACAACCACAAAAGATGTACTTATATGTGCCTCCTAGTAGATTACAATATTTTTGTCACTAGTATAGCTTTTTTTTTGTAGAATTTTGTTTATATATTCCTAAAGCACAAAAGTGGGACTAGTTGCTACCAGATAGTGTTTTAGTATTTCAAAAGAAGTTATGGGACTGTTCGAGATAGGTGCTCAGCACTGAAATGATAAGTACAACCATCATGTTTTCATGTATTAACTCACTGGCCTTTTCTCTTTTGGTCCTTGTCTCATCTAAATGTAAAGGGAAGTAGATTTGTTTGTGATGTCCAAGGGATGTCATCTTGGAGTATTAAGAATTTTTCAATCCACTTGTCTCCATCACTAAATATACAGCCTGACTTACACTTATCCAATATTTATTTCCTTCAGAGTAACAAAATAATGTACTCTACTAGATGTTACTATTTTAGGAGGAGGAGATATTAGAGAACACTACTGAAGTAAATGCCAATATTAGCATCTCGCTTAGATGGAAAGGCACTAGAGAGGGGAAGCAATGGGAAAAATCCCAAAAGAAAGGAAACAAGAACAAATGTTTTGTTCACCATTTGATAAGAAAAAGAAAATACATTCACTTTGAGCACGTGTATTGAAGTATGTTTGTGTACTGTGGATGAGTGTGTCATGAGGAGAAAGACATCTTTCTGATTGGTTGTGCCAGTGCCTATCCACATTATTTTAATGAAGGATTCAACTATTCTGAATTATTTCCCCTATTTCATAGACTCTGACTGAAACACAGATAGATTTGAGTAGCCTTAAAGATACTAATTCAGTAGAATTCGTTTCTCATTCACAATAGGCTACAGTATACTAAGGTAATTTAAAAAAACAACAACCCAAAACTCAGAGGGTTAAAGCTACAGATTTATATTTCTTATGCCTACTACATGTCCATCAGAGATTGGCTATTGACTCTGTTTGGCCCTGTCTTCATGATTCACACTTATGGCAGCCACCTTCATTTTATTTTGTTTTGGTTTGGGATGGGTTTTTGGGGGGAGGGTTGTTTTTTCTTTTATATTATTATTGTAAAGGTGATGTACAGAGGGGTTGCAGTTACATAAGCCAGGTGATGAGTACATTTCTTTTTGAAGTATCCTTGTTACCTCACCGCTCCTTTTCTCCCAGTCCCCCCCCCCCCAACCCCGACTCCTCTCTTCCACAAGTTGAATAGTTCATTTTCAACATAGTGTCTAGTGAGTCTCGTTGCTGCATTGGTTCACCCTTTGCCCCACCATCTCTTTGTCCCCTCTTACCCTCATCCAAACCAATAAAACACACTGACAAAGGAGTAAAACAAACAAAAAGCCACCTTCTTAAATAAAGAATAAAAGGAGTACTGGAGTGGCTTATTAACACTATCTGCATGGAGGCAGCCTAGGGGGCTTAAACACAAAATCTCTAGCCAGATAGGCCTGGGTAATCTTGCCTTTGAAAATGGATGGAGAACGGCAGCTATCCCGCGCTCCCGAAAGGTACATGGCTAGAAATAGTTGTGGAACCCTATCAATAACTTAGTAACTCAGTAACTAAGTTAGGTTTGAATCCTGTACTTCTTTGGCTGTATTCATCCAGTCCTAACCTGGGCAGTTTTAATGTCCATAATCTTTCTATCATATGCTATTTGCCTACTTGCTGTATCCTCTTTTTCACTTTGGGTAGAATTCTTGCAAGAACGTTTTTTTCACTCTTTATGAACTTTTTGTGCTAAGATAGAAAAAGAAGGCCCAAAGTACTGTATCTAGAAAGGAAACATAATGGACTTAGGGTGGCTGTTCTGCGAATGCCATCACACTTTCTTAAGTACACCAGTGCCCTGGGGATGTGTTGCCATTTTAACCTCACAGGGGCCTTCTGTCAGATCCTGTCAGATATGGAGAATCCAAGGCTGAAAATATTTATGCTTTCTGGGAGCCGCACTAAAGGCAGAAGTGGCCTAGGAAGATTCAACCTCTTGGATCCTGTTATTGCCAAAGGAAGTTACTGAAGTAGAGTTCCCATGGAGATACACTCTATAAGAGTATCATTTGTAGAGAAACCATTTCCAGCACTGTCAAGGAAGTAATTTCAGTCCTCAGACACAAGAGTAATCCTAAGCACATTTTTAACAAGGTAGGCATTTGTGATGCTCATGCATTCTTAAACTAGGCAATTCTGTGATATACTTACTATCCCTAATGAGGCACACTGGGGAAAGCTACAAGGAAAGAAGGTGATATCCCTGTTCAACCTTAATTCATTTACTTAAGACACAAAGTACATACATGCAGACATATATGTCTGTCTGTCTGTCTGTACGTATGTATGTATGGTAACACTCATTGTTTTGGGGTTGGTTTCAGTTTTGTCCCTAAATTCTCTTCTACAGAAATCTAGCATTTCTCCAGAAAAATCTATATACTTCTAAAACTCATCTGAACTTACTGTTTGCCTAAGCACTTGATCCCATATGCTATGGATATTTGAATAAAGGAAATTTCTCATTTGTGATAGTCACTTTGTCATTTCGCCATTGAAGCAGCAGTTTGTGAGAGACGTACATATACAAATGCGTTTGCATGCACACATTTACACGCACATATGTGCACACATTTTTATGAAGTATTAACTTATTTGTTAAAAAACTTGTATCAGAAATGAGTTTGGATAAAACTGGAATCTTTGGACCAAATATGCTAGTAGTCCCAAGACATTTAAATCATGCATATATAAATAACTACTCAAAAATCCTTCATATGTGCCAAGTTTCAATCTGGAGCACATTTCTACATTATAAATCTTGGCATATGGAATTTTTTTACCTTCATTGCAATAGTACTATCTAATACTCATAAGTGTCTTCCTGAGAAAGACCTCTTGAAGATGATTAAGCTGTGAGTTCTGTGTTACTAATTAAATGCACATTGTAAAATAATGTGATACCTTTGGTCTTAGTGACCAAGTTTGAGAATGAATGAAAAAGTATGATTTTTATTAGGTTTTACACTCCCCAAATATGAGGCTCATTTCTATGCTATTTCTTGTTTCTCTCTAATGCTAAATAAACACAATGCCTGGCACATAATAGGAACAGTACATTTTGAAAAATGTATTTTCCACAAGGCTTATTTAATAATTTAACTATTATAACTGTGTACTCATTTCGTTCTTTTTTCAAGAAAACAATCCTATTTTTGTGGTGTGGTGAATCAGTTTACAAAATCAAAGTACAGTAAGAATACTCTGAGTATTGTTTGGCCAGATTGCTACTAGGGAGAAAGAAAGTCATAGCAAAATGAAGAAGAGGAGCATATACAGACACCATTGGAACTGAAGGTATTGCTCAAGTAGTAGAACACTAGCTGTGAATGAATAAACCTCACGTAAGAGTGTGGGGTCTGGAGCTGGGAATGTGGCCTAGTAGTAGAGTGCTTGCCTAGCATGCGCAAAGCCCTGGGTTTGGTTCTCAGAACCACATATACAGAAAAAGCTTGAAGCAGTGCTGTGGCTCAAGTGGCAGAGTGCTAGCCTTGAGCAAAAAGAACCAGGGACAGTGCTCAGGCCCTGAGTTCAAGCCTCAGAACTGGCCAAAAAAAAAAAAAAAAAAAAGAGTGTGAGGTCTGAAATTCAAGCCTCAGTACCAGCACCAAAAACATATAAATAAATAAAATGAGAGCATAGTAAGAATAGTTGATTATACTTCAAGTACTCAGTTTGGTCAGGTTGTTATTAGGGAGAAAAAAGTGATAGAAAAGAAAGAGGAAAAGAAGAAGGAAGGGACAGGTATATCAGAAACATCAGTGGTATGGAAATCTACAGCTAATCACAGTAATTGTTTGGATAAGGTACAATATCTCAAACCATAATATCCTCAGATGTATTCTTAATTATTTAGGCACATACTACTACTAGGATTATTTGTAAAATTTAGGTTTCATGCAAATGCAAAGGCCAAAAAAATCAAACAATAAATAAATAAGTGAACATGAGTCGTCATTAGGAATGGTAGGTACATCAGCCTAATTTGTTCTTGAATCACTGTTGGCAGAACAGTTTATTGACACATGTGCACTGTAGAAAATTAGACTTGATTTCAGATGTGTGTATTTCTAAAAGCTGTAATCATGTAAAGGGGTGATAAAAACAATAAGAACTTGGATATGGCTGGGTTCTTTCATCTAGATCCATTTTGGTAGGTGATGTTGAGAGCGTCTAAAAGAATAGCTCATCTTTCCAAGCTATACAGCTAATTCAGAGTACCAATGCCTGAAAATGAAATCTCTCTGATACAATGCTAGGAGAAAGTTGAAACACGCTTTCTCATACATTTTCATTTTCAAAACATGTTCATAGTATTCATAGTTCTAAAAGTAATTGTGATATATGACCACTAATATATTTTCTTAGGAGTTAATTGAGCTTTGAGTTTAAGCAACTAAGAAAAGTTGAAAATACATACTGTTTAAAATAGAATTTGATGAAGATTTATGATGAATTCTATATTCACTCTATTTGTGTCTACCTTGACATCCTCTTCTGTCCACAGTCTTGTTACTAAACTCTGTCCTTCCTCATCAAGTTTTATTTGTCCTTATTTGGAATACACTGATATTTGGAGGAAAGCCTCCTGTCTGTGTCATTTTGGTTTCCTCATCTTTACTTTCATCTGCTTTGTGGTACTAATGTCACATTCTGTGAAGCACTGGCTGTCTATAAATCATAGAGGAATAATAGTCATGTTCACTAAAACAAGTATAAATGAATCTCTACAGTTGATCTAATCAACCTTTTTCTACAATATGAAAATATCGCAGAAGAATTCAATGCTAGCTAGCATTTTAGAATTCATGGTTTGATGATGGTTTCCTAAGACTCCATCCATTCAAGTTTTGAGAGTAGAAAAAGATATAAAGCATGGAGACACTGTCAGAATCTTTTCTGTTTACAAAAAGATCTGGGAATTTCATGAATAGTGCCAGAAATCTCATGTGACAGCCAGCTCTCCTGGAAGTTTTAAGCTCACCAAGTTCAAGCAATAGTTTCAGAACGCTGATTAGAGCACAAAGTTTAACTGTTTAAGAAAGATTTTATCCGAGGTGAATAATTATGTCCACACCTTTGCTCAGACCTGTGTCATGCTAAGACAGACCTCTCCCCAGGGACAAGTCAGTTTGGGCACTCTATAAATACTTTGAGTTGAATCACCTGCTAAATTAGATTGGTTTCTTCTGAATATTCTTAGAAGTTTGTACAGTTATTTAGTTCTATGAAAGTAAGAATTTCAGTGTAGTGTCAGGACTGCAAGTGACCTAGAAAGCACCTTCATTTCATTTCTTCTCTTTTAAGGATTGTTTTTATCCATTCCAGATAGAAAAGTATTTGTCTTCCACTAAAGATCTTTCCAGAGGGAATTTTACAACCTCCTATTAAAATGTTTAACAGCTCTCTCTGCCCTGGAAGTCTTGTATCTAGTGTAAATCCCCTCCATTGTTAGATTTAATTGTCAAATCAGCCAGAATCCATGCTCTGTAATTAAACCCCTTCTCTCTTTTCCGTGTAGTCATACTTCTCAAGCTTTCATAGTTTTCTATCAAAGTTTGAAAATGCTTTTAAAATGATTTACTTCAGTTTTGTCTACATTCCATCTAACTAAATTTATTTCTGTCCTATTTTGTCGGAGAAAATATGTTAATATTAAGAGACTACTGATAAAGCCATATATTTGAGGAACTTTCCCAACCTCCATAGATTTCTCTATCAGTTTTTTTCCAGATCTCTTATTAGTGGTTAGTAAAGGAGTTCATGGATGGATTGGAAGAAGAATGTGGTCTCTCTGAGGTGGTGTGACTTATAGTGTACACGTTAAGAAATGTTTAAAAAGAAAAAGGAAATCACACAAGAATAGATCCCAAACAATTGTTTCCACAAAGAGACAGAGCTGCTTTTTCTCCCAGTAGATATATAATATAGTATTTATGTAAGAGTAAGAATTGTGTTTTTGACTCAATTTCTATTAGGAGCATATACAGTATGACAGTTTCTTTGGCTTATTGCTGTATATGTGGCTATCTATTTTTAATACATTGCTTTTGTCTCTTTCTCATGCATGCTTACATCTATTGTAGGAAAACTGACAACATTTTTTAAAACTTAAAAGATGTGATGGAGAAAGAGATAGTAACAAAACATTTCAAGGGGACATGAGGTGGAAAAACAGAAGCCTAGTTACCATTGAGGGAAATGGAAAGCAGTCTCTGCAAGATAAATGAGAAGGAGGTCAGAACAAGTGTGTGGTTTCCGAGAAAGAAAAAAGTAGTTGTGAGGCTTCACAAATTGTTTCTAAGTCAGAAAGAACTTAGTACATTTCCACCACTTTTTAACAGCTTAAGCGTCAGTTTTTAAACCTGCAACCTAAGAATAATGATCTCAGCTTGAAAGGCTGTTAAGATTCACTCAAGGCAGGTGCTGGTGGTTCCTGCCTGTAATCCTAGCTACTCTGGGGCAAAGGTTCCCAGAATAGTGTTTCAGAGCCAGCCATGGCAAGAAAGACCATCAGACTCTTACCTCCAATTAACTACCAAAAAGCCAGAAGTAGAGCTCTTGCTAAAGTGGTAGAGCACTAGCCTTAAGCACAAAAGCTTAAAAATAAGAAAGATTCATTAGAGTATATAAGGCATTCTCCCGACACATGGTAAATAACATATGCTCAATGTATACTTATAGCATCAGGAAATGGCAAACTATGGCCTGTAGGTCAAATCAAACCAACAGCTTTTTTCCCCTATTCTGTTCTTCTTCTCCCTTCCCTCTCCCTCTCTCACTTCTCTCTTTCTCTCCTTTTGTTTAGTAATGGTCTTGGGTATTGAACTCGGGGCAGGCCTACACTCTGTACCTGAGCTTTCTTGCTCAAGGAAGGTGTGAACCTTACCACTTGAGCCACAGCACTGCTTCTGGCTATTGTGTTGGAGTGCCTATTGGGAGATAAACATCTCATGGACTTTCTTGCCCCGTTAGCATCGAACCTAATCCTCAGAACTCAGCCTTTTGAGTAGCTAAGATTACAGGTGTGAGCCACCAATGTACAGCTTTTTTTAAATGAGGTTTTATTGGAACCTGGTCACATACATTCATTTTGTAGTTAGGTTATCTTTACAGTACAGTTACGGTCTTAAATAGTTTGAACAAGGATCTTATATCCAGCATACTTAAACAATTTATTCTCTGAAAATTTGCAGGAAAAGGTGCTAACACCAGATATAACTATATGATAACAGCAGTTTAGGGACACATGTTATTCTTCAGACATGAATGGTGTCCCAGTTCATTTTTCTTTCTGATATTACATTAACACCTGTTGACTATCATTCTTTTACCCAAGATTCTAATTTTCCTTTCATAACAATCCAAACTTGATTTGCGTTGCAGTGTAACACTAAATGGTTAATTGGTTCATTTCACCACCAGGTGGCCTCCTATACTCTATTGTGCTTGTGGAACCCAAAGGAAACCAGAAAACCAATCTGATGCTTACTTGATCTTTGGCGGCATTCTACCCTTGCATGGCACAGGTGTCTTTACTTCCCGAAATCACTGTGGGACCCCTTTATTTTATGTTTGGTCCTGAAACATAAGCAAATACACATTGGTCTTTATAGAAAATAATCCTAGATGTGAGCTAGAAACAAACAGTTAAACAGCAAAAATAGTTACACACGTGCGTGTGCGTGCACACACACACACACACACACTCACACACACTCCACCAAGGTGGACTTTCAGTAAGAGAACCTTGGTTCTCTTCTTTACTATGACTCAATTGTACTCACATTGTATGCGAGGTTAACTAATCTAGAAGCTTCCTCAGGAAAAGACAAAGGCCTCTGACAGATATCTGTTTGGTAATCTCTCTTGAAGGAAATGGATGGGACCATCTGAGTTCCTCAGTAGACATTTTATTCTAAAGGTCTCCTTTTGAGTTTTCTTTAAGTTTGGTTAAAGATTGGTGTGGAAAAGCCATAGCTAAAACATTAGAGATGTCAGGTAGATTTCCCTTAGCCATTAATTTCCCTTACTTTCTTTATCTGTGAAGTGGGAGTGGGTCTGCTCCAAGTGGCTCAGAGATCCCTTCCAACTTCAGTGTTCTCTCTTTGTTGATAAATATCGAAGATCGGTTTAATTTGAGATTCACTTTGCCTGTGAGCAATCTGGCAAACTTAGAATTGTAGAGACACAATGTCAAAGACTTACAAACTCACTAGTAAATACTCCATTTTCAAGCTACCATTTAGAAGTGTAATTTAAGCTAGCATTTAGAAGTGCAATTTCTAAATGCCACAATATTTTTATTTCAAGTAGTAGCATAAATATACATTTTATGTAACTTCTTAGATCCTCTCTTTTCTTCAGTGGTAGACAATATTCACTTGAGTTCTGTATTGTGTCTTTTGCCAAGTCTGTCACGGAGGTGTAACTTTGCCTTTGATGTCTTATTTTCTACACATTTTAATGTTCCTACCATTTCTTTAGGCAGATCTACCACTTGTTCCTCTATTTTTTTTCCTCACAATATAGAACCGACATATGCACTTATATTTCCATCGCAAATTGTCATTCCTGTCATTTGAACAACTTGTTCGAACTCTGCTTATATAAGGATATATACAGCACTGATTTTCATCTGATTTGTTGCATCGGTTACCATTGTAAAATGGCTAAATGGAGTTAGGTGATATCTTGTGCTTTGATTTGCTTTTCCTTGGTGATGAGTAATATTGAGCTTTTTGGGTTAAATTCGTTCATAAGTTTGTTATCTTTGTAGCAATTATGAGATTGTTTTATTTCTTTTTCAGACACTTCATTGTAGGTGTATATAGATGCCACTGAGAATTATGTTGATTATATATGCTGTAACTTTACTGAATTCATTTATTGAATCTTAACAGTACTTGGAGGTAGTACTTAGGGTTTTATATTTATAAGATCATGTTACATGGAGTTGCACATCTGTAATCCCATCACTTCCAGGGGCAGAGGCAAGAGGATCCTGATTTTTTTTTTTAGTGTTGAATTTTTTATTTTATTTTTTCAAATTTTGATTATCAAACTGATGTACAGAGAGGTTACAGTTTCATACATTAGGCATTGGATACATTTCTTGTACTGTTTGTTACCTTGTCCCTCATACCCTCTTCCCTCTTCCCCCTTTCCCTCCCCCCCCCCCCGGAGGTGTTCAGTTCACTTACACCAAACAGTTTTGCAAGTATTGCTTTTGTAGTTGTTTGTCTTTTTTTACCCTGTGTCTCTCAAATTTGGTATTCCCTTTCAATTCCCTACTTCCAATACCAGTATACACGGTTTCCAATATACTCAGATAAGATTACAGAGATAGTGTAGGTACAACCACAGGAAGGTGATACAAGAATATCATCAATAATAGAAGCTACAGATACACATGGGACGCTGAAAGTAGTTACAACTGTGATATAACAATTGTCTCCATAACATGGAGTTCATTTCACTTAGCATCATCTTATGTGTTCATAAGGGTATAGCTATTGGGCCTTGTGATGCTCTGCTATGACTTGCCTAAACCTGTACTAATTATTCCCAATAAGGGAGACCATAGAGTCCATGTTTCTTTGGGTCTGGCTCACTTCACTTAGTATAATTTTTTCCAAGTCCTTCCATTTCCTTACAAATGGGACAATGTCATTCTTTCTGATAGAGGCATAAAATTCCATTGTGTATATGTACCACATTTTCCTGATCCATTTGTCTACTGAGGGGCATCTGGGTTGGTTCCAGATTCTCGCTATGACAAATTGTGCTGCAATGAACATTGTTGTGCTGGTGGCATTACTGTGATTTTGTTTGTAGTCCTTTGGATAGATACCCAAAAGTGGGGCTGCTGGGTCATAGGGGAGTTCTATATTTAGCCTTCTGAGGAATCTCCATACTGCTTGCCAGAGTGGCTGAACCAGTTTACATTCCCACCAACAATGAAGTAGGGTTCCCTTTTGGCCACATCCCTTCCAACAATTGTTATTGTTAGTTTTCTTGATACATGACATTCTTACTGGGGTGAGATGGAATCTCAATGTTGTTTTGATTTGCATTTCTTTTATGGCCAGTGATGTAGAGCATTTTTTCATATATCTCTTGGCCATTCTCATTTCCTCATCAGAGAAGTCTCTTTGTAAGTCTTTAGCCCAGTTGATGAGGGGGCTATTGGTTCTTTGCGGTTTTGTTTTGGAAGAAGGTAATTTTTTTAGTTCTGCATATATTTTAGAGATGAGGCCTTTGTCTGTTGAATGTCCGGTAAAGGAGGATCCTGATTTTTATGCCAGCCTGAGCTCCATAGTAAGACCCTGCCTCAAACAAACAAACAAACAAACAAATGCCATTCCCAAACAGAAGCAAAAGTTTGCCTCTTCTTTTCAAATTGGATACTTTATGTTTCTTTCTTTTGCCTAATTAACCTAGGTGTCAATCAAAAGATGAGAGGATACAGAAAATGTGATATATGCAAATATGTTTTCAATAGTAGGATTCCAGTGCACTGGAATACTATTGAACCACAAAAAAAGTGAAATTTTGTCATTTGTAGTAGTAAAGAGGAACATTACGTTAGATGAAATAAGCCATGTTCTGAAAGACAAATAGCAAATGAACTTATTCATAAGTAGACTCTAAAAAAGTTGATGCCAAAGAAGTAGAGGTGAATATGGCTTTTTAGAGCTTTAGGTGACTAGAGGGAAAAGGGAAATAACATAATATTGGTCACAGATATATATATATATATATATATATAATTACAATTAGGAGGGAAATTTTAATGTTAAGAATATGCTAATATATGGAAGATAGAAAGTAGGTGAGGGATTGGGATTGGGTAAGGGAAGAATAAATGAGAAGAGAGAAGTTAGGAATGACTACTAATGATTATGCAGTTTTTGGGGGTATGATTCTCCAAAATTGATTGTGATGATGGTTGTATTACTCTGTGAGCAAACAAAAGGTGCATTATAAATTTTAAATGGATAATACGTGGACTATATGAATTATATCTCAGTAAGGTCATTTTTTTTTTAAGAGAAGAGCTTCATACTTGAAGTATACCCTTGGGGAGTTAGTGAGAGGCAATCACTCCAATCCCAAATTTCCCACTGGAGCTGCTTCTCTTGAGTAAAGAACTGTGTGGTTGAAGGTCAATTCTTCTTTGGTTAAAGAGAAATTGATTGGGAGGTTTTGTTTTGTTTTGTTTTGAAAACTACATTAATTTGCTTCCTGTACACTTAAGCAAAAACATATTTCCTATTTCAGTTCTCTTACTTCCATATGTATATTATAATATATATATAGTTATAAGTCCTAATAATCAATAAAAGTAATATTTCCACCTTCACTTAAAAATAAAGTAAGGGATAATGTTATCTCCCATTAGTAACTATATAAGAGCTAAGCACTAAGCATTTGTTAGGTATTGTGGTATGCTATTGAGAATTTAATGAAAGAAAGGTTATCTTTTTTGTTAAGTAATTTATAATCCACTTGGAAAAGTAAAACCAAAAAATATGAAATAATAGCAAATCTTGCAGTTTTGTGTGCCAAAAAATGAGTACCAATCTTTTTAGAAATTATTTATGTAAGAAATGACAAGTTAAATTGGTTCTTGACAAGGGGTAAACCAGTGCAACAGTGATACTCACAAGACAATATGTTGGAAATTAACTGTACAACTTGGGGGAGGGGTGGGAGGAGGGAAAGTGGGAGAAAAATGAGAGAGGTAACTAACAAGATTGACAGAAAATGTACTCACTACCTTACCTATGTAACTGTAACCCCTCTGTACGTCACCTTGACAGTAAAATCAAATTTAAAAAAAAAGAAAGCTAAGTAAGGAGAATGGAGGTAGATATTATACAGAGGAATCCAATATATTTTAAAGTGTCTTAGACCTGGAAATTGGTTTGACATACTCCAAAGACTTTGCCAAAACCAGAAAGACAAACTAGAGATGTTACAAGACCAGCAACAAATCATAATGGCTTTTATCTCATGTGTTCAATGAAAGTCATAAAAGACAATGTCTCTTTTTCCTATAATACTAGAGTTTTGAACTCAAGACCTCAAGCATATAAAAATGGTGTGATCTTAGTGGAACATGCCTACCCTTTTGTCCTTCACTAGTTATTTTAGGATAGGTTCTCATTTCCCACCTGGGGCAGCACACCTGAACTGAGATATACCTGCTTTTAGGCTTCTCATCCTCACTGAACTTTCAGGTACACAGTACCACAATCCCTTCATGGAAATGGTGTCTCATAGGCCCTTTTGCTAAGACTAGCCTGGCACCATGATCCTCATAATCTTAGCCTTCCTGTAGCTTGGGGGGACAAATATATGCTACTGCACCCAGTTTAGGGTTGATAAGGGGTCTTGTGATCTTTTCTGCTAAGGCTGGCCTCAAATCTCAAGCAGAGATCCTTCCATTCTCAGCCTCCCAAATAGCTAGGATTATGGGCTTGAGCCACCAACACCTAGTCTGCGTCTTTGTGCATTCTTTAAAAAATTGAGTCCTACATTCAATGCTGCATTTAGAGAAGAGAAGTTACATATACAAATGTACACATTATTGTTACAAAGAATGGAAAAATTATGCCATCATTTTATACTCTTAGCAAGGGAAGTATAGATCAAGTTTGAACCAGTATTCGTATATAGAGTTTGCAATGGAAAAAGACTAATATCTTTGCATATATTTGCTCAGTCAATCTTCATGGCCACCTGTGAAATAAGTATTAGTAATATCCCTACCTGAACAGCTAAGGCACTAGGAAGTGTAATGTTTGCAAGCAATGAAAGAAAAGTTTAATATATTGCACTCTTGATTCTGGGCATCTATTTCCTAACATTATTTTAGACAATCTTACTGATTTATAATTCTGAATGTTGTCCTTGTCTGTCACCAAAGTTACAGAAGTGAATAAATAATTGTATATAGGCTTGGAAAAGTTAGTATGATTGGAAACATCACATTTTCTTCATGAAGGGCAGAGAAAGATAGTCATGCTTTGTGATGTGTATGCTACAAACTAGGAAGTAACTATTGTTAGGTCTGCCTAGGAGAACATCCCCTCCCCTTCCTGTTCACCCATCAGAAAACACGAATCACCCATCAGTCACTTTACTATGAATCGGCAAAGCGTCCCAGGCTCTGAGGTCACTTCGTCATCCACTGAGATCAGTTCCTAAACTGCCCCATTACTACCTCCTTGGAGAGTGAGAGGTTCCCCAGGCTCTGAGATCACTTCCACATCCACTGTGGTCCCACCTTCTGCCTTTCCCTACATAATTGAGCTCAAGGGGAGTCTCCTCCTCTTTTTCTCTTCTTCCTCCTCCTCTGTCTCTATAGGCCGCCATCTTGTACAAGCTGGCAGTTTGCTCTCCCCCAGTAAACACTTTTCTGCCTGAACCAGGTGGTGGGTTTCCTTTCTGAGGAACCTCACAACTATTAATGCAAATTTTGACTCTCTAGTGGCTACTCTGATGCAGATCAATTGACTCTCTAATGTGGCCAGACAATAATGACAGTAAATGTTTTCTAAGACAAAATAAAAACCAATGGGAAATTTGTACTTACTCCTAAGTGAGTAATAGACAAAAACATCTTATTAGAATAGTCATGTGTATTAAAGTTGAAGCTTTTTTTTTTGATGGTGCATTTTTCATAGAGAAATAAAATTCTTAGCATCATGATGCATTTACTTCATATGGCAGAGAAGGCCAAGCACGATTTGGTCCTTGTTTTGCAGATGAGATCACCATGGCAATGTTAAATGACATTCCTGGGTTCCTGTAGTAATAAAGACAGAAAAACAGTCCTGAGGGCTGAAGGGACCAAGTGAAGAGGCTTCATCCCAGAGTGCTCAGGGAGAACCCCAAATAATCTTAAGTTTGACTTTCTTTTTTAAAAGATATCATTGTGGCTGGAACTGATTTTCAGCAGCCACATCCCCATACCTTCATACAGTCTCTTCTTGAAGTTCTTCAACTTTTACTTTTGAAGTCATTGTCATTATATTCTTCCATCTGATTATTTCAGGAAAGTCATTCACTGAAGACTTCTACTCTAGGCATAATTTCTTTCCTCTTCTGCAGTGCCTTTTATTTTTGTTTAATTTTTTATAATTTGTTGTCTATAAGTAATAATCTACAGACAAGTAGTTTTTCTCCTTATCTAGCTCAACCTTTGTAACTTTCCTGTTTGCTATTTTTTTCTCCGTGAAACTATGTTTTTTTTTTCATTTTTTAAAATCTCAACTTTCTCCTTCTGCTTTTCTAATAAGCTTTAACAAGGCAGATTCCTTTATAGGACTGCAAAGAATGCTCAAAAGAAGTTACCATAACCATGATTTGCTTTGCTTTTTTTGATCTTAGTTTATCCCAATAAATTTCAGCCAGTACCCTAGAGCTTCTTTAAACTGTACTATCATTCTGTTGGGTGACAGGCATGACTATCGGTGAGAACTCTTCTGTTTGCCCTTTAGTCATAAGCTCACATTATAAAACTGTAACTTTTGGAGGATGAGCCTACACCACAGGGCCTCAAAGATGGGGTTCTTCAGTGTGTTTTATCCACTCCAAAGTCTCATCTTATTTGCAGTATACAAGTAGAGCTTACCAATTTCCTTAGATTTCTGGACTGAGATCTAAAACTACCATTTTCAAGAGTAATAACATCCTCTTTCAGCAGTGTCTTCCTGACCTTGGGCAAGTCACTTAGATTCTATGTATCAATTTTTAATCTTAAGACAGAAGTGATATTGCTAACTTTACCCATGGGCTTCCTTGGAGAACAAAAAAGAACAATCCATTGAAATGACAATCAAGCTTTCTGAGGCTGAAGCAATATAGTGTTTAAAACTAAAGCCTGAAATCTCTAAAATTCATTTTCTTAAAACTTTTTTGTCATAAATATAAGCATGCACTGCAAAGAACGTGTTCTATGAGCTAGAAAAGAAAGATTGAGAAAGTCTATATCAGAACTGTAAATTAGAACTAGCTTTTTGCATCCTAATCAAATTTTCTTTCTGTAAAAAAATACTTCCTCATAAAAGGTGCCCATAAATTAAGTACTGCTGTTTCTTTCCTCATTTCCTTGACATACTTCATACAAGTTTTTCTTGTGTTAACCATTTGTAGCCAATGGAACCAATGAACTCTCTTCCTTTTTTCTCTCTGAAAATTGAGACTGTTTATTAGATAGTTTACCAAGTGAGAGATGGAGAAGAAGGGAAAGGAAGTTCAAGGATAGGTAAGACATCCATACTCAATTAATTTCTCTGTGCCACCATTATACCTGGCATCTATAAGACCATCTAACCTTCCTTTTGTGAAAATTTTCAAGGAATACATCTTTCTAACCCCTACATCTAAACCATAATACTCATTAAAGAGGACAAAGAGTAAATAATACATGGCTCTTGAACTCACTCAGTTCATTTATTTCTGGAGTTTGTAATCTAATTCTCTGATTATTATTATTGTTGTTAAATGTTGGTACAAAGAAGTTACAATTACGTATGTCAGGCTATGAGTACAGTGAACCTTGATCAATACTACCCTAGTATTCTACTTCTGAAACCACACTTATCCTCATATGAAGTAATGGCACTAGAGATACCCTCAAAAGATAGTTTAAGGCCTCATGACTTTATACAGGGTATGAGTCAGGAATAAATCAATCCCATTATGGATCTATTAAGATTACAGATATGACAGCCCTTTTCACGGTTTTCTTATTTAAACTCACAAAAAAATTTCCCAATTTGGATTAGGGTATGATGATGTTTCCATAGCGTTTGGGAAGTAAGCAATCAAGGAAACGTTTTGATTAGCAATGTCACCACCTAGTAGCAGGTGGTACATGAGGAGTGTAGCTTCTCAATGTTGGAGTTCTTAGTCCCTGGGGAATGTCCATTTATGCTAAATTGAAAAGTGAATTTTTGATGATAAAAGTAAGGGTTCCTAGCTTTCTTTCCTTGAGGCCACTGACCTTAGAGATTTTGAAGTCACCTGTTCTACAGCAATACTTTTTGATAAGATACAGTGGTGACAATGTTCTCATTTTTCTCTCTTCCTTAAAAGAGAAAAGTACTCTGAGGAAGTTTTATCAACAAAGTTACACACACACACACACACACACACACACACACACACACACACACACATTCTCTTCCTTATGAAATTAATTTGGCTTTTTGGCATTATTTTTGAGGTGCACAACATCTTGGCAACTGCTTTGGTTTAAAACTACGTGATTTGGGAAAAGCACGTTTCAGAATGTTTAATTCTGTGATACAAAAGGCACTAATGAAATATGCATGTATGAATTTTATATCATATTAGTTCCCTCTTTCTTGAAATCTGAATAAAAGCCAAACATCTGGATTATGTTTGAAAAGCCTGAATTTCCAATTTTCAGAGAGATCCAATCTATTTTGACATTGCACACTTAGCCTTAACATTTACAGTGTGCTATTAACATTACTTGCAATTGTAGAAAAAAGTCCAGATTTAAACAAACTTGGTGCCTCCTAATGCTAAAAATATATCTATATTTAAAATGGCTGCTGCTGCACAACTATACATCCAAGGTTTAGCCTTCATCAGCATTTCCATTATAAATACTTGCATTAAACAGGCCTGAAATTCAGCTATTAAGATACTGGTGAAGCTTTGACATATTAATTTTTCTGTGATTGTATGCTAAACCAACAGGATAGTTTTGTTCATGTGTCACATTGTTTGTGAAACAATTCATTGAATTAGTGTTTTCAGAATGCATCACATACTGAAAATATTCCATGGTTATCCTTTGAGGTTTATTCTTCAAATTTATAAAAACAAATAGCAGAATTTCTGTCTTTAGAGATATTTGGACAGATTTTGATGAATAGTCATGGTTTACAAAAGTAAATTAGGATATCAATGTTTATCTCAGTTTCTGACCATGGTTTCTTTAATAGGACATACTGATCAATCAGGTTTTAGGGATGCAAGAAGTACCATGACAAGAGGTCATGGCACCGTGCCAGAAACAAGATGTAGTAATGTATTGTAATGTTTGAAGTTTGATATCCATCAGCCTTCAGTAGACTTTAACTTACTACACCTGAAGTTTTGTTGGATTTCTTAGAGTATATAGGAAGTACATTTATTCTTTCACTACATAGGAAGGCTGCTAATAGCTAAATTATTTTCCTCTTGATTTTTACTTAGCTCGATTTAAGAAAATCTAATAAATTTCCTTCTGCCAAATTAAACATAAATAAATGTGTATATGTAGAGTTTGTTTGGGTTGGGGAATGTAAAACAAAAGAAATGACACTTTAAACTGGAAACTGTTTTAAAGGGGAAAACAAAATTAAATTGGAAACTTTTTTAAAGGAGAAAACTGAATTTCACTACATTATTTTCTGCTCTTCATGTGTTTGTGTTTTCATCCTACATTGCATACTCTAACAGATATTACATAATTGCATATCTATTCTTACTATGTGCTGACATGACATTATAACAGCTCTGATACGGTACATCATAATGAAACCGTAATTAGAGCAGTCATGATGTAGCATGGCAACAATCCACATCATCACTGAAGTGCATTGGAATGTGCAGAAAACCCATTGAGATGTGTAGATTTTGAGATTAATATAGCAAAACCACGAAATTTCATAGTCTGGAAGAGAGATTGCCAGTATGTGACACTGTTGGTAGCAAAGATTGTAATGCATTTCTTAGATATCTGTTGGCAATAGATCTGTGTTGGTGGACCAACAAATCTTGAGAGTGGCATTTAGATACACACACATGCACACACACACACACACACACACACACACACACACGATATCTACAGGAAGGACTTGGTTGAAATAAAGGTCTACTTGCATACATTCTATAGTAACTCCTATAATAGGCTTATCAAGCCAAAGAACGTGGAAAGTTCCATCCAGTGTCTCAGATTCAGTGTAGTAGCTGTAAAGTAGGAAGTGTAGAAGATTAGTTTTAGAATGTTCAGTTCAAATTGTTCTTTCTTCTGGCTGTCTATATCCTAGTTTAAGCTTAGAGGTACAACTTACATTTCATCTTTTTTATCTATCTATCTTTTTATCTATTTTATCTATTTTCATCTAGTTTTATCTTTGCTCTACTGTTTTACTCCCAAGTTTTTCTGTATTAGAATCTAATATCTGAGTATCATTCCAATAAGAAACAACTTCTCAACTGGTGGTGTTTGGTATTCTTCTACCTAGAATAATGTCATCGATATATTTGACCTGGTGAATGGGAGCCAAAAGAAACACAACTTTCTAAAATAAAGAACTTTATACTCTTCCAGGATGATCCTCCTTTAATCCTATAAAATTCAGCTAAATGTCCAGTTTCCACCAAACATTTCTGGTGAACCAGAATTCACTTTACATCTTCCTTCCTTCCTTTCTCATGCACGTAGAACCTAAAGTACACATTGATCCTAAGGGCAATTAAAGTAACCACCTCCATTCCTTATTCAGTTTTAAAATTTTTATCTTTTTTGGTGAGGATGGTGTGGGGTAAGGCTAATAACTCTTGTCAGTCTTGACATTTGTCATTTTTACTTCTTATAGTTAATTTATTATGTCATCATCTTTTTTCCTTTTACCATCTAGTATTCACTTCTGAAACATTAAAAATAGTTACCTTTAAATTTAGGACCAAATCAGAGGCATAGTTTGGCTTGTATGCTAAAAGTTTAAATAGTGCAACATAGACAATCGTGTCCTTTCACATGAACATATCTATTCCTACCTTTTGCTTTAAACACATGCCTGGTTGTATGAGGCCACATTCCCACATGGGAATAGTCAGAGCTGACTGATATAGGATATCTCCCATTCCCTGTCACTGGGATTGATGTTAGTAATATAATAATCACATTAATGCATTGTTTTTCTTTCAGTAGAGAAAATACTTTTCTTTTTCCCATGATACTGGCAGTGGGTAGAATATGAATGAGAGAAGACTCATTGTTACCTTACTCATCTTCTTTAAATCACGGGCCAGGTAGTAGGGTATTGAAGCTGGGTGGAATGGGTTTATAAATGAGCCTGTTGATAAAATTTTACAATTTTTTCCAGGAGTTACAACAATTAGTACTTGGAATCTTTCCTGATGGCTATATTTACATGAGGAAAATCAGCATGCATACAAATCAGGGCGCTTGTGTTTTTTCTTTCCAGAGAATCAGGTTATTGGCATTATAAGCCATTATACCTGTAGGTATGAGCTCTGAGCTGAGCTATTATTCTTTATTAATCAGTGATATTTGCATAACCTGGCAATCTGATCAAGATACCATGTTGATGTTTTCCTTATCTATGCCACTACAATACTGAAAAAGACTGACCAAAGAGGACTATATCATAACATGCCTATTAAAAGAGTGATCTTCGTGTATTGTTGTTCAAGAAGTTCACAGCAAAAATTCCTATGTCTCTGTGCTTCTACAGGGTTACATACATCTGCTTGCTCTATGCTTATAAAACTCTAATGGAAATATATACACCTGATCCACGAATTCACATCCTTACTTTAGGGATTTAAGTCATTAGATTTTGGGTGTATGTTGCTAGCAATTTCATTATGTTTAAAATCTGGTTAGTAGTGTAGTAAATAACTGGTATTGCTACAAAATTGCATTGAGAAGGTAATAGGATTGAATTTCTACACAAGTTGACACTCAATTAAAATTTCCATATATCCAGTGAGTTAGCCAGGTCTTGTCCAGGGGAACCAGAACAAATGGCTTCCTACTAAACAGATCACTTCAAAACAGGCACAGTTTATAATAGAGTCAAATCAGGACTAAATGCATCAACAGAATCTGGAGTTTGGCTTATCAAATACAGATCAAAAGCAAGAAATAGACTAGAAAGCACATGGGATATTTCTTACTTAAATTCCACTCCTTTTTAGTGACACCAAAGGAAAAATAACACATTAAAACCTCCTTACTGAATTACTGTCCTAAACCAATAGATCCAAGGGGGTTGTTCAGCTAAAAGCCCCAACAGACTTTGTAGTGCAATGATGTAATCTTGGCTTTGTGTCATTTATATTCAACCTACCAAAAAAAAATTTCCTGAATAGACAGGCTGACAACAATATTGTTCGGTGTGGGGTTTTATTTGGATTCTTTCCAAATGGTTCACATGCCTTCACAGGAACACATCATGCCTGCTTAGGTATTTCCCCCCACCCACCGCCCCGGAATTTGAAAGTTTTCCCCTTTTACTAGCTTTCTGTTTTTCTTTTAAGGTCTCAGTTATGTTTGTAAAACTAACCAGCTCCACCACAAAAATTAGGATGTATCTTGCAGAGAGCATTCATTTTACTTTTTGCATATTTTTCCGGAGGTCATGTCAAGGTTAGTTTGAATTCCATCCTACATTAAGACTTCTTTCACAGCTATTTAGCTCGGCAGCCTACTCCCCGCTGGGGTCTGCCCCTTGGGCACGTCAAAGCTTCAGACCTGACAAATCACACACAGATGAAGCTGTACAGTTTTTTAAACAGTTTCATCAGAAACTTTTTTTTTCTTTTGCACTATCCTCCTTGTGGTAAGATTCTTTTTTTTCTTGTTTATGACCATTTCAGGAATTGTTGATTTCTCTTCGACACAGTTTGTTTTTACAACAAAGCTATAAACTAGCAATATTATTTTATTTTATACTAAAGTATACTAATAACCTGGTCACCAAAGCTACAGACGTACAGAGCATTTTTGACTAGCAAAATTGTAATTGCATTATTAAAATCTACATGTAGCAGGAAGCTTATTGTTGGAAGATCACAGTTTATCAGAATCAGAAAAAAATATCCACCATAAAAAGTCATCCATCTTATAATCTATTCTAAGTTTACCCTGGATATCTTTTTCAAATGGTTAGCAATATGGTCTTATCAGTATTTTAGCAAATTGTGAACCTAATGGTGAAACTCCATTTCCTGTTTAATTGATCAAGTTAAAGTGCTTGGTTGCTAATGAGTGTGTTAGCAAACAGTGTTCCTTTTACTGGCTTAACTACATCAGAATTTTTAAAGCAGCTTATTGTCCTTACTTTTATGAGATGAAAAATATTGATTGCCACACAATTCCTGAATCAACTGAAGAAATGGTGTAATTATTTCTATATAGATACTTTGGCAATGTCAAGTAACCAAATTATGGCTTTTCTAGTTCCCACAGTGGATGACAGCTATTTTCTTTTATTACATTTTCATTTTGGATAAGCAACACTTGAAGACCTCAACTTCAGACTAAGCTGAAAACTTAATGGTGAGGAGAAATAATATTTAAATGATTATCTTCTTTTACAGTTAGCTCAGCATGAAAGTGCCCAGTGAAAGTTCTATAAAAGGTTGATTGGTTGCAACTAATTAAAGATAGTTCTAAATAGGAAAAGAAAAGAAAAAAAGGATCAAAGGAATTACATTAGGTATCAAGACATCGTCTGGGGACATTTTATTTAATTTTTGCAGTCCTGCTCCAGGAAAATATTAAATTCTAAAAATGTACACTTTGGAGGCGAACTTCCATATTTGTGTTATTTTTACAATAAGATACATGTCAACCGGCAAGCATCTTGAAGAAATCACTTGGGCACTGATGCACTAATACATTATGGTGAAAAGAGAGGCTTGTGCTTTTCACGCAGTGTGTTTCAGTCTTCAATTAATGTGAAAGCACTACAATGCCTATGCAACTTCTCTTGCCTAGTGGTGCACCATTTATCATTGCAGTTTTACATTGACCTTGACACCCACTTCATTAGAATAAAGATTGTCTACCATTTAGGTTACATTGTTCCTCTGCACAGAGACCCCATGCAAATTTCTGTTCAGATAGAAGAGCTGCAAGGCTGTCAGAGGTCATCTGCATTAAATGATTGCAGCTATTTTCCAACTGCTTCTTTTCATTCTACTCAATTCAGGCTAGGAGGATCAATCAAGTCCTCTGCCTGAAACAGTGGGACTGCTGGGAATAGAACTGTTTTTGGTGGTAGTGGATATGCCCTAAACAGTATTAAATATTTAATACAAACTCATTAAAGGCCATGCAAAGTCTTCAGAAAGATACCCAACTTATAGAAATATCTAAGGGCTAAAGAATCTTTTAAAAAATACATAGAATAATAATAATTAAATCTGTAATTTTAGAAGCTGTAATCAGAATATTTCTTAAAATTAGTGAAGTTTCCTATGCGAGGTGTTTTCTCTCTTGACCTGAGTTGGGGAGAGAAGATACAGGTAGACATATTGTTCTTGTGTAGTATTTTACATGAAATTAACATGTAAATTTTTCAGTCATCAGTGTCTTTATTTTTATTCTGTAATAATAAATTCTGTTCCAGCTGTATTTATTCTAAAAGATTTTGGTATTTGTTATGTAAAAGAAATGATTGGTGAAATAAGTTTGCCAAGTCTCCTACTTAAATTTCCTGAGTGATATAATTGGAATTAAATTATTAATGGGAGATACTTTTAAAAAGATTGTTTTATGATCTTCTATTAGGGAATTTGCAATTCATTTTAATATTTGTAGTTTGATTTATATTAAAGATAATGCAATCTATGTCCAATTAACAATACATGGCCAATGTAATATGATTTCCAGATCATGCAAATGGAATAAGCTAGAAGGGGGAGCAAAACTCAATTCTTAACCTCAGATGTAATTTGCTGTGAGAGTGCTGGCAATTTTAAATGACATTGCACTTTTTAATTTTTCCAAAGGCTCAGCAGCAAATTTATCCCAATCAAGAAAGCCTATTATTAATTTACAAGGACAATTGTAGGAGTCTTTATAATTTCTCCATGCAATTATTCACCATAAATTCTAGTGGTAAAATACAGGAGTCTGCAAGAAATAGGAACCATCATTTGTCTTGAGCTTGAGCCTCCTTCCTTAATCTTGAATATCTCCCCCAAGTATTGGTGATACTGATTCCTGTGACGCGTCCTATACTTTGTGAGAGGCTAGACCCTAGTCTTCTGGAAAAGGGAACAGCACAAGAGCTGCTACAATGGCAACACTGGCCTCTAGCAGTACAGCTGAGCTATGGACCCTGGACTTCTCTGTAAAAGGACTCTTTGTTCACCAGTGAATGGCATTAGGCATGGACTTGCCGAGGGGCCACCATGAAGCCTGGAATGAGGAGGGCAAACACTAGCTAGAGAATACAATATAAGAGTCATAGACAGGCACATCCTTATACTTTAGCACAAAAATGCACATCTTCACACGGTAATTTTGTATTTGGGTGTGTTCCTTACATATGCCTTGTTGTTAATACAGTTATGATATACTTTATTTTCACAATATATCTGCCTTTTGTGTGTATGGGGAAGGTGATCATGGTGGATACACAGGTGTTTGAGATACTAAAGTGCATGGGCAAAGATACTCAAATTTGTCATTCTTATGACTACATCACTTTTCTTCTCTTAACTCTTCCTAATAGCAGGAAATATGTTGTAAGATGTAACTATTTATAACCCAATGAACAGAATTCTAATAATCAAGGAAATTATTTGGTTGAATTCCTGTGTTTCTCATAGCTAAATCTTCACTCCCTGTTTAGCCATGTCTGGTCTCTTTTCAGCATAACCAACAGAAGCACCATACAAAAGTCTTACAATGGATGTCTTAATCTCTCTGTGTGCTTTTAGAGCATTATTTTGAATTCCATCATGCTGCCTTTTTTCTTTCCTCTTCTGAAGTTTTATTACAACAGCAGAATTCCCAGGGAGCTTTGGGGGCAAGGTTCACATAATATAGCCCTGAAGTTTTGCTTAGGTGGAATCCATCCCCCAATCCTGGCCATCTTTTGATGATCTTTCTATTTCAAAAAAGATTCACTAGGTAGAGTCTTACAGCATTAGCTGCATAGAGTTTATTTTTTATTTTTTATTTACCAGACAGTGAGCATCTACAACCCTTTCATGATGCTTTCTTTTTCTGACCTCACAGTGACAAGGCATCTTGTTCTTTAACATTGAGGGAGGCAGAAAAAATGCTTGAGTTGCTCAATGTGTGCCTTCTATACCAGTTTCAAAATGGCTTATTCTTCTGGTTTCCATGGTGACAATTAACACTGTTTCAAGGCATTGTTCCAGTCTCCATTTGGGCAGAATTTTCGGTGTGATTTTTAACAACAACAACAACAAAAAAAAAAGGTTTGGGTTGGGGGGAGCCTTTAGCATAACTGTCAAAAAAAGTTATCTCAATCTAGTCTGCATGCATTTCTAAGTATATTTATTTCAGAAAACTCTGTTTTTGCTGGCTTTGTTTTATAATTCAGTTTTAGCATCTTGTGCTTTTCAGTGCACACTCTAATAAGAATTTTATTTTAATTCTTAGCAAAAAATAGCAAGCTACTAAGAGACTATGTGTAGTTATTTTGTGCTTTTTTTAAAAAAAGTTTTCTTTTAAATAGGAATAGGTAGAAGTATTTAGGATACTGTGTCTGTAACTTAGATCACTCACAAATCTATTGGGAGGATTCATTAGTTAAAATTAAATTAGCCAAGCAAATATACTTAATAATGTAAATATGTCCTTTAAATAGAGTATATTTTATTTTTGACTAGACAGAGAGGCCCACAGCAGGTGCTGTGGGGAAATTAAATACTGGATGCTTATTTACTTTAGCACTCCAGAAAAGCCATCTGACTTTAACTTTGCTAATCTCATTTTTGGCTATTGAAAAGTAGTCTATATCATAACATCCCCAGACTACAGGACACAATGGGACAGCCCCTGCTCACTTACTGCTGAGGTAAAATGAATATGAAGATTGAATTATCTTCTCACCACAGGATAAAGTAGCCCTACTTGATAGGATGAACAAGAACAGATAGAGCTGGCAGTTGACTCTCTCCATCTAATGTTTCTAAAGAGATGTTACGGAGAGAGAAAGAAAGCAAAACTAAACTAGCATTGACAAAATTATAACCCTCCTGGTATTATTATTCATACATGGCCTGAGGCTCTAAATCATTTCAGATTCAAGCTTCAGAGTACACAAAAATTAAAATAAATATTTTCACCTTAAATTTCATGACATTCTTGTACCTTTCATTCACATACCAATACATCTAACAATTAACTAGATTCTCTTAGCTTTTATAGTTGGAAGATATTGTCTATCAATCACATTTTTCATCAAGCTGTTTATGCAGTAAGGTACATGGTGACAAAGAGAGCATACATAAAGACAAGTTTTTTTTTTAATGTAATAGCCATTTTAATAGCTACTGCTGTAACTACTTATGCCACATTTCACAGAGAAAATTATTTTATTGTGTCTAAAATTAAATTACTTGCTTTTCATATTCTTATTATTACAAGATTATTATTTATATGGGATACATCTATACTATTCTCTTTCTTAACTGGTTTGCTGTATAGGAACTGCTCAAATTGGGATAAAGGGAAAAGATGAGAGAATGACAAATAAAAATGTTAGTCAGTAGAAGCCACTCCCAGAAGGCACAACCAATGGACTCACTCCTCCATAGATGACTGCTCTTGACAAAAGGGAAAGATTTGCAAAAGATTGCTTGTCTTTCCTGAAATACTGATTTCCCCCAGCATCATGTCAATGTTATCAAATTAATACTGTAACTTTTTACAAGGGAATCTGATTACATGAAGCAGATTTCCCTCGCTGTCTGTCATCAAAGTTTCCTAGAATGCTTGTTGAGTATTCAGTCCAGAAAACTCAAGTGGACACTGTGTTTTCTGTGTTGTAGTAGTAATGTGGTTCTTGTAATTGCTTGATGTTAGAAAATGTAATCAGAATTTCCCATGTATTACAGGCCAGATTCTGAAAGCACTAAAACAACTCTTGATTTTCTTCAATATGCATATTCATGCAATTTTGGATACTCTGACACCCTGATCAACATTCATTAATAATATGAAATGCTTTAAATCACCTCATTTAAAACATTTTGTTCTATGATCCACAAATGACTAACATTTGGAGAAGTTTACATAATACAAATGATGTTCATGTTTAGTGTAATGAAAGATTAAAATATGAAAGTAAAAGTATGCAAACATATGCATGCAAATGCTGAAGATCTATTAACTGAAACAGTGATTTCACACCTTCTTTTCTTTTAAGCTGCTTCTAATTGTATTTTACTTTGGGAGCTCCGTAATACCATATTTTCAAGGGGAATGAAATCACCCAAGTGAATGGGCATGTTTTAACTTTCTGATTAGCACTACTTTGCTTGAACAAAAGTTTTTCCTATTTGATCTGATAAGTATTCCACCAAAGTCATTTACGGCAAAGGGGCAATGCTACCATAGAACTCAGTGACGTAATAGTTTTTAAAGTATTGAATGTGCTAAAATGTAAAATATGTTTGACTTTTCCCACTCAAAGGTACTTTTACACATATATTAAAATATAGTCACTATTATTTATAGTTGTCCACTAGACTTCCTATGAAGTTACCTAAATAGAGTTATTGGAAAGATTCACCATAGTAATTATCATTTTAAGTAGCTTCTACATTATCTCTAGAAAAACATCTTTTAATAGAGACTTATCTGGCAGTTTGCTAAATATAATGTATATTGGGGGATATATATAACCGTCCTATAATCAACTATAATATACATGAGCAGTTTACAGTAATAAATAAAGAAGTTTTGTAACCACTCCTAAATTATTCTTTCTTTTTCTCACTATATGAACTTCCTGAAGCCCACACAGACATTTTAAGTAAAAGAAAAATGAGGACAAATTGTTGATTTGTTCAGAGAACTTATAGGTCAAGAAATAAAGTCCCATAGGAAATGGAGGTATGACTCAAGTGGTAGATCTCTGGCTGTGCTGAAAAAAGGAAAAAAAAAAGGCTAAGAGCTTGAGGCATTGAGTTCAGGTCACCATAGCAGCAAAAGAAGAAAGGAAGACATAGAAGCTTCCTATTTGGGGATTTGTTTTTTGGGTCTGACGTGAGATTTGGCTTTGTAGTCAAAGGTTGACCAAAACTAACTATAATACCAAATCCTTCTAGATTCAGAATTTTCCTATTAATAATTTAACTTAATTAAAAAAGACATAAATCTAATATCATTGATAAAATAACTTAGATATCTGTGCATATGCATGATAATATAATTTGATAATATATTTTTAACTATTGTCAGCAATATTCCTCTATCACACATGACACTTAGATTTAAAGGAATGTCACTTTTATTGCAAACAAAATCTTTTGCATCCATAAGCATTATAAACTCTGTCAGGGATATTCTAAAATCTTCTCTATTCCTAATGATATCTCTTTCTCTTTTCATTTTAGCGGTACAGTGTAGAAATGTCCATCAGACATCTGAAAAAGACGGAGCTGCTTAGTAAGGTTGAAGCTTTGAAGAAAGGTGGCGTTTTACTACCAAATGATCTCCTTGAAAAAGTGGATTCAATTAATGAAAAATGGGAACTGCTTGGGGTATTTGCATTTTTATTACTGTTTGTAGGTTATGTGTACATTTTTTTGTGTAAAGTACTCTATCTGTCTGATTTCTAATTTAAGGCACAAATATCTCTCTCTTTGAATTCACTACCTACATTTGAAACAAGCTACTCGTGCTATTAAGGGGAAACATTGCTTTTCCTCTTCTGTTGATTTTTTTTCTATTCTAAGCTTGTCTCCTCTCAGATTTTAATAATTTTTGGTTCTCTAATACATAAAAAAGTAAGTAAAATATGCCATGTATTATGGGTATGTACCAAGTCAACTATGATACAGTATATCTGATATATACTGACTGTCATGCTTGAATGAATGTTAATAGAATTTATTCTGAAGGTACATGTTAGAGACATCCACTGTTTAACTATTTACTGTACCCTTAAGATGAAAAGTAGAGTTGTCACTACAGCATTCAAGCTACACTAAAGCCACCAAAACAAAGATGCAAATCTGACCCAGATCTGAATTGCAGAATTAAATCAGCCCTTTTTTGGTGCCTCAATTTCCAGCTCACTTTTAACAAAAGCAAAAAAAAAAAAAAAAGAGTTTTGTGTAATTCATTTCACGGAATGATGGGCTGGGTCTCAGCCAAACACTGAGATGCAAGAATCTGGCAGAAAGGCAACCTAGAGATTCCCTTACCCAGAGACCAGGATGGTACTGTGCAGGAGACAGTACCATTCTTTCGTTGGAAGACACCAGAGAGGGAGAAGTTAACCTGTAGTTTTTCATCAGCTTCTCTCCTAAATTGCCCTCACTTCAAATCAAGGGTAAGCTAAATTTGTCAATTACCTAAATGATTAATCATAACAGCTAAGTATGGGTAGTGTCAGTTGTAGAGCATAATTTTTCATGCCTTCCATTTTTTGCCTCTTTAAATTTTTTTAAAGAAATAATACTCCAAAAATATTTTGAATTAGAAGCTCTCCATGTACCTTGATGAATTGGAGAAATGCCAGTGTTGCATTTATGCCATGCTTAATCACAGTGATTAAAAACCTGCAAGTTTAAGTCTTTGATTCTTATCTAAATTCTATACATTCTACAGTTGTGCAAAGTAACTTAAAATGTTAAAAATTCTTACTCTCTAGTCTATTGTTACATTGCCTCTTAAAAGTAATTAGTGCCTTGCACTTTATAGTGCGGTGATTTAAATCAGATCCTACTCAAGTCTCCAGAACTCATTGAATTAGGAAAATAATTGAGAGTATATGATATTTTAAAGGGTTGTTTACAAAATAGATAAGGATAGTATTTTATGTTCTTGAGAGAGAAAATAATAGTCTGTTTACATTGCATTTGACTATGTATTTTAATAATTTGATAATGAACAATGATCCTCTTTGAAATCTGTTTGAAGTGTACCATATATAATTGCTTCCTCATCACAAAATCTTAGTCAATATTACATTGAAGGAACAATGTTTTACTGTTCCTAATAAATCAGAGACCTTAGTGGTTGGCATCATGACAAAAATATCAATTACAGTGTGTAGTTTTGCAACAATTTAGGAAGAGAGTAGAATGGAAGGAATATTTTAACAAAACCTATACCACACTACCACCACCAGGCATACTGTTTTAATTGGCATGATTACATTTTAATTGGCATGAAAAAAATTAAAGACAAGGATTTTAACTTCTAACAATAGTAAAATAGAGGGATATGGTTTTTAATATTACTTTCATCTAAGGTGAACAGTGTGGAATGGAAATACATTAGAATGAAATGTCAGTGGTGCGTACAGTTTAATCTGTGAAATTTTGTCCCCAGTGCTGCATATTACTCTGTCTCAATTGCATATTAAACAACCCTATCAAGGCAGGCATTGGCATCTGCTGTGCTGACACAAATTGTGAATTAAATGAAATTGATGTCCTCTGTCGTATATTTATGAAGACGGACCATTCTCTGAAGTATTCTGTTTATGAAGAATTTATGATTGCAAACTGTTCCAGAACAAAAAAGTGGCAATAAATTCTTTTTTGTGACCCTACCCTCCAAGGGCATTGATTTCACCTCCTGCTGCTACTTTTGTTACAGCATAAAAACAATAGCTAAATCTCAATTCCACTGAGGGTCTTTAAATTATCAATATTTGCACCATGAAAATACAAGGGTGTTGCCAAGAAAGGCTATTTTTCTCTTACAATCTCCTAAAGATACTATTTACAAAACACACCACAACAGATGAATGTGTGTTGACTTAATTTTATTTGTGTTTTAAAGCTTATTTTTGTAGGTTTAATTTATCATTATAGATTAAATCCTATTGATTCACTGAAGAGAGTGCTTTCTACCAAAAAGAAAAGAAAAACAGCTCAAAGATACCTTCATGCCATAATTGATAATCTAAGTGGGCTCCTAGCACAGTGATTTGGACGATTTTAACACATAGAGCTTCTAGCATTCATAATGGAAAGTAGGAAGAACTCTGAAGTTGAACAATTTCAAAGTCAGGTCAAATCAACAGCAGCAGTAAGAAAGCTACCTCTTAAAAAATATTACTGTCATTTGACCAATTGTACCTCACCAAACAAAAAAGAATTTAAATCTCTGTACAATCTCTCATTGGCTTCTCTAGTATACTGATTTGGGGGGAGGGTGTTTGTTTTTTGCAAATGGGTTTTGAACTCTGAGTCTGGGCCCTGTCCCTGAGTTCTATCAGCTCAAGGAGAGTGCTCTACCTCTTTGAGCCAGAGCACCACTTCCAGTTTTCTGGCAGCTAAAGAATCTCATGGACTTTCCTGTCTGGACTGGCTTTGAACCGTGATCCTCAGATCTCAGCCTTCTGAGTAGTTAGGACTACAGGCATGAGCCAGCAGTACCCAGCTAAGTATACTGATTAAAGTCAGATTTCTAGCAAACATTCTATGCAGAGAACTTTTTACTGTATATCCTTGTCATGAAAATTCAAATGAATTTATACCTATGACAAGAATGAACTTCTGAAAAAAAAAATGTCCTGTTAAGAGTGAATGAGATTTTTCTAAGCATCCACTGGTGGTTAGAACACCATGTACTGCCTGAGAAATGGAACCTCAAGCAGAGCAGCAAGCTAACCTGAAGGTCCAACGGGATACGCGCAGGTAGCTTTTCTGATGTGCTTTTGGTACCTAAACTAATCTGTTGTTTTATTTTGTGTTTAATCTGTTGCATTAGAAAACCCTAAGAGAGAAGATACAGGACACAATGGCAGGGCACGGTGGGTCAGGGCCACGTGACCTGCTCTCTCCTGAAAGTGGAAGCCTGGTAAGGCAGCTGGAGGTCAGGATCAAAGAACTGAAAGGGTGGCTCAGAGATACGGAGCTTTTCATCTTCAATTCCTGTCTGAGACAAGAAAAGGAAGGAACAATGAATTCTGAGAAACAACTGCAGTACTTTAAGGTAATAAAAAAAACAATCAAAGTTGATAAAAAGCTTTCTTTATGGTAGAGATGAAATATTTATCAAGTACATAAAGTATTGTGCCCCTATATCTATGTATCACTGTGCACTTAAATGTTTCCCTGAATTTATGGATACCTTCCACATTTCTTATATGCTAATGTGTATATATGTACAAAGATAAACATCAAGCATAGCAAATACACATTGTGTAGAGGAAGTCTCTCCTGCCTGTGTGTGTTGTATAATGCCCATTGAGAGAAGAATTGGATAAATTCAAAGCAGATCTGCACACACCAAGAATAGTGCTAACCTTACCAACACAACTGTTTTCACGTTTGTGTTCATAGAGAAGCATTTATTCTGGTTTATTTTTATTATGTACATAGTATCTACTCGAAAGCATGTGAAAATATCCCCAATTGCCTAAGTGGGCCCATACTGCTGGAGTCTTCCAGTTAGTGATTGTATCCTTCCTATTGTCAGCCTAAAGTTTTAAGTTTGTAGAATGTAACATGATGGCAAGAAACCTTTTAGTATGAAAGATCTTAAAGAAAAGGGGCCACTTCTTTGTGATAAAGAAAGATTTTGAGATCAAGCAACAAACCCTGGCCCTCTAGAACCAGGTTTCATTCATCTTACTCCGCTCAACAGTCTGTCAGAGAATTTAGTTACCTTCTCTTTTAGGCATGTGAAGCACCTATGAAGGGTTTCCAATAACCTGTATCATTCCACCCATTTAAATTATTTTAATTACCTGGCCATGGTGATGCATGCCTATAATCACGGCACTTGGGAGGTGGAAGTAGAAGGATCATGAATTCCAGGCCAACTTGAGCTAGCTCAAGTTAACCGAAAATGTACTACCAAGGCAGAAAAGATTGATGGCCTAAAGTTTAATGCCCAAATGAGTTGTTATTACAAATCTACTTCTCCCTCCCATCCTCCAAGATGCAGGAATATGGCATTGTCAGATATGTAGGCCACATCTTATTTCCTTAGAGTATTTTTGTTTTCATTGTCACTATTCATTGAACTAGTTGCTTTTATACCCAGGTCTGCTTTATTTTTCTCAAATATTATGTTAACCACAGAGAGTCTTCTACCTTAAGCAAAAGATAGGGTGTAAACAATAATTCACATTGAATCCAGTGATTGTTCAACTCCATTCCATTTTCTACTTTTCTCCCATAAGCTAATCACAATCCTATAAATGGGAAGCAAGAGAATATGTACTATAATTAAATGAAATGTATTAAATTTAATTGTTTATGAATGTTTTTAAAAAGATACTTGTGCTATAATTTATCCTTTAGGATTTCCTTTTTTGTCTATTATAATAAGTCCAAGACTCAATTTATGTTATTAAGTATTATTTAATTCACTTATTTTGAAAACCATAATATTCCATTTTGCATCTACACAACTATCTTACTTATTCATGCTGTGAAGGAAAAACACTGATCCTGATTCTGTATATATGAAGCAGAAACACAAGGAGGCTAAGTTTTGTCTACCTAAATACACGTAAAAGTAATTTTCTTGTTATTATTAAGGTGTTATGGAGAAGGGCAACCATTTCATAAGTCAGCTAATGAGGACATTTCCTTCTTTGGACAATGTCACCTCTTTCTTTACTTTCCCCCAGTTTCCCCCATCCATCTCTGCCGACAAATTACATAGGTCATTTTTCACATAGTGTCTACTGAGTAGCATGATTGCATTTGTTTACCCTTCCTCCCTCCCTTTCTCTCCTCCCTGCCATTATCTCCCCCCACCCCAAGGAAAAAAAATGTTTTAAAAAAAGAAACAAAAACAAAGCAAGAACAAACACTGCCACCAACAACCACCCTGGGTCACTTTTAATGAGTGGTAAAATTAGACGTCAATCCAAAGCTCTCTGGCTTTCAAGTATGAACTACTCTGGATAATTGTGACGCGTATCTACCCTGTGTCTCCTCATCACAGACAACTCAAAGGGAAGAACTAAATTTCATTTGGCTTTGTTTGTTTGGTTAGTAGTACTGGGGTTTGAACTGAAGTCCTTGCAGTTGCTGGACAGGCACTCTACCTTTTGAACCATACCGCCGGCCCTTTTTTTGTTTGTTTCTTTTTTCAGATAAGATTTCTTGGTTTTGCACAGACAGTACAGCCTTCCACTTAGCTGGGAGCACAGGCATGTGCAGCCATACCTAGCTTGTTGGTGAAGATAAGGGTTGGCTAATTTTTTTCCTCTCTTTTTGCTTAGGCTTTCCTTGATCTTTGCCTTCCAGGTAGCTGGGATTTTAGCCATGAGCTACCACTCCTGGTTTATTATTTCATTATGATAGATCTATCATTTGCTATCTTAAACAATTTGCCCCAAATAGTAAATGGCTTTAGGTATTCAATATAATTGTATTTGACTGTGCATTTTTGAATTGTATCAGTATACTTATTTTTCATGTCTTTTAAATGAAAAAGTTCCAACCTTTTTGAGACTTGATGATTATTTTCTTTATGATCATAAACTCTATTTTCTCTCTAAAGTTTACTTTTTCCCAGTGTTGTCGATGGAACCTAGGACCACATTGGGCAAGCACTAAAACATTTTAATTTTTTTAAATATTCCTAAAATATTTGCACTCCCAGTGATTATCATATGACTAATTAAATTTTCTATGTCTTGCCAGATTCATTGGAAGAATGGAACCATATGTTTATATTGCAATAAAAACATAATATAATGTTTATAACCTGTCAAAAGCATAACTAATAATAAATTTATGGGGAAAATATTTTACTTGTCAGAAGTCCAAAAAATAGACAGTTTCTGCCTTTCTAAGTATTGAAACACAAGCATTATTCAGGAACCTTTCCACCTACGAGCCTATTTGGCATGTTCTGCCTCTTCTTGTGGCTTCCTGCAGGAAAGATGCACACAGGAAAGGACAGGCTTTCTCCAGAGGCCTTAGCTGCATGGGTTCCCCTTCTCTGAACTATCTTAGGCTCTTCACAGAACCGATTCCTTTCTCTAACACCGGGAGTAATGACAGATACACCACAGTGTACTTTCTGGGAGACAGAGGAAAGCACAACTTGGAAAAGGGAAGTCATTGCCTTCGGAGACCGAACTGCCAATTTTTTTGTGTGGTTTTTTTTGTTTGTTTGGTTGGCTTGTTTTGTTTGCTCAGAACTAGTCTGGGGATAGGAGGGAAGAACAGTATCCTGTTTTCAGAGAAAAACCAAAAGCAATTGTGAGAAATTTTCATTTTTCTTTATGTGATAGATGTGGTGTTAGAAACAGAAGAAAATTCTACCCAACCAATAAAGAGCAGGAAGAGAGTACAAACACTAAGGTATGAACCTAGAGCATGTGACAAAAATGCAGAATTGTCAATGACTGAACATACTAGAAAAACAAAATGTAGGAGAGCCTGTCGATGACTTGATGAGGCCAGCTGGCAAAGGGCCTTCTAGAGCTGTGCTAGTGAAGCTTCGACGCCATTGTCTAGAAAGCACTGCTTTTTTACCACGACCCTTCATGGAGAAAAGAATATATAATTACTTAATCATATGTTCCATGCATTGCAAAGCCAAGTTCATTATTCTAAAGACACTGAATTGAGGACAAATTATCCATCATCAAGGAAAGGAAGCCCCAACACTGGCCCAGACCCAGAAACACCCAGGGAAGGGCAAATTCAGGCCTCCCATAAGACTGTCATCAAGAAAGCAGATGAATGGATTCGTTTTGGTAAGCTTATCAGTGATTAATGTGCCAAATTTGTGGTGTAAAAGGAATTTGTATGTATATTGTCCTTAAAATACACTATAATTATATAAAAATTGAAAATTATGCTCACGTTCTTATATGTATGGGTATTTTATGAGTCAAGATCTTGTTTTTTTAAAAAAGTACACATGACTTATTTGAATCTACAGGGCAACTCACTGCAGAAACAGCAAATCAGGTGATATTTGCATAGATTCCAAAACTCTACCATTCACTCTGCTGTTCACTGACCTTTCAGAGAAATGCTGAATCATTGTTTTATTCAGAATCAGGGTTTGACAAACATTTTCTGCAAAAGGCCAGGTAATAATATAATCTCTGTCAGAATTGCTCAACTCTACCATCATAGTACAAAAACAACCATGTAAATGAACAAATGTGCCTATCTTCAATAAAATTAATTTACAGAACTATTTACAAAAGCAGAGAGTGGGCTAGATTTGAGCCAAAGGCTGTAGTTTCCTGACACTTCCCTATATTATCAAATGTGGAAATGGCTGCCATCTGTATATCCTTTAAGAAATTGTAGTAGGGCAAAATACACTTACAGAATAGAAAACTGAGGGAGGAAGTTGAAATAACTTATCTAAGCACATACAATTAGGGCTTAGAGTCAGTAAGCCTATGAACTGTTCCACAACTAGCTACTACTTGGCAAACTCAACAATCTCTTAAGTCAAAAGTCTACTTCTTTTCCTTCCTTCCTTCCTTCTTTCCTTCCTTCCTTCCTTCCTTTGTTTCTTTCTCTCTTTCTTTCTTTCTCTCTTTCTCTTCCTTCCTTCCTTCCTTCCTTCCTTCCTTCCTTCCTTCCTTCCTTCCTTCCTTCCTTCCTTCCTTCCTTCCTTCCTTCCTTCCTTCCTTCCTTCCTTCCTTCCTTCCTTCCTTCCTTCCTTCCTTCTTTCTTTCTTTCTTTCTTTCTTTCTTTCTTTCTTTCTTTCTTTCTTTCTTTCGTCATGGGGCTTGAATTCAGGGCCTGGGCAGCACTATCTCTGAGTGCTTTTGCTCTAGGCTAGGGCTATAACACTTTGAGCAACAGTTCTACTTCTGGTCTTCTGGTGATCAATTAGAGCTAAGAGTTTTATGGGCTTTCCTGCCAGGGCTGGCCTTGAACTGCAATCCTCAGATCTCATCCTACTGAGTAACAAGGATTATGGTGTGAACCACCAGTGCCTGGCCAAAAAGTCTACTTCTAGAAAGAGAAATATACTGTAACAAGTAACTTTTTCTTTGTTCCATCCCATTTATTTTCTTTAAAAATGTTTTATTGTTATTGTAAAGATGATGTCCTTATCCTATTTCTAAATACTTGCCAGCTAGCCAGATGAAGTCAGTGATTTAATGTTTTAAATATTGGAAATTAAAATGTATAGAAAGGGAATTTTAAAAGGTTGTACTATAAAATGTGCAGTATTTTCAAGTGATTTTTCTGAAAAGAAATATACTTTTATAAAATAAAGGGAAAACTAAAATACCTAAGGAGAAAAGGATTCCTTATATACTTTGGTGGGAATATAAATAGGCCAGCCACTATGAAAATAAGCATAGAAATGCTTCAAAATATTAAAAATAATCTGGGGGTAGCACAAATCTGTGATTCTAGAACTGAGGAGGGAGAGGTTGGAAGAATCCTGGGTCAAGGCCAGCTTGGACTACAGATCAGTAGCTTTTCTCAAAAAAAGAAAGAAAGAAAGAAAGAAAGAAAGAAAGAAAGAAAGAAAGAAAGAAAGAAAGAAAGAGAAAGAAAGAAAAGAAAAACTAAAAATACAACTAGACATGTTCCAGCTATACTCACTCTTCATATGTATCTGAAGGAATGACATAAGTCAGGATACTACATACTTATGTTCATTATGGCACTGTGCACAGAAGCCTCATTATGGGTATGGATCTAGCTACAACAGATGAATAGAAAATGAAAATGTGTGTGTATGTGTGTGTATGTGTGTGTGTGTGTATCTGTGTGTATCTCCCACTATTGCAGACCATTACTCAGTCGCACAGAAGAATGTTATATCAATTACAGGAAAATGGATGGAACTAGAAAGTATCATGTTAAGCGAAATAAGCCAGATGAGAAAGACAAATATTTTTCCTCAAGTGTGGAATCTAAACCTAAAAAAAGATGAAAGGATAACAGTTATGAAAGAGGATATTAGGGGAGTAAGTATTGCTGAAGTATATTATGTATACATGCTAAAATATAAAACTTTTTACAATTAATATATACTAATGAGAGATAAAAGCATAACTAAGAGTTATTTCCTCAAATCTTAATGCATGATTTTCAGAAATGTAAATAAGACCAGTCTAATGAAGACTCTTTTTTTTTTTTTTTGGCCAGTCCTGGGGCTTGGACTCAGGGCCTGAGCACTGTCCCTGGCTTCTTCTTGCTCAAGGCTAGCTAGCACTCTGCCACTTGAGCCA
Source organism: Perognathus longimembris pacificus (assembly GCF_023159225.1). Taxonomy (NCBI): domain Eukaryota; kingdom Metazoa; phylum Chordata; class Mammalia; order Rodentia; family Heteromyidae; genus Perognathus; species Perognathus longimembris. The sequence goes on from NC_063174.1 coordinate 7,845,864, forward strand.
CAGCGCCACTTCTGGCCATTTTCTGTATATGTGGTGCTGGGGAATCGAACCCAGGGCCTCATGTATACGAGGCAAGCACTCTTGCCACTAGGCCATATCCCCAGCCCTAATGAAGACTCTTAGGGGAACTTTCTCAGGTCCGTTAAAACTACTCTCAAATAGCCCCATAAATAATACTACTTTCCGTGACCTCAGACCCACAGTATAAAGATTAGATGGAGATCTAAGAGAGCTATTTTAGAATTTTTAACATGAGAGAAAGTAGATATAGTTCTTTCAGGTTCCTGAATCATTCCTAGTGTTCTCTCCTGAGGTGGCAAAGCTTCAAAGAATATTAGTATTTGGCTGTAGCCAAAGCATTCAAAATTAACAGGCACTGGGTAGGATTTAATCCTCTTCAAATGTCTTAGGTAATTTTTATTTTTTTTCTTTGTACAGATTTTTAATCTTTAGAAAAATTAGGGTTCTATATTTGTCCATAGCCTGAGAAAATGGATCATAGTATATAGTATTATAGTCACATGAAAAAAAATCTATCTAATTTCAACTGACAGAGCTGAACATTGAAAACTTGCTAACAATTACTCCAAAGAGAGAAATGGACAGACATTGAAGAGTCAAAAACCCTTTTTTTCTTTTGCACCTTCAACTCACCATATCCAGGCCGAGCAGAGTTGGTAGTAAATATAATTCAAGCAACTATTGCTTCTTCTTCTACGGCTTATGTTGGAATGTGTACATTAGGACTTGATTAGCATGTACCCATTGATATTGAGCTGTTGACTTTTAATACTCAGCAAAGAAGGCTGCATCAGACATGTGACACTTTTACATCCATTTCATTCATACCCTGCCCCCCCCACATCAGACAGAAATAAAAATCACGAAAAGGCGTCTGTGGTGAAGCACGTTATAAAGGTTATAAATCTTAATCTTGATAGGCCCCTGAGAGTTTTCCCCCTTATGCTTAGGTGAAAAAGGCAACAAACAAGATTCTCTCATTCCTAAGTGCTCTGTGCAACAATGTCCACGCTGATTCCAAAATCTATTGGGGGGTGGGGGAGATGACTTCTGGACCACATCAAAAGTCGCCCCCCAGAATTTGACTCTTTGGTCACACCCCAGTACCACAGAAACAACAATTGTATCCTCATTTCCCCTAGTTTGTATTCACAGGTATCACCTAGTACATCTCTAGAATTAATTTTAAGCCATTTGGATACAACCCAGAATTGATTTGTAACAAAAACTGGCTAAGGTAAGGTTAAAATTCAATGATATATTTAAATAAATTTGCTTCATACCACTGTATGGGGAAGTGGGAAAATCCAAAGGATAGTTTTACAAGCAGTTCCAGTACAGCTTTCTAAAGTAAAAGAAAGTGGAACAAAGGCTGATTTTTAAAATGACGTCCTTGCTCGCATTTATTATTTTCAGTTTACTTGATAAGGCCATTCCAACTGGGGTGACATGGAATCTCATTGTTGTTTTGATTTGCATTTCTTTTTTATTAATTAATTTATTGTTAAGGTGATGTACAGAGGAGTTACAGTTTCATATGTAAGGCAGTGAGTACATTTCTTATCAAACTTGTTACCTCCTCCCTCATTTTTCTCCCACTTTCCTCCCTCCCCAGTTTCCACCCCACCCCCCAGTTGTATAGTTGGTTTACAGCATATAGTTTTGTAAGTATTGTTGTGGCGTTGGTTTGTCTTTTATCCTTTGTCTCCCCATCTTAATATTCCTCTTCCCTTCCTCAGTTCCAATATATGTATATACAATACCCAGGGTACCAAAATCAGTTACAGTGACATCAGGGGTAAAACCATGGAGAAGAAAGACAAAAGAAAATGGCATAATTTCACATGGTACATTGAAAATAACAACAATTATAAACCATTCATTTCTATAACTTGGAGTTAATTTCACTTAGCATCATCTGTTCATATGTACATAGCTATTGAGCTATTGTGATCTTCTGCTAGGACTATCCTAGACATGTACTAATTATTACCAATGAGGGAAACCATAGAGTGTATGTTTCTTTGGGTCTTGTTCACTTCACTTTCCCAAGTCTTTCCATTTCCTTACAAATGGGGCAATATCATTCTTTCTGCTAGAGGCATAGAATTCCACTGTGTATATGTACCACATTTTCTTGATGCACTCATCTACTGAAGGGAATCTGGGCTGGTTCCATATTTTAGTGATTTTAAATTGTGCTGTGATGAACATAGTTGTGCTGGATAAATAGAAAGTCCTCACATTGGGAGAAATTCTTCACTGACCATCTAACAGGCAAGGGCCTCATATTTAAAATATGTGTGGAACTCAAAAAATTAAGTTCCCCTAAAACAAATGCTCAAAAAAAAAAAACCCTACCCCTTTACTAAATGTGCTAAAGACCTAAAAAGAGACTTTTCTGAAGAGGAAATGAGAATGGCCAAGAGGCACACAAAGAAGCTCATCATCACTGGCCATAAAAGAAATGCAAATCAGAACAACATTGAGATTCTACCTCACCCCAGTAAGAATGGTCATTATCAAAAAAGCTAATAACAACAGAAGCTGGCAGAGATGTGGCCAAAAGGGGACCCTACTACACTGTTGGTGGGAGTATAAACTTGTTCAACCATTCTGTTTTGTTTTGATTTTTGGCCAGTCCTGGGGCTTGGACTCATGGCCTGAGCACTGTCCCTGGCTTCTTTTTGCTCAAGGCTAGCACTCTGCCACTTGAGCCACAGCGCCACTTCTGGCCATTTTCTGTATATGTGGTGCTGGGGAATCGAACCCAGGGCCTCATGTATATGAGGCAGGCACTCTTGCCACTGGGCCATATCCCCAGCCCCTGTTCAACCATTCTGGACAGCAATGTGGAGGTTCTTCAAAAGGCTAAACATACAGCTACCCCATGACCCAGAAGGATTACAAGCAATACCACACTAAAGCTATTAGCACAACTATGTTCATCACAGCACAATGCATTTCTTTTATGGCCAGAAATGGTGAGCATTTCTTCATGTGTCTATTGTCCATTTTCACTTTGTTTTCTGAGAAGGCTCTCTTTAACTCATTAGCCCCTTTATTAATTGGGCTGTGAAGTAACACAAGCAACAGATAGTTGTAAGTTGTTTTTCTTTATCCATTTAACCTCTCTGTGATATTTTTGTGTGAATAATTTAGTTGATTTACATTAGTAATTACTGATGGTCATGTAGTTTAGTAGCAAAGTATTTGCCTAGCATACCAGGTTGAAGCCAAACAAACCAATAGAGCAATTACTGATATGTAAATTGCCATATTTTATTAAATTTTGAAATTGCTAAAATACTTCCTTTTTTTCTATTGATCTAGTCTTTCTTACATGACATTTTCCTTTGTGATTTGAGTACTTTTGTAGTGCCATGTAATTGTTCTCTCTCTTTCTCTCTCTCTTTCTCTCTCTCTCTCTCTCTCTCTCACACACACACACACACACACACACACACACACACACACACATACACACTACTTATGTTTGAAACTATACTTTATTGCCAGGAGGCAGGCACTCCAGCACTTGAGTCGTGTCTCCAGCAATTCTTTTAGATGGTGATGATGATGATGATGAAGAGCCTTTTATTATAAAGACAGTGAAATCTTTTTTTCAAAAAGAATCACTGGATTGATTCGCCGGCTCCATCTACCAAAGGCATCCACTCAGCTCTCCTACCGAGTCAACTAAGACCTCACTTGCTTTTGACATCTCAAGGTCTGTGGAAGAGCAGAGGTTGCCATTCCAGGGCCAGGCTAATCAGGTCAGATCCTGCCATATGGAAACTTAGGGCTCCTGACTGCTCATTAGCTCAGCTCAGAGCTGTCCCTTCTCTCACCTCAGCTAATTGTCTGAGTTAGGGAGGATATCTCGGTGAGTTTGCGCTGTCTGGGTTGCCTCTATGGGTGTCATGTTCTTGCAGATCAGAGAGAAGGCCAAGACAACTGTGATAAAATTGCTTTCCCCATGTGATCTCAGGAGCACTAAGGACTGTTTGATTCCTTTGCCCTTTTCTCTGTCCATTGTGGTTTTATGTTGGTGGTTACTATGAGACTTACATAAAATATAACAGTTTATTTTAAGCAGATAACAACTTAATTTTAGTTGCATGGAAAATTAGACCATTTAACTTCTATATTTTATATATCTTCTACATAACATATATCCACTGACACAACATTATATATATATACATTATATATAGTCATTTCCAACACTTGTCTTTTAACTTGATATTAGAGCTAAAAGTGATGTATGTATGAGCCAGGTGACAGTGGAAACACATCTATAATCTTAGCTACTCAGGAGGCTGGGGCCTGAGCACTGTGGTTCTAAGCCAGCCTGGGAAAGAAACTTGTGTCTCCAGTTAGCCCAAAAGCCTGGAAGTGGAGCAGTGCTTCAAGTTATGAAGCACTGGTCTTGAGTAAAAACCTAAAGGATAATAACTAGGCCCTGAATTCAAACCTGAGTTCTAACACAGGAGCGTGCAAACACACACACACACACTACATATGTGTCACTGTAGCAGCCATATGTTCTAAATTTAACTACATAATTGCCTTTATATTGATTTTTATACTTACGTATGTTTTTATTCTTTCCTTTCAAATTGAAGAATTCCCTTAGTATTTCATATAAGGTAGATCTAATGACAATGAGCTCTCATAGCTTTTATTTCTCTAGAAAAGCCCTTATATCTCTTTCATTTATGGAGGAAAACCTTGTCAAGTATTCTGTGCTTGGCAGGATTCTTTTTCTGTTTTCCTCCTTATTTTTATGCTTTAAATACATCCTCTTTTTTCTCTTTTGGCCTTTAAGGAGTGCTCTGTAATAGAAGTCTTCTGAACATCTCCTTTGTATATGATGGGTTACTCTTTTCTTACTGCATTCCAACTTTGCTCTTTAACTTTTAAACATTTGATTATATATCTTAGTAAAGCTATATTTATATTTCATCTATTTATAGATCTAGATGTTATATCCTCCAGATTTGGGGATTCTTTTCTGTAATTATTTTTAAGCTTTTTTCTTCTTTGTCTTTTCCTTTATCCTTCTGACATGCTCAGATACATATGGTTAATTCAGTTTAATGGTGTTGCATAATTCTGTGAATTTTTTTCTGTCTGGTTTTTTGGCAATTAAAATGACATATCTATGAGCTGACTTGATTCTTTCTAAAATGTCATCAGATATATTTTTTGTTGATTTCTGTGGAAATTTTCAGAGCAGTCCTTGTGTTCTTTAGCTTTAGAATTTCAGCTGGATTCTTTTCTCTATTTTATATCTTTTGGTTGAATTCTCATTTTGCGTATTGTTTTCCATGTTTTTTAAGTTATGTATGTTCTTTTTATTTCACTGTGCTTAAGATAATTGTTTTGGGGGCTGGGAATATGGCCTAGTGGCAAGAGTGCTTGCCTCCTACACATGAAGCTCTCAGTTCGATTCCCCAGCACCACATATATGGAAAACGGCCAGAAGGGGCGCTGTGGCTCAGGTGGCAGAGTGCTAGCCTTGAGCGGGAAGAAGCCAGGGACAGTGCTCAGGCCCTGAGTCCAAGGCCCAGGACTGGCCAAAAAAAAAAAAGATAATTGTTTTGAATTCCTTGCTGGAGAATTTAAAACTTTAATTTCCTTATAGTAAGTTACTGGTACTTAAGGTTATTCCCTTGGAAGCATCCTGTTTCCATGATTATTTATAATTTCTGTGGCATGTTTTGGTTCCTACACATTTGGAAGAAGTAGGCATATATTCTATGTTTAACAGACTGACTTTCTAAGGGAAAGCACCCATCAACAGGAGGCCCAGGTAGTCTGAGTGAGACACCTAGCAGCGGGCTTACTGCTGAAATTCTTGACTGGACTAGCCTAGTACCTGGGACACAGGGAGGTAGTCTAGTATCTGAATCCACAGGGATTGGCCTAGAACTTCTATCAGGCTTGGAGCTGGGTCCATTGAAGGGCGCCTGGTACTCAGCAGACTTGATACGGTGTGTGGCTTGGACTAGGTTGTGGGATAGGTCTGGCACGTGGGTCCAGGGAAGCAGACTGGGGCATATTCTGACCCAAATAGGTCAGAATAGGATGTGCCATGTGATTTAATAAAAGTTAGCACAGTGTGAATATGTACATATGACATGCCTGGGGAGTAGCCAATTTGTCTGCATGGGTAGAGATGGGGATAATACCTAGAGTGTCTCCAAATTTAAAGATCCAAAGTCAAAGTAGAGTCAGGGAACAGAATACTATTTCAGATGTGGAGTTCTGGAGATAAGTAACTGAAGAAATTCTTTGTTTTGTGTGCTCACATATATTATTCAGGTGTGTGACTCTGTGTGATGTGGTGTGTGAATTAAACTGGGTTTCTCATCAACAAACTGTAGTATAAGCTTTAAAGGTAGGAATTATCTTGAGGCTTTATTTGTTTTGCATGTCTTTCATAAATATGCATGTCTTTCATAAATATGAGAGACAATACCTCAAAGTTTCTAGAGATACGTAGAGTCATATGGCAGCCTGCATCTCCTGAACATCAATGCTGGCCACAGTTCAATAAGGCCAAACCAGTGATGTCCTGGAGACAGGAAAATTCCAAATCCAAGTTTTTCCTTTCTAAATACAGGTGATAAGTCTATTTCATTTGATATTTAGGGATAAAAGTGATCATCACAAGGAACACTGTGGTTAGTAGAGAATATAGAAATGTTACTACTGAGTATTGTCTTAAAAAGAATTAAAAATATATACAACAACAAACCATGGCTCCTCTGGCATTAGAACAGGGACATTTACCATCTTAACCTACAACAGCTTCTCATTTCCAGGGGCTTCACTCTTGGGAGCTCAATTCTGTATAGAGCTGGCTATCACTTTTCACCTTGTGTTTATGTTACACCTCCGTACTAGGAGCTTAAAGAGCTTTATAGACATTAGCTCATTAATCCTCCCAAAACCTCTCTAATACAGGGCATAGGCATAAATCATTATTCCCATCTGGAAAAAAAATAGCCTCACATTTTTCTCTTAATTGTACTGATGCTATAAACTGTTGATTAAATCCTAAATTATACACCGTGTATTTAAAGTACCTATTTTCTTCCCTAAGAAAAAATGTCTTTTAAAAATTTAATATGAGGATAAATGTAAAAATATACTGTCAGGTCAGTTGTTGAAGACTTCTTTGACAAGTGTAGACTCCTCAGTTACCCAGATTCCTATGTGCTGTCTTGTCATTCTTTCTTTTCTCAAAATGTCCTTTATTTCCCTTCAGTCATGACTAAATGGGATTTGGAGGTTTAGTTCAACATCTATTTGTTCTTGTTAGGCAAGACCACCAACAAGAGAGCAACTCAATCAAGATGTTCTAATTATCAATAAAACACTGCTACAACAGACTCCAGAGTCTTACCAACACAACCACAGGAGGATGGTCCTCCTCCATGCAGTCTGTTTTCTTTTAGGATGCAGACGAAAGAGAGGTGTACTGTCTTTCCAAAAAGATAAAAAGTATGTCCCTTTAAAAGGTAAATTAGACTTAATTAAGAAAATATTCTTTTTTTTTTTTTTTTTGGCCAGTCCTGGGCCTTGGACTCCGGGCCTGAGCACTGTCCCTGGCTTCTTCCTGCTCAAGGCTAGCACTCCGCCACTTGAGCCACAGCGCCGCTTCTGGCCGTTTTCTGTATATGTGGTGCTGGGGAATCGAACCTAGGGCCTCGTGTATCCGAGGCAGGCACTCTTGCCACTAGGCTATAGCCCCAACCCAAGAAAATATTCTTGAACCTTTACTTTGTTTAAGCTATGAAAGAATAAGCTTCTTATATTTTCTTTCATTTGGTTGTGGAATATTGCTTTTAGCTAAATAATCATTATAGCAATTTGCCTGTTGGCTAATATTTAGTCAGCATCTCTCTACCTATATAATGTAGTAGTTGGAGAGTAATTTGCTCTGATATATTAAACTTCTAAATGACACTGAGTGTGTGGTTAGCATTACTGCACACTTCAGAATACCAAAAACTTTTGAAAAGGAGGTAAAATTCACAAAACAAAGAGCTAAGATGCAAATTGCCCGTGTGCCCAACTCAGTGAGATATGAAATAATATGAGATAATATGAAAATAAAATCATGACTATAAAGTTTATAAAATTATGTCACTATCTCTTCTTGGTCTGAAGATTAAATGAATAACACTGACTTTCTCCTTGGATTATACCTTCTCTTTAGTGATGTTACCCCCACAACCTGACTTATTCCCATTTGTAAAATTCTGGGATAACAAGAATACTTTCCTGAGTTATTAGTTCCTAGTGATTATACTTCATGATGAATTAAAGTGTTTTCAGAGGAAATAAAGAGTAGCCAAATATAAGTCTAGAAAAATAGGATTTGATGGAAACTGTGGGAAGTAGCTAACTATTTATGGACAAGAACACGAGAAATATACCATCTAGCTGTGTTGAGCATAAAATTAATTAGACAATGCTCCTTCTCCCATGAGTCAGGTTGCCCGTGTGCTATACTTTGTCTCTCTGAACTCCTCTTGGATTATCCTGGCTCCTGTGTTCTCTAACTTTCCTTCTTAATGCTATTTCATTCTCTAAGTATGCTCTTTATGATGATCCTTTTCTCATAGATTTTACTGTGTTTTACTCAGTTTGTCAGAATTATTTTTTTTTCCTTTTAGACTGTACCCTTTGATCTGACCATGGAATACCCAAGATTGTGTGTGTGTGTGTGTGTGTGTGTGTGTGTGTGTGTGTGTGTGTGTGTACACATGCACATCAATCCTGGAGCTTGAATTCAGAGCCTGGGTTCTGTCCCTGAGCTTTTGTGTTCACGGCTAGCATTCTTCCGCTTGAGCCACAGCTCTACTTCCAGCTTTTTGGTGGTTAATTGGAGATAAGAATCTATGGTCTTTCTTGCCTGCACTGGTTTCAAACCACAATCCTCAGATCTCAGCCTCTTGCATAGCTAGGATTACCAGCATCTGGCTTCCAGCTCTATTTTAAAATAGATGATATTCAGGTAGCTAGAACCAACAGAAAATTAAGAGAAGAAAATTACCTTTGTCTACTCCCCAGAATTACTTTAAAATGTTTCTCATAGAATCAGTAAGAAAGAAAACCTCAGTGGGTGTTATAAATAGGTTTCAAAATATAATAATGTAAAGATAAATGATAATTAATGCATTATCTGCTTATGAAAACCATGACAGTAGGAGTTTAACGAAATATATTTTGTAGTATAATGACTAAGTTACATTTACACCCAGAACTCCTTTTTCCTTTATTGCTAAAGTTACTTTTTATAATTACAGACTAGTTTAGCATCTTAACAATAATGGACATGTTTTTAAAAGATTATTGCCAAAAGTGTATTCTTTATTCCAGGGAGACTCTGTAATAGATACTAGCATTTTAGTAATGATACAAGCAATCTGTAAGCTATTATGGTTTTCTTTAGAGTAACTTAATCTTCATATTGTTTTGTATGTCTGGAATTTTAATAGTGTTCTTAATTTAGAAAAGAAAGTATATAACATATTACTAATTGCACGTGAATAGGAACTAAGCACATAACTACTGAGTTCGATTCTTAAAAACAAACATATTTAAAAGTACTTAACCTAGTATAGACAAAGTGACAAAGCAATTAAAGAATGCCGCATGGGGATAACAGCAGCTTTCATGGAATAACACAGTGAGAAACTGCATTTTCAGAATGGTTAATATAATTTTGGTCTGCATCTTTAAAAAGGTAGGAGGGATAGAAAGGTTTCCTTCTGTATTACATGCAAATAAAAGAAGATATATGTATTATATTCTAAAAATATACAGTCTATCAAATGAAAGCAGAACCAATTAAATTTCTCACCTAAGGTCCCTAAGAATTTATGGTATTTATATTCCTGGTGACCCTAATTGATTGGTGAGTGTACAAGTTTGCAACAAAAAGTAAGATTTTGTTTGTTTGTTTTAGGCCTATAATTCAAGCTGATCAGGGCATAGGGGTAAAAGTGACTATTTCATTTTTGGATGTATATTATCTACTGACCAGGCAAATGAACAAAGGGGAGGTGATTTTTATAAAATATGAAAATAATCACTGGAAATATTTTGGTTCTAGATGATCATAAGAAATAATTTAGTGTTTTGAATCTAAGCTCACGTTGCCATATACAGTTTCATAACTATTTTGGAATACAACCCACTTTCCCCAATGAGTGGTTAGAGATGTGTTTGGTGAGCCAATTCAGGGGGCTTTAATACTATTTTTTAATCTAGCTTTTATATTTATTAACCAAGCCAGTTTGCTATTTTGAAAGAAGCTATAATCTACTTAAAACTGTCATTCTCTGTTTCTGACTTGCAATTAGATGATATTTCCAAAATGTCAGACCTAGATTTTGCTTCTACCATCACCATAATTGAATGTGACAGCCAAGATATTATATCAATACATTTTCCATAATTAGCAATAAGGATCCTGCCAAGGGTTAACTAGAAAAGTTTCATAAACATTTTCTACAAATGGTCCTGAAGGCAGTATTATGCTTTTGAAATCTGCTAATGTAGCAAAGACTCATGACAACTAGGAGACAAATCTCTGAGCAAAACTGTTTGGAGAGAATAGTTTTGTAGTATATGATATATGTTATGTTAATGAGATTATTAGGACTCTCTACTTTATTATTGGAGACCAATTTAATAGAAGCATTTAAAAAACAATATTTCTGCCTGACTCCTAGAAATGAAGAAGATACATTGATATAATTGAGAGCAAATGATTACATGTCATACCATTTAATCATGTCATTTTTCAATTGCTATTTTTTTGCACTTCACTGCATATATATAGAACATTTAGCTTCAATGGAACTTAAGTTCCAAAGTTACTACTGAGATGGGTCTCTATATTGACTGACACTGTTTTGTAAGTTTGAATTCAATATCTAAAATATCTAAATGTTATTTGCTATATTTTCCTTAAAATATTTAAGTAATTATTAATACGCTGAAGGATTTAAATATTTGGATATTTTTGGATAATTAATTCTTTACAATTCCAAGATACAAATTTTTACTTGTAACGTTTGTGCACAGCATAAAGCTAAGAATAGAAACATAAGAACCCAAATAGTTGCTGACCTCTTCCTGCCAGAAGTGTTAATAATCATTTGCCTAGTGATCATTTTCTATGTTTGTTCAATCTCTTCTTTGTTATTTTTGTAATGGCATCTTGCTCAGCAAAGAGAGTACTTCCATTGTTCATTAGAATATGAGGTCTGTGAAAGAGGAAGCTTTTTTCTCTCTTTTTTTTCCCTCATTTAGAACAGTGCCCATTATATAATTGGTGTATATGCTCAATTAATGATTTGTATTTTTCCAGCTATGCTATCATAAATATCCCAGGCATAACTCTTGCATAATTTACTAAGCATAACTCTTGCATAATTTACTAACTCATATATATATATGAACTAGAAGAATGCCTACCCATGGATGGAAGATTGGAAATCTGAAAGGTGTAGAGTCTTTTGCCTCTCTTGGCTGCAATAAACCTATGGCTATGGCACTTCTGCTAACAAATGTAGACCTCTTGTAAGCTGCAACAGATTTTTCTTCAGGTTTTAAATTTTATCTATTTTTAAATTTAATTATTTATATTATTTATACACTATTATACATTATATTATTTATATGTTTATATTTTAATTCTTTATATTGTTTTATTATCTTTAATTGTACAAAGGTGTTCAATTCAACATGTTGTTTATGAGTACAATGCATTTGTTCAGTATCACCCCTTCCATTGTTCTTTTCCATCTTTCCTATGCCTATCCATCTCTCAAGTTACCTGGCTTTTTTGCACACACATAATACATTGAATGTTATGAATGTATTCACCCTGCTTTCACATTAAAAAAACAACTTAGCATAGTGATTTTGTGAATCAGCTTGGAATCAAGCTTCCTGGTTTAAAATCCTACATTTGCTGTTTATTAGTTTTATTGGTTTTGTGAGTTACTTACCATCATCATATTTCCATTTACTCATATATAGAATAGATAGACGGTGATCCATATCTGTCTATCTGTCTACCTGCCAGCCTGGCTATCTATACCTCTTACAGTGTATCTATAAGATGGAGTCCATACATATAAAAGTCCATATTGAAAATTTCAAGAACACAAAAATACACACAGAATGCTAGTCATCAGTATAACTAATCAATAATTATGTATTAGGGGATTAGTGGTATTAATGAAAACAACTTTTTACTTAGAATAGTATTCTCAAGGTCCTTATAGAGGGTATATCAGTTCTTCCTTTTTACTGTTATCTTTAAATAGTTGTACAAAGGAATTGTCATTTATTGCTAAATAATATTTTGTTGTATAGGTATGTTACATTTTGTTTCTTCACTCATCAATTGATGGATGTTTGGGCTGTTTCCACTTTTGCATGTCATGAACAATGTTATAGTGGATATGCAAGTTTTTGCTTGTTCATAAATACGTACCTCCAGGAGAAGCTACTGGGTCTTCTAGCAATGCTGTTTAACTTTTTGATTAAATGTCATGGGGTTTTCTAAAGTAACTACCATTTTACAACTTCACCAGCAAGTATGAGAGTTCCAGTTTTTCTTCAAAATTGTGAACATGTATTATTTGTCTTTCTTATTTTAGATATCCTGGTAGAGTGAAATGATATATAATTGTGGCTTAGATTTGCTTTTTCCTTGTGGCCAATGATACTGATTGGGTTTTTATGTGCTTATTGAACATTTTATGTCATCTTTGGAGACTTGTCCACTTAAAAATTGTTTCTTTTCTTTATATTTTAAGAGTTTTAAAAATATATTTTAGATACAAGTCTTTTAGAAGAGATATAATTTGTAGTTGTTTTCTTCCATTTTGTGGATTGTCCTCCCACGTTTTTGATAGCATAGTTTAAAATGCAAAAATTTAAAGAAGTCCAAAAATTATTGTGTTTTTGGTGTCACATTTAAGAAGTAAAGTCATTTTACTTTTGACTAACATTTTACTTTTTATTAACTCAGAGTTGATGAATACTTACTCCTATGTTTTTTTCTAAGGTGTTTTTAAAATATAATTGTAGCTCTTCAGTTCTGAGATCAATTTTGAATTAATTTTTCATCTGGGGTGAGACAGAGGTCCAGTTCATTCTTTTACTTGTGGATCTCTAGTTGTCTTGGCACTATTCCCAGTAGAGGCTATTGTTTTGATTTAATTATAGTAAGATTTTATGTTTTATTTTATTAATAAGCCTCCAACATTAAGTACTCTTAACCATAAAATAAGCCTTTTGACATAAATTAGCGTTGACTTTCTAAACTATATTATCTAATATAGAACACTATATTTTATTTCCACATCTGAATCTACTATTATATATGTTGATACCATCTTAGAAAAACTTTATCAAACATCCAATCTCTAAAGTACCTGCTCTGCCACTTTCTCTTATATCCTCATATTTTATTGTATTGCTCTTGTCACTGATTTTAAGTTTCGTGTGCTGGTTTGGGGGTTTGAACTCAGAACTTGGGTGCAGGCCCTGAGCTCTTTTGCTCACAAATAGCGTACTAAAATAGCATAGGCAAAGCTCCACTTCCAGCTTTTTTGGTTGCTAAACTGAAGTTAAGAGTCCCCTGGGCTTTCCTGCTCAGACTGGCTTTAAAGCATGATCCTCAGGTCTCAGCCTCCTGAATAGCTAGGATTAAAGGTGTGAGCCACCAGCACCCAGCTGGTATTTCTTATATATTTATTTATGGTTTATTTCCATCCCCTTTTATCTATACTGATTAATTTGAATGTAAATTAATGAAAGCATGAATCATGTGTAATCTCTGCACTGCTACATTCCCACCATGGAAACAGTTGAGCACATAGGAGATGCCCCATAAGTACATTTGAATGATGGGTATACGGATGGATGGGTAGATGGGTGGATGGATGGATTTTAATAATGATTGTCATCATACTCCACTTCAACTTCCATGCTGTTTTAAAGGTTATGAAAAGTTGTGGTTGCTTACCTTTTCTTCTCTCTGCTCAAAATTGTAGTGTCTATTCCCCTTTACTCTATCTTTTCCATCTTTAGTAACTTTTACAAACTAGTTCTATGATTCCTAATGTATCTGCTCTAGCTAGTAATGACCTTCCTTGTCTCCCAAGTCAGTGTCAATACCTGAGCTTATATTAATCATACCTTATACTTGAGCATAGCCTACTGTTCACAAAGCACGTTTACTCCTTTGCCTTATTTAAACCCTACAACATCTTGATGAATTATGTCTCTCACTTTGAGGAATCAGTGTTGTATTTTTCCAGCCAGATCACAAGCTTCTAAAAGAAAATACATCTTATAAGCCTCTTGACCAGCAAAACTACTCCAATAGATGCCCAATAGATGCCCAATAGATGCTTAAATCTACAAGATACATAATTCATATGATTTTGCCAGTTTTTCCCTCCCCACAACAATTAGCAAGACTCAACCAGATAAAATCATCTTCTGAACAATCATAAAGGTAAAACAATATCATGGCCACAGTTAGTAACATTATCTGCAGTTGATGCCTTTACTATAAAAGAAATGATGATTATACATTTTCTGACTTCAGACATATTTCCATAGAAGTGATTTCTATTTAATTTAGCTCAATGTCATAGGTGTTAAAAGCATTAATTAGTATATGACATTTCATAAAAAGAGAAAGGTCCCAAATAATGGGTGAAAATAATTTTAACATGAGTGGTTTTTCATTTGTTTGATTTTTCGTTTTGTTTCATTAAAACAGAATCTTGCTGTGTAGCTTAGCCTTAACTCCACCTCAGGTTCCTCCTGCCTCAGCCTCCCAGGTGCTAGGATTATATGTGTCTCATCAGATCTAGTCGTACCAGAAACTCTGGAGATCAAGAGAACGTTGTTAATATAAAGATACCATTAATTGTGTTAACTTTGTATCATTATAACAAAGTAACCTGGCTAGTCAACCTGTTGAAAAGGGTTATTTTGACTCACTGTCCATGATTGGGTGACCTTGCTGCTTTGCGTCTTTATAGTATAGTATAGTATAGTATAGTATAGTATAGTATAGTATAGTATAGTATAGTATGGTATAGTAGTATAACATGATGATGGGGGGTGGAGTGGTGCAAAACTGCACACTATGTAGCCAAGGACCAAAGAGTGTGAGGGAGAGACTGACATCCCACAATCCCCTTCAAAGGCACAGCCTTCATGACCTTTAAGGTCTCTCTGGGTCTCACTTGCTTAAATCCCTGCCACCTCCCAATATCACCAATGGAACCAAACCTTTAATGCATAGGCCTTCTGGAAATTTTCAAGTTTCAAGCTATCGTATCAATTCATTAATTAATTTTTTATCATTTGAAAACAATAAGAAAATACCTGGTCACTGGTGATTATGGTCACTAAACTCAGATACTAGTATGATTTTTAGAGTCAGGATGACATTGGCCAAGATGCATTGTACACATGAACTGAGATCTTGAGTTGAAACCCCTTTGTACAACTACTGAAAGATAACACCAAAAATTAAATTTTAAAAATTCTACTCAAATTATCCCTTGCCTGAAAACTGCATTTGTGTACTCCCTGTAGGCTAATTCTCTATCTTTAGCCTGCAGGGTAATCGCATGTCTAGCTTGCTAAACTGTGGTTCATTGGTTTCACCTTAGAGTTCCTGATTCAAAAGATGTAGAGTATCCCCAGAGAATCTTTAGGTTTTTGTGGTTTTATTTTTTATTTTATTTTTGTGGTTTTATTTTTAATTTTGTGGTTTAATTTTAGGTTTTTATTTTAACTCCTTACAGGAGTCTTACTGTGTAGGCCAAGTAAGCCCTAAAGTCAACAGAACAAGTAGGTTGAAATTCAAGCATGACCTACTGTAGCTGGGCAGCATTTGTAGTTCTAACAAGTATCTGGTTGGTGGTAATTGTGCTTGACCTTGGAGACAACACTCTATGGACTTCTATGCTAGAAAATCTGCCCATAGGTAGAAGACAACTGCTCACTACATTAAATTAAAATGATAAAACACAGAAGGAGCAAAAACAAAAAAAATCATACACAGAAATATAGAAAATTATTACAAGTCGATAAAGATGACCTCTTGACCCATTTAAACTAGAAAAACTTGCCTGCATGGGCACTCTTCTCTCACTGGGTGTTTCTGTACCGGCTCTCCATTGAAAGCAGGTATACATTACATACTCAGATTACACCTGCATTGGACTTGTCACACCAAAGTCATTCTCGATACATGTCGTTAAACAGTTCATCTGTTAGATGAAGTGTTGGCCTTTATGAGTTGAATTGCTTTATAGTTTTTTAAAAATTTAACAGATCATCTGAAGCCCCATCGCTGTTCATATGGACTTACCTAATGATATCAAATTGATATGTTGAATAAAATAGGTAAGATATATTTGAAGACAAATTGCTTCAAGTTTTTAAGTTAGATTTGCTTCTCTGTTTTTAATATATACTCACTTTTGGTGGTTGTGAATTTTTGTTCTTCTCGTTGTATTTTCTTTACTTGGTTCGCCTGTTTAATTTATTGTGCCTGTTCATTGTCTAATTATAGTTGTTCTTTTTTGTAAATTTACATAATTTTGTGAAGTTGATAACACTTAATGACAAGTATGTGCACATATATGTACAATCCTTTAATGTAATATGTTTGCATCTATGTATGCATTATCATGTACAGAAAAATAAGATACAGACATTGAAAATATCACCTTCAGTGGTTAAAAAAAAAAAGCAAAAAATGGAGTGAAGCCTACGTAGCAGGAGTGATTTGATTCAATAAAACGAATGTTTAAACTATTGAAAAAATTGACTCAGGAAGTCAAGACGTAAACTAATCCATCCAAAAAGGTCCCAAAATCTGTGTAATGCCATTGTGGTTTAAAATCAGATTGACAGCTAATGTATGTGAAAGGAACACAACCATTGAGTTAGCAACTCTCTTATACTGTGACCCAAGACAAATGTGTTTAGTGCCTTGTAATTTGATCATTGTAAAAAAAATAGAATATAGAAATTTTACTTTCTTGATACTTTTTATTTTATTACAAGTCTGTCTTTTTTAAAAAGGGAAAATAAGTTATTGAAGGTTTGAAAGTAGCACATATCAAATTTATACTAACAATTAAGTTTGAGGTGATGCTAAAATATAACTTTATTACTAACAGAGGTGTCCTTGCAAAAGAAATTTTCAAAAATATGAAATGATAAGGCTGTATGAATATTACAGCACTTGGAATCACTTTCTTCAACATACTGGCAATTATAGTATTCTTCCTTTCTAAATTTTTTTTGCCTCGTCTTGTTTTATATTTTTGGAGAAGGAAATATAACTATGCATGGAAATCAATAAGACATTATATATTAGAAAAATGCTTCAAAATTGACCATGAGGAAAAGCATTTGCAACTTTTTTATGCCCTATTTCCTTTCTAGCATCTTTATTCTTTTAATCTTCTAGACACACTGTTCTATGGCACTTGCTTCTTTTTAACTTGCTATTATTATGTCCTTATAGCCTTTTATTATTATAACCATTATCAACTATCTTGGATTATCTAATTCCCATCATTAAAGATTTGTTCAGCTCTCCTAGTAGCAACTTCTATTTTAATTAGCTTCTCCTTCTCTGCGTCATACTTGCTACTCTGTGTATTGTCTAAGTTACCTCTGGTAGCCGTCAGCTATTTGAGGGAAGGAGCAGTAAGTTGCTTGAGTACCTAGCAAACTGAAGGTACGTATATGAGTTGTACGTCCTACTTAGCTTAGCTTGGTTTCTACTAAGTTATTGCTTAACTTGGGTTTCTGTTTAAAAGTACATTTCTCTGAAATCTAAGCTGAAAAATGGTTACAATAATCACTTGTTTCTTTGTAGCTATATTTAATATTTTTCAGTGCATAATCATGGAAAAAATATAAACTACCTCTTCTAAGAAATGTTTCCAGCAAAACCACTGATTTTATTTAATATGTGTGTGATTATAAATAAAATATGTATATTTTAATGGTCGTCATGGAAACAAATTTATGTAGAAGAATTTTATTTTATCTATTACTTCTCTAGGTATAAAAAAAAGTACTAAAAAACATCTTGACCATTATAATTCTGTTTTTCTCTTTGTAAGAGTGCACATATAAGATAAATTATTAACATAAAATGTAGAATGAGTCTTAGATAATTAAAATGAGAAAAAAAATGGAGCATTACAAGACCCCCAAGTCAGATATTGAATGTCAACAGGACTGGGGATTGAACTGACGGCCTCACATTTGCTAGGTAGGAACTCTGCCACCTGAGCCAACCCCCTAGCCCTATTTGCATTGGTTAATTTTCGGTGGAGTTTCCCTTGTGACTAGACCAGATTGGGCTGCGATCCTCCTTTTTGCACTTCCCTGGGGGTAGATGAAAGGCATGCATGCCACTATGCCAGCCACCAAGCCTTCCCTGTAACTGGGATAACAGGTGCACACCATCTGGTTGAGATAGAATCTCTAGAACTTCTTTTAGCCTAGAGCTAGCATCAAACCATGACTCCTCAATCTCCAACATCCGAGTATCAAGGATCAAAGGTTTGAGCCACTGTGGCTCTCTGCTAACTGCTTTTGTAGTTTTTAAAATGGCACATTCTTCTTGGCGCACCTTCTTTACGGTAGAAGGTAGGAATCATCTAGTTAGCTATTAGATAAATTTCAGACATTCCTAAACAATTATGGACAATTGCCTGTATGAAATTTCTCCTAATATCCTCAAATCCTATTTCAAAACTTTGAAAATCTTTGGGAGGTGAATGAAGTCCTTTGGGGCTGCTTTGAAAATATTAATTCATACGGCCAATGCTAACCACTTACACATCATACAATCTATTGCAATTTTCCTTCAGCCAAAAAACAGAAACAAATCTAACTGTAAAACTTCAAGCAGTTTGTCTTCAAATATATCCTATCTAATTTTATTCAACGTATCAATTTGATTTTTTTTGGTCTTGAAAAATGCAAGTATTTTAGTTAACTTCAAAGAGAGGTTTGCAAAATCCAGTTCCATGATACAAAACATACAGACTTTAGTCTTGTACTTCTCTCTCTGTATGTGTGTGTGTGTGTGTGTGTGTGTGTGTGTGTGTGCACGTGTGTGTGCCAGTCCTAGGGCTTGAACTTACAGCCTGGCTGCTGTCCCTGAGCTTTTTTGGCCAAGGATGGTACTCTGCAACTTGAGCCATAGCTCCACTTCCAGCTTTGTGGTGATTAATTGGAGATAAGTGTCTCACAGACTTTACTTCCCTGGCTGGCTTTGAACTGCCGTCATCAGATCTCAGCCTTTTGAGTAGCTAGGACTATAGGCATGAGTGATGGGTAGGTGGAGGGCACATGGTTTAACCTCTTACCTTTAACAAATTAATAGCAACTTATGAACTCAAATCTTCACCATTCACATTTATAGGACTCATTTGAACAATGGAGATGGAAACAGTGCTAGTTACTTTAGTAGGCCCCCGAATTTATCTTTAGGTGTCTAGGAATCTCTTCTTGTTCAGCACTGAGCTAACAAGTAGCATCATAAAGAAATTAGTCAGACTAGGTGTTTGTACAGGAGGTATCTAGGAAAATAGTAGTGAACATGGGGGAAATAAATAAAAATACGTTCTAGAAACATAACTGAAACTGTTGCACTGGTAAAAACTGAATAATAAAATTCCTAGTCATATTTTGCCATAAGTAGAGGCTTAGGAGTTTGTCATTCACCCTATTTAAAATTCAGAAATATTAAAGGTACAGGGTTCTCTCATTACAGAAATAATAGAATTCCAGCTATTACTGAGTTAGGGTCATTTAAATGGCTGTAGTACGCATTATATCAATAAGTGGAACATCTGTATGAAATGTCCACCTGCTGATCTACTACCCCACTCTATGCATATTTCAATGAACTGCACTTAATCATTTTGAGACTTCTACTAATGAAGCCTTATCTAGATTTACATTTTAAGCACAAATACTTTCAGGCATTAAAACTCTCACACTAAATGAAATTGCATTGTCTTGTTTACCCTTGTTGATTAATAAGCAATCTGTTAACTGTTAGAACAGTCCAATTGTGGCAGTAGAAGGAGATTAGTAATTCAGTGATGTTTGTGGATATAATCATCATTTCTCCTGAAGGCTCTGAATTAGAATATCACTTGCACACTATCCGTAGGCAAAGAAAGGATATAATATTTTTAGACATGTGTACCCACTATTTTGTTTGAATTGTTCAGCTTAGGGTCGCTGCAGCAATACAAATGCTTCTGGGGGCAAAATGCTATTTTGATGCATGCATATCCTTTTAAACAGTGTGAATGCCTATTAGGAGAAACACAGAAACCAACAAATAGTGCAGTAACAATCGAGTGTCTTCATTCTGTTTCCAGAACCTTATTGCTTTGTTAATCAAGCTTTGGAAGAGAAATATTGCTTATCTTTTTCTCAGAGAATAGATTTTATATATAAAGATTCCTTGTAATCTTATTTAATTTATTCATAGCCAATAGAATAGTGAACTTTTTGCTTCTAAAGAATTTAGGGATAAATTTGAAATGTTTCCATTTTCTTTCTGAGGATTATTCCATCTTTTGTGTTTCCTTTGACCTTGAACCATAGCATGTCACTCTGTTTATTTGGCATTCATATGACCTAAATGGTTTATTTCATTAGATTAGAAATTGTTAATTACACATATGTCAAGATGGAATACTACACATCACAGAAAAAAAGTTATTGAAAAACGGAAGCGGGAAGCCAGTTGCTAGTGGCTCACACCTATAATTATAGCTATTCAGAAGGCTGAGATATATCTATCATTTTAGTTCAAAGCCCACCAGGTAGGAAAGTCCTGTGGGGTTATTTCCCAGTTAACCAGTAAAAAGCCAGAAGTGGATCTGTAGTTCATGTGGTAGAGCATTATTAGCCTTGAGTAAAAAAAGCTCAGGCCCTGAAAACAAGCCCTAGGACCAGCACAACAAATGGAAGGAGGAAGAGGAAAAGAGCTAAATTTGCTAACACTCGTTGGCTATATACAGACTTCTGATTTGAAACTGGATGACCCTTTCTTGACACTTCATGATCCTTTTTTGAAACTTCATGACCCTTTTATGAGACTTCCTGACCCCTTTTCCTGTCCTGTTGTTTGAAACGGAGTCCATTGCCTCAACTTGAAGTTATGGTGGAAGCAAGTATTTCATGTTTTCAAAAGCCCTGCCCTACAAGCACTCATGAATCTGTCTTTCTGTATTACAGTCCCTCTGCCGTGAAATCAAGCAGCGGCGTCGAGGAGTGGCTTCAATTCTGCGCCTGTGCCAGCATCTTTTGGATGACCGAGATACCTGTAATCTGAACGCGGACCACCAGCCCATGCAGCTGATCATTGTCAATCTTGAAAGAAGGTGGGAAGCCATTGTCATGCAAGCTGTCCAGTGGCAAACGCGACTGCAAAAGAAGATGGGAAAGGAATCTGTGAGTGTCATTTTTATAGCCTAATAGTCTCATTTCTTTTCAGACAAAACTAATAATATTTCTTTCGGGGGTAGGAAAAATGTGTTCATCTTACAAATGGCTTTGCTCACTAAAGGGTTAGGTAGCCATTAAATAAAACTATTGGTCATAGCACAAAGTTATTAACCTAACTGAGATGCATCTTGGTGTGCCTTATTGTCTTTTAACAAAAATCACTTTGAGATTTTGCTTAACATTATCATCAAAACTATGAATTCTTTCTGCCGGTTTTTCACCAGCACTATTTATTAATTATAAAGTACCACATGAATATTTTTCCCAGGAAATAGCTTGAGACTCTTAAAGTGTAAGGAAAAAAATGTATTCATGCTATAGATAATGCAATGAAATAGTATATATTGTTTAGCTTGCCTTACACAATATGGGTGAACACCTACTATTTGTATACCAATCTTCTTGCATGAAGCACCTTCTGGTAGTTAGGTTACTGAAAACAGCATGTTTCCTCTTCTAGTCTCCTTCAGTGCTGCAAGAGTTGGAGTCGTGATTCCTTTTAAGGGTTTTTCAGATTGAGTAGAGATTCAAATAGTTGCTAGACAAAGGAAATATGTAAGACTAGAATTGTTTGATAGCAACAGAGAGTACACATTTGTTCTTAAAGCCATAAGAACTGTTTTTCCTCAAATGATCTTGATGTCGGTGTCTGTTAGTTGAGAGGCCAAAGTTCATATTTAACTTACATAAATAAAACACATGCACACTGAGGACTTAGAATAGAAGGGATAATGACACAGTAAGCTTTCATGTTCTTGTGTATCTGTAACCATGTTGAGTCTAGGGACTGATTTTCTCAATGATTCTATTAAATTGCTTTGAGGTGAAGTTGTTAAATTTCTTAAGAAGACTTAAAAGTTATTACCAATCATTGGTGTCTACATAATTGGACATCTTTTCTTAAAATGACCTGTTTGTTGTGAAGCTATTTAGCTGGCTTTGAATGTTCAGAGTGGGAGAAGTGGTTATCATCTTTTCCTGTACTTTTAAGCCTCTAAGTACAATAAGAGCCTTAGAATTTAGGATAAAAGCAATTGTAGGAATTGTTCTGATACTTTGGAAAATTTGGACTGCGTGGAGGAAACACAGCTGATTTTCTTTCAAGATTTATTTGAGAGACCCAGGGTTGTTGCCCTGAGTATCTGAAAATAAGATGTAGACATTTTTATCCTTTTATGGAAAAGAAAATTTGTATGTGTTTTCCAGTCCTGGTGCTTGAACTCAGGGCTTAGACTCTACCACTCTGAGACACAGTGCCATTTTTTTCTCTTTGGTAGTTAATTGGAGATAAGAGTATCACAGACTTTCCTGCCTGGGTTGACTTCAAACTGCAATCCTCAGATCTCAGCCTCCTGAGTAGCTATGATTATAGGTGTGACCTACTGATGCCCAGCAAAGGGTTGGGTTTGCCTTTTCTTTTTTCTGTTTTTATTTTTTAGTCTGAGACTGCAACATCAACTTGGTACCTGATGTTTTATCTCATTGGCTAGAGCTCTATCCACTGAGCCATTGGCCCAACCTTAGGAAAGGATACTTTCAGTTTGGGGAAACCAGATTCTTTGTGAGATGCTTAAGCTATTACATAGAGGTAGACAGAAAAATGCAGATAAAAATCTTCACTATCCTTTTGATTATCTGCTGAACATATAAATTATTAGGAGTGATAAAGGTAACAAATAAGGTTGAAGTGACTCTCGGGAGACAATGGAGAGTAGAGCATAGACTCATGTTAAACAATACAGTAGGCACAGGATACACCCTTCAGATGCCAATGTTTCTTGCTTTTATTACCTGTTAGTTAGGTTGAGAGCAAAAACTGCTTTCTTTTAGGGTTGAAAACTATTCACCAATTCAGGAGGCTGCCTTTGTACAAAAGCAAATACTTCAAGTGCTTTATTTATTTGTTCATTACATGTCTTTGTCCCTCTTTCCTTATCTTCTTGTGCATAGGGCTTCCACTGCTACATCTCCAGGGCTTATGATACACTTACACTTACATGGTATGTGAGAAATATTTATGAATAAAGGAATATGTGATTATGTTTAATAAATTCAGTTTCATTCAGACATTTGGCAGATGTGTGTGCATGTGTATGTGTGTATAAGTAATCATTTGGAATGATAAGGGTATCAAATCTTTACCATATACAGTTGTGAATTTCATGTTCTCATAAATGTGGATCTGGGAATTATTGTATTTCTGTAAGCTTCTTTTACTTTCCTAAGACTATCAAGATAACCTTTAACCTTTGTTCTTATCTGATAAGACCTCTCTAGACTCCTAGATCCCTTTTTTCAATTCAAGCTGACTGCTACCTTCTGCCAGGTGTTTAGGAATTCCAAGGTGGCTAACCTTGCCACCCAACAGTGTGACAGAGAAGAAAAGGTGTTCCACAGATATGCAGAGATTCTCTTAAGTCTTTAACAGATGTATCCACCTGAAATGATTAGAGGGAACACTGTATGGTGATTCTACAGGGCTAGTAATGATCTCTGTTCCTTTATGTTACAGGAGAAATCCTCATTCAAAGGGAATTTGCTAGTTACTAAGATGAGTTTTGTTCCAACAATAGAACAAAATAGGCTAAGTGCTGCTCTACACTTACCCAAAAAGCATAAAAGTAGGGCCTGAAAGTATTCTGTTACAAATCAACCTAACTGTATATTAGGACAAAGCCAAAAATACACAGAATACAAGTACTGGTATCCAACAAGATAAAATTTGTAGTGACTGCCAACAAATCAAGAGCTAACTTGCTCGCAAAAACAAGAGGAAAATTCAGCTGATGAAGAAAAAGTACCAATATTAACAGATCTAGAAATTGTATGGATTATTGATACTGATAGTCCCTATGTTCAGGATGCTAGAACAATATTGGATATATTAAATAAAAATATTTAGGCGATCTATATCAAATAAAATTTTGACAGAATAAAAGTACAATTTTTGGAAGGAAAAATACACTGGATCAGGTTAACAACAATCAGGGAATAATTTGTAAACCTGAAAACAAAGCAATAGAAACTGCAAAATGACACAGAAAGAAAAAAGACAAAACAAAATAAAAACAGAGCATCAGTAGCTGTTAGCTAACTTTAACAGCTTGATGTGTGTGTAATTACAATACCTAAAACAAAGCAAGGATGAATAAACAATTTTGAAGGAATATGGCTAATTCTTTCAAATTTGATAAAAACTAAACTCACAGATCCAAGAAATTTAACAAACCTCAAGCACTGTAAGAGTTTTAAACAATACACCAAATGAATGAATACTCAAATTGATTAAAACCACTGATAAGAGGATATCTTCAAGGCATTTGGAGGAGAGTGTCTTATATATTATCTACAGAAGACAAAAAAATAATTATAGAAGATTTATGACTTACAAGTGGTATAAGTTATAAAATAATGGAGAAACATCTTTAAAATGTTGGAAGAAAATAACAGAATTTTCTATACAGAGAAAATATCATTCAAAAAAGAAGAGAAATAGTTTTTAAATATCAAAAACTGAAGTTATCCACACCTAGCAGACTTGTACTATAGGTAATGTTCAGGAAAGGCCATCAACGAAAAATTATATCAGATAGAAACTTAGATCGCCACAAAGGAATAAAGAACACTGGAAATAGTAACTCTTTGAGTAAACAAATATTTTCAATATTATTTAAATATTTTAAATGCTAATAGGCTTCTTTTGTTTTTATTGTTTCTTGTTAAGGTGGTGTACAGAGGGGTTACAGTTACTTACATAAGGGCAGTGAGTACATTTCCTATCAAACTTGTTACCTCCTCTCTCATTTTTCTCCCGCCTTTCACCAACCCCAGTTTCCCACTCTCTGAGTTATACAGCTAGTTTACAACATATTGTCTTGTAAGTATTGCTGTTGTATTGGTTAGCCTTTTACCCTTGTCTCACTTTTTTGATGTTCCCCTTCCCTTCCCTAATTCAGACAAACGTATATACAATACCCAGGGTAAATAGAGCTAATAACAATCATTGTAGCATTTATAGCATATGAGAGTAAAACAAAGAGTCAAGAAATGGCAGTATATGGTTTTTATTTTATGTGAGGCAATATAATATCCTTTAAGTGTAGACTGTAATAAAATAAAATGCTTACTATAATCCTTTCAACTATAGCTGGTAGAACAAGAAAAGAAATGAAGAATCATTAAAATTTTTTTCTTCATCCAAATAAAGGGACAAAAGAAATATGCAGCAGATATAGCAGGTTCTTTTTAAAATCAAAATGAAAGATGAATGATTTTAAATCACTTCCATTTAATTATCAATTAAGTAAAAATGGACTAAAACTACTGACTAAGTAATAATCATACTGAATAAAAAGCAAAACTCAACTGTATGCTACCTATCAGAAGTTCACTTTAAAATAAAAAGACATTAGTTTGAAAATCAAGTGCTGGAAAATTTTATATTACACTTAAACTAACCAAAGTAGAGTTAAAATGGGTATTTTATATTAGGCAGACTTTGTTGCACAGCAAAGAATATCACAAAATATAAAGAAAGACATAACTAGTTTTATTCCTTATTGTTGTTTTGTCAGTACTAGAGATTAAACTCAGCTTCCTGTGCTTGCCAGAAAAGGGCTCTACCGCTTGAGACATACTTCTAGGCCTTTTGCTTTTTTAATTTGTTTTCTGATAGGGTCTTGTGAGCTTTGCCCCTGCATGCCTTAAACTGTGATCCCACTACTTTCACTTCCTGAGTAGCTAGGATTATAGCTATGTACCACAACCTTTTTTATATTAATGATAAAGGTTTCAATTAATCAAGAGAATATAGCATTATTAAATTTCCAAAATA
This sequence comes from Perognathus longimembris pacificus, assembly GCF_023159225.1. Classification (NCBI taxonomy): domain Eukaryota; kingdom Metazoa; phylum Chordata; class Mammalia; order Rodentia; family Heteromyidae; genus Perognathus; species Perognathus longimembris. The sequence continues at coordinate 7,872,355 of NC_063174.1, forward strand.
GCTTAAAAAACACCAAACAACACTTCTACTACACAGAAGAGGCAAGAAAACCAATTTTATATTAATAATTAATAGACAAAAAACCCAGTAAGAATGTATGAACTAACTTGAACACTGAGGTTTATTTTTTTCATTGAGCATTTTTATTAACATGTATTATTTGTTTTTTTAATTTTTTTTCAAATTTTTATTATCAAACTGATGTACAGAGAGGTTACAGTTTCATACATTAGGCATTGGATACATTTCTTGTACTGTTTGTTACCTCTTCCCTCATCCCCCCTCCCGCCACCCCCCTTTCCCTTTCCCCCCATGAGTTGTTCAGTTCACTTACACCAAACAGTTTTGCAAGTATTGCTTTTGTAGTTGTTTGTCTTTTTTTTTTTACCATGTGTCTCTCAATTTTGGTATTCCCTTTCAATTTCCTAGTTCTAATACCAGTATACATGGTTTCCAATGTACTCAGATAAGATTACAGAGATAGTGTAGGTACAACCACAGGAAGGTGATACAAGAACATCATCAATAATAGAAGCTACAGATACACATGGGACGTTGAAAGTAGTTACAACTGTGATATAACAATTGTTTCCTTAACATGGAGTTCATTTCACTTAGCATCATCTTATGTCTTCATAAGGGTATAGCTATTAGGCTCTTGTGATCCTCTGCTGTGACTTGCCTAAACCTGTACTAATTATTCCCAATAAGAGAGACCATAGAGTCCATGTTTCTTTGGGTCTGGCTCACTTCACTTAGTATAATTTTTTTCCAAGTCCTTCCATTTCCTTACAAATGGGACAATGTCATTCTTTCTGATAGAGGCATAAAATTCCATTGTGTATATGTACCACATTTTCCTGATCCATTCGTCTACTGAGGAGCATCTGGGTTGTTTCCAGATTCTAGCTATGACAAATTGCGCTGCGATGAACATTGTTGTGCTGGTGGCTTTACTGTGATTTTGTTTGTGGTCTTTACCGGCCATTCAACGGACAAAGGCCTCATATCTAAAATATATGCAGAACTAAAAAAATTACCTTCATCCAAAACAAAACTGCAAAGAACCAATAGCCCCCTCATCAAGTGGGCTAAAGACTTACAAAGAGACTTCTCTGATGAGGAATTGAGAATGGCCAAGAGACATACGAAAAAGTGCTGTACATCACTGGCCATAAAAGAAATGCAAATCAAAACAACATTGAGATTCCATCTCACCCCAGTAAGAATGTCCTATATCAAGAGAACTAACAATAACAACTGTTGGAGGGGATGTGGCCAAAAGGGAACCCTACTTCATTGTTGGTGGGAATGTAAACTGGTTCAGCCACTCTGGCAAGCAGTATGGAGATTCCTCAGAAGGCTAAATATAGAACTCCCCTATGACCCAGCATGTATTATTTGTACTGAGGGGTTTCATTGTGATATTTCCATGCATGCATGTATTTTACTGTGATCAAATTCACTCCCTTTGATGCTCCTTCTTATTGTCTCCTTTGTGTCTACAATTTTAATAGGTTTCATTGTTCTTTATTTTTGCTCTTCATTCTGGAAGTGAAAGACTCAACATGACACCTCTTCTCTGTAGCATTAAGCTGGGAGAATCCATATAGTGATAATGTCTAGTAGCTCCTAACCCTTACACAGTGGTTTTGAATGGGTAGGATGTAAGAGGTCTACTGAACTTTTGGATTTCCTTTTGCCAGACATGCCTTCCATTATTCATCTCTACACATTCATGAAGAGTTTGCAGAGTTTTACCATTTCAAAAGAGACGGCAGGTTTAGATAACCCCTCCTATATCTCCTAATATTGTAACTTAAGTCCAACAATAGGTGTGGTAGAAGGGACACATAACTACTTTTTCCTTTACTTCCTGGTTTTAACTTCTGAGTCTGTTCCTTTAATATTTGTTAAAAAATAACAATTTCCCTATCTCTTCATCTAAGAAATGGTCCCTTGTAATTTTTAAGGACATGTCATAAAGATTTTTTTTGAGAGAATATTTTTTTTCTTATTTATTGTCAAAGTGATGTACAGAGAGGTTACAGTTTCATATGTTAGGCTTTGGATACTTCTTTGGATATTTCTTGTACTGTTTGTTACCTCCTCCCTCGTTCCCCCCTCTCCTTCCCCCTTTCCCTCTCCCCCTATGAGTTGTTCAGTTGGTTTACACCAAACAGTTTTGTAGGTATTGCTTTTGTAGTCATTTGTCTTTAAGAAATTGTCCCTTGTAACTTTTAAGGACATGCCATTTGAAAGTTAAAAAGCAAAATTATTCACTCTCAAGACTCTATGATCATTTATAGAAAATGCTATAGAATCTTCAAAAGAATGGTGAAACTATCAAGGAAACTTAACCATGGATATATGACAAACACTAATTGCATTTTGTATATACTTTGACAAGCAATCAGAAATCAAAATTCAAAACAATACTATTTATAATACCAGAAAAGCCATAAAATGCTTATAGATGTATCTAAGAATAGATATAGAAAGCTTTTGTGTAGGTGCAACAAAATATTAATGAGAGTTATTATATAATAGCTAAATAAATGATGATGAATTCATGGATCAGAAAATAATATTAAGATTTCATTTGTTATTGGATTAATCAGTATCAGTGTCAGTGAAATCCCAATAAAATTGCCAGTGATTTGGAGGAGGAGAAGTGTTTAATCCAATTATAAATAACTTTTGGAAATATGGAGGGCCTGTCAAAACAATTGTGAAAAGTTACAACTCTGTTAAAAGATTTAGACTTCCTGACATCAAGACTTCCATAATGTACAATAGTCATGAGTATATGGCATTGGTGCTAAAATCAGTGCAATAGAATAGACATTTCAGAAATAGAGCTACAGATAAGTAGGCAATTGCTTTTTTTTTTTTAACAGAGTTGAATTCAAAGGAGAAAGACTAATCTCTCAATAAGTGATCCTGAAAGAAGTGAGTATCCATATGTACGCATATGAGCAAAGTGTAAAACAGATCGTTGGCATATATGTACAATATTTTAACAATTAGGAAAATATTGTAGTCACTGTGCATATTGGAGAAATATTTGGGGCATAATAAATCAGTTGAGTTTGATTGCAGTGATAATTTTGTGTGTTTTCATATATCAAAACATACAAAAAATTTCATCATAAATATATGCAGTTTATTTTCAGGCAAGTTATACTTTAATAGCATGAGCATAAATATTTAAATAGATTTTTAGTTACAGAAGATTACCGAACAAATGGCCATGATAATTCTTGCCTTCAGGTAAGTAGATTAAAATGGCCATTCCTTTTCTTAAAGAACAGCTAACACATAATGTTTGATATGTATCAGACATTGTTCTAAGCGACTTAGTTGTCAAGAATTATTTAAGACTCTTGGCAACCATATTATATATACACTTTGCTTATCTTCTCTATTTTGCACAGAAAAATATTTAGTCAAAAAAAGTTCTAGCATCTTGTCCAGTGTTATCTGTTTGTAATTGATCTGGAATATGAATTTAGGAATGCAGACTCCAAAGTTAGCACCTTTTGAATTGATATATTTTACATTATTCCTTAAGACAAAATGTTCCCCAAAATAGTGCATATACAACCACCTTTTAAATTATTTATTTATTTTTGTAGTAGTGGGAATTGAGTCCTATTTTTTTTCCATGCAAAGAAAATATTCTACCATTGTCCTACATTCCTACCTACATCACAGTTACCTTTGAATCCAATGAAGGAATAGACTTTCATAAATAAAAGTTTACCTAACTGGATTTGGAAATTATATGATCCCACTTTTCCAATATAGTTTAGGAAAATATGGGACAAATTCCTTTTTTGTCATCCAATTGATAATGAAGAAACTTCAATCTTCCACACTTAAGTGCACAAGGAAAAACCTGAAGAAGGAAAAATAAGCAAGTATTGTTCTTTTCAAGGTACTGAGTAAATAAAAGAGAGGATCTGGGTTGTTATTCGTACTGGTTGACAACTGATGGCTGACAAGTATATGAGATATTTCCTTCAAGGATATGAGATATTAAATTCACACATGCTTCATAAGAACTCCCAACATTCTTCCTATTTGTCATAATAAAAGAAATTTTCTAGCAAATATTTTTTAAATGTTGTGTCACTAAATTTTCTACTTCACAGTTTCATTCTAGTATGGAACTATACCCACTGTAAAACCCACAAACTTGTTACTCAGGAGGGACATATATATGAGAAAATGTTTCTCAGTTACTTTTTTTTCTCATATTAGCCTTTTTTTTTATTCTGGCAAGGATCCTTTTAATAAGCCATGTAGTATACTACAAGTGTTAGTGACCAAAAGAGTTGTGCTATTTCCTAGCTCTGTTTAGCATGTAATATGTCCTAGTGGTTAAGTCATCATTTTTCTTACATTGCCCGATTTAGAATTTCATAGCAATGAAGATGAACTTGGTTATTACGTAAGTTACCTAAGGTCATATAGCTAATGTGGAGGAAGCTCTGATCCCAGGTATATTTGACTCCAGAATGTCAAGCTTATACAAAGGTTTATGGATAGAATATTTCCTTTGTACCACCTAAGACTACTTTGGTTGTATTACCCTGTGCCAATGTATTATATCATTACTCTTCTTTTCTTTTTTTTTAACTGGAAACTGCCTGGATTTCCTTTTTTGAATTAAATGCAAGATGAATCAGGTGGGTATGATGATGCATACCTACAATTCTAACACTCAGAAGGTTTGGCAAAGGAGTTAGGACCAGGGTGGGTAACAGCCAGATACAGCCTCAACATTGACAGTAGAATAAAAGAAAGAGAAGAGAAGCAAAGGAGGAAGTGGAAGAGGAAAAGTTTTTGATCAAAGGACAGCACAGGCATTTCATTAATACACTCATTTCTATCACTTGGTCAGTCCTAAGATTTTTTTTTTTTTTTTTTTTTTGCCAGTCCTGGGGCTTGGACTCAGGGCCTGAGCACTGTCCCTGGCTTCTTTTTGCTCAAGGTTAGCACTCTGCCACTTGAGCCACAGCGCCACTCCTGGCCATTTTCTATATATGTGGTGCTGGGGAATCGAACCCTGGGCTTCATGTATACGAGGCAAGCACTCTTGCCACTAGGCCATACTCCCAGCCCGAGTCCTAAGAATTTGTACATGACATGTTACCTGAAGACTGAAGATAGATGATTTTGTTAGGTAACACCATTTCATCTTTTGGAAATTAATACTTCCTCTACTTTTATCCATTGGTTTTAAAATGAAAAGTTGGTTTAATAAAGAAATGTACGCACTGCCTTACATATGAAATACACATCACTTTGACAATAAAGAACTGAAAAAAAGAATAAATACATGCAAAGAATTAAAACAAATGATGAAAGGAAAATCTTTGGATTTAAAAAGACAAAACATAAGAGGGAAAATGCTCCTTTTGAGCAGCTAAAATTATTGGGTGAGCTTGAATGAAGAAGTTTCATTTTTTGTTGTTGTTGGTCTTGGGGCTTGAACTCTGGGGCTAGACACTGTCCCTGACCTCTTCAGCTCAAGGCTCTACCTGTTAAGCCACAGAAACACTGCTGGTTTTGGTGGTTCGTTGGAGACAAGACTCTCACCGACTTTCCTGTGTGGGCTGGCTTTGAACGTGATCGTCAGATCTCAGCCTCTTGAGTAGCTAGAATTACAGACGTGAACCACCGGCGCCAGGCTAGAAGTTGCAATTTTTTAAGTTTAGATTTTAATATGTATACTTTTGTTTTGTTTTTTTGCCAGTCCTGGAGCTTGAACTCAAGACCTGAGCTCTGTCCCTGGCTTCCTTTTTGCTCAAGGCTAGCACTCTACCACTTGAGACACAGCACCATTTCTGGCTTTTTCTATATATGTGATGCTGAGGAATCGAACCCAGGGCCTGATGTATGCAAAGTAAGCACTCTACCACTAGGCCATATTCCCAGGCCCAATATGTATGTTTTATGAATGACATTGTTGGATATAGATCATTGTGCATTATTTTTGATGCAAAATATTTCCAAAATAATAGAATGAGTTGTCTGTAAATACCCTTGAGTTTGCTGGTGGCATTTTCTTGAATCCAAAGACAAAACTGATGATGAGAGATGAGTGAGACTTAGTTGAAAAAGTCCATACAGACTATTCAGATGTAAAGCTCGTTGGGTGTTGAATGAGAATATTCTTTGATTTTGCCATAAGATCTCTGCTCTGGCTACATTTAAATCTTTAGAAGTATAGCACCTCTCTTCACTGTTTTCCCAGTTAAGTTCTTCCAATTGGGATATAAACGAATAAGTAAAAGACGGAAGCTTTTCTTTAATTTTCTGCTATGTAGTAAAGACACAGGGATCCTCTTCAGAAAATAGAATTGGTTTAACAGAATGTCACATTTTGAGGTCCCCAGATTCTGTCTGAATTTTATTCCTAGACTTTGTTAGGAGAATGTCAAGAAGTCATAACCACTGAGAGAACACTACTCATCTAGAATAGTTAAATCTGGGAAGATGATAAAAATGAATGGAACAACCCTGAATGCAGACAGGTTTTCCCACAGATTTTGCTTCTAGTGTCCCTGTGGGAAAGCACATTATACTCTAACCATTTCTTGCACTCGTGTTCATGCTGAAGGCAGATCTCAGAAAATACGTCTGAAAAAACATTCAGTACAGCTCGGCTTAGCCCAATTTTCTACCCAAACATCTAACATCTAAGAAAACGTTTTCCTGCTGAATTTGGCAGTTTATTCCTATAATCCTAGCTCTCGGAAGGCTGAGGTACAATGATCTTGAGTTTGGCACTATGCTGAGCTATGTAAGTGAGGCCTTGTTTCAAATTAGTATGCAAGAATAACGTGAAACTCTACACCAAAACCAAATAAGAGAGTGAAAGGGGGCGAGAGAAAGAGGAGAGGCCTCTGAATACTCCTATCACTGTAAAGTTCCGAGTTTAGGAGGCGTACTTATCAGTAGCAAATGAGTCATTCTTCCTTTCAAATAAATGTTTCAAACAGAAATAATCTGGATTCCTTTAAACATTTACTTCATCAAGTGTGCCCTTGAATCAATGAATTTAGAGTTTTACATTAGTTTCTTCACACGTTCTATGTTTTTCATTTTGCACTAATATTCCACAGCTTTAGCATTGAAAACAGAATCTGTGTCCAGAAAAACCTTCCACATTTACGGGCCTTGAAAGCATGCAACACATCTAGTCACATAATTGAAAATAATAAGGCCACGATAAATGCAATGGCCCCAGGGTAAAACACCCGAGGGATTCAATTGGTGTCACTTTGCATCAATGTCCATGCATCATGGTAATTGAGGTAACATAACCAATTACCACATTTTAATTAGAGTTCTAAGAACTTGAGAAAATGTGCAATGATGAGACAGCTCACTTAAAAAAGAAAAGAAAGAATGAAATAAATGGGGGGGGGGAGGGAACCCCACACATTCTGTTACCCAAGCTTCTTTCTTTTAAGCACAGGCTACATAAAGTGATGTTTTGTGAGTCTAATTTCTTTTGAATACTTTTCCTGACTCTCAATCTTATTATTTGGTGATACATTTTGAAAAACTAATAAATTTAAATGCTAATTTGTGACTACAACAATAGTGTTCTCACTCTAATCTCACTGATAATTTTGGAAATTTATGACCAAAGAAATTCTCTAGAATGCAGTTGATCTTGATTTATAATTTTATTTCCCACCTAGATGTTTCTAGCCTTTATAACTTGAGTATTCATTGTAAATTTTTAACTTTGGTGTCTGAACAGTGATATGTCATTAAATTACACATTTCTCTGGTTCTGGTTGCTCAACACAAATAGACCTTCATCTCTCCCTGCTCCCTATGAAAAATAATTAAAAGCAAAAAGAATTGCTACATTTAGAAAATAATTTTGACTTGTGGCAATTATTTTTATAAGGCTAGAGTTTAAGTGAAAAAGCTCCTGTAAAATTTTAGTGCTGCTACATAATCAAGTAATTATGTAATTACTTGTACTTAATTACTTACAAGGAGAGATGGTTGTTTAAAAAAAAATCTTTATACATGTCAAAAACAGCTCTCTTCTTTAGAGTATTTCTAGCCAAGCTTCAACTACCAAAAAGCTCTTTCAAAAGTGGCCTCCAGTAAATTTATTTTTTATGAATCTTTTGCTACTTTTCTTCAATATATGAAGGTACATTATGCAGAGATCTACCTGCCCTCCCAAGTCTACTTCCAGCCTTCCCCAGAAGTAGAGGAGAGAGGAAGAAGTGATTTTTAGAGTTGAAGAGCTTGACTTAAATGTTAGACATGTTAGGGTGAAGATTTCTGAATAGACTCCAGGGATGCTGAGGTTCTTTCTATGAGAGCTATAGTAGAATAGACCGGCAGAACTTGGCTACACTCTTCCACTTGGTAGTTGTGTGATCATGGGAAATTACTTAATTTTCCCATGCCTCAGTTTTTTTTTTTTCCATTTGGAAGAGAGGTTTTTCTCTAAAACACCTCATTTGGCATGTGAGGTTTCAATGAATTAATGTGTACAAGTGTTTTTGAATAGCTGCTGTCACAGTTAATAAATGTTAGTTGCTATTATTATTTACATTAGTGTCGTGACCACATCTTCCCTACCTTTGTAATGGTTTAGGTATAATACATTGTCTGGCATAGTAAGCAAGCAGTTAATATAGTGTTTCTTAATAACATATGAACAAATGATTAGGATGTGAGGAGAGGAGGAATCTTTCCCTGCTCCCTACAGAAAATAATGTGTGCGTGTGTATGTGTGTGTGTTTTCCATAGGTTCTTTCTTTGTTGTTGTTTTAGAAACTTTTATGTTCTTTTTCCATTTTATAAGCATATACTAATCATACAAAATGGTGAGTTTCATTTTAGAATTTTTCATACACGCATATAAAGTACTTCAATCACATTCATCTCCCATTATTTTCCCTTGTCCCCTCTCCCCATTTGCAGGTTTACTTTGTCCTCCCAAATAAATTCCATGCTACTTTCTTGTTGTTGTTTTTTAATGTAGACTGTGAATATAAGTGAAAGGATGGGATATTTGTCTTACTGAGACTGGTTATTTCACTTAATATGATCAGTTCTAGTTCCATCCATTTGTCTGAAAAATGGCATGATTTCATTCTTTAAGGCTGAATAACAGTTGTGTATGCAGTCCATATTTTATTTATCTATTCATCCACTGTTGGCCACCTAGGCTCCTTCTGTAACTTAGCTCCTATGGCTACCCTAAATATATAAATATCTGTAGATATCTGTATTGTATTCTGACATTGATTCCTTTGGGTGCATATACCAACAGTGGTATAGCTGGCTGATATGGTAGTTTTGTTAGGGGATTATTTGAGGCACCTCTGTATTGATTTACATGGTGGCTAGACTAATTTACCTTCCCAAGAATTCCTGCCTCATGTGATGAAATCAATGGTTGACATAACTATCCATCCTTATCCTTTCTAGCAAGAGTGGATCTAAGCTCAGCCAGTTGAATTAATTTTAGACACACCCCTCTCAGTATTGTTTGATTAGGTCATTGTCTCTGTTCTCTCATTTTCTACTTCATCGATTTCTGTTCTAATATTTTTTCTGTTGCTTGATTTAGGCTTAAAATATAGTTCTTAGTTTCCTATAGTAGCAGCTTGTATTAATGAATTTTAGATCTATTATAACATATAATTAATAATGTAACTTTCCTTCTAACTACTACTTTTCAATACATTCAAGTTTATTTGAATTTTTATTTTTATTTGGTTCATGTATTTAACAGTTTGCTTTAAGACTTCCTTAATTTAAGGTTAGCCAGAAAGGAACCTGCCACATGGTTCAGGCAGAAAGGAGTATACTGGAAGAAAGAACCTGCCAGGCCACACAACATGGAGGCATGGGGAGACAGAGAGAAAGGAAGAGAAAATAGAGAAAGAGAAAAGAAAAGAGAGCGGGGACTGTGTTGAGCCAGATTATATCGGAGAAGGTAGGAGATATGGCCATGTGTATTGGATGTGACCTCAGACAAAGAGGAGGTAACTGCCTCCAAGTGTGCCAGTTACCTCAAGTAGCTCAAGTACTGGGTGCAGACTTAAATAAGTTGGGGGGGGGCATCTGCATGGAGCCCTCCTGGAGGTTAACCTTACTTACACTTAACTTATGATCACTTGGATATATGTTGTTTAATTTCCCAATATATGGGGGAATCTTCCAATTTTTTTCTGTTATTGATTTGTAATTTAATTCCAATATGGTCTGAGAACATCTACTGTATAATTTTTATTAGTTTCTACTTGTTAAGGTATGTTTTGTGGCCCAGATTGTGGTGTGTCTTGGTGAGTGAGTGGAGCATGCTTGTAAAGAATATGTATTCTTCTGTTGTTGGATCAAATTGATTGATTGTGTCACTTAGGTCAACTATATTCTTACTAATTTCCTGTCTGCTTGATCTAGCAATTTTACTGAAAGAAAGGATTGAAAAAGCCATCTGTAATGAATTTTCTATTTTTTCTTCAAATTCTTTCAATATTTGCTTTGTGTATTATTTTGAGTTTCTGCTGTTAGTGCACTCTCTTTATTTACATGCTTTCTGATGAGAAGCCCACTACTGTTCTTATTCTTACTCCTCTGCGGGTAAGATTTTTAAACTAAGATTTCTTTGAAGACTTTCTATTTCTTTAATTTTTCTGTGATTAATATATTATTAAATGCTTAGCTATGGTTTTTGATATTTACCTTTTGGTATCTGTATGGATATTTTGGGCTTCTTGACTTGGTTTCCAATAGTTTTGTCATAACCATTACACTTTACATCTTTCTTCTGCTGTCTTTCTTGTATTCCAGTTCTACATATCTTACACCTTAGAAATTATACTTCATTTCTTGGCCATATCACATTGTTCCTTTGGGGAAACTTTATTTCCATTGAGGAATTTTTAATCTTCAAGCACATTGGTTCTATTCTTGGCTCTGATAAGCCTCTTCACTTCTTATACAGTGTTTTTTATTTCTAACATTTCCTTATGATTAGTGTGTGGAGAGTCTACCTCTTTGTGTGCATTGCAGTCTTGCATATCATGTACTTTCTCCATTAGATTCTTTAAGTACATTAAACACAATTATTTAAAACTTTCTGTCTGATAATTCCAATGTCACATTGTTTGATTTTAATGATTGCCTTGTCTTCAGAATGTTTTTCCTTATTCTTTATAAACTTTTCCGAAAGTTAGTCACAGTGTATTAGGTAATAAAAACTGAATAAATAGGCTTTTTGTGTGCATTTTATATTAATCTGTCTAGGAGTTAAGCTGTATTTCATATTTCATATTCTTTTAAACTATGCTTCTGACTCCTGTGCTATTCTAGTTTTTATCTGTCCTCTGGTCTTTAGGGTTTTCTAAATGTCTTCCTTAAATGTCTTTTAGCTCTGTCAGCTCCAAAGCATTATCATACTGGAGCCTCATGGTTGTGGTATAAAGAATGGTGGAGACAATGTGTTCCATGATCTTTAGATTAGTTCTCAGTTTTTTAATGCCCTTGGATGATCACTTTTAAAGTCTCTTTTAGTTTGCCCAGCTACTTATTGGGACCAAAAAACTAGAGGATTGATTCTATAGAAATGATCTTTTTCCATGTAAGATAGAGCTTTTTCACTAAATAATGGGCCATCAACACTGAGACCATTCTGGATTTATTTCACAACAGTTACTCTTCCCTTCCCCTTTTCAGAATCCCCGAAAGGCTGGATTAGAATCCTTGCTAAGTATGCTTATCTCCAAAATTTTGTCTAGTGTAGTTGGCTTAAGTGACTAAAATGCTATTGTAATTCTGTTATACCATTCATTATAGGTATGTCATAGTTCAGTTTTGTTTATAAATCACAGTTCATAACCTTCTATAGACTGATCCTGTTCTGACTGGATAACTCAGACTTTACCATCACCCAGATCATTTTAAATATATTTAAAAATTGGGCAAAGGATATTACTAAGTGATTCATAACATAATAAATACAGATGATCACCAAACTATGACTAAATATCCATCTTAGTAATGAAAGAAAGGCAAAGTAATAGTTTGTCACTTTTTTTAACCATCAAAAAAGACAAAATTAATGACATTCAATATTAGAATGGTAAGTGCAATGCAAACTCCTGGAAATCACTTATTTTTCTCAAATTTGCTTTTAGAAAATAATCTGGGGGGCTGGGAATATGGCCTAGTGGCAAGAGTGCTTGCCTCCTACACATGAAGCTCTCGGTTCGATTCCCCAGCACCACATATATGGAAAACGGCCAGAAGGGGCGCTGTGGCTCAGGTGGCAGAGTGCTAGCCTTGAGCGGGAAGAAGCCAGGGACAGTGCTCAGGCCCTGAGTCCAAGGCCCAGGACTGGCCAAAAAAAAGAAAATAATCTGAACTCTTCATACAAAGATGTCTTTCTTACATATTTACAAATCCCTCCAAAATGGAAATAATATGAACTTCCAATGACGTGTGTTTTAAGTAAACCTTTATGAAAATTAAAAATCTTTTACAATAATAGTTCTTACAAATGTTATGAGCTGAAAAGTATGATCAATTCAAAATGTAAAACAGGATATGCATGTAATGCTGAGATGCATGATTTTATAATATGCTTGCATATTATCCTTTACGAATCACCTCACAGTCAGGGGTTATCTCTGGATTTTTAAGAGCAATATTTATTATCTTCTTTATATTTTTCTAGGCTTTAGAAATTCTTGTGAAAAATGCGTTTTAGAAAAACAATTGTGGAAAATTCTGTCCGACCCCAGAGTTAGACTCAAATATCTCTTCTTTCCCAATTACTTTCTGAATACTGTGGTCCACATTGATCTTTCCTCTTTCTTTGTTCATCTTCCTCTACCCACCTTCCAAGTCTGAATGGTCTTTTTATCTTTTTCTTTCTCTCTAGGCAATCCTACCCCACCCATAGTTTCTAAGAAGTTCAGACATCTATATACAGTACTACAACTCTCCTGAGATCATCCCAATACATTTCAAACTCTGCTCAAAAGAAAACTCCTAATGTTACCTGACAAACTGATTCCAGTATTCTCTGTCTCAAGGAGAGAGTGTAATCTCTTTAGTCTTGTAAGGGTAAAGAACATGAATCAGACTGGACAACTCTCTTAGTCATCCGTCTACTAATTCATAGTCTGACTGACTTAATCTACACTCACATCTGTCATAAATGAATTAATAGGTGCAAAATGCTTATTTGGCACAGAGAAGAGTATTCACTAATTGTTCATTCTAATGTGTATTCTATTCTTACTTGTACCACTTTAACTATCTATCCCAAAGAACTTTTGCCTCCTTCAATCTGTTTTCTACTTCCTTACAGACTGTTTAGTACTTCAAAAATGGTAATCATGACAGGTGCCAGTAGCACAGGCTTATAATCCTTGGTACTCAGGAAGCTGTGATTGGAGGATTGTGGTTTGAAGGTGGGCAAGTACACTGAAGGAGATCTTGAGGCCTTGAATTTAAGCTCTGGTACTGACACATATACCAAAAGAATCTTAATCTGTTAAGCAATCTCACCTAATCTTCTTCTCCAGATTTATTTCCAAGAGTCTGATATCTACTTCTCCATGCAGGCTAGACCCCCCGCTATCAGCCTCTCAATGCGGCAGGTCTATTCCTGTCAGGGACAGTGCTCAGGCCCCGAGTTCAAGTGCCAGAACTGGCAGAAAAAAAATACTTAGAAGTTGGCGCAAATGGCTCATGCCTATGATTCTAGCTACTCAGGAGTCTGAGATCTGAGGATCGCAGTTCAAAACCAGCACCTGCAGGAAAGTTCATGATAATCTTATCTCCAATTAACCATCAGAAAACTGAAGGTAGCTCAGTGGCTCAAGTGGTAGAATGCTAGCCTTGAGTTAAAGAGCTTAGCGACAGTGCCCAGACCCAGAGTTCAAGCTCCACGACTGACAAAAGATTTAGAAAGGTTTAGGAAGCACAGGTCTAGAAATAATAGAACTTAAACATTAGTATCAACTCATTGTTCATGAAGCAAGAGTCAAATTTAATTTTTTTTTTTTTTTTTGCCAGTCCGGGCCTTGGACTCAGGGCCTGAGCACTGTCCCTGGCTTCTTTTTGTTCAAGGCTAGCACTCTACCATTTGAGCCACAGCGCCACTTCTGGCCATTTTCTGTATATGTGGTGCTGGGGAATCGAACCCAGGCAAGCACTCTTGCCACTAGGCCATATTCCCAGCCCCAAATTTAATTTTTGATTGAAGAAAATGTGGAAATGTCACAGAGGTCCAAAAATTTTCTTATCAGGCTTACTCTGATTTTCTGGGTTTTTTTTTATTCAGATTTAACAAATGGGTCTGCTGTTTCGCTTGAATTGTGTTTATGATTATAATATATAAACAAATTCTGAGTCTGCTGAATATTAAGAAGATATTTAATCATCTTAGGGGTTAAAGTTAAAATATCAGAACTGAAAAGTCTTACCAACCAAGCACTCTGCTCCGTCAGCAAAGGCTCTACTCCTTGTGCTTTCTGTTTGTTTTCCAGACAGGGTCTCCATTTGCTGCCCAGATTGGCCTCAGACTTTGATTCTCATATTTTTGCCTTCTGACTGAGGTTGCAAACATGTACACCATACCCAGCATTTCTGTTTTATTTTCAAGTAGATCTTACTAAGTCTGTGTAGGTTAGCCTAAAACTGAAACTCCCAACTTCTACCTCCTAAGTACTTGAAGGGAAAATTTTTTGGATAGAAGAAACTAGTAGTACAGAATAGCACAGGTAAGCCTGTGTTGAAAAAGCTTGATCTGAAAAACTAGAACAGTTTTAACATAAATATTTTCCAACAGCATAATACTGTCAGTGTATCATTGCTAGCATTAGATTCTATATATTTAATCTGTTTGTGTAGCCTTTTTTTTTTTGTAGGAGTCCACAGGGTTATAGATTAGCATGAACTAAACCTATAGGTAGATAATTAAAAATACTCATGTGTATCTGCTACACATTTACTGTTGTTCTGGGATTTGCCTGTAGAGAAGTAGTACAGAACATGATAGTCGCTTTCAGGAAATTTGCAAGCTATGTATAGCAATAGTAAGCTATTGACACAGAGGAGGCAATATTTCCTCCAAACTCAAGATGAAAATAACTACAAAGCTGCAACCTACTTCAGAAATGAGTTTGTGTTTGATGAACCTTTGTATCTGATACTTGTACCTTGCTGTGTATTAAATGAACATTTGCTGAATGGATTACGTGTAAGTAGAAAATATACTAACTGGCTTTGTCTCTAGTGTAAGAATCAAATTAGAAGGAAACGGTCAAGGGCTGAGTGACCACAACATTTTTGGAACTGTTTATGACCTAATTCTGAGAGATTGGGGTAAGGATGGCTAGAACTCACTCTCCAGGCAAGTTCTACCTATGGAAGTATTTCCTGAAGAGACTTCAATCGGCCTCCACTGTCTACTCAACCCCCTTAACTGGGGGTTTCATTCTCAATTAAAGAGCTAAGTATTCAGCTGAAATAATCATGGGTAGCAACAGGGCTAGATGGAAATTCAAGTGATTTTTGTGTTTTGAAAGTTATTTCTGTAAGATCACTAGCCTGACTCTCCCAAATTGATGCATACTGAAATTGTTTTGACTCACAGCTGAACGCAGAGAATATGAGGGGATCCAAAATAACCCATGCCTTTTTGCTCCTTTCTTTTCTTACGTTACGGTCTGAAAGAACCCACTTCAAATACAGAAAGGAGTCCAATTTTCAAAAAAGCAGCTCCTCCACTTTTTTTTCTTCCTCTCTGAACAGAATTCATACAGTAGCAGTGGTGAAATAAACAACTATGTGTTGGATTTTGTTTCTCTTTATCTATATGACATTTGTGTCATCACCGTCGCTCTAATCCATATTCAGGTCTGCATGTTTGGTGTGCAGTAATATGTAAATGATCTCGCCAGCTGCGTGGAGCAGTGTTTGTTTATTCTAGTTCTTTTGGCACTGCACAGAACTGAATTTCTGCCAAAATGGGGCTGCTTCAGGGAGCACTGCTGCTCAGAGAGGAAGTTCTGAAAGGAAACGCACATCCTAAGTCCTCACTCTGTGAAGCAGCAAAATCAAAACAAACTTTCTGTTTACTAAAATATCCATATTATGAATGTAAAATAATGTGTTTGTTAAAATATAATGAGCGTGTCTCCCATCTTCAGGGTGCACTGTGCATGTAGGCTTTGGAATTTGACACAATGCTGAGAGAAAGCTGGTACATTTTTATTCTTGGAAAGAAAGTAGGTGATAGGAAACAGACAGGGACAACATCTAGAAGTTTAAGGAGGAAAGAAATATTTGAACATGCATATTAATCTCTGAGAACACATGGCATATACATGTATTTAAATGTGGACAGCTGTGGCGTTTAAGTGTTAAAAAATTTCATTAATGATGCATAGAGCTATCTACTTCTGTTGGCAGCCTTTCAGTCTTCAGGCTGACACTTCCTTTTTTATCTAGCAAGCTAATTTCCCCTCTTTTGTGAGGAGTAACTGTTTTCACACTACTGCTTACCCAGCAAGCCTCCTTATTGTTTCATGGTTAATTATCTTCTCCAGCTTCACCTTCTCCAGCAAAAGGAGCAGGAGATTCCTCCCCAGCACTAATGAAAGCTGGGTTTTATGGGTACACTGTGTAAATAAATATAAGGCCTGATCAGGCAACATAATAAATGAGTTCCTAAAGTTTATGGAGACACAGCTCATCTAGTACTTTATTAAATCATGAAGGAAAATTATTAATTTGGTGGAAAGGAGCCTTTATTTTTGAAGGAAAAAAAAAAAACAAAACCTTTGTCAGCTTAATATGTAATCTGCCTGCAAGTAAACGTAAGGGATTGGTGTTTTTCCAAGTGTTTCTCATGCTTCGAATAGCTAGGAGAATGTCTTGCAGACTAGTCTTTACAATATATTATTGGTTGGGTAAGAGGTAGCAGTAATGTGGCCTTATATCTCCTTCATTACTTCCTGTTTATCAAGGGGAGAGAAAAACAGTATTCTGTAGTATAAGGTATGCTGCACTGCTTTGAATACAAACACGTCAGAGATACCAGTCACAAATGCTACCACTTTCAAGTGCCTCGAGGACCCTGTTCAGCAGATTTGGCCCAGGTAATTACCTCCATTGGCTGCTCAGTGTCTTTCCCTTCTGTCCTATAAATTCAGCATATTCTCTTAGTGGCCAATTTAAGGACCTATATCTAAAAGAATTTTGGACTCAATGGTTGCTTTGGGCTAATTTTTATATTCAAAAGGATTTTAGGAGATTAAAGAGACTCCAAAGCTCTAATATTGCTTTTTTATTTTAATTTTTAAAATGAATTTACATTTTGAGATGATTTTTTGCTGGATTGAAAAATTTATATTTCTTGGGTTTAGAAATTTGTGATTTATGTTACAGCTCAGATTAAGGTCCTGGCATTTAACACTGTCAAGAATCTTCAGGAGAAATGTGTTACGTTCATCCCTGTGATGAAATAACTCAAAGAGTAAGTTAGGGGAAGGAGGATTTATTTTGGCTCACAGTCTCAATCCATGCCTGCTTGGTTCTACTGCTTCTGGATCTGTGTGTGGTGCAACAGAACATCATGGCTGGAAGCCTGGCGTGAGGCAAAGTGGCTCAGCTCAAAGAGCGCAAAAGGCAGAGAGAAAGTGTGTGTGTGTGTGTGTGTGTGTGTGTGTGTGTGTGTGTGTGTGACAGACGGATGGATTGATTCAGAAACAGGCACCAGGTGAAGATACACCTTCCAGTGCATCTCGTGTATCCAGTGTACCCCGAGACAAGCCCCCAGAGACCCATCTCCTCCCTAGAGCCTCCCCTCTTAGAGCGGATTCAGCTATGAACTCACCAGTGAGATTACCATTCTCATGGTATCCTCCTCTCCATAGTGCCACCAGCTGGGGACCAATCCTTTGAACACATGAGCCTTGGGGGCCATTTTATATTTAAACCATAAATAGCCCAGGACTAGAGTTTCTCTTCCAACCAACCAGGATGAGTTTTTCCATTTGATGGAATTTTAGGATTTGTAGTATTTTTCCCTTAAGCTCTCAAAAAGAAAATCCTCCACAGAGTTTACATTTGTCAATCCTGTAGAATAAGAATCATAAGTATAAAATCTATTCGAAACCTACTTCTAAAAACATGTATTACCTTCTAGGAACATTCTCCTGAAATTTCAAGCAACCTTCCCAGCATTAATTGTAACTTGTAAACTCTACCATCATCTTTATGGGGAGAGCAGGGACCGCTCGAGACAGGGATCCTTCTCAGACTTTCCGGTCCTCTTCAAAGTCTTTGAAAGCAGTTATCTTTATGAGAGTTGTGATATAAATCAAATGAAATAAAATCTGAAGTAGAAGTAAGTTAAACCAATCCAAGAAAAGGAGACACAGCTGACTTGCCTGCTAATCAGCCTAAATCTTGGACATATCAGTTTACAAATGTGAGAAAAGCAATTTTATTTAACTGACTAGGTAAGACAGAACAGAGACTAAGATAATATGTGCTGTTTTAATTATTCTTAATTTACCAATTCAAGTTGTCTAATATTTTGATTTTTTTCTCTCTAAGTGAAGTTGTGACCATAGTCTCAGAATTTTTTTTAATGGAACCCATACCCCTTCTATATGAAAGAAACAATTAAGAACAACAGTGGCACAATCTTGACTCCCAATATGCTCCTTCTTTGAGAATAAATAGACATATAATTCTCTACTGAATTCCGTATTTCTGATCCTCTTATCTTCAGGGAATATATTTCAGGGCTCCCAGTGAATGCCTGGAACTACTAATAGTAATGAACCATATATATATAATTTTCTCTATAATCACAAAATGCAATGTCTTTTCTATCTTAACTATGCACAAAAGCACAAATTAACACACATTTCTTTTCCTTTGATTTTCATGGGTAGATTTGTTCTCATGTTGAGTCTTCGCATCTTCAAGTTATATTTTGTTGTTCTTTTCATTCTCTGTGAAATTGAGAACTTTCACCTTTGCACTTGAAGGAAGTGTTTTATGGATTTTCCTTGGCAAATCTAAATTGCCAGCATCATTACTCTTGTGCTATGGGGCCATTACTAAGTACAATAAGTGTTTCTCAAAAACTAGCGTGTCATGCTGCCAAAGTAGATTTGGTAACCAAGATGCCTGCTAAGTGCTTAACAGGCAGGTGCAAAAAGATCAGCCACTCTGGCAAGCAGTATGGAGAGTCCTCAGAAGGCTAAATATAGAACTCCCCTATGACCCAGCAGCCCCACTTTTGGGTATCTATCCAAAAGACCACAAACAAAATCACAGTAATGCCACCAGCACAACAATGTTCATCACAGCACAATTTGTCATAGCGAGAATCTGGAACCAACCCAGATGCCCCTCAGTAGACGAATGGATCAGGAAAATGTGGTACATATACACAATGGAATTTTATGCCTCTATCAGAAAGAATGACATTGTCCCATTTGTAAGGAAATGGAAGGACTTGGAAAAAATTATACTAAGTGAAGTGAGCCAGACCCAAAGAAACATGGACTCTATGGTCTCCCTTATTGGGAATAATTAGTACAGGTTTAGGCAAGTCATAGCAGAGCATCACAAGGCCCAATAGCTATACCCTTATGAACACATAAGATGATGCTAAGTGAAATGAACTCCATGTTATGGAGACAATTGTTATATCACAGTTGTAACTACTTTCAACGTCCCATGTGTATCTGTAGCTTCTATTATTGATGATGTTCTTGTATCACCTTCCAGTGGTTGTACCTACACTATCTCTGTAATCTTATCTGAGTATATTGGAAACCGTGTATACTGGTATTGGAACTAGGAAATTGAAAGGGAATACCAAAATTGAGAGACACAGGGTAAAAAAAGACAAACAACTACAAAAGCAATACTTGCAAAACTGTTTGGTGTAAGTGAACTGAACACCTCAGGGGGGGAAAGGGTAAGGGGGAGGGGGGAGGGGGGTATGAGGGACAATGTAACAAACAGTACAAGAAATGTATCCAATGCCTAACATATGAAACTGTAACCTCTCTGTACATCAGTTTGATAATAAAAATTTGAAAAAAAAAGATATACTGGACAAATAGATGATTCTTGTCCACGTGTGGGGTAAGACAGAGAGAAATTTTATCCTGGTACTCACAGAGGTCGGCCATCTAAGTCTTCTGAATTACTTACTTTGGGAATTTTCCATTGAATCTTTTCAGAACTTGATTGACATCAGATAAAAGATAGCACGGAAATCAAAACTGCAATGGGGGAAACTACAGTATGTACTTTATAAGAACAAACTTAGGTAGGTGTAGGTGAACATCCTTGTCTAAGGAGTGGTTTTTCTGTCAGATTAGAACACATTGGCAGTCTGTATATTGCAACCTTAAGTCTATTGCAGAAAATCCCATGTGTTTGAAAACGTTATTTGTTTACACAACTGTCATCTCATTTTCACTACTGTTTTGTAAGTTTTAAACTTTGTAGGTCTTTATTAGTATGAAACCATTAAAGAGGGAGGAGTGTATTTTCCTTACATCAAAAGTAACCACCTCTAGGGGTTTGAAACTTAAATGTCATGTCAACTCCTGACAGTCAAAGGGCAAATATCATATAGCTAGTGCAATGCCAGAAAAGTGACGGTAGATTATATCATTAGAGAAGAAATTAGATCTGTCATTGATAGATTTACATGTGGTAGAATGAAAAACACAACACTTTTTTTGACTTGGGGTTTCTATACCATTATTGGATGTTCTTTTTCAACTTTTAAAATTCGTTTTCCTGGGGCTGGGGATATGGCCTAGTGGCAAGAGAGCCTGCCTCGTATACATGAGGCCCTGGGTTCGATTCCCCAGCACCACATATACAGATAAACGTCCAGAAGTGGCGCTGTGGCTCAAGTGGCAGAGTGCTAGCCTTGAGCAAAAGGAAGCCAGGGACAGTGCTCAGGCCCTGAGTCCAAGGCCCAGGACCGGCCAAAAAAAAAAAAAAAAAAAAAAAAAATTCGTTTTCCTTAGGCTTCCTCATTAGCGTAAACTCTGAAGTGATTATAGTAGAGCTTTATGATCAACAAATCAAAGCAAAAACAATAACAATACTATAACTCAAGAATTTCCGAGTTTTAGGGGCTCTGTGCTAGTAACCTGGGACAAAGACCAAATATATTTTTTATTACACTACAACTTCTTAAACAAAAGAGTACTTTTGGGGAACAGACCTTTCAATGAAACTGAACTTAAAAGAAGAAAGAAAATGTTCTGGCTTTGTGTATCCTACTTTCCTCTCTTGAATTCCTTCTAAAAACCTTAGGGTCACTTAGCTTGTAGAATATTAATGTTCTCAGCAACCTGTTTTTCAGGAACAAAACCAAAGCAAAAATATTATTATTATTTTTGGTTCCCAAACACAGAGTTGAGATGGGCTGTGATGTCTTGTGTTGAAGAGAGACACGAGACTAGCTAAAGCATTTGCTATGCATTCTGAGATCCTCATGGGGTCTCCAGTTCTTTGAACACTGGTGCTGGATTGGAAAGGCAATGAGCAGTACTACTACCTAATTTCAGGTTCAAATTTGCCAGGATCCTGATTCCTTCAGCTTGCTTTCCAGAACATACCAATTTCTAGGGCCTACTGTCTTTAAGGTTACAAACGATTTTTTGAAATATTTTATTTTATTGTAAAGGTGATGTACAGAGGGGTTACAGTTACATACATAAGGTAATGAGTAGATTTTTTTTTGTCAAACAGTGTTACCCCCTCCCTCACTCTCTCCCACTTTCCATACCCCTCCTGCTCAGTTGCCCGCCAAGTTGTAACATTCAATTCCAACATAGTGTCTTGTGAGTATCACTTTTGCATTAGTTCATCCTTTGTTCTTTGTCGAACCATTTTGTTATTCCCTTTCCCAAATCAAATAAGCATATATACAAGACATTATTGATTTTTTTTTAATTCAGTGTCTTTTCCTTAGCACACATGAACTTCACTTTCAAGTGAACAATTCTGGCATCAATATTGTACAACTGCTACTTCCACTTCCAAAACATTTTCATAACTTCAAGAGATAAAGCTATGTCTATTAAGCATTTTCTTCCCATTTTTTCTCTCTCTCAAAAGCCCTTGACAGCCAACATCTTCATTCTGTCTCTGTGGATTTAGCTATTCTGGTTATTCCTGAAATTACCTATTTTAGACTACTTACCTACTCTGGTTATAAATGGACTCATACAATATGCCCTCTGTATTCACAGATTCAACCAAAATGGATCAGAAATATTAAAACCATATATCAGTACTAGAAATGTGTAGGCTTTTTCCTTCTAATTATTTCCTAAGCAAAAAAAAAAAAAAAAAAAGGTGTAACCACTTTTTAAAATCATACTTACATTGTATTAGGCATTGTAAGTAACCCAGAGATGGTTTAAGCATTTGGGAGGAAATGAGTAAATTTTATGAAAACAGTATACAATTTTACATTAAAAAAACAAAACTGGAACATCCAGCTTTTGGTATCCTGGGTAAGGTGTTGGGACAGATCTTCCCTGGATCCTAATGGATACTCTATCTGACTTTTTCTGTGAAAGTTCTGAGTATGTTTTCAAAGCTGTTGACTTTTATGACTTCAGAGATGTCACCAGTTTGAAATTTAGAGATTCAAAGCCTTTCCCTAGTTCCTTTCCACAATTTGTCAGACAGTGGGAAAGTCTTTCTTGCTTCAATTCACTCAAAAGGTTTATTGTTGTTGTTGTCATTAGTATTATCATTTTGGAAGCTGATTCATGCCCGTGATGTTTAGGTGTTAAGAGATCTCATGTAGATAGGAAAGGCAAAAATCCCTGCCCTCTTGAAGTTTATTTATGGAAGGAAAGCCCCTCCATTGTTGGCGTCCCTTTTGCCCCTGGTCCCTATTGAGAACACAGACAGGGTTTTTTGTTTTTTTGTTTGTTTGTTTTACCATTTTAAAAGTTACTTTAGAACAACATCCAGTAGCTCTTTTTCCATTTTAATATATTTGATTTCATCAAATACTTTCAAAATTGTATTGCAGCATGTAAGCAATCCATTTTCAACTATTTCAGAATTACTTATGTAGTCAAGACTAGGAAACACCCCCATGTCAATACTCATTTTAGGGAGAGGAGTTTAGATTTTACTTGTCTGTTTTGAGTTTTGATCAGCTTTGTTATTGAAAAAGAGCATTCACTAGAACAGTTTTTGATCATTAGTGTGAGATAAAGCACTTTCTGAGCTGAGACAAGTTACTTTAACATGATTGTCAATCTGATAGATAGTGAGCAGGATTTGATTACTCTAATGTGTCAGCTGTGATAGAATTTCACAGACAATGGACCTGCCCTTAAAAAAAAAAGATTATTTTCAGGAAATAGAAAGTCCTTGCTTTCTAAGGGACCTTGCTGTGTGCTGGGCAGGAGTTTTTCTCATTTGTTTATTCCTACAGGAGAAAACCAACTAGGGAATGCAAAGACAAATGCAACAACCATTTACAGCTGAGAGAAAATGAGTAAGGGGCCTAATTAAGGTTACCAACCTCCTGTCTTAATGCAAATATTGTTATGATCGTTTAATATTCAGCTGGGATATATTATCCTTTCTCACTTCACCATAGGTAAAGAGAGCTGGGCAGAGCTACCATGCATTGTACCCCTACTATGTTCCAGTCCCTCTCCATAAAAAAAAAAATATGTGTGTGTATATAACATATAGTATATAGTATTACACATAATATATTATATCACATAACATATTATATATAATTATATAAAATATATATTATATGGTATATTACACATAATATATTACATTATATAATATATAATTATGTAATTATAAAATATATTATATTATGTGTAATATATTATATACTATATAATATAAAATATATACTATATATACTATAATTATATGTTATAATTATATAACATACTATAATATATACATATGTGTATATATACTGTATATAATATGTGCTATATAATATTATTAGTACTATATATTATATGTGTATTATATATATTCTTATTTAAAGTTTCTGATAGTCAAAAAGGTAGTCATCATGTTCTATGGGGATACATAAGTGATAGAACTAATCCTTATATAAATAAAATAACTGGACACTGTTGGCTCATGCCTGTAATTCTAGCTACTCAGGAGACTGAGATATGAGGATCACAGTTCAAAGCCAGCCCAAACATGGGTGCCTTTTTTGTTGTTTTGCACTGGTTCTGGGGTTTGAACTCTGGAAAGTTTTACCCTTTCTTGCCTGAGAAGTATGCCTTCTAGTTGAGGCAATAGAAATTGTATTTAAAATACTGTCCAAGTTTAATCCCAAACAAGAAGATGTTACCAGAATAAAGATCTAGCCTATCTTCAAGTCAAAGACCAACATGTGTTTGGATCTCAAGAGTTGGTAGAAAGGCAATCTGGCTAATTCAAAATCCTCCCTAACGATGAAAGTGCTGTCTCCCCCAAAGCTCCATCTTTGAGAGCTTTTATAGGGAGGTGTAGGAGGATGCAAGCAGGAAGGCTTTGTACGGAATGGGGGTCTTTGCACCTTTGTATCTTCTTTGTCCTTTTCTCTGTAACCTTGCAATAGACCTTGACCTTCTGAGACTTATTCTATAGTTTGGGATAGATATATTTATTGAACTGACAACTAGGGGAGGGAATTACATAGACATTCTGAATCTTGAAAAATCTAAGGAACTATTTAACAGTTAGCGGCATCAGCATTTTAGTGGGGCTTTTCTTTGAAACTTAGAATGCTGGGCAAAAGGGAGAGGCTAGGAATCTGAAGAAAGGATTAGGGAGCCTGGTGCCTGTGGCTCAGCCTGTAATCCTAGCTACTCAGGAGGTAGAGATCTGAGGATCAGGGTTCAAAGCCAGCATGGGCAGAAAAGTCTGTCAGACTCTTTACTACCAAAAAGCTAAAAGTGGAGCTGTGGCTTACGTGGTGGAGCAGTAGCCTAGAGCACAAAAGCTAAAGGATAGGCCCTGAGTTCAAGCATCAGAACCAGCAACCTTCTCTTCCCCCCCACCCCAGCCAATTATAAAGGATTGAAGAGGAGGATCAGGGAGGGGAAAGTGAAAGAGTTAACTGCCAAGGATTCCATCCCGAAGGGTATGCCTAGGAGGAGCTTAGAGGAATGAGAAGCACATTTTTTAAGATAGAAAAATGTGATTGTCAAGTAAATGATTTTCTTATGGATCCTGTCAGCTAGTCCATGGACATTTGAACATTTTCAGAAATCACTCGGAACTTTAAAGGGAAAGAGAGTTGAGAGAGACCTCAAGAAAAGTTATTAAGTCTAGAAGATCTTGAGTTGGAGGTTACACTGGTCCATATGGTGAGTTCTAGGCCCGCCTAGACTACATAGCAGTAGCCAGCCTTTTAAAAACATTTATATCCCCAAATCTAATCTTTTCTTATGGATGTTTTCCATCCCAACTACTTTACTGAGTAAAGGATCTCCTCCTTCAGGTGCTTTGCTAAGTATTTGGAAGGCCATGAAGGCAGCGTTGAATCAGGATGGTGACATGGAAGACAGAGTGGCAGGCATCACCTTGGCAGCACAATTCTTGCATCTGTACGGCAGCCCTGAGTCTCCTCCTGGATCTCCAGTTAGCCAGAGAGTTCTGAAGAGAACTCCTTTGAAAGACGAGTGCAGTTGTTTATGAACGCTGTCAGAACATGGTCTCGGGCAAGATAGTATTTGAAATTCATATACTATTTGATTAGACTGATTGATTGTTCCTACAGCTGAAGATTTTAACATTCATTAGCCATATAAACTGGTCATTAGTCCTTTCCTTTATCAGCAAGCAAAGAATAAACAGAAATTCTAATAAAAATTCATCACAGTAAATGCACTCCGTATCTAAGTGACTGTGATGGCTGCTGGTATACTAGATTAACTGTGCAACATTGGCAGCAGGAAAGACTTCTGGTAGAAAATTAAAAACTACCTTTTAATTAATGTTTGCTTTATAACTGGACTCTTTTACACTTAAGCAGGCTGTGCAGATTGTCTCGTACATATCCAGTATAATAAAGCACTAATTGGGTATTTTACATATAATGTGTGTGTGTGTGTGGTGTGCTTTACCTATGAGTTTAAGAAAGCACCGAGGGCTTTGGGACACTTCCATGAATGTGCTACTGGTGAAGCTTTCTTCCTATTACTACAGAACAAAAGCATCATAGCCTGTTTTCTAGCTATACAGTTGAAATTACTTTGAACGTACAATGCCAAACAGCAAACTATTGTTGGTGTGACAGCTCTCTCTACGTATCATGTCTCTACCTATCGTTTTTGGTTTTTAATAACAATTTCAATGGGATAGTAAGAAGAAAAGAATGAAGTAGAACCCTTTATAAACTGACTCAGGGCCACTTTAGAGTAATTGTAAGTACAGTAGCAATTACAGCTACCTAATATTGACTGCCTCTTCTACACTTCCACAACTTTACCTCCTTTAATACTTAGCATGAACTTGAAAGATAATTAATTTTCTCCCCAATCTCAGGTGATGAGATTGGTACTCAGAAAAGAGTAACCTGTGCAATATTGTGACGCTTGCAAGTAACAACAAATACTTGAACCAATCTGCTAGTTCGAGAGCCGTGCTCATCCATCTAACTGTCCAGCCCGAGCTGCTTGTGTTTCTGTCTGCAGGTGGGCCTATCAGGGCCTACAGTACATTTATCACCTTCCTCAACTGCAGCATGAATCCAGACAGCTGGTAAACAAGTAACAATGGTGAAGGAATCTTGATATCTAGGGGCCCATCTAGCTATTGTCCCAGAATGCAGCAAGTTCTACCCAAACAACGGTAAAAGCAAGAAATCCAAAGAAACATCAAGAGTCTCAAATGCACAGGCAGAAAGAGCATCTGGGATACTGCGGCCTTGGGAGCCAGGAAACTGTTCAAACAGTTTTTCTTGTGAGGCTGGAGGGGAGCTGGAAGAGGAGGCTCAGCCTGTGAGAAGTAGAGGCAAACTGACAGTAGTGAGTTTCCTGAGTTAACAAGAATGAAAATGAAATCTCTGACATAGATAGGGATTGGGAAAGAGAAGGGCTGAGGGAACAAAAATTAAATGATTGTTCTTGGACACTCTAGGTTGGGTGTAGATGAGGAACCTGTGTTGAGGTAACTCAAAATGTTACTCATCCAGAGTCTGACTGGAAGCGAGCCCAAGTGCTGAAGGGGCAGAGCTCTGAAAGGGAAACGAATATACAGGGAAGATCCTCTGGATCACAGATGACTCCATATGGTGGCCACAACTCTATTCTAAGTCCCCAGACCAAAGGTCTTTCAAAGGGCTGGGAATGTGGCCTAGTGGGAGAGTGCTTGTCTCACATACATGAAGCCCTGGGTTCGATTCCCCAGTACCACATATATAGAAAACAGCTGGCTCAAGTGGTAGAGTGATAGTGCTGAGCAAAAAAGAAGCCGGGGACAGTGCTCAGGCCCTGAGTCCAAGCCCCAGGACTGGCCAAAAAAAAAAAAAGAAAGAAGCCAAGGACAGGCCCTGAGTTCAAGCCCCAGGACTGGCAAAAAAATGAAAATGTTAATGCAAAGGTATTTCAAGTACAGAGCCCAGAAGCCGAGGGAAGATTGTCATGTGTGGCTACATGTGGCCGGGCCTGCGAGATATCCCCAGCTGCTCTTTACCTTCATGGACCTTGCAGTTTTATCTTCACCCTACTTAAGATTGACAGTGTACAACGATCAATAGGAAGTGGTTAATTCCATGAATTACTGTTTGACTGTAATAATCTTAAGTTTCGATCTATGTTATTGCCTTCAGAGACAAATTACTATTGATAGCAAAACGTCTCCTAATTTTAGATGCAATATCAGAGAGGAGAAGTGTTGCTACTTCCACGGCCTTTCAGATTCGTGCTCAAGACAGTTTTATTTCCTGACTCTCCCAGGAGCTTTTGAGTGACATTTTTTCTGCTTGTGTTCACTCATTCTCGTTCTCCCTTTTCCCTCCACACAGGAGACTTTGAATGTGATCGAGCCTGGCTTGATGGACCTAAACGGGATGAGTGAGGATGCCCTGGAATGGGATGAAACAGACATAAGTCACAAGTTAATTAGCTTGAATGAAGACTCCAGCGACCCAGATCTAAATCTCCAGCCTGGCGCGCCTCCATCGACCCTGGGCGAGACAGCCAGTGAGGACCGGGGCTTTGAGAAGGGAGCACGCAGCCACGGAGCATCTCAACCCGCCCCATGCGTGGCCGCGCCCCCCAGCCCACCCATTTACCAGGTGTACAGCCTCCACAACGTGGAGCTCTGCGAGGACAGCCACGTGCCATTTCTCAACAACAGTCCAAAGGCCGCCGGCATGGCGCAGACTGGTGTGTTGACCAAGAGTCTCAGTAAAGACTCTTCGTTTTCATCTGCAAAATCTTTGCCAGATCTTTTAGGGGGTTCCGGTTCCAGTTTGGGGAGGCCTTGCCTGTGCCTCGCTGGAGACGTGAGCCAGAATTCGGGCAGTGAGAGTGGAATTGTCAGTGAAGGAGACACCGAAACCACCACCAACTCCGAACGGTGCTTGCTCAGTGTGGTAGATGGGTCCCCGGGGAACCTTGAAGCCAAACATCTGGACCCCACACTGGGGGTTGCAGTGAACGTGGTAAAGCAAAACCTTAAAGATGAGGAGGAATGCATGAAGTGTCCAAATAGCTCTCAGCCATCAATCTCACCAGTAGGTTGTGTAAATGGAAAAGCTGGAGATTTAAACAGTGTTACCAAACATCCCCCTGATTGTTTGGGAGAAGAATTACCAGGAAAACACGATGTGTTTACATTTTATGATTACTCATACCTCCAAGGCTCAAAACTCAAATTACCAGTGATAATGAAGCAGTCACAAAATGAAAAAGCACATGTGGGCGATCCCCTTCTTCGTCGTGGTTTTTACTTTGACAAAAAATCCTGCACATCTAAACATCCGACTTCAGAGTTACAAGCAGATGCTCCTCCCCACGAAAGGAGTTTGCCAAGTGCAGCCCATGAAATGGATCACAATTCCTATAAAAGTACCGAGATAGAGAAGACATTTGCTGGCATTCAGAGTGCCACGCAGCTCTCTCTTTTATCTGGGAGTTCATCTGTCGAGTCCCTTTCTCCAGGGGGTGATTTATTTGGACTGGGTGTCGTTAAGAACGGCAGTGACAACCTCCAGAGAAGCACTTCTTTAGAAAGTTGGTTGACATCCTATAAAAGCAACGAAGATCTTTTTAGCTGTCACAGCTCTGGGGACTTAAGTGTGAGCAGTGGCTCTGTTGGTGAACTGAGTAAGAGGACATTAGATCTTCTGAATCGTTTGGAGAATATTCAGAGCCCCTCTGAGCAAAAGATAAAGAGAAGCATCTCTGACATCACTCTCCAAAGCAGTTCTCAAAAGATGGCCTTTCCTGGCCAGATGTCATTAGACATAGCGTCTTCTATCAACGAAGATTCAGCAGCATCTCTTACAGAACTTAGTAGCAGTGATGAGCTTTCTCTTTGCTCAGAGGATATTGTGTTACACAAGAACAAGATCCCAGAATCCAACCCGTCGTTCAGGAAGCGCCTGAATCGTTCAGTGGCTGAGGAGAGCGATGTCAACGTCAGCATGATCGTTAATGTCTCCTGCACCTCTGCTTGCACGGACGACGAGGATGACAGTGACCTGCTCTCCAGCTCTACACTCACCTTGACGGAAGAGGAGCTGGGTCTCAAAGATGAGGACGATGACTCCAGCATTGCGACTGACGATGAAATTTATGAAGAATGTCACCTGATGTCAGGACTGGACTACATAAAGAATGAATTGCAGACCTGGATTAGGCCAAAACTTCCCCTGACAAGAGATAAGAAACGGTGCAACCTCAGCAATGACCTGAAGGGCAGTCAAGATGCGAGCAGGAGTGAGGAGACCAAGCCCCCCGACACCCTGAACATCGAGGCCCTTCTCAACAGCTCCAGGAAATGTCTCTCTGAAAACAATGGAAATGGTAGGAATTCTTCTCATACTCGTGAGTTTGAGACAAAGAGTGAAAATAAGAAAAATATGTTCAAAGTGAATAAGGATCCACATGCAGCCGACGTGGAAAATGGCAACATTGAAAGTGTTCCAGAGAGGCAAAAGAATAAGCCGAATGGGAATTCAGAGGCACCAGAAAATGTTGGTGCAAATGAGAAGAAGATTTCAGAAAGTGAGCATTGTACATGTAAAGCATTAGGGGACAGTTCAGATGATTCAAATATTGCTAGAAAGGAATTTGTTCCAGAAAATGCTAGGCATCTTCCGAAGAAATGTCCAAATCACCACCATTTTGAAAATCAAAGTACTGATTGCACTCCTATTGAGAAGTCTTGCCCAGAAATGGCTTTAGAAACCAGAGTTAACAGCAGACAAGACAGTAATATACAGAAATCTCCATCTAATGATGCACCAAGTGTGGCTGGAAAATCTGCTGGTTGCTGCCTAGCACTTGAACAACATGAAACCGAGGAAAATGCTTCTATCAGCGACAGTGCTTCCTGTTGTGACTGTGAACCAGATGGTTTCCTCCCCAAAGAGGCTGAAGATTGCTCAGTACATGACTTTGTGAAGGAAATCATTGACATGGCCTCGACAGCCCTAAAGAGCAAATCGCAACCTGAAAATGAGGTAGCTGCTCCCACTTCATTAACTCAAATCAAGGAGAAAGTGCTAGAACATTCTCACCGGCCCATCCAGCTAAGAAAGGGGGACTTCTATTCCTACTTGTCTCTTTCATCTCATGACAGTGATTGTGGGGAGGTCACCAGTTATGTAGATGAGAAAAGCAGCACTCCAGTGCCACTAGACGCAATGGACTCTGGCTTAGATGACAAGGAGGACATTGAAGGTTTCTTCGAGGCCTGTGTTGAGGATGATTCTAATGGAGAGGAGCCCTGTTTCTCGGGTGCCCCTCCAAATGGAGCTGCAGGTCCCGGTGGTGCCACCGGGTCAGCCTCTGCTGCGTTCAGTGGGATTCCTCTCCTAGCCGACGGTGTCCGCGTGGCTCGCTCAAGACCTCCCCCTCAGGAAGAAGCTGACCTTGGGAGGGAAGATGATTCGCTCCAAACCTCCCAAGGCTGTGCGGAAAGCTCAGTGATTCCTCCAGGTGTGGAGAGTGAAGAAGAAAGTTCAGGTAACCCGGACGAATCCCGAGTGCCAGCACTTGACACTGCTTCGGCCCAATCTAGTGCTCTTGACCTCTCCTTGAAGGCAAGTCAGCCAAAAGACAAGGCTGCATTCCATCCCAGTCCCCAGGCTTTAGCCTGTGAGGAAAACCTTGTAAGCATTCATGAAGAACGCCATAGAGATATGCACAGGTAGATCGGATCGCCCTACAAGCATGAAATTCATCTCGTTGAAAGGTACGTATGTCTTCATGTCATATGGATACTTAAAATATGAGTTTGCATCCACAAAAATCACGATAGGAGAAAAGACTACTCAGAATGACCAGTCATGGCAGATGTTTATCTGAACAAGTTATGTAGATAGGAGAAGTACTGTCAATAAGGAAAGTTACTGTGAAGCAAAAAGGAAAAAAAAAAACAGTTAAAAAACTGATCATTTTAGTGATGTTATCTTTACTCCATGATTCTGGCAAGAAGACAAAATTTGGAAAAGGAGAAGAGCAATTTAGGGCTGCAAATTCTTCCCCCCAGGGAGAACAAAAGGGTTATCAAGTTCTCGTTGCACTTGGTGATGAGGATGCAGGCACAGTAGCAACGGTGCTCACTTCAGTTCCTGCGCAGCTGCCCGTCCCCTTCAGTACCCGAAAACCAACAGTGATTAGGCTGGAGGCTGTGTCTCCTGATTTGGGCCTCCCTTTTAGGCTTCTGTCTGATGTAACTATCATCACGTTTGCTTCCCCAGCCAAAGACAGGGCTGTCACAGCTCCTAATCATGGCCATGTCTAGGAATTCAAATAGGAGGGGAAAGTTGATGTTCAAGAAGAGGCTCTTATTTATCCACACACTGGGAGAACAGGCACAGAAAGCCAATGCAGAGAGAATACATGACAAGTTAATGGCGTCTTGATAAAAACGAAATCTTTGAATTTTGCCTGAAGGTGACAGACTGATTTCCATCAAATTTTTTTTAAAGAAAGTCATTCCACTCTTCATAGTTAATAAGACAGCTATTGATTGATAATTCTAAGATGATGATGTCTCCCTAAAAGTGACACAAAGATGTTCTTATTTCCCATTTCTAAACCCCAGTGATGAATATGCTTTCTCAATCAAGTTTAGAGAAGAACATTTGAGCTTTCAAACACGAGAGTCGCATTTCACCAAGGTGTGAGATATTTAGTGCCATCTCCACCCCCCACCCCAGAGGCCTAATGCCGTAACCTAAACTCGTGCTATAGGAAATGAATTACAGAAGCAATCTACCCTAATTTGTTAACTTATTCAAATAACAGTTATTATACTTAACTATGCTAAAGATTATCTTTTTTGTGGCAGATTGTTTATTTTTTGATGAGCCTAATTACTGATTTTCTAAAAGTAATTTACATTTATTACAAATACATCTTTTAAAATGTGACAGATAAATGTTGTTCCCATAATGTATTATGAAAAAAGTTACTATTTAAAAACACATTATTTAATTTGAAAGATGAATGGCAAACATCATTATTTTTTTTCCCTGCAACACCTGTGCCCTAAGCTCATTAAAATGTGTGATTCTGCGTAGAGCTGCTAGAAATGGGGAGCGAGGGGGGAAATCTATACCATACATATACCCTAAAAATAAACTCAGTATGCAAAGTTGAAGAAAGGCATCCTACTTGCGAATATAGCCCCACTCATTTTCTGTGTTTTCGATCCTGTGTACAATTGGCTGCAAGAGAGAACAAAAGTAGGAGAGAGAGAAATGTGTGTTCTGTGAGCTGGGTCCACCCTATCCCTTGCACTCTCCATCAGGATGCAGGAAAACTGCCCATGAAGGGAGAGAAACTGCCATTCCAGAAGCCGCTCCCGAACGAGTTCTGTTAGAACTGATTGTGCTGCGGGCCCTGCCACCCTCGGAAGGGCTGGTGGAGCTGGCTGGTTTTGTTTTCTGAAAGGGGATAAAGGCTTGAAAGCAACACTGCTCTGAGCATGACATCATGTGACGGTGACCCTCAAGTCACCAGGCGTGCTGAGGCGCGGAGCTGGGAAGCGTTGGCACTGGGGCAGCCTCTAGCTTGCGTTCTCCCTTTCTGAACCTCTGGGAGTTTCTTCTCTCCCTGACAGAGAAATAGAATTGAAATTAAATGTAAATGACGAGCCGCTCCAGCTTACGCTTGAGGGATGGGACTGTGCTGATGGATCTATGTAATCCGCGCATTTTACAAGCAGAGACAGCGGAAAAGGCTCCGCTGCCCTGCCTGCCGCCGGTCAGCCAGCAACATTTGGTTGAGTCCCCATGATGTCTAGCCATCCTGGGCAAAGGGAGAAATAACCCCATCTTACTTCTGCAGCACTCACCTGCCCTCAAGGGACTTGTTACCAGGCTAGAACTAGTTACATAGCCATACTTACTGGTCCTATTCAGGATTAGCACTGGCTACATCTGTGAGTAAATAATCACATTTTATTAACATCACTCGGACAAGTTATTTAACCTGAAAAGGTTGCCAAGCCTTCAGTATTTGATCTCAGGAACACATAGTAAAGTTATTGGGTCATATTTGTTATCATGATTCTTCCAATGAGATTCAAGAAAAACAAAAGAAAAGGCTCTGCCTTTTACAGCCATTTGATTTGAAACCATCAGTTGTGGTGATGTTTTTCTCAGGACAATAAAATCCACCTTATGCAGTTGGCTAGGCTTTTTTCTAGATATAAATTCTCATATGATGAAATGATTACAATTCCATCTAGAAGAAATATCAGAATGGAGGGTACAGTCTACTTATAACAGTAACACATTTTTTTCTCAAATTTTTAAAGGGGGCTTTACTGGCTGTGTGCTAATTAAAAACCTACTGAAACTGTGTGGGAAGCTTTAACATGACCGAACAGCACACATTTCCACCGACTTCCAGACGCACTGCTGTGCTTTCCACTATTGTCATTTATGTGCCATGTTTCTATAAAAATAGAGAGGTCAGCTCCAGCAAATCACATCAAAGGCAAGGTAACTGGCTAGCCCCAGCTCTCCCTGCCTAATGGGGAAGAAGCACATAATGTATGTCTGGAGTGCTCCTAGGACCTGCCTAGGAGATGTACTTTGCACTAATCTTTTTGCTGTATTCTGACAGTTATTTCTTCATAATCCTCATCATAAGCCTCTGATCTTTGATGAATGGTTTAACCCTGAACTTCAAGCTGGATAAGTCCCATGGTATAAAAAATTTAACTCATCACATGCAGCTAATGTGAACATTTCTTCTTTTCCTTTTGGCTTGCTTTGATGGTGATATTTTGGGGTCTTAGGGTGTGGCGTGTGTGTGTGTGTGCGTGTGTGTGCATGCGTGTGTGTGTGCGTGCGTGTGTGTGTGTGTCTGTGTGGAGTGGGCCATCTTTACTTAGGATGCATCTATTTACATTAGAAGTTTTTAGTTTGTTTTGCCTACTTTATTGGTCTGTAGATGTGATATTTGTTAGGCCACAGACTTTAAGATCTTAGGCAGTTATTTGTATTTCTGCATGCTCAAACACATACATACTCAGTTCAGAGTGCTGTTGCTCAGGTGTTATAAAGTGAGGAAGATACAGGAGCAAACATCGCTCATGTACACCACTCGGCTGCTCACTCTCCTAAATGGATTAACACTAAGAGTGGTCTTTTTCAAAGCTGGCCAAGCAAGTTTAAGAAACTACCTTTGGGTATTGTATATTAATATTTCACTAGACATCTTATAAAATTTACCTTTAAAACTACTTTAATAAGTCAAGGTCATGTTGGTTGTGTGTTTTAATTATCCAATATTTCTGAACAACTAGCCCCGCCATGCTAAATAACAAAGATTTTTTTGACATAATCTCTCTCTCTCTCTCTCTCTCTCTCTCACACACACACACACACACACACACACACACACACACACTGAATTTGTGCCTCAGCCAGGTTTGTCTGGTTCCAAGTGGGCCACGTTGAAAGAATTGATTATCCAGAGAGAATTGAATGCCAGCTTTCAGTGAGACCAGATTTGTCTCACCTTAGGATTTCCTACTCAGAAGCCAGACTTCAGATGAATCATGTCCTCAGCATTTGAACAATGCAGTGTGCTTTCTTGAGTTACTACATTATTTTACTGTGCCAAATTCTGTCCCATCTGTTCCTGTCAGTCTCCTCTACTCTGTAACTTTTCTTTGCTCTCAAACTTCCTATGGCTTCAGCCGGACCAGGTTTTGTTAAAGGTTTTTGGTTTTTTTTGAAGGGGGTTGGCTCTTATAAGGTCTTACAAGTAAGTGGAGAAAAACAGTAACATAGCAAGAGGGAGAATATCTGGTTTTAGAAAGGCAAGGAAACAGCCTAACATCACGCTTCAGAAACAGTTTAAAGCACAGCAAGCAAAGCCTTATTTGAGAGTTGAAGACCTAACACAATTGCATTCTGCATTGCCCAAACCTGTAATTTATATATTCCTCATATTTGACCTAGCCATTTAGAAATAAGCAGAACAGACTGAGTTTGGGGCAAATTTATTTAAGCCATCAGATGTACAAAAATAATTGAATTGGTTTCAGTTCCACAGTGAAGTCTTACCTTAAATGGAACACATTAGTATTTGAGCTGGAAGTCCTAATTATATCCTTTTGTGGTCAAGGGTGGGAACATTTAGGATTATCACAATGTTATGAATATTTCAACACCATGTAATAGTGGAATTGTTCAAAACTACACATAAAGTCACTGAAGGAAGGGTCAGATCCAAGAGCTCAGGCTCTCAGCCTTGGAGTCATTCATTGTTAATGCCTGGCTGCATTACTTGATATCAGCTACTCCAAACTTCATACAAATGTGAAGTTCTCTTGACTGTGTAAAACTGAGTGACACCACAAAGAAGTGGATGGCCCAGAGAAAAGGCCAAGCTTCATTTTTCTTGTTTTCTTTAACTCTACATCTTTAAAGGAAATGTGTACTTCACATCGAGACTGAACTCTTTTTGTAGTAAGTGAGCTTTAAACTATTAAATTCATGGTTTCTATGTGATAGATCCCTTCATTTCAGAACATTAGCAGCTAATCCGCAAATGGTAGCCCCCTTCGTGGTGCTTAGAGGACTTGGTTTTGCAAATGAAGACGCTTCTGAAACCTTTTCTTGTCCCTTCTTGTTTCTCACAGAGGGCCTGGCCCTGCCCGGGGGCTCCCGGCTGTCACACCGCCCAGGTCGCGTCATGTGGTCACTACCGTGTGTCCCCTTGACTTCCTAAGATGAATCTTCCTTCTGAGTGCGGTTTGTCCACGCAAGCTTTGTGACCTGGGCGTCTGCAAATGGGTCTATTTAGGTGATCATCTCTGAAGTTCAACAAAGCTGCTTGTTCTCCCATGGATTCCTGTCCCGAGCTACCTCTGTCAACCCCGTCTCTCCACAAGAATGTCCTGTTGGCTTCTTCCCGTTCCCAGCCGCTCCTTAAAGGTCTACACGTCACCAAAATTGATGGTCCATTGCATTTCCTCTCTGGAATGACTCCCGACCCCTTCCTGCCGGTACTTGACCAATTTCGTGTATCAATCTGGATTTTTTTTTTTTTTTTAGTAGGATGATACCTATGTCTATTGCAAGAGGCTTACCCAAAAAGCAAACAACTCATTTGACTGTGGCATAGAGAAGGAACACTGGTTCTTCTTTCAAAAATCAAGCAACTTTTTAAAGCGCCATCCTATTTATTTCATTTAAATAATGATCTATGCAGCACTTCAAGAAACAACTATAGTAGTGTTGTGTATTATAAATTGGTGACATTCAACTATTAAAATATGTAAAACATTTTTGTTTTTCTATGCTTCTTGAAGTGGTAATGAGAAAAAAAAGTTGTGGTTTTTTTTTTTAAAAGTGTGCCTTGCTTGTATTTCTTATACCATTTATTAAAAAGCTGCTTTCATGGTAAAATTATGTTAGTTTGAAAGGAGGAAATCGCAAGGTTAAGACATGTGAATAATTTCTGTATATATCTATAACCAAGTACGAACATTGATGTATAATGACAGTATAAATGCTTTCATGTTTATGATGTCTAGTGATGTGGAAACTATAAGCCTTAAGTTCATTAGATTGCATGGTAATTAAAATTGGCTTAATAAAACTAGTTGATTTGGGGGAAAAGGAAAATTAGTGATTCCTTCTACCTATGTTCCTTACCAAATTGTTTCAACTGTTTCTGAAAAATATAACATCGAATAGCATCTACAATGTTTGTATTGCATAAGAGGCTTAAAATGACTAAAACTACACACTAGGCCTGAAGCCTTTACAATTTAAAATTTTTTTCTGGCCACTAAGGATTTTGAAACAACAAAATAATTAAAGGCCAGTTCCTCTAACCAATAAAATTCATACTATCTGTTTTATTTCTTTTTATTATTAAGGGTTAATTAATGTTGGATTTCAGGATACCCTTGTGTGTCTTTATTTATTTAAAACAATTGTTTCAAATGGGTTTATAGAAGGATGGTAGAAAAGTATAGAAAAAAATCACCTATTATTTTTATTTAAACTATAGATTTCAAGTATATTTATTTTGTGTAAAAGAAAGCAGCAAAGAAATATTTCATTTGATCTCTACTGAGTCTTGTTATATGTAGTTTTAAATTTATATTATAATTCCTACTAAAGTGCCTCACACACAGTAGGTATTTTCAAGTAACTTGCTGAATGGAAACCATGGGAACATGGGTGCCACATATGTCTCTTCACTTTGAGAGACCTACATTAAAACATCTACATGACTAGAAAAAGATATGATGCTGTACAAAAACCACCTACAACGTATGATCACTGAGCAGATAGCAAAAAGGGAAAGAGTATGAGGGTTTCACATGTCACTGAAATGACAATCATTCATTCAACAGATAGTTCATTGCCATCCCTTCTCTTCAAGGCACTGTTCCAGGTTCAAGGAATGAAATGTTGAAGAGACAAAGGCCCTGCCCGCAGAGGCTTACCCACATTAGGGACAAAACGAACACCTTTTATGCAACACGTAACCTACAGGTGAGGAAGCGAGAAAAGATAGTGAGAAGTATGAAAAAAGCAGCAGTGATGGACAAGAAGAAGAAAAAGGGTGAGGAGAGAGCAGAAAGTTAGACAGTAGAGCATTAGTGGAGATTTATTGCAGGGATAATAGGAGAAAAGGCCAATTAGAAGGACGTAATGGAAGGAATTTCTGCAAGTTAAGTTGGAGCTTTTGTATGGAGTACACTTGGTAGTTAGGAATCGTGTATAGTCTTTGTTTTGCACCTGATTTTGTTTTGTAATTAGAACTTTAGGACACTTAAACACTGCTTGCTTGTAATTCTCCCACTTTAATCATTTTATTTTTTATGCCCCTTATAATCTTTTGCATATATAAATTTCTAAATCGCTCGTTCTAGGCTTTTGAATAGTTATTGATTTCTTCTAAAGGTGTTTTTGTTGCAGTGTTCAAAAAGTGTTCAAGAGAATCACTGTGCGGTGATAGAAGAGGTAATTGTTGAGCTAGGAGGCAGCCATAGAAAATAAACTAGGCATGAGACAATAATAGAATATACGGTATATTGGCCCAGGGATGTGGAGAAAGAAAAAGTCCTAAGAGTATTTTGTACCTCTGTTTGAATATGGTATTATTTTGCACACTGAGACAACCTCCATTTTTCTTAGGTATTTACTAATGTCAAATGTTTATCTGTTGATGACACAAAGAATTAAGTTGATTATGTTGTTCTATTTACCTGTTATAAACTCATAGAAGACCTTGATGTGTTGAACGTATTTTTTAATTATCTACTTAATGTTAACACCAAAATTTTAGATTGTCTGCCAGGCTTATTGAACAATGCCATTTCCAGTTAGAAGAGGTGAGCTAGTCTCGATCTCACACTGCATGCGGATTATTACCTCCCCAGTTACTACCCTCAGCACCAGGTACACCGACATCGCCTGCACTCTGCCTGGAACAGTGGTTTGTTGTGTGTTAAGGCAAGCCATTCCACTGCTGTGCATGTCTCTATGTTAGAATATTCTTTTATAAGTTGCTAAAATCTACAGGTAACTCCCTAATCTACCTTCTGATTTTGGTTACTAGTCCTAATTCTGTCTTATGGAGCAGCTCAGAATGTTTTTCATGGCAACTCTGAAGGCACTTGAGGCCAGTTAGTCATCCTTTCCCAACCACTCTTCCTGCCTTCCATACGCCATGATTTTCAGATTCATTTCAGCTTGACTGAATGTTAATAGACAGGATCCTTAAAACTGGGGCACTGTCTTCATCATTATACATGTAGAAAGTATCTGCACATTGAAGTGATAAGT
Organism: Perognathus longimembris pacificus; assembly: GCF_023159225.1. Classification (NCBI taxonomy): domain Eukaryota; kingdom Metazoa; phylum Chordata; class Mammalia; order Rodentia; family Heteromyidae; genus Perognathus; species Perognathus longimembris. The sequence goes on from NC_063174.1 coordinate 7,911,932, forward strand.
CTTCTCTAAGATATATTCAAGATATATGTTTATTCTATTATTGTAAATTTCAATAAATAAATACGTAAGTAAATCAATAAGAATCCATTACTTCATTCAGTGGTCCAGGTTCAGTTCTGGAGTCATTTGAATCATTTCCTTACAGTGAATTCAAATCTAAACTATGTCTCTTTCCATGTACTTATACATTGATTCACTCATTCATTCTTTGAGTGGCGATGTGTATGAGGCACTAGGTTTAACAACAGATGTACAAAAACATGGTCTCTATCTCCAAAGGTTTACAGGTTTTCTTCAAGTGCCTGTCATGTCATTGAATAGAGTGATTATGACTTTTCCCCAAATTAAATGATCTCTCTCTCACACACACACACATATACACACACATACACAAACACACTTGCTTTGTTTCTTAGCTAGTTTCTCTGTTCTCAAAAACATGGTGAGCAAAATAGTCTGCTGGATGATCTGGATCTGACTACTAGAAAAAGTAAAGCAAAGGGTATAATTACTGAAAAAAATCGATTATTTTCAGATTTATGGTTATTGAATAAATATGCAACTTGTACAAGAAAGCAATTTGGATTTAGGAATATTGAGAACTTGGGGTTGATTATTTTGTTGTGTTTGTTTCATCCAGCTTAGGTTTTACCCACTCTATAATTCCTAGGAACAATATAGTTGAGAATATCAAAGCAGAGAGAAATGATCCAGCTGTTTCTTACAGATAAATTTGCTTTAATTTCCAAATAAAGTTGGAATTATTTTAGAATTTTAAGGCATACATGATTTTTTAAACACCATACAATTCCTACATTTCAAATATAGCTTGAACCAAGTAAATTTACCGTTATGTGTCTTACATATAATTTTTCTAATTTTCATTTTGACAATTTCAGACATTTCTACAGGTAGGAAATTTTTTTGGCTTTTCTACAAGCCAAAAGAGTAGTAGAAGGACATTCACATAATCATTACTCAGACTTATTTATTGCTAGTATTTGGATATATTTACTTGCTCCTTTCCCTTTTTTCCCCTCCCCTTTCCCTCATGTCTTCTTCCCTCCATTCTCTTTTCCTCTCTTTCTTCCACACACATAATACAGACTTTCTGTATTGTTGAATCATAGGAGCATGAACAGGACTATTTTTCTACAAGTCTAAATTACCATCTTCGTATTCAAGAAATGCAACATTGGTATAATTACATAACCTGCCAATTCATATTAAGATTTAATAAATGCCCAAATACTGCTTTAGTTGTTTAAGTTTTAATCCAGACAAAGACCAAATATTGGGTTTTGTTTTCATAACTTCTCATTCTTGATATTTCTCATGCCTTTTGTTTTTCTTTCTTTGGTCTTTCATAGCATTAACTTTTGGAAATGTCCCAGTTTTATAGAATGACACACAGTATAAATGGATCTTTTTTTTTCATTATTAAGTATAGGATAAACTTTTTTTGCCAAGTATAATACATAAATAATGTGGTGTTCAACTCTTGAACATCAGTAAATTATTCACTGACATTTATGATGTGTCTTGAAGTTCACAATTCATTCTTATTTTCTAAGGCAGGGATCAGCAAATTCAGCCCTCTGTCTGTGTTTGTTTGACAGGGAAGGTAAGAATGATTTTGTATTTTAAGTCACTTAAAAATAGAAGAATATCTCATGACATGCAAAGATTATATGAAATTCATATTTTGATGTCCATGAATATAGTTTTATTGGAACAAAGACACATTTGTTTACATGTGGTTGATTTTATACTATAATAGTAATATAGTTGCAACAAAAACAATGAGTTCTGCAAAGCCTGAAATATTTTATATTTGTTCAGTGGCAAAAAGGTTTCTTATACTTGATCTATTGTATTCTAAATTCAGACACCATGTTCTTAGAGATAGCTAGATTTCAGTTTGCAAACTCAATGTAACATAGATGATCCTAAAAATCTGGGGGGAAAAAAATCTTTCTGGATTTTATTGCATTCTCTACTTTGGTCCCATATTACTTTAGAAAATAAAGTGTGCTTTGTTTAACCAATTAAGATTGTTCACATCTATAATTTAAGAATTTAAATTTAGTTCACTATCAGTAGTAATTTTAGCCAATTATAGACTAAATAGTTCAGTCAAACCCATCAGAAATATTGACCCAACCTAAACCTATCGCAGCATACCAATAAATTGGAAAGCTCGTTTTTTGAAAGTAGTTTAAGGAATTAAACCAGACCATTTAAACCCAAACAACAATAACAATTGTCTATGGCACATCTTCATTTTTCTATCACTTAGAAATAAAATTCATTATGCACCAAGGGAATAAGTGCAGACTCTGCTGTGGTACATACTCTTTTATTTTTCCCAATACTAGGGCTTGAACCCAGGGCCTATGCGCATGCTAAGCAGGTTTTCTACCACTCAAACTATACCTATATCCCTGACACATTTAAGAAATAGAAGATATGTAACATAGATAGTCCTCTTTTTACTTTTTTCCTCTAAGTTTTCCTTGGACAGCACTGCCTAGCAAGGGCACACTCAAGCAAGTGCTTTTAGTCACTTCTTTAAAAACAACCATATATTTACACATAACAATGGCCTTTTAAGTTGAAATTTGCCACATTTATATTTTCACAGTGAAATAAGCTGATGAGCAAATTAGGTCCACAATAGTAAGATTTCTTCCAAAAAGGAATTCTGGCCAATGCCTGGAGACCATTCTGAATCTTGATTAGGGGACTCTTACCAAAGCAGACATTATGGTGGGGGGGGGGGAGAGAGAGAGAGAGAGAGAGAGAGAGAGAGAGAGAGAGAGAGAGAAGAAAGGAAGGAAGGAAGGAAGGAAGGAAGGAAGGAAGGAAGGAAGGAAGAAGAAAGAAAGAAAGAAAGAAAGAAAGAAAGAAAGAAAGAAAGAAAGAAAGAAAGAAAGAAAGAAAGAAAGAAAGAAAGAAAGAAAAGGAAAAAGAAAGGAAGAACATTAACCAGGGCCTGCAGAATGTCACTTTTCTGAGATTCTTTTCCATTACAATGCTGAGAACTTGGAAAGTGTTCCCATGTGTGAGACCATCTTAGGCCTGTAGGACAGTTACAACAAAATATTTTAGACTAAGAAATTTATAAACAAAAGAAGTTGCTTGTTTTGGCTGGTTGGTTTATTTGTTTTTGACTATACTGGGGGGTTGAGCTTAGGGTCTCAAGCTCGCCAGTCCAATGCTCTACAACTGGAGCCCTGCCCCCAGCTAAAGAAGTTTATTGCTTAAGGTTGTAAATGCCCCAGATCAAGGCAACAGAAGATTCACAAAGTGCTTGCTCTCCCATTCCACAATGGTGCCTTCTTGCTGTATTTTCACATGGCTGAAGGGTGATGAACAAGCTCCCTCAGGGCCATTTAACAAATTCATTAACCCTATTCATGAGAGTTCCATTCTCACAACTTGATCATCCCCCAAAGACTCCCAAACCTTAAAACTATGACTTTGGATGTTCAGTTTCACTATAAGAATTTGGGGCAGGGAGAATATAGATATTCAGACCAGATCAAGAGAGTTTTATACTTTTGCCAAATGCTAGTAAACAATTTTCAATATAGAAGGTATGATGCCTCTTTTTCTCCCACTCCAAGAAAGATGTCACAGTGCATCTGACTGTAATGATACTGTTCTAAAAGAGTAACAAAAAATAATCTCCAACTTCTTATACTTTGGTTACAAACCTTATAACATCATGTTTGAGAACCACTGAAATGTGATACCCACACACCTGGGATGGGGCTCCCAAAGGGTAAGAGAAGCACCCCCAAGCAAGCCAAGGACGGACAGCCTCATGGTGATCCACAACCACACCAAGCTTTTGGGTGAGTAAGTTTTCCAGAAGAAGTAAGTTTAAAAGGAAATGACAAGTGTAATTTAAGCCTTGCCTCATTTGCCTTGGCAAAATCTGCAGTCCTGATGATTTGTCCCATGTAACTAGAGGATCAGAGGATAGGAGCATCAGGATTTTCTAGGTGTGCAAAAAGTGTTTCATGGGCTGGGGATATAGCCTAGTGGCAAGAGTGCCTGCCTCGGATACACGAGACCCTAGGTTCGATTCCCCAGCACCACATATACAGAAAACGGCCAGAAGCGGCGCTGTGGCTCAAGTGGCAGAGTGCTAGCCTTGAGCGGGAAGAAGCCAGGGACAGTGCTCAAGCCCTGAGTCCAAGGCCCAGGACTGGCAAAAAAAAAAAAAAAAAAGTGTTTCATGTTTCTATCATGAAATCTATCCTCTTCAACTCTACGCTTTCTCCATCCTCAGTTTATGTGGGGAAGCGTGACTTGAATCTCATACTTACTTGAAGTAAATATGGAATTTATTTCATACCATGAAGACATGTAATAAAGCATTTTATTAGTTTAATACAAATGAAAAATGACTCAATAAGAAACCATGCTTAAATTGTTGAAGTGCTTCTTTTACTTAAATTTTACCTGCTGTTAAAAAAAAAAAATCCCAACTCTACAAATAAATAGGTTGTTACAGATGTAAAGCATTAGTCAGCAAAATTTTACAAGGACTTAAATGATTGAAGACATTAGGAATGTAAAATGCTTAAGTCCCATATTCCCTAACCACTGGTTTATAAAAATACTCTGAGGTTTATAGAATTAGTCTGGTTCTATTAGTTGGTCAAGTTACTAACAAGAAGTTAGCAATTCAAAACAAATAATTTCTTCTGAGTATTTGCTTGCTTACAAACAGATTTTATTTATTTTAAAGCATCTCTTAAAATAGAAAGTCAGGGCTGGGAGTATGGCCTAGTGGCAAGAGTGCTTGCCTCCTATATATGAAATCCTGGGTTCAATTCCTCAGCACCACATATATAGAAAAGGCCAGACGTGGCACTGTAGCTCAAGTGGCAGAGTGCTAGCCTTGAGCAAAAAGAAGCCAGGGACAGTGCTCAGGCCCTGAGTCCAAGGCCTAGGACTAGCAAAAGGAAGGAAGGAAGGAAGGAAGGAAGGAAGGAAGAGAGGGAGGGAGAGAGGGACGGAGGGAGGGAGGGAGGGAGGGAGGGAAAATCAATTTGCTGAAATTTATCTTGTCATTAAAAATGATGTGAACATCAAATCATTCTTTATATTCATACTCTCATCCCGGCCAATCTCGTGAGATTTTATAAGTGAAAACTATGTAACTTTTTAGAAACATTTCTGTTTTACATGTTCATCATTTGCCCTGCGTTCTGATATTTTGTCTGGATATTTTCCGAGTCTGTCAATGATGTCTTTTCATAAGAATTATATTTTAAAATATTTTGAAAGTTAAAATAGACTTAGAGGTTGAAACATTTCCTATAGGAATGAAACTATTTTAATAGGTAATTTTAATGTAAATAATATATACACATATATATCATATATAACAGGTTTTGAATGATTCTGAAAAATGGAACAATAGACCATTCTTAGCAACCTAAGACTCTGCTGATTAAATTCCTAAATGACTTACTAGCAACTCAAATGTTTCTAAACACATTTACTCTTTGATAATTCAACATCACCATATGATTAGCAATTATTGCTTAGTACCGCAGAAGAGTAAGTTATGTCAGGCTAAATAAACATACAGTGTGTATTAACAACATCTCTTGAAGGTTTATTATGTACTAAGCACTGTGCTAATCACTCTTCATACTCAGTTAATTCTCACAGTACTCATGATTGTGATACACACTTTGTTTTTGTAGTATGGTGTGTAATACCCATTTTATAATAAGGAAATTGAAGACTTAGAGGTTAGTTCAGTTAGTTATTAACTTAGGTTATTAGGTTAGTTATTATTAATTTCCTTTTTTTTCTTGCCAGTCCTGGGCCTTGGACTCAGGGCCTGAGCACTGTCCCTGGCTTCTTTTTGCTCAAGCCTGGCACTCTGCCACCTGAGCCACAGCACCACTTCTGCCTTTTTCTATATATGTGGTGCTGGGGACTTGAACCCAGGGCTTCATGTATAAGAGGCCAACACTCTTGCCACTAGGCCATATTCCCAGCCCTATTAATTTCCTTTTGCTCAAAGCAGAATATGGATGGAGGAAGAAACCATTTTAATGCTTATTTGCTATCTACATAAAGAAAGATTTATTGTAGAGTTAACATCTGTATATGAATTGCTAAATTTTGTTTCATAGTTATTGAATATATAACACATGCCAAATCGAAGAAAGTACCTTATTTTAAAGGTATTTCTTATCAAAATTCTATAGGAAGAAATGATAGCTAAATTAGCACTTGAAAAAGGCCAAAGAAAATTATATACTGTATATAATTATGCCTCATTATGACCTCTGCACATTTTCTGAAAAGTTAGGCATTAAAAAAACACACAACAGGAACACCTTAAAGGTCAGAGTCTGATGAAAGAAAAAAAGCAATAGTTAATTATGAAGGACGAGATTAATGTTCTAGTGGGAACATATATTTTTATCATTACATTTTGATGAAAAATACTTTAAAATATATGATTTCTCATACATGTATGTATATTGTTTTATATCCCAAGAGGATTGCAGAAAGAGACAAATCTATGAAACAAAATTATAAGGTAAAATTTAGTATATTGTGTGGTTTTGCTAGAATTTTTATGTGATTTTTTATGTGATTTTATGTGATTCTTTTCTTTCCAAAGACATTTTTGATTTGACAGGAAATACTGTTTGCAAAAAAAGAAGAAGAAAAAAAGAAAAAAACGCATAAAGTTTCTCATTATTTTCAAGAGATATTTTTCTATGATAGCACAGTTCCTGAATCGTGTGTGTTAGATTTCATGACTGATAATATAAGCACTTAAAAGAACAAAAAGTTGCTGTGCTAAACCTCTTAATTTGAAAATAATCTCACGTTTAGAGACTATGATAAAAATAAAAACGGTATTCTGTAATCAGATCCATTTATTGTTGATATTTTACCCCATATGTTTCATCATACCTTTTCTGTTGATGCGTATTTGATTATTTTTCTTAACTATTTGGTGGTAGTTACATATGTCATGGCCTTTTATTCCTAATTATCTCACCAAGTATTTCCTTATGATAAAATAGCTGAATTTTCTTACATAAGCATAGCCCATTTACCAACTTTATAAGCATCCTTTGATACAATGGGGCCTGAACTCTGGGCCTACGCACTGTCCCTGAGCTCTTCAGCTCAAGGCTAGTGCTCTACCCATTGAGCCACAGTGCCACTTCCAGTTTTTTGGTGGTTAATAAGAGTCTCAAGGACTTTCCTGCCCAGGCTGGCTTTGAACCACGATCCTCAGATCTCAACCTCCTGAGAAGGTAGGATTACAGGTGTGAGCCACAGAAGCCTGGCTTCTATTGATATTTTGTAGCATTTTTCTCCTTCAATACATGATTTAGGTATTGAATTTAGCTGCCATATATCTTTACCTCCTTTAATCTGGAACCATTCCCTTCAGCCTTTAGTTACCTTTTGCAACATTAATGTCAAAGGGCAAATCTCACCTTTTAAAATAGATATTTTTCATATTTTTGTTTGTCTGATCTTTCTTCATGATTTTTTTCATTTTCAGAAGAAATTTTGCATAGGTGATGTTCTCTCCTCAGAATTTCATTGTGTTTCAGAAACACAATGTCCATATGTCTCCCAAGTGGGTAGGATTACATATGTGAGCACCCAGCACCCAGTAAATTCCAGGTTTTGATGTAAAATGACTGCCACAATCAAGCTAATATCCAACTTTCCCATAGTTACCATTTCCTTCCTTTCTTCTTTCATTCTCTCCTTCTCTCTCTCTCTCCCTCCTTCTCCTCCATCTCTTCCTTTTCACTGCTCCTTGTACTTTTTATTTTTGGTGAAAACCTTCAAGATTTTCCTCTTAGTGAATTTCAAATATACATCACAGCATTATTAACCATAATAATTACATTGGGCATTGACGCTTCAGAATGTTCTCACCTTGCATCACAGAAATATGTCTCTATTGGGCCATCATTTCCCTACTATTCCTCATTCTTTGGAAACCACCATTCTACTTTCTATTCCCATATGTTTGACTCTGGTTTATTTTTAATTCTACATACAGTAGAGATGATGCAGCCTCTTGTATTTCACATGGCATAATGCCATCCAGGTTGATCCATGATATGACGAATTTTGTTTCTTTTAAGGCACAATAGTATTTCATATATTTTCTTTAATCTGTCTATTCCCAGTGGACATTTCAGACACTTCAGTTGCTTCCAAATCTTAGCTATGTTTCTGGAACACGGAAATGTAGATATCTCTTGCAGTTACAGATTTCATCACTTTTGTATACATATCTATTGATGTCATAGGCTGGATCATGTAATAGCTATTTTTATTTTTTAAGGAAACTCCACACAGTTTCCATAAGGGCTATGCCAATTTATGTGCCCACCAAAGTATACACGGCTTCCCTTTGTTCTACATCCTCACCACCACTTCATGGTATTAGTATTAGCAGCAGTAGCAGTAGTCATGGAGTAAAGGTAATAGTAGTAGTACTACTACTAGTAGTAATATTTGGTATTGGCATTTGAGCTTAGGGCCTTGCACTTGCTAGGCTAGTGCTCCTTTGCCTTTTTGATAATAGCCATTCTTATGGATTTGACACTGTAATTTATTGTGGTTTGGATTTTCATTTCACTGATAATTTGTGATGTTGAGTTTTTTTAAAAATATATAGCTGTTAGCCATTTATATGCCTTCTTTTGAAAAGAGTCAGATTTGCTTTTTGCCTATTTTTTAATCACCTTCCATATTTTGTTGGTTTTGAGTTGAAAGAGTTCTTTATGTGTTCTGAATATATGATTATTAAATATTTTATCCCATTCCTAGATTTCCTTTTGTTGCGTTAGTTTCTTTCATGGCCAGGAGGTTTTTAGTTTGAGGTACTTGTCTGTGTTTACTTACATGTCAAAATAGCATTACTTAGCCATTTTATGTTATCTTTCAAGTGTATACTAGTAATCCTCTTCCAAATTTGAAATCATGTTTAAATGCCTTCTATTACGACTGCTGCCTAATGCCACAACTCTATGACTCATACATGGCATATAGAAATAATTTCCTGATTCTTTATTGCTTTTGGGGTCACTCAGAATGCTTACTACATTGCTTTGAGCAGTTCAGCCAATTACATTTTTTATGAATATCTAAATGTGTGCTCTTCTAGAGCTGTCAACAAAGCTATGAAGTATAGATATATCTTCTTCCTAAAGACATTTTACCAACTTCATGAGATTCAGTAACATGTGTGAGTTAACTAGAGAAGCTTACAGGTTAATAGCTCTTGGTAGTTTGTAGATAAGTCACCTGGGGACCTTGTGGGGAAATAAGATTTGCAGCCTCCATCTTGATTCTGATTCAACAGACCTTATTTAGAGCCTAGAAATCTATATAATAAGTATTCCATGGAATTCTTTTACAGGTATTATATAGACACACTTCCTGCGATGTTTATCAAGGTAGTAGTCTAGTACTCAGTCTATGTTTAAGAGATATTTTTCATCCATGTGTTTATACAACCCTAACTTTCAAAAGTAAGACATGGTAATATTCGATACAGCCTACAGTGAAAGTCAAGTTAAGTGGCAAACTGCTAATATAATAGATGATTCATGTGCTATGCAATAAAAATGGTGAAATAATCATATGAAAATCCAGACTAGGAAAAAATATTCAAATTAAGTATATAAATCCATGTGGCATAAAAATCTACTTCTGCCTTCTCAGCAATTTAGGTTAAAATGAAAACAACCAACAAGAATAATCTTTGACTAATAAAATGAGTGACTTCCTCTTATACCTGAACTTTGAGAGGGATTTGTCCAGTAGTTCTGTATTTAAGCAGCATTGGATAAATAACATAATTTAAGTCTCTAAACAAGAAATACACATAGAGCTATCTCGTACAAGGAGCTTACTTGAGAACGGAGGAAATAAAATGGATGCATTTTGGAGACTTGTGAAGATGACTGACTGGTGGCGTCCTCAGATAGTCTCAGTAGGGATTTTGACAGAAGATGAATAATAGACAATTCAAAATTGAGATTACTATCCAGTTCCACTCTGCTAGATAGTCCACACTGCTGACTGAAATAGAAAAGATGTAATGGGTAGACAACAAAGGTGTTACTTGCTTATGAAAATAAAAAGGCTTGTCTGATATTTTTATTTTAATATAGGGCCACTTTACCTCTATACAATAGTGCAGATCAAGGGCAATTCTCCCCCAAACAATTCAGTATCTGCATGAATTAGTCATGGAAACACCAGAAATCTATACTGCAAAGCACAAAAAGGTTTGTCTAAAAAGGTAATGAGGATAAGAAGTATCAAAGATCTGACTGACTACAGAATATATTTAACATGACACCTGTTAAATATTTTATTTGGGAGTCCAGTTGTATCTCAAGGGTTAAATTGTGACTCGTTAGGAACTAACTGCAGCAATCAGATTAACAGGCTAGTTTGATATTATCCATTTAGACACCAAAGTGTATGTGCCAAAAATTCATCATTTTGTCATAAGAGAACTAATATTTGTAGCTAATTAAATAACTTGTCAAAGCCACTTGTGTAAACACATTAGAAGGCATGTCATCAATACATGAGAAATGCCTATTTCACTATGGGTGGGTTATCCCAAGACAACCAGTTTTTTCAGTTATGAAATTAGAAGGAGGGTACTTGGGATCTATCCCTGTTTTATGCCATTGAAACTGACACTTCATCTATCAGAAAGAAGGTCTTTCCTAGCCATGTTCATTTGTGCCACAGTGGCCAGCAGTAATGGCTCCGGGAAGAGAATTTTTAGCTTTGAATCTACATTGAGATCATACATTTAGGCCTCATTATGGATTCAGTGACCAAAGATAAATCAATAAGTTCTGTGAAAAGTTTTAAAATGCTCCTGAGTGAGAGCCCACATTTTATCTTCAGAAATACATGCCACATGCTGACATCTCATCTCCCTTCCAATTTGTCTAAGTTGTAGTTTACTAAGCTATCCTCATGCTTCCTGACACACTCTGGTATGGTAGTCATTTTGCCTGTATCCCGGGGCTTGAACTCAGGGACTAAGTGATGTCCCTACATTTTTGGTTTTGCTCGTTGTTTGTGTTCTACCACTTGAGCCACAGTTCCACTTCTGGATTTTTTGGTGTTTAATTGGGGATAAGAGTCTCATGGACTTTCCTGCCTAGGTTGGCTTTGAACTGTGAGCCTCAGAATTCATCCTCCTGAGTAGCTAGGATTATAGGTATAAACCACACCAGCATCCAGCTCTATTTTGTCTATACCTTGAATTCTCTTCCTGTTTAATTAGATCCTCTGAAGCTTTGGAAAGTTGTGTGTGTGTGTGTGTGTGTGTGTGTGTGTGTGTGTGTGTGTGTGTGTGTAAGAATGACTAGTGGATGATTATGTAAGTGGATTCATATTTCCTTTGGTTATAATCACATGTAAAGTTTGTACCTGAATAATTTTTAAGACATAAAAGAAAGAGATGTGAGTTCAAAGAAGCAAATGTACACAGTCTGTGCCCATTAGCATGAAAGATTGATTTGTCTTTCTGTTCTAGGAAATTTGGAATTACATCACATGAGAGTTCCATTTGGTATGTGTTGTTGAAAATGATGGACTCTCTCGGCATTGGTCATGAACATATAGTCATTGTCATGTTGGCCAAGATGTTGCAATGTTACAGCTGCAATTCTCTAATATCCTAAAGAACATCTCACTAGACTGAATAATGAAAGCTGTCCCTTCATTTCCTCATTTGGTTCCGTTTCCATGTATATCAAAGAGTTGTAGTGGGCTCCTCCAAAGTCTTCAGTTGATGGTACATCTTTGTATCTAAATGCCAGCTTTTTTCAAGATGTTATAAAACCAAATCGATGGATTACCTAGATTTTTTTGGCCTTGTTGTTCACATAAGTGGATGATCTCATAGTCTATGGTAAATGCAGGAGGTGGTTCACGGTGACTAGCTCTGCGGCCCACCACGGGAGCCCATAATGAGGGCTGAGATTGCAGCGTCTTTTATGGAACTAAGTTCTAGTCTGTATGTACACAGTAAAATCGTGGATACAAAGTGGTTTTCAGGTTGTTTTTCATGTCCAGAAATTAAACATCCAGGTAGTGGTTATTTTTTCTAGGCTTACATATTCCTAGAATAATAATTATGTTATATTATCTCTGCTGAGAGGCTGTGCAGCTATGGGAACCTCGCTCATGTATAAAAGTACTTCCATTGCCTAACTTGCTCTCTTTATTTATTTGCAGTCAGCTCTTCTTTCATCTCATCCATGAGAGGTGGTCTCATCAAAAGTACCTTTCAATTCCTTGAGCAAGTCACTTTTTTCATGTAAATAAGACAAATCCTGTCTATATTTTTTACTTAGGGCCAAATTTCCTATTTCTTTTGTATTTTAACTTAATTTATTTTTAGTTTTCTAGTTAGCCATAATTTCTCCACCTATTTTTTAAATCCCCAAATCAAAAGTTGACAATCATGCTATAAAAACTAGATAGTTGTGAGCTAATCATGTCTAACGAATGTTAACTCATTTGATTCTCATGATCACTTACACAGGTAGATGCTTTAGAGGCACAACACATTTGGAGAGGAGGAAGTTGAGCCTCAGAGACACTTGTTTACTTGACCAAGTTTAGCCTTACATTTAAGCAGATTAATTCTCTGACCTCTTTCACTGTTTCAATAATAATGTAGTAGTTTACAACAATAAATATCACACTAACTTGTGCTATGTTCATCATTATAGGTCTTTTAGCACTTGCCCTAGTGTAGATACCAGTTCACTTGAAAAATTAAATAACTTCACATTTTTTTCAACTACCTACTCCAAAAAGCTAAATAAAATCCAAGAAGAGCTAATGCTCCTCAAAATATGTTTATATACATGTATTTTGTAATACATGGTTGTGTTGTTCTTATGAAAAACTTCATAATTATATAACACTACATTTCCAAATAGTCATCTAGGTCCTTTAGAAATGTGAATTCATTTAATGCTATGAGTTAGCCACTACCACAAAAGAGAGAAACTGTGGGACAGAGAAATTAAATAAGTTGCCTATGGCACTAAAAGTAATATTGGGTTAAATCTGGAACCTGGACCAAGTCTGTTCAGGTAGGGCTGGAAGACTTGAAGTTTCAAGTGGATCCAGAATCTTCTATCTGGACTTCAGTTTTTTGACGCAGAACTGAGATGGAGCTGGGAGTCCAACAGATTACCCTGACCTCCCACATTCAAAGAAAAGTGAGGGGCCTTGCTGATAGTTAAGCCTCAAGGCCCTGCAAGTGTCTACTCCTGCTTTCATCACTGCATTTCAGCTATGACAGATGTCATTTTTTAATGGCAAACTACATAAATCCCTAACTGTTATCTTAAACTCTCAACTATTGGTCACTGCATCTCCCATAAATAGGCCATTCAATTTAATTGAAACAAGAATTTTTTAAATCAGAGTACAGCTTCAACTTGATTAATTTTAAACAAAGTAATTTAGAGGATATTTTGGAGTTCCTTTCTATTAAATGTCCCTGTATGAGGCCTGGGACATTTTCACCTTTGTTGAAATCAGTTTGTATTTCACTATGGGGAAAGGAAGGAAAGAATATTTCTTTCTGCATCTTACATTTGTCATGTGCAATTGTACCTAAAGTAAACACAGACAGTGTGTACCAAGTAAATTTTTAGGAAAAAAAATACATATATGCATATGTTTGTATGTATACATGTACATATGCAATATGCATACATTAGCACTACTTAGGCAAGCAGTAAAGCCTGCTAAAAACAAGAGTAAGAACAATAGGAAAGAAAAAGAGTCCTGGTAAATCCAAATGCCTCACTTGGAATCCTAGTTTCCCCTTTTGTTTTTTTTCTCTTCAGGCAAATGACTGCCCCCTCCAGAACCTCAGGTCCATGCAAGTGAACAATAGGACAATAGAAACGCAAACCATTTACAAGATCATTTCAGGTATGAGAGATAAGGTACTATTTAGCCAGTTCTTGGTCTTGCTTAAGTATCTATGTAAAAAATAGTGTTAGTATTATAAAAGTATCTGTTATTATTTGCCATTTTGATATGAAAAATTAACAAAGAGAAAAAGAAACGCTTTGACGCGATCAATAGAGCCCTGAGAAGGCACTGAGCCCTTTCCAGGTCTCAGGCAGGGTGCTTTGTTGTGAAGTGTCAAGACATGGCAATCCAGAATGCTACCTGCAATACCATGCGTTTCATTTGCTCTGTCACCCTTGTTCATTGTGATATTTTTTTATCTGAAAGCAAACAAAAACCTACAACTGCAATTACTAAATAGGATATCACATTAGAGACAAACTCAACCAAGATAGGATTCTTCTGCCTGAATTTAGAGCTGTAGGGAATACCCAGAGACAGCAGCTAGAGTCTTCGCACACCCTTCCGGATGTAGAAAATTGTGATAAATTATATCTCCACAAAGAAACCACTCTTATTCAAAACAAGTTCGGAAACAGAATTTCAGGAGTCTAACCCTTCTTTAATCATATACTTTGATGGAAGAATGTTCTTATGCACATCAGCTCAGCTCAATTCCTTCCAGAAGGACTGACATCTTAAACTGCACTAAACAATGAATCACCTTGTCAAATAAAGTGCAAAATGGAAAACCTGTTACCAAACTCATCTGATATAATGACATTTACAACAACATGTTTGAGGTGATAAACCGACAATAATAATTATATTTCCTTGAGACTTTGATTGTACTTTGAAAGTTTGATGCAATCATACTTTCTTCCTTCAAGAAAATTTTACACCCCGACGTTTAATTTCTGAAACTTCAAACCTTCCGTGAACATGCAAATCACAGTTGGCATTAAAGGAGCTCTCAGCTCCCTCTCAGGAGCCTGAAATAATGATGACGATGATGATGCAAACGGTAGCTGAGCACAGGGGACTTTTTCTGTAATTCAAGGTTGATGGAAGCATTTCAGTTCAGAAATGACAAATAGAGCACTTTTCTCTCCTGAACAAGTAGGCATTGCTGTGGACTCTCAAGGAGAACAAATGTAGACTCAAGGTCGTGGAACGTGCCAGCATATGGCTGCATACTGATGCTTGCGAACGTAGTAGGCACTTCATTATTATTAAGTGGGCGATCATTTCTGGGATTTTCAATCCTGAGCATTCAGAACACTGGCTTACTCCTTTCTTTCAGGGTGGACTTTTAATTTCCCTCACAAAGCATGCTCTGATGTTAGGTTGCAAGGCCTAGGTTTGAGGCCATGCAGACATCCCTGGCTCCTCGCATGAAGAACAAGGCACCTTACCGGCTCCTGGGCAGTGGCCTCCTTTCCCTATGGGGTGGCAAAGCCTTAGATTCTTGCTGAGAAGACATTTCTCAGTTCTCATTGTGTAGCTATTATACCCAAGGCGTGTGTGCCCAGGCTTACTAGCATTTTCCTGCCATTTGTCTATTTGTCAGTATCCCTGGCTGATATTTCACTAGGAGAAAACACTAAAACTCCTGCCTACAATGAGGTTGCAGATCATATTAGTAGGTTCCAGATAACAATGCTTTATGTCTCAGAAGTCCTGAAGAGAATTTAGTATCAGCTATAATCTTGAGATGACAAAAATCTAGGTATGACTCAACAGTGTAGAAGGTAAGAAACAAAAACTGAGCCACAGGTAAAAGTGATATTTTTATTTCTAGACACAACTGAAAATTCCTGTATTTCAGGTACTCTCCTGAACATAAAATTTAAAAATTGGGGTTTTTGGTACTATCTGGGAAATTATAATCTTGCACATAGACTATATATACATTTCTATTAATATGATTCCTCAGATCTCAAATGGTTTCCTATAATAGAGATAATAAGCTGTGATAGTCTAGGTCTTATAAAACATGTTTAGTAAGTTACTTGCTTGAGGTACTTTGCCCATAGCTGCATCAACTACTGGAGTACCAATTCCTAATAATCTTAATCTTGTTCTTTGAATACCTAACATTATGTTTTCCAGAATAATAAAACCAACAATTTGGATACAAATACTAAAACACACATTTAGATACACATATGTATGCAATACGTATGTATTTAAAAAATAGGTACCTGAGTTTTTTTTTAAAAAAAATACTATATGGCAGTTGGACATAGTTTTCTGAAAGTCAAATTTCCTAAGTAATTTATGTCCAAATACAGAGTTCATATTTATTTAACAAGGAAATGTGAAAATATAAGGATGTGTTTAAAATATGGAATATAAGAATTTGTTTTACCTTAGAAAACTAAAAGGAAAGTGGTCCTATTGGGAAAATAAGCAAATTAGGGTGTTATGTGTATGCTTATGGGCCACTGCTTTTGCAGCCATGAGAACTCTGATCAGTCAGCACAGGGCAGGCACCACCAGTGCTATTGCTATTACTCACCTGCAAGATGCTTCTAGTAAACCCATTCCACAGGTGAGAACAGGACACTTTCCTGACATCAAACAGCAGTGGTGAGCCTGAGCCAGTATTCGAAGTCAAGCTGATGTCTTCCAGTGCCTAACGTTCTCCCACTTGCCCTGCCCCGATCTGCTGGTCACTGGAAGTTCGCAGAACCCGTGACAATGGGGCAAGGAGGGTATGGGAGAGGATGCTGGTCTTTTGACACTTAAGACTCATTACCAGCGATGGAGATCTGACCGAACGAGGGCCGTTGAGGCAAGATGCTATGATTCTTGTTGATTCTAAAAACGAAACTTTTCCACATATGAGTTCCTATGACTCTAGCAAATCTTTAAAAATTTCTTTTGACCCAACGTGTAGAATAATACTTGCCCATTCTTTGAAAACAATAGGAGATGATTGGTGGCTACATGCTGAAGTGGTTTTCTCCTCTCCACTCCACACATCATTATTTGTAAAATCATTGAGAGAGGAAAGATGATAAGGACTCCATATTGTGAAAAGATACTGCTGCATTCAAATAGCTTTGTCCCTTTCTTAAGAAATCAGGCAAGAAAACTTGGCTAATTGGAGGGCCAGCGGGTCTTTGAAACTCGCATAATGAACAACAGGGCTGTGAGGCGTCAGGGCTCACATTCTCGTAAATGGCTTTGGGAGCAAGGAAATGGAGCGATTGCCTTGCTCGGGGTGATGTCCACAGGAGCAATTGCTGCTTGCTGCCGGCCAGCTTCACACATGTAGAATCCGAGCTAATGTCTGTATTAATTTAACTTTTCGCTGGAATTGCTGTTCAGGTTTTTCTTTTAAATGAATCACTGCTTTACAGGATAAAAGATCCATAAAATATAACAAGAACTCTATGACAATTAGTGCCGTATGCTCTCGTAAAATCCTCCTTCAGAAACGGAATTTTTCATGGTTCAGATACTGTTCCAATAATTAATTTGAAAATTTTGCCATATTTTCTTGAGTTAGTGCCCTTCATTGTTCTCCAGAGAAGAAGGGGCAGAACCACTTACCTCTAAGGCAACCTGGTTGAAACCACAAGTTAAATGATAGCAGTGGTAATCACACTTCTGTGTCACCAGACCTGTGAGTGCAACACAAGGCCACTCAGTGGCTTCTGCCTTTACAGCTCAGCCTCAGAGAAGAGAATGCAGGCATCAAATGTCAGCAGTGTGGGCAGGTTTCGGGAAATCGTGTCCAGAATACTCATAGACATTTCTCCATTTCATAGCTACTAATTTAATCTATCAAAGTCCAAGCTAGGGTCAACTACTAATTTAGCCAGCATTTGGAAAGCACTTAGTCTGCATTAGAATAGATGCTAAACACTGAAGGTACATGTTTCTCCAACCACAACTCTGGAAGTCAAGCCTGATTAATAATGTGCCCTCGTGTCCCACATCCTTTAGCTCGTCCTATTGATTCTATTTAGGGGTGGAGGAACTATTATTTTCCCTTATTTCTTTTGTAAAAATTCAAGCCACTACTATTTCTTCATTACACCACAGTAGTGTAGTATACATCCATCTATCATCTGTCCATTCACTCAGCAAACACTTATTGGATACCTACAATATGCTAGGTGGCCAAAGAGATACTACATACTTTAAAGGCTAGAGTATCACACCACTGAACACTACTCTGTCCCATCCAGCAGCACCTTCAAGAACACAGAAAGCTTGTAAAAAGAAAGAACAACAACAACAAAAACCCAGTGGTGAACATACTAATGATCACAAAGCAGAATTCTGCAGCTGGGGGCAAGGGAGGCAATGCTGATAAGAAGAGATGGATTCCATTTTCGTTCAGGACTTTACATTTAGACAGAATCTGCTCTTTGTCTTTGATTTCAGCCTTTGAAAAACCAAATCATTTAATGCCTACTTTGAGGTCATTCCTGGGCAGTAATTCATGGTGTTGGTTTCCAGCATTGCTGATAGTAATAATATCAGTGATATGACAAAGTATATTATTAAGACTTATTGTTACAGTCTGAATATCCATCTGTAGCTCTATATAAGCATTTTAGATAGAATTTGGTATGGAAATACATTTTATTTTTAAAATTCTCTAAAGAACTGGTTTGAATAAAAATTCACATTTTCTGGGTGCTGGTTGTTCATGCTTGTAACCCTTTCTACTCAGGAGGCTGAGATCTGAGGACAACAGTTCAAAGCCAGCCCAGATTAGAAAGTCCATGTAAGACTCTTATCTCCAACTAGCCACTCAGAAAAACAGAAGTGGTGCTATAGCCCATAGTGGTAGAGTACTAGCCTTGAGCAAAAGAAGCTCAGGGAGAGTACCCAAGCCCTGAGTTCAAGCTCTAGGACTAGCACACACACACAGACACACACACACACACACACACACACATACACAGAGATATTTATTAGGACTGAAGTGTAACCTCATCAAGCACAGTGAGGTCCTAAGTTCAGTCCTCTTCACAAAAAAATGTATATACATATTAGTTATATATATTAGTTATTACATGATTAACATGTGATTATGAAAGATTTTTATTTTACTTACATACAAATATATTTATTAAGAAACTTTAACAGTAAATAAGTGAGGGCACAAACTAGTAAATGCAAACAAATTTTTTAAAAACTTTCCTGTTGCATATTTAAGTTTCTAAATCTCACATTATATTTGAAGAAAACATCTTCCTTTGGAATTCTCTAAGCCTCATCAAAATTAATTAAAGGAGGCCAATCTTCATACCTTTGCATTTTAAAAAAATGAAATGTAAAGTAATGTACCCATGTTAGTGAACCATCAGCTGAATACAGTTATAGCACCGACTAAAAAGAGCAGGAAGAAAAGAAACTACCAGAAAATTCAGGAAGGCAAACATTATCCTGCTCTTCCTCTGAGATTACCAGCATTTTGGAGACCCTAAGGAAGAGTCCAGTTGCTGACAATGAAACATTATTACATCTGCTCTGTGGTTTCAAACTCTTCAAATCTGTTGCTACTATCTTTTATGATAAAACTATTGAAATAACTAGGTGGATTCAAATGTGGCATTTTGCTTTTTAATACAGAAATTTATTTTCAGTCAACTAAATATGAACACTCACCATGTCAGCATTGATCAGACGAGGAAAATGCATTAAGTCCCACCAAGATGACTTAAATTGAGCTCCAGTCTATGGGAAAGCAGCCAATGACCTGGGTAGGAAGAACTAAAGACAGAGTGAAAAGGGATTCTACCGGCCCACAGAAAGCAAGCAGCACGTCAACTGTGAGAGAAAGAAAGAGAAAGAAGGAGCCAGCGAATGAGGAGCAACAGGGAAATTATCCCACTATGGACCAAATGTTAGATTTTCTTCCAGTTATGTCCCTTGAGCTCACAATCCTGCCGCCTAGGTCTTAGGCCCGCGGTGCCTTCCAACCTGAGTCTCATGAATGGTTGGTCTTCTTTGTAACTTCTGTGTTACCATTCCCATGCTGCTTCTAAGCTTTCTCAGATCACTGGGAAGAGCATGCCTCCTTCTTGCCAAGCCCCAAGGCACTGTAGACCTGGCCCCTGCAAATGTCCTAGGCACATCTCAGCACCATCTCCCTTTGGTCCCCCAGCCTCCAGAGCTTTCTGCTCATTCATGCTCGACAGTCTGTTCAGTCCAACTTAAGCCATTCACTGGGCTGACTTTCCTTCAGCTCATTGTGTGATCTCCAACTCCTGACTTCTCAGGCCTCAGCATCACCTCTTAGAGTCCTTTCTGACAGCAGCTACAAAACTAGGTGCTCTCATACTATTCCCCTTCGGTTTGTCCCACTGAATTCATTTTCTTGGGTATTGAATATCTCCTCATTGGACTGACTATAAGAGCTGGATCTTGTTCCGTTTCATTGCCTGGTAACGGTATTCAGTAACAACCCATTGAATATACCAAAGAACAAGAACAGTAAAACAACAGCAATTATTTAAGTTCAACCCAGGAGGAAAAATATAATAAATAAGTGATAGTAGGAACATATTAATCATTCCCACCTAATGACTATTCAGTAAACATTAAACCTACAGAGGACTCAGTATCTTATTGCCTAGAACACATCTTTTCGCATAACTTACCCTGAGTATTTTTTAAATAGCTAAGGAACTAGAGGCTCAGATGGAAACACTCCTGGCTGGAGTAGTAAATGGTGCAACCCAGGGTTGGTGGTGACTGCTTTGAATTCCATACACAGAAGGAAGACCCTACTTAATTGCCAGCTGGGAGAGTGTTTTGAGCAAATTAAAATAATTCTTAAAATATGTCACTAATAGGGATATTTTCATTTCCTGCACCACACCAAAACATTTGCAGTTTCTAACTCTTTGAACCTCAGTGGAATGGCTTTGCTTCCCAGGTTCAACCAAGAGCTGTATTTCTGATTCAATTTCCTCAAAAAGAACTGAATTAACTCTTCAAATGTAAAATGTTTCTCAATACACAGATAATCACACTGGCTGTTTAAATGATAAAATCTTAGACTAAATGTGAAATGAAATCAAATATAATTTCTTCTGACTATGATTATTTTCAGATGTAAAATTATATACTGTGCAAAATATCATAAATTGTAAGTTTCAAGAAAGAAAATAGGACAATCACAGTAGGCCCTACCTAAATGTGTTCTTAATGTAACATTATTATTCATACCAAAATTTTAATATAAAGTAATATGTCTGGTTTGTCTCAGTCCTGTTTTTTTCTTTAAAAAAACAGCAAGATGTATTTCTCCAGTGGTTATTTATATTCCCAGATTGTACCTGGGTTCTTCTATCTTCTCAATTACTGATAGAAAGCCAGGCACAAAATTGTGTCATTGGGCAATCGAATAATTTGTGGAAAGATGATGTAGTTAAGCAAGCTTTTGCCCAGGTTTGAAAAATAATAAGTAGCACAGAAGAGCAAAGAATTAAATTTCAAGTTATAAGTGCTGATTTGAAAACTTGAGAGGTACAATTCACATAGTTATAGAGCTCCTCTTTCTCTAAAAATCCATTTTGATCATTCTAATATATCATTAACTAGTCTTCATTCTTTGTATCATAAATGTATAGCACTTCAACATGCTACGATGCCATTATTTCTTTAACGCAGCTTTCTTTTGCAGAGTTAAGCTTTAAAAAAAATTATTGTAAAGGTGATGTAGCAGAGGGGTTACAGTGTTGTAAGTAAGGTAATGAGTACATTTCTTTTTGAACAGTATTACCCCCTCCCTTAGTTTCTCCCACTTCCCTCCCACCTCCCTTCCCCCGCAAACTGTAAATTTCATTTCCAACATAGTGTCTAGTGAGTATCACTATTGCATTGGTTCATCCTTTATCCCACTGTTTCTGTCATTTCCCCTTCTCTTCCCCAAATCAGATAAACTTATCTACAAGACAAGTGGTACAAAAATAAAAAACAGTATCAACAGGGAATAAACCAAATCAAAAAAAGAAAGGAAGGAAGAACTGCAAACAGTACACTAAAAAGAGTCCCTCTTGTTTCCATTTCCTGGAGTTCCTTTCAATAAGCATCATCTTATATGGACATATGCACATAGGTATTGAGTCACTGTGATCCTCTGCTAGGAATATCCTAGACGTATTCTAGTTATTACAAAGGAGGGAAACCGTGCAGCCTGTGTTTCTTTGGGTCTGGCTCACTTCACCTTAATATGATTTTTTTTCCAGGTTTTCCATTTCCTTACGAATGGGGCGATGTCATTCTTTCTGATGGGAGCATAGAATTCCATTGTGTATATGTACCACATTTTCTTGATCCATTCATCTACTGAGGGGCATCTGGGTTGATTCTATATCTTAGCTATGGTAAGTAAGGTGCACAGCGAAACTTTTTTTTTTTCAATCTTTCCTAACTTTTTTGGTTTCAATAATGAAATAAACACAATTCTTCCTGGAATGAAGTTTTTTGAATCAGCTTTATTTAGGTATTATTTATTGACAATAGAAACATTTTGTGTTTTCTTGGAGCTTTGAAAAATGTATGTACCCATTTCAAACTTTTACAATTAAGATATACTGTTTCAATCAAAGGGAGTGTCTCTGTGTGTCTCTCGCTTCACTGGCCCAAGCAACCTTTGATCTGTCACCAAATGAACTGTGCCTGTTCTAGAATTTCATATAAATGGAATCACACAGTATGCAGGCTTTGGGATCTGGCTTATTTCACTCAGCATATTTGTGACATCTATCCATATGGGGGACAGTTTGCTGCTTTTTATTGTTGAGTAGTGAATTCACCACCATTTGTCTATACGTTCTTTCACTGCACTATTTGCATTCCTTTGGGTTTGGACTATTTTGACCACTAAAGCTGCTATGAATATTTGTGTACATGTTTTCAAATTCTTTCAATTTCTCTAGAGAAAATATCTAGAAGTGGGATTTCTGGATCACATGGTAAATGGATGCTTAACATAAAAATCTACCTATTTGTCTGGAGGAGTGGTGACTCTACTCCCTGAACTTTATTACCACCAGTGAATGAGTTCCACCTACAATCCTTCAAATCCTTGATAACATTTGGCATACCAACTTTTTTCTTTTTGCTTGGCAATAGTAGGTTTGAACCCAGATCCTAGCACTTACAAGTAGTCTACTCTACCACTTAAACCAGCCCCCAGCCCATGCCAACTGTTTTTGAGACAGAATCTTACTAAGAGTTCTTTTTTATGTAACCTACACTAACTCCAGGCTCCCAGGACTCAGCCTCCAGAGTGTGGAAGGCGTGGGCACGGCCTATCTTGTAAGGCTAGCTATACTTGTAGGTTTGCTGTGGTTTCTCACTGTGGCTTTTAATTTTCCTTTCCCTCATGATCCGTGCTCTTGAGTCCTCCTATAGTCTGTGTGTCATCTGTAGATGGTTGGTGAAGTTCCTCTTTTCATCCTTTGCCTTTTGGTTTGCTTATTCAGTGATGGTGCTGGCCATCAAACTCAGGGCCTTGCCAAGAAGAGCAAGTGCTCTACAGACCTACACTGCAGCCACTGTCCACCTTTATATAATCTGGGTGCAAGTCCTTATGTCAGATAATGTGATGCAATATTTTTCTTCCAGTTTGGGGTTTGTCTTACCTTTCTTAATGAATTCCAAAGGTTTGTGTTTTTTTTTAACTTTAAGGTTTATGACGCTTTTCTCTTATGATTAATTTCCCATTTGAGAAATTGTTTCGCACCATCATTTCACGTTCCAATTTTCCAAACAGCAATGAATATTGTCTTGTATTTTTCTGGAATTATAATACAGTCAAAGAATATCGTTTTGGATGATTAAATGGAGTCGGTGTAGAGCGCTTGGTGTTGTGACTGAGGCATCCTACTTAGTGCAGTTTAGCTTGGATTATTTGTTTCTCGGAAGGTTATATTTACTCTCCGGTGAATTCCTTCTACTCCTACACCTCATTTTATTAAGGTATCTTTGACAAGGAAAAAACGTTGCTGACTGCAGTATGCGGTGTGACTCTTAGACTAGGTATGCTGGTGAGGAGATCACACGAGGCGAACACACCCATCACTTTTCATACTCACCACCATTTGCAATCGACTTTCTTCGCAACAGCCCATTGGTACTAACTAGGCTCACTGGAGTCCACACTAGAGCAGGAATTCAGGGTCTATTTGGGGTTCGGGTAGCTCTGGCTCAGGGTTTCCAAGGAGGTTTACCCAGGTAGCAATTTTTTCAAAATGGATGACGGGCTGTTCGGGCAGCTTGCTCCGTGGAGAGCTTTGGCACGGGTGGGTGAGAAGCTTGCAGGAGCTCTGGAAACCAGAGGTGCAGTGCTGCTGCCCCACTGCTGGGCGAGCAGCTTCACTGCCTGAGGAACAGCTCTGCAGCCAAGCCTGGGGCCTGCCGCTGGCCACCAGGCTCCCAGCAGCTGCCAGTCACCCTGGGGACTTGAAGAACCGGGAACAGGTGTTGCTCAGGGAGAACCGAGCCCCCCTGGCCCCCTGGCAGGTGTGGAGAGGAAGCAGCTTTGATGCAGGCAGCCCCTGTGGTCAGTGGCCCCAACCCCTCCAGTGGGAGCAACTCAAGGCAGGGCAATCGTGGTGCAGAAGAAACTGGACATCAATTGCCTGAAAGTCAGCTGTCTTAGATCACAGAGCTCAAAGCAGGACCTGAAACTTTATACATCTGCAGGAAGACGATCGTTGGAGTTATGGGTACAGGTGAACAGTTTCTGAATGGGACTCCATTTGGACAAGAGGATGGCAGCAAGAACTGAAGAAGAGGAACGACCTCAAGGAATCTCTGCACAGCGAAAGAAACAAAGCACTGGAACCACGAACCCATTGGGTGGGAGAAAAATCTTCCCCAGCCACTCAGTAGAAGGATTCATATAAAACAAGCTCCGAAGACAAAATACCAGACCTAAAATGTAATAGCATGTCATAATTGCAAAAGGTGGGCTGTTCTTTTAGTGGGGGGATTGGCAGGTGGGGGAAGAGGAAGAGGAGGTGTGAATACTATAGAAGTACATTGTATAAGTGTGTGGAAATGCCAGCACAAAAATTAGCAACAAGGGAAATTAAGGAAAATTGATGTAGTTGGGGTGAATTTGATCAGCTATGTCTTACGCGTGTCATCAATATTATAATAAAGACCTTCACACAATTCATTTATGTTAATCGAAAAGCCGTAGAAACAGAAGATCCAAGGTTGGCCTGGTTCAATCCCCAGTGCTGGACCAAAAAAAAAAAAAAAATCCAAGATAAGCATGGTGCTCAGATAAAGGAGACACAGTGCAAACCCTCCGCTGGCCCAGGGAACTCTCTGAGGACCTTGTTTTTTAGCAAGGACCCTGCGTACCGCCCTTCCTTCCAGCTTCAAACTCCCAAGTTCAGCCTAGCAAGCCAGAGTGCTGAGTTCAAAGTCCAGTGCGGCCACACTTACCAGGCTCAGGGTCAAGCAGGCCTCACCAGGTTCAGGGTCAAGCAGGCCTCATGTCTTTCCTGGAAACCCCTTTTGTCTGTGGGTGTGGGTGTGATCGCCCCCGGGGAACATTCACTGAAAACCAGGCACCTATGGGGCTCAATTAGCATCATTGCCATTATGTCATTTTCACCATGGAAAATACTATCAAGTGTTATTTAGGCTGCCTCAGTAGGTATAAAAGAAGGTCTCTGCAACGAAGGCTCAGGGAGGAAGCCGAGGCTTCGAGAAAGCTCTGCAGGCTGAACTTCAGAAAATGCAATCTGCTTTAAAATAAAAACAACCAAAACAAAAAAAAAAAAACCCTAACTTTCTTTGCTGATGAGTAAAATAAATATTAATGAAATCTGGATCCAATTAACTTTATTTCTTCTTGAAAAAACAAACAAACATGTTTTGTTCTGGGATCTGAATGTTTTGCTCTTTGAACATTGCTAAGTTCAAGTCTTTCCCCCAGCTGAGAGCCAGAGCAGGTGCAGCCTTGAGGAGCCGATGAGGTGCCCGGAATAGGTGTGAGGAAGAGGATTGGAGTCCTCATCCCAGAGGCCTGCAGAGCCTCGTGATGTGTGTGCAGAGAATTATTTACATATAAGATCTCAAGTTTTAATCTCATTTTCAATCTCATGACACCTTCTTCCATCCTTCCCTCTTTTCCTTCTTTCTTCTCTTCCTTCCTTTTGCCTTTCTTTTTTCCAGTGATTTTCTTTCTTCAATTCTACCCCTCACTGATTGCCCTGGTAGCTTCTCCAGATATTGTTGGCTAGAAGGGGCAAGAGTAGACAACCTTGTCTTTTTTTTAATCTTAGGGGGAAAGTGTTCAGTATATTAGCTGTGGGGTTTGTTGTTAGTAGATGTTCTTTATCGAGTTGAGAATATTTAGTTTTATTCTTACATTGTTACACATTTTTATCATGAAAGAGAGTTGGAATTTGGCAAATTCTTTGAGTCTGTGGAGATAACCATGTAATTTTGGCCTTGGTTCTATTAATATAGTGTATTGTAATGATCAACTAATTAATTAATTAGTTTGCCAGTCCTGGGGCTTGGATTCCAGGCCTGAGCACTGCCCCTGGCTTCTTTTTGCTCAAGGCTCGCACTCTACCACTTGAGCTACAGTGCCACTTCCAGCATTTTCTGTGTATGTGGTGTTGAGGAATTGAACCCAGGGCTTCATGCATGCAAGGCAAGCGCTCTACCACGAAGCCACATTCCCAGCCCCTATCAATTTTTATATGTTAAACCAACCTTGCTTTTCTTGGGTAAATTCCACTTGCTCATGGTATGTAATTGTTTACCCAGGCAGATGGGGGAAGAGGAAAAAGGGGTGTGACTAATATAGAAGTACTACGTTATATAAATGGGTTGAGTGTGATATTATCCTGACAATGTTTACACCTATGTTAATGAGGGACTGAGCTGCAGTTTCATTATACTATCTTAAAATAGCTAAAACCAAAAAGGATGGAGGGATGGCCCAAATAGAAAAAGTGTTTAGCACAGGCATGGCCCGGAATCCAAACTCTGGTACTAAAAATAAAATGAAACAGGGGAAAAGGAAAAGAAGCTTTGGCAAGGTACTCTGAGCACAATGTGATTTAATCCCAAGATGCCTGTCCTGCGCGCAAGTCCTAAGTCCAAGGCAGTGATTTTGAATCTTGGATGCACATTAGAATCACCTGGGGAACTTTACAAATATTCAGCCTGTCTCGTGGCAGAGTGACAATCCCAGTCTCTGGCAGTGGCTTTTGCTCCAATGCCTCCAGCTACTCTGGACTTCCTTGTCCTTTCTTCAATCTAGAATGTTTCTATCCAGTCTTCAAAGACGACTAACCAGCATTGCTTTCCTGCCTTTTCCAGAATCAACCAGAATCTCAGTCCACCAAACTAGGTCAGGCCCTCTGTTCTGGACTTCCATTACATCATATATATATAATTTTTCTATTTACATGATATATATTAATGAGAACTTCTGGTGGCTTGTAATATCTTCTTATATTATTTCTTAAATTCTCTCTCCTCCTGGAGTTCTTTCCTAAAACTCATAAGGGAAGAGAGTAGTGTAGAACTTGTCCATAATTATATCTAGATTTCAGGGTATGATGGAGAAACAACAAAAATGTACAGAATACATGAATATATATGAAGGGATAAGTGTGAAAAACTGAACATTATACTTGGAGTGTATAATCAAGAATGGTATGTGATAACAAGAAGCAATATACACTTCACTCTTTTGGTTGAAGTTGGTAAAACTTTGAACATATTTTCATAAATAGTAAGTTAAGTCAGTTTTGAAGGATTTATTAAAAGATTTAACATCTACATCAAATTGTATTAGTAAATAGCTTCAGAAATATTTAAGATTATAGGAGCAATATTTGATATTTCAGTTAATTTGGTATCATTTACCAAGCCACATGAAGAAAACGTGGTGTGTGGAACAAGAAAAAGGCAATCCTGGGATACCACTGAAGAAAGAAACAAATAACTTTCAAAGCCTTTACAACCTACAATAGTTGTACCTAGGTGCAAAAGTCATTTCTACAGGCACAGAAAACATGTGGAAACACAATTAGAGTATCCTCTTAAGGAGTTTCTTAGGAGACAGAAACTGAGATTGTGGTTCTGTAGTGTGGTGTTTTGATCATTTATTTACTCAGAAAGTCTCAGTTCAGATGCACTGTGGGTTTTCAGTGAGTGTCCCTCTCAATCTGAAGTATTTTTTTGGACTTTCATAGACTTGTCTAAAATCCTTTATTTTAAAAAAATCTACAGAATTTTTAGTTTAATGCTTTTTTCTCTCCCTGAAGATGTGTTACTAAAGGACTGTAGTTTATAATTCAAACTTTGAGTATGGTTAATATTCTTTTTCTCAACAACTTGCCATTTAAGGAACTAACTAGATGGCAAAATCATAATTTATAAATCAAGTCATTATTTAGTTCTTACGAGTTCTTTTGTAATTAGCTATATAATTGCCTTTGTATGTGACTTCTCTAATTATAAATGCTTGTGATAGCTATATTAGGATCCTCAAAGTACTAATTTTGTTTCTTTTAAAGACCATAGGTCTTGGAGATGCGAATGTTTTTGCGACTAGTTTACTTAGAAGTGAACCGTAAACAGCTGTTTCTAAGGCTCAGCTCACCTAGTTAAGAAAACCTGGTGTTCCCCCAGCTCCCAGATGCCTACCTCAGCCTCAGAGGCCTGCTGGCTACAGTTCTTTCCATGTTCTGTTGTTTTTTGTCAATTGAGTTTTACTAAAAACATTATGTTGATCTACGTGTGTTAATACAGGCCATTTTATGTCCTAGCTACAGACGAACATTATTAGCTGTCATATACAATATGCAGAGTCCAGTGGAGTGGAGTAGGTAGAGAAGACAAATGCTTTCAGTGTTCTCAGCAACATATATGTGTGTGTGTATGTATGTATGTATATATGTGTGTGTATATACACACATGTAGATACATAGATATACATATATGTATATATATATATATATCACTTGTACATCTGATTTTGGAGATTTTTGTTGTCAAAGAGTTTATCTTTACCTATGTCACACTTTATCTTTCAGACCTATTCTTGCTGGTCTCAAACTCCAGTTCCTTCTGCTTTCTTCCTCCTAGAGTTAGGTGGCCAGGCATATACCACCATACCAGGCTATGTGACACCCTTTTAATGAAAAGAAGACATATTTTTAATGACAGATATTTTTATGTGCCTTAGTAACTCCTATTCTGTGCCTCCCAACTCCTATCTGGGATGAGAATTACTTTACCTTCATTTTCTCATTGTCCTGTCTGAGGCTCAGAAGGGTAAAGGCACTGGCCCATGCGTGAATAGCAGAATATCACGCTATCTTGCAAAAGTCTCCCGAAACTCAGAATTCAGCAAGAATGCCCCTCAAATGGGTACTCACCTTCCTCCTGGGGGGAAAAAAAAGGGCTCCAAGAAAGGGTCAAAGCAAAATATCACCAAAAGTCCTAAAGAGAGGACGGTTTGTATGGGCAGCACGTGGGGGAGAAATGATGCTCTTGCAAATGGAGCAGGGTAAGCTTGAAAATGAGATCATTAGTAAATTGTTCTCCACTCTTCCCTAGGAGCCTGTGAGTTTCAACACAGCAGTCTTTTGTATTGCAAGCATGACACCCATTTTTCTGCCACTTGCACAGAGTCACTTAACAATGAAACGATGCAAATATTTGTCCCCAGCTGCTCGGCACATTGTATTTCAATCGGAGATTCGTGAGTAGTAGCTTATGAGCCACCTCTAATGGGGCCGAGCATCTTTTCCCAATCTATATTCACATCAGTTCCATTTTCAAATGAGTCAAATGGGAAGCTGAAGTTAGCCAGTCAGAGCTTAACACCTCTGATTTATGGTCAGAAGTATCTTAATAGGATCATTCATTTTCCTTTGCCTGTTCAGAACATCTGATGTTACAAGTTTCTAGAAATGTTCGTGTATCCTCTGGTTCGGCAAAAATATAATCTTTATCTCCAAAAGTGACCTTCAAATGAGCAGGAAATGAAAGCTGGCCGCTCTTCCTCAGTCACCTTGCCTTGCTTTATTGATGTGTCATAATGGAAATCTTGAGAGCCAGAAATCTCAGAATTATTATGATATTTTAATCTTTTTAGGTTAAGTGTAAATGTGAAGGTGTAGGGCAAAAAGCATTAGTTTAGGCCTGGTTTTATAAAGTATCTCTTTCTTGCCCTTTTTCTCCTTGTTCGATTGCCTTAGAGACTGTGTCTCTTCAGCAAATCTCCCATCTGGGGGCTTTCCTGGTGTCTACTTCATACACCTTCGTCAGTGACTCAGTTTATGAAATTGGTTGAGTCACTCTGGGCCCTCCCTCTCTCCTTAGTTAATGTGAGCACCTCAACCCTTATGTGCTTTGTTTCTATTATGCATTTTAAAATATTACAAAAAAGCCAAAGTGTGTGCTAGTCATTCCTCTCCACCTTCACAGGAATCGAGTATTCAAACTCCTGCTTTGCTCAGCGTGGGTACACAGTTCAGGATTTAGAGGGTGCTATGCTCAGACATTTTCAAGTAACAGAGAATTATTCATTTTCTCTCCCCAAAGCTAACTATTGCTGTGAATCTACTTCACTAGCATGAGCTGGCAGGAAACCCTGTGAGTATATGTTTGTTTGTTTTTTTAATAACATATATCCCTTGATACAGTAATCCAAAGGTTTACTTTGGTTACAATGAGCTCTAAGTTATGGGTCACTGGTTTATCTTAGGGTAACAGTGTCTCCTCCTGAACCAGAAATAATTGGTAACTGCTTGTTCTAAATGCAACTCCCCAAAACTAAATAAAAATTTAGATGAATTAAGGAATTTGCAGAGCTGCTCTTATATTAATATCACAATTTATGTTTTAGCCACAAGAGCACTTCTTTAATCACTGGATTTATGGCTGACATTGTCTGAGACTAACAGATTTTTTTAAGTCTCTATTACATCATGTATTAAAGGAAAAAAAGTGGTGTTGACTTCATTTTTATTTGCTAAAGTATCAATGTAAAAATGTCAAATAATGTAGTAATGTACAAAATGGAAAGTAAATACTGTTTCTTACCAATCTCAGGAGATAATCATGAAAGAGTTGTTAATATATGCTCTTCTGAGTCTCATAAAGAAAAGTGGATGTAGAAGTATAATATTGAAGCACATTTAATAAATATGAGTATATATTTCTAGCCTAATATTCATATTTCCTCAGCTTTATTCTTCTCATCCTTTTTCCTGAAAGCTGTAAACTGCCAGTTATACCACCAAGACTCTTCAGAAATTGGAGGCTGACACCTTAGCTTTGCAATTGGCCTACACTGGGTGGACTGAACATCCCGCACATTACATTTTAAGGCCTCAAGGAGATAGTTTATAGTCAGATTTAACAAACCATATACTCTTTCCTTTAAGGAGGCCATAAAATTCCCAGATTA
This sequence comes from Perognathus longimembris pacificus, assembly GCF_023159225.1. NCBI lineage: Eukaryota > Metazoa > Chordata > Mammalia > Rodentia > Heteromyidae > Perognathus > Perognathus longimembris. The sequence continues at coordinate 7,943,322 of NC_063174.1, forward strand.
GGGGTGCAGATCTTGTGCTCAAGTATTCAATTCTCTATTTTAGGTTTGATTTTTCTTTTATGAAGGTCTATCCGTGGTGCTTTGGTTAAGTTCTCTCCTGTGACTAAAGTCTCCTTTCCTCCATATTTGTTTTCAAAATCATGTGAATTTCCTATATAGAAATCTATAATAAAGAGCATTTTTGTTATTGTTGCAGAAAATATATAGCTGAGTGAAATTAGATTGTTAATATAAACTCAAGAGACTGAAGTGTGGCAGCTCGATAATAAATGGATATCTAGGGGCTAGAAATGTGGATTAGTGGTAGAGTGCTTGCCTAGTATGCATGAAGCCTTGGGTTTGAGATTCCTCAGCACCACATACACAGAAAAAACTGGAAGTGGCTCTGTGTATCAAGTAGTAGAGTGCTAGCCTTGAGCAAAATAGAAGCCATGGATAGTGCTCAGGCCCTGAGTTCAAGCCCCAGGACTGACGGTCTAAATAAATAAATAAACAGAAGTGTTCCTTCAGAGTATAGAAGTCTCTTCTCATCAATGATAAATTGAAAAGAGAAGGATCTGACTCAAGGTCCCTTTTATTGACAGCAAAGGAAAAGTTTAGGAGACACCCCTCCTTCACAGGTTACTATGTAATGAATTCATGTTATTTGCTACCAACCGAAAGGAAGTATGCTCAGAGTTTTGGTTTTCACTGGTAGCCATTATAGGTTAGATGCCCTGTTCCAAAAAGCGGACTTTTGAAATCTTAGTTCACTGAGTAGGTGATTATTGCTGTTCAGCTACTTTCAGTCAGCTCCTTTTTGTGATCAAAAGTTCAAACTAGCCATACCACAGCTGCTTTCTTTGAAAAAAGAAATTTTTTTAGTCTTTGTTTTTCATTTAATTTCTATTGTTTCTAATCTCAAGACATCGGAATCCGTTGCTTGTCTTCCATTGTTCATGTCCGCTAGAATCCGTCAAGTTTCTCACTTTCCCATACATAGGGATCTGGATCGGTTGAACTTTCTCTTCTCTTCTCTCATCAAAACCAGAGTCAATAGTCAGCAGTTTGCATGAACGTAAATCTTGTTATTGTTTATACCAACTCACCCTTTCTAATGCTATTAGATCCACGGTGGACATAGACCCCAGAGATTTGCTCATCTTAAAGCTCTAAAACGGCACCACTTTTATGACAACAATAAAGCCTTGAGCTGTCACTTTACCCCCACGACTGTTACTCACCATGATTACTAGCATTTCTTTCTTGTTCAATTCTTCCTGATCCCATCCCCCATTTGACTGTTAAAAAAAAAATTGCAGCAACTAGAGTAAAGGACTAATGTCTAGAAATGCTTCACTGAACTGTACCGAACTCTGTGGCGGCTTCTATCCAGTCTGTGTTCTAGTTGCTATGTGACTATGTATCATATATACACATAGCCTTTCCTGAGAACTCAGCCTCTTAATGCAGCTCTTAAAAAGGAGGGATAAAGACAAACATAGCTTTCTCTGTGATAAGGAAGTGGCTGTGTCCCATCATGCACCTGCGCAGGCACTGTGACAGATTGACCCTTTTGGCCTGGGGTCAAGGGTCACTTCTGTGGCTTCCAGGTAGCTAGGCACAGGTGAGATAGTTGATCTCTGTCTTCCGGTTTCCTCATGAGAAAACTCAATTGTCTCATTGCTACCGTGAGCAGCAAGTGAAATGTTTGTCACCATAAACACCTACACTCAGCATGTTTGATGACAGAAAAGGGTGAAAGGCTTTGGAAATTCAGAACAATTAATTTTTGCTCAGACATTAAAAAAAAAAACACAATCAAATCGGCCAATAATCTTCTAATTTAAAGTTCATATTTTAGGATGTATCTCTACAAAATTGGAACTCTTTAAATTCTATTTTTCACAGTATTAGAGAATATTAAAAAGATGTTAATATCCTCCTTTGTAAATGAGGGAAAATGACTTTTAAAATTATACCACCTGCCCCAGGCCCTGTATTCAAAGCTTTCTGGCGTTGACAGCTTAGATATTTGTCTTTCTGCCTGGGAAGGGAGGAGAGGATTTACGTGGGAATCCCAATCTGGGAAAGCTCACGTTTGGTAATGTATGTTCATTCACATTAACATTTTTCTCTACCCTAGAACTGTATTAATGGCATCTTAAATTTTGCCCTGTTGTTTCCTTGTTAAAATAAATGTGCTTTTGTAGTTTTTCAGTGCACAAATGCACTGAGAAGCAGAAGTCATAAATAGAAGGAAATAGGCTGAGAGGCTTCCTAGGTGCCAGTAGCCACACATCTTCCAATGGAAGCTCCCCTTTTCCATTGTCGTTTCCTTAAAAGCAAACTGGCCTTTTCAATGAGATGTGTGGAACATTGTGGGACGGGAGAGGTAGTATGAGAACTTCCCCTTTCCATTGAGTCACGCAAGAGTTGAGAATTAGAATCTCAAAGGATTTCTAAACAGTGTTCATGTTTAAAATTTCCCTTCAAACAATGCTTGGGTTCATTTATTGGCAAGTAAGTTTATATATGAACAACAAAGTGAAACAATCTACAGGATGAATGAGTGAAATACATCTGTTCAGTGAATGTGGCTAGGAAATTACCTTTTCCTTCTCTGGAATGTCCGTGGGGTTCTTCAGCCTAATTTCAATTTCTCTACCAACACTGTAAATAATTGATCCCAGAAGAATGATTTATTAGAAGCTCTTATCTGTACATGAATTAGTTCTTATAATTAGTGTATACGTCAACTGCCTGAAATGGAGAATATACTTTGCCTCTGGCAGTGTTTTCAGAAGTGTGACTCAGTTCCCCCAACAAATCTGCAGAAACATTGTGAAAGGGAAATCCTAACATCGAATTCCCTTTCAGCAGCGACAAACCCTATAACTTCTCACCCTCCTCTTGGCCTCAGTGGATCAGCAGGATCTTGTTGAGATCCAGTATTCTCCTAAATGGGTGAGTTCCCACATATGCTTGGGGAACAAAAGATGGGGGTCGTAGGAGCTGGGAGTCAGGCTCTTCCTCTGATAGCTTGTACTGCATACACACATTTTGTAACTGTTGGGATACCTGGGCCTTCTGCTGTCAGACACAGGTAATGAAATGTGTGTGTTCAAAGACTGACCTATATAAAAACAGAGGTTTGGAGATTTTGTCTGTCGTGTATAGTTATTATTTTGAAACAGATATGATGCATTAGGACTTTCAAATAAAGCTATATAAGCTAAAGCTATATATAAAGCCATAGAACCTAAAAAATTAAATTCGAACTGAAAAATAAATTTCAACCTTTCACATTGGATAGAAAAAGTAAGTTACATTGTGTTAAATCTTCTAGGAGCTTCTTTGTGTTTAAATAAAGGAAATCGTAGTCAGAATTTAACTTAGATGCTACAAAGATTTATTTTCAGCAGATGGCTCCTTAAAGAGAATAAATTAAAATTTACTAGTCTCCAAATGAATAAGTAAATTAAACATAGGTTTTATGTAACCTTTTAGGAAAAAAGTAAAAGTTTAAGGATTAGCCCCAAATTCAAAATGGATGTGAAACTTTACTCCTCCGCACCCTCAACACCAAGACCTTGAATATGACTCTTAAACTGAAAAGGAAACAGATTTCTATAGCAACAATAGCAGAAGAAATAAATCCTGTCATTAGGTGGTTGTCCAGTCCTCGATTTAGAATGCCATTTGGTCTACATGGTGTCTCCCTCGGTCTGCGAGTGTACCGTGCGCGTGTGCTGGGCTCTTCTGGATCTCTGGAATGATTCCTAGGGCCTGGAGGGAGGGAAGGCGCATGGCCACCTGAGCAGTAACCTGAGCCCAGCATTTGGAGCTTTGTGTTCCGGAGCATTAGCCAGATTACAGGTCCTAATCTGTGAAAGGTCCCCTGCTAGTGCCCTGCTTGACTTTCTTCCAGATGAAATCTCTTCAGACAAATCCTGGATCACAGTGAAACTCTGTTTTGTGCTGAAGCCAAAGAGAAAAAAAAATATGCATATAGAAAGACAAGTATCCGCCAAGGGTAAAAAGCTAGATTGATGAGGTTCTGCGTTTATCACCTCGGGGGAAAAAAAATGTTCCTGTAAAAGAAGCCAATTGCAACATTTAGGATGAAGTAATTCATCTAGTGATTCTTCTTCTATTTGAACTTTTCATTTCCTTGTGCTTTTTTTATGGATGCCCTGTTTGAATATGTCTAGATAAGGACATGACTTATTTATTGGCACTAAAGCTTCTTATAAATTTAATATAATCTATGGATTTTTAATAATCTATCTAATTGTTTCTTTACATGACTTATCACATTTTTTAAAGCCAAATGTCGTTTGCTTTATGACAGCAAATGAGTGGAGGAGAAAATTAGGGTTTAAATGAAAAGTAATCCTACTTGGTAGAACAAACACATCCTCTCATAAAACACTACTAATAGGGCACCCCATTCTTTTAGGGGTTCACAAAAATGGACAGAATTCAACTGTTCCCATTTGTTCTCTCAGGATATTTATGAGAAAGCACTCTCAAAAAATATCAAATCCAAACAAAAATAATAAAAGAAAGAAAAGGCAAATAGCTTCCATTCTTATTAAACAGCTCTGAGGTGAGGGAGGTGTAATCAAGCTTGCGTGCCAAATGCCCTTATTTCCCCAGAAGCAACTTTCCCCCAACTTTTTCAATGCTAACTCAATGGATGTTTTAATAGCATCCTTTAGTTTCTTATTTGCAAGTACCTTGGTCCTTGTATCTACATCAAATCTGATGGCATCTCTAGAATAATTCTAATAGTACTAACCTACAATAAAAGCTCATTGGTCTCTAGACAGATGTGGTTTATTTGGAAGGTGTCCTCATTTCCCAACTACATATTTAACTGCCCGCCATAGATGGCCACACCCTCCTCTCCAATCCCACTCTGCGAGTCACTTTTGCTAGTTCAGCCCTTCCTGGCCCATGTCTCCTATTTCACTCTGTTCCTATCAGGGAGAAAATGCCGCAGCCTCCTTCCTGCCTCTGTCTCCTTGAGGTGGAGCTTCAAGTTCCCTATAGCTCTGTGCACCCTGGCCTTGAAGCTGACAAGAAACAGAAGCAGGGCCGAGAGAGAGGTGCCCCTGTAGGATGGTTTTCCTCTCTTCCTCATTGGACCTTCGAAGTTGTGACTTTGCTCGTTCTATGCCTTCACCTCACTGCAGGAATCATGGTGCTCTACTGTGTTTGAGTTATGTCACTGAGCCCCTTGGTTTTTAGATTCATCGATATCATGTATCAATATCACTCCCTCCTCCACACCTACTTTCTTGTGGTGGAACTACAGTTTGAACTTCACTTCGTGCAGATGTTTTACCACTTGAGACACACTTATAGTTCTCTTTGTTATGTTCTGATAGTTTCAGTTATCTATTGAGCAATTGATGTAATCATGCTGATTTTGCTCTAAATACTCTCTGAAATTAATGAGAAGTGAATTCCTTGAGTTATAGGTGACTGGTCCAAAAATTTACCTAATTAAACACATCTGCATTTATTTAAATGTAATAGGAAAGGTCCAAATTAGTAGAATAGTTCATGGAGGCCTCACAAGTGAGAGTTATTTCCTTTTGTCTTTGCTCCTTGGGAAATGAGGAATTATTCAAGTGTGGAAAACGAATGCCATATTGGAGAAGTATTAGAGTGCATTCAATAGCTGGAATGAGACACACCATGAATGCGTCTCCATCCTGGTATCCCTTAATTCCTTCACCTTTTCAAGGTCCCTGACGTCCTTTGCCTCTTCTTCCCGGTCTGAAAACATTCCCAGCGTTGCACCTGACAGAAGAGGTGGTAAGGAAGCTAAGCAGTTATTTAAACACTCCAGTTCTCACGATAGCTCCTTCACATGTGCCCTGAAGTATTTACTTTGTTTTCTAGCGACATTAGTGCCAACATTTAAAAATCTGATGATTAATTATTTGGAAAGGATACCATTTGACTGAACTCGCAGGTCAATTTGGGTTTTTTGGTTTTGTTTTGTTTTTTAAAGCTGCCTGATCTGAGTTGATACAATCTAAAGCCAGGACTTTAATAGTTTTTCAAATTTTCATGTGCATAAAAATCACCAGAGTCCTGCACCTAGCTTTAACAGATTCTGGTTATGAAATTTGGGGCTATTGTAGAAGAACAAGAAGCAACTTGTAAATGCTAGTAGCGCTCAGTCTGAGAAGCCCTGAAACTAGAATGTGAAAGATCCAACCTAATGGGCTGCCTGAACTTATTTTAGCAAAGTACATATATTATTAATAAGAACTATTTTGGTTGTAATGGACACCCACTATATCAAACTGGTTCAAACCAAGTCAACATTTATAACAGACTCACTTGCCTGAAAAGCATAGAGATGGAACTGGCTGTGGTATAATATGACCATAGACTAGATTTCAAAGGAAAGCATCAGGACTTGGTTTTTCTGCTCCTCTTTTGGAAGTGTTTTCTAGCATGTTGCTTCCTTTAGGAAGACTTTCTAGTAGTTGGCAAGATGAGCATCAGTCATCCTATGCTTTTATGATATCTTATAAAAATCCCATGGCTGAGTCTTTGTTGTTGTTTTTTATTTGTTTTTTTTTTTGCCAGTCCTGGGACTTGAACTCAGGGCCTGAGCACTGTCCTTGGCTTCTATTTACTCAAGGCTAGCACTCTACCACTTGAGCCACAGCACCACTTCTGGCCTTTTCTGTATATGTGGTGCTGAGAAATCAAACCCAGGGTTTCATGTATGTGAGGCGAACACTTTACCACTAGGCCATATTCCCAGCCCCGTCCCACCCATGGCTGAATCTTATTGGACTAAGTTATATTGCATTTGCATCCCCATATCAGTTTCCATAGGTAAGCTTTCAACTTTCATAGAAATCTGTGAATGGCTCAGTCAGTTAGGGCTCTCCCAGCAGTGAGTAGCTGAGGTAGTAGGTGTGGAAGTGTTTGTGTGGGTTGGGAAAAGCGGCGCAGGGATAGCTCCAAAGTTACATGAACCGTCTATGGGATGGGCTGTGTGATGGTTAGTCTTTATTATCAACTTGACTAGTCTAAGAGGTGCCTAAGTGAAACACACCTCTAGATGTGTCTGAGGTAGGTTTTTCTAGAGGTGATTAGATCATCGGGGCTCTAATAAATAGATTGAACCCTGTATAGATTCATACTGGGATTGGAGGTATGATAGGTAGTGGTTAAAGGTGAGAACGAGTCTCAGATGTAGGAATAGGTGGTGGGGGATGTACATTGGGTACTGTACTCTGGCTTCTTCCTGTAGTTCCTTTCCTCTGTTTCCCGGCTGCCATTGTGTGAGCTGCCCTGCTCCCCCGTTTCTTCCCCATCGTCATGGGCGGAGCTCGCTGAAACCATGAGCAAAATAAATCTTTCCTCCTTTATGTTTTTTCGGGTATTTGGTCATAGTAATAATAAAATGAATGCAGGATGATTTCTTCAACAAACAAAACAAAACCTCACTATATTGATCATAGAAAGCAGCCTGTCTACTTCCTATTCAGTTCACATAAATAGGTGCTAGTAAAATAAAAATTTCCTCCAATATGTCACTGTATATATAGATGATCTTAGATTTTTAACCTCCAAGTGAAAAACACAATACTAAAATACATTTTAGTATTAAGGTTAGCACTGCTGCGGTGCAATAACTGTGGTTATTCAAGATAGGAGGAAGGGCATCTAACCACACTCTATGAATCAGAGCCTGCTGGATTGTCAGGTTTACATTTGTTGAGCGGTACTTTGAAATCTGTCACTTAAACTGGCATGACTAATTGTGATGATGAAGCAAGAAAAAAATGTCTGCCACACCTCACCAATAAGAGATATGAGGTCAAGTCGGAATAATTAAGGAAATGATAGCAGAAATAAGTTGATACAAAAGTCTGGATAAAGAAGGTGTATTCTGAAAGCTTTGTGAACTACTTCAGACCTAACCAGGGGAGAAAGAGTATCTTAATGTGCATCAGTGTGTACAGATAGAAGAAGGGGAAAGATGGAATTGAGTGATCAAAATTTACTCTGAACTAGAAACTCTGGATGTAAAAATCCTGTAGGCAAAAGGTCTTCAGATAATATGTAAGAATTTAATCTATAATATAATATACTATACAATAATTGCATAAAAGAGCATCTCTGAAGAAACGAGGTTAGCGTTCAAAGTATACGAGGGGGAACACAAACAACAACCAGTAGTGTAAAAGACTGGCAGGAAACGGGCAGCCAATAGCCTGAAAGACCTCCGTGTTCAAAACAAATGTGCCTCTTCTGTAAACGCACCCTAAGCAATAACAATCTGAGATTCAGTGAGTGTGAAACATTTTCCCCTCTCCCTCCCTCCTCTCAGAGGGTTTGGAGGGAGTGCTGTGCACAAATGGGTTGACTCCAAGGTTCAGAAAGAAAGTCACCACAACTCTGTTTTCTCTATTACAGTTCATTATTGAGGCCTGTTAAGACGTAAAATTTTAAATCACACTATCTAAAAGGTGATGAGGGTCAGTTCAGAATAAAAAGGACTCAAAATATTTTACAGTTTATTTGTCCAATTTTCAAACATTCAAGTAATATAACAAAATTTGATAACACTATTCAAAAAGAAGTCCCCAGAGTCTAGTGTTCTGTCAAGATTGTTTATTTTTAATAAAAAAGACACATGTATTTATATGTTATGATTTATATGATTATATATGAAGTTAGGTTTATGGTGTTACTACGCATACCTATTTTTATTTCCACACGCTTTCCCTTAGATGAATTGACCATGTGTCCTTCTCAGAACAAAGCAAGTGCAAGGAAACTATAGAAAATTCCACATCAAGAGGCTGACAAAGTGACGGCTATGGATGGAGGTGAGGTGAAGGGCTGGACATGGGGTGACATCAGCTTGTTGGCAAGAAACAGCTACCCTGCAAGGCTAGACTGTCAGGTTCTGCCCCGGGTGGACCAAATGAAGAAGACGGCTAAGATGAAGCCATAGCAATAACAAAGGATGGTCTGAGACGTGCCTCTCATGGTGATCAGTGCATTTACTTCCTGACATAGAGGAACCAACTTAGTGGACATGATTCATAGTTCACCTTCCTCTTTGCCTCCATGTGCTCATGTGGCAGCCTGCTCTTGCTCTGACCTGCTACCCATTCCAGGATTCTTTTCAAATTCGTTTTGTGTAAGACACTCTTCTGTGTCAGTCAGGGCTCCTGTCTCCTCCACTAAACTGAAAGCAGACTTTTACTGGACCACTAAACCTTCCTTCTTGCTCATACAATGGCTTCCACTCACAGCAAAGTCTTAGGTCCATCCACAAAGGCAGCAAGGGGTTGCATTCAGGATAATTTTAGAAGCAATCCCAGGAAACAGGATGGGAACTAGGAAGAGTGAACCCAGTGCTGTGTTATCAGAACTCTACTGCGTGGACACTGCCACACGTTACAATGTTCAGAAGAACCTCATAGAAAGCCCCTCACAATTGTCTGTGCAGGGGATAGAAGGGCACACTGATTCCCCAGATAACCAGAGTCACATGATATCTGGATCTGCAACTCTCTCTGGTTTTAATTGCACACAGTGAGTGAGATGTTGCATGTCCAGAAAGCCCTGGAGCAGAAGACCAAGTTCTGAGTGGTGTCGTTGGTGTGCAATTTTTCCAGTAAGCCTATCACGTGCTCCATCCAGCCCATTACTCTTACTCGTGTAACTATTCCTGTTCAATAATCCTCTTCTGGAACCTATGAGATCTTACTTGTTCTCACTTTAGTTTTCAGCCACCAAGATGCTGTTCCAGCCTCCTCACTGATGGTGGCGCTAGAGCTTCCATTTCCTGCCACCACCTGTGCTGTGTCACCATATTCATGGTTTCAGTACACCTCAGGGTGACCATGGAAGGCTCTGGCCTGGCTTCTCGTCTTCTCAGTTGTCTCTTCACTTCATTGCCTTCAACACAACTGCCCTGTGGTGACACGTTTACCTAAGCCTTCCACTCTTGTAAGTCTTAAGCACAGGCATTTATTATTGCTGGTTTTTCTTTTTTCCTCATATCCACTCCTTTCCTTGTTCTTCCTGCCCTTCCGTGATTCCCTTCATCCCAGGATTTTTTCAGCTTCTTCCCTAGGCTAGACCAACCACATCAATGATACCCGGGCAGTACAGTGTCCTCTACCTTTTATTTGCTGTCTATATTCTTGTTTCTTTACCTTTGGTGGTTATGAAAGATTGCCGAGAGAAAAATTCAAAACCATGATTCATATTCATACTGTAAATTCATATTCTTTCAGCTCGGCTTAAGTAACAATTTTACTTTATTTATAGATGGTAGAGTCCTTTGTTGAACACACCTTTTGCTTCTCTTGTTTACATTATTCATACTTCTACCTCCAATCTCTGTGTTCACTCCTGTGTGTGTGTGTGTCTACGTGTGCTGGTCCTAGGACTTGAAGTATGTGTGTGTGTGTGTGTGTGTGTGTGTGTGTGTGTGTGTGTGTGTGTGTGTGCTAGGACTTGAATTCAATGCCTGGGTGCTGTCCCTGAGCTTGGACATACAAATCTCATGGCTTTTATTGCCTTGGTTGGCTGACTTCAGGCTGTGATGTCAGATCTCAGCCTCATGAGTACCTAGAATTATAGGCATATGCCCCCGATGCCTAGCTTTGTTCATTTGTTCTTAATAGATGCTTTTTGCCTTCTACTGTATTGGGGAGAACAAAAAGTTAGAGGTGACAACAAAAGTCCCCTCAATTTCTCTTCTTTCCATCTCAAAAACTTCATATCCTTATTCAACTTTCTTGGTTTCCCTCTTTGAGGCAAAAGAAGCCTGTATCCTTGTATGCTCTTTAAAGCAACAATATCAAACGAAACGCAACAGGCTCAAATCTGAGCTTGTAATTCAACTGTTTCTTTCAGCACACCAAACCTTAAATGGCATTTCTCTTTGCTCTGTTACCATCATGCTACATACACCATTTCATGACAGACTGCTGTGGATTCACCTTTAAAGCACCTTTTACATTGTGCTGGTGTCTCTGGAGAGGTGGTCCACACACCCAGAGCAACAGACTCAGCATGGGGTCACAATCCTTACTTCATTTCAGCCTTTCATTGATAACTAAGGGAATGGACAAGGATCAGACCTTAAAGAGTATCCAATGCCTCTCTGACTGTGTTTCTCACCTTCCTGCACAGGCCTGTTGCTTCTCCCTAACGCAAGAGCCTGTTTTTAATGCATATTGTAGCTGCAGTTCGGCATGTCATCTTCCCTCCTTTGGATTATTCACGTTCCACTCATTCTCCACACATTACATCATGTTGTGATCTCTCCTTCTGTGTCCACGGGGTGGAGCGCATTTGGCTATGTATGACTTCTATTAGTGTTTTTGTGCTTATGACATCTCTTTAAGGAGGGAGGATGCTCTCTGCCAGCAAAGATGTTCTTTTCCAGGTTTTTTTTCAGTCCCAGGCACTGGTGGTTGGTCACTCATGGAGCACTTCCTACAAATATCCTGTCACTTTTTAATTTTTTTTTGTAATGAGTCAAAGCTTTCCATTTGAAGAAGAGATGTACGCATGCACATCTGTATCTCGAATCTAAACCAGCACCGAGGGATTCACAACTGGAAAGAATTGGCATAACTGGGAGCATCTTTCCATTCCTCTCTCAGCTCTGGCTGTGCATGACTTAGCTTCACAGGAATCTTGGACCATGGATATCATCTCTAAAATTTATGATTCCAACTAAACACAGTGCCAAAATGTTCATCCAAACTATGTAGATGATGAAATTTTACATACACACACAGCCTGGGTCTACACATCATAAACACTCGGTGTATGAAAACACATTTTAAAGATTTTTATACAGCTGCTTCACAGCAATAATTTTGGAATTTAATGTGAATATTTACTTGGAATATAATATATATAAATCAGAACTAAAACAAGAATTTAACTCAGTTTTTATATTTATGGATGTTTAAGGATCATTAGAATAAAAATAATTTAAGGAAGCAGCACTGTAAGGGGTGTGTGTGTGTGTGTGTGTGTGTGTGTGTGTGTGTGTGTGTGTCCTGGGGATTGAACTCAAGGTCTGAGCACTGTCCCTTAGCCTGTTTGCTGGCACTCTACCCCTTGAGACACAGCTTCCGTTCTGGCTTTCTGGTACTTGCTTGTAGATTAGTGTTTTATGGCCTCTTCTGCCTAGGCTGTTTTCAAACCTGGATCTTCAGATCTTGGCCTCCTAAGTAGGTAGGATTACAGGTGTGAGTCACTGGCACCCAGCTACAAGACTCTGCTTTTAGAAAGGAATTTGACACCATGCTCCAATGGTTCACGCCTGTCATCCAAGCTACTCAGGGGGGCTGAGATCTGGACAATCACAGATTGAAGCCATCTCAAACAAGAAAGTCCCTGAGACTCTTATCTCCAATTAACTACCAGAAAGCTTGAAGTGGAGCCATGACTCAGCTGGAAGAGCAGGAACCATGAGTGAAAAGATCCAAGGACAGAGCCCTGGCCCTAAGTTCAAGCCCCAGGACTATCACAGAAAAGGAAAAATGGAAGGAGGGAGGGAGGGAAAGAAAGAAATTTGAATCTGCAAGCAGCAGTCCCTTCTCTGTGGTTCTGCTGGCATATTCTTTCATCAGTGTTCCTCTTACATGACAGGGAGCAGGGAACCCACAGCTCTTAAGAAAGCCTTTATGTGTGGAGACCCATTCCATATTTTCAATAGATCTCCAGGACTCCTTTGTGAGAGTCACCGCAATTCAAAGGCTTGGGGGCCAAGCCTGTAGACAAATGAGGACAGGTGGAACACACTAGACAGTGGTGAAGCCTGGTCCCAGCGTGGCGCAGAGCTTGTGCTCCAGGAACGGAAGTCACTCTGCTCGGAGTGGGTGACTGCCGCAACTGAGGGCCAGGGGGAGGGGCTCTCGCATGACTGGACAGTAGGTAGAAATAGAGATACGACGTGAAAGCCTAAGACGTCTCCATGCCAGTTGCTAATTCCAATTGTCATCTAAAACACAAGGGCAGATGGGATAGGTAAAAGAGCTCTCTGGACCAAAGCTGACTCTTAGCTCTTCAGGTAGGGGTGTGTGTGTGTGTGTGTGTGTGTGTGTGTGTGTGTGTGTGTGTGTGTGTGTGTAGGGGGTAGGGTGAAGGGTCCTGGGGCTAGTATCCCTAAGCTTCTTTTGCTCAAGGCTAGTGCTCCACCACTTGAGCCCCAGCTCCACTTGTGACTTTTTGGTGGTTACTTGGAGGTAAGCTCTCAAGCACTTTCCTGCCTGGACTGGCTTCAAAGGGCTATCCTCAGGTCTCAGCTTCCCAAGAGGCTAGGATGACAGGAGTGAGCCACTGGTACCCAGCTCAACGCTTCCGGTTTTCAACAGTTAAATTCTGCCTCACAATTTCACACTGGGTAAAGTGGATCAAACTGACACAGCAAGGAAAAAAAAAGTTAAATATCTAAGGATTGCTGCTGTTCTCTATACTTACCTGAGTGTCTCCCAAGTTCCCTCAGTCTTTTGAAGCCAAAACACATTTAGATTAAAAAAAAACACACAACTGTAACACATGTATATTGAGAGAACCATGGTTTAGATGGTTTCTTAAGGCAAAAGATTCTTGTTTTTTTTTTTTTTTTTTTGGCCAATCCTGGGGCATGGACTCAGGGCCTGAGCACTGTCCCTGGCTTCTTTTTGCTCAAGGCTAGCACTCTGCCACTTGAGCCACAGCGCCACTTCTGGCCATTTTCTGTATATGTGGTGCTGGGGAATTGAACCCAGGGCCTCATGTATATGAGGCAAGCACTCTTGCCACTAGGCCATATCCCCAGCCCCAAGGCAAAAGATTCTTAAGGCAAGAGTTTCTCATGCCAAAACTTCTGCTGGGGACTGGCTTCAGATCATGATCCCCCCACCCACGCCTCCCCAAGCTGGGAGTATAGGCAGCTGTCACCACACCCATCTTGTTTTATCAAGAAGGAGGCTTGCTACCTTTTCTTTTTTTTAATGGGGATAGCCTCACACCCATGAGCCTCCTAAAATCTGCCTCTTGAGTAGCTAGGATAATAGATATAAGCCTGCATACCTTCCTAACACAACTGATGTGGGTCCCTAGCCAGTTGGTGTCCATCGATCAGTGATCCATAAACCTCTGGGAAAAAAAAATATTCAATTTGCTTAAATTGTTGTATTAACATCTATGCTACATTTGTCTTTTTTTCCTTTTTATTACATTAGTATACATTACAGTCCAAGGTCTTCATGGTAATTTCTCTTTCTTGCCCCCCCCCCACCGAGGTGCCAGCTGGGTGTTCTGCACACGCGCAGGAGCACCAGTCACATGGTCTTTGGCTCAAAGGACACAGAGAAGCAGAGCTCACGCGCCTTAGAAACACAACATGGCGGTGCTGCATGCAGCCCAGAAGGCAAGACCTGAAATCAGTTCACCTTCTCTGCTCGCTCCTAGTTCTTGGTGGCTATGCTCAGGCTGGGCTCCAAAGCCCAACCAAACAAAAACCCAACCACCAACAGTTTGCTGGCATCAGACATCAGGCATACTTTAGAAAGCTTTCCTTTGGTAAATATTTTGGTAACCTTTGAACTTCTACAAGAAATGGAAATCTGGTTAAATAATTTTTGATTTTAGTAAATGCTGTGTAGCCTCAGAGAACAATCTAAATACTACTGGCATTCCATTTATGTTATTCACTTACACCAAATAAACATCTCCATGGTAGTCATGATCATGGTGTAGAGCAGGCGTGGGTGAATACTTTTGTGAAGGACCAGATTGTAAACATTTTAGGCTTTTCAGCCTCATATGGTCTTTGTCACATAATCTTTTTATTTTTTTCTCACACTTATAAATGTTTTAATAGCAGGACATTTTATAAGCAAGGCTTGTCTCACTTTTGTTTAGTATTTTTATTTCTAATACTAGGTAAACTCATCATTCTAAGACATATGGACTATGGAAATTTACACGATAATGGAAGGGAATAGATAATATCTCCAATTTGAGATTGGAAAACTGTAGGTAGGGATTCTGTTGCTTGCACAAGTTTACATGATCGTTTGACTCTTACAAAGAGTTTCTTAGAATTGTGCCTTGCATACATTAGAGTATTTGACTAAGTGGAGACAGGGTATGGGCAATTGTTGCTGATTTCTATATAAGGTAGTATGGCCTCTGCCTCCTGCTTAGTTACTTCTTTTGTAATGTCACAGAATGCACTGGAGAAGTGTGTTTTCACTATATTTTGGAATGATTAACTGATATGGAAATATTTTAAATAGCATGCCAAAAATGTTTTCACTGTGCACAAAGTGGACAAGGTCCAACTGTTACTTTAAATTTCATATTATCTACCAATCTCCCCAGAAGAATCTGAAAGATGTTATTGTTTAAGTCACGTAGTTCTTTGGAATAATCTTTTCTTTGTCAACAGTTGGCAGTCCAAACCCTGGATTTTTCCATTTAATGTTCAAGGGAGGCTCATTTTTAAGATTGTTTTTATTCAGCACGTCTGTCACCTTCCTTTTTAACCTTTCTTTTGCCATTGCTTTCTGGTTCTGTGGTTATTTGGTTATTTGACTTGAAACTTTAGACTGCTCATTTGCTTTGTTCTTTAACACTGGAATTTCCTACTTGTCAACACTTCTATCTCTCTTCTCTATGTCCTTCGAAACTGAAAACTAAAACTGTAAAAGCTGTAACTTTTACATTGACCTATTTCCTTCTTAGGATTGGTGTTTTTCTGTCACACAATGGTAGGGGACTGGTGAAAATCCTACTCAGTGATGCTACTGGGAAAGAAAGGCTTGAAACAGAAATTTTCCTGGGAAGCCTTTGACAAAGGGGTGAATCAGGAGACAGGTGGAAGGAAGGGGTTAGCACTGAGGGTGCTGGGACATTCTCAATGGTTCAGAAGGTAGGGGTCACGTAGAAGCAAGCAAGCAGAGGGTACCCATAAACCCAACTGGTGAAAAATACAGCCCGTGCTCCACTTAACATGAGTCATTGTGGAGAATAGTTTGTTTCCTTCAATGTATCTATGAGACAGTTTCTAGTGGAAACCCCCTTGCTTAAAACATCCTGTTAAGGAGGGCATCGGTGGCTTGTGCCTGTAATCCTAGCTACTGAGGAGGCTGAGATTTGAGGATCGTGGTTCAAAGCCAGGCAGGGCAGGAAACTCTATGAGACTCTTATCTCCAATTAATCACCAGAAAACCAGACGTGGTGCTGTGGCTCAGTGTGGTAGAGACCTAGCCTTGAGCTGAAGAGCTCAAGGACAGTGCCTCGGCCCAGAGTTCAAGCCCCATGACTGACCAAAAAATAAAAAGAAAATCTTGCTAAGAGGAAGTGACCATATTAACACCCATGGTAAGAAAACAAGCATTTCTTGTCTCTTTCCTGTTACTTTTCCTCTCAGTGAATTATTTTGCAAATAACAATGACCATTGTCTACTTTGTGCGTGTGTGTATATGTATTCTGTGTGTGAATGTGTCCCTGCATGTGTGCTTGGTACTGAAATCATCCACCTTCTGCAAGAAACTTAAAATGATGATTTTACACTAGGCTCCCTTTTATCTAGAGCTGGTCTGTAGCCAGCCTGGAGGCGCGAGCCTTCGCTGCGGCTGTGAGGCAGGATGGTCAGTAGCTTAGGAGTTTCAGCTCATCCTGGGCAACAGCACAACGGTCTCAAAAACCGCACCAGACACACACAGGAAACAAACTTGAAGACGGGTTGTAAATATAAAGCAGTGTGATGAAATAAATCATGTCTCAAACCTATGAATAGTTTCACATTTTTCAATTGGGCAAAGAAAGTAGAGTAGAAAGTTAGAAGATTTTAGATACTGTTAAATTTTATTCACAAACCTTAATTCGCTTAACAAATTTTAAACATGCTCTCAATTTTCCAATGTTGGTGACTTTAGTTTCCCACAAACTAAAACTGAAATAAAGCTTGTTAAATATCTCAGAAAAATTTTAAACTTGGATTATTTCTTTTAATATCATCACAAATACCCAGTACTTAAAACACATGTTTGACCTTTTCCTCCATTAATTCCCATGGCTTGAAACCTCTGACATTATTAAATTTTAAAATTATTTAATTTTAGGACTTTACTGTTTCTGTCTCCATGTTTTAATTAATAGAACTTATCTTTAGCATGGTAGTCTCAGTAGGATATACTTTCATGAGGTTATAATAACAAATCACTTATAGCAGAATCATCTCTACTTTTCTATGATAAAATTAGCAGTGTACACAGGAATTGGAGCTTGTGTGTATTTATATGATGGTTTCAAGCCAACTTTCTCCTTTTTTGGCAAGAACTCAAGGATTCATGTTGGGTACTCTACACTTGAACCACAGTTCCAAAATTTTTTGCTGGATTATTTTTTCAGATGGGTTCTTGTGATTTGCATGGGTTAGCCTAAATCCCAGTCCTCCAATCCTCTAGCCCCAATCCTCCAAACTATATGCCTCTATGTGTCCCACCAACACCTGTCCTCCTGTCAACTCCAGAAAAGAACGGTTTACTTGCTAACTTGGTCAAGAACCTAGTTGATTGCTGTTTAATTATTTTGTGTTTTTTAAAAACTGGTATAATAATGTGTTATAAACACAAGGTAGAGGTGATCTTCAGTTAGAAGAGTGTGCTTCAAGTTCTTTGCAGTAACTAAGGAAAAGTCAATTTTAATTTTCCAAAAGGATTTTTCCTCTTACAAAATTCTAGGTTTCATAAATAAATTCTAAAGCACAGAACTGTGCCAAACAAAGGGAAGGAACATTTTCAGTCAAGTCACAAAAAAGGAAATTTAATAAGAATTAGACATTTTCCACACTTTGTTCAACTGTTGGGGATTCTCCCTGCCCTTCAACCAGCCCTGGGGCAGTGTGGGCGGGAGCCCCTCCCACCTTCCGGCCTCAACCGGAAGAGAAGCAAGCCAGGCTTGGCCTCCCGGCTTGGCCACATGTCTAATGGCAGGGGCCCGGCCCGTGGGGGGGCTGTAGTCCCCGCCCACAGAGGAAGTTTCATGACATCACCTGATGGGCATCCCAGTCAGCCAATCAGTCAGTCACCCCAAGTCCTTCCCCTTCCGCCTTTGTCATCGTAATAAATCCTTCTCCCCGCCCTCTGGGCAGCTGAGACCCGTTCAACCATCAAGGTGTCTCCCTGATGTCTCTCTTCCTGCCGCCGCTCCTGACACGTGGGGGGGGAGGGGAGGTTTCAGCAACCTTTCCTCAACTTAGCGTAATCCATGAGCGTACGCTTTTGCCTTCTGCTGGTGGAAGACAAGGCCGAGTGCTCTTTCATAGTTTTGGGGTTCAGGCATTTTCCCCAGGAGATAGGGGAAAAGGGATCCTTGAGGTCCCGACATTCAACAATGCATATTTTGATTCCGTTCTTACTTAACTAACAATAAATTACAGTATGAAGCCCACGTTAGTAACTATTCTTCAATAACTGCATTATCCAGGATTACTGGCATTAAACACTAAATTAACATTTGCTGGCTGCTATTGTTTATAAATTACCTGTTTTCCAGTTTCTGTGAGTTCATTGAATTTAGACATTGTAGAATCTCTCTTCCTCTCAAGGGACAGAAAGTGATGTTACAATAGAAATAACTGTGGCCCAAAAAGCTAAAGACATAGCAAAATGTGATGTACTTTGTGACTTTAGAAAGGTCACCTGACCATTCATGACTTTCTTTTAAAGCAAGGGGCTTGGAGAGGAGGCTGCGAATGGTCTTTTCTAATTCCAGTATCAAATGATACTCTCTGGGTTCACACTAAAGGAGATTATGTCCGAAAGCATACCACAGTTCCAGACTCCGCCATTCCTCTTCTCCTTCCGCATTAAGAACCTTCCACTTGAAAGTAACCCCATCTCAAACAGCCTGGAGTCAAAAGACACTTTATTGGCTTAAGTACGTGAAAGTCATGGGCCTAGATGTGGAAGTCTGGAGAGCAGAATTGGCCTTTGGGGTTCTTTTCTTCAGGGCCACTGTCCTGACTTGGTTTCATTCTCAGTCAGGCAATCTCCATACAAAGTCATCTGGTGACTGCGCCCAGTACCCGGGTGGTGTGGGAGTGGGGAGATGTGGTTGTGAGTGACAACTGGGTGGTCAGTGACCAGGGAAGATACACTGCAGTTGATGGGAAACCACAGTTGAAGATGCCCAGTACATAGCCTGGGGGGTTCTTTTTCTTTTCTCTCTCTTTCCTTCCTTCCTTCCTTCCTTCCTTCCTTCCTTCCTTCCTTCCTTCCTTCCTTCCTTCCTTCCTCTTTCCTCCTTCCTTTTCCCTTCCCTCCCTCTCTTCCTTCCTTCCTTCCTTCCTTCTTTCCTTCCTTCCTTCCTTCCTTCCTTCCTTCCTTCCTTCCTTCCTTCCTTCCTTCCTTCCTTCCTTTCTTTTGCCAGTTCTGCCCCCCCATGGAATCTCTCCAACACAGTCTCACTGCCCGAGCCCCTCCCTGCCAAGACTGCCACTCACCCAACTTCATCTTAGTACTCAACTCCTAGTCATGATGTCTAACTAACTTCATCAAACCGGACCTTGGCCTAAAAACCTATTTTCTTCAAGCACAACCTAACTTTCCTCCAGCTGAGGTGATGGAAATTGCTCAGCAATGAGTGCAGAATGAGCTGTGACCTCGACCTCAGGAACTTTTTTGGTGGTGGTGGTGGTGGTGATGGTGGTCGTGGGGCTTGAACTCAGGGCCTGAGTGCTGTCCCTGAGCCTCTTTGTGCTCAAGAGTAATGCTGTACCACAGAGCCACTTCCGGATTTTTTGATGGTAAGAGTTTTGATGGTAAGATTTTTTTTATTGATGGTAAGAGTCTCACGGGGACTTTTCTATCCTGGCTGGCTTTGAACCTCAATCCTCAGATCTCAGCCTCCTGAGTAGCTAGGAGGATAGCCATGAGCTACACAGCACCTGGCTCTCAGAAACTTATACACCCTCATTTCTCAAAACTGCATTGAAGCCATAGCTTTGTTGTGTCCAGGCAGAGTGGGAGTTCACTGCCCTTCCTATGCGTCCTTTCTTATTTATGTGAAAGTGGAATTAAGTCCTAGTTGCTCTCTTCCACTCATCCCTTGCAACACATCTCCATCAGAGCAGATTCCGATTTGCTGCTGAGAAATGCAGCCACACTGAATGAGCAAGTGACATTTGAGAAGCATGGTAGTAGTAACTTTTTTTTTTTTTTTTTACATTTTTAGGTGATGGAATTCCCATATGTTTCTGGAGTTCAACTTTAAAGACTTTTGTGAAATATTTGTTACTCTCTTCTTCTGTCCCATGTACTTCTATGAGAACTCGAAAAGCATTTTCTTTCACTGATGTCTAATGAGCGCTGATTTTTTAAGATGGATTTAATTTCCTTTTCTTCCTCCCACTTACCCCTCCCTCTTCTTGATCCTCGTCTTTTTTTCCCATTGCTTTTATTAAGCTACATTTGAGTTCAGAAGGCTAAGAGAATTTTTCTTTTAAAAAGGAAAGCTTGCCTACCAGCCAGTTTTATATTTTTCCCCAAGCACTCAACAGTCTAATCTTTTTTCCCATTTAAAATGAGAATGAGTTTAGCAAGAAATTGACTTGATGTTAGGACAGGAGCTTCGGGAAAGTCTAATCTCAGTGACAGCCTTAACAAACCAATCCTGCTCCGTGGCCTTCTACATATGGAACAGGCCTTGTGTCCGTGGGCCCTCCAGATACAAACCAGCCCGTGACACAGGGCTGTCAGGTCTGCCTCTTCCCCCTGATTTTAGCTTGTTCCTCTTTCCTTTCAGCCTCCTGGGTGTGTGCAATCTATTCCCAACCCTTCTGGAAGTAGAAGAATTTGGGAAGGAAATTGGCTGTTGGTTGCCTTTGAAATGTTTGCTCTAGTTTTCTTATCAGGACTGCGCCCCATTGGGTGGTATTTACAATTTCCTTGAAATATGTCTTCAAAGGGCCTCCTTTGGGATATCTTGATTGGTTTTGTTGTCCGTTTATGTATGAAGATACTTAATAACATAAATTCATTGTCAAGAAAGGGTGAGTCTTGCTTCAAAGAAAGTAATGTTATCACTTGCAACATCGTGTGCTTATTGCGTATTAGTAACTTAGTACCCATGGGCAGGAGTTACTATGCCCTTGGCCTTCAAACTTTTTAAGTACATCAGAATCACTGGGAAGGCATTGGAAAACATACATTGGGGCTCCTCTTTTCAGTAGGTGGTGACTGAGGATTCACATTTTGAATAAGAAACTAGGGGACCGTCATGGTCTGGGATGCCACTCTGAGAGCCTCAATATTGGCCGTTGTTCTCAGTACCTAACAGGCTCAAATTTCTGTGAGTGTTTCTAATGGAAGTGATGTCTTATGGCTATTTAATATCATATATAAGTGAACTTAATAGGGAAAATTTTAAAGTCTGCTTTAAGACAGCTAATTAAGATTTTTTAATCTGTCCTTTGCCTTCTGAATGCAGTTTTTAATTTTTCTGATGTACACTATTTCTTTGTTTACTACAGAAAAAAATGTATGTGACCAATTATTTAGAAAACAATAACTGGGAACCAAAAAATAAACGTTAGGTTGTAGACTCTAGTTGTCTCACATAGTTATCTGAGTCTGTAGCAGTTTATGAAGTTTTCCACCTGTGAAAGTGGGGATAATAAAATGCACCTTATCACTTGTTCGGAAGGTTAAGGGGGGAAGTGGAGAGAGTGCCCTGCAGCTCCTACTGATGCAGACCCTTGACCAACACCAGCGTTTCCCTGTGATTTCTTCATATGTAACAACTTCTATTGTTTGTGGGCATATTTTTAAAAGTAGGTCTTAGCTGCAAAGGAAGAGGGAAGGCTACAAATTGTATAAAATACAAGCTTATTTTCCATTAGATAATAAAAGAATTGGATTGAGGATTTAGGATTCTTTTTTAGTTAAAAAAATTTAGTTAAAAAAAAGTCAGGGGGCTGGGAATATGGCCTAGTGGCAAGAGTGCTTGCCTCGTATACATGAAGCTCTGGGTTCAAATCCTCAGCACCACATATACAGAAAAGGCCAGAAGTGGCGCTGTGGCTCAAGTGGCAGAGTGCTAGAGTTGAGCAAAAAGAAGCCAGGGACAGTGCTCAGGCCCTCAGTTCAAGTCCCAGGACTGGCAAAAACAAAAAACAAAAAAAAAAAACTTAAGTCGGGACTACACTAGAGGAACAATCCCCTCAATGCAAACTTTGTATAGTTTAGCCTATTCTTGTGAACTGAATGTTTTTATTCTTTCTTTCCCTCCATTGCTCTTGGTCTCTCTTTTCATACAGAATATTATGTTGCCCTGGCTGGCCCCAAACACCTCACTTAAGTGATCTTCCTGCCTTAGCTGTCCCAACTGCCTGGGAATACAGGACTATACTACTGTTTCTAGCCATGCTTTTTTATTATATATTTATATTTATATATTATATATGTATATACAATATACATATACATATGTATATTATATATGTATATGTGTATATAGTATACATATACATATATGTATATATAATATTATATATATATATGTATACACACACACACACACATAGATACGCTCAAATCCTTGCAATACTACTAATAGCTAGTACCTAGAAGTATGCATGCCAGGCATGCTAAATACTAGACCCTTTTCAGATTATCTGATCCTGATTACTGTGATTGTCTTTTCTAGCCCTTTATGGGCATTTATTCATTGCTGCCCCTCCTGATCTTTAATGAGCTCTCCACATGAGAAAAAGAAAACCACATTTTTAGAAAACCCAACTATCATCCTGTTTCTTAAAAGAATACTTTGACATGTTATGGATGCTCTGGAAGTATTTCATGAGATGAATTTACACGTCAGTGAAAGGAAGCCTTTGAGAATAAAGGTAATGTGTTGCTAGTCTCTGACCAGTGTTACAACCCAGGTGCTCCAAGTCATGTGAGCCCACTCCCCACCCCTAACTCATACTATTTTAAAGGCAAATCCCTGAAGTGTTTTAAAAAAATTCTCTCTAGGATTGTGTAATGTGTATTAACTTCCAAGTGGTAGATAAAATTGTGTAATATCAAAGAGGTGCTTGAAAATAAACCTGCATTTGAGATCAAAATTTAAAATAAACTCAAGTTGAAGGTAAGGGAGTTGTTATATTGGCAGGGCATAGTCTTGTCTTTGGGCAGAACTAGACTATAAATGGTGAATGTCCAATGTCCCCACCAGAGGCCTCTAATTCTCAAGCTTCTTGGGAGAAAGTGGCTGCCCTTGGTTGAGCCTACAAGGTATAGATAGGCATGGAATGGAGACAATCCACTGTATACTAACCCCCTAGAAGAGCACATTACCACTGAGCAAATAATATTTGTACCTTTGTCTAGGCTTAAATTCCATGTCATAAATCCAATGAAAATTATACCTGAAAACACAGAATTTCATATTATACTAGAATTCATAGATATTTGTTATATTCTTTTTTGTAGCAAAAGGAAGATATTTTCTTCCTAAATCTTTTTACCTTGGCTTCCCTGTGAATCAGAAGTGAATCTTTATGGGCTTCACAGGTGACTACCTCTCAATTTGGTTAATATTAGATTTCAAGTAAATACAGTTAAAGTTTATCATCACTACTGTCAAGAAGGGTTATTTCCCATATTTCAGTTTGGGATTAAATGCATTTTTCTCTTATTTTTCAAGTGGATTTTTTAATGCAACCAACAACTTCTTTTCTTAAAAAATATTATAAAACTGATGTAAAGAGGGGTTACAATGATATAAGTCAGGTAATGAGTACATTTCCTTTTCCTTTTGAACAGCAACATCTTTTGTAATACCAGCACTCTTGAATTTTTTATTTGGCACACAACTCTTTATGATAAAGTCTTCCTATCCCAGCATATCTTCAATCATTTGTGGCTAGGTGACTAAGTTTTACCAAGTAAGACTTGAGGGAAAACATTTTAAAGGAGAAAAGACATCTTTCCCTAATCCCATGAATTATAATCTGTAGGTGATATGTAATTATCTTGGACTGTAAATACTGTTTCAATGGTTTTTCTCTCTGATGATATCATGATAGCAGGCTTTCTTTGCTTTAGGTATTTTGGGGGTAGTGCCTTGTAGTGTTGCCTGGGAACATTGTAGGACCCACCCTCTCTATGGAGCTGGAAGGACCACCACGTTCCACTACATCTGCGTTGTCAGTTGAGATAGGTTCTTGCTAATTTTTTTTTGCCATTAATGGCCTCAAATCACAGTCCTCTTGATCTACACCTCCCTACTAGCTGTATTTCAGGAATGAGACATCATACCTGCCTCATTTTTCAATACTACCAACATAGAGAAACAAGACAGGAAGAGCCCAGGTTCTTCAATAGAGGACTGTCTTATGCTATCTACTTTCAAATATTTGTGTAAGAGAGAGGTAAGTTTTTTTTATAAGCAATTATTAACTGCTGCTAATTTATATTTCTGTGGTACAAAGCTAAGGTGAATTGATATATTGAATATTTTTCTTCTATACTACTGAATATTAATTTTTGTTAACAACTCGGAAGTGAAGAAATCATAATAAGCCAAGCTATTTGGCAACATGGAAATTTCCAAGTAAGAATACTTTGAATCACTCTTCAAACAAAACAAAAAATGTTGGCAAAACTTTTAAATTTGTGCTTAGTTTAGATGTTTTCTCTCATAAATCATTGTTCTCAATGAATTCTCCTCCAGATTATAGTATTATTGGCGGTGGCCATATTAATTACCTTTCAGCAGGGATGATTCTCAGTCAAATAAGAAGTAGAAGAGTTGTGTCAGTTTCTCAGCTCTGTGTAAAGGAGCATAGATGACATTCCTCTCACACATAACCTTTCTCAACTCCTCTGAGACACAGCCTTGAAAAGCTGCCTTTAGAAATAAGCTGCCAAGAAATGACTTGTAGAATTTTCATCAAAAGTATAAGTCCTAAACAAGATCACATAAACTTGCATATTACATGGTTAAGTCCTCAGTGACTTAGCACCTCTTTGAGATATTTCGTTGCTTCAAAATCACTAAGAACAAGTACTGATGTAACTGCAAGAAGTTGAGCTACTCTTTCATTTGGTGGGGCTCTTGAGCAGCTGTCCAGGGTACTTAAAAAAAAAAGCCAAATAAAAATTAGCTTAAAAAAAAAAACAAAGAGAAGGAAGATTCATTACATAATAACTGAATTTTGTTTTCCATGTACACAAGGCTTTTAAATCCTTTTGTTTAAGAATAGTGATAAACAGGTAGGAAATTAGTTGTGTTTTCTCTGCCATGAAGGCCATGACAGAAAGATCGCACTGCACTTTGAGAACAGCACTGGGGTGTTTTGCTCATGACAAGGATGGCATGACTCAACATTATTCTTCTAAAATTATAAGTTTGACTCGACTTCAACTGGTGCTGGAATTACAGCTTGTGCACCCAACATATCCAATTCCAAATTGCTTGGAAATGAATAAAATGTATCCTTTACTTCAAAGGTAATACAGCTAGTGGTATTTGCTAATGATAATACTTAATCTTTCAAGTGAAAATTAGTATTTTAGGAAATTTGTATCCACCATTGTGAGCTTGACAGCTTCCCAATGCTAAAGACTTTAGTGATCAGACTGATAGTGGTATTTGAAAATGTGACTTAAAAAATATTTTGCAATGTACTGTGTTAGTAATTATAAGATTTGCATACCCAGTTAGTAACAATCTTAAAAATGATCAATATTTAAGTGTACAAAACCATGCATAGCTGAAAAATATCTACAGAACAATAAGCTTTAATGGCAATAGTAGGAAAAGTTTTTGTTGTTTGTGGGGCTTGAACTCAGGGCCCGGGAACTGTCCCTGAGGTCCTTTGCTCAGAACTGGTGCTCTACCACTTTGAGCCACACTGTCATTTCTGGTTTACCAGTGGTTAATTGGAGAGAAGAGTCTCATGGACTCATGCTCTGGCTGGCTATGAATCAGGATCCTCAGATCTCAACCTCCTGAGTAGCTAGGGTTACAGGCGTGAACCACTGGTGTTGGTTTGAAAAGTTTCTTAATATGATTCCTATTCTCTTTGAGCTGGGCATGTTGGTAAGTACCTATAATCTCAATACAAACTCAGGAGATGGAGACAGGGGGACTGGAGTTTGAAAACAGTCTGGGATACCCCGTAAGTTTAAGGCTAGCTTGGGCAACGTAATGAAACCCCCTGTCTTAAGGAAGAGAAGGGTGAAGGGAGGGAGAGAGGGAGAGGACCGAGAAAGGAAGGAAGAGGAGAAGAAGAGGAGCAACAGGAGGCAGAGGAAGAGAGGAAGAGAAGCAGGAAGAAAGGAAAGAGAAAGAGGGCGATAAAGGGAAGGAACCCTGTTCCTTGTTAGCAAAGAATAACCACTTACTGAAAAAGCTATTAAAATTGAACCTAGGATGCCTGCCACGTTTCTCCATGTTCATGTCTCCTGTCTCCTGGCTGCTATCCTGTCACCATGGTGTCCCACGTCAGCTCCTCATTGGAGCTAAGTGGTTTGGTGGTATTGTTTTTGTTTCTTCCTCTCCGATCTTAATGACTCTGATTCTAACAGTGTTCAGCGCATTTGCTGGCTGCTGTCTTTGAGACAGGAGTGCCATGCAGACAGCTGCCTTTGAATAAAGACTGCACGATTTCACCTCTCAACAAAAAATTAACCTAGCTCTCTTCTAATGATATAACTGTTCAAGACTGGAGTTTCTTCACATAATACCTAAACAACATTTTATAGCACATTAAGCAGGGAAGAGATACAGGAATCTGTCTTCTACTGAACTAGACATCTAAAAGAACTAAAACTATAAAACAATATCACTCTTTTTGGTTTTGTATGAAAGTAAGTTTTATTAAAGTGTTATTTTATAGAATGGGTTTATAATTGTGTGTGTGTGTGTGTGTGTGTGTGTGTGTGTGTGTGATGTTTGCTGGAACTGTGTCCTGGGCCTGGGCCCTTTCTCAGCTTTTGCTCACATGACCGGTGCTCTACCATTTCAAACACAGCTCCACTTCTGTCTTTTTGGTAGTTAATTGAAGATAAAGGTCGCATGGATCAATCTGTCTAGGAGAGCTTCAAACTGGGATCCTCAGATCTCAGCCTCCCGAATAGCTAGGATTACAGATAGGAGCCACCGGTACCTGCCTATCATTGTAATTTTTAAATAAGCAAATTCTTACACATGTGGCTTAATTTTAAATATAGTGAATGTTGTTAAATATGATATAAATACTCCAAATTATAAAATTAAATGTTTAAAAGTTGAAGAGACTTGGAGAAAAATCTTAGTGAATAATTGAACTAAGTGTTACTCGTAATGAAAGATCAGAGTTTTCCTTATTCTAATTGGTTCAAAAGATTTGGAATGAACTTCAGTCATTCTTGTTTCTTGTCAGAGCCATCTGAGTTGTGCTTTGTGAAGTCACTTTCTTTTAGCCTGTAGAGGTCCTACAGAGGAGCAAGCCCAGTGTTTCCTGTCCTTTGCACAGAGAGCACTTCAAGGTTCTGGAAGAGAGTGCTCTTGACTTCAGGAATCACTTGTGGTGCTCTTGTCTGGTGTCTTTCTTGACTTTGACTTTGACACTGTCAGAGCTTAGAATAAACAACTGTTTAGATATGCCAACATTCGCAAAGAGGTCACGTAACTATTTCACAAATTGAGTAATTAGGAAGACATTTTCCACTTTTATGGGAGAGAACTCACATGAGAGAGAACTTAGATATCATTGCCATGGGAGAGAGCACCTTTCTCTGAGTGACTAACATGGTCTGGTGGGAAGTACTTCACAGACAACAATCCTCAACTCAACTCGTTTCACAAATAAAGGAACCAAGACTTGGGGAACCCAAATGTTTGGAGTCACTTAGCTTGTAAGTGGACCCCTGTGTTCAACTCGGAGCCCATTCTCACCCTCTGCTCTTGAACATTCTTTCCTCCTCTTCTCATCAGCTTCACTCCAGCTGCTGGCCCTACCTCCCAGGACATGTGTGTATTTTTATGTAAAACCGGTGTTGCCCTTAGTGTGTTTTCCTGAAACTTCTTTCTGTACAGATCTACCTCTGTGGACACATTCTTGGCTCTCTAAAGGGTGGAGTTGTGTCTAAATAGCTATGATACAGTACAAATTCACTTTTGCAGCACTGAACTAATAACGAGTTGCTGAAGTAAAGCCAAAAATAAAAAATAAAAAAAACCTTAAACTTGTCCTTAACCACAGAGTCAGTGGATAACAAAGTCAGGCTCTTGAGTAATAAACTCTCTAGGTCAGTGGTTCTGAAACAAGGTGCTTGGACAAACTATCAGTATATGCTGGGAATTTGTTAGAAATGTAAATTATTGGCCCTATCTCAGCTAGAACTTACAGAATAAAATCCCATAGAGGGAAAGGCCCAGGAATGTGTATTTTAATAAGCCCTTCTTGTAATTCTAATGTACATTGGAGCCTGAGAACCATCAGTGTAAGTGAGGGGACATAACGGTTTAATAAAAACAGAATGGTTGACTCAGCATGGAGCTTAATAAAACCATTTGTTTGATTTGCTGTGTGATTAGGTTTATACAATATCCTATCCATCTGAAAATGAAAAATTCATGTAAAAACTCATCTAGTATGGCTGTTTTCATTTTGGGGGGAAAAAAAATCTTTCAGTCCAAAGCAATTAGCTACTCCTTCAATCAATCAGGCATTGAATTAATACTTTTACAATCTGTAAGAAAAGAAAGAGTCACCTGAGTATATTTATCCAGGGAGAAACAAAACAGTTGTGGGATCTGAAGTGCTAGGACCAACTCAGTTTGCAGGGCCTCCAGGCAGATTTGGGTTATGCTGATATAACAGAAGCAGCAAAACTCAAGCCAGCAAATGGGACTCCTTTCTAATCAGAAATAGATTTAAGATCATTTCCCTGAAAATTAGTACTATTTCATCTACCAAATCAAATGCACTATCATGCAAATTAAACAAAAGGGAAAGATTATTGCTTAGAAACAAATTCTTCTAATATGTTGAGAGCATTCAGTTATTTTATATTTAAGAAAAAGTTTATCTCTAGTTGGATGTTATTGGTTTGCATGTTGCTTTGGAATAATGTGAGCCACAGTATTTTATCCAGAATATGCAGATTTGTGGGATTTTTTCCTCAGTCACACTCATTTTTCTGAGCAGTTTCTCCTCCTCTACTGCTTGCTGCTGAGTATAAAAACATTGCTAAAGGATTTTCTTTTCTTCAACCAAACCTCTTCTTTTTCTAGCTATAAATTTATAAGGTCTTCTGAGAAATAGTTTAACATAATAGCTTGAGATAGTTCAGTGTCTAACATATGTACTAGAAGACGAAAATATCCTCAACCCTTCTTATATATTATATATGGACATATATATGTATATAATGATTTATTAGAAATCCTCTCTTAATTCCTTAGGTTGCTTTCTAGAATATAAAGAAAAACCATATTGCTAAGTTTATGTTATTTTCCCCTTCCCCTCCTATTACTGTTTTGCTTTTGAATGGACTAGAGAACATGTTAATAGCATGGAAAATTTAGCAATAACAGCTTGAATTCAATTTGGATTGAGGAGTGATGATGGAAAATTAAATCAAATATTTAACCCTTCTAACAGAATGTAAAATCTACCTTATGTGGTATGGTGAGATGAAAGTATTAGCTATGGCTCTTTCTACAATGAACTCTGGTGGATTGTTGTCTGATATGAGTTTCTTTGGAGGAAAAAAAAAATCTCTGAGCGCAGCAAAATCGCTTCAATAAAAACATCCAGCACTTCAGAGTAAATCATTTCTCACCTTTATTCATTGCACATAGGTTTTGATCCTATTTTTTCTGCTTTGCTTTATCTTATCCTGATCTCTGCATACTATCTTATTTTCCTTGGAAATATCTGGCAAAAATTAGATACAATCAAGCTTCGTAGCCTTCCTTTTTCCACCTGTCATGAGCAGCATCTGACAGCAAAGAATGAAAATCGAAATTGAACCATTTAAACAAATGGAAATAAATTCCCAGAGAGTGGATACTTTATCCTATGAGCAAAAGACACAGGAGGCTTTTGACAACAAAGATGAAGATGCAAATATGCAATTGTAATAGCTGAGTATCTGTCATCTGTATGCACTCAGGGTTAAACATCACACAACCCTCTTCTATATCTCTGCACCCACTCCTATGTAGATTTGGGTGGAGATAGCTAAAAAAAGGTGGAAGCATATAGCTTAGTGCTAACTGGAGTCCTTCTGATTGGGTGAATGCCAAAGCAACTTTCAAAATATTTCAAAACAGCTGCCAGCATGTAAAGGTTTTTCACTGAAGGAGCAGAGCTGTGAATCTGAATTACTAATGAGAGAATAAACTTATAGTTTGCTGAAGGTCCTTAATGAACATGAAAACGGGCAGACTCAAGAAGGAGTTTGCCTTTCGTGAATGCAGACCAACCTTCTAAAGCTATTCATGTTAGGATAAACTACTGGAACAGGCTTACCATGTGTCTTCGAAGGGAACCCATTCTGCAAGCCTTCTTTGAGTATTTTGAGTATTTCTGTTTTGAAAGAGAAAAGTTTCTTCAGGGCAGGAATCATATTCTCTTAAATGTGAATAATTGGAAGCTTGGAACTTTGGTCTGGAATGTGCTCATTTCATGATTTCCATGATATCACATCTAATGGAAGAAGCTTCCTCGTTTGTAGTTTTAAGTATGTAACAACAGATCTCACATATCATTTCTATTGGGGCAATTGTGTTCTGCAGCCCTGTAAGAGAAATGTATCCTCAAAAAAGGAGAGGGGGGGGGGGCGGAGTGGGAAGGGAAGCCACGTGTGCAGACCAACTACCGTTTTGGAAATCTCAGTAGGGAACAAGATGTAACTGCTGGCTTTGTCTAAGTTGTAAGATTTGTATGAAAAACAAGTGAGTATTCTTTGCTTATAAATACATTGTTGATTGTATAGAACGGTATTCAAAGGAAAGTACTGAAACAACAACAACAACAACCAAAAACCTGTTCTTTGGGCCAAAGAACATTTTCTCTGCCTGGAGAGCTTAGAGCTGGGTCAGGCTGATGGACCTGGCTGGGGTTGTGGCAGGGCCTGGCCGGGCACGTGGAGCCAGCAGCCCCCCCCCAACCCCGGACAGGGGCCCCCTCCCTGGTGGGCGCAGGCACGAGTGGCAGCCTTCACACACATTGCCACAGCCAGGCTGTCGTGCAGACAACCGCTGTGCTATGGAATTCGATGTGCTAGCCTCACCCAGCCATTCACTGAGCTTCTTTCGGCCTCCCCTCCTGCCCGCCTTGACCCGCGCCAAAGGGGGGAACTTGCCGCCCCCTCCAGCCCTCCCTGCTGTCTGGAAAATGGGCCTGAACTCCCCGTGGGAGGAAGAAAGGCCGCAGGGCCCGCGTGCCGTGGAGAGCCCTTCCCATCCTGGGGTGGGGGTGGGGGTGGCCTCAGTGGCCTGGCGTGGAATGGGGTCCCACTTTGCTGCTGCCTGGGGGGGGGGGGAGCTTTCCCCAGGCGCGCCCCACCCCGCGCCCCGAGAGCCCGGCGTCCGATTGCAGTGGGTGGGCGCAGGCGTGGCGGGGAGAGGGGCCTCGGGCCCCTGCGAGGTCTCCGGCGGGCGCGTGGGGTCCCCGCACGCCGCAGATGCTCATTACGATTCCTGGGCCGTGCAACACGTGGGGGCCGGGGCCGGGCGTCCCTATCTCCCGGCATTATCTGCCGTCCCAAGCATTTTCTTTGAGAGGAAAATGGAAACGCAGCTGCGCCGTGGGCCCGGCCAGCGCGAGCCCCTTCCCCCCCCGCCCCCCCCCCCCTGCCCCGCGCCCGCCGTCGCCCCGCGGCTCCGGGGAAACTCCGCCGGGCTGGGCGGGCCCCGACGTGGGCCGGGCCGCGCGGACTCGCCTTTGTGCGGCTCGGCTCCTCTCCAGAGCCGTGGGGTGGGAAGGATCGCCGGGGTCCGCGGCGAGCCGGGCGCTGAGCCTCGGGCTCGGGGGGGGGGGGGGGCGGCGAGGGTCCCCCCGCCAGGCTCCGCCGCTCGGGCAACTTGTGCCCCGTGCGCCCCGGCCTCCGGCCCGCGGGGCTCGGCAGGTGCCTCGCCGAGCGCGGCGCTGGGGGGCGCAGGCCTGGGGGGGGGGGCGCAGCGGTGCTCGCCGAGCCCAACTTGGGGCTCGTGGGGAGGGCGAGGCGACCTTAGCCCCCCAGGCTGCGGTGGGCGCCCGGGCCTGGGCGCGCGGCGAGGGCACCGGACAGGGCGCCGCGGGGGAGACCGTGAGCAGCGAGGCGGGGCGCCCTGTGCATGCGCCCCACGGGCGGGCGGCGGGCCTCCGAGACTGCGCCCCGCAGCGCGCAACTCGGCTGCGGCTCTCCAGCGGAAGGGAGAGGAGAAAGTGGGGCCATCGGGGCGTCCTGGCAGGGGCAGGGGGTCCCCTCCAGTCCCGCCATCGCACCCCCCAGCTCTGCGAGTCTCCTTCCCGGTTCCCGCTCCCCCCCCCACCCCCGCGCCCCCGAGGGCAGACCGAGGGGCGCTGGGCAGAAGTCCCGGGGACCCCAGCCCGGCAAATAAATGCACGTGTTTCCTCTTTTTGTTTCCCTGCTGGTAGGAATTCGCAGCGTCCGCTCGATCGTGCCCGCCAGTGGACCCCCTTTCCACGGGGGGCAGAGGAGTGGGGCATCGGGGCACACCCCGATCTTCCCCGCAAGACCCACCGGCTCCACCGCCCAAGTTGGCCCGGCCCGGCGGCGGGCGCGCGGGGAGCAGCCGAGCCCTTTCTTCCGGGGGAGCCAACTCTCCATTGTACCGAAGCGGCGCCCCGGGTCCCCGCCGCCGCCGCCGCCGCGCCCGGCCCCGCGGCCCGCGAACTCGCAAGTTCTCCACGAGTGCAAGTTGCGGCGGGCGAGGCCGGCGAGGCGCGCGGCGCGGGGGACTCAGGGCCCCCGAGGGGTCCCGGCCGGGCGCGGAGGCGGGGCGCCCCGCTCGCACCCCCCCCCCCCGCCCCCGCGGGCGCCGGGCCAGGTCGCTGCCAGCCCGCCGGGATGCGGGCGATTGCTCGAGAGAAAGCGCGCCCCGGCCCGGCGCTTTGGGTCGGAAGTGCGCTGTGTGTGTGTGCGCGCGGGTGTGTGCGTGTGTGTGCGTGTGCGTGTGTGTGTGCGCGCGCGGAGGGGCGGGAAGCAAATGCCCCCCTCCACTGCCCGTCATTCCCGAGCCCCGGCCAAGTGCTCGCCGAGCCTCCGGGCGGGCGGGCGCATCCTTCCTCCGCCGCCCCCTCCCCTCCTTCCCTCCGCGGGGCTCGCGCGGCGCCGCCGGAGCAGCCAGTGAGAGCAACGTCCTGCCAAGAGGGGGGAGCCCCGCTGCCCCCCCCCCAAAAGGGAAAAAGGCCCCACCCTGACACGTTGTGCTGTTTGCAAGTCCTTCGCCCCCCCCCACCACCCCCACCCCGCGCCGCCTCCTCCGCGCGCCCGGCCCCCCCCCCCAGCCCGCGGCGCGCACATCAAAGCGCCCCTCGCCGCGCGCTGTGGCCGCGGCTCACTAATGGGATTGCGGGCTGCCGCCTGGCTCCGCTGCTGCCGCCGCCGCCGCTCGCGCTGCTGCTGCCGCCGCCGCCGCCGCCGGAGCCCGAGCCCGAGCCCCCGCCAGCCCGAGCCCAGAGCCGCCGCGCCCGGGGGCCCCGGCCGCCGCGATGATCCGCATCTTTCCGGATTTCAGCGTGCAGGTGACGGCCGCGGCGGCCGGCGGGGCGGCCGCGGGGGTGCCGGCCGGCGCGGGCATGGGGAGGGCCGGCGCCGGGGCCAACGGCACCCCGCAGAACGTCCAGGGCATCACCTCCTACCAGCAGCGGTGAGTAGTCCCGCCGGAGCTGGGAGCGAGCCCCGCGTCCCGGGGCTGGGGGGTGGGTGGGGGGGGGTGGGAACTCACTTTGCTCTGGTTCTGGGTCCTCCAGCCCGTGCCCAGCACCGGGGCTCACTTCGCGCGCCCCTCGCTCGGGAGAGGGGGCGGCGGGGGGCTGCGCTCCGCCCGGACCAGCGAGCGCCCCGGGGCTCCGGCGAGGGGCGCGCAGCCTTCGCCCGACGCCTGGCCCCACGCCGGGGGTCTCCTCCCGGGAGGAGCGGCGGAGTTGCCGCCAAGTCGGAGAGCAGCTCCGCACACGGTGCTCGGGCAAAGTTTGGGATCCCCGTCCCCCCCTCACCAGCAGTCACCGTCTCAGCGCCCGGGGCTCCGCGCAGCCCCGGCTGACCGCCCGCGAGGGGCCAGTGGTCGCCCGAGGCGCACGGGTCACTTCTTCCCAGACAGGCTCGAAACGGTCTTCACGTGTAGCCCGAGTCGTGGAATTCCGTGCAACACTGTTAGCATGTCACCTGTTACCACAGGGAAAGACGACACGAAACCCGAGTCTCCGCGGCACTCGCACGGAGTCAGCTAAGACGATTCTAATGCAAATGGCTAAGAAGCAGAGGTGCTAGTCAGGGATCCCAGGGTACAAACTTAGGCTAGGTGGACAGAGGGAAGTTTCCACAAAAGTATTTCTTTACAGTTTTTACTAAATAGATTTGTAGATTTTTAAAACGGGTAAGTCACCGAAATAGAACGTTCTATGATTCAATTAGGAAGGGGGAAAAAAAAAGATATTTGCCAGGACGACAGCCCGGGAACCCTAAAGTTTTTCCTTAAGGACAACTTTAAGTGTTTCAAGATTTTATTGAAAATGCAATCCACCAAAATTCGCTGAGAAAAACCAACAATGTAGTAAGAAGGGCAAACTCCCAGATGTAGGGCTCAGTTTTATGGTAGATTGAAGCGGGGGGGGGGGGGAAGCACATCAAAAGTGTGAAATTAAATATTTGTGTTTCCCAGATTGCACACGATTAAACAGCGGGGAGATCTGCCAATGTCATTTAACTTAAAATAGTGCAAAATTCAAATAATTCCTGTTTTTACCTTGTGTTCGAAACTTCATTGATTTGAGAAGCTTTGATTTAATCCAACAGTATTTAAGCCGAAAAGGTTAGGCTAATCTATCATTGCCATATTTTATGCCTTCTAACCAATGGCCCAGTGACCAGCACAGATTTTGCATAACACATTGAGTGTTTTCCAAGTTCATGCTCAAGACTGCAAGTATTCTATAGAAGACTTCATTATATGCTCTGCTTTTTGTCGGGAGTTCAAAAAGGAGACTTTGGCTCCAAAAGGAGCTATTCCTTCTCAAAGATTTTGGAATTATTGAAATTTTTACTTTAGTGATTACAAGAACCTTTACTACAAAATATCTGGGAATCTTACAAACATAAAGGACTAGAAAAGAGGTTTTTATTCTTGTCTTGGTTCAGGTGTGTGTGTGATTCACAAAACATTTAAATGACAATAGAATCTGGCAGTCACTTTAGGAAGTGCAGGCAATAGCATCCACACTGTGGTCTGTGTAGTTAGGTGTGAAGGGTCAGAAATGTCAGATGGCCTTTGGAGGATTCCAGGGACCTCTGGGGGCCTTAAGCTGACCTATAAGGTATAAACAGGTATAAATTGGGCATGAGAGCTGTCACGGATTTCCAGAACTTAGTTTTGCTCTGAGTGTTAGTGTTGTCTTTTAGGGGAAAAATAATCTTGGGGTCCATTCTTCCTCTAAGTCAGGATCATCCAGGGGTAGTCATGGTCACCCCAACACTGTTCTGCAATGGCATGGTGCTTTCCACTCTCCTCTTCCAATTTGGGTGACTTGTCAATCCTCTCTGATCCTACCGCAATCTTAAAGAAGGAGGCTTTAAAAACAACCAGCTCTAAACTTTAGCCTTTGGGAGGTCTTATTACCTCCCTGGATTTTATGCTGTCTTCTATTGACAGAAGGGAAGACAGACAATAGCTGTGTAAAACAGTGTAGTCCTCTGGTTTGCTTACTCAGATGTGATGACACCTGTTACTGCCCTTCATTGCAGTTAAATTTGGGGGCTGAAGAGTGAGTGTGGGGGGGAATCCAGTGGCAGGTGTTTGAGGTAAGACTAAGAGTCTCCTTTCTGTGGCACTTTCTGAGGATGTATGCCTTCAGGCTTCAGTGACTCTGAGAGGCAGACTCAGTTTCTATCCTGAGACCTGCATAGATGTGTAAACGCGGGGGGGGGGGGCACATCATGTTACATATGTCCTTTTGGGGAGTCTTGTGCTGGGGTGAGATGGGTGGGGTTTCTTTTAGGCAGATGGCCTCTCTGTTTAGAGAACACAAGCTTCTCTCAGTTGTCACCTTTGGCACAAATACTCTAAGCTGGCATTCTGGAGCCAGAATGCCAACTGGCAACTTCCCCTCTCCACTCCCCAGGAGTAAGCATCGCTCTCTAACGTCGGCTCATCTCTCAGTCATTCTCATCTTCTCGTACCTGTAGAGTGTACTCCAAAGAGAACTCAAACACCATCATGCAGAACAAACACTTTTGGTAGGTAAAACACTTGGGCGTTTGGTGGAGCTTTCCAAGTCTCAGCCTTGGCTTTCCAGGCAGGGTAGGACTCCAGGGGACCCCTTCTCTGGTATCTCTAACCCCCTAAAGTAAAAAGCAAACTGTGAAACCTCACGCCAGACTGATGTTTTCCATCAGGCTCTTTCATTTACTCTCCGTGGAAAAGCAGAGTCCATCCTGCTTGCCTGGTTGACACATGGCTGACCCAAGTCGGCGAAAAAAAAAAAAAAAAGCTGCCCTCATGCTACAGAGTGGCTAGACGGAGAAGACGGTGTGCCTGGGGTCTCGGCAGGTAACAGGACCCCAGGGCTGGCTTGGCACTAAGGGGCCCCTTTGGGCCTGGCTGAGCTAGGAAACGGGGAGGGGGCTCGGGCTGGATTCCCGGGGGGCGGCCATCGGGGAGCAGGTGCCAGGCCCGAGTCAGGAGTCAGGAGAGGCATTACCATCAACACGTGGCGGCTCGCCGGGGAACTCCGGGGTGTGCGCGGGGGGCTCGGGGGGGTGGGACAGGGCTGGGGGCGCCGGAGTCACCCGGTGCCCGGGCTGCAGCTGCGCCCGCCCGGCCGCAGGCCCGCGGACCCCCGGGGCCCGCGCGCGCCCCCCCGGCGCGTCGGGGGCGCCGGCCCGCCGCAGCTCGCTCCCGTGGCCTCCCAGTGCCTCGCTCGCTCGCTCGCTCTCGCTCTCTTTCCTCCAGAGAAGGGAAGTGTTTGAAACTGCAACTGAGTGGCGGTGTTGCGCCGGCAGCCGAGCTTCCCAGTCCCTCAATGGGGAGGGGGGGGGCGTCGGAGGGGGGACGGGAGGGAGGGGGAGGGGAGTGTGTCTGTCGGAGGGGGACGCGCGGGGGGGGAGGGGGTGTGTGTGTGTCTGCGCGTGGGAGCGCGCCCGGGAGCAAGGCGGCTGGAAAATGCCCAGAAATACTTTCCCCGCGGTCAAGCGGGGAGCCCCCTCCGCGCGCCCCCCGGCCTAGGCCCCGCCGCCCCCCCCCGCCGCCGCCGCTGGGAGGGCTGCGCCCCACCTGCCGCCGGGCCGGCGCGGGGGACGCGGGGGGGGGGGCGCGGCGCGCTCGGGCGCGAGGTCGGGGCCGGCGGAGGAGCCGGGCCGAGCCCTCGCCCGCGGGACCGCGCGGCCGCCTCCCCCGCCGCCGCCGCCGCCGCCGCCGCCCCCGCCGCCGGCCGCCGGCCTCCGCGCCCGGCATGTCTCGGGAGCCCGAGCGGCCCGGGCCGCGGGCGCTCTGCGGCGCATGGACGGCGGCGCCGGGCCGGCAGGGGGAGGAGAAGGCGCGGACGGCGGGGGAGGCGGCGACCGGCGGCGGCGAGCGCCGGGGGCGCGAGGGGACGGCCGGCCGCCCGCGAGGCTCCGGCCCCGCTACTTTCCCGTAGCCTCCCGGGCTCCGGCAGCACGGCCGCCGCCGCCGCCGCCGCCACGGCCACGGCCACGGCCGCCGCCGCCCGCCGGGCAGCCGCCGAGCGCCGCGCACACCCGCACTCACTCCCGCCACCCCACGCACACGCACACCCCCGCCCTCCCCACGCCCCCCCCAGCCCGGGAGGGGGGAGAGAGGCAAAAAGTAAGAGGGAGAGGAAAAAAAAATAGCAGGAAGATGGCGCCCACCAAGCCCAGCTTTCAGCAGGATCCTTCCAGGCGAGAACGGTAACACTTTTCTGTTTATTGCGCCGCCGTCGCCGCCGCCGGGGCCGCCGCCCCCCGCGCCGCCGCCACAGCCGCCGCCGCCGCCGCCGCCGCGGGCCCCGCCGCGCAGCCCGCCTCGTGGGCCGCGAGCCCGGGGGGGACCCGGCCCGGGGCTGCGGCGGGGCGCTCGCCCGCGGCTCCCTCCGCGCGCGGGGCCGGCGGCGGCGGCGGCGGCGGCGCGGGGCTCCCGGGGCGGGCGCACCTCCGCGGCGGCTGGGCGCACGGAGTGTGACTCGCTGAGAGAGCGAGCGAGCGAGAGCGAGCGACCTAACAGAGAGAGGAAAGAAGAGAGAGAGAGAGAGAGAGGAAGGCAAGAGGAAAAACAAACAAAAAAGAGAGAGGGAGAGCGAGCGAGAGCGCGCGAGCGAGCGCCGGCGCGGCCGCGCGGGGAGGGCGGGGGCCGGGATCCCCGGGGCCGCCGCCGCAGGTCCCCTGGCAGCCGCTCTCTAGGAAGGGGAGGCGGCTGGGGAGGGGGAGGGCGGGCGGGAGGGGGGAGGGGAGGGAGGCCGGGGTGGGGGGGGGCGGGCGGGCGGGCGCGCCGAGCTCGCGCCAGGCCCGGGGAGGCGGCGCGGAGGGGCCGCTCCTCTCCTCACGGCTCCGCGCCGCGCCGCGCTGCTAGGCCGGGCGCGGGGGGAGCCGGGTGCGCCGCCTCCCCGTCCGCCCGCCCTCCCGGCCCGGGCTGCGCCCTCCGCACCGGCCACTCGCCCGGCTCCCCGCCGCCACCGCCCCCTCCCACCACAAGCCCGCGAAAGAAAGCGGAAGCCCCGCACCTCCACCTCAGCCACCGCGCGCGGCGAGGTCCCGAACGCGGCCGCGGCATCCACGCCCCGCTAGCCACGGTGGGGGCGGCGGGGCGGGGAGGGGGGAGCGGGGGGTGGCGGGGGGATCGGTGTGTGCAAAAGTTCCCGGGGAGAACCGCAGGTCCCGGCGAGGCGGGGCTCAGCCCTGCACGGCGGCGGCGGCGGGAAGTTAGCGAAAGTAGTGGAGCCAAGGGGAAAAGGAGTTTGGGTGCAAAACCCCGCCTGACTGTCCCACAAGAAGGGCATTGTTAGCCTGCAGCCAGGCCGAGCAACCTGCCCCGGCCCCGGCCCCGGCCCCCGACGGGCGCCCCCCCCCCCCCCAAGTCCACCCAGCCTACTTTGTGTGGAATCCTATTTGCAATGAATTGACAGCGTTAATGACATTAACTGCGTACAGCATCTCGGTTTGAGCAAAGTGAATATCTGCTGTGTGTGAGAAGGGAAGGCTCAGTAGGAAGTATGAAATGTTACCCACTGATCCACGAGGAGAACAAATGCGGCCCGAGATTCACACACCTCCCCCCCCCCCAACCCACCCCCGAGTAGTTTACTTTCCTAGCAAGCTCCTAAGCTTGAAAGTCCAGGGAAGTGCTCATTTGCAAGATTTAATTATTACACGGCCACTTTTATTTTCGGGTATAACATGCATCCAGACGAGAGAGGTACAGCCTGTAAAATTCGTATAACAGAAAATCAGTCACACACCTACCAGTTGTTAAAGATGTTAAATGCTATGCCCACCTACTGTTACTTCTGATATCTCAAGAGAGCAACGTATGAACATTTACTTCTTAGGTGTTAGTGTTTCCGGAAGAATTCACTCATTAAATATTTTATTCTTCTAGGTAGAAACATTTATTGGTTAGAGCCTTGTGGAAGTCTCCTCCCCCCAACAATTTTATTTAATATGGTGATTAATACTTTTGAAATCAGAAATCTATAGTTGATACCTTCCTCCCCTTCTGTCTTTTCCCTTCCTCCTTTCATTCCTCCCTTCTTCCCTCTCCCTCCCTCCATACTTGCATCCCTTTCGACATTTCTTTCTTCCTTCTTTCCCAGTGCTGCTAGTAGTAAATGTATTTGCTGGGATGGCCTTAGTAATCTCTCTAGCAGAGGCCTATTTGTGTGCCATTTTGGGAATTTCTCTGAGATAGGAATCTTGAAGATAGAATTAATTTCTAGAGGAAACTTCATAGCCTGTGCATGAGCGCGTTCTTTATCACCTGTCTCCATTTGGCATTCGTAGAAGGTAAATCAAAGTGTGCGATTTGTTATTCTGCTCCACTTGAGAGCTGAACTAAATAACACTTGGTCTGAAATTCTGATTGAAGTTGTAGGAGGATATACTGTATTTAATTTAATGCCCTTTAATAGCATCTTCTTGTTCAGCTTGGATGCTGTCATTTTAAAGGTTGGATTTGAGAAACTTTAACCTAAAGTGAGAAGAAGGAGCAATAATGGTGTCGAGGAGGGAAAGAGCATGGTAGAGGAGAGGAAAGAAAGTTATACAGTGTTTCAACAGCAATAACCACAAACTTGGCCCATTATCCAAACAGTTGTGTGATGCCCCAAGGGTTCACTTTGTTACCAGGGTTTTAAAGGCTCTTAACACTTTAAGTGTAAACATTACACAAGTAAGTTGATTTGGTTTTGTAATGAGAAATGGGATATGGGAAATCAGATGCAGTGTTCAGGAAGGTTGGTTTTTCCCTTCTTCAGTTACTTGCTTGGACTGAGTAGTCATTCCGCCTTTGTTGCTCTTGGTGCCTGTAGTTTGCTGGTCAGTCATGTTCATTCTCTACAGCTACAGTGAAACAAGTGTTTGTGGATGATGATTTTTCTGTGGATGTGTCCTAACCTGTATCCTTCCATTTCAAACAATGCCTTCCAAATCATTGATTTCACAAAGGTGTTTATGGACACCTCTCTAATTATTGTGTATCAAACACACTCATCATCAGAACTGAGATAAATCCATCCTTTGTACTATTCTGTTGGTTTATGAAGTGTCTGGGCTGCCCATGATAATATGGCACAAAAATCTTCTCATTACAGTATGTTTACCAAGCAGAGAAACAACTTCTTGACAATGTCTTTGGTTGTAATTTTAGTACTCCTTCAATTTCTTTGAGTCATACATAAGGAACTATTTCTTCAGAGCCTGGAAGAGCAAGTCTGAAACCTGGTGTTTATAAACTTGCTTGATTTTTCTTTAAACTCC
Source organism: Perognathus longimembris pacificus (assembly GCF_023159225.1). Taxonomy (NCBI): domain Eukaryota; kingdom Metazoa; phylum Chordata; class Mammalia; order Rodentia; family Heteromyidae; genus Perognathus; species Perognathus longimembris. Next base: position 7,984,521 of record NC_063174.1, read on the forward strand.
AACGGGCTGCAAATTATATAGCACTTCCACAGAGTTGTTCCATGATGTGGATGTATAACCAAGAAAATTAAAGAGAAGTGTCGAGCATGTGATAGGCTCATGCTGGTTTGCAAAGTGTATTCCAGGAGCACCATGGTGCTTTGGTTTAGAAAGTAAAGATGGTGGTAGAGTACAGTGTAAGCTTCAATGGTGATAAATGATGATAGGTGTTGTCTAACACTTGCTTATATATATATATATATATATATATATATATATAAATAGCTCCACAAGATTGCCTAAATGATAATCGAAAATATGAAATAGGATGGCCTTCATATCACAAGGCCAAGGGTCTACAAATGGAAAAACTGAAATAATGAAATATTTCCAAGGCAACAGACTGTCAACAAGAACTGTAATGCATGGGCATATCATAGATGCACCGGAGGGTATTAGATCGCAGAGCTCCAGTCAGGAGTTATAATGACCTTTATTATGTAGGGCCCTCCCACATTACAACAGCCTTTCCAGATGACCCATTTCTGATTTATGAATTGAGGGATATATAGCTTCTCCGTGTATACGATATGCCAATCACTCAAGTTTGTTTTTCTACAAAGAACAAACTGGAATTTGGCTTTATGCATGTTATTTTTGTTTTGCTTTGCTTTCTAAAGTTGCACAAGTGTTGTTAGCACCTCGTGGTATCTTATGGACAAAGTTTTGGTCCCTGTGTCTCTATGTATTATAAAGTGTGATTTTTATTTTTGGCTAAAAGTCTTTTGGAATTACATCTCTTGGGAATGAACTAGCAAGAATTACCTTGCCTGGTCAATAGGATCCACAGATTAGAAGAGTTAGTGTTGTGTGTTTTCATCATTTAGAATGGTTGCTTCTGTAGTAGCAGTGATTTTTATAGGCATGCTGGAGTTTCCATGACCCCTTCAACTCTTTTTCCTTGCATCACATTTTAGTGTGAGACCTCCTGGCCTGTTAAGATGTCATCTAATTTGAAGCAGGATCTGCAGTCGGGGCTCCTCTCCTATGACAGGAGATGGGTGTCTGCTGACAGGAAGCAACACTTTGGAGCAAGGAGTTAGAAGAGTAACTTTGACTTGTTATTTTGGATGCTGTAGAGTTCCTTATTTAGGTGAATTCATGGGAAAATACCACAAAGGTTTCTAAATCATTCCCAGTCATGTTCTTCGTACAAGTTGCTTCAAGCATTTTAGTATTAGTATTGACCCCGGTGTAAACCTTAGTCTGTTTCTTGTGTTTCTGCAATTGCTGTGGTCCTTTTTTGATGCAAAAATGCTCCCAAATTTAGAGAAGGTTAAGCACACAGAACAATAAGAGATGGCCAGTCCCCATGCAATGCTGATTTTTAAAATTTCTTCATTGAATATGTTTACAATGTAACTTCCAGTGTCTATAGACACGTCTAATGGTTCAGGGTAACTAAGGCTGAAACATAGAATATTGTTATATTTACACTTTTAGTTGATTAAACATTAGTTTTTCACTTTTAAATGATACCATGATTGCACATGCTAGAATATTCAAATTTACATTTAGGTAAGAACTTCCAAAATCTGTGGGGAAATTTAGGTGTTTACCTTTATCAATGCCAGCATTTTTGCAGTAAATAGTGACTTTTCCCCCCTCATTGGCAGTGTAGCTAACTCATTAGTGTGAATAGGATGTTTGTACTATTACATTTCGTAAAGCTGTGCATAGTAGTTACAGTAATGTGTAGTAATAATTAGTAATGCTAAAAGCATAAACAGGACATAGCTAAGGAAGAAAATGACTGCTACTATATTTGAAATGACTTGGGCAGTGACAAGATTGAAGAACACTTGAACTTGTTGTCTATATACATTTGTGAAGCACAATGTTTTGGTGAATTAATTGCAACACTGGTCTTGGGAACAAAATCACAAACAGCAAGATGAAAACCCCCTGTTACTAGGGCCCACAGTGCTCCTGACCCTAGACTGCAATTATTGATTGGCTCTTTCAGTCAGCTTTATTTATTGAACCTCTACCATGGACCACAGTGATTTGTGCCTGCATAGTACTGAATAACACACCCTGCCAGAGAAGTTGCTTCTGTTATAAGTTGCCTTCATACTGGACATGCAAAATGTGGAGTCCGAAAATACCCTTTTCTGAGACCAAGTAGCATTCATAGAAATATAAGCTTGATTTTTTTTCACTTGTGTTATTAGCGGAGTATTTCTGGAAGGCAGGTATCCAAATTGTAAACTACTAATGACTAGAAGGCAATGAAAGATTATTAGAGGAAGAAAGGTAAAAATGCTATATAAATCTAAATGAAATTATAGCAAGTTTTAGAAACAGAAATTTGGGATTCACAAGTAGGTTGTTACATGTAATGACAATATCTGTATGTAGTATATCATCACACTTTCTGTTTAGTTTCTCTTCACTGTGTGCCGTGAAGAGGAGAGTTAATGGCTCTATCTGTGGATGAGAAACTAAAGGTTGCATATTCCATTCCTAAAGAAGATGCAAGAGTTAGAGTTGGAGGTCAGCTTGTCTTTGAGGCAGACCTAGGCAGTGTTGTCACTGTAGAAGTAAACGTTAACTTTGGTGTGGAAGGGACTGCATTTTAGACCTTCCAAAGCCACAAATTGCTGAGCTGATGAGAATTCAAATGACAGAATAGTTAATACTGTACAGTATATATTTCCTCTACCTAGGTCCTTCATTGGATATGTCGAGAATTTTCATAAATACAGTGTTTATGGAGGTGGGAAAAGAATAAATAATTCATTTGGGGGGACAGTACTTAGGTTTGAACTCAGGGTCTCATGCTGGGATTCTTCCCGTTGAGCCTCTTGGCCTAGAATTCCTTTTTAAAACATCCCCTTCTCACCTTTCAACATCCCAGCCATTTCGTAGCACTTCATACTTAAGGCCACATCTTTAGCAGAATGGTTTCAGAAGAATCAGTTTGCCAGCAGTACGTGTGACACATGCACATTTAAGATCCCTTCCGTGTCTGTGGCCACGCTTCACCAGGTGCCTCAGTTTGTCACAAGAGTCAGTGGAGGCATTGCTACTTGCTCATAGTTTTGCCACTGAGTGGGTCGAAGCATCCTCACAGGGCTTTGTGAATAACATGCTTCAGTGCCTAGCTGCATTTCTGAAGATTGTCTTTTGAAATATAGAAGGACTTGTACAAATTGGCTCTCTGCCAACTTATCAGGCATTAGAATGTCAACAAGCATTTATATAGGACTGTGTGCTAAAAACAGCTACTGATCTAAGAGCTTTACACATACCATATCATTTCATAAAAAAATAACATGTCAAAACCAGACCATAATAAGTAGACAAATGGTAGGTTATTACTTAGTCCCTTTTCCACATAGACACTGAAGCATCTTCTAGAAGGAATGTCTTTGGAAACACAATTATCCAGGATCGAGGGGTTGGCCTGGTATATAACAGTTCTTTAGTGAAAACTATGCTTTAGGAAACTTAGTAGCATCTGACTTCTCCCTCCAGAATGTAAAAATAGAATGTGTGGGGTAGTAACGCTATCAATGCATTTGCAGTAGTGAACAGGTGTGCCACATTTATCTTTGCAATATTGGATATAATACTGTCAATCAATGGCTTCTTTTCAGAAACAATAAAATGTGTAGTTGTAATTTCAGGACTTGAAAGGGCTAGACAAATAGTGCTTGAATATTTGGGTTTGGAGAAAGTGAGTATTGTGCTTGATTATCTTAATTAAATACATTCATGTTCAGCAAATTTCTTGTTTATATAAAAATGTTGTCTGATAAAATGTTGGGAAGAACTCATTTGCAGAGATGCTTTTCTAAGAGACTGAAGATAAAAAGCACAAGTCAATAGGAAGTAGAAGTGAGAAATAGGCTACAAAATTTCAAACAGCAGTCAGATTATCTTAAAAGAAAGTACATCTGACTACTGTATTTACTATGCTAATACAGAATTAAAGAGCTCTGTGTTGAGTGCATCGTCTGAAACATTAAAACTTAACAACTATTTCTATCACAGGTTTTAAAATATAGAACCACATAGAACCTTAAGACTACTTTATGGGACCAAAGGCTATTTTACTGATATCTTCTTATATCTGATAAACTACAGGATTTTTTTTATTGGTAATACTTGTAAAGATGTTATTATAAAGGAAGATTTAACATTGAATTACGAATCCTCTGTAACTGATGATACGCTACAATTAACACACTCTTCCCTAGCTCTCTGAGTTTTGTTTCCTGCACTAACTGCAGAAAGAATGTGAGGTCTAAACTTCATTCAGAGAACCTTCACTCAGAGACTGCAGTATTTTGGTGGTGGCAAGTGGAAGAATTGAAACCATTTGCAGCCTCTCTCTTTCTTACACACACACACACACGCACACGCACACACAAATGGAGATATCAATGAATAAGAACATTTACTAGTTAATATGGACTGCACTGATTGAAGGTGCATTTGCCTACAAAAATAATTTATTCCTCTGACTCAGCTTCTGAAGAGCATATGCATATATGGCTGAATGTTTTTTTGTCCATGGCACTCACAGTTTACCTATAAGCCACACATATGTGTAAATGCAACATAAATTACATATAAAATAGATGCCAAATAGAACATTTTCTCTGTCTCCCTAAAATGTGAGCATGAACAAAGATATCTTGAATGAATTATAAAATGTCTTACTTTAGATCTAGTTAAATTTAAATATATACAGTGGATTGGTGACTTTCTTGTTTTCCCAATGCTGTAAGGAAAAGTAGGCTCATCATTTTCTTGCACATTTTTATTGTTCTGTGTAAATGTAATTTGTTAATCCTGTGAAATTTGTCATAGATAAATTTGCTTGGATTATCTTGTCACCACCGTATCTGCATTCTTTTGTTCATTGCTTATTCATAATTTAACAGTCTGGCAGTGAGCCTTTTTGGGATGCTCACAAAAGATATATGACCTCTACCAGCTGCTACTATAACCTGCAGAACGCACAGCAAGACATTAGAAACGTGAGGATTCCTCTACTGATTAAAGTGCTCTTCATTTAAACAGTCTGTTCAGAAGAATCTCAGGAATCTCTTGCTACCAGCAGTTTTGATTTTTTTCTTCCTAACAAAATTAGTTCTAACAATCGAATCTTCATTTGATATGAGTTCTTTTAGATTCTCCAAAGGAAGTTAATTCTTTGAGTGCCATTTTTTTTCTAACTAAATACTTATTTTTTTTCCAATTTGGGGAGTGTCAGAGTTACCCCCCCCCAAATGGTTTATTGACAAAAAGAATAGAGAGTGGAGTAGATAGATTATATCCTTGTCTTTGAAGAAATGGTTGCTTTAATCCTGTTTGAATCCAAATACTTTGCAATTTATACTCTAAATAGCCCCATAATATGGGATAGGTGGCAAACATTAAAAACAAAACATTAGTTGAAGTGTAACCACATCTTTAGGTTTGCATTACTCTGAATTAGTTTAGCATATGAATCTCTCTCTCTCTCTCTCTCTCTCACACACACACACACACACACACACACGCACGCACATATACACACCCAGAGAGCAGATCAGCTTATGAGTAATGGTTAGTTTTGCCTCTCTTTGGTGCAGGCATATGATTATGGTTCAAAATAATTCATTGCTAATCCATGCAGTATTGGTTCATCTCCATCACTCTGTTCTGTGATTAGAGCCTGGGGCCTGCTGCTCTGCTTTCCGCCCTGATTTTCTTTAACTGCAGCCCTTGTTTTAATATAGTTCTGTAGTCTCCACTATTCCACCAGCCCCTCTCCATTCCTCATCTATATCGATTGCAGTAGATTAATATTTATTTGAAGCTATTTTTCAGACTTTGTGAAAAATGTATTCATTTCTCATGGTGAATCTTCCTGGAAAGGGAGGGCAGAGGGAAACTGTGAAGCTAAGGTGTACAAGTCTGTGTAGAGAGTGAAACTATCACTTTCCCATCCTGGGATCCTTTGCTGGGGGCAAGACTTTTTCTTTTTTACATGAATCAGGAAGTTTAGTTTCCTTGAAAAAAAACACAACAACAACAACAACAAGTTCCACAGATTAAGCTACAGAGTTAATAATGTAACTCTCTAAAAACAGTTCTAGAATGACTCTGTGTTTCCAAGGGCATACCATACCCCCCCCCCCCCCCCCCGCAATCACCTCAATACACATTGATCAGCTCACACCAAATATTTCCAGACAGGGACAAAAAGCTATCCTTTCTCTTGAGCATCAAAATTTGCCAATTTCACCAGAAGGTCATCTCACAGATTTTTTTTTTTCCCAAAGAATTTGTTTCAGATCTCAGTAGTCCTGTGTTCCTTTTAATAATTACTTTCGTCTCATTGTAGCTGTGTGTTTGAAAGTGTAGGTCAATGAGGATGATTGCATTCAGAATTTCATGATCTGTGTAGTGGAACAAATTGAAAGCAAAGCCTGTATCAATCACTGTGAAGGGAGGGTTAATTGTTACCGCTTCTCAAGCCTCTGGACAGATAAACCAGTAATGAAATACTTATTGCTCTGATATGTGAATGCGAGAGGATGAAACAATGGAACAGAAGCAGTCTTCAGAGATAACCATAGGCAAAGAAAAAGCCACTGAGCTGGATGGAAGTATGGAACTGTGGGATGCATTCACTCTCTTAAAGTAATATTGTTTTTTAGCATCCTACACATCTTTTCCTGGCAGGTTAGGGCAGTATCATATATAAGATGGCTGAAACCAACTAAGAATATAAATGGAAAGCAATACTTATGTGCTAGAAGAAAAAAGAAAAGGAAGAGGAACAAGCAGAGTTCTGTGCTTTTTATGAACTCTGTATGCCTCATGAAAATGTTTGAGTTCCTACCTAAGATGGTCTCTTAAAACTGGTGATGCTAGATATGGTAAACATTATATATGCACAAATGGCTCACACTCCAGAGTGTTTTAAAGGATGGTCACCTTTGAAGAGATTTTGGAACTCTTGGTTCATGATAGACCAAACTCTAAAGGAAATTATCTAACACAGAAGGAAATGGTGAACTAAGAATTAATGTGGCAAAGAAAGCAAGAGATTAGAATAAACACCTTTAACCATATCTTCCATATGAACTTACCATTTAAGCATCTGTTAGTTACTTATAGGTTGAAATATATGCAAAAATATTTAGCCAAATTGAAGTCTTAGGCCCATGACAATCATCTCAACACAGTGGGTAGTTCTGAAAATTAATGAGAATGATAATACTGTAAAGGCTGTTCCAGAGTTTGCCCAAATTCATTATCTAAGACTCTTGTTAAGAACATCTCAAAGAATTTTAACCAGGAAAATATATTAATGGTTCAAAAGCATTTTCAAAACCCTGAATTACAAAAGTATAATGGAATTATATATGCAAGAGTTAGAGTTAGCAACACAGATAGCAGATGACATCACAAAGGCATATTTTTCCATAACCCGTGCTGCTCTGGCTTGTGGTTTGATCCTTGGAGCTTTATCTTCATGCAGCATTTTTGCTCTGTTTTTAGAGTGAGAAAGTCTAGAGCATTGAAATTAGGATGTCTCTCTCCATTAATGTAGGGAAGATTCTGCCAAAAGTTATGCATATCCATCTTTTTCCACCTTAACTGCAGGTTTGATAAAAAAATACTGTTGGCTGATTAGAACAATTTTGGCAGGAGAAAGGCTTTTCCTGCGTTGCTGCCTTTCCTGGGCCTGCTTCTGTGCTGCACTGCCGTGCTTGCTCTGGGATGGAGATGGTTGGACATAGTCCGTCTTTATGATAGTGGCAGCATTCCCTAGCCGATATGGTTTGTGTGTTTGGAAAGAGAGCTGTAACTGGGATGCTCTGTAACATTGCTGAACGAGGAGATACAAACTGACAGTAATCTATTGTCAGGCAGAAGACAGTAGGAAGCCCCAAAGTCCAGATGGACCCCAAACTGTCACTCTGTATACAAGGGGTAGGCACAAAGGAAGAGATCTGTTACTCGATAACACCTGTGCACGTATGTACACCAGAAGCCATGGGCATTGAGGTCATGCAGGTGTGAATTTCCACCAGCTACCTGGGCCTACTGCCTGGTATAGAAGCAAGGAACGGTGCGCATCCCAGAGTGTTTGTCGGCTGGATCTTCAAATGTTCATGGCCTCATTCCCTTCATTTGCTTACTGAGTTGCAAATTCTCCCAACAATAAAAATTGCTGAGTAATAAATAATAAGCTGAAGTGTATTATGGAGTTTTTTACTAATGGCACCAGCTATTGTAAATTCCAGTGTTATTATATTATAAATATAAATGTTTTTCATGTACAGAAATAATTAGATTAGTTAAAGTTGTAGAGTAAATATGATGCTTGTTCATAGGTTTCAGGCCATAAAATATATAATACTTGAGAGTTTTTCAACACATTCAAAGTACTGGAGAATGTCTGGAAGACATTGCAATGGAAGCAACAGGACACATTAAATTCTATTTCAAAGTGACATATTAGGTGCATGACTTAGTGTAGCACTAAAGGAAAACTGCTAGTATTTAGACATAAATACATCAGTTGGTTGAACTCAATTGAAGCAAGAGAACTCTAGAAATGTTTGAAAATTAGGTGATACATTGAGAAGGAAGTTAACAATTTAAAATTTGATAGACAGGTAAGTTCTTAAGGGAATATCTAATCTCTGAAATTTCTGTGTGTTCTAAAACATTTTTAGAGTAAGATATGTCTGTAGTGATATGTGGATACAAACTACCACGGTTATTTGTTTCTTTTTAACTTTACCTTTTTGACAAGAAATACAGCTCAAGTGGTAGAGAACCTGCCTAGTAAGTGCTAGGTTCTGAATTCAAATCTGACAACAGTACAATGCATAAATGTATACACACACACACACACACACACACACACACCTTAGCAAACAACAAGAAATCCATTGCTTTTCAAAATAATTTTCTTTTGGCTCTAGTTCCTTATGTACAAAGTGAACAGCTCAATGCTTGTATTATAGATTTACAGATTTACAGATTTATAATTAAGATTTTTTTTTTTACTTAGAAAAGATTAATGACTGTCAAAGCAGATCTATCACTTCACTTATTTGGCATTTTCATGAAAATTTCCAGTGAATGATACTTAATAGGACTACAAGTATATTCTGAGCACTAACTTGTTTGCTTATTTTTCTCTATTTGGAGATTATCTCTACATGAATTCTCTACACCATATGTGGATTAGGGTGTTTTATCTCTGTACCCATATTATGAGAGCTTTATTATGATCAATGACAACAGACATCATTGATAAAATATTTTTCTCTAAAGAAATACTTATGGCTCAAAAGTTAATTTTCCCTTTTGAAAATACTTAGAAAAAAATTAAGATTATAATATTGATTGGCCTTCTTTAACTCCTTTCTTTCCTTCTTCACTCTTCAAAACTCTATTTTTTTCAGTGTTAATTTTCTTTACTTTTGAAGGGATTAATATCTAAGAACAATTTGTAGGTAGGCATGGATTGTACTTTTATGTTTTAACATGATTGTATAATAACCACATTCATACACTGATAGAACAGACAGAGCCTCCAATGTATCCTTGCCTCCTGCCCTATACCACACCCATTGGGTATGTTAGTCAACATCTTTTTTTTTTTTTTTGGCCAGTCCTGGGCCTTGGACTCAGGGCCTGAGCACTGTCCCTGGCTTCTTCCTGCTCAAGGCTAGCACTCTGCCACTTGAGCCACAGCGCCGCTTCTGGCCGTTTTCTGTATATGTGGTGCTGGGGAATCGAACCTAGGGCCTCGTGTATCCGAGGCAGGCACTCTTGCCACTAGGCTATATCCCCAGCCCGTTAGTCAACATCTTGATAGAGCTACATAGCTACATGCGGTGACAGTCTCACAGTGGCATTGTGTGTGTGTGTGTGTGTGTGTGTGTGTGTGTGTCTGTGTCTGTGTGTTGTGATCCCAGAGTTTGAATTGGGTCTTGCACTCTACCACTCGAGCTATTCCTCAGCCCTTTGTACTTTAGGTCATTGTTTAGATAGGATCCTTCTTTTTCCCAGGGCCTGCTTGTCTTAGGTAGCAACTGCTAACCTAATCTCAACTCTTTGTAGCTGGGATGGTAGGTTATAGATGTGTACCACCACTCATGGTTTGTTCTTTGAGCAAGGTCTTGCTAGTGATTAGCCTGGGCTGGCCTCAGACCATGATCCTTCTTATTATGTCTCCAGTAGCTGTGATTACAGGCAGAGGATACTGTTCTTGGTCAGTCATAACACTGCTTTTTTTTTTGGCCAGTCCTGGGGCTTGGACTCAGGGCCTGAGCACTGTCCCTGGCTTCTTCCCGCTCAAGGCTAGCACTCTGCCACTTGAGCCACAGCGCCGCTTCTGGCCGTTTTCTGTATATGTGGTGCTGGGGAATCGAACCTAGGGCCTCATGTATCCGAGGCAGGCACTCTTGCCACTAGGCTATATCCCCAGCCCTCTGGCCGTTTTCTATATGTGTGGTGCTGGGGAATCGAACCCAGGGCTTCATGTATAGTAGGCACTCTTGCCACTAGCCCATATTCCCAGCCCCATAACATTGCTTTTTAAAAACTGTACTTTTATAGCATTATTGTAAAAATGAAAGAAAATTTTGTTATTTTATTGGATTATTACAAAACTGGACAAATTTCATGAGTTGGGTAGACATTATATCTATCATCCAAGGCTCTTCTCTTGATACACCATGTCAAATAGAGTCTGTAAAAAAGAATGGTTAACAATTTTTTCCTGTAAGATGTATGGAAATCTGAGGGACCCATGGTCTGATCTTTTGTCAGCCTGAACTACTATGAGCTGTCATGCAGATTCCTAAAAAGGAATAAGAAGTTTTAGTGGTGCAGTAGCTGCAGAGTTTAGGGCATCTTTGGGTTTAATGAAATAGGCAGTCAACTGGTTTGGAAAGAAAGTGACAAGGATTCCACATGTGTACACTTGGTCAAATCGTTTAAGCATAAATTGCGATGCACAACATTGAATGTTTCTAGGTTTAGTGCTCCAGCGTGGGTTGATAATTTGCAGTGGCCATATACTCAGGTTCCCTGGACTTACATTGGCACAGTAGGTGTTTGTGTATTTCACTAGTAGACTCGTGTTCTGGTTTGCTCAGTTTTTTCCATAGACTTTAACTTCTTCTAAGTTCTCTGTGTCTTTGTATCCTATCATTTCAATTTCCCATAAGTCAACAAAGGTAGCTCTGTTAAGATTGCCACTGTTGGTCAAGGTCACGGCCTGGAAAGATGTTGGAGCGAGGCTTCGGTCTGTGTGTGTCGACGAGGCTGCCATCCTGTTACCACAGTAGCTTCCTTCCGACTGAGCACAGCCATGTTTGCCTTCATTTGTTCTTTAGGGGCTCCTCCAGGCTCCCACATTACCATTCTGCATCATACAACTGTGTCTTCTCTGTCCCCTCACCCCTGAAGGGGGGTCGGGGTGCTTTGGTCTCTTTCTCATGCTCACATGAATTTTTAGCTGCTGTTCCTGGAAATAGTTGGTAAATAAGCAATGCCAGTTCTAATTTCATCCATTTTGCAAATTATACTTTTATCCCAAGAACCCATCATAATAAAAAAACAAAACATATACCCTCCTATCCTATATGTCTACCAGTATATCCCCATAGTCAAAAATATACCACCCTTAGCAAAACCCCTGGTTTCTGATCTGGAAAAATAAATTAATAGTGAAAACTAGCATTTTATTGGGTAATTACTTACCTTTAACCAGTATTTAGTAATTCTCAGTATATTCCAGATTCTACAACCGTTGTGGATCCCTGGAGATTACACTCTGTAAACTGCACAGTCAGTGGATTTAGATGACAAGAAAATCTATTAGAACCAAATATATCATACATAGGTTTTTTTCTTCCAAATGATACCACCAAATAGATGAATTCTGGAACAATGAACTACTGTATTTCCAATTAGGATCATATTAAACCCATTTATAGTCAATTATAATTCCATAAAATTTGAATTCCATTAATTTTATATTTCACAAAATTGTACCTATAATAATTTAAGTTGATTAGACCAAAATTGAAAAATTTAATCATGTAAAATTGAACAGGTTGCAAAGGAAGCTAGCATGTTTCTAGGGAACTCTCTTTCGGGGACAAAGTTGAGCTGTCACAGGCCCTGTATATACTGTGCCTGTCATGAAAATCTTTGCACAGAAAAATCTCATGTAAGGGTTCACTGAATAACCATCAGACATTTAACTCTTCACTATGATCGAGTAGAAGTGAGAAAAGCTACTTTTAACAGCGAATACTGTGACTTTTATAGGAGTCAGTAGAGGGCTACACCTTGATAAACTTGCTTGAACTGAACATATATAGAAATGAAATAATAACTCCAGGGAAAGAGTAGATCAGTAGTTCAAATACACATATCCCCTTCTCTTTATTTTGGCCATTGTTGACTTTCTCCAAAGTTTATAATTTGACACTGAATTTTGTCTCCTAGGTATAATAGTTTTATTCAATGATATTATCATATGCCTTTAATATTCTTTGGAATAAAATTTGACTGTAATTATTACTGTATATGCAGGGAAATGCATACAATTTTTTAAATCTCTTGAGACATATATCCAGAGCATGTGTAAATAGACCTCTACACTTTTAACACAGTTAGAAATTTAACTTTGTGCTCATATTGAGAGCTGGGTGTAACAGATAACACCTTTCTATTCTTCCAAGGAGAAGACTGAGTTCTAGAACAAAAGATGTAGCCAACAAGGAGCTGTTTGCTGAGATGCCTTAGCATGATGGTGGTTTTAGTTAATTTTCCCACATCAGTTCTGGCTTCCCAGTTCCAGATGAGAGTGGTCTTCTGCATCCAGTATCTGTGAGAAGCCATTCCCTTTCTTCCCTTTTCATTGTTTTGAGACAGGATCTTGCTATGTAGCCCAGGCTAGCCTCAAACTCAAGATGCGCCTGTTTCACCTTTCCAACTGCTGGGATTAGAGCTGTGTGCCACTACTCCTGGCTAACATTTCTCTGGGTATGTATGTGTGTGGGTGTGTGCATGTGCACATACGTGTGGGCTCAGGTGCCAGTCTAAGGATTTGGACTCAGTGTCTGGGTATTTTCCCCGAGGTTTTGTGCCTGAGGTTAGTGCTCCACTACTTCAACCACAGCACCACTTCTGGCTTTTTTGGTAGTTTTTTCGAGATAAGCATCTCATGGGCTTTCCTGCCTGAGCTGGCTTTGAACTGTGATCCTCAGACCTCAGCCTCCCGAGTAGCTATGATTACAGCCAGAGTGCTTTCTTCCTGAAAAATATCTATCTCTGCAGTGTACTGTCTTCCCTGTCTACTGTGCTTTTTGTACTCTTAATGTTTTTTTAAGAACTGGTAATGTAGGCCATGTTGGCCTCTTGCTTTTGCTCCTCCTGCCTTAGCCTCCCCAGTTTTTGGATTACAGTTATGCACCACAGCTCCCAATCTAACATTATCTTACACTTTTCCATCTGACAGTGCTGGGGTTTGAACTCAAGGCCCTCCACTTACTAGGCAACTGCTGTATCACTTGAGCCATGCCCCAACCTTTTTTACTTTTATCTATTGTTGCGGTAGGGTCTCATGTTTTTCCACAGGACTGCTCTCAGACTCCTCTTTCCCATGTCCCTCACATTGCAGAGGTTACAGAAGTATATCACCACATCTATCTTGTTTGTTGAGTTGAGGATACTTTTTGCATAGGCTGGCCTAGAACTGCAGTACTCCCTATATTTCCCTCCTAAATAGCTTGGATTGTAGGTATATGTTACCAAGTTCAGCCCTATCTTAAGCTTTCCTAATTAGACCTCTATGACACTTTACAGAAGGTTGTCCAACAGGGTTTCCTTATCTTTATGTTTTCTTTGTTTATATAGGCTTTTTTTTTCCACTTAAATCTTCATTACAATCATCACCAAAATCATATATTGAACTTGAGACTGAAGCAGAAAAGATAGTATGTATTACAGTAACCATGGAGAAGTCATGTCTTAAGAGATCTTTATGTGGTTGAATACTTGTTGGAGCAATACAAGTGCAAGAGGAAAACTAGACTTTCATATAAAGAGAATCAGTTCAAATACAAAATGGGAACTAGAGACACATGTTTTTGTTTTTGTTTTTTCCTGTCCCCTGAAGGGATTGGTTTCCAGGACCTTAGATCACCAGAAACCCACAGTGAAGAGGCAGAGGCTATATTAGCTTTTATAGCTTGTATCTTTCTGAAATAATAAAAATGGGTTTCCCTCAATTCACTACCAATTAGTCAACTGCAGCCATAAATTTACTTGGAGTTTTAAACATTCTTTTGGCTTCTTCCTATAGATTGAAATAATTTATTTTTCATGAGTATTCTTTATGTCTACTTATGTGTTTAAGATGGGATTAGAGGGGAAAAAAGCAGGTTTTATGTCAAACCTAGTAGTGACCTTTTAAGAAATAGTAGGAGATAGAAACCTGTGCAGTGACAGCTTCATTGAATCAGCAGACCCCTGGCCACAGAGGTTTGCGTTTGCATTTGCTTTGTTTCCTCCAGCCTGTTTAAACACGCTCTGCAACCTCTGGAAGTATTTAAGGAGATGTTTGTGCTGCTTAATTCCCCACATAAATGGCAATTTCATGCCAGTTCTTGAAATAAACATTCTTAAATTTGAAAATATTTTGTGACTATTTGTATTACAAAAACAAATATTTAAAACTCAGAGTAAAATTTGATCCTAATTTGAAACCTAATGATGGTTTTCTGAAGGAAAGTGCGCTTGTCTCTAGACTGCCATATTATGTTGGTTCTGCTTTTTTTTTTTTCTTCTCACCACCCTTAATCTGCATAACATGTTGTAGTAAATTGCTCCATATCTCCAACTGAGGATGCTTCCTGGGCCCAGAGCCTGTGAGCACTCTGTGATGTGCTACAGGGCCCTCTCCTCCTCCTGGATACCTTGTTTACTGTCTTCGTGAATGCAGCCCGCAGTAGGCTTCTGTCCCAGGTGCCCTAGGAAAGTCTCACATCATCCTCTCATTTCAGTCCTGCAGTAATGGGCTGAGAAGGATACACAGCCCCCGTTTACGGATGATGAACTGAGTCTTTTAGGAAATTGAGAAGTGTACTTATCAGCCACCGTCCTATTTAAATTCCTGTTAGAAAACTCCATTTAAGGTGTAATAAGATATAAAGATAAGAAAGTAATCAGAGAGAGAAGTTCCAAAACAGAATAGGATGACTTGCTATATAATGCACGTCCGGACCCTTCTAGATAAATAACTAAACACAAATATAAAAGTAACTTCTCATATGACCGAGCACAAAGAGCTAGGTAAAGAAAAGAGGCTGAAGTAATAGGTGTTTGTTATAATAGTATATTTATTCTTGCAATATACTGTTACTTTGAGTTGTGTGCCTTGGCCTCTTGAAATGAGGTAGAGAATATGAGGGAGGGGAGAAATTGTGAAAAATTTCCTTTGACTCATAGAGCAGCATACCAAAAATATGTTGGTTGACTCATATTAATTTGAAGAAAAAAATAAAGGCTGAGTTTTTTTTAATCATGTGTTACTAGAGATGAAATATAAAACTGTACAACCGATTGATTTCTACCTGTAAGTAATAATGATATCATGAAGGTATAGCAGAGGAAGAAAACTGTTTTGTTTTTTTTCTGTCAAAAGCCACTTAGATATTTCTAACATCATTCACAGGCTGAGCAAAATTGTCAATATAAGCAGATGGGCCATGAGTAGCAACAAGAAGGATAAGAGAAACTGATGTGTTGGTCTTGTTGTGTATCAAATGATTCAGTGGGCCTTCTACAGCCTCCACACTGGACACTCCTCATGCTTGAGTGTAGCCCAAACACCCAACATGTCACCAAAAAAATGGTGGAAAAATGTCTTCCTTAGAAGAGATGGTGCTCCTAGTGAGAGTTTTAACTCAAAGTACATTATTAATACCATGTGAAATCTAAGAAAACACTGAAGTTTGGGAACTTATGTGACAGTTTTAAACTGCATCTTTCCTTTTAATTCATGAATCACCTTTCCTTCTGAAATATTCCTATTTTTATTTTTTTTTTGGCCAGTTTTGGAGATTGAACTCAGCCTGAGCTCTGTCCCTGAGCTTTTTTTTTTTTTTTTTGCTCAAGGCTAGCACTCTACCACCTGACCCACAGCTCCACTTCTGACTTTTTGGTTAATTTTGGAGATAAAGAGTCTCATGGGCTTTCTTGCTGGTGCTGACTTCAAACTCTTATCCTCAGATCTCAGCCTCCTGCATAGCTAGGATCACAGGTGTGAGCCACCAGGGCTTGGCATGAATGAAGATTTTCCAATGGCTTTTTCTCACTGGAGTAACAGCAGACCATCCTCCAGAAAGTCTAGAAAGAATTTAGCAATAAAAATATATATTTTCTGAGGCTAACAATGTTGCTTTAGAAATGTAGGCAGTCCAGAATGCAAGTAAACAGTGACAAAAATAGAGCTGTTTCTGTACTTGCTGGTATAGGTCCTGGTTTAGCTACTTTTCAGATGTTAAATACAGAGTAACATTTGATAAGAGGAACTTTGCCACGTGGAGAGAAGACAGAAGATAAGCCATTACATTGAAATCATGTGCTGCTAAAAAAAAAAAAGAGAATAGGTCCGACTCTTCCAAAGACATTTATGAGGGAAAATGGAGAGAAACTTTGAAACCAGGTCCTCAATGTTTCCCAAGACAGGTTTCCCTGTGCACCTCACGAAGTGCTGGGTGGGAGGGAGAAAACGGCATCCACCTGATGGGTGACAGGCAGTTGACGCGCAGGACTGTGGACTCCAGTTGCTGTGCCTTCCTCTTGATGTGTCCCCCAGCTACCAGCCATTGCAGCCTGCCTCTTACCCAGGAGAAATAACCGAGGAAGCGGCAATCATTAGTGCCAGGAGCGACTTAGAAGTTACACAGAATTGGACTCTCTGTTTTAATGTCCAAATTAACTTTACATTTGAAATTAATATTCACTAGCCTATATAGTTGATGATTCAGTGGGATAATTCAAGAGAAGTGCTTGGTAGGTTCTAGAGTTCTCCGAAGGTATCAAGGAATATGAGAACTGCGTGCCCTGGATAACGCTGGCCTGTATAGTAGGGCTTTTGTTACTGTTGCATGAAAAAGAAAAATAGAGTGTGGAGAAGCCATGGTTTGGGAAGCTGGAGATACCTTCATTAATGCAGAATTCTGATTTTCACAGTTTTTTCTTGACATGACTTAAAGTACTGTTCAAAGGATAATTATGTGCCTTTACTAAAATGTAAATGAACATTTCAAAATGCTCACATTTACACAAATAATTATCAGAATATTGACAAAATGAGAATATTCACAGCAGTGTTGTCCCCAACAGGGAAATTTTCTGCAGTTTTCTTCCACTAAAAATAATGAGCATTCATCAATTTCCTGCTTGTTCCATGTTATTCTCTGCTGAAAATGTTGGGTTCATCCTTCCCTCTTTGGACAAACCCTGTGTTGTAGGAGTGGGGTAGTCCCCTTATGAATGAAGACATTGAGGTACACAGACATTAAGTAAATTAGCCATGATTCTAACCCAGTTTCCCATTTGATACGCCATGTTGTTTATGGATTTTATTTTTCTTTTGCTGAGGCAAAATCTACCTGTGTTGTCCCAGCTAGACTTGAACTCCTGGGTTCAAAAATTCTCCTGTGTTAGCCTCCTGAGTAGCTGGAGACCACAGGTATATACCATTTCACCTGACATCCTCTCTTATTTTGGCCATTGCCTTAATTAACATATATACAGTTGTTAGAAATAAACTGACAGATAATGACCTGAAAGTGGAGAATGAGATATATTAATAAAGACATCTAAGATTCCATATGAATAGGGGAAATTCTGGAGATTTAATGGAAACATCTGTTGTAAATCACGTAGCTTATTCTGCCACAGAAAATGTGTGTATCTTGAGAGGTGTAATTAGAGAAACATAAAGAAATGGTAGTTTTCAAAACCTACAAAAGCAGACTATTTTTAAAGCTCCATATATACTTACTATAAAATGCAAATGTATACAAATGTTTTGATTTGAATTATTGAAATTGAAATTCTGTTGGTGTTCTAGTCTGGTGTTTGTATATGTATTTATATTATTTCAATTAATTTATTGGTTTTATACTTAGAATATAATTATGGATTATATGCTTCCTAACTCCAGTAATAGAGCTTAATCATGGTATGTTTTCAGTCTTTAAACCACACTTTTTATAACTAATATGCTCATATAACAATAAAATTTACTAGCTACCTCAGTTTCTAAGGGGCAGGAATTTTTGTGTGCCTACCTGGGTGGTTCTGTCTGAAGGTTTCTCATGGGGTTAGAGTCAAGCTCTGAGGCTGGAATATTCATATCTAAGACACAAAGCATGTGGTTTGGGGCAGCATTGCTTTCCTTTTGTGGCTGCTCTTCGGTAGTGAGTTTTGCACTTCGCAGGCCTCTCCATGGGTTGCTTGCTTGACCTCAAAATGGCAGTAGTCTGACATCAAAACGAGTGACAGGTGGGTGAAGTGGAAGGAAAAGAGGAACGGAGAGAGAGAGAGAGAGAGGAGGAGGAGGAGGAGGGAAGAGAGGAGGTGTTAGAGAGAGAACATGAAGATAAAATGAATGATTCCCAAATAGAAGATGTAGGTTTTTTTAGATCCTTCTCAGTCAGAGAGCAACCCTAGACCAGTGTGGATAGGTATAAACTACTAGGGTGTGGGGATTGTTAGGAAACATCTTTTTCTCCCTGTAGTAATCAAAATTTGTGAAAATTAACTTTGTGAAAAATAATGTCTGTGTTTTTCTTTATAGTCTTACCCAAATATGCATCACCTCTAACATAAAGATAGGTATTCAGTTAAGACTCTTTTGATGAAATGGATAATCTTTAAGAAGTAGGATTAGAAATTATATATTATCTCTAATTTCCTGGGTATTTATTAAAAATGCCTACTCTTGCAAGTAAAAATTACAATTATAGCAGGCAAAATAGAATAAGTAATATTTTGTCAGCTTCCATTTTGTATCACATTTAAATTTCTTCCTTAGTACATGACTAATAGCAATGAACTCTTCTGTGTCTTTATTGTGGCTATTTGTTCATATTATAATGAAATCCATGATCATAGCATCTATGCTTTTCATTGTCAAGGACTCAAAACTATTTTATGTTCCTCCTTAAGTCTCATTATAATCTTGTATATTTTTGCATTTATTAAGGCATACCTATCTTGCTGTTCTTTGAGTTAGTGACAGATATCTTCCAGTGGGACTCTTGGTTAGCTGAGATATCCCATGTAGTTACAACCTGCTACTTGTATTGTATACAAAGAAACTTATGTTTCAGTTTCCCTATTAGGCCTTATTAGGGAATAAACGTAAGACTTTTAAAGCGTTTTTTTTTAATTGAAAATAATTTATCATCCTTGAATTTATCATCCTTGTTGTCATCCTTGAAGATTTCTCAAGATCAAATTTACTCAATGAAAAATACACAGCTACATATGTGGAGCCTTTGCTCAGGCCTGTAGCATAAAGGAACAGTAAATCAAATTCCTTGTAATCACGTTTTTGTTTTAATTAAAGCCTTCAGCCCTGTAAGTACAGATGGCTGCCAAATTTCAAATGACCCATAATAAATCCACCAGGTCGCTCCTACTTACCTATTGCTGTCTCCCTTATTAAAATCCTGGCTGTATCTGCCAGAGAACCTGTTCTAGGAAATGGGGAAAGGAATCACTGCTAATAGCAGAGGCTTCGTATTTGTCCATCAGAGTATCTTTTCAGAAGGGTCATGGAGATCCATGAATTCATGAATGGGGAGATGCTAGAGTGATGGAGCCGCTGGGTGCTGGTGGCTCACACCTGGAATTCCAGCTACTCAGGAAACCGAGCCTTGGAGGATCATGGTTGGAAGCCAGCAGAGAAGTCTGTGAGACTGCTGCAATTAACCAGTTTACAAACAAAGACTGGAGGCATGGCCCAAGTGACCAGCAATGTGAAAAACGGGCTAAGAAATAGAAGCCCTAAGTTGAAGCCCGGGTGCTGCCACCAGAAAAAAAAAATAAAAGAATTGATGGAAAGACTATTACATGGTTGCACAACTAGTTACTCACACGACCTATTTCTCACACATCTAATAGAAAAAGTATTGCTTCCTGTGCCTAAAATGCACACTTCATGTGCATGGTTAGTGCCCATCCTCTTTTACAAGGGGAATATACTTGAAGGCGTTCTTGAAGATGAATTTGATCATATTGACTAACGGCTTATGTCTTAGCTAAAGTGAGTTTGCTTGGTGTGGGAGACTGGGAATGAGGGTGGTTTGGTAATGGGAAGGAAACCCTGTGTGAGATAAGGTAAGTGTGGTTAAAGGCATCAGCTTAGTATCTAGAACAAGCAGGCTGTGTAATGCAACCATTCTAAGGATGTGTTCATCCCTTTGAAGCTTTTGTCTCAAGCTAACCCTAAATCCAAATCAGAATAAAGTTGATGTTTAAAAAAATTTTTTTAGGGCTGGGGATATAGCCTAGTGGCAAGAGTGCCTGCCTCAGATACACGAGGCCCTAGGTTCGATTCCCCAGCACCACATATACAGAAAAACGGCCAGAAGCGGTGCTGTGGCTCAAGTGGCAGAGTGCTAGCCTTGAGCGGGAAGAAGCCAGGGACAGTGCTCAGGCCCTGAGTCCAAGGCCCAGGACTGGCAAAAAAAAAAAAAAAAAAAAAATTTTAAATTACTTTTTCACAGACTTGTTATATATGCTGGGAATATGCAGTCCATAATTCTTTCTGGTACATTAGGGTTAAACAGGCATCTGGCCTTGATCAGATACCTCACCACAATCTGAAAAGTTATTTGTTTGAAAAAGTATTTCAAGTTTCATATAAAATGTACTTTCAGGATTTTATTTGTTTGTAAGTTTGGAATTGCTTGTAAATGAAAATCTGTTTACAGTTCTGCAAGTATGTTTTGAAGTTTGAGTGCCATTTCAAAGCGGCAGGGACACCTAGATGAAATAACTGTTTCAAGTGCTGACATCTGATATAAGCCTAGGGCATAACTTAAGGGAGGGTTTTTTATTTTCTTTATAAATTTTGTTTTCTATAAACTACTTTATTTGAAGTCAAGAGCTCTTTGGAATGGAGCTTGTTCCGCTGGCACATATAGTAATGATCAGTTAATGCTGAGGAATAGAATCTACACAGGCCATGCTTGTGAGGTTTGTGGATTTGAGGTTGTCAAGCAGCATAGAGGTTCTTTTATTATTAGTTCACTCAGTGAGTATTTAATACCTCTGATTACCGGTGTTAAGTGCTTGATGGGCCTGCAATGAATGAAACAGGACTTCCAGCTAGGGAAGTTTACTTTCCACTGGAAAATGAGGCGAATGCTACCACATAAGTACATAAGGAGGGCCACAACTCTGCTTTAGTATATCAATGGAGTAACAATAATTCACATGTTTGGTGATGTTAGAACTTGAATTCAGAAATGTGGTGGAGAAGCTGGTATAGCACCCCTCCCCTCCTATCTGTGGGCTGTGCATATAACCCTGGACTGACGATATTAAAAATATATCTGTGCTTAGCATGTACAGATATAAAATTAAATTTAAAAATATATAAACACACAATGAACATATTTTTAATAAATAATTAGAAAAAACAAAAAAGAAGAAAATCAAGTTTCTAGGTACAACTATGAAAACGAAAACATGTACAGACCATTTATCTTGTCATTAGTACCTAAGCAATCCAGGAGAGCAACTGCTACCTGGAATTTATACTGTTAGGTGTTGTAAGTAGTGTAGATATAGCTTTAAGTGCACAGGAGAATGTGGGGAGCTTCCATGCCATTTTAATCCAAGGGGCTTGAGCATCTGGGGATTTTGGTATCTGCCAGGTAGATATGGAAGGACAGCCTCTACATACCAGTCAGCGGTGCCTTCCCTGAAGACAACAAGAAAGTGTCTAGCAGTGGCTTGAAGAAAGATTAATTTTCCCCCATAATTAGAAATATAAATGTAGCTGGCAAATGACATTAATTAAATTGCCAAATCCAGAGCTGATATTTCCCGTGCTTCTGTAAGCTTCTTTTTCATGGTTCCCCCAGATCCGTCATGTCTATTCTGAACAGGTGTAGAAGCAGCTACTTAGCTACTTTCAAGTTTTATATCAGAAAAACAAAGGTTGGCCAACCACGCCATTTTGGATACATTTAATTATCACTAGGCCATCCAGACATTCTATACTTCTATGAAGTATAGAAAACACATCAAACACAAACAAACAAAACATCCACAAAAGAACAAACTAAACAAGGCTTTCTGTATTGTTGCTAATGAGAATAAATATAGAAAGAGTGTCTGATCAACAAAGTAATCTGTCAGAATTTAGTAGGTAATTGATTGTGATCTCTACATTTGTCTGTTAGAGGATGCAATTGGTATAGTAGCTTTCCACTGTACCACAGTAGCAAAAACATTGCATGCAAGTCTACAGCAAACACTCAAATGATTAAAGACTCCTAGTGGATTAGAGTATTGAAATAACGAACCTCTCATTCTCCATCAAGTCTTTCGGCAACTAGCATAGATAATTGGCATTGCAGTTGGAGGATTCCTGATCTCCACTTGAAGATATCATCTGGTTGAGTTTTTCTTTAAGTTTCTAGAAGAGACATTTAAAAATATTGTTTATTTTAAATGGTTATGGTCATTTTTGCTGAAATTGTCAGCTGAGAGCATTTACAAAGAAGCATTTTTGCTGTTTTTAAATCATCCCAGTGCGATGGACAAAAGATGCTTTCCCTTTCTTAGTAAATCACCCGTACAGCAGTTTTCATTAAAAGTGTGGTAGAGGCACACGAAATCCTTTGTACAAAAGGGACACTGCAAATATAACAGATGATGGAGGACCAATGGCTGCTCGAGCTAACAAAACATCGCCAAACAGCTCTGCCTGTTTAGCAGCATCTGTCTCTCAATGGTGATTTTCTTCCTTAGTGTAGCGTTGTTGTTGTTGGGGGTGGTCGGTGGTGGTGTGTATGTGAGTATGGTGTATATGAACAATGGTAACTTTATACTTTTTCTTCAGTGGGCCTCCTTGGGGGACTACAACCAAGACGGAGCAAAAGCAATCAAATCCTGGTGATTGGTATACATCAGTAGCTCTTGAACATTAGTGTGCATAAAAATCCTTTGGGGAGCTTGATAAACATGAAGGCTTATGGTCCTGATGATTTATTAAGTCAGGCAGGAGTGGAAACTGGGAATCTAGAGCTACTGTAGACAATTCTGATGAGGTGGCTCCTGGGATCCCCGTTAAGAAACTCCTGCAGGCAGTGCATAAACTTCAAGAAGAGGTAAGAGGTGAGAGGCTTAGGTTCTTGTTCATCTCACCTGCTACTGACCTCGAAATCAGGGAGCTCCAAAATGGACTGTGTATACCCCAGGACTTACAAATTTGAGTTTCGAGGGAGAATGGTGGAATTTCTTTGTTTTTTAACTTTTCCTTTTAAAATTTGTTTTTTGCTTATTACACATTGTAGTACACATACTATATTACATACATAGTCCTGTATCTCTATAATTAAAAAGAATGCTACACATACATGAATAGCCTGTTGTAGAAAATGTTTTAGAGTGGCACATGATCAAAGAAGTTTGGAGATCACTACTTTAAATGATTTACATTTCTAAAATCTATACCCCTTTCTAGCACTGTGTGAGAGTTGATTGTTCTTTAATTGTTTTTCATTTAGATATTGACATTACTTGGTGTTTCTCTCATTAGTATATACACAGAGAATATAGGGAAAGATTGAGAGGAGAAAAAGGCTTTGCAGTGTTTGTCAGGTAGAAATTTGATCTAATCCCTTTAATCAAAGTTTTCCTGAAAAAAAAAACAGGAGAAATCAAGATCTCTATCTCACTACAGTTACCACTAGAAGTTGGTGATTGGGTCCATTCAGGAGTGGATGTGAATAAACTTGAATTTTCTGGAGACTGTTTGCAGAAGAAGGACCCTGGGCTATAGAATTTACCTAACTAAGGTTAAAAAGAAAAGAAGCAGCTTGGTAGTAATGGCTCATGGGTACATTCCTTGCCAGTTAAGAGACTGAGCCTTGGAGGATCCCAGGCTGAAGCTAGCCAGAGAAAGGTCCATGAGAATATTCCATCTCCAATTACCCAGCAAAAAAGCCAGGCTGAAGGTGTGGCTCAAGTGGTAGAGCACCAACCAATCAACCAAACCCACTAAGTGAGAGACCGTGAGTTTAAACTCCAGTACCTCAAAACTTTATCAGTTTCTGACAAAATCGCCCATCTTCTAGTAGCTGTATACCACGGGCAGTACTGAAGTTCTGAAATTTGTTTTATTTTCTCATTTAAAAAGTTATTTCTAAGTGCTTGGGGATATACCTCAGTGGGCAGAGTGTGTACCTTTAACATGCTATCACAAAAAGAAATTAAAAGCTCAATTTGTGTTTTAATTTCTCTGGTATTCTCATTATTTTTTGTTTCTTTTTCAAATTTTTATTATCAAACTGAGATGTACAGAGAGGTTACAGTTTCATACGTTAGGCATTGGATACATTTCTTGTACTGTTTGTTACCTTGTCCCTCATACCCCCCTCCTGCCTCCCCCTTTCCCTTTCCCCCCATGAGTTGTTCAGTTCACTTACACCAAACAGTTTTGTAAGTATTGCTTTTGTAGTTGTTTGTCTTTTTTTACCCTGTGTCTCTTGATTTTGGTATTCCCTTTCAATTTCCTAGTTCTAATACCAGTATAGACGGTTTCCAATATACTCAGATAAGATTACAGAGATAGTGTAGATACTGTAGAAGCTACAGATGCACATGGGGCGTTGAAAGTAGTTACAACTGTGATATAACTATCGTTTCCATAACATGGAGTTCATTTCACTTAGTATCATCTTATGTGATCATAAGGGTATAGCTATTGGGCTCTTGTGATCCTCTGTTGTGACTTGCCTAAACCTGTGCTAATTATTCCCGATAAGGGAGACCATAGAGTCCAGTCTGGATGAATTGGAACAGACTGACAAAACTGGAATTTAAATGAAAATAAATGTAACTCTGAGCCTCTATGTGCCGGGCACTTTATTATCTCATTTAATCTTTGCAACAGTCCTTGGCGGTGGACGGTAGTTATCCCACTTACAAACGAGGACATGGAGGCTTGGGGAGGCACCAGGCTGGTCTGCAGGCTTTCCGCTAGACTACAGATGTCAAAGGCTCTGTTCCGTGGTAGTCTGGGTGCTTCTTTTCTGTGTAGGCCTTTATGCTGTGCTGTGGAGGCCTGGCTCTTGAGTAGGATATGGAGTGCAATGGGGACAGATAACTTTGGGGAAAAACAGACACAACCTACTGTACCACAGTGGAGATTCCCAGCTGGGAGCAGGCACCTGTATACAAGGAGAAATCTTGCTTCGCTAGCATTTTCTGTGCACAGAGCCCCAAGACTTACAACAAAGTGGTGGAAATGGCTGGTAACTTCTGTCTCAAGCATAAGAAGTTGGCAAGAGGGTAGGGAGCTTCCTGTGTCTGAAACCTGTAGCAAACGTAGGTGCTTTGAGCACCTTCAAGCTAGGGCTCTGGGTGGAGGGAGGGCCACAGGACTATTCTGGAAGGAAAGTGGCTATAGTTCACCTGTGATTACTAAGAAATTATGTTCTATCCCTTCAGAAAGGTTCTGTTTGCAATCCATAGACTGTGGATATTCCTATCAATGGATTTAAGAAATATGGGATGGATTCATGAGAAAGGTCTTCAAGCAGTTGATCGCACTCCCACCTCCCCCAGCCCCCAACGCCTTAAAAAAGACAAAAGGCTAGCTAATGACTATATTCAAGTTTAGGCTTACATTTTCCTTAATCTAAAAATGATGAAAATTTAAGTTTACTTAGGTATGATTTTTTTTTTAATTTAAGAGGTCAGAAATCCTGTCTGTTTTCTTGTGTTTGTGTTGGGACATCATGAACAATGAAAAAGTAATTATTGAGTAATTTAAAATTGCTTAGCTATCCCAAGCCTTAGTTTTCCTTATCCATAAAATGGAGATAGTAGTATTAATCTCATAAAGTCTTGACTAGGATTAAATTGGATCATTTTAAAGAGCTTACTATAGTGCCTACCCCATTGTAAGCACCCAATACATATTTTCTATCATTATTGCTATTGTTCTGCTTATTTCTGTTTTTCTCTTAAGATAACTCCCTGAAAGCCTGCCTGCCTTCGAACCTTAGCCCTCTGTGTCTTCTGCAATGTAGAGACACCAAAGCCTTGTCACGGGTTGTTGTGAAGTTTCAATCAGGTCCAGAATTAATAGTGACTTTTTGTGCATGCGTATTTGTGAATTGCATGCGTTATTTTATTTACTCCTTGTAAAGATCCCTTGGGGTGGGCACCATTGTTCTCATGCTGCCTTGCGGAACGGCAGGGTTCTGAAAGGAAAGGTCTCAGCCTGGGGCCCCCAAAGTCCTAGCCCATGTCTATCTCGTGTCAGATTTCTCTTCTTTACAGTCTCTATTTAAAAGGACTCATCTTTTCCCAAGCCTCTTTTTGCATTTTACATTTTCTGGATTTTTAGTTTCTTAGAACGTTCAGCCTAAAAGACTGAATCTTGAGACTGGAGAACGTAGCTCAAGTGGTGGCGGGCTTGCCTGACATGTACAAGGCCAAAAAGATAGACAGACGGACATAAACAGACAGACAGATGGAAAATCTTGGACTTGTAACATCAAGAATAAGTGAAACGGCTGGGAATATGGCCTAGTGGCAAGAGTGCTTGACTCATATATATGAAGCCCTGGGTTCAATTCCCCAGCACCACATATACAGAAAATGGCCAGAAGTGGCGCTGTGGCTCAAGTGGTAGAGTGCTAGCCTTGGGCAGAAAGAAGCCAGGGACAGTGCTCAGGCCCCGAGTCCAAGGCCCAGGACTGGCAAATTAAAAAAAAAAAAAAAGAATAAGTGAAACGATTTTTGCCAGCATTTGGAATTTTTTTTATTTTTATTCATTGCCCATTTTGTAGTGTTTTTGTTGTTGTTGTTGTTTTGTTTTGTTTTGTCTGTTGTGGGGCTTGAACTCTGGGCCTGGGCACTGTCTCTGAGCTCTTCAGCTCAAGGCTAGCATTCTACCACTTGAGCCATAGCGCCACTTCTGATTTTCTGGTGGTTAATTGGAGATAAAAGTCTCATGGACTTTTCCTACCCGACTGGCTTTGAACTGTGATTCTCACATCTCAGGCTCCTGAGTAGCTAGGATTGCAGGAGTGAGCCATCACATCTGGTCCATTATAGGTTTTTTAATATGGAAATATCTTACTTGTTATTTTTTTTTTAAACAGAACTTTATTTATTTATTTATTTATTTTGCCAGTCCTGCGCCTTGGACTCAGGGCCTGAGCACTGTCCCTGGCTTCTTTTTGCTCAAGGCTAGCACTCTGCCACTTGAGCCGCTGCGCCACTTCTGGCCATTTTCTATATATGTGGTGCTGGGGAATTGAACCCTGGGCTTCATGTATCTATGAGGCAAGCACTCTTGCCACTAGGCCATATTCCCAGCCCCCTTACTTGTTATTAAATGATCAGATTAGCTTAGTTTTAGGATCAGCTCAATTAACTTCTCAAAAAGTCCTTTTTTTCAATGAAAGGAAGAAATTATTGTTATTATTATTAGTATTAGTTTATTAGTGCTGGTCCTGGGGCTTGAACTCAGGCTTGGGCTGTGTCCCTGAGCTCTTTAGCTCAAGGCTAGCATGCACTTGAGCCACAGTCTCACTTCTGACTTTTTTTTTTTTGTGGTTAATTGATGGTAAGAGCCTCATGGACTTGATTGCCCAGCCTGGCTTTGAACCCCAATCCTTAGATCTCAGCCTCCTGAGTAGATAGGCATGCAGATATATATAGGTGTAGGTCATCAGTTTCCAGTGAAACAATCCATTATTATACCAATGTGAAAGTAGCTAAAGTTTCTGTGTTAACATTTTGCCAGAGGATCATGATTTTGGAAGTCTCGTACACTCAGAAACCTGGAAGCTACAACTGATTTTTCCCCTGTGGTATCTTAATTAAAAATCAATTTAAGACACAAGAAGAACACATTACTAGCGTGAAATAATGTTTCTCTGACAGGCTTTTCCTTGCTAGAGGTCATCCCAAAGTTGTTTGGGAGTGTCAGGTTCTTGGTTAACGGGCTTTCCTACATTGTGAGAAGAACTGGCTCTCTTACAGTTGTCTGTTGCTCCCAAGGTTGTGATCTTTGGGAAGAGATGACTCAAACCATGAGATAGTTACTCCAGGACTATATTTTTGAATTAAGATTGATTGGCAGGTCTCTTTTCAGTGTAAACAGCTTGATGGCAGGATTGCAGCTATAGTAATGAAATTTGCATTTAAGAACATTCTTCCGTATGATATAATGATTAAGTTTCCTATTAATCAAAATAACAAAAAGAGGGATATTCATTTTTTGTATCAAGTTGTAAATTAGACTGCTGAATTGGGAGTAATTAAATTTTATCCTGTTTAGGTTTTCCTTTTCAGATGCTTCTGTTTCAAAAGAGCACACAGTTCATGTGCAAGTCTGAATAAAATTCACGGACTAGCATCAAGGACCTCTGAGCCCAGGAAACTGAGTTTGGCAGTGCTAATTTGTATTAAAGTTGTTGTTGCATGACAGCCGGAAAAAGATTTAATGCTTGCCACCTGAATCAAGGCACGGAACATTGGTTTCTATAACTGCCATGAATTTGAATCGAGGCCAGTATCTCTAAATTTGAAATAAACTGATACTCTGTCTTGAAAGACGATACAGGCCACTTATATTGTGGAAGGTATTTAGAAAAGAGTATTTCAATTTAATTTTTTAGCTACACACACACACACACACACACATACACACATACACACACACACACCCCTTTAAGATTGTTAGGCTCTAAAGCACTGTGACCTGCAGTGGTTCTTGCTGTCACAAGCTTGCACAGAAGAACCATGAAACGCTTGCGGCCATTTATAATGCACTTTCTGCCAGGAGTTAGTAGCGGGTTTGCACCAGGTGCCAGGTTTGGTGTTTCTCCTCTTACCACAGCAGAACTGCTCACTTCATCAGAAAATCATTATCCCTCTTGGATGTCACTAAAGTTCAAGGTATTACAGTATTGCTTTAGGAATTTAGATTTTTAACCCAGCCACCCTGCTGTGGTAAAACCTTAGAGCCACCAGATGCAAAATCCATTCACATGCCTAGGACAATAAAAATGATGATGATGACAATAACTCATATTTTGCATTTGCAAAAACATCTTTCATCTGAAGAGCTTGCAAACAGAGGAGCATGCATCTTGAGACTACTTTATGGAAAGTGATCTTTGAGTCCAATATGGAAATGAAATGAATCCACCTCTGGGATGAAATGTGGCAGCCATTTAATTATTTTTAACAGGCTACATAGTAAGTATGGTGTGACTCGGTGCAATGTAAGTTTTGTTCTTGAACTTTATAAAGGATATTTTATATGAAAACCTTCAGATTTAGTTTCTATTTAGAAATGGATCTCTGTTGAACAAAGCCTTAATGTGTCTTGTAGATGTGTCTCAGGTATTCATGCTGTAGACTGCTTTTCCTGTGTTGGGTCAGGGACAGTAAGCACTTCAGCAGCACCCTGGCTGACTGGCAGACTCGCTGTGCACTAAATTCCGCCTTGCACCGTGCACACCATCCCAGGGCATTTTCTCCTGTCACGACCTCGTCTCTTCTTACAGTGACACATGGCAGCTCTCTGCTGATGTCCCATTCCTTCCCATCTCCTCTTCCCATCCGTGTCCTCAGTTTCTCCCTTTCCTTTCGCAGTGCCTGGTGGACTATTCTATCCAGAGAACTTAGAAGCACCTCAAATTCTGAAACAGGATGCCCCTTTGTCTCTCTTCGTATTCTTTGAAACACGGCCTCTTCACCTCCACACTTACTCTTCTGTTATGTATATTAAGTAATATTTGAGACAGCCTCCTTTTCCTCTCAGGCAGTTACTTCCCCAATCCCCCAATCCACGCACCTGCAGTTCCACTACAATCTGTGAACCAGGCAGTGAGAATTTCAGTGTTAACTCTAGGATAGAAGAACAAAGATAAAGTAAAATTTTGTAATTCTTTTTGAGGTGATAGACATTCTCCCACCCTTGCTTCAAGCCAATTGTGTATCGGTGTACACATTAGTTATATTGGTGGAATGATTTATTGAATTGAACAATCTTTTGATAGTCCCAGTATTTAGGGGATAGACTACTTACACATTAAATCATTCATTTCTGAGTTAGCACTTTCATCAAACATTGTAAGGTTTTAATTATTTTGTTCTTCCAATAATAATATCAAGTGTAAAATTTCCCTATAAACATGAGAATATACATACATACATACATACATATATATCTATATTAGTAGTATTCACTCCAAGTACTATAAATTTAAATCTCCAGTTGAAACGGTGATAATGTGCTGATTTTTGTTCTTTTCTAATTGTGGCTATAAAGAAGTGATGCTATGCTATACTTATGCAATTTATAAATGCTTATTGGACAAAATAGAATTAGTAAGTGTTGTACAGTTTTCTGTATGCAACCACAGGAGACATTTTAATATAATGTGGTTTTAAATGAAGCCTGAGTTGATTAAGCATATATAACACATTATGTTTTCTCATGATCTCCTAGTAAGTTAAAAGTAACTCTGACATGTATTATCATGGTCCAATTTATGGCTTTCCTCACCACACCCCTTACTCTTTAGCTCAGGCTGGTCTTGAATTCATGAACTTCCAGCCTTAACTTGTGCAAAGTGCTGGGATTATAGGTGTACTTACCAGTACACCCAGATCAACACTCTTTGAATTTTGTGGGTAGTTAAAAGTAGATTGAGGATTGCTTCTCATATAGTTCTTCAAGCGCCTTCCATTTAGATAGGAGTGATATGTTTCTATTAAAGTTGTTGTCATTTTAGGGCTTATATCTAATGAGAAACTGTTCAAAAAGCATTAGTAGGATAAAAAGCAAAGGTACACTGTAACAGAGATCTAGTGTTCTTTGATCAATGTTTTGTTTCATTGATCTTTGGAAATGTGATCAATTACAGATGAATAATTTTCTAAGTACTTAAAATTTGTAAGCCTATCTTATCTGTATTTGAAATACTATTTAAGACAATTTTAAATTGTTTTCTAGTATTTTCAAAATTATTTCCAATGGCTTTACCAGCTAGAATATTCCACTGTGCTTGCATGTCCTTTTTAGAGATGGGAACTCCTTCAAATACACACACACACACACACACACACACACATACACACATACACACTCACTCACACAATAGAACCAAAATAATGTTCTTATTGTTCATTTCCAACAGAAGCTCCATTTTCTTTTGTACAGTGGAAATGTTTGACATTAGTTATCCTTACTCATGTGAATATTGTGTGAATTTTTGCCCCATCCTCTAGAAGTATATGTAGAGGAATGACCCACGAGTCTGTAGCTCAAGCTTAGTCACCTGCTAAAGCTCCGGATCTGTTTGCTAAGGGCTATTGCAGCAATGGAGATTTTCTTATTGATGTCTACCTTGCAAGCCAATGATGTGTGGGGTATAATGTGCATAAAGAAGTAAAGAATTTGAGGGCAAATTATATCTATTCTCTCATAATGGAGTTCTTTAAATTATGATAATGATTATTACTAGATATTTATGCGGGCCATATGGCATAACATATCAGAATACTGTCTCAGCAAGATATGTTTATAGTCTGATAAACTGCTAATATTTATTGATAAAGAAAATGGAGAACAAATCTTGTTGATGGGTTTGGTTAACAGTGGTCCTTAAGGATCTCAGTGTTTTATTGTATGTGGTTTAGAGGGCTTGAATGAGTACAGCTATGCAGTCTAGAAGCTATCTTCAATTTTTTCAGCCAGAAATTTATAGGACACAAAACTCTACATTACACAAATAACACAATGAGGAAATCTCTGGTTATTAAAAGGGTCTGGCTTATTGATGTTGTTCAGTGCCTATGCAAATTGGAACATTTAGTGTTTACAGAATTAATGTTTATACTCATTTTCTGTAGAGTTTATCTAAAGCCAAAGAGATATGTTCTCTTTAGTAAAGTATTTGGTTTCTGTGAGAATTTAGCTTCTTTTAGAATTTTCAATGTAGCTTTCTAGGGAAGCTTATTTTTTCAGGTATGCCAGTAAAGAATTATGTTTGTGAAGCAAATGAAACGGAACCAAAAAAACCCCCAACAAACTCACAGGAGAAAGCATACCACGGAAGGGGCAAGGAAGCAGATTTCAGGCTCTTAGGAGTGCAGTTTGCGATGAGATTTCACAAGCATGTTTAGGACTCAGATTCTGAACTCCATAATCCAAGGAAATGGCTTAGAAGAAGCTATAAAGTTCTATCATGTCATGGGTTGCTGAGCTAGGATGGATTTACACGATCAAGGATATAAATGGCTTTGAGTGAGTCGTTAGTCATAAAGTCTGCAATTCTTCATTATGGACGTGGCTCTCTCTTGTCACTCAAACAAATGGCGGCAGTAAGTACGTGGAGCTGCTCTTCTGTCACTAAGACCCTGTAGACCACATGGGTGCTGTCATGAGGATCCTGAACTTTGCAGAACATCTGTGCCTTTCTGACCACCGGTGTTCAGCTGTAGTTTTGGATGTTTTGTGTCACTTTTAAAAGCACAGTCAGACATCCTAGTTTAGAGAAGAGACTAGGAGTAAAGGAGCATCACCCCCACCCACCCAAATATGACTCTTGCTCACGTTTGAACATGTGTTTGGGGGAAAATTTGGAATGTTTTTGAGGCTTTAGCTATGCTTCAGCCTGAAAGGATGTGTTCTCATGAGTAGAAAGGAAAGTGCGTTCTCTTCAATTTAAAATATTTTTGATAGACTGCTGACTACTTACTGGGTGCCTACTTTGCAAAGAAGCATAGGTATTTGACACAGTCAGCAAAGTGTTTGATATACAGATTTGCTTTGACTATCAGGAAGAAGTGTGGAGACAGGAAAGGGGGCAACCTCTGTTAGCCCGGGTTTATGGCGCTGATGTCAGTGGAGAGGGTGAGGTTTTTGTTTCCATGGTTGTATGTCAAGTATATTTTTAAAATGTGACCTAAATCTAAAGGCAATGCGAGCACCACCAAAGGATTTTTTTTTCCCATTAAAACCTGAAGTTATTTTTGTACATTACTAGGTATTTTTAATAGCGGCACAGATTGTAAAAATCATTTGGAAGGTGAGTGGTGCTTAAGCAAGTTTAACTGATATTCAGTGAAGAGCAAGTGGCTAGCTTGGCCCGAGCCAGGCTGTGGGAATGCAACTCTTTGCTTTAGGGTGGATGTGATTTTATTTGACTTTTTTTTTTTTTAAGGTGGGGAACTGAATGAGGCTGCATGCATGTTTTTCACCTAGCCAAATGGAAGACTTTTCAGTGATGTAACCCATTAAGCTGGAGAAGGTTTTCTGTGCGCTGCCCCGCGGAGTGAGGGCGAGTTATGAATGCTGCACTGTTCTCCGCGCGGAGGGCCTGGCCGGGAAGAGAGCCGTGTGCCTGGGCCCCAGCTATTGAGAAGATGCCAGTCAGGGATGAAAACGTCTTTCATGAAACTATAGCTAACTTCCCTGTGACACATTACCCTAAAGCAGAGAGTATTTTAAAAACCAATAGTGTGAAAATACACACAATACCCTATAAAAGTCAGAAGGCTTCATGTTAAAGTATGCTTATTGAGCGAATAGAAATATACAGGTTTGTGTCAGAATTCTTTTGAGTGAAGGGGTCTTAGCAGCTCTCCTCCGCTCCCCCTCTCTCCCTGTTCACAGCTCTGATTTCTTTTGCCTTTTGGTTACAACTACAAAAGATGTCTTCTGAGACAAACGCTGATGCATGACATCAGGACGAAGGAATGTTCAGCCCATCCAGCATGCTTAGAGCCTCAGCTGCCTGAAAAAAAAAAAAGTTACATTTCTCAGAATGGATTTAAAAATTGAAGATGATCCCTGAGAGGCGGGACCTAGGTTCAGACCTTTACAGAACTTTTTGTTATTTCTAGCGATGGAAGGCGCTTCTAAAATGGAACTGAATTTTGAACATTGATGATATAGTATTTTTCCTTACACAAACAATGTGCTTCGGCTCTGTAAAACAGTTGATAATCATTGATGACAGGAACAAAGATAGGGTAGCATAAAGTTGTAGGCTTGGTTAAAATTACAAACTTAACAATTATACATTTAAGGACAAAAGCTTTGATTTTAAGGTAGCATCATTTTGTGAACTTATAAAACTAGTAATTTGTATCAAAAGTACTTTTAATTTCTTTCTGCTCTGCTTTGGTTTTACCCTGACTTTATTTGGAACATTTTCGTAACATTTCCTGTACTTGGAAAAAGTGAATATTAGCAGGCAATAACAACAAAGCATTTTGTTCATGAAACATGCCTTTTCCCCCATCTTTCTTTCATTGTCTGTACATATTAAAATTCATTATTTTAGCATTTTCTATTCTTAGTTTTGTATCAATAGAAGAAAATGGAAATTCTAGAAACCT
Organism: Perognathus longimembris pacificus; assembly: GCF_023159225.1. NCBI lineage: Eukaryota > Metazoa > Chordata > Mammalia > Rodentia > Heteromyidae > Perognathus > Perognathus longimembris. Next base: position 8,019,243 of record NC_063174.1, read on the forward strand.
TTACAAGTACAGTTTCCATAAGATCTATCAAAAATTACAATATATGAACTTACATAAATCAGATAAGAAGCTCTTGCTTTTCGTGATTTGTTGCCTTCCTATTTAAAAATGGTAATATTTGTGTTACGTGATTTTCCATTCACGTACGGCTTAAAATACTAATTACTAACACTATGCTGGAAGTGAACTTTACAACTTGGGGGGAGGGGAGGAGGAGAGAGGGGGAGAGGGGAGAAAAGGACGGAGGGGGTAACACTGTTCAAAAAGAAGTGTACTCATTACCTGACTTACGTAACTGTAACCCCTCTGTACAGCCACCCTTACAATAAAACAAAATAAAAGCAAATGCTAATGTTGTTAGTAGCAGATCAGAAGGATTTCTGCTGTATGGGAAGGAAAAACATAAGATGTGAAAGGATAGGAAAAACAGAGGAAGCTGTGTTCGGGGTCACGCAGGCGAAGCAGGGATGGTACCCCTGGATGCCATCACCTTGTCATGACAGTTCCGTGTGTGCAGCCCCCTGAGCAGGAAAGAGGACTGGTGAGAAAGGAGAATTTGGTAACTTGGCTAGAACTAGAAGTCTCAGAATTGAAAAAGCCTGGCCCAAGGCAACTTCCCTCTGCGTGTTCCATGTATTTTCAGGAAGTGGAGTCACGAGAAGGGATAGGACAGTGGGACTGGCCACTCTCTCACTTGTGCTCATGTATGCCTTGGGCATGGGATGACTCAGGACTTCTTTTGGGGGTGGAAAGAACATCGTTGGTCTAATACTAGGACAAACTTTGAAAAGTTCCTAAGTACAAACAAGCAAGGCATGTGACTTTGATATACTTGAGTACATTTTTTTCCACTTGAAGCATGGATGGAAGACATTTACTCCTTGGGCTTTATTTCTCTTGGGCTTTATTTGTTCTAAAGTGTTTTTCTGGCAATTAATTCCACTCCAGGTATGTGCTTGCAGTTTTGTAGGAATCTGCTTGAACATTTGGGCTTTTTGTAGTTGTTAATAACATTTAAGATTCTTGGGGAACAGCAGAATGAGGCCTTCACAGTTGAACATTGGGCAGGTTCTGGAGACCATGTAGCTGAAAAGATTATTTTTCACCCCGTAAGACTGCTTTTGTACATGCCACAATAGACCATTGTCAAATAAGCTTCATTTTTCTTTACTCTTTCTTTAATCTCAGTAAAAGTTAAAAATATAAAAAGTAATTACTTTTGTCATGTGACAGTAGTTTAGAAACAGGCACTTATTCCTTGCCCTGAGGAATGATAAAGACATGGATAGGAACTGAACTGATCCACGGGCTGTTTAGGATGTATGCTTCAACTAACCTGTTCTTGTATGAGAGGAAGAGAACATTTTGTCTTTATACGATACTTTTAATAAGAATGCTTGAGGTCAAATCTGCTTGTGACCAGTCACAAGCTCAGTGGCAGCTAAGTAGATTGGATATGCATCTGTTTAGTTGTCTTCTTTGACACACTTGTCTTCTGTTCACTAAAACTTCTCTTGGGTTTACTTCATCTCTAGTAGGCCTAGTGTGTACTCTTTAAGGAGGCCTTTCAGGTTAAGCCTTCTCTACATTTGTTTCTTCTGTATCTGTAGTTGTAAAACCCCACGGCACAAGTTTCCTGTAGGACAGTTTCCCATCATCTAATCAGGCAGCATGTATTAACAAAGTTTCTGCTAACAGAGGTCACTCAGGGCAGCTAGAGGTCACAGGTGAACTGGATATGGCAGGTGCAGCACCTCTGGGGCCTTCCAGAAGCAGAGTGGGGTAGAGAAAGAGTAGACATGTTTATGTGCAAACCAACAGTTACAAGTAGTTTAATACATGCGGAGGGCAAGGCACATGTTGATATTGTGGTGGTGTGGAGCTGCGGCACGGTACTTAGTGTGTAGGTGCAGGGGTGCTGCTCAAGAGCAAGGGAACCCTTTGGGTTTCAGAGAGAGACAGAGACACAGAGAGAGACAAAGAGGCAGAGAGACAGACAGAGAGGTTTATATTGGTAAATAAAATAGAGAAAGATAGTTTCCAGCACAGAGGCAGAAAAGCCACAGTGGAGAAATGGACACAGGCCGTTGGGACATGTCTGTGCAGGGCACGTGTGGTCATAGGACAGGCAATGAGGCTGGAAACTGTATTTGGGGAAGCTAACCAAACCTGTATTTCACACCAATGGATTTTGACCTTTATTTTGTACTTAACAGAGTGCTCTTGAGCTCAGTTGAAGTGAAAGAACCGCAGTAAATTAGCTTAGGAGTGTGTTTGGATTTTAGTTAGCTGCCTCCATTGGTGGCAGGTGGGAGACAAGGAAGGAGGTGAGGTCAGAGGTAAACGACAGCAATGGGAGGCCATTGCATTTCTTCGGGCAAGAGATGAGGCCCCGACCAAAGGCAGTGTGTGTGCAGATGGACTTGGTAAGTAGGAGGGTGTAAATCTCAGTCTCAGATGAGGGGTGGGGAGGTAGGAGGAAGCCATGATAAATGAAGGTGCTGAGTCAGTAGATTTGTGTTGCTACTGCCTGGAACAGGAAATGTAGAAAACAGAGCAGACTTGTGCCAGAAAATGATGAATCCCATTTTGGATGCTTTGAGACTGAGGTCTTCCATTCAAAAGTGAAATGGCAGCAACCCAAATATTTGCAGACTAATCCGGAATATGAAAATAATTGAATGTATATGATAAGCAAATGCTTGTTGAATGATTGAATGAATGTGTAGATTAGCCATTAATTCATTACATGTTAAAAGACTATTATTGACTTGCTGTAATTACATTAAAACCAGACTGTACAACCGAAGACATTCTAATCATTTAAAAGGAAAAGGGAAAATAGCAAAAACAATTGTTTTTGGTGCTTAAAAGTTTCCAAATAAGTTAACCTGAGTATCATGACTGTGTTCTTAAGAGTTGATTAATCAGTTTAGAGCTATCTTTTCCTTGCTGCATCACCTATTTGGGAGAAGTCTTAATAACAATGGAAGGCTACTGGTGAATGAGTCTAGTAGTAGAGAAATCACTTTATAATTAGAAGTGCATATAAGTTGTTTTTTCTAAGTCACTGTAGGATTACTGCATTTAGATTCAGTTCATTATTGGTGAAATTTAGTAATGAAAGATTATCAAGATCAATGAGATGGGCACAGGATGGTTATATGTATGTCTATAGAGGTCTGTTTGTGATCATTTTGTAATACATGTTGAGCTTCTTGTTTCTCCCTTGGAAAACGCACCTTGTAATTTAGGCCTTAACTGTAGCAAAATCAAGTCCTGTTAAGGTGGAATCTGGACATGGAATAGTGTCCTCCAAGAAGACTATCTTAGAGCTCCTTAGATGGACAAATGCTTTGATATTTGGCAAAACATGACACTGGTGTCTTTCCTGAACTTGTTTTCCATCTGCCATGATTTTCCCAGCAGCACCTGCAGCACCTTTCTTTGAAGCTTTACCAAGTATTGGTGTTTGAGAGCTTTTATGTATGCCCTTGTAATGGCAAGGGAGATCAACGGTAGATAGAAATATTCCTTCTGGCTCTCTAGAGCTATAAAGATAATACACATCATTCATTTAATGATTAGAAGACAAACATGTCAATGATGGCTACTTTCCACCTCTTGATTTGCATCATTCAGATAATTCAAAGCCATTTGTAACTTCCTTCCTTCCTTCCTTCCTTCCTTCCTTCCTTCCTTCCTTCCTTCCTTCCTTCCTTCCTTCCTTCCTTCCTTCCTTTTTTTGCCAGTCCTGCGGCTTGGGACTCAGGGCCTGAGCACTGTTTCTGGCTTCTTTTTGCTCAAAGCTAGCACTCTACCACTTGAGCCACAGTGCCACTTCTGGCCTTTTTCTGTTTATATGGTGCTGAGGAATTGAACCCAGTGCTTCAAGCATGCTAGACAAGAACTCTACCTCTAAGCCACATTCCCAGCCTGCCATTTTTAATTTCTATCCCATATGTTTGGTATTACAAGATTGCTTTCAAGACTATTGGAACATACTACTCCATATTTTTATGGGCCTTATGGTATGTATGGCCTTTGTTGCCTTGGTAGTTTGATTGTGCCTAGCATACAGTGTCTGTTACCTCATCCCTGACCATCTCACAAGTTTGATGTTGTTGACACCCAATGGTGGGATCCATGTGTCTTGGGTGGACTGGCATTAACTACATTCATGAGGCTAATAAAACCACAATGACAAATTGTTCCTTTACAATAAGAAATTACCTGGTTTATGTAGCCGTAACCCCTCTGTACATCATCTTTAAAATAGAAATAAAATATCGTAGAATGCTTGTCCTAGCAGTTAGACAGTCTTTTCCAACATGGAGAGCCAGATCATCCTCAGATGTGGCCAGTGAGCATGGAATCAGAGTGTGGGAGTTGATGAATCACACCCAGAGCCGGGGGTTGCCAAGCTGCCGTAGACTCGTTAGTAGGACCACATCCCCCAAAGTGTTCTTCCATTCTATATTCACTTAGTAGTTTATTGTGTGATGTCATGTTTTGTCTTAGGTCATTAAATAATGATCAAAGTCTTGATGGATTAGGAACTATTCCATTTCTTTTTTAATTTTAATTTTTTAATTTTATTGTAAAGGTGAGGTACAGAGGGGTTACAGCTACTTGATTCAGGTAATGAGTGCATATCCTTTTGAACAGTGTACATTTCTCTCTCTCTCTCTCTCTCCCTGTCTGTCTCTGTCTCTGTCTCTCTCTCTCCTCCTTCTTCCCCTTTTCTCTCATGAAGCCAGACCTTTCCTCTGATTTGAATCTGAAGTTTTACTTTAGTTACCTCTTTTTCTTTTCCTTCCCTCTTCCTCCTCCCTTCTTCCCTTTCCCTCTTCTTTCCCTTTCCCCTTTTCTCTTCCTTCCTCTTTCTCCCTTTCCCCCTTCCCCTTGTCTTCCCTTGCCCTCCCTCTCCTTCCTTCTATCCCCCTCCCCTCCTTTCCTTTCCCCTGTCCCTGTTCTTTCTTTTTGTGGTGTAGGTTATTGAACTCAGGGCCTTGAACATTCTGAGAATCTGCTCTACCATTGACCTATACCTCAGCCCTCATTCTGTTTCTTTAAAATAACTGCTTACTTCTCCTTTGATATGTTGTTATTGTAATCAGAATTTTGTAGAATAGTCCAGCCCCAGGCGTTAGCTCCTGGGTCCTGGTAGTGTTGAGAACGTAGGTGGTAGGGGGTGATTGCAATGGCTTGGTCTTGACCTTAGAACCACACCTGCCATGGAGCCGGACATGAGGCTATCTTGTAGTTAGTGTTACTTTAGAAGTACTGCACAGGATAAAGGAAGGAGGTAGGGAGCACTGTGACTGTGTTTCTAAGTCAAAAAAGCAAGGCACAAGTTTTTTCCTATCTTCAAATAAGACACTGAACATGAAGTACCTGTATTGAAAAAAAAATGGTAAGAAACACATGTTAGAATGAAGGAGTTGAAAATGATGCCAAACTTTAACATAACTAGAAGGATTATATTGATAATCAAAACAGGGAGACAGACATGGGGAATGGGTTTTGCAAGGAAAAGGATAATTTCTTTTGAAACTGTTACATTTCAATGGATGTTGTCATATCAAAGTAACAATGTGCATCTTCCCTTAAAGAAAAGACTGCAGCTTGTGTGAAGGGGTAGGGAACTGAGCAAATAGTAGGGATGTAGGCTTGTGCCTGCCCAGTCCTAGAAGTTTAGGGTAGGAAGCACAACAGACGCCAGGAAGGCAGCTGAGGAGGCAGCTGAAAAGCAGGTGAGGAGAGCCAAAGGAAAATGGAATCCCACACAACCAGATTCCCCCATGTTCTGTGTAGAGCCAGGAGTGCTAAGCTAGTGAGACCTTTGAAGGAAATCATGAGGAAAGATTTCACACCAAAAAATGTCCAAGAGGCTTGATTGGAATGTCGCATATGATTAAAAAGTGCCATTTGTAACCTATTGTATTTATACTTGCTTATGCTTATTCAAATTTTATTTTGTTATCTTTAAGTAGTTCTACAAAGGGGTTGTCACTCAACACATGAACATATAACTATAATGCATTTTGATCAGTGTCACCTCTTTCAGCATGCAGAAGTGCTGGACTTCTCTAACAGATAGTGGTCTTTATTTCCCACTGTAAATTAACTATCCCCTCCATTATAATATTCTTTCCAGTTGCTAATCTGGAAGAAGTTAGTTTGACGATGAAATAAAAATGGGAAATGTGTTAAGACCTTCTTAAAGATGTCTGAGTCTTCATGGAGGGTCCATTAGATCTAGTCAGATTTTGATTTATAAAATAGGAGCATGAAAATCTGCAGTTCTTTTCAGCCTTTTTACATTGTCTGTTTAATTAAGCATTTTTGTTTTCACAAACAGGATCTTAGCTTATCATAGTCCAGAAGGAATTTGAAGAGGAGGATTTTCAAGTCAAATTAATTACCTCCTGCCCCAGGGAAAGGGCCCCGGCAAGTCTGCAGAGATATCCTTCCTTTGAATTTTGTCAGTTAAAATGTGGTAGAGTTTGGTGCTTTTTAGAGGAAGAAGGGAAGCAGATATGGGAGATAGACTTGAATAATGAGGTTTTTAAGAAATTAGTTTGAGTTCTGTGAGTGAATATTGTAAACATTCAAGTGCTTATATATATATATATATTTCATACATACTCTAGAGAAAAAAGTAAATACTTATAGCATGTCATGTTGCTGTACTATTACTGATTTCTTCTACATTAAATTCTGTGTTGACACAAATTAAGATTGGTTAAAACTTTATTTTTCAGCAACAGACATGTATTACATTGAAACTACAATAATAAAGTGTGCTAAATTGGTGGATTACAGATTGGAGCACAAACTATTTTTCTCCATTAGAAACATTCATTTGAATGAACCAAAATGAATATGTATAAAGAGAAGCTTCTCTTAACAATTTATTACTGGGACCTTAAAATTTTGAAATGATAGCCACTCTATACCTTGATTTTTAAATATTTAAGCATTTGAGCTCCTTAAATCAGTATTCTGTCTTTGGGATAATTGTGACTTTAAGTGTCACACAGGTGACACTTCGGAAGTGCTAAAATGAGGACAGGAAGGGGATACTGGTGTAACATAGGGAGTGTGAGTTTAACCCCTCGTTCTGAGGCTACTTGTGTGTTTTGGGTACATTGAAATTTTCTAAGTCTCAGAATACCATTTGTAAATGGAAACAATGACATGTGGGAACCTCTATAGAATAAAAGATAATATGTGAAAATATGCCACACACAGGAGCCTTCCACGTACGTTGCTGAGGTAAGAGGCATTCTGTTAAGTATTTTTGCTCACGCAAAACCTTTGATCTCAGATAGAGCTTTTCTGGAGGAGGTTCCCAGAAGGAAATTTGAAAGTTACTTTGGGCTCTTGCGATCTCAGTCCCAGTCACTGCTTCGCCCTTCATTCCTTCTCACACTCAGTGACCTAAGTCATGTTGCATTAATGTAAGTGTTCTCTAGTCTGCTTCCCTTGGCTCTTTTATTGCTACTCTGTGTGTGTGTGTGTGTATGTGTGTGTGTACACGCGCGTGCATGTGCGTGCGTGGGCCAGTCCTGGGGCTTGAACTAGGTCTAGGTGCTGTCCTCAAGCATTTTCACTTAAGGCTAGCACTCTACTATTTGAGCCACAGTTCCACTTCCAGCTTTTTTGGTAGCTTTTGGAGATAACAGTTTCATGGACTTTCCTGCCCAGGCTGGCTTTGAACTGTGAACCTCAGAATCTAACCTTTCTGAGCAGTTAGGATTACAGGCATGAGCCACCTGCACCTGGCTTAGCTACTACTCAGTCTTTCTTAGTCATTACTAAACTTACAGTGAAACCCAACCTTATCCCTAGAATAGGGTGCTTCCACATCAGTTCTTCTAAGTTGTTCCCTTGTTTTAGGGTTGTTTTTTTTTTTTTTTTTGTAGTTCTGTAAAACTAGTTGATATTTGAACCATCCATCTGTCACTCAAGCTAGTATCCCAAGGGTCATAGTTGACTTTTCTTTCCATGCTTTTCCTACTTCTATGAGCTTTCTTTGTGTACTTCCCTGTTTCCAACCACTGGATCCTGGCTTAGCCCACTACCTGTCTTCTAGACATCTTGATGGCCACTTAATGATTCATTCTTTTCATGTTATGCCCCGCATGAAGTTTTGCAGTGATCAGAATGCAAAGGGACCTGGCCATTGTGGAAAATTGTTTTGTGCTTAGTATAGAAGTTAAACAGAATTTCTACATGATGCAGCAAGTTTATTTCTCAGATGTTTGAAAATGGGCACTCATACAAGTACACCTACTTTTTAGCTTGATAGCAGCAGTAACACGATAGCCAAAAGGTGAAAAATGTTCAGATGCCACCATCAGATGAATAAACTGTGTAATATGGTCATAATAGAATATTATTCAGCCGGAAAAAGGAACAAAGTACTGATACTTTTCACACATACCTTGAAAACGTTATGTTAAGCAAAAGAATCCAGATGCAGAAGATCACGTGTTGTATGATCTCATTTCTGTGACAAGTTTGGAATAAATAAATCCATAATAAATAAAGTAATGTTGGCAGACTCCAGGCAAGAGAGGAAGAAGGAAATGGGGAGCATCTGCATAAAGGAGTACAGGGTTTCACTCAGGGAACAAGGGAGCTGTTTTGGAACTCATACAGAAATGTCACACACCAAATTGCTCGCTTTACTTTATATTATGTGAGTTTTACCTCAATTAAAATAATCCAAACAAGTTTCCACTGGCTCCCTCTTGTGTCCAGAATGGAGCTTCCTATATAAATAAGACATGTTCCAGTTAACAACCTAATTTCCCCTTTTCCAACTATTCCTTCCACGGTCTCCTTCCTACTAGAAGGGAAATAGTTGTTCTTTCCTGAATACCTGGTATCTTTTCTGATTCTCTGTTCTGGCTTGTGCCTTACTTTATTCTTCAAATTTTATTGTCAAGGTGATGTACAGAGGGGTCATATTTACATACATAAGGTAGTAAGTACATTTCTTGTCATACTTGACATACCCCCTCTCTCATCTTTCTTCCACCTTCCCTCCCTCCTCAGTCCTCCCCCCAAATTATATAGTTAATTTCTAACATATTGTCTTGTGAGTATCCCATTGGTTTGCCATTTATCCTTTGCCTCGCCATTTTGATGCTTCCCTTCCCTTCCCTTCCCTTCCCTTCCCTTCCCTTCCCTTCCCTTCCCTTCCCTTCCCTCCCCTTCCCTTCCGTTCCCCTCCCCTCCCCTCCCCTTCCATTCCCCTCCCCTCCCTTCCCCTCCCCTCCCCTCTCCTCCCCTTCCCCTCCCCTTCCCCTCCCCTCCCCTCCCCTCCCCTTCCCTTCCCCTCCCCTCCCCTCCCCTCCCCTCCCCTCCCCTCCCCTTCCCTTCCCTTCCCTTCCCTTCCCCTCCCTTCCCTTTCTTAATTCAGATAAACATATATACTATATCCAGGGTAATAAAATCAAGTACAGTGACAACAAGGATAAACCATGGAGAAGAAAAATGAAAGAAAAAAGTAATCGTTTTCACACAGTACATTAAAAATAACAACAACAATGAAAGACCTCTTGTTTCCACATTTTGGAGTTCATTTTGCTTAGCTTCATCTTATGTGACCATACATACATAGCTATTGAGCTATTGCAATCCTCTGTTAGGACTATCTGGGACACATAGTAATTATTACCAATGAGGCAAACCATGGAATCTATGTTTCCTTGGGTTTGACTCACTTCACTCAATATGATTTTTTTCTAAGCCTTTCCATTCCCTTACAAATGGAGCAATGTCATACTTTCTGATAGAAACATAGAATTCCATTGTGTCTATGTACCACATTTTCTTGATCCATTCATCTACTGAGGGGCATCGGGGTTGGTTCCATATTTTAGCTATGGTAAATAAAACAACATTGAGATCCTACCTTATCCCAGTTATAATGGCCATTATCAAGAAGTCTAATAACAGCAGATGCTGGCAGGGATATAGTCAAAAGGGAACCCTACTATCCTGATGGTGGGAGTGTAAACTTGTTCAATCACTCTGGAAAGCAATATGGAGGTTCCTCAAAGCCTGAACACAGAGCTCCCCTACAACCCAGCAATCCCACTTCTGGGCATTTACCTAAAGGTTCACAAACAAGGCCACACTAAAGCTACCAGCACAACTATGTTCATTGCAGTGTTATTTTTTTACCATAGCTAAAATATGGAACCAACCCTGTCTCCTTTCTTGATGAAACCCAATCATACCCTTTGAGGAAGCACTTAAGTGCTGGCTTTTCTGTAAAGGGCCCCTCCTTTTGCTCCAGTGCAGAGAGCAGATAGCATTCCCCTTGCTGCCTTGGTCCCAACCCCAGCTAAAACCCTTACCACTCAGGGTAGTGCATCCTTGCCTCTTTCCTCCAGAGCAGCAGCATATCCTGTGTATGCAAAGAATATAGTGAATATTTTTCAGATTTTTCCTTTTAAACAATTTTGTTTTTAAGCAATGTTTTACTTCTTTAATTATAATAGTGAATGCAGTAAAAAACACCTTTTACTCTTTGCTCTACATTGATTTTGAAGATGAGTACTGTGAGGAGTTAGCTGGGGATTATTAGAAATGTTTTAGTTATTGTCTAACACTGTTGCAGTTTGTAAATGATTATGCAATGCGTATTTCCCTCCTGACATTTAAAAAAAATTTCTAACCATGACATATATATTTTTCTGATTAATTCATTTGATATTGTGGAGAGGAAACAGTTTTACCTAAAGTATTTTATCTTTGGCAAAAAATTACATATCTGGACAAGGAAATCTATTAATCTATTTATGCTACATTTTCCTAATCTAATACGATTATTATTGTTTTCCCTACCTCCCTCCTTCCCCCACCTTCTTTTATTCTTCCTCCAGCTCCTCTCCTCTTCCTCCTCCTCTTCCCTTTTATTCTTCTCCTTCTCTTCTTCATTCTTCTACTTCTTTTTTTAAGCTTGTTTAGCTTAGGTTTCTGTCACTTGTAATAGAAAATATCCTGAATATATAACTTAAGATGGTACAAGACCCATGCAGTCTCTGGATTTTCAGGGGAGTAAGAATTCAATCCTTCTTCCCAAGGTGTTTGCAGTGGGTCATGGGAGAAGCAGATAGAAAAATCTCAACTCTGCTATAATGAATATCTGTACCAAATAATCTAGTACATGAAGGAAAGAGCCCCTTTTCCTGCTGAGTGGGAAGGGGGAGAAAAAAGAAATAGAAGTGTCAAGGGATGGAGCTGAATCTTAAAGAAGGAGTTGGGAGCAAGAAGATTTAATGATATCTGGCACAATGTTAGTAGCTTTCTGATGTAAAACATTTTTATATCACACAAATGTAAACCAGTTTTGATGAACTTGAACTTGTTTGCTACTTTAAGTGTGGGAAAGACCTATTTTAATGACTGTCACCAAGGTGTGATTTACTGGAGAGCATTTCAGGCTCAGATGCCCACTAAATGTACTATGTTGTTTACCCTCTGTGTTCCTCCTTGCTGCATTATATTTGATTGCCAGGACGAAGTCTGTGAGCTAGCTCTTTCCCTGATGATGCTGGATATATGAGGTTGCCTTTGCAAGTCTGTATATGTATTTATGTTATCAACACAGATTTTGTGAGTGGTTACACATCTGGTACAAGTATATGAGTAGACGTCTGAACTTCAATTAGTTGAGTTTATGAAGCACTGACAGTGGAGGGCAATATATGAGGCATGTAGGAAATTACAAAGGAAATAGGAAACACAATCTTTGTTCATATTGAGTTTATAATCTAATGGAACAAATATAAATGGAGATACATGATAACAGATAAAATAAACATAAAAACACAGTCATAACCAGTTACAGATGGATAGAGATATTTGCACAAGTGCTGTGGGGTTGGCAAAATGATTGCAGTGACTGTTGTCAGCTGGGTAAGGCGGAGTTGCTTTAATACAAGAGGCAAAATGTATGCAGAGATATTAAGACAGGAAGGACAAGAATTAGTGGCGTGGAAATTATTCTACAAAGTGGAATGAAATGAGAAAAGTAGGATAGGCTTTGTGTAGGACATAGAAGGCTATAATGTTTGTTTGAAAAGTCAAGTTTTTATAAGACATAGATGTCTTTTGGAAAACTATGTGAGAGTCGGTTAACTTCCCTAGCTCACAATCACAAGTATCAGTCATGGAATCCATTCCAAGGTTGAGTTTTTACACTAGATCCATTGGGCATCTGCACATATATGTCTCTATTCTGTGCAGTTTTTCAAGGATCTAGGTTTCTTTCAGCTGAATTCTAGGTTCTACAAATCTTCCTCTAGGTGTTAAGAGCATCTTTCATTAAGCTGGTAAAAGGGATAGGAAACAGGATAATCTGTGGGGTATATCCACAGTTCAGCCTGTACATTGTACTGTCCAGAGGACTTAATCCTGGGTATGTTCCATGTGAGAAGTTGGGCAGGGCAGTGGCGGGGCCCAGGTGTGGCCGTTGGGAAGCACACGGCAGTCATTTGCTGAACTTTAGGTTAGCCTTTTCAGTCTGCTCTGCCCATCCATCACCCCAGACTCACTCATCACCCCTTTCCTTACTTCATTCATATTATATTTTATTGACAAGAGCATCAGTCTTGTATCTCCTTAGCATGATACCTCAGAGCCATAGTTTCTCTTTCTCGCTCTATGCGTTTAACAGTGGTGTCTTCAGAATGTCTCTTACATTTTTCTTCTTTTTAGTAATGACATTCTTGTTAGTGACCTTATCTCATAGGGATTGGACTGGTTTAATAATTTTCTACCTAGAATTCCACTCTGAATATTCCTACCAGATAAATGACTTTCTTGTTGCTGTATTTTCCATAATCCCTTCCCTCCCTTCCTTGAGAGGTTGAATTCCAAATTCCTCAGCAAGCACATGAAAATCACTTCTGCCTCTACTTCCTGACAGCCTTATTTCTGACCACTAATCACAAGAAGGTTCTGTGTCAGGCACTGGTCACTTAAGTCTGTGAACTTACAGTATACTGATTTCCAACTTGAGGGCACATGCTGCTCCTAGAAAATATGTATTTTCTATACCTTTCTGGGGCCAACCCAGCACCTCAGAGAGCTTCATACAAACATGGCAGCTTCAGTAAGCATTGGCTTATGTCTTCCACTCCCCCCTGTGTGGGCAGTCAAGTGTCGCCCTTGCTTGCTATAAAAATGTTTAGTGTGCACATGTTTGTCTCTCCACATTGATTGTTAAGGTCCATAAGGGGAGGGACTATGTCATATATCTCATAATTTCTCACAAGGCCTCACATATATCTAGGCACAAAGTGATTACTCAACAAATACTTGCTGAATAAATGTACTGAGTGAAAATGAAGGTACTTAGGTGTGATGATAATCATTTAGATAGGAGTTTTCATTTGATTCAAGAGGCAATTGGGAACTATTGGTGGCTTCTGAGAACAGGAATCAAAAATTACTCAGAGAAGAAAATTTTTAGGATTGTGTGTAGGATCTTGACAAATTGTAAATATACGAATACAAAATGTTAGCACATAGTTTGTTCTAACAGTGCAATGGCTTTGGCCCCATTGGATTGGAGTAAGTGATGGTCTGAAGCTAGAGAAGAATCCCCAAAGGCTTCTAGTTCAGAGACATAGAATATAAAAATAATAGATAGGACTTATTGACAATTGGAGCCAAGAAGAGCAGTAACCCCACAAACTCTGATACCAGTAATGTATTGGTAGTGAATTCAAAATGAGTGATGATCTGAATGGCTGTAATGTGTTCATTTGATGCAGGCTCAATTGCAGATTACAGTTTCAGATGCAGATATTTTATCAACAGTGGCAGCTTTCTGTGTTTGAGAGAGCTTGGATTGCAGTTAGGAGACCAGAGATCTAGTCCTGACATGATGCCACTAGGGTTTGTCACCTTGGGCAAGTCATACAAGCTCTCTACATAAAGGAAGTGGAATAGGCTAGATCATTTTCATGCGAGTTGATCCTTGAAAGAGTTCTTTTGTATAGGCATCTGTCATAGCAACTTAAGAATTGCCATCAAAGTGTAATTTTACTTGTGTTTTGTTTGGTTTGGTTGCTCATTTTTATACACTGATTTTTTTCCTTTTTTGCTATAAATATATTTCATTGCTAGTCCCTTTAAGTCCTTTTCACCTTTTAACCACATGCACAAAATAAATACTTATCCGTTACTGAGAAATTGGAATGTAAGCTCAATTATGCTAAAAACTAATGGGTAATACTAACACATAGGAACAGCTTCTTTCACAGTATTTATTCTCTTGGTGATAAAAAACATAAGCCCAGAAGCCCATTGCTGCAGAAAGAATTTAGCTACAAGTTTATCAATTTGAGCAGGGCAACTGCACGACTAAATGCATGTGAAACTTAACAAATCCCTTGGGGAAGCTGACTGTAAGAATTTTCTAGTCTGTGTCGAGTTACTGAGGTGAGACATGGTGGATTGGACTTAATGCCTTAGGCAAGCACAATCAAATAGAGACAGTTTAAGATTTTTCAGTGTCCAGGAAGGGATCTCTGCTGGGTGTCTAAATGAAGCTCTCAGAAAGGACTAGAACACCATCACGAGCTCTCTTCTTTTTAGATTTTGGCAGGTTATTTTGGCCTAGAAGAAATCCAAGTAAGATTTTCATAGTGCAAACTACGTAACAGTTGAAAGATTTAAGATTATAATATGCTTCCTAGAAATATGGGGAAGCTCAAAAGCATTGACACATTTTAATTTTCAATAGGAAAATTTCAAGAATAGTGAACAGTATTTATGCTTTATTGGAAGAACTCTGGGCTTTGGTAATTTGTGACATGGTTTTTTTAAGTTGACTATCAAAATTAGTCTTAAGATCTTACCTTGGAGTTTCAAAAATAACAGAGGCACTATCGTAAAGTGGGTGAGTGATTAGGTTCTGTGTATGAACCTGTTAACTTGTGACTCACTGCAAACTGCTTAACCTATTTTCCAATTTGACCAAGTTATTTATTTATTTAATTTTTTTGGTGCTGATCCCGGAGCTTGAACTCAGGGCCTGGGTGCTGTCCCTGAGCTTTTGTGCTCAAAGACTAGTGCCATACCACCTGAGCCACAACTCCAGTTCTGGTTTTTTTGTTAGTTCTTTGGAGATAAGAGTTTCCTGAACTTTCCTGCCTGGGCTGGCTTTGAATCATAGCCCTCAGATCTCAGCCTGCTGAGTAGCTAGGATTATAAGTGTGAGCCAATGGTGTCTGGCTTGACCAGTTTTCTAATAATGAGGATTCCATCCTGTCAGAATGACAGTTGAGTGAACGAATGAATATGAAGCACAGTAGCAGTCAATACGCGTTATTCATATATCAACTCTAAGAATACATCTTTGTGTTGTTTTTCTTCCATCGCTTAGTGTGTATGTTAGGGTTATGTTGGAATACAAGTCACATAGCATCACAGTCCTTCAACTATCCAGTACCTAGATGATGACTGTATGGCAGATAAGTCAGAGTTGGACCTAAGACCAGCTCCCGGGAAAGATGGAACCCCCAGCAATGAGTTCCCACCCAGGCATGGCACCTTAGAGGAGTTGAACAGACAAAAGTCAGCGAGAGAGTTGTTCAAGCCATCTTAAAATTTCAGCATCTGTCCCTAGATATTTTTTAGCCACTGTGTCTTCAGGGTACCGAGAGAGTGTTCTCCATGTTTTGCAAATGCCAACTTTTGTTATATTGTTTGTTCGTTCTTTAGAACTTACCCAAGAAGACAAGTGCTGGTGGCTCTCCCTCATAATCCTAGCTACTCAGGGGGCTGAGATGTGAGGATCACGGTTCAAAGCCAGCCCAGGCAGGAAAGTCTGTGAGACTCTTACCTCCAATGAACCACCAGAAAACCAGAAGTGGCACTGTGGCTCAAGTGGTAGAGCACTAGCCTTGAGCTAGAGCTCAGGGACAGCGCCCAGGCCCAGAGTTCAAGCCTCATGACTGACTAAAAATAAAAAGTGATAAAAGTGAGGGAAACAATTGGTTTAGAGGAGTGAGTGACAATGTTGAAAAGGGAAACATTGGTCGAGATCTATTGCACTCATAAATGGCTTTGTTGAATGGCAATTCCTGTGTACAACTACTTGATAATAAAAATATTTAAAAAACACAAAAAAATAACATTCCCAAGGATAGTCCTCTGTTCCTCATGCCTGCCTTACAATGTGTTTGTCCTCAGTACACTGGCCTGTGTCCTTATGATTAGGATAACAGTCTGCCCAGAAACTCTGCCCCTAACATTCACCCCACAAGCCTACTGGCCACACTTGAAAGTATGTAACTCTGACCTGGCTAACTGACCATGAGGCAGGAGGCTACTAGTACTGATCTTAGACATCTTACCTAGTGTACCATGTATCATTTACCAACACGGTTGTAACTTCCATCTCTCTGGCTCCCTGAAGTCCTGCATGTTTGACTCTTTGTGTATTGATTTTTCTAGTCTGGTGCTCCCTTCCTTTTCCCTTCAGAACCTTTTTTATTTAAATTTAATTTTTTTGTCAAGGTGATGTACAGAGGGGCTACAGTTACATGTATAAGATAGTGAGTATATTTCTTGTCAAACTTGTCACCTCCTCCCTCCTTTTTCTCCCACCTCCCCTCTTCCCCAATCCCACTCCCCTAAGTTGTACAGTTAATTTTCAACATAATGTTTTGTGAGTATCACTGTTGCATTGGTTCGCCCTTTGTCCTTTGTCTCACCATTTTGATGTTCCACTTCCCTTTCCTGATTCAGATAAACGTATATACAATAACCAGGGTACAAAAATCAAATACAGTGACAACAGGGGATAAACCATAGGGAAGAAAAACACAAGAAAACAGAAATAACTTAAGGGCTCTCAAAGAAGTGTTCGAGAGGAGACCCTGAGGAGATACAGAGGAGGCTTAATAAGAACAAGCCCAGAATTTGTGGTTCAGTGTGACATTTTGAGCAACAGAGTAGAGGCTAGTCACAATTTTATTAGGGAAACCTAATTTATATCTGGTTGTTTTGAGTTCTTCCTGGACCTAAGCCTTTGATAAGGAAAAGCAGTTATTTCTCAGTCCTTTCACATCATTCTTTCCATGTAGCAACAATACCACTAACAAATTTAATGTATCAATTTTTAAAAAGTAATTTCCAGAGGAAGAGCAAAATGGGTTATCATGATCTGGCCATCTAAGAGACAAATTTCTTAGGTCACCAAACAGGTCTCTAAGAAGCTTGCCAACGGTCAATCAGAAAATAATTGACAAGTAATTATTTTTACTACTATTTTTGATTAAACAAAAGCAATGAACTCATTTTTCCAGTATTTTTCTTCTGCAGGGGAGAATAAATGGGAATTCATGCTTTGTACAATTGTTAAGACTTTCTTGATAACTCGTATTACATTTCACAGTATGGACTAATGATGACAAAAACTCTTTAACATTTACTTGGGACAATTGCTGGAAGCTCTACTGTCTTTGATGATGAGGGTAGCACAATCTGGCATGGCTGAGTTGAAAACATTTACAATTCTAAGAGCAAAGTAACCTGGGCCTGCTTCTAGTCTCCTTATGTTATTTTAAATAAGTGATTCAATCTATTAGTAACTAGTTGTGTAAATACCAGCTAATTGTACACACGCATAGAAATGAACTCAAATTAAGATTTTGTTTCGTTATCTGCTCAACACCTCCTTTCCAACTTTAATGGAAATTTTGTAGTCAGTAGCAATAAAAAAATAATAGTTTGCAGTAAGTGTTGTGTGATTCTAGGTATGAATTTTTTTTAAAAGGCCTTCTTATTGTGAGTGACTCTAAGTGTGAATTGTAGATGCCTTGGGATGTGACAAGGAATAGCAAGGGTTTTAGCAGTACCTACAGAAAACCATTTAGATAATCCTGAATTTTTCTTCAGAATGATAGCCTCAGTTTGCAGTCAAACAGAGGGATAACTTGCTGCTTACTTAATTAATTAATTCATTAAAATTTTAAATCTGTAAAGGGTTCAAAACAGATATGGCTTTGTGTTATATAGTTTTGATTGTGCAATTCAAAAGATGTTTTATCAAATACGATTTTTTGTTTGCTTTTCAGAAGTAAACACACTACACATCTTACAATTAAAGTATAAAGATATTGGGTCTTTAACTTTTACTTTTGTAGAGGTGGAAATTTCTCTGGGAAGACTATTTCTTATCCTAGTACAGTTGGTAAACATTTTGGGGCCATTTAGAGTCTGCTGTTATAGTGCAGAATAGTCCCAGACAATATGCGAGATATAAAAGAATGAGTGTGATTATGTTTCAATAAAACTGTATTTACAAAGTGAAGGAAAGGATGTGATTATTTGGGGATATAGTTTTCTAACTCTTGTTCTAATGCAAAAGTAGATCTCTTTAATTTTAACATAGATAAAAGCTATAGTATTGGTTAACTAGAAATGTATTCTGGTTAAACAATAAGGAAAAGGTAATCTTGTATTGAACTGCATATTGAAGAAGTGTATGTAATTAGGATATATGCTTAATTAAAATAATTCCTACTACAATGCTAATAATTCTAATAATTCCTAATGTTCCTAATATAGAGACCAATACAGACATAGTAAGGATTATCACTACGTTATTTGTAACAGCAAAAAAAAAAAAAAAAAAAAAAAAGGAAAATGGTCCAAATGTCCATTGATAGAGAACTGGTTAAATGAATTGTGGAAACATCTCCAATTAAATAGAGTGAGCCACACGTATATCATTTCCTGACAGAGAAGTTTCTCCTCAGCACTATTTTTCTTTTTTTTTTCTTGTAGGATAAAACATCAAATTATAAAGTGATTTATATAATATGATATCATGCTTATAAACAAGTCAAAAAAGAATACTGCATACTCTCTGGATCCAAATCTATGTTTTTGAACTTATAGAGAAGAGGTCTGGGGGAATGCATACTAACCTGATGATGATAATTATTTCTGGGCAGAAACTAGAGTTAGCTAGAGACCTAGAGAATGTGAAACAACAAATTTTATATTATATTGGAGATGGACCTGCAAAATAAAAAAAGTTGGACATTTTTATTCTGAAACAGTATAAAAATGAGTACTTTAAAATTTTAAGTTTGAAATTATAGCACATGAAATTTATAGTCTTTATGGTTTTGAGGGTTTTATAGGAAATGAATTTGAGGTAAGAATTGTACCTCCAATTGAATGGGCATGTGATTTATTTATTACACAGGCCTTGGGTCTACAGAAAAGCTCTGAACGTTATGAAATTTTAGAAACTCAGTAACTTAGCAGGGGTAGTTGACTGAACATGGTGCTTGACAATTTATGAGCTGTATGTCAGTGTTATGGTCAGTCTGGCCTTACAAATTTTCACCTGTGCTAGTGTCATGCTTTGATAGGGAAACTTATTTTGCAACATATTGCTGCTACCTTTTCCAGGGAAATCTGCGAGGATCTGGTGCCACAATACTTCAGTTTAGCAGTCATGTTGTTGTAAAATGTGACTGTCATAAATTATACTATGTGAATCCAGATATAGGCTGGATAGCAAAGCAAAAAAACCTTCTTATTTGTACCTGAGAAGCTATTTTCAATCTAGACAACAATGTGTGTGATGACAAAGGAAATGAAAATAGCAGCCCTTTTTCTAGAAGCACAAACCACTCCTTATTGGGAAGAAGATGTTTTGAGTGCCTGCTTGAGAATCCCACGACATGAACCGTATACTAGGAAACACGTTGGCACTGTCAGAATTGGGGGTCAGCTTCCTTAGGGCTGTGTCTTGCTTTGGTCCTCAGTGTAAAGTTTGGGTTAACAGGAAAGCCCGGCTGATGTCAGCAGTTGTGAGTGAGGTCAGCAAGTGAGATGGAGACTTCAGGCATCCTTTTGGAAGGGAGCGTGATAACATGGTGATGCTGACAGCAGCCACAGGGACTTGAATGCTGCTGCTTTGGTGGTGGCCACAAGCAGCATAGATCATAATAGTAACACCAGGGTCCCATGCATTGGCCTGGAGTTTTGTCAGCTAAGGGGCTGTGTCACACTCCTCTCTTTTTCTGTCCTCCCTAAACCCAGTACCACAGTTGAATTTCTTTTTCTCAATATCAAGGTGAGGAATTCAGGTTTAGAGACAGAACATAGCTCGATTACAAACACTTAGCTGATGAGTGTCAGAGCAAGATGTAATATTTACTTTCTAATTTCAAAGGTCCAAACTTCACCAGCACAGGCAGTCTTGACTAGGTAGGTCTGTGAGAGGCCATCTTACCTTTCCTAGAACTTAACTAGAAAGCATCAGCTTTCTAGAAGTAACAGCTTCTATAGATCTCAGTGTAGTCTGAATAATTTCTCTGCTGCTGTTATATCCCCTTAGCCCTCTACCTCTCCTCTATTCAGTGGATGGTAGGTATGTGCTTGTCAATAATGTACCATGAACTAGTAATTTTTAAATAATAGCTTTTCTTGTTTTGTAGTACCCTTGGCTCTTTATGTGTTACTTCTGCTTATGAAATAATTCAATTATAAAACAGGCTTTTCATTTCTCGCCCTTTCTTTCTTGGCTTGGCTTTCTGTTCCTCGCTTTAGTATTTCCTGGGATGAACTGCAGGCTCTGGATTTGAGGTGGGCTCAGCTGTCCACCATGCTCTCCTGGTTTGTGAGAGATGAAATAAAACTTCAGATTTTTTGGAGTTAGAAAGGACAAGGCCCTGTGCTTTCTTTTTTCCCCAAAGTATTTCTTTATTTTCTCCTTTTACCCTAGAAACACCAGGCCCATTTCTTTCAAGAACAATCAATCTCATGAAGAGTCCCAGTAGGTGGCATGGGCAGGAATAGCCCTGTTTGGGTTGAGAGGGGAACTGAGTGTGTGGCCTTTACATCTCTTTCTCCCTCTACCCCAATCCTTCATTCATTGTCCAGGACTGTCCTATTATAGAGCATTGGCATGCACCTTATAGTTTTATTAATAATACAAGGAGACTGTGAGGTTTTTTTTTGCCAGTGCTGGTGCTTGAGCACCATGGTCTAGGCGCTGCTCCTGAGCCCCCTTTTTTTGGTACGAAACTTAGTATTTTTACTTAAATGTGACGCACTAAATAAGCAAACACTAAAATGACTTCAAGCAATGGAAAACACAGTGGGAGAGAGACAACGGGCCAGAGGCTTCCTGAGTGTGTGACATTTCCACAAAGACCTTAGTGATGATAGGAGATAGGAGTCACACAAAGATCCGAGGCCCCTGAGCCTCTTTGTGCTCAAGGCTAGCACTCTACTACTGGAGCCACAGCTCCACTTCTACCACTTTCTGAGTAGTTAATTGGAGATGAGTTTCACAGACTTTCCTGCCTGGGCTGGCTTGAAATTGCAATCCTCAGATCTTGGCCTTCTGAGTAGCTAGGATTACAGGCATGAGCCATGGGTGCCCGGCTTAGACGATGAGTTTTGTGACTACATGGAGTAAGCTTCACTGTTTTTCTCTCCTTTAGTAGCAGCTTCAGCAAGGAAATAGTGTGGAAGAGAACTAAAACTTGTTACTGAATGAAACAGGGTTAGTTGCTCTCCGTTGTAAATGGCCTGCGTTTGATATTTCATTATCATTGAGATGAAGATATGCTATATTGGTAGCATATAACTAAAGTTCAATGAGAACCAATAAAGTACTGAATAATGTGAACTGTGCTTCTTAGAAGATAAGATAAATCTGCCTTTTAGCTGAGAGTTTCACTTTTCCAATTTAAACCTCATGAGAATTTTCAAATTAGACAATTAGGAAAGATGTAAAGCATTTCAGGCCTTCAAGTCATATCTTTTGATCAACATGTTTACATATAAACAGTGGCAAGAGTAGAACAGACCTCAGAGTCCAGATTTATTGATTAGTATCTAACGGATCTTTATCTGCCTGAGCATTCTTGGAGACTGAGAAATAAGTGAGGATGTATGACTTTTCTCACTCAAAATGTTCAGTATCTTTTTGAGACAACAGCTCCTAATGGATCCTAACTGAATTTCTGTCCCCTTGCCGCTAAAATATTCCAATTCAGCCAGGAAGAAAAGTGAGAAAAGGCATTCTTTGGTCATTTTTTTCATAGCTAAAGAACACTTGCAAAGCAGAGTATGTCATTTTTCCAACTACAACTATGGAATCTTTAAAAAATATACAGTAAATATATGGATCTCTTCCTATTGTCTACATTTATAGATATTAAATATAATAGGCTCCTTATAAATGTTGAGCCAACTAGACTTCGAAATGCCTGAAGTTGAACTCAGAATCATGTATCTTGACTCATTTAATTATGTTAGATTTAAAATAATGAGCTTAAAGGCAAATTTTATATTTTGAATGGTCTTATCTTCTTTCTTTATTCGATTATAAATCAAAGACATTATATGCCATTCATTACACAAAATATAAAGTAAAAGGTGATACTCTTGTAGATTTTTTTTTACATATATGGTTTCTAAATGTACTGAACCATATACGTTGATCTTACTATGCCTTGGAAATCTTTATTTCAGCATTTTCTACAGTTGCCCAGTATTTAGTTGCATAGAGATAGCTTCCTGTAAGAATCTCTTTATGAGTATGCTTAACCTGATTGCAATATTTTTGTTTTTATGGCAAATGTATGTGTTTGAATTTCTGTACATATTTGTTCAATTGCTGGATTTTCTAGGGAAAAATTCAGAAGGGAAAAACATAAATTTCAATTTTGATAAATACAGTCAAACTGTTCTCCAGAATCTTAGTCATTTTGTTTTCATGTTAGTAACAACATGGAAATGTCACAAAATAAGCTCAAAAAGGAAGTTAAACCATTTTCACTGTTCTCTTTAATGCAAGTAAAAAAGAACAGAATCAATCTTTTTGGGGCCCTGCAGGCTCACACGTGTAATCCTACCTATTCAGGAGGCTGAGATCAGAGGGTCATGGTTTGAAGTTAGACTGGGTAGGAAAGTTTATGACTCTTATCTCCAGTTAACCATCAAAAAGCTGGAAGTGGATTGTGACTCAAATGATGTTGTCCAGTTTTCAGTAAAAAAAGCTAAGGGAGAGCACCTTGACCCTGAGGTCAACCCCAATACCAACAGAGAGAGAGAGAGAGAGAGAGAGAGAGAGAGACTTCAGTGTAAGACCAGGATAGTTATCCTAATGCTTATTTCTTGTAAAAAAAATTACTCAGATCACAAAAGCAAATATTTAAAAAATTACCCTAGTCATTTTGTTTAAACTAGACAGAGAGAAAAATGTTAATTTTTAGCTAATAAAGACATACACTGTCACATCATTTCAGGATGATGATAAGATTTATATTATGGCAGAGATGCAGATAATAAGAAAAGAGGGAATTGTACTGCTTACCTTTTGAATGTATTATTTGTTTAAGGACTATGTTTTAGAATATCACATTTTCATATTGTAAACCAGAAATAATAGTTGTTCTTTTCTTAATAAATTTGTAGAGATATACTTCTAGTTAATATACTTGTAGATATACTTGTTCTGAATTTAAAATAACCTATTCAAGTCCTACAATTTGAATCAGATATTATATACTATTCTTTGGAGAAAATCTGAAAAGTGATCATATACTTTTAAGAAAATCATTTCTAATGTTGAGTCCGTGATGTGTTTTGTGACACATGTTAAATAATTAAATAACATATAAAGAAAGCTTAGTATATTAGCATAATAAATGATATTTGTTCTTTTTAGTAAATAAACTTATTGAACCATTAGATGAAGATTTGCTTGGGTGATAAAATCTCAGATAAAAAAAACTTACCTTTGTCTTCCTTTGCTATTTGTATATTAGTTTTATTTATATAATTTTATCTAGTTTTTTTAGTTTTGTGTTTAGTTTTAAATCTTTTTATACATTTTTATGTTTATATGCTTTTATGTATTATATAGATTTTATATTACATATACGTATATTAAGTGAATATATGACTTGATAAATCAACCTGTTTTATTTCTTTTCAAAACTATTGTCTTTTTTCCCCTGCATTAATCATTATCTAATATATCACAAGTGCTTAGTTACATAGCAGAATATTGTATGGATACACAAAAACTATCTCTATTAGGAAGAGGAAGGAGGCTATATATATTAGAAATGGTTTTATTAGAGATTTACTTTATTCTTGGGATGAAAATCTTAGAGCTGACGATTGGCTGGTTAAATCTCCCTGAAGCTCTAACGTGATCCCAGTTCTGCTCATTGCTATGTCTAGGGGATGTCGAGAAGGGCCCAAGGACGCACCTGCCAGGCTCTAGAGTGATTTTACGTGGTTCCAGACACAGCTAGTGTCTGCATCTGTTTTTCTCATTTTTCAGAACTGGGAAGAGGGAGCTTGACAGAGAATTCATTTTGTTCTGAGTGTTTGAAGTTGAAATTTGGGGCTGCTAAAGCGAAGAAAATAAAAGTTAAAATAAGCAAAACATAAAGTGGTGTTTGACTATAAAGAAGAAGAGGGGGCTGGGGAGATAGCCTAGTGGCAAGAGTGCCTGCCTCGGATACACGAGGCCCTAGGTTCGATTCCCCAGCACCACATATACAGAAAACGGCCAGAAGCGGCGCTGTGGCTCAAGTGGTAGAGTGCTAGCCTTGAGCGGGAAGAAGCCAGGGACAGTGCTCAGGCCCTGAGTCCAAGGCCCAGGACTGGCCAAAAAAAAAAAAAAAAAGAAGAAGAGCCAAGGTAGGACCTAAACTTCTTCAGATATAGAAATTAATGGGGGCAATACGGTCCGTTATCTGTGTAAAGTATAGATTTTGGACAGAGTTCTGTGTGCAGTCTGCGGCCCAAGGACCAAAGGGAAGACATACAGATTTACTGTCTCCCTCTCCCTCCTGCCCCCCTCAAGGCACAGATTGAAAAAAGAACAAGGAAGACTTTAATTTTCATAGTAACATATAATATTCACATACTTGCACATATGGGTACACAGGCATATTCATACTTGCAAACCCCTCCAGGTACTCAGGAAGGAAATTTGCCAAAAATATTAAAGAAATTACTTCAGGGAAATACAGTTTTGGGTAGTTTCTTGTCTTTCTGATTTTCTGCATTTTCAAATGTTTCAATAGCAAATATTAGTTACTTTGAATGTGAAGAGTATTTAAATAATTCTGGGTTTTTTGGTACTAAATTTTGAACCAAGGTCTTCAGTACTTGTTAGGCAAGCAAGCACTCTGCATCTTTGAGCCAGGCCTCTAGCCTTTTGTGCTTTAGGTTATTATTATTTTAGACAGGGTTTTACTTTTTTCCAAGGCTGCCCTGGGACTACTATCTTCCTACCTGTTCCTCCCACATAGTTGGAATTACAGGCACATTCTACCAATCCAGGCTATGAGATGGACTCTCATAAACTTTTTACCCAGGCTGGCCTTGGAATTGTGATTTTCTCAATCTCTAGTTTCTGAGTAGCTGAGCTTCAGTCATGAACCACTAAACCTAGCCCTGTCTTTTTAAACATTAGAAATATAAAAATATACATTTGATTAAAAAGGATTGGGTATGGGTGAAATAATGGGACAAAAGTAATTGTTAATCACATTTCAAAATGTTTTAATTTAGGATATTGTAAAGCTATTATAGGGATAGGTGTGGTGATGTGTGATATTTTATCTCTATAGATGTTACTCTGGAAAGTTTATGATTTGTCTTTAAAAATAATCTCTCAAATGATGGCAGAAACAGTAGAGAGATTGGCTGCTCTTAATTTAACTCTACATTAGGAAAGGATGTGTCAGTCCGTTGGAGACTGTATAGAGCTACAAGTGTAATTTGAGAGTTTAGGAAGCAGAGTTTTATAAAACTAAATGCGGAAGGTTTCAGGACCTTAAAGCGGGACCCACACAGCCATAGCCTTTCACCCAGATAATCTACAAATGTGAGAAGGTGATTCTATGCCCAAATCTTTGAGAGTGCCTGGCATCTAGTTGACATAGCAATGTTTGTGGGATAAATGAAAAATGAATGAATGGATGAGTCATTGAAAAAGCGACTGAGTGGAGCTGAGCCATTAGGGTGGTACTCTCTACTAATGACATTCTGACAATAATAGTTGACTTCAACAAAGAAAAGAAAAGTTGCTCCCCATAGGTCACACATTAGCTTTCAGTGCGCACACACAAAATATATAGCTATAAAAATAAAGTTATGTATGGAAATAAAAAGGAGAAACTGAATAAAGAGGTCTATCTAACCCATTGCTTAGTTAGTCCCTTCTCTAGGATCCTGTAGCAGCATGGTCTCCTGTGTTTTCATTTCTTGGGTATAATGCATCATAACCATTTCTGTCTCTGTAGGTCCCCTTCCTGCTTTCCGTCCCGCCTCCCTACTGACTTTGAAGTATACTGCATCATCTTTGTATGCCTTTTGTTCTCATGAAAATATTTGCACATTCTAGGTGCTCCATAAATATTTACAGATTTGCATTGTTTCGAACAGATGGTGTAGTGTTAAAAGATGACTATACAGAGAAAAACATTAGTAAATTCTATTTAGCTCCTGTTTTCTCTGCAAAGGATAATGGCTTTTTCAAATTGGGAAGGGCAGCTTACCCTTAACTAAAAGAACCTGAAAACTTCAAGTAGGTATGGAGATTCCTAATGAGCTCCTAGCTGCTTTCATCTGCTTTGGATTCATCCTGTGCCATGAAAGGAAGTTTTATTTGGGGCTGGGGAACCATTGTTGGAAGTATGGCAAACCCAGATAGAAGAAAAGCCAGTTTCCAGATAGTCTGAACATTAAAAAATTGACAGTTAACCTAAGACTTGTTCTGGGATAGGAATTATGAAATTGGCTTGGGAAAAAACAATAGTCTCCATTGCTAGCCAGGGTACCAGTTAGTGCAAGTCCTTTCCCAGAAAAAGCATGATAAATGAAAAATATTATGATGGATTTGGGGACTCCTAAGGCATAGTGGATCTCTGAGATCAAGTCACTTGAGAAATCACCTTATGTTACGATGATTTGGGACTTTTCATGGATCTAAGTATTGTGTAGGGAGAGAGTCAGGGCTTTTAAGCAAATGAACCCCCAAAGAAAAATTAGTCAAACTGAAGGCTGGTCTTTAAAGAAATGCTGCTTTAATCTGATTCTGATTAACAGTTTATCATAGTCTCATTTATTAATGTTTTACAAGTCAGGAAATTAAGAAGGATGGATTTTGATAGGGTGGTGGCCTGAACTTTAAACTTGGCCCCATCACCAGATGAAGGCCTTGAGCAAATTACTGAACCTGTCGGGTGTTTAACCATACAATTAAATAATACCTGCACTACCTGCACTGCCTGGCTCCTGGTAACATCGTACCTGGTAGTGTTCAGTCAGAACTTACCATGCTAAGGGTGTTATACATGAGAGAACTAATGGTTAGAGAGATCAAATTGCATCAAATGGATGAGAATAGATAGTTGTTAGGGTAAATACTGGGCTTAGAAAATGAAATCTAAGAGTAATAACTGTAAATCTCATAAAACATACTTTGGCTAGCAAAGTTAATTTCTATAAAATTTATCCATAGGTTTTGTTATTAGTGCCTGATGAGATGAATTTGATGTTTGTTACATTACCTCATGTCTTTGAAACCAATGAAAAGAGCTGGGAATATGGCCTAGTGGCAAGAGTGCTTGCCTCACACATATGAAGCCCTGGGTTCGATTCCCCAGCACCACATATACAGAAAACGGCCAGAAGTGGCGCTGTGGTTCAAGTGGCAGAGTGCTAGCCTTGAGCAAAAAAGAAGCCAGGTACAGTGCTCAGGCCCTGAGTCCAAGCCCAGGACTGGCAAAAACAAAACAAAAAAAAAACCAAAACAACAACAACAACAAAAATGAAACCAATTAAAAAAGGAACTGGTGTCAACCACACATGAATACACACACACACACACAGACACAGACACACACACACACACACACACACACACACACCTTTTTCTTCAGCCATTTGTTATACAGGGCAAGTAGTGGATAAGGGGATACAAAGGCATGTTGGGACTAGCTGGAAGAATTTGAGTTTATACATGGGAAAGTGAGCACGTGTGAAGGATGCCATTGGAAGAAGGGTTGATTTACCTCGTGATGCTCCCCTGGTGGAATGGGTTCCTGGCTAGAAGTTATGAGAAGGCCAGTTTGACCTTTACATTTCGGCTGACCTTCAGAGCCAATCAGTAGTGGGGCTGTCTGCCTTCCATGATGGCAAGCAGCATTGTCTCCAAGTTAGGCAAAGGCAGAATCTTCTGAGAAATACTGTGAATGGAATCTCTAAATTGGATGGGAAAGCCTGACCTCTCAGTTCTCTTCCAAGTCTAAGAACTTATTATTTTGTTAAAGACTGGATCTTGCAAAGAATGCATTTTCTAATGATGACTATTACTGGCTAAGGGTACTGCATCTCCTTTAGCTCTATGGATTTAATTGATTTTTAGAAGAGCATAAACAAGTTGCAAATATAAGAAATGTATTTTTCATTTTAGAAAATGACTATTTCAGTGTTATTGGGAAAGCCATAATTTTAGTTAGTAAAATTTAAAGTACTGAATTCATTACAAGGAAGGCAATTTCCTCTTCACAATTAATTGTAAGACATTTCTTTTATTATTGGGGAGAAATCGTCTGTGTATAAAGAACATTTATATTGCATTAAGAAGGTGACTTCTTTGATATTTGTATGTATATAAAGGTAGCTGGTAGAAATCCAAAAACACAGGAAATGCAAACTTATAGCAAATAACTGTGAAAAGCTACTCACTATGTATCAAATGTACGCTTAGATTTCATAAACATTTTAGAACCTGATTGTTTCCCTCTCTCCCTTCCTTTTTTTCTTTTCTGTTCTTCTTTCCTACATTTTTTTCCTCTTAAGATTACTCTACTGCAGTATTGCCTCGCAAAGATTCTCTGCATTATGCTTGAATTTTGCTGAATAAAAATGAGTTGAGATTCTGTCCTGAAGTCAGCTCGCTTCCCGCCCTCCACTTCCCACCCAGGTGTCAGACCAGCCCAAGCTGTTTAGCACAATGAAACTTCTTGTTTGACCATAACTGCACATCTCACTCCACAGGCAATCAGCATTTTAATTAGTGACTCAAAGGAAAGTCATTGTCCTCTAGTTGCTTTATCATAATTGCCAAATAATTTTCCATTGAATAAATAAATAATGTAAAGGAGAAACCTCCCCTCATAATGCTGTCATTACAGCTTCATTTTTTTACCCCCTCATTTGTATTTGTATTAACACACAGCCCACTTGAAAGGGAGTAATTATAATAGCTTTCTGACAGTAGCCTATGGTTTATAAAACCCGGGGATGGTTTCCTTTTCTATCACTGCTTTGCACTGCATGGCTTATTTTTAAAGTTTAGATAAAGGAAGCTCCTGGTGGCTGGCATCTCTTCAAAGGTATGTGAAAGTGAATGATTGATTTGCTGTGTGCATCATTGGAACTAGGTAACTTGCATTATGACTCTGATGTACTGTGTAATTGATGCAAGTCCTTTCATAGCATTCTGAGATTGAAATCAATATTCATTTGGAGAGCAACAACTGTAATAAACTACATTCCTTTTGTAAGCAGTGGTCTAAGGCTTTGTAAAGGATCAGTTCGGAGCAACAGATTAACATTTTGATTGGGATAGGGTCCATTTAAATAAATATGAATGATGACTTCAAAAAACAACCCTACTTAAAGAAACTCATTTCAAGAAATAAAAATTTTCATTTTGCAAACTCCTGTTGTTTTTGCCTTTCTATGAGTCTTTCTGTTGTCCGCTGTTGACCTTTTCATTTTCATGAAAAGCCCACTAATATTCATACGTTTAAAATATCTCATCTGTATTGTTATATATTTCAAAATGTTGATGATGGGAAATTACAATTTGTGTTTTTTTATGTTTTTATCATAAAACTGATGTACAGAGAGGTTACAGTTTCATACGTTAGGCATTGGATACATTTCTTGTACTGTTTGTTACCTTGTCCCTCATACCCCCCTCCCCCCTCCCCCTTTCCCCCCCTGAGGTGTTCAGTTCGCTTACACCATACAGTTTTGCAAGTATTGCTTTTGTTGTTGTTTCTCTTAATTTACCCTTTGTCTCTCAATTTTGGTATTCCCTCTCAATTTCCTAATTCTAATACCAGTATACACGGTTTCCAATATACTCAGATAAGATTACAGAGATAGTGTAGATACAATCCAAGAAGGTGATACAAGAACATCATCAACAGTATAAACTACAGATACACATGGGATGTTGAAAGTAGTTACAACTGTGATATAACAATCATTTCCATAAAATGGAGGTCATTTCACTTAGCATCATCTTATGTGATCATAAGGGTATTGCTATTGGGCTCTTGTGATCCTCTGCTGTGGCTTGCCTAATCCTGTGCTAATTATTCCCAATAAGGGAGACCATAGAGTCCATGTTTCTTTGGGTCTGGCTCACTTCACTTAGTATAATTTTTTCCAAGTCCTTCCATTTCCTTACAAATGGGGCAATGTCATTCTTTCTGATAGAGGCATAAAATTCCATTGTGTATATGTACCACATTTTCCTGATCCATTCGTCTACGGAGAGGCATCTGGGTTGTTTCCAGATTCTCGCTATGACAAATTGCGCTGCAATGAACATTGTTGTGCTGGTGGCTTTACTGTGATTTTGTTCGTGGTTTTTTGGATAAATACCCAAAAGTGGGGTTTCTTGGTCATAGGGGAGTTCTACATTTAGCCTTCTGAGGAATCTCCATACTGCTTGCCAGAGTGGCTGAACCAGTTTACATTCCCACCAACAATGAAGTAGGGTTCCCTTTTGGCCACATCCCCTCCAACAACTGGTGTTTTTGTTTTTTCAAAAACTGGATATGCCCTGACAATAACTCACAAAAAGTGAAATTACTAACACCAGGGAGATACATTCTGGAGAATAAAGAAATCAATGTCAATTAATTCTTACAATCAGATAGCCTATTTACCATCCTAAACTATTATTATGTGAGAGTGGGCCTACTTTAGAGACCCAAGAGTTTGTGGATCACACAAACCTGGGTTCAGTCCTGCTTTCCTGGCTGTTTTGGGCAAGTCCATCAACCTCAGCCCTGGGTTCCTCATCTGCAACATGCAGCGGGTAGCGAGAGCTAACACAGTAATGCTGAGCTAAGTAAATAAAATGCTTGGTGGAAAAACACTTCACACATTGTTTAACACATTTTAAACTCTCAAAAAATGGTGGCGATCTATAACTTTGTTTAAGGAGCATTCATCATTTCCATCTCTGTCGTATTTCTACCCCCTTGAAAGTACTTACTCCTCAGAGAGCTTGTTGCCTATGGAACCAAGGACCTGAGGAGCTGCTTTGCTTCTCTACTGGCCTGCTTCTGTCAGACTGATCCTTTTACAATATTGGGTGTTTCTAAAACTGTAGTCGCCTAGTATGTATGTAATCACCTTTACTGCATCAGCTCCATTCCCCTCCCCAAACCCCATCAGTGTTGATTGTTGGCTGTGTGGTTTAGGGTTATTGTGGGAATAGATGACACCATTCAAGGAAAGTGTATTGCACAGAGTCTGGACCGATATCTGAGGCAACAGCATGGAAATCAAAGCCGAGCATTTAGTGCTTACTGCATATTTTCCTAAATTAAAGCAGTTATCCCATTTTAGAGAAGAGGAAATGGAGGCAGAGAGTAGTTGGCACAGAGGGGTTGCTCAGTGAATGGTAGATATTATTATTATTTCCTTACCTAAGTGCTTGAGTATGTAGTTTCCTGGCTTTCTCCAAATATGTATGTACATTTCTTCTCTGTCAGAAATCATAAATTATGGCCTAAGGGTCAGAAACAGTTTACTTACACACTTGGTTTGACCTATACAGATTTTTTTTTTTTGCAACCAGGAGTTTTCATGTAAAAATTGCCTTTTCCCTATTCATCCCTACTCTCAATCTTATAACCTTCCTAAGTTCTGTTTTTCAAAGCAAAGATCCAATCTCTTCTCGCTGATACCATCCCTGATTGCATGCTCCCTAATTTTTTCTCCTCTCTTGTAAGCTGCTTTAGCACTTTCAGTGCATGCCGGTGAACATCAAGTTATGCAGTAAGTACCTCTGTGGCATTTTGTATTGATGGTAGCCCATTCTTTCTCTCATTAGGTTCTCATGGTAAGGGACAGTAATCACAGTTGGCAGTGATTGTTACATTATTCAGAACAGATGCTTTGCACATAGAAAGACTATCTGGTAGTTTTGTGGTATAATAAGATAGGTATTGACATCCTGGTTGCATCTATGAAGACACTAAATGGTGACTTCCAGAGGCTAGAATTTCTTTATACCTACAGTCCCAGAAGCCTCTGTGTTCGAACCCATTTCTGTCTGACTCAAACCCCATTTGTTTTCCATTTGCTTCACAGACTGCCTCTTCTCTGTAGCCTCCTTCTTACCTAACACATTTTTCAGAATGCTTGCAGATTCATGTACTTGGTCATTACTAGGAATAATTACCTTTGTTGCTAATACACAAGGCATAGTTGTCTAATGTCTGTGGGAAAAGAATGAAGGAAGATATTAGGAACTAACACCAAGGAACTTGAAAAATATATTGGAGCTTAGAAAGAGAAAACAGGACGATATGTAAGCCTCTTAAATACAGCCCTACAGAGCAGTTCAATCAAAAGTTGTTAGAAATTAGACATCTGTGGAAGTGTTTTTAAAAATACTACTTTTGTATAAGAAAACCCTATTTTAAGGGCACGTCTATAAACTTTGCAAAGCTTCTCTATTCTCCTTGTTTATTGTAATTTCGTTTTTATGCCAGTTCTGTGGCTTGAACTCAGGGCCTGGGCACTATCCCTGAGCTTTTATGTTCAAGGCTAGTGCTCTACCACTTGAGGCACAGATCTACTAGCTCTACTTTGGGCTTTTTTGGTGATTAATTGGAGCTAAGAGCCTCATGGACTTTCCTTCCTGGGCTGATTTTGGACTGTGATCCAGAGATCTCAGTCTCCTGAGCAGGTAGGATTATATGCATGAACCACTGGAGTCCTGTTCATTGTAAAATTTAAAGAAACAAAAAAATAAATTTTACTATTATTAATATTCATCAAAACATTGTTCTTTATTAACCATTGTCATTGCCTTAATTTTTAATGCAAGATTACAAGTTCGTAAAAAGTGCCATAAACTAGTGGCTCATGCTTGTAATCCTAGCTACGCAGGAGGCTGAGATCTGAGAATTGGGTTTCAGAGCTAGCGCAGGCAGGAAAGGCTATGAAACTCTCCTATCCAATTAACCATCAGAAAACAGAAAGTGGAGCTGTGGGTTTAAAGCGGTAGAACACTAGTCTTCAATACAAGAGCTCAGGGATAGTGCCCAGGCCCTGTGTTCAATCCCCATGACCACCACCACCACCACCACCAAAAGCAACAACAAAGAAAAAGAAGAAAAGTTTTGTAGAAAGAAGCAAGTGTTCCCAAGGGCTACCCTAATGACCTGGGTACTTTTCCAGGCAGACATAACAAAAATAGTGGCAAACACAAGTTAAAGCCAAAGACCACATAAAAACCTTTCTCAGTCCTGTCTGCTGGTTGTTACCATCAAAAATGGCTACCAGTTAGGATCACATTTCCCATCTCTGACACACACTGTTTGACAAGAAGCAATCTGAAGGCTTTCAGAAAGAAATCTGTCTGTGGTGGTTTTTGTGTGATCTAAATATTACAAGGTCAAATTCATTTTTTTCTAGCGAGGCAAAATGTTAACCTTATACTTGGATTCAAAGCTGACCCATGACATCACTTTTGGGATGAATATTGCTTTTCATTGGAAGGTGTGACCTAATCTCCATATTTCTTCTATGTATCTTATTTCCTAATTTGACTTTCAGATAGAATCACCTTTTTTCCCCTATACATGTATGGATGCTTTCTGCTACTGGAAATAGATCTGTAGGCTGTTAACAATTATTATCATTCCTCATACATTCCAAAAATGCGTTAGAAAGGTGGATTGATTCTGTAGTTTCATAATAACCCAACTGTGGCACGAGTAAGGTGAATGGGAAGAGTCTTAGAGAAACGTCTTTTTCTGACCATAGTTATACAGTCATGATGAATAGAGGTTTTATTTTACTACAATTGTCTCTTCATTATCATATTAAATAGGGAGCTTAGATTTCATATAGTTATGGAATCTACAAACATCTACCGTATATGGCCTTACCTATATTCCAGTGGGTCTTACATGGCATCACTGAGAAAACAACTATGTGCAGACATTTATCGAATATTTACTATGTCAGTCATTAAAATTCTAGGTACAAAGATTTTTACCAGTGTGAAGGAATTTCTCAGGGTGAATAAACTATGGGAGAAGCACATACTACTTAGTGTTTGCAAGAGAGTAACTTGGTTGTATCTTTTGCACAAAAGACAGTAATATACATTTAAATGCTTATAGTTAAATAGCCATTAGTGACTAACCTATGAAACATGTTTATAAGATAAAGACACAGGGAGGCCTTATGCATACTAGGCAAATGCTCTACTGCATGTTACATCCCCTGCCCTGAAAATTATATTCTTGACTACTGTGGGGTTGTATGTAAGTGTTTGCAATTTAATGTTAAATGAAAAAGAAAACCAAACTGAATTACTGACAGTTATTTTTGTTGTTGTCGGTGGTGGTACCGGGACTTGAACTCAGGGCCTTGTGCTGTGGCTCACCTATCTTGCACACTGTGTTATTCTGCTTTGTCACTTGAGCCACACCTCCAATCTAGCATTTTTCTGGATAACTAGAGATGGGAATCTCCCAGACTTTTTGTGCAGACTGGCTTCAAACCGTGGTGTTCTCCAAGTCTCAGCCTCCTAATAAGATAGGATTACAAGTGTGAGCCACCATACCCGAATTGGTAGGTATATTTTAAGTAGTTTTTGGGGTGCTCTTGAAATGAGTCTCCAAGTCCACTAATAAAAATACCATGTGTGTTTTGACAGATTGTAGAGAGTGGGGAGGAGAGAAGTGGAGGACAATAGGTTTAGATGGTTTTGAAAAGAGATCATATAGATGGGCTTGGTCTTGGATTTGTAATTGCCAGGGATATCTTGGGCAAAGCACTTAAGTTTCTGAGTTTTAGATCCTCACCTATAAAATGAGAATATCAATATGCCCCTTGTGAGATTGTTGCAAGAACTGGATATATTGCAGTCCATGTAGTGTGCCAAGCATGGGACATATTGCAGACTACATACCCTCCTCCATGCACAACTATAGATACAGCTCCAGCATTGAACTTTGTCATGTCCTTTGTAAGATAAATTGATCAGAGCAAGTTTGTCTGGCTAGGACACAGTGAACGATTTTAGGCCTGATGTGAGTGTCCAAGTTGCTCCAATTAAGGAGGTGACCAAATGCTGGAAAAAAAAGAAATTTGATTATTTAAAATGAGACATTTTAATCTCATATTCTGCTCCTTCAACATTTCTCTGCTTCTGTCAGCCTAGTCTGTTGCCTACCTCCTACAGTAAAAGATCACCTGTTGATTTTAGGTAGATGAATAAGATTCATATGTCAAATTGAAATCCTTTGTCGGTATCAGATGGACATTACTGCAGTAAACACAGAGTACTTTGTGGGAAGGAAGTGCAGCTGTTGGGTCTCAGCCCAGATCCTACTTTCTCAGACATCTTAGACAGTTCAGTTTAACGACCCTTCCACGTTCTTCTTATCTCACTCACTTGGGATTGTGTGATCGCCCACTGTGCTTGTTCACACTAAATTTTTGGAGTGCTTGGGATCTTCAGGACTTTTCATTGTATCCGTATTCTTTGCCAAACTTTCTGACCCATGATAGCTGCTCAGATAACATCTGCTCTTCTGAGTTGTTTGATCAGAAGTCACTTGTAAATTAACAGAGCCTACTCACTAACAGTGATTTTCTCCTTTTTTTTGCGGAGGGCGGGGGGGGGGGGGTTCCTTCTGTTCTGCTACACTTCTTGCTGTTTTTTTCTCGTTCTGTGGAAAGCCTGAAGGAATCAAAATCTATATTCTTTCCTGACCTCATTTGAATTCTTCACAAAGGATTTATTGTCCTTTCTATTTCTGCTTCCAAGTCATTCACTTCTACTACAGTCTTCCCCTTTGCTGCAGCATACCGGTTCATCTGACAGGGAGTTTAAACATATTGCTAATCTCTATAAAGTCTTTTATTATTATTATTATTATTATTATTATTATTATTATTATTGTGAATTACATTGCCTGTAAATAAAAACAGATTTGGCTGTTTGATTCACAACTCCGGATTCCTCTCTCCCACCCCCACCATTCCCTTATACCGCTGAAGCTGTTCCTCTCCTTACAGTCCAGCAAGGCTTAGACCTTCATAGCTAAATTCCAGGAGCTCTAAGCTTTGCCCGTTTAGGGAAAGGGGTGGTGTTAAGTGTGACACTCTGAATGCCCTTCTTCCCTGCCCCATAAGTGTATCTTTCTCTTCCGTTGACCCAGGGAAGGAAGGTTAGCAAAATGCTTCCAATTCCTAGGTCAGACCATAGCCTCCAGCCTGGACCACCAACGTGGCAGGGGCTGGGCTGCTGCCAGACACTTGGAGATAGGAACAAGGGCTCTATTTTTCTTGGGCTGAATTGAGTAGTCTTCCTGTTTCCTCCTCTTCTAGGAGTTTACATAGATGGAAAATAAGTTTTCTCTTTTGGCAAAATAGCAAGGCAGTTCAGAGAAGGATGTGTTTGGGCACAGAGTCAGGAGGAATAGGCACCACTGGGAAAAGTGGAAAAGCTGTGTCTATTCATTTTTCAATTCTGATTTTCCAGCCTCTCCTCCTCCTCCTCCTCCTCCTCCTCCTCCTCCTCCTCCTCCTCCTCCTCCTCCTCCTCCTCCTCCTCCTCCTCCTCCTCCTCCTCCTCCTCCTTCCTTTTCCTCCTCCTCCTCCTCCTTCTTCCTTTTCCTCTTCCTCCTCCACCTCTGTCCTGTCTCCTTCTCCTCCTCCTTCTTCTTTTTTCATGTTTTTCCCTTTCAATTTCTGTCTCTCCTCCCTCCTCTCTCCTCCCTCCTCCCTCCCTCCCTTCCTCCCTCCCCCCCCCCCCCCCCCCCCCCCGTCTCTGTCTCTGGAAACATGTATTGGTATAATGAGTCAGAATTGTTATACAGGAATTTTACTTAAAATAATACTTACATACGTAACACCTGGCTAACTGCTTATTCAGATTAGGTTAAATTGTTTTACCCTCCCTCCCCTTTTTCTCCAAAGTCCCCTACTGCTCTCTTTCCTCCTCCTCTCTGTCTTTGATATTCCTGTAGCTCAGCCTCCACTTAATTTTGGCAGCTTGGAGATCCCATTCCATTTTATGAATGTTCATTGAGGAGAGGTAATATATTTGCCCCCACCCTCCAAGTTATCTACATTTGTTTTCCATATTATATGATTTAGTGCTTGGCTATAAATGGCTCTATTACAGATTCCTTTCTCTTCTATGCTACTCTTTAATATGTGAATTTACAAGGGGCAGTAGATCTCCCAGAAGTAATATACATATTTTTAACAGTACATGGGGAGACTGAACTAACTTGAGCCGAGAGTAATGAACTGCATATAAAGGAAATAGGAATTGGCACAAATAGCTGACCTCAGTTACAACCTTTTCCTGTACCTTCTTTCCTGTATCACATGATACTGTATCTAAAGTATAGTCAAATCCATAAAAGAAAAATATCACCTATATGGCAATGAGCTTTTAATGTCATGTATCCAAATCTACTTTTACTCCACATAAAGTTGCTCATCTAATATCTGTTTAGCTTTGTCTGAATTTAAAAAGTCCTGTGGGGTAAACAGTGCCTCTTGTCTTATAACATTTTTCTCTCTGTAGTGACTTCTAACTGCTCTTTTTTTTGAATACCTAATCTTGCCTCCAAATGGCAGAATACATTTATGCCTAGCAAATATGAGCTTTATAATTAAGAACCATATACATATTTGAAGAAAATTGAGTGAATTTTCTAGTTTAGTTTCAATTCTTTGATATTTGAAGCATCTTACTATATAGTTCTAGATGACCATACACTCAGTCCCCCTACCTCTCTGCCTTCAGACTGTTGGGATTATATATAGGTAAGTACACCACACCTAGCAAATCCATTACTTAGTCATTTTTATGTTCTGTTTGGTGACTAGTTTATGGCTTGTCCTGAAACTGTGAGAGATTTTGTTAATTCTGTTTTACAAGAAAAAAAAGCCTGACATTGGTGGGAATGATTTAAAAACATTTTTAAAAGGACGAGTGAGGGACCATGACTATCCTAAATAGGCAAGTCCAACTTACATTAGAGGTACTACTACTCTGTTGCTGTATTTTTCCTCTTTATGCTTGACTCTCTGTTACACATTTTTTTTTTTTGGTCATTGTGTGATTTACTGAACTCTGTGGGATTTAGTTTATTTTCATCAGAACCCAGTAATTATGGCAGTGAATGTAGGGAGATAGATACACAGCCATGTATACTGGCCTG
Source organism: Perognathus longimembris pacificus (assembly GCF_023159225.1). Classification (NCBI taxonomy): domain Eukaryota; kingdom Metazoa; phylum Chordata; class Mammalia; order Rodentia; family Heteromyidae; genus Perognathus; species Perognathus longimembris. The sequence continues at coordinate 8,057,807 of NC_063174.1, forward strand.
TGATGTCTGTGTACAGGTACAGTGGGGCCCAATGAAGCAGGAGGGCATAGGAGTTTGGCCCACGGCCCGGGGAAGGTGATATGCCAGCGGACGTGCCTCTCCATCAGGAGGCCATAGCGGGCATCCGCTAAGTGAGGAACTAGGAAGAGGCAGTTTCTTGGAATAACATAAACTTTGATCCTTAAAAATGTATTGAAAAGTAAAAATAAAGTCTTTTAAAGATAAAATGGAGTCTTTTATCAAAAGTGAAAGGGATTATCTAATTATGTAGAGAAAACTTATTTGTTGAATAGATTCCAGCCTCCTAGGAGAGCTTTCAAATCTCCAAAAATGAATGATGATTTTTTTTATCAGCCCAGTATTTCTATTAATGGCTCTCTTTTATTAAGAAGAGTCATTTTCTGAAGGGTCTTAAAATATGATATATTATTCACTATTTATCACTCTCTGTAAATTGTGAGTTGGAAAGTTAGCCTTTATAGCCTTGCTTGGCTTCTCCACATTGTGCTTCATGATACTGAAAGTATTGAAGATCACTGAACTTCCTGATGTCCTGTAGTTGGGCCTTTTCACTCCTTGCCAGCAACTTGGTGGTAAGAAAATATTGACTGCTAAAACCAATGAGAGAAATTGAGCATTATCCATTAGGAAGACCATCCCAGATGATTTGTTATATTGACCAACTACCTTACTCTTTAAATATTTGCCCTCCACATTGATTTGCTCATTTATACATTACATGTCTGTTGATATTGTGGTACAATAGCAGAGTGGTGGTACATTCCTAAATCTCAACATTTTACAGGAGGCTGATGCCAGAGGATAGAATAATTGAAGATAGACTGGACTTCATTCGGAGTCCTTACCCAAAAATTAAAAACATAAATAAATAAAAATAAAAACTTTAAATGTAGTAGGATTGGACCTTGAATCATACTTCTCCAATTAAACTGTTGATTCAAATGGTCTTAATGGTCTCAGTAAATTCTACTCCCTTTAGCAGTACTTAATAAATGCAAATCTAAATGCTGGCATTGTCACTTTAAAAATATGCACATTGTCTGGCTTTTGAGGAAAGTATAAAGTAAACCTGAACACTCGGATTTTCAGCCATTGAAGCAAAGATAGAAAGATGATTGAATTCAGTCTTAAATTTTATAGAAGTAAATTTAATGGTGAGCACAGTCACACTCTGTGGTGATTGTTTTCAGTGCTGCTTTATTAAGTTATGTAATGGCAGGAGTTCAAACTCAGTTGATTGCTGAAATGGTAAATTTAAGGAGTATTTCAGATTGCCTGCCAATATGCAAGTGTAAGGGGTTTCAAAGAGCAGAAAATATTATTTCCACCTTCCTATTTCTGCAGCTTATAATTCTTATTCAAATAGTTTTTAGGGATTATATTTAATACACTGCTTCAAAAATGTTTAAAAATCTCATTTTATTCCCCAAAGATTTGTTTTTTGCTGTTGCGATTAGATGATGACAGCTAGCTGGCTTTTAAAATTGATCAGGAAGTATTCTGGCAGTCACTCAGTGTTGTAATAGCACTTTAATGGATATGAGCTATTCACCCAGCTCAGACTCAATGTCAAAACAGGCGAAAATACAGCTGTCACTCTGGACAACAAGATACTCATATGCAAGCAGCTGCTTAATACACTGTAGAAAGGCAGCCTTTCAGTAATATTTGAAAGGTGTGTCAATGCCTGTGTGTGAGCATTACTGTAAAGTCAGTATGTGCTGTTTAGGAGAAAGGAGGATGAGGGCAAGCATGTATTTTAATTGTGCGACTCTATATGTATAGCCACCAAAATAACCTCTGCTGGTACTACAAACCCCAAGGAGAGCCTTCTAAGTATTTTCTTTGTTTTTGGAATGCACACTGGCGGGTGCATGCCTATTTGACTCTGTTGGTGAAGGCCTGGTGTTAATGAGGTCAAGGTCTTCCATTCAATCTCCATATGAGGTTCGTTAACCCTGTTCTGAGCTAAATGTGAGTGTTGATACTTCTCCCTCACTGGTGATAGTATACATGCAGGCATTGATTTTAAGGCAAGCAAGAACTGAGAAACGCATCAGGACAATTACTGGCAAAATTCCCCGTAGCATTTCAGCAGTGACTTGGAATCAGTGTCACCCTCACCTGAAGGACAGCACCTCACTTCTAAAATACAAATAACTAAGCATGTTCTGGCCACAAGTTTTTGAAGCAACTTCATGGGTGGCGAGCAATTTGATTCTCAGGTTAGTTATGTGAAATGTGCAGCAAAAGGCAATTTATTATCTAGTTTTATGGATTAGGGAACTGAAACACTGAATGGTTAAGTGAGTGCCAGTGTTATCTACCTCATTACAACTGCAGCTTAGATGTCCAAGACTCCAAGTGTAGTTCTCTTTCCGTGACAGGATAACACCAACCCAAATTCAACTTAACTTCTCATGTGCTTTTGACATGTAGTGTGTGCCCCAAATTGTTCTAGATATGGTGAGTGACTCAATGTGATTTTAAAAAAGAGCTTGATCTCTTGAGCTGAGATTGTAGGAAAACAAAGATAAGTACCCCACATATAAAGGTACTACCCAAACCCAGCGGATGATAGAATGGAAAAAGAAATCAGCTGCTGTCAAAGTACAGAAGGATCATATGTAAGGAAAGGTCACATGAAGAAGACTCATCTTAGACAACTGTAATTGTGATAAGGTCTAAGTTTTCCCAGGTGTAAATGTAAGGACAAGAGTGTGTTCAGGTGAGTAGTGACAGCTAACAGTGACCAGACAAGATAAATGCAAGAGAAGAGCGCATGGTGGGTCTGAAAAGAGCCAGGCATTTCTGCACATTTCTGCAGATAAAAGGAAGCCATTGGAAGGTTTTGAGTAAGGAGATGACAGACTGGAATTAAACTTTAGAAAGATTCATTTAGCAGTAGTCCGTAGGAGAGATTGAAATGGAGCGAGCAGCTACATGGACAGAGCAGCTCGAGGTTGCACATCACATTCGAGGCAAAAGGAAATAAAGGCCTCCGGGAGGACGACAGCATGTCTGGGGGTGATTTCTTTGTAGCGATTCTGAGTGTATTGCAGTCTTGTTGTACATGTGATTAATGACCACAACTTAACTTGGTATACTTGCTCAGGGTTTTCACAGGCTACTGAAGCTCTTGCTAGAGAATTAACTCAGTTTACAATGACTGTTCACCTGTGCTGGTTGATAAAAGTGCACTGGCTTCCTTGTCTCTTGGATGGGGATTACCTTGGTCCACGGTTTCCATGGGCTGCCCCCTTCCTTGGGAGGTAGCAGGGAGCACAGTGGGCCCCAGGGCTTGCATATCTTCTTTCACTGCCTTCTCTTCCTTATGTCACTTCTCCATCATCCTTCACTCCAATCCCTTATGTGCACTTTAGCATTTCGTGCATGGTCTGCTTGTGGGGGATCTTAAACAAAAAGAAATGATGTTCCAATTTGACCTTTTAAGTGCCTTCACACACACAAACTCACACACACACATGTGCATTCTGGGTCAGAACTTTCAAAGTTTGGCTCAGACTGGAAGGTAAAATTTATTTTCATTTGTGGTGCAAATATAGTTTAAATTATTTATCATCTCTAGATAGCCCAGGCAGACTGTCAAATCACACAGGTATTCTGAGGAGTGATTGAGCCCATGCTGTTTAGGTAGAAAAATGAAGATCTCAAACATTTTGATGAAAAGTAGAAAAAATAAATCTTTAATTGTCATATATTAATACCTTCATTTTAGTCAGATAGATCCATCTGTTCATACATATATACTACATATTGTTTATGTCCTTGTTAAAATGTGTAAAACAGTTAATGTCCATTGCCTATCAGAAAATTAGTAGCTCATGCCCACAGTGTCACTTCTCTTTTCTGCCCAGTGGTTCATTTCTTTAACTGATGACCAATCCCTCCCACTAAGAGATACAATATATCATATAATAGTGATACTTTCCACATTTATAGAACATAGCTATACTACTTTTTAATCTCATTCTAATATTTACCAAGTATCAAGCTTTGGTTGTACATATAGTTAGCGTATTAACATCCCCTTAATGTGTTAAGAATAAGTAGCCAATTGTTAAATCAACAACAATATTGCACAATTTTCACTTGTCATTAGTCTTTGAACCGTACATATACTATACAACATTCATTTAATAATGTTTAAAAATGTTTCTAAAAAACAACATATGAAATTAATTTATTATAAGTTAAAGTGATGACAATTTATAAATGAGGTAATCAGTCACTCTGAAGATGTCATTTTTTAAATTTACTTTTATTTTGTTGTAAAGATGATGTACAGAGAGGGGTTACAGTTACATAAGTAAGGTAATGAGTACATTTCTTGTCGAACATTGTTACCCCCTCCATCATTTTTCTCCCACTTTCCCTTCTTCTCGATTCCCTCCCACCAAAGTTATAGAGTTCATTTCCAACCTAGCATCTTCTGTCGCTGCTCACTGCAATCTTCATGCTAAGTTTATGGAGATTTTTCTTCTGGCTTGAGTGTAGGTCTGTTTTTTGGTAGTTTTTATTTATTTTATGTTTTTATTATTTTAAGAACATTATTATAGAATTATTGTGAAAATATGCCTAGTACATAAAATCAAAAGTCAAATTTAAATAGTATTTATAAATAGAATTAAGTCCAAATCCATAAAAAAAAATCTTGCAAAAGTTGTATAATAACACTTAGTCTCATACTCATTCTATTTATTCATGTGTACTTTGTCATATACTTGCTACGTAGTCAGGAGGAGAAAAAGTCGGTGTTAATTCTCTAAGGAAATACTCTTCAAGGCAGGATTTTTTAACAAAAATATACCAATGAAGTTGCTATATATATAAACACATGTGCATATACATACATATATTTTAATAAATGCAAAGCACAGTAGGGCTTGCTGGGAATACTTTTGAAGATTTTCAGTGTAAATACTAAATAACAATTTAATTTTGTAATTCCAGCTACCAGATATTACTTTCTTGATGCAGTTGCAAATTATAGAACCCTCAACATACTTCTTCAATGAGCTTATGTCATGAATGGGAAAACTGAGGCAAAGATTCTTTTTTTTTTTTGCCAGTCCTGGGGCTGAGCACTGTCCCTGGCTTCTTTTTTTTTTTTTTTTTAATATTTTTTATTATCAAACTGAATTACAGAGATGTTACAGTTTCATACATTAGGCATTGGATACATTTCTTGTACTGTTTGTTACCTTGTCCCTCATTCCTCGCTCCCCCTTCCCCTTTTCCTCTCCCCCCTCCCCCCATGAGTTTTGCTCAAGGCTAGCACTCTACCATGTGAGTCACAGCGCCACTTCTGGCCTTTTCTATATATGTGGTGATGAGGAATAGAACCTAGGGCTTCACGTATATGAGGCAAGCACTCTTGCCACTAGGCCATATTCCCAGCCCGCAAACATTCTTTTGACCAGGAAGGCTATATAACCAGTGACAGATCATTTTTAGATATTAGTATTTTTTTATTCATTGTCTTTGAACCTAGTTTTGTTTCTTTTTTTTTTTTTTGTATGTTTGTTTTCTGTTTAGGTATGAGACCAGGACTTGAACTCAGTACTTGATACTTTTGCTCTTTTGCTCATTGGCTCGCCTTCTACCAATTGAGCCATGCCCCTAGCTTTGTTTCTTGAGAAATCTTGTTTAGACAAAGGATTCTCTCTCTTTCTTCTTTATATGTATATATGTATGCATAATTTTACCAGTACTAGTACTTGAACTTTGGACCTTGCTTGCCCTTTTGCTTGGCTTTTTTGATCTAGATTAGTCATCTACCATTTGAGCCACACCTTTGTTTCAGCTTTTTTTTTTTCTGGCTAATTGGAAATAAGAGTCTCTCAAGTTTGTCTACCCAGGCTGGCTTTGAACTTGGATTATCAGATCTCAGCCTCCTGAGTAGCAAGGAATGTAGGTGATAGTTATTGGTGGCTGGCATGATTTCCTTTCAACATCATCTATTACTTTATAAAGAGCCATGTTCATGGGGGAGAGGTCTGTTAAGTTAGGGTTGCTTATCTAATGCCAATCACATTAGTTTGATGAATTTCCTTTATTTAGTGACTGAGCTGATCAGTTATTTTGATATTTTTCAGACACTTAGTGAAAGGGCATCATTTACACAGTTAGTGTTATTTTTTGAATGTATGTAGTGAATTTTGCATGCAAATTAAGCCTTGCAAAAGATCTATTTAGTGCATACATAATACTTACTGAAAAGGCAAACAAAAATCAAGGGCCTTTTAAAGGACATTTTCTAAATTGACAGTGATCTCTCTGATTTGTTTTAAGCTTGTATTATTACCTACAGGTGGGTTTTGTCTGTTTTGATGGGGCTGGGACTTGTCTTTGGAAAGCAACAGTCTCACAATCTGAGATGGAAACACTTGCTGGCATTTTTTTGACATTTCAAGTATTTTTGTGTTGTATTAGAGATTAACCTCTACTGTGCACATGTCTGATCTCCCCAACTAAGTTGTAAGCTCTGTCTTGTACATCTTCAAATCCCCTCAAGTCTCAGTAGAGTCCCTCATAGCGGCTGCTCAATAAATATTGGGTGTATGTTCAGAAGTAGTTGTCATCTTTCTTTCATTTTTTCCCTTCCTTTCTTTCTCTTTTTCTCTTTCTTGTTCTTTTCAAGCCTTTGAAAATATATAACAGATATTAGGGACTTGAAGTGCTTTTATCACTAGATACAGCATTTCCCATTACTTTGCAAAAACTATCACCGGAGGATATTTTGTAATTACCAGTGTGGCTTTAAGGATGAGCAGACTTGTCTCTGACACAAGCCTTTCTCCTTCACCATTTCTATTTTACCCTCCTCACAGCACTCCTACAATGATGGGGTTGAGGTTGTGGGACACTTTCACCAAATGGAAGTTTCTTGCATCCTTTGGTCACTTCCTGATGGATGCAGGGCCTTCGTGGTCTTAGGAAAGAGCATATGGAGGATAGCAAAATCCAAAGCACCCTTTGCTTCCCAGACTTGCTTTGAAACCTGGACGCCAGTCTTCTTTTAAAATCTCTCTATAGACCACCGCCCATTGGTTCACCCGTGTTGATATGTGGAAAGAAATATCAAGAGCCTGGCCATAGTCTCCATCTTTTTTCACAGTCTGAAAAGCTTTGCAAAGCTGAGTTGTCAGAGTTCTGGGGGCTAGGGTGTGACAGTTACTATAATAAGCTTCTAGCAGTGTTCTCAGGGAATATTGGTAGCTGGGCGTGTTGGGCCAATTCACTGAAGAAGAGTTGCATTATTAAATGCAGTCATCGTATTCATTGTACATGTGAAGATGGAATTAGTGAACATTGAGGGATCAGGTGGAGTGGGCAGAATGATGGTAGAAGGAGTGACAGTGATCAGGATGCATTGTGCACATAAACTGACATGTCGAATTGAAACTCTTTGGTACAAATGCTTAAAGATAACGAGAAATTCAAACAACCAGTTAAAGATAAATCAAGAAAAATGAAAAAATTAAATCGTCACTACTAGCAGTTTCAAAAGAACAAGGTGTATATACAGAACAGTGGTTCGGACCATATTCCTCTAGTGAGGCATGGACAGCACTATTTGGGCCACTACAGATCACTCTGTACAGACCTTCAGCCATGAATGAGGGCACTGGGTACCTAACTGGAATATAAGAAATAAAAGGGATAGGTGACTCCAGGCAACAAAACTCCCAGGATCCTTGATTATAGAAGCATAAAGCACTACTAGCATTTAGTATCATGGTAAGTCACGTTTGCTTAAATGCAACATGATGGCTTATACAGTGAAACAATAAAATGCTCTCTGTTGTGAAATTTGCCCCCAAATTAGTAGTCCTATAATGGAAAGAAATTATTTAGTCTGCTTTAGGATTAGAAGTAGCACAACATGAAGGAAGGGAGGGAGGGAGGGAGGGAGGGAGGGAGGGAGGGAGGGAAGGAGGAAGGAAGGAAGGAAGGAAGGAAGGAAGGAAGGAAGGAAGGAAGGAAGGAAGGAAGGAAGGAAGGAAGGGAAGGAGGGGGAAATACAGACTGTTCCTGGTAAGCAGAGGATATTCTTTGAAGGATGCTGAAAGACTAGATGTCTCCAGGTTTCCAAGTTGAACAGATCACATAGGAAAACATTGCTGACTGCTGCAGACCTATCAGAAGGTTGCCTGCACACAGAGCTAGGCACCTTTCTCAAGACATCACAATTATGATGTTGTAGAAAAGTCATAGCCATCTCATGAACTAGAGATGAGATTTAAAGATATGCATCTGACTTAGCATTCTCTTTTTACTTTGTAGTTGTTATTTTTTTTAAAGAAAATTATTGTCAAGGTGATCTACAGAGGGGTTACGTTACATACATGTTATTATTTTTTTTAATGGAGGCTGAATGGATGCTTTTGCTCAAAATGCATTTAAGTACTATAGCTCTTGCTTGCAAGCAGGTATGTCACTTGTATGGAATGGGAGAATATCAAAACAGAAGCCAAGAATTATTATCTCAGTAATGAATGTGAGTAATAACTTCTTTAATTAGGTCTTTAAAATGTTAATAGATTGATGCGTTCTAATGTGTTAACATTATTGATGGTTTTGGGGGGAGGGGTTGGCAGTTTTATAGACTGGACTCAAGGCCTTCCGTTTGCTAGGCAAGTGCTCTACCACTTGAGCCACAACTCCAGTCTTTTTTGCATCGGTTACTTTCAGCGTAGGGTCTTGCTTTATACCTGGGCCCACCTGGGCTGTTATTTTGTTTGTGTTTCCCTATGTTGTTGGAGTTGGCAGGAGTATGCCACTTTCTGTAGCCACTGTGCTATCCTTGTAGTGGAGCTAACAGGTGACAGCCTACCATTGAGTGAGATGGACGTTTACACCTGGCTGGTCTTGAACTGTGATCCGCTGATCTGTTTCACAAGAAGCTGTGACTAAGGACTTGAGCCACCATGGCTGAAACGTCATTAATTCTTTGTGATTCATATTGCATGTTAAGATGAGCTTCTGAACACTGTCACCCTTATAAAAACAATTTGTTGGAGAAATTAGTCTGGATGTATATATGGAAGATTATCAAACAAGTGTATTTCTAATAATAAAAGAGTTTATGAAATAACTGGGTTTATGTCTTTTGAGCCATTCAAAAAAAAACCAGTGAAATGTCAGTCCAATTTCATAAATAGCTCAGCGAAGTGTTTGTTTTATTTTTTTTATCTCAGTTTACTGTGTTACACTGACAGTCCTGAATGTGCCCCAGAAAACAACATCTCCAGTCTTGGATATTTTGCATTTATAATTAGAGGCATTTGGCCTGTAGAAACCTATATCCTTCTTTCCTATCTAACATTCCCTACCTATATAGTTTTTCTTATTTGCCAGCCTTACCTGTTTGGAATGGAAAATCTATGTCTTCTTTGTTTTGTGTGAATATATCTTCCTGACCTAAAAGTTAAAAGAAAATGGGTTGCTTTTCTCAGTTTTCCTCCTACAAGTGAAGAAGGATTAGGAATGAATGAAACAGTTTTTAAAAAATCTGCCAATGCTTGTGAATTAGTTGGTCCTTTTCCTTTCTCTAGTATCTCTATTTCCTCACTTACAAAATTAGAAAAAACAAACAAGCAAACCAGGAAGAAAGAGCAATGAGAGGTAGAGAAATGAGAAATGGAGTAGTTATAGAAATGATATAATTTAAAGTGTCCCTTTGCTATTTATAATATGATCTTGGTTCTCAGCAATGAGAAAATACATTTCTAAATGGGAAAAGGCAGCATCCTAGGAATAATTGTACATATGTTTATGTATACATTATGTGTTGTGAAATTAGTATACATTTTTACAAGAAACGACAATGGTGATAATATTAAGCAATATATTTCCAACACATTTGGGTAGCATTTGCAATCACTTTCTTATATGTTGACTTTGTGTGCTGGAAAAACCAGTTTTCTCCAATGGGAAGGCAATAAGGCAGCCCAATTTGCCCCTTGTTTAGAATTACAAACATTCCATCTACTATCTTATTCTCTTAACCTTGTTCAACCAGTAAAAATGTGGATGATCGTAGTCCAGTTACAGGATGAGGAAATAAGTGTTAGAGTTTAATAGTTGCCTTAGAGCAACTTGAACCATGGTAAAACTTATTACAGATTGGTTCTTTGATCTGGGCAACTATGCATGGCTTTTCAGAGATGAGGAAGAAGAGACTATGTGCAGCGTGGGAACACAGAATAACACAGTTGAATACTATTAACATGGCAAAGGTCTACTCGTAAGGCCAGGACCAAGACTTCTATTTTTGAAAGGTTTATTTCTATTACTCAGCTTCCCTCATTGAATGATCAACAGCACCATTCTGATTGCAAAAAGTACTCATTGTAAAGCCATTCCTAAGAAATGTTTTTGACATTTATGTTTCCTTTTATTGCATTTTAATAAGTGGAGGAAATGAACTTCCTACAACATGCTTACCTTTCCTCACGGTCCATTCTTGCTACCATTGGGCGCCTAATTTCCATTATATTCTCTCTGCTACCGAAATACGTAATGCCAGGAAGGAGATATTTACTGGAATCCACAAGTCCAGAATTCATCATGATTCAGTGTGAAATCCACTGCCCTTTGCTCCCCACCCCCTCTTGGACTGGAATGAAATGTGCCTTAAACTGAAGTGAAATACATCACAGGCAGCAACAGTGGGCCCTCGCTTTGCCTCTATTCCTGGTGTGAAATCGATACACTATCTTTCCTCCTGACCTGTTTCATGACCTCCATTGCAGCTTTCATGCTGAACAGCAATTGCTTTGAACAGTCTGGGTCTGCCACAGCTCACAAATGATTCTCAGCTTCTGTCTAAAACTGGTGCGGATAACAAAGGCTTGATTTTAAATAATGCAGTTGTAGCCGTCCTCTAATTATGAATTACATGAAAGTGCAAGCTCCTCTATTATTAAACACTTTCAATGGCAGGCACAGTACATGTGCAGGGTACACACAGGGCCTGGGCCTGGGAACCAGGCTTTTACCTTTCTCTGCCTAAGTTTAGATTGCTCGAAAAGGGGAAGGAGACCCAAGGTCCAGTTGCAACCATTTCCTTAGGACAATTCTGTTTGGTGAGCTGTTACATTTTTCCCTATGTAAAGCTTTGTGTTTCTTGTAGGAATGTTTGAAAATATTAGGCTATAAGGCCTTGCACAAGAAAGGACTGTTTGACCAAGGCTTGTCTTTTACTATACTGGGTTTTATTAATGAAATTCTGAGTTACATTGTTACAATTTTTTTTCCTATTTTCACCTCTCTGTAACAATTGGGGAAATCTAAGACTCATAAAATGGTGTTTTAGCCATTTTCACGAGGCTACTGAACAGAGAAATCATTTTAATTCTCTTCTTTGATTATAATTATTAACACACATTGATTGCACAAATTATTGGGTTTCATTGTGATATTCTATACAGTGTTGATCATGTTCACTTTAATTCTTTTCTCTTCTCTTCTCTCTCCCTGTCCTCTTAGCCACCTTTCTAGGCCTTAATAGTGTGGAAGAATTTATTGTTTCAGGAAATAATAGGCATTTTTATGTATTTAATAAAACATGCCCATAATTATCTGGATCACTTTACTCTGCCAAAGTAGAAATGAAAGGGATGGCAGAATCCTGGGTAGGAGTAGAGTTTTTTCAAACATCTTGGTATGAAATGAGGAGCACAGAGATTTTAGGATAATTGGGAAAGCAGTCATATATGAAATGAATCATAGTTTTGTGATTTGATGGATATTATTGAAATTATATTTGCATAATAATGAAGGGCACAAAATGTCCATAGAATGTCAAGTGTGTCATCTATGTCATTTCACTACATGTGCACTTCCGTATTCGGGGATCATTGGTACATCCATGACTTTATTCCTTCGGTCTTGTGTGGAATTGCAGAAGTAAGGAATGTAAGCGCCCCAAGTGCTGTTCTCACCCATCCTGCCCCGGATACACACAGTGTGTGACTTCACTTATGTGTTCTCACTTCTTGTCATGCCAGTTCTCTTGCCTGGGAAATGTGGTTAGTGAATGAAATCCTTAGGCAGTTATGACCTTAATAACAACCTTCCACACGAAGTACAATTTCCAATGACTTTGTTGTGACAATGACTTTTTAAGGACAGTGTTAGACTGATAGTGTTTGTTGCTGTTCCCAGCTTCAGAAACTAAGTCTTAGAGTAGGTGAGTGAGTGTGTGAAGGCTGCCCAGTGGTTAAGTAGCAGGTCTGAAGATAGAACAGTGTCACCTGTCTGTTCAGCTGCAGCCTGTTGGCTGACGGTGCAAATGAGGGTCTTTATTATCAGGTCTCAAATGGTAAGAGTTTGCTGTCAAAGCTCCATTTTTCTCACGTTTGTTCAAATCATAGCCTTAAAGCTGAAAGGATGTTACAGGGTCTATTGCTTTATTTATTGTTCTGTTTAATTAAAAAAGAACACCTCATCTAGTTATTTAAAAAATAAATTACACCAACTATATACACTTTAATGTACCAGGATGAACGAAGGAACATAGTTTTGAACATAGTGATAGGCTATCCACCCGTGGCTAAAGTTTTTCTATAACTCAGCAATCTTGTTATTATGATGATTTCTTGACAGCAAGATGTAGCTTGAATCATTTGAATTAGAAAATTGAAAGTCCAACAATTGAAAGTCTGCCATATTCTTTCCCCAAACATGCTACTCTTTTTTTTCTTGAGGGAATATAACAGGTGCTTTTTTGTTAAACACAAATTAAATCCAGCAAAATACTTGTAGCCATATTCCAAAGGTAGATGGTGTTGTATGGTGTATGTCCATAATTTTGAGTCCAGTGTTCTGGGAAATTTTTGATTGTGGGAGCTTCTCAGTATACAGGACAATTCTTGACACAGGAAGCTTCTTTGTAACACCTGTGTGAAGATTGTAGCTAATGGTTTGTGTAACGGTAGTAAGTAGAAATCATACAGTGAAGAAAAGAGTGGTGATGAGGAAATGGGCATTGTATCCCAGCTGTTGAATCTTCTAGGAGGAAGCACGCATGCATGGATGGATATAGTCCATGATGGCACTTGCCCATCTACCAGGAATAGGAAAAAGTTTTTGGTTCTCTTCTGAGAAAAGTTTATTGATAGAATAAGATCTATTAGAACTGAATAAAACAGAATTGGATAGAAACTATCAATTTGGATTGAAAAATACTCTTGCCAAAATTAAAATCTAATCTTTGTCAAGGCACCAAGAGTTGAGATGTCCTCCTTGCTCCCTGACTCCTCCTGTTTAGCTATGTACAGCCTTGTCATGACCCTTCCTTGACCACACTCAGCATGTCAGCCTCAAATGACCAAATTGAAGGTCTACTGTTTCCATTAAATATTTTTCCATAGTAAAGAATAAGTCCTAGCTAGAATTCAATTGTAATTTGGCTTAAGCAAGTTAAGAAAAGCCTTTTATCAACAGTGGTTATTTTGAGACTCTTGAGTACAGCAATGTGGGTTCTAGAGACAGAAAAATGCAAACTTATACAGAGCCAGTTTTTTTTTCCTTTAAAGAAGACAGTGCTAATAAATCTTGTTGAATCAAGACCTTGAAAGAAACTGAAAACATGTACAAATACCAAATATACCCCCAGAAAAGTACTTTATATTACCTTGCTGCTGCTGCTTCATAATGTAGTTTTAGTTGGATGTAATCTCCTCCACTTGAATTTATTTTTGAGAAATTGTTTTTGTCATTCAAAAGTAGAAGATCAATACTGAAGCTCTCCTATTAGTTGGTACAGTCTAGTGTTAAAAGATTTATGATAAGAACACATTTCTAAATATATGTTGTACTCTAGAAGCAGAGTAAAACCTCAAAATCAAAAATTTTTTTCAAGGAGACAGAGGTGGTCTATTTACTATTGAAATGATATGCTGAACTATAATTCAGTGATATTTTATTCCAATTAAATTCTCCTTAGTAGTAATCCTTTTTTTATGATAAGCAAAACTGAATAATACAGGGTATGTTCCCTCCAATGAATTGTTGTGTAACAAGACTTGATGGTAATTCTACCTTTTCCAAAATCTGCTATCAGGCAATTTATCTTCTAAATAATACTCCTGAGTACCAAAGCTGAAATGTTTTGGCTTCAACCCAAATCAAACTTGAGGAAGCAGATTCTCTGGAGCATTTGCCTAACTTTGTAAATTTAATTGTTATAATGAATAGAATACATGTGTCAAGATTACTTGTGATTTTACCTGTTTACTTCCCTTCCTAAAACAGAGCAACATGACAAAGACAATTAACTCTTACTGGAGCTTGAGAGGGGGGAAAAAACCCACTAAATATGGAGGACATGATCACTGAACAATAAACTACCTTGAAAGCCCAACTCCAGTTAATCTCAGAGCAGTTCAAGTTTTAAAATTTATTGTCATACTACAACAAAACCACTGATGGAAATTTTAAACAATGCAAATATTTGTCTACAAGATGCTAAATAATCAGAAGAAAAAAATTACATATTCAAAGGCACAGCTTTTAACAATCTATTTTACATTGTTATGACTACATTTTCTTTCATACATCTGTGAACATGAAAAGTTTCTTACATTTTACAATATGCAGTATTTTATAAAAGATAACACAATCCAGTTTAGTACTTGTCTCAAAGCAAACTGAATGCTATTTGGCATCCATACCATCCAACCCAATAACTGGGTTTTCTTTTTTTTTTTTCTTTCTTTCTATTTTTTTATTGTCAAAATGTGATAGAGGGGTTACAGATTCATATGAAAGACAGTGAGTACATTTCTTTAATAAATGTGTTTTCTGTTTTGTTTGTTTATTCATTCATTCAGCTGGTCTTGGGGCTTCCAATCAACATCCTTGAGCTCTTTTGCTCAAGACCAGTACGCTACCATTTGAGCCATAGCTCTACTGTTTGCTTTTTGGTGATGAGAGTCTCACAAGATTCCTGTCAGTCTGATAGTCAGATCTCAGTCATTTGAGTAGTAATTACAGACATGAGTTACAAGCACTGGGCCTATTCTTTCTTCCTTTTTTTAATGGAAACAGCTACTATATAAGAAATTATATACAAAGGGCAAGCCAGTGCAACAGCAATACTTACAAGACAATATGTTGTAAATCAACTGTACAGTTTGGGGAGGAGGAGAATTGGGGAGGGGAAAGTGGTAGAAAAATGAGGGAGGAGGTAGCAAGTTGGACAAGAAATATATTCACTACCTTATGTTTGTAACTGTAACCCCTCTGTATATTACCTTGACAATAAAATTAAATGAAGAAAAAAAAGTAATTATATAGCAGCTTTGGCTACTATATAAATCATTTAGGGTCATTTATCAAAGGACATTATTTCTATTTCATTCCTCCACTCTATTGTAGTTATCTTTTAGTCTTCATTATGCTTATGCGTTTGTACCATAGCATCCATAATATTTTACTCATATTTCTGTTAGAAATAAAACCATACATCTCAGACACCTGATTGTGTCTTCTAATATATAACATAATTAATGTTGAGTGTGAGCTTTCCATATCTGTAGTAAAAATCTTATTTTCTTTTTGCAAATTTAGAGAAGTATGTGTGGCTTCCAATTTGATTTATTCATTTAGAGTTTATTAAGTTACAAACTTGGGCCAAGCATTATGCAAGATACAGCATAAGATAGGCTCCTGTATTGCAAATTCTAACAAGTTACTAAGGGAAAGGATAGGGGGCTGGGAGAAGGCAGGTAAACAAACCACTGACAAGTGAAGAGTGTTGAAATAGAGGTGAGAACAGACATTGGTTACTCATAAGAGGAGTAGAGATACCAATGAACTCCAGAGAGACTGTATAGGAGAGCTTGTTTCTGCAGGGTGACTAGGAGGGGGAAAAGTTGAGAAGTATACATTGCTAGGTAAAGGCTAGAACGTTGTAACAAAGAGATTGTGGCTCTACCAGCACCATTTTTCTTATCTGCTGGGGCAAATCCTTGTTACAACCCAAGGGAAGGAAAAGGTCTGAAGGCTCAGTATGTAAAGTCCCAGACTGACCATCTGATGGCTGGTGCTCATCTCCTCTCTCCCTTCTCATTAATGAGAACATAGTCATGTGACCAAACACAGTTGCAAGGACAGTTGGGTATCTAGCTAACACTCCATTACTATGGCCACGGATACACAGAGCCCACATTGCAGGCATCCCACCTGTCATCCTGAAATAGAAAAATATTTTCAAAAGTAGCTTTTCATACATATAGTTCTAACATTTTCTGGAGAAATCCTAGTACTTTTGTAGTTCATCCCCAGCATTCACATCTGGGCTGGGGATGTAGCACATTTGTAGCACACTTGCCTTGTATGGAAAAGACCCATCAAAAACATAAAAAAGCCAGCCACTGGTGGCTCACACCTGTAACCCTGGCTACTCGGGAGGCTGAGATCTGAGGATTGTGGTTGGAAGCCCATGCAGGGCAGTCGGTGAGACTCTTATCTCCAATTAAACACCAAAAACCCAAAAGTGGAGCTGTGGCTCAAAGTGGTAGAGCACTAGCGTTGAGCATATAAGCTCAGGGACAGTGCGTAGGCCCTGAGTTCAGATTCCACAACCAGTGGCACAAAAGCATAAAGAAATGTTGGTTGGATATAATGACACACCTCTGTAACTGTAGTTATTTGGGAGGTGGAGATTGGGAGGACTGTGGTTCTAAGAGCAGCCCAGGTAAAAGGTTAATGACACCATATATCAGCTAACAAGTTGGTCACAGCTGTGCACATCTGCTACATAGGAGGCATAGGTAGAACTGTGTTTGAAGTTCCCTCATGCCAAGAAAAATAAAAACCAAATTCAAGACATTGTCTGAAAGAATTATAAAGAGCTGAAGACACGACTCAAATGGTCTAGTTACCTTTCTTACAGGTGTGAGGCCCTGAATTTAAACCCCAGTACCACAAAAACCAAATGAATAATAGTAATAATGATGATAATAATAACAACACAATCTTAAACTCAAACTTGTGACTTTCTGAGAAGTATTTTCCTCTTAATCTTTTCAGATGGCTACATTTCTTCATTTTATTTTTGGTTACTATCACAGATTGATTGGATTCATTTAGCAAGTGGCCCACAGCCTAAATATTGAGGGCTTCTTCACTGTGTCTGGTAGATAGTTTGTATACCATTCTCTTAGGCTTCATTGACATCGTGTATAGATGCAGCTTCCCCAGTCTGCTCTGAGGTTTTCATTTTTGTTTTATTCAGGAGACTTGCTAAGCTTAGTTCAGTTGGGCAAGAAGGCAGCAGAGAAGAGCCTCATGATCAGTTCTTATTTATGTTGAGTTTTCTAAGCTAAAAATAGTTTGGGATGAGGCTTACCCAAGAGTCTCTAATTAAGTCTTAAGACTATGTAGAAAATGGATAGAGTAATTGCCTAAGGGTAGGCACATTTATTTCCAGAGCGTTTAGACTAAACAAGAGGAAACCAGGCTGAGTTGGGATGGATGTTCATAGCCTAAAGACATGGTTTGTCTTAATCCGATCCTGAGCCCTTCCTGAGGTGGTTTTGAATATTGAGGACCTGCACTGCAAGCGTACTAGCACAGAACCACTGCCCTGTATGTATCTACTGGCGTCGTTAGCTTTGCAACAACTTTTCAAATTGACACTGTAAAACACAAACCCGTGTTGTCAAATAGAATTCATATTTCAACAAAAACCAAGCAACAAATGCTGTACTAGAGAAAATTTTTAGTAGATGAAAATGCGCTCTCCTTTCTGATGCTAGAGGCAAGTCAAGGGTGTAAACTAGGTAAGTCCTGAAAAGGACATGTAAATCAACCCAGGGAGAATGAGTCAAGGTTTTGGAGGAGAGAAATGGTCTCTTCAAAGCCATGTAGAGCACAGTTAGTGGTAGGTTAAGAGTAGGCATGGAAGAAGAGAGATGATGGTGAAGTTGTGGAGCTAGGCACAAGCCAGATCAAGACACATCTTGCATGCCAACCCGGGGAGAATCTTTAGGATAGTAATCTGGGTTAGTCAATTTTCCATAAGTATAACAATTTGTAAAGAGAGAGTTGATTTTGGCTGTTTTGGAAGTTTCACTCCATGCTTTTCAGCCTATGCATTTGTAACTATTTAATGATTTATACCTTCTAATGATTTACACCTATACCTACACCACTATTAGTGAGACAGTGGCTCAAATCACTAATAATACAAAGCAGAAAGTAAAACATTGATATCGAAGAATCTATAAATCTCCAGTCACCTTAAAATCCTGAAGAATATGGACAGGCCTAATAAAGGGTGATTAGAAAGGCTTCAAAATACTGAGGGTCCTTATGTTCTGAAAGGTTTTGTGCCTTTATTGAAGATGATTTTTGTGATGTTCTCTCATGAAAAATGTTTTCCTGAAAGTCTCTCAGTGTCTGAGTCTATACCTGGCTGTGTTACTTCTCCAGATGCAGAATTGCTCATCTCTTGACTTATGAAATCTCAGTTTCTTAATTTCCTTTTCCTAGCTTTGAGAAGTGTCCATATTGGGTTTGCAGTAATGAAACGCAAAAGTATATAAAACTGCAGAATTTAGAAATGAGTATTCATATTGCAAGTGGATTACCTTTACATTAGAATTTGCTCTGGGGACAGTCTTTTGGGAGTTGGCTGCTGTTTAGAGAAAAAAAAATTAGACTTGGAACGGAAGGAAACAAGTGCTACCAACTTACTCAGTTTTGTGACTTAAATGCCCTGAGTCTTAGGTTTCCACATTTAAAAATAGCATGTTAATAAAGATACATGTCTACATTTTCAATGCTGTCAGGTAGTATGTAAATATGTTATTATTTCTCAAAGAAAAGTCATCCTAAACAAGTAACATAAATCATTTTAGTGCTGGGGTCTGGCTCCTAGAAATGGACTATTAAAAGGAGCAGCCCCGGGCTGGGGATATAGCCTAGTGGCAAGAGTGCCTGCCTCGGATACACGAGGCCCTAGGTTCGATTCCCCAGCACCACATATACAGAAAAAAAAATGGCCAGAAGCGGCGCTGTGGCTCAAGTGGCAGAGTGCTAGCCTTGAGCGGGAAGAAGCCAGGGACAGTGCTCAGGCCCTGAGTCCAAGGCCCAGGACTGGCCAAAAAAAAAAAAAAAAAAGGAGCAGCCCCTTATGGACTTGCGGCACAGCCCATAAGGACAAATGGTGGACATGTTTACATTGGAAATTGCTCTTTCCTGCCAGGCTGTGCCTCTGGGCATAGTTTTTTCCAACCATTGTTCCCACAGTGGTTAGTGCTGCCTGGTGGGCTGTCTTGACCTAGGAGGACTCCACAAATCTCCATCTGTCTGCTGGTCTATTGTCATCCTTTCACCTCTCTTAGTGAGACAGTGGCTCAAGTCATGTAGAGTTTGTACTTTAATGTACAAGTTAATGTACTTTTGTTTGTACAAGTTAGGTGCACTTTTAGTTCTTTGTCTGGCCCCAGGTATGATTCACTTAATTCTATCGGGCATTATGTTTTAGAACCTCTTCTCAGTACCCCAAATTGGTGGAGTGAGAAAGGTCTCAGTGGTAAAGAGCCTAACCTTGCCTACTATACTAATCATAGCAAGGATCTGAGAAGGTTTGTAGCACTGGTTTTTACCACTTACTGGATGAAAGTTCAAGTACAGTCTAGCACTCTTGCTCTCATTTGTCAAGGGGTAGGTATACAGCGTTTGGTGTGTGGGAAGATATGTATTTTCATATTTGGGAAGAGAGTATTTGGTAGAGGGATTTCAGGTCCTTTCAAGCTGCCCATCTCCTTTCACAGGACCTATAACAAGTACACCAAAGGTAGTCTAGAGACTGCCTATCTGTGATTAGAGCTCTCCCAGATCAGATCTGATCTCATGGATCAGAGAGGTAATAAGACCAAGAAATGGAAAGAGGGGCCCATCTAAGACTTCCCTTCGTGTCTGATTTATGAGAGTGGAACTGCATTCGATCTTTAAATACTTTCCAAGTTTCCCTCTTAGGGTTTTGTTTTACTTTAAAGTTCTTTTTTAATCATGTAAAG